>NC_062568.1:12669166-15338333 GCF_022837055.1 Prionailurus viverrinus
GGGACTGTCTAAAACAGAGGGGCAGAAGAAAAGGAGGATGGCAAAATTTATTAAGCTGCCACTGCCAGGGTCCGAGTCCAGGATCCTCCCTTTCCTAGGCTGTTGGATCGTGGGTAAGTTTCTTAACTTCCAGGAATAATTATAGCACGTCTCTCAAGAAGCCATTGTATTAAATCAGTTCATTCATATAAAGTGTTTAGATCAATACCTAGTACATGGTGATAAAGTCAATAAAGGTAGGTTCTTATTCTATCATTGTAGCTCTTAGGCCCACCTGCCAGCCCCCTGTGCTGAGTACCAGCACCTCACTTAGTTTTCAGCCAGCCTTATAATTGCCGTGTTGCAAAGGACAAAATGAGTTTCATAGAGCTTCAAAATTTGCTCAAAATCTTATAACGTAACTAGTGTGAATGATAGAGGGAAAATTCAAATCCATGAATGGCTAAGTCCACCCCACCTCTTCCTAGTATATCCCAAAACTCAAAAAGGGATATTGTTCTCACTTCACACAAATGGAAAAGGTGGATTATGTCAAGGCTATAAACTGATGGTTGGGTGGTGAAAGGGCACTTTTATTTGTTTTAAGTAAACAGAAAACCAAAAATATTGAAGAAAATTTACACATATACAACACTTGTAATTTCATACTCTTTACAAATCTAGAATAATTTGATTTAGGGGCATAAAAACACATTTTATGTGAATTGGCTTGCTCTTGAAATTGGTCTGTTATATTAAATTAAAAGCATTTTTATTCAGACAATCGTGACAAATTTCCCAATTGTGCTACTTTTGAGGGCTTTTTTTTTTTCATTTTTGTTACAAATGGAGCTACAAGCTGCTGAACTTTAAGGAATCCAGCATCAATTCATTTCTTTTTCTTTTTTCTTTTTCTTTTTTTTTTTTTTGCCAGTTTATAAGGAGGCAAACTGTTGAGAACAGAAAATGCAACCACACTATAAAAAAACAAAGAGCTATTATGTTATCTGGAGTTGGTTTTCTTTACAGTGAGGGGTAGAGACAAAAAGCATTCATTTGCAGAAAAGGAATTAAGAAAGAGAAAGGAAAAGCCCTTACTTCTGTGCCTCCCAATGGGGTAAGCACAATGTCTGCCAGGGAGAATACCATTGCCTGGTAAATTTCTAGCAATCTGTACTTTTTGTGATTTTTTTTAAAAGAATATATTTTTAATTTTTTTAATGTTTATTTTTCAGAGATAGAGAGAGAGAGAGAGAGAGAGAGAGAGAGAGAGATGTGAGTGGGGGAGGGGCAGAGAGAGAGGAGACACAGACTCTGAAGCAGGCTCCAGGCTCTGATCTGTCAGCACAGAGCCCGACATGGGGCTCGAACCCACGAACCATGAGATTATGCCCTCAGCCAAAGTCAGACACTTAACTGACTGAGCCCAGGAACCCCTAAAAGAATTTTTTGTCATCTTCCCAGAATTCTGAAATCCTTAATAATTCCCATAGTAAACTATGGTAAGATATTGAAGAAGAGCACTCTAGGTAGAAAGAATGGCAAGACCATTCAGGTACAAAGAAAGGCAAAGGCCTTCAGTTGGCTTCCATGCCTGAAATACTTGAACTTGAAAGAGACAGAGGACAGGGTTGCCAGAAGAAAAACTGTAGGAGATGAAGGTGGACAGGTTGGTGTAAGGCCAGAGTAGGTATGTTGGCTTTTATTCCAAGATGCAAATTATTAAAGATGTTTGACTTGGGAAGTGACATGACAATTAACATGTTGGGAAGTAGACCGCAGGAAGATAAAAAATAACATATTTTCATCATAGTCATATATTGCTCCCCTCCAAGGAGTTTTATAAGCCTACAAGCCTGGGCCAGAGGCTGCACTGAATGTCCCAGGGAAAACATCATGTCCCTAGGTGGATTTCATTCAGCCCACATAGGGTGCTAAAAACCCCTATTTAGCATAGGGTGCTAAATGGGGTACAACCCCATTGAATGTACTGCCAATATTAAAATGGAGAGATTTCACATTAAGTCTGGAATTCTGGATTTTCTTTAAAAACCAGAACATCTGGCAATTCTGGGCCTGTCTTCCCCATTAACAACAATCAGCAGGCACTGCCCTGCTTAAACAGAGCAAGCATTCTGTGGGCACCACAGGCTGGACCATTCCCTCAGCAAAGCCAAGCTCTAGCTGTCACTTATCATCACTCTTCAGCTCTTGCACTTCTTATAGTAGAGTAGGGGTTTTTGAATATTTGGTCTTGGAACACTTTCATACTCCTAAAAATCATTAAGCACTCAAAGAGCTTCTGTTTCTGTGCATTATATCTATAAATAGTTACTTTATTAAAAATTAAAACTGAGAAAGTATTAAAATATAGTCTTTTCACATTAACATCAATAACATATTTTTATGAAAAACTATTTTTCCAAAAAAAAAGATTATGAAAAAAATGGCATTGTTTTATATTTTTTAAAATCTTTAAATATCTGGTTTAATAGAATCAACTGCATTCTCATATCTGTTATGCATTTAATCTATCGTGATATGTTGTTTTGGTTAAAACAAATGAAGAAAATCCAGCATCACATAATTGTATAAGTAGGTGGAAAATGGAGAAGTGTTTTCACAGCCTTATCAGATAATTACAGATATTCTTCTCTGATACTATGTTAAAACTCAGCAAGTGGTAATTTCTTTAAGGTTAGTTGCAGTGTGGAACCTGAAACCATATCAAGGAGCTCATACTCTGTTACATTAAAACCCACTGGCCTGTCTTACACTTTGAATGTATCTTCTATCCATGCAAGACTATAACATCATGCATTGGTCATTTAGAAAGTATTGGTTCACTGAGTTATCTTTGCAAACCTTCAAAATATTGACACATTTCATTGTATAACATCGAGAGAGAGAGAGAGAGAGAGAGAGAGAGAGAGAGAGAGAAGAAAGAAAGAAAGAAAGAAAGAAAGAAAGAAAGAATCATTGTTTTCAATGTGACCTCATCAGAAAAATCTTTAAAATATTATGATGCTATCAAACTCACAATGACAAATATGAGTCTTCCTAAATTCTAATATAGCTTGAAAGCTCCAACATCATCACAGGCAGCAAACTCTGGCAATTGTTTTCCTTGAAGTGACAGGCTAACTTCATTTATTTTTGAGAAAATGTCTGCAAGATACACAAGTTTGAATAACCATAGTTTGAAAAAAGTGGTGTTCCATGAAAAAAAAATGGCTAGTTCAGCCTGCAACTCAAAACAATTGCCCAGATGTTTTTCCTTAAGGCAGCCACCATACTTCATTGTGCAGAAAGGCTTTACATGTACTTCTGATCTTGAATACTTAAAAGATGTGGAGAGCGGTGCTGGGTGGCTCAGTTTGCTGAGCGTCTGAACTTCAGTTCAGGTCATGATCTCACAGTTCATGAGTTTGAGCTCTGCATCGGGCTCACTGCTATCAGCATGGAGCCCACTTCAGATGCTCTGCCCCCCTCTCTCTCTGCCCCTCCCCAGCTCTCTCTCTCTCTGTCTCTCTCAAACATTAAAAAAATAATATACATTAAAAAAATAAGATAGGTATTCAATAAGAGGTAAGGTCTAATAAAATAATTTTATTCTATTCAACAACTGAAACTTATTAAAATAATAAGTACTTCATAATTTATAAAATTAATCATTAATAAAAAGTAATAATTTTAATTTAATAAAATTAAGAAAACAATTGGTAATTTTAATAAAATTAAGATTAATGTTTAATCATGTGCATTTTTAAGTGAAACCTTTTTTTTCAGGTGCTTCTATGGCAGTGAACAGTGCAATAACTCCTAGAATGGTTTGGTGCCCCTGCCTTGATTCATGTGGAGTCACCATTACTTTTGCACCATCACAGCAAATATCAATACAGTGAAAAAAGCAAGTAATGCCTTGTACTTCATAAAAATAGTTTCGGCCTCCTGGACCTCCTGAAAAACATCTCAGGTACCCCCGGGGTCCATGAATCACATCCGAGAACTGCTGTAATAGAGAAATACTGCTCTGTGTCCATTTCTGTATCAAAAGCAAGAAAACAAAAGATGGTCTTGGAAGGTGACATGTTTTAAGAAATTGGAAGTGAGCACCCATCTCTAGTTTAAGGTTCCTGCCTGGTCCCTATAGCCACCTGCGTCTGCAATAATGGTCTAAACATGTTACAATGACCACCAGCACCCCATTTACCTACCCTATTTCCCCACCCTAGAGGGACCACACTTCAAGTGGTCAACAGCCCTTCACACCTGGTGTGTAGGAACGACGGGAGTGGAGCTCTGATGACCCAAAGCAGATACATTTTGGAAGATGAGGGGGAGTTTCTGGGAGCACCGAACACAGGACTTCTCCTAGTTTCCATATTTTGCCTCGAAACCAATGAGAAGGGGAATGACTGCTCATTTTTACGAAGCTGCTATTTATTTATTTTTTTATTTATTCATTTATTTATTTAACATTTATGAAGTCACTACTATGCGATGTACTTAATCCTCCCACCAGCCCTGGAAGTTCATTTGTATCAACTTCATTTCGCTCTGCCTCTAAGAGTCCATGCACAGCAAAAGGAAGAGGCATTTAAACCCAGGGCTTAGCAACTCCCGAGTCCTCCCACTTCAGTCTGAAAATCCTAGCATTTGTAACTGGCATTCAAAATGGCAATGCGTTTTTTTAATTATGTACCACTGGTTTCTAGTGATGGTGATAATATAAACGAGAGATCGAAGACAACAGTAAACGGTGCTGATAATAGAGATTAATGTCCTAGTTGCCATATGTGTCATGATAAAAATAATAATGATAATGATTATCATTTATTTAATCCACCATATTGACGTCTCAGGCCCAATTCTAGCTTTGGGAGACAGGCAGTGATGAGAAACACAGGGTCTCCGCGTGCCAGCCCTAGTGTAAGCTTTGTTTACAAATTTTATATAGTTCAGTTCAACAACCCTGTTAGGTAGGTATTATCATCGCTTCTATTATATGAAGAAAGGAAGGCTCAAAGAAGTTATTTGTGTTGCCCAAGACCACATCACTTATGAGGGCAGGAGTCAGAATACAATCCCAGGACCGTTTGCCTTCAAAACACTAGTTGAATCAGTTCAAGCTGAGCACCAAAATTATGCCCACCTACTCCCTGTGGTGCAAAACTTCCTGCTCTGTAGACAAGAGTGGGTGAGTGCTGTTAGGCTGTGCCAGGCACAAGGCAAATCTGAGTCTATGTCTTGGAAAACCAATTAATTGGAGTAGGGTAAGCAGGAAGTGCTCAAAGATGAAGAAATAACTCACATCCAAAATAAGGATATTAAGGGAGAATGGAAGTTCTGGGCTCCAGAATCTTCCTCCTGGAGAGCTGGTTAAACAAGTAAATTCTCTTTTCTTTTTTTTTTAAGTTGATTTATTTTGAGAGAGAGAGCACGCACGCAGGTGGGGAAGGGGCAGAGAGAGAAAGGGCTCCACACCACCGGTGCATAGCCCAATGTAGGGCTTGAATCCACAAACCGTGGGATCATGACCTGAGCCGAAATTGGATGCTTACCTGACTGAGCCACCCAGATGCCCCTAAATTCTCATTTCTAACACCAACTTCCCTGGGAGTGGTGTTAGTTCTCTTTTTTGTGAGTATTAAATCATAACAATGACTAGTTCAAGTAGCTACACAGAAGAAATTCAACTGATCAGGGCAATAAAAAAGGGAGAAATGAATTGCAGCTTTGGCTATTTGGGAAAGAATATCAAGAAAGAAAACTCTGGTGATGCTAGGTGTTTTTATACACCATCTTACTTAACCTTCTCAATGCTCTGTGAGGTAGGTTTTATTAACCCTCTTTTCAGGTGAGGAAACTGAAGCTAAGAGAGAATAAGCGACCCACCCAGGTCTATGGATTCCAAAGCTTATCCTCTCTCCTCCAGACCAGGGTTGGCAAACTACAGCCCATGGGCCAAACCCCGCCCACTACCTGATTTTTTTTTTTTTTTACGTTTATTTATTTTTGAGACAAAGAGAGACAGAGCATGAACGGGGGAGGGGCAGAGAGAGAGGGAGACACAGAATCGGAAGCAGGCTCCAGGCTCTGAGCCATCAGCCCAGAGCCCGACGCGGGGCTCGAACTCACAGACCGCGAGATGGTGACCTGAGCTGAAGTCGGACGCTTAACCGACTGAGCCACCCAGGCACCCCCCACTACCTGCTTTTATAAATAAAGTTTTATTGGAACACAGCTATGCCTATTCCTTTACATATTTTCGGTGGCTTCTTTCATGTTCCCCAACAGCCTAGCTGAATAATTATGACAGACTACATGGCCTACAAAACCAGAAATATTTTATATCTAGCCCTTTGCAGAAAAAGTTTGCCGACCTCTGCTCTAGAGTAGTTTTCTCAGCAGCTGTGCCTGTTTCCTCAAACTAAATCTTACCAGGACCTCCGATATACATACGAAACAGACACAAGCCAAACATTGTTAATACTGCATCTTATAAATTCAAGTTTATGTAACACTTACTGATCGGAAATTCAATCAATAAGATGTGAAAGTTAGTTCTGAGTAACACAAAATTGCAAAATAGCAAGTTTTTAGAGCTTCATTGCAGTCCCAAAGCAACAAGGGCCTACTATTCATACTTCACTTATCTTCTCTCAAGAGGCTAGCTTACCCTGACCCAGAAGCTTGAAGAGGAGCCCCAGGAAGCATTTGCTTTCCAAGCCAAATCTTCAACAATAGCAGCATCTCTACACATAGCCATAAAATTCAGACACACAGTGAACAAGAAATAAATATTCACTGAATGACCAGAGGAAAGCATTTTCACACTGTGACACAGTTATACTTTCATTTACTGCACAATGCAATTTTTTTTTTTTTATTGGACACATTTTATTCTAACAATAGACACACATAAGAAAGAATACCTTTGCAACTTTTGGTGTAAGGACAAGACCCTTTTTTTTTTTTTTTTTTTTTTTGAGCATACACCAACTATTTGGAGTTCCAAATTACTCACGTTTCTTTTTTTATTTTAACTTTTTAATGTTTATTTATTTTTGAGAGGGACAGAGGGCGAGCGGGACGGAGACAGAGAGAGAGAATCTGAAGCAGGCTCCAGGCTCTAAGCTGTCAGCACAGAGCCCGATGCAGGGCTCGAAACCCAGGACCGCAAGATCATGACCTGAGTCAAAGTTGGATGCCTAACCGAGCCACCCAGGTGCCCCTAAATTACTCATTTTTCATATAAAGCACTATGATTTGTAAAACTAATGGAAGGAGCTGTGATTAATCCAGTGGGTCAGATAAGTCTAGGTGAGTTAAGATGTCTATTGCAGAAGTACTCAAAAGTTCAAGTTCTTGGCTCCACTTATCAAGCTCACATTTTTTCCCTTTTCACTAATTTCCACTTTTCTTTTATTAGTTGCTTATATTTTTATTTTGGTTTAGTTTTGAGGGAATACTTTTTCTAGGTTCCTGAAGCTGAAGGCTTGTATCTTAGGTTGGGTTCCCCAGAAGCAGAGCTTGCAAAGGGGATTCTTGTAAAACTGGTTTGTTATAAACTAGATGTGATCACAAGAGCCTGTAAGGAGTGAGGTAGCAGGAAGGGAATGAAAATAATCTAATCTCACTCCGCGTACTCTCATGGGGAGCTCCGTAGCATGAATCAAGCATGAATTATGCCATAGCCTGTCCTTACTTGTGGCAAGGATGCAGGACGTAGGTGCCCCAACATGACAGTGCAGTCCCCGCCCCCTTATCTGGAGGCAGATAGTCCTCCTCTGACAAATATGGGTCCAGAGGGATACATTCCGTGCAAGACCCCAGCAGGTGCCGGAAACTACAGAGAGTACCGAACCCTGTATATATTATATTTTCTTACACACACATACTTATGATAAAGTTTGACTTATAAACTAGGCACAGTAAGAGATTAACAACAATAACTAATAATAAAATAGAATAATTACACTATAATAAAAGCTATGTGACCGTGGTCTTTCTTTCTCTCAAAATATCATAGTATACAGTAGTCACCCCTCTTCCCGTGATGATGTGAGATGATAAAATGCCTACGCCGTGAGATGAACGGAGGTGAATGACTTAGGCATTGCAATTTTAATTCTGTAAGCATCACAGGTTGCTTAGAGAATGTGCTTAGCGCCAGCTGGGCCCTGTGTGTCATACAATGTGACTAAGATTCACAGGCCTTTGGCTTCAGGGAGTTTATCATCTAGTAAGGGATACGGACACGCCAGAGAGAGGCATGCCTGGGTCTAAGTGAGCGAGACCACACGTGCCATAATCATGAGCTTATTTCTATGACTTGATGTAAACCTGGACACTCATATGATGGCAGCAAGAAAGTAGGAGAGAGCAAAAAATGGTAAATAGAGAAGACAGATGAGGAGATGCCAAAGCTGATTTTTACTTTGCATTTTTTTCCCTTTGGACTAAAGAGCATAGAAAAAATACCACCAGCAAATGCCTACTATGTAGCACACTCTTCTAGCTTAATCTCGCACATTATCGCCCTTAACCTTCATAACCACCCTTTGCAGCAGGAATTAGTTTCGCTATTCTCTAAATGAGAAACCTGAATCTCAGGTCACTAATAAATTGTGGGACCAGAATTCAAAGCACATCTTTTTTTTTAACCATACAACCTCAATTTTTTTTTTTCCATTGCTGTATGTGGTGTGCCTCCAGGGCTTTGGGATGCACAGATTTAAGTTGGGTAACAGAAGCAGCTTGGAAAGTTCCACACCTTAGCCTGAACTAATTTAGATAAATCTCTCGGCAAAGCAAATCCAATCACACCCCATTCAGTCCTGACTCACCATTAAACTAAGGTCAACTTATCCCTCCTTGTCCTCCAGGAGCATAAAGGAAAGAGGGCAAAGGACAGAAGCAGAGCCTGTGATGGGGACTCTTACAAAACTGGTTTGTTACAGAAGTGCTCCCAAGAACCTGTAAGGGTGAGGTAGCAGGGAGGGAATGGAAAAAGTCTAACCTCACTCCGCCCACTCCAGTGGGGAGCTCTGTAGCATAAACCAAGCATGAATTTCACCATAGCCTGTCCTAACTTGTGGCAAGGATGCAGGACCCACATGCTAGCATTTACCCAGATGGACTGACTGGTGTGTGTAATCATGGTAAAATTTTAATATCTTTAGTGGGCTTTTCTTTTCTTCCTTTCTGAGTACACGACTTTTGCCCTGGTCCACCTTTGCAACCATCGGCAAGGAGGGAGATTAGAATCGATCCGTGAAGGAATGCAAACGCAAAAGCAAATGCAAAATAATTTACAACTTCTGTTGTTGAGAAATAATATTATGCCACAACCTAATGTCCTGAATGATGTTCATCCTTATATCTGCCCCTAACATAACACGAATTAATTCAGGAAGACCCAATTCACTGGGTTCTGCCACAGTAGAGAATCGTCACTTTGGGTTGTGTGTGTTGCATGTTGCACACAGGAGACACGTCTGACTGGGTGACCATGTTGCGGATCTCATAGTTTCATTTATCCAGTAAAACTAGGCCCGGTGTTACAATCAAGGGTCTTGTTATAGCATAATCAATATCTGGCAATTTCTGATAGGTGGAAAATAAAATACCTTGACAGAGGGCAACCTTTCGCTAATTTTCACAAAGGCGCCCTCATGCTAGTAGCATCCCAGTGTAAAGAAAATTCCCTTTCTCCATATACTTGGACTTTGTATGAGTCACAGCTGCAAAGACGCCATGTAACAAACAACTCAAAAAAATTTCAGTGACTAACAACAGCAGGGCTGCCATTGTAGATCAAAGAGCAAAAGAAGAAAGAAAAAACAATTATTTAGTTTTTCATGGCTCTGCAGAGTTTGCTGTGCTCCGCTGGACTCAGCTGGACTTGGACCAATTTACCATCAAGAATGCAGGTCAGGTTTAGTTCTGCTCTATGTGTCACTCATTCTGAGACCCAGGCAAAATCAGCTATAGCTACCTAAAGCACGTTTTTCTCATGGCAGACAGCAAGGGCTCAAGAAGTTAAGCCACAGCACACAAGTGAATTTAAGACCTCCGAACATGTCCCATTCACTCATCTCCTATAGACCAAAGCAAGCCTCACAACCAAGTACATCAGAGGGGTCGGAAAATATCCTCCTCCCACTGAGGTGAGAGAGGGAGAGTGAACTTCTGCTAAATAGTAACACAGCCTGACACAGGCTTACTCTATGGCACTCTGCAGCATTAGGAGGATACGGTGTAGAGAGATCACACCACTATTACAGCTTAGGGAATATTAGAAACTATTTTCATATTGAGATGAGCCATTTCCCACACACCACTGGTTTCTACACACCAGGTTTTGTCCACTGTTTAAAAGAAGTCGGTCCTCTTATCTTTCACCTTTTTGTAGATTGGTGTAATAGATCACAGTTAACAAACCAAACACTGTCTATAAAGGATCTGAGAGTACATTTTTTTAATTTCTTTAACTTTTTATTTATTTTTGAGACAGACAGAGAGAGAGAGAGAGAGAATGAGCAGGGGAGAGGCAGAGAGAGGGAGACGCAGAATCCGAAGCAGGCTCCAGGCTCTGAGCTGTAAGCACAGAGCCCAATGCAGGGCTCAGACTCGTGAATCATGAGACATGACCCGAGCTGAAGTTAGATGCTTAACTGACTGAGTCACCCAGGTGCCTCTGAGAGTAAATTTTTTGGACTTTGCAGCTACATGGTCTCTGTTGCAACTACTCATTTCTGCTACTGTAGTGCAAAAGCAGCCATTAGCAATACTTAAACGAATGGATATAGGTGTGTTCCAATAAAATCTTGTTCACATATAAATAAAAATGTCACTATTTGCAGATGACATGATATTATATATAGGAAATCCTAAAGGCTCCACCAGAAAACTGTTAGAACTAATGAACAAATTCAGTAAAGATGCAAGATGCAAAATCAATACACAAAAATCTGTTAGAAAACAATGATTACCTATAGAAGAGTGAAGAGAATTGAATTGAGAACAAAGATGAAAGATGGATTTCTTTGAATATAACTTATTTTGTAGATTTAATCTTGGAACCATGTAAATATTTTACATCATTATCATTAGAAGATGAAATTAAGGAAATAAAGCAATTGCCAAGAATCGGGGAAAAAAAGTCTGTGGCATTTCTTTACACTCATAATAAATTATAAGAAAGAGAAATTAAGAAAACAGTCCCACTTACGATTGCATAAAAAAGAATAAAATTCCTAGGAACAAAGAGGTGAAAGACCTGCATATTGAAAACTACAAGACATTAATGAAAGAAATTGAAAAAGACACAAATAAATGGAAAGATATCCCATGCTCATGGATTGGAAGGATTAATATTGTCAAAATGTCCATTCTACTCAAAGCAATCCACAGATTTAATGCAATCCTTATCAAAATTCTAAAGGGATTTCTCATAGAACTGAGACAAACAATCCTAAAATTTGTAAGGAACCACAAAAGACCCCAAATAGCCAAATAAATCTTGAGAAAGAACAAAGCTGGAGGTACCACACTCCTTAATTTCAAACCATATTACAAAGCTATAGTAATTAAAACAGTATGGTATTGGCATAAAAACAAACATAGATCAATAGGACAGGATAGAGAGCTCAGAAATAAACCAACACATATATGGTCAATTAATTTATGACAAAGGAACCAAGAGCATACAATTGGAAAAGGGTAATCTCTTCAGTAAATAGTGTTGGGCAAATTGGACACCCACATGTAAAAGAATGAAACTGGACCACCATCTTACAACATACAAAAATATTAACTCAAAAGAGATTAAAGACTTAAACATAAGACAGAAACATAAAACTCCGAGAAGAAAACATAATGGGTAAGCTTCTTGACATAGGTCTTGGTAATGATTTTTTAAATCTGATACCAGAAGCAAAAGCAACAAAAGCAAAAATAAACAAGTAGGACTATACCAACTAAAAAGCTTCTGCATGGTAAAGGAAACCATCAACAAATTGAAAAGGCAACCTACTGAATGAGAGAAAATAATTAAAATCATGTAACTGATAAAGAGCTAATATTCAAAACAGACAAAGAACTCATACAACTCAATAGCTAAAAAATAATCTGATTAAAAACTGGGCAGAGGATCTGAATTTTTCCAAAGAAGACATACAGATGGCCAACAGATGCACAAAAAGATGCTCAACATCATTAATCACCAAGGAAATGCAAATTAAAATCACAATGACATATCACCTCATTCCTGTTAGAAGGGCTATTACCAAAAAGACAAGAAATAACAAGTGTTGGCAAAGATGTGAATAAAAAGGAATGTCAGTGGGAATATAAAATGGTGCAGCCACTGTGGAAGACCCTTCAAAAAATTAAAAATAGAACTACCCTATGATCCAGCAATTCCATTTCTGGGCATTTACCCAAAGAAAATGAAAACACAAATTTGAAAACATATACGCACCCGTATGTTCATTTCAGCATTATTTAAAATAGCCAAGATATGGAAACAACCTAAGTGTACATTAACAGAGAAATGGATAAAGAAATTTTGGTAGATGGTAGATAGATAGATAGATAGATAGATAGATAGATAGATAGATAGATAGATATGCCATAGAAAAAGATTTAATTTTTGCCATTTGCAACAACATGAACAGACCTCAAGGACATTATGCTAAGTGAAATCAGTTAGACAGAGAAAGATACATACTGTATGATCTCTCTTATATGAGGTATTTTTAAAAAGAATCTCATAGATACAGAACACAGATTGGTGGTTACAAGAGGTGGAGAATAGAGGTAGGAGAAAAGGGTGAGCTCCTTTTTTTAGTTTAAATAAATTGAATAAGAATTGCCTACAAATGAAAAACTTAAAAATTAAGTATTTCAGAGTAGTAAATATTAGTAGTAAAGGAGGTAGTGGAGCCAGATTTGGTCTGTGAGTCATAATCTTCCAGCTTCTGTGATAAAATTATAAAGGATATGTTCTTGTTCTGGCTACCCATAGCTATAGGACATACCGCCCCAATTCCTAAGCATAAAGTAACAATTATTTTTTTACCTCTCATGATTCTGTGCGTTGATGGATGATTCTTCTGCTCCGTGTGATGTTGGCTGCATCTGCAGGCATCAGGGTTATCAACTGGGATGGAACATTCCAGATGGTTCATTCAGCTGTCTGGCATACTGGAGCACTGGTCAGGAAGCTAGACTCAGCTGGAACATGCCAAGAGCTGAGTCCCAGCTTCTATGCCTCTCCTCTTCTCATTACATAGCAACTCAGGACTCCCCAAAGTACAACTTTGCCTTTTTCAAAGCATAGACCGGCACTGTCATTTCTGCCACATTCTATTGGTAAAGAACCTCATCCCTCATCTGTCATCTATGACTAAGTCATCTGTACCCCATGGAGACCTGTGTCAGAATGTCACCTTTCTTACTTGTGGACCTTAAGATGAGATGAGATTATTTTTAATGCTTCACATTGAAACGGCTACGCAGATTTCTCACCCTATAAGGCAACAGCAAAATATCTTGCTCCAAGGACTTCCCTACCCAGAAAAATGGTGCCTCTGTCCAGTCACAGGTGAAATTAACAAAGGTAAGTTGGTGGAAAAGGCAGAGGGTACCTATGCCCAATCGGGTCTGGCGTGGCTTGAGACATTCTGGGCAGCCCCTACTAGACTGAGTGTAGGTGGGTCTCTTCTACCAAGAGACCCAGCTCTACCCAAACATCTGGCCCCAGGTGCCATAGGGGGAGCCTGACACCACAGGGCTTGCAAGTGGCAAGAGGTGGGGGTGAACAAAAGCAGACAGCTCCCTGAGGCCCGGACACAATACAACTTTCACAAATATAACACCCCCTGAGGATAAGCCCCCTCACTCTCAGTCCCGAAAAATTATAATTTTGGGTTTTATAATGGAGCTGCTACCCTCCTAAGGCCCAACGTAGTTCTGATCATGCCAGGGGCACTCACCAAAACGGTAAACGTCCCCTGCACTGGCCCTGTGCTGCCGTCCACTGCACTGGCCCTGTGCTGCCGCTATCAGCCCATCCATTCTCTACCTCTCGGTCTTTGCCATCTGCCCCTCCCCCAAACTCACAGGCCCTTCTTAAAGTCACCGTAAGTCCTGCAAATGACCATGTTGACTTTTGCCACAAGCTATACTTTCTGTGCACATACACCTTATCTACCACTCTCTCTGCTAGCCTGACCTGCCTGCATCTGTGCTCTCCCCTACACCTCCTCTTTCTGGCCTCTAGCCCAAGACAAGAAGTCAGAGATGGTAATCAAGGAAATACCAGATTATCACAGATACCCTTTCCAGCTCCACTACCTGCAACCACGCAAAGGAGATGACCCAGAAGAGAAATCAAAGTAATCAGGCCTTTGGTGTGAATATCCCAGAATATCCCTCTGTTCTTTCACTGAATGCAGTGAGGGCTGCCCTGTTCCATCCCATATTGCATGGAAGGCCTAGGAAATGGGGGATGGGGGACAGCTTCCATCCAGATCCTATACCTTTAATCCAGCCAGAAACACCCACACACTATACACCTTCAGGACCATAAATCTGAGCTGTCAACACCCCAACAGAGCTCAAGGCAGTCATCCTATAACCTACTCACCCTAATCCTTTTCTAATCTGCTCTTTGTCTGGTTACCGACTCTTGGTTCTCTCTCCCATTTATAGTCCTGTTGGCTTGACAGATGCATGTATTCTCCTGCTCTCTTGCCTCTCTGTCAAAGGCCCTGTCTTGGTCTTGCTCACCAGCTCTCATGTTTTCTACTTTCAGTATAAAATCCCCCAGAGTGCCTGTGAGGATCCTATTCAGCTCAGTCACTGGGGCCTTTATGGGGAGGGGGGCAGGGATCCACAAAGATCAGTCCTTTTTTATCCTTAGTGCATGGCCCACATCAGGGGCTCATGAACAGTTGTTGAATGACTGAATGATACGTAAAGACCTTGACCTCATAAGCGATTGTCCCATCAAACCCAGACAACTGGCCCACAATGAGCTATTTCCGAATGAGTCTGTGCAAAGTGCCGGCGAAAAGTGATACCCAGTGGAAGATGAGCCAGACTGAACTACTTAAGGAAACAAAGCATCTTTGAGACATGAAATTAATTAACTGCTTCCAAAGGGACCAGAAAGTAGGAGGTTAGGAGGGGGTGGGAAATTTTACATAAATTTCCAAAGGACAAGGGACTTCGTAGTAAACCAAGAATTTCAAGCTCTACATTCAAAACACTGCCTTCCAACATCATGGCTTAGCTGTGTGTGATAGGCACTCAAAATCAGGATTTGGTTATGTACAAAGGAAAGCTCTGAAAGAGAAAAAACAATAAATTAAATGCATAAATCCGGAGGATTTGGGGCTTCTTAGAAGTTACTGCACAATATTCTCTGATGGTGATTTTAGACTAGACCTTGACAGGGTGAGATTGTGAATATAAAAGTGAGCTTTTGTCAATCAGAAGGCACTTCTGCAGAAATAAGTTTCTAGAGACTAACCAAAGGGAATTTCAAAGATCTAGTTTACATTCTCTGTGTCTTTGGGCCCATTTCCTTGGGACTTAAGAACCCATAAGGATTTTGAGATCTTGAAACAGCCATATAAAACATTGCTTAGTATGAATCTCATGGTATTTGGTGCCCCCAATCACGGACATTTTATTTCGGTCTGTTCTCTTACCAAATTCCATTACCCAGGCCTCCAGCCTTTGCAAGGTTTGCCAGTTTCCTAGACAGAAGGGAACAACAGCTATATCTGCCCACCATGAGTGTCAGAAACACAGAAGGGAGTGGAGACATGTCAATGGATGAAGAGGTTCTGAATCCAGGATGTTCCCACCCCAGAAAGGAAAAATATCTTTGAGGTCACATAAAAGTGGTCCTATAACCAGGAAAGGGGGTTATTCCACAAGTACTTTAGCTAAAAAAAAAAAAAATTGATACCTTCTGTTTATTGAGAACTGTGAAAAACTTTATATACCTGATCTTAATTCTGCCATTTTGATCATGAAGATAGTTCAACCCCACTTTTGAGCCAAATGGTATTTTGATCCTGCCGTATCCAAAATTTCACAATCAATACACCAGAACAGCTATAGTTTCCTTGGTCATGGGGAGTGGAGAGGGTGTATTCTCTCTGATTCTCTTGCTCTGTCATTGTGTGTGTTTGTGTGTGTGTGTATGTATCTGCATTTTCTGTTGGTTCTCTCTCTTCGTCTGTGTGTGGTGTCTTTCTCTGTGTTTCTCGGGCTCCCTCTCTCTTTGTGTGACTGCTCTGCAAATCCCCCAATTTTTCTAAATTGTATCTATACCTTTGTATTTTCCTGTCATTGCATATATGTGTTTGTGTATATTGCTTCCTCTCTCTCTCTCTCTCTCTCTCTCTCTCTGCCTTTCACTCCGTCTCCCTTTCTTAATCTTTTTCCTTGTCCTCGTTTCTCTGCCTCTTTTTGAATCTGATCCAAAGGAAAATAATTTCATTAAAAATAGAAAAAATATCACAAAGTACTTACTGTGTGAGCTAGAATATTTTTCAAGAAACCAAACTGAATTAATGGAATTGCTTAAGAAAAAAATGCACGTCTAACAAAAACCGAGTGATATTGGTATGATTCTATTAAAACTCTTTTATTCACAATGTAAGATGGCAAGGTCAAATATTCTGGGCCCCAACATCATGAGGCCACAAGCACCTGCAGCCTGCCTCCTCCATTCCAGCAGCTCCCTGGACTGTGATTGGCTCCAGGCACGGTGAAAGAGGACTTCTTAGAGAACAAAGGGTCAAGGCAGATACCAAAGGTCGGGAGTCAACCCCACCTTGCCCATTTCCAGCTGGCCTCAGGACATGGCAAGCACCAACAGTGGTAGCTGCTAAAATCAAAGCCCTTTGCTCAGAGCTCTTGATGGCACTGCCCAGGTAAGAACATTGGTCTCCTCTTGTCTTCTTGCTTGTATTGAAAGCCAACAGAGAAAGAGAAGCAGTCCCGGAAACTTGGATCACACTTAGCTCCTTTAAGAAAGCCCACCATACCCGCTTCTTCCTTCGCTCCCTGTTTCTCCAGGCTCCCTTCACCCAGCAACTCATTTCCATACTTAGATATGCACGTACACATGCACACACACAGATGACAAGGTTTCTTTCTGCCTTTCCATCCTTCCAGTGGTAGATAATAATTGCTAATATTTACTCAAAGCGAACTACGTGGCAAACACTATTTTAAACACCTTCCATGTCTTATTTCGTCTACTTCTCACAACATTTTATGCAAGTGCTATTATTATCTCTAATACCCGAGATAAGGAAACTGAGACATAGACAACTTAAGTAACTTACTAGAATGCATACAATCAGCAAGGGGAAAAGCCACGATTCCCACTGCAGAGCCTATACCACAAACACTATATTGGATTGCCTAAAGCTAACTGTTGATGATTAGCAGATATTAGTAGAGAAAGCTATGTGCCCTCTTTATTCCCTAATGAGCTCCCAGGACCCAATAGATAACAAGCTTCTCAAGATCAAACAGTTTTAGAATGCTGAGCAGCACAGAAAATTTGGGGTCACTTTGAAGGGGGACTAACTACTTTGAGTACTGGGGGGAAAAAAATCACATTTCCCCTGACTTTTTATTTAGAGAATAATCAAGAAAATGTTTCCCCTTTCTCTCTCACTGAATACAATTTATCTTTATCAAACCAGAAAAGAATGTAGCTCCAGCTGGAAGTTTCTCACAAAGCCTTGGGAGATGAAAGGTACAGTAATAGATACACAAAGCAGTTGCTTTTTATCTGTGAAGAGCTGGTTTCATATGGTCCTTTCATAAGAGTGAAAAATAAGACATTGTGTTTATGTGGAGCATACATTTGTCTGCGTCACAAAAAAAAAAGGAGTATGACTGTCTACCGGGACAACCTAAATCCTTCACTGTTTGTATTTGGTCTGGCCCAGGTGCTCCATAATAGTGGAAAACCTGCTTTTTAAGCACCTGAAGTATAGACCAAGTGGCCAATTTAGGCTCAAAGCAACCGCATTTGTTATCTGTCCTAAACAGGAGCCCAACCCATACTTTTTACTCAGCTAAAGAAAGGGAACACTGAAAATTTCGTAAACAGGACAATTGATGGTACCTGGCTTTGTGTCAAGCAAAAGCCAGCCTCTGCATTGAAAAGTCGTGACCTTGAAAAGCTGGTTAAAATGGATGATGCGTGGGCTGCTGGCTGGAGAGCCAGCCGAGAAGTAGGTCAGCGAAGTTACAGGCTGGCTTCTGTCACTCCCAGACAGAGCCTGTGCAGCTCAGAGGGAAAAAAAAAAAAAAAAAAACAATCTTCTCAGACAGAATAAGACACTGTGTGTGGTTCCAGACAGCATGTCGTATTGAGAAAACCATCACCACTGAATGAAATCATCAAGGGGGAGCTGTCAGCCCCTGCCCCATCCAGGAGACTATTTTCTGCTCATTTAATTAATTAGGGGTTGCCCTGTTTTGTTTTGTTTTGCTTGTTGTTTCCAACCACAGAAATAAACTTTGTTGTTCACGCCTCTGTAGACCTCACCACACTGTCACTTCTTACAGGCTGCCTGCCAGGCTTGGCAGGGCTGACAGACAAGAGGAGCTAATGAGGAGGCCAGGATATCAAAGGGATGTTGGACTTTGTGATGAAAGTCAAGCTCAGGACCATTCCCCTCATCCACCGTCCCCACTACCTCCTCTGCTCTGAGAGGCGCTATAATGCATCACCCAGGGACACAGCTTCCGAATCCAACTGCCTGGTTTTTAATCCCCTAGGCTCACTCATTAGCTGTGTGAACTCAGACACATATCCTAACCTTTTTATTTCTTGATTTTTTCATCTTCAGGATAGGAGTAGCAATTGTACATACCTCATGCACACGCGTCAGAATGCCAGGAGGGAGAAGTTCACTCAAATTTGGATAATCCCAGGAGGTTTTAGTAAAAGAACTAGCTACAAAGGAGTATGGAGGATGTAGCAAAACCACAAGAGAGGGGGCAGTGCCCCAAGGCCAACAACAGTGGATGTCATTATCATGCCCAGGCCTGAAAGGACACCGGGACAAACGTGGCTATCTACACCCAAAGAAAGCCAGAGCTCTGTGAAGACAGGTGCCTGGTGTGAGTCATGACCTTCAGTGCAAAGATGCAGCCAGCTCATCGCAACCTGACAGCAAAGGAGATGCACAAATAAATGCACTGACCTCACTCTACTCCCTCCCTCAGGGTCTCCATTCTTCCCATTGGTTAAAACCGAAAGAGACAGGATGGCACAGGGACCCCCTGATGCATTGCAGGGGCAAACGGAAGCTCCTGAGCACCAAGAATTCTAGAGCCTGGCACAGAGCCTGTACCACACATTCAGGATATAGTAACAGCTTACTTCGTATCCCTAGTTACTTGTTCTTGGATACACCATGTACTGTGTAACTTGGACAACAGAGTGGGAACCAAAACCATTGCTCCTTTCCCATCCTGCCTCAGGGATTCTCCCAGGTTCCTAATGGTCACACAGCTCACACCCTTTGGGTCCTAAAAGGAAGCAAAACCTCACAATGAGGGGGTAGGGAGAGTTGGGCCCACAGTCCTTCAGCACCCTGCTAGCCTTGGTGACCCCAGCCTCCCTCAGCATCCACCCACCCAGTTACCAAAATCATTTTTTTTTTTGCCAAAAGTTACTTTTATCAACACTTTACACATACATCCAACATATGGAATAATTAAGACGAGGCAGTTCTAGGTAAAGTAGGGTCAGACCACTGGGCTGGCCTCTCAGTGGAAGCCAAGGGCTGCATAGAACACTGTTCCAAGATACCTGACCCTTAGCACCCCTCAGATGTTCCTCACAATGTTCTCCGTCCCTTTCCTGGGTCTCCCCTTCCCGGGGGGCTGAACTACAAGTCCTCAACTAATCAACTACTATCAACCAGGAGATTATGGAGCCTAAGCAATAATAATAGACTCTCACCAGGGCACCTGGGTGACTCAGTCGGTTAGGTGATCAACTTCAGCTCAGGTCATGATCTCGCCGTACCCAAGTTCAAGCCCTGCATCAGGCTCTGTGCTGACAGCTCAGAGCCTGGAGCCTCCTTCAGATCCTGTGTCTCCCTCTCTCTCTGCCCATCCCCCCTCTTGCGCTCTGTCTCTCTCTCTCAAAAATAAACAATAAAAAGATTTTTTTAATAATGGACCTTTACTGTTACAGAGTGCTTAATTGATTTCACACACATTATATTATTGTATCCCAAGAAATAAGCTTCTGTTTCCCCAAGTTTACACCAAACTGAGGAGCACAACCAGGCCTGGAAACTTTTTTATTTTTTACTTTTTTTTTGTTTTTGTTTTTTTTTTTTAACTTCTAGACCACTAGCCCCATACTAATAGCTACCCAGAGACCACAAGCTGGAGACCAGCAGATTTGGTTAAATGATATTTTTAAGCTATTATTACATTTATTAGTTGCCAACATCTTCTTTTCTTCTCAATACTATTTAAAATCACTGTCTCTATTTGCTTGTGTGATGTCTTCCTCCTCCCCTCGAATGCTGGGCCAGCTCCCCAAGTAGAAGGCCCACACTTATCTGCTGTGTGGCCATATCCTGATGTCTAGACCATCTGACATGCAACACGAACATAGTCCTTATCTGCTGAATGAAAAGCTGAATCTCTCAGTCCCATTCTGTTAGGTTATTTACCCTAACTAGGTTTCAAGGCTCCCAAAGGCTAAAAATAACCAGGTTTTGACTCAGCAGCTGGCAAATGTCCAGATTACTTTTAGCTGCTAAGGTTAGGGAGGAAAAGTGGGCCAGACCTAGCTTGGACAAACTTCCTGGCACGACATCCTTGCTCAGCAAATGCTACAGACTCATGTGTAACGGATATTGACGAAGGCTGGCTCTCCTTTTCATTTTCCCAGGAGTCTCAAGCCTCAACAGCCTACAGTTTCTAGAAGTTTATGATTCTTTCCCACGAGACTATGAGCCCCTAAGGAGCAAGGACTCTGCCTTACTCATCTTTGTTTCCCTAGGAATTAAAAGTACACCTGGATCAGGCAAGACCCCAAATAATGATTTGATGAATGTTTGTGAATGATTAGCAATGCAAGCCTATGCACCGGAATATGGAATCATGGAATTTTATAACCAGAGGGATTTCAGCTACTGTCTAAAACCACTCTGCCCAGGGCCACCTGGCTGGCTTAGCTGGTAGAGCATTTGACTCTTGATCTCGGGGTGGTAAATTCAAGCCCCATGTTGGGCATACAGCCTACATATATGAAATATTTTAAAAAGTAAAAAATAAAACTGCTCTGTCCGACGTGTTATCCACTAGCTACGTGTGGCCACTGAAATTAAATAAACTTAAAAATGTATTCCACAGCCACACCTTTTCTAGGGCTCCAAAGCCACATGTGGCTAGCGGCTACCATATTGGACACTGCTGAAATAGAATGTTTCCATCATCATAGAAAACACTTTCAGACAGCGCTGGAAAGGGTCTCATGTTATAGTGAGAGAATTGAGTCTCAGAGAACGAGAGTAATTTCCCCTGAGTCACTCCGTGTGTGAGAAACAGAGATGCAACCAAAACGCTAAGTCTCCTGGTTACTGCTCTGTGTTTGTCCACCATTACGCTGGATTCACATACTGTGAGCGCCTCACATACAAGAGCCACAAAATGCCCTCCTTTTTGAAGCCAGCACAGCTTTGGAGAGCCAGTAAGAAATTCTAGATGCACATGTAGAAAACAAATGGTAGACCCAGCAAGCAAATGAAGGGAAACCATAGCTTCCCACAGAAAGCTAGAGGCCAAAAGATCTGAAGTATGCCCAAATGTGGGTTGTCTTTTTATTTAGAGCTTTTTAAAATTGTTTTCATTTCCATGTTGGAGGTTAATACCCAAGATGGACTCTTTTTTTTGAAGCGTCCCTTTTGATTTTAATTTCTTAAAGTCCTCATCTGAACTCTGCTTTTTTGTTTATGTTATACCCATCCCACAATTTCTCTCTCTTTGCAGGTAACTCGATCCTTGAAAATGTACAGAATCCACCCACGCCCACTGCTTTTCATTAAACATCAACTCGTCCTTTCAACGGGGTCTTTGAGGATTTTCCATCACCTTCTCTAACTGTATGCGTTGTTTTTTTCCTGAAATTACATCAAATTAAGTTCTCAAAAATGTATTCCTTTTCTTAATCTTTAAATAGCTGGGAACAAATGTTGGCAAAATCTCAAGAAAACCTATAAAAGGAAAGAGGCCAGCTTCATCCACTTCTCTCTCTCCCAGAAGCAGGGCACGCTCCCTATCAGGGCCTGCATGGACAGATGGACCCAAATGAGGCGCATACACCCCAGGGTGCGTGCAGACTCCACATCTAAAAGAAGTCAACACAGAAATAGGACATCCACATCTTTGTTTTGATTAAAGCGACGCTGTGAGAAGCCGGACGCAGAGGAAAGAGTATTGGCCTGGGCTGTAGGTGCAAACGTTTGCCATGAGGAGACAGAGCTACACATTAGTGACAATTGAGGCCCCAGGAGCCAGGGTGGTCAACGGCGAGCCCGGATGCTGTTCGTTCAAGCTCCCAAAGATCCAGGGAGGGTGCAAAAGACCTCAGAGTCTGCAGAGAGGACCCTCCTGATGGACACATGGGGTAGGGACAGAGAGTATCTAAAAAAAATCCCACTGATGAATCATATTTTTTTCCTGGTATGTCTCCTACAGTTTCTGAAGATTTCATTATCCTCATAAGTGAAATTCTTAAAATTGCTGAAAGAAGGTGCTTATTGAAACCTATAGCTCCCCTTCCCTTGGCAGGCTTTGATTTGAAACATTCAAAACACATCCAACAGCCTCTTCTTCCCTGAAGACAGGGGCTTTAATGTTTAAAAAAAAAAAAAAGAAAGAAAGAAAGAAAGGAAAGAAAAGAAAAAAACAGGTCCCCTTACACCAGCCAGCTCCCTCCTCTTAAAGAAAAACGTTACCTAAAAAGTAAGGTATTGAAACTAAAATATAGTAGCAACCTTTAAAATCTGAGTCCTGCTCTTTGTTCCTAATGAACAAAGAAACACAATTCTCATAACCCAGAGCCGTGCGTGCACACAATTTCAGAACAAGGACTGGAGTTGTAATCTAGGCCAACCTCTTTAAACTGCAAACAAGGAAACTGAGGCCCAGAGAGGTTAAAGAATTTTTACAGTTAGCAGCTGGGCTGAGCCAACCCTGGGGCCAGGTGTCCAGAGTCTTGATCTTTTTTGCACAAAAGGAAAAAGAAAAAAAAAAATCATTCTATTACTTAGAGCAAGGAGAGGTGTGTTTAAAGGTAGGGAATTAACAGGGCTCCTTAACCCTGCCAGTTCAGCTGCGGATACGGACAAGGAGGGTCCGCTCTAGACAAAAATACAAACCGACTGGAGAAGCAGCACAAAGTATACCGGGAAGCGCATCAACCCCTTGTGTTATGTGACTGATGGAAAGCAATCCCTGCCCACCTCACAGGAACGAAAGTAACGCCAGGCATGGGAAAGCGCTCTGGTACTGTACGGTGCTATGAAAACAGAAGTGATCAGGAATCAAGTGGATTTTGCATGAGGGTGAGGAGCTGGCAGCCTCTCCTGGGGAGATCCCTTTGTGCCTTTGTAATGGTTGCATCTAGAGGCAGTACCCTTCCTCCCTTGTCCATCCGTGAGGGACAACTATGGTGGTGGACAGGATGCTATTGATCATGAGGAGCGCAATCACCCTCTTCCTCTCCCCCGCCCACACTCCTCCCCATAGTAGAAAAGGGTGCAAGACCACACTGCTGGGGGGCCTGATGGCTAAGCGTCTGACTCTTGATTTCCGTGAAGGTCATGATCTTATGGCTTGTGAGATCAAGCTAGCCGCGCAGAGCCCACTTGGGGATCTCTCTCCTAATCTCCCTGCCCCTCCCTCCTCTCTCTCTCTCTCTCTTCCAAAATAAATAAATAAACATTTTTTGAAACTGTTTTGTCTTTTTGAATTGCCTTTAGTAGTGGAGAGTGTTCATATTTTACCGTTTCCATGTGCCCCAGTTTGGGCACACCTTTACTTTCCACACCTACACCTGAGGTTCATCTTTAGAGGGCTGCCCTTGGGCCACTGGAGCACTCCCGGCACACTGGTAGCCAGGAGTGCCTGGGAATTTACCTCCCCTGGAAGGTCCTTGATCAACGATGGACAGAGGCAAAGGTTTGCAAGCCCAGCTCCCTGGGACAATGACCAGAGTAACTTATACTCCAGAATGCCTCTGCCAATCTGAGCTAAGCCACCTCTGGGTGCCTTTTGCCTGAGAACATTCCCTTGTTTGCCCCTTCATCCCCTTCTAAAACCCGGAAGTATTTCCTTAGCAAGTCCCTCATGGGCAAATTCTCTTGACATCTACTTCTAAGAACCAGACCTAGAACTTCCTTCTCTCCTATTCCTTTCGTAGCTGGTCCCAGGTTTACCTTTTGTTTGGGAGGAAGTGCTCCCCTTCCTAGGCCTTAAGAGGGCAGCTCTTCTCCAGAGATTTGAGCATACACTTTGTCTCTTGTGTTTCCTTGGAGAGCTTCTCCACCCAGGCTTATTAGAAAAATGCTCTAATCCGGGCACCTGGTGGCTCAGTAGGTTGAGCATCCGACTTCGGCTCAGGTCACAATCCCACGGTTTGTGAGTTCAAGCCCGCATCAGGCTCTGTGCTGGCAGCTCAGAACCTGGAGCCTGCTTTGGACTCTGTGTCTCCCTCTCTCTCTGTCCCACACCCACTCACGCTCTGTCTTTCTCAAAAATAAATCAACATTAAAAAAGAAAGAAAGAAAAGATAAGTGCCCTAATCAATGATTAATGTCTGCCATAGGGTAGGAAGGAGCCAGAGAGGATGGGTTGACCCATGTATGAAGTATTTGCCATCCCTATCCTCGAGGAGAGGGCCCAAGGGGAGGGGTCTGTTTTTATTCCAAGCCTTCAGTTGGCCATTAGCTTACCCCAAAGGAGTCTGGATGAGTCCGTGTAATCCAGCTCCCTGAGACCACCAAGGGTTTATTATCCAGCTAGTAATGGAGTGTCCCTCTACAGATGCCCCTTGGAAATTGTGGCAGCAGTGGGGAACTGAGGGAGGATATGGTATGAGGAGTTCCTTGGCCCATCTCATCTTGACTACTAAGGGTTAGACTGAGTGGGCTGGAGAGTGGAGAAGGAAGATCCTGAAAGAACTGTTTTGCTGCAGGTGAACTCTGACACCATCAGCTCAACTTGAGGTTGGACAAATTTGAAGGTGTGCATGTGTTGTACAAACACAGAGGCTGGTAGCAGGCTTAGGGCATGTTTGAACATCAACCTGCAGGCAAGCAGGAAATGTTGAAAAGTGTAATCCATACAACAAATTGGTATCAGGAATCTGGAAATAGAGTTCAAGTCCTGGAAGTCAGAGACATGGGACATTACCAGAATGGCACTGGGCGCCATCTAAGCAGACTCCTTTCATCCTCTTCTTCAGTGTTATTGAGGGATAACAGACACACAGTAAAGTACACACATTTGAAGTGAATAAATGTTTACATATGTAACATTATTCCCATGATTCCAGAAGCCTTTCCCATCCCATGCCTCTTCCTGGTCCATCTCCCTCCCCAGAGGTAACCACAATTCTCAAGTCTATCAACACAGCCCAGCTCTGCTGTTCTTGAACTTCATATAAGTGGAATCCTGTGGTATGGCTTCTTTGTGTCTGTTTTCTTTTGCTGCACATTAAACATTTGTGAGATTCATTCATGTTGCATATAAGCAGTCGATTCTTTTATGTTGCCGTGCACTATTCCACTGTATGAGAATATCCAGTTTACCTGTCCATTTGGGTAGTTTCCAGTATTTTGCTTTGATGAATGAAGCTATGGATGTTCTTGTACATGCGTTTTGGTAGACATGTGCACTCACTTCCCTTGGTGGAAGACCTGAGAATGGAATTGCCAGGTCATAGGAGAGGTATGTTTGCCTCTAGAACGTTTGTCAAGTGATTTTCTAAAGCGAGCTATTTCTCATCTAGGATTGATCTAGGTGCCCCAAATGTGGTCATCTGTCCATGGCATCTTGAAGGTGCTACTATGTAGGCCCAGACACACAGAAAGTCAAAGCTACCCCGTGGGCATTTATACACATAGATGGCCAGAGCTAGATAAGGACTACAATAAGCAGGTCTCTACCATGGAACCCTACGAGAAATGACAGCCACAGGACTCCAACACATCACTGGCTCAGCAGCGGCTCTGCCCCAGAGCCTCTCCTTGAGGTGGAACTTCCAGATATTTCTCTAGATCAAACTCTAGCCAAGTACTTGTCTCACCCAGAGTCACTGAGGAAGCCAAAATACCCACTGAGCTTAGAGAAAGGAGGCTGTGAGGCTAGAACGAAACAGAAAACAATGCCCATAGCATACAGTATGCAGATCTATGTAAATCAAATATAAAAGCCAGAATGCAAACCTTCAAGCGATAATGTTCTCCAGCTGTCACATATGACAATCTCCATTCCAGAGACTGCTGGGGCACTGGGGAACCAGCAGGCAGCATAGTTCAGCAAGAAGGGTATGGTTTTCCTCTTTCCTTTAATCTGGGAGCATGAGTTCACTGGGTCCCCAGGGATCCATAAAATATGGAAGTCTGTTGTTGTTGTTTTTTAACCGGTTGTCCATTTTTATTCAAGTCAATGAGGCACAGCTTCTTCCGGCTGGTCTTCAGCTTCAGTCAGATGTCAGTGTCCATGGCATTTGCGGCAGACATAGGAAGGGCGGAGGTGGCCGTCCTGAGAATCTGCCTGGGGTGTGACAGTATTTGATGCAGAATAGGTAGCCTGACTTGCGCCCCCATCGCTATTTATCTGATGACCTTGAGCAAGGAACTTCCTCTCCGGGAGCCTGAATTTCCCCATCTGCAGCAGGAGCAGATTGGACTAGGATCACTTCTAAGATCTCTTTCAAGGTCTAGAGCTGTCTGGGCCTGTGATTCTCCACGAGGTCCCTTCAATCTAATTGTCAATCAGCGTGAGTCAGCGGCCAAACTCAAATGAACCCATTCCCATGTAGAGCAATTAGAGCCAGGCCATTTCTGCCACACATCCAAGATGATAGAAAGCCCGACCCAGATTCTGCGCTGTATAATTGAGCATTAAGACACAACAAGGGCTCCGTGGCGGCATAATAATGCATGCCTGGCTGATTTATTAAGCATCCGACTCAGAAATGCATTGTCCCGCAATGCCTGGTAGTTTAGGCAGCGCTCCATGAAAAACACTTGCGGCGCAGGCAGTTTGTGTTCAGATTCTGTTACATCCCCACAACTTCCAACTTCCCCATCCCTCCACTGCAGCCTTCACCTCCCTCTCCATCCTGTTCCGAAGCTTGGCTGCCCCTGGCTCGATCACACCTCTCTGCGCAGGCAGTTCTGCACAGTCTGTGGCGCCCCCTGTCGGCACCGGGATTTTGTCAGACACAACAGCTTTGCAACGTCAGGCTCCAAGCTGAGCAAAGGGAGTTAATGTCACCTTTGCTGTAACTCGGGAAACCTTAGCAATGATGCCAGTCAGAAGATGAATACTGAGAGAGAAACAGAGGCAGACCCCCCAATCCTGTCCCCTTGCCCAGCCTAATTTCTTCCAGAGCACTTATCTCTACCTGCCACATTCATACTTGCTTTCACTGCGCTCACTGTCTCTCTTCCCCAGCTAGACTTAAAGTCCAATGATAGAAGGCTTTGTCTGCTTTGTTCTTTAGGGGATTCCAGCACCTAGAGTATTGCCTGGAATTAAGAACGCGCTCAGTAATATTTGCTAAAGAAATCACGTATTTGTTCCATAAATAAATATTGCGGCTGATAGCAAGGGCTATTCAGGAAAATAAAGCAGAGGAAAGAATGTGAGGTGCTAAGAAAACGAGAAGGTCGCTATTGCAGACAGAGTGGCCAGAGAGGGCTCTCTGGCAATGACACTGAAGCAGAAACCTGAAGGAAATGAGAAAGGAGGCACTCAGATACATAGGGGAAGAATGTTCTGGATAGCACAGCCAGTGCAAGGCCCCAAACAAAGGCTTGGAGCGTTTGTAGATATCAGCGGGGCTGCAGCAGAGGACAAGAGAAAACAGTAAAGGCCAAGAGGTAGCAGAGGCCAGTCACCTGGAGTAGAGGTCACCAAACCACAGGCTGTGGGTCACAGCCAACCTGTTGCCTATTTCTGGAAACAAAGTTTTGTTGGGACATAATCACACATATTTATTTACATATTGTCAGTGGTTGCTTTCATGCTCACAGAGTTGAGTAGCTGCCACAGAGACCAACAGCCCCCAAAGCCAAAACTATTTATTACCCGTCCCTTTGCAGAAAAAGCTTACTGGTCCCTGCCCTTGATCATTAGAGGCCACCGTAAGGACTTTGGCTTTTCTCTGAGGAGCATGACAAACCATTAGGGGACTTTGAGCAGAAGAGTAACATGATCAGACTCACAATTTAAAAGGATCAGGATGGGGCACCTGGGTGGCTCAGTTAGTTGGGCGTCCGACTTCAGCTCAGGTCATGATCTCACAGCTCGTGAGTTTGAGCCCCGCGTTGGGCTCTGTGCCAACAACTCAGAGCCTGGAACCTGCTTCAGATTCTGTGTCTCCCTCTCTCTCTGCCGCTCCCCTGCTCATGCTCTGTCTCTCTCTGTCTCAGAAATAAATAAAAACATCAAAAAGAATTGTTTTAAATAAAAGGATCAGGGTGGCTGCTGAGTAAAGAATAAATTGCAGGGGTGGAAGCAGGGAAATCAATTAGGAGGTGAGAAATAAAGACAGTGTGGACTGAAAATGTCATCAGATTAGAAAATGCATAACACCTAGCACTTCCCACATCGCAGGGTAAGCTGGGTGTGCTTCGCCCTGATCCACGTGGGCCCTTCAACATCTGGGTTTATGTGGGGGTGCTAGGGAGTAGTCAGGAAAAATAGGCAATTTTTTCCAAGGCAAGAGTGAAACCACAGCAATGATGGTAAAGGTTGCAATGAGCTAATAATATCCTTTCCCGGTGACCCCCTGTTGGCTCCATATTCTGGGCTTGGGCTGGAGTCCAGGCAAGATCCTGGTTCACTTACTGGTGGTAGAAGCTTCTCGGGCTGGGGCTATTCTCTTATTGGCTGTGCCTGGCTCGCCTCACTAAGGCAGACCTCGAATGGTTTGGGGGAATGGGGTTATAGGTCAGACACACAATCCTTAGAGCCATGGCTGTTGACCAGAGATTCAGGAAGTCAAACGCTAGAGAAGATAGTGGTGCCAACAAAAAATGATCAGAAAGAAGGTGTAAGGGTCTTGGTACCAACCACCAAGACTGGGGAGAGGATTTCACTTCCCACCATCTCCCTCTGCACACAAAACACACAGGCTGCCCTTTAAACGAAAAATGTTTCCTCGCTGTTCTTTTAATTAGTCTTCTGCCACACATGGGAGTCTGAGAGCAGCTCAGTGAGATTATGGGGGAGTCCGAGAAGCCTTTCTCAGCAAGAAGAAGAAGAGGAGTGTGGGAGTCTCGACAGCCCCAGGCTTGAACTTCATAACTATAATATTTGCCGTGTGACCTAAGGCAAGTTGCTTAACCCCTCTGTGCAATAAAGGGGAAAAGAAAGCAGAGTTGCTCTGAGAATTGCAAATAACATATTAGAAAACCCTGACCCATATCAGCAACTATTATTGAAAAGAATTATGTGATAGAAAAATTAAGCTTTTTTTATCAGCTGTGTAATCCCGAGAAAGAGAAATAACCTATCTGAGCTTCATAGTTTCCTTGTCTATAAAATGAAGACAGCACCACCTATATGATAGGAGTACGTATTAAATCCACTCAGAGCAAAGAGCAGATATAAGGCACTTAGTAGAATTTTGGCCCAGAGCACACGCTCCAGGCAGCCGAGATACCTTTGTTATTTGTGAAACATTCTGAAGCTCTGACGTCAAGATCTTCAACAAAAGGGTAAGAGAGATAAACTGATAAAGCAACCAAGAGACTTCAGGTCCACAGCCGGCTAAGGCCAAAGATGAGCAAACACCAAGGGGCCAGGACTGGTGGAGAGGTAAGGGTGCCCACCCAGCACAGAGTGGCCATGCCCTATTGAATCACGGTCAACCCAGGATACGATTGGCTCCAATAGGCTTAGGTTCTGGATTGGTTCTTCCTTTTCCTACAAATCCAGGATTGGGGGGGTGGGGGGGCGAGGGAGAATACAAGGATTCCCTGGGGTATGGAGGAGAAGGGAAGATTCTCGTTCTTTATTTACCCCTCCTACCTCAAGCCTCCTCAAAACACCACTGACAGATAAGTGTTGGCAAGCTCAGGGCATTGCAAGGAACAACACAACAGACTGTCTGTGAATGGGAAAATATTATGGAATGAAGACTAGAAAGCATCCGTGAGGTCAGCTGGGATTATAGCAAAACAGTGGACAAGTAACCCTCTCTGAGACTGTTTCTTCATCTGTAAAAATGGGGATAAATAGTTTATATTGACTTCATATGTTTGAATTGTGAGTTTAGGTCGTTTGAGAATAAGGAATTCATTAATCAAGATCTTCTCTGTCCAGTGCATCACAGGTCCCATCTCAGAGACAGGAAATCGAGAGGGAATGGGAAGGGGGAATCATTAGATAGACTCCCAGACTTCCATTTGGCCATGGAATCCATGCAGCTACCCAGGCTCATGACCCCCAACTCTAGTATTGGGTCTCGTTGCCCCATCATCACAGGGAGATTACTCAAGTGATGCACTATGTACATTTCCAACTAGGTCAATGTGTGGCCCTCTGGGGACCCTGAACTATTCCAGTGCAACCTGAAAGAATGGTCTAGTTGGACCTAGTAGGTGCTCTAAGGAGATGTGGGCTCACGAAGAACACTAGTGATGAGTGACACAGGGGTGATAAGCAAGCTCAGACTTCCTACTTCTGGCCTCGCCACCAGCTCCCAGCTAAGCTCTGAACCCCAGATGGGCCTGGAATTACCACAGAGTCTGCTGAGCCCTCTACTCCTTACAGAATGTATCTAAGGCACTCACCACAGTGCTTATGGAGCACGTAACAGGGCTCCATAAATGTCTGCTTGTTCAATGAGTGAATGAATGAATGAATGAATGAATGGAGAAATAAATGTTGAAGTTCCAAATCTTTATGGTTAATTCTTATACCTCAACTAATGCCCTTGTCTTGAAAATGACACTTTGCCATCCAAGCTTTAGACTATGAGGCCAAAGGGACAGACGTAACCTGGGATCAACCTAACCTTCTCTCTTCTCCATAAAATGATAATGGAGTTCTGAAAGTTTTCAGAAGCTTCCACAGGCCCATTTGAAGTCAAAGAGGAGAACACGGCTTGCTGGGGTGGAGGAGGTAATGCTTTGATTCTCATGCCAGCAAGGTCTTGAATAGTGCACAGCCTGTTCGATGCATTCCTCTGCAGAGCCTCCCTCACTGCTGAGCTTGGGCCTATAGTACTAACAGACATGGCAAGCGACAGCAGCAAGAGGAACAGTTAACATTTCATGAGTACTTACCACATGTGTGGCTCCATGCTGAATGCCTCTCATCATCCTCAGGAAGTCTCCAAAACATCTCTTAATTTAAGCTGGGAAGGATCATTAGAATACTGTTTAGTAAATATTCATTTCCCATCTCCCCCATAGCAGGAATATATTTCCCACTCTGTGGATGTAGGGCTTGGTCACGTAAGTTGCTTTGGCCAGTGGAGTGACAGCACAAGTGACAGCGTTTGAGTTACAAACCCAAAGAGGGTCACAAGTTTCCGCTCACCAGCCAAGAAGCTTCAGAACTCCACCATGAGTAGCCACTGTCTGAGCCTGAGCCCCAGAATAATCTGCATGAAGCAGACTACAAGCTGGGTCTGAGGCTCACGCTTCAACAATCTGGAAAAGCACTCCCCTAGTTGACCAGCGGCATGTGAGTGAGAAATATTACTGGTTGCCCCTGAGATTTTATGGTTGTTTTCTATGCAACAATAACAGATACTCTGAATACTTAATTTTATAGATGGGGAAGCCAAGGTTCAGAGAAGCTAAGTAACTTACCTGAGGTCAGCGAGCATGTCAATGGCAGAACTAGGGCAGAACCCAGTTCTTCCAGATGAACTGAGACCAAGTTGTGGATTATTATATTGTCCTGTCTCCTACTTGCTACCTGAAGAGGTACATTTTATGTCAAGCTATATGAAGAGAATAGCCAGAGCAATAAAAAGTAAACAAGAAATCTCTGAGCTTACTCAGATATCAAGAGCAAGCAAATCCAGAGAGGTCTGCCCTGCTCTCCTCATGAGAATGTTTGTCCCTCTGTACACCAGGAGTCTGCCCATGCCAGCTGTCTTTCTCTAGGTCAGGGCCCAAGGCCATGAGGGGACTCCACAAAGGCCCCCAAAAGCCAGGAACAAGCATAGATCTCCCCACCATGGTAGCAGTACAACTAGCTCCCCCACCCGACACTCTGAGCCCACGTTCAGCAGAATAATTTCAAGAGACTCCAGGAGACTCCCAGTCTTCAGATTGCAGGGGTAAAGAATGACTTGAACATTCTGGAACAAATTTTTTTCTTAAAAAATGTCAGGAAAAGAGATGATCCAATCCAGCTACATTTCTGGTTTTTATGAGTACTTTTGTCCTTACTCAGAATGACTTCTTATATACAAAATGACATTTTCAATTCACAGAAATATATCCTTCCCCCTCCCCAATTCACTTAGAAGTACACCGTTCTCTCCTAATGGGCACTAGGATATCATTATCTCAGTCAGAGCTTCCTTTTTCTTTCAAGAATGGAAAATTAGTGAGGAAATGAACAAAGCAGTTGTTCATTAAATGCAATTCCCCCAAAAGGGCATGGGAACCTAGGGGATCCCTCTGACAAGTTACCCAGAACACCAATAAAGCCCTAAGCCATAGAGTGAACTGAGACCATAACAGGCTCAGTCTGACACACACACACACAGGGAATGCCAGGACTCAGCTCTGCCGGGCTTCCCTCCCTGGCTCATATTTCCTTCCAGCTCTAGATAACTCTTTAGCCTAAGATACAGCAGCGCACTGGGCTCTTAGAAATCCACGGTATCACCCAAGGATCAAGTGTGGCTGCACATAACAATAAAACCCACTTAACAGTGATGCGGATAAAATGGTGCTTACTTTTGCTCATGAAAGTAGTCTAGAAGTAGATGTTTCCTGGCATTATTTGGTAGCTAAGTGCACCGGGGCAAAGTCTCTGCAATTTTCTTGGCTTCTCCTGCATGGTAATAAGACGGCTGCTCCACTTTGAGACATTTCATAGGCAGAAAGGAGGAGAGTGGGGGTGGAAGGAGGGAGGAACAATGCCTATATTAAGAAAGCAAAATCTTCCCGGAAATCCCCATCAGACTTCTCCTTACACGTCATTAGTAAGAACTGTATCACATGGCCACCTAGCTGCAGGGAAACTGGGAAATACGGCTTTGTAGACGAGCACATTGGGAGCCCCAACAAATTAACACTTGAGGAAGAAGGGGTGCAAGGTTATTCTGAGGCAGCTGGCAGTCACCGACAAACTCACCAGCAAAATTTTCAGGGTTGACATCAGACTTGGGTTGTGCCATCCAGATCCGATCTGAGGGACAGCTTCAAATTCACCCAATAATCAGGACCTCTGTTTCCTCCTTCACTCAGAGGCATTATTTCCCAAATACTAAAGAGGTACAGTGGATAGAAGACAATTAATGCAAAGCAACACTTTTGATTTGAACATCTAGACTCTGCTGTTGACAGGGAGATCAGAAGGAAAGGCGGCCTTGGGATTTTCCTTTTGAGATGACATTTGTTTTTAATAGCAAATGACTTTCATGTCCGGAGTAAGCCACTAATAGAATTAACCAAATGAAAGCAACAAAAATAAAAGTCTGAGCATATGACCCTAGCATCTGTCAGAAAAAGGTAATCAGACAAATTGGGGTCCCATGTGACAGATTTTTCTGGATTATCTGGAGGAGGTTTTCAGAAGCCAAGTAAATTACCTTGGTGCAGCTGCCCTATATCCCCCTCCATTAATACTTTGATGCAGCAGGATAAGGATTTCAAAATGTAAATGACTGTAAATGGATAATGACTAATGCAACCATGCAAAGGAAGTACTACCCTGAGCAGAAGGTAGGAATTCACTGGGCACCAGCAACACTTTCTCCTGTGTAAGAAAACCAGCATTTGCATCACAACAGAATTAGGAAAAGAAATGAGGGAATGTCGACTCTGAGTGTATCTGGGTATCTTCACTCCTAGAAGACTATTTCACTGACAGAAGATAGAGATGTTTGTCACACCCCAAATAAAATGAACCCACAGGGAATTCTTTGGTGAATGTTAACTTCCCCCACGAAGACTGAATTTCTGCATTTTTATGAACTTTGAAAAAGATCCCGTCTGGTAGATTTGCTCTGCCGCCCCAGGTCTGAGCCAGAGTGGCCCAAAGGGAACGAGGTGGCCTTGGTGCCTCCTTTGTTGATGGGAAGAAACCCAAGACCAGGCTGCACTCCTACCATCTATATAGCCCCAGCTCTCAGCCATGCAGGTGTTTCTGTTCAGTACCTTATTTTAAGGGGATGCACGAGGTTGTTTTTTAATCCCTAGCCTTCCTATTCTATCGGTTTCTCTGCTTCACATCTCATTTAAGGTGTCACATAGGTGGAATATTACTGCCAACAGAAGTGAACAGGCAAGATGCCTTCATTTCCTAGGGCTACCCTAACAAAGTCCCACCAACTGGGCGGCTTAGAACTAGAGAAAGTTATTCTTTCTCAGTTCCAAAAGATAGAAGGTGGAAATCAATGCTGGGACACACTCTCTTTGAAGGCTCAAGGGAAGAATCCTTTCTTGTCTCTTCCTACTTTCTGGTGGTTGCCAGCAATCCTTGCCATTCCCTGATTTGTGGCAGTATAATCCTAATCTCTGCCTCCATCTGTATGGCTATCTCCCCTCTGGGTGTCTCTGTGTCAAAATCTCTCTCTCTATGCGGATACTATTCACTGGATTTAGGGACTACCCTAACCTAGTATGGCCTTGTCTTAACTTGATTACATCTGCAAAGACTCTATTTCCAAATAAGGTCACATCCATTGGTACTGGGAGTTAAGATTTCAATGTACCTTTGTGGCTGAAGGGGGTACAATTCAATCCAGAACACAGATAGTACAAAAAATTTTTTTTTTTTAATTAATGACCTTTGTCAATTCTGTGGGTTAACTTGAATTCTTCTGCTTTCATGAGAGGATACAGACAAAATAAGCTGATGACACAATATCTCCCTAAAACCTTACTCATCATTTTTTTATGATTAAACACAGCAATCTTGAAGAAGGCAGCAAATTGCTCTGGAAATAGACCGCACACATCTAAACTTTAGCATCATCTTTGTCACTAGCTAACTATGAAGCCTGGGTAAAGTCACGTCACCTCTCTGGACCTTCAGCTGTTAAACTTAAAAGGTGAAACTTAGACTGAATCAGAGTTTCCTGAAGTACGGAATATATGTCACTAGACGTAAGATTGGATGGCCGAACTCAAATTCAACCCTGAAAAAATTGTACTGGAAAATTTTGTGCTATCAGCTGCATGGCACAAATCTTACTTCGGGATCGAAGTTAATTTGTGCTCAATAACAAGCCACCCTGAAATGCTTTCATGGCACAAGACAACAACCGTTTATTAGTACTCTCACACCTATGGGTCTACTGGCTCTGCTAAGCTGGGCCAGTATCGGGTGACCCAGGCTGAGCTCGTTATTGGGGTTGGAGCCAGCAAATTGATTAGGGTTAGCTAATCACATGCCCTGTCACTAGTTGGTTGTTGGCTGGGGTGATGGGGTGGCTGGGTCATGTGACTCTCATCATCCAGCAGGCTAGCCCAGGCTTGTTCATGTGTTGGTCAAAGTTTCCAAGAATAGTAAGAGAGGGAAAGCCCCAATGTGCAAGTACTTATCAAGCCCCTGGTAGCATGACATTTGCTATTGTCTGATGGCCAAAGCAAAGTACATGGCCAAAACCAGACTCAGTGTGGGCGGGGACTATCCAAGAATGTAGCTATAAGGCACAAACAAGTTCAGGTGCAATGACCCTTCACAGCCTTAATATGTTCTTAAAATCTCTCCAGCACTTGCTAATCTCTCCTGTTAGTGAAAAAACAAAAACAAAAAAAACTAGAACTCTGGTTAGGAGAATCAGTATTTAGTTAGAATTTAATAACATTATTTCATTTTTGTGTATGTATTTTATGGTTATCTTGTATTTATGTCACATGGGTTTTCAATTATGGTACTAAACAGAGTCTCCTTTTTAAATAAATTTGTGGTTTTTCCAAGTGAGTTACTTTCAGGAAAATGAGTTAACAATGACACAGTTGGTACATATTTATTGCAAAATCATGACACAAAGTGACTGAAATTTGGGAAACAGTGTACCGAATGACGTCCAAGTTCCCTGCACCTGCTCTATAATCATGAAAATGGGGGGAAAGGCCATGTCTCCAGAAACATGGCATAAGTTTGAGACCAGCATGTCACCAGTCATTAAAAAGCCTCACTGATATTAAAGGACTTGGTTTTTCACAGAGCTTGCAGCACTGAATTGAATAAAGATGAACCAGTTGGGACCAATTCTAATCGGTTGCACACATGGTCATGAAGCACATACTCATCCACCATCCCACACAGACTCACAGTGGTATTGACATGCCAGTACGTTTCAACCATGGCCCTAAATGTAACAGGATGAATACCATTGTGAACCGAATGCTGGGGTCCCCCTAAAATTCATATGTTGAAGCCCTCGCTCTCAATGTGATGGTCATAGGAGGTAGGGCATTTAGAAGGTAATTAGGTTTAGGTGAGGTCATAAGAGTGAAGCCCCAGTGATGGAGGTGGTACCCTTATAAGATGAGGAAGAGACACCAAAGCCCCTTGTCTCTCTGCCACATGAGGACACAAGATCACAGATGACATCTACATGCCAGGAAGAAGGTCCTCACTGGGAACCAAATCAGTTAGCACCTTGATCTTAGACTCTCCGACTTCCAGAACTTCCAGAATGTCTGTTGTTTCAGCCACCCAGTGTATGATATTTTGTTTTAGAAGCCCAAGCTGACTAATATAAACATATTTATTGTGAGCCCTTCATAGTTGACATTTGGGAAGCCATACACTTAGTTCTGAGAGATTTCTGTAATTTCACTTGACAATAGCCTTTGGGTTCCATTTGCAAATCAATTTTGTTACTTTATATGGCTTAGTGGGTTTTTTGGGGCTTTGGTCTTTATGTCTTAGTGTTTTTACACCATTTGATTGCCCACTTTAACCTTTGAATTGCCTCTTAAATGATTTTTGGCAATTGGGAAAAGAGGACAAAAGTCGATAACCATTGGACCTCAGATTCTGACACACCACCATAAAAGGAGTTATAGGAAAGTTTAAGTCATAATATTGGCAATGACTTAGGAATAACATACAGATTCACAAGGTGATAATTTGAAGAGAATGGCATTCATTTGGATCATTTCTATATGTTCCTTCAGGACAAATCCAGGACACTGCCATGTCCATTCACAAACATACACAACAAATCAGATCTACAAAGTCACCCATGCAAATGCCCACATATGTATTCTATCCCACAGGGAGTATCTTTTTTTTCCCAAATGTGCTGAAGTTCATCCAAGAAATAAGAACTTGACCCCAACCCAGAGAGCAAAAGAAGTAAACTTATTCCTGGACCCAGAATTCTAATTTTCAGAACACAAAGAACATCTGTCATGTGGTCCAGGTAGATACTTTCTAGTAATGCACTCCATACACAGGTAACCGCACACAGAGAATTTTTAAGATACTTTTAAAATACACAGCCTATATACACAGTCAGTTCATAAGTTGTACATACAACCTCAGTCCCAACATGCAGATTCCTTAAGAATATTCGTTTCTCCCTTCCATGTATAATGTGGAGTTGAACTTGGAGAATATAATGCCAATTCAATAGCACCAAAGATTTCCCCTTTCTAAATATAAGAGAAAAGAATAATCACAAAAATCTAGCCAAAGATCAACTGCTGTAGCTTAGACCTATGACAATAAAATAACTATTTTAGCATGCGGTCCTAGATACATAAAAGATGGAAAAATAAACTCATAGATGCCTTTTACGTCAAGTCAACTAAGTGCCCAGATAGCCCCAAATCCACAGATCGAGGCCCAACACAATCAAATTGAAATCACGGTCAGGTCTGGGATTTGATTCTACCCTACACACAAACCAATAAGTTAGCTGGTTACTATTTCATGGGTGCTTGCAGAAAACATGAGACACTCAGGTCAGAGACAGAAGACTTTATTACTCATGGTGCAGCAAGAAGCATGAGCACCAGCACGTGTACCAATTCCCCTTGCCATCAAGTCCCATTGGAGGAATGCTGTCAGCCCAGATGGATGCTGTGCACACAATGGGTTTGCAGTACAGACGAGGAACACTGAGCCTAAGGCCCATGATATTCTTCTGGTAAGCAGTAAACAAACCTGTTTTTTATTCCAAAGAGAGACGTTACCATACCCCTCAAGTCTGTTCACAGTAAACACAATAACCCTGAGAAACAGTCCAGATGAAGAAGAGTCGAAGCTTTGCATTCTTGGCATGTGCACCAAAAAAGTACAGAGCCCATGGCAGATTGCCTCTCTCAACAATAAGGAGTTCTTAATTGTTAAGCGAGCTGGCTATATGCAGGAAGAACAAGGCTATAGCAGGTGTAGTCATCCTGAGACATAACGTAGCATCTACCTACCTTAATGAAGAATCTAAATCCAGCTGAGCATGCGTGTGTGTGCATTTATATTTTTCTCAGATGTGTTTCTCAAAACTCGTGAGCAAACCATATTTGTAAACCAAGTCATCTTTTAAAGATTCTGGAAGAAAACCCCATAAATGAATCCTTTTACAATGGAAATATTCATCCCTTAGTTTATCCATTTATGAACTCATGGGGTTATAAATACTGGATTTTCTTAAAGCAAGCCATACCCATACTGGTACAACCCTGCCATTTGTAATAAGCTGTGGTGAATTATAAAAAGCAAATCTTTCAAGCGTGTCTGATTTGACCACACCCATATAAATAGTCATTGACCAAATAGATCCCATCCCAATTTTAAAACGACATCTGTTTTCTTCTTTAAAACTTCCCCATAACTATTTTTATATGCCTCAATTCCCGGGTCAAGCCAGATGCTGCTGCTTTGGGTGGATAATCTTATTTGTTGGGATTCAAAGCTGGGTTACTAAAGCCTTCTGCATACACTCAATCTGTCTAACACTCAGCAGGGTTGGAGTGGAAGACCTTCAGATTTGGATTCTTTTTTAGTCTCTTTTCTTACATATTCTTGACAGAGGCTTCTTCCCACTGGTTCCCCTCTTCTTACCAAGAATATGTTGTTGCTCCCTTACTGATAGAAATTTGGAAATTCAACCACTATTGCTCAGAGCAATGTGACAAACCTACAGGGCTTTCCAGGAAGAAAAATGTCTACTTTTCCCTCGATTAGATTACATTTCAGAAACGTATGAACCACAGTCAGCAGCAGTGAAGTCAGGTCAAAGTGACATAAAATATGATTTCTCTGCCATCCAAGAAAACCCTGATAAGAAAGAATTTGTAGTACCTGCCAATGCTTCTTAATAGTTCTCTAGGAATCCATACAACAGAGCTGAGTACATGGATGATACACACACCCCCCCCAACAAAGAAGTTGCTGAAAATAAGAATATACCCTATTTGGCATAATCTAATACCAAGTCTTACACTGGTATAGCACTTTCTGAATAAAATATTTCACATGCATGCTTTCTTTCTTTCTTTTTTTTTTGAGAAAGAGAAAGAGGGTGCAGGTGAATGAAGGGTAGAGGGAGTAAGAGGGAGGGCGGGAGAGAGAGAGAGGGAGACAGAGAGAGAGAGAAAATCCCATGAGGGCACATGCATGCTTTCATTAGATGCTCGCCATAATCCCATGAGGAAGGGTGGGCAGACACTTGGATCAAAAATAAATCAAAAAACTGATTTTCTTTCATGGTACCTAAACTGACCCCTAGTCCTTTGTTCTTTCCAATACCTCTGGCTTCACACTTGGGCACTGGAAGGTGGCCAGCATTGGTTGTTACCACCTATGTCTGGAGATGGAACCAAAATGACCGATATATATAGTTCACAGTCCTCTCTACAGTAAATACATAGATGATCATTCAAGTGGCTACCACCAAAGGAGGTATAAGAAGAAAGTCAAAATTGTAGGCATATCACTACCTGACAGGACTCAAGATACATTGGCTAACGTCAATTGTTCATTGCCTCACCCAGGAGGGTTTCACAGCCACCATGCCTACAATTTTGCTTCAAGTTTCAATCCAGTATTTTCTTTCAAACATCTAATTTGTTGGCTCTTTTGACATTTTGATGACAAAACTCTGGGGGAGCCTTCCCAAACTCTATTAGATGCCTGAAAACTATAAACTCCATAAAGAAGTACAGATTTCAAGCTATAGTTAGTGAGGGCAGAGGTCACAGTAGCTTCCAGTTTATAGGAAAGGATGGGAGGAATGCGGGTAGGACCAGGTGACTCTGGAAACACCATGTGATATTGTAGAGAGAGCTAAACCTTAGGCATAAAATAGAATTGTTTAAGTAACTATGAGTAAGTTATTTAGCATCTCTAAGCCTCAGTCTTGTCATCTGGAAAACTGATCCAGTAATATTTATGTCAGATGACTGTCAGGAGTATTAATAATGATTGAATACGTGTGATATATAATGGGATTTGTTGTTATTGTTATTGTTATTGTTTTGGTGTGTGGGTGTGTAGTCCTTGAGGGAATAAACCATATATTACTCATTGTTGTATCTTCAACATTTAGTGTTTAGCACAGTGTATGGAGCTCTCAATATGGTAAACAGGCCTCATAGTGCAGCCATTGTTTGAGACAGAGAAGCAGTAAGTGCTATACAAGATTTGATCAAGTGAACATGGTAGGTAGTGTGGGGTGAGGATAAACTTAGTCTCATGAAAGATGAGGCAGAACATTAGGACCTCAAGCTCAAAGCTGATGTCCTGACTCAAGTGCAGGGATTAGCAAACCTTTTCTGTAAAAGGCCAGATAATAAATACGTTAAGCTTTATAGGCCATCCGGGATCTGTCACAATTACCCAACTCTGCCACTGTAGAGTGAAAGCAGCCACAGACGATAAGTACATGAATGAACATGGCTGTGCTCCAATAAGATTTTGACTACAGACACTAAATTTTGAATTTAATATCATTTTCACATGTCACAAAATATTATCCTTCTTTTAATTTTTTTCAATCATTAAAAAATGTAAAAACTATTCTTAGGTCATAGGCTGTACAAAAACAGGTGGCAGGCTGGACTTCACCCATGCGCCATAGTTGGCTGACTCTTGCGCTAGTGAACTGACTCAAGGATGCCATGACTACACACTCACCCTCCCTAGCTGAATCCTCAAAACGCCTCCATCTTTGCTTCCTGGTAAGTTCTCTATGGCTGCTATAACAAATTACCACAAACTTAGTGACTTAAAACAACACAAATTTGCCCTCTTAAAATTCTGGCAGTCAGAGGTCATACTAGGCTAAAAAATCAAGATGTCAGCAGGAATGGTTACTTCTGGAAGATGTGGATGAAAATCCTTTCCTTGCTTCCTCCAACCTTCAGAGGCTGCTGGTACTTGTAGCCACATCAATTTCTGCTTCCACTTCACATATCCTTCTCTGGCTGACCCTCCTGCCTCCCTCTTATAAAGACCTTTGTCATTACACTGGGCCACCTGGATAATTCAAGATCATCCCTCCATCTCAAAATCCATTCCTAATCACATCTTCAAAGTCCCTTTTGCCATGCAAGGTAACATATTCACAGATTCCCGGAATTAGAATGTAGACACTTTGGCGGGGGTGGGGGTGGGGGGGCTCATACTCAGCCCACCACAATCTTGTTTGCGCTTTCACAGCATCAAAGCACAAAAGAGAAGGTGCCACCACTTAACACATAGACCCATGACCACACAAACAGTGTTCTCCCTTCCCTCTCTTTCCCCACAGAACAAGAGAAAGCTGGGGCCAACATTTTTTCAACTTCTCCCCTCTAATCTCATCCTATGAATCATGACCATTAAATTAGACACTACCCCAGTAAGTAATGTAAATGAAAATAACTTCTATATCTTAGAAAACCCTCTCAATACTGGCCCTGTTTTCCTCTGAGTTATTTTTAAAGTTACACAAATTTTTCTCAAAGGCATACCAGAGATTTGCTTTCAGCTTCTTATCTATGCACAGCACAGACAATTGCATTATACCTAAGAGAATTAATGTGATTTAATTATATTATATTTGGTGGTAGTTTAATATCAAACTTCTTTTGTACAAGAAATTATTTCTTGGTGAAGTTAAGCTCACTTATTATGCTCATTCTTTATTCATTAAACTCATTAAGATCAGTGGGAATTGCTTATAAATAACTATACTATTGATTTGAAACATAGCAGATAAGTGAGGATATTCTAAGAGTGTGAGAGCATAATGCTTCTTAGTTATTTTCTTGGGAATTCATGTATTGGGAATCTATGTGTAGCATACTTTCCCAAGAATAGATGAAACACCATTTAAAAGTTCTCTCTTCTCTCGCAAAGGGGAGATGGACAATAAATGGGCAACTGTCTTTCTTAGGAATCTCTTAAAAGGATCTAATATCAGAGCCCCCATATAAGATTACACAGGTTGTTCACTGCACAAGAGCATCCACCAAAGAGGGAAGTGGGGCTGAAATCTGGCTCATTCTCTGCTTTCAAGCCACATATCCTGGCACGGGGCTATCAGAAGGGGGAGGGAACCTTTTCTTAATTCACACCAAGTGACTGTATGCCCACAAACCCATGCAGACCCATTTAAGAGGGGGTGTCTTTTTCTGCTTTGCAAAGACACCTCATGGACCAGCAGAGGCCTTGGCTGAAATCCACTTGGGCTACCTTAATCAAGAAAGGGATATTTATTGCAAGGTTATAGGTATATTTCTTGGGACCCAAGAGCAAGAGGTACAGTAGCTATTATGTAGGATTAGAACAAAAAAACAGAAAGCTGTCAGGAGAGAGAGGCAATAACTAAATAAATCAATATTTACTGGCACATGTAGTCCTCACAACAACCTTGCTAGAGCAGAATAATTAATCTCATTCTATAGATGCAGCCTCTTGCCAAAGGTCACCCAGCCAGTAAGTGACAGAACTTTCAAATTTAGGCACATCTGTCTGCAATGTCCTTGTGCTGTCCACTACTTCACACAGTCTCTCCCATTCTCAACATGTCGTTGGTGTTCTTACAGCTACTCACTGATATTTCCCCCTCTCTTGCTTCCAAGCACACAGGAGAAATGCATTTCCCCTTGAAGTTAAATGTGCATGTGTGATTTGCTTTGGCCAATGAAATATAAGAAGTGACATGTGTCGCTTCCACTTGGAAGCCTGTAAGAGCCAGCGTGTGACTTGCCCTCCCCTCTCCCCACCAAGGTGACCAGAGACATTCTAGGTGACGGTGGTTCTGTCAGCTTGCCTCCGTGAGAAAGGACAATGTGGAACAGAGTCCTCTGCCAGTCTGCAATGAACTTATAACTCAAGTGAAAAGGAAGCTTGGACTAATTTAAGCCACTTAATTTGGCTTAAATTGGGGCTTATTTGTTACTGCAGCATAACCTTGTCTATCCTGCCTGGCATAGCTGTCAGGGGCTTTTCCTCTACTTCTAGCATCTGGTAAATCTCCTCACTTGTGAACCACACAGGCTCTTCCCTTTTCCTACTTGCCCCAAACCTTGCCACCTTTTACAGGCCAGCTAAAATCTCACCTACCCAAAAAAAACCCAAAAAAAACAAACAAACAAAAAAAAACTTTCCTTAACTCCTCCAGCTGACATTAATCCTTACTCTTTATAATCATTATTGTATTCACTATCAACATCCTATAAATTAGAACCCAGCTCCATTGCACATAACACATTATGTCTCATGTATGCTGTTGTAAATTGTTTCTTTCTTTAGGACAATGTCTTAACTCTCCAGTGAAATGATCGGTCTTTCCTGGGCAGAAATCATGTTTTATATATATATATATATATATATATATATATATATATATATATATATGCATGCCTCCCACACAGTACTTATGACATCACACTGTCCCCAAAGAAATACATTGAGGAGGGTGGGGGAGGACAAGGCAAAGGGAACAGCAGGTCTAACTGCTTCTCCCTCTGTGTACCTACAGATTTGAACAGTGGAACATTCCTCCATATAGAGGGAGGAAAGAGTTAAATTGTAGTAGACTATATCCTGAGACAGCTAACATCTTTGGAGGTTATACTTCTCATTAATATAAAAGAGTTAATTATACATCTTGGAGATTCTATTCACGCCAAATCTTCTTTTAGGGTTAAGTCATGCATGATCCATTTGTATTCAGGCATTAGCCCTGACAGTGTCTTGTTCTGTTGGGCCATCTTATGCACCTGCCCTAAGGATCCACAGGGGCTTTAGGAAGCTGTTCTTGTCGTGAAACATTTTACCGAGAAGATGACCTACACTGCAAAATACTTTATATAACCAAAGGCAGGGCATAAATATTTTATAGCAGAGAGTCCATGAAAACACATCTTCATTTCTGTAATGCGCTATCTCAGAACATATCACTGGGGGAACAGGACTTGCCTGAAAGATTCAACAACTCCAATTTGCCATAGCTCATTAGGATGCCCCAGAGAACAAGCACAACAAATAATTCTAGATCCCTGCTGCTCGTGGGCTAGTTAATGTGGACTGACCACACAACAGCAAACCTCGTCACCTCATGAAAAAGCCACCTCGTGTGTACAAAGTGCATTTAACAAGGAGTCAGACAATGTCGGCTGGAAGGAGCCCTCGAGACATATTTTTTCTACAGGTGGGGAAAGAAGGTTGAGAGAGATGACGTGAGCTGGATTTAGACTCAACCTTAATCCTTCACTGTTCCTGTCATAACCACAAAATAAAAACCCGTGGGTAAAGTGAACAGAGAGAGCACATCCGCTGATTAGACCTACATGCCAGCTTTGAAGTAAAGTATCATGTCACCATCCGGGCTTTTCAGTAAGTGGTGCTGTGTGTGCATATCTGTGAATAACTTCACATTTCTCATTAATAATATGTTTCCATAAATACCAAACCTCCCTGGAATCCCTCTCTTGGCATTCATAAGTTAAAATCTCCCACCATTAATTCTTCAATAAGAAAATTATTTCCTGGTAAGTGATGAATTAGAGGCTGCAGCTTCCATTCAGCTGTCACGTTATTTTTCCCTCCTTCGCTGATCGCCGACTTTGTTCAAAATTGGCCATACCCACCCAGATCTCTTGAGCCAAGACATCACTACCTTGTGTAATTAAATTCTGAAATAAATAGCAAGGCCTTGATGCAAAAGTGACCTTTCTGATTCAGAAAGTCCTTCAAAATTTCAACAGGACAAATAGAAAATTCTTACTTTTGAGTTGCTCACAGGGCCAACAATAGCTTTGTAATCCCTTTGTCAAGCCCAAGCATACAAGGAAAGGATTCACTTTTTTACTTACTATCAGAGGTTTCTTTTATGCTTCTTCACCAAGCACTGCAGATTTGAGGAAATCACTGTCTAACCCTGTTTTTAAATGTTCCTTTCAAATGCGGTTTGAATTGTTCAGAGAAGCGAGAAAGGGGTGGCCCCTTTAGAGGCAAGCCTAGGCAGAAGGCCATTAGAAGGAAAGCTGAAATCATGGAGCATCTCAGCAATACTGTTGCTGGCTGGCTTTGGAAGGAGGAGTGATCTAGTGATAAATAAGTAGCTGCCTGAGAAATCCTAATTTAGAAAAAATAAGTCAAGCATTCAGCTGAAAGTGTTGTTGCGCCAGTAATCACCCATCCGGTGCAGCCTCTCCTAAGTTCCACTCGAAGACTGTAATGGCAATGAAGAACGCCAAAATTCCCAGCAGCCAAACCTAATGTAAAGGCCAATCGAATTCCAGAATCCAGAAAGAAGCTCCAGTATGTATTCAACGAGACTAAACCAGACACCCAGATTTCTTTTTGTCCCAGATGCAGGATTCATCTCCACGAAACAAAAGTCTTCAGAGATTAGAAACCGCCTGCCTGAAAAGGTATAGGGTTTATACTTCCTACTTTCTCCCCATTCTGGAAATCAAGGGTATGTATCAACCAGAAAACTGCGTAGGTGCCGCTCCTTCGCGGAGCCACATTGCAGCCTTCCTAAAACTTTCTATATTCTCTTCAAGAACAATGACTTTCTTATCCCCTTCAAAAACAGCGACTTTCTTATCATCCCCCTCATATGAATATCTAAGAGGTATCTGTAAAGCATTGCATCCTGGGAAGTGTAGTCTCCACAGGCACTGTAATGCTTTGTGGGAAGGGTAGGCAGAGGCAAGAGGAACCTGTGTGGAGCATTCTGGGAATTGTAGTCTTTTTGTGCCCTCCATTGTTTAAAAGTACCAGTGAACCTGGCAAAGAATCTCTGCAGCTGAGTTCCCTGCTAGATGAGGGATTTGCGCTCAGAGTTGTACCTTTTAATACGCCTCTACTCTGAAGAAGTGAAGAGCGTTAAGCATCTGCCAGATGGACAGAGAAAAAGGCCAAAAGCAGGTAAATCAACTAACACTGTCATTTGGCAAACTCTGAGCCTGTGTAGATCTTGCCTCATTCCAAGAGGAAAGGCAATAAATATCACAGGGTCTATGGGGAAATACAGCCAGACAAGAGAAAGGGGATAACGTCTTGAAGACTAAGAGATAGAATGTAGTTCTGAAAATATTTTGCTGAGGAAGATAGAAGAAAAGAAAAAATGAAACTCAAAAGTATACAAGAGAAAGCCTCTGTTCGAAAAAACAACCTGCAAAGAAGACAGCAGAACGGTATGACAAGAAAGACAAGATGAGCAAAGATGGCAGGAAACCAAAAACAATCATATTCACAGTGACAGTGATAAAGAGCAGAAATAATAAAATAAATGAAGTCAAGTAGGTGAATCACGGGGTTAACTTGAGATGCTTTCTCAGAATGCAGTGGACAGAGATGAAAACAATGAGTTAATATAAAAGAAAAAATGGAAAAGGAAAAATAAAGAATGAAAAGTAAAGATAGGGACAGTGGTTCTGAAGAAAATGCTGAAGTGAAACAAAAGCAGTAATAAAAGATAAAGGGACATTCCACAGGAGTCCTGTGCCCTGCTTTAATGAAACTACCTTTTTTGCATACACACACACACAAAAAGATAAGGGTAAACTATCTTAGGCTGAAGAAATATAAATATGCTGTATTCCTTTTGAAAGCATTCATCATGAACCAGGAAAAAAGAAATCAGTGAAGAGACTTCACCTAGATTAATTTCTGCAATTTTTACAAAGTGTATGAATAAAGAAAACATCTTTCAAACATTCAAATGGGAAACAATAAGTTAACTATGAAAGAAAAAATAATTGAGTCAGTCTCAGACTTTTCTTCTGTAACATTAATTGCCAAAAATAATTAAGCACAATCTGCAGAGTTCTAAGGGGAAAAGCCCATTTGTCTTTTATGCATAAATACAACACAAAATGATTCTCAGATATGGAAAATCTAAGTGTATATATTATGCATCAACCTTTCCTTTAAAAAAATAAGTCACTTTGTGTATTTCAATCAACCCAGAGATTAAACAAAATTAATATTTTAGGAATGAAGTGGTCAAGATATCAAACAAGTGATGATACACACTAAAACAAATTAACTATAGAGACAAGTCTGAATAATTGTAAATCTGGCTATAAGCCAAATACAAATGTCAAAATTTATTCTTGAATGCAAAATTACATAATCTTTCAAAGTGGATTATAATTCTTGGGATTTAAAACCCAGATCATATAAACAAAGTTGGATAAGAGAGGGAAGAGAATGTAAAATTGTGCTCAATTTCAAATCTTATTTGGAAGTGATTCAAAGATACTGGTTTGGCTGGATTTTCACACTTAGAGACTTATGGAAGAAAAAAATGTTCTTAACTTAAAATTCACTCACTAATAGAATGTGAAAGAGTACATACACCTGGAAAAGATAAAGCAATGCACTTCATATACAGTGGTCACTGGAAACAATCAGGATACCTATCCGTAGGATGTTAAGTAAATTATTATTATAGGAATACATAAGGGAATAAAATGTCACATCACAGAATATTTTGTCTAAAAATGCCAAAAATATTGGAGGTAGAGGAGAAATTTCAACAAGCTTGTGCCCTGTAATCCCAATTCTGATAAAACATAAGGAGCGCCTGGGTGGCTCAGTAGGTTAAGCCTCCGATTTCGGCTCAGGTCATGATCTCAGGGTTTGTGAGTTCAAGCCCCACGTCAGGTTATGTGCTGACAGAGCCTGGAGCCTGCTTGGGTTTCTGTCTCCCTCTCTCTCTGCCCCTCCCCTGCTCATGATCTGTCTCTCTATCAAAAATAAATAAACCTAAAAAAAATTTTTTTAAACATAGTATTTCATACATTATGTATTTTAAAGCATAAAAAAATACAAGCATAGAAAAAAAAAAGGACCAAAAACTTATACACCACCAGGTTAACAGTGATTATCTCTGGGTTGATAATAAGATTTTAATTTTCTTCTATTTGCTTTTCCATTTTCTTCTATTTGCTTGGCATATAGATGCCAAAAGGCACTTAAATGTAAACACCATATTTATAAACTAAGCTCATGCTGTATCAGGGGTCAGCAATTTTTTCCTGTAAAGGACCAAATGGTAAATAGTTGAGGCTTTGCAGGGCATACTACCTCTGTCACAACAACTCAGCTCTGACATTGTACTACAAAAGCCCGCCAGACAATATGTAAACAAATGAGCATGGCTGTGTCCCAATAAAACTTTATTTACAAAAACAGGCTGGATTTGGGGCCATAGTTTCCCAGTCCCTATTGTATGGCAACATCTGACGTTGAAGACTTAGAAATTATTTAAGCGCATTATTTTTCTCTATTCTATAATTGTTTAGGACAAATCTGTCTAGATCAGTACTGTCCAACAGAAGTTTCTGTGATCATGGAAATGTTCTCTGTCTATGTCATCTCATACAGTAGCCATTAGTCACAAGTGGTGTTGAAATGTGCCTGCTGCAAATGAGGAAATTGATTTTTCAATTTTATTTTATTTTAATTAAGCTAACCTTAAATAGCCACATGTAGACCATATTGGACAGGACTTGTCAAGAGCACATGTTATTGTCTGCGCTTTCCATCTTCCACACCTAGGAAGGGTACAACTATTTATCTCTCTAATTTCTTGCCAGACAATATAATCTCAGACTCACTGCTTCTCAGTTCTTAACAGAACTCCTTTGTAAGGAATGAGCATCATAAGGATTATCTGAAGGGCACTTACTTCTCTGTGGAAATACTCATATTTTCAACCCTGTGCACTCAGCCCCTACTATGTACCGACACTATGCCAGGCTCTGGGCAAACACTGGCAAGGAAAACAGACAAGGGCTACCCTCACAGTTTGTTCTACAAATCATTTAAAGATACTGAAAAATATAAAACACTACAAATGAGCAAAAATATCAAAACAGTACAAATGAACAAAAATGGTCTGGCTTCTATCTCTAAATACAGTGTCTGTAAAATATATCCATGCGGCATAAGTCTGCAATTTGTTGATTTTTATTGCTGTGTAGTATGAACAAAAATGAGTAAGAGACCTAAACATATACTGCTTCTAGGGGAAACAACTTAAATATAAGAATAGTAAGAGGTTGGAAGTAAAAGAATCTTGATTTCAGCTCAGGTCACGGTCTCACAATTTGTGAGATTGAACCCCCCCCCCCCCATGAGATTGAGCCCCATGTTGGGCTCTGCACTGACACCAAGAAGCCTGCTTGAAATTTTCCCTCTCCTTCTCTCTCTCTGCCCCTCCCCCACTCACACTCTCTCTTTGTCTCTCTCTCCCTCAAAAATAAATAAACATTAAAAAATAAAAAGAACCCAGAGGAGAAATTTCTATCCTGAAAAGCTAGATTTTGGCAGATTAACAGAAGCATATTTTTATGTTAAGGAAACAGAATCTTTTCTTAAATATAATTTACATGATAATTAAAATTAAGTATAAAAGAAATGCAAATAAAATAAATAACAAATGGTAATCATAAATAAAGTATAAAAGAAATGCAAAAGGGTATAGTTTGATGAGTTTTACAGATGGATATCCCTATGTAACCACCACCCCAATTGGGATTTAGAAAAAGAGTTGGCAAACTATGGCCTGTGGGCCACATCTGGCCTGGTGCCTGTTTTTGAGTAGCCAACAAACAAAGAATGGTTTTTATATTTTCATATGGCTTAAAAAAATTTTTTTTGAAAGAATAATATTTCTTGACATGTAAAATACATTGAAATTCAAATTTCAATGTCCACAAATAAAATTTTATTGGAGCACAGGCATGCTTGTTCATTTGCATATTGTCTGTGGCTGCTTTCCTGCTACAATGGCAAAGCCCGTAGTTGTAGCTCAGACCATATGGGAAAAGCCTGAAATGTCTATTATCTGATCCTTAACAGAAAAAGTTTGCTGACCCCTGATGTAGAACATGACCATCCCACCAGAAAATTCTCTCATGCCCCCTTGCACTACATTCCCCACACTCTATACCCATTCTGCAACAACTGATCTGATTTTTATCACTATAGACTTAATTTACTTGTTCTAGAAACTCCTGTAAATGAAATCGTATGAAATGTGTGGGTTTTGGTTTTTTGGGGTTTTTTTTTTTGATCTGGTCTCTATCTCTAAATATAATGTCTGTAAAACATATCCATGTGGCATGAGTCTCCAATTTGTTGACTTTTTTGCTGTGTAGTGTTTCATCATGTGAATATATCACACTTTATCTATTCACTCAGTGACACCAGTTCTGAGCTTCCATGAATAAAGTTGCTGCTACCATTCGTGTAAAGTCTTTTGTGTTCAAGTCAGGTACAAGCCTTTTAGCTAACCACTTAGTGAAATTAGTAGGTTATTAGATACGTGCATGTTTAACCTCATAAAACACTGCCAAACTTTTTGACTCTCCCCAACAATACATCAGAGTTCCCATTTTATTACATCCCTACCAGCGCTTGGTATTGTTAGTCTTTTTAATTTAAACCAACCTAGAGGGCATAACTTGATATCTTATTGTGGTTTTCATTTGCATTTCCCTGGTGACCCGTGATATGGAGCATCTTTCAATATGTTTATTAGTCACTTATGCATTTTCTTTTGTGAAATATCCAGATATTTCCAGTCCAGCATTAATAACTATTCCTATTTTCCTACTTGCTTTGGCTGGTTGGAAGCTTAGAACTCAAGGAGAGGCCAAAATATAGCAACTATACAGAACATCCTGACATTTCATCATCCGTTTTTTTCCCTTATGTTCTTTTGCTCCCATTTTCTTCACCTACTTAATTTTTGATCCTGTGTTTCTCACTTTCTTTATCATGACTCAAGTCCTATTTTGGAATGAGGTAGGGTGACAGGCAAAAAGAAGTGTGAAACTGGTTGGCTTCCCTATTCTGTGCCAAGCATTGTGCTGGGCACTGGGAAGACAGAGGGATATGTCCCTGTCCTCCAGGAACTCATGGGCAGAGAAACCAGTAACTCGAAGATCAGGCAACAAGTGCAGCCCTGGAGGGTTGCTCTGAAGGACAGTGGGCAACATGGGAGGTGAGGGGACAGGGAACCTTTGGGAGATTTTTCTTGACTGAGTGTTGATTGAACAATGAGTCAGTATGGCTCACACAGAGGAGCCCTAGGGATGTGGTGGGGGTGTGTATGCAAGAGAGGATATTTTAGAACGAAGGGATGTTTCGTGCAAGACTGCATGATGTCTTCTGAGAATGTACAGAATTTAACACAGCTGCAACAAGAAATAGGGAAAGTCAGGGAAGTGAAGGGCAGTCATTTGACACCTTTTAACATCTCAAAGACCAAAGCAAGTCACATGGCCGAAACCAAAGTCAAGGGCAGGGAAACATCAGTCATCTTTGGTGGCAGGACCTGCAAAGTCACATTGTAAAGGATGTGGCCATTGAGAGGGTGAAGAATTGGAACGATCCATGGAGTCTAACACAGCAATATTCCACAGAAGAAGTGATATGTACCTAAAGTGAAAATCTGGACAAGCAGCTGGATCAGATGAACGGGCTTTCTGAACGACATTTGGGAGTGCACAGCAGCCCGGGTGCTATGACTTCACACCTCTGAGACACTTCAGGGAAATACAGAATAGCGCAGAAGATTTGGACTGCCCAGAAATCCATCTCTAAATAGCTACCACTCAGGTACTACCAACCACAGAGCGACCGTTCAGTGAACTGGAGCCTCATCTAACAAACTGAAATGTACCAAAAATGGCAGCTATCACACCATTCTCTAGATTGGATTTTTGCATTTAGAACTAAAACAGAGATTCTGCCTTAAAAATCCATGTCAGCAGTGATTCCATTGCCCAATTATCACTAAACGTGTGATTACAACCATCGGATAATTAATATAATGGCACAAATGCGATTGCATTGTTAAAAAATATTCCTGAGCACCATGTTCACCCCAGTACTAGTTAACTGCTATGCTAATGTCTTGGCACATGTGACTAATAATGAAATGAGTTATAACTGTGTGTTTGGATCACATTACATTGCTTCAAGTGAATCATAATATTTTATAGCTTAATGGAGAATCTGGCTTATAGTAATACAGGAAAAATAAATCTCAGCCAATCATCATCCATTTAAAAAAAAAAATCTATATTCAGCAGCCGACAAGATTTTAACCATCGATAACAATTACCCTGAAACCTTTCTGACACAATAGGTAGATATTTAATATCAATAACGTAAAATACACCCTCACTAATGGAGATATATTAAGATATTGATTAGTTATGCAAGAAAGTTTATGCTTATTCCAGTCCCACTAGTAATTATGAGCAGGCTATTGACTACTTCTTGAACCACATCTTTTAGTCCACTTCCCTTTCTCTACCCAAGAGTACACTTGGCTGGCAGATGATCAGAACAAACAGACATTCCTAGAAAATGTGAACCATATGTGAAACCCAGAGCAGAGAGTGTTTACTGAATGCCTACTAGGTGCACTTTACTGTGTTGCCAAGACCACAGAGCTAAAAGGCACGGCCCCTTTTGCTCAAGATGCTTACAGTCTAGTGGTGGAGACACAGGACCACAGAGCACATCGTGGGGAAAGATGGGCTCCGGGACATGCCCAGAAGCAGCTGAGGTGGGGAATTGGACAAGCAACTAATGACTGTAACATAAGGCAGAGGAAGCAGAAGCAGGGCTGGGAGGAAGCAGGAGAGCTGGAACACTGCCTTGAGAGTGAGGCCTTTTCAACAATTTCCTTACATTAATATGTAGACATGACAATTGCTAGGACTCAGGAGCAAGGAGAAATATTAAAGGAAGTAATGTGAAAGCAGGACCTAGAGTTGTAAACAAAGAAAGACTGGAGGCTGCCCCACAGGTCCCTACCCCGACCACAGGGCCCAGGTCAGTCCGTCAACGGACACACCAGCTTTCTGAGGCTTGGAAGGAGAAAGTTCTTCCAAAAGAATGGCTAAGGAAATCTGGCGGTGAGAGGGCAGAGACTCCTGTGGAGGTATGGCATTTGGGAACTAAGTAACTTTAGAATGATGCAAGAAACAAACGTATTTCTTGTGGTGCTTCAATTGCTATGGATGATTTCAAATTCTCTCTCTCTCTCTCTCTTTCACTTCCCTCTCCATCTCTTATCTCTGTGGGACTCTTGCCCGCCTCTTAGTTTCCATGCCTACCCCTAGAGGGAATGGTCCTTGTCCCTACACTGGTCCTGGATCCTTTTTCCTGCATTTGTGACGAGCACAGTGCTGTTGTGACCCAAGAGCCAGAGCCACCACCTTGCAGCCCCAAACATCCTATCAAGCAGCTATTCTGGACCAAATTGCTATTTCCCTTTGGTCAGCAGGAATCCCAAAGGTGAGGGGCAGTTGGGTCTTCCAAGAATGAAGCTCATTAGCAATGCAAAGCAACACGAAAACATTCTTTTAGCGTTAAAGACATGCACCAATTCCCCAGGCAATGGGAAATGGCAAAGACCGATGGTTTGATTTTTTTTGTAGAAACATTTTTTTTACAAAATAGAAGACTCCCATTTTTTCACATTCCCTGGAATGGTACAGAGGTAAATGGGGTGAGAGAGAGAACACCCTTTTAAAATATGATCTGTTTTCCTGTGTGCAGGCTGTTTAGAATGCCAATGGCTGGAGGCTATAGGGGAATTCGGGTGAGAGAATTTCCTTCCTTCCAAATTAGAAAACAAAAGAACTAGACCTCAAGGCCATTTCTGCCTTGAAACTCTTCCTTAACATGGTGTTTCACAATTACAACGATTAACAAAGAATGATTTTCTTTCAACCTGGAGTAGAAATGAAACACAGACACCCTGCTGGCCACTCCTGGTGGCAAAGTTGCTACAAAGCAAATAACAAAGCATCAGAACTGACTCTGGTTTTCTTATCAGAGCCAGCCAACAAGTGTATATACAACAGTTCGTATAAGCTTATTTTCCACCTCAATGCCAAGAGAGGAGGGCCTCCACCTCGCTACAGGGCTTAGTATAGCTTTCCCTACACACAAGGTGATGCCAATTAGGAAAAGGTAACCAAACCCTTTAAAGCTCTCAGAGCCCCTTAACGGCCTCTACCTAAAATTGTCATAACTTGGGGCAAATGATAATGGAGCTCCCACCCAAAGTTTCACAAAGCTCTTCTAACGCACGCACGTCCACAACCTGGGGGATTCTGTCTTCTTCAACTGGCTGGTGAACTCTTCAGAGCTGGGCACATACCACTCATCATTCTATTCTCATCTCCTGCTGTAGGCCCTGCCTACTGGTCAGCAACTCCGATGTGTTTATTAAATAAATCATGTAGAATTTGTCACTTGCCCAAGATCACACTGCTGATTTGTAACAAAATCAATCCAAGTCTTCCAGTGGCTAACCCCCTTGTGTTTTTCACAACACCTTGAAAGGGATTAAGCTGATTAATAATGGCTTCCATTAAAGGCACCTGTGCGGCTCAGTTGGTTAAGCTTCTGACCTGGGCTCAGGTCACCATCCCCTAGTTCGTGGGTTCAAGCCCCACATCAGGCTCTCTGCTGTCAGCGCAGAGCCTGCTTTGGTCCTCTGTCTCCCTCTCTCTCTGCCCCTCCCCAACGTATGCGCATGCATGTTCTCTCTCTCTCAAACATAAGTAAATATTAAAATATAATAATAATATTATTAATAACAATAATAATAATGGCTTCCATTTATTGAGGTTTTCTTGTGGGTCATGTCCCCTAGCCCGGGGCTATGCATTATTAACTTAATCTTTTTACAACCCTAGAAGATACAGTCCCCATTGTACAAATGCCCAACCAAAGGCCCTGATGTGGACACAAAGGCAGAAGGAATGGCTGACAAGATTAAATTTCCTATAACCTGCAGCCCATTGACAAAGACTTGAGGCGGGAAGAGTAGAACAGTCCACCAGGAACTCCTGACTGTCTTAATGTTAATGCTTTGCTAGAAGGAAAAACAACCTTAGCTTGACAATAGCCTTCAGGATCCTGTCAGTCTTCTTTAGCATATGAAAGTCCTCCTAGAAATTTCCCTCCACTTTACCTCCCCCAACTCCCAAGTATGTAATCAGTCTCTCCTCACAATCTCCAAACAGCTCTTCCTGCCCATGGGTCCTGTCCCCATGCTTTAATAAAACCACCATTTTGTACCAAAGACATCTCAAGAATTCTTTCTCGGCCATCGGCTCCTAACCCACCACCACTCCAAAAACGCATCAGGCCCCATCTGTCTTGTCAGAAATTAGGCCATCAACCCAATCAAAGGAGGGTCGTGGAAACTCAGAACTCGGTGAAGTGAAGCCTTAATCAACATTCTTGCAAGAGCAGGTGTCTGATGGACAGGCACACTCGGATCGGTTACAACAGACAATTTATCTCCTAGCATGCAAGTCCCTCTCCTTGTTCCTCATTGGCTGAGGACTTCAGAGGTTACAGCCTTACCCGGATGTCGCCTATGCCCATGTAAGGCAAAAAGTAGTCTGATTGGAACAAATGTACATTCCCTGAGGTGAAGCAGACTTTCAGTCCCTCCTCCCTTTGTTCTTTGGCACACGCTCATTGCAAAGCCCTCAAAAATGAACCCGCAAAAAGGAGAGGGGAAGAAGCACCAGGAAGTGAAGTGTCTAAGGGTTTGGGACTCCACTTGGGGGGTGGGGGGGTAGTACATATTTCCAATAGGTTGTAAACCTATCGTTAATTAGCACAGCTTTTACTTGATATTTCTGAAAATGAATCATCTCTCTTACTCCTCACATGTCTGAAGTCACAATGCAAGGTGGCAAAGCTGGCTGGTATACACCAGCCTGGCCCCACATCCCATGCTCTCCCCACCCTGAGATCCCTCCTCCCTAAACAAAAGAAACCAAACACATTTGTAGGCATGAGTCCTGAATGGCAGAAGACCACGAAATGATAAAATAAGTTGTTGATGCATTTTTTGGAAGGTGTAAAAATCTGTTTCCTCTTGGTGAGAATTTTATGAAAAAATCCGAATCAAGTTAAAAGTAGGATGGGAGAAGGAAAAAAAAAGAGTTTGGAGATGCTGTGCTCCTATTTAAATCCTATTAAGGCACAAACTGAAGTCCTTTAGGGACATGCACAAGGAGAGTTGCATTAGGAAAAACCCAAAGGATTCTGGGAGTGGTTGCCTGCTATGTGCCTTCGTCCTGTGAGATTAGCCATTTAAGAGGCTCATAAAAATAAGTAAACAAACTTTCAAAAGGCTGGACCTACATCTTTCCTCCAAAAAGCCAACAAGGAGCTCCTGCTAAGAAATTGTCACAAACATACAAAGAATCATGTTACTACCACAGGAGTCTTTTACCTACAGCCTGGAAATGTGATCTTTTCTGTTCAAATGTGGTTGAAATTTGTTGGGGCTGGAAAATAGATTATTCTTTCCTTAAAAGGGCAAACTGACTGCTTTGTGGCTAGCGCAAACAGGTTTTATCTTGGCTGATTTAAACTCCACTTGTGTCGGGTTAGACCCAAACAATGTGTCTGCTCTGACTCCCCCTATCTTATCTAGACAGCTGGATCGTGTGGACTTTTGTGATTTGAGCACCCGGACACGGAATTCTGGCCTTGAGGTTAAAGAACCGTGAGCAAAAAAAGAACCACAATCAAATTAGAATCTTACAGACTCCAACATCATGGACCGTTTGAGCAAAACAAAACCAGGGATGATTCAGCCCAATGTCCTCATTTTGAGGAGGAAACAGGCCAGAGGGAAGTGGCTTGTGTCCTTATAAACCATTCAAGGAAAGGGGTCATTTTATACCAATGTCTTCAGCTCACAAGGTGCCAACCCAGTTGAAGTGCCTTATTGGTTATTGGTTATTAAATTAGTTGCAAATATTTAAAAATTAAGAAGTTCAGTATGGTAGTTCTTAAACATAGAATTAACATATGGTCCAGCAATGCCACTTCTGGCTTTATACACATGATGTAGAAACTATATATATATTGGTGCCTGTCCCTGGTTCCTGGCATACAGCTCTTAAAATCATTGTAATTTCCTAAGTGATAAGAGCACTAGGAACATCTTTTTTCTACTCTGTAGTCTTTGACTTGGTTCCTGACACAGAGTTACTGCCCTTGGAATTTCCTGGGTGATAGAAGTGCCTTTTGTTCTTTTTTTTTTTTTTAATTTTTTTTTTCAATGTTTATTTATTTTTGGGACAGAGAGAGACAGAGCATGAACGGGGGAGGGGCAGAGAGAGAGGGAGACACAGAATCGGAAACAGGCTCCAGGCTCTGAGCCATCAGCCCAGAGCCCGACGCGGGGCTCGAACTCCCAGACCGCGAGATCGTGACCTGGCTGAAGTCGGACGCTTAACCGACTGTGCCACCCAGGCGCCCCAGAGTACCTTTTGTTCTAATGAGGCAACTCTTAGTGGGCTCCTGGAGAGCTTCAGGATGGGGGCTGGTCACGAGAAAGACCAAGATTAGAAGCTTGGAACTTTCAGCCCCACATCCATTACATCCTCTAGGAAGGGGAGAGGAACTGGAGACTGTGTTAGAGATTGTTCAAGACTACTTGATGAAGCCTCCAAGATCCCCAAAAGTATGGGATTTAGAGAGCTTCCAGGTTGGCGAGCATATCTGCATGCCACCCCAACTCCATGGGGACAGAAGTTCCTATGCTCAAGGTGCCTCTGGACCTCGCCCTATGTATCTCTTCCTTTGGCTATTCATTTGTATCCTGTTTCATACGCTCTATAAGGAACCAGTAAACATAAAAGTTTCCTGAGCTCTGTGAGTTGTTCTAGCAAATGATCAAACTTGGGAGGGATTCGTGGGAACCTCTGATTTATAGCTGCTTGATCAGAAGTACAAGGAACAATGTGAAACTTGCAACTGTGTCTGGGAGAAGGGTTGGGACAGTCTCCTGCAACTGAGGACTTAACCTGCAGGGTCTGTGCTAACTCCAGGTCTAGTCAGAAAATGTCATTGAATTGTGGGACACCCAGCCCGTGTCACAGAACGTCACTTGTGTGGGGGAGAAACCTAGACAACTGGTGTCAGACGTGAAGTGAAGGAGTGGGCAAGTGGTAGTACTATGAATATACAGGAAAACAGTAGTGATTTTTCCTAGAAGATACCCAATGGAATTGAAAGCCATGTCACTTAGGTATAGGTATATCCATCTCTGTAAGACTATTATTCACAATAGCCCAAAGGTAGAGCAACCCAAGTGTCCCTCAATAGATGAACAGATGAACAAAATGTGCTCTATACATACAATGGAATACTATTCAGCCTTGAAAAGAAAGGAATCCCTGGCATATGCTACAACATGGATAAACCGTGAAGACCTAGCTAAGGAAATAAGCCAATCACAAAAGGACAAATAGTGTGTGATTCCACTTACATGAGGATCTAAGAGTAGTCATATTTATAGAGACAAAAGGTAGAATGGTGGTTGCCAGGGGCAGGGGTGGGAGGGATATCGGCAGTTATTGTTTGGTGGGTGTGGAATTTCATTCTGAAGAGATGAAAACAGTTTTGGGGGTGGATGGTGGTGATGGTTACAAAATTTCCACATAAATATCCTGACCGGTGTCTTTTGAAAAAATAAAAGACCTGGCAATGCTGGGCCCACATTCCTACAGAGATCAGAGCAGCCCTCTGCTCCGGTCAGACAGAGCAGACTCTCTCGGAGTGGCCACCTCCCTCCCACTGCCCCCATCTACCTTACCAGCTGGGCTCCTGAGGCTACTGGTTCCCAAACTACGCTGCACATTGGAATCAAATGGAGAGCTTTCAAAAAATGCCCCATACCCAGGCTCTACCCCAGATAATGAGTCAGAATCTCCAAAGGGTAAGGCCAAGACCTACTCGTCATTTTTAAGAGCTTTCCAGGTGATTCTAACGTGCAGCCAGAACTGAACACCACCAGCCCAGAGTTCTGGTTCCCAGGCTTGGCTGCGCAAACCACTGATGTTTCTTCCCGTAAGTTCTAACTTAATTATTGTGGGATATGGCTGAATATTAGGATCTTGTTAAAGTTCATTAGGTGGTTGACTATACAGCAAAGATTAAGAACCACTGTTATAGGCATTTGAGTTCATTTCCCCATAGAAACACAGCACTTGCTTTATCTTTGCCCCTCCACCCTGCCAAATTAAATACAAAAATAATACATATATGATTATTATTACTCTATGTCATATATATGTACACTGCATACATACATACATACATATAAAAACATAAACATGTATATATATGAGTTCTGTGAGATTACGCAATTTAAGCGGCTCATCAAATAAGTTAGACGAGTCACAGTGCATGCGCCCAGGCCCATGTACACACTCCATCATCACGTTACCCTCCATGACTGACTCCAGATTCACCCCATAGACCAAAGACAAACCATCAGCAAGACCTGGAGAACAGTGCTCACAGTGGACTTCTGCAATTAATGATTTCAGTAATTGTAGCCTCTTTGGAATTGGAGACAAAAAATGACTATTTCTTGAGCATTTGTAGCACCTGTGCACTTTCCCTAGCTATCTCACTTACTCTTCCCAGGCACACTGGGGGAGACCCCTTCCAGATGAGGTAAGCGTGAAGACCTACACAGTGAATACTTTGAAGGGAATGCCACTCCTTTGAATTTGTAAGTTCAGGAATTTTTCTTAAAATCAGCCATAATCTTTTACAATCACACCTTGTATGTTCCCAAAATGTTCTGTTAAATAGGATTTTTGTAATGTGCTTCTCATTTTAAAGTCACTAAGGGAATTTGGTATTTGCAGGGAACACTTCAGAGAACCTTTTTGTAAAACAAATAACCCTTTAGTACTATGAACACTAAGCTCTTAATGCAGCTGTTTTGTGAGTTAGGTGTTACAACTGCAGAGCTGGTTTTCTTACGGGATACTAAATCTGTTTCCAATGTATATTCCGGAGAGTATGTGTGTAAATTAGAGGATGTTTAAGAAAGTAAGTGTTCTTGGTAGAAGCAATACGCTTCCAAATTCTACCTTCCAAAATAATAATAGTAATGCTAAAGAAGTCTGACGTTTCTTTCTTCTCCCAGTTTTCCAGGTGCAAAACTTGTCATACCTTCTTCTCAAAAGAATGTCTGAATTGAATAGAATGTAAGATCACATCTCTCCCTCTTTACCTAAATGGTCTTTCTATAATCAATCAATTTTCTGTCATTGCGGCAGATGGGCTGCTGGGCTGCTGGGAGGCTGGAGTGATTTGGTAGGCTAAAATAACAACATGGACCATCCCACACTTAACTGATTATTCTGTACTCCACTGTTAGTATCACAAGAGAAACCTAAACTGGGCTGAAAGTGGTCCAGTTGGTTGTACCACAGGCAGAGAAATAGATTGAGGCAAAGAACTTTAGAACAGAATGTTCCCTCTAAAAGAGAACTGAAAAGTAATTTATTCTACAAGTTAGCAACCAACTACAGCTATTATAGCCTCAGGCCCTAACGAAGATAACCTCTCAGGAGCTCCTGGTAAAAGAAGGGGATGGAATATAGAATCAACCCCTGCCACCAAGCTAAAACATAGAAGTCGCACTTAAAGTATGGGCAGTCTTCATTCAGAGACTGACTTCTAAATGTCCAGAACTCAAAATTTTACAGGTGGTGGTTACATTCCCTAGACAGCCTACAAGTGTTTATTTAATCCTTAATGCCCTTGAAGAGGAGCACAGAGATTAGTTTTGCTAAGGTCTAGATCCTAGGATAAGGAAGGTGACATGTGATCCTGGGGCAATAGGAGGAAGTGAAGAAGGTAGATGTAGCGAAGGTATAGGAGGTTCAGGTGGAGAGAGATATGTTGGCCTGAACCAAAATTCTGCAGTCATAAAGTCTTACGTTTGGCATTTCTCTACCTTAGTTCCTGAACTGCATTCCTAGTTTTTCCCGAAGTTACCACTCAGACCTCCCCACCAAGAGCTAAAATTTCACTTTGATCTGCTTAAATCAGAGCTCCACTGGGAATGAAGTTCATACCAAACTAACACTCCTGTAGATAACAACTATAGGCTCTTGACAAAATATAAAAACTAACCAGAAGGCCCTAGAGAGCAACTAAAGCAGGGAGAAAGCAGAGGACAGTGGGAGGAGTCTCACTGAGAAGAGCCTTGAGTGCTTTGATAGTTTTCTGCCTCAGGACCCAGTCATGGCTAAGCAAGGCAGCTAAAACTGGGATTGAAAACAGGCAGTCTACCAACTTGAAGAATGAGTAGACAAAATTTGGAGTGACCACAGCAGCTGAACAGTGGAGGGGGAAATTCTGGAAAGGAGGGAGCAAAAGAGAAGGAGCCCTGAATTTTGTACATCTGCCCAAATCTCTAGCTCATCACTGAATTACATGTGTGCAGGGCAGGCTCCAAGAAGCCCAGCTAAGGCTAGAAGAACTGAACAGATATTTCATCTCCTGCCTATCTCAGAGGAAAGAGAGTTTGGAGTCTGAGTCCACCAAATGCTGCTAACACAAAAAGTCGAATACTCTTCAGAGGAACATAACAGAATTCAGAGCCTCTACAGCATATTACTTACAAAATGTATCCAGAATACAACCCATAATTAGTAGTTATGTGATAATATAGGAAAATATGAACTATATGAATAGAAAAGTCGATCAATAGTGACTGACCCCAAGATGATCCAAATATTAGAATTAGTAGATAAGGATTTTAAAGCAGTTTTTATAACTATGCTCAATAATGGAAAGGAAAATGGTTTATAATGAATGAACAAGTAGGCAATTTCAGTAAAGAAATAGAAACAATTTTTTTAGAAACATAGAAACTCTTGCACTGAAAAATACAATTTCTGAAATGAAAAATTCACTAAATGCATTTAATAGAAGACAGGAGATAACAAGATAAAGAGCCAGTGAACTTGAAGATAAGTGAATAGAAATAATCCATTCTGAAAAACAGAGGAGGAAAATGTGATTGAAAAAAAAGGCCAATATCAAAAAGCCTAACATATGTGTAACTGGAGTTCTAAAAGGAAAGAAGAGAGAAATATGGGGTTAAAAACAGAATTTGAAGCTATAATGACCAAAAATCTCACAGACTTGGAGAAAGACATCAATTTTCAGATTCAAGATGTCCAGTGAACTTAAGCAGGGTAAATACAAAGATAAACACACATAGGCACATTACAGTCAAACTGATAAAGAAAATATCTTGAGTATAGCCAGAGAAAAACAAGACCTGACCTACAGAGCAACAATAATACAAATTACCATTGATTTCTGATCAGAAAAAATGTATGCCAAAAGATGGTGCAACATCTTTCAAGAGCAGAAAGAGAAAAATATGTCCGCTCAGAATCCATACAACAGAAATATCCTGTAAAAATGAAAGGAAAATAGACATTTTCAGATATTTAAGAACTAAGAGAATCCATTGCCAGCACGTCTGCACTACAGTAATGTTAAAGGAAATTATTCAGACAAAAAGAAATGACACCAAATCGCAACCTGAATCTTCAGGAAGGAATTAATAGTACCATAAGTGGTAAATATATGTGTAAAAAATATATATTTCCTTCTTAATCTATGGAAGATACTTGAGGCAAAAATATAGCATCCCATTTATTGTGGGGTTTATACAATGTACATGCAGCACATATAACAACTCCAGCATAAATACTACAAAGTGAGAGTAAGTAGACCAAAATTGTGCAAGTTTCTTCCCTTTCTTTTTTCTTGTATTTTCTTTGCTTTTTTCTTTCTTTTTTCTTTCTTTTTCTTTTTCTTTTCTTTTTTTTTTTTTTTTTTGGAAAAATAGTACAATTTTAGCTCCAATTAAATAGGCCATGAAAAACTAAGGATATATATTGTAATCCCTAACACCTACCCAAAGTACAAAACTGTAGCCATTCTTATTCAAAAAAAAAAAGTGTAAGTCCCCAGAAAGAGTGCCACAAAACTGTTCACAGCAGCTTCATTCATAAGAGCCAAAACTTGGAAATATTCCAGGTGCACATTAACGCAGCACTAGCTAAGCAACCTGTGATGAGTTCGGACCATGGGTACATGCAACACTACTGAACAATAAAAGAGAAGAACTACTGTTACATGCAGCATGGATGAGTCTCGAAAACATTATCTGAGTAAAGTTCTAGAAGAGACTAAATTTAACCATAATGGGAAAAAAAATGAAACATTAGGATGGGACAATGTTTGACTGAGAAAGAGAATGAAGGAACTTTCTGGAGAGGCGGTAATGTTATGTATCTCAACGGCCGCTTGTGTTACACACATGTATGTGTTTGTCAAAGTGCATTGATGACATCTTAAGATCTGTGAGTTTCACAATATGTAAATTTACCTCAGAAAATAAATTGCACCATAAATAAATATTGAACTCTAGTTAACGACATGTGTGTTTGTAGTGGGAGGTTTACTGGTGTCTTCAGCTTTTTTTGAATGCATCCAAAGAAAGAAAGGAAGAGAGAGAGAGAAACTAGGAAAGAAAGATGAATCGATGGATGGCTGTCGGCTAGAGGGGTGAATAGATGGATAGATGAGTGATAAAGCAAAATGCTAATCTCAGAACATAGGTAGTAGTTTGTGGCAAGCTAAATAATGGGCCCCCAAAAATGTGCACATTCTAATCCCATGAAACTGTGAAGATGTTATGTTACCTGACAAAGGGGACTTTGCAGATGTGATTAAGATTCTTGAGGTGGGAAGATTATCCTAGATTATCCAGGCAGGTCCATTGTAATCAGAGTCCTTAAAGAAGGAGGCAGTAAATTCAAAGGCAGAAAAGGTGATGTACCACAAAAGCAGAAGTCATAGAATGTGGCCATAGCCAAACAGTATACACATCCCCTAGAAGCTGGAAAAAGCAAGGAATAAATCCTCCCCTAGAACACAACCCTGCTGGCACCTTGATATTATTTTATTTAAGAAAGAAAGAAAGAAAAAGAAAGAAAGAAAGAAAGAAAGAAAGAAAGAAAGAAAGAAAGAAAGGAAGGAAGAAAGAAAGAAAGAAAGAAAGAAAGAAAGAAAAAGAAAGAAGGGAAGAAAGAAAGGAAGAAAGAAAAAAAATGTTAACATTTATTTTTGAGAGAGAGAGAGAGGAAAAAAAAAGCAACAGAGCAGGACAGGGGCAGAGAGAGAGGGAGACACAGAATCTGAACAGGCTCCAGGCTCTGAGCTGTCAGCACAGAGCCCCACGCAGGGCTCAAGCCCATGAACCACAAGATCATGACTTGAGCAAGAGTTGGATGCTTAACTGACAGAGCAACCCCGGTGCCCCTGGCACCTTGATTTTAACTTTACAAGACTCATTTCAGAGTATGTAATTTTACCAGAACTGTAAAATAATACATTGATGTTCTTTTAAGCCACTAAGTTTGTGCTCATTTGTTACAGCAGCAACAGGAAACTCATACATAGATACATGGCTGTTCGTTGCACAATTCTTTCAACTTTTCTGTATATTTGGGAATGTTCGTAATAAAATTTTGAAATTAAAAAACAAAGAAAGAAAACAAAACAAAACTCTCATTGGCCAATGGTAGGAATTAGGTAAAAGGCAAAGAAACTAAACTTTTTTTAATAAAAATATGATTGACTAACAACCTCTCAACCCTCCCAAAGTTTTTTAAAGGTTTTAAATAAAACCCCTGTTTTGGGGCACTTGGGTGGCTCATTTGGTGGATGTCTGACTCTTGATCTCAGCTCAGGTCTTGATCTCAGGGTTGTGAGTTCAGAACCCAAGCTGGGCCTTCAGCTGGGCCCCATACTGGGCATGAAGCCTACTTAAAATTAACACATTTTTTTTAAAAACCTGTTTGTCATTAGAACCCATAATTTTCTGGATTGTTTAAATTAATTTGGGGGGGAGGGGTAAAATGAAATTTTCTGGAAAATATGGAAGAAATAAAAGTTTTTTTGTAAACAATCCACCACATGGAGAAGTCACTCTGGCCTGGTAGCTCTCCTAGGTCCCATTCCCTACCATATTAAGCTTGTTCATTTTTTCCTCTACTTGTGAACCTATGTGTTCTCCAGAGTACTCAAGGTTTATTATTATTGTTTATTGTTTTTCTTCCTTGGAAGAATCTAGGAATGGAAGAGAGAAAGTAGGACACAGGTAGGGATAGGCAGTAACTACTTAAATAATTGGATCCAGGGGCGCCTGGGTGGCGCAGTGGGTTAAGCATCCGACTTCAGCCAGGTCACGATCTCGCGGTCCGTGGGTTCGAGCCCCGCGTCGGGCTCTGGGCTGATGGCTCAGAGCCTGGAGCCTGTTTCCGATTTTGTGTCTCCCTCTCTCTCTGCCCCTCCCCCGTTCATGCTCTGTCTCTCTCTGTCCCAAAAATAAAACACGTTGAAAAAAAAAAAATTTTTTTTTAAATAATTGGATCGATTATATATATTTGAGTGCTTATGAGTCAGGGACCCACTATGTTAGAGAAAGCCGTGTTATTCTTTACTTTACCTAGATAATAATAGGTTTTGGTCCTTTTTAGGGAAATTTTGATCACCCAAGTCTGGAAGTTAACCTTCCTTGCATCCTTCTAAAACTGCAAACTGCCTTGGGGGCGCCTGAGTGGCTCAGTTGGTTAAGCGTCCGACTTCAGCTCAGGTCATGATCTCACCGGTTTGTGGGTTTGAGCCCCGCATCGGGCTCTGTGCTGACAGCTCAGAGCCTGGAGCCTGCTTCGGATTCTCTGTCTCCCTCTCCCTCTCTCTGCCCCTCCCCCACTCGTGCTCTGTCTCTCTCTGCCTCTCAAAAATAAGTAAATGTTAAAACAAAAAGTTTTAAAACTGCAAACTGCCTTTGTTTTGGGGGTTTCTGTTTGTTTTAAAGTTTATTTATTTATTTTGAGAAAGAGAAAGAGCATGCTTGAGTCAGGGAGGGATAGAGAAGGAGAAAGAGAGAATCCCAAGCAGGCCCCATGCTATCAGCTCAGAGTCCGACACAAGGCTCAATCTCCCCAACCGCGAGATCATGACCTGAGCCGAAATCAAGAGCGGGATGCTTAACCAACTGAGCCACCCAGGCGCCCCTAAAAGTGCAAACTGCCTTTGAAAAGAACAGTATAAATTCATACCAAATAGAAAACAAAAAGCAGGCAAACCTTGAAGTTGATTTTAAAATTTATGGTTTCGAAATGGCAAACAAAAGCTTCAACAAAAATTTTAAACCAAGTTTATAGCTCTAGCCATGGGTAAAAATAGAACTGAGTCATGCATAGGAGAACTTATACACAGCCTCTACAGAGTTGTGTTCTCAAGAAGGGAAAGATCTGATTTCTCTAAATCTGTTTTTCAAGCAAAATGAATAAAATATCTCAAATATTTTATCGTAAGTGCCAAACATGGCAGATGGCATTTGCATGGAGATTATATAATCACACTGAAAACCAACCATAAAGTTCTAAGAATATATGCAGAGTGAAAATCCCTCCACCTCATCTTCTCACAGAGCAGAGCAGCTCTCCTGCAGGGAAGGCCCATAGCCTCTAAACCGGTGACAGAAATGCAACAAGGGGAGAATTCCATTTCTCTGGCTCAATACTCAACTTGAATCAAGGGTTCGGTCAGTGCCAGTGCTTTCTCATTATCACAAATACCCAAAACCCAGTGATTTGAGCCCAAAATAGCCATTGTTTGGTTTTGGTTTTTGTTTTGAAGTAGGCTTCATACCCTGCTGCCGAGCCCCACGTGGGGCTCGAATTCACAATCCTGAGATCAAGACCTGAGATGAGATCAAGGGTTGAAAGCTTAATGAAGGGAGCCACCTAGGCACCCCAAAATAGCCACTGAATTCGAGAAGGATCTACTTCGTAGATTCTTGCATAATATTGTCATGAAACACCCAAATTTTCAATTCAATTCAATATTTTTTGAGCACCAATGAATGTCTTCACCAATCACTCTATGTTTTGATTAGTGCTCGGCTTTAGTAATGTCTCAATATATGTTTTGATAAATGAATTTATGAAAGAGTGAAGTTATGTTTTAAGAAATGGTCTTATTTTCTAATGGAACATGAGGAAAAGTCTTTTTCCCTCAACTAGACCACAAGCTGCTTCTTTTCTGACAAGGATCCAACCTTCCCTCCATGGCACCTAACCACCTAAAAGTGGCACATTGAACCACTTTTTAAAATTAAATCAGCTTTATGGGCTGTAATTAACATAAAGTAAAATCCACCAATTTTAAGGGTACAATTAAGTGAGTCTTAACAAACATTTACAATTATTGTAACCACCACTACAATTATGATTAAGAAAATTGCCATCATCCAAAAAGTTTTTTCCTGCTTCTTTGCAATTAGTTCTATCTCTCTACTCCCTGGCCGCCATCTATCACTATTGTTTTAACTTTTCTAGAATTGCATATAAATTGAATCATAGAGTAGGTAGTCTTTTCTGTCTGGCATCTTTCAGTTACCATAATGCATTTGAGCTTTACCCATGTTATTGTGTATCAGTAGTCCTTTCATTTTTATTTTTGAGTCATATTCCATTATATGAATGTATCACAATAGGTGAGTATTTGGGTTGTTTTCAGTTTGGAACAGTTTGAATAAGGAAGCAATGAATTTGCAGGCATAAGTCTTTGTATGGGCGTATGTTTCCTATCCTCTTGACTAAATTCTTAGGAGTGGAATTTCTGGATCATACAGTAAGTGTGTATTCTACTTTATAATAAATTGCCAAATTTTCTTCCAAGGAGGCATTCCCCCCTCCAAAAAAAAAAAACCACACACACACACACACACACACACACACACACACACACATGCGAAGAGGTATTTCCAACAGCAGTGTATGAGAATTCCAGTGTTCCACATCCTCATTAATACTTAGTATAGTCTTTTTAATTTTAGCCACTCTGATGAATATATAGTATTATCTCTTTGTGCCGTTTGAATTTGTATTTCTCTATTGGCTAATGTCATTGGGCACCTCTTCATGTGTTTGACAAATCAATCCTGATCCATAGGTTTTATGTGGTCTATTCCTAACAACAGAATCAAAAGAATCAAATATTTTCTCCCCAGAAATAGTCCAGAGTCATAAATCCAGAGCTAGGCAGAGTCTGGATATGAACTGGCTCAAGATAAGGCCACACCTAGAAAAGATACATACCTTTAAAAGATCCACATTTTAGAAAAATCTTTCAAAGCTGAAACGGAATAGCTAAAGGCCAAGTTAATTGTCTGCCTTTTCTTCCTTAGGGGAGGGAGGAAAAAAAATAAGAAAAATAATCATCTCACAAATGGAAAGATCTGGAAATGATACAGCAATTTCTTCTCAAACAGACACCCCCACATAGTATATCACTAACTATCAGATGGCCATATGAGATCTGACGGCTTCAGAACACTAAATTTGCCTCTCAAAAGAACCAAATGTTAAACTACACCACACATGTCTTACAGCATTCAATTTTCTCTTCATCTTATTCTTTTTAGGTGGGATTCAAAACACCCACCAGGGATATATTTTTTTAGAGAAAGAGAACGTTGTTTTGGTAGAAAATATGTTCAACTCCTAATCATTTGTCAAGGTTTTCTTTTTTTTTTTTATATGAGATGTAACTTTCCATCTACTTTAAGTACAGTAAATTACTCATATTCAGGACATCAAAAAGTGTCACCCCTTTACTTAGGAAAAGAATAAAATCAGTCTACACAATTATCCTCTCCATCACTAACAGTCTTGAAAAAAGTCTTAGGGAACGTGTCTCTATAATTCTTCCAAATTCTCTACTAGAAACTGGCATCAGCCCTGAGAGTCTCTCCTCCCAAGTTTCCATCTTTGTTCCAATTGAGTACTCAGACATCTGCTCTCCAGCCTCTAAGTTGGAGACTCAAGCTCAATAAATTGGACTTTTTTTTTAAGTAGAAAGTCTCTTCAGAAGTAATTTCTATAATAACTTGATTTTTGTCATCAGAAAAGGAGAGCAAAAGAAAAAAGACGTGAGGCAATAATCTATTTACAGCTGAGATTCACTGATTTGCACCACCCTCTCTTCTGTAAACTTAACTTGCACTCTTATCTGATTAGAGATCAGGAACTTAGTTGGCCAGCCCACATTTTGACCTTTCAGGTACAGGCATAAGACCATGATGAAATGAACAAGAGCCTTTCCTTCAGGGACCCTAGATGGATCCATCCTCTTATAAACCATGAGGGACAGTAATTACATCTGCATCCAAGTAGATTTTTGTTCCCATCTTTAGAATATGGAGAATACTCCATTTTCATAAATACTCAATACTTGACTTATTTCTTTGACAAGCATATTTTCCAGTGTAAGATATGCCGCTTTAAATCCAAATATAAATTTAAATGCCTGAGATTTGGCCAAGAAACAGATTGAGGATCAAATGAGAACATCGTGGTATTTCACACACTTATGTGTTAATTACTCCAACTAGGATTGATTCCCCAAAGATGTGTTGCTTGACATCCATCAATCAGTCCTTTTGTGGAAACCGGTTATCTAATCAGTTGCAAAACTCAGAAAGATTGATAAACACACTTATGGTTTGGCTCCTCCTCCATTTTCTCACCAAAGTCCTTTGCCATAATCCATTTCTATATCCAGCCTCAAGATCACTTAATTCTGAATAGCTGCCCACAGTGCCACCCCCAATGTACTCCAAGACCACAGCCTCCACACCATTTGGGAGCCAACCTTTGATCCCTTCATCTCTGCAGTCAGCAGCAGCAGAAGAACAGTCCAGTCCACTTCCGTAGATGGATCCTGTTATGAAAGGCTCGGTCTCCCTGAAACCCCTTTACACTGCTGAAAACAGCATTCCTGCAGTTCCTAGCACCATCCTAAGTAGAGGCACTGAGGTCTCTTTAAAAATATTCACCACACATGGTAATTATTTAAACCATGTCGTTAGTGATGTTTCTCCATAAAGGCATTGTTATTCCTTTATAAATCCACTTGAAGGTATAGGATGTGGGAAGCAGGGACAAACTCTTCTCTACAGCATCTCCATGCACCAAGGCTTATGCCACACTAGAGAAATGCAGGTGCAGAACCCAGGAAGAGCCATAGCTTGGGGCACTCCAGAGATGAGCCTGTGCCTTAGAATTCTCCAGCCCACAGGTGCCAACAGCTGCCTTCTCTCTCCACCTCCTCCCCCACTATCACTAGAACAGGGCTGAGACCATGCCCCTTAGGAGCAGCTCTTACATTAAGTTGCTGCCAATAAATACTTGCTGCTGGGCCTGTTGATTGAATCAGCAAAGCCTTCCAGACTCTGGAGGCTCACAAGGCTCACGCCTTCTCCTGCTTGGCCAGGTTTTTCTCATCTCAGAGCCCAGGAGAGTCACCCACCTCCACTCTCCCTGACTGCCAAGTGTGACCATGAAGGAGAAATAATTTAAAGGAAAGAAAGAAACACAGCTCCAAATAAGACATTTCCAATAAGACCGCTCCATTATGGCCCTCCACAACACCTACTGTTGCATTGTACATGAGTCCTTCCCTCTACTTGGGATCCTTCTACGTACACATGGTTCCCACAGCTGAGAAATGAAGTAAGAACACAAATGGTCATGGAATGTGTAATCTCGAGTCACAGATCCTTAGAGCCAGAGTGATCCAAAAGGTCCTTTAATCCAACCATTTTGTTTTACAGAGGAAAACACTTGGGCCAAGACAGGGTAGGTGTAATTTATCTAAGATTATAATCTGATAGTCTAAAATCAATTTAATGTACCCTCCTCCCTTTACCTTCCAAGATAAATAATTCTAAGTTACCAAACCAATAATTATAATGATGATGATGATGATGATGTAACATTTGTTGTATGCTTACTGTTGCCAGGCACTGTGTTGAATGCCTTTCACAGATTATTTCACTTAAACCTTACAACAAGCCTAGAGGCACATACTTTTATTATCCCCATGTTAGAGATGAAGAAACTGAAGCATGTTTAAGCCACTGGCTAGAAGTCACATATGCAACTGGATGAAAGAGCATATGCCCTCAGCCATACATTCTATCTTCACTGAAATTCGATACTCCTGTTGTGACCCTAAGCACTTCCTGAATCATCACCCTGTAAATTACTCTCAGTATCCTCATAGATCATATTTGGTCATAGAGAACCAGGATAACCCATTTCTCCAAAATATCAGAAAACAGATTGTAGCTACCTTCCCACAAGTAGGACTATCGGACTGTTTTGGTATTCCCCATACTCCAAGCAAGCTGGATTGTCTACAGAAAGGCTGACATAACCTTGAAAAAAAACAAACCCTTGTTTGGTATTTAAAGGACTTCTCAATATTTTCTGCATACATTTATGTTCCTGGCCAAATACTTTTTACCCTACCACCTATAGCAGATGGTCTGGGATATTCTGAAATAGTATAAAATGGTAGTAGAGGAATTTTTAAAATTTTTTTTAATGTTGAGTATTTATTTTGAGAGAGAGACAGAGAGCATGAGCAGAAGAGGGACAGAGAGAGCAGGGGACAAAGAATCCAAAGCAAGCTCCAGGCTCTGAGCTGTCAGCATAGAGCCCAACGCAGGGCTTGAACCCACAAACTGTTGAGATCATGACCTGAGCCGAAGTCGGACACTTAACCAACTAAGCCACCCAAGCACCCCCAGAGGAATTTGAAATGAGTTCCCTACACCAGTAGTATTTGCCGTCTGGGAGCACAGAAGTGGCTGCATGGAAAGATGCTCTCATAGAGGCAGTGTGGAGTAGTGGTTAAAGAGTGGGCTCTGTCCTCAGGCCTCAGTTTGAATCTTGACGCTTCCATTTCCACTCAGGGATCTTCAGCAAGTTGTCAACCTCTGAGTCTCAATTTCCCTAACTGTAAAAGGGAAAGAACCACAGAAACTACCTCACAAAACCAGTGCAAAGATTCAATGAGATAATATTGTGTCTACTACAGTGCCTAGCACATAGTAATACAAGTTCACTGTCATTCTTTATGTTTTTATGTTACTAACTCCAGGAGAAATTAGTCTCCTCAACTTGATTCTAGGAGAGGAAAGAAGGATGAGATGTGGGGCAGGGTGGGGGGATATCATAAAAAATTAGGCAGAAAATTCTAATGCCAACGGATCCCAAAGCCAGGAAAATCTAAAGAATGACTCTAAGTCTGGGCGCAAAAAGAGAATCTAGCCAATTATACCTACTTTCCAGTACTTTTCAAGTATGTATTTATAGCGTATGTTTAGGTGTTTATGCTTCATATATAATTAGCTATTTTTCTTCAGCATATCCTGTAATTATTTTATCAAATGCACATCTGTTTTAATTAGGCATGTACACACTTTCCTATACTGTAAAATGTCAAACACACTGTAAAATAGCTCAGAGTACATTAACACATAAAAACAAAAATTCACTTGACATATCACAAACAGCTGCAAGAAGCTCATAGACTCCACCAGCTGCTACTCGACAGCTTCCAGCCAACGGCTGCTTTGTTGGGTCCTTCAAAGATTGCTCCCATGCTGGAGCTACAGTGTCTGTTTTCAGTTCTCTTGCCTCAACGTGACTGTCAGACGTGTTGTGTGGGGAAGTATGTGGGGCTTGGCTGGAGCCATACGTGCCAACCGGTCTTCAGTGTGCCAGGTTGGAGAATCTCAGTGCAGCTGATAATACCAAATATCTCAGATCCAGAAGGGGCTTCAGCTGCCAGCTAGGAGACTCCCTCATTGCACGGATGGCAACACTGGGAACCAGAGGGAGAAGCTGAGTTAGTGAATGTACTGGGGTCATCCCTGGGTCATTCAATACCCAACCTGGTGTTCCTTCCACTCCAGTGGTTTCTAAGCCTGACTGTGCATCGGAGTCATCAGGAGCACAGGCATCAATGCCAATTCCCAGAGCCCACCCTGACCAAGAATCTTGTACAGGAAGTCTGAGATGCAGCCCAGGAATATATATTTAAACAAGATTGCTGGCAATCCCAAAGCTATTTTATATGTGGGATATACAAAGAACTCTTACAACTTACCAATAAAAATGTATACAACCCAAGACCTGAATGAATATTCTACAAAGGAAGGTATTAAAGTGGCCAATTAGCACATGGGCAGTGTTCAATTTCACAAATCATCAGGAAAATGGAAATTAAGCACCGCAATGCACAATGCTCCATTTCACATGCACTCAAGTAGCCAGAATTAAAAACACTAACACCATCAAACGTTGCCAAGAGTGTGGAGCAACTAGAACTTCCACCCATTGCTCATAGGAGTGAAACATGGTATAGCCATTTTAGAAAGCTGTTCAGCAGTTTCTTACAAAGTGAGACATACCTCTGCCCTATGACCCAGCAATTCCATCCCTAGATATTTTCCCAAGACAAATAAAGACGTATGTCCAAAAAAAAGTGTACAAGAATGTTCATAGTAGCTTTACTCATATTCTCCAGGAAACAATTCAAATGGCCATGAACAGAAGGATGGAAAAGCAAACTGTAGTATATTCAGTCAATGGAATACTACTCAGCAACAAAAGGAACTATTGATATGTGCAAATTCTCACTGATGTTATGCTGAGGGATAGAGTTTGAACACAAAAGAGTCCACCCATAAGATTCCTTTCATACAAAGTTATAGAATGAATAAAACTAATCTATGGAGATAGTAGTCAGAACAATGATTGTCTATGGAGGAGGGGGAGTTGACTGGGAAGGAGTTTTTCCGGGGTAATAAAAATGTTCTATACGTTAATAGGGGAACAAGTTACATGGATGTATATATTTGGAAAAATTCATCAAACTATGTACTTAAGATCTACGGTTATCATATATATATATATTATTCCTCAATTTTAAACAGGAGGAATAAATAAATAGCAAATGCTATAGGAACCTAATTTTGCTAAATATTGCTCTCTTCCCTTCTCTGATTCATTTCTTTACTCCCTTAACCAGTATTTCCATCACCTCCCAAATAATCTACCTATACTCAAATCCTTGCCTCAGGTTCTGCTTCTGGGTAATCACTTAGGCCACATTCTCTGAATCAACACAATAAAGCTAGAAGTTATAGAAAGGAAACCTTTCTAAGCCCTTGGGAGTTAAGAAAAATGTCTCTCCTAAATAATGATAAGGTTGAGGTAAAAATTAAAAGTACAATAGCAGATAATTACATACATATACATTTATACAATATGGCTAAAGCTGTACTTCTTATAATATGCAGTCTTGAATATTTGGTACTATTTTTTTAAAGCAAGAAAATAAAGTTTTTTCAACTCAAGAAACTAAAGAAGATGACAAAATATAACTCAAGCAAGGAAAGAAGATAATGAAGATAAATAAATACTTAAATGAATTTAAAAAATAGAAAAACAAAATTGATAGATGATAGTAAGAACTGGTTCTTGCAAAATTCAATAAAACAAACAAATCCCTGGATAAGCTAATCAATAAAAACAGAAAGCAAAATCATAAATAAATACATTTAGGAATGAAAGATGATAAATGAATCGGTACACAGAAGATTTTAAAATTACAAGTGAAAAATTCACCAGGTGTGTAAATAGATTAGCAAATCTCAGTGAAATGGGCAACTTCCGGTGGGGCAGGGAGGGGTGGGTGAATAGCACAGGGACTCAAGAAGAAGTAAGTTAATTTTTACGTCCCCCCCACACACACACACACAAATTCTGTGGCCATGTAATTTTACAGGTAAGTTCTTATAAATCCTCGAAGAGCAGAAAATTCTTATTCTGTGTAAACTGTTTCATTACACACACACACACACACACACACACACACACACACACACCAGAAAAAGGATTCAGCCCAAATTATTTCATAAAGTTATCTTAACTGTGTACCAAAAGCTGACAAAATGGCACACGCACACACATACACACAAATATTGGTGTATAGAGAAGAGTTAACAAGCCTGACTGCTAATCTTAGAAAGGTCTACTTTGTGGGCATGAAGGAGGGCACTTGTTGGGATGAGCACTGGGTGTCGTATGTAAGAGATGAATCACTGTGTTCTATTCCTGAAGCTAAGACTACACTGTATGCTACCTGACTTGAATTTTAATTAATTAATTAATTAATTAATTAATGGCGGGGGTGGGGGGAGAAAGATCTACTTACAAGATTGGCCATTGGCTGGCATCTGGGAACTTGGAATTCAGGAGGGTTCCCATCCCCCTAACTGATAACAGTGGCTCACTATGCCTAAACTGTTTGTGCAAATATGTTTCATGCTGAACACCAGCTTTCCTTCTGGCAGCCTAAAATTTTGGTACCTGCCTAGCAGAGGCTGCCTCCAGTAAAAACCCTGGACATTGAGTTTATAATGAGCGGCTTCCCTGGTAGATATCATTTCACATGAGTTGTGACACTCGTTGCTAGGGGAGTTAAGTGCATCTCATGTGACCCCACCAGAAGAGAGGACTCTTGGAAGCTTGTGCCTGGTATTCCCTTCACTGATTTCATTCCATATCCTTTCACTGTACTAAATCATAGCATAAGTATGACTCCACAGGCTGAGTCTTGTGCACCCTTCCTGTGAATTAACAAGCCTGAGGATTGTCAACATAATAGGTAATAGCCCTTATGTATAGATATTAAAGTTTTAACTAAGATGCTAATACACATTAAAATAATAATTTTCCAAAGCCAAGTTTTAGTTTAGTAATATAAGTGTTAAAAATCCAGTAATAGAAAGAAAAAAAATCTAGTGATATAGTCGCTCAGATTGGGGCAGTAAATTTTAAAGCATATTATCTTACCAAAAGAGGTTGAAAAGATATTTAATAAAATTTAATATTAAATCCAAAAATTACTTAAAACTAAAAATAGGATACCTAGAGTTTCCTTTATCCTGAATACATTCATACTATGATGAATGTATGATGAAGAATATCTTCATCATACTAAGTAGTAAAATATAGTTCCTAAAGTCATCCTCACCTAAAATTGAGGCCAGAATAAGAATTTCCACCATAACCACTATAATTAACACAATATGGAAAATCTTCATGATGCAATAAAATCTGAAACAAAAGTGAGAGGTATTAGTATTTTCAATAGGAGGAGATAACTTACATGCCTAGAAAATTCATGCTTGGCAAATTATCTGAATAATGGAAAAGTATTTTAAGAAGTAATTAACTTTACTTTATACCATTTGTCAGTGATTAAAATTACAGAACAATAGGGACACTGTGCTAGCTCAGTCAGAACATGCAATTTTTGATTTTGAGGTTGTGAGTTCAAGCCCCAAGTCGGGAGTAGAGATTACTTTAAAAAGAAAAAAGATAAAAGAAATACAGAACAATAAAATAGCCCATGCACAAAAGCTACAAAAGCTGCACAATCTAGAAATAACTATTAAAAGCAACATAAGTGATCCATAAGAAGTAAACTCAAGAGAGGCACTTGGGGCATCTGAGTGGCTCAGTCAGTTGAGTGTCTGACTCTTGGTTTTGGATCAGGTCATGATCTCATGGTTCATGAGATGGAACTCAGCACCAGGCTCTGTGCTGACAGTGTGGAGACTGCTCGGGATTCTCTCTCTCCCAATCTCTCTGTCCCTCCCCCACACGAGGGTGCATATACACAGACTCGCTCTTTCTCTCAAAATAAATAAATAAACTTTAAAAAAAAGTAAACCCCAAACTCTCTTGAATAAAGATATAAATCAAAAGTTATTTCTTGGATGAGAATATTGAAAAGTATCAGGCTACCAATTCTTGACTTAATTGATAGTTTTAACATGAGACTGAATATACAAATGGACAATGGTGAAGCTCTATGTAAAATGCAGAACTCTGACCCACAGCTGCAGCTACCCACCCAGGAAACCCACACCTTATCTAAAATAAACAGTCCCCAAAATCAGACTTGTAGAAAGTCCAACTATTAACTCTAGTAACAGTCCAGGAGGGTAAACAATACCTTCTGTGACTATTAGCCCAAATTGGCCAGGACTTGATTAATAACTGACAGCCTCCATAATTTTTGTCCCCAGTGACAATTTAGGACCAATCAGAGAAAGTTAAATATGTACCCCTAACCAGTCACATAGAATGCTTCACTTCTAGTTCACCCACTTCCAGCCTCTCCGTGCCAACAGCCTCCCATCAGGGCAACCTGAAGTCCTCCCTTTTCTCTACTGTAAAGTTTTCCCAATCCTCCGCCTGCCTTTGAGTCTGCCAAAACACAAGTGATGGTGGCTAATTCCCTTCCTACAGAAAACTAAATAAATAGCCTCTGTTGCTCTCGTTTGGTCTTGATATCTTTAATAATACGGATGAAAATTCCAACAAGACTTTTGTTTAACCTTGGTGAAATAATTCTAAAGCTCATCTGTAACGATGAACATCTGAGAAGAATCAAGAACATTTCTTAAAAACAAAAGTAATGAGAGGGTACTAGCTCTTCGACGTTTTGAAACAATTAATAAAACAGCATACATATTTAGCAAACACTAATATATGTAAAATTTAGTACTTAGGAAAAGATTCATCACAAATCTGTAGAAAAACAAACATCTTTTCAGCCCATAAATCTGTGACACTCAGCCATTGGAGAAGAAGAGTCCATTTAAAAACATATCAGAGGCGTGCCTGGGTGGCTCAGTTGGTTGGGCTTCCCACTTTGGCACAGGCCATGATCTTGCCCTCTGTGAGTACAAGCCCCGCATTGGGCTCTGTGCTGACAGCTCGGGGCCTGGAATCTGCATCAGATTCTGTGTCTCCCTCTCTCTCTGCCCCTCCTTTGCTCGTGCTCTCTGTCCCTCAAAAATAAATAAACAAAAAAAAAATTTTTTTAATCAGAATTTACTTGGAAATATTTCCAAGTAAATTCTGGAGAGATTAAAAAGGTAAATATGAGAAGTTACGATTAAAACAAAACTATAAGAATATATAAGTGCGTAGTATCTAATCGCTAAATTGTCAAAAAGGAATTTTTAAAAAGGAAATAATCAAAAAATTACAATGTATGCATTTAAAAATAAACAGGACAAAAAACAAAATATTTACACTCAATACCACACAAAAATTATTACGATCTAATATGTATAAATGGCTTTGGTAAATAGATCAACAGATTAGTGGACCAAGTGCATGAAAAAGTCAAAAGCAACAATAGAATGGCAAGCAAACAAAGAAAAATAGGCAACAATTCAAGTAATAAGATGCAGCTTTTTAGCTCTAAAATTAGTCATTTTCTTAAAAATAGGATTACCCGGTGCTGATGAGGTAGAGTGAAAAGGGAACTCACTTCTGGAGGACTGTAAGTGGTATAATTTTTTTGAAAAGTGTTTTGGCAGTACACATGAAGAGCTCAAAAAATATTCCTATCAGCCGAGCCATTCAGTCTAAGAACAGGAAAAACAGAATCACACACAAAGATGCTGAATGCAGCACTATTTATAATAACAAAGACATTGGAAACAACTGAAGTGCTTCAGATTGGGAGATTGGATAAGCAAATTACGGTGCATTCAAAAGAAAATGCTATTCACTTATTTAAAATGTTTATAAAGAGTTTTTGGTAATATGGAGAAATGCCTATGTCAAATATTAAGCCAAAAAGCCCAGAAGTATTCATTTGTTCGGTTCCATGTGATCTCAATTATGTCAACAATTTAACAACTATATAGATTGTGTATGCATATACACACATACATGTGTACATATGCCAAAATGTAGCTTGATTGTCTCAAAATGGGAGGATTATGGGAGACTCTTTGATTCTACTTTTCACTACTTCTTCCGATTTTCTGTACTGGGGGTTTGTGGGAGCTTTTTTAAAAATTAAAAAAGTTAATCCAGTTTTCTCATACTATTATTAGAAGAGTTTCTTGGGGTTGGGAGGAGGTTTTGTTTTGTTTCGTTTTGCTTTGTTTTAAGAAAAAAGACTTAGAAAAAGAAACAATGTATATTGGTGCCTGGGGTAAAGGATTACCTGATTAAATACTGCTAACAAAGAAGGTGTCCACAAGGAGATTCACCTCCCATTCAGACCAGGGTGACATAATTACCTTGGGAGAGTCCCCACAACTTTCCAGAAACCCGCTTGCTTTTCCAACGTACAGCCAAAAAATGGGCTATCAATCCTAGAGGGCACTGAAATCTAAAACAGTTGTGAGAAGCTTTTAAGTTCCATTTTTTTTTTCTGAGTTTTTGAAACCAGTTTCAAGGGGTTCCATCCCTGATTTGCAACTATAAAGGCTTTTTAAACCCTCTGTTTTTGCCCACATGCTGGAGAAATCAGTATGAAAGTGATAGTCTCTAATGTGATTTCACCAGGGAAAAAGCCCAAGCAATGCCACATAATACAGAACAATAGATGGTTCCAATCAATAACCTTGGCATCTTCCTAAATCTTTTTATAGTTGTTCTTGTCTTGCCTTGGAATACATATTTGGTTCATCATCCACGGGAGGCATGCAGCATGCTTAATCATAATATAACTGGTCAGAACCACTCTGCATATATCAAGTGGAAAGCTATTGTCTTAAATCTCCACATGCCTTATTAGCAGGGAGTCTAATTCTCTTCTGAGACTCCTCTTACCCTTTGATAATCCAAACTGGCTGAGAACATTCCTCCAAGATGGAGATTCCTATGCAGGTGACCACAGTTCTTCCTAGGAGGATCACCTAGTCCCTCTGTGCTCAGCTCCTCTGAAGCAGCATGCATGTTGGGTCCCAAGATTTAGCTCTCAGTGCTTTGCTTCACTAACACGGCCACATCTGGCTACTGCTTGGGCCCAGAAAGCAGGTGAAGGTGGGACCAGGATCTGCCAATACAGACTCCCAGGGCCCCTTTCTGCCCCTAGGAGTCATGCCTGGAGGTCTGGACTTTGCCTTCTGAACCATAAAAACACAAAGAACCTAACTAGATGATGTCATCCCCAAACAAAGAGGCTGCTCTTCTGTCTTCTAAACTGGGTTGCAGGGACCTTGCTCCTAACTCTCTGAGACTTTCCAAGTGACTCCTGGTGTCTGAGGCCCACCTACTCTTCTGAGGGCTTCCTTCATAGTTTTTTGGCAGAGGAGAGGATAAAATACACACACATCCCTCTGTTTCAATAAAAGTCCTTCCAATCCCATGGGACTCCCCACTGCCAGTCACACCTGCCTCATCCCGTTCCACATATTAGGAATCTGAAGCTCATAGGGCACCTGGGTGGCTCAGCTGGTTAAGCATCCAACTCTTGATTTTGGCTCAGGTCACGATCTCATGGTTTGTGAGATGGAGTCCAATGTCAGGCTCTGCACTCTGCACTGTGGGCGCAGAGCCTGCTTGGGATTCTCTGCCCCTCCCCTGTGTGCTCTCTCTCTCTCAAAATAAATAAACTTAGAAAAGAAAAAAAAAAGAAAAAGGAATTTGAAGCTCTAAGACTTGACTAAGGTTACACGGCTAAGCTTCCTTTTATAGTTTCTCTCTTCCTATCTAAGCCCTTGTCCTATTTCCTTCTACCTCTCCTCTCCTCAGTCATCTTCCTCTTCTCTAGCTTCTCATTCATCAGCACTATTCACTGAGAACAAATATTAATCCAATATTTTACTAGGACACAAAGACATTTATCCACACTCTCAAAAAGTCTGTCATAGAGTTATAGAAAGATCAGCAAAAGCCACGAAACAATCAGATACTAATTTTATTTCTACTTTTCATTTTTTTCTTCACTGCTAAAAAAAAACAAAAGTTGACTCTTTTCCTTTTATATTTCATTATTGTATACATCATACAAAGGCTGATATATAACTACAGTTTCTAGAACAATAAAATAAACATCTATTTACTTGTCATTTTACTTAAGCAATAACATTACCGGTCAATGGTTGCCTCTTAGTAAGTGAGATCATTTGTTTCTGTGAGTGTTTCAAAATGGACAAGCTTTGCAAGACTGAGCATTCTTCGAGTTCAAGAAGAAGAGTTGAAAAAAATAATAAAATAGGGCAGTCAAATATGTGCTTTCTGTTGGCAACCCTTTGGTTCAGACAAAGCATGGACTAATAGCCAAGTTCTACATGGTGTAGATCATAACATACTGCAGAGGGTTTGAGGACTCGGGCCGTGGATGAAGGACAAAGATATGACCATGAGAGGCGGTACATACAACAAGCTGTATTGGGAATCACTTGGGCAGGGTTGCATGAGCCTCACAGCACAAGACTGTCCAAAGAAGGCTGCTATCCAGAAGCGGAGGGGGGGGGGGGGGGGGCAAGAGAACTCCTGGGAGAGAGGAGACCAGAGGGGTTTATATGTCCCCACGATGTCTAGGGTCAGCAGGATGGCAGGGAGTCTAGTCTACTTCCAAAGAGCCCTCACAGCTTGGGGTCTTATAACCACAAGGCTCTACTTTATCAGTGGCCAGAAAATGTTGGGGGAGGTCTTGCATTGTGTGCAAAGCAGGCAGGCCCTAAATGGCTAAAATATGCTTGTTTGTGGCTGTTGTTTCAAATAACTGAATATATAAAAATTTGAGTGTGGCACAGGCAAGTTTTCGAGCTATTGGGTCTCAGTCTGCAATGAAGAAACAGACAATCTTAGGGCCAATATACAGAGGCCATCTTTGGCCCATTTATATAACACATACTTTATCTACTCAGTATGGTAATGTTTACCATCTCCCTTGGAGGGGACCCCCCCATCACCCACCATTGGTTGCTGCATCCACCCTAACCCCGTCTCCACTCCCATTGCCCAATCTGACTTTGAGCCACTGGGTGATGCTGAGGAGAGAGGGGAATTCTTCCTAAAGAAGGCGCTTGGGCAGACCCTGAGCCTGACAGCTGGCAACAGCAACGCATCTGTACATCAGCCCCAAGGATGCCTTGTTTATACAGGGAGAAAAGATGAGAATCTTTCCCTCTCTCTGACCATCAGGGTTTGCTGACTCAGGCAAACTAATAGCCTTGCAGGTACCTCTAAGAGTCAAAATGGACTTTTCCTCTTCTATTTTTAGACACACACACACATACACACACACACACACACACACACACACACACACACACAGCTTCATCTGTATGCAGACTCTCTTTGTAAACTTTAGACAAAAAAAAAGTAAGCTAAATATCTAAAAACTAATATTTAACTGTGAGATCCTTCTTATTTTGTTCAAGATTGAAATCTAGAAATAATGGTAAACTTTTTCCAAAAACTTATCTTGAAATAGGGCTTTTATATCTGATGCCATCTGATGTTAACTGGCAAGGAAAAATCACTCGGCCATAAAACATTTAATGGAATGCTTACTAATCAACATTTTTTTAAATATTTCTTTTGGCAGAATCAGATGCAATGTTATTAAAAAGGTAAGAAGTGTCAGGTCAGTAGCCCCAGTGATGCAAGACTGTTCTTACAATGTACTTACAAGGACTTATTTATCTAATGGACCCTCCATGGCATCTTCTGGAAAACAATTTGCATGGCTTTACAGGTGATACTCTCAAAAAGCTTATTCTAATAATACTCTTGAAAGAGCCAATGCCAAAGAAAGGCTAGTCCTCTGGGGTTGAGACCATCCCCTTGCACAAAGCAGATAAGAGAATTAGGCGATTATCTGAGTAATTCCATCTCACCTTTCCTCCTTCATCTTGTTTTTTAAGTTTATTTATTTTGAGAGAGAAAGAGGGAGAGCACAAGCTGGGGAGGGGCAGAAAAAGAGAGGGAAAGAGAAAGAATCCCAGGCAGGCTCCATGCTGTCAGCATAGAGCCTGACACAGGGCTCGAACTCACAAACTGTGAGATCATGACCTGAGCCAAAACCAAAAGTTGGATACTTAACCGACTGAGCCACCCAGGTGCCCATCACTTTTCCTCCTTCATCTTATCTCAAGAAAAGCTTCAGAGAGCTCAGACATATATGGATTTTGTTTGTTTGTTTCTGCTTTTGTTTTCCACATTTATTTAATTATACAGATAAATACATTATCCACCCCTTCACCCAGGGAAAGGCAAAGGATCAAAGAACATCTTCATATCTTTACCAGCTACTGGGCAAAAACACATTCTGCAACCCTGTACCCTGGCAACGTGACACATTTTTGTCAGTTTTCTTTTTCCCAGTGGGTGAAATTTAACCAATACTTTGTTAGCGAAGGTCTAGTTGTTCCCCAGAGGAAAATTACAGGAGTGAAGATATAACCTCTGCCATGCCACATTTGAGCTTAAAAGGATAGATTTCTAGGTCTAGCCACCGTTTTGAAATTAGGTTTTAAAAGGAATAGGTTTGTTGCTATGGATTTAAGGGGCAGAAGGGCCAACATTCACTTACAGTTCTCAAAAATAACAGTGAGCAAGAATATTTCCATCCTATTACAGCTCGGAAGAGGGATTAAAAAAAAAAATCTCCCTGTTGGACAAAGGTAAAGCAATGATGGCCACAAATGCTAACAGCATTAACTTTGCATTATTGAGATTCACACACTCACTCACTTCATTACCAAAGCATCCTCCAGATTAAAACAGACATAACGGGTACCTTGAAACTAATAGCAAAGGGCTGCCTGGCCATCACTCTGTCAATTTCATCTCCGGGACGATTTCCCCTGACAGCTTCTTCCAGTATATTTCAACCAGCTGTAAAATCTGCCTTCTCCTTCTTTTCTCCCTTTTAAAGCAGAAGCCTGCCAGACGATTTTGGTGCATTAGGACAGACTTTATTAAACAACTTAATCCATCTCTGCCTGCCTAGCATGGCCGAGGGAGTCCTAATTAATCAATAAGCATTTATTGAGTATTCCAGTGTGCATAATAGTCCTGAGTCAGGTGCTGCGGAGCCTTCAAGGATCTAGTTAGGAAAATGGAGCACATTGAGTCCTAGAAGGTTTCCTGACAGTATGAGTTAGTACATGGGGAAAAGGATGTAACATTTGTTGAGGGCCTCCTGGGCACAAATACTGAGCTGGATGCCCTATGTACATTATTATTTCAGTTCTTCTGTATTCATTTGCTGGGGCTGCCATAAGAAAGTACCATGGACTGGGTGGCTTAAGCAACTGAGATGTATTTCCTCCCAGTTCTGGAGGCTAGAAGTTCAAGACCAAGGTGTTGGCAGAGTTGGTTGGTATTTGGGGGGGAGGGGACAGAGGTGGTTTTGTTCTGTAGCTTCTCTCCTTGGTTTGTAGGTGACCATCTTGTCCCCTGTTTTCACATGGTCTTTCCTCTGTGCTCACTCACATATGTGTCCAGATTTCCTCTTCCTAAAAGGAAACCAATCATACCGGATTAGGGCCCACTCTAAAGACCTCATTTTAACCTAATTCCCTCTCTCTTTTTTTTTGACAATTATTTATTTTTGAGAGAGAGACACACACAGAGCATGAGCAGGGGAGGGGCAGAGAGAGAGGGAGACACAGAATGTGAAGCAGGCTCCAGGTGTCATGCTGTCAGCACAGAAACCTATGTGGGGCTTGAACTCACGAGCTGTCCGAGCCAACATCGGACACGTAACTGACTGAGCCACCCAGGTGCCCCTAAACTAAGAGGTGTCCCTCTTTGAAGCCCTTGTCTCCAAATACGGTTATATTCCAAAGTAGTGAGGGTTAGGATTTAAACTAGGAATTTGTTGAGGGGCTGGGGGTACAGATCAGCCCATAACATAAACCTGTCATGGAGATGAGGGAATATGTCAGATAGGACTCTTTGTGTTTAGAAGCAAACAAACAAGCAAGTAAAACAGAAAATCGGACACAAACAATGGGTTAGGATTAGGGTTCGGTTATGAATAACAGAAAAAATAGCAGTGGGTTAAATGTAATAGAAGTTTATTCCTCACTTTCGCAAAGGTAAGAAATAGTCCAAAACTGGGATGGTGCTCCACGGCAGCAGGGAATCGGATATCTTCCACAGCTTTCATTCCCAGAGTCACCTCATGGTCCAAGGTGGCTGCTGAAATTTCAACCATTACGTGTATATTCTACTTTGTTGATTCTGTTCTCAGAAAAGCTCTCCCTTTACCATTGTAAGATGGCTGCAGCAACTCAGGCCTTTTCTTCCCTACGCTCCAAATCCCGTGGAAAAGAGCAAGAGCCTCTTCTCTAGAACTATCAGCAAAGTCATGCTTGTGTCCCGTCGATCCTGACTGGGTCACATGCCCATTGTTGTGGCCAAGGAAACATGATGTCCTGACCGCCTTGGCTCTGGACACCTACCCGCCGCGGGGCTGAGGGTGTGGCTGGCATGAACCCCAGGGGGAGTTTCATATCATGCTTTAGTAGATGAAGGACAAATGGATGCTGCGCAGGACAAACAACAAGGGTCCACAGGTGATTTTCCTCAGTTTTCAGATCAGCACAGTGAGTCATCAAAAGGCTACCTCACTTGGCCACGTGCCCATACAACTGGTGGAATGAGGATTCAGACCCTCCTGTGTGACAGTAAAGTCCTTCCCCTTCTTGGTTGTCTTAAGAGATTCAAAGCCCAGGGGTATAGCCATGGGATGGAGCAGGGTGGGAAGTCTTCCAGAAGGAGGTGAGTTAATGGATGATAGGTAAGACTTAGATGCCAGGTGCCAGGGGAACCAAAGGAAAAGTACCACACGCGAGGTGCCTGGGTGGCTCAGTCAGTTGAGCCTCCGACAATTGACTTAGGCTCAGGTCATGATCTTGAGGTTCATGAGTTCTAGCCCCACGTGGGGTTCTGTGCTGACAGTGCAGAGCCTGTTTGGGATTCTCTCTCTCCCTCTCTCTCTGCCCCTCACCTGCTCACACACACATGCACTCTCTCACTCACTCAAAAGAAACAGATAGCCTTAAAAAAAAAAAATACTACAGGCAAGGAAATTGTCTTCGCAGTGAGTCACTGCCTAAAGGCAACCTATGGAATGGTTGTCCTGGCAAAATACCAGGGCACACTCAGCCACCACCCCGGAGGACCAGTTGGCCAATCCATGAGATCATTAGTAAATATTCCATGGAGGGAAAAAAAAAAAGAATGTTTCAGAGCCAAATGGTTTTGGGGAAACCTGTCCCTATCCTCTTGGTGAGGCTTGGTAAACAAACAAGCGAAAAGGTTTTAAGAAGTCTTGAGCTACTTCATTTGGCTTGCCCAGACTTTGCCAAACAACTTTTATTTGTTCCTCAAAATTCTGTTTGTTGACAGCTTTGTTCTGAATACCCATCACTACCGTTCATATTTTAAGAAACCAATGTTCTTTGGAAGGTACTTCAAGAAGGAGGAATCACTAATTTAATCCAAAGCCTGACTTTTCAGAAGAAGAAACCGAGGGTCAGGGAGGTTAAGGGACATCACCAGTGTTGTGTGACAGGTGAGCAACAGCCCTGAGACTAGGAGCCACGCACCCTCCCTCGACCTAGGACAACCCGTTTGTACTAACTTGCAGGTGGGTGGTAGTTTTCAAAGTACTTTTATATGAAATTATCTTATGTTGAGCATGATAAAACGATACCTGACATTGTTCTCGGTTAACGTTCCGGGTTTCACTGAACGGCAGTGATAAGATCATCTAAGCCGATGAACAGTTCCTGTATTTCCAAGAACTGGTGTGTGTGTGTGTGTGTGTGTGTGTGTGCGCGCGCACGTGTGAGTGCACATGCGCGCGTATTCCCACGGGCTCTTGCATACCTCCTCCACCAGCAGCAAAGGCACTCAGAGTTAAATCACCTACCTACAGCACTTACCTACTTAGTCCTTTAGGCTAGGGATTGTGTTCTCCCTTTCCTCTGCAGGTTTTGAGTAGATACATCAATCAATCAATCAGGAAATATTTATTGAGTGTTTACTAGGCTCTCAGAACTGTTCTAGACCCTGTGGGGCAACTATAAATCAACTCAGTGATTATGTATTGAATATTTACTATGTGAGAAGCCCTGCTAAATATCGTGGGAGGTACAAAGTTAAACAAGCTACCCATCCTTTCCCAACAAGCTTACTATATGAGGATATAAGGTAAGTTTTCAAACAAATACAATGAAAGGCAACATATGATCATAGAAGAAACAGTCGTTTGTTTGTCGGTTGGTTGTTAATGATAGGGAGGCATTAGAGCCAGAGCTGAAGCGTCTGATCTGACTGCACTGACTCCTCTCTGCAGGTGAGGGAAATGAAGTTATAAAAGCCGTTGGGCTCCCAATTTTGCAGCCGAATGCAGGAAAGCCTCTAACAGAGGTTCTTAACCCACGCTGCAAATTGGATTCATCTGGGGAGATTTTAAACCACAGATGTCTGAGGTTCCATCCCTGACCAGCTGAATCAGAATCTTGGGGCTTAGGGCATTAGGGCTGTATTTTCTTTTTAAAGCCTCTCCAGGTGACTTTGTGGGGTCAGGGTTGAAAGTTGCTGTCCTCAAGCTTTGCAGCTGGCCAGATGGGGGGCAAGAGGTTGAGGCAAGCTGGTGTGGATAGGAACAGGGAGAAGTAGCTGGACCTGAGCATCCTGGTGGAGGAAGAATCAGGGTCCCGATGACAGCCTAGTATTTAGAGCAAAGAACAGAGCATCAAAGACGACTTCAAGACACAAGTGTTGAAGTCTAGAATGGCCAATGCAGAGACTGTGCTGGGCAACAAGGGTTAAAAAGAAGTATCCAGAACCCATTAGAGTTGAAAAACATGGGTCAGTTCTGCCTGGAGTCTTCCTCTCCCAATCAGGGACAGCACTCCCAACCTGGGAGAGCATTCATCCTGACTCCTCCACCCTGGCTAGGTTTTAAAGCACCTTAAGGGACATTGTTGTGCAAGGATCTCACGACCACTGATCTGCACCATCCTTTTTTTTTTTTTTTTTATGTTTCTGTTTGTTTTTCGATGCTTATTTATTTACTCGGGGGGGGGGCCGAGAGAGAGGGGGACAGAGAACCCTAAGTAGGCTCCACATTGTCAGCACAGAGCCCGATGCGGGGCTCTAACCCACAATCTGTCTGTGAGATCACCACCTGAGTCCAAACCAAGAGTCGGACGCTCAATGGACTGAGCCATGCAGGCACAGGCCCTGGAGCATCTTGTAATCACAAGTGAGCATGCGTCAGGATCTTGAAATAGTGACTGCAAGATGGGCTAAAGCTAGTGAGTGTTTTCTGGGTGCCAGAGCTGTGCTAAAACTTAAGCTATATTATTCATCTCATGCCCCCAACAACCCCACCTAAGCAGCCCAACTGTTACCCTGCCATCACAGATGAGGAAATTGAGCCATAAAGAAGTTAAGGAACGTGCTAGAGGTTCCGCATCCTCTGAGATGGGCTAAAATGTGGAGGATCAATCAAACGAGTGTTTTGGTGCTCCTTGTTTTCCTCCGGTAAAATCCTTGTGCGTAGTTTCCACGGCCCAGTTTCTGTTGACTGTATTTTTGTTGAATTTCTATTAGTGCCAGAGACTGAGCTGTGTAGGATCCAAAATCCAGTCAGAGGAAGTCCCGGAGGGTTTGGAACAGGGGAACAAACATACCTTCCTTTAACTCTCACAGAGAAGACTAAAGATCAGAGAGGTTCAGAATCTTGCCCATGCCCCACTGCAAAAAGGGGCAAAGTTGAGATTTAAACCCAAGTTGGTCTGAATCTAAACACCAGTGCTTTTACATCATAACCCTGTCCTGCCCCCCATTGCATCTAGGACGAACCTAGGACCCTGACCTGATACGTGTTGCCATGAACAATGGCCCTGATGTGTTTCTCTCCCACCTACCTCCCCACACGTATGCTCCCAGCTTGCTCCTCTGCTACCTGCCCCGCCCCTCAGTGGCTCTGTCTCCAGCAGCAGGACAAGCCACCTCCTAAAAAGACCAGTAAGTGGCTTTGGGTAGCAATCGGTCTGAGGTCTCCCAGGCCTGTGGGAAATGTGGTCAGAAGCCACAGAATCCCAAGAGAATCCCTTAGAAGTGCTGGCAGCCAGTTGGAGCACAGGAAGATGCAGGATGGTGCAAAAGGATCGGACTCCTGCAATGTCCACTCTCCAAAGTGTGACTGCCAAGTCCTGTTGTCTGGGGCAGGAAGCAGGCAGGTAGGGCACCCTCCAGCCACTCCATCACTCCCAGCTTCAGTTGTACTCAGTTTGTCTTGAGGCCAGCCGGGGAGTGTCGGGCCCTCCAGCAACTGCTTCTGCCAAGCCACCCAGCTGCCAGAAGAAGAGTTTGGCCAGAGCCCTCAAGGAGTGGAAAAATCCCCATCTCATCTCACCAGTGCCCTGTAACAGACGCAGAGTTAGGGTGCAACCTGAAACAAGTCAGGACCCTGCCATCAAGGTGGATGGTGGGAGAGGGGTGGCTGGGAAAGTGACTGTCCCTGGTATGGGTACAACAGCATTTGCAAGACAGCTCTTTTTTTTTTTTTTAACATTTATTGATTTTTGAGAGAGAGGGAGTACAAGTGGAGGAGGAGTAGAGAGAGGGGGCAGAGGATTCGAAGCGGGCTCCACACTGACCGCAGAGAGCCCGATGCGAAACTCAAACCCAGGAACCATGAGATCATGACCTGAGCTGAAGTCAGATACTCAACCGACTGAGCCACCCAGGTGCCCCAAGACAGCTCACTGATCACACCAGCAGGGAATGCCAGCAAAATCATCTAGCCCCTTGCTACAGTGAAGCCCAGCAGTAGCATCGCCTGGGAGCTGCTTAGAAACACAGAATCTCAGCCCCCACCCCAGACCTGCCAAATCAGAACCTATATTTTACCAAACTCCCCAGGTGACCATAGGCACATTAGAGTTTGAGGAGTGGTGATCTAGAGTACCCTCCTGTTTTATAGATAAGGAAACACCTCCAAAGAGGTCAAGGCGCTTTCCCCGAGGTCTTATCGCTAGACCATGCCAGACCTGAGATGGATAATAACCCACACGCGTACTGCACTTCCCCTTTGTTCATTCACTTAATCCTCACAACGGCTGCATGAAGTGGGCAGGGCAGAACTATTAGCCCCATTTTACTTATGAGGAACCTGAGGAACAGAGATACTAAGGAATTGACACATAGGAATTGACAGAGTCAGAATTCAAACCAGAGATTCTACCTCATTTTGCCCAGTGTTCAAGGGCAGGGGTCCAGAGATTTTTCCATAAAAGGTCTGATGGCAACTGTTTTCATCTTTGTGAACCATTCAGCGTCCATCATGGTTATTCAACTCTGCCATTGTAGCAGGAAAGCCCTCATAGACAACAAAAGAATGGGCATTACCATGGTTCTAATAAAACTTTATTTATAAAAACAGGCATCGGGCCAGATTTGGCCCACAAACTGTAGTCTGCCAAGCCTCATGTCCTACTGCTCAATCCGTAAGAAAACAATCTCTACACCAGCCTTCCTATCCTATTCCAGTCTTTGCAGAGAGGAAGGAGTAAGTGGGGCTTTTGCCCCCCAGGGAAAACCCCTCCCCGCGTCTTCTATAGCACAGGATATTGTCTGGGGAAAGAGGTTTTTATCCTGCCCCAAAGGGGTTTTGAACAAAAGGTGGACCCCACCAGGTATGCCGCATCTGGGTATGCAGGACATGGCCAGGAGAGGCTGCAGGGGGCTTAAATCCTTCCTACTTACCGCTCACTGAGCTAAGACCCTGGCTCGGAGGCACCAGCTGGAAAGAAGCAAGCCCTTTGCTAATTGCTCTGCCCAGAGGGGACCCTTTCTGCAAGCTCCCCCCCAGAGCGGGTGCCTTTTCTACTCTGCACGAAGAAGGAACCTCGTGCTAGCAGCAACCCCGGTAAATCCAGGTCCCGCTGCACACTGAGCCTCCCCTCCTCAAAAGCATTCCGGCAGGAGGACCTGCTGCAGCTGCTCCGTGAGCACACTTGCACCGCCTAAAGGGCGCACGAGACAAAGGGAAAGAAACCCCAGTAACAATGTCTGACTCGGGAAACAAAGCTAGGGACCATCCTTTAATGTTTGCGTTCATTAATGTCCCCGTCAATTTCAAACACCGGGGTAGGTTTTCCAGACTTTGCAGATCATTTAAAAGCTTAAAGGATTATCAAACCAGTCATTTAAAATGACATTTTCACTGCGCAAATATTATTCTATTAAAGAGCATGCATGGCACAGGCCGCGATCAGCTTTGGCAGAGTTACAGGGCCTTCTTCCATCGCAAACCCCACTGTTTCCTCATAAAGCTGTCAAGCCCCCGCTTAATGAAACATATATAAACGCAATGATGCTAGCCATGTCACAGCAAGCTAATTCATTCTGGCTTTTTCCCGTTGTGCTGCCCTATTAAGGCTTTTATCAATGTGTCCTCTTAGGATCACCCCGGCAGGTCTGCCATTGGTCCAGGGAGATGAAACCCAAGAAAGTGTTTAATTTCCAAACAGGCCTAACGTCTTAAATAAATAAATAACCAACAGACCCGGATTGAATGTAATGGTAACATGCAGAAGGCAGACTAAAGGGGTTTTACAGACTAAAGAGATACTGTAAGATTAATAAACAATCCTGTTCCCTTCCGCGGGTCCTGTGACCCAATCGAGCTGCTGACTTCAGTTCTTGGGCATAGGTTTCCTTCTCTAATTATTAAATTACTAAAAGAGGATCCGCTTGGTATGGCCAGGGCTTAGAAAAAACCTTCTAGAGCTATTTCCAGACTGTTTTTCAAGGCTGTTTTTATCTGCATGGCCGTTTTGGCTCTGCCATGCTCGACTTTCTCTGGGTTTGTTCACTCAGCCTGAGAGGCATAAAGAGAGGCCCAGAGCTGTGGCTTTCCCCCTTCTGGTCCAGTGAGCCAAAAATGACTTCGATGGAAAATCGGGAAGCCTTCACACACCCTGAAACCGGCCAGAGTTCAAACCCTTTTAGGCAACAATGAAAGAAGACTGGCAAAATGATCAACCCCGCGAGACTTGAGGCAGCCAGAGAGGATTGGTCACTGACTATACTAGAGGTGCCTGGACTGAAGCCATCTGAAAGGTCCCGTCTCCTTTTTCAGGGTAAGTAAGAGGACAGAACTCAGGAAAACAACCATTTCCAGCGACTTTCTTCTTGCCGTAAAATTACTTCCCTGAACACAGGTCCCTGAGGAAAATTCACAAATTGGCCCAAATGACTGGATGTCACTATTTTCAGCTGCAGAGATCTGCTTACGTCAATGACAAGCTATAAATACTGAGCCACTTGGGAATAGCGTTTACAACAATTCCACCTAGGACTAGGCTTTGACGCTTGAGGCCTGGGAAGAAAGAGTTCTTAAGGAAATCCATAAGCCTGGGTGTCCCCAAGGGGAGAGGGCAGATTCTCAACTTTTCTACCTTCACCTTTCTACTGTTCCATTCCAACCACCAGCTCAGATGTCTGTGTACACACACACACACACACTAAGGCCATGTCCCACCGTGTGCTGTGTATGACAGCTGACTCAGGCGTCCTCTCTCCAGGGACAGCTAGAGAAACGCCTGGCAAACCTGCTTCTCACGGGAGCCACTACTGCCGTGGCTTTTTCTTTTTTAAAGAAAGCGGTATTTCCCAGGATGCATCTATGAAACAAAAGGCCAGATAATTTCAGAGTAAAAATGGACCCCTTTTTAGGCAATTCAAAACAGATTTGCATATTCCAGGTTCTGGAAATTCCTGCATTAAAGATTCTTGTCAAGTTTTGTACAGCCTGGCGTTCGGTGATCTCGACTACTAAAACTTGTATTCAAGATATGTTCCTTATCAAGGAACACAGTCCTAGAAACTCTAATAGAACATTAATTAAACCTCAACTACCCCAAAGAAAGAAACTCTGATGATATCAAGTCTGTAATCTTCAAAGAGAATGTTGTCAATTCAGCATGGAAGCTTCCAGAAAAGGGGGCGATGTGTTTGTTTATAGTAATTCTGATTTTTCAAAAATTCTGACTCCCTCCACTGTACCGTTGACTGAAGCAAATGCCCCACCGTGTGTGCAGCTGCATACAACTAACACAAAGGCATTTGCGGACAGGCCTTGCAAGCCATCGAGGGGAGAGGGAAATTTGTTGCTGGGGAAAAACCGAACTGCACACTGCCAACACCAATCGTCTTCCTTCACAACAGACTGGGTGCCCGTGCCAAAAATCACTCTCGGTTCCCTTTTTAATTCTGCCCTCCTTTATCCACTAAGACTGGGGGGGAATTATTTTGATTGGAATTGGACAGCCACCTGCAGCTAGATCTTTAGCTGTTATTAATATTCTGTTTAAGCCTCTTTACAACAAGCTCATTGAAAAAGACAGTGGACTTTTGAAGTTGTCCGGTACCATCTCTGGTGATTTTCTCAAGTTAACAACCTCCATACCAGCCAATTGTGCTGGCTGGGGAAGGTGATAATCTCCTCCCCAGGGTCGTGGTCAGGAATTAAGGGGTCTGGGATAAATTACAGAAGCGGTCCCTGCCAAGAGCTCTCTTCTCCTTGATCTTGCCCCATGCTTCCTTACTGTATTTTTATTTTAACACAACGCTCAGGTGTTTTTCTACCCTCTTGTTCCTACATCCCTCCAATAATTCGGGCCTTTACGTCTTTCCCAAGCATTACACCCACTCAGAGTTGGTCTCATAGGCACACAACTTCCAATTTGGAGCAACGCCTCTAAACATTGCTTACTTACAGAGTTCTCTCCAGTTACCTAATATTTTTTTCTAACAGAGAACACCAACAGTTCCCCCTTCATTTTAAAACCTCCAACACTCCAACCTCCAACACCCATTACACTTTAATAATAAGCCTTCACATTTGCTTATTCCTTTACAAAGAAGCTCCATATACAAAGTCCCCATTTACGTTCACACAGTACTGTCACCGTGACAGAAACAAGCTTTTTGGGTGCTTATTATCCATTGAACAGGAAACCGATTTGGTTCCACTTTTCTGTACCAGTAACTGAAGGACCTCAACCAAGTCTCAGCTGGCCTCCAAGATGAACGACAAAGAGAGAATTCCAATTTATCCCCCACAAAGCCAAAGTCCTAAGACTCTGAAGAATCCTATTTCTTTGTAATGCTTAGGATGAAACTTGGTGGATAGCCACAGAGAACAGTCTTTGATCCTCCAACTTTGTTCTCCCTTCCCCTCCTGCCACAGCTGAGACCCATTCCATGAACATCCACCTTGTGCTCCTTTTGAGGGGGAGCGGAAGGTGATGGCGGGTTTCCGTTTCTTTGGTTTAATTTTTTTTCTAATCAGTGGGTACCCAACCCTCCACTGTTAACACTTTTCTATCCACAGATGAAAGTAGAAGTTAATATCAGGGGAGTTGAAACAATGAAAGAGCCCAGAGGAAACTGTCCTGAAATAAGAAATAAATCCATCAGGATTCAAATCCTGGCTTCACCATTTACGGGCTGGGTCACCTCGGGCAAGATACTTGACTTCTTTGAGCCTAATATCCTTATATGTAAAATGAAGATAAAATAGTATCCCCTTTTTGGCCCTTATAAGGACCAAAGGAGTGGATAGCTTCTAGCACCTGGTAAGTACTAGATGGTATTTTATTACTATTCTCTCTGAATCGGCAGAAAAATAAGACTAATAATGATATGTGACCAATCTATTGTTCTCCTTAGCACAGTGAGCACCCAGAGAGCTTAAGGGCAATTGATGATGTCCTACAGCCCTCCTTTGTCATGAAAAGCCCCTTCCTTCTCTTGCAGAAGCTCGTCATTAGGAAACCCACAGAAAGGGAAGGCTACATTCTGAAAAATGGTAATGATATATTGGTGAGTTTATAAGAGCTATGAAGGAAATCTGGATTCACTTTGCTCAAACATTAAAGGCAGGGAAACTCATATTTATTGCATGTCTCTGAAGGGCCTCTTGATCCTGACTGCAGCCACATGAGAATGACGCTGCCACACCCATCTCAGGATGACACGGGCAGGCTCAGACCACAGAAAACTTGTCCAAGATTCAGGGACCTTTAAGTGGCAGAGAAGGGATTTGAACCCGAGTTTTACAGACTCTAAAATCTATCCTTTCTACCATACTCCCACCAGACATCAGAAAAAGGAAACTAACCAAGGAAAATTGTTGCTCTTTTATCTATTTGAGAGAAAGCAACTATCAGGGGACCTCAGGGACAGATCTTCTAATGTTTGGTTTTGCTTTTGTTTATTTCTTTTGAGAGAGAGAGCATGTGTGGGGGAAGGGGCAGACAGAGGGGGAGGGAGAGAATCCCAAGCCAGTTCCATGCCTGGTGTGGAGCCAGACATGGGGTTCGATCTCACAACCGTGAGATCATGACCTGAGCCAAAACCAAGAGTCAGACACTTAACGGACTGAGCCACCCAGGCGCCCCCTTCTAATGCTGTTTTTATGCAAACTTATTGTTCCCTGGTGCCCCTATTCCACCCCCGAACGTCACGTTAGAAATCATGACAGATAACAGGATTAAGGGAGGAGGACAAGCAGGCTAGACAGATAAACCGCACCTGCTAAAATTGGACCCTATGATGTTCTAAACGCCACCAGAATACTGAAAGGGTCAACAGTGCTCAAGAACCAGGACGGTGATAGTGATGAGGGCCAGGTTGAGGAACAGTCAGCATGGGGCCTGAGTTCGTTTTTTATTTTGGTGTTGTTTTTTTTTCATTTTGTTAACCCTGCAAATTGCAGAGAAGTGAGTCTGCTTCCAACACCTAGGAAAACACTGGGGACACCTTCACTCAAATAATTTGCAGGTGTGCAGACCACCTCATCATCATGGAATAGCACAGTCCTCAGAGAAGGCTTCTGGAAACCTGAGGCTCCCCAGAGGCTGGGATAGGGTCTGAGAGCAGACGCTGAGAAGAAGTGAGCCCGAAGATCTGTCCGTCTGTCCTCACTCGTGTTGGCTTCTGTCTTGCCTCACGGCAGCTACTCACCAGGGAGCTGGAACCAAGACCAGCCTGGACGAGCCAGCGAGGGGATGGGTCTGCAGCTGATTTCAGGTGTCACCTGCCGACCCTGCTTTGCACCCCCATGAGGAGGAGACACTAGAAGCTGCACACTCGGCCCCCAAACCGGTAGATGTGGCATTGCGTCTCGGCTCAGCCACATGCCGGATGCACAGCTTTACTCCGCAACCTCTCGGTTTCTTCATCTGTGAAGCAGGATAACAACATCCACCACTGGGACTGCCATGGAAAGTAGGTGAGTTCAGACATGATACGTAGCACGGAATTTGTCATAGCAGCCATAGTAGTCGCTAACATTTATCGAGAGCTTACAACAAGCCAGGCTGCACCCAGGGTGCTTTCTACGTACCATCTCATCTAATCCTTATAGCAGCCGCATGCGTTAGATTCCATTACTTTCCCCCTTTTTACAAGGAAGGATGTTGAGGGGGAAAGGCGGCCAAGTAAGTGGCCCAAGGTCACACAGATAGTGTCAAAGAGGAGAACAGGGCCAGGCAGTCTGGCTCCAGAGCCCGTGTTCTCACTAACTGGAATACAAATATGGCTTCCACACTGCCAAAGCTTTATCTGCAGACTCTCACCATAGATACCCACCCCCAGGGTCTTCCTCATACCAGGCACCATTCGCAGGAGACAAAGATGACGAAGACACGGTTGCTTCCCCAGGGTGAGTCAGAGCTTAGCGAGGAAAGAGTGAAGTCGCCAGGTGGCTTTGAAAGAAATGTGACATGTGCTATGCAGCAATGCAAGGAAGAGGAGCTAAAGATCCAACCCAATAATCTAGCACCTTCCTTAGGAAGGACCTAATATTTGCGTGCTTACAGCATATCAAGCGCTTCGGGGCACGCATCACTCCCACACAACCCTATATGGAAGTCACCGCTATTAAGCTCTTTGGACAGATCAGAAAACTGAGGCCCAAAGAATTAAAATCACTTGCTGGGTCATGCAGTCATTAAATGGCAGAATCAGGATTCCTGACTGTGTGGTCAGACCCTGTGCGTGCGGTGTACTATACTAACCATTGTGCAATACTACCTCCCATGCGTGCAACACACCCTCCGTCTCACACATCTCCCTATCTCTTGATCGCCTTATCAACCAGGAGAGGCTTGGAGGAAAAGAGCTATTACTTGATTGGCACAGATAAGCCACCACGTCAAGCAGTACTACAGCCTGGGTCTCCCTTGACAATGGCACCTCGTGGCAGGAAGGTAACCCCTGGCAGGCAAGGGTATAGAGCTGGCAGCCATGTAAAGACATGCACTGAGACGCACGGGCAGCCCCTGCTGGAGTACTCTATCCAGGCAGCCTGGTCAGGTTCCTGCCAAGTCAAAGGCATAAAGCTTCTCTGTTTTAGCCATTCTAGCCTCCTGCTTGCTACATGTTGTAGTATGCAGAAAGGATGTGCTTCCCCCTCTGTGCCTTGGACAACTCTCCAGCGGTGTCCTCTTAGCCTTGAGAACACGGAGCCATTAGCAGTGGGCCAGGAGAGAGAGCTGGGGAGGAAAGAGATGGGGGAACTGGAGTATACACTTACCTCTCCTGTCTGCATCTGCTTAAAGTCAGGGATGAGCAAGAACCTCCCAAGGGGCCCTCAAGGAACCTGCAGTCTCACTGCTGAAACAATAAAACTCACAGTCAATAGCTGGAGATCATTCAGTGCCAAAATGAATGCGGGGGGACCCACAGCATGTCAAAGATACTAAGACAAAAGGAAGCCCCACAGGGACTGCTGGGAAGATGTCATGAACATGGGGATTGAGCTGTGCCCCGGAGTGTATAACGTAGTGCAGAATTTTAAGTAGGGCCCCCTCTGAGCTCCTTCAACTTTGCTCCTCATCCGATGACAAGACAACTGTTGTATCTGCTGCAAATCTCTTTGCAACATCGCCCTTCATATCTTTGGTCCCAGACTAAGTCTCAGATGCTGCCTGGTTGGGGAGGGGGGCAAGGCATGCCGGTCCCACATCGCCCTGGTTTCTCGCACCCAGGGAGTCAGTTTCAGGTCTCAGCGCTGGTATGGATTTAGAAACCAGATGCCCTCAGTAGTCAGACGGATCAGGCCTTGCCACACAAGGGCCTGGCACTGTTTTATTCCTATTCCAAATTAACATAAGCACTTCTCAAAGGCACACCCTGCATTAGAGTGAAAAATAAAATAAAATCTTTCTACCTTATAGCCAATAAAATGTGAGGCTCCCTCTACCAAACTCAGCCACTTTCTGCATCCAGTTTGATTGTGTAGTGGACAAAGCATCTGAAAAGAGCAGACAAAGGGATGCTACGGGCCTCCCTATTAAATACTGAGAGTAGCAAGTGCGAGAGAAAAGGCACATAATTGCTCCCCCTTCAGAGCATGGTGACCTCATTTAGAGTATTGCTGTTCTCTGGCGGCTGGAATGGGAGCTCGATTTCTGGCTGGGAAAACCGGCAGCATCTTTTCCTTTGTTCACCTGGCAAAGAAGCCGGATACGGAGCCCTTGGGTCTTGCTGTAAGTCTCATCTACAGCGCTTTGCAGGATGAACATAAAGTGAGTGCTGTCCCCAGTGGGCTGAAGGTCACGGTACAGGAGACGAGATTTATAGAGTGTTTCCAACAGCTCCATTGGCTCCAGAATGGCTGTGTCCCTGTGGCAAATTCTACTTGTTGTGTTTTGGGTTTTTGTTTTTGTTTTTCTTTTTCTGAAGAGATGTATGAGATGGTGAGAAAACACTGGACACTGTGCCAGGATTGGTAAGAATGAATAATTCCTGCTTCTATTGCTGACAATTTCTTAGCCTTTAACTGTTCATCGCCCTAAATTTTATTTTTATGCTCATGACACTCCAACCCCAGCAAGGCAATTTGGTGGAGAATCATATTTTAAGGAATCTATCTAAATGCTCCCAGGGTTTCCACATATTTCTGGATCACTTTTATCACTGGTAGATGGGGCCAGCATGTGAGGGATCATCCTTATTCATTACCAACCTGAAATTCAGACAAGCTGAACAGAACAAATTAAGTTAAAATATTAGCTGTAAAACAAAGCCATGTGTTTCATTCCATACCCCCAGGCTGATCTTTGAGAAAAGATAGCACCTGAGTCTGGGTACCCAGCAATCTCCTTTCTCAAAAGTGCTGAGGATGTCCCCACTTCTGAGGCCTGAATCTTGGAATGGGCACTTAATAGGAAGAACTCAGGATCTGGAGTCACAGAATCAGTGGATGTGAACTTAGGCATATTATTCTATGCATTCAGACACTAATTTGACCAAATTAAAAGCAACTCAAAATAGTAAACTCCATCAGAGGTCTCCCAAGTTACACCTCGCTGATCTTACTGGTTACTGAACAGATGACTATGGAAAAATCTTGGAAGAGATGGGAGTCAGGAAAACCGTGACTTCTTCTAAACCTCAGTATAGAGTCTAAAACACATACAAAGAGGAACCTACCAGCAAAGTGAGCTGGGCTACTTCACTGAGATGTAGGGGAAAGGAGCTCACATTTCCTGAGGTCCTGCTGAGCCCCAGGCACCTCACTCACACCCTCTTACACAGAAATTCTACGAAGTAGTGCCATTATCACCCCTCCTTATTTTGCAAAAGAGGAACAGAGGTTGAGCTGTGCAGAGCAATTGTGAAGGTTACTCACCTAGAGGTGGTAGGGTCCAAGGTCTACCTGATCCTAATGCAGATGTCACCTAAGATTGTAACACCTAGCAAAGGGGCCATCACATACTAAAGGGTTTTTTCAACTGATAAATGCAATGCAGATATAAGGGCAGTGGCCTGAGAGGGTTGTCTCTCTCTCTCTCTCTCTCTCTCTCTCTCTCTCTCTCTCTCTCTCTCTTTCTCTCTCTCTTTCTTTCTTTTTGAAGTAGCAACTATTTTAATAGTGTAGCTGACTCAGTTTCAGAGCTCACCTTTTGCTAATTTCTCTATTTAACCTTAAGTGTTCCTGATAATAAATACTGACCAAACCATACAAGAAGTCAGATGTGCTTTCAGTAGCAAGCCTTGTGTTTACAAACTGGAAAAATACATACATACATACATACATACATACATACATGCATACATACATAAACAAACAAAAAAATAAGAACCAAAGCTGGCTTAAGAGCATTGCCCAGCAGACCCTTGATCTCATTGTGAGCTTGGCTTGATGGAAGGAGGACACATAACCCGGATTCTAGTCTCTGCCCCACCATTATGAAAAACCTTAAGCTGGGCCAGTGGACTGTGCACTTCTCGAGGGCAGAAATTCTGCCAAAATTATCCACCTATCTCCAGGATCCAGCAAGGTACCTGGCACATAGTGGACCTTCACTACATATGTGCTTGTTGACTGATTAGATGAATAAATGAATGAACAAATGAACAGAATGTCTGATTAGAGAGGAGGTATTTGTGTAGAACAGAAGGCACTGAAGACCTGTGTTCAACTTCTGGCTCTGACATTATCCGACTGAATGTCTCCACAAGTCAATGAACTTTCTCTAAGTCTACATCCTCATCTATCCAAATGGGGTAAAAATGCCTCTGCTGTTTCCACCTTATGGAGATGCCATACCAAATGAAGAAAAATTTACAGATGAACTTGGTTTACGTCTGTTCAAATAGAAGTTAGACCACTGTATTATAAAGAGTCAAGGAACTGCAGTGTGTCACAACCCAAGCCATTGCTTTACAGATGGGAAAGATGCAGCCCAAAAAGAAGTGTCAAGAACCTGGCCTTTTGCTTGCTGCTCTACCTTGATGATGACATATTGCCTTAAGTTCATGATGCCCTTGCCAGAGGTGGCAGATCTTCCTCAGGCTACTTCATTGGCTGGACCATAAGCTTTTCTTAAATGGGATATCCTTTAGAAGCAGATTTGGACATAAGATCCCTCCTTGCATGCCTGTCTCTGTCTTCTGAATGCATTTGAGACTGTTGGGCAGAGCTTTCCAGAATATGGGAAATACAGTCCAACAGTTCTTCTAATGATGCTTGGGCAGCTCCACAAGGTGGCCATGGTTTCTCTCTCCAGCCTCAACCTCCACCACCATCCAGGGAACTCCTCTGTTCCTGCGAGCTAGTCTCCTCACCCTACTCTGATATACTTCACACATGCCAACCTCTGTGACTCCAGCCACATCATTCTTCCCTGTTTCCCTCCCCCCCACACTTCTCCATCCAAATCCACTTCTCCATCCAAATGCTGTACATCCTTGAGAAAGTGCTCAAGTCCCACCACAGCTGAGATGTTATCCCTGACTGAGCCCTAGGCACCTCACTCACATCCTCTTACACAGAAAGTCTATGAAGTAGTGCCATTATCACCTCTCCTTATTTTGCAGAAGAGGAACAGAAGCTGAGCTGTGCCTCGAGCCAGCTCATACACTGATATCTGTTGTGGGTTGTACCATGTCTCTCCAAAAGATATGCTGAGGTCCTAACCTCTAGTACCTGTGAATGTGACTTCATTTGTGAATAAGGACTCTGCAGATATAATCAAGTTAAGATGAAGACATACCAGATGAGGGTGGGCCTTAAATCTGATGGCAGGGGTCCTCATAATGAGGCACTGTGTCTCAAACATCTTTGTAGTCTCTCTAGTGCCTCGTGCCTAGGGGCCTGATCAATTTAATCTCAGGCATGGTGACTGTCACCATCCCATCAGGAACAGGGGCCGCATTAGAGAGGCCACTTGCTTTCTACTCATAGTCAAGTTCTAGCAATGTGACAAAGTGGAATTTGGGTGACTGTTGTCCAGAGAATACAACTCTGCTTTCCAGTTGCAATTCAATAGCTCCAACTTATTGAAATAAGCTTACTTATACTCTATTCTTACACCTCACTGTCACCAAACCCTACACCAAATGCCATGCAAACTTCTACCCCAGCCTCTCCGTCCCTGCCTAGGCCTACCTTCACTTTCCATCACCACTACCACACACACACACACACACACACACACACACACACACACACACACACACACATCCACACTCGCCTATGGTGTAATTAATTTGGACTTGCCTCCGTTGTGATCCTTCTCGATCTTCAGAGTCAACTCCTATGTAGAGTCAACTCTGAAACCCAACAGCCCAGCCCCAGCATAACTGGACAGAGAGATGACAAGTTCTACAGTGGTGGCCACTTTGCCAGCCACTCCACTCTGTGCACGTGGGCATAAGATTGGAAAGGAGAAGCTGCACTTTCCTCAGCAGTTCTTAATTTGGGCAGCTTCTGATGGCTCAAGCATCTCAACGCACTGAAGATGTATCCAGTGTCTAAAGACATGCATTTTCCAAGCAATGTGGCTGCAAAGTCAAGACACACCTGTGCTGGACTCGAGAAGCAATAATAAGAGAAAATTGGCCTGTAAGTGATTTTCACTTAACCCCTAAGTAGTATATGACTCATAGGTATTGCTTCCCCTCTTCCCTCCCCTGTTCTTCCTTCACCAGGATCGTCCCTTGTCTTCCCTCTCTGTGAATCCAAATACCACCCAACCTTCGATGTTCAATTCAAATGTGATCCTCTGCAACAGACCCTCCTTCATTCTCTGTATAATCCAGTTCTCTCTCAGCTCCCACTGAAACCTCTCTTCTGGCATATGCTTATAATTACCTTATTTCGTGCGTATTTGGGTCTAACTTTTATCTACTAGTTGATCCCAGACTTGAAGGCTCTTGAGAGGAACGATCAGGCCTTGTAATTTCAAAGTTTGGGGAATTAAATGAGAAAATGTAATTAAAGAGCCTATATGATGCCTAGTACATAATATGTGCTCAATAAATGTCAAATCCTTTCCTCCTTACACATCTTTGTATCCCCTAGAGTACTTTGCAAGGTCCCTTGAATCTTGTAGCTGCCTCATAAATGTTAGTTGAACACATGAATGAGTGCATATAAATGGTAGTATTTCAACTAAGATCACTGAGTACAATTTGGATGTTTTCATTTTCCTCCCTCAACTCCTGAGTTTGTGGGCCCATAAAGGTTATTTCTGTTACAAGCCTCTGATGCAGAAAGAAGCGTTGTGATGCTGGAGGCACAGGGTGGAAGGCCAACGTCACCCAGTAGTCAGTCCAAAAGTAATGATGTAAGATCGCTGCAATAATCGAAGACCCCAACAGCAGGCTGGACAAAATAGGCAGCACCCTATCCAACCTTTAAGGCTGTTAATTAATTCAGTCCTGGTTAAAAAAAAAAAAAAAATAGCGTATGATCAATCCTTATTTTTGTACTCATCTCATGTCTTTGATATGCTTCTACTAATTTCTAACGCGTTCATGTTCATATGACAGATAGGTACCTCCTCATACACATCACCACTTTGCTTGCATAGAGTTGGCACCCTTCAGTACTCTAAGTTACTAGAAGCTGCATGAATTCTAGTTGTTTCTGAGAGGAAGTAGCAGAGAACAGATACAAGAAGATTCCTCCTTCATCTCTGCTCCTAACACCATGGGACCTATCCATTTCTCTTGGTAGTGAGTACAAAGAATCCCACAACTCTACAGATGGCTGGTCACTCCAGAGCCTTACAACTAAAGCTCTGGATAGAGCAAGCTTGCCCTCAGCATTGGGTTACCCTGTTTGTGTTAAGAGAAAGAAAAACCAGCCCAGAGCCCTGGACCCCCCTGGCAGAGCCCTGATTTCACACACATTTTCCCCAGATTCCTATTGGCCTGGCTGGAAACCACATATTAAAACCCACCAATCTTTCCACTTGAGTCTGATGAAAGCTTCAGCAGAAACAGCTGCACTTCACATGTGGTTTAAGTTAATATCTTATCCCGATGGTTTAACTCTAGTTGGCTGGCCTGCTTTTTTAATATTCACAATCCTCTTTTGTTTTGCATTAAGAATATGTCTTTCATTACTCACCAGAGCAGAGGAGCACAATGAAGCTGGTAGCACTTCATTTCTGAAATGTCTGAAATAATTGTTTGTGTTTTGTGTTATTCGAGGAACACTCCATGTTAGGTATCTCAGAAGCATATGAAAGTGTTAAACAATCCTAACATGAACATTCCCTGACCTATGTGGAACATTTTCCTATTAAAAAACTAAAGCCACACACTAATGGCTCAGATTTAGTTTCTAAATCCCAGAACTTGTTGAGTCAAGCAACATGATAAGGTCATTGTTTTGTTTCCTCCGATGGCTCTCCAAAACTTCCCATCCCTTCAGCCAATAGGAAAATGTAATCAGTACGTGGCTAATTTCACATACAGGCACACCACAAGGATATGCATACACACACATTTCATATCCATACTGAGCACAACTGACTTTCAAGTTCACAGAAATCATGCAACTCCGCTTTCCCGGGAAGAATGCACATCAAGTTCCAAGGTTTAGCCATAGCAACTACTCCTTATAGGATGTGACATAATCTAGGTACATCTCTACTGCACGATGTCATTTATTTTGCGATGGTGAACGTGGAGTGCTGGGACTATTTGGCAGGTTTCTCTTTGTGCCGGTACTTGTCTAAAAAGGGTCAAAATTGGAAAGACTTCAGCAAGTCCTTTTTGTACTCGTTAGTCATTAAAGATATGGCTACGTTTTTAGAAAGATCTTGAATATTTCCCCTGTTTTATTTCTGTGTCTCATCCCTGATTTTGAATAAGAAGAAGAAAAATCAAGAAGAAAAAGAGTAAGAAGAAAAAGAATTGCAGACTATTAATGAGTTCTTTATTATGTGCCAGGCCCTGTTCTGCATGCAATCTAATTTAAGCCTTGCAACAACCGACTCAAGGAGGAAGGTGCTATTATTATCCCTATCTTATAAAAGAAGCTGAAAAGCACAGAGAAATTAAGTAACTTACCAAGATAGCATGGTTAGTAAGTTACTATGACAAACACCGCTATGTGAATCCCAATATCTTTTTTCTCATCCTTCTCCAGTCATAGAACCATAGAAATCAGAGGTGTATTGATGTCTACTGGCTAGCTGTATGGCCACTCAAATAAAGATGACATGGCAATAAAAATTCCAAGATGGTCCCCAAGATCCCCACTCTCTGATAGACCTGCCCTGTATAATCCTCTCCTCCTGAGTGTCGGTAGGACCTGTGAATATGAAAGAATAAGGTTCTAAATTAATTGACTGTGAGTCCATGAAAAAAAGAGTTTACCCTGAGTGGGATTCTCCTAATCTGAAGTGTGCTTTAAAGGGGCAGGGCCCTTTGCTGAAGCAAAAGATTCAGAGTCGGAGAGGTGTTCCTGTTGGTCTCGGAGAAGCCATGTTGCAGAACAGGCCACATGGTAGGGAATAGCAGGTCGCTTCCAGGAGTTGAGAATGGACCCTCGCTGACAACCAGCAAGAAAGTGGGACCTCAGTCCTATAACCACGGGGAACCAGTGAGCTTGGCAAAGCACCTCAAGCCTCAACTGAAATCACAGCCTGGCTGACACTTTGAGTTCAGCCTGGTGAGACCCTGAGCAACGGACTCAGCTAACCCACCCCAGCACCCCTGACCCAGAGAAACTATGAGGTCATAAATTTGTTTAAGCCACCACAGTTGTGCTAATATATTGCACAGCAACAGAACACTAATACAGATTACATTTCCCAAATGCCTTTGCAGCTGAGTGTTGCCATGTGACTAAGTTCTGGCCAATAGCTGAAGTACTGTGAGCAATTTCCCTTCTGTTCCCCACCCCCTTTCCCTCTCTCTCTTCTTTCTGGCTGGAGTATAGATGTTGTGGTGAGCCATCTTAAAGCATAAGGATGAGAGCAACCCCTAAAGATGGTACAGCAAAATAATAAGGAGTCTGGATTCCCTCAAATTGCAGAGTTGCCTTATCAGACCTGAACTATTTCTATCCACAATGTTATGGGAACGTGAAATAAGCTTCCATCTTGCTTGCTGAATGTGCTTCTATTTTGTGTCTGTGTTATAGGAACATAAGCCATACCTTACCTAACAGTGGCAGAGCTCAAACTGAATCTAGGCATCTGACCCCAGAGCCCATTCAACCAGCCCCTGCACCATCCTGCCTCCCTGGCAATATATGGCGTCACAGTAGAGTTAGAATCCCACGCTGTTAGAGACTGTACTGGGCAGGTCAGTCCAACTAGTTAAGCAGAGAAGGAGAAGGCACTCAGACTACCTTGGACAATAGGGACTTATTGCAAAGCTATGTGGGAAAATGGCATGCCACAGGAAGTTGCTTCATAGACTTCGGATCCCAGTTCTGAGACATAGAGCAACCCCATGGAGACTCAGATCCAACTCAACATCTTTGGGTGGAACCAAGCTCAAGCGACCTGCCAGGCTTCTTAGCATTCACTTGGAAGAAATGACAATTTCATTTGGCCAGATTTCCACCAATCAAGTGAGCGCCTTGATTTTGCAGACATGGCTTTCTGTGGCTTCAGCATGTCTGCCCATCCAATCTGCCATCGGCAGAATAAAAGTTGGTTTCTCTTACGCCCGTGTCCTGAGCCAAACGTGAGATGCAAGAAAGAAGTGGTCTGAGCTCTGTTATCTGATGGAGGTGTGGTACGCTCATGTCTGCCACTTCAGTACTGAGACTTGGCTGGTCTCCCATTTCCGGGAGGAAGATCCCAGAAAGGAAAAGAGACTTGCCCGAGTAAAGCAGTCATTCACTTTCCTGCTCACCAGGACCAAGGCTGGTCTGCATCCCCCTACCAGGCAGTACCTGTGGCCATGCCTTTTCTGCTTCTGGAAGCCACCCCTGCAGGTCGCCTGAATTTAGACCTTTATGGTATCTCCAGTACAGCACTTTGTCTTCTATTTGTTTGTGACAACACTTTCAGACTCTTGTCACTTCCTGCAGAACACCAGTTCAGAATTCAACAGACATATATATCACATCATACAAAATCAAGAATTGAAGCAATGGTCGGGTTTTTAAAATTCATTTCTGGCAAGTAGCTAGATAACTCATTGAGTCTCCGTCTGACAAGTGTTGTTTTGATGTAAATTTGACCCTAGTGTGTTTACTTTTCAATAAGTCCTAAATTCAAAACAACTCAACAGAGAAATCCCTCCTGGTATTTCACAGCCTCGGTAATGAAGCTCCTTATTGAAACTAACTTAAATCTCTCTGGAACTAGCTTAAGTCCTTCTTTGCCATCCTCTGAAAATACAGAACAGCCGGTGTGCGGTGTAGAGGCAGTGGGCGTAGTATTATAGTAAAGTAGGTACACAGACCTTGATATTAAAGTCTTCTGATTCTTCAGACTGTCCAGGTGCTTGCTTTTTGAAATTGCACATGGCTTATACTGCTATTCTTGTAGTTTAAGGGAAAAAAGTAAGTAAAAGCATGAAGGAAAACCAGCAGCATTTTAAGAGATTTCACTTCTACTTGATGCTTGTATCCATTTTCTGGGAGCCAGGAGGAGGTATTATATTATACAGGATCTCTGGAAACACTTAAAGTTCAGAAAGACCTACAATCTCAATCCAAGCAGAGCAGTGAGGGTGTAAAAGCTGACCTTATTTTCTTCCACATCACATTGGAGTAAATGGTTTGCCCCCTCCAGGCCCAGCCTCTACCAGACTCAATGCCTGGGAGGCCAATCCACCTGCATAGCATCAAGGGGTTCCCACATCCTCTGACTCCTGATTGAGACTGGCCAATGGGCAGTGTGGTAGTTAATTTTATGTGTCAACTTGGCTAGCGAAGGTAACCAGATATTTAGTCAAACAGTATTCTTCTGCAAAGGTGCTCTTTGGATGAGAGTAACATTTAAATCGGTGGACTTTGAGTAAAGCAGTTTACCCTACAGAGCATGGGTGGGTCTCATTCAATTAGCTGAAGGCCTGAATAGGACAGAGATTCCCCTCCCCCTGCAATGAGAAGAAATTCTATCAGCAGACAACCTTTGGACTTGGACTGCAACACTTCCCTCTGTCTCCAGCATCCATCAGGATTTGGGTCTGGCCAAATCATGTGAGCCAATCCCTTAAATCATTCTGTGAATGTGTGTGTATATACACATATCCTGTTGGTTCTGTTTCACTGGAGATCCCTGACTCATACAGGCAGCCATGGTAGGAACTCAGAGGGAGGAAAGGGAGCTACTATCCATTCCCAGCTCCTCCTCCCCGTGCAATCATCACAAGGCCTTCACTCCTCACAGGCACTGTCACCACACAAGGCAGGCCACCTCCGGGTAAGGTGACCACACCCTCCCTCACACTGTCAGGTCTGCAGATGCTGACCAAGCCTCTGTTACTAAGCCCGGGGGAATGCACTAACCCTTAATGCTTTCTCTACACTCTGCGCACCCCTCCATAAATAATCCTTTTATTAAGCTCTCCACAGTCCATCCTAACATGAGTGTGCTGGGACCCCAACTGACACAAGTGTCACCAGAAGGCGGGAGCCATTGCAAAGTTGGTGTGGCATTCAAAGCCTTCTTCTGTCTGACTCCAACCTTCCCTTCCAGTGTCATATTTTCCACGATGTCCATTGACTCCAAAAGACACAGGAGACCCCACCCACAAAACACTCAGCACTCCCACACACACCACCTGCTGTCCACGTCACAGCAGCGTCGCACCAGAACCTCTAGACACTCCCTGCGGTGACAGCAGCCCACATCACGGAGCCCCATTGACGTTATTTAACAAAACAGAAGAATAACTTGAAAACTCAACAAAGCTGGGAGCTTTGGCCATGACGGCTCTGCCCTATTTCATCATCGCCCCGGACTTCCATTCTAGAATCTTCTAGCTTCCATCTCATCAACCAAAGTTGTTTCGGGGTGTTGATTGTTGCCGTTTTTCCCAAATACTTCTTTTTGAGAGAGAGAGAGAGAGAGAGAGAGAGAGAGAGAGAGAGAGAGAAGGGAAGGAACAGAGGGAGAGAGAGAGAATCAAGCAGGATCCACACCCAGCGCAAAGCCCAACGTGGGACTTGATCCCATGACCACAAGATCATGACCTGAGCAGAAATAGATGCTCTACTGACTGAGCCAGATTGTTGCTGTTTTTCAGTCCAAGTCTTCCAAGTCCCCTCTCCCCGCTGTAGTGATATTTGTGGCCAAATGGTGATGGTATCTAGGTGGGTATGGAAATCTACATGGTGATGATATCTAGCTAGGTATGGAAATCTGTTAGAGCGAGTGACTGTTGCACTTCGTTTTCATACCATTTGCTCAAGAATATTGGAGGAGGTGTGGCATTTTTGTTTTGTTTTGCGATGTTTTGTTTTGATATTTTTCAAGACTCTCCAGAGGCTTTGTTGTTGTTGTCTTAAATAAGCGAATACCATAGGGAAAGTAAAGAATGATACAAGTTTTGGGGAAAATTATGCTTACTTGTTCTCTCTTCTGGATTTTCCTAGATTGTGTTAAAAATAGTAATACGTTTGGGTTTTTTTTTTCAGCCTACCACTGTGTCTACCACAGAAATAATGAAAAGCAATGAAAAATGGAAATGAGCCACATGACAAAAAAATCAGTCCCCCTGAGGTTTCAGCTAAAAAAGCAAAATGGAACAAACAGAACCAAGACTGTAACTGTGCCTACAATTAGCATAATCAGCGTCAATGAGGTGTCAAAATATCAGAATTAATGAGCCCAGGTCAGCCACCCAGGTGGCGGCCACCTAGTCCAAGCCTACCTCACAAGGGAGGCCTGTGGTCAGACAATAGATTCTAAAACTCTAAAGGGGGAAGACAGAAAGCAAGGTAATGAGCCACCCAAAAAGGCAAATTATCCATATATGTGTTCAAATAGTTAACACTAGGTAACTGGGTTTTTGAAAACCAACACGTGTTCCTAATCTGGACTAGCCCTAAGAAAGCTAGGGAAATCTACCACAGATGGCAAAAGAAAGGAAAAGGAAGGATCATTCCCTTGTCTCCTCCCGCTTGGAGAACCCAGTCTGACACCCCCCCCCCCGCCCCCGCCACTGGGGTCTGTGGAAGGTTCCACAAAGCTGGGCTCTCAGCAGAGGACTGATCTAAGACATAATAGCTCATAATGACAGAAGCCTAACAATGCATACTCCTCACTGCAGAGGAGGCTGACCCTGGTCCTTAGTGTTCTGAGCTCCTCCAAGATGGATCTCAGGCACTCGATGCACATTTTGTGTGCCATGCCATACTACATCTGGGCTAATTTTAATATGAAAGGAATACTGTGCATTTCTTAGCAAGTTTCTGGGGCAGGTTCTGCACATTACGCTTATCCTGTGGGCTTTCTCCATTGCTGTTCATATCGCCACACGTGGCAGCTGGACTGGCACAGATTTAAAATATCAACCCTTTGGAAAGTAGTTGTATTTCAGGAGAAGTCGCTTGAAGCTGGAAAAGCTGGAAGAGGAAGGAATGCATGTCTAATGGTGGAAAGATAGGCAGTGGGGCTAATACTTTGGGAGAGAAGATTTGCCCTGTCCACTCCTCTCCACCTCCTGTGATGATGTGCAAACCCTGGGCAAACCCTGGTCCTAGATTATGTTTCTAAAACTGAGTATCTATTTCCCTCTCTCTGCTCAGGAGAAGGAAGCAGTAAGTTGCCCTTCTTCATGCAGGAGAAGAGAGGACCCCTCCCTTAGACTATCATCAGACCTTCCCTGAGCTTCTGCGGCCAGCATCAAGACGGAAGCTGGCAGAGACCCCCTCAAGACCGTCTCCTCACAACACAGATATCAGCATCCATCTCCTCTGTATTGGTCTGAAGCAGCCTGTCTGCCTCATGCCTCAACATGACCAGAAAACACAATCAACAAAAGGATTAGGAGCCTGCTGCTGGCAGGACTCATGTCTCAGAAGCATAACGGTCCCAGGCAGTGCAATGGCTAGCAGGGCAGCTCTAAAGCCAACTTATTTGTCCATACCCTTATTCTAGCATCCTCTTCCAGTCAGGAGGACATCAAACTATACCCAGCCATGCATCTCACCATGAATTAATTTCCCTATCTGTTCCCTTTAAGAAGATGGTGAAAATAAAATAAAAAATTTTTAAAGAGGGAAGTATTGTGAATGAGCCTAAAATTTTTAGCTTAATTTTTATTTTATTTTTTTATTTTAGAGAGAGAGCGTGAAAAGGGGAGAGGGGCAGAAGAAGACAGAGGAAGAGAGAGAGAGAGACAGAGACAGAGACAGAGACAGAGACAGAGAAGGAATCTTAAGCAGGGTCTACACTCAGAGCAGAGCCTGACACAGGGCTCAACCCCACATCCCTGGGATCATGACCTGAGCTGAAACTAAGAGTCAGACACTCAACGAACTGAGCCACCCAGGCAACCCTAGAATTTCTAGCTTAAACCTGAAGAATTGGTGCTATCATAATAGACCCCCCCACCATAAGCCAACAAACAAATATATAAACCTCTCCTTTTAGGGTTGATTCACAGCAAAGAGACAAAGGGAGGCCCTGTACTTCTGCAGGATTCTCTGAGCGATGGGCAGGAAAGGCTCCAGCCCAGCGCCCGGCAGCAGAAATCAAATAAACTGTTAAGGTCAGTTAAGTCAACTAGGAACTCAATAAATGGTGGCTTTTTAAGAGCTCAGTTCCAACCACTAGCGCCATCTTAAGGTTCTGTTACAGGATTCACCTTAGGATCTCCCTTGGTCAGCTTGTGACAGGGCATCAATCTCTACTAAGCCCTGGTTCTGGTCCCTCTGCAGGAAGGGAGTTCACCAGGACAGCCACTCCCTGGCCAGCGTGGCTCCTGTCCCAATCCGTGTCAACACTGCTCCTCTGCAAGGTCTTTACTACCACACAACCCCTGGGTCTCAGAACCAACTTCTAGAGGCGTTCCGTCACCCTTTGTCTCCGGCATGAGAGATCCACCTCCACGATATGCGAGACCTATCACAGGGGCTCAGATAGGAACTTTGGACCTTCCTCCACACACAGTTACCGGCTTAGTTTGGTTTGTGTTTGTTTTTTCTAAGGGTTTGACATTAAAAAGTATTTATCTGTTTAATGCAAACACTGAAATGTGCTATAATCTTTCTAACTCTGTCTTGGCTTTACTTCATTTTTCCAATGTGTCATAATCCCCATAACTAGAAGTAACCCTGACCTCTTGATCTTCTAAAGAGCCTTTTTTTTTTTTAACTGAACCTGCAAAGGGACCCACGTCTGCCATGTTCACAGCAGCACCATACCCGGCTGGTGGTAGGTGATCAATAAATACTCCTGATTCAACATCTCTCAGATGGTAATCAAGTCCCCATTATTTCTGAGCTCAGGTACCAACTAGCAGGTTCTTTCTTCATTAATTTGCTCCCACACTTTCAATCCTAAATGATCTCTCTTCTTCTCAGGGAAAAGCTGCTTTCACTCACTCTCCATGCTTATCCCCTAATCAATACACACCACTGGCATTCTCCCATCTTCTCCCACTGACCTTCCAAAGGCACCATGGCAAAAAGGCAATTTTTCAAGCACCAGAGGATGAAAAACATAAAAATCCCACATAACGGAGTATAACCCGCATTTAAGTACTGAACACTTCAGATACAAGATAAAGTCAAAGACTATCCTTATACCTAAAGAAGAGGTGTTGCCTACAAATCCACAAATCCTTCCCAACTTACCAAGTGTGATAGCTTGCCCCCAAAGATGGTGATCATCAATTTTTCCCCTGCTCCAATTGGGAAGTGAAGTCTATACCTCTACTCCTCTCAGTCTGGGCAGCTCTGACCAATGTATAAGGTAGAAGTGACATCTTGCCAGTCCTAGACATAGCCTTTCAAAGACCTGACAGTTTCTGCTTTCCCCCTGTCAAAGCCCTGAGCCAATGTGTAAAAAGCCAATGTGTTGGAGAGAGAGGCCACATGGGGACATCCATCGCTAATGTGCCAGATATGTGAGTCAAGAAACCACCTAGGATATCTCAGCTCTGTCCACTCAATTCATCCCATCTGAGGCCTCAGATATCCTGGAGCAGAGATGAGCTGTCCCTGCCATGCCCTGTCCAAATGTCTGCCCCACAGACACATGAAAAATAATAAAACAATGGTTGCTATAAGTCACTAAGTTTTAGATGGTTTGTGATGCAGCAGTAGATAACCAGAACACCAAGAAAGACTCCATGTCAATGGAAGATTTCAGTTTCGGAGCTAGGAATTGCATTTGTATGCAAATAACCAAGGCTGAAAAACACAAGGCTTTTTAAGCACACTAGGGTTTTAAGCATACTTGGTTTTTAAGCATACTAGGATTTTATTTTCTCTCATAGAACAAGGAGGTAAGGCCTCCTAGCATTACTCTGGAAGCTGAGAGCCCAGGTCTCTGCAAATCTCTGTTCTTTCCTTCATACAACCAGGACTTCTGTTCCAGCACCAGCTACCAGCATTCCAGGCATTAGGAAGTGAGGGATGGTGCCTTTATTGGAAAAGCAAAACTTTTCCAGAACTCTCCAGCAGGGATCTCTGTTTCAATCTCATTGGCTAGAGCTCTGTTGCAGGGCCACCCCATACAAGGGAGACTGAGATGTATAGGCTTGTAACTGGCAATGGCCACCCTGAACAAAACCAGGGTTTGGTTAGTAAGGAAAGAGGAAAGAAGGATATTGGAGAGGCAACAAGCTGTTTCTGCCACAGTCAATAAGGAAATCAATTACATTAGCCAAAGTCCAGAAGCACAGCAGCCTTCTGGGTGAGGCTGGTGATGTCATCAAAGACCCAGGAATTTCCCATCTCTCCATTCTGCTATTCATAGCACTGGCCTCCACTTTGTGGGAAATCTGCCAGTAACAATCAGGCTACATGCCCCCTTGTTCGTATCCAGCAGGAGAGTCTGGCTTCCTGTCCATCTTTCTTAAGAGCAAGGAAACAAGGGGTCACTTTTAAGCATGGACATTAAACTATGCTTGAAACACATTGAATTCCTTTCCCTATTCCAGAGCCAACAGAAATCTCACTGCCAGCAAAGGCTTCCATTCACAAGTTTGAGTTAGGCTAAGAGTGAGGGCTCTGCAGTCAGTCTGCCTGGGTTTATATCACTTTTCTAGCTGTGTGTCCTTGAATAAGCACTTCGCCCCTCTGAGCCTCAGTTTCCTTGTGTGTAAAAATGGGTTAACTAACAGTGTCTACTGGTTAAGGATTAATGTATGGAATAAATAAGAAAAACACACATAAAATACTTAGCATGGTGCCAGAAACCAGCAAGCCTTAAATAGATGTTGGCGGTGATGATTATGCAGAACGGTTTCACACAGGCCCTATTTGAGTTTGGCAAACACAGAAATAAATGTAAATCAGTGATGCACCACCCCTCCCTTCTCCTTTCTTTGCAGTTTTAATGATAGCAACTCTCGCACCCTGGAAGACCTGAGATATTTGTTCCTTCAGAAATGACCTGTTCCATCTCTTCTGCTACTACAGGTACACTTGAAATTCACACCATTCGTCTAACATGCGGACTTATCTGAAAAGATATCTGCAAACTTACTACTAAACAATCCATTGAAGGACCCCATAATTAATCCAATTCAGCCATTCTCATATCTCTGCTAAACATATCATTAAAAACCTGACACAGTGCATTCCTTTTTCACAATTTATTTCAACAAGAATCAAAGCACCTAATAACCAAATCAGATTGTCTATGCAGCGATTTCCTTGTACCATAGTCAGCACTTTGGATTACCCCCAAAATTAAATCTATAGTATTATTTCAGTTAGACTAAGTAATATAGACAGAGCATAAAACATGCTCTATACTAAGAACCAATCGCTAATGGTTATGAACAGGAACAGTTGGTGTGGGTACCTAACTTATTGGCTACAAGACAGCATGCTAAGTGCTTAAGTGAGATCACAGAGAGTTAATTTTATTATCCCCATTTTATAGATGAGAAAACTGAGGATCTAAGATGTCAAGGGACATCATTACAATCAGAGTTTCCAAGAAGCAAAGTCAGAATTTGAAATTCCAGGTCCTGTTCTGACTGTAGAGCACAAGTCCTTGAATGACAAGCACACTGGTCTTTAGAGAAACAGGCAGATCCTGACAGTATTATCTACAGAGAAAGCACAGGAGGTGCAGAAACCATACATCTTGGAGCGAAACTTGGATCCAGCTTTGCTCTGTCTTCACTAGCTGTATAAACTTTGTGAGCCTCCATTTCCCCATCTCAAAGTCTGAGGCAAGGAGAGAGCAGGTGCAACCATGCTCAAGTGATCTAACACCCCACGCAATACCAGCCCTCAATAAGCCTTAGCTTCACTCTCCTTTCCTTTCATTTCCTTTCCTCTTCCTATCTAATCCTCATACTCTCCTTTGAGGAAAAGCGCTAATCAAGGAAGGGTTGTGTCATTCTCGCTTTTATCACATTCTAAAAATACACAGTACTCAAAATTTTTTTCAACTAATGAATGCTGATAGATAGCACATGTCTATACAAATTGATGCATTTCTTCGAAACAATGCCTTATTAAGAACTCTCATTTTAATTATTCAATAATTACAACCATCCTCAGATTTCAGTCCTGCCCAGCATCTGGTACGTCCATTCAGGGCTATCTTGGTCCCAAAGCCAGGCCCAGTCCCCTCCTGGCCATGCACCTGTGAGATTGAAACCAGGAAGGAATCTTCCTGGAAGGTCAGTGGCCAGGAGGGGCATTGGAATACGAACAGGAAATCTAATCACCCCACTCTGGAACAAGCCATTTCGAGTGGACAATTTGTCGCTCTGAGCCATCCAGCACCTTCGAACACCTCTTTGGTATATTTGAGGAACTCCCCACCTGATGAATTCCCATCTCCCATTGTAGAAGTCAGGTACTTTCCGAGTCAGATTATAGGCAAAATGGCCACAATAAGCCTGATACACCCATTTGCCCTTCATTTTGCACTGTGACTGTCCTGCTCCATTTGTCAGGAAACAGTATCTGTTTCCCCACCCCTTGAGTCTGGACAAAAGTGATATTTTGGCACTTTGGGACCTACATCTCAAGAGACCTTGTGACTTCCATTTTCACCCTCTTGAACTCGTGCTGCCATATGAGGAATCCTAAGTTAGTCTCCTTGAGGATGAGAGTCCATATAAAAGAAAGAAACACTCGGCCAGCAAAAACATCTCTGGTAATGTAAATGAGGCCACTGTAGACCATTGAGATCCAGGTGAGCAGACAGATGGAATTGCCACAGGAGTGACCATAGATGAGAATAGAAAAAACCAGCCAGCTAATCTGAGCAAATAAAATAGCAGTCTGTGGTGCCTGGGTGGCTCAGTGGGTTAAGCATCCAACTTCAGCTCAGGTCATGATCTCACGGTTCATGGGTTGGAGCCCCACATCAGGCTCTGTGCTGACAGCTCAGAGCCTGGAGCCTGCTTCGGATTCTGTGTCTCCCTCTCTCTGACTCTCTCTCTCTCTCTCTCTCTCTCTCTCTCTCTCTCAAAAGTAAATAAACATTAAACAATTTTTTTAAATAAAATAGTTTTAAGCCACTGTTTTGAGGTGGTTTGTTATACAACAATAAATAACTGAAACATTTACTTTCCAACATTCCTTGTAGCTAGAAAGGAAACACAGAATCTAGGGTCTACCAATGAAATACATGCTCGCTTCAGGCTTTGATCAGGAATTAGTGGCTTGAAGATGCAGTCTGTCAAGAAGAGTAGAGGCAATGGCTTCAAATGGGCAATGGCAGATTTTCTAGTGGTAACACTCAGTGTCAAGATCAGCTGAGACATGTCTGTGGCCCAATGGAGGCAGTAGTTTTACTGCCCATGAATCAGCTCTGTGAATGACTCCAGGCATCATTTCTAGTTTTTTGGTCTCCCAGCCTGGTTTTCTGACTCTCCTAGGGACTCCCTAAGCTTCCTCTCTTGGTTTGAGTTCCCATAAAAGCAGAGCCTAAGGCAAAGACATGGTGCAAGAAGTTCATATGGGAGATGATCCCAGAATCAAGAGTGAAGAAGAGGGGAGAGTGTAATAGAGAAGGAGGAAAAGTCAATAAGTATGAGTAACAGGGGCTCAGTCCTACTGGGGACGCACTGAGGAACCATGCAGAATGTGTTGTAGAATTGTCTTTGTCTCCAAATGATGAATGTCTGAGGCATCTATCCTCTGGCTTCCAGCCCCCATCTGTTGGGGCTGCACCTGGAAGCAGCCATACGTCCAGGCTGCCCTGTGTAAGAGCTGGGCAAACTTCATGGCTTCAGGAGTAGCCCTGAACCAGCAAAGAGGATAAAGACAGAGGATACCTGCGGGGGGTTTGCACTCTGTATGCAGTGGAACTGACCAATACAGCCATAGCTGAAATCAGAAGTGGTCCAAAGAGATGAGACATGAACATAGGAAGAATTTTCTATGCTACCTAACCTCTAGCCAAGTGTTGGTAAATGTTTAACAATTGGTTCTCCGGAGGAAAGATGGGGCAAGTGGCTCTGGATTGTATTGTTTGCCCATTTCCGTGGCGCCAGTTTCCATGGTGCAAATACTCCTACTGCATCTGATTTCATGCTATCAATGTGACATCAACCAGCTCATAAAATTTAACAACTGGCGTTCAGGAACCATTATGAGCTGGGTCAGCTCACCAATGCTTAAGATCTTTTTTTTTTTAAGTTTGTTTGTTTATTTATTTATTTATTTATTTATTTAGAGAGAGCAGGGGAGGGGCAGAGAGAGAGGGAGAGAATCCCAAGCAGGCTCTGCGCTGTTGGCACACAGCCTGACATGGGGCTCAATCTCATGAACCATGAGATCATGACCCGAGCTGAAATCAAGAATCAGATGCTTAAGCGACTAAGCCATGCAGACACCCCTAGATCTTTTCATAAATTCCTTTTATGCTTAGGCTAATTAAATGTTTTCAACAAAAAAACATGAGCAACTAAAATTAACGACAAGAGGAAAAGTTACACAGGTTAGGAATGCAAGGTTGGGGAAACACCAGTATTCTGGCATCATAGGTATGCATTCTGGCTCTTTATTCTGGTCAAAATGGCACAAAGCCTTCCCCCACAGAAGGGGGGATAATTCCTGATCCCCCAACTAAGCAATGGAGATCACCTGGGAACGTCATTGCAGTCCGGGCAAGAAATTGGAAGGAAAGGGCTAGGCAGACAGTAATAGAAATTCTTTTAAAGATAAACTGTGATGTCAGGAAATTCTCCTTTCCCAGAAAACCAAATCCTCCATGTAGCAGTTAAATGTTTTTCTACCAGTTTTATTCTTAGTAGAGACAGAACAATTATCCACAAGCTTCTGTGGAGTGGTCTTTCAGATACTTGAAGGTTTTTCTTCTCCAGAGGAAAGACTCCAAATCAGCTTGGCCTTTTGTCAGAAATACAATTTTCATGCTTTAACCTTCTCTGGAGGTTTCTTTCTAACCTTGTCCAAGCTCTACATGGCCTTATTAGCTGTAGAACCCAGACCTGGATCCAGGCTTCTTGCTGAGCTTTGACTGTACAGAAAATAGGGAAGAAATGGGCCTCTTAGGCCCATTCCTCCCACAGTTATTTATAGATTACACATCACTGAGTGTTTTCTAATCCAGCAAATAGCCAACATGGGGCAAGGGGACAACCAGAAGAACAGAAGTGGTCACCTTTGTGATTGTGACTGCCTCTGCTTTAGAGATGGAACAGAAGGCATCTTGACTGGAAGTGATGGCCTGGTCGCTTCTTAGAGCTCCCCAGTAGAAACCCTTGCTGTCACAACCTGACCTACCACTAGGTCATGCCCCGGAGCCTACTTGCATCAAGTACCAGGACACTGGAACATTTTTAAAATTCCAAAAGTCACACCCAAGTGAGAGAATTTAGTAAGTCTTAGAAGAGAAACTGAACTCAAGAACAGGTCACAAAAAGCTAAAGCATTTTTGCCTAGCTCATTAATTCTCTCTAACTCAAGGATGCCCAAATTCAGACCCATAAAGGATGGCCTGAAACAGCGCTGTCCAACAGAAAAATAATTCAAACAACAAACATGAGTCGCAGATGTCATTTTACATTTTCTAGTAAATGTAGTTTTGCAAAAGGGGAAGTAGGCTAATTTTAATATTATATTTTATCTACACAATATATGCAAAATGCCATCATTTCAACATGTAATCAACATTTAAAAATTCCTAATGGGATATTGTACACTCCTTTTTCATACTTGGTTTTCAAATTCTGATGTGTATTTTATACTCAAAACACATCTCAATTCAGACTAGCCATAGTTCAAACATTGGGACTACCATTGTTAGCTCAAGTTTAAATCACTGATTCCCCAAGTGTGGACCCTAGACTAGCAGCTCAGCATTACCTGAGAACTTCATAGAAATGCAAGTTCTCAGGCCCAGCCCAGAACTGCTGAGTCAGAAACACGGGGTACAGTCCAGTAATTTGTGGATTTTTTTAATATTTATTTTTGAGAGCGAGAGCATGCGAGTGAGCAGGGGAGGGGTAGGGAGACAGGGAGAGAGAGAATGCCAAGCAGAGAGAGAAAGAGAGAAAGAGAATCCCAAGCAGGGTCCACACCACCAGCACAGAGCCCAACACGGGGCTTGACCTCACGGGCCATGAGATCATGACCTGAGCTGAAATCGAGAGTCAGACACTTAACTGACTGATCCATCCAGGTGCCCCATTAATTTGTGTTTTAACAAGCCCTCCAGGTGAGTCTCATGAGTTTGAGAACCATTGTCCACATGCTGCCAAATCAGAAATGCTTAATCTGCTTTCAATTCATAGTATCACCAATATCTAATGGAGGATATGAGTCTTTAAGAAACTAACTCTCCCCGTTTTCCTGTTGCTAAGGAGCCTAAAATAGCACAGTTAGTTCCCATGAGATATATTTTTTGTTTTTATTTTTTTTATTTTTTGCCAATTAAACAAGTTTTCCATTGGCAAGCTCCTATTTTTCAAATGATCCTTCCTTCCTCTTTGTCCGCGGATTTGGTTCCTTCGTCTTCTTGGCTTTTTACAGTAACCACAACCACACTTACCTTTTTATATGTATCTAAGGTTGCCAGAATTAGTGAATAAAAATACAGGATGTCTAGTTAAATTTGAATTTCACATAAACAGTGAAGAATGTTTTAGTATAAGTATACCCCATGCAACATTTCCCAGAAATTGTGAGAGAAAATATTCATTGTTTGTTTGGAATTCAAATCTAACTGGGCATCTTGTATTTTCTCTGGGAAATCTATTTATATCCCCCTACATCCTTCTCACTCCAAATTCCTCCAGTGACCAGAACTGTTAAGTCTCCCGGGTCAACTAGGGTAGGTGTTGCAGGGGTGCGGCACTGACTCAGGAGTGAAGACCTGTGTCTCCCTCCCCAACAAAAAAATCATTCTGGATAAAACCAGATGCCCAAATGTATTCTTTGGCTTTCCAAGGATGGGTCCTCTGGCTTCCAGTGAATGCCAGCTGCCTCTCAGGATCAAGCTCTCATTTAAAAAAAAAAAATCAAATCAAACAAAGAGTGCACTGTCAGTCAATCAGAGCAGCACAAATGCACCCACTTAGCTCACAGCTCAAAATGGGCCTCCAGATTTGTTCTATTGAAAAGGAAATTGGCCTCACTTGCTTCGAAACAGCCCCAAAGTGGGGAAATTAATACAGAAGATGCCAACTCATAATGAAATCTGGCAAAGGCAGTGGGTTGTGTGGCATCATCCAATTACAGCAAACATAGACACTGCCCAGGGGGAGAAGCAGGTCTGGACACAGAGCAAAATTAGGACCCTGTGCAGTCATTACCAGCAGAGAGGGGAAATTTTTCAGAATGTTTCAAAAAATTACAAAGTTTGGTAAATGCAAACAGCCCAATAAATGCACAGAGTCCTACTCCACATAGCTGCAAAAGAAACGTTCTCAATACAATACATACCAGGCTCTGAGCTCCTCCGGTGGACAAAGCCCCCAGAAAGCCAGATCTTGGCTTTTTTATCACCTCTTCCCTGACCCACCGCAACCCACCTATAAACCCCACATCATTAGTACATGCATGTGTGCCTGGAGGAGGTGTTCTTTCCTCTCCATAGCCAGGTAGACTCCAGGGAGCCCTAGTCACCAGGAAGAACACCCCAAAGGGCTTAACCTTGTCTTGTAAACCAGAATGACACCAAGACCCTGGGTGGGAGAGAACTTAGAAGTATGCATGGGGCAACAGGGAGGCAAGACAGGGAAACCAGAGAAAGGAGAGACTCCAAATGCTCAGCCAAGAGCAATCCATTGAATGAAAACCCAGCTGATACTAAAAGCCAAGAGATGTTGTCCCCCATGTTTGGACCCCATGTGGGTTCAGAATCAGGAAACATTGCTTATTTCCCTCTGCCATGTCTTCCACACTTGGGGGAGCATAGTATGGGGCTGCAAACAAATAAAAAGGGCTGTGAAACCTGACTGTTTCAGTTCATGATTTCATCTTGGAATTGTCTTTAAAGTGAATAGTGTGATTTCAACCTAATATTAACAGAAAAGTGATTATCTGTACTTATCCTGTTAAAGGTGTAACAATTCATTTGATTTTTTTTTTTATTTGAGATAGAGAGAGAGAAGTAGCAGGGGAGAGGGGTAAAGGGAGAGGGAAAGAGAGAATCTTAAGCAGGCTCCACAATCAGCATGGAACACAATGTAGGCTCGATCCTACAACTCTGGGATCATGACCTGAGCAGAAATCAAGAATCAGATACTCAACCAACTGAGCCACAGGCACCCAGTCCATTTGATTTTTAAAAGAAAAACACAGTAATGGCCAAATAAGGGTTAAATACCAATTGAGTAAAATGGGAAGTTTATACCATCAAGTCACCTGATTTCTAGAGGCCAACAGAAAATAAAATAAAATATAGCATGGATATGGGTCTCATATAGATGATGTAACAGGAAGGAGGAAAACCATTATTTTTACAAGCAGAGTGCATTTTGAGCCAGGAAACAAGAGGAAGACAGAATTTCTCTTAGAGAAAAAACTTTTCTTTTGGTTAGTAAAACATAACAAAATATTTGATTATGGAAGATGGGACCCCTGAAAAAGGCTCAGACAAAAAGAAAGTAAATTGGTCTAGCTAGATAAATAATAGGAATTGGGGAGTTTATGGGTGGCTGCTTACTAGTAACTGAAGGAAGAGATTTGGGGACCATAAAAATGAGGAAAAGTTTAAAAAAAAAAAAAGCAGGAGTGGGGAGGGGGGCAGAAAACTGACATGAGAGAACCTGGGCACCTAAGAAGGAAAGTTGGAAATTCCCATCATGGAAAGGGCCAGGAAATTCAGGGGCCGGGATGTGCAACTTTCAATAACATGTCTATAGTTCTGCAACGTGATCCCAAACCTTGGGTAACATCTGCTGTATGCAAGAGCTCCAGGTTGAAGGAACTTTGTGAAAAGGAATGGGGACTGTGTGCTATGTTCAAGATGATGCAGGGCAGATAAAGGAGATACAGGAAGCAAGATATGCATGAGAGCAAGGATTTCAGCAGGAACAGGAAATCAGGGTGAGAGACAACCACAAGAACATAGGCCCTTGGGGAATTTGCAGAACCACTGGGTAGAGTGCCAGACTTCCAGCAGGACTTGGGATGAGGTTTGAAACAAGGTTGTTTCTATTTTAGATAAAGCTAACCCCAAGAACTAAAGATATCTGATTTGTATCTCCAGAATTAAAACACCTAAACACCGGGAGGGAAGGAAGAAGGAAGGAAGGAAGGAAGGAAGGAAGGACAGAAGGAAGGAAGGAAGGAGGGAGGGAGGGAGGGAGGGAGGGAGGAAGGGAGGGAGGAAGAAGGAAGGAAGGGAGGAAGGGAGGAAGGGAGGAAGGGGAAGGAAGGGAGGGATGGAGGAAAGAACAAGATAACAAAGAAAAAGAGGTAAGTCTGATAACTAAACATTTTATCTGGCATCAGTTTACATAATTTACACATCATGGATGGAACAAGTAAAACTCGTATTGATAGAGGGGAAAAGTAAAAGGTAAAACAAGGCAGGTGAAGTAAATACAAATAACCTTTGTCAATTACCATGTGCAGAGGTAGTATGTTTTCAACAAGTTAAGAAGGGGCTCTCAAGTCAGACTGCCCGGGTTCAATCCCCAGCCCCACCACTTCCTAATTAAGCAATCTTAGCAATTAAACCAGCCCTCTCTGAGCACTGTCCTCACCTGGAAAAGGAAGATAATGCGACTTTCCTTACACAGCTGTAAGGAATAACTGAGATAATAATATATGTCTATTAGAGTTCCACTTCAGACCAACATTCCCACTAAGATTAATCAGAAAAACTGAACAATTTCTTCTTACAGCAGGAATAAGATCCCAACAGATCTTCAGGGTCTCCTCCTGGACCCACACCCAATGTCTCCCTATCCCCAGCTCTTCCTTGAGTTCAGACATCAGGAAAGCATAAAAAACTAAATCCGCACCTACCTACCTTCCCTATGTGAAAGTCTGGCATGGCTTCAATTGCAAAACAAAACAAAACAAAACAAAACAAAACAAAACAAAACAAAACAAAACAAAACAAAACAAAACAAAAACCTCCTTTCCATAACTCCACCGCAGGAGAAGTGTGTGTGCAGCTGGTTTTTAGATGTCATTGTTGTTTTCATTTTTTTTTTTCTTTGTAAGATCTCTGTTCTGTTTGAAACCTATTTATTTATACCCAGAGAGTACTTTTTAGTAATAAGGAACCTAGCAAGTGTCACTTGCTTAATGCATAATTTACTGATGTTTTAGCAACAACAACAAAAAGTTAAGGTCAAGGAGGGAAAGGCAAAAAAATAGGTGGGGAAGAGGGGGCTGGGAGAAGTGAAGGGAGAAAGATGAAGTATAAAAGAGAAGCAAGAGAAAAAGGTAAAAGGGGAAAGAGAGCAAAGAGAGAAAAGGAACCAGTTAGACAGCAGCCTGAGGGTCAGTGCCAACCACCTGTTCAGCAAGAGAGGAACAGACATACCCACCCAAGGACACAGCGCAGAAGACACCAGGCATATCAGTATGATTTTGTGATTTGGTCTGAATTCTTGTGAACACCCAGATCCTCAGAGAACCCATATTCATATACCAACATAACAAATGCGCATGGCATATTTAGAATTAACAGTATCACTCAAAAGGAAAACCCAGGGTTTTCTGAGCTTGTTTCCACATTCAGCATTTTTTGGTTTTAACCAAGGATATAAAACCGAGGTTCTGGCAGATTTCATCCATCCTCACAATGTCCCTTGGAGAAATATGAAACCGAGATAATTGTTCACATTTTCTGGTCTCACACCGAAACATGTATGGAACATAAGAGTCGTGTCCAATAAACATGACCCCCAAATGCAGAGTGTATCACTTTAACCACAGGATAACCCTGTTTATTACAGTGTGGTTAAAGGGAAAATCTGTGTGTGTGTGTGTGTGTGTGTGTGTGTGTGTGTGTGTACGCGTGCCTTAAAAAACTGATCTGTTCCCTAAGATTTCTCCAGAGCTCTAAGCAGCATATCAAGGTGCTTCACTTAAATGACTTTCTGATCTTTACAGCTCAAGTGATCGGGTTTAGTCTAGGGAAAAATAGGAATTCTGCCGTGACCGTGCCCCACCCAGAAACCGGGGTGGGGTGGGGTGGGGAGGGAGTTGGGGAGAGCTGGAGCTAAGAATTTCAAGGCTGTGTGAGGAATGAAGTCACAGTTGGCTCCCTCAAGGCTTGATAAGATCAAGGGAAGAGGGATAAAGCATGTTAAGTCCCATTTCCAATGCCACTCTTTTCAACAGGCAAAGTCTAATTAAGGAGACTTTCCACCTCTTTATCTGTTCTTCCATAAATTTTGTGCCTACCTCTATTAACTTCTGCTAAAAACCCGTGGGCTGACATTGGGTTTTATTGTTCCTCATGAAAATAGAGAACATGCAAGATGGGACACATAGAAGGACAGTGGGGCTATCTTGTTAGAGGATAAGCCCCTCGTAGGAAGAAACATATTCCATGGTCTAGGTGATCACTTAGGAATGCTTACTAACCAATGTGTTTTGTTCCCAGTTCTCAATCTGTAAAGGAAGGTGATTGAGTATTTTTTGCAAAACACTGTTCTGGACATCTGGGGAGACTCGAAAGCATAAGACATAGTTTCCATCCTCAAAGACCATAAAGTCAAGTTGGGAAGACAAGAAATACAGATATAAAATGTTAATTAAATAACAACACATGTTAATTAATAAGACAACAACAAAGGACAAGTCATGAAGCAATGCATTTTTAATTTCCATATGCATTGCACAGCGAATAAATACCTCAAGAGTACATAGAGATTACTTCAAGCTGTGGTGGAAATGAAAACTTTCATGAAGGAGGTAGGACTCAAGCTGGGCCTTAAAATTTGCATCAGATTTGGATAATAACAGAGCTTATGATGTGCACATGCTATCTGATTCAAATATAGTGGCTCATTTAACAGTCCCAAAAGCCATGATAGGGTTGATACCCTTATCCCCATTTTGCAGAAGAGGAAAGTAACACTCACTAAGGTTATGTAACGTTGCCCAGTCCAATCCAAACCCAAGTCTAGCTCTGAAACTCACATTTCCAGAACTCACTGCATGGCTGTTTGATACCTTATACAGATTTAAGCAAAACTCAGAGACAGAAATGCATAGTGGCCAGGGTGCACTGAATATACTGGTCTAACACAGGTGAGAAGTCCATTGGAACCCTCAAAATCGAGATTTCTGGAAAACAGTGACACAGCTGAACAGGTAGGTTGCATGAGATTTACCTACACTCAACAAATTGTAAACAGTGGTTATTATCATGGAAGCAAATTGTGAGGGACTGAACTGTAACTCAAAATATTTCTACTTCTTGTTCTCCATATGATTCCACAGTGCTGAATTCCTATTTAAGAAAAATGCCAGACCTCCAGAACTTTTCATTTTGAACCTAGGATAATCTGCATATAATTTTGCATAAGTTTGCATATCAAGTTCAAGAACTCCTCCCCCCCCCCTTGGCTACATGATGTTAATTAATTGACTACTGCAACCTCCAGCAGTTTCCGTCTCCCCTGACTCCTCTGCTTGCTGCTCACCAAGGTGCAGGTGTTTCACTCCAGGGAGAATCCCAGACCATTCTGGAAGAAAGTAGTTGGTGAGGCTGCTTATCAGCCCCAGCTCTGAGGCTCTGGAAGACAGAACCTGCCCCACCTCGTCGGGAAGAATGACAGTGAGCACTTGCCCCGGTGATCCCTGCCTGCCCTCCCTGCAGCTCAGAGGCAGAGAGGAGGTGTCCGGAAGCCCTTGGACTTTAAATAACAACTTGGGAGAGGAAGAGGTTGGGGGGAGAAGAGTCAGCCTCAGATTACCTGCAGGGAAGAAAGAAGATAAGAAAATCAGAACAGAAAAGAAAATAAGAAAATCACAGCCAGACTGGGCCTTGGGTAAGATTCCAACTCTTTTTCCTTCTTTTTTGTCTTCAGGCAGTGGAAAATTATGGAACTCAGAGTCCCACAATATCATGGTAAATGGATAACATCCCCTACCTGGAAGGGGACTACAAGCTCCCCTCCCTACAGCTTGGGAAAAGAACAGTCACCAAGGCCTGCAAGACAGTCATAGTCTGCTCCTGAATACCTTGGCAGAAGTCTGTCTTGCAAGCTATAGGAAATACCACCAAATTCTCTCCTCTTGCCTGCTGCAGAGGAGGAAAAACTAATTTCCTTTACCCTTCTAGGTTCTTTACTAACACTCCCCCCTCTCATAAAAGAACAGTTTAATAGAAGCAAAACAAACAGAAGTTTGATAACCAGGGAAACTGAGTAACTCTCTGAAATGGCCCAAGCCACCACCTTAAATACCATCTCCAGCGAAAAACAAAAGAAGGTGTTGGCGAGGGGGGGGGGGGGGCAGGTTATGAAGCCAGTTATGGGAGGTTATCAGGCAAAGCACAGACAACAAGGGTAGGGTTGTTTTTTATGTCATTCATTGCCTTCCCCATTGATTAGAGTTTTTAGAGATTTGGTCATCCTCCTCTTCTAGGTACAGAAGGGAAATGGTAAATGTAACTGTAAATGTTCTATAATAAATTTTCCTTATAAATGTGTCTCTTACAAAAGGGTAACTTCTCCGTTTTCAGAGCTACTTAGTCCTATGTCTGCTATTTGTTAAAAATAACCAGCTCAAGATAATCCTTATGCCAAATAGGCATATTTTGGGGTAGCATATTCTCTCCCTTTCACTGCCCACCACCTTGAACCAACCATCTGCACAACCCAATGTGGCAGTCAGGTCCCTTAATGCCTGTTTTCCAGAACCAGCAAAATCCTGGATTCTCAGTTCCTGGAAAGCTGGGCATGAGTCCCCCTCTAAACCCTTTTAGCACCTAAAACGCCTCCCCACTCAGCTTTTCTTTGGAGATGTGAGAATGACTTCAGTCAAAGCGTTATCTCTCCTTGAGCTCATAAAATGGAATGCTGGGAAAAGTGAAGTAATTTTAGCAAATAGTGAATTTTAGCAAATAGGGGGTGGCAATGCAGGGGACAGAAGGACCTTCTTTTTGCCCCCAAAATCATATCACACTTGTGAGTCACCATAAGGCTGATCTTGAAGGCAAGCCAGCTTTAATTATTTTAAGATTTTCTGAAAGGAAAAAAAAAAACAACATTTGCTCAAAAATCTACAGCCCTTAGTCATAAAGGGTTAGTAGAAGAATTATTGGAACCAATATTTCTGAGGAATCAGATTTACGTATTTGTCTTTTGACAAGTCTGTGTCAGTGAGTAATGTTTGGTTTTGGGTCCCTCCCATGAGAATTAAACTATAGCCATCGTGTCAGGCAAAAGCCAACAGTATGGCCATTGTTTTAAAACATTGAAGAACTTGTAAAGTCAGACGAGAACAACTATAAAAATACCGTTTCTTCTTAAAAATAAATAATAAGCACCATCATTTGCATAAACCATTACCATTTATTGCCTAATTAATATACAACAAAACAATAATCATGCATATTGCTAGATTAACTTTTAACATTATTTATTACAACCCTGAAATGTTCATGTAAATTATTCTTAGTCTTTCTCTCCCATTGCACAAAAGCCTATTCTAACCTCCCTGACTCAGTTTCTTACCCTCTCCTTTTGAGACGGGCTCTGCCATTGCCAGGTTTGTTCCGTGGAGCTTTTGTGAAGCAGAATTGGGGGGAGGGGAACAGACAGAAAGAGGTAGAAGGAACAAACACACCACCAAGTCTAGACCTGAGGAGAATGAGTTTTCAGAAAGCTCAGAAGAGAATCCAGGGAATGTGAAAGCATTCACCAAATTGAAAAGGGAAATAATTTTTAAATTATTACTAGGGACTTTGCATCCAAGTCATGATGTTTGAACAATTACAAGAACTAGAGATATTATAAAATTGCCTTTTGGTTCCTGGGCTATTTCTCTGACTGCACCTTTGAGAGTGGACCCCATGTGGTCACAGCTTCAATAGGGTTGCATGGGCTAATCCTTCTTAGCTTTTACTTAAAACTTAAAAAGCAACTGGAAGGGAAATTGCTCTATAGTTGCACACTCTACCCCTTACCTCCACCTCCATCAACCAAAAGCCTTGCAATGCTAGTATGTTCTTCCTTATATGGACATTGAGTTGAGTATTTTGTTTGCATATACAACTAGTTAAAGCTGTTTCATGAGAGCAAACAAGTTAACGGCAATAGATCGATGTTCCCAGGGTGATTTGCGTTTTCAGCTTCCCTCCCAAAGTAGTTATGAAGATTAAGTAAAATAATGCAGAGTGCTTATCATCTGCAAAGAACCATATGAATGTGACATCTCTGCAAGTGATCTTGGACAGCAAACTCTGCAAAAAGATGTAGAGGTTTGAAGCAGCAATCGTAATTGCTGAATTGATCATTCAGACTTCCTCAGAACTTCAAGAAAATGAAAGCAAATATATTCTGCCTAAATAAACATCTGGGGTCCCATTTCTTCTCAATCTGGGAGGAAATCTGACTTAAGCCTCATCGTACATATCAAAAGATCTTTAGTTATTCCCCAGGGTAACCCCTCATTCAAACTTCCCATTCCTGGTGATCTCTCAAATTGTCACATGTCCCTTTCCTTCTGTGGTCACTCTCTTTCTGTCCTATACCAAGCTGAATATGAGGTGCAGCCCTTTTCCTGTTACATCTCCAAAGCCCACCCATGCTAAAGCTGTTGCATATTGCAGATAGACTTTTTTTACTAAAGGTCAGAGACTCCAGAACGAATTAACACCACAGCACCACAAACAACTTAAAACCACAGCTCCTGGGCTATCTCCACCCCAAGTTCCCCCCACTGGACAAGTGTCTTCCTCACCATCCTGCTCCCCACCCAGTGGCTTCTGTTTCTGCATCCTATTCAGTTTTCTGTGTCTTCTCCCCTTTATTACGTAGAGTCATTCTGATCTCCCTTTGCCTCAGCCCCTTTCCAAATCATCCTCTGGAGGAGGAGAGAAGGCTTCATTGTTCACACCAAAGAGGCCATTCAGGTAGTTTTCAAAACAAAGAGCCATCTCCCCTAATGTGAAATATTCCACTGGCCTAGTATGGCAAACTGTATATACCTGCAGCCAGTTCTTGCTCTCAACAGAGATTTTCTTTCTTCCTGCCCTACATGCATGCGCTGATGAGGGAGAGGGAGGGGCTTAAGAAGATTTTCTTGAATTATCCAGACTATGCTTCCCCTTAGTGCTTGATTCTACGCAGCTAGAGAAAATCTAAGTGTACTTCAGCTTTCCTGCTGTTTTTCATGTCTGTGTAATGAAGGAATAGCTGATTCCTGTTTTTTAAAACTCCAGCCAAGTAGCCAATAGCTTAAATGTGCAAATCAGAGTTATTACACTGGCCCAAATTGGGCCACTGGACAATCAAATGGCTCTGTAGAGGCATATTCATACTCATGTTAGACCCCTCAGCTGGAAGAGTGTAAATGAATATCAGCCACAAGAATCCAGCTGAACCTGTTTCTTGACAATTAATTGCAAGGGTTAGAACATATGGTCCTTGCTTTGGATTTTTTTTAGTGATTACAGAGAATCTTGGTGGTAGGGAAAGAGGGAGAGTGACAGCAGATCTGAGTTCAAATCTGCACACTGGCTCTTCCTGGCATTGAGATTTTGAATACTTCATCTGCAAACTACCTGAAATCATTTCTGCAACAAGATTAAGATGGATGGATGGATAGATGGATGGATGGATGGATGGATCCTTGCCTGTGAACGGTAGATAATAATGTCCACCCAGGCTATTTTGGGGGGATTATTGAACACCTGAAAGACTTTGCTACTATAGTGAACTGGGGTTTTTTTTCTTCTTCTTTTTCTTCTTCTTCTACAGCCAGAAGAGACATTACCACTAATTTTTTTTTGGAAAGGCAGATATCAATGATTTCTAAGGGGCCACTATCAAAGGAAGTTCTGTTGCAGAGAACACATCTTCTGAACAAGGCAAAGGACAGTAAACAAACGCCCTCCCCAATTCCCCTGCTAGTTCCCACCCCTTCCAATCTCCCCTCCAATACTGCACATTTGCCATCTATCACTTCCCACCCTGTCCTTTTTTATCCTAAAGCAGTACTTGTTAAAGGCTCTGTGACCACTCCAGCTATTTCCTTTGAGGATGATAACGCTGCAGCCGAGGCTTCATTATTATGCTAATCGAGCTTGGTCTGAGCTGCTTTCATAACTGCCACATTAAAGCAGCCCATGAAGGAGAGGCCTCCAGAGCCATTTGCAAGACACTGGGAGAATATTAATGAAGGATGAGTCCAGAGGAGTTGTTTTTGAACCCCAGCCATCAGGTAAAGAGACCCAGCTTCCACTGCCATAAATAAATAAATAAGTAAACAACCAAACAAACAAGAGGACTATAAACCACAAATTAGAGAGAGGCAAGCTTCAGAGGAAGCAAAAGAGGAGACTATTACTATTGCACAGCACAAATGCCTTCCACTGTAGGGTATGCGTTGCTCTTTCAAGGTGAGCATAATTATCTGTATTTTAGAGATGAAGAAACTAGTCCTCATAATTGTGAAAAGACTTATCCTGAACCCTACAGGTCCTCAGTGACAAAGCTTTGGCCCCACCTTCTGCATGCAAGCCAGCCTGTGACAAAACTAGGAAGCCAAGTTAGGTCAAACTGCTGAAGGTAAGAAATGAGAAAATGATAGATCCAAATCAAGTTAGATGCCTTCAAGGTTTGAGCCCCAAGAAAAGAAGTGCACAGCTGTATATCCTGATGAAAAGATTTTGCCAACAGCTCCTCCTCTTGCTTTGGCTACTTTTCAGTGCATCTCTCGGAAAAGGGAAGGAGGGATCAGACCTGTAAGTCCCAGAGGCACTTCTGGACCACTGGGTAGACATGGGAGAGGAAAGGCCCCTTTATGGGCAGTATCAGGGTATGGAAGGTGAATCTCTTTTCCTTCCTGGCTGTAAATCAGGGAGCTGGGCTAGAGGAGGAGGTCTGTGCTGCTCCCCTCTCTATATTCCAGCGTTTCACCACAGGAGCACACATGAGCAGCTCACCTCAATAACTCATTTATTCTGCGTGATTTCCACTCCTCAGCTCCTAGCCCAAAGAAGAAGAAAAAAGCCTCACTGGCTGTGCTCCCATGACCTCATGGAAGCCATGACTACAGGTTCCCTATCTTTCTCACTGTGAAATCTGTGCCCCTAAATCTTTTAGTCAAAGAGGAGCACTCCTCAGTCATGTTAGGTGCTCAGCTTAATTATTCCAACTAGAGAAATAAAGACTCATATGAGGTAGGATACCCCTCAGTATTCCCAACCTCCTCTTCCTGGATGGCAGATGTCTGCAGATTCTCTAGATGCTTCCAGAAACCTTCCCTTCCTCCCCTTTGTCTTTGGCCAAGGACACTCCCCTCTCATCCTTAACATAAAGGTTAAATGTTGATTCATTTAAGCTGGTTGTGTTGATCCTGTTCACGTGCCAGGAATAGATTTAGAACAAGGCACAGGATGTAACTCTGGCCCAAAGACATAAGGACAACATTCTCATGGGTCTTTGGGAAAGTTTCTAGTGTTCTAAAAAAAAAATGGACACAAGCCAGAGACTTTGCTCTCTTCCTGCATTTGAATGTGGCAGTGCTGTGAGTTGAGTCAGCCATAGTGAAACCAATCATATCCATAAAGCCAAGAGAATCATGGAGAGGTCAGCATCCCTAAGCTGGCAAATCCACCAACTCTAGACTTACCTGCTGCTGGTCTTCTTGTTACATAAGATAATGAAAATTTTATTACTGTTTAGGTCATTTTTATTTGGATGTCCTTATACTTGGAAACAAAGATTGTCCTGACATACCCCCTGTGCCTTTGGAACAGAATCCCGACTTTGGTTGGGTAACGTATACCCCTACATGGACTACATAATTAGCTAAACTAATGGTGGTAGTCATATTTCCTTACCAGGGACTGGTTTAAGGTACAAACGTGACCCAAATCTGCCAATCAAGTGTGAGAGAAGGCCTTCCGGGGGGCTCTAGAAAAGGTTTCTTGCTTTAGGGAAAAAAAGACACAAGAAACAGAACTTGTTCTTACCCTACTGGGTACTCATGCTTGGATGTCCCATGCATGGGGCTACAGCAGTCATCTTGCAATCGTGAGAGACACTGGTCAGAGGACAAGATAATGTGCTGAGATTGGTGAATCCTTACTGTTAAAAGAATTTCAAGTTGGGTCCTCTATTATGTGGCCATGTAATAAAGAGCTTTAGCTTTGCAGTTTAAGAATGGACTCCTTGTAGTTATCTAGCCAGTTATTTGCCTTACAAATGCTCTCCTGAGTGGAGAGGAAGGAATGCTACAGCAGCTAGATACAGGGAATTTGCAGACACTCACATCCTATCCTATCTAGGCCACAAGAGTAGTGAGTGCCAGTTAGGGATGTACCATTAATATTTGTGGCAATTACAGATTACCATGGTGCTTGTGAGTTCTTCTTTTATTATGACTTCCGTTTTCTTTTTAATTTAATCATTGCTAAATTTTTTATAAGGAAGAAGGAAGGCAAGGATACATTAAGAAAGCCTGTAAAAGGCGTTACAGCTTTAAAAGATGGATTTTATTACTCACGTCCTTGTAAAATGCTTTCATGAATATCAAGGCCCCTCATATGCTCCCCCACTAAAGAGAAAAGAAAAGGGAAGAAAAAAAATGAGAAGAAGGAAAGGGTTATGGTGTTTTTTGCTTTGCTTTCCTGAAAAATGGTTTGGATTCTTCGAAAACCTGGGTGGGCTCATGACCATGTATCCAGCATATGATCAACCATCTAACGTGTGTGTCGGGGAGGAATATGACTGAAGACCACTGCTCTGGCCTGTGATCAGTTCACTTTGACTGCTATTCATTGGGCTCTACCAAATGCTCCTACCCCAAGTAGTCACAGACAAAGTTGGGGAAATTCTCACTTTATTTACAAAAGATAACTGCCACTGAACATCAACAAACACAATCATGTCGACTAGATATAATCAGCTCAGCAAAAAAATATATTGTGTGATCCCTATCTTCTTTTCCAACCTGAAAGAAACATCACCTGCACAAACTAGTGTCGGTTAGACTAGATTGGTTGATGTGGTTTTGGCTTGTAGAAGCTTGCAAAGTCAGTTGCCAGATCATAAAAGGGGCTGTAATGGAGGAAAGGAAAAAAAAAAATATATATATATATATATATATATATATATATATATATATATATACACAATCGGTGACTTGAAAGACAAGAGTCCATTCTTTTGAGGGACAGTAGAGTGCAAAGAGCATGTGTCTAGGACCGAAAGATCTGAGTTGTAACTCTGATTTCATCAGTAAGTAGCTGTATGTCTTTGGCAAGTCATTTTGCCTCTCTGGATCTCACTGCCCAGTCTTGGGTCCCCAAAAAGATATGTCCAGTTCCTATTCCTTGGAACCTGTAAATGTGACTTAATTGGAACTTAGGTCTTTGTAGGCATAATTAAGGATCTGAGGATGAGACCATCCTGGATTTAGGAGGAACTCTAAATCCAGTGACTGGTGTCCCTCTAAGAGAAAGAGGAAGGAGATTGAGACATGGACACAGAGACACAGAGAAGGAGGCCATGTGAAGACAGACAGAGACTGGAGCAACACATCCACAAGACAAGGAACACAAGGATAGCCAGCAGCCTCCGGAAGCTAAGAGGGACACACGAAACAGATTTTCCCTCAGAGCCTCCAGAAGGAACCAACACTGCCCAACACCTTGATTTTTGACTCTCAGCCTCCAGAACGAGGAGACAACAAATGTCTGTTGTTTTAAACCCCCCTTTAAACAAAGTGTGTGGTACTTTGTTACATATTTTCCAGTTCATAGATAACACCTGAGAGCATCGGTTTGATTAGCATCAGCTCTCTCCATCCTGTGATTTGGGGTGAAGTTGCAGGAAAATTAAATTTACATTTAAAACTAAAGACATCTGAATCCTTTGTTTTTGAGGTTAGAGGGAAGAATGGTGCTCAAATTTTCAAATTCTTTTTCTTTTTTTTTTTTCTCCATCTAGACAAGACACTAGGACACTCAAGAAAGGACTATTTTTAAAATATTCTCAGCCTGTCAAAAATAAAAGCAATATAAATCTAAGTGGAAGACATATAATTTGACCAGGACAATCCCATTTACATTGTGATTAGATTCAAATAAATCTCCCTCTTGTCGGGACATAAAGAATAAAAAAAAAGCAAAGGGATGCTTATTTCAGCAGGACTGTTCTGTCTTAAAACTTTCTCCTGATGGGGTGCCTGGGTGGCGCAGTCGGTTAAGCGTCCGATTTCAGCCAGGTCACGATCTCGCGGTCCGGGAGCTCGAGCCCCGCGTCAGGCTCTGGGCTGATGGCTCAGAGCCTGGAGCCAGTTTCCGATTCTGTGTCTCTCTCTCTCTCTGCCCCTCCCCCGTTCATGCTCTGTCTCTCTCTGTCCCAAAAATAAATAAACGTTGAAAAAAAAAAAATTTTTTTTTTTAAATTAAAAAAAAAAAAAAATACTTTCTCCTGAAACTGAAAGCTTATAACTCAGGAATGAACCTTGTATTCAAACTGATGCTCAGCTGGAGACAAATATGCCTTCATTCATTCATCCATTCACTTATTCATTCAACAAGCATAGACTGCAGCTTCATCATGCACCAGGAGCTAAGCTTGGGGCTGAGGATACAATGGAGAGCACAGAAGACAAGACCCTGGCCTGATGAGGGACCAGGAAGTGAGAGGGGTAAAAGGAAACAGAAAATCAGCAAGTACACAAATTTATAACTACAAATTTTGATCAGTTCTATAAAGTAAAGCGTTCAGGGTCAGACAGGGAGTCTGTGATATGGGAGGGTCTCTCCCTAGATACAGTGTATAAACCTATAATATTTAAAGTCTGAAGATGGAAAGAAGCCAGCTAGGCAAAGAGTGGAGACAGAGGGAGTGTTCTAGGCAGAGGAAACCACGTGTAAACACCCAACATGAAAAAAGCCAGTATGTCCAAGGGACTGAAAGGTAGCCAGTGTGGATGGAGGGTAAGGTTAGGAGAAAGAGAGGTACCAGATGACCCTGGAGAAGTAGGCAGTGGTCAGAGCTTGCAGGGCATTGAGGGCCCTGATAACATGACTGGTTTTATCAAATGTGCACTGGGAAACTGCTGAAATGTTTTTAGCAATTTCTGTTTACAGAAGCAAGACTAAATGTAGGGAGATCATTAGGAGGCTCTGGCTGTAAACTGGGACAGAAATGACAGGGCTTGGACGATATGGTGGCAATGCAGGTAGAGAGTAGTGGACGAACCAAGAGGCATCTCCACTAAGAGGCAGCTAGGAATGGTCTGCTTCCACCCCACTGGCATTCATCTGTGGATCTCATACTGTCCTCTGAGTGAAATCGGCAAAGAGAGAGGCTCAAGCCTAAGTCTGTGACATGCTTTTAATCCAGAGAGCCAGGAAAGAAAAGAAATATTCACACAAGCCAACACTTGGAATGTGAACTTGGACCTATTTGGGAATCTCATGGGAAATCCAAATGATGGCCACTGTATTTTGAGATGATGGCTCCATTTCAGAAACCTTCAACAACGACTAAAATCAGAGAACAAGTGCGGTGGTGCTGTCCTGCCAGGACATTCCAAGAAGGACCATCAGGTGCAGACCATCAGGCTAGGGAAACCAGAGCATATCAGAGGAACAGTATCAGAAATGGGTGCTTGCCCTAGAAATGAGAAGGCTCAGGGCACTCTCACAAAGAAGAGGCCAGTTGTTCTGTGTAGCTGCCAAGGGCCCAGCTGGGACCAGTGTTAGAAGCTACAGGAGGCAACTGAATGGAGAGGAGCTTTCAAGCTGTCAGAGAGACCACAGTGTGCTGGGCTGCCTTGAGGGGAGCTCCCCATCCCTAGGACTATTTAGGCAGACAGGGAAAGACTGCCTACCAGGAATTTTGCAGAAGGATTCCTATATCTGGTATGGGCTGGGTGGTCCCTCAGGGCCTATTAATCTTCCTTTTAGCAGCTGTTCGTGTATATGATCACAGGGAATCTTAGGTTGGAAAAAGATCCGTCCCTCTGAAACATTCCCCAGCCTTTTGAAAGAAGACGGTCCAAATTCTTTCTTTCCTCTCCTGAGCATTGCACCAGCTGATACTACAGACCCCCATAATAAACACAATTTCTGCTGAAGAATTTGGCAGTGTCTCACTCCCTCAATCATTCCTTTCAACCGCTCCCACAGCCAGCAGAATCAGGGCTCTCACTAGTGGCCACAGAGCCACCTTGCTAACCTTGCCGTGTGAGGAGCCACATCAAAAACTTGTCATGTTACAATGCCTTTCCCCAGACGATGCTAAGTTGGGCCGCGTTCCTGGTGCACATGTGAGGCATCATTAAATCTCATGACAGGATGTGAACGAAACATCAGGGGCCTTCGGGGATCAAAGAAGTGCAACACAGTTGAAAAGCAGCTCTTTAATAGGGGGGTAGGAGCAGGAAGTTTCCCTTTGTTAAACAGCATTTCTAATGACTTCTCTCTGCTTTCCTCATAAAGCCTGCCTAATTATGTCACGTATGTCTGCACCTCACATTCAAGGCCCCCTCAGTGTCTGGGTCCCCTACTGTCAACCTTGAAGCCCCTGAGGTCATAAGAGCCAGGGGAGACTGCTGTTGGAGAGCTGGTTTTACTGGCCTCGGACATACAAACAAACTCTCATTATATTTTAGCGGTGAAACTGGGGGATGAAGAGGAACGGTTCTTCCTCCAATGAATCTCTGCTTGTTTCATCTTCTTTCAATCCTGTGGGACCATCACACCGCTGTTTAAGATGAAAGGTGGCATCTCATTTTCAAACAGGGAGCTAAAGAGATCCAAACTGTATCTCAGCAGTGGGTAGACCATGTATCCAATTTTCCAGCTCAGCCTGTATTAAGGCCAGCACTAATTGGACTCCTGGCAGTCTTGCAGGTGCCACAAAGGCACCTGAAGGCAACCAAAATGGCCAGACCAGCCTCACCACATCCTGAAAGACCTCTCCTTTCTAGGTCTCTGGAAGACACCTAGTCTTTTCTGGTCTCTGGACCACCCATTTTGATACTTCAGACACCTCCTCTCCCTTTGGTTTGTCTATTCGTACATGCACATATCTATTCCTACCCAACTTAGAAGAAAACCACTTAGGAGGGTTTGTTTCGTTTGGTTTTGGTACACTCTACCGGCCCCAATAGGGGGGAAGGCAAATAGCAGATAATGGATGGCTGGCTGGACGGGTGGGTGGATGAATGAAAATATGCACTACCATGTTCCAAATCATAAATACCATTTTAAGATGTGACTCCACAGCTTCCCAAGTGCATTGTATGACTGCATTGATTACATCTGCCATATCTGAATCTTAATTCAGAAGAGCTCTGGCCTTAAGTTTAATTCTGTCACAAGAAGCTCTTCTCCCTAGTACAGTACTCTGCAGTGACTCATGAATATTCTAATATCATAAATCTGAACTCTGGCCTTTGGAAAAGACACATGAAAACCTTCCTGGTAGAATTTTTTTTTAACTCTTATGTAACCTGTTTCTTTGGGGCCCCTTGGGGCCCATTGCCAGCCATCATAACTGCCACCACCCAATGCTCCACCACCCGGCTTAAGGGACAATGTAGTATGGTGGATGTCACCCCTTTGGAGTTGGACAAGTCTAAATTTAAAACCTGACTCTGGGGGCACCTGGGTGGCTCAGTTGGTTAAGCATCCAACTTCAGCTCAGGTCATGATCTCACAGTCCACAAGTTCGAGCCCCGTGTTGGGCTCTGTGCTGACAGCCTGCTTCAGATTCTGTGTCTCCCTCTCTCTCTGCCCCTCCCCTGCTTGTTCTCTCTCTCTCTCTCTCTCTCTCTCTCTCTCTCTCTCTCTCTCTCAAAAATAAATAAGCATTTAAAAAGATTTAAAAAAAAAAACCTGACTGCCACTTTCTAGCGATGGGGCTTTGGATGGAACACATAATGACTTCTCTGAGCCTCAGCTTCCTCGTCTGTCAATTAATCGTGTACACTCCACTGTTGGAAAGGGCTAAGGAGCTAACGTCTGTGCAGCAATCTGCTCACTGAACGGTAACTATCATTACTATTCCCTGGTAGAAGAGCTCGTTCAGGATTCACAGTAACAAACTGGGTGCCCACCTACAAAAGACACACCATCATGCTGAACAATATTTACACATAATGCAAACCCGCTAGAAAGCATCAGGTTTTTATGAAGATGTTAAAGAAATGTCCAGATGCAGAATCCCATCAGGATTTGACCCCTGGTTTAAAAATGGTTCTGATTGGGGCACCTGGGTGGCTCAGTCAGTTAAGCGTCTGACTCCAGCTCAGGTCATGATCTCACCATTCGTGAGTTCAAGCCCCCACGTTGGGCTCTGTGCTGACAGCTCAGAGCCTGGAGCCTGCTTCGGATTGTGTCTCTCTCTCTGCCCCTCCCCCATGTGTGCGTGCTCTCTCTCACTCTCTTTCTTAAAAGTAAATAAACATTTAAAATTTTCAAAAATATTGGTTCTGATTTACAGCTCCTTCATCAGGAAAACACAACACAGTCATGAGCGCTGTAATTTACAAGATAGATGAGCCCCACTCCATTCCTCCTTAGTAACAAGGTAACCGTGCTGTTCTGGGAAGCAGGAAGAGAAGATATACCTTGACACTGAAGGTTGTTATTGCTCATAGTAAAGTTTTTTTTTTTTTTTACCGATTCTGCCTCAGTTTTCTTACCTGTGAATGGAACCATGGACACCTTGCTTGGTTGTATAATTCAGAGCTGGCACAATTGCTCACACAAAGAAGGCATTCAACTAAAGTTTTGTTAAACTGCAGGTGGTCCCAGGAGATTAAAGGCATGCTTGCTGGTATTAGATAGAATTTTAAGTCTGAAGTTTGATTCAACATTTGAGAAGAAATTAAAACTGTAGCTTCTTTACAGTAAAGTCATAGGTAGATTAGTTGAGTGAGGGCTGCAAAAATGAACGGGCAGGAGTATAGAAACATCTGACGTTCAAATTTGCTCCTCAGAAGAAACGAAGTCTTTTTGGATTTTGCTTGTTGTGTTTGACAGGTTACTGTTGTTAGGGCAATCCCAAAAGCTCCGCCAGTATGTGGTCCATTTGGGAACAATAAAAGAAATACAAGGGCCAGAACCAGTTCCAAGAAGAACATTTTTTAGTTTCTTCTTTGAAGCCAGCATTACATTGTTGGCACTGGAACTGAAAGCTGTCTCAATCTGGAGCTACATTTTATCTCGAGATGCGAATTCATCATGCAAACGCACATATAGCTCCTTCGTGTTGGTGCAGCGCTGAGATGCACCGTCACCGGGCTCTGGGAGACCCATCGTGCTGCTGACTCCAGCAGGAAAGAGAGAAAAGTCTTCTGGAGACCTGCCTGCCTCCTCAGTCACCCATGAAGGAGTTTGGTGTCACTGCCCCTTGGCAAACCTGACCAAATTCTGGCTTCCCGCTGAGCCACTATCACTGAGTCAGCATTGAACGCTACAGGCATTTAATCCAATTTCTCACCCAATGCAAGAAAACTTTTCACTGTCACTCTGACTGGTGGGCCCATGGTCTCTAAAGGAACTCCTCTGTTGACAGGGAGCTCACTCCTCTGCAACCAAGACCCTTCGGTGTTGAACAGCTCTGACTAGAGAAATGTTTTTCACGGTGAGCTGAAATCTGCCACCATACAATTCCTACTTAGTGCTCTTAGTTCTGCTCGCTCGAGTGCTAAGAATCAAATAAATTAATATCTGAGAGGATCAAATGATACTAACTTTACCACAAATGCAAATATTGTTCATTTTGAGTATTAAAAAAATTTGCAAAATCCATATGGCTTTCCCTGTCCCCTTCCCTTCTTCTTTCTGCTTTAAACAAAATATTTATTAGCTTCTTCCCTTCTTTGTTCTCTCCCTACCTCCCGCCTTCCCTCCCTTCCTCCTTCCTTTTTACCTTCCTTCATCAAAATGCCACCAGGTAGGCCCAAATTAGGCAAGAGATCTGGGAGAGGCAGGCCCAAGCTGGTGTCAGGGTCCACACACAAAGTGGGGGTCACAGGGTCTGGGGATTAACTATATAGAGCAGGTAAGATAAGGGGAGTCTGGTTTCTCGCAGTCAAAAAGGAAGTGCAAATATGTAAAGGGAGAAAACTAGAATACACTCTGTGATGTTGGATTACAACGAGAAGTACTGATATGAATTCATAGTTTTCAATAAATATAGATATAAATGTGTGTGTATCATATACTGTGTAATTTCCCAGCTCTATCCATTGGTAGAGGCTGAGAGCTGTGACATCCCACTGGCCAGCACATCTATGGCCCAAACCTTGGTTTTGAAATAATATCCTCCACGGAAAGGAACGAGAGCTTCTTGGAGACATGACTGGCTCTAGGGCAAAGGATGGGAAAGTAGATGTGCCTAGAACATCTGTGCTGCCAGAAAGTACGGAAGTGCTTTTACAAATGATGGAAAATTTTTTTAAATGATATAGGAGACAGTTTGAATGGGTTCCCACTGGCCAAATCTCAAAAAATTGGAGCATCAGAATAAACAATGTTATTAACAGATTATAGCCATTGAAAACAAAAGGAGCCCACAAACCCACAGAGATATAAAATTTTAATGAATAAATAAAAGTGACAAAGAAAAGCTTTTCCTGGCAGTAGAAAGGCAACTCACTACCAAATGAAGACACGGTATTTGCAATTCACTGTTCGGCAACCGCCATGGTAACAATCGATTCAGGCAAGAAGCATCAAGGGGTGTTACAGCAGGTGGGTGAAGACGCAGTGAGGCATGGGTTTTACACAATGTCAAAGTACCTCCCCACAAAACATTCATTGGAAAAAAAAGTGGGGGGGGGGGGAACGGATCACTTTAAGCGGAGAAACCTGCAGACACCCTCTTCAGCAAGTAATCAAAGTGAACACCACTGCTTACAGGACCAATAGACAGCCCACACTGACCAACTCAGCAGGTTTCCATGAAAAGAACACGGCATTCATGATATCCTGGCTAAAAGCCACGTGCGCCGGGTCTAAGGGAGAGGAAACAATGCACAAACACAAATGGAGGGACATTCTACAAAAGAACTAGCCTGGGGGCACCTGGCTGGCTCAGTAGGAAGAGCGTGTGACTCTTGATCTCTGGGTCGTAAGTTGCAGCCCCACGCTGGGTATAGAGATTACTTAAATAAATAAATACACTTGAAAAAAATAACTGGCCTGTACACCTCAAGATTTTCAAAGTCATGAAAATCAAAAGAAAGGAAGGAACTGTCCCAAATTGAAAGAGCTGGGGGAGACATGACCACCGACTGCTGTGCGTGACCCTGGAGGGGAGCCAGTGGTGTAACTGGTATTTACTGAGATGCTGGCAAAACCTGAGTGGGGTCAGAGTCAAAGGTATACAGGAGTTCTTTGTACTGTTTTTACAATTTTTTTTTAGGTTTGAAACGGTTTTAAAATAAAGTAAGTGCACATGGGTGGCTCAGTTGTTTAAGCATCTGACTGTTGATTTCAGCTCAGGTCATAATTTCATGGTTCGGGCGATCAAGCCCCACGTCAGACTCTGTGCTGTCAGCACGGAGCCTGCTTGGGATTCTCTTTCTCCCTCTCTCTGCTCCTCCCCTGCTCACGTGTGTGTGCATGCATGTGCACTCTTTCTCTCAAAATAAATCAATAAACTTTAAAAAAAATGGAATAAAATATATATTTTTTAATCATACAGACAGGAATCCAGGGCTTTTTAAAGTTTCCCCCTTAAGAAAATCCTCTCTACTAATGACACCTAAAGTTCCATCAAATATGGTTTCTACCCAGAACTTCCCTCTTCTTACTGAGACTTAAAACTTTGAACTTTGTTAAAATGCAAGTAAATCTGGGTGAGGTAGTATTTTAAGTGGTATTTCCCAAGGTGTGTTTCCCAAAGTGTCTCACAGTGTATTAGGTCTATGAGGCCTTTGTTAGTTGTTATAAAGCAAAGGGGGGTGTTAAAGGAATTTGGAAAACACTGAGGTACACAATGTTTCTTTACTGCAGGACCTCTCAGAGCCTTTAAGAAGTTGATGTGTATTGGGGCGCCTGGGTGGCTCAGTCAGTTGAGCATCTGACTCCCGCCTCAGGTCACGATCTCACAGTTTGTGGGTTTGAGCCCTTCATCGGGCTCTGTGCTGACAGCTCAGAGCCTGGAGCCTGCTTCGGATTCTGTGTCTCCCTCTCTCTCTGTCCCTCCCCCACTCTCACTTTGACTCACTCTGTCTCTCAAAAATAAATAAATGTAAAAAAAAAAAAAAAGAAGAAGAAGAAATTGATGTGTATTTTAAATTGGCCCGAGAGGGAAAAGTGCATTTGGAGTTATTTGATCATTGCACTATACGTTCCAGAAAACACAAATTTTGGAAAATGCTAGCTGGCAGATTCCAATCAGCAGGCAATAAAGCACAGAGTTTGGCTTCTGGTATAAGAGGGCCTGGGTTGAAATCCTGGCTACCACACTTAGTAATTACATGGCCTCGGGCAAGTCAAAGAAATTCCCTGAGCCTCAGTTTCCTCTTCTATAAAATGGCAGTAATAAGAGTTTTACCTGGATATTGTGGGGATGATGAGACATGCAATAAAGGGAACAATCGTAGCATGAGGCTTGGCGCTTGTAACGACCCAGTGCATATCTGCATCGCATGTTATTGTTCTCCTTGTTAGTATTTTTCTTTCTTGGGAGTCTATTTGGACTGCAACAGAGCCTGAGGGGGTGGGGACATCACAGAATGCCATCAAGGTCAGGAGAAAAGGGAATGGGGCAGCAAGACCTAAGAAGCTGAAGGTACTCAATGCAAATACCCCCACATCCCACCTTTGAGGGTATTGGTACAGCTTCCCCCTACCTACACAGCCACCTCGACTCCCCCCAAGAGCCTTAGTGTGCCCTGGGGACAAACACCAGACAGGTCAGAATGTCCCATCCTTCACCCATACCAGGAGACCCACCTTCCTCGAGGAAGAACAAGAAAATACTGCTCCCCTTTGCAAGTAATTGTTGCTACTGTCCTCTCTGTAAATGTATTCAACTGGTCTACTGAGTTAGCACCTCACCGCCTGCCCCTGGCCCCTTGGCCATTCCCTCCCGTTACAGCAGAAAGGAAGAGCGATTGGGAGACTGGCGGCCCGCCAAATGGGGTGTCCGAGCCATACCCCCGTGCCCCAGAGTCACCGCTGAGTTGCTGACCCATGGGGCTGTCAGCTTGCCACAGACAGGCTTCACCAGCGCTTCAGCAAATGAAAAGCTTTATTAAACTTTCAAGTCCAGAACAGATGTGTCCAGACATAAATATTCAAAAGATCCCATCTGTTAGGTAAATCGCCTTTCGATGTAGTAACGGAGGGACCGCCGGTTAGCGAGACCCCATGGCTCTGAAGGCCCAGGAGTGTCGGAAATCCTGCAAAGCAGATGCTCCTGGAATCAAAATAAAAGAAGCCCGAGTAACAAAGAAAAGGCAAGGCAAGGCTGGGCATTGGGGAATTTCATGGCCATGCCAATCAGGGCTTTGGCCGGTCAGGAGGCACCAGAGAGACGAGGCCAAGGATGGAACCTCCAAAGAGTGCTTGGGCTGGGGGGGCCGGGGAGGGCAAGAAAAAAATAACCAAGTCCTCACACACACCCGCAAGCCAGATTTGGCTGGAGATGTTGAGGTTCTCCACAACTGCTCTAGTAGGCTACCTCTCCACTCCCCTCCCCAAGTCAGTTCAGGCCGAAGCAAGATATAACCAAGAGCACCTGGGCTTCCGCATTTGTAAAACTAGTTTACTGAGCACTGGCTTTAGGCAACAGTCTCCGTTAAAAAAAAAAAAAAAAAAAAAAGAGGGGCGCCTGGGTCGGTTAAGCGTCCGACTTCGGCTCAGGTCATGATCTCGTGGTTTGTGAGTTCAAGCCCTGCGTTGGGCTCTGTGCTGACAGCTCAGAGCCTGGATCCTACTTTGGATTCTGTGTCTCCCCCCACTCTCTGCCCCTCCCATGCTCATGCTCTGTCTCTCTCTCTCATTAATAAATAAACGTTAAAAAAGAAAAAGAAAAGAAAGCATTGTGGAATGGAATGAATAATATTACCGCTAATAATAACTAGCTTACACTTACACAGCCTTACTCTGTGTCTGGCACTGTCCTCAACACGGTACATTCCCTGACTCCTTTTATCTTCCCAGCAACGCTCTGAGGTAGGTACCCCTGTTATTCCCATTTTATAGATGAGGAAACTGAGGCACAAAGAGAGGGAGTGACTTGCCCAAGGGGTCATGGATGGTAAGCGCCGGGCCAGGATTCACACCGAGGCAGACTGTGTAACCCACAGGCTGAGTGTGTAACCACCATGCTAAAATGATAGAAAACCAGGAGGCAGCAGAGCTCCCTGCCAGGAAGGGGCTCACATTCTATTGTAGAAAAGTGAAACACACATTGGAAGGCTGAAGAACACATACACACCACTGCTTAGAAATCCTGTTCCAGAGAGTAAAATGGGGTGCTTCGGTGATGCGGCTGCTGGGGAGAGGGGTACTGACCCCCACCTTCCAAGTCTGGAACCCCAAAGCCTGGGATGGCAGCCCCCTAGACCAGTCTCCCTGCTGTGTCCTCCCTCCCTAAGTGAAGCAGCCAGGCTGACCTACTCTCTTTGTCCTGACCACACTTTGCATTGCCCTCTGTCCACATCACTCACCACCCACCTACAGCACCACCCTCCCTCCTTGCTGGCCACAGTCTCCCGATGGGTCCCCAAAAGCCCCCCAGTCTCCCCACAGGTTCCTACAAGCTCTAGCCCTCAACCTAGCCGCCCAGCAAGCTGCCCCCTCCCCTGGAGCCCTGCAGCACCTAGCATGTGTCCCATGCTATATGTTTTCAGTCTTGTGCAGTTAGATATTCAAGTGCCACATGTGGACTCAGTTCCATACGCACACACGCGCACACACACACACACACACGCCTATACTCAAGCTACACTGAGCCTCTTGCCCTTCTATTGTTACTGTCACAATTTCTGTTTGGGTCAGAGCAGACTTTTCATTGTAAAAAAGAGAATTCCAACCAAAACCAGTGTAAGCCAAAAAAATCAGAAGAGAGAATGTATTGGCTCCAGTAACTGAGATGTTTGAGCATGTTGAAACATGGATCCAAATGCTCACACAGGGTCCATCTCCTCCCTGTCGGCCCCACTCTCAGACAGGTGCTCAGGATGCCTCAGCGAGATGCTTCGAGCTCACACCCCACCAATCCAGCAGTCCTGGCAGAGAGAGGGGTCCTCTTCACAGTTCTGACTGGCTGGGGTCAGGCACCAGGTACCGTCTCTGAACCAGTCACTGTGCAGCGGGATTCAATGGTCTCACTGGCCAAGCCTAGGCTATATGCCCCCGCCTGGGTCCCACCAGGAGGGGCAGAGGGAACAGCCACACCAATATGGACTGACAGCTGGAGAGGTGTTTCATCAAAGGGAATTCTGAGTGCTGTTACCAGAAAAGAAGTGAATGAATACCACACAGGCAGGCACTATAACATCAATGTCCACCAAAACTGGTATCCGCTAAAGAAATCCATTTGTTGAGTGTTCACTATGTGCCCGGGATTGGATGAACAATACCTACAAGTAAAGATCAAATAACAGATCTCAAGCACTTTGCCCAGGCTGAGTACATAGTAAATGCCTAGCAAATAGCATTAAAATACAGATGACTAGATAGGTTTGATTATTACCTGCATTTCATAGAAGGGGTAACTTGGCTGAAAGAGATTAGGTCATTTGTCTTGGGCCACAGTTTCGAAGGGCCAGAGATGCCAGTTTCCAAACCTCCTGAAACCTACCTCCTCTCCTTCCCTCCCTGGTCTACCTGGGAAAGCAGTTAAGAGTTAACTCACAGAGTCAAGAGCATCCTTCCCTTATGTTTGCACATCTCTCTACTATAGCACCTAAAGCTCCCTGTGGCAACACTTTATTTTCTCCATTCTAAGATGCGTGTTGTTTTCACATTTCAAAGTTTCCCAAATTAAAACTCAACATACATTGTCTATAACTAAACTGGTAGCATTTCTTTTATACCCAAAATCTGCTTTTACATTAACATTGTGTCTCACAATCAATCATATAATCAAGGAAGTAGCTATTATTTCTCTATAGGTCTTCACTAGATTGTGAGTTCCCCAAGCAAGAGCTGACTCATTTTTTGTCCTAAACACTTAGCACAAAGTCTTTAATGACTGCGCTGATTAACCCAGGTAGTGCTATCCAGGAAAAGATATCTTTAACTTTCATTCGTTCAGCAAATATTGTTTGAGCACCTACTATGTGACGGGCATTGCATAGGTGGTAGGGCTATAATGTCAAACAAGCCTGGCGGGGCCCTGCTCATACATCTCTGTTGTGTCAACAGGGATAGACATGAATCTGAGGGACAAGAGCAGAGTCATGCCCCAAAGCCTGCAATTTATGTGTGCTGCATCGGGCCAGAGCAAAGATGAGAAGCCAGGAGTTTGCAGGAGATGAGGGCAGTTAAATGTGAGTTTGCAAAGGTCTTAAAACACATGCTGGGGAGTTTAGATTAAAGGTGGGAAGCGAATGGGAGCTCCTGCCGATTTCTGAATGGACAAGTGACAAAATCAAAATAGCACTCGGAGAAAATTAGCCTAGCGGTTGGCTATAGAATATGCCGGGAGGCATGGGGCTGCAGGTGGGAAAGGATCACTAGGAAGGAGGCTGCTGTAGAAATCGGCATGTGGGACAATCAGAGCCTGGATGCCAAGGGAGGCTGGGCTGTGCCAATGGCTCAAGAAGGTCAGAATCCCAGAGATAGAATTGCCAGCCTGTTCTGAGAGGGCCAGAGCAAAAGAGGAAGCAATCAAAGGTGACTCCAAGGTTAAAGGTTTGGGTGGCCAAGATGCCCCAATGCCTGTGGGCATGGGACAAGGCAAGACAGTGAGATGCCAGGATTATGATGTCCTCGGGAGACCCAGTCAAAGAGAAGAGGTAAAGGTCAGGGCTGAAGAGGAAGAGAGAACATGAACCACATCCCCTAAGCTGTTGGGTGCCAGATGTGAGTGTTACCTGTCCAGAAACAAGAGAGAACCTTCTCCCTCCTGGGCCTCCAAAGGCAGCTCCATCTTCCCTTCCTGGCACGAGAGAGAAACTGGAATAAACTTGTTACTTACCTGCTGCTCTTAAGTCAACAATTATGCAGAGGACCCAGGTTCTGAATGGTTAATTGATGTAACCTTGAGTCACCGGAGAAGCAAGATAACCAGGGAGGATGCATTAAGCAGCTAAAGGAAAGTCATGGAGCCTAGGGCCACACGGAGCCCAGGCTCAACCTCCAAATCTCCGTGGAAGTGCATTGTCCCCCTATGGCCACACTCTCATTAAAGGCCTTGTGCTCACTCCAACTTTAGTCACGCTTTACTGCACTTTATGGGGGAGCCGGGGTAAACTACAGCGGTATTTTTGGATTTGGTGATTCTCAGGACATCAGCCTCCCAGATGTCAATAGACAGGAGGACTAATGAGCAAATAAACAGAAAGTTCCTAAAATGCATGGCACATAGTGAGCGCTTAATAAATGCTGGGTCCTGAAGATGCATTTGGCTGTTAGGGACCTGGGAAAGACAGGAGAGAAACACAAACTCTGGTACCTGCTCTGAAAGAGACGCATGAGCCTTAAATTGCTACAGACACTCCTTCAACCTGAGTTCTAACACAGGAACAAAGACCTCCATCTCCACTCTTCCACCTTTATAATGGTGACTGGATCCTTTTTGTTAAATGCTTAATTCAGTCCAGTTACCGACTAGAACTGACACCTCCCCAGGGTTATTTACATTTCCAGCTTCCTGGCATCTGAGACCAGCCAGACCCAAACCTCCCCTCCCCCTTTCTTCTCTGATGATTCAGACCAAGAAAAGCCCAGTGGTGTATCTCCTGCCCACGCATCCTAAGAAATGGCTCCGTAAGAGTAGGGACACTGAGCTCCTGTGTGCTGCTGGTGGGAATGTAAAACGGTACAAGCCTATGATGTGTGTACATAGAATTACCACTTGATCCAGCAATCTTGATTCTATGCATAAACTCAGAATGATCGAAAGTGGGGCTCGAACAGGTATCTGTACATCCATGTTCCTAGCAGCACTATTCACAATTGTGGAAAGGTAGAAACCACCCAAGTGTCCATCGATGGAGGAATGAATACATAAAATGCACTTTATACACACAATGTGCATTTCTTAAAAAGGAATGAAATTCTGACACATGCAACAACATGGATGAACCTTGAAGACATAATGCTACGTGAAATAAGCCAGACACAAAAGGATGAATAGTGTATGGTTCCCCCTATATGAGGTGCCTAAAGTAGTCAAGTGCACAGAAATAGAAAGCAGAATGTGGTTGCCAGAGACTCGGGAAGGGGAAATGGGGAGTTACGGTTTAATGGGTATGGAGTTTCAGTTTGAGAAGATAAAAAAGTTCTGGGATGGATGCAAGCGATAGCTGCACAGCAATGCGAATGCACTTAATGCCACCAAACTTTACCCTTAAAAATGATTAAAATGGCAAATTTTATGTTATGTGTATTTTATCATGTAAAAGAAAGACATTCAAATAATATAAAAAAAGAGTAGAGGCACTTAATGCTGCCCTCTCCTATACTTCAGCTTCTCAAGGCAATTTCAGAGCCACCGCAAACCTTCGGGGACCCTGCTCCAACTTCAGTCAAGTACATCAGTCGCCTCTGTGCATTCTCGTCCCCAGAGCGGCTGCCCAGTCTCTGATTGAATACATTGGAGCCAGGAAGCCCATTCCGCGTCTCCCAACGGCTTGGCTCTCGTTGGTGACCGTTCTGGGTGGCGGTTCACTTTTCCTTCCCACACTGCTCAGCCTTCCCTTAATCAGATTCCTGGGAGGAAACTAATTAGTCCAACCCCCCTCTGCTGTTTTCCCACAAAAAATAGAGACTCCAGCAGTTTTATAGGGGATGTGACTAGACCACTGGGCACCTGTTTTTCTTTACACTGTCTTAAAATGGGGAAGCATGGGGATCTTATATTTTAGCCAGACTGCAAAAGCTGTCAGAAGGTGGGGTGCAGGAATTTGCCTCTGGCTTGTGTGGATCAGTGGCGCTGTGGATTCCAGTTTGGGAAATGGCCTTGACTATCCACTTAAATGGCTTTTGGAGAAGACCCACAGAGTCAGCAGGATGCTCCTGAAACACAAGCCTACCCACGGCCACTCAGAAGGATGGCACCAGGAATCCAGCCAAGAGAAAAATGAAAACATTTGGCCATGGAGGGGCGCTGAGAGTCTAGAGTTGCTCTGATCAGACCTTTAAGGAGAAATCCAACAGAGGCTGTGCCAGCACAGAGGGCGGAGGTACCCACCAGGGCATGCCCTCCCCAGGATGCCAGGGAGGAACACTAACCAGATCTCCTGTCCTTGACTCACACCCCTCCCCTATGAGGACAGACCCGCAACCCCAGCTCCCTCCCGTATACCCTACCCGGTCAGAACAATGGGGCTGTTTTCATGCTGCTCCACCTTGAAAGGTCATGACACTTTGCAGAACTGTTTGTTTGGGGGTCAGGGGAAGCAATGTGGCTTTGTTGTAAATACAAACCTAACACCTCCTGGCCATCCACTTGGGTTCCTACTTGACCTCATAAGCAGATGTGAGCAGTCAGAAGATTCATGCAGGCCAGAAGAGACGCCCTAGGGCCACTATCATAACCTCACTGTTTTGTAGGTAAGGCCCAGAGAAGGGGTGCCCCAGCCCAGCCCGTATGGGGCACAGCAGGACGAACCCTGAGGCCTGGCCAGGCAGATTACTCCCCAACCCCGACCACTCATCTACAAACACCCCTAATGGCTCTATAAAGTCTTTCACATCTGTTAGTTCTTTAAGGAAAAAGACTGAGAATTGACCTTGTTCCCTATTCCCCGAAGTGTCCGACCCAGTGCTGAATGTGTGGTCAGAGCTCAGTAAATTCTTTCTGAATGAGGGAATCCCCGGAACAGGCCCAGGAAAGACGTGAGGCTGGGGTTGTCAGTGTTCTCACTTGTAGGGAGAAGGGCAAAGCCCACAGAAGATCCCCCAGCATCATCCAACAGAGGAGGGGTCGGGTGAGTCTCCTTCCATTCCCGTGGATGACATTAAAGCAGATAATGCTGTGTCTCCTGTACATGCCACATAGGCTCGTATGCTCTCATTAGCTCAGGCACCACCTCTAGAGTCAGGCTCAAATCCCTCCCATCCTAGAGCAATACCCAAGCCCCCCCTCCCCCCATCCACTCATGCCCTCTCCCCCTGGGATGATCCCATCTCTCAAGTGCAAGAGTTTGCCCAGCAGTATTATCTGACCTTCTTCATGTAATGCATGAAGCAAGGCAGAATTCCTCCTCTCTCCTCTCGTGCCCCTTCCTCTTCCCATCTTCCCAAGTATTGCCAGTGCCCCTTGCAACAAGAAATGACATGTAGTTGTGCTTGCAGATGACATTAAAGAAGCAGTAAGTTGGTTTCGTGTAGAGTTGTCCAGATGGCCACCGTCCCTTGACTGCTCTGACATAGAACCACCTTTCTCAGCCACAATTACATTCTCAAAAAGGATCAGCCAGCAGATGGCCAGCCTGGTGGCTATACATGGCCCCAGCACAGAGGCAAAGCTGTGAGCCTAATTATTTGAAGAGCTGTGTTTTAACGAGGCAGATTTTCCATTTCATCTTTACTTACGCTTTCGTTCTGAAACGTGTGTATCTCTAAAGTACTGATCTCTTTCTTCTCCAAAGGTCTATGAACCTCAGAGGAGAGATTCGCTATTTCCGCTCTCCCATTTGTCCCCCCACTCCGATTTTGTCTTTAACACCCTCTCTAGTCCCTATAAACGTGCGGAACCCTTTACTACCACAATCCACCACCCCGTGGACGAGATCAAGGACCACACATAACAATCATGTTCAGCTTTTATTGCTTAGCTGGTTTTTGGAGAAAAGAGAACATTTTCAACTTGCTCGGTTTTAAAAATTAGAAGTAAGGAATGTGAAACTTTATTTTCAGTAAATAGAGGCCGGCCTCTAGCATGCCTCTAGCATGCTCCATCCCATGGGGTTACCCCCGGGCTTCGAATCTCTTAAGACAACAAAGAAGGGGAAGGACTTTGCTGGCACACAGGAGGGTCTGAATCCTCATTCCACCAGTTGTGTGGGTACCTGGCCAAGTGAGGCAGCCTTTCTAAGTCTCATCGTGCTGATCCGAAAACTGAGGAAAATCGCCTGGGGACATTTGTGGTTTGTCCTATGCAGCATCCATTTGTCCTTCATCTAGTAAAGCATGAAATGAAATTTCCCTCTGGAGTTCATGCCAGCCACACTCTCAGCCCCACAGCAGGTAGGGGTCTGGAGCCAAGGCAGTCAGAACATCACATTTTCCTGGCTGAGGAACAAGTCCTATTAGCCCGCACCTCCCTGATAGCCCAGGAATGAGTGTACACACACACATGCATGCACACACATATACACACACACACGCACACACATCTCCCCACTGGGTGGAATTCTGCCCTCACCAACTGGTCCTCTGTACCTAACAACAAGAATCGCTAGTAATTACTGAAGGCCCGCCATGTGACCGGTGCTATGCATTTATTTTTTACAGTCCTCACAACAGCTCTGTGAAATAGGAATTTTACACCTGAAGAAAATAGGCTCAGAGCAACGACATCATTGCTAAGGTTGTATTGTAGTAGATGTGGGCTGTTTTCGTTAGGCCAACATCCATATGCTCTTGCTCCTCGTGGACATAAAAGTCTCACTCTCCCCCTGGGAAAACATTCTCCTGGCCAGTCAGTATACTCTATCCCCCAGGCACCAAGACTGACTCAGGGGCAAACACATGACCCCATCCAGGCCAGTGAGATTCGACTCTGAGAAGTTGGTTCAAAACATTCAGTATAAGGATTTCCTTCCACTGGGATAGAAAATGAAGAGCTGTAGAAACTGGAGGAGGTAAGGTTGGGAAGACAGAGAAAGAAACGAAGACAAGTCTTTACAAGTCTCTTGAGCTCTTGCATATAGTTGTGACTACTTCCAGGTTTGGAAGTCAACAAATACCCCATCACCACCACCACCACCACCCTGCTTTTTATTTTGACAAGCTAGTTCAAAGTCTGTCATTTGCAACCCAAGGAGTCTTAACAAGCATTCCCTGTGTACAAGCAGCTGATTCAGACCAAGCCCATCTGACCCCGAAGTGCGTGCCCTTCTTCTCCCACCGCACTGCTCACCTAGAGCATGACTGGTCCAGCCAGCCAACCATCCTGACACCATGCCCTCACTGGGGAAATCTGAGCTCCTGGATGCTGCCTTCTACCAATCCAGTATGCACCGTGCCCACTCGTCCCCTAGAAAATGCTGCCTCGGGGTGCATGGCTGGCTCAGTCAGTTAAGCATCTGATTCTTGATTTTGGCTTGGGTGATGATCTCATGGTCATGGGATCAAGCCTCACATCAGTCTCCACGCTCAGCACACAGTCTGCTTGGGAGTCTCCCTCTCCCTCTCTCTTCTACCTCTCCTCACCCTTTCTCAGGATGGATGGATGGATGGATGGAGAAAGAAAGAAAGAAAGAAAGAAAGAAAGAAAGAAAGAAAGAAAGAAAATACTTTTTTTTAAAAAAAGAAAAGGCTGTCTCTGAGTAAAATGACCAGTCATCCAGCAAGGGCCTGGCACAGCTGGACTCTGTAGTTGACACATTAGTGGCAAAGCTGAGCCATTTGAGAGACACATAATGGAGCTCGTTGATTACAGCAGGGAAGGCTGGGATGCTGAAAAGATAATGTAGATAAGTTGTCTCAAAGAAATTTTAACCACAAGAGTTAGAGCAAGGTCCAAGTCCGAGGTTCCCCATCGCTGGCATAGAGATTTCCAAAGAGGGGGAAAATGGACAGGACACTAAAAACAGGCAGGGTTTGTGGGACACAAACCTAAATCTCAGATCTTGGACGTGGTGGGACTTTATAAGTCGTCTGGCCCAACATCACCCAGAGCTAGAACTTTCTCCCAGTATCCCTGAGCACTGATCCTCCGGACTTCGTGTGAGTTATTCCTCATGACAGGAGAATCACTGCCTAATGGAGTCACCTATTTCATTGATCCACAGCTCTGCTCATTAGCAACTCCTTTCTCAAATGATGAAAATAAAAATGATTATTGTGTGAGTATCCCCCTCCCTCCCCATTTTTAAGAAGTATTCTGCCTCTGCAATCTCAGTTTCTGGGACAATGGAGCAAAACAGGACAGAACTGGAAATGCAAAAATGGAGTATACGTATCAGAAGTTGGCAGAGAAACAACTGAGGCAGAAGGGAAGGGGGAAGAGGAAGAGGAAGAAAATAAGGGACTCGCTGAGGCAGAGCAACAGGAAAATTCTTGGTTTAGGATGGGAGTGAAGGAGAGAGGAGTTTGGTGGGGTGGGGGGATATGGAAGATGTGGAAAATACCAGAGATGGGAAAAGTTTAACAAGTCTCGCTATACATTAAAAATATATTTACTTCCCTTGACATCCTTCCCAGAGATACCAGTAAAGTTTTAATTTAACTTAATTGCTTTTGGTTGCTGGATGGTGTTCCTTAGAGTGCAATTCTCTGCCAAGGCTAGCCCACAGGAGGCCCAGTTTGGGGTTGAATTACAATTATATTAATTTCAGATCTACTTCCATATAAATCCCACCCAGGTTATAAGGGAAGAGATGCAGGGATGAGGGCATAGAACCAATTACGGACCTGGGATACAGGATGGAGACTTGAGTATAAAAGAGACAAAAATAAAGTTGCTAGAAGTAGAGCCTGTGGTCAGAAGGTAAGTAGCTGGAAGAATGATGGATTTGATGGTGAATCACCTAAGTAAATTTTCCAAGAACACTGTCAGTGCCAGAAACTACACATTGAGTCAAGCATGGGGAGAGGCAAGCCACAACGATGGGAACCCATGGAGGTCATTATAGCAGGGGTCTTTCAGGGTACTTCACTGCAAACAAGCAGAAAGGAGTACAGGACAATCAGCACCCCAAGGAGTAAAATTTGACCAACCAAAAAATGGGAGAAAGAAGGGGGCTAACCATTAAATTCCCCATCCATAATCTCTTACAGGGACAAATGTGAGGTGTGATTTCTCCTTCAAGTGCGTTTCCTCTTTCCAGTCCTTCCTAGAAAGTCCCACATGCCAAGCAAATATACCTGCTGAGTGCCCTACTGTATTTCAATGAGGTTCACTAGGAAGTGACGACCAGTGCAATCATGCATTGCATCCTAACGTTTCACATACTTCTTGCCTCACTTATGTTTTTGCTTCACCCTCATCACCCTAAGCTTGTACCTCCCAAATACAATGTTAACACTTTAACCCTTGCCTCAGGTTCTGCCTTCTAGAGAATGCTAGAAGACTCTGGAGAACTCTAAGCTAAAACTTCCATTATCCTGACTCCCAGCTTTAATGCTTTTCTACCACCCTCCATCATCAAATGTGGCCCTCTCTCCCCTCAAAATATATAAATATATAAGTGTGTGTGTGTGTGTGTGTGTGTGTGTGTGTGCGTGTGCATTTCTCTGTGACACTGAAACCCAGCACTTTAGTCAAGCTCTTGACTATCTCCAAGGAGAACTGATCTAATTCTCTTTGGGGGTCTCATCCTCCTTCCACAGAAGGAGGTTTAGTAGGTAAGATTTACATTAGTAAATCTTAGGTGGGAGTTAGGAAATCCTCTTTCCTGACTTGTTTGACACTATGATTCCTTGTCCTTGAGCTCCATGGAAGTCTGTGCTAAGATATTCTTATAATTTTTTAAGTTTATGTATTTATTTTGAGAGAGACAGAGAGAGCATGAGTGGAGAGGGGCAACGAGAGAGGGAGAGAGAAAATCCAAAGCAGGTTCCACGCTGTCAGCACAGAGCCTGATGCAGGGCTTGAACTTATGAACTGTGAGCTCATGACCCGCGCTGAAATCAAGAATTGCACGTTAAACTGACTGAGCCACCCAGGCTCCCTGAAATATTCTTAACTCCAAGCCCTCCTTGCCATCTCCTTTCACTCATCCAATCTCTCCTACACACTCCGCTACTCAAGTAATTTCCTCATTACAGGCTTAAAGCTTTCTGATGCCATTTTCTCTTCTTTTCCTGAGCCTGCTAAGCCCCTCCGCCCCGCACACCCTGCCCCCCAGCTTTTCAAACATCTCTTGAAACTCCAGGTCTCTAAAAATGTATTCCTTAAAATGCACAGGTCGTGTCTTGTTACCTCCGCCACTCAATTTCAGAGCTAATAGGGTATGACGCTCCAGACAGCACACCCTGTGCATCTATAACCCATACCCAGTAGACCTGGTGCTCCAACAGCTCCCTAGGCACACCTGTGTTAGAGCTCTTACACTAAGAACTGTAACCGCTTATGTATCTGTCTTCCCAAGTCAACTCTGGACTGTAAGGGGTAGGTCTCATGTGTTTTTGTACTTCTAATACACCTCAGTACTTCTTGAATGACTGGTGTGCAGATGAATAAGTGGATAGAAACATTTACTTATATGGAGTAACCACTGTTGCAACAAGTTCCAAAAATCTATCTGGATTTGTTGATACTCTGGAATACTCTCATGTCAAACACTACTTAAAAGATACGTTAATTCCAGTCAGGAAAGAAAAATTATCATGACCCAATGGAAAAATGGGAAAAGATAGAGTCAATGCAGCAAAAAATAAACAGAAGTGGCCAATAAGCATGAAAAGATGCTTGACCTCACTAGTAACCAGAGAAGTGTAAATTAAGGCAGTCGGTATCGTGGGTGAATATAATTTGGCATAGACTTTTGAAGGGGCAACTGGACAGTATTTATCAATATTTGTTTGTTTTGATGAGACAATTCCAATTCTCAAGACCTATCCTACTGAAAGGCCAGGAGAGGTGTGTGTATAAAGGTGATGACTACAGCACTGTTCGTAATAATGAAAAAAACAGAGATTATTTTAAATGTTTGTTAAATAGGAGAACAGTTCATGAATTGTGGATATTTATATTACAAAATATTAAATAAGAGTTTAAAAGGATATGGTAGAGTTATATATTCATAGAAAACTTGCTGAGAGAGAGAGAGAGTCACATGTATATATATGTAAATGCAGAGCGATAGGAAGGACTCAGGCTGGGGGCACCTGGGTGGCTCAGCAGGTTAAGCGCCTGACTTCAGCTCAGGTCATGATCTCACAGTTCGTGGGTTCGAGCCCTGTGTTAGGCTCTGTGCTGACAGCTCAGAGCCCAGAGCCTGCTTCAGATTCTGTGTCTCCCTCTCTCTCTTCCCCTCCGCCTCTAGTGCTCTCTCTCTCTCTCTCTCTCTCTCTCTCTCTGAAAAAGAAATAAACATTAAACAATTTAAAAAAAAAAAGGGGGGGGGAGGACTCAGGCTGACAGTGGTTCCCTGGGGAAAGGGAGGGGGACAAGAGGAGGACAGGGCCATAAGGGGAGATGAGATGGTTGAATAGGAACTCTTACTTTTCATTCTATATGTTCCCATGGTATTTGAAGTGTTTACACTGAGCATATGTTCACAAACTACCTTTGCACATTAAAAAGATGACTGGTGTTATGCAGATATCACTCCTGTGTCAGTCCTCAGAACTACTGAATGTGTGAACTGAAAGGAAACCTAGCATCATCTACTCTTGGAGTTTAACAATTTGTTTCCCTAGGGCTCCATAGGCCAAATGTGGCATAAGCCACACTTAAATCCATTGCACCTTAACCTGTACTTGGAGAACCTGTGTTCATGCAGTCCTCACATCAAACCTTCTCTGTTTAACTACAAATCTTCTGAGACTGCAAGATACCCCATCAAAAACAATTACACATGCAACTACTTATGTATATGAATCAGGACTTTCTCACTGATGCACCTCCAATATAATACGCAGAATGCAATGTGATACTTAAGCCTGGGTGGTAAATGTCACCCATAACCCTAACTTCAAATGTTTATCTTCATCAGAATAGCCTCATGGTTCTCAACAACTGAATTTGTCATAGGCAAATTTATAAAAATAAATCCATGCTAATAAAATACTATTTCTTTATTTTATGTTGAGGTCTATAAATGAGATTATTTTTTCGATTTCCAGAAAGAGAAAAAAAATAGTTTGAAAATCATGGCCCGAATCCAACCTGCTCATTTTTCAGATGAGGAAACTGAGCAGAAGCAAAGGTAAGTGGCCGTCCAAGAACCCAGAGTTCACTGCTCAAAGCCGGCCACCCAACCCTGAGCCAGAGCTTGAGCACCAAGTGCTCAGTAATGACCTTCCTGCATTCCCAAGGGCTGAGCTCTTTTCACACATGTTGTCTAACCTAATCTCACAGCAACCCAGTGGACTAGGGGCTGTGATGCTGTCAGTGAGAAAAATGAGGTTCTGACATATCAAACAACATTCCCAAAATCACACAGCTAACAGGTGGAGTAGCTCAGCCTCCAAAGAGAGATCTCTTCCATCCATATCCCTGGGACCAGATCATTACAGCAGGGTGAGAAGGTGGGATGGTTTGTCTCTGGTTCAGATCATGAATTCCTTGTGCCAGGTATTACCTCTGACATTGCCATCTCCACAAAGCTACTGATAGAACCTTATCTAGAACATAGAACTGATAGGTTCATATGAGAAAAGATGCTCACTAATTAGCCTTCCAAGCTATAAAGATCTACTCTGTGTCTAGCCAGTACTCAAGGCATTGGACATATCTGAAAAAAAGTTACCACTGTCACTATAAAAATATACTTGAGTGCTGTCCTAGGCAGGGTTCCTGGGTGTATAAAATATAAGCTAATTTTGTTTAACTTCTATAGAATCTCACATTGCAGCAATTACTAGTAACACTAGAGAGTGAAGCTCTAAAAACAGGAGAACCTAATGGAGGCCAAACAGGCAGAATGACATTCAGTATCATGCCACAGCAAATATGAGGCCACAGATGCACACAGCACCCAACCCACCTTTGCATGTGGCCCACCAAGCTGGCCAGGCCCAAGGTACAGAAGCATATGGCTCATTCTCATTATTGTCAACAAAAGACACCATTTGCTGTTATTGCTGTCGCTGAGGGAAGTAGTTCTACACTGGACTCTGCTGTATTATAACACTGTTCAGATTCAAGGTCTTAGACACAAGCATCTGGTTGACCCCAGTAGAGGTTACAAGCCCAAATGTAAGCATCCAATTGACTCAGTTGAGATCACATGCCCAAGCATTAACTGCTGGGAATCTGAGAAAGGAAACTCCTGCCCCCACTCTGGCTTCCACTGGGGAACTAACCTGGGCATGCCTCCCTTTGTGTATTAGTTATCCTTTGCTGTGTAACAAATCATCCCCAAACTTAGCAGCTTGAAACAAGAAACACGTGTTATCTTCCACAGTTTCTGAGAGTCAGGAATCTGGAAGCAGTTGGGTCATTCTGGCTCAGGGTCTCTCGTGGAATTGCAGATAAGGTGTTAGCCAGGGCTATGATCTGAAAGCTTGACAGAGGCTAAAGAATGCACTTCCAAAGCAGTTCGCTCACATGGCCAGCTAGCTGTTGGCGGGAGACTTCAGTTCCTCACCGCAAATTCTCCATCAAGCTGTTTGAGTGTGGTTGTGACATGACATCCGGCTTCCTCCAGAGCAAGGGATCCAATAGAGAGCAAAGCAGAACCCACCATGTGTTTCATGACATGACCTCATAATCATAGGCAACCACTTCTGCGATATGCTACTGGTCACACGGAAGGGGTGACATAAGAGAACGAAGACGGAGACCGGAAACATTGCTGGCTATCTTCAAGGCTAGCTAGCATATTTGGGTTTTGTAAAAACAAGGAAAGGTGTGGAGAGAACCTCCTACGCAAAGGCTTGCCTTCTAGGTTGTTGGCACTCTAACGGAAGAAAATACTAACAACCTAGAAGATAATGTTATCTCGGTTTAATATAAATAAGTGTCAGGTTATATCTGCTCTGGGAGACATATACCACTTTGAATTAGGTTATGTGAAAAGGGAGGTGGGATGACACTGAAGAAAACTTTATGATTCTACTTGGACTTAGCCCTAGACATAACCATTTGTATATGCAAAGCTGAGGTCCAATAGAAAAATACATATTTCCATTTTGAGTGTGTTCCTGGGTGCTCTTTGTTCCCCCGGCAGCAATACTCCCAGTAATTGGGGTAATCCATGACTTGCTGAGGGGTTCCAAATGTTTAGAATCAAGCTCATTAGAGTTCTGTCTTCATAGTGGAGTTTTCTATATCTGATTGCAAATCAAAGGAAACAAAAATCTCAAAAATCTGGCCAGGCCCAAGGTACAGTAGCATAAAGCATATTCTCCTTCCTTTTTCCCAATTGCTTTTTTCTTAGGCATGAAAATACCCAGCCCAGCCTCTGTTGGATTTAACCCATTAGCTTGACTTGCATCCATTCTTCGCCTTCCCTCCACTCTTAAATTCCCATTTCGCTGTGTTCTCTTTATTCAAGATGAGACTTACTCCAAGCATTCCCAGAGAAGAAAGTACTAAACAGGAGGACTTCTTATCCGTTTTGCTTTCCTATCCTAGACAGTCAACATCAACCTCATAATTCTGAGCCAAGTGCGTGAGACAGAATGGAGTCATTTTTAAAAATCAGGGCATCTGGGGTCCCAGGTGAACTAGAGTCCACAACATTCCTAGACTACTCTAAGCAAAAAACAAAACATGTCTTTGAGTTTCTCGGCAAACTAATGTGCATGTGACAAGAACTGTAATCAATAAGTAACTTGATAAAGTGGATACAAATTGACCCAGGAGAGGAGAGTAACATCCTATTAAGCAAATTCAGCCCAGATCACTTTCAATCAGGCATACCACACGGCAAAACTCAGAGACCCAAGTCTCTGTGGGAGAAGCTGGATCAATATTTTAAGCCCAAACTCCTTAACTTTGGACTAACAACAAACCAGGAGGAAAAAAAATTATTCTCTCTAAATTTAAAGACAGAAAAAAGGATGGGGAAAGCAGGGGAGGGGCAAGAAATATGTAGGTTGTAAGTTACACACAACTCCCAAGGAATAAATCTGTCTTTCCTGCACCAGACAAACGCTTAAATCCACCAGCCCGGCCGCAAATGATTCTTCATGAATACTGAAAGAGGAGAAGGAAATATTCAGGTCACAAATTTATCTGATTGAAAGTCAGGAACTAAGTGAAGCCTGCAAAAGTTTGATTTCTTTTTCATTAATTTTGGGGGAGGAAGGAAAAGACTCTGAGATGCTGGGGCACACAGGGAAGGGAAGCATCGCAGGCTGCAATTTTTTTTTTCAAATTGCATGAATACCATCGTATAAATATTTTCATTTGTGCGGGAACTGTGTGATTCTGTGTAAAAGAGTTCTCATGAATAAGTACCAGGCATTCAAAGCAGACTTCCATTGGAATTCCAGAAGCATTTCTGCCGCCCTACCTGAGCACCAGTCTCTTCTTACCTATCCACAATAGCCAATCAAGAAAGCAATTCTCAAAATTACACTCTGCTGAGAGCGGATATCAGAGGCTGAGGTTTGCAGCACTTTCATTGGATTCTAACTTATGGGGGCCATCAAATGTCTATTCATATAAGGTCCAAACAAAGAGATGAAAAGCGAGAAACAATGCCAGTATTATAGCGAAGGTAAATTATTTCGTAGCCATTTCTCCTCCACCCTGGCCCCCCTCGAGAAGAAATTACCTAATCAAAACTACTTTTTGTTGTTCCATTTGCAACTGAATTTATTGTGGATTTATGAGAACCTACTATGTGCTGAGCACTGCAGGGTATGTAGAAGAAAAAGTGTCTAAAACAGGTCCCTCACTCAGGTTGTTCCACACTGTCCAGCGTTTGGGTGAAGCAGAGGAAGCTGGTAACAGATGGGGAGAGGAGAGACAGCCAGCAAGTGGGTGGTGTTTGCAAATGTGGCTGGATGGTAATGGCAAAGGTTTTGAATCGAGAAACGAGGGTCCAAGTCCTGGCTGTGCCACTGAATTTGAGCAAGGAACTTAATTTGTTTGGTCCTCAGTTTCCCATCCAAAAAATGGGGAGAAAAATGCCCGCATCATTTGGTTTCCTAGAAGATTAAAAGAGAAACGTATACAAACCACTAGGAAAGTGCCTTAAACCAAGTAGCTACTGAGTAAATACCAGCTACTTCCCCAGTCCGTCTGGCCTCATCAGTTCACCTGCTCCCTGCTGCACATCTGAGTAGGGAGAAATTGGATCCAACTCTGGGAAGGATGATTGAGGCATTTCAAAAATTGAGGGGCGCCTGGGTGGCGCAGTCGGTTGAGCGTCCGACTTCAGCCAGGTCACGATCTTGCGGTCCGTGAGTTCGAGCCCCGCGTCGGGCTCTGGGCTGATGGCTCAGAGCCTGGAGCCAGCTTCCGATTCTGTGTCTCCCTCTCTCTCTGCCCCTCCCCCATTCATGCTCTGTCTCTCTCTGTCCCCAAAGTAAATAAATGTTGAAAAAAAAAAATTTTTTTTTTAAAAAAATTGAACTGGTAAAGTGAACAGTTTTCAAAGCCATCCCTCCTCCCTGGTAACTGAACTAGACAGACTGCTGATCCTTGGAGGAGCGGAGCTTCTCTGGAAGGAGACTCTCACTCACCCAGATTCACTGAGCAAAGAATTGAGCTAGACACTTGCATGAATACAGGGGCAGTCAAGACAATGTCCTGCCCTCAAGGAGCCTATAAGTAAGTGAGGGGGGGGGGGGAGACTATGAGGTATTAAAAGTTATATGTCAGTTACAGTGTCTGCCATGGCCACTCCCCATCTAAGGGAGTACCCCCACTCCGTCCCCACACACACACTCCATATTTATGTGATTCCCTCCACCTTTAGCCAGGGGAGATGCAACCAAGGGTATTTGAACAAATGGGCCAACTTATAGGTTCACCTGACATATATGATGGGGACCAGATATAAGAACAGACTCTGAGCCCATCTGATACTTGTTCAAAAATGTTAACTGATAGAGGCCCTTCATTGTGGGAGCTACAGCTGAAAAGTTGTAACCTATAGAATAGCGTCGAGAAGGACCATGTGCAGGGTCAAGTTGGGAAGCTGTAAGAAGGATGTACAAGAAGGCAGGCGGGGAAAAAATTAGGCAGGGCAGGTTGTATCTGTCAACCTACCTGTCAAGGTCCCGGCACCATCACACTGAGTAATTCGAGAAAGGTTGGATAAAGAGATTATGTTCCAAGCTAGGGGTAGGGCTGAGGGAATTAACAAGGGATAAAGCAGTACCTGAGAGCCAACCGCCCTGAAGCCTGATGTCATCCGGCCAGAAGAGGGGAGCTGGATGGAGGAGGCTGCCTCAGGCAGAGGTTGGGGCCAGCCTGGATCGAAAGGAGCCAGGGAATAAGTCGTACCTTCACCCTCCTCCCACCCCCTGTTCTCCTGCACTGCCTCAGTTAGCCAAACCAGACCAGAGCTGGTGGATTGTCCATCTAGGTGTAGAGAGAAAGTGTCCCCTTGCGGCACACTTTGGCTCAAACGATATCAAAACTGAATTTGTGTTGTTGTAGCTGGTCCTCACAAGCTGGAGTTGTTGGAAGGCCCTCACTTGAGTTTACTGCAGCCTCCTTCCTCACCAAGGAACCATGGGACCTGTTTGAATGAATAGAGAGCAGACCTATGGAGAGTGCGAGGGGTGTGTGTGTGTGTGTGTGTGTGTGTGTGTGTGTGTGTGTGTTGTTTTGTTTTTAGGGAAAGAGATAAAGAGAAAGCATCTTAAGCAGGCTCCACACTCAGTGCAGAGCCCAATGCAAGACTCAATCCCACAACCTTGGAACCAGGACGTGAGCTGAAATCAAGAGTCAGACACTTGACTGACTGAGCCACCCAGGCACCCTGGAGAGTGCTAGTTTTGATCCTTAACTGGCATTACCGTTCTGTTCTGACACCCTCTTACTAAATCTTTTATAAAACACCTTGACTTTTCCAAGAACAACTCAGTGGATTTGTTCATTGGCGTGTGTTCATTTGCCTGGCAGGTTAACAAACTCAGTTTCTGTTTCAGCTCTAATGGTCACTGTTCTACATGGTTCAGCCTCCCTGGGTACAGAGCAGGGTAGGGAGGGGCAAAGCTAGATCTAGAGGAGTAAACACAGCTATCCAAAGTGGATGTTGAGGGGGAAAGGTCAGTAGAGAAAGAAACTGAAGGAGGGGACAAGCAGGGAGGAACAGAGTCCCTGAAATGATGGAACATACTTCCATCCATGACCAACTTCATAAACTCTTGTGTTCCCCAAAGCCACCTTTGGGGCTCTAGGTCCAATCTCCAACCCTGCTCTTCCTGAGGCTGACTCTTTGGCTCTGTCTGGATTCCCATGCAATTATTCCCTTAAATACCATAATGTCAATACACATTGGCCACCTTGACTGCATGTCTTGAGTTTCCCATCTAGGAGCTATTCTCCTTGCCCGTGGTCTTTCTCCAACTCCTCCCAGGGACTCAGTGGGCCACCATTTGAGAGGTTAAATGTAGGTCCTTCAATATTTAGGATACCTCATGCCCACTGAAGTCATCAAGGAAGTGGGGTGGCCTTTACACTCTGTCTTCAGTCTCCCAGAAACTTGCATACCAGGCTGAACAGGTATTTAGGAGATTCTTTATTGAAGAGTTAGGACAGACTCCAAAAAGGGAATGATAACATAGCAGAAGACCAGTTAAAGTTCTTAATAACTTAATCTCTCCCCAACGTCATCCAAAAAGAAATGCAGTATGGCTTCTCAGCTCCATCTTGGGAGCCAAACTCAGGTGGAAAGGAGCCTACTTCACTTCTAATGGTTGTCCCTTGGTTATCATAATAGGTCTATCTAGAAAGGTCAGAATTAAATGTTGTTGTTCTCCTGCCAAGGAGAGGGCATAGTCAGCCTCCTCTAGTTACACTTTTAAGAAGGTCTAGAGTGCATGGGCGACCCAAGAGAAGTTTGGCTCATGCAGCCAAAAACCAGGGAGAGATCACTGTGGGTTAGTGGGGTCCAGCCAAAGACTGCACTAAATCTGTCCTCTTAAATCAGCATCAGCATCCAGGCAGCAAGGCGGGAAAGGTGGGGCAGGTCAGTACGCGGTACAGTTAACTCAGGACTGAGGGCAAGGAGGAGTTAATTTAAGTAGACACATGCACTATTTAATCTGCAATTGGAAATTCTACAGCCAAAACATGTGGAAAGCAGCTCTGTGAGCAATATTTTACAGTTTTCATCAAAGAAACTCTGCTGCCTGCCTCTCTTGGGCTCATTTCCCAGGAGAGAAGAAAGCAAAAGCATGCAGAGATGCCCTCTGTGTCCTTGACTTGGGTGTGTGTGTGTGTGTGTGTGTGTGTGCACACTCACTTGCATGTGTGTGTGTTTGGGGGCATATGGGGCATATCTTCCAAATAAGACAACCCGAGAGATGACACATCCAAACCATGTTGGAGAATGAAAAGGAATGCCAGGGGGCGCCTGGGTGGCTCAGTCGGTTGAGCGTCTGACTTCGGCTCACGTCATGATCTCACGGCTGGTGAGTTCAAGCCCCGCGTCGGGCTCTGTGCTGACAGCTTTGGAGCCTGGATCCTGCTTCCGATTCTGTGTCTCCGTCTCTCTCTCTGCCCTAACCCACTCGCATTCTGTCTCTGACTCTCTCAAAAATAAACATTTAAAAAAAAAGAAAAAAAGGAAAGGAATTCCAGGAAGGGGGTGATGGCAGTGGGGTGAGTACAACTGTTCCCTGGGGGACCTTTTCAAAGATATTATAACCCTACCATGAGCAGTAACATCATCTACCCAAAGCCAGCTTCACTCAAGATGGGTCTCACACATCAACAAAGCAGGGAGTCATCTAGAGGCCAACTGAGGGCCCAATTGCACCCCTAAATTTTACCTCCTCCACTGCCTTCCATAGTGCCCCCAAATTCCCAAGTAGGAGATTCACCTCTGTCCACAGATGCCCCTCTGCTCCAATGTAAATATCACTTCTACAAGTCTGTATGGGTGATTCTCGAACTTCAGCACAAACTGCTGAAGGGCTTGTGGAATCATGGGACCCTAGAGTCTCTGCTTCAGTAGATCTGGAGTGGTGCCTGGGAATCTGCATTTCTACAAGTTCCTCAGTGCTGCTGCCACTGCTGGTCCAGAGACCACTTGTCAAGAACCACTGGCCTGCCCTGAGAGACGCTGCTGATTTCATCGAACCGGCTCCAGTGCTACAGAAGCTGTAACATTTGACAGCGAAAGGCAGGAAAGATGTCCTGAAGAGAGGTGTACCGCCCAGGAGGGAGCCCCCTCCCACTGGACCAGCAGCCTGTGCCAGCAAATCCTGGGGTGAGGGTGGGGGGGTCTTCGCTCCTTTCCTTCAGGAGGGTACATGGCCAGGCCCCTCCAAGACAAGGAGGGCAATCTACAGTTGCTGTCTGAAGTCAGCCTTGGCAGGTGTGGAGCAGTCCCGTGGTGGGGCTCTGCGGCCATGGATTCCTTCCCTTTTGTGTTTACTGTTCACGTCCAAAGCTGCTTCTCCACACTCAGCCCTGTTTACCCGAACACTGCAAGTGAGGGGCCCGGCATGTGACTTTGAGACATCTGTTTTCTCTTTGCATGTTCTCATTCTGATTCCTCTCTCCACCACCCCCCTTGTCTTTCTCTATCACAATGCAGTTTCCCAGAAATAGAATTCTGACAAGCTCCAGGAAAATCCGAAGGGTCCACTCGGTTTAAACTACAATTGAAAATCTTCCTGCTTCCACTCTGAAAAGGAAAGCACGTGTTTTTTGGAATTGGAGACAAAAGGGCCACCCCCTCCCCCCAACCACACAGTCCTGCAGGATTGTTTCAGGACTGCAATTAGAAAGTGCTCTTTGGATGTTAAAAACAGACTTCTAAATAATACATGTGGGGTTTTTTTTTCAGAGAGAATAGCTTACAAAGGTCCAGTTAGTTACTCCTTTGCATATTAAGGAATTCTTTTCATCTATCAGAAGTATTCTGTGTATCAGGCCAGGAGCAAGGATAGAAACTTACAAGATTGAGAATAATTGTCTGACCAGTGAAAGATACTAATCCTGGTCTGATACCTATTCAGAAAAGGCAGCATTGCTCTAAGTACTGAGGCTAAAATGCCTAATGCAAAAGATTGTGGCCTAAAGGAGTAGTGGAATGGCCTGGAACAGAGATGGCCAAAGATACAACTGCTTTACTCTGTGACTTCTTGGAGGCAATGTTGTTTTGAGGAGCTCTTTAAGGAGAATGCTAAAACCGTGAGTCTAAACTCCCTGGCCCCATCCTCAAACCCCACAGAGCTCCTCTGTGACCCAGTGGGTCAGCTTGTTCCTGCTGAAGCATCTGCAGGGATTTCCCTTGGCAGCCCTTTATCCCCCAAACACCAAGTTAGTCTTGCTCATAGCAGTGTGAGTGCACACGTGTGCGCGCACTCACACACACACACACACACACACACACACACACCAGCTGTCTTTCCCCATCCTTGCTAAGCTGCAGTCATCATGAGATGTGTTCAAATAACAAAATCACTGTTCTGTGTATTTCTTGGCATTTACAGCAACACCTTGTCAGGTTTCTCCAACCCCATAAATACTCTGTCACAAAGGTCCCCCTTTATAGCCCAATGTGGAGGAGCTCAGCCATCTGCTTTCGGGATTCAACCGTTTTCACTTATCTTCCGCTTTGTTTTATGGGAAGGGATTAGGCCTGGATTTCCGCAGGTGCCCGGGTTTCATTCTACTGCCTGTCAGTTTTTCCATCTCCGGCCACATGTGTAGGCTGATAAGCAGAGCGCAGACACTCATCCTGCCTAAGGGATTGGTCCTTGTCAATGAACTTTAACCTCCTTGGTGTCACCCATATTATGAAGCACATCTTTCACTTTCTTGGGGATAAGCTGAGAAAAAAGAAAGGAAGGGAAGGGAAGGGAAGGGAAGGGAAGGGAAGGGAAGGGAAGGGAAGGGAAGGGAAGGGAAGAAAAGAAAAGAAAAGAAAAGAAAAGAAAAGAAAAGAAAAGAAAAGAAGAAAGAAAAGAAAAGAGAAAAAACCTGCTCTGGAATGATGTAGCCAAATGTTGCAATTCAAGAAAGCACAAGGGCTGTGGAATCCTCAGCCCCAAAAGACACCTCATCGGTGGATGTTTCTTGGGTTCTGAGTGAACAGAATAGCTGCACACGCTTTTGGAAAAACAAGGAGATTCTGAAATAGGAATCAGGTCCTTGAAGGAGGAGGAGAAGAGTTAAAATCTGCCACCTAGGTGCAAGGCAGGTATGCTTGTGGAAGGGAGAGTCTGACGATAGCCCACAGAGTGGTTCTTGAAGTATGTACCCAGAGCAGCAGCAGCAGCATCCCTGGGTACGTGTTAGAAATGCACACTCTTAGCGGCGCCCAGGTGACTGTTGGTAGAGTGTCTGACTTCAGCTCAGGTTATGATCTCACAGTTGGTGAGTTCGAACCCCACATCGGGCTCTGTGTCAACAGCTCAGAGCCTGAAGCCTGCTTTGGATTCTCTCTCTCTCTCTCTCTCTCTCTCTCTCTCTCTCTCTCTCCCCCCCCCCCCGCCACTTGTCTTCTGTCCCTCTCTCTCAAAACTAAATAAACATTAAGAGAAAGAAAGAAGGGAGGAAGGAAGGAGAAAAGAGAAGAGAAAAGGAAAAGAAAAGAGAAAAGAGAAGAGAAGGCAAGAAAAGAAAAGAAAAGAAAAGAAAAGAAAAGAAAAGAAAAGAAAAAGAAAAAAGAAAAGAAAGGAAAAGAAAAGAAAAGAACACTCTGAGCCCCACCCCAGATCTATTCATCAGAAGCCACATTTCATAAGCTCTCCTGGTGACCGGGAGGTATATCAAAGTTGGAGGTGGACAGGTTTAGCGGTTGGCATTGGGGTGGTACATGTTGGCTGTGTGTAGCTGGCAGCCTTCTGGCATAACAGGGCAGAGGCCCTCCTGGTTCTAGACCAGCTGGCAATCTGGGTCAGTCACTTTACTGCTTGGGACAGCTGTAGAAGATCCCTGGTTTTCCACCCTGACTCCACGTTGGAATCATTTGGAAAATCAGCCCAGGTCCTACTCCCTGAGATTCTGATATCATCTTGCTAGCTCTAAAACCCAGTTATTTGGCCAATTCTATGGCTCTAGATAAGTATGAGAAGTTAAAAAAAATTTCAAATTTAAAGCTAAAGCTAGGAATCACCCTAAGTCTTGATTTGTTTTATTATATCCCTGATTTAAGTTGGTTGAAGAATAATAATTATCGAAAGCTCTGATTAATTAGTTTCCAGTTAATCAAAGTCTGACTCTGACATATTTCTTTTAGTGGATTTTGTACTTCATATGGGAACTTTCACAACATGTTTTCAGTCTCCCTTCTGAACCACTGCATTGCATGAAACCCCTTCCTATGGGGATTTCTTGCTGTTTTATTTGGGGCACAGACACTGTGGTTTTGGTTTCCATTGACTGACCTATTGAGCTTCCCCACTTCGGATAAGTTTGGCTAGCTGAATCAATTTATATAGTCTCCTCTGAGTTGTCACCCCTAGTGACGAGCAGAAAATTGAAATTTGCAAGCCATTGGCTGTTAAGATGGTACATAAGACTTTAAGATTTGTTAGGGTGGGGGAAAAAGGAAAGAAAAACTCAACTGGCCAGATTAGGAGTTTTTCATGGGGTTTGTTTTGTTTTTTCGGTTTTTGGTTTTTGTGGGGTTTTTTGGTTTTTGGTTTTGGTTCTGTCAAAAAAAAAGCTCTATCTATACATGGTGTCTTTTTTTTTTAATTTTTTTTAACGTTTATTCATTTTTGAGAGACAGAGAGAGACAGAGCATGAGTGGGGAAGGGGCAGGAAGAGAGGGAGACACAGAATCTGAAGCAGACTCCAGGCTCTGAGCCATGAGCCCAGAGCCTGTTGCGGGGCTTGAACCCACGAACTGGGAGATCATGACCTGAGGTGAAGTCGGACGCTCAGCCGACTGAGCCACCCAGATGCCCCTATACATGGTGTCTTTTTAAGAGGCTTTTCATAGGAGAGCCTTAGGCAAAACTGAAAACCTGTCTGTGGAGCCATTAGGAACCAGCAGCCCCTTCCAGTTTCTCTTTCAGAGCCACCCCACCCCCAGTTTTGGGGTCCTGCTGTCTCTTGAACACTTGTTTCATCCTTCTCTGTCCAAGGACCAGATTTTTCTGATTCTCCACACTCATGACAGAAGATGGTGACCCGCCACTTTTGAGTTTATGACACTCAAATAGAGGCAAATGACCTCTAACTAACATGAGTCTTTTGGTCACAGCTCTGAAAACCCATGAGATAGAATGTGATGGCGCAGTGCAGATTACGTCCACATTCATTTCAGTCTGTGGCCACCAATGAGTAGAAAGACTTTCACTACAAACATGGTTGTCATCATTCACTATGTTGGGGAACAAGAATTAAAGCTCAGAGAAAGGGGAACATCAGGAACTAGGCAGATTCCCCAAAAGGAGTTTTCAACCAATACCCACTTATTTGAATAATAGAGTTTCAGCACCAGGTTCTCTGAGCCCCACCATTATTCCTTCAAGCTGGGCTTTCGTCAGGTCTGTCAGAGACATCGTCCCCACCCAATCCCTCCCATGCCTCACTGAGCAGGGCTGGAGGCAACAGATGAGTCTGTGCACTATATTGTCTCGAGCATGACTCATATGACAAAGACCGATAGTTATCCGCAATATCTATTTCTTCTTCTCCTATAAAATTGGAACTTGTGCTTAGGCGGATGGCAAGCCAGAATAACGATTACATGTCTTAGACTCCCTTACATCCAGGTATGACCATTTGACTAAGTTCTGGCCATCAGGGTCTGACCAAAAATGATAAGTACAACTTTTAAGCCATGCTCATAAAGGCTTTCCCTCTCCTCATCCTTCTTCCTCCATCCTACTGCTCAGAACATGAGCATGGCAGCCAGGCATCTTGGATGGTGAAGACCAGGGAATACTCTAAGGTTGGCCGAGCAACAACATAGATGGAGGCTGGGTCCCTGGTGGCATTAGAGAGCAGAGCCACCATATCAGCTTGACCATTTACATGAGACATACATACATACATACATCTACCTTGTTTAAATCACTTTTATTTTTTATGTCTGTCCAACACAACTGAAACTATGTCCTAATACTGCATGTACAATCATAAAGTTCCAGAACTGTAGTGTTATAATTTAGAAATTATCCAGTCCAACCCTTCATAGCACAAATGAGGATTTAGTGACTAAGAAGAAACAGTGAGTACCTCATTGCACATCTTGGACTCAACCTAGGTTTTCTTCTTTTTTTTTTTTTTTAATTTAAATCCAAGTTAGTTAACATATAGTGTAATAATGGTTTTGGGAGTAGAATTTAGTGATTCATCACTAACATATCCCACCCAGTGCTCAACCCAGCAAGTGCCCTCCCTAATGCCCATCACCCATTTAGCCCTTCCCCCCTACCAACACCCAACCAGCACACCTCAGTTTGTTCTCTGTATTTAAGTCTCTTATAGTTTTCCTGCCTCTCTCTTTTTATCTTACTTTTCCTTCCCTTCCCTGACGTTCATCTGTTTTGTTTCTTAAATTTCACATATAAGTGAAATCATATATTTGTCTTTCTCTGACTGACTCGTTTCACTTAGCGTAATACCCTCCAGTTCCATCCACATTGTTGCAAATGGCAAGATTTCATTCTTTTTCATTGCCGAGTAATGTTCCATTGTATACACATACCACCTCTTCTTTATCCATTGGTCAATCGATGGATATTTTCAACCTAGATTTTCTGACGCCTTCCCGCCCCTCTTCCAGTCCCAGAACTTTTTCTATCTGACTGCATTGATCTTCTCCACTAAGAAGACAGTGAATATTCACCAAGGTATGATCAAATTCGGTTTTTGAAAACTTTTTCCTACATACAAGATGATGCGTACATGAAACAAGAGCAATCCCCTTTTTATAAAAGGAACAAAGAGTTCCATTCTGGCTCTGCCTACTTTTATTTCTTTACAGCTCACACTTTGAATCCTCACTGTATCTGCACTCCCTCAAAGCCAGATCCAGCATGAGGTGGGTGCCATGGGACCTGCAGGAAGACACTGAATCTCCCTGGGCCTTCCATTCCTCCTTTGAAAAATAAAATTAGACAAACCCAATCACCTCTGAAATGCTGAAGTTCTGTTAAGATTGTGGGCTCTCCAGTCTGATCCAGACAAAAATGTGATTTCCTTGGAAACCATTTCCCACATTCAAAGGACAAAACTAAGCTTTTGAACACGAAGGCTTCAAGCACCATGCATCTCACGCTCCCCACTGCCCTCTGCTGGGTGCACAGGACTTGGCATAATGGTAGGCGGAGTGCCATGACCAATCGCTCACAATCAGCTGGTGTTGTGCTAACGTGCTATTTGCCCTTTCCCTTTTGTGGAATGAATGGAGACAGCTGTGATTCCCTGTGCCCCAGAGTGCAACTTGGAAATCGGGACCTTCGAGAGCAAAGGTGGACAGGGAAGACCAATGGTGATACCGCTCTTGCACTTCCCTTCAGTTAGCCCTTCTTGGTGCTTATGAGAATAGAACCTGGGTTTGGAACTTCCATCATCACCCATTTTGTGGGGAAGGAAAGGCACATATAGATCTCCCAAACACCCACAGTCTGCTTCTACCCCACGTCAAACCCATTGTTTGATTTTGGAAAGAGAAAAGTAAATACATGGGGAGATGAAATCAGAAGAAAGTGGAAAGGACCCCAAAAAGTTGTTTGTCTCAACTAACTCATAAGAGAGTGAAGAGTATAGAAAGAAAATCAAAGTGGAATTCGATAGTATACATACCGTCATCTACTTCTTGCCTTTAAAATAATAATTTTAAATTACCCCATTACTGGGAGGAGCCAAGATGGCAGAACAGCATGAAAGGGGATTTTTTTGTTTGTTTGTTTGTTTGTTTTTGCATCTCTCTTCCATGAAATACAGCCAGATCAACACTAAACCATCCTGCACACCTAGAAAACTGATCTGAGGATTAACATAACAATATGCACAATCTGAACCATAGAACTCTGCAGGTACCCAGCAAGGAGAGGTGAACTGGGGAAGAAAGAAGCCGCAGAGGGCAGGGAGCTGTTTTTGCCTGTGGAGAGAGGATGGAGATCGGGGGGAGAGTACAGAAAAAGCACCCCCTACCAAAAGCAGCTTGAGAGAAAGTGGGAAAGTGGAAACAGCCACAGGGACCGAACAAAAAAGGGAGAAAGGAGAAAGGAGAGGGTTTAAATTCCATTAAGACTCTATAAACAGGGGGAGCACAGAGTCTGAAACTCTGCAGCTCAATACGTGGTGGTGCTCTGGTGGGAAGGGCGAGTCCTCAGGAGCAGACTGAGGTCTGAAGGGTCCTCAGGCCACATGCAGAGAGGCAGTTCCCCTGCTGGAAGGACACTTGGTAGAGGCTGTGCAACCACCACACAGGCAGGGTCCCAGTGGACCCTGGAGAACAACCATATTCACTGGTGCTGGAACAAGGACATTAAGGGTGAAGCCTGGTACCAGATGTGTGTTGTGATTTTCCATATCCCTGAAACACTGCTACCTGATCGCATGAAATTTTTCTGGGGGGGACTGGCACCCAGCTGCAGTCTCTGGGCATCGGCAGCACCACAGTTCCACAAACATTCCAGGGGGCGGGCCAGCACCCTGCCATTGCTCGGTGAGACTCTCCCCCAGACGGTCAGAATGGATCAAAGCCACAGTTCCTTAAAAGTGAGGGGTTGGGAAATACAGCTGCATCTGAGATAAAACTCAAGAGGGAGGTGCCGCCTGACAACCTGACAGCTTGGTCACGGACAGTATAAAAGCAGGAAGTGGACGGAAGCCAGAGACAAAGGATGGGTGCAATATTGCTGGTCAGGGAGAACAGAGTTCCGATACTAGAGACTGGGTAGCTGGGTAATGTCATTTTTTCACCCCTCCCACACATGCGCATACACACCTACAAATGCCACAACAGTCCAACCCAGTAAACTCAGCAGCACCACTTGGTGGAGAATAGAGGCATTACACTAAGCCCCACCCAACTGGGCCAGTCTCATTCTTCAGGAACACAAATCTCTCCTCCTACTTAGTTTATGGACTATAAAGAGCTTCATAGTTTGACTTCTAGGAGAAACCCATGTAATTCCAATCATATTTCAGTCTGTTTGCTGGTCCATCTATTAAATTTTTTTCTTTTTCTTTTCTTATTCTTGAATACAGAAAGAAAAAATTTATTTTTATTTCCAATTGTTATTTAAAATATTTTTCTTTAATTTTTTTCTACTATATGTTTTACCTTTTGTAAATTTTTTAAATTCTATTTTACTTCCATCATTTCATTTTATTCTTTTTTAATTGATGTTTATTTTGAGAGAGACAGAGACAGAGACAGAGCATAAGTGGGGGAGGGGCAGAGAGAGGGAGACACAGAACCCAAAGCAGGCTCCAGGCTCTGAGCTATCAGCACAGAGCCTGATGTGGGGTTCGTCATGGACAATGAGATCATGACCTGAGCCAAAGTCAGACACTTAACCAACTGAGCCACCCAGGTGCCCCTCATTTTATTCTATTTCACTATATTCATTTTTTCAAATTTTCAAACATTTCCCTTTTTTTTTCTTTTTTTCTTATTTTCTTTTTTTTTTCTTTTCTTATCTTTCCCTTTTTCCTCTAATCTACCAAGCTCCATTCAACAATGAGACCAAAACACACCTAGGATCTAGCATCATTTATTTGATTGTGTGTGTGTGTGTGTGTGTGTGTGTGTGTTTCTTAATTGTTTAATTTTAATTTTTTTTTACCTTATTAATTCCTTTCTTCCTTCAAAATGACAAGACAAAGGAATTCATCCCAAAAGAAAGAGCAGGAAGAAATGACAGCCAGGGACTTAATCAACACAGATATAAGCAAGATGTCTGAACCAGATTTTAGAATCATGATAACAGTACTAGCTGGGGTTGAAAATAGATTAGAGGGGCGCCTGGGTGGCGCGGTCGGTTAAGCATCCGACTTCAGCCAGGTCACGATCTCACGGTCCGTGAGTTCGAGCCCCGCGTCAGGCTCTGGGCTGATGGCTCAGAGCCTGGAGCCTGTTTCCGATTCTGTGTCTCCCTCTCTCTCTGCCCCTCCCCCGTTCATGCTCTGTCTCTCTCTGTCCCAAAAATAAATAAACGTTGAAAAAAAAATTTTTATAAAAAGGAAAATAGATTAGAATCGCTTTCTGTGGAGATAAAAGAAGTAAAAGCTAGTCAGGAAGGATGAAACAAAAAATGCTATACCTGGCTGCAAGCTTGAATGGATGTTACAGTGACAAGGATGGATAAGGCAGATGAGCAAATCAGTGATAAGGAGGACAAACTTATAGAGAATAAAGAAGCAGAAAAAGAAAGAGGGAGTATAAGGCAAAAGAGCACTATTTAAGAATTAGAGAAATCAGTGACTCATTAAAAAGGAACAACATCAGAATCATAGGGGTCCCAGATGATGAAGAAAGAGAAAAAGGGGTAGAAGAGTTATGTGAGCAAATCATAGCAGAAAACTTTCCTAACCTGGGGAAAGACACAGACATCAAAATACAGGAAGCACAGAAGACCACCATTAGATTCAACAAAAACCAACCATCAACAAGGCATATCATAGTCAAATTCACAAAATACTCAGGCAAAGAAAGAATCATGAAAGCAGCAAGGGGGAAAAAAGTCCTTAACCTACAAGGGAAAACAGATCAGGTTTGCAGCAGACCTATCCACAGAAACTTGGCAGGCCAGAAACAGGATATATTCAATGTGCTTAATTGGAAAAATATGCAGCCAAGAATTCTGTTGTTTTTTTTTTTTTTAGACCAAAGGTTTATTCAATTGTGATGACCTCTAAAAGGTACAGAGTATTTATTTATTTATTTATTTATTTATTTATTTTAGTCTTTTCTCCCCTCAGAGAGTCCCCCTTAAAATTTCTTGCAGGGCTGGTTTAGTGCCCTTTAGTTGAAGTCTGTGATTCTAAATAGAAGGTGATATAAAAAATTTCCCAGGCAAACAACAACTAAAGGGCACTAAACCAACACTGCAAGAAATTTTAAGGGGGACTCTCTGAGGGGAGAAAAGACTAAAATACATACATACATACATACATACATACATACATAAATACCAAAAGCAACAAAGATTATAAAGGACCAGAGAACACTACCAGAAACTCCAACTCTACAGGCAACATAATGGCAATAAATTCATATCTTTCAGTACTCTAAATGTCAATGGACTAAATGCTCCAATCAAAAGACACAGGGTAACAGAATGGATAAGAAAACATGATCCATCTATATGCTGTTTACAAGAGACCCACTTTAGACCTAAAGACACCTTCAGATTGAAAGTAAGGGGTTGGAGAACCATCTATCATGCTAATGGTCAACAAAAGAAAGCCAGAGTAGCCATACTTATATCAGACAATCTAGACTTGAAAATAAAGACTGTAACAAGAGATGAAGAAGGGCATTATATCATAATTAAAGGGTCTATCCACCAAGAAGACCTCAGATGTAATCCACATTGTTTTGTGGATACTGAACCAGCCCTCCATCCCAGGTATAAATCCCACTTGGTCCTGGTGAATAATTTTTTTAATGTATTGTTGGATCCGGTTGGCTAATAAGTTGTTGAGGAATTTTGCATCCATGTTAATCAGGGAAATTAGTTTATAGTTCTCCTTTTTAGTGGGGTCTTTGTCTGGTTTTGGAATCCAGGTAATGCTCCAAGGTTATGCTCCAAATGTGAAAGCACCCAAATATATAAATCAATTAATCACAAACATAAAGAAACTCATTGATAATAATGCCATACTAGTATGGGAATTCAACATGCCACTTACAGCAATGGACAGATCATCTAAACAAAAAATCAACAAGAAAACAATGGCTTTGAATGACACACTGGACCAGATGAACTTAACAGATATATTCAGAACATGTCATCCTAAAGCAGTGGAATATACATTCTTCTCCAGTGCGCATGGAACATTCTCCAGAATAGATCACATACTGGGACACAAATCAGCCCTCAACAAGTATAGAAAGATCGAGATCATACCGTGCATATTTTCAGACCACAACAGTATGGAACTCGAAATCAACCACAAGAAAAAATGTGGAAAGATAACAAATACTTGGAGACTAAAGAATATCCTACTAGAGAATGAATGGGCTAACCAAGAAGTTAAAGAAGAAATTAAAAATACATGGAAGCCAATGAAAATGATAACACTACAGCCCAAAACCTCTGGGATGCAGCAAAGGTGGTCATAAGAGGGAAGTATATAGCAATCCAGGCCTTCCTAAAGAAGGAAGAAAGGTCTCAGATATACACCTTAACCTTACAACTTAAAGAGCTAGAAAAGGAACAGCAAATAAAACCCAAAACCAGCAGAAGATAGGAAATAATAAAGATTAGAGCAGAAATTAATGTTATCAAACCTAGATAGATAGATAGATAGATAGAGATATATATCAATGAACCAGAAGCTGGTTCTTTGAAATAATTAACAAAATGGATAAATCCATAGCCAGTTTGATCAACAAGAAAAAGGAAAGGACCCAAATAAATAAAATCAAGAATGAAAGAGGAGAGATCACAACCAACACAGCAGAAATATAAACAATAATAAAAGAATATTATGAGCAATTATGTGCCAATAAAATGAGCAATCTGCAAGAAATGGACAAATTCCCAGAAACATATACACTATCAAAACTGAAACAGGAAGAAATAGAAAATTTGAACAGATCCATAACCAGTAAAAAAATCAAATTAGTAATCAAAAATCTCCCAAAAAACAAGAGTCCAGGGCCAGATGGCTTTCCATTTAAAGAAGAATTAACACCTATTCTCTTGAAGCTGTTCCAAAAAATAGAAATGGAAGGAAAACTTCCAAAGTCTCTCTATGAAGCCAATATTACCTTGATTCCAAAACCAAAGACCCCACTAAAAAGGAGAACTATAAACTAATTTCCCTGATTAACATAGATGCAAAATTCCTCAACAACTTATTAGCCAACCAGATCCAACAATACATTAAAAAAATTATTCACCATGACCAAATGGGATTTATACCTTGGATGGAGGGCTGGTTCAATATCCACAAAACAATCAATGTGATTCATCACATCAGTAAAAAAGGACAAGAATCATATGGTCCTCTCAATAGATGCAGAGAAAGCATTTCACAAAATACAGCATCCTTTCTTGATAAAAAACCATCAAGAAAGTACGGACAGAAGGATCATACCTCAAGATCATAAAAGCCATATATGAAAGACCCATGCTCGCCACTGTTATTTAACATAGTATTGGAAGTCTAAGCCTCAGCAATCAGACAACACAAAGAAATAAAAGGCATCCAAATCAGCCAGGAGATCAAACTTTCCCTCTTCACAGATGACATGATACTCTATACAGAAAACCCAAAAGATTCCACCAATAACACGGCTAGAATTCATCCATGAATTCAGCAAAGTGACAGGATATAAAGTCAATGTACAGAAGTAAGCTGCATTCCTATACACCAATAATGAAGCAACAGAAAGAGAAATCAAGGATTAATCCCATTTATAATTGCACCAAAAACCATAAAATACCTAGGAATAAACCTAACCAAAGAGGTGAAAAATCTATACACTGAAAACTATAGAAAGCTTATGAAAGAAATTGAAGAAGACACAAAAAAATGGAAAAATATTCCATGCTCCTGGATAGGAAGAACAAATATTGTTAAAATATCAATACTACCCAAAGCAATATACATATTCAATGCAATACCTATCAAAATAACACCAGCATTCTTCATAGAGCTAGAACAAACAATCCTAAAATTTTTATGGAACCAGAAACGACCCCAAATAGCCAAAGCAGTCTTGAAAAAGAAAACCAAAACTGGAAGCATCACAATCCCGGACTTCAAGCTGTATTACAAAGCTGTAATCATCAAGACAGTATGGCACTGGCACAAGGACAGACACTCAGATCAATGGAACAGAATAGAGAACCCAGAAATGGACCCACAAACGTATGGCCAACTAATCTTGGACAAAGCAGGAAAGAATATCCAATGGAATAAAGACAGTCTCTTCAGCAAGTGGTGCTGGGAAAACTGGACAGCGACATGCAGAAAAATGAACCTGGACCACTTTCTTACACCATACGCAAAAATAAACTCAAAATGGATGAAAGACCTAAATGTAAGACAGGAAGCCATCAAAATCCTCAAGGAGAAAGCAGGCAAAAACCTCTTTGATCTTGGCCGCAGCAACTTCTTACTCAACAGGTCCCCAGAGGCAAGGGAAACAAAAGCAAAGTGAACTATTGTGACCTCATAAAAATAAAAAGCTTCTGCACAGCGAAGGAAACAATCAGCAAAACCAAAAGGCAACCGAGGGAATAGGAGAAGATATTGGCAAAGGACATATCAGATAAAGAGTTAGTATCCAAAATCTATAAAAAACTTATCAAACTCAATGCCCCAAAAACAAATAATCCAGTGAAGAAATGGGCAAAAGACATGAATAGACACTTCTCCAAAGAAGACATCCAGATGGCCAACAGACATCCAGATGGCCAGATGGCCAACAGCACATGAGAAAATGCTCAACATCACTCATCATCAGGGAAATACAAATCAAAACCACCATGAGATACCACCTCACACTTGTCAGAATGGCTAACATGAACAACTCAGGCAACAACAGATGTTGGTGAGGATGCAGAGAAAGAGGATCTCTTTTGCATGCTGGTGGGAATGCAAACTGGTACAGCCACTCTGGAAAACACGATGGAGGTTCCTCAAAAAATTAAAAATAGAACTACCCTCCAACCCAGCAATTGCACTACTAGGTGTTTATCCAAAGGGTGCAGGTATGCTGTTCGAAGGGGCACAGGCACCCCAATGTTTATAGCAGCACTATCAACAATAGCCAATACCTACTCTATTGGAAGTCTACTAAAATTAAATTTGGCTCTTTTTTACTTCTTTGCTGCTCACACTTTAGCTCCTCACTGGACTGTCATGTTACTCATTACAAAGCAAGATGTAGCCTCCATGACCTCCCTGCAAGGGGATTGCTGCTGGAGCACCAGTAGTCCAGGACAGACAGTGATCACACCTCCAGCAGGGAGAATTTATGGAGTCTTTAAAGGGGACTCCTGATCTCTCAGTCAGAGCCAGGGAGACAGGAGGAAGAGCTCGTGAGGCTTGCAGGCATGTGCTCGCTCTCTCTTTCTCTCTCTCTCTGGTACAGAAGCAGCCCCTGGATTAAGCCACAATAGAGAACTATACCAGGGGTTGATGATGTCCTGTGCACTTCTGGCCTCAGAATGTTTCACCTTCCCCCATTTGTCTCCTAGGCCCTGGGGAAACATGAATATTTGTACAGTACACACAGAGGACAAGCCTAAAGGCCGGGACGCTATCCAAAGCCCAAGCCCAAGGCTCTCTGCTTGGAATCACGAGACGCCAGGCTCTGCCACAGGGAAAAGAGAAGGGCCTTTTCAGGACAAACATCTCCAAGGCAGAGGGTCTCCAAGGTAGGCTGATTTCTCCCACATCTCTGGAGCATGACCACTCTTGTCTTTCTCAATGCCAGTTTGGCTGGTTGTGCTCCAAGGGGCTGAAGTGGGGAGGGAATCAAGACCGGGACACTTACCATACATTATCTCAGTTAATCTGCACAACCGCTCGAGAGCTATGCATGACTGTTATCCACATTTTACAGATTCAGAGAGAGTAAGTGAATGGCCCAAGATCATATGATGGGTCTGTGGTGAAGTCGGGATTCCAGCCCAGATCTGAGCTCGGCACTAAATTATAAGATCTGCTGGACCATAGCTGCTCATAGGTGAAGCCAGCAGGTGGGGCCGGCTCTAGCGTGTATCAACGTTGCCTGCTTCCTGAAGGAAGGGTCTGTGAGAGTGTCCCCTGAGAGCACAACTGGGACTGCCTGTTACCTTCCACTTAGGAGTTGCTTTTCCTCCAACACTCCTGCTACCCTGCGGTTCACATTCTGGGAAATTCATAATCAGGATAATGAATTTTTTCTTCTCAGTTCCTGTTTTTGAATGCTCTCCATTTGAAAGAACACAGATTCCTATTGTAAGAACCATTGGTAGTTTCTATCATTGGGTTTCTCTATGTGTCTCGGAAAACTTCAAAAATCCAAAGTTGAGGGGCACCTGGATGGCTCAGTCAGTTAAGCATCCAACTCTTGATTTTGGCTCAGGTCATGATCTCATGGTTCGTGAGTCCCAGCCCCAAGCTGGACTCTGTGCTGACAGTGCTGAGCCTCTTTGGGATTCTCTCTCTCCCTCTCTCCCTCTCCCTCTCTCTCTCTCTCTCTGTCTCTGCCCCTCCCCTTATCTCTCTTCCTCCCCCCCCCCTTTCAAAATAAATAAATAAATTTTTAAAATTTTTTTTAAAAAATCCAAAGTTGAATTGATGACCTTGTCTTTCTCTTTTGCCACATGGAATTTCTCTAAAATGAGCCATCATTTCTATGCCTCGTAGATTCTCAGTCTTGCTCTTAGAAAAATGAATGTAAGACGTCTTTTGCAAAGGGCAGCACAAGTTTGAAAAATATTCCAGGGAGGTTTCTATGTTCACATGCTGGATCAGGACTTTGGTCTATTGAAGCCAGTCCAGGCCTGCATTTATACCAGCAGGCAGGTATACGGAGGGCGGACAGGGGCCCCTGGCTCCTGTTCCACCAACTGACACCGATTGCAAATTACTGTGAATTATAATCTTTCCCACGTAAAAAATTGTCTTTAGGAAAAAGAGATTATTCTGTATCCACTCGAGATAACCACTTCAAATTTCAAAGTTAATGGGTTAAAGAATGCTAAGGAGGCAAAAACAATCACCAGACAATGGTAATTAAACCAGAATCAAATTACTAATTAAGAATAGACCCAGGAAAACAAAACTTGCTTCAGCCAAACTGAAATCTATAGGAGGTACAAGTTGAACTCATGGCATTTAGCATTTCAACTTGCAAGTCACGATACAATTTCGAGACAGTGCCTGCTGAGGACAAGCGGCTGCCAGGACGTCATCCACTGCAGCCGGATTCTAACACCTCCATCAGGGCAATGTTTTAAACTGAGTGGATAACAACATACTCCAATAACCTCCGCTTCCATAAATTCAACCCTGCCAGTATTTGTGAACACTGAATTCTGAAAATCACATCATAAATAAAAATTTTACAAGCCGCCACCTCTTCTTTAAACTCGGCCATGGACCATAAAAAAATTATGAAGTTACGTCTCTCCAAAATGTGCACAGTCTCCGGGGCCAGGGGAGCCTCAGCAGATGAAAGAGGAAGGCCCGTGGCCCCTGGAGGCCCAAGCAGCCTTTGCCTCAACTGGGAGATGCCTCTACATCTCGTAACTCCTACAGCTTTGCCCTTAAAATGAAAACTTAGACACCTGCCTCACCTTCCCAAAGATGCTGCTTGAAATCCCAATTTATAAGTCATCAGAGAACTCAGTGATACCACTAAAACATTTGTATATCACTTTGTTTTTCCATATGTTTAGTCCTCAAACTAGGTCTGTAATGTTGCAAATAAGTTCAGAGAGCCCCCAAAGATTAATTCCAAAGTCACAGGGCTAGCCAACAGCAGAAGCAGAACTCACACTCAGGTCTTCTGGCTCCAAGTGTGTGCTCTTTGCACTACATGATGCATTGCTTTCATCACAGAAACCTCAAAATTTTGTGTGCTTTATTAAGAGAGCTGAAATATTGTAGCTATGCTAACATTCGTTCAATGCTACGGGCATAGGCTAAAGATAAGTTTCTTGCCATCCCAGAATTTGACCAGTCAAGGCATGGATCCTCATATCAAGGAAATATGAAAATATAGTATTTTCACATTTAAGAGAAAATGCCTGCGAACATTTTTGGGGACATAGACATGGGGTCGGAGGGTAGCACCCTTGCTTTTATTCATTCCAAAAATTAGCACACCATTCCTGAAGATCTCTTACACATCTATTTACGTGTAGCTATGAATTCAAATCAGATGGCCACCTTGGAGCCAGCTGTTGTTTCTCCAGCCCAAGAAAATCTCCACAAACTCCCCCAGGCACTAAATTACTACCTCCATCCTCTTCTTTTAACCTCAAACTGGGTCACCTTCTAATCAAGAAAAATTAATGACTAGCAACATATTTTTCTTTTCCTCTTAATTAGAGTAATTCCATCCTGGCAGTAACTCTCAGACTGAAACTATGCTAATGGCAAAGTTCTCATTCAGAAAAAAGGGACAAGCCACCAAAAGTAACTAGCCCAGGGGTGCCTGGGTGGCTCAGTCTGTTAAGCATCCGACTTTGGCTCAGGTCATGATCTAGCAGTTTGTGGGTTCAAGTCCTGCGTTGGGCTCTGGGCTGACAGCTCAGAGCCTAGAGCCTGCTTCGGGTTCTGTCTCTTTCTATCTCTGTCTCTCTCTGTCTCTCTGTCTCTCTCTCTCTCTCTCTCTGTCTCTCTCTCTCTCTCTGCCTCTCCCCACCCAAAAATAAATAAAAGTTAAAAAAAAAATTGTTTTTGAAGTAACTAGTCCATGCTATGCCTGGTAAACTGCTAGTCAAGAGAGCAGGCCCACAACCGATTTACCATGAAGCCAATGAAGCTTCAGCTTAAGGGACCCTCACACAGCCGGCCCCTCCCAAGGCCTGGAGCCGTGGTGCGCACGGTCATACGTGTTTGCCAAATTTTCAGAAGGGAGACATTTTAACCGCAACTGGTTAAGATTAATCCCTTGCCACTCGAACTTTCCCTCAGCCATACCTCCCTCCCAGATTAGGCAGCACCGGAGTGGTGGCTGGAATTTTGGGAATCCAGACAAGGAGCAGTGTGGAGTTCATTCAGTTTGGGTTTAGAGACCCATCTGTCTGTAGCCCGCAGTCATTTCCATGAATAGGTAAGTTAGTGCTGGCTGTCCCAGTCTAAAGAGGGCTTTCCTGAATTCGCCTCCCACCCACAGAGCCCACTGATCCAAGCCACAGAGGGTGAGGGCCAGAGATCACATCGCATCGCATTGCCCATACCGGACAAAGTACTTTAACTCCTCAGAGCCTCAATGTCTCATCTGTGAAATGAGGCTATAACATCGCCTCTCTCAGAGACTGACATGATTTATTAAAATCGATTATTACTGGGGTGCCTAGGTGGCTCAGTCGGTTTATGCATCTGACTCTTGATTTCAGCTCAGGTCTTGATCTCACTGTTTGTGGGATCGAGCCCCACATCAGGCTCTGTGCTTATTGGCATGGAGCCTCCTTGGGATTCTCTCTCCCTCTCACTCTGACCCTCCCTGCTCACTCTCTTGCGCGTGCAAAATAAATAAACATTAAAAACAAAAACAAAAACAAAAAATGTCTAAAATCGATTATTAACACTAGCGTTACTCTATATCGGGCGTGGTGTTATGTGCTTAACATACATTATCTCAATTAAATCCAGGCTTAGAGAAATTAAGTAATTTATCAAAGGTCACGCAGCTGACAAACTAAGGAGCCACGAGATGAATATGAAGAGTCTTTCAACCACTATGCTACCCAGGGGCTCAACCTAGATGCTCAGTATCGCCATTAATGCCTAACATTTAAGGGAACAGGCACTCACAGAAGAATGATGGCAGTCAAGATCATGCTGGAGGTGGGGGCTGAGGGGGTTGTTGTACAGGACAGACAGAAGACCTAGGCTCTAGTCCAAGGGCAGGATAGGGATCATAACCTGCAGGGAAACATCAACAAAAACAACTACCATGTGCCAACCTGCATCCTAGGCATATCCCATGTATTTAAATTGGGATTCTTTGACATATATTAAACCACCAAAAAAAATTGAAAATCAAATTAATCATATTCAATGTTGGCAACATTTTGCCCACCTGCTACATTCATTTATTCATGTCAGGTATGTAAATTGCTACACTCCTAGAAAGCAATTTGACAACATATATCAGAAATCATGAAGACATTCATACCCTTTGACACATTAATCCCACTGCTGGAAATGTATCCTAAGGAAATCTTTGAAAGAAAGCAAAAGATCTATTCACACAAAGATATTCACTACAATGATATTTGTGATTCTGAGACTCTGGAAGCCTCTGAAATGACCACAGAAGGGAATTGATAGGTAAATGATAGCACTCCACCTTGATGGAATAACATGCGCTCATTAAAATGATTCATGGGGTCTATGCAGAACGTGGGCAAGCACATCACATGTGCAAAAGGACTCGGCAACAATTATGCTATTTTTGCAACTATAGATCTGTATGGATAATGGCAGGAAGCACAACCAAACAATTCCTGCAGGGTGAGGTATTGCGAGAAATCTCATTCTTACACCTTTTTTTTTTTAATTTTTTTTTTTAATTTTTTTTTAAAGACAATTTTTTTTAGAGACAGAGCATGAATGGGGGAGGGTCAGAGAGAGAGGGAGACACAGAATCGGAAGCAGGCTCCAGGCTCCAAGCCATCAGCCCAGAGCCCAACGCGGGGCTCGAACTCCCGGACCGCGAGATCGTAACCTGAGTTGAAGTCGAACACTTAACCGACTGAGCCACCCAGGCGCCCCAATGTTTATTTATTTTTAAGAGAGAGAGAGAGAGAGACAGAGTGAGAGTGGGAGAGGGGCAGAGAGAGAGAGAGAGAGAGAGAGACAGACAGACAGACAGAATCCGAAGCAGGTTCCAGGCTCCAAGCTGTCAGCACAGAGTCCGATGCAGGGCTGGAACCCACCAACCGTGAGATCATGACCTGAGCTAAAGTCGGAAGTTTGACTGACTGAGCCACCCAGGCGCCCACCCTTGGAGTGTTCTCATGGTGGTGTTAAATGAAAGCTAGGGGGAAACAGAGCCCACAAAGCCCAGCGCAAGTGAGAGCAGCTGTCAGAGGGCTGGAGGACAGAGCCGATTGAGGACTATGGACAATTCCAGCAAATAGCTCAGCCTTGGTCCACCAGCCAAACCAGGACTCTGGCTTCTCCACCTTTCCAATCAGCAGCACCCAAACTGCTCTGAGTCTCAGTTTCTTTAATTGTACTATTGTACTTACATGTACTATTACCTTTTGGGGGGCAACCTCGCAGGGTTGTGGGGGGTGAAGGGTCCATTCAGATAATGCTGTTTCACTGCACTTAAGAACACCTTTCTAGCATCTGTCCAAAGACATCAGAAAATCAAAGGTACGGCTCCAGCCTTCCAGTCCAGATCCTGGGGTGGAACAGGTTTACCAGCTGGCCCTTAAGTCTCTAGCTCTAAGTGCTCATGTGCAGTGGGCTGGCTGCCTCACTAGTGTTGCAAAGCACAGGTCCAAGTTAAGTCCCTTATTGTGGGGGGGTATCTCCTGCTGTTGCCCTCTCCAGTGTATCTTTCCAGGCATGCTGTACACCCATTCTCTTCAGGGCCAAGAGAATTCCTCAATTCTCCCTCTTGAGCCACCATTAAAAGAAGAAAATATCATTCTCCTGCCCAGTTACCCCTGACTTGCACCACACTAGGTGCAGGAACCACCTGGAGCCAACTCTGAAGCCACCCAGGAACACCATCATTGTGAGCTGAGCCCCCCAAACCCAGAGCCTCATCTCTTCTCGGTCTTGCCCCCTGTAGCATCCCCAAAGCCAGGGATGGAGCAAGGGCTTTGCACAGAATGGCCTTCCCTATTTGCAGCCTGGTAGACTCCAGCCATGTTTCAGGTCCAGCTCAGACCCTAGGGTATTACTTCTCATCCTTCACATTTGAAGGACCCAATTCTTTCTTGTAACAGGGTGTCCCAAGCATTATAGGATGGTTACAGCATCCCTCTACCCATTAGATGCCAGGAGTACTCCCCCACCCCGCCAACATCCAATTTTAACAATCAAAAATGTCCCCAGACATTGCCAAATGTCCCCTAGGGAACAAATCACCCACTGCCTCCTCCTCCCCACGGCAGAAAGATTTCCTTTCCCATCTATTCATTCCTGTAGTGTGTATATCTATAATATATAAGTATCTCCCTTTTATCCTTGTCATTTTATCCTATGGCTACTTCTCTACCTGTCTTTTGCTGCTGGGGCAGACCTTAGTTTCTCCAAGGTAAAGGCGGTATCCTGAGTAGCGTTCCATCCCTAGCACCCAGCACAGAGCTTGGCACAGAGCAGGTACACAAACAAGCCTGCAGAGTTCGGTGATGGCTTAGTGGATCCCAGGACATTTCAGAGACAAATAAAGATGACCCTGACCCTGACCCAGAGTTGTAATACTTTGTTCCCTCCTAAACTGAGGTAGAAAAACTGGATGATATGCGCATTTATTCATAAGGGGGAAAAACTAGATTCTATTCTTTTTTTTTTTTTTTTTTTCAACGTTAATTTATTTTTGGGACAGAGAGAGACAGAGCATGAATGGGGGAGGGGCAGAGAGAGAGGGAGACACAGAATCGGAAACAGGCTCCAGGCTCTGAGCCATCAGCCCAGAGCCCGACTCGGGGCTCGAACTCACGGGCCGCGAGATCGTGACCTGGCTGAAGTCGGACGCTTAACCGACTGCGCCACCCAGGCGCCCCGCAGATTCTATTCTTTTTGCTGAAAGAGATGTTCAAGAAAGTTTGGAATTGTGTTGGGGATTACTTTCAATAAGTTTCTAGTTTGAGATCGTGCTAAACTATACCCATGGGGACTAAACTGCATATTCCAAGAGAAAGGACAAGAAGGAATACTCCCAAAGCCTCAAGGCATTGATTTACACTTGGTGAAACTCTCCCTAAATCTCATCTGATGCTACTTACAATAAGATGTCCCGTGACTTCCCAATGGAAAGACTAACAAGTGAAAATGTGTTTACTCTGAGCCATGAGGGATTTGGATGAACCATGGGTTAGAGGCCATTGTGATTGGGGACATGAGGGACTGGAGCTCAGAGTCAGGTTCCAAAAAGATGGATGCTGAGTTGTCTCCAATGCTCTAGAGAAGAGGGGGTGAAAAAAACCACACAAGAAAAGTGGATTTACTTTCTGTTGGATAAGCAATACCCTTCCCTCTAGCAAAATCTATGTAAATAACCTTGATGTAGAACACCTCTGAAAGAAATTGACCTTCCAAAAGATAAATGGAGCCTTTGAGGAATTTTCTTAAGACTTTAAATGAGCTTGGAGAGTCTGTACAAAGTGTCTCTGCCCCACCCTCTCCAGATTAATGAGTGTGTACTCGTGAGCATTACCTGCACACATGGACCGTGCCTCTTTTCTTTGGTGGTTTATCAGGCTGCCCTGACTTTATGCTTGGGACTCAAGGAGGAGGAGTGGGTGATTTCAGTGGGACCAGAGCCAATGGTAGGATTCAAGAGTTCTATCTCCCCAGGGTCTTCTGCACACTTGCAGGTCTACACCCCATCCCACCAACCTCTAGGGCAGCTGAATAGCCCAGGCCCAACCCCCTTCCACTTGGCCTGGCAAAACAATGTCCTGCACAGACCTGTCAGCCCCAGGGCTCCTTGGATACTTCTTCCGTGGAACTGCAAACAGCACTCAAGTGAGGAGTGGGTATAGGCAGGGGGTGGGGCCTGGACTACATCTGACAACTCCCAGGAGACCCCCTCAAGTTAAACCTGTCTGTAAAGGTGAGAGCAGATGTGGGCAGTAGGGGCCCTTAGCTCCCAAACAAATATCTTCCCTCAGTCCGCTGAGCCCAGAAAGCCGCCATGAGAGCTAAGGCTGAGACAGCTAATACACCAGGAAGACATAATAAAACACCCTCAAAACAGTCACTGTCAAGTGCAAACCACTCTTCTCTGAGGTCATCTGCCCCTGTCCCCCACCCTCTGACCTCCTGTTCTCAATAATGGTACCTTCTTATCCTTCAGGCTGGAGGTTAAATGCCTTCCCTGTCCGCTCTGTCCTAAGTAAGTCCCTCTTGGGAATCGTGATCACGGTTCCCTGTGCATGTCCTTCATGATCCCCCGCTACACTGGGGTTATGTCTGTGATGTGACTACCTGTCTCCCCAACTCAACTTGAAACTCCCTGAAGGAGATCATGCCCATCTTGCTCGCCTGACCTGTGCCCATTCCCAGCAGTGCCTGGGGCATAGCTCATATGCCTGATTATGCTCAGGGCATAATCTTGACTGAATTTGCTTATTGCCTAGGAGGGGGGCCTGCACCCCTTGCTGCCTCGGGGAGCTAAGGAACAATAAAATAAAGGAACTCTGTGTTCACATCCCTACTTCACTGCTCCCCAGTCATGTGTATTGCACTGGTCCTTCCCTAGGACTAACATACAGGAAGACTGGTCTGAAATGCGTGTAAAACCACAGTATAACCTGGAAATTGAAGAACAGCACTTAATACATCAACCTGAGACAACCCCTAAGTCATGACTCAGAGACCTAACTAAGTCCAAATACTAGATCTGCAGTAACCCTTCCCCTTGGAAGATGTGTTAAATCAGCCAAATGTGAAGAGGCTATCTAGTTTAGCAACCAGTCAGAACACGGCTATAACCACTGCCTTCAGTGGAAGAATGATTCCAAATCAATCTTAAAGCACCTGAAGCCTGGGCCCATCAAATACTAAAGTTCAGCCGGTTTCATTAATTTCCTGAAGTGTACTTGCTGATACAAAATCAAACATAAGTTCTGCCTGGGTGATAATCTCTTCGAATCCCGAAAATCCACCTTCAGTTTTCAGTCTGACAAATGAAGGAAGGAAACTAAATTACTCAACTTTGAACTCCAAACATCTTGGCAACTTTGGGCTACCTGAAGGCTTCAGGTGGGATCCTCACTTGTCTTCCTCCAAATCTCAATTTCCATGGAAGTTTTCTGGATGAGAAACTAAATATGGCACAAACTCCACTGAGCACAACTTAGTAGAATCTTGGCCAAGAATTTTTAAAAACTGTAACGTCAGACTCTATTAAAGAACTTAGGGATTTTTCTTTCCTTTCCTTTTCCTTTAATGTGGCATTGGTATGCACCCTCCTCAGGTAGATCTAACCAACCGCAAATAACTAAAAGGCATTTTAAATCTTATTAATAGAGCTGCTTTTCTTACTGACAATACAAGAAAGTAACAGCCTCTAAATTTAACCCATTAACAAGCCTTTCCAGCTTCAAATATGTGTGAAATGTCACAAAGATTTTAAATAAGAAAACATCTAGTACAAACACAGGGGAACCCAAGGGTTTGTTTGGAAATTTATATTCTCTCCACCCAGACCTCAACACAAAACACTTTTGGGAAGCAAGGATATGCAGAGGCAATCTACCTGCCTGTTCTGCATGATGAATAGCCCCAAAACTTAGTGGTTAAAAAACAGTCACTTTCTCTGGTTTGGGATTTGGTCCATCGTGAATTGGATCAGCTGGGTGATTCTTACCCAGGACTTTTCATGTAGTTTTAGTCAGATGGGGGTGGGGGGGGCCTGCTGTCATCTGAAAGCCCAATGGGCTGGACGTCCAAGATGGCTGTCAGCCAGGAGCTCAGCTGGGGCCATTCCTTGAAGCAAGCACCTCCACATGACCTCTCCATGTGGTTTGGACTTCTCATGGCATGGCGGCTGGGTTCTGAGACACAGCATCCAAGAGTAAGTGTTCCAAGAAACAAAAGTAGAAACTACATAGCTTCTACTTACCCCAACCTCAGGAGTCACTCGGTGTCATTTCCATTCCATTCTGTTGGTTGCCAGTGGGTCACTGAGGCCACTAATATTTCTGGGGAATTTGTCCCACCTCTCAATTGAAGGAGCATCAAAAAATTGGGGGCAAGTTTTGACACCTGTCACAGTACCATCAGAAATGATTACCCCAGGGGCGCCTGGGTGGCTCAGTCAGTTAAGCACCCAACTCCAAGCTCAGGTCATGATCTCACGGTTCATGAGTTTGAGCCCCGTGTCGGGCTCTGTGCTGACAGCTCAGAGCCTGGAGCCTGCTTTGGATTCTGTGTCTCCCTCTCTCTGCCCCTCCCCCACTCATGTTCTGTCTCTGTCTCTGTCTCTCTCTCTCTCTCAAAAATAAACATTAAAAAAAAATTTTTTTTAATGATTACCCCAATGCTGAAGGCAAAGCTGGCCTAGGCCACATCTCTCTCAGACAATGCTATCCTTCCTCACACATACTATGTTGTAGGAATCCAGACAACAGTTCCTTTCCTCTATGATTCAACCACATATATCCCCAATCCCCAACCTGAACCCGGCTCAGAGAAGAGTGTGCAAAGTAGGGCCCCAGTGTACAGTTGTGCCAGCTGTGCACTGTGCAAAAGTAACCAACCGAAACGTGCACCCTTACCTAGTCATGCACCTTTCTCAAGCCTCTGTCTACCCAGGGAGGCTGTTTTGCCTAATTCCTACCAAGGTACTGTATAGTCTAGCAGCCCCGGTGCTCATCCTTGCCTCAGAGGCTCCCAGCTCCCATTGCCACGTACTCTCTCGTTCCTCACTTTCCTGTCAAACTCACTGCTGTGTGCGGGGTGACAGGAAAGGGTAGGGGACATATACCTCCTGCTCCACAGCCAGCGATAGAATATACGAAGTGCTGGCAGAGTGCAGACGGACAGATGCCTCAGGCTGAGGGTGTAAAGAAAGGCTCCACACAAGGAGAGCCTCTGGATGGGCACCGGGGATGCCTGTGATCTGAGTTAGGGAAGAGGAGAGAGGAGGAGCCGTTCCCAGCGAAAGGAATGAAAGTGCAAAGGCATAAAAGGGAAGATGTAACCAAGTAATGGAACAGGGGGGTCTTTGGCTGGAGCCCAGGTTAGCAAAGGGAAGAGGGGGAAACTAGGTGAGAAAGAGAAGCGAGAGAAGCCACCAGCGTCTGTGGACAAGCGCCGTCTCCTGAGGCGCAGCAGCTCCTGCCGGTGCCTGCCCAGGTCCCTGCCGGGTTCCCTGTGACCCTCCTGAGCCCCCATGGGGGAGTCCGCGGAGGACTTCCCTAAAGCCACGCAGAGGCCCGGAAGTACCTGGGAGTTACCGCGGGAGCCAGAGCCTGCCAGGTGAAGGGTCAGGGCAACCTCTGCGGGCGATTTCCACACCAGGTCATTCAACAAGTTGGAACATCACCTGAAACCTCACCCCTGCTTACCTTCCTTTCCCCCCTGTCCCGGTCCCCACTCCCCTACTTGTCTCCCCCGGGGAGGACATCCATAATGGCCACTTCACATGAACACACATGAAGGAACCCAACCCGAGACACGAAGGAAGTGCCAGTGATCATTCCGGGTTTCATTTTAACCTGATTAGGCCTAATAGTAACGTCCAACCAAAGAAGACTGACCCCTGACTCTCCCTGCTACCTCCACCCCCACCCTGTAAAAATTGGTGTTGTTATTGTTTTTTATTTTAGAAGCCAGACTCAGATTTACAGCACTGCAACAAGAACGCCCAAGAAGTGTTGGCCGCATTCATATCATGGTGCACCGGAAGAAGAATGGCTTCTCAACGGTCACCAACCTCTTCACTCTGGAGCCCCACAGAACCTCACAGCCACAGGAGAGAGGCATCCGTCACCATATTTTGCCTTAAGCAGAAAAAATATTTAATAGCAGCATGGCATAGGCACCAACCAGTGAGAATGGATGGCCAGCTGTAAAGCATCAGCATTGGTTGGTTATCTAATTATTCTCAGTCATAAAGAGGATGGGCCTCTGTAACTTGCAGCTTACCACAGTCCAAAGACTACATTTTGAACTTCTTTAGCACTTCCTCGGTGCCGGGTCTGTCGGTCACTATCTGGGTGTCCTCAGACAAGTTGTTTAATCTCCTGAGATCTTGTTTCTTCTTTTGTAACATAGAATAATAATGGTGCCCTTAATACGGTTGCTAGGGGGTTAAATGAGGTAATGCATGCAAACGTTAGCAGGGGGCAAGCTAAAGGGATACGACAGATATACCTTAAAATGTACAATCGGCCAAACACAAAGTGTTTCTTGGTCACACGATAGACCCCTGAACGTGAACCTGGTTCATCTTGGCCTTTCTCCGCATGGCGATTCAGCGACCCAGACCCACTCCATCTTGTGGCTCTAGAGACATGTCATCGTCTGCATCCAGCCGGCAAAGAGATGGAGTCAGGAGGACATACACCCATTCTTTGAAAGGGCTCGGCACATCACTTCTCCTCACAGCGCCATGGAGGGACTTGGCCACATCTCAACACAAGCGAACCCGGGAAGTGTAATTTGACCCTGTGCCTGGCTTCACCCACATCCCTTAGGGGAAGCAAGGACTGGATTCCGATAGCCAACTTGCATTCTGCGCCCTAGCACTCCATAAATGCAAGCTGCTGTTGTTCCTGCTCTTTTTGTTGGGTAAGCCAGTAGGTATTTGCAGGTCGCTTGAATGATTCATCAAGTGAAAAAGACAAAGAATAAAGCAAGACAATGGATGTTACAGGGTAGCCTACAAGAAGAAATAGAAATGGCGATGACTGGAGAGAGGAATGGGTAAGAGGGTGGTACACAAAATACAAGTAGTAGAAGGGGTAGCTCGTGCCCACCACGTCAAGAAATAATACAACCAGGGGCACCACAGTGGTTCAGTGGGTTCAGCGTCCAACCCCTTATTTCAGCTCGGGGCATGAGCTCACGGTTCCTGGGGTTGAGCCTCATGTCAGGCTCTGCACCAACTTCTCAGAGCCTGCTTGGGATTCTCTCTTTCTACCCCTTCCCTGCTTGCACACATGCACAAGCTCGTTCTCTCTCTCTGTCTCAAAATAAATAAACATTTTTAAAAAATTTTAATAAAAAAAAGAAATGCTATAATAAGAGTCTTCCTTTTCACCTGGATCCCAAAACAAGTGCACAAGTTCAGTCTTCCAAGTCACAGCATCCAAACAGTTGAGAGTCCCCTTACGATCATCACACTCGAAGAGCAGCAGAAAAACCGTCTCTTGCCTTAAACTCCAGGTTGTTTTAAGTCTTCAGTCTGCACTAATTTGCATTCTCAGCTTTGAGTGGGTTAAGGGCCAGAGGAAAAAGCCTGCCACTCTAACTACATCCGAGGAGTGTGCTAAATTCTCGTGGATGGTAATTAGCATCCAGCTTCTTTACTCTGCCCGTACAGTATTTTCAAATCAATTGCTCAGCATTAGTGATTCTGCTGGGATTGATTTAATAGTCTAATATGAAGTCTCAGCCCTTCTGTACAGGTTAATTACATGTGGTCTTATACATTCTAATTTAAAAATACTGCCTTTGCAATTATCATCAGCACTAAAACAGAGCACTAGTAATGAAGCTGGGCTTGAGTTTTTTTCCAGAAGTAATGAATTGAAAAACCGAAATGACTTTTAATTTCTTTGGCACTTACCATTTCAATCTCTCTTCTCTTCTGTGGGAAATATAAATCAGGATCTCCTCCTTATCGCAGATTGTTATGAAAACAGGCAAGATTGCCCTGAAGAAAGCAGAAGGCTTTGATTTTGAAACAGCCAAGACTTGACTATTTGAGTCTTGACCAACCAAAAGGGCGCTTCCTTCACCCTAATCCCTCAGTTAGGTATGGATTTATCTGTGAATTTATATGTTTGACAAGCACTTACATGTTGATTACTGTGGGGCAGGTACTGTTCTAGAGCATTATAAATATTAACAGCTCTATGAGGTGCTGTATCAGTTATGTAACAAAGTACCCCAAATGCAGCAACTTAAAACAACAAGCATTTATTACCTCCGTTTCTGTGAGTCAGAATTGGGGGGAGAAGCTTGGCTGGGTGGTTCCGGCTCAGGATCTCTCACGTGGATGGAAATTTGGCCAGAGGTGCTATCTTCTGGGGGCAGAGGACCCATTTCGAAGTTCATTCATGTGGCTGCTGGCAGGACTAAGTTCCAACCCACGTGGGCCTCTCTACCGACTGCCTGAGTGTCCTCACTTCACGGCATCTGGCTTCACCTGGATCAAGTAATCTGAGAATCAAAGTGATGCATGTCACTTCTAGTGTGTTCTCTGGGTCACGTGGACAACCTTGGTTCGATGTAGGAGGAGATACTAAGGGAGTGAATACCAGTAGGTGGGGGTCCCTGGGGGCCAGCTGGCTACCAAAAGTAGGTGTTATTATTATTTCTGATTTACAGGTGAGCCAATGAGGCACAGATGAGTGAAGTCACTTGTGCGAGGTCACTGTTAATGAATGGCCAACGCAAGATCTGAATTTGGCTCATCTTTCTGCCTCTAGAATCCAAGCTCTAAACAAGTACTCACACACAGAATGGTGTATGCTCATCTAACAGGTTTTAAAAGCAGCTTCTAGACCAGCCGACAGCGTTTATTCTAAGTTTATAGTTGATGGAAACCCTTTGCTGAGGATACAACGTCTAAACAACTCATCATCATCAAAAAACACTCCTTAGTGTCCCCCGACCTCTGTTGCGTGAAGTCAAACATTCCTATTTCCTGGGCATTCCTTATTTTCTTGGAAAATCAAGCAAACAGCCATCACTATCTGTAGATTCTTTCTGGATACTGTACCTCCCATTGTACCACTAACCAGTTTCTTCCTGTTCAACCTCTGAGAAGACAATGTCAGCTCTATACAAGGACACTGCTTATGCTAAAACTCATTATTAATCACACCCACCCTTCATATCCAAGGGTCACACTACCCAGACCCTCCAGGTGTCCCTGATACCAGCTCTGGCTTCAGATACACATCCAAACATCTGAGGATCAGACTGCATCAGAGACCTGGCTCCAAGAAGGATTGAACATCAGGGTACCTTCCATTGGAATGTAAAAGGGATTTTGCTAGCCAGTATTCTAGGCACTTTGTGTATATTATTTCATTTAATTTTCCTGTATCCTATAAATATAATCATGATAATCATAAATCATAGCTAGAAGAGATAGCAAGCTTATTATGTGCCAGGCTCGGGGCACCCAGGTGGCTCAGTAGGTTAAACTCTTGATTTCAGCTCAGGCCATGATTCCAGGGTCGTGGGATCAAGCCCCACATTGGGCTCCATGCTAAGCATGGATCCTGCTTGAGATTTTCTCTCTCCTTCTGTCTCTCTCTCTCTGTCTCTCTCTGTCTCTGTCTCTCTCTGTCTCTGTCTCTCTCTCTCTCTAGAAGAAGAAGAAGAAGAAGAAGAAGAAGAAGAAGAAGAAGAAGAAAAGGAGAAGAAGAACAACAACAAGAATGGCAAGGCACAGGCTAAGAAAATACTATGTGCCAGGCCCTATGTTAAGTGCTTTATATACATTAATTCACTTTATCATCAGACAAATCTGAGAGGTAAATTTGACTATTGTTCTCATATTACAAATAAAGAACCTGAAGCTCAGAATGGTTAAATGACTGTCCAGAAGACACACAGAGGTGGGACTCAAACCTGAGTACGTTTTACTGTAAGAGCCTTCTTTCTAAACTGGATGAGGAAGGTCAGGGACAGAGGCATCTGTCCTCCATTTTTATACAAAGCAGCTGGGTGCTACTCCCAGCCTTTCACATCCAAATGGTCCATCTGAGGATTTTTCTAAACAAAGACCATTCCTTCTCTAGAAGAGATTCTGGGTCCAGGTGTTAAATGCCTTTTTTAACTTTTCTCCACTAGCAAATAAAACAATATATCAGGGGGTTAGCAAGCCTTCTTAAAGGACCAGATAATAAATATTTCCAGCTTTACATCTGGGCCATATGGCCTCCATCATGAATACTCAACTCTGCCATTGTAGCAAAAGCAGCCATGGACAATATGTAAATTAATAAGCATGGCTGTGTTCCAATAAAACTTTATTTATGGACATGGAAACTTGAATTTCATATCATTTTCTCATGTCATGAAATAGTCTTCTTTTGATTTTTTGTCAACCATTTAAAAATGTAAAATCCATTCTTAGCCCCAGGCCTTACAAAAACAGATGGCCATAGTTTCTTGGCCCCCACAACTTATAACAGAGAAGTCAAATTCTCCCAATGAGTTCAGTATCTTGGATTTTATCAAATCAACAAAAAGCCAATTCTTAGGAAACATATTGTCTATAAGGGTTGTCTCAAACCTAAATGTATAGGGATAAAATCAAGTGGAAGTAATTTCTCACTTTCTACACACTTCCTAAAAGATTGGCTGGGGAAAGCCAATGAGGGATGTGGTGTGCACTCAGTAAATTGTGCCTTTGTGACAGAGACTCAGATTTCACCTTATCTCTCCTGTTAGATCATAACAGGGGCTGAGCCTTATTCACCTGTGTGTCCCCGCACTGTCCCATTCCAGCTTATTCCAGAACCTTAACCATACCCAGGGGCATACTTCCCAAGCCAGATAGAAAAGCCCAAGGCCTAGCAAGGATTTTTTTCCATTTTGTGAGTTCTGTCATGTGAAAAGTTTAACAAGGATATTGAAACCAAATCACAGTTAGTTAAATATTTAATAAAACATCTTATTGGAAAAGAATAAAATTATTAAAATATGGCCTATACTGGAAAATCTTAGCTATAGAACACTATGAATGTGGCAGGTTTTCAATAAATGTTAAAAATGAAAAAAAGATCAAGGGAGGGAGAGAGAGGGATAGCAGAGGGAGGGAAGGAAGGAAGGAGGAAAGGAAGGACAGACAGAAGGAAAAGACAGAATATAGACTATTTCTTATTAGGCCCCTCCCAAATAGGTTCAATAATTTATTTAATAGAGAACTACTTTCTAGTAAAGCCAGTGATTCAGTCCACATCATTTTTGAGTAAGGTACTATTTTCCAGCAATACTGTCCTTACTTCCCGTTCAACTACCTTTTTCAATAATAAGGGAAATTATTTACATTTGTGTGTATGCCCAGAATGACACCTTTTAATGTTTTAAGAATATCAAGATTATGTTCAGTCTTTTCATTCAATGCATTAAACTGCTCCTGGAACACAGAATAAGATAACCCAGCTTCCCACAAGACACCATACACTTTTCTGCAACAATGGGGCCAACCCCCGTAGACAACAGGTTTTGGAGGGCAGGGACTGTCTCATTCATTTTAGTACTCTGGAGACCTGGTACCACAAGGCATTTGATAAATGTTTGTTGAATGAAACGTGAATGAGGGAAACGTTTCACCTTAAGAGAATTAAAACCTATTTTCTAACAACGCAACAGCACCTGAGTGAGGCAAGGGTTCCTGGGAGAGAAGAGACACCCAAGAGAATCAAACAGCAAGAAACAAAGGTGAGTGTTGCAAATGTCGGGGAGGGCAAAACCGGAGGCCTATTCCTGTGCTTAGAACAAATGCTCCTGGAAGAAATGACTTGATGGTAATCCATCTCAACTCATCTCTTTGTCTAAAATGAGAAAATTTGTCTTAAATTGCCCCAAGCTTAAACAAGGTTTAGTTAGAATCAACATGTTCTAATAGAAAGAGAAAAGCAAGGGAGTCCCAACAACTCTGTTCTATCAAAGTTGGAGCTACGTTCACGGTTGTGTTTTATTGTGCCAAGACCACCAACATTAGAAATCATAATAATTGGGGCTCCTGGTGGCTCAGACGGTTGAGCGTCTGACTCTTGGTTTCGCCTCAGGTCATGATCTTGTGGCTCGTGAGTTCGAGCCCTGTGTCAGGGCTTGGGATTCTCTCTCTCCCTCTCTCTCTGCCCCTCCCCCCACTCCCAAAATAAATAAATAAACTTTTTAAAAATTGGTAATGATCGCTGAGTGTGTGTCTGGGTTGTCCCTCCAGCTGATGTTCAACTCATTTCAGCCAAAATGATCTGATACTTTTCTGACTTCCTGACCTCGTCTGAATCTCAGTCAGTTGCCACCAAATAAATGCCAGTCAGAAAGGAAAGCATTATTCATTTCTCTGCGTGTAGAAATCAGGGTGATTTCCCAATCAGGGCACCGCCAGGGCCAGGAAAGTGACTTTTGTGTTAGGGGAGGAACACACTCCCTGGGCAATCGTTTATCGGAGCACGGGTGGGAAGCCCCGCCTCCCACAAACCACCTTAGCAGATGGGATATTCCTGCCCACGAGGCCATGGGGCTGCCTCTGGTCTCCTCCAGGACCTGGCTTTGGGAGGGGAAGAACAAACGGGCCTGTTACTTTTTATATTCACACTTCTACACAGTTTTTTTTAATGAGCACACGTTTCTTTTATAAAGTATATGCCCTTTTCTAGCCAGCCCTATGATCTAAGAGAATTTATTGCCATTTTCTCACACAACCTATTCCACAGGGTAGTTAAGAGATATGGCCAGGACTGGCTGGCTAATCACCAGATCCACTTCCTCTTCTTCCTGGTGCACAGCCAGACTACAGTTCCCAGCATCCTTCGCAGCAGGTGTGCCCATGAATGGAGTTCTGACCGTGGAATGTGAGTGGAAGCGGTATATACCACCACTTCCAGAAATCGCCCATAAGACAGTTCTCCCACTGCCATCTTCTTGTAGACAAGCACACTGACTCTGGAAGCCATGCGTTGAAGATGGCTGAGCCACAAGATGGGAAAGGCCTGGGTTCCTGATGATTCCTTGGATGATAGCCACCTACCCATCATGAACACTCTCTCAGACATTCTCTTAGTTTACCACGGCTGCTGTGACACAGTCCCTCCAACTGGGTGGCTTAAACAACAGAAATCTACTGTCTCACAGTTCTAGAGGCTGGAGGTCCAAGATCAAGGTGTGGCAGAGTTGGTTTCTTCTGTGGCTTCCCTCCTTGGCTTGTAGATGGTCACTTCTCCCTGTGTCTTCACTCGGTCTTCCTTCTGTGCCTGTCTGGGCCTTAATCTCCTTCTCTCATAAGAACACCCGCCATACTGGATTAGTGCCCATCCTACTAACGTCATTTTAACTTAATCACATCTTTAAAGAGCTTATCTCCAAATACAGTCACATTCTAAAGTACTGGGGGTCAGGGCTTCAATATATGAATTTGGGGTGGGGGGAGGACACAATTCAGCCCATAACACATGTCCAAGCCCAACATCAATGAGACAAGGAAGTAGACTCCACCCACTGTAGCAGACATGGGGAAAGAAGCAAGATGTGAGCAAAATAACATAATCTGCCGGTGGCACCAATGATGATACGGTGTAATAAGTGCCAAGATGAAGTATAACACACCTGGATAAAATTCAAAAATATCTGGCATTCAAACCGCTCCAAAATCTGACCCCCGATTATCCGTCCTTCCTGATCTCAGCTTTACTATTGAATAGCATCAAACCCCTGTACAAAGGGGCAGTGACAAGTACAATGTGACATAGTAGAAAGAGTATACCCAGATTCCTAAGACCTGTTACTTTCTACATGGTACCCTAGTTTCTCTTCCAATGTGAGACAAAAACCATCTGTGTGATCCTGACGAAATCATTGTCTCTCTGCGGATCTATACCCTGATTTCTGAGATGAGGAAACAGACACTAGGGTCCCTAAGATTCCTTGACCCAGTTTCTTTCCTTTGCAACGTGTGTTCTGTTGAACATTAGTCCCAAGAGATGCCATGCAAATAAATGTTTCCATGAGCAAATCACTTGGAAAAAGCTGCATACAATATCCCTTTCCTAGAATACCAAAGGTTATGAAAAGTCCTGCAATAAAAAAAAAAAACAACCCTGTTTTACCTCAACTGTTTCCCAGATGTATTTGGCCTAAGAATTTCTCCTTCTGCCCCTTGTAACATGGCTCAGAAGCAATGAACTAACTCCCTAAGTACACACAGGCTTGGGAGAGTTAGATTTGTTAACAGCCATGTCCACCTTCCCCTCCCTGCCCCCAGGGAGCATGATGCTCCGTGAATTTTTGCTTCTAAGCCAGGAAGCCCCCAGACTAAGAGGTAGTTACCTCTCACAGGCCTTCTCAGGCCACAGCTCAGTCTTCCCCATTGTCTAAACGCTCCACAAACAGAGCAACAAAAGCACCAGACGTCCCACGCGTCCATTGGTATATGGGGACTCGGGGCCCTTATTCCCAGTGTTACTCAAAGGACTTTTTGCCTCTCCCTTTTGGAGATACTCTTCAGTCTACCGCGTATTTCCAAAATCTCTTCAGTCGTGGCACCTCTTTGTCCTTCGCGGGAGAGATTTGAGTTTGGGAGACAATGAATGTCTACTGGAGCCAAGTCTGGTGAATCCCTTGGGCGCTGAAGCTGAGAAAGACTGTTTCGGCATCAGAAACGGAGGGTGCAGTCCACCTCATCTTTCAGTCAGCCTCCTGCTCATCTGGCTCCCAGGCTTCTGGAACAAGAATAGTCATTCCAAATGAGATCGCCTGTGCATTCCGGAATCTCCACACACCATATGCCGAGCGGTCTATGGCTCCCTTGAATGGCAAACAATTATGTCCGCTTGTTTGTTTTGTTCCTTTATTTGGCCCCTTGTCTGAACAGAGATGCCGAATCCAGCGTTTCTTGCATTGTGAGTTCTCCTGGGGCCATTCGAGTTTCCGTCGCCAGCTATTGTTCTGAATTCAGAAGACCATCCCCAGATTGCGCATTCGCATCCCTAATTGAACCGAAGCCATTCTAACACCTCCCGTTCTTCTTCTCTCCCCTTATCCCCTGCACACTATCTGTCTGCCTCTCTCTGGCTTTGATCCCAGGGTAAGGATTGTTTTGTTAACACTAGTCCTGTTATTCAGTAGTCAGCTTGTGCTTTTTCTTTCCTTCAAATAACATTTAATTGCTTTAACACAACTTTTTCAAGGAGGCAGAGGAGTGTTCTTTGAAGACCCAAATTAGCCTCAAAGCTGGTCTCTCAATGCTGTGAAGATTTGTGCTGACTTTGAATAACCAGAACATGAGACAAAAGAAAGTTTTATAGCACCTTCTCTGAGAGCATTTGAACTGTAGCTATATAACCACAGATTGTCAGAGCTGGAAGGTAATGTAGGGGTCGTAGATTCTTAGTGGGTCCCAAACTTCTTTAGCTGTGGGACTCGTTTCAGGGAAAGAAGCTTCCAGGATCCCAACTATTAAACAAAAGCAACGAGAGGTTCTCAGGAGAGTTTAGATCTTCAGATTGGCTTCAAATGCTTCATTGAAGTATCTGAAGTATCTGAAGAATCCTCTTCTCCTGGATTTTGATCACAACTTAAAAACACAGACATTTTGGGGTACCTGGGTGGCTCGGGTAATGATCTCAAGGCTTGTGGGTTCAAGCTCCACATCAGATTCTGAGCTGCTTCTGATTCTGTGTCTCCCTCTCTCTCTGCCCCTCCCCCGCTTATGCTCGTGTTCTCTCTCTCTCTCTCTCTCTCTCTCTCTCTCACTTTCAAACGTTTAAAAAAAATTTTTATAAAAAAAAATAAACTCACAGACATTTTACTAAGGTCAAAAGTAAGGCCAAGAGAGAATCAACTAGTACCTGACAGAGCAAAAAACAGAACCCTCACCTTCTGGTTCCTATACCAAGTGTAGCTATAAATCCAGCTGTGCATCTGAAGCACTAGGGAGCTGGTTAGGAAGACAGATTTGGGAGCCCCAGCTGCTGAGGATTCTTATGAACTAGGTCTGGAGTGAGAATTTTGAAGAAGCACCTTCTAAAAATTCCCTGTGAGTCTGATGGAAATCCAGGTTTAAGAACCACAGATCTGTAGTATCCAGTCCTCCATGCCCAGGTACCAAAGGGCAATTGATTCTTTTCTTTTCTTTTCTTTTTTAAGTTTATTTATTTATTTGAGGTTGGGGGGGGGGGGAGGGTGGAATCCCAAGAAGTCTCCACGCTTGCAGAGTCTGATGCAGGTCTTGAACTCATGAACCATGAGATCGTGACCTGAGCCGAAATCAAGAGTTGGACATTTAACCAACTGCACCACCCAGGTGCCCCTGATTCTTCTTAGGAAAAGCAAACCAGGGGCTCCTGGGTGGCGCAGTCGGTTAAGCGTCCGACTTCAGCCAGGTCACGATCTCACGGTCCGTGAGTTCGAGCCCCGCGTCAGGCTCTGGGCTGATGGCTCAGAGCCTGGAGCCTGTTTCTGATTCTGTGTCTCCCTCTCTCTCTGCCCCTCCCCCGTTCATGCTCTGTCTCTCTCTGTCCCAAAAATAAATAAACGTTGAAAAAAAAATTTTTTTTAAAAAAAGGAAAAGCAAACCAGGCCACAGAAGAGCCTAGATTTGCCCATGATGTGACCATCACCAACAATGTTAAAGTAGAGTGAATTGGGACTGCTTTAACCAGGTCCTAAAATCAATTAGTGGGTTACAGGGGTTATTTACAAAATTCCATTCAGAAGGAATTTGACCAATGTTTTGTCTTCCTAGGTAATTGGACAGCAGTTTATAGGAATAATCTCTGAACAGTAGTATCTTAAGATGGATCATGCTTCACCTTTTACAAAGTGGCTTTCCGTGCATTATCTCTTTCAGTCCATGCAACAACCCAAAATATGGGTAAAGCCGGTCTTATTTTCCCTATTTCACAGACAATATGACTGAGATACACAGAAAAGTGGCACACTGAATACAGAGGTGGTAGGGCTTGGTCTGAAACCAAAATCTTGGGATTCTGACTCCAATATGCCTCCTTAATGCATCAAAAAAAAAAAAATCCATAGCACCATAGCCTTCCCTTTTCTGCTCACTCCAGCATAATCACAAATGGTATTATAAAATGGAAAACTCGATAACTCTAATAGCTATTAAAAAAACACTATTGATGCTCACAGCCAGGACCTCATGATGTTTATTCTAATGTCCTCATTTACTACTAAGCTATCATTGTAAAATGAAAACCGTTCAACAGAATTGTATCTTTTGACTTCCCGAAATCAATTTCTACTTAGGCTAGGAAGTACAGTAGTAGGTTAAAACTCAAAAATGGGAAGACTCTACATCAGAAATTGTTCATCAACAGCAACAATAAAAAAATCAATGTTTATTTCAATTTTAAGAGGAAATAGAACTTGTTAGGAATCAAAATAAAAGGAAAAGCTACTTCAGAAATGTGAGTATTCATCCTCAGATTACATTCAAGGGAACCAGGTTAGCCATGGCCTGAGTAATCTGATGATTTTCCTTCGCATCATGATCCACTTTGTACCTGTGGACTACACTGAGGATGTTGCAATATAATTGATTATTACTCTGGCTAAAGTCATGGCTCTGTCCCTGGTCTTATTTCAGTCACAGGGATGTTGCTGTTGTCACCCAGACATGAGTAAGAGAAGAACAGATTACTTTGACTGAACTTGAGGATACCCCACCAAAGCTTCCTCCTGAAGAGCTGGGAGAGTTCCCTGGGCATCAAAATCTTTACCAATTAGATGGGAGTTTCCTATCCACTCCCCCACCGCAATAAATCCCTCTGTTTCCTCCTTCTCCTGATCTTTGCCCTGCATCTCTGTTTAACTTGATCCTCTTAAAAAGAGTTCTAAAAGTCTTGCCTTGCCCAGTATTAAAATGTATTGAAAAGCTACAGCGTGTAAAACAATATAGCAGAGGTTCAGGAATAAACAAATAGATCTCAATGTCCACTTTGTTTCTTTGTTAGTGAAATTGTTTCTCTCTCCCTCCCTTCCCTTCTGCCTCCTCTCCTCTCTCTCTACCCTCTCCCTCCCCACCTCTTCTCTCTCTCTCTCTCTCTCTCTCTCTCTCTCTCTTTCTCTCTCTCTCTCTCTTTCTCAATGGATCTGTAGGAGTATGAAGTCTCTCTCGTTCCCTCTGAATACCTAAAGCTCAGAACAGAATTGAAGGACAGCTTGGCACCCAAGTTCCAAAAAGGAAACATTCTGGACAAGATAAAGAAGGTAAAGGGAGTATCCAGTGATAACAGAGGGAAAGAGTGGAGAAACACAAGTGGAATCCGAAGGAAAATGCCAAGTAGGAGTTGTTTGCTATTGTTGTTGTTGTTGTTGTTGTTGTTGTTGTTGTTTTAATATGAAGTTATCCTTCCTGTGTCTCACTAATCCTTACTGAAACCTCAACTTAACAAAACAGCATGCAAATATGCCACACTAACTATGAGGAGGAGGGACTGGGGTCACAGAAGGATTTTCTTTGCATTTTTATAGCAGACATATTCTTGTTTCTAAGCGGATGTCTCCGGTGCAGGGGTACTAAGATTCATTCTATGAAAATAATTGGCCAAATTTTAAAAAGATGTAAAAATGATATTTATCTCCAAGTTATTTATAACAGTGAAAAATAGGAAACAACCTGAAAGTGCTTCCACAGAGGGCTGGCTAAGTAAATTAATGTGCACCCATACAACTAGGTTCTGGGTGGCCGTTTAAAAAAATAGAGGGTAATTGTTATGGAAACATAGCTGTAGAATATCGTTAAGTGGAAAAAGCAGCTAATAATAGTATGCATAATAGGAGATGACTTTTGAAAAATATAAAGATACTTACACAGGAAAAAAAGTCTGGGAGAATATTAATAGTGGTTAGTTCTGGGAGGTGGCATTTTCCCCTACCTCAACCTCTCACGGCAATTACTTACTTTTAGAGAAACTACAGTTCCTTTTTCCAGAACATACAGCGAACTACACTATAATACATTTTTACAAAGAAAAATACAGTTATTTCTCCACCTAGCCATCCAACTTTCTACATATAGAATTTTATTTCTTCCCACCAACTCGAAGAGACGTGCCTCATCTATTGTAAGTGTTGCCATTATAGAATTCAACTACGTGCTCAGATTCAGTCGATTTTAAGACCAGAAATAATCGCCACGTTCAGTTGAATGCCACGTGCCTACAGGTGTCCAAAGGTAATATTTTAAACTTTTAGGTTAGAGATTAGCACGGTAATTGATGGAGAAAGTCACATCTTGGAAGAATGTAGTAACTATATCACTAACTTGACGATGGCCAGTGCTAAGGCAAGGAAAATTCCCATGTATTCAATAAGGGAAGAGCCCCAGGAGAAAACAGAAAAGATGCTTACGGCTTCTTTTACTGTTCAGAACATCTCCTCTACCAGGGTTATTACAACATCACAGACACCTCTTCTGCTTACATGTGGGCTGTAACCAAGGGAGCAATTTCCCCACCACCCCATAAAAACATGGGGGAGAATGGATGAGGAGAAGGGAGTTCAGGAATTTTCTCCTCTCTGTTTCCAACACCAGAATCCCCAGTACCCGCTCTCCTAGGTGCAAAGGAGAGAACAGAGTCCCAGAAAGGAGGGAGGGAAGGAGATAATTCACTCTTCCCTCCCAGATACAACAACCTCATGGCTGAACCTGTGTCAGGAGCAGAAATTGGTTTCACAAACACGACAGATCTGAGAAACAAAGTTGTCATCAGCTCATATGTTCCACCGATTTGATGTGGTTATAAAAGTAGAATAGCCTCCGGATAAAAACCTGGTTTCTGAGATCATGGGCCCTATTACGATGAAATTTCCCTGTAACAATTTAGATCCAGGTATATGGAAAACACTTCACTTCCATGGTTTCTCCCAAGTGTATTAAAATTTTTATTTCATCCACAATAAAGCCTGTTTTCTCCCAGAAAGAGATATGAGAGGTTTAATAAGGGAGTGGCTTTGCAGAGTTTGCAGACTCTGTTTATGGAGGCCAGTTTTCTCCTGCATGCCAGGGACCAGGGACTCCTGCACACATGGAGAAGGTCACCTTCTCTGGGTTTCCCATGATTAATCCTAGACTTGAGCCTAGGGACAAGCTTGGCCCAAATTCTGACTCCAGAGCTATCCCCTTCCACATGCTGCCTGCTCCAGGGCTTTGTCCCCTGTTATTCTAACAAAGGCTTAGCGAGGTCTGAAGCCTAAAAGTTCTGGAAATGCCCAGGCAACACAGTCTTGTTAACCCTCTCTTTTCTGGGCCCTTATTCTTACTCTAGGCACTCAGGATGCTTTCCATATCAAAATTTCCTCTCTGGGAAATAACTCTGTGTCAGTCATTCACACTTTAGTGTGAATTCAGATACCTCCTCTTCCAAAAGCATCTTAATTTACAGTCCTTCTAATTGTAAGAAAGAATCTCTTGTTTCTTAGAAGAATCTCAGGCAGCGACGCTTAGGTGGCTCAGTTGGTTGGGCGTCTGACTTCAGCTCAGGTCATGAACTCCCGGTTTGTGAGTTCAAGCCCCCACATTGGGCTCTGTGCTGACAGCTTGGAGCCTGGAGCCTACTTCGGATTCTGTGTCTCCCTCTCTCTCTCTCTGCCCCTCGCCCACTCACACTCTCTCACTCTCTCTCGCTCTCTCTCTGTCTTTTTTTTTTTAATTTTTTTTTCAACATTTATTTATTTTTGGGACAGAGAGAGACAGAGCATGAACGGGGGAGGGGCAGAGAGAGAGGGAGACACAGAATCGGAAACAGGCTCCAGGCTCTGAGCCATCAGCCCAGAGCCTGACGCGGGGCTCGAACTCACGGACCGCGAGATCGTGACCTGGCTGAAGTCGGACGCTTAACTGACTGCGCCACCCAGGCGCCCCTCTCTCTCTGTCTTAAAGACAAATAAACATTACAAAGAAGAAGGAGAAGAATCTGAGGCATGTTCAATTACACTCTTTGGGGACTGTAAGCAAGAAAGAAATCTCACCACTTTCTGGGTGGATAGTTAAAGCAAAAAAGGCCACAGAGGCAGAGTTGCCCTTTGGAGAACAGGTTCATGGTCACATTGGAGAGAAATCTATTTTCAAGCCATCCCTTTCAATGGTTGCCTCCCACATAGACCAACCCGATGTCTGTTCCTTACCACACCACTCCTTTCCCCCATGCTGGTTGAGCACCCCGCTGGGATGGGTCCCACCCTCAAGGAAATACAGTCTCACTGGCTGGAGAGTAAACACGGCATGGTACAATCACCTGTAACTTTCAGTGATGGGTTGCATATTTACAATTATTTTAATTACACTTGAAAGGACAAAGATCGGGAACAGATGTCAGACATATGAATTAAAATTAATGATCATTTGTTAATGGAGTGAAGAGCCATTCATCATTTCATTAGAGCTCATTCTTAAGGCCATATGGAACCTTGTACAATGGAGCAAATCTTGACTCTCTTTAGAATGTGAAGATTTTGACTAGTAAAATGCAAGGAACAGGGTTGCCCAAGTAAAATTTGCTTCTATTAAATGTAGTAGTTACCAGTTAGTATGACAAACTATGTTCCGGTAAAGTAAGTATACAAATGTTGACCAGGGTGTGCTGTTCTTTCTGCCTTTCTTCCTTCATTTATTTATATGGAAAGTCTTTACTGAGTGTCAAGTACCATGTTAGGTGTAGAGATAGTATAGTGAACAGAACCAGAGATGGTCCTGCCTGCCTGGGTCTAACAGTATTAAAGGAAACAGATATTAATGAGATAATTACACTCACACACGTAAAATTGCAATGGAACAGCTGATAAGCATGTACAAAGGCCCCGTGACAGAGGGTATCCCGAAGCACGAAATGAAAGAACCAGAGAGCAAGAATGACCGGAAAAATAAACCTGAGGAGAGACCTGGTGTGAAAAGAGGTTAAAGAGGCAGTCAGCGGGGCAGGGGGGGTGGGTCTGGGTGGCTCCTTCTGTTGAGCATCCGACTCTTGATTTCGGCCTCAGGTTGTGATCCCAGGGTCGTGGGATCCAGCCCCACATCGGGCTCCACACTGAGTGTGGAGCCTGCTTGAGATTCTCTCTCTCTCTCCCTCTGCCCCTCCCCCTCCACTCGAGCTTTCTCTCACTCTCACTCTCACTCTCTCTCTCTCTTTAAAAAAAAAAAGGCAGGAGCTTGTAGCCATTTCTAGAATTTTATCTTTTTCCTAAGAACAATGGGAAGCCAGCAAGGGGTTTTGAAACGGAGAGTGGCAGGGTCAGATTTGAATTCTGAGATCTCTCTGGCTGAAGTGTGGAGTCTAAACGGGAGAGAAGGAGGCAGAGTGGCTGTGTGGACAGCAGGTGTATCAGGTACTTTGCGGCAATGCAGGTATAAGATGAGGAAAACAGGAGAGGGGGAGGGCAGGCGCTGGCAGTGCTAATGGCCAGGCTGGGGTGGAAGTGAAAAGGACGGGAATGCCTCAGTTCAGGAGGTAGTTTGAAACTATCTAGGACCAAGGAGTGGATTGGATGGGGACAGTGATGAAGACAAGCAAGGTGTCCCTGGGCAGCTCTTAGGTTTCTGACTTGCAGAACTGGATGGAGGGTAATGAAGTTCACTGAAATTAAAAAATGCTGGATGAGGCCCAATTAAAAAGGGAAGGTTCTGGATCCCCGGGTGATGATAGGGGCATGTCTGCCCTTCCCTGATCATAACACCTCTGCAGAAACCACAGCTATAGCAGAGAAGATGACCGATTAAAAAGGCACAGTTTAGTGTGGCCATCTCTACCTGGTCAAGTGCCATGCCATCCTCCCCTGGGGACATCAGCACCTGGAAAGGATTGGAGAGATTACCCAGCCCTACTTCCTAACCTGACAGGCACGTGAAGAGACCTTGCCCAATGTCACAGAACAAATGAACAGGACCTCCAGGACAACCCAGAGGTTACCTTAGAGAGAAGCCCCTGGAGAGCCCCCAGCCAGCAGTCACTCAGCAAACCTGCCCAGCACCTTGCCAGGTGCCACAGATCAAAGATGAGCAAGTCTCGGGGCTTACGATGACCCCCAGGAAGGGTCAGAGATGTGTTCCTAGGGTCACCCCTGAGCTGAGCTTTGAAGAATGATGGGGGGAGGGGGGTCGAGGGGGAGGTCAGAGTTTCCAGGGAGAAGAAACGGCAGGACAGAAAGTAGCAGGCTGTAAGCAGTTTAGGTCGTTGGTGCCCCTACTTCCTTCTTCTCCCCCATACCTCTACCCCAATACCCTTCTTAGCATCATCCCCACAAGAAGTCCAAGCTTTGGAAAACACGGCTAAGAAGAGCATTTGCTTCTCTGCAGGCAACTCCCACTTCCTGGCCAGGAAACACGGACTCTCCTGGGGTTGGTCGGGCAGAGTCCGATGACCTTTGTCAGAAGTAGGCATGGGGTAGGAGTCATTATGATGGGGGAAATATAGCAAGAACAGAACACCAGTGGACATCTCAATATATTATCCTCCCCCAAGTGTTCTAGGAAGTTCATCTTGACTGCAGTATGGAGAATGTGTTGGGAAGAGGTGTGGGGGTTGTTTAGGAGACAGAGCAGCTGGATGGAGGGTCCAGACTAGGGAATGCAAACATTTTTCTGTGGGCAGTGTGCAGACATTTGAGCAGGCAAGCAACATCAAATCATCCTATGTAATTTGCCACCTTCTTGCCCTCCACAGGGGGCTACATCGACCCAAATAAGGTGCCAAATTAGAAAAGCATAAACCTGGAAGGCAAGGGGAAAAGTAGACCGGTTTCCACTCCGACAGAAGCTGAGGACCTGAAGCTTTCTCCTCTCTGAGTTCTGCAAACCCAGACCTCAGGCCCTTGTGGGTCCATGGGGAAGAACTGGCTCAGCCAACCTCTCAGCTCCTTCACTTCAGGGGACTGAAAGGGGTGTCAGTTTAGCAAGAGTGAGCAGGTTTTGTTCTGACCTAATAACACTTGAGGTCGGTACAGAGGAGGGACTCTCAGGATGAAAATAACGATGTGACAGCAGATGTCAAAGCCTGGCCCTCAGCTAACCAGAAGGCTGTTGGCTGCCTCCACCAAATGTCCTTGCTACATTCAATCCCTACCTGCTGTCTCTCTCCTCACCCCCTACACACACACACACACACACACACACACACACGCGCGCGCGCGCCTGTGCACACACACGGGCACACATATACATGCATGCGCTCTCTCTCCCTGATTTAGGGAGGTTAAGGAGGTCATTGTGCCCATCCCCTCCCTCCTCAAAGCCTTTGCTCCCAACAGAAGCCAAATGTCCCTCCCCCGTCCAGCCTACTTCACCACCCACCTCCTTTCTTCCCTTCCTATGGGCTCTCACACCATGAGGAAAATTTAAGACCCCTTCACAAAAAGATATGGGCCCCCACTTTAGCAAATGGGGGATGGCCATGTAGAACGGCTTAGGGGTCAGGACCAGCCATTCCACAAAGCTGACAGAAAGCACCAATGCCTCATGGGTCCCCGGCCCCTGAGATACATTTGCCCCCGGGGACACGGCACTAGGATTCTTTGGGGATTGATCACCAATGTTTCCCATCCTTGGCTTCTAGGAACCCACTCAGGGGTGCAGTTCTTTTTTCTCAAAGACCAGGCAAAAATGAGTTTCTGGAGACTGAGCTGTTGAGCCCGCTGGACATATTCCTAGGAGTGAATACCCCAGGGTCCTGGCAATCAATCCCCCCCGTCACCAAGGCTGGGCCGGCCTTTAGCAGGCTCGAGTGTAATTTAGGGCTGTGCTTATTACAGGCTCAGACCTTGTTTGATGCACTGGAGTGGAAAAAAGTTCCCTCTCTGCATGTGGCCGTGTCCTGTGTGTCTGTCGTATCTTTAACAATGTAAACATCAGAAACAGATGGGGAAATCCAAGCCAGTGCCAGGCCAAACAGGGCTCACTGCAGACAATGCACCATGGTGCCAAGACAAATACGCTCTGTGGATATCACTAATTTATAGTGCACTGGAACCAAGCAAAACAAATAACAATTAAGGCCCAGAAATCTTAAAATGAATAACCTTTCTGTACACAAACTCAATGCCACTATTAAAAGGCCATCAACTGCGATGAATATATGAAACATAACAATGAAATCCTTCTTATGTGAATAATTACTGAATAATTACCAGGAAAGGGGGCATTTCTCTAGTTTGCAGAGTCTGTGGATTTTGCACGCTAAGCTTGGCTTTGGAAGAGCACATAGACACTCTGAAATGCCTTCACAGACTTCATGCCACCATGATAATATCGCAAGGGGTAGAGGTTGGGTATGGCAGGCCCTCACGTCCCCATTTTCCAGATAGGACCACCGTGGCATCGACTGATAAAGAGAATAACCCTGCCACAGCACTCTGATGGACAAAACAGGGTCTAACTGGACAAAACTTTTAGCCCAGAGTTCTTTCCACTGCTGTACACAGTCCTCCTTTACCCTCACCTGCAACCCCCACTATGTATCGTAACCAGGCAAGCAGGTATCAGAAACCTCTTAGACACAGAATGCACAAAGCAGAGGTACAGCCGGGACACAGCCATGGCGATGCCCAGGTATCCTTCCAAGCCTTCACCCACCATCTTTTCACCAGCTGAGGCTGGTGCCTTAATGGAGTGAAGATGACCAATGCAGTCACAACTAGGTGCAACCAGCTTCAGCTGAATGGCTTCATATTTCAACCAGGGATAAGCCTCCCTTAGGGAGTCATGGCTCAGTGCAGGGATTGGAAAGAAGAATCCGCCTGAAAACATAGCCAATCCCCTCTCTGCTTGTGGTGTCCGCCCAGTGAATTACTCACTTTATCTAGGCACAGCCCAGCAGCAATGCTGCCCATCTTGTGGGGATCTATACCCGGGGGATCTTGTTCCGTTAGGAGAAGGGTCCCTAGACTGCATAGCCACATGGATCCTGAGAGTCACTGACAAGCACAGTAATTTTGATCTTGCCCCCATCTGATTCACAGAAAACTTAAAACACTGATTTTTTTTATGTTTATTTCTGAGAGAGAGAGAGAGAGAGAGAGAGAGAGAGAGAGAGGAACAGAGAGAAAGGGACACACAGAATCCGCAGCAGGCTCCAGGCTCTGAGCTGTCAGCACAGATCCCAAAGCAGGGCTCAAATCCATGAATGGTGAGATCATGACCTCAGCCGAAGTTAGATGCTTAACCAACTGAGCCACCCCAGTGCCTCTAAAACACTGATCATTTTAACTGTGGTGAAACTTAGGGAAAACAGGAACAATAATGACTTAAGGAAGCTTAGGGAAACAGGTACAATTATAAACTCTCAGGAGGAGGGAAAATTGATGTAATATGTTTAAAGGTGATTTGGCAATTTCAATTAAAACATATTAGGGCAGGGCACTTGAGTGGCTCAGTCAGTTAAGCATCCAACTCATGATTTTGGCTCAGGTCACGATCCCACGGTCATGGGATGGAGCCTGGCATCGAGCTCCATATTGAGCATGGAGTCTGCTTAAGATTCTCTCTCTCTCCTTCTGCCCCTCTCCCCCACTTATGCGCTCTCTCTGCCTAAAATTTTAAAAAATTTGTTCATTCGTTCATTCATTCATTCATTAAAATTTTTAAAAATAATATACTCAAGTACTACTTGTGGAATTTAAAAACTATATTAGGCACCATTAGCCAAAAGCTGTTAACTGGCACTGGCGGAGTGCTAGAATTGTTTCTAAAACACTTCCTCAGCAGTGGAGGTGCTAAAGAGCTGGACAGGCTGAGTGTGGGTGCAGGTGACCCTGTGCTGTTTCGTTTCTTGCTTGCCAATCACAATATCCATGCTGGTGGAGAGAAAGAGAAGAAATAGCCCATTTACAAAGTACCTATTAGATGCCAGGCATGGTCCCATCAATTGTTTCCATAATCCTCATAATAATGGTGGACCAACCATAATGGTCCAAAGAGTAGGGACTTGTCCGTTCAGCTAATCTACATCTGACTCCAAGGTCTCTGTTCCTTCTGCTATAACATGTTGGGGATAGTCAGGTTCTTCCTTGTTTGGAGCACCCCCTGGGACCAAGCAGAGCAGGGATGCCATCATAGTGTCAGTGGGAGGAGAGAGAAGAAAACGTCTACCTGGGGCAGATAAAGGGAGGAAGAGGATGACAACAGACAGGAGAGATACAAGAGAGATGGGGGGATGGCCAGGAATGTTGGCAGGGGGCCTGGTGACTGAACATCACTGTAGCCACGACAGTGAGCATGGTGCTGATGGTGAAGCCACCAGGCTGGTGGTAAAGAGAGGCCTGGTGAAGGTGGGTGATGGGAAGCGGGAGCCTTTTTCTCATCAGCACATCCAGGTGCCTCTAAGGCTAGGCAGGTGGAGGATGTGGCGGCAAAGGTACTGATGGGCTCTGAGCTGAAGACAATAAGGTGACGGTGGGGGGTGGGGGTGACAGTGGAAGTAGGTTTTTTGGGCAGAAGAGAACGTCCCCCAAACAGGGAGAAGAGAAGGAAGAGGAGGAAAAAGGAGGAGAGTGAGAGTCTCTGCCAAGCTGTTGAGAGTGCCAGGCAAGCAGTTCTTTATAGAAATTCCATAAATAAAAATGTAGCAAGCCAGTTCCTCAAATCAGTCATTTTCTCAGGCCTTTCTGTGTGCATTGGTTCCTTGTCTTGGAACATCCCCCATCTCTCCCCTCCCAGGGGCTCCTCATCCTTCCAGACTCAGCTAAAATGCCCCCTCCCAACCACCCAGAGAAGCTTTCCTGTCTGCACTAAGATGCCACCCCAGCCTCTCCCCCTCTCTCTTACATATCACTCAGAAGGTAGGACACATTTTTAAATTATTGATTCCCTTTTCCTTTTGTTAATTACCAATCACAGTGGTTCCTAAACTTCATATTGGGGAGGACGGGCACATAGATCAAGTTGGTTTTATTTATCATATCCCCAGCACCCAGCAATGTGTCAGGCACAAAGTTGGTGCTCAATAATTGTTTGAAAGGTGGATGGATGAAGAAAGAAAGAAGGGAGGGAGAGAGGGGAAGGGGCAAGAGGAAGAGAGGGAGAGAGGAGAGGTAGAGGGAGGAAGGAAGGAAGGAAGGAAGGGAGGAAGGAGGGGAGGAAGAAGGGAGGAAAGAGGGAGTTAGAATATGCCACTTCAGTTCTCTGTTACCCAAGGGCAAAGGGGTACCCAAGCAGGGAAAGAAAATGTCCCTGAACATTTCTTCCAGCAGTAACCTACTCCAAAGTAAGATTCTCAGTTTGGAAGCCTAGGCTGCAAGCCTGCACTAAATTGATTCTCCACTGGCTCTATCCACACCCAATCTCTCCTCCATTACTCAGGATAGTGAAGAACTGGCTGGAATTTGCAGGTTGGATTCCACATGTGCCTCTGAAATATGATTCAGTTCTCCTGAGAGCCGCTAGACTACACTCTAAGCTGGCTTCATAGAGTATTTATAACTGCCAAAACAACTTATTTCAAAAATAAACATGGTATTTTTAGCCCAATGTTGCTGATAACCTGCTTTGTAAAGTCACACACTCGGCTCAGAATCAGCAATATGTCTCCAGTCAGCCCCAGTTGCCAGAGTCATCTTCAGTCACTGGATGGACAGGACCAAGGCCTGGCCACCATCTCTAGATTGTCCATTACCCAGGACAGGCCAAGAAGTCTGGTTAGCCCACCTTGGAAGGCAGGGTTCACTCTCTGCCCCCTTCCCTCCCATGTTTTTGGACCCCCTCTGTAGGTGGCCACAGTGAGAATGGCAAAAGGGAAACAAGTGTGCGCATGAAGGGGGTGGGGATAACTCAAATGCCACTTTGGCAGATGCCAAGGGCAGCCCAAGAACAGAGGTGCGAAAAGAAGGCAGAAGGGAAGGAAACGGACAAAAGGCTCCAGCATGGCCAGAGGAGTTCGACCACCAGGGGTGTAGAGGACGCCCCTGGGGTCTTCTGACCTTGGATCCAAAGCCTGTACAACTGAGACAGAGGTTTCTGGAAAGGGAAGCTTCAATCTCCAATTCTTTTCAGTTCTTACCAACATTTTCCTCTTCCGCTGCTGCTGCTCTGTGATCAAGATTTTGGAGAAGCAAGTGTGGTAGAGAGAATATGCAAAAGCATCAGCATCAGACAGATTAGGCTTAAACTCCAGCTCGGCCCCCTAATAGCTGTGTGATCTTGGGCAACTTAATCAATCTCTCTTCGTCTCAGGTTCCTCAACTATGAACGATGGAAAATAGTAGTATCTGACTTCCAAGGAGGTTGGAAGAATGAAACACTAATATTTATAAAGTGCCTGCCATATAGTAGGAATAAATGGGGACTCTTGTTTTCATTACCCTTTGGCCCCCTATCCCCAGTCCCTTTTATTATAAGTTCAGGGACAGGGTGGTTAAAGTCTGGACAAGGACTGCAAGAGGAGGGATGGACGCAAGAACTGTTGTTTGAGAGAGATCAACAGGACTGATGAGGACAACCGGGTCAAGCACCTGAGGCTGTGGTTTCGAATCCCACCTCTACCATTTCCTAACTACATGGCTATGGCAAGTGTATTAGTTTCCTATAGCTGCTATAACAAATAACCACAGACTCAGTGGCTTAACACAACACAAATATACTCCCTTACAGTTCTGGAAGAAAAAAGTCCAAACCCAGTTTCCCTGACTAAAATCAAGATCTTGGCAAGGCTAGTTCCCTCTGAAGGCTCAGGGGAACATCCATTTCCTGGCCTTTTTCAGTTTCTAGTGGCCAGCTGTAGTCCTTGGCTTGTGGCCTCCTCTTCCTCCATCTTCAAAGAACATCATTCCAATCTCTCCTCTGTCATCACAGCACCTTGTCCTCTGACTCTGACCCTCCTTCTCCCCTCTCATAAGAACCCTTGTGATTACACTGGGCTCACCTGGACAATCCAAGATGATCTCACCATCTCAAGAATTTTAATTAATCACATCTACAAAGTCCCTTTTGCCATATAAGGCAATATTCACAGGTTCCGGAGACCAGGACATGGACTTGGCCGGGGGGAGGGGGGGGGCATTATTCAGCCTACCACTGTTGGTGAATTAATTTCTCTGAGACCTGTGGTCTCTACCTGTAAAAAGGAAATTATACCTATTATGATGGTTAATTTTACATGTCAACCTGGCAGTTGGTCAAACACAGTCTAAATGTCACTGGGAAGGAATTTTTTTCAAGGAGATTAACATTCAAATCAGTAGACTTTGAGTAAAGCAAATTGCCCTCCATAATATGAGTGAGAATCATCCAATTAGTCAAAAACCTCAAGAGAGGGGTACCTGGGTGGCTCAGAGAGTTAAGCATCAGACTCTTGATTTCAGCTCAGGTCATGATCTCACAGTTCATGAGATTGAGCCCCACTTCTGGCTCTATGCTGACAGCATGGAGCCTGCTTTGGATTCTCTCTCTCCCTCTCTCTCTCTGCCTGTCTCTCTCACTCTCTCTCTGTCTCAAAATAAAAAAACTTAAACATTTTTTTTAAAAAACTTCAAGAGAAAAAAAAAAAAGACTGGAGCACCTGGGTGGCTCAGTCGGTTAGGTATCTGACTTTGGCTCAGGTCATGGTCTCACGGTTCACAAGTTTGAGTCCTGCGTCGGGCTCTGTGCTGACAGCTCAGGAGCCTGCTTCTGATTCTGTGTCTCCCTCTCTCTCTGCCCCTCCCCTGTTCATGCTCTGTCTCTCCAAAATAAATAAACATTTAAAAAATGTTTTTAAGAGCAAAAAATACTGATTTCCCCTGACAAAGAAGGAGTTCTGCCTCCAGACCGCCTTTGGATTCTGGCTGCAACATTAGCCATTCCCTGGGTCTCCAGCCTGCCAGCCTATCCTACAAATCTTGGACTTGTTAGCCTCCACAAATATAAGCCCTGATTCCTTCTAAAGTAAATTATGTATGTGTGTATATATGTGTGTGTATATATATGTATGTGTATATATATGTATGTGTATATATGTATATATATGTATGTGTGTATATATGTGTGTATATATGTATGTGTATATACACATACATGTGTATGTGTATGTCTGTATGTATATACATCCTATTGGTTCTGCTTCTCTGGAGAACCCTGCCTAATATACCTACCTTTGAGGCATTCTTGTCCAGCTTAAATGACATGAAATATGTACAATGTTCAACACAGTGCCCAGCACACGAAGATTAATAGACATTAATTGTGGTGGCTGTGCCTTTTTTTAACACAAAGAAAAGGTGCCTCCCACTGTGAGTTATGATTATGCCACACTGGACATAGGGTTAGGTGTGGAGGGAAGACGAACCAAGATCAGGTCTAATGGCTCTTTAGAAACTTCCCTATAACCTGGAATGGAAACTCCTCAGGGCACTTCCTGTGGTCGGCTATTTATCCTAAATTAGGGTCGCACCCTGAGGGAGTCATTTCCTATGAAGAAAAGATGAGTTGAGAGCTCTGAACAAGCCACCACCCCTGGATATGGCCTGCAGCCTCCATGCTATAGACATGGTCCTGGGAATGGAGACAAGAAGCCAACAAAGCCAGAGACCTTTGCCTGCAAGGAAATGTCCTGAAGTCCTGACTCTCATCACCTGCTGGGAGCAGCACTAAGTACCAAGCCTGCCAACCTCAGAGATGAAGGCAACCTCCCACATGAGCAATCCATTTCTTTGCTGACCCAGTGAATGAGACAGAAGGAGGAAAGGAGGGCATGGGAAAAGAAAGTCCCAGCATCCATGCGTGGGCAGTGCTACAGTTGGCGATGCCTATACTCAAGACATACTCAGAACATCACACTACAAAACTGGTCAGAGTTATCCTACCGCTGACATTTAAAGAGGAAACTTGTTCAAAGATCAACAGGGACACACCTTCAGGCATACTCTTTGGGTTTTCATATTTTAACAGCGACTCAGCTTGGAAGGTACCACAAGTCTCCCCTTCAGTGGGAGTCACAGAAGTTCAAGTTCACTGAGCTGTGGCAGGCAACGGTGTCTTAAGTTCAAACAGTGTGGCAATTTGCATGGTAATTTACATTGCAACCCTTTGTCCCCCTGTCATCCCCAAGAAGCCCTCCCAAAAGTTGAAGGAAAGCAGCTCAAATGTTTACAGCCTGCTTGACACACTGTGATTTCACCCCTCCCCTTGCCAGACAGAAGGAGAGGGGACAGAGGGTGTGGGTTTTATTGTGCAGGCTGGCATTCTTTGACATCGTTCAGTAGAAAGACTGGAATAAAGACGGAGTTAAGTCTTACATCTGCATTGTAAGGAAACCTAACATCGGAAACTATTTGTGATTAGCTAGACGTTAACCTTTCAAGTAGTAATAAAAATGATGTGTTCCATTGGTATAATGCTCTTCGCTTTCCAAAATATATTTCCATTTATTGTCTCTGACAGAGAAAAGAAAGTTCTATATTAGAAGTGTTATGGACTGAATGCTTGTGTGTCTCTCCCGAATTTCATATGTAGAAGCCTCAACCCCCAGAGTGATGGTATTTGAAGGTGGGGCCTTTGGGAGGTGTAGATGAGATCATGAGGATGAGGTCCTCCAGATGGAGTTATTCCCCTTGTAAGAGGAGACCACAGTGCTGGCTCGCTCTCCCCCACCCTCTCTCTACTCCATGTGAGGATATGGCAAGAAAGCAGCCATCTGCAAGCCAGGAAGAGAGCCTTCACCAAGAGCTTCACCATACTGGCACCCTGACCTTGGACTTCCAGCCACTAAAAGTGTGAAAAATAAATGCCTGTTGTTTTAGCCACCCAGTCTGTGGTAGCTCAAAAACCCATGGTTCTGATCTCAAATTTTAACATATCCAATTATCTTATTTAGCCCAAATAAGCAGATTTTTAGCTATTTAGAGCCTGCCTGCTCTGCATAGCCAACATCTGCTAGCCATAGATAAGATAAGCCCCGAGGCTATAAAGACCCCCAGCCACTGCTGCTTTGGGGAGCTCTCTGACACAGGCCAGGCTGCTGAGTGACATCATCTAGATACCTAAACCACCCCCAATCCCCCAGTCCCCCCAACCCCTCTCTTTCTAAGTAGTGACTCCCATGTCGTAGCCTCTGGACAATCTCATGCTAGGAGGGACTTCTTCCACATTCAAATCTGTCACAGTGTCACCCAAATAAAGCCTGTGTAGAACTGCCACCTCCTGATCATATCTTTTTCCTCAATCAGCCCCCAAATCCCTCAAATTCTCCACAACCAGGGTCTCAAGGAGTGAAGTCAATACACGCATGGCCTAAACCTACCATGATACGAGTCTAGGAAGCAGCGAATTCTGAGTCCAACAGGCAGCAGCCACAGGCTCAGAAGACCACTCCACAGCTAGATCCTTACAAGAGATTATACCAGGGGAGGCTCCAACCTCCCTAGAGGCAGGGCCAGCAAATGCCAGGCTGAATGTCATGACTACAGCCAAGTAGAGAACTGTGCAAGGAGGGAAAACAAAGAAGAATCTATGCATCATGGTTGGGAGAATGGGGGGGCTCACGCTCTTCCTCAGACGTACAGTGGTTACAGCCAAGGCTAGGGCAAAGCTGGGGCCTTATATCTGCCTCACCACCAGATATTGCTACATATCAGGTACTTAGAGAGAGTCTTTGGGATGGCAGGATGATGGTGCTGCAGATGATGATGATGGTGGTGATGGTGATGGTGGTGATGATGATAATGGTGGTGGTGGTGGTGCTGGTAGTGATGATGGTGGTGATGATAATGGTGGTGGTGACGGTGATGGTGGTGATGATGATGGTGGTGGTGGTGGTGGTGGTGGTGCTGGTAGTGATGGTGGTGGTGATGGTGGTGATGGTGGTGATGATGATGGTGGTGGTGGTGGTGGTGGTGGTGCTGGTAGTGATGGTGGTGGTGATGGTGGTGATGGTGGTGATGGTGGTGGTGGTGATGATAATGCCGGTGATGATCATGACAGTGATTATGGCAATCATAATGATGACAGTGATCCTTATGATGATGATCCTGGTTGTCCTGGTGTGGTTTGGCCCTGTTTGATTTCCTCTCCTCCTGAGGGATAGCAGCCCTTTACCGTGGCCTCAGATTCTACCCCACTCTGCCTTCCACTATCAGCAATAAGTCGTCTGTATGACTCTTAGGGAGGGCAGGAAGAATCAGTCCAGAACTGCACCCCTTCATGCTGGACTGATGAGCCATTTTTTCTGAGGGTTCCAGGCTCCATACCCTGAGTAGAACCCAGGTCACCTTTCACTGTTCCTGGGGATTCCTCAGGTGTGTCAGTGTGATGGGCACCTGGGAGTCCCCAGGTAAAACCTGTACCCTGTCCTCCAAAGGCTGTAGGGGTGGGTGTGTGGACTGAGGGGACCTCTCAAAAAGCTGGCCAATTGCCTGCCTCTGGGACCTGGATCCCACCCCGAGGCAGCCTGCAGACCGCCAGCTCACCAGCCCCAGAGCCACTGAATGACAGTGGCAGTGACCAAGGTTTTGTAAACTTTCTGGTGTTTTTTCTTCATGTATAAATGTATATGTTATGTCTCAATTTTTGTGCTTTAAATAAAAATGACATTTTCAGACAAAAAAAAAAAAAAAAATAATCACGGTGATGATGCTGATGGTCATGGTGATGAAGACAATGGTAATAATGGTGACGGTGATGATGTCCTGATGGAGATGATAATGGTAACTAACAGGTATTAAGTAGGCATTGACTTCCCAGGCATTGCGTTCAGCACTTAACACGTATTATTTAATTTAATCCTCATGGCAACCCTGTCAGGCTGTTTTCCTTCCATTTCACATATGAAAAAACTGAGTCTCAGAGAGGTTAAGAAAATTGTGCAAAAAAACGTTGGAATCAGAACTCAACCCCAGGCAGCATTCCCCAGCTCCATACTCTTCTCCCAAACTATCACAGAAAAACAGAAAAGGCAAAATTTGTTCCATGTCCCATTTTAAAAGTTTCCAAAACTGCACAGTCTCCCAGGAAAGAAAAAGACAGGCACCTGGGAGGCTCAGTCGGTTGGGCGTCTGACTTCAGCTCGGGTCATGATCTCATGGTTGGTGGGTTCATGCCCCGCGTCGGGCTCTGCACTGACAGCTCAGAGCCTGGAGCCTGCTTGGGATTCTGTGTCTCCCTCTCTCTCTACCCCTCCCCCACTTGCACTCTGTCTCTCTCTGTCTCTTGAAAATAAATAAATGTTTTAAAAAAAGAAAAAGAAACACCAAATATACAACACACGAAGGTGCTTCTAACATTAAAGAGGCTTAAAGCTAAGAACGTGTATCTCCATGACCCCTGAACATCCAGGGTGCAAAATGAACATTTCAGTCCCCTGTGCAGATGTGCAGGCTGTTGGAAGGCAGGACTGTTGCTTCTACACTGTGGGCAACACACAGAGTAGGGTTGTATAAAAAGCATGGCATCATTTCATATAAAAGAAGAGCATTAGGAATTAATCCACCCAGGAATAACAAGTTAAAAACATGCATTTTGAAAAGGCACACACAGCCCGTGACAGCATCAACCAACCTGTCAGAAGTATAAGTGGATAGAAAATTCTACCTTTCCATTAATGGCAGGGTACTTTGTTTTACTTTCAAATGCTTCAAAAAACAACCTGCTCAAGGTGGGTGGTGAGTTATGTTTCGTACCCTCTGGGAAACTGGAAACTCAGGAAAGACACTCATGGTTTCACAAAACAGTTCCTGGTGAAAGCCAAGTAAGAATGCAAAGGCCAACAAAACCTAGCCCTGAACCAGAGGTTTGTGCCTCTCTCTGTGATCTGGAAAGATGAAAGGAAAGGCCTCCTTTTTAAAAAGCCCAGTGCAACTATAAGAAGTTGACATCAACCTGCAAAGTAATTAAGACACAGTTCTATTCATTCCTATCATCATCCATTTTCTCATGTCCATCTTACTCAACTAGATTAGAAGCTCCCTGAAGCCAGGGATTATATGACTCATGGCTCTAATTTCCCCTCTAGCGACCAGTGCAGAAGCTGTGCAGCATGGCCCCCAGTTGATCTAGCAATGAATGTCTTACACCCACACTGGAGGCTCCTCAATTCACTTGGAGCCAAAGATTATCATTATTGAGTCTGCTCATTGTTCTCATATTGAGCAGATAACTGCAAACTAAATCATAATTTCCCTTAGCAACAATCTTGTGATCGGGAGTTCCGTTGCTAATCAAGAATTCAGCATCAAATCAATCATAAATATGACTACAATCCTTTAAATAGAATCCACAATCACTTTAAAAAGTAAAATTATTCTCCAAGTAGGAGAACTTTCAAGCTTGGGAAGACCTGACAGGTTGCTTCCATCAACTCCCTTTGCTCCACACAAGCAGAAGTGGAAGCCCTGGAATGGTGAGCCACACAAAGCCACCCAATGGGTGAGGGGCAGAGTCAGAATTTGACTTCCAGTCTGTGGGGTTTTCTTCACAACACGCTACTGTGCCACCTTGGGAATCTTATAAGATTGGCATGAATGTATCATCTTCATTCATTTAATGAGGGGCCCCAACGTACCCATTTCAAAAGTCCAATGCTACTATATCATAATCAAAATTCCCCAAAGTGGTCTTCCTAATGTTCATCTCACCAAATGTTAGCATGTGCTGTGCCAGAGACTCGCTCGTGATTTTAGCCTTTACTCCCGCCCTTCTGCACTGAATTATGGAAAATCTAGGACCCCCCAAACTACATTTTGCAGATCCCCTTGCCAATGGGCTTCCAGTTCAATTCTGCATGAGGGAATGTGATGGAATGGAAGGTGATTCAAAGATGGGAGGGTGCATTCATTTTCTACTGCTGCCATAACAATTTACCACCAACTCAGTGGTTTAAAACAATACTCATTGGGGTGCCTGGGTGGCTCAGTCAGTTTAGCATCCAACTCTTGATTTCAGCTCAGGTCATGATCTCACAGTTTGTGAGTTCAACACCACGTCGGGCTTTGTGCTAACAGCTCAGATTCTGTTTGGGATTCTCTCTCTCTCCCTCTCTCTCATCCCCTCCCCCACCTCCCTCTCTCAAAAATAAATAAATAACTTTTAAAAAGATAAAACAACCTCATTTTTTATCTCATGGTTCTGCAGGTCAGAAAACCAGGATACTCCACTGGGTTCTCTGCTTAGGGACTCACAAGACCAAGATCAAGGTGTTGGCCAGCCTGGGCTCTTCTCTGGAGGCTCCAATGGAGGCTCTATTCCAGCCTCATTCAGTTTGTTGGCAGAGTTCTTTCCAGACACTGTAGGACTGAGGTCCCTGAGATTTCCTTGCTGGCTGTCAGCCAGCAATCATTCTCAGCTTCCAGAGGCTGCCCACATCCCTCGGCTCCTGGCCCCCTTCATCGTCAAAGGCAGTGATGACAGATTGAATCCTCCCATGCTTCAACTTTCTCTGACTTCTCATTCTGGCTTCCTCTTCTACTTTTAAGGGTTCACGAGATCACACAGGGTCTGTGTGGTAACCCAGGATAAGCTTCCTGTCGTAAGGTCAGCTGATTAGTAACCTTAGTTATATCTGTAAAGTCCCTTTCACCATGTGATGTGACAGACTCACAGGCTTGACACCAAGAGTTAGAGATCTTGGGGAGCAGAATTCTGCCTATCACAGAGGGTAACATCCTCCAGGAAACAGCTGTGGGCTCCAAGGTCCTTGCACAGATCCAGCTGTCACAGCCGGTGTCCCCACCAGCTGCCGTGTCCCACCATGCCCTATGCCCCGTTGGCAGTCTCAGCATCCTGTGGGTTACCCCTAGGGTTGCAGAAGCAAGTGTGCCCCACGTTGCGATAACACCACATCTACACTTTCGGGTTGCAGCTACTCCCTGCAGCTGTGAATCTCTGGGTCACAATACCTTTTAAGTTTTTCCAGCTCACCCAGAACTTTTTCAACTAGATCTATATAGTCAATCCTCTCTGAATTATCTAGCTTATTTTCAGCTTCTTGAATAGACTGTGACTGGTGGAGGTGCCATACCACAAAAGGGCCCCGTGACCATGGGACATACAAACTACATCTCCCAGACTCCCTTGCCAATGTGTTCACCCACAGGTAAGCAGTGTTCCTCCCTGCAGCTCTTCTCAGAGCATTGACTATGTGAATGGGCATTGTGAATACCCAAGAAGGGGACCTAGCACACAGCATCACTGTTTCTCAAACAGTTTTTACCAAGGAATCCTTATTTTATAAAGCATCTTTCGCACCTAGAGCTTGTGGAACGTTAAGAGACACTGGAATAGTTAAGACCTTCTTGAGTTATCACGTTAGCTCTAATCAGCACTATATACCTGATTAACAAAAATTATATTTTCCAAATTAGGCTAGCATTTGGAGTCGATCTTGGATGCCTTAACACTGATAGGTTAAGTTTGTTTTCTCCATCAGTTTCCTGTAGGCCACCTTTCTCCAGGCATCGAAAGTCACTCCAAAATGTAAATGAGAAAGTCATTCTCAAAATCCGCCTTTGGTGAAGAGAACTCACAGGTGAAGGCCAGGTTTCCTCCCAGCTCTTGGCTTTAGGAGTGTCAACCGTGAGTGTGTGTAAAGCAGGCTTCCTTTTCCTTCCTGTTCTTGCTTCTCCTGATGTTGTTTTTCTCCTGCTTCTGCTCCCCACCCACCTCCACCGCTTCCCTCGCCTGCCTCCCGCACCCCAAGAATAGCCGAGGTACCTGGTATCAAAGACGATCCCAAAGGAGAAACAGAACACAGAAGGAGCCGCAAAAGGCCCCACAACAGAACAAGGGTTAAGTGATCTACTCCCGCTTTGATGAATTCTCATACAGTCATTAAAAATGATAATTACGATGACTTTGCTACAACATGGAAAAAATGCTTATGATATAATTAATGCTAAGTGGAAAAATGCAGAACACAAAATGATAGCTACACTATGATTACGATTATTTAAATTATATGTTCGCAGGGACAAAAACTGGAAGGGATCACGGAAAAAATAAAAACCATTTAATTTGTCAGGGATGACAGTGGCAATATGGGTGCATTTTTCTCTTTATATTCGGCTAATGGTTCTGTAACACTGAGCAAGTTTTGAAAAACTAAAATAAAAACCAGACTTAAGAATGTGTGGAAGTGAGACAGGAGAAGCCATCATTCTTGTTTGCCTGAGGGTGAGAAAGGAGGAAGCGTCTGGATAGGAATAGTCAACCTGTTTTTTATATCAAAATGCAACTTGATTTCTTGCTGGTTAGAAAACAGATGACCATGTTCCTAAGCAAACACCTAGGCCTGTTTGGGAAAGCCGACTCTATGTTACTAACGATTGGGGCTCTAATGTAAAGGGTGATTCCATCCTCCCTAAATGGGCCTTGAAGGTCACTGTGAAAGGAAAATAACAAGAAGAGAACAGGCTTCCTGCCAAGTAGGGCTAGGCACTGAAAACAGGGAAGAAGGACTGGCAGAAAGGAACCTGAATGGGACCCAATCATGCAAGGTCACATTCCAGAAGGTTATCAAAGAGGGTCTGCAGCAAGGAGATGCCATGGGAAGGATTGCACCTGCACCCATGGGTCCCAAGGATCTCACCAGTCGACTATCCCAAACTCATGTTGGGGGCCACTCATCCACCTGCTCTGAGAGAGCCCACCTGTGGTGGTCCAGCTGTGGTGTGAGTGTCACAGTGCGCTTCCTGAGCCTGGGGCCTCAGGATCTGTGGACTTTACTAGTCAGTGGAAGGGCCCCTGGGCCACAGTGAACATATAGGACATTCGGAGCTGGGCAGAGGGGAGCACAGGCTGGATAAGGTAGAGTGACAGTTGGATGCACTTCTGGTCAGGGAGGCAGGGTGAACCTGTAACAGTGAGCAGGGCTCCTGTAACTAAACTTTGGGGAACAAGGCAGCCTAAAGAAACATGTCTGGAAACACCCTGTGGGGCAGGGTAGTTCTCCAAAGCCAGACAGTGGGAAGAAAGGGCGAGAGAAGAGGGCTTGCTCCAGGCCTGTGGGAGCCTGGCCAAGGGGACAAGTGTGCTGGTAGGCCCTAGGAGCAAGAATTCTGTGACAGCCCCCAGAGCACGAGCCAGAACCTGAGAATATGCTACCTTATGTGGCAAGAGGGACTTTGCAGATTGATTAAGGTTAGAGACCCCAAAATGGGGAAATTATCTGATGAGCCCGATGCAATCACAAGTGTCCTTAAGAGAGTGAAGCAGAAAGGTCAGAGTCAGAGGATGTGTGACAACAGAAGCAAAAGTCAGGGTGATGTGAGGCCATAGGACAAGGAATTTGGGCAGCCTCTAGAAGCTGGGGAAGGCAAGGAAACAGGTTCTCCCCTAAAGCCTTTAGAAAGAAGGCAGCCCACTAATATATTGAGTTTAGCCCAGGAGGACTGATTTTGGACTTCTGACCTCCAGAACTGTAAGATAACAAATTTGTGTTGTGTGAAGCCACTATGTTCATGGGGTTTTGTTACAGCAACAACAGGAGACTAATACACGGCAGTTAAAAACAAAAGCTCCAGGGGTAAAAAAAACAGAGAGTGGTCTCTGAACTCCAGCTCCTGCTAGTCCTGGCAGATGGGGGACACTTGGTAATGTTAGATAATAATTTACACAGAGAACATAGACTTCCAGGCAGCACTCAGCTTGTCAGACATTTGTTCCCACCTGATACAAGTAAAAGCACATTGAGTCCTTTGTGTGTGTGTGTGTGTGTGTGTGTGTGTGTGTATACATATATGTATATATATATACACACGTAGATATATATACCAGACCTTGCATGATGTGCCTGACGTATGCTACGTCAATGAATTCTCAGAAAATCTCAATGATGTGGGTTCAATTGGCATCACCATCTTACAGATGTGGAAACTGAGGCTCAGGCAGGTGAAGTCATGTATCAAAAGAGGGGAACTGGGATTTGAACATGGGCTGCCTGACTACAGGGCCTGAGCCCTGAGCCACTGTATGATGCTGTGTCATGAAAAGAAAAGGACATTCACTCCACCCTGTGGGGCACAGAGAACATAGATCCTGTGCTGTTCTCCTGAATTGACTACCTGGGGATGTCTGTACAGTAGCAAGTGCACACGCAAAGGACTGCCTTTCTAGAACTACAAACCATGAGCTCCGTACAGCCTAGACAAGACGTTCTCCTGGGCCTTAAAGACTAACTGTAATGATCGAAATGTCCAAGAATTTAAGGGATTGATTGATTAAATCATGGTTCATTGATGCAATAAAATACTAGGCAGCTTTTTTTAAAGATGATGTAGATGATGTGGATCTATATGTATTGACATGGAGGGATGTTCCTAATACATCATGAAGTCTAAAAAGCAAGTCACTAAATAGTACACACAGCATGAGCACACATACACACAGAGAGGAAAAGTCTAGAAATACATGTACAGAAGGCATTAACAGTAATTATCTCTGTGTGTAAGGCATAAGAATACAGGTGATTTCGTTTCTTTCTTCCTGCTTGCTTATCTTTTTTGTAAATTTTCCACAATAAAAAGAAATTGTTGGGATAATGCTTAAACGTGAGGAAAATGAACCTTAATAATGGCAAGCAAAAACGTGCGATGATAAAAAATGTTATGAAGTACCTATTTCCCAGTGACCAAGTCTTGATACGTTTACATAAATTTGAATCTCCCTACCAGTCAGTGTTGACTAAGGACTGCAGTCCCCATTGTTTTAGACTTTTTTGTAACTGAGGCTCAGAGAGATTAATTTGCCCTCAAAGTCGCCCAAACTGGAGCCATCGGACTGGGATTTAACCCAGATCTGTGCAGTTCCAAATCAGGCGTTCTCTCCACTATGTGACTCTAATCTTTTACCACCAGTACCATGAGATTTCCAGGCAAGCAGAAAAACAGAAGAAATCCATGCGGACCAGAGGGCGTGGAGGGAAGAAATGAGGATAGGCAGGGGCAAGAGTGTGTTACTCACTACTCCTGTACTTTGGAGTAGGTCTCCCAACCTTGGCACACTGACATTTGGGGCACAATAATTCTTTGTTATAGGAGGAGCAGGGAACAGTGTGCAATGCAGGATGGTTAACAATATCCCTGGCCTTTACCCACTAGATGTAGCAATCTGTGACAACAAAAATGTCTCCAGACACCACCAAATATCCCCTGAAGGCCAAATCAACCCTTGGTGAAGAACACTGCCCTGGAGAATTGCTACCACCAGAATGATATCGGGGTGGGTCCAGCACGTCATTTGTTATTTACCATATATATTCACGTCTCAATCAAACATACAGTTCATGCCACTAATCTGTCCTTCTCAAGGAATCCTTCAGCCCTTACATATTTTGAGATTTGATAGCTCCTTCAGGCGTCATTAAAGACAAATGTCCGAACTGGTGAGCCCCAAGTGACATCTGTGGCCATTATCCTGATCTCCAGAAGGAACAGGAAGTTGAGGTGCACCCCTTCAAGAACGGCTCTGCAATGGGCCTTCTTTCTGCCACCCTCTTGTGGGGGTTCATCCATGCCCCTGCACTCCCTAAATTAAAAGTTAAGGGAAGCTGGTTTTCTCTTGTAAATACCAAGCTGTGCAGTCATTACAAGCTTGCTTGGAGATAATCAGGGCTGACACTCGCTGTACGTGCAGGGTTTATTGGAGACCACCCACAAAGTTGCCTCGACGCAAAATGACACTACTAAGTAATCTAATCCCAAAATGTAGATTTCATTCCAACAAATTGCACACAAGTGGTCTCCTGCTGGTTTAACTGTTGCCTGGAAAGGCAAGCCCAACTGTATCGGTGACAAGTATGTTAGCATAAAGCATCCAAACCATAAACAGAGAATGCAAATGCCATGTCTGGGACCGTAAACACTGAATGTCACAGAGAGAAATGAAGTCCTTTTCTAGTGAATTAAAATATAATTAGAAGATAGGGTAGAATACATCACTTTTGTCCTAACTCATTCCTCCCTTTGAATCAAAGAACAAAAAATAGAACAAAAAGATGAAGAAATTAAGTATTTTTCTCTTTGCATCAAAGACTCTTGCAAACCCTGCAGAGCCATATGTTCTGAGACGAACCAAAATTTGAGGGAGCTACCACCCTGGCTTTATCCTCACACAGCAAGTGGGTATCTGCAGCTCCAAAACACACAGTCCCCAACCCCCAAAACAGGGCATATAGTTTACCCCACACTGCCACCCCCCCCCAAAATTAAATACATAATAAAAAATTGATGACAACTAAGGTTTGTTTTTTTAAGTCTCAGAGAATGGAACATGAGTCCAGTGTGAGCCAATAATTTACTAAGGTTGCCTGAAAGGCTGATAACTATCTTAGGATGCATTAATAGAGTTTGCTGATCAGGTAAAAGGAATTGACAGTCCTGGGATCAGGTGATCTGACTGCATGTGGAGAATAGGTGTTCTCAGATTGACATGAAGGTAGACATCTGTGCTGTTTGGCCCCTTGGCATACACTCAACTGTTTAGGTAGTAGCACACCACGATGAGGCGCCATCTTTGAGTAGTGAGCTGACCCAGGTGCTGAATGAGAGAGGGACAGCTGACTGCATCCTCTCTAACACATCACCCTGAAGGCAAGAACTGGGTTTTATCCCCCTTCTGTCTCCCCCACCCCTGCACTAAAAACTAGTTAAGCACCTTGTGGGTATTCAACAAATGCCTGATGGATTTTCAGAGAAATCCTCACTGAAGCTTTATCTCTACATTAAAAAGCCAAGCAGAAAAACAATGTGTATGCCATTTAGATCAGTGGTTTTCAAATGATGAGTCACAACCAATTAATAGTTTGTTAAATCAGTGTCATAAGTCTATATAATCAGTTATTTCTTTAATGAAAAAAATCTTCAGGGTGCCCGTCTCCTGCTTGGTAGAACTCCATTGGCAACCCCTGAAATCCAACTCTCTCCCCCTGTTCTGTACTACATCCCACAGCTGAACATGGCTGGAGAAAATCATACAACCAACACCCACTCGTCTTAATGTAATTCATTTCCATGACCTCATCTGGGTCCTCATGCTGCCTGGCCGTCACGCCTCATTCCCTCATTCATGCACCTGCCACCCTCCTGGATGACCATCCCTCACCCTCCAGCCCATCCTCTCCCTCCTCGCTCTAAGTTGCTAACCTCACTTTCTACCTCTTGGAGAAAACAGAAACTTTCAGAAAAGAACTCCCACAGTCTCCCACCTCCACTTCTATACACCTACCAGCATCTGCCCCATAAATACTGCCATCCTCCCCTTACTATGGATGGACCATCCTTGCTCCAAGAGAAGGCCAACCCCTCCACTTGCACCCTAGGTCCCACTCGAGGACATCGTTTCAACAACCCTCGCCTCTCTCTCCTACATCATCACACAATTTTCCTTCTCTGCTGGATTATTCCCATTGGCATGTTATTGCCACCTTTAAAAAAGAAAAGACCTACACGAGGTTATTTTCAACTGGATCTCAAGAAAGCTGAAAAAGTAAATTGTAAAAACTTTTAGGGGCTCCTGGGTGGCCCAGTCAGTTAAGAGTCCAACTTTGGATCAGGTCATGATCTCACAGTTCATGGGTCCAAACCCTACATCAGGCTCTGTGCTGACAGCTCAGAGCCTGGAGCCTGCTTCAGATTCTGTGTCTCCCTCTCTCTGTGTCTCTCTGTCTCTCTCTCTCAAAAATAAATAAACATTAAATTTTTTTTTTTAATTTTAGAAACCTTCTTCACTCTATTTTCCCTCTAATTACCACCCCATCTCTCTGCCCCTTATATAATAAAACTATAGAATAAAACTCCTTGTAAGAATTGTCAGTGCTCCTTTGCCAAATCCTCTCCTCTCGTTCTCTTTTATACTCCCTCCAGTCAGATGGTGACCCCCATCACCCCATCAAATTGCCCTTGTCAAAGTCAACAGTGACATCTATGCAGCTAAATCAACGCCCAGTGCCCCTCCTACATATCACTGGACATGCTGCCCCCTTCCTCCTATTTGGAACACGTTGCTCACTTGGTTTTCAGGCCATGACTCTTTTCTAGTTTTCCTCCTATCTCATAGTCATTCCTTCTCATTCTCCCTCAAGTGCTCCTCCTGATCTTCCCCACCTCCTCATACTAGAGGGCACAGGGCTGGCCACCAGGGACTCTTCTCTACATGCCCTACTCTCTTGGTGATCGCATTCAGTCACGGCCTTCACAGGATTCTTCCAGGCCCTCATCAGTCCTTCCCCCTCCCACATGAGGGTTACAGAGATGCCACTTGTTTGTGGCTCATTGAATAGATGTCATTGATATGGACAATCTGTTTATTAGGAACTGTTACATCCAGCTAATCATTTCATTCATAAACGACCAACTAACCCTCATCCTGGAATCCTTTTGACTAATTCAAGTCAGGTGTGATCCCATGACCTCCAGGTGAGCAGTGGGGTATCCAATTTGCCACCCTGGAGCCATCCATCCCTCTGGCTTTAGAGTCCTGATATTCCATGATACTCCCTTCCCTGACAAATCCCTTGTCACCCAACCCCATGCAGGTGCACGCCTCAAATCTGTAGCTGCAGCAGCTCCTGCTGGTATCGGTGCAGCTGTTTCCTTTCATGAACCTCTTTTGTGCACTGACATATCTGAAAAAAAAGAGGGGGAGCATATTGAATTTCAGGAGATGAACCAGCTGGTTTAAGACAGACAAGGAAGAAAAAGATGACTTGGTCACTTTTTCTCAATTTTCATGAGAATATAGTTCCAGGAATCCAGGTCCATGCAGGGAGTTGCACAGTGTTAATCTTGCCCCTGAGATACGGATTAAGAAGATTCTGCCCATAATGATGCATGCTTTTCAAATATCCTTCCAAGCCTGGAATATAGAGATCGTTCAGGAGCTCAGAATCTGAACACTGTCACTAGAGCCCACTCTGGTTTCAAATTCACTTTGCGTTCTTTCTTGTATTTTTTATTTTTTCCAGGTGTAGAGATTGGTTAAGTGGCCACAAAATACTCTTACTTAACATCAGTGCCATTTGAGGACTCAGCTAAATTGGCACTGGGGCCAATATGCGACTTTTTTGACCTTGTAATTGCAAATATGGAGCTGTTTGTTTTCTCAGAAGTGTCTAAAACATGTGAGACAGGTATAAAGTTTCCACATAAACCAACCTCTTTGTTTGGGTCTGATCTAAACAAACTGCTTCCTGCAGCTGGGCCAAGAATATTCCTTCCAGTCCTATCTTTTTGAGCAGGCCCAAGCTTGGAGACTTCCAAGATGGAATTCTGCCATGACTCGTATGTGGCAAAATCTTAAACCAACACTTCTCAGTGCCAGAAAAATAGCAACATAGCCCAGGAAGAAATCAAAGCTGCATTCCTATTAAACAAAAAAAAATTATTAACATGATACAAAAAGAAAGACCATTTTGTTAATGATCAAATATACAGGCTTCAGCCAATTAAAGCTTTGAAGCAAATAACCATAGCTAGAATCCCTCACTGGAGCTAATCATTATAGCAAATGACATTTGAAATCTTTTTTTTTTCCTCCTAACTATAAGAATTAAAAGTTAAAACAAGTTGCCAGCACAGCATGTGATCTGAGCTCAAAGTGCACTTGCTCCAAATTGCAGAGCCTTTGACTCAAATGGGACAAGACCCTCTTCTGCCCAAATTAGCTAAACAGAATTTGCAGTGAAACTCCCTAATGTCTGCTAGCAACAAGAACTGCGTCCTGGCAACCTGCAGGGGGGGGAGTCACGTGCTGGACTAAAGCAAGCTCCAAACAACCAAGACTGGTGCTTGGCATTCCTTTGTCCAGCCGGCCCAGTGGGTTAACAAGAACCAAGAGAGCAAGGCTTCTGTGAGCCAGTTAGCTCTCCTCCAGTTTGCAGTCCAAGATTGCACCTTACACTTGGTCATCGATCTTAAAATGCAAGCCCCTTCTTGGGGCACCTGGATGGCTCAGTAGGTTAAGCATCCAACTCTTGATTTCAGCTCAGGTCATGATCTCATGGTTCATGAGATCAAGCCCTTTGCCTGGCTCTGCACTGACAATGGGGAGCCTACTTAGGATTCTCTCTCTCTCTGCCCCCCAAAAATAAATAAATAAACATTTAAAACAATGTAAGCCCCTTCTCTCTGTAGAGCAACCAGCCCATGGAGGGTGAGGGGAAAAGTTCTCCACCTTTGCTAAAACAGCTCAGAGGTTTTTGGGGCGCCTGGGTGGCGCAGTCGGTTAAGCGTCCGACTTCAGCCAGGTCACGATCTCGCGGTCCGTGAGTTCGAGCCCCGCGTCGGGCTCTGGGCTGATGGCTCAGAGCCTGGAGCCTGTTTCCGATTCTGTGTCTCCCTCTCTCTCTGCCCCTCCCCCATTCATGCTCTGTCTCTCTCTGTCCCAAAAATAATTAAATGTTGAAAAAAAAATTAAAAAAAAAAAAAAAAAAAAAAAAAAAAAAAAACAGCTCAGAGGTTTTAACTACTGATCAGGAGCTCAGCATCATCAAATAGTGAAAGAAGAGAACACTACCATGGATTCTAGATTGGTTAAATAAAATATGGAGTAAACATCCCATTCAAGAGAGACCCCATTTTTCAATGCAATAGGGATGTCTTTTGTGCCTAACAATGATTCATGTTTAATGGCACAGTAAACCCTTGCATTTTTATAGGGCTTTACAATTTATAAATCACTTTCACACATACTAATGCTTTTTTAATCCTATTAGATAGCAAGGCAGATATTTTACCCCACCTCACAGATTTAAAAAAGAAGAAACAGGAGCTCAAAGAGATCATATAATTTGCCCAAAGTCATGCTAAGAAGCAATTAGAGAAACATCCAGGTTCAATCCCAGGTGCTTGCCTCTATACACAGTGGATTTTGACACCTGCCCCTGGAGAAATATCAAAAAGTTCAAAGTTGCAACTCTGATCAATCTCATGTGTGCAGATGAAATGAAGGGGAAGAAATATGGATTTTTCTCTCCCTGGCCCCACCACCACCCCAACCAAGCACAACTGTGTCCATAAGACCATGACCAAAAGCAGTAAGTAGCCCACTGCACTGGCTCTTCTCACCAGCCATCTCAGTTTATTACTAACTAAATCCTTCTTGCTACCCATCCTTCCTCACTCCACCGCCACATATACTCCCTAGAGTACAAGCCCCTCAGGGCAGGGTCTGGGCCATTCTTGCCTTGTGATGGTCTGCTGTGCACCACAGAGTTCATTTCACTTACCAACTGCCTATTATATATCTGCTCCTTATCATTTTGGAAAAATACGAGCTTATCCCGAGGTAGAGCTAGGAGCATAGAATGGACCGCATTGCTTCCTCACTAATCACCATCTACTAGATTCCCCTGTTCATGCTCCTCTGAGAAAACATGAGATGGGACCACGTGACAAAGATGGTGGTCTACATCCAGGCACAGCCTCCAAGCCTTGAAAATACCTTATTTTATACCTGAAGGATTTTACTCACACAATACCCTTTGCTACTGAAACTAACAGGATATAAAGAGAACAAGTCTTAGACCTCACTCCAGGGGTAAATGAAGAGAGATTTCTCATCTCTAAGGCAGTGCCATGACTTGCACCAGCAGCATAGCACCCGTTCAGAATTCTGAAAGACTACGGGTGAACCAAATGCATACGTATAAGCTGCAAACCAGGAGTGAATGGAATAAGGACTATTAGGAGAGGCTATCAAAGTAGGAATGGGAAATATGTCACACCAGGCAGTCTCTTCTTTGACCTACTTATAGCAGACATCATCAATGGACACAGCAGGGATCTGTGTGTCCTGCCAGGGACCTGACCTATCAGGGATCTGACCCTCCCAAATACCACACTTCACATGGCCATCACCATTCAGGTAGGATCAGCAAGCAAGATGTCACCTATTTGCCATCCTTGTGTTTAAGACCTTGCTGCAAATCAGCATTTCACATGTTAGCCCTCAGTCATGGTGCTTCCTCAAGCCCCTCTGATTCCAAGACTCCTGCTATTAGATTAACAATCCAATTCTGGGGGGTCTGGGCGGCTCCGTCGATTGACCGACTGAGTCTTGGTCTCAGCTCAGGTCATGTGTTGCTGGGGTCATGGGATCAAGCCCCATGTTGGGCACTGAGTGTACAGCCTACTTAGGATTCTCTCTCTGTCTCCCTCTGCCCCTCTCCCCCACTTGTTCTCTCTCTCTCTCCCTAAAATAAATAAAAATTTTCAAAAATGAGCAATCCAATTCTGATGATCTGGATTCTTGACCTCAGCTCTTGGTTGTTCTTTGCCCTTTCCCCCACACCGATGCTCAGCCCCCGACCTCTGGCCAGGGGTTCTAAGGCCTGGTGACCTGCCTGTACTCCTAATTCTTGTCCCCCAACACACATCTTGTTCTCATCTCGTCCCTCCCCCCCTCAACTCGCCATTGAGACTCAGCAGAAAGGACCCTGACCAGGTCTAGATTCCCTTCTCTGACTGCATAACAACAGCCCAAGATCACTGAATAACTGAGATAATAAGCATGGCAGAAGCAGGGAAATTCCAGACTAGGAAAGGAGAAGGGGAGAAGCTAGCTCATGGTTCACAAAATCTCCCTCAGTTATGGAGTTTATCTGAAGGTTGGGCCCTTCAGAGAAAGTGAAAGATTCCAGTTCTGGCTTTCTTTCTGCTTTATGGTCAAGTTTCTGCCTTCGAGGTAAAGAGCAGATGTTTCCTAAGCTCCCAGGGATTTGTCGGCCTTGTTCACACCTTCAGCAGACAGTTCATTGCAGGTTTAATTTATATGGTTCTATTTCACTGGTGGGACAATAACTCGCGCTCCATCTTGAGTCACAAAATGGCGGCGTGCAGGAAAGCCAGACTTGGCTCCCCACGCCTAGCCCCACGCCTCTCGCTGCTCACCTCCCTACTCCCCAGCCTCCCTTCCATCACATTCCCCCGTGTTCTCTGAATCCAAACGATACAGCCAAGCCCACATTGGCGACGTGCTGCCAAGGAGGCTCCCTGTCAGAGGAGATGTCCCTGGAGAACATGGATCGGTCGGGAAGCCTGCCTGTGGGGTTCAAAGCCCAGTTCTGCCTGCGATTCTCCAGCCAAATGGCTCCCCTCTCTGGGCCTCAGTTTCTTCATCTGTAACCTGAGGGGGAGTTGGGCTCATGACATTGTATTAAACTCAAGTTTCTCATCTGTGAAGGGAGGCTTTGGACCTCCACGCGGGTTGTGCCCTCAGACTTCCCACAATGCCCCGCTACTACTCCCCTGCTATTGAGGCTTAACCAGCAGAGGGAGAATCATTCCCAGCTGCTGGCAGCCTAATCCGGCTGCCTTGCGGGGAGTTTTGTTATGCCTATTTCACAGTGGGTCGTGTCAAGTCAACATGTATTTCTTAAGTGCCTCTGACAAGCCCAGAAAGAGGGCGGAGCCCTCTGGGACCTCAGTGACTTCATCTGTGAAATGAAAGGCTTACGCTGGCTGAGCTTCTGAGGTGCCTCCCAGCTCTTAAGTCTTGCGAGTCAAGATTCCACTGGGGGAGGGAGGTCCCACCCTGGGGTGGCCAACCTCCAGCCCCACCTCTGATGTGGCCCAGGTCCAGCTCCTTTCAAGCCTGTTGCACCTGGGACCACACGTGGGCAGTGCAACCCTAAATGCAGCTAATAACCCATTCGGAGGCGAGGTAGTGCACGAGTCACAAACACAGCCATCCCCCACCCTGTCTCCTTGGCTGAGTCTTGCCCTTGCCCCCTCCCCAGCCCGCAGCTCTCTGGGCTACTTTAGAGAGAAGGGGAGAGGCAGATGCTTGTCTAGATGGTGTGATCTGAAGAAAGTCCCCACCACCCCCACAAACTATCTCTCACAGACCTGCCTGAAACCCTCATCATAGGCACTCGGTTTCTTTGCATTCAAGCATCTTGCTTCCAGAAGTTTCCTGTTAAATGTGCACAGAAAAGGAGCATGTACTCAGCCTTGGACTTGTTTTCCCAATGCTGCCCTCTTGCCAGCTCCCATTCACCAGCTCCCATTGCCACTCTCCAGCCGCCCAAAAGCATCTGATAAACACAAGAAGAACTTACCCCACAAAAAGAGGCACGAAACCCAAATTTATGAAGGAAAAACTGAATAGGAATGAGGAGTAAAGAGGCATGCCGTCTGGCTTCCACCCTGACTTATGTCCTCAACAGCTAACAGAAGAAACAGGATTGGAGAAGGAATTAGTTGAAGAAGAGAAGGGTAGGGGATAATGTAATAGCGATTTTCAAACCCACTGTGTTATTAGGGTTTTTAAGGAATTAAAGTTCTCACTTTGGAGAGTCACAAAGCCCCATCACTGTTTGACTTGGCTCTGTGCGCCTCTTCTTAGATTACTGCACGTGTTTACTATTTAAATTTGAATGAATAAAAATTAATTTTGAGTGGATAAATTTTGAGGGATAAGTGTAGATGCACAGATGGAAACCACAGATATACCGAATTAGGATTCGCTCTCTGCCCTCCCCGTGGAAGCCAGAAGAAACAGTGGCTTCACCCTCCATGGAGCAGGATTTAAGCCATGTGGGAGACTTCCCTAAAGAGCGGGTTGTTGAATCTGAAAGAGTGAGTTAAAGGAGATTGTGAGGGCATTTCCTTTTTTCTGTAAATATTTTTAAAACAGAACCAGTTCCCATTTGTTATGGATGGAATTCTGTCCCCCGCCCCACTCCCAAAGTTCACATGTTGAAGCCCTAGACAATATGACTATATTTGGAGAAAGGGCCTAGAAGACGGTAACTAAGTTTAAATGAGTTCATAAGGTGGGGCCCTAATCTTACAGTGTCCTTATAAGAAGAGGAAGGAGGGGTGCCTGGGTGGTTCAGTTGGTTAAGCATCTGACTCTTGGTTTTGGCTCAGGTCATGAGCTCACGATTCTTGAGTTCAAGTCCTACTTTGGGGTCTGCACTGACAGTGTGGAGACTACTTGGGATTCTCTGTCTCTCTCTCTCTCTCTGACCCTCCCCTGCTCACTCTCTATCTCTCTCTCTCTCTCAAAATAAATAAATAAGCATTAAAAAGAAGAAGAGGAGGAGGAGGAGTGAGAGGGCAGCCATCCAGAAGCCAAAGGGAGAGGTCTCACTAGAAACCAGATTTCCCATAACCTTGATCTTGGACTTCTAGCCTCCAGAACTGGAAGAAAATAAATGTCTACTGTGTAAGCCACCCAGTCTGTGGCCCCCTCATTATGGCAGCCTGAGCTGACTAATATGTTTCTGCCTGAGGGAGGGAGATAAAACGGGTCCGTTAACAAATGGGGATTAACTACTTTTCTAGGCACTGGGTTTGTGGCAGTAAATATGACAACATCTCCAGCTGGGAGGGGCAGCCTCCTCACAATACCTCCAGCCTCTGGGTTCTAGAATCCACATGGTTTTTTCTAACATGCAGCCTCTGGGACTGTGTAGCTGTACCTTCCCCAGAGTGGTTAGGAACAGTGCTTATTGTCTGGGTGAGGAAGCCAGTGAGCGAACTACTCTCCTCTCCCTCTAGACTGTTGCCTCAGCAATGCCAGGAGTCCAGGTGTAATGCCATGGAGTCCAGATCTGACCTGTCAAGAAATAAGAGGATGATGCTGTGGGGAAATCAGAAACAGCCATTGTTCCTCACAAACAAACCTGAGGAGAGCAGACAGCCCGGGTGGGTCTGCAGACCTAGACTGGCTTCTGGAGCCAAAAAGAACCAGTGGAGAGTCTGATGCCTTAGGGTAGAGACAATGTCAGGGGACAGTTACCCTCAGGAAGCCAGAGGAGACAGGAAGAGGAAAATGGGGGATTTTAAAAGGAAATTGGGCTAGTGTGGGCTTAAAGAAAGGAATCAGACTGTGCTTGAAAGCTGGGACAACTTGCCTGTCTTTTCAACAAACTCTGGTTAAAATTAAGAGCAGAAATCTGCACTTGATAAAAAACTTTCGTCTCAACACTTTTGAAGAAGGAGCAGAAGGAAGTCAGGCTATTTGTGTCTCTTTTTTTTCTGGTAAATATTTGTGGGTGTCACTGTTAAAAAAAAAAAATGACGTGAGTAGGTTTCAGTTAGTACACAGAAGGGCATGTAGGCTGTGGCATACGGGTACGCCAGCAGGGGGCGGGCTTGACGCGTAGTGTTTGCCAATTTCTGTGTTGTAAATATTCCCACCACGGCTGATTTCAAGCTACCGATGGTTGAAAAAGCAGCTTGCAAAATTCCTGCCTTCTTATCCACAGTACCAGATGACTCTAGGATACTTCTACAAGTCACATAGAGCAGATAGCAGGTGACCCTGCGCAGAACCAGCTGGGAGGACCAGAGAAGTCCAGTGAGCAGAAAAAGGAGGACCCCAGAGGGTGATGTCAGGAACACAGCAGACTTTCCTCTCTGGGATGTGTCACCTCACATGCATTAATGGAGGTCCACTGCCATGGTCATTCGGCTGTCCTCCTTCCCAGAACGGATAAGAGCAATTCTGTTAAGGAAGCACTACTTTATCCCCTGTGCGTTGCCGGCATGCTACCTCAAGCTCAAGGGAACAGCAACAGCCACAGAGAATCCCCAAAACCCACCTTATTTTTAAACTTCTAACATGCCAACTAAAACTTTGACTTACAGAAAAAAAGAAAAGAAGGGAAACAGGGAGGGAATTGAGAAAAGACCTTCATGTAAAACCAATAAGCCCAATTTCCCCAGGGACCCCAAGAAAATGCCTATTATTTCCCCCATAAAGGGAGGAAGACAAAAGGAATTCCCATTTTTGGATTTGGCCAGACACGTGTACCTCTCCCCACCCCCACTCCCATCTCCCCCAGTATAAGGCAACAGGATGGAAGCAATTCGATCACGCGACCACCTCTAGCCTTCTGTAGGTTATAGTTATGGACTGACCCATTCTCTGGACACGCATATATAATCCATCTAGAACTTCATTCTGCAGTTCAATGTTAGTCTTCAAATGAACTACAAATGTATGCTTTTGTTTCCAAAACAAAACCACAGGCAAAAACTGAGACTGAGGTCTCTTCCTCTCGAGCTTACCTTGTAGTACCTGGTGCTGGGCTCCACGCTTGGTCAATCCTCACCCAATTTAATTCCTCCTCCTTCCCCTGCAGAAACTCACCAGGGGATATTCTCTGAGGACTCATGGCAATCACCTCCAGGGGGTTGGGAGACCCTACTCTTTGGGCCATGAGTCAGAGAAATGGGCAGAACTTGAGCTGGCACCAGTAAGCATTGGAACAACACTTGATGAAGTAGATGAACTAAAGAATAGGATTATTATACATAACCTAAAGGTTCTTACTGTATGTATGCAAGTTATCTATTTAAAAGTCCCGGTAGATAATATGTCTCAACAGTGCTTATGTAAGAAGATGCAGCCAGTGTGAATGATGCATATATTTCCACCAGCCCTCTGGCTGTGCTTGCAGCCGAAACCTCCTGCATTTCCTTGGACTGAGGAATCACAGCAGAGAAACCAGTTATTGGGAACAATAAAGGAGAAAGGGTGACCTCTGCTGGTCAAATTGGGAGGTTTTTATAATCTGGTTATTTTCCCAGCTCTGCAAAGAAAAAAGTGAGCAGAGTTGGGGAGGTAAGCGTGTGTAATGTCCTCCATGAACACATGATCATTTTTTCCACACTAGTTATTTTTACAGACTTTTCAGCAAAAAATATTGTTTGGCCCAGAAACTCTTTAATGCTGTGTAGAAATGAGATTCAGTGAGGTTTTTATTGTGTTTAATAATTATTCTCCAGAAAAAAAATAAATAAATGCTTTCACCCAGAACTCAATAATTTATTTTTTTCTTTTTTTTTTGATATGTCATTAATGAAGAATTTGCAACCGATTTTGAAAGTAGAGGCTAATTAGAATAAATGAAAGTGCAGCCCCCTCCCCTAAATGTCTCATTAAGGTTTACATTTGTTAGATGAATGCTCATTTTAGGAATTAAAAATTAAGCATTTTCAAAAGAGTCTCCACAATTTACAATTCAATGTCTAATGAAAAATTTGAAATAAATTACTTTGCTTTAAAACTCAGCAACGCTCAAAACAAAATCATTTCCATGGTGTTCTCATTATGTTGCTTGATTTTGGCCCTCTGCGTATCTTTCATCACCTTTGACAAGCAAAAAGCATGTGTGATGCTACTGGCCCTGTAATAGTATTCGATTGTTAGACTTTCCCCGATCACAGACATCACTTTGGTCTTTAGCTTTGCCAAGTTTAAAGCAAAATACTTCATTTCAAGTTTTCCAGAGAAAAGCTGGGCAAGACCTTTTAAAAATCTAATTTTTTTAATTGTCTAGTGCTGCCACACATGTAGTGATTATGTGTGTGTAATCAGGCTTGTTGAAGGGAGGAAAAAAAAGAAGACACACAAGAAAGCAGACTGGGAACCCTATTTAGAGTTCTATGAATTGGGGGGAACCACCTAGCTTTTGGGAACTGTAACAATAAAAGACATCAGTATCCAGCATAATGGAACCTATGCTCTGTCTTTACCAATAAAATATAATGTTCAAATTAAATAGTGCTTATTTAAATGCATGTTCACATGCCTTACGTAATAAAAGGCTGGATTTTTGTCAGATGATTTTCTTAAGCAAGTGCACGCTTGCCTCTCATTTCTCTTGGTCTGAGAAGAAGCAAGCCTCTTTCATGATCAACACCTTTAAAAATGTGGCAGAGGGGCACCTGAATGGCTCAGTGGGTTCAGCATCCAACTCTTGATTTTGGCTCAGGTCATGATCTCACAGTCATGAGATCGAGCCCAGCGTCGGCCTCCATGCTGGACATGGGGCCTGCTTGGGATTCTTTCTCTCTGACCCCTTCTCCACTCACTCTCTCTCTCTCAAAAAAATTTTTTTCTTCTAATTAACTAAATTTAATTTTAAAAATAAATATCTGGCAGAGACGACAGAGAAGGGGAAGAGTAAACTCCATATTAATTGGTTGGGCTGCTGTCCTGGGCCTAAACTGGAGTAGGAAAGGAGAAAAAATTTATAATAGAAATAATCCAAATAGGATTCATTCTCAGCACATGCCATGACCCCTGCACCGCTTGCTTTTTTATATCATATAATAAATGTGTTTCTTCTTTTCTAAGTATACCAAGGAGATGTGAAATCCCTTGAAGGCAACATTTTTTGTTTTGTCTTATGAAAAAATAATGTAGACACTGAATTAAGAAATTGGTAAATATTAAATATTAGCATTTATTTAAATGCCAGTATGCATTCAAGTTTTTTTTAATAAACATAAGACTTTAAAAATTCAAGTAGCTGGATTTAATATTAATGACAAGAAATAGTAATAATGGACAAACATACTCCCAAAACCATATATATATTTCTTCACAAAAGAACTCTTTGCAAGTATAATCATTAATATCATAATTGTACTCAATAGACAACCATCAAATAAATAGGTCTCTACAAGTGCTCATTTCTCTGGTCTGATATTTATTAAGCACCTGCTGTATGCCATGCATCGTGCTGGGCATTGGGGAGATGATGGCTAATGAAGCCAGATACCTTCCTAGTGTTTACACAGCTTCCGATACTATGCAGGAGCCAGACCTCAATCAGCTATTCACACCAGTAAATATAAAATTACAGTAGCAATGAGTGCTAAAACCTAGAGGTAGATGGTGCTACTGGAGCATTGTTTTTCTTAAACTAAAGAACTCTGTTTTAAAACTCTGTCTGCATGGTAGGCAAACCCAGCATTGTTGAATTCTGGCCTAGGGCAGAGAAAGCTCAAATCAAAGAACCAAAATCAACATTTTACAGGCACAACAGGACCAAGCAAACTGAGAGGTACTTGGTCAAAAAGGTGCCTGATTCTATTTAAATGTATTTATTCAGCATCTGTGCCCTGCAAGGCAGTGCTTCCCAAACTGTAATGTGCATGAGAATTACTTGGGGATCTTGTTCAAATACATACTGTGAATCTGTAGGTCCAGGGTGGGGCCTGAGAGTGTGCATGTCTAACAAGCTCCCAGGGGATGCTGATACTTGTGGTCTGCTGATCACGCCTTGAATAGCCCTAGTTCAGGCCAAGATGCTGAACCAGTATGACTGCTGGGTCCTCACCCCCAGTCTCCCAGCCCCATCCACACCACAAGAACAGAAAAGTAAAGCGTTGTGAGAAGCTCCCAAAGTTTACCAGGGCTGTTTCAGACTGGTGTTTCTGGAGTGCTGGCTTTGTCCAGGGCTGGACCCAGCCCAGCAGGCTTGTGAGAAAATAGAAGAATAGATGGGATTCTGTTCCTGTCTCCCCCAGCCATCCCCTCATCTCTTTGTGGCAAACAGTGCCTGCACCCCTCCTCCTAAGACAGAGAATGGCACAGATGTCCTCAGAAGAAAGGAAAAAAACACAGGGGAACCAACTGACCCCTGGAAGTTATTTCCATATTCCTTCTCCTTCAGACTCCCAGAATCACAATCTAGTCGTGACGAGGAGTCTCAAACTTGGCTGCATGTTGAAATCACCTTATTTTTTTAAATTCTGATATGTGCTATTTATAAAAGACATACTTCAAACATAAGGATGTGCAAGGGTTGGAGGCAAAAGAATGGAATATTAGGCAAATATTAGCCAAAAGGAAGTGGACTTAGCTATATGAGTTCCAGAGGAGATAGTCTTTAAGTAAAGAGCATCATTAGGAATAGAAGAGTTCCCTCAAACACAGCAATTACACTCCCAGCTATAAACCCAAGGGAAAACCATGTCTGTGTGGAACAAATGACGTAAAGTGGGCCCCACTATACTTATTTCCTGGTACTTATGCCCCCGGGCAATCTTCTCCCTTTGAGTATGAGCAAGACCCACACACACTTGCTTTGAAACAACAGAATATGGCAAAGGTGATGGGATGTCACTTCTGTGACCATGTTACATAAGACTAACATTTGCCACGCTAGCAGGCTTTCCCTCAGCATGCTAGGAAATTGAGGGTCACCTCTGACTGATAGCTAGCAAGAAACGGAAGCCCTCCGTCTGACAACCTGCAGGGACCAGAATCCTGCCAGCAACCACATGAGCTTGAAAGCAAATCCTTCCCCAGTCAAGCCCTGAGATTAGCCCACAGTCCCGCTTGCTTGTGAGGACTTGAAGCAGAAGAGCCAGATAAGCCATATGTAGACTCTCAACTTATAGAAACTTCAAGATAACAAATGTGTGTTATCCTAAACCCCTAAGTTTGGGGTAATATTGATAACTAACACAAGAGACATATACAAGGATGTCAGTAGTAAAACAAAACTATAGAAAAATCTGGAAACCAGGATGCCTGGGTGGCTCCGTCAGTTGAGCATCTGACTCTTGATTTTGGCTCAGGTCATGATCTCACAGTTGGTGAGTTTGAGCCCTGCATCAGGGTCTGTGATAATAGCAAGGAGCCTGCTTGAGATTCTCTCTCTCCCTCTCTCTCTGCCCTTCCCCTGCTCACACTCTTTCTCTCTCTCTCTCAAAATAAATAAATACACTTAAAAAAAAGAAAAGAAAAGAAAAATCTGTAAACCAATATGCCAAATGCCTATCAGTAGAATGTGCAAGAATATTACATTCACAGCCAGATGTCAAAATAGGAATAAATCTTTTTTTTTTTTAATTTTTTTTTCCACGTTTTTATTTATTTTTGGGACAGAGAGAGACAGAGCATGAACGGGGGAGGGGCAGAGAGAGAGGGAGACACAGAATCTGAAACAGGCTCCAGGCTCCGAGCCATCAGCCCAGAGCCTGACGCGGGGCTCGAACTCACGGACCGTGAGATCGTGACGTGGCTGAAGTCGGACGCTTAACCGACTGCGCCACCCAGGCGCCCCTAAATAGGAATAAATCTTAAAACTATGAAACTAAGTGAGAAAAAAAATGCCTCAAAAGATTACCCCAGCATGATACCCTTTCATAAGTTAAAAACAATTAAATCAATGCATTTTGATGTAATTGTTTAAATAAAAAAACAAATTAAAATCAAAAATATTATTTATAAAGTTAAACATATAAAGTTCTGATAAAATTAAACATAGTTCATATAAAGTTACACATAATCTTGCCATATGACCTAACAATACCACTCCTAGATTTTTATTCAAAAGAAATGAAAACATATACCCACATAAAAACCTATATGTGAATGTTTATAGCAGTTTTATTCATAGTTGCCAAGAACTGGAAACAACCCCAATGTCCTCTAAGTGGTGAATGGATAAACATACACATATACCATGAAATAGTCACACAACTAACACAGTCAACAGCACAGGTGAATTTCAAATTTATTACACTAAGTGGAAGAAGCCATATTCAAAAGACTGCCTACCATGTGATTCCATGAATGACTTTCTAGAAGAAGAAGAACTATGGAATAAGAAACTGATCAGTGGTCACCAGGAACCAGAGGTGAAAAGCAGATTTGACAACAAAGAGGCAAAAGGAAACTTTTGGGAGTGATGGAACTGTTTATATATATATATATATTTTAGCGGTAGTTATATAACTGAATTCATTTGTTAAATTCATAAAATTATATACTAAAAAGGGTGAATCTTACTGTATGTAAATTTTTCCTCAACTATATATATTTAAGTGCCCTTTTGACAATCCCTTGAATCAGATCCCCCACCCTACCATACCCTCCAGCCCTTCCAGTTCTTCCGTAAGAAGAACACAATGAAAAGTTGTGCCATTGGAAATGTTATGGTTAAAATTACTCCAGAGAATGGTCTTGAAAGGGGACTGGGGGGCAGGGAGGGAGAAGGGAGAATTTCAACAATTGAAGTAATATATATATAAAGGAGTAAGGAGAATAAAGAGGTAAACATTGCTTCTTTGCCTTGTGGATGGGGGATGTTTATGGTTTTACAACCAGAAACCTCAGTCTGCTCAAGGCAGGGAGATACTGAGTCATTTGTCCAACCACCTGCAGTACAGACGGACCCCTCCCCAGACCAGCAGCCCTATTTGGCCCAGATTCCCTTTGCCTTGGAATGTCTCGATAAATGGCCCATTAGCAGCCCACAAAGAGATTAAGAAACAATTTCATTTAAGAGAATGCACTGTTTAACAAAACGATCCTTGAATCAGAATGTTCTGCTTCTGCTATCTTTTATGAACTAAAGGAGCAGGGGTTTTGAGGTCACAGTCAGCCTGACCATATTTTGTTCTTATCTCCCTGTTTTCTACTCCATAATGAAATTTAAATAGCTTGCTATCGCTAAGTAAATAACTGGCGCCATAACAGCCTTCTGGAAGCTTTTAATTGTGTCAACCAGCTCTTCAATTCTAAACATTCCTTACAACCAAATGATATTTAGAGCTTTGGGTGTCTTCTTGGCAGATGGAGATAGGAACACAAAATGGGATAAGAAGGCCGGAACTTCCCATTAATCTTGGCAGTACTCCTTTATTCAAAGATCATAAAATGCCTGAGGTAATGCCTTTAAGTTGGTGGGGGAAAAGGGGGGAGTGTCTGAATGAGAAGCAGAAAGTCTGGATTTTAGTCCCTTTCAGGCTTTGTGATTTGGAATACGACAATCAACAACCTCTTTTGACCTCATTTCCTCCTGTGGACACCTGACTTTGTAGCCAGCGTATCACCCCTCCATAGTCCCAGGTCAAGTGCTCCAGCCAGAAACAGGCTTACCCCAAAGTTCCAGCTTTATACACCTCTATGTCCAAAGATCTGCTTTGGTCTTACCAGTGTTCCAGGGGCATGGTGGAGAAGTATGCCCACAGGGTGGTCAAACTATGTGGCAGACAAGAAAGACTCCAAGCCCTCGCTGCCAGCCCACTGTAACCCAAGATAAAGGGTCACCCAAGACAAAAGTTTCCATGGTCAGGTACAATGGGAAACACCAGGTGAACTAAATCAAACAGATGTTTTTACCTTGGAACTTCTAAGAGCCCTTATTTGCTCTTGTGCTTCCAGATTTTTCCTAGAAGAAGGGACAGAAGTATTGGACCAAGGAATCTGTTTTCCAAAGATCAATACTCAGGGCTGGCATGCCTTGAAAACACTGATCCAAATTTATGCTGCTTATTTTTCATTCATTATCCCCTAATCAGGGTGCACTGGACCCTGGCTGCAGAAAAGCACCACCTGAGCCTGTTACCTGGGCCTCAGCACTAGATGCCAGGCTTTAATTGGTCTGAGGGGCGGGATCTGGGCACAGGTATTATTTCCAGGTCCCCAGTGATTCTAACCTGCAGCCAGCATAAAGAATCACTCGGGGAGCATGGTGCCCCCCTTCTTATACCTCTTGTAGAGCCTTAAAAGGGGACCACATCCCCATCCCTAGGTCAGTACTGGGGAGCAAACTCAAGAAAAATTTATCATTCCACCCTGAGTCAAAAACCACAAGATCCAGAGCCTCTGCCTACCAAGAGGATCTCCTTGGAAAATCATGAATGAGTAATGCAGCATTTTCTAGCAGTTACTTACTCAATTGGGATTCTAGCCCTAATCGTCTCTTTTAAAACCCTGTGGATTTTTCCTTTCAAAATGGAAATAACTTTACTGATTTTCTGGTTGTAAATTTAATGGCTGCTCATTGTGGGGGGTGGGGAACCACATAAAAGTGTAAAGCAAAAAATAAACAGTTGTTCTTAATCCCCTCCACTGTGAGCATTTTGTGTTTCCTGCCAGTGCTTTATATGTTTTTAATGTTGTTTTGTAATCTGGTCTTGTTACTTATCAATATCTCTTGAATGTCTTTCCATCCCTATATAAAAATAATAAAACTATATCATCATTTTTTTAGGTTTATTTTATTAATTTTGAGAGACAGAGAGTATCTGTGTGTGAGGGAGGGAGGGGAGGAAAAGGGAGAGAGGGAGAGAGAATCCCAAGCAGGCTCTGAACCGTCAGCAGAGTCCAATGAGGGGCTCAAAGCCACGAACAGTGAGATCAGGACCTGAGCCAAAACCAAGAGCCAGATGCTCAACTGACTGAGCCACCCAGGTGCCCCCCAAAACCATCATTTTTAATGATGTATACCAGGTATTGTAATGCCCGAAGTTCCGAAACCTGTATTTCTTATCAAAGATCCATAATAAGCAGAAAAGGGAACTTTAGCTTTAAACTAAGGCAGGGCTGTCATTTGGATTTAAAGCTGTTCTTTTCAGTATACTATAAATTATTTAATCGATGCCTGTGTTTAGTCGTTCTAGTGTTTACCGTCAATGAAGGAGTAGATATCTTTGCACGTGTATCTGATCAGTTCCCAAGAATAAACTTCTAGAGGGAGAATTGCTCAGTCCAAACCCCCAGCCAAACATTCGGCCACTTGGCTAGGACTCCATTTCCCCATCCCTATCCCACCAGCCTTCTCCACTCCCTGGCCTTTTCCAGAAAGTAGTTTCTAGCTGCTATTGGGTCTAAGTCCCTCCACTTTTTATCAAGTCTCCTTCAAGCTTTATCTCCTAAAGCCAATATTTTTCTTTAGAAAGCCTTCTTGGCTCTGTACAAATCTCCCCTCTCCTGGCACCAGTGGGCTCCGTTCAGGCCAGAGGTCTCAGCCCCCAGCAGAGGTCACCAAATCCCCTTTTAAGAAGCCAGTAAGGATGCAGCAGGCTAAGGCTGACCCTTCTGGAAAGCCTCCCCCACCCCACCCCCCACACACACACCCACTGCCGCCCTTGCCCTCCCTAAGGGGCACCTGCACCTCCGTGACAGCACTTGTCACTGTGTGTTATAACTGTTGACACATCAAGTCTCCTCTCCAGACATTGAGTCACTTGTCCCCTTCATCCCTGTGCCTCCCGACTCCAGCACCATATCTGGCTGAAAAGACACCGTCATGGCTTTCTGAATGTCTGCTATTAAAAAGCTGCATTTTTCCAGGAAAAACTCCAAGCCACACATCTAACATTGAATGTGGTAACTATGAGCCACATCCTCACCTTTTGCCAGAAAAGATACAACCTCAAGGCCACACCTGAGCTGACTCTTCTTGGACCTCACCACTAAGATATCAGAGAGCACCCAGGATCAGAAGGAGCTTAACTTTTCTTCTCGGAGGCTCTCCACCCTCGAACCTCCTGACCCAGCCTGACTGGCTGCAGGGGCAGGAAGCCTGTTGACAGAAGCCCCTCTCCTCACCAGCCTGGCTCCCGGCACAATGGTCCCCGTGTGTTTTACTCCTGCCACTTCCACTTAGGGACCTCCCAAGGTTCACAAGCTCACGTCTTCCACAAGTATTCGTAACCGATAACACTGTTGAAGCAGGAGGACGGAGTCCCTGCCTTCAAAGACGTCACATTCCAAAAAACAAGTGAACTAACACACATAAAATGATTATAAATTTTGATGAACACTTTGAAGAAAGTGAAACGGAAGCTAAAATGAAAAATAAGAAGAAACATTTTTTTTTAATTTTTTAATGTTTATTTTTGAAAGAGAGAGACAGAGTGCAAGCAGGGAAGGAGCAGAGAGAGAGAGAGAGAGAGAGAGAGAGGGAGACACAGAACCTGAAACAGGGTCCAGGCTCCGAGCTGTCAGCACAGAGCTCGATGCGGGGCTCAAATCACAAACTGTGAGACCATGATCCGAGACGAAGTCAGATGCTTCACCGACTGAGCCACCCGGGCACCCCAAGAAGAAGCATGTTATTGATCACCCTCAATTAGAATGCCTGCAGGGGCTGGGAGGGGAGCCTCCTCCTTGGAGAGGGAGCAGCACCCAAAGGCAACCCTGAGGTGTAAGGGCAAAGGGCCGGGCAAGTCTAAGGAAGGCCTGGGGCCTGGTGAAGGAAGGAGAAAGAGACAGGACAGGAGTTTGGGGGGCCAGGCAGAGGTGTAACAGGTGTAGTTCCATACAGGAGTTCTAGAGAAGCTGTCAGACTTCAGGGTCCAGTCAGTTATTATAGTGAAGTTATCTGGATTCAGCAGGCCTGGGTAGCTCAGTCCATCAAGGATCTGACTTCAGCTCAGGCCATGATCTCACGGTTGGTGAGCTCAAGCCCCACTTTGGGGTCCACGATGACAGTGGGGAGCCTGCATGGGATTCTCCCCCCCTTACCCCCCCACCCCTCTCTGCTCCTCATGGAATTCTCTCTCCCTCTCTCTCTCTCTGCCTCTCTCTCTCAAAAAGAAATAGAAAGAAAGAAAGAAAGAAAGAAAGAAAGAAAGAAAGAAAGAAAGAAAAGAAAAGAAAAGAAAAGTTCTAAACCTTTAAAAAAAAAAGTTAAAAAGTTATCTGGATTCAAAATTATTACATGCCCCGGGTTTTGTTTCCATCTCTTCTAAACAATAAAATCATTCTTTTGGACTCTTGCAAGCAAGTATCTCATCCCATGGTCACGTCAAGACGACCCACCTGGCTGGAACAAAACTGGGACAGTAGGTTCAAGAAGAATCCCCTGAAAATGCTCTGAAACTGAAATTTTAATGTGTTTTCAGTTTCTTTTAATTAAAGAAAGAAAACGTATCAATCCATGTCATTTGTTCTTCCGAGCTTCAACTTTTTAATTAAAAGGTCATCAGATTCCTCGGCGAAGGGGGAAGGATGCAGCAGAAAGGGAAGCCGGGAAGAGCCGTTTTACAGGATTTTGGAAACAGGAATGTGGGTCCTTCTCCCGGAAAGCAAGGAGTGTTGCCCTAAGACTCCAGCTCACTATTGCCCACAGCTATTCTTGCTCCTATCTGGGGACCCTCCTCCACCCAGGACTTCTTTGGGTGAAGGTATTTCTGCCCCTGAGCTCCTGTTTATTGGTCTGGCCCCGAGTTAGAAATACCCAGGGGAGAGTCGCTGTAAACAGAGTCTGACCAAGCTTCACTGTAAACAGGGTCTGACCGGAAAGGAGTGCAGAAATGGGGAGCTGTTTTCTGCTTCAGGGACGGAGGGTGGAGGGTCGGGAGGATGCAGGGGCTAATTCAAGCATGTGTTCTTGGGAAATATGACAACATTCACACAAAGTCTTCCTTATTTGGGGCTGTTTGTGAATAAAACACGCATTGAATCCTTCTGAGTACTGCCTTTAATTCCCTGCCTCCCAGTAAGAATCCCTCCAGCCTGGGGGCTTCAGGCAGTTGTCTTTGCAGATTTGCAAAAATAACCCCAAACCAAACACCTGGAGGGAGGGAAGGGGGAAAGACACAACGCCGGGAGAAGACCCAGTTCTTTCCTGAATCGCCTGGATTCACATTGCTTTGCCAGCCCTTTCTTAACCTGAAAAATAAGTCCCAAAACGGGTCTTTTTTAAACAATTCAGTATGCAAACACATATTGGGGTATTAGTGTGCAACACTGCCAGAAACTGTGAGAAAACAAAGAAAAGCAAGACATAATAATTGCTCTCCAAAAAATGTTTACTGATTAAAGGTTTGTTGAAAGGTTCCTATCAGGGCACCTGGGTGGCTCAATCAGTTAAGCAGGGGGACTCTTGATTTCCGTTCAGGTCATGATCTCACCATTTGTGAGATCGAGCCCCACGGAGCCTGCTTGGGATTCTCCCTCCCTCCCTGCTCACTCATGCTCGCTCACTTTCTCTCTCTCTCTCTCAAAATAAATAAATGAACATTTAAAAATAAAAAAGAAAGGTTCTTGAACTGATGGATGAGGGGAGCATCAGTGGCCAGTCTGTCGAGCAACACTACCTAGCTAACCTAAGAGGCACAAAACGCTCAGAGATTAAAGGCAGGGAATTCTCCACCCATGTGAAGGGCAGGGTATAGCTTCACAGAGGAATGGTCTCTGAATTCTGTTCTGCTTCCTATGCCTCAGTATTGAGGAAGGCTCTAAGGGACGTTGGGCTTTGCCAGGGTCACCTTTTCATGTCACTTAAATTACAAAGAGACATCCATGAGTTTGCACTGCACAAAGAATTTCACGGTTTGGAAATCTTAAAAAAAAAAAAAAAAACCTAGGATTCTAAAATTTCAAGATGGACATAACAACCAATTGAACCCAGATACAGAGGGGCTTTATCACCGCCTTTTACCATCCCACCCACTAAGAATTCGTTTGTGGTGTTGAGTGCCATTGATGTGCAGGAAAAACACCTCAAAAATTCAGGGAGGGCTCTCCAGTTCCTCCCATATCTAATCTGAGGCACTAAAACCAAGGTTCCTGGATTAGTAAGAAAGCAGTGCTCATGTCCAAAGGGGAAACAAGTTCTTTCCAACCAAACAGACCCCTGGGAGCTATTTTTAGGCCAGGAGCATCCCATATATTGCCTACATCTGGATAACTTCCCCATTCCATACCCCAAGCAGACATCACAAATGGTTCATGGAACTCATTCTCACCAAGGCCAGAAGATGCCCCAGAATCCCTCTCAATGTAGAACTCCAAAAAGTCACTACCAGTCCACAGAAATTGTCACAAGAGATGAAATCTCTGTTGTCAGCTTTACCCAGTTCACTGTATAGGTGACTTGTCCTCTCACAACAGGGGACAGGGAACAACGGGACAGGTAGTAGTTAGGGTCTCGGGCCCTCCAAAAAGCCTTAGAGACTTGAGGCACATCATTAAAATGGCCACATTTTCTTAAAATAGATTTGTTACATACAATTTTCCAAGGCTTGCTGAATAAATAATTCTCTTAAATTTTGGTTGACTCAGGTTTGAGTTTTAAAATAGATATAAATACATGGAGGTTTCAACTTTCACAGCAGTTAACTTGGGGGGGGGGGTGTTAAATCACTTTACAAGAGGATTTGCCAAAGATTTTTTTAAATGCCAAGTTCCTCTCCACCAAATGTGTTAAAGACTCGTAACTACCTGAAAGCAAAGGAAAGGAAGATGGTTGGATAAACATAAATCCCATCTGTGAGGCACCCCAGCCTTTTGAAACTGAATTCCAAACAACCATGAAGCAGCTGTGAGAAAATGTGATTCTATTTACACAAGTCTTATCTACACACACTTCTTCGGAAACAACTCCATTCTTTGGAACAAACTCACACTGGGCTTGACATAGAGGACCTTGCTGCTGAATACAAGTGTGAAGCATAGGCCAAGGACAGGAGAGGCTAGAAAGGAACTGATCATTTATCACTGAAAGCACACACTAGGACATGTACAGAAAGCATAGGTCAACTGCTCTTAAGTAATCCTGAGGTTCCCCCTCTATTACAGGATGGTCATTCTCAGTCAGTGGATACTGAGATCAGTGGCACCATATGCCCAGTTTACTTAAGAGCAGTGGTTGTCAAACTCCTTTCCCTAGAGGAGTTTCACAGATGCCCCTCTGGAAAGGGGAGGTGAAGTAGACAGGACTCTAAAACTCCCCCCAACAAGTACACTCATGCCTCAATCAGTGAAGCCTTTCTTTCATCTCTTCTATAACTTGACGTTCCATATAAGATTTCATTTGCAAAGAAAGGGCTTCACTACCCCCCTAAAAAGTGAGGTTTTTTTTCCTTAACTACTGATATATTCTAACAACTGATCAGACATCAACGTGGTCCCAGAACCAAAACCAATGAACAGAATTGTAGGGAGATAAATGTTCCTGCACCAAATATGCAAAACTGAATTTTTTAACTTTTTAAGTGGAAACAACTTTAAACTTAGAGAAAAGTCACAAGAATGAAAATAGTAAAAGAATATCTGATTTTCTTTTTATCTGGATCAGTCTCTCTCTCTCTTCTCCACCCTCTCTCTATATATTTTTTTCTTTTTTTTCCCCATTCAATCATTTTTGGAGAAAGTTAAATACATCATGGCCACTTACCCCTAAATACATTTATTTTATTTTCTACGCACAAAGACATTCTGAACAGGTATTCTGTTACATAACTATAGGATGGTTATCATCTTCAATAAATTCAACTTTAGTAAATTCAACATTGGAACATATTTTACTGCCTATATCCCATTTTTTGTCAACTGATCCAATAATTTCCTTACAGCATTGTCCCTCCCATATGGAATCCAGTCCAGAGTCAAGAATTGCATTTAGATCTCATGTTTCTTATCCTTCTTTAATCTGGAACACTTCCAGAATCTTTCTTGATCATCCACAACAACAACAACAGTTATTTATTTATTTATTTATTCATTCATTCATTCATTCATTATTTTTGAGAGAGAGAGAGCATGTGAGTGGGAAAGAAGGGGAGGGGAGGGGGAGAGAGAGGGACAGAGGGGGAGAGAGGGAGAGGGAGAGGGGGAGAGAGAGAGAGAGAGAGAGAGAGAGAGAGAGAGAGAGAGAGAGAGAATCTCAAACAGGTTCCACGCTCAGCGTGGAACCCAACTCAGGGCTTGATCCCACAACACTGGGATCATGACCTGAACAGAAATCAAGAGTCAGACGACGCTCACCTGACTGAGCCACCCAGGTGCCCATGACAACAACGTTTTTAGTTCCCCTCTTCCACATTTTTAATAGACTGCTTCTCATTTGGAGTTTGTTTAATGTTTCCTCGTAATTCAGGTCATGCATTCTTGGCAAGAATGGATGCTTGTATCCTTCTCAGGATATCACATTTAGAGGCACATAATGTCCATCTGCTCTCATGGCTGATGGAAATTTTGATCAATCAAAATGTCGAATGTCTCCACTGCATAATTGCTATTTTTTCCCATAGAACTAGAGATCAGTCTATGGGAGACACTTTAAGACCATACGGACATCCTGCTCCTAATCTAAATTTCTCCCTAAATTTAGCATGCATTGATGATTCTTGCTTGATCTAATCTTTACCATAATGGTTCCAAGACACTAACTTTCCAACTTTAGGACCTTCTCCCAACTCATCAGTTGGTATTCAGCATTTCATTATAAGCAAGAGCTCCCCCTTCTGCCCCATATATTTATTATTATTGTATCCATTTGTTATTGGTATGGACTCGTGAATTCCTATTTTTAATGGATTATGACTCATGAGAGTACTTCATTATTTTCTATTCAAATTGTCTCTGATTTAACCAGTAGGAGTCCTTTCAAGTTGGCTCCCATGTCCTTGTGATGTGTTTCCATCTCTTTTGAGCACTTTCTTAATTTCTAGGATAATAAAATGTTCCAGGCTTATTTAGTGCTTATCCTGCCCCAGCCCTGGAATCAGCTGGTTCTCCCAGGAGCCCTGGCTCCTTTTAGTGGGGAATGATATTAGAGACCAATATCTGGGCACCAGGCATACTCAATGTAACTGAAGTGTTATTTCTTCTTAGCCCTTTTAGCAGACAAAACTAGGTAATATATGTGTGTATACACATTTATACATACAAATATACATTCACCCATGCATATACATGCATAAACACACACACACGCTTTAGAAATATGGTACACACTAATAGACCTAATTTCAATCCATCCCCAAAAGGCTCTTTTTCTTTCTCCTATCCCATATTATGTCCCTTCTTTCCTAGTAAGAACCCTGGCTCTCAACAATACATTTATCCACTGGCTCAATCCTATTACACATATAAAATTGTTTCAGAATTGCTTTTCCCCAGCATTGCAAAAAATAAGCCTACTAAAAAGAATTCAGGATTTGTGTGCAATCCCCCCACCTGCCTCTTCCTAAGACAGGGTATATAGTCAAATACTGTGTTCATAAGTAACTTGGATTAGTCTTTCCTCTCTCTCTCTCTCTCTCTCTCTCTCTCCCCCACCCACCCCACCCTACCCCACCCCCCACCCCACCCCACCCCCGTCTCTCCCTCTCCCTCTCTTTTCAGTATGATTATGGTATTTATCTGAAATATAATTGGGTGATTTGTTTCAGTTTGCTTTCAGTTTTAGGGATTTTTCCCACTCCCATCCTTATTAATTTTACTTTTGAATCTAGAACATTAACATGCTTCTGAAGGTCAAAACGATGCAAAAAGGTAACACTCAGAGGTAACACTCCCTCCATCTCTCTTTTGCCCTAACCCCCACCTCTTGTAAGTAACCAACTTTAATGTGTCCTGATTTATCTTTCCTGGGTTTCTTTTGTACAAATAAACGAATATCTATGTTTTCTGATTTTCCTGCTTTCTTACACAAAAGGTAGCATACTATATATGTTATGTTATATGTGATGTCATATATATATTATATACATATTCTTTTGTACTTTGCTTTTTTCAATGAACAAAATCTCCTAGAAATCACTCCACAACTGTTCATAAAGATTTTCCTCATTCTTGTTCACAACTACATAGCCTCCACTGTGTGTGAGTAGCATAGCTCATTCAATTTTCTGTCTAGACACTGAGCTGTTTCCAATGTCTTTGTGATTACAAATACTATATTGTGATATTTGTATCTTATATAATATTTGTAAAATATAAATGTAATAATACGACAAATACAAATATTTGTATTTATAAGTGAATAAACTTATATATTTGTATTTTCATATTGCTGGAAGTATATCAGGATAAATTCTTAGACGTTGGATTGCTGGAGCAAAGGATAAATACCCATATAGTTTGGGTGCATATTTCTAAATATCCCTCTGTAGGAATTGCACCATCTTTCATTCCCACCAATGATGTATAAGAATATCTGTTTCCTCATAGCCTTGCCAACAAGTGTATTGTCAAACTTTCAGGTCTTTGCAAATCCAATGGGGCAAGGTTGGATTTTAAAGAAAGGAACATAGTTATGCACATTAAAGATTTATAATGAAAAAACAGAAACAGTACATGCAAAGATCATTGGAGATAATAGAGGCAGCAAGGATGACCTAATGTGTTTTGCATTATAAATACATAAACAAGGGATTAAGAAGTACGATGAGATGAAAGAAGGAAGAGACTGAACTAATAAAAATCCAATTACTTCTCAATCTCTGAAATTAAAAGGATTGTTAAATAACATTAAACACAAGCAAGGAGAGTCAGTTTTACCGAGTGATGAATCAGTTCTGGGGTTGCATATTTAGATGGGGATAATGCCAAAATGCATTTTCTTCCTGCTAAAATACCAATATGCATTTGCTTCTTCCTGTTGAAATGCCACCTCTGTACCCCATATCTATTTATTTAATGGTGTTTGTCCCACCATATTATAATTATTTATTTTTGAGTGTGTCTTCTGTCCTGGGTGGTGAGCTTCCTGAGGACAGAACTACATCTTACTCCTCTGTGTTTTTAGAACAGGATAACTACAGATGGGTGCTCTCTCTTGCAATTAGATCTTGGTTGCAGGGAAAGAAGGAAATGAGGAATGGAAGACGGAAGTATGCAGTAACAACCTAAAATGGAGGCAGTATATGGGGCACCTCGGTGTCTCAGTCAGTTGAGTGTCCAATTTTGGCTCAGGTCATGATCTCATGGTCTGTGATTTCTAGCCCCATATGAGTCTCTCTGCTGTCAGCACGTAACCCACTTTGGATCCTCTGTGCCCCTCTTTCTCTGCACCTTCCCCGCTCTCTCTGTCTCAAAAATAAACATTTTTTTAAAAATAAAATAAAATGGAGGCACGATATATCCAAACTATAGATGTAGATATAGATTAGATATACATATACATATACATATACATATACATATACATCTAGATGATATAGATACCGAGGTTCATTCCAGTGTGAAATTTTTGTTCAAAGAAAGCACTTTTTCCACAGTCAGCATACTGCATTTTTCCACAAGATATTTTCTAAAAATATATTTAAATACAAATTCCCATCAGAATAAGAGAAGGATGTCACATCCCAAGGATGATGGCTGATGCCCAGTGAACAGGAAAAAATTAGAAACTTCATGAATTTTGTCAAGATTAATCTTTTGGTACCTAAGTAAATCTCCAGGCTTTGATTACGGGTGTCAGTGCAGAACAGCACCTCAGTGAGAAATGGAAGTCAGTGGAATTCGATGAAGCATGAAATTTAAGCACAGAATCATTTACTAGCAGGCATTAATGACTAATAAGGCATCGTTATCACTAACGTGATAAATAAACTTGAGATCTTGCCAACACTTTCATGTACTAATTCTATGGATCCCGATAGTCTCAGAAAATAAGTTTTTTGCGATAATATTTTTATAGAAGGGGAAACCAGGTCTTACGTACTTTATCCAAGATCAGTAGGCCCTGATTTTCTGCACTCTATGAATGCACACTGCAGGCCAAAGGAGCCAAGTTAAAACCTAGCAAATGATTGGAATTGACTGGAGAAATAGGAACCCAGCTCTAATTAAGGAATTTGCTAATTGCTCTTCTTTCTGCAGACATTACTCCATTCTTGGTCTATAGCCCTGGCACAGACCTGACCTCAGTCATGCTTTCTGCAAAGCAGCAACAGGAGACAAGAGGATATTGTTTCCAAGTTATATTTGGCCACAAAACAAATCCCTTCTGTCCTTTCTATAGCTATATCCCCAAGCCCTTGGAGCACAGAGCTGCCCACTGCCCCCCAGACCCCATACTGGAAGCTCCCTGTTTTGATCTGTCTAGAGCCCACCTTCCTGACTTGGCATCCAGGCTTTCTCAGGCATGAGCTACCCAAGGCTCTGGGACCCACAAGCTTCCTGCTTGGCTTTTCCTTCCCCTTTTGCCCCATTTGAACCTGGTAACATAGGCTCTGGGCAGTCTACTTCCTGAAAGGGCTGGGAAATCTACGAGGATGCAGCCCCCAGAACCACCCCCAGCCCCCACAAGGCATGGCCAGCGCTCAGTGCCCACCCCTGGCCAAGGCTTGAAATTGTCAATGACCAAAACAAGGGACAGGTTGTCTGCATTTCCAGTGTTCTTCCAAGCCTACGTGTGAAATTCATTTAAACACATTTTCTTTACCACCTATCACTGAGCACCACAGCAGTTAAATATACTCAAGGGAAAGAGGAAACAATGTAGAGAAAAGACACGGTAGGAGCATATGAATCTCTGTATTCCTAGTGTCTCTATTTTTGCCACCACAAGCACAGCACTGTCAATGCAGAACCCGACGCAAGGCTCCAACTCATGCACTGTGAGATCATGACCTGAGCCAATACCAAGAGCTGATGCTTAACTGACCGAGCCACCCAGACACCCCCATATCATTTCTAATCGGCGGTTAAGCCCAGTCATTATGTCACTAAGCGTCTCACATACTTTCCCTTTCCTCTCCATTCCTTCTGCTGCTACTTAAATCCAGGCTCTGACGCAGAGTCTCGCAGTTGCCTTCCCCCTCCCTCCTTTCCCTACTTTCTCCTTAATAAAAGAACCCTCAGTGTTGGCCAAACATACGGCCACCCAGCTAAAAACTCCACCTCCCAGACTCCTCTCCGATTAGGTGTGGCCATGGGACACGTTCTAACCAGTGAGAAATAAGTAAAAGTGTGGTGGGGAACTTCTGGGAAGTTTCCTTAAAAGGGCATGTTCTTCTACACCTTTCCTCTGTTTTGCTGCTGGCTCGGTGTTGATAACAACAGCATCTCTCTAGGGATGACAAATAGCTAAAGAAGACTGGGGCCCTGATAGCTATGGAGCCTACACGTCAGTTCTTGACTGCTTACTACCACTTCTTTTATATGAGAGAGAAAGAAGCTTTTAACTTGTGAAAGCTACTGACATAAACGGAGGAAACGAATCCTGCCTGATACAGACCGCATTACCTCAGTCTCTCCTACCTCAGAGCAACAGCTTCCTGATTTCCCTCCCCATCGACCTCTCTTCCCACATGGCTGCCAGATCGAGCTCCCTAAAGCACAGCTTTACACCCTCTAGAGCCTTCGATGACCCTCCCCCATTGCCCAATCTCCTTAGCTTTCGTGATCTGGCCCCAACCTACCTTTCTATTCTAACCTTCACTCCTTCCCTTCTTGCCCAGCCAAACCCAGTGAGTCTATTTCACATCCTCTTCACATTCTTCCTTGCCCTTCGCTCATTCTTTTCCTTAAAATTCATGTGCCCGATCTGGATTGTCTTTCAGGGCTCAAGTAACATTCAACCTCCGATGGGACCAACCTGCCTCGATCCCTTAAACCAAGAGTAATTCTCTGACCCCAGAACCTCCCTGTCACTCACCCCTGCTTGTGTTGGGGACCCCAGAAGCTTTCCTATGCTGAGGCCAAGTCATATTCCTGCCCAACTGGTGCCAGGCCTCGCCTGCTCACCTTCTCTCTTGATTCTCTTTCTAGCCAGTGGACTCCCACACTTCTCCTTTTCCTGGCCCAGCCTCCTCAGACTCTCCCTCCTCCCTGCTCCTAGAGACAGAGGCACTGAGCCCACTTGCTAAAGGGCTTTACCCTCAATCCCTAAATCCCCAGAAGGAAAACCTTAGGGAGGAGGAGGTAACAAATATAATAAATGTGAGACAAGTCACAGGCTATATGGAAGCTCACCAGCCTCTCTGACTGTTCCGCCCTGCTTGCTGGTTCTTACATCTTGTTGAGCTGGATGCCATAAGCACCACTGGACTCCTGCCCTTCCCTTTCACTCCTACAGGTAAGGCTTACCAAACTGCCCATCCCATTACCTGCTGTCAACATCTGCCTTGAAGGCCCTCTTCCCAGCAACTAGGAAATAAAGACAAATAGAAATCCAAAGCAGACTTCTCCTGGCTCAGGTAGACATCGTGTATCTCACAGAACCCTCAAACTGGAGAGAACCCTTTCAGGGAATTTGGGGGAATTTCCTCATATCCTCTTTCTTTGCATTGTATCACTTTCTACTTTAGTGTACCAAATAGTAACTGCTTGGTTACTTGAGTCCCTGCCCATCCCCTGCTATACTAACTTAGTAGACTATAAACTCTTCAGGGAAGAATTGAAATCTGGTTTATCTTTGCGGCCCCACAGAACATATCTAGACCGACACCTTGCAGGCATAGCTACTCATTCCAATATTAAATTAAAATGTATGACATTAACTAATTGACAGAATCAATGCAGACTAGACTTGGCAAAAAGAATCTGTGGAGAAGATATGGCCCCAAACCATCATACAAAGAATGGGCAGAATTTAGACTTGCCGAGGGGCACCTGGGTGACTCAGTCGGTTGAGCGTCCAACTTCAGCTCAGATCACAGTCTCGGGGTTTGTGAGTTCTAGCCCTACATTGGGCTCTCTGCTGTCAATGCAGAGCCCGCTTGGGATCCTCTGTCCCCCTCTCTCTCTGCCCCTACCCTGTTTGTGCTCCCTCTCTCAAAAATGAATAAACAAAAAAAAAAAAATTTAGGAGGAGGAGCCAAGATGGCAGAACAGCCTGGAAGTTTTTGTGTGTCTCACATCCATGAAATATAGCCAGATCAACACTAAAACCATCCTGCACACCTAGAAAACTGATCTGAGGATTAACACAACAATCTGCACAACCTGAACCACAGAACTCAGCAGGTACGTGGTGCAGAGAGGTGAACTGGGGGAGAGAGAAGCTGCAGAGGGCAAGTAGCTGTTTTTGCTTGTGGAGAGAGAACAGGAGATGGGGAGAGAGTAGGAGAAAAGCACCCCCACCAAAAGCAGCTGGAGAGAAAGTGGAAAAGTGGAAAGAGCCGCAGGGACTGAATTAAAAAGGGAGAAAGGGGAAAGGAGAGGGTTTAAATTCCATTAAGACTCTATAAACAGAGGGAGCACAGAGTCAGAAACTCCGCAGCTCAATACCTGGCGGTGCTCTGGTGGGAAGGTCGAATCCCCAGGAGCAGAGTGGAGTCCAGAGGTCTTGGGGCCACACGGGGAGAGGTGGTTCCCCTGCTGGGAGGACATCTGGTAGAGGCTGTGTGGCTCCCCCACTGGACCCGGGAAAACAACCACATTCGCTGGTGCTGGAACAAGGTCGTTGGGGGTGAAGCCTGGTGTCAGATGTGTGCTGTGATTTTCCATAATCCCTGAAACGCTGCTGCGACACAATCACATGAACTTTTTTCTGGGGCGGGCTGACACCCAGCTGCAGTCTCTGGTCGATGACAGCAGCAGGGTCCATTCCTGGATGCAGCTGACACCCGGCCATTGCTCAGTGAGACCCTCCCGCAGAGGGACGGAATGGGTCAAAGCCGCAGTCCCTCAGAAGTAAGGGGTCGGGAAAAACAGCCGCATCTGAGATAAAACTCGGGAGGGAGGTGCCGCCTGGGGCTTGGTCACAGACCGTGTAAAAGCCGGGAGTGAAAGGAAGCCGAAGACAAAGGACACGTGCAAGATTGCTGACCAGGAAGAACAGAGTTCCCACGCTAGAGACTGGATACCTGGGTGACGCCATTTTTGCCGCTCTTGCGCATGCGCATAGGCACCTACACGGGCCAAAACACTCCACCCCAGTAAGCTAAGCAGCGCCATCTAGTGGAGAACGGAGCCATTACACTAAGCCTCGCCGAAGTGGGCCAACCTCGCTCTTCAAGAACACAAATTTCTCTGCCTGCTTGGTTTACGAACTATACGGCACCTCATGGCTTGACCTGTAGGGGAAAACGAAGTAATTTCAATCGTATTTCAGTCTGTTCGCTGGTCCATCTATTCAATTTTCTTTTTTTTTTCCCTCTCTTTTTGTTTCTTTTCTTTTTCTTAAATACAGAAAGAGAAAAAATTGATTTTTATTTTCAATTTTTATTAAAAATATTTTTCTTTAGTTTTTTTCTACTATATATTTTACTTTTGTGTAAATTTTTTCAAATTCTATTTTCCATCATTTCATTTTATTCTATTTCAGTGTATTCATTTTTTCCAATTGTCAAATGATTTCCTTTTTTTTTTCTTTCCCCTTTTTTCTCTAATCTATCAAGCCCCTTTAGACACCAAGACCAAAACACACCTAGGATCTAGCATCATTTATTTGATTTGTGTGTATGTGTGTGTATTGTTTTTAATTTTTTAATTTTAGTTTTTTAATTTTAATTTTTTTACCTCATTAATTCCTTTTCTCCCGTCAAAATGATGAAATGAAGGAATTCACCCCAAAAGAAAGAGTAGGAAGAAACAACAGCCAGGACTTAACCAACACAGATACAAGCAAGATGGCTGAACCAGAATTTAGAATCATTTAGAATCATGATAATAAGAATATAGCTGAAGTTGAAAATAGATTAGAATCCCTTTCTGTTGAGATAAAAGAAGTAAAGCTAGTCAGGATGAAATAAAAAATGCTGGGTACCTGGGTGGCTCGGTTGGTTAAGCATCCGAGTTCGGCTCAGGTCATGATCTCACGGTCCGTGAGTTCAAGCCCCACATCGCACTCTGTGCTGACAGCTTGGATCCTGGAGCCTGCTTTAGATTCTGTGTCTCCCTCTCTCTCTGCCCCTCCCTCACTCATGCTCTGTCTCTCTCTCTCTCTCTCTCTCTCTCTCTCAAAAATAAATAAACATTTTTTTAAATGCTATAACTGAGCTGCAATCTCAAATGGATGCCAAGGAGGCAAGGATAGATAAGGCAGAGCAGAGAATCAGCAATATAGAGAACAAACTTATGGAAAATAAAGAAGCAGAAAAAAAAGAGGGGGACTAAGGCAAAAGATCATGATTTAAGAATTAGAGAAATCAGTGACTCATTAAAAAGGAACAACATAAGAATCACAGGGGGTCCCAGAAGATGAAGAGAGAGAAAAAGGGTAGAAGGGTTATGTGAGCAAATCATAGCAGAAAACTTTCCTAACCTGGGGAAAGACACAGACATCAAAATCCAGGAAGCACATAGAACTCCCATCAGATTCAACAAAAACTGACCATCAATCAGGCATATCATAGTCAAATTCACAAAATACTCAGGCAAGGAAAGAATCATGAAAGCAGCAAGGGGAAAAAAAGTCCTTAACCTACAAGGGAAGACAGATCAGGTTTTCAGCAGACCTATCCACAGAAACTTGGCAGACCAGAAAGGAGTGGCAGTATATATTCAATGTACTGAATCAGAAAAATACGTAATCAAGAATGCTTTATCCAGTAAGTCTGTCCTTCAAAATAGAAGGAGAGATTAAAAGTTTCCCATACAAACAAAAATTAAAGGAGTTCATGACCACTAAACCAGCCCCACAAGAAATTTTAAGGGGGACTCTCTGAGGGGAGAAAAGATGAAAAATAAATAAATAAATAAATAAATAAATAAAGATCAAAAGCAATGAATATTATAAAGGACCAGAGAACACCACCAGAAACTCCAACTCTACAGGCAACATATGGCAATAAATTCATATCTTTCAGTACTCTAAATGTCAATGGACTAAATGCTCCAATCAAAAGACACAGGGTAACAGAATGGATAAGATCCATCTATATGCTATTTACAAGAGACCCACTCTAGACCTAAAGACGCTTTCAGATTGAAAGTAAGGGGTTGGAGAACGATCTATCATGCTAATGGTCGACAAAAGAAAGCTGGAGTAGCCATATTTATATCATACAATCTAGACTTTAAAATCAAGACTGTAACAAGAGATGAAGAAGGGCATTATATCATAATTAAAGGGTCTATCCACCATGAAGACCTAAACAATTGTAAACAATTTTAAACAATTACAAAAGACCCTAACAAATGTGGGAACACCCAAAAATATAAATCAATTGATGACAAACATAAAGAAATTCATTGATAATAATACCATAATAGTACAGGAATTCAAAACCCCACTGACAGCAATGGACAGATCATCTAAACAAAAAATCAATAAGGAAACAATGGCTTTGAATGATACATTGGACCAGAGGGACTTAACAGATATATTCAGAACATTTCATCCTAAAGCAGTGGAATATACATTCTTCTCCAGTGCACATGGAATGTTTTCCAAAATAGACTACATACCGGACACAAATCAGTCCTCAACAAGTACGAAAAGACTGAGATCATACCATGCATATTTACAGACCACAATGCTATGAAACTCAAAATCAACCACAAGAAAAAATTTGGAAAAATAACAAATACTTTGAGACTAAAGACCATCCTACTAAAGAATGAATGGGTTAACCAAGAAGTTAAAGAGAAAATTAAAAATTACATAGAAGCCAATGAAAATGATAACACCACAGCCCAAAACCTCTGGGATGCAGCAAGGACGGTCATAAGCGGAAAGTATATAGCAATCCAGGCCTTCCTTAAAGAAGGAAGAAAGGTCTCACATATACAACCTAAACTTACACCTTATATCCCTGGGAAAAGAGCAGCAAATAAAACCCAAAACCAGCAAAAGACAGGAACTAATAAAGATTAGAGCAGAAATTAATGCTATCAAAACCAAAAAAAAAAACAGTAAAACAGATCAGTGAAACCAGAAGCTGGTTCTTTGAAATAATTAACAAAATGGATAAATCCATAGCCAGTTTGATCAACAAGAAAAAGGAAAGGACCCAAATAAGTAAAATCAAGAATGAAAGAGGGGAGATCACAACCAATACAGCAGAAATAAAAACAATAATAAGAGAATATTATGAGCAATTATATGCCAATAAAATGGGCAATCTGGAAGAGATGAACAAATTCTTAGAAACAGATACACTACCAAAACTGAAACAGGAAGAAATGGAAAATTTTAACAGACCCATAACCAGTAATAAAATCAAATTAGTAATCAAAAATCTCCCAAAATCAAGAGTCCAGGGCCAGATGCTTTCCAGGGGAATCCTACCAAACATTTAAGGAAGAGTTAACACCTATTCTCTTGAAGCCATTCCAAAAAATAGAAATGGAAGGAAAACATCCAAACTCTGTCTTTGAAGCCAGCATTACCTTGATTCCAAAACTAGACAGAGACCCCACTAAAAAGGAGAACTATAGACCAATTTCCTGATGAGCATGGATGTAATATTCCTCAACAAGATATTAGCCAAACAGATCCAACAATACATTAAAAAAAGTATTCACCATGACCAAGTGGGATTTATACCTGGGATGGAGGGCTGGTTCAATATCTGCAAAATACTCAATGTGATTCATCACATCGATAAAAGAAAGGACAAGAGCCATATGATCCTCTCAATAGATACAGAGAAAGTATTTCACAAAATACAGCATCCTTTCTTGATAAAAACCCTTAAGAAAGTAGGGATAGAAGGATGGTACCTCAAGATCAAAGAAGCCATATATGAAAGACCCAATGCTAATATCATCCTCAATGGGGAAAAACAGAGAGCTTTCCCACTAAGGTCAGGAACAAGACAGGGATGTCCACTCTCTCCACTGTTATTTAACATAGTATTGGAAGTCTAAGCCTCAGCAATCAGACAAAACAAAGAAATAAAAGGCATCCAAATCACTCAGGAGGAGATCAAACTTTCCCTCTTCACAGATGACACGATACTCTATACAGAAAACCCAAAAGATTCCACCAAAAAACTGCTAGAACTGATTCATGAATTCAGCAAAGTGGCAGGATATAAAATCAATGCACAGAAATCAGTTGCATTCCTATACACCGACAATGAATCAACAGAAAGAGAAATCAAGGAATCAATCCCATTTACAATTGCACCAAAAACCATAAAGTACCTAGGAATAAATCTAACCAAAGAGGTGAAAAATCTATACACTGAAAACTATAGAAAGCTTATGAAAGAAATTGAAGAAGACACAAAAAAATGGAAAAATATTCCATGCTCCTGGATAGGAAGAACAAATATTGTTAAAATGTCAATACTACCCAAAGCAATATACATACTCAATGCAATACCTATCAAAATAACACCAGCATTCTTCACACAGCTAGAACAAACAATCCTAAAATTTGTATGGAACCAGAAAAGACCCCGAATAGCCAAAGCAATCTTGAAAAAAAAAAAAACAAAAAAAAAAAAAAACAAGCCTGGAGGCATCACAATCCCGGACTTCAATCTATATTACAAAGCTGTAATCATCAAGACTATGGTACTGCCACAAAAACAGACACTCAGATCAATGGAACAGAATAGGGAACCCAGAAATGGACCCACAAACATATGGCCAACTAATCTTTGACAAAGCAGGAAAGAATATCCAATGGAATAAAGACAGTCTCTTCAGCAAGTGGTGCTGGGAAAACTGGACAGCGACATGCAGAAGAATGAACCTGGACCACTTTCTTACACCATACACAAAAATAAACTCAAAATGGATGAAAGACCTAATGTGAGACAGGAAGCCATCAAAATCTTCAAGGAGAAAGCAGGCAAAAACCTCTTTGATCTTGGCCGCAGCAACTTCTTCTCAACACGTCTCCAGAGGCAAGGGAAACAAAAGCAAAAATGAACTATCAGGACCTCATCAAAATAAAAAGCTTCTGCACAGTGAAGGAAACAATCAACAAAACTAAAAGGCAATCGAAAGAATGGGAGAAGATATTTGTAAATGACATATCAGATAAAGGGTTAGTATCCAAAATCTATAAAGAACCTATCAAACTCAACGCCCAAAAAACAAATAATCTAGTGAATAAATGGGCAAAAGACATGAATAGACACCTCTCCATAAAAGACATCCAGATGGCCAACCAACACATGAAAAAATGCTCAACATCACTCATCATCAGGGAAATACAAATCAAAGCCACAATGAGATATCACCTCATGCCTGTCAGAATGGCTAACATTAACAACTCAGGCAACAACAGATGTTGGCAAGGATGTGGAGAAAGAGGATCTCTTTTGCATGCTGGTGGGAATGCAAACTGGTGCAGCCACTCTGGAAAACACGATGGAGGTTCCTCAAAAAATTAAAAATGGAACTACCCTACAACCCAGAAATTGCACTACTAGATATTTATCCAAGGGGTACAGGTATGCTGTTTCAAAGGGGCACATGCACCCCAATGTTTATAGCAGCACTATCAACAATAGCCAAAGTATGGAAAGAGCCCAAATGTCCATTGACAGATGAATGGATAAAGAAGATGTGGTATACACACACACACACACACACACACACACACACACACACACACACACAAAATGGAGGGTTACTCGGCAATCAAAAAGAATGAAATTTTGCCATTTGCAACTATGTGGATGGAACTAGAGGGTATTATGCTAAGTGAAATTAGTCAGAGAAAGACACATATCATATGACCTCACCCATATGAGGACTTTAAGACACAGAACAGATGAACACAAGGAAAGGGAAGCAAAAATACTATAAAAACAAGGAGAGGAACAAAACGTAAGAGACTCTTAAATATGGAGAACAAACAAACAAACAGAGGGTTAGTGGAGGGTTTGTGGGAGGGGTGGATGGGCTAAATGGATAAGGGGCACTAAGTAATCTACTCCTGAAATCATTATTGTACTATATGCTAACTAACTTGGATATAAATTTAAAAAATAAAAATTTAAAAAAATTAAAATTAAAAATTAAAAAGAAAAGAAAGGCATGTATGCTAGGCTTATGCAGAAAATGCAGATGTATAAAGGCCATTTTGTAGCTTGCTTATTGCCCCTTTTTTTTTTTTTTTTTTTTTTTGCCATGAGACACCTATATTATGGGTAGCTGGTGTTTTTCCAGCTTATATTCTGGAATGTAGAACAGAACCACAGTGTATCCAGCATAATTGAGTTAGAAACAAAGATGTATTGTTGTTACCAATTTAAAAAAAAAATTAGACTTGCTAAGAACAGAGAGAAATGCTGTGAGCAGGGGTTCTAGAACCCTAGGTGAAGGTTCTAAAAGAATCCTCTGTCTGCCTCTCTCCTGAGCACATATCATGCCCCTAGACCTCATGCAAAGGAACTTTCAGCTCTAAGCAGCCTTACTCAGAAACTCAACAATTTCAGGACCTTTGCATTCTACGTACATTTGGAATAACTGAACTTCTGGAAAACCAATGACGGTTTCAAGAGAAACCATAGCCCCAGGCCCTGTAGCTTGCACAATTTTCCCACCTCCAAAACCCCCATCCAGTTTTGGAATTTAGTAAATATAATAATAATAATAATAATAATAATAATAAAGGCTGTGTGTGTGTGTGTGTGTGTGTGTGTGTGTGTGTGTGTCAAGGAGATGGAGGGGAAGCGTGAGATGAAAAGTACTGAATAAATGTCATGTTACATATCCTCCAATTTGAAAAATTCATCTTAAATAAGAAAAGCAGTTAGAATCATATCAGGGTCATCTCTGCCAAAGCCTTATAAGCGAAATTGTTTGGACTTGCAACTGAGGTAAGAAATTCTACCTCTGGAAGGCAAACATTGATTTTATAAGATAGGCTATCAATCCCAAAATGATTACTGATGGTTAAGGAAGGATTCAAACCCATGTGATTTTCTGTTCAAGTTGATTCCACCCCATTTTTCAATGTCCCTGTGAAATCTTTATGCAATCCAGGGTCTGTCCCTCCCAACCGCAGGAGGTCACAGATGAGAGGGGCAGCCTGACCCAGGCTTCATGCAGAGCAGATGTCTCTGCTTCATGCCAATTAGGAGGCAGGAACTGTGCTCTCCAGCTCTGGCCTCTGATTATGTTTATGTGAAGTTATATGTAACTGGAACCTCTTTGAAAGCTGAGTAGTGTGGAAGCCATTTAAAATTATTTCACTTCTAATTATAAGCCAGATAAAGCTATTTTCATGCAAGGGGAGGACACTGCAGAGACTGTCAAGGTTCAGAACATTCCATTGGTGACAGGTGGTCTGAATATTTGAAGAAATTTCTGCGTCCAAGATAACCTTGACTAGAGAGTGAGCAGAGGAATTTTAAAGGAAATATGAACTTTGCATACAAAGTTGGAGCACATGAAACACTTACCCAGATCTCATTTTAGAAAATGCAGTGGCCAAATGAGACCATTTTGTTTCTCTGGGAGGTCAAATGGCAGCAAAGATAGACTGTGAGCTTTGGTGCTGGACAGAGGTAGGCTGAGTAAACTGGGGCAAGGTACCAAATCTCTCAGAGCCTCAGGGAATTTATCTATAAGAAGTGGGAAGTAATTACTACTTACAGGGCTGTTGTTCTAAAAATTAAGTGAAATAATGTATGTGAAACCACTAGTCCTGAAGTTGGCACAGGGCCACTGCTTCACTACATGACAGCTTTTATCCTACTTATCATTATTATGAACATAAGTCATAATTACATGTTTGGAATGGTAGGTCAGGACAGGTCTACAACACATGGCTGACTTTGCATAGGCAAGAAGAGTTTACAATGGCCCTGGGGAAATTGGACAAGAGAAGTGCAATCTCCAATTTCACCACTGTTATATGAATCCCGAAGATTCTTACCCTTCCCCATCTTTTTCCCAAATCTCAGCCCTTCTGGGCAGAATAGTATGTCTCAGAAACTCAGCATAGGGGACAACACTCAGAACTAAGAACTTCAGGGAAACCCAGAGATCAACTTTATGGAGATCTTACCTGCCCAGCTCCACAAGAATTGACCCATCACAGAGTCACGGAGGAGGAAGATCTGGTTAGACCAGTGAGCATGTGTACATGTGTACTACCCTGGACCCCAGGGAGAAATGGTCACATTTGATCTATAGTCAAGTTGACTATAGCCCCAGGATGTTATTGACCTATAGTCTCAGGTATTACCAACTCCAGTTTGGAAGTTTGCCCATTAAAAATTTAATGGGCTATAAATAAAACAGTTATTTCAACAGTATTCCGTTGCTTCATCTGATGAAGCCCGGAGGTAGCTTCTTATAAATCCATTGCACTTCATCAGTTGCCCATAAATTTTAGACATGTCAGTTGGCACTTAATTTCAAGGCTGGACAAGATATCTTGGCTCACATCTCAGTAATCCAAACTACAGAGAACAAAGGTAGAGATACAAGTCAGAGGCAATATTCGATTGCTGGTATGACATGAATACGAACCAATCAGGCATGAGTCCTGAATCAGAAAGGACACCATCTTTTCCACAACCCTAGTCCACCACCAGTGCATGCTGGCTGAGTACCCCGAATAGAATTAATTTTTCTTCACACCAGGGGTCAAAATGCACATTAACCAGCTAGCACCAGCTTTATACAAAAACTTGAATGCCAAGTTTAATCCTGTGTGATTGAAAAAAGCTGAGCTCCACAGCCCCCCAAACTGGGCTTAAATGCAGAACTCAACAGGCTTGTAATTACATGCAATACCACGATCGAGCATGACTATAATACCATTTTACTACACAAAGGAGAATTATTGAGTTCTATTCACAAGAGAAAGTACTACAAAGATTCCTCTCTCAGTGGGATAAAAAGAGCACGTCACAGCATATATTTTTCCCATAATTAATTTTTATGAAACCAAGCATAAAGGATAATGCACCTGATTTCCGTATTTTAAAATGTGCCCTGGGGGAGTTCTAGCAAACCAGGAGAAGCAGGAACAATGATGGGACCCATCCAGATTTCAGCAGATGAGTAAGCAGTAATCCCAGTGTGACAAGTAAATTTATTTTGGTATCCTTGACTGCTCTTCCTCCCCCATCTCCTGCCCCCTATTCCCCACCAGGCAGGACCACCCAAGATCCACCCCAAACAGATGAGACTTTCCTATGTCAAAGGCCCTTAGGAAAGTCTACTGGTCTTTATCTTAATGACTAACACTGGTCATTCCCTGTGCCACAAGGAAGCCTTACGTTAAGGAGAGGGCCAGCCTTTCTGATTCAGCCACATTTCAGGGGGCACTTTCGTGCTTCATCTTGTCTTCAAAGTATGGTCACTTGAGCCCCCCTCCCCAGCCGAGTTAGTGCGTATCACTGCCTGCAAGGGCTCCTGAGAGCCCGGGGAGCAGAGCCCTAGCAGGGGGGAGAGAAGCTAAGAACACGGTGCCAGGTGGCAGGATGCCCATTATCACAGCACTCTCTTTCTGCTCCCATCCTCCCCCACTTCCTAGTCTGAAAGCCAGCCCTGGAACCCAGACCAGGTGGGCTCAGCTTTCACTGTCTCATAGACCCAGAGCACCTTCTCTTCCTCAAGCCTCCTCCCATGATGTTATTTGTTTCTCCTCCCAGACCCTGGCCCCAAAATGTCTGGAAAATGGAACTACTCCATCACCTTTCTCAATTGTCTGCAGGGGTCCCAGATCTCATGAGGGTGGGATAGGGGGTATTGTGAGCAATTCTCCTTAAGACAAGATTTATTGGGGTGCCTGGGTGGCTCAGTCGGCTAAGCGTCCGGCTTCGGCTCAGGTCATGATCTCGCAGTTTGTGAGTTCGAGCCCCGCATCGGGCTGTGTGCTGACAGCTTAGAGCCTGGAATTCTGTGTCTCCCTCTCTCTCTGCTCCTCCCTGCTCATGCTCTGTCTCTCTCTCTCTCTCCTTCAAGAACAAATAAAAACATTTAAAAAAAATTTTTTTAAAGACAAGATTTATTCTCCTTAAGACAACCAAGGTATCTTTAGGTATCTTTCTAACCGTCTCTTGCCAGAACAGAGAGAAAATACAGATTTAAAGTATTTATGCTCCAGTAGAGCATACTGCTATATATAGGCTGTATTTTTTTAAATTTTCTGTATAGTGAATGTAGAGTAAAATTGATGAGTCTTCTCCATGCAATTTATTGTAGAAACTCTCCCCATTCTTTTTTTTTTTTTGAGAGAGAGAGAGTACACAAGTTGGGGAGAGGGGGCAGAGGGGCAGAGGGAGAGAATCTTAAGCAGGATCCATGCTCATCACAGACCCCAACACAGGGCTCAATCGCACCACCCTGGGATCATGACCTGAGCCAAAATGAAGAGTCAGATGCTCAACTGACTGAGCCTCCCCCTATTATTCTTTTTTCTCAACTTAGAACCTAGTTCCTTTCCTTCACATGCCAGATAATTCAGATAAAATACCATTAGTGCAAATACAATTAAGTGAACATTCTACATAAAGCAATTTGTTTTTCATTATAAAATGCCAATTTGAAAACAGTAAATTTGTATTTCAGCAGCTTTATGTTCACACCAGCTATAGATGCATGTCTCATTTAGATTGTTAGCAATTTATTAATTAATTAATTGCATTAAAGAGCTTACAAGGTTGGGGTGCCTGGGTAGCTCAGTCGGTTAAGCATCCAACTCTTGATTTTGGCTCAGATCATGATCTCACAGTTCGTGGGATCAAGCCCACATCGGGCTCCTCACTGACCTTGTGGAGACTGCTTGGGATTTTCTCTCTCCCTCTCTTTTGCCCCTTCCCCCTTAAAATAAATAAATAAACATTTTTTTAAAAGAAGTTCACAAAGCTGTTCACTGCTATTCCTGATATTGTTAGTCTTTTATTCAGGGTATTTGAAAACACAAATATACTGGTCCTTATAGGATGTGGGTTTGCACCAAACAGATTCATTCTAATTCAAGAACAGGGATTCTCTTCAGTACAGTGAATATCAAATTTAGTGCAAAACCCTAAAACCTAGACATCACATTTGACTCCCCAAATCACAACATCTCCCTTTTCTCCCTACTGAAAACTTTTTTCACAGGGTATCAACTTTAAGATTGAGATTCCAAATGGGAAATACAATACCCAAGCAGTAGCTGTAAACACAAGATCTTCCCATAGTTCCCTGGATTTAGATGCAAACACCACACTCTTATTTTCCAATTTTCAATTGTTCTTCACCCCTGATCTTGGCCTCTAAATTTCTCTTTGGAAGCTAAATCCAGTGCACAGTTGAGCCATTCCTGCTAAATACGAGCACAGAGCCAGACACACAAGCTTAGAGAAACCAAATTGTGAGCTTAAGCTGCATTAGGCTCATCACTAGAACATCTCAGACCTACTGAATCAGAATTTCTGGAGCCAAAACCCAGAAATCCACATTTAACAAATGGCTCAGACTGAAGTGTGAGCACCATGAGGTACAGGACAGGAGATCATGATGCTATGGTTAAACAGCCTCCAGCAAGTGTCTCTGCAGAAGGTCGTTGGGTGACCATGTTCTGCTCAGATTCCCTTGTCTGACCACGGTGTGAGACCGTAGTGCTGTGAGTGGTAGTGTGGGGTCTTTAAAGGACAGTCCCTTCACAGGGCATCTGGATGACTCAGTTGGTTAAGGATCCGACTTCAGCTCAGGTCATGATCTCATGGTTTGTGGGTTCCAGCCCTGCATCAGGCTCTGTGCTGACAGCTCAGAGCCTGGAGCCTGCTTCTGATTCTGTGTCTCCCTCTCTCTCTGCCCCACCCCCACACGTGCCCTCTGTCTCTCTGTCTCTGTCTTTGTCTCTCTGTCTCTGTCTCCTTGTCTCTGTCTCTGTCTCTCTCTCTCTCTCAAAAATACATACATACATACATACATGCATACATACATAAAAAGGACGGACCCTTCATAAAGCCACGGGTCCTAGAACAGAACCTTAAAATTCGGTAGATATGTTTGAAATTAGAGGCAGGGGCTTCCTTCCTATGTAGCTCTCTTAGGCTAGATTTTAAGTAATGTAGAGATTCTGGGGCTCCTGAATATGAGATAGGGAAATAGGGTTACCAGCTGGGGACTACAAAGATAGGTACTAGAGACAGAGTTGATCCAGCCCCAGCCCCAGCTGGCCACCCACAATAGGTAGCTCTGTGTATAACCCAACAAATGAGTGATAATGTCTAAATCACATACCAGTCTGGTCTCAGCTGTGCTTTAGGGAAAGAGCTGTGTCTTCTCTCGGTAATCAGGGAAGAGAACTCAGGGGCTCATGAGACATGATGCAGTAACAGCCTCCCAAGAAGACAAACCTCCAGAGACAAGAGTTGGAACTGGAAAGTCCAGGAGTTCCTCTTTCCATAGAGAGTGCCTTCTTCTGATAAACTTGGGTGTGAATGTATTAAAAGACAAAGGGGGAAAGCTGGCGTGGGGGGGGGGGGAAGAACATCAGGGGTTAGGTTCTTGAAATAGAATGTGTGGCCATGTGAAACACTCCCTCCTCAAGAAGAGATCATCTACAACCACTGAGAATAAGTGAGATCTCACCTTCCACAAAGAAATTCCAGAAAGAAAGGAAGCAGAAAAATTAAGGAAGAGTTAGTAGAGCAAATGGAATACAACTACAGTGAAAATAAAGATCAAAGCAAGGCATGAAGCACTAACTCCCCACCAGTGAGGAGCCATGAATGTGCACATATGTTGACTGAGCCTGCCTCCCACAGCATGAGCTACAGGGGTGATTTTCTCCCCCCAACAGTGGGGGTATAAATAACCGCAGATGAACAGAATTGATCTTGAACAAAACTATTATACCAACTAGTTTAGCTGGTGCCAGGGAAAGAAAAGAGAGAAAGTAGTTATCAGGGTCCTGACCAGTCCTAGGTGGGGCAATCCAGAAAGGCTCTCCTAGGTGTGGTGTCCTAGGCAGAGAGGAAAAGGATGAGGCCCCAGTGGGGTAGCTGGAAGTTACAGACAGAGGAGGTGATGCAGGTGCTCCTTTTCACCCATCAGCTTAACCAAATGATTGCAGTATCTTCCCAACTCTGCTTCCTTCTCCTCCCTGCAACTTCCCTCCCCAAGCAATTCATCCTGCCTGCCAGAGTTGTTTTTGTTATTCATAAATTTCACCATAGTGTTCTCCATGCTAAAAACTCTTCAGTGGCTTCCCACTACCTTCATAGGACATCTGACCTCCTCAGCACAGCACCCAAGGCCCTCTGCAATCCTGCTCCAACATCACAGCCCTCTCCCTGTCCCTGGATCTCACTGGCAGAATGACTCATGTCTCCCACAGAGAATTAACATGGCACCTTCAACAACAAGAAGATGTGGAGGATCCGGGGCAACAGCAGCAGTAGGTTCGGTACAATGAGTGGCCTCATGGGCAACAAGGCCTAGCAGTGAACCGCAGATGCCTACAGATGAGTATCACCGAGACAGGAAGCATCCACAGCCAAACAGAAGGCAGACCCAGAGGCAGGTACTGGTCAGTGGCATTTGGCTTAGCTCTGCCCATTGGCTCTGGGCAACCATGGGAAGGACCCACACAGACGTCCAATCCAAGTTGTAGAATTTGCCAAGGGCCCCAGCTGTTGTGCTCAGAAATATAGTGCCACCTTTGCACCAAGGCCACACTTCCCACAGGCTGCTCCCTGCCAATGACTGAGAGTAGCCAGGATGCCAAGGCAGGTCCTTCCTAGGGTGGCAGCCAGCTTGGCTCTTAGACTCCCGAGCATCCTTGCTAAAACTTTTTTTGCTTGCTCAACAGTCTAGGATGTAACCACCCACCTTTCTCTCTCCCACTCCTTCACTCAGGGGATCCTTGCTTCGCTGTCTGACAGCCTTCCCAGACTGTCCAACTCTCTCCCCATTTCTCCACATGTAGACATTTTCCTTCATGAAATCCTCACGTGTTTAATCCTTTCTCAGCTCCTGCTTCTCCCAGGACCCAGATGAGCACAACTCTCAAGAAAGAAGAGACAACAGCGGTGTATTTGGTAACTGGGACCCTCGGTCCCTCATTCTTTCATTCCTCAGACGTCCATGGAAGGCTTACTCTGTACCTGGCACTGTCTGGGGTTGGGGACACAATGGCAGAGCTCCCAGCAGGGGGCAGGTGGGTGAAAGGCACTCAAAGTCAGATCTGAATCCAGCAGTCTGACCAGAACCCTGGCCACTGCCAAGAAGCCAACACAGCTCTACCTCAGAGCCTACCAAGAGGGAAGACAGAAAACCATTCCTGATATCACCCCTTCTGGGGAATATTCTGCACCATTAGGAGAGGGCACACATGCAGAGAACACCTAGCTAAGTTTGATGGACAGGACCCAAGCACAGGTAAGGCAGAAGAGGAGGCTGAAGGATTGGAAACCATACAGGAAAGAGATCCCAGCATAAACCCAAATGTAAAATCATCAGAGCCATTGAAACAGTTTCCTTACAACAGGCCTTCATCATGAAAGCTCATAAAGTCACCATCAATCAGGTGCTTTTGTTGGAATGTTTTTTCTTCAAATCAATTTAGACTTTTAATGAAAATGAATCCTGTGGAATGAGAAAATGTTGTTAACCATCGATGTCACCTAATCATGGCTAACAAGGATTCTCATGCTTATTCTTGACTAAGGATTAAGATGCTGATGGAGGTTTATTAAATGAAATCATTGTAATAACACACTCAACTAACCCTGCAAAGCTCTGCTTTGTGGTTCATGGCGGGTATCACTTAACTAAGAGCATGGAGCTGATGGGCCTTGATAATCAGGCTAATCAACCACAGCATTATGATGGGGGGGGGGGGGGAGTGGGGAGTGTGACAGAAAGGAATTTCTATATGATCTTAAGACAAGCTGGATCAGATGAGTGACACCAGAAGAGTCTCTTTATGTCATCAAGAAAATCAGGGGGCCTAGGGAGCGCCTGGGTGGCCCAATCGGTTAAGCATAGGCTCAGATCACGATCTCACAGTTCCTGAGTTTGAGCATGGGTTCTGCATCAGGCTCTGTGCTGACAGGTTAGAACCTGGAGCCTGCCTTGGATTCTGTCTCTCTCTCTCTCTCTCTCTCTCTCTCTCTCTCTCTCTCTCCCCCTCCCCCTCCCCCTCCCCTGCTTATGCTCTGTCTCTCAAAAATAAATAAACGTTGAAAAACAAAAAAATTTTTAAAGAAAATCCAGGGGCTGAAAGTTGTTAAATCTCCACATCTGTCACCAGGTGGTTAAACACCCCAAAAAGCTTTCACACGGACAGACCAGGAGGAGAACTAACAGGGAAAAATGCAGGGCTCGGGCCAACCTCATCAAGCAGATTTCGTCCTGCTGTGCAGTTGACTTAACCAGATGTTAGAAGCCAAAGGAATTTTTGAAGGTCTTCTTCTAGTTGGGGGGTTATTGCTAACAGAGACAACTCCAGGCAAATAAGGCAGCCCGCTCTCTGCAGCGCCTTCCTTCCTTTCCCTTTTCATATCCTGAAATGCCCTTTCTCCATCTCTGTTCTAACTTTCCAAGGCCTGACAAGGGGGAGGAGAAGAAAGGGTTACTGTTAAATGTTCTATTTAGTCATCCTCCTCCCCATTACCACTTACCCACCACAGTGGGTAAATTTACGAGTGACAAATTTCTAAGAACAGTGATGTCTGAACTGAACTTGTCCCCTGCCCTTCACCGTAATCACCCCTGATACCTGCAGATACTTAGTGAAGATGTTCTACACCCGCCTTTGCCACTGATCCATAAAGGAATGAAGGATGAAGGGTGGTTTCCAGCAGAGGGTTCAGCTAGAAAGTGAGAGGTGAAGGCAGTCCCAGGAGATAGCATGAAGGTGAAGAGAGAACAGGGAAGACAAAAGGAGGTGTTGAGGAAGGCAACCTCTGTCACATATCTAATATACTTCTAATTCATGCAGGAGGAGAAGGCAGGCACTTGGGTGACATGTATACACTTAATTTTGTATCTGGATTTTTTTTAATTTAATGCTATAGTGTATGTAATTGAAAAGAGGGCTGGTTACCCAAAGGAGGTACTTTTCTTACATTTTGGTTTATACATTCCAAAAACATCTGGCCTTCCCAGATATCCCCAACATCTAAATTCCATAATGTTTGCTAAAAATCCAAAACATAAAATTCAGACAGCCTGATGTTAGAGCAAAGTTTTCAAAGGGCCTTAATCTTAAAAGTGGAAAGCTTTACTTTGGGGATGGGAGGGTGGGAAATGGTAGAAAGAACTGAAAGCAAACACAGCCTCAACAAAGGGACCAAGGCTCAGAGAGGTTAAGAGTCCTGTCAAAGGTCACACAGTGGAGAAGAGGTTCTAGGAGCCAGGTGTCCACCCACCAAGCACTGGATTCTTTCCACTATAATCTGGCCCGACCATGTGTCCTTCCTTGTCCTCTGGAAAAAAAAAAAAAAAAAAAAGACTCACTTTTCAAGTTCTCAATATGTTGACCTAAGTTCTGTAGGACAGTAAAGCTTTGTTTAATATTTTTTTAACCCAACAGTCTCCCTGCAGGAGTCGGTTCTGGTCATCTGCCTTGCCCCTCTCACCTCCATACTTGATGGAAACCTCTGGATTTATTTAGTCGTCGCCAGAGGAGAGAGAGGGGAGAGGGGGTGGTGTAAGAGAATCTCTAATAAGCATAAGCTGGCTGGCTGCCAAATCCTTTTCAAGAATTGGAGCTTCTGCTGTCTCACTGCTTTTCAGTCAAATTACAGGGAATGATGTTTGGGATGATTAGGTCTGTGATGAAACTGGTTATAGAAGCTATTTCAGAACCCACAGTGGTTCCCACTTAAATCAGAACACGAAAACCTGCCAAAGATACTCTATCTGAAACTATTTCAACTTTTACGGTTTTCTGCACATGTCAATATTCTCTCCTTCACAAAGGTAATCAATAGCTAAAGAGAAAAAAGCAAATCTTGGTGAAGAAATATATTTGGCAATCTTTGGCTATATTAGATAGCGCTTCGGTTCTGCAAACTGCCGTTGGATTTGTTCACCCTAATTAGTTGGGCTTTGCTCTATGGATAAGCTGTCCTCTGAACTATTTTTGTTCTCTAACTGTGTTTACTTTTGAAATTGAATTTCTTCATTCCCAAGCGTGCCAAGGATGCTACTGTAGACAAACTAAGCTCACACAACATAAAGCAGAGTTAAGATTTGATAACAATCTGACTTACTTCGATCATCAGAGAAGACCACATCAGTTCTTTTAGTCCCAAATGCCCATTTTTCAGGTCTGAGAGATCCCATGTAGCTCTGAAAATCAATCATGTTAACAGGATAATAGCCACACTCCCCATGTCCTGTGTGCTCCAGAGACCTCGCCTAATTGTTGTTAACAGGCATGAACTGTTACAAACGAGCGGCCATGTGCTTTTGGATTAATTCATACCTCACTCTATGCAGAATTTTCCAGAACAAGCGTTACAAACTGTGATGTTGATCACAACAACAAAAGAAAATAATTGGGTCAGATGGTGTTTTCCTCTGTCGTAATGAAAGCTAAAACGGGTACAGTGTTTAGAAAATGGTCAGGAACTCTCTCCATAATCCTTGAAACAACTACGTTTTCCCTCATGCTCCCTTCACATTCCCAGTACCCTTCTGTGCCCTCTACCCCAGGGAGAGAACCAGATTCAAAGACAACCACATCATACTTACTTTGGCAAGTGGGATTACTCTCTCCCCTCGAACCGTTAATAATCCCTTAAGGGGTTTTGTTTCCTGCCCTGAATTCACTGCAGATTGGGTATAATAAAGACTGTAGGAAATAGCAAGGAGTCCGACTTCAGCCAGGTCACGATCTCGTGGTCCGTGAGTTCGAGCCCCGCGTCAGGCTCTGGGCTGATGGCTCGGAGCCTGGAGCCTGTTTCCGATTCTGTGTCTCCCTCTCTCTCTGCCCCTCCCCCGTTCATGCTCTGTCTCTGTCTGTCCCAAAAATAAATAAACGTTGGAAATAGCAAGGAAACACCTTTAATACCATGTCCGAGAGGCCTGAGTCTCTCCTGGAGAGAAACGAGCTAGCTAGTGTCTACAGCTGTCATAAATATTCCCCCTCTCCAGCCGCACCTGAGTGGTTGGAAACAGAGAAAAGGTGAGAAGTATGGAAGAAGCTAATAAATGTAGACATGCTTTGTAAATGATAAAGCATATAAATGCTCGTTGTTACTGTTATCTGATAAACGTAAATGCAAAAATTCTAAAATGCTCGGATGTGACGGACAAGACGCTCCACTTGCAGGAGATCGGAGACCTGCTAACTCTGTCCTCCAGCTGTTAGAGTTCTTCCTAGGAAAGGCCTCAGATTGTAGGAAAGTCGGCGTTTTTTTGCCTTTTGGACTTCCTCGGCTGGCTGAATTTGATGATTTCCAGGGCTTCCTGTGAGTGAGCAAGCCAAGGATAAAAGAAATGTTGGCAGGGACGCCTGGGTGGCTCATTGGGTTGAGCCTCTGACTCTTGATATCTGCTCAGGTCGTGACCCCAGGGTCATGGAATCGAGCCCCGTGTCGGACTCCACACTGAGCATGCAGCCTGCTTGGGATTCTCTCTCTCTCTCTCCCTGTGCCTCTCTCCCCCTCTCTCTCCTTCTGCCCCCCCCCCTTCAAAACATTTTTTAAAAAGAGGAAAGGTATTCTCAAGCATGTAAACTGAAGAGGAAAATCTCCCAACTTCTTACATGTGACAGGTAAGAGAGTGGTAGGAATATGCCAGTAGTGTGCTGGTAAGTATTTACTTCTCTGTGGGGAAAAAAGTGTGTGCCTATATGGCTAGCCCACATTTATAAGGTTAACATATGTTCTACTGATACAAAGGATGTATAGCACTCAATTATCAACAATAAAAATTATACAGTATTCTTTATTATAAATTCCATATAGCCAATGGACTCACACAATGAGTTATAGATTTTTGCCAAATTCTTGTATTTATAATCAACCTATGGTCACAGAATAGTGCCCAGGCCCTTAACTTAGAGTTCGACAGAATCTAGCTACCACCGCCTCGTTTCCATGGTTTACGAGAAACATGAATATCAAAGCTACTGTAAGTTCGAAGAGGTCTTATTGGTGGGCCTGGAAGATGGTATGATTCTTTCATAAGGCCCAAGTCACCCTTAGGTAAGGAGGTCCAGTCTCACATACAGTTTAGAAAATCCTCCTGAGGATGTGTCCTACAATTCCAGAAAAGTATCAGTGTCTAAACACAAGGCAGGTGGTACCTATCATGAACAGCATGCTAAGACTCAGGCCCTAGAGCCAGAGAGATCAAGGTTAAAATCTCTGCTCTCCCACTTAGTAGCTGTGTGACCTTGGGTGAGTTGCTTGATATCTCTGAGCCTCCATTTCCTCATTAGCAACACGGGAATAACAATTTTACCCACCTGTTAGGGTTATCTGAAGATTGAATGTTTTAATCTAAAGTAACTAGCACAGAGTTAAGTATCCAATATATTAGCTTTTTTAAAAATGTAAGAAGAAGCATCTATAGTTAAGGGGAAAATGCATAAAATACAATTTTACTTATATTTCTGCACTATATTGGAAAAAATGGTCACAATAGTTTGTAGGTCCTCTCATCAAGACAGAGACCATTTCTTCACCTCTCAATACAGACTCGGCAAGGAACTGGCTTTGGTCAAGGCGCTATTAGCAAATGTGACAGAAGCAAAGCCTTAATAAGTACTTGCACAAGTTCTTGAGAATTACTCCCCCTCCTGCTGATGGGAATTCTTCCGCCATCATGTGAACTGCCTACTGGATCATAAGAGACAGGAGAGCATCATCCCACCGTCATAGCAACCGCCAGAGACATGAATGAAGCCATCCTAGGCTATCCAGTCCCCGCTAGGAACAGAACCACCTGTCTGACCCACAGCATCATGAGCGGATAAAATGTTCGGTTTTTCAATCGACAAAATTCCGGGGTTATTTGTTATACAACAAAAGCTGACTGATACAGCTCTAATTACAGCTATGTAAAAGCATTCACGCATTTAAACCAGATGTAGGGATACAAAGATAAAAAGACTCTTGCCCCCAGTAGCTCATCATTTTTTAACTGAGAGAGACAAGTCACAGAAAAAGATATTATAGTGCAATATAATAATTGTAGATATGTTAGGGTGGCACTAACCACGAGTAGTTTTTTAAGTTTATTTATTTATTTTGAGACAAAGAGAAAGAGAGCATGTGCACTGGGGAGGGGCAGAGAAAGGGAGAGAGAGATTCCCAAGCAGACTCTGAGCTGTCAGCTCAGACCCCCAGGTGGTGCTTGATCCCATGAACCTTGAGATCATGACCTGAGCCAAAGTCAGACACTTAAGTGACTGAGCCACCCAGGTGCCCCATGAGTAATTTTTTTTTAATATCTTCTTATATTATGATCAGTTTGCTATTACAATTTTTAAACTAAATTTAAAAGGAGCGACTTAAAGTTGTTGAGCCATCATCTGCCCAGACATCTTCCAGGAGACAGGAAGATGTTAAGTCTTCCCACGTGTATCCCCCTGAATCTAAAGGAGAAAGCCAGCCTCGCCAAACTGTTTTCATTACCTTGAACAACCCCATATCAAAGTCAGGATTCGTGGATTTACCCAAAGCTATCTGCATTATCATTTCAATTAAACATATGGCTGAGGAATCTAATGAAGAAGGCCTGAGTGATGGCCATGGAATCAATAAAGTCTTTCTGGACTTATCGATTTAGCATTCTCCATGCAGTAGAATTGATTTATGTCCTCAGATTTATTTTGATAACTCAATGATAACTCCACTATTCCTAAATTAATGTCATCTTTTCTTCAGGCCAAAATTTTTCCTAGGCAAGGAAAATATCTTACATCAAGCCAAGCTGATTTCGCTAAGTAATTCTGTGGTTAACACAATGCCATAAATCAAAGAGAACCGTGTATTTCTATAATTGTAAATCACTCTTGGCATGGAAAAGTACAATGGCATTTATTTGTCAGAATCGTGATTACATCATGCAGAGGGCCTCTTCCTGGTCAAAATCAATATCTTCCGATATAAACTCGATTGTCTAGTGTGCAATTTCTTAAGTGCAATAGATTATTTTTAAATTACATTAATTTCTATCTCCGACATCTTAAGTTTCCAGAATGTGTGAGAGAGGTAGATTATTTTTAAATTACATTAATTTCTATCTCTTACATCTTAAGTTTCCAGAATGTGTGAGAGAGGTAGATCCCAATTCCTAATTAGCAAGATCTTATTGAATGAGATAAACCTTCGTCTATGTGCAAGGAATATTCATGGCAGGCATACACAAGCAAGGCAATTAGTCAATGCCATGTAAGGGGGAATATTTGCAAATGCTTTCTGAAAAGAAAAACAAAAACAAAAAAACATAGCACTTCCCAACCAGATCTATAAACCAAAAGGAAAAACAGAAATTTTTCAATAAGGGATATCCAAATGGGACAGTCCAATAGATCATCAAGTCCCGCCAAGTTCACCTTCCACGTATATCCAATACCCACCCAGCTCTCTCTGTTTGGTCCAGAAAGATATCCCTGCTTACCAGACTACTACGACAGCCTCCTGGCTTCTCACCCCACAATTACTTCACTTTTTTCCAACTCACTTTTACACTGCAGCTAGAGGGATTTTGTTTGTTTGTTTGTTTGTGTTTTTAAATCCAAAGCTAATCATGACATTACTGCCTACTCCCTTCTCGCGGCTCTCAGAATAAAGAAAAATAAGTTCTCAAAGTGGCCTACCAGCCCCTGCCTGCCTCTCCCACCTCCTCTGCCCCTGCCCCGGCTCTCTCTTCCAGCCAGGCTGGGCTTCTCTCAACATCTGCAACACACCCATCCAGTCCCCCGGCACGCACTCGTCCCTCTGTCACCCTCTCTTTGCCAAGCTAATCCCCACCTTCCTATAGTTCTGGGCTCAAATACCACTTCCCCAGGAGGGCTTCCCTGAGCCCCCAGATGGATTAGACCCGACCCTCTGACACGTTTCCTTCAGCAACCTGCACATCCCCTCTACCGTCCTTTGTGACTCTGTTTAGGTTCTGTCTTCTCTACTAGACTGGAGCTCTTTGAGGATGGGGACACGTCTGCTTACTCTCCACTCTCCTGTCCCTGCCAGCACCTGGCATGTACTGCTGCTCAGCCCACGTTTGATGATTCTTAGTTAAGATGGGGCAGACCAGTGGGGACGGTGAATGAAAGAGCAGGAGCAGGGGCAGGAACAGTGCACCGAGGAGAACTGGGGGGAAGGCGGGGCCAGGCCAGCCATCTATCAAGGTCTCAGGTGCCATTATTACCACTGATCCACCATCTCAATGAAACCATTCACAAAGAACGTCAGACCAACATAGAAGTTGCAAAAATGTTACACATGAACCCCCATATGTTCTTCACCCTAGCTCTGTCCTTTGTCATTTTCCATTCACCTGATTCATCATTACCATTCTGCCATTTCTTCTTTATTTTTCTACATATATGTGTGTGCTTATGTATGCACTATTATGTACATTATATATATACATAATATACATTGTAAATTATAATATAGACATAATATATATTGTATATTATATATATACATTCCCAAATGTAAATATATATATAAATATTTTCTGAACCCTTTGAAAAAAGGTGCCAGCATCATGACCCTCCACCCCTATATCCCCCAGCATGCAACTCCCAACTACATTCTCTTCCATAATCACAGTGGCAATTATCAAATTCAGGAAATGTATCATTAATACAATATTATTAGCTAATCACCATATTATCTAATTAATCCATATTCAAACTTCACCAATTGGATTTGTGTATTTAAGCATCCTAAACAACTAGCAAATGAGGGCAGCTAAAAACTTAAGTCTAGTCAACTAGGCAGAAGTCTCGGCAGTTCTCCAAAGTAGCAAATTATGAAAGCCCAATAAGACCCCAAAACTGGGGAAGTTTTAGGTAAAGTAAAATCCCTGAGTTTTCTCCGAACAGAAGGAAAACGATGGTTAGCACAATTCCGGGATCAGTTTGGCCTCTCAGAAAATCCTCCAGAGACAGCCTCTCGGGACTTGAAACACTTTAAATCCTATCAAGCCCATCATTAACGCATTGCTAGGCAGGTCGATAGCAGAGCTCCAGCTCATTCCCGAATGCAAGTTCTACCTCTCCTGACTGGACCAAAGTAAGACATGGAAACTGAGTTTAAAAGGGCAGGGACAGCGGCTGGTCATGGGACAAGCACAGCCAGGGGACACCTGGTAAATTAAATGGCCCATGGGAGGCAGTTCACACTCGAAAGAGCAATTTAAGCTATTTATGATCGCTGATGGGCCCTGAATTAGTTATAACTTCCTAAGGAAAAGATCTTGAAATTATCACAAAGAGAGTCCTGAAGAGGGCTGCTCGGTGCTCACTAGAGGTCACGAAGGAGAATGAGCTATTAGTCTGTATTAAGGAGGAGCGAACACCATGGTAATGGTGTGCTAGTATGTAATACAAATGCGGGCAGCTTGACCTTGACTGCCATTCAGTTCTGGGCACTTCATCTCAAAAGGAAATAGAAGAGGCACACAGGAGGGCCACGGGATGATTAGACAGCAGCGAGGGCTCCCAACCTCTAAATGAGGAAACATTTAATTATGTAGTCAGCTAATTAGGAAGAAGAAAGGAGGAGAGGAACGGAAGTGCAGACATAGAAAGAAAAGGATCCGGAGGTGAGGGCGTGAGGCCCCCAAAGGTTTTAAATTAGACTTTTGGAAAACATCCATGAGGTTGCTTTTCAAAGAGAATTTTCAGTGGATCAACCAATTCTTTGCAGGAAATTACAGGCCGACGCGGTCAAGCAGCTCAAAACACCTACATAAATATGTGCCTGTTAGGAATTGACAAAAAATTTTAACCATTGATGAATTGAGTTTTATCCAGACAACTGGATAGAATAGAGTCCTGAATCCAGTCGTTTATGGTTGTCAGAAAAATTGTCATCAGCTAGAAAGGGGTGAAGGATTACTCACTCTAATGCAAGGGTCAGCAAACTATGGCCCACGGGCCAGTTCCAGCCCACTTCCGGTTTTCATACCCTGGACTTGGATTTTCACATTTTAAAATGGTTGGGAAAAAAATTTTTAATTTCATGACACGTGGAAATTATATGAAATTCGATTTTTTTGTGTGCCGGAAGTTTAATTGGCGCACAACCACACCCACTCATTTCTGTATCGCCTGTGGCTGCTTTTGCATGATAACGGCAGAAATGAGGGGTCATGACAGAGACCATCTGGCCCACAGATCTAAAATATTCGCTTTCTGGCCCTTTTCAGAAAAAATCTGCCACCCTGCTCTACACAGTGTGTTGTGTTATATATTTCCAGTGTGGCTAAGGCTCTGGATGGCCGTCAGGTGCTGCAATGTCTGGTCTGCAGCTGGAGGGCAATTATGTCTATTGCCAGAGTCACGGGCCTGGACCACTTCCCTTCTCCCCACCCCCCCCCCCCCCCACGCCGTGGTTGGGGGTTGGGGGCAGGGCGGAGTACTAGGTGGAGATTCTTAAAGGAATGAAGGGCCAAGGGCTGAAGGAAGTTCAGGCAGCAGCAAAGAGGACCACACAGCACAGCAGACCCCAACTGGGGCTGCCCAACCACCTGCTGGACTCCCGTAGCAGTCCCCTAACAAGCTAGAACTGGATGCTCAGAATCCTTGACCTTACAGCAGCATTTGGTGAGCATGCAAAGCTGTTTGTGCGCCGCTTCCGGTGGAAGACCTTATTTGTCAGCATGTGAGGGGCGCCTGGGTGGCTCAGCAGGTTAACCTTCCAACTCTTGGTTTCTGTTCAGGTCGTGATCTCAAGGTTCATGGGTTCAAGCCCCTGCATCCGGCTCTGTGCTGCCAGTGTGAAGCCTGCTTGGTAGTCTGTATGTATCTCTCTCTCTCTCTCTCTCTCTCTCTCTTAAAATAAATAAATAAACTTTTTTTAAAACTGTGAAATGCCCCAGGGTGTGAGACACATCTCAATCTTACAGAAAGGTTTTTGGAAAGAATACAGATGTTGTAGGGGAAAAATATTTTATTCAGGTGAATATAGCACTCAGTATTGTGACTCCATAAAAAAGAATACATTTTTTGATATGCAGCGATAGTCTATTATCCCTAAAAATAAGACTAAAATCACAGAGCTCAAAAGAAATATCTTGGTATCTGTGAATACAAGTTGCAGTGAAAATACACGTAAATCCATAACATAAGGGAAATAACCCAAATTCTCTAGCTTTTCGGTTTCGGTAGGAGAGTATAAAACTTTCACCTGTGCTCAGATGTGTGTTGCCATGCTCTGCCACTAGGGGGTAGCATGACCCACTATTTTACCTCTTTTTTTTTTTTTTTTCCAGCTTTCCAAGTAGCCGTAAAACCAATGTGTCAGATTCTCAGGAAAGCTTATACATATAATATTATATATTGTACATATTATATATAATACATTGTATAACATTATACATTATGTAAAATATAATCAGGTGATATATTGCATAGATAATATTGCACTTTGGAGGAAAGTGAAGAATGTATCCTATGTGCAGCCAAAGAAGTCCCACTGGAGCACGGAGAATTTGGTTGGAAATCATAGGTTTAAATTAAAAGAAGGAGAGCAGTCCTGGGGCACCCGGGTGGCTCAGTCAGTTAAGCATCCAACTTCAGCTCAGGTCATGATCTCACGGTCTGTGAGTTCAAGCCCCTCAGCAGGCTCTGTGCTGACAGCTCAGAGCCTGGAGACTCATTCGGATTCTGTGTGTGTGTGTGTGTGTGTGTGTGTGTGTGTCTACCCCTCCCCCACTCATGCTCTGTCTCCGTCTCAAAAATAAATAAACATTAAAAAAAAATTTTTTTTTTTAAAAAGGAGAGCAGTCCTGCTTAATGTTAAGGGAAGAATAGCTAGATGAGAGCCTTTCCACCAGAAAGTTCCAGAAAGGGCTTGGACCATCGAAAAGGCAAAGTGGCCACTGACAGGCTGGTGGGAGGACAAATAGGACAGGATGTACAGGGTCGGTAGCCACCGAATCTGGGAGATGCCAAATCCAAATCAGAAACCAAGAAACCATGACACATGAAACCAGAGGCCAGAGAACCCAGACGACATGAAAGGAGAGCCCGGGGGTCTTCCGGTGAGTTCCAAGCTATGGCAAAATCAGGTCAAGAGCCCAGGGTCATAAACAGCAGCAAATGGAACCTCCAAATATCTCCAAATGTGACTCTAAATTCATTTCCAAAATAAGACTGGGAGTGGCAGGAGAGAGTTTGAAGTTCCAGCCTGTGCAGATGCTCTGCAACCTAAAACCCTGAATGTTTGGGGGAATGAAGCCAGAAAACCTCCCAGTCAGCTTCTAACATCTGCCTCTGGGGTGAGAGCAGGAAGCACTGGAAATGAGGAGCCTTCCCAGATCTTGAGATCTGGGCTTGAAGGACAGATCCCCGTGTGCTTATGAACATCCCTTTGCTGCCATCAGCACTAAGGTGACCTTCTGCATAGTTGATGAATGAGAAACGTCCACATCGTGCTTTTTTAAGTCATTTCATTTAATCCCCGTAAAAGACTTATGGAGAGGTGTTTATGTCATACCCATTGTACCAATAAAGAAACAGGCTCAGAGAGCTTAAGTAACATGCCTAAGGTCACGATAGTGAGTACTGGCACCAGGACTTGAACATGAAACTCTTCTCACTCCAGAATTGCCTGTTCGTTCTGGTACATTTGCTGCCACCAAAAACAAGTATTTCTCCAAGAGCCAAGAGGTGAATAAGAAGTCAAGCTATGGGGTGCCTGGGTGGCTCAGTCGGTTAAGCATCTGACTCTTGATTTTGGCTCAGGTCATGATCTCACGGTTTGTGAGATTGAGCCCCACATGGGGCAAATGCTGACAGCACAGAACCTGCGTGGGATTCTCTCTCTGCCCCTCCCCTGCTCAAGCTCTCTCTGTGTCTCTCAAAATAAATAAAATAAACTTTTAAAAAAAGAAGAAGAAGGCAAGCTACACTGAGAGTAAGAGATGTGTGTGTAGGGGCGCCTGGGTGGCGCAGTCGGTTAAGCGTCCAACTTCAGCCAGGTCACGATCTCGCGGTCCGTGAGTTTGAGCCCCGCGTCGGGCTCTGGGCTGATGGCTCGGAGCCTGGAGCCTGTTTCCGATTCTGTGTCTCCCTCTCTCTCTGCCCCTCCCCCGTTCATGCTCTGTCTCTCTCTGTCCCAAAAATAAATAAACGTTGAAAAAAAAAAATTAAAAAAAAAAAAAAGAGATGTGTGTGTATTGAGGAGAAGAAGAAACAAACATAAGCAATGGGCATTTTTCCCAAAGGCTGATGGGGAGCCAGACGTCCTGGAAAGGAAAAGAGCAGGAATAAGGAGGGAAGGAAAAGATTGGAGTCAGAAGGCAGGAGGAAGGGAGAAGATGAGCACCAAACTCAAAAGTGTCCCTCCAAAGCAGGGATACAGGATGCCTATCACACTTGCTGGCCAAAAATTCCGGGGGAGTCTTTGCTTGGCCAAGTAACGGAACCAAGAAAAATGCCTGGAACCTAGCGAGGACTCAGGAAATGGTAGTGGAATGAATGCATTTGTTATGCAAGAAAAAAGAGCTCCCTGTTTACCTAAGCTGCTGTAAGTCCGGTTTTCTATTCCCTGTAGCTGAATGTCATCCTAATGGACACAGAAAAACACAGATGACATATCGGAGCCTGTCAAGGTGGGAGGGATGCGTTGGCGAAGGAGGGGGTCAGGAAAGGCTTCACGTAGGAGGTGGTGACCTTTGAGTTGGGACCTAAAAGCCTTTCAGGTTCAATAGGGAGAGATGGGGGGGAAGGCTGTAGTGGGAACAGAGGCAGAAGCGGCAGCAGGAAATGGTGGGGAAGAGTACGCTGTTCCTGCAAGTTCAGAAGCCAAACCCAAAACCAACTGAACAACAGAGGACGACGTTTTGCTTCTGTGATTGGGAAGCCCAAGATCAGACTCCCTCCAGGTCTGTCTGGATCCAGGAACAGAAATTATTACATCATCAGGTGTGTGTCTCTTGTCCTTTTAACTCCTTTCCTCTCTGGCTTTGTTCTCGGGGAGCTCTCCCTGAGTAGCAGACAAGGTGACCAGGCAGCAGGGTCAGACTCCCTTTCTCCCAGCTTAGAAACCTCCGCAGAAAGGGAGGTTTGGACTCTTACCACGCATATATCAGACCTCAGGGAAAGCACCATGGGCCTTGCCTGGGTCATTCCTGATCAATGCGGCACAGACGGGGAACGTGAAAGGAGCCATTTCTCCAAAAGCTCTGCCTGGGCAGGACCCCACCTGCCATGTCCCACCATGTGCAGAAAGAAGACAGATTTCTTGATTGGTTTAAAGGCAAAGGACTGCTATGGGAGTAAGGGGTTCCAGAAACTGAACAGAGAACAGAACTTTAATGTTTATTTATTTTTTATTTTTTTAATGTTTATTTATTTATCATTTTTTAACGTTTGTTTATTTTTGAGAGAAAGAGAGAGAGTGGGAACAAGGGAGGGGCAGAGAGGGAGGCAGACACAGAATCAGAAGCAGGCTCCAGGCTCTGAGCTGTCAGCACAGAGCCTGAGGCAGGGCTCGAACCCACAAGCCGTGAGATCGTGACCTGATGCTTAAGCCGGACGCTTAACCGACTGAGCCACCCAGGCTCCCCAAGACAAAAAGTTTAGAGCATCCAAATCAAGTTTCTGTCCTGAGCTGCACCAAGCTGTCTTTGCCTACAAACGACCTCAGGCAGGGAGTCTCTGCCCTGAAAGGTCTCCAGCTGCTCAGAGAGTACAGAGTTTGGTTCTGCTGGTGATGCCTTAGTCCAGGGAGGGGCTACAGGCAATTCCAGAGGCCAGGCCCCCAGGGCAGAGTCCCCTAGGGCTCCCAAGGAAGATGAGAGATGACAGGGGCCTCTGGCCAGCACACTGGCTGTCACGCTTCCCAAACCACATTTGGTTCAGCCCAGAGATAAGGAAACCAGCCCAGGATTTGCCACTTTGCCCAGCTGTCCTGCTACTTCTGCTTCAATGAGAGAGAGAGAGAGAGAGAGAGAGAGAGAGAGAGAGACAGAGAGAAAGCCGTGTCTTGAACAGTAGGAAAATGGTCATGCAGCCAACCAGAAGGCAGATGAAGGAAGGAGAAAAGACAAATGTGAGAGGAAGTTCTGGCAGGGGCTGGCCTCGGAGGCATCCCCTGGAGGTGCTTCTGGCTGCAGTGTGGCAAGCTCTGCCTTCATGCAATTCTTCACAATCTCAGTCAAGCAGGGGAAGGCAGGTGCCTCAGATCAGGTGACCCTGAGACACACGCTCAAGAACAGATCTGTGCCCGGCTGCTCCCCAATCTACTCGTACCCAAACAAACCGCTTAGTAAGGCCTGTGGTCACTGTGGGTTTTGTCTACACTCCATCTTCTGGTTCCTTGGGGAACTCACCCCTCATTCCCTGTGGCCCACTTGGGGCTATCACATAGAGCAGGACATCACAGATGGGGCCCTGCTCAGGCAGTCCTTGTGCAGAGTTCCTCATTTTAGGTTCCCTTCTGTGCTGGATCAGTCAGGAATGGCCCAAGCAAGGGCTCTTGCCAAGGCCTGATATATGCATATTAAGAGTCTTGGGACGCCTGGGTGGCTCAGTCGGTTAAGCAGCCAACTTCGGCTCAGGTCATGATCTCACGGCTTGAGAGTTCCAGCCCCGTGTCGGGCTCTGTGCTGACAGCTCAGAGCTTGAAGCCTGCTTCGGATTCTGTGTCTCCCTCTCTCTGCCCGTCCCCCACTCAAGCTCTGTCTCTCTTTCTCCGTCTCTCGCTCTCTCTCAAAAATAAACCAACATTAAGAGTCGCAAGGGGCGCCTGGGTGGCTCAATCGGTTAACAACCAACTGTTGGTCTCAGCTTAGGTCATGATCCCATGGATCTTGGGATCAAGCCTCATGTCAGGCTCTGTGCTGACAGCAGGGACCCTGCTTGAGATTCTCTCCCTACCTCTCTCTCTCTCTACCCCTTCCCGCCCTCCAAATAAATAAACTTAAAAAAAAAAAAAAAAAAGGAATCTCAAGAAAGGCAACTCCTAACTTAGATCTGAAAGCCTTACAATATCAGGGATAGCCTCTCTACAGTGGCCTTTGTCTTACACTCATTGCCTCATGCTTGCAAGGTAGCTGCTGAACATCCAGACATCATATTTGCTCCCAGGGAAATCATTATTTGTTTTCCAGCTATTTTGCCTCTTTTAGTAGGAGAATGAAAGCTTTCTTGAAACCCACCAGCAGACTTCTATGTGACCAGTCATGCCTCCAGGCTACATCACCAACTCCTTCTGGTGGCAACAGAGGAGAGGAAATGAGAATATAATTCCCCCAGTCTCTAGGGTAGATGAGGGAAAGGAGAGAGACGTTAATAATGGCTGCTAGGTCAGCCTGGAAGAGTATCGGCTCTGTTGCATCTCAGGGCCCTAGTCACAGTAGTATCTTTCATTATAGTTTGTCACATGCCAAACCCTGAATCCCCTCTGGGAAGGGACTGAGTTCCCGGTCACTGTACCATCCATGGGTCCCGGCACACAACACTTTGATAAATACCTGCTCGGTGAATGCGTGTGCGGCCTCCTGCTCCAGCTCTTGGGGCCTCCTGGCAGGCAGAGCAGATGCGTGGCTCCCCTGGGGTAATTAAACGTGCATCCTTCTTTGATCTCTGAGCCATCCTGTTTGAGATTCAAAGTGGAAAGATACCAGGGTAGGTTTGTCCCTGTGCCTTGTCTAATCATCAGAATGGGTTAAATCATTTCTATTTCAGGTCTCCTATGATCAAAAAAGGTTCCCTGGCGAGAGTGTCTATTTGGTGCCTTAAAGGCAAGCAATTGTGGGAATTAAGAATTAGTGCTCTCTCTGACTATCCCCTTGATACAGTTAGAATAAAAGCAGCAGTGACATTGCCAATGACCCAGATGTTGAAGAAACCTTGGATTAAGCCACAGAGGCCCTCGCCTCCAAATCCTATAATATTGCATTAACACGGGCTCAACCTGCAGAATTGGATTTAAATCCAGCCCTTGAATGCTCCCCCTGCCTCTCCCCTTCCCCACACCTAATCTCATTTTGTCCTCAGAGTGTTGAAAATAATGGTAAGGCAGCTGCCATGGAAAGTGGCTGTGTGAGCATTTTTTACATTAGAAAGACACTTAATAAAGTAAAAGTGCTTTAAGTCCAGAAGCCTCTTCCTTTCCATTCCTCCTGCCTGGATAATAAATGGCGTGGTACAGCTCCCAGCTTCTGTGGCCCCGCTGCGACAAAGGGGCTGGGGCGGCCACGCTGCCTCTCCCTGAGCACAGCACAACACGAGGGTATTCGTGCATGGGGGGGGTCATTGGAGCCAGTTCTACACAGAAACACAGCCCAGGAGTGAGTCAAGACAGGGACACCTTTATGGCCCCAATCCACTCCTCCACCTCCATTCATACACGTCATTAAAATAATTAATAACAGGGGCGCCTGGGTGGCTCAGTCGGTTAAGCATCCCATTTCAGCTCAGGTCATGATCTCACGGTTCACGGGTTCAAGCCCCGCATCGGGCTCTCTGCAGTCAGCATGGAGCCCACTTCGGATCCTCTGTTCCCCTCTTCTCTCTGCCCCTCCCCCACTCTCTCTCTCAAAAATAAATTCCAAAATTAAAATAAATAAATATCATCATTAATAATAATGGCAATTACCATTTATTGAGCGCTTAAGATATGCTAGGAACATTACATTCATGGTCTCATTCAATCCTCTTGAACCCCCTAGTGGCAGGGACTATCATTACCCCCATTTTCCAGAGAAGGAAATCGAGGCTCAAAAACGTTAAGTCACTTACCCAGGACCCCACAGCTGGCAGGTGGGGGGTCCCGCTCTCAGACGCAGGAAAAGCCCCCATGCCACCTGGGCCCCCTCCGTGTTAGTGTTGGGCTGTGGTTCTCAGCCAAGGTCAGTGGGAACTTGAGGGACCCCGGCCCAGATCAATTAGATCTGCATGTCTGGGTTTGGGGCCAGACAGCTCAAATCCGGGATTTGAGCTCCCAGCTGCAGATGTAGTGGAACAGGAACCTTTCAGTGGTCTGACCCCCAGAGTCACGCATTCTGGCACAACACCTGACTAGCTACTGATTTTAGGACGTGATCGTCGCACCTGCCAACCTCATGAAGAGAGGAGCCCCTGTGTCTATGAAAAAAGACAACACAGAGATCTGGGCTTAGGGCAGCAAGGCCCAAAGCTAACTGCCCTGAGAAGCGCGCCAAGAGCCAGGATCCTGTGGCTGGTCGCTTCATCCACTGATTAGTCTATTCACTCGGTAAACACTCAATAAATAAGTATAGATTACGTGCAAGGCTGTCAAGTGGAGAGGGAGGAAGATAAAAGATTCCTTCCATCCAGAGGAATTCTCTCACAGTTCCCGGCCCTCAATCATTTACGATCCAACTGAGGAGAGCAGCTGGCATGAGAGAAACAACAGCCACATATATATCCAGTGCCAGATGAATGAATGGTCCAGACCAGGAAGTCTTCAAAAGCTCTAACAAGGAGTGATGCCCAAGGTCAAGCAGCTTCATGCAAGAGGAGGGATCTGAGCAAGCTTCACCGGGCTGCAGAACCCAGTATGTGCCAGTGGGCACAGGAGGATCCACCCCATCCCATATCAGTTCCAGCCCGAACAGGGACGAGAGCTCATCCTAGATTCTGTGACCCAGTACCCACCACAGGCAGGAAGGCACTGACGGTGGGGAGGGACCCCAAATCAAAGAGGCTAACAGTCCTGGCCAGGTGGGTGATAGCAAGGTAGAGGGCATCTCCTGCTCCATCAGAAGCCCCTCAGCAGAAGACCCAGTCTTACCTGATAAACCAGGATAACAGTACCTTTCTCCCAGAGCCACTGGGAAATCAAGCATCACAACGACCACCAGCTCCACGACCATTGATGGAGCCCGCTCCACAGGCCAGGCGAACCATTGACCACTTCACCCACTTTCTGATCTCCATTAGTCCACCCAATGATGACAGGAAAGTGCCCATTATTATATCCTATTTTCCAGAGAAAGAAACTGATCTTCAGAGAGTCTAAGCAATTCTGTCAAGGTCATATAACCCATCAGTAACCCAGTAGACTCAAGCCGAGACCCATTGATTCTAAAACCCATACCCCCCTGGGGCACCTGGGTGGCTCAGTCAGTTAAGCATCCGACTCTTGATTTCAGCTCAGGTCATGATCCCAGGGTCATGGGATGGAGGCATGGAGTCTGCTTAGGAGTCTCTCTGTCCCTCTCCCACACGCAGGTTCTCTCCACCCCTCCTCTCTCTCTCTCTCTCTCTCTCTCTCAAAACAAAACAAAACAAAGACCAAAAAAAAGAAAGACAAAACTCAAAGCCTGAACCAAGATGTACCACACAGCAAGAGTAACCTGGAGTCAGAGACCACCAAGGGATCCATGGATAGCATTCAGGGGTCTATGAACTTGGCTGGGGAAAAAACTGTACCTTCATTTGGTGGCATCCTGGGGTTGAGGGCAGGAGCAATAGGAATCTTTGGCCCCTGGAGGGATGTTCTTTATCACTGACATTGTTTAAAATCAATGGCGCATGGCGATAATAAAAGCAAGGCGAACTTCGATTTTGTTATTGTTTTTAAATTTGCTACAGACCATACACCCTTTTTGTCTGCAATAACCTCTAACTAAAATTTAGCATTTCCCTCAACTCTAAATGTAGGCACCTTCCACAGAAGCACTAATAGTACCCGGGATTTTTGTCACCCATAGAAATCACAGAAGTTTTATACCATAATATAATCATTGTATGTATCTCCTGGGTCCAAGGATATAGTTTACACTCATCACTTCTTCAAAATTATGGTGGTTATAAGACCAATGTTAGCCCTTGTTACTTAATGGGTGAATATAGAAGATTAGCTGCTACTCCGTTCACAAATTGGTTTTGGCTTTTAGTGTTCAGATGGCCAGATTTCAATGTGCTTGGTTTCCTTGGTAATCCTATGTTCTATAAAAGGGGACCCTGGGCTCCAAAGACTCACAAAGAGTGCGTGCCACCCACTCTCATGGGTGAACATGCTATTTAAATGCTGGAAATATTACAATCTTTGGGCTATTTTACTTTCCACATTTGTGTCTTATTTCCCCAAATAAACCACTAGCTCTTGAGCGTCATAATGTTCTTAATTTTTTCCACAGGCCCTTACAAACAGTGGTCATTCTACCACTGTTTGTTGCTTGACTGGCTGATAGAACTCCTTCAAGCTTCAGTGGTCTAAATCCAGTATCACATTCACTGACCAGGAGAGGAACAATGTGAGAGGAGACAGAAGCATACTGAGATCAAACCTTCCATATAATTGGCAAACCCTGGGTATGGGGTGCTAGAGCTTGATTCTTAGAAACTAAGTATAACTGTAGGAGCAAAAGGTCCACTGGAATTTTCCAGCAAGGCTGACAGAGTAGGGCAGAGTGCCCAAATGTCCTGGGAACCAAAGCAGACTCCGAGCTGGGAAAATATGCCTGAGCAAGATGGCATCCTTTTGGTACATACTGGAGGGCTTATAAAATAATGCCAGACAGCCTGGGATCCAAGTTCTTGCAAAGAACTCTGCACAGAACATCATACAAATACTCTCTGGCACCAAGTTGCTGAAGAGGGTTCTGGTGCCCTCGGTTGTAGTGAGTATGAAGAGCCTCTGTTCCAGTTATCTTTATTTTGTAATAAACACCCAAGACTCCACAGCATAAAACCAGCGTCATTTTCTTCTGCTCACACATTCTGTGGGTCAGCAATTCACGCACAGTGGGGGTGGCTCTTAACTTCTTCATGATGTCTGGGGCTTCAAAGTTGGCTTCTGCACACACATGCCTGGCACCGGGGCTAGAATGGCTGAAGGACAGGGCATAGCACCTACACACGGCCTCTCCATGTGGCTTGAGTTTCTCACAACATGGCTAAAGGGGGCTTCCCCAGAGGGAGTCTCTGGAGGGTGAGCATTGGACAGAGGACCAAGTGGAAGCCACAGGGCCTTTTCTAGCCCTTCTGCCATACTCTATCGGTTTAGGCTGTCACAACCTACCCGGAATCAACAGGAAGGGGCACAAACCCCACCCCTTGACAGAAAGAGTACCAAAGAATTTTGGAGTCACATTTTACACCCATCACACTGACCAAGCTAACATTACTGCTCTTGAGCTTACAGATAATGTCTAGAGACACAAGTGGGCCAGACATGAGGCGGTCTCTCATCAGGGTGGGAGACGAGGGGATAGCGGGTGGCCCCAGCAAAACCCCTAGGATTGTCTTTCAAGAGTGAGTCCACCCTGCCCCCAGACAGGCACCCCCAGAGGAGTTTCAGCTGCCACTGACACTTGACAAATGAAAAGAATCCTCTCAGCATGGTAACCCAGCGCTCCACCTTGATTGCCATTCCTTCTACACATCCTTAAACCTCCAAATCACCCTCTGGCGAAAAACCTGCTCCCACAAAGCCAGTTCTGCATACTGGCGTGTCTCATTGTTCTTCTATTAAGACACATCATTCACAAACACTACGGCTCCTAAAAGATACCTTCGGCTGTCACTTACATAACAGAACTTGGCAAAACAGATGGAGCACTCCAGTGGTGTCTTTGCCCGGGGCAGCATATGCTAATGTCTTGGCACAGGCACCTTGAGCTGCTTTGCTGCCCGGCAAAGTTAAATCAGCTGGAAAGTTCGAAGGGGTGATCAAGATCATGAAAGAGTGAGTGGAAGAAGCTTTTCCTCGCCCCCAAGAAAACAGAACCGCCTTCTACCATCCTTAGTCAAATGATTGGAGAAATCTGTAGAGCCGATGCCCAAAATCAGCAGGAAGGGAGGAAGCTTGATGCTATCTGAAGAAAGAGACTACACATAGAAAGAAGGGGCATACTACCCCCAAACGTAGGAGAAAAGGGGCATTTCAGAGAGAGAATGGCATGCAAGACATTCAGGAATGCACCATGCTTATTCCCAGGGTATTAAGACAGCTGGCCTAGGTGAAGTGGAGGGTTTGGGTTTGGGAGTTGTAGGGGACACTTATCATTTCATCTGCCCCAAACAGCACCCCCACCTTCTTTGGGAAACAGCTCCTCCCCCGCTTGGTTCTCTGTAGCCCTTGAGATGGGCCCATGACCGCCAACGGGCTAAAACTAGTGATAGGGCCCTTTGACATCAGCGATTGGCCCAGGGATATGCAAACGACCTCCGCCAAGCCAATCAGAGCCCGCCCTCAGGAATGTTTTGTCTGGAGTTCCCCCGGGGGGCTGCTTACTCTCTGCTGCAGGGAAAAGAGGCTGTGGAGTCTGCGGGGCTTAAGAGTTCAAGCCCCTCGGTCAGGCTAACTCCTCGTCCCGGGCTCGCCTTCTTACTGGCTTTGGGAGCTTGGGCCAGTTCTCCACGTGCTCATCTGTAAAATGGGGATAACCACACCCATGCCACAGGGTTGTGCAGATGGTTACTTGAGAATGTAGGCCTCTCACTTAAAAGTAGTGCTTGACACTTACTAAGAACTCAGTAGGTGGTCATTACTACTTTAAAGACAACATCTCGGGGCGCCTGGGTGGCTCAGTGGGTTAAGCGTCCAACTTCAGCTCAGGTCACGATCTCGCGGTCTGTGAGTTCGAGCCCCGCGTGGGGCTCTGGGCTGACGGCTCAGAGCCTGGAGCCTGCTTCTGATTCTGTGTCTCCCTTTCTCTCTGCCCCTCCCCCGTTCATGCTCTGTCTCTCTCTGTCTCAAAAATAAATAAACGTTAAAAAAAATTTTTTTTAATAAAAAAAAAAAAAAAAAAAGACAACATCTCCAGAGTTGGCCGGCACCAAGGCACTTGCTGAGTGTAACTCAGCCCTCAATGGAGACAGGAATGAGCAACCCAGCCTTCCTGCAGTTTGATTCTAGGAATCAAGAAATTCTCTTGTGGGGTACCTGGGTGGTTCGGTGAGTTGAGTGTCCAACTGGTGATTTCGGCTCTGGTCACGATTCCAGGGTCAGTGGGATCAAGCCCTGTTTTGGGCTCTGTGCTGAGCTGGGAGTCTGCTTATGATTCTCTCTCTTTATCCCCGCCCCCCCCCCCCACCCCTCTCTCCTGCTCTTTCTCTCCCTCTCTCTCTAAAAAATAATTTTTTTAAAAAAAGAAAGAAATTCTTTTATAATTTAAGCTAGTTTGATTTTGATTTCCATCACTGGCAACTGAACAGTGCTCAAGGGGTTAAGAAGAAATGAAAAAATGGGCAAAATATCCTTAGAAATACATCCATAATATGTTTACCTAAGTACACAATTAATCCATTGAAATAATGTTAGTTTATTATGACTATTCCTTTTTTTCATTCCTTTCCCCTGAAATTACTTGCTCCAGAAAACACAAGTCAAGGCAGAGGGAGTTCCAAGAAGCAGCTGGGATGGGGACCAGGATATGTGTTACAGATGTGCAGAAGGTTAAGTGAACTATCAGCCTTGTGAGTTCCAAGCCCAGAGACCCCCTGACCCCATAACACTCCTGACTCCCATTTCCCAAAGCGATGAGAGCCCAGGATGCTAAGAACTCAGGTTCAGTATCCGGGATCCTAAGGGGAATCTAAGAGGCAGAATCCCCATGAGAAACCAAACCGAAAAGCCAAGCAAACAAGAGAAAAATGCCCACTCTCACCGCTGTAACTTAATGTTGCCATGAGAGAATAAAGTCATAAACATAAATGAGAAAAAAAATGGTTATTATTTTTGGCTGGTGTCAACTCTATACCTGGAAACCAAAGAGAATCAAGTAGGAAAAAAAGAGAGAACTGTTAAAATCGATAGGAGAATTCAATAAGGTGACTAGCTATAAAAATTTATATATGAAAATCAATAGCCTGCTACGTACACACCACTAATTTGAAAATATAATGAAAGAAAAATCCCATTTAAAAAGCAGCAACCCAAAAAAGTCAAAAAGTCAAAACAAAACAAACAAAAAGCTAAGGATAAACCTAATAAGGAATGAGCAGAACCTATATGAAGACACATTTTAAAATTCTAATGAGGGCCTTACATAAATTTTTAAAAGCTGGACAGATGATAAGACAGAGTGGGAGACTACACAAATGGAGCCAGAGAAACCAGAGAGAACAGATAACAGAGAAGATGGAAGCAGAGGTGAAAAGGTAGAGAGCCTGGAATTCTTCATGGGCCAGTGGGGGTGTAGAGGCAAGTGCGTTCCTGGGGTGCCCGTGGTTCTGGGCATAGCTGGGGAGGAACTGACCTGCGTGCCCACCACTCATCCCTCAGCCGCCCACTCCTTCCGTGAGGACATGTTGCGCTCCAGGCCCCCAAGATTTAGGGGACTGAGTAGGCCAACAAAGGTGGACACTGGGCGGCAAAGGCATTGCTGTGAGTAGAAGTGGCATCCCATCCTAGCTAAATGAAAATCAGACCCTCTGTTTCAAAATACAGATTCTAGGGGCGCCTGGGTGGCTCAGTCCGTTAAGCGGCCGACTTTGGCTCAGGTCACGATCTCACGGTCCGTGAGTTCAAGCCCCGCGTGGGGCTCTGTGCTTACAGCTTAGAGCCTGGAGCCTGTTTCGGATTCTGTGTCTCCCTCTCTCTGACCCTCCCCCGTTCATGCTCTGTCTCTCTCTGTCTCAAAAATAAATAAACGTTGAAAAAAAATTAAAAAAAAATACAGATTCTATTATTATCCAGATATAGGGAGGCCTCGAGATCAGGAGACAACTGCCATTGGAAAGATAATTTCTGTCTTTTAAAAAAACTGTGAGAGGGGCGCCTGGGTGGCGCAGTCGGTTAAGCGTCCGACTTCAGCCAGGTCACGATCTCGCGGTCCGGGAGTTCGAGCCCCGCGTCGGGCTCTGGGCTGATGGCTCGGAGCCTGGAGCCTGTTTCCGATTCTGTGTCTCCCTCTCTCTCTGGCCCTCCCCCGTTCATGCTCTGTCTCTCTCTGTCCCAAAAATAAATAAACGTTGAAAAGAAAAATTTAAAAAAAAAAAAAAAAAAAAAAAAAAACTGTGAGAACAATTGGCCATCACATGCGAAAGAATGAATCTGGACCCAGACCTTACACACTTCACAAAAATTAACTCGAATCGTATCACCGACCTAAATGTAAAACACAAACTCTAAAACTCCCAGAAGATCACACAGGAGAAAACCTGGATGACCTTGGGTATGGCTGTAACTTTTTAGACACAACAGCAAAGGCACGATCCACGAAAGAAATAATTGATAAGCTGGACTTCATTAAAATTAAAGACTTCTGCTCTGTGAAAGACAATATCAAAAGAATGAGAAGACAAGCCACAGGCTGGGAGAAATTATTTGCAAAGGACACATTGGACTGGTATCCAAAATGTGCAAAGAACTCTTAAAACTCAACAGTAAAAAAAATAAGCAACATGACTTAAAAATGGGCCCAAACCTTAACAGACAGCTCGTTAAAGAAAATATACAGGTGGCAAGTAAGCATTTGAAAATAAGTTCCACATCACGTGTCATCAGGGAAATGCAAACTAAAACCACAACGTGATACCACTCTACACCTATTAGAATGGCCAAAATCCAGAACACTGACAACACCAAATGCTGGGGAGGATTTGGAGCAACAGGAATGCTCATTCATTGCTGGTGGGAATGCTCATTCATTGCTGGTGGGAAGGCAAAATGGTACTGCCACTTTGGAAGAGACTTTGGAGGTTTCTTACAAACCTAAACATACTCCTACCATTGTGTGGTAATCGCGCCCCTTGGTATTTCCAAAGGAGTTGAAAACTTACACCCACACAAAAACCTACACATGGATTTCTATAGCAGCTTTATTCATAATTGCCAAAACTTGAAAGCAACCAAGATACCTTTCAGTAGGTGAATGGATAAACTGTGGTACATCTAGGGGCACCTGGGTGGCTCAGTCGGTTGAGCGTCCAGCTTCAGCTCAGGTCATGATCTCATGCTCTGTGAGTTCAAGCCCCACGTTGGGCTCTGTGCTGACCACTCAGAGCCTGGAGCCCACTTCAGATTCTGTCTCCCCCTCTCTCTGCCCCTCCCCTGCTCATGTTCTGTCTCTGTCTCAAAAACAAAAAAATAAAAATTTGTTTAAATAAATAAATAAACTGTGGTACATCTAGACAATGGGCTATCATTCAATGCTAAAAAAGAAATGAACTATCAAGCCATGAAAATACATGGAGGAAACTTACATACATATCACTAAGTGAAAGAAATGCATCTCAGAAGGCTATATACTGCACGATTTCAACTACATGACATTCTGGAAAGGGCAAAACTACCGAGACAATGAAAAGATCAGCATTTACCAGAGGTTGGGGTGGATGACTAGATGGAGCACAGAGGAGTTTTAGGGCTGTGAAAATACTCGATACAATGCCATAATAGTGGATAACTGTCATTGTACATTTGTCCAGAACCATAGAATGTACAACACCAAGAGTGAATTCTGAGGTGAACTATGGACTTTGAGTGGTTATGATGGTTCATCAGTTGTAACAAATGGACCACAGTGGTGGGGGATGGTGAGGAGGCTATGAATGTGTGGGAGCGGGGAGCATACGTACCTTCCCCTCAGTTTTGCTATGGACTTTTAAGTTGCTCTGAAAAATAAAATCTTTTTTTTTTTTTTTGAGAGACAGAGGGTGCAAGTAAGCAGGGACAGAGAGAGGGAGAAAGAGAGAAGGAGGGGGAGAAAGAGAGAGAGAGAGAGAGGGAGAAAGAGAGAGGCGAGACTCACCGGGAGTGGGGCTTGAGCTCACCCAATGTGGGGCTCAAACTCACGTGAATTTTGGGGCTCAAACTCATGAACTGCAAGATCATGACCTGAGCCAAAGTCAGATGTTTAACTGACTGAGCCACCCAGGCACCCCTCAAATAAAATCTTGGGGCACATGGGTGGCTCAGTCAGTTAAGTGTCCAACTTCAGCTCAGGTCATGATCTCACAGTTCGCAGGTTCGAGGCTCTGTGCTGACAGCTCAGAACCTGGAGCCTGCTTCGGATTCTGTGTCTCCCTCTCTCTCTACCCCTCCTCCACTCATGCTCTGTCTCTCTCTATCTCTCAAAAATGAATATTTTTTAAAATTGGTAATAAAAAGTAAATAAAATCTTAATTTAAAAAATAAACAATTTTTAAAATAGTTTGTTATACTTACAGATCCCAAGAGAAGAGAGGCATGCCAATTCATGGAGGGCCACACGGGGAAGTCCCGAGGCCCAGCAGGAGGCAGAGTGAGTGAGGAGAAAACTGGGACAAGAGCCTTTCTTGTGGTTCATGCATGAAAAGACAGGTGAGGCAAGGTAAGCAGGCTAGTTTGAATAATTTCAGCAGTCTCTAAGACAGGGGCTGTCCCTAGTTGTCTGGAACCTGGTTCTGGGGTGACTAGGACAGGAGAACAGTGGCCCAGGGCTAAGAGTTTGATAAAGGGGTTGGTTGAGGGTATGGGCGCTGGTTTGCAGGTAAGTTGTTTGCTATCTCTAGAAATTAGCTGACCCAGGCAGGGGCAGTGTCTCTAGGGTCAGTAAGGCCCCAAGATAGCAAAGGACTGAAAATACAGAATAAAAAGACATGATTAATACACCTTCCTATCACATCTTCCCAGTTCACAGCGCATTTTCCCTTTCATGAGCCTGTATCTTCTCTACGACTTCCCTGAGAGCAAAGAAACCCAGGGCAAATGCCCATGTGCAGTTTTCTAAAGCTCATAAACCAACTACTCAGGGTGACACATGGCTCTTCGATGGCAGATGGAAGACAAGAATTTGGATCTTCCAACTACCACCAAGGCAGTTAGTTTTTCCTCTACAATACTTAATGGACAACTTCATAAACACGTGTCTACTTGTTTGATATACAAGATGGGGGTGGGGGAGGGGTGACTCGGTTGCCTGAAAATCCCTGCTTCTGCAAGGAGCTAAGGGTTAAAAGTATTGAAAGTTCTCCTTGAAAATGCAAATATCCAGGTAAATTGACACATAAGCCACCATCTTTCATTAAGCCTACAGGCCAGAGTGGTTTATCCATCACTAACCATTCTCCATGCCACTCAGAGAGCACTAACTGGGGATATGTCTGGACTAGACACTGAATAGGGTGGGGACCGGGTTTAGCAGGACACATTTGCTCTGGCCTCAGTGTTTTCATCTGTAAACCCAGGAGGGCTGGATTGGATTATCTATAAAATCCTGAAGTCAATACCCCCCTTCCATTAAGGGTAATCCTGGAATAGAGACTTTCCTAGCCCCATCTCTGTTTGGCATTTGAATCCAAATCTCTTTGTTCTGGTAGGCAGCTGTTTAGGGCTTTTTACTCATTTAACAAGTGGATCTTTTTGAAGTTCTCATTTAAAATAATTTGATATTCAAGCAGTATGTGTGTGGTTCAAAGTCATAAAATTATTCATTTGAAAGACTTCTTTTTTCTCAGATACCAATTGAAGTGTGTAACAGTTCCCCCGAGCAAAGCTCGCTGCCTGGAAAGTCCTCCTTCAGCAATGCTTTGCCACCGTCACTAAATTGAGTTATTCCGACAGCCTTTGATGCTCTAGGTTTTTTTTTTTTTTCCTAAGTGTGCATATGAAAGCTGAACAGCAACATAATTTAATTCTTCAAGATTTACTTTTTAATCATCAAGGTGGCTCTTCTGGGGTACAGAGAGTTGACCCCATTTTCTCAAGTTGAAATTGATTTAGGTCAAATAATTCCTAGAATTTGAATTAGGTATTTTTCTCCTTATCAGGTTGAACTTCAGGCTTCATTTTCCAGCAGCTGGGAACATCTGTGCTACCTATGAATCAAAGATGATTTGAGGAAACCAAATGTGGGCAAAGAAGGTATTCACAACTCACTGAATTCTATCAGTAAAATTCTTCATGACAACCTGAATTGGTGTCAGGGTACAATTGTGTTAGGCGTCTGAATTCCTTTTACAAAAGGAAAATGAGACAATTACCAAGGACTAAGAATGTAATCAAAATAACACAACCGTTTTTCTGCTGAATAAGAAATCTTTCTGTACACACTGTGGCATATTATTCTGGAATAAAAAACATTTGCCACCAGGGAATTCTACTGAAAAAAAAAAAATGTGCAATGGAAAGTTAAGGGCTGTCTTTCTCTTAACTCCACTGTGCATCCCCTGCCTTAAAGTCTGATTATTTATTCAATAAGCAAGGGACAAATTTATCTATCTACAATAAAGCACCCTGCTTACATCAACAAGATGTTTCTCCACGCAGGGATTGAGTTTGAATACATAAATATTTCTGTATGGTTTGTCAGTTACTTTTTAGTAATAAAAATGCTAACTTAGGTTCCCTCAATGGAAAAGTGTTCTCCAAAAATGATTAAAGAATGAAAACGGGGGGCGTTGGGGGGGGGGGGGGTTGGGGGTGTCAATGTAAAGATCAAGGACCTCAGGCAGTCTCTAGCGACATCCCCCTGGAGCTTTACCCCCCTATCTGCCTGCAGATTCATACCTTCATTTATTTGACCATCTGGGCACCAGTGGAATTAAAACTGTCCTTTCATACTCCCAGATTAGGATTTTTTTAGGAGGACAAAGAAGGGCTGGGGTGGATCCCCAGACCCAAGAAGGGTGTCAGTTTCAGGGAAGTTCCTAGGGATTTAAACTGGACCAGGGTCTCATGAGAGCTTTTCTCTCCCCACCAAGCCACAGAAACTCCTCCAGCAGGAAAGAAAAGATTGAGAGACCCTTACATTAACTCAATAAATAACTCCTGAGTGACACCTGTGTGGTTCAGTTGGTTTAGGGTCCAACTTCAGCTCAGGTCATATCTCGAAGTTCATGGGTTCAAGCCCCATATCAGGCTCTGTTCTGACAGCTCAGAGCCTGGAGCCTGCTTCAGACTCTGTGTCTCCCTCCCTCTCTGCCCCTCCCCTGCGCTCTCTCTCTCTCTGTCTCTATCTCTCTCTCAAAAATAAATAAACATTAAAAAAAAGAAACAGAAATTCTCACAGTTATGTTTCATAAAAGGCCTTTATGGGCACGTGGGTGGCTCAGTCAGTTGAGTGTCTCTGTCCTCAGCTCAGGTCATAATCTCTGAGCTCCACATCTCATGTGCAACTGTCAGCACAGAACCCGGCATCAGATCCTCTGTCACCCTCTCTCTCCACTCCCCTGCCCTCACCTCTCTCTCTCTCTCTCTCTCTCTCTCTCTCTCTCTCTCTCAAAACTAAACACTTAAAAAAATAATAATAAAAGGCCTTTATTTCAACCACCCCTATGATGTACTCATGTATCATTTATGTTACCCAGATTTTCCTTAGATGGGCCCCAAATCTGCCTGTAACTCAGTTAAATCACAGAATGTCACATTTCCAACTTTTTTAATCTGTTTGATCATCGTTGTCTAAAAACATATATTCCTCATATCTTTATCCATCTGTGCCCATTCCTTCCTTTACGGACATAGCTGATCTTCATCTGTTTTGCTTCCCTAAGACTTGGAGGGTCTGCTCTCTCTCATTTAGGAGGAGTGAGGAATCTGGTATCGGGAAAGGGAAGATGTGGATTCAGGCTTAGCCAACCCCTATCAGTTATTCACAATTCATCAAAATTATCAGTTTTTCACAATCCCACTGTCTGGTGTAGCGTGACCTCCCCCCTTCCCTGATGATCACAGTGTGCCTGATTTCTCTGGAAGCTTCCATCCCAGCTGTCAGAGCGGCAGGATCATGGAGAGGGTGTGGGCATAGGATGGGGCAGTTCCTCAGCTGACCCAGTGACTCACTTCTCTGGCTGTTCACAAATGGAAAGGTGTCGTGGACTCTAAGTCTATAGTTCTCTTTTGGCTAGCAAAAGAGAGGACACAGAATTAAAGCGAGAGATGGCTAATGTCCAGGATAAGACAAGAGCCCGAATAAGGGTCCTTGCCCCATATTTATTCAGATCAGAAGGCTTACAAACGTGATGGGTGTGCACAAAAGGACAAAGAAACTGTGAACATTAACTTGTGAGGGAAAGGGGGTCTTGAAGATTTGGGGGTTAGGGATTTGGGTTAATACAAAACAAAATCCGGGCACTGGGCAGTCGGGAGGAAGGTTGTTTACAGCGGACACGAGGCAGCACCTCTGTTTACCTTAGCTAGCCTGGGGGATGAGATATATAGGGGGAATAACCTCAGGGTTGACAAGGCACCTTTTTCTTTTGTTAACCATCTCCACCCTGGGCTGCTTTGCCTGCAGTGCAGCAGTCCATAGTCCAATTCACTAGTTTACCTAACCTGGCCCTAATCTCCTATGAAAGCAGCTTTCTGCTATAGTACTAAATTGGGGGTGCTTCCACCCTGAATATCTAATCTTGTTTATTTCCTATTCCTATGTTTTGGGCACCTTTGCGCCATTCTTATTTTAGGCCTTTGCCCCTCCCTCTCTATTCTGGGAGCTCTGCACTCCCTCTCTATTTTGGGGGTGCCTTTGCACCTCCCTATTCCTGGCGCCTTTGTGCCTCCCTATTCTCTAGGTGCCTTTGCACCCCCCTATTCTTGGGGTGCCAATCTGGTTTACCCAAACTCAGGTGTGAGCATTTTATGACTTTGTAATTCTTTATGCCTTGTTAACCCATTGGTGTAAGCCCAGGGGATTCCTAAGCTTACCCCCACAGAAAGGCATAAGGAAGCCAAGAGGAAGCCAGAGAAAGCTTTCTGCTGAAGCACCTTCACATGAATATAAAAATACCCAAAGTGGGGCACCTGGGTGGCTCAGTCAATTGAGTGGCCAACTGCAGCTCAGGTCATGATCTCACAGTCTGAGTTCGAGCCCCACGTCAAACTCTGTGCTGACAGCTCAGAGAGTGGAGCCTGCTTCCAATTCTGTGTCTCCTTCTCTCTCTGCCCCTCTCCCACTCGCACTCTGTCTTTCTCTCTCTCAAGGATAAATAAACATTAAAAAAAAATTTTTTTAATGCCCAAAGTGTCATCCTTCTTGAAACTTTTGTGCTGGAAGGTTTATTTATTTATTTATTTATTTATTTATTTATTTATTTATTTATTTGGAAGGTTCTTTTAGACAAAGATTGCCTGACGTACTATTCTGTCAGTCATGCCCCACCTTTATAATTTTGCCTGTTCATTTTCCACTTATATCTCCCATTTTCTTAATATTTTCTGTTTAAGTCAACTGACATTTTGTTCAAATAAAGTTAACTTTAAAATTTTTTATGTCATAGGGCGCCCTGACATCAATTCAATAAATAACTCCTGAGTGACGCCTGGGTGGTTCAGTCGATTAAGCGTCCAACTTCATGATCTCACAGTTGATGGGTTCGAACCCCACATCTGGCTCTGTGCTGACAGCTCAGAGCCTGGATCCTGCTTCAGATTCTGTGTCTCCCCCTCTTTCTGCCCCTCCTCCACTTGCTCTCTGTCTCTCAAAAATAAATAAAAATGTTTAAAAAAAAAAAGATTTAAAACATTTTTATGTCAGTGTTAAAAAGAGAAAACCAGTTTCACTTGCCATGTAAATACGAGGTAACCATAAAAATAAATATAATGGAAAACAGTATGATTACATTCTAGCTAGCTCTGTAACTAAGGCATGCTCTCTCTTAAAGGGAGATTAGCAAGAACAGAGAGCTGGTTAGAGACAATCAGCACCAAATTGAGACCTTCTCTTTAACTAATCAGAATTATCAAAAGCAAATTCATCATCATAACAATAAACATGTATATAGCCCTATGTGCCAGGCATAGTTCTCAAAACAACCCCAAAAAGGCAGGTATCAACTCTATGCCCTCAAGAAACGTGGAAACTGAGGCATGGAGAGATTAAGTAGCTTGCCCAAGGTCATTTATCCAGTAAGTGGTGAAGCCAGGATTCCAGCCCAGCTAGTGTGACTCTCAACAGAACCCAGTTCTCATGATGTTACTTAATGTTATGCATTCATCAGCTAAGATCCCCACCCCTTAGCGACCAGTGATCAAAAGCAGCCTGAATCAGAACAGAGACATGCCAGCCCCTGTTCACTCATTTAGAGTCAAGACTTGTATTCGCTGCACAGTGACCTTGATAAAAACAGATCCTGTTCTCAAGGTCAGTGTGCTGCCTTCAACGAGTGTTCTTTTACAACTCACTGGTCATTTCAGTTTCTGGGCGGATTCTGCCTGTTGTTTGGTTTCCTGTTCAAGTAACATAATCCTTCTTAAAAGGAATAGGCACATACCAAGACATTTGAACATTTTGCACTTAATTTTAGCTTTACCATCTTCAGGCTTTGAACTTTATCACACGTTTTCTGGAGGGATGAGGGGGAAAGAAAGAAAAAAAAAAAAGACCCTTCAGCAAGGACCCTGCAATTCTTTCATGGAAAACATGGGGGAGGCAGAAAAATAGGAGGCTCTCAGCCTCCCCAAGCTTGAGACCTGATTAAAGAGGCAGTGGCAATTCCAACCATTTTAGAATTACAGAGGATGAGGTGTCTTGGTAATTGCTGGAGGCCAGGGTTGGTGACTTAATATACTAGTGTTTGGATTAGTTAATAGTTCAATTCCAAGAGGTTATGATTGTAAATCCCAGGACTGCTGGCTTGGCTCTAATGTGCAGCTCAGGACCGTCTATGAAGTTGCCATTTACAGTCAATTTCCTCAGAGAGGGGGAGAGAGAGAGAAGAAAATGAAAAGAGGGAATATTTGAATATCAAGTGAGCGCTTTCGATAGCCTGCGTGAGTCCCCGGAGAACCACAGTGAAGTTGACAGCACACTCTTAGAGCACACGTCACCTGCTCTGGAGTGGCACAGCAGTTCATTAGAATTAATGGGTTGTGATGGAGGAAAATGTATGAACTTGACCTCCATCCCCACTCAACTCCCCTGCTTCAGTGCTCACCCCTCCTGTCTCTCACCCACCCCTGGCTCCTCTCTGCCTCTCTGGCCAGAATCCTGCCCACACTTCTCAGTTATGCCTCTAAAGCCACCCTTGATCATGTTCCTGTTTTAAGGACAGACCAGAACCAGTTTCTGACATAGCTGTCAACCCAAATGGGTGCCGGGAAGAAACTTTTCTACAGAAGCTGCTTTTCTTGCTTTGCTACCTGCTAGATTACTTCTATATACAGCCAGACCATACCCTGGCCTGACCGTATTTATAAAACGTGTGCAGAACCAGGCTGAAATAAACACAAAGCCAGCAAAGGGGAAGGTTTGGGGGTCATTTACTGCAGTAGATGACAGGCTGTCCCTAGGAGCCCAGCCAAGAGAAAGCCAGCTCCTTTTTTGGAGGTGAGGAGTTTATGTGTCCCAGCTCACAGTGGGGTCCTCTGTGTACTGCCTTACCCTTTAATACACCGCTATCCTCCTAAATGAGGCAAGGTGGACTTTTCTTGTGCTCTCCCAAGCTAGAAGGATACCAGGGTCACCCCCAAGGATTTGCTGAGGTGAGAAAAAGACATTCCAGAAGCATAATGCACTTACTCTAAGAGGAGATCACTATTAACTAGATGCTTGTCTTGGAGACCTTCCACTCTGGCATAGCTGAAGAAAACAAGCCCAGAGACACCTGGCTGGCTCAGTTGGTAGAGCATGTGACTCTTGATCTCCGGGGTCGTGAGTCCAAGACCCATGCTGGGTGTAGAGATTACTAAAAATTACTAAATTCAAAAAGAAAATAAAATGGGCCCAAACCCAGAGGCAGTTTTTTTCTCAAAAGCTAATGGGGCCCCTTCCAAGCCCCAGATGTGGGGAGCGTATTTGAAGAACTCACAAGGTCAATGGTTCTATAAAATTTGCAAAAGCCAGAGGTGCCTGGGTGGTTCAGTCAGTTAGGTGTCTGACTTCGGCTCAGGTCATGACCTCAAGGTTTGTGGGTTTGAGCCCCACATCAGGCTCTGTGCTAACAGCTCAGAACCTGGGACTGTTATGCCCAGAATTCGTGATCCCCAAAGACCACCAGGGAGCTGAGTCCGATGCAAAAGCAAAGAGCCTGTATTTGAGCTAGCTCGAGCTCAATCCCCTACCTGCACCAATGCAGCGGTGACATACCAGAGAGAGAGAGAAGGTTTCAAAAGCACAAAGGTTTTTAAAAAAAAAAAAAAAAGCACAAAGGTTTTATAGGGATCATGGTCTTAGCCGATTGGCTGGGGAAGGGTCGTGGCCTCAGCCGATTGGCTGGGGAAGGATAGAACAATGGCTGCCAAGGTGTGGTCCCAGATCAGCAATTATCAGCGTCACCTGGAACTTGTTAAAAATGCAAATGTTGGGCCTGGTGGTCACAGACCTACTGAATCAGAAACTCCGGGGGTGGGGCTCAGCAATCTGAGTTTGAACAAGTCTTCCAGGAGATTCTGATGCACCTGAAGTTTAAGAACCACTGTGTCTGAGGATCTCTAACATGTTTGGCCTCAGTGTATACAGAACGTTTCTCACTGGTCACCTATTAACCATTGGCTGTCAGCCTTGCTGTGCTATATAAATACCTAGCACCAAACACCATCTCCAGAGACTCTGATGAATTGGTTTGGGGAGGGGTAAAATGCTCCCCGGTCATTCTAAGCCCGGACAGGGTTGAGGGCTCCTGCCTCTGGCCCCTACCTGAGAGAAGGCCTCCCTCTTCTACTCACACTTTCCACGCCTCTCACACTCCCCTTCCTCCCACCTCAGACTTCGGAAGAAGGCATCAATCGGTAGCCTGCTTTCTTAGAAAACAGAAGTTACTCAAGGGGAGGAGGCGTGGTCTGAGGTTAGAGCGGGAACCTCTTTCTGCGGCCATGTCAGGAACATAGTCACTAGTCTGCAGGCCTAGGTCTGCTCTTTCAGGACCTGCTTCAGATTCTCTCTCTCTCTCTCTCTCTCTCTCTCTCTCTCTCTCTCTCTGTGTGAGCCTCCCCCCCCCCGCCGCCATCTCTGTCTTTCAAAAATAAACATTACAAAAAAATTTTTTTAACTTGCAAAAGCCAGACACTTTTGTATTCCTTTTCTTAAAGAAGCTTCCCACCATAATGTAAACTTCCCACCCCATAAAATCCTATTCCGAGGGCACTTGGGTGGCTCAGTCGATTAAGTGTCCAATTCTTGGTTTCGGCTCAGGTCATGATCTCACGGTTTGTGGGTTTGAGTCCTGCATCGGGCTCTGTGCTGACAATGCAGAGCCTGCTTGGTATTCTCTCTCTCCCTCTCTCTTTCTGCCCCTCCCCAGCTTGTACTCTCTCTCACTCTCTCTAAATAAATAAATAAACATTTTGTAAAAATCGCACTCCCCCCTATGCAGAAGGACAAGGTCCACAGCCCCCTCCTTATACCTGCACAGTCCCATCCACCCATGCAAATTGGCCAACACATTGACCACAAACACCAGAGGGTAGAGGACAGAGTCAGAGGAGAGGAAGGAGGATCCAGAAAAGAGGGGAATTCTGAAGCACCCACTACCACCACACCCAAGAGGGCCTCCAAAGGGACTGGTGAGCAGAAGGGAGCAAACTACTTCCCAAGGTCCTTTGGGCCCAGAGTGTAGTAGAGGCAGCAGAGTATAGTGGAACCAGACTGGGCTCAAAATGTCTCCACCACTTAGCAGCTGGGTGATTTTAGGCAAGTTCCTTGACCTTTCTGTGCCACAGTCCCTCATCGGTCCAATAAAAGAGTAGTTGCCTCATTGGATTGTGAGGATTGAATGACCATATGCAGGTAAAACGCTCATAACGGTGTGTGGCATATAGAAAATGCTAGAAGGTGATGGTACCATCCTGCTCTTTTAAATACTAAATGCATAGCTAAGGTATTCTGTAAGTAATGCCAAGACCACTGTACAAAGTCACTCCGATCAGCTCGCAAAGGCAACATTACCTTCCTAAAATTGCCCGGAGACCAGATCCCTGTACCTACTGCGGTCCAATTTCTACAGCAGCAATACAGACCCACACTCCCCTCCTCACATACACAGTGCCCCTTCCAGCTGGTGGCCCCCTGCTCTCTCCCAGGACCAAGGCATGCTCCCTTCAGCCTCAAGCCTTTGATTTCTGCATCAGGAATGCCTTCCACCTTCCCCTCCAAATCCATACCCCTGAATCCTGTGATGCTTGGGTCTTCCCTTCTCTTTTATTCTTCCACTTAATGATTGCCATCTGACTCGATAAGCAAAGCAAACAATGCTTTGTATTCTGGGCCGCATTATTTTCTGAGCTTTTGCCAAAGAATGAGAGCATAAAAAGGGAACAAGCACTGTTCACACAAGCACTGCACATATCCCCTCATTCACTCATTCATTCATTCGAAGGTCAACAGGTGCCCGGCTGTGCTTGGGTTCTCCAGGGGGAGCAGTGTTTTAGCACGGAGAGTGTCAGGATCACCTGGCACGCTTGTTAAAATACAGATTCCCAAGTCCGGGATAGGCCCTAGAAGTTTGCATTTCTTTTTTTTTTTTTTAAGTTTATTTATTTATTTTGAGAGAGAGCGAGAGAGAGAGAGAGAGAGAGATGGAGCACAAGCAGGGGAGAGCTAGAGAGAGAGAGAATCCCAAGCAGGCTCCACACCATCAGCACAGAGCCTGACGTGGGGCTCGATCCCACGAACCGCGAGACCATAACCTGTGCCAAAATCAAGAGTCAGATGCTAAACCGACTGAGCCACCCAGAAGCATCAGAATTTGCTGTTCTAACAAGACCCCAGATAATGTGGATGTTTCTGGTTCAAGACCACACATTGAGTAGCACTACCAGGAAAGGCTGTCCCCCTTGGTGCCCAAATTCTGATGACTAATAGTCAACTCCCCTGCTATTGACCCGCCCTTCCATGCATGCCTGTCTGCATCAGGGCCTCTTTCCTCTGGAATAGTCTTCAGCACCTCCCTACAAGCACTCCCTTCCACCCTTCTTTACAAAGCTGGCTTGTCCTCACCAAAAAGTCTCCCTACCCTGACACACACACACACACACACACACACACACACATGCACGCATGCACACACATACACACACACACATTATCTTCTATTTATGCTTTTTGTCTCTTTCATAGAACTATTCAGAATTTGTATCAAGTATTTGTTTGTTTACTTGTCTCTCCCACTAGAATAGAAACTATGACAGCAGGAACAGTGTCTATTTTATTCCTCTATGTGCCCCCAGTGCCTACCACAGAGCCTGGAACACAGCAGGTGCTCAGTAAATATGTTGGTCCATTAACTAATTCCTTCAACAAATATTTAACGAGCATCTACTCTGTACTAGGCACCATTCTAGATGCTGGGGAGACAGCAATAGCAAAAACCCCTATTCATTTTCATGGCGGGAGGCTGACAATAATCAGTGAGAATAATAAATAACTGAGTTGTATAATATGCAATAAGGCATTAGGTGCTATAGAAAAAAACAGAGTGAGGGGAGCAGGAATGGTTGGTGGGGGAACCGGGCTATGGATTGAGATTTTAAGCTGGGTGGTCAGGCTGGGCCTCTTAGAGGTGATATTTGAGCAAAGGCTCAGGGGTTGAGGCAGTATGCCACATGGACATCTTTGGAAAGAGCTTTCCGGCCGGTGTAAAGCCCCTAAAGCCGCACTGTCCAGCAGAATCTTCTGTGCCGATGGAAATGCTCTATCCGTGCGCTGTCCAGAGTGGGACATGTGGCTAGTGGGAAGGGCCCTGTGCAGTGTGAAAACGTGCAGGACATCGAGTGCAGGTGCAGGGGAGGGACCGGGGGAAAGTGGGAACAGATGAGCTCAGAAAGGTAAGACCAGATCAGATACCTGGCTGGTCATCTCAAGGACTCCGCTTTCATTCCGAGTGAGGTGGGAGCCATTAGAGAGTTCTGAGAAGGGCAGCGATATGATATGATTTATGTTTCAAAAGATTCCTCTGGCTGCTGTGTTGAGAATTAACTGTAGAGGCTGAGGGTAGACGCTGGGAGACGAGTGGGGAGGCTGGGCGAGGCGGGCAGGTCAAAGATGATGGCACATCAGAGCGGGATTGTGGCCGTTAAGAATGTGCTAAGCGGCAGGATCTAGATATATTTTGAAGATTGAGCCCAAAGGATTTCCTGACAGGTGCTGATTAAAACATATATTAAGCTTTGAATATACGCCAGGCGCTAGCTATGAACTTCTTCTAAGCCAGATTTGCCAAAGAAATGTCACCCACGTTTTGACTGGGACCAGCTTTTCCTGAGACAGATTGCACTTCGGGGCATTCCTCACTTTCAGTGTCCTACAATTTGGTCTTCCAACATTGCCTCTTCATATCAGAGCCAATAGAGCCTGCTGGCACCATGCAATTTGTTGTTATTCACCCAGCATCACTCCATGGTATGTACATTAAGGAAACAGATGACTCAAGTCCTGCATAAATCCTTCACTCTGCTGTTTTATTCCCCTGTCCATCACCTCCTCATTTATTCTTAATATTCAGGTTTGCATTCAAGGCCGGGTCAGTCCTCTGGAGGACGTCCATCTTCCTCCTCTCGCATCTGCTCGGTCCTCTCCTGGGACTCGCGCAGCCTGAGGACGGGCAATCGAGTCGTCCGTCTTCTGTAACCATATGGCTAAGATGTAGTCATTACCGTTGTCGGCATTGTTGTGCTCTGGAAGCTCATTAAGACAATTAGCTATTAAATACCAAAAACAATTAAGCTAATTGAAACAAACCATATGCGGTCTACACCCTTGCGTAGACAAAAACTGAACATGTGGCTAGATGGAGGCACTACAGACGTTCTCGTGCCAGAATAAATCAGGGAATACGGGGGCTGACGACGGAGGTGTCTCAGCACCCAGTTTACCACCACGAAAGGCTTCTCAAAAACATTTGGCTTGATTTTTGGAGGTTTCTTCTATATTGGGGAAAAAAAAAGTGGATTCCGGCCCAAATGTTTCTTGCAGGCGGCAGCATCGTGCTGTTACCCTGCCTCTGACCCGACTCCGCGGCTGGCTGCGGTATCCAGACACTCAGAGGAGCAAAGGAGCCTGCTAAGGGGATCTCTGGAGATTGTGAGTTCACAGACGTCTGGGGGAAAGGGGTTTCCCATGGTTTCAGGTTCAGGCTGGCCCCTTTGGACAGCATATATGAATTCCAAACGGCGGGGGAGAGGAGAGATCCAGAACCAGAGGAAGGGAGAGAAGCCACGGAGACCGGGAGAGGCTCTGTAAGGAGTGTGTGTTTATCTGGAATTTTTCTGGCTCCACGTGCCAAAAAAAAAAACAAACCTCACTAGAATTTGCTTCAGCCAAGAATGGACTTCAGCCAGGAAGAACAAGCTTCCGGGGACAGGGCCTCAGGAACTCGCAGGGACTCAGCCCAAATCGGACTCCATCTGTCTGTCTCTTATCTCTGCCTAGTTCTGTATTGGCCATTCTCTGGCTTCAGAGAGGCTGTCTCTGGGTGGCAAGGAGCATAGATTCTGTCAGTGCCAACTTAGCAACCCCCGTGGATGAAGAGAACTTCTTATACCCCGTGTCCATGTCACCCCTTGTCTGTGCATGCCCACCTTTTGGAGCGGTCACCACAGCCAGTCCCACCACATGGGATAGGGTGGCTCATCAGATCCCTATCACAGGCCCATCGCCCCCAACTCCCGTCCCACCGGTGGCCAAACGGAGAAGCATGAAAAGGAAAATTTTACTGGCAGAGCAAAACAATAGCTACGCGGTCCGTAGGTCAGGGTGCTAAGAAAGTACAAAGATATCTGAGCATTCATAAGGCTCCTTTTTTTTTTTTTTTTTTTTTTTTTTTTTTTGTAGTTCTACCATCCTGCCATTTCTCTGCTGAATATTCAAAAAACAAGATTATCCACACCCGGGATTCCATTCCCCACCCCACCCCCCCAGCATCTGCATCACCCTCAGTCCACAACTGCCTCATATAAAATGAGGGAGCAATAAAGTGGAAGGAAAATAACCTTAAGAAGCCCAGCTTCTTCCTCTCATAACTGATCTGAGTCATTATCCGTTGGTTGATGGACATACGTTATGGGGGGGGGGGGGGGGGGCCGGAAATCCATGACCTTATAAGCAGTGGTATCCTGGTATAAGTTTAACAACCTGTTATGAAGAGAGCAGAGAGCTAACCCACAGTGTCTGCTCACTCCCACTGTGAGATACTCCCGCTGTGGTTGATGAAGCTATCAGGGTGATGACACCGAAGGCAGAATTGGGGGGAAAGATACAGCTGCACATTGTTACAAATCTTTCCTCCCATGCAGATACAACAGGCATAAATAACTTCAAGAAGTTCCCCATGGGTGGGGGAAGGGCAGAGAGAGAGGGAGACACAGAATCGGAAGCAGGCTCCAGGCTCTGAGCTGTCAACACAAAGCCCCATGCAGGGCTCGAACCCACCAACCGTGAGATCATGACCTGAGCTGAAGTCGGACGCTTATCCACCTGAGCCACCCAGCAGCCCCAGATTGAGCATCTTTCATGTGCTTATTTGCCACCTATACATCCTCTTCGGTGAAGTGTTTCTTCAAGAAGATAATAGTAAAAGTAATAAAATAATTAGAGAGTGACAAATTTCAAGTATTTGATACCTTTGCTCTTAACAATGTATTTAATTAGGCTTACGTAATTTACTTTTTTCAAATTAAGCGTTTTATTCTGAGGTCATATCACAATTCAGATACTGACATGGACACAGCCAAGAATACAGGACATTGCCATCGCAATAATGGCCACTCGGGCTGTGCTTTCATAGCCACCCACTTCCTTCTTAGCCACATCCCCTCCTTAACCCCAAAAAGCACTAACCTGTTCACTATTTCTAGGATGGTGTCACTTTAAGAATATTATATAAATAGAATCATTCCGTGTATAACCTTTGGGGATTGGCTTTTTTCACTCAACGTTATTCTCCGGAGATATAGACAGTTTGTTGTGTGTACCAAAAGTTCATTTTTTTTCATTGCTGACTAGTATTCCAGCTTGTTTTCACTCGCTGAAGGACATCTGGGTTGGCTATTACAAGTAAAGCTGCCATAAATATGTGTGTAAAAGTTTCGGTATGAACATAAGGTTTCATTTCCCTGAGACAAATGCCCAGGAGTGCACGTGCTAGGCTATGTGGTACTTGCATGTTTAGGTTTCTAAGAAACTGCCAGACTGTTTTTCCAGAGTGACTATACATTTTCCCTTCCACCTGCAATGTGTGAATGATGCAGTTTCTCCACATCTTCATTGAACTTAAGTGTTGTCATTTTTTCTCTTTTTCGAATTTTTATTTAAATTCTAGTTAGTTAACATACAGTGCCATATTGGTTTCAGGAGTAAGAATTCAGTGATTCATCCCTTACATACAATACCCAGGGTTCATCACAGCAAGTGCCCTCCTTAGTACCCATCACCCATCCAGCCCATCCCCCACCCACCTCCCTCCATCAACCTTCAGTTTATTCTCTATATTTAAGAATTGTCACTATTTTGGGGGCCCCTGGGTGGCTCAGTTGGTTGGGCATCCGACTTCAGCTCAGGTCATGATCTCGCGGTTCATGGGTTCGAGCCCCGCGTCGGGCTCTGTGCTGACAGCTCAGGGCCTGGAGCCTGCTTCAGATTATGTGTCTCCCTCTCTCTCTGCTCCTCCCCTGCTCACACTCTGTCTGTCTGTCTGTCTCTCTCTCTCTCTGTCTCTCTCTCTCTCAAAAATAAACATTAAATTTTTTTTTTAAAAAGAATTGTCACTATTTTTTATTTTAGCCACTCTGATAAGTGTGTAGTGATATCTCATTGCAAGTTTAACTTGCATTTCCCTGATAAGGCTAATAAGTTTGAGCATCTTATTTTTTTAAATATTTTTTTAGGGGCGCCTGGGTGGCGCAGTTGGTTAAGCGTCCGACTTCAGCCAGGTCACGATCTCGCGGTCCGTGAGTTCGAGCCCCGCGTCAGGCTCTGGGCTGATGGCTCAGAGCCTGGAGCCTGTTTCCGATTCTGTGTCTCCCTCTCTCTCTGCCCCTCCCCCGTCCATGCTCTGTCTCTCTCTGTCCCAAAAATAAATAAACGTTGAAAAAAAAATTTTTTTTTAAAAAAAATATTTTTTTTTAATGCTTATTTATTTCTGAGACAGAGAGAGACAGAGCATGAGTGGGGGAGGGGCAGAGAGAGAGGGAGACACAGAATCTGAAACAGGCTCCAGGCTCTGAGCTGTCAACACAGAGCCCAATGTGGGGCTCGAACTCAGGAACGGCGAGATCATGACCTGGGCTGAAGTCAGACACTCAACCGACTGAGCCACCCAGGCACCCCAAGGTTGAGCATCTTATTAATGTTTATTTTATTTTTGAGCGACAGAGACAGAGCATGGGTGGGGGAAGGGCAGAGAGAGAGGGAGACACAGAATCGGAAGCAGGCTCCAGGCTCTGAGCTGTCAACACAAAGCCCCATGCAGGGCTCGAACCCACCAACCGTGAGATCATGACCTGAGCTGAAGTCGGACGCTTATCCACCTGAGCCACCCAGCAGCCCCAGATTGAGCATCTTTCATGTGCTTATTTGCCACCTATACATCCTCTTCGGTGAAGTGTTTCTTCATGTGCTTTGCCTATGTTTCAAATTGGATTACTTGTTTTTTTGCAGTTGTTTTAGAAATTCTTAATCTATTCTAGATACTAGTCCTTTGTCAGACATGTAGTTTGCAAATATTCTATCCTACCCTGTAACTTATCTCTTCATCCTCTTGGGGTCTTTTGCAGAGTAAAATTGAAAGTTTTTGATGAGGTCCAGTTTATCAATTATTCCTATTATGGGTCATGCTTTTATTGCCAAGTCTAAGAACTCTGATTAGCCTTATATCCTAAAGGTTTTCTCCTGTTTTTTTTTCCTAAAAATTTTATAGTTTTGAGTTTTACATTTAAGTCTGTGGCTTATTTTGAGTTAAGTTTTATCAAAGGTGTGCAGTTAAGGTCAGAGTTCATATTTTCACCTCTGGATGTCCAAATCCTCCATCAACATTTATTAGAAGGGCTATTTTTCCTCCGTTGAATTGCTTTTGCATTTTTTGTCAAAAATCACTTGTACATATTTGTGTGGGTCTATAACTAACGTCTCCATTCTGCTCCATTAATCTGTGTGTCTATCCCTCCACCAATACCACACAGTCTTGATTACTGTAGCAATATAATAAGTCTTGAAATCAGAGAGACTGATTCATCCCATTTTATTCCACTTTTTCAACATTGTTTTAGCTATTAGTTCATACACTTTCTATGCAAATTTTAGCATAATCTTGTATATATCTACAAAAAACATATTGCTTCAATTTTAATAAAAATTTCATTAAAGGGGCACCTGGGCGGCTCATTCGGTTAGGCATCCAACTTCAGTTCAGGTCACGCATGACCTCACAGTTCATGGGTTCAAGCCTCATGCCAGGCTCTGTGCTGACAGCTCAGAGCCTGGAGCCTGCTTCTCCCTCTCTCTCTCTCTGTCCCTCCCTCACTCACACTCGGTCTCTCTCTCTCTCTCTGTCTCAAAAATAAATAAACATTTAAAAAATTTTTAATAAATAGAAATTACATTAAAACTGTATATCAATTTAGGGGCAGTTGACATCTTTGCAATGCTGAGTCTTCCAGTCCATGAACATAGTATGTCCCTCCATGTATTTGGGTTATTTTTTACTTCTTTCTTAAGTGTATTGTTTAGTTTCCAGGCATTTGTAAATTTTCCTGTTATTGATTTTCTAGTTCAATTCCACCATGGTCAGAGAACAAACACTGATGATTTCAATTTCAAATACAGGGGCACCTAGGTGGCTCAGTCCATTAAGCATCTGACTCAGGTCAGATTCCAGCTTAGGTCATGATCTCGCAGTTCATGGGTTCAAGCCCCACTTGAGATTCTCTCTCTCTGCCCCTCCCCCACGTGCCTGCTTTCTCTCTCAAAATAAACTTTTTAAAAAAAGAAAAGAGGATATATTCTAATGTTGTTGGGTTACCATTCTATAAATGTCAATCTGGTCCTGTTGGCCAATGGTGTTGTTGAGTTCTATATCCTTGCTAGTTTTCTATCAATTGTTCTATCAACTGTTGAGAGGATTGTTAACATCTCCAGCTATAATTGTGATTTGTCTGTTTCTCCTTTCATTCAATAAGCTTTTACTTTGCATATTTCATAGCTTGGTTGTTGAAGTTTTCTTATTGGATTGACTTTTTATCATCATTACATAATAATCTTCTCTGCCTCCTACTGCTGGGCAATGATTCTGACTCTCCACCGGGCCCTCCTCTGCCTCCACCTCAGGGGATGTGGGAGAATGTGCCTCCTTACTGGTAGATAGAGATGGAAGTATAGGTCCCCTAGTTGGCCTTCTATGACACTACCCCAGCAAGGTGTGGAGGTCTCTCAAGGTTGGAAATGTAGGCTCCCCACTTAACCTTTGTTGGCATGAGTGGGTATGGGGCTGCAGTTTTCTCTGGTGTTTGGCAGTTATTGTTTAGATGTTTTCTATCTTGCTGTGTTGCTCCTTTCCTGACCATTGGTTAGAGACCAGACTTTTGTTAGAGCTTTTTTGTCTGTCCCCGCGGGCAATTTCTGGGTTGCCGGCTCTTTTACAGCTCCATATTTGGGAAAGATGAGGCAAAAAGAAATCCCAAGGAAATCACTGGTGTGTTTGGTCTCTAGGTCCCTAGCTGGTCTGCCTTCTGGTCTCCTTAGGGTGTTTCTTTCATATACAATGACCAGGGGCTTTAGCTGTAATTTGCAGGAAAAATAGAGGAAACTACAGCTACTGTAATTTGTTTTTTAATAGTGGCTGTGTTTAACAACCAGCTCACAAGTCCCTGAAATTCTAACAATTGATTCCTGTAAACTGGCTTCCAGACACTACTGCCATGAATCTCAGAGGAAGTCAGAGCCCATCTTCCACCCCAGAAGCTAGAAATGTCACATATTCTCATTCCCAGCCTTCCCTGCAGTATAGACACAAGCATATGATATAAGCTTGGAGAACCGGATGCATCCACCTGAGACCTTGGGTCAGGCTCTGGCCATGCCAAGAGACAGGACGGTGGGATATCATTCTAGGACCACCTATGGCAGCAATACCAGGTAAGGCATCCACCACCAGGGGCTCAAGCTGTGTCATGGTAGGCTCAGTGGTGGCTGCAGCATTCTCATGCAACTGGGTTTTTTTGTGTGTTGCTTTTTTTTTTTAACTAGTCTCTACACTCAACTTGGGACTGGAACTCACAACCCTGAGATCAAGAATCACATGCTCTTCTGACTGAGCCAGCCAAGCGCCTCTCACCCAACTTTTTCTATGGCGTGTCTTTGTGGTTCTGGCCAACGTCACTTCTGAGTTGAATTCTCCTACCTTCCCAGTGGTTCTATATGTGGTTCTTTAAGCTCTGTTTCTGCTTAAATTAGCTACAGCTGGCTTCTATGAGGTTCAAATAAGCATTCTGACTGATGCACATTCCACTGCCCCTCAGCAGCAAACCCTTCTGGAAAACAAAATCTTGGTCTCTCCTGCAAACGTCCTTATTCTTGCTCAGGGGAAATGGTTTGAGGAATAACTGACAGGTAGAAGAGCAGGGGACCTGCATCTAGAAGGGCTTGCTGAGAGGGACAGTGGAGGAACCCAAAGCCACCATGACTTACCCCACTTAGTTGCCAAACACCCTCGTCAGCTATTCTGACCCCGCACACAGTGAGCACTTAATTACAGTCTCTCCCTGTGAGATGAGCAATTTGGCACTGGGTGGAATAAACCAACTAGACTGACCCTGGGAACGAGACAATCCCAATGACACTGAAATTTTATTTCCCTTTCTCCCCTTCCACTCACTGTGCTCCCTCCGGCATCACTGAACACCCATTCACTGCTTAGAGGAAAGGTTTTTTTTAATTCCTTGAGGGTGGCTTTGGGGCACAGAAGAGACCACGCATAGTTCTACTTGGGTCTGCTCAAATACTCAAGTGAGTATTTGATTTATTTAAAGTAGAGATTCAGAAACGTATTGCTCTTCCTTCAGCTTTTAAAATTGGCTTAGGAAGCTTATTGTCCTATTTATAAGTCTAGCAAATATTAACAATCACTTCAAGAGGGCTTTTGATTAATGTTTGGTCCCATTTATACACTTAGTTAATTAAACTTCTTTAACATTTTAAGCAGCATTTATAAATTTAATACATTCCATTCTTCTTTAAGTACTTCATCTGACTGACACACCTTCCCAAGTACTAAAGTGACTCTCAGAAAAGTTAATAAATTCGGCATGCAAAAAGCAGTCAAGCTTATGTTCTCATAAATTTCCAAACTATATGTAAATTTAGAGAGATTTCAACTTCAAATCTCAATCAATTATTCAAGTACAAACATAAAAGCGGAATGTTAGTGGTCTATTATTGTCATAGCCAAATTCTCCTTAAAACCACACGTACATGAAATATCCTCACTATGGAATGAATGTTAGTGTCCCCCCAAAATTCCTATGCTGAAATCCTAACCCCCAGTGTGAAGGCATTTAGGAGGGGCCTTTGAGACATGGTCAGGTCATGATGGTGGAGTCCTCATAAGTGAGATTAGTACCCTTATAAGTAACCCCAGAGAACTCTCTTGCCCTTTCTGCTGTGTGAGGACACAGTGAGAAGACAGGCAGATATCTAGGAACCAGGAACTAGGCTCTCACACACCCCAACTCTATAGCAACTTGATCTTGGACTTCCCCACCTCCAGAACTGTGAGTCATAAATTTCTGTTTATAAGCCACCTAGTCTATGGTATTCTGTTATAGCAGCCCAAACAGCTAAGACAATAATATACACACAAATTCCTTTAACTTGAAAATATTAAAACTACAGTTTTGATTCCCTTAAACATTTGTGTGCTGAATTTCATGTTTTCCCTGGACTACTAAAATGTCTATCCATGATAAAGATGATTTCCTTCTTTTTAACTAAGATTGTTCATCAATGAAAACTTTGGGGCAGATGCTGACTGGATCCTCATTGGTGGGAGACCACTCCCTTAAATACTGGTAATTGATTACTAGTTTTCAAACCAGAGTCCAGTCCACAGCCCCTATCCAGGGCCCACATTTGATTTTGCATTTATTTGACCCTTAAGGTATGTAACTATATATATGTTTCCATCTAACTCTAAAGAATCCTACATTCTAGGGGTACCTGGCTGTCTCAGCTGGTGGAGCGTGCAACTCTTGATCTCAGGATCATGAGTTTGAGCCCCACATTAGGTGTAGGAATTACTTAAAAAAATAAAATATTTTTTTAATTTAAAAAAATTTTTTTAATATTTATTTTTTGAGACAGAGAGAGACAGAGTGTAGGCAGAGGAGGGGCAGAGAGAGAGGGAGACACAAAATCCGAAGCAGGCTCCAGGCTCTGAGCTGTCAGCACAGAGCCCGATGCGGGGCTCAAGCCCACCAACTGTGAGATCATGACCTGAGCCTAAGTCAGACGCTCAACCCACTGAGCCACCCAAGCACCCCTTAAAAAAATCCTTAAAAAAAATAAAGAATCCCCCATTCTTTTCATGTGCTTCTCATGCCTTAGGACTGCACAATTCTCATGGATATTAAACTTTCCTCTAATTGAATTCCAGTTATCTCTTAGAGCTTTGTCTGATTATTCAGTCATGACTCCCAAAGTCATCCTCCAAGATCAACGCTCAGCCCCACTCCTCACCCTACCTCACCCCCTGGAGAGCCCTGAGTTTCTAATTCCCCTGGGAATAGAAAAGTGAGCTCTCCCAAGATTTATTTTCCTGGCAAGGCTAAGAAAAATGTTCTTAAGCTTAGCAACTTTGCCCATAGATTGTTTGGGGGTTACCATGGCATTGCAGCCTCTTGTTCCCCACCCTTCCTGGGGCAGGCACTGCAGCAGTCCAGGTCCGTTGGAAGAACAGGTCCACAGAAGACGCACTGAAGCAAATCCCCAATACCCCAGAAAGATGAGGGGACATAACCAAAGTCATCACCTAATCCCCTGAGCCAAGCTAGAACCCAGGACTCCTGACTCCCAGCCTCATGCTCTGGCCACTGAAACACAACGCCCTCAATAACAGCAAAGCCAGCAGAGCCAGGAAGGACCTTACAGATCACAGCCCCCAACCAATCAGCCCAAACATTAGAATATGCTACATACAGCCCTTCAGGTTGCATGGGAAACAGAAGAGAAATAGGCAAGGTCCTGCCCTTTCTAAAGTAAATAAATGCATCATGTATTTGTATGTCCACACTAAGGAGAAGCAATGATAAGAAATGACTTTCAACTATAGTGGGAATGGAGGTGAGGGCTGGGCCTCAGAGAGCAAACAGGGTATGAGGATGGCCTCCAGGGATCCTGGCATTAGGGAGAGCTCTTACAAAGAAGCAGTATATTCGACGGGACCTCCAAAACCAGAACGAAGGAGAGGCTGTGGTCCCTCCATCATTAACATTTTGAAGAACCACCCATAAAGCAGGAATGGGACACCTAAGATGGAACTTAAAGCTTTCTGCTGACTGGAGCCCCAGGGCCATCTCTCGGGCTTCCCATCCATCCCCTATCTTGGCTCCTACAGCTCCTGGGGCCCTTGATGGCACTTTCTCTTTCCCACCTGCCACCGTCTGCTCATCAGCCTAGTATGCAGCATCACAACATCTCTCCTTCCGGCCGACTCAGAAAGAAACCCACAATGCCTGTTTGGGTCTTGAGGGTAGTACCACTAACAGACACCAAGAAAGTGACAGCTGTGAATGAAACTAACAAACACAAGAACCAAAACATCTTTCGGAATTTTTTAACGGTTCTACTGGTGTCACCCTTGGCTTTCAGGGGATCCTAAATAGGGCAGCGTCCTTGACCTCTTGACCCTTCCTTCTCTGCCACCTACTCACCTCTCTGCCCTCCATGCCCCCCTGTGACCAGGCCTTGTTTTGTTGTGGCTGCTGTTGTCGTTGCTGTTGTTGTTGTTAGGGGCACAAAAAAAGGCTCAGGCTGGGTCTTTGCCCATCTTATGGCCCAGAGGGGAGACAGATGAATATGAGCCATGGAGGTGCCATGGGAGTCATGCCGTGGCCAGCATGCTAAGGGAGCCTCAAATGAAAGTCTCATTGTGTACATTCCTCAGTGCCCCCTTCTCCTCAACACTGTCATCCAGCAGCCCCCAGGCCTGCTCTCTCTCCAGTTGGACCCATCTCCTCTCTGTCCGTCACCTCCATGACCATGGCAGCCCTGACCCAAGAGCCCTCTGCTGCTTCTCCAGGCCCCCCAGATCTAAGTGGGGCTCACCCACCCCCACAGAACATCCCAACAGCTGCCTGCTCGGTCAGCACTTGACAAAGACTTGTTCAATAAAAAGAAACATTTCCAGGGTGCCTGGGTGGCTCAGTTGAGCGTCCGACTTCGGCTCAGGTCATGATCTCCCGGTTTGTGAGTTCGGGCCCGGCGTCGGGCTCTGTGCTGACAGATCAGAGCCTGGAGCCTGCTTGGGATTCTGTGTCTCCTTCTCTCTCTGCCCCTCCCCCACTTGTGCTCTGTCTCTCTCTGCCTATCAAAAATAAATAAATGTAAAAAAAAAAAAAAAGCAAAAGAAACATTTTCAACTAGATTAAAAATAATCCCAGCAGAGGTCTCAAATAAATCTTCCTTCCAGAACATAAACCCTACAAATACTGGAGTTTGCTCTTTGCACAAGTGGGCAGTCACACAACTAATCAAGTTGTCTCTCGGAGAGTTATATCATTTATTTATCTGGAAACCAAACCCCTCACTCTGGGTTTCTTATTTGCCACACTAGATTCAATCCACAGTTGGATCCACAGAACCTGTTTTATTGCTATTTTCAGCAATGGCTTAATGACCAGCTATACGGGCGGTGTTGGCACAAGTGTCCTTGACTTCTGCTTCGCCTTTCCATTGCTACTCAGAATTCCCTTCGGAAGCTCTAAGTGTCAACAGGCATGATCATTATTTGAGTCACCTAATACAATAAGAGATGTCACACAGGCTGCCAAATGGGACACATTATTGCCAGGTTCTGTGCCCTGAAGGAGGGGTTCAGGGCAATCCAAGCAGATGGTCTATGAGCGCTGACAGCCAGAAGCTTTCACGAGGGCATCAGACATCTTGAGTGAGCTGAATCCTCAGCGCGGAACAAGGCGCCAGCCGCCCTCTTTGCTCAAAGTAAAAGAATGAGGTAGCACTTCCCTGGGCCTGAAGTGGCCTTGGACTTGTCTGAGAACGAAAGTGTTGGGCAGCCACCCAGGATGTGGCCATGACTCCACTCAGAAAGCTGCAAGGGGAGGGTAAATGGCAGTGGGTCCACTATTCTCCTTATCAGAAGGGTCCTGTCCCACCTTGCTTGTGCCCACTTGCCAAGCTGCTTCTAGTCTCAAGCAGATAGCAGTGGGGCCTGTCATTCAAAAATACCAAAGGGGTGCCTGGGTGGCTCAGTTGGTTAAGCATCCGACTTCAGGCCAGGTCGTGATCTCACAGTTCTTGAGTTCAAGCCTGCGTCGGGGTCTGTGCTGACAGCTCGGAGCCTAGAACCCGCTTTGGATTCCGTGTCTCCCTTTCTCTCTGTCCACTGCTCCCCCGCCCCGCTCGTGCTTTGTCTCTGTCTCTCAAAAATAAATAAACTTTAGCAAAAAAAATTTTTAAGTACCATGACCTCAGGGTACCTGGGTCGCTCAGTCGATTGAGCATCCAACTTTTGACCCTGGGTCATGATCTAACCCCCTTGTTGGGCTCTGCGCTGAGCGTGAAGTCTGGTTGGGATTATCTCTCTCTCCCTCTGCCCCTCTCCCCCATGCGCTCTCACTCTCTAAAAAAAAAAAATTATAATAAAAAAATAAATAAGTGGCCTCTAACCCCATCGTAGTCCCCCAGAGCTGGGCCACCAGATGGTACCAGATGGGGCTCCTCTCTGTTGGTTCCCTCTCCTTCCCCCGGAAGAAGACATCCTCAATCAAGCTGCCCAATGCCCCAGGAGGATGAGGTGAGAGGGTCAGTGAAGAGAAAGTCAGAGAAAACCCAAATGAAATGAAATGAGTTCTAACTGTCCAGGCCCCAAACCAAGCCAGCTGCCATTCTATGGGTTTGCCACTGCTTCATCATCCCTTGTCTTTCTTCCATGCCTAACCTGGCCCCCACGTGCCTCCTTCCTCTGCCACCCTCAAGGTACCCATCCCTGGCAAACTTTCGGGGTGCTGCAACCTCCTCGGGCCTCTTGGAGCCTCTACAGGCCCCCACCCTGGGTGAGGAAGAATCCCCCTGACCAGGCAGTTCAGTGTATGGGTTGGCCAACTCTGGCCTCCAAAACCTAATTCAACTGCACCTGCCTTCCCTCCATGGGGGCCGGGAAAAGGTGGGTAGCGCTTGTCTTCAGGGTCCCAGGCTCTTAGGTCTTATTCAAATCTTTCCACACTGGGTGACATGTTCACTAGCCAGAAGTTGTATCTGGTTCTACCTTTTCACCTACTGCTCTGAGGCCCTGGCTCCTATTTTTACTGAAGGCCACCAGCCAGGACCCAGATGCATTGCTTTTGAAAAGCCCCCGCCATCTTGTTTCTCATTTTCCAGGTGAGGAACACCCCCACCTCCCAGCTATTTGCCAAGTAGAGATGACTGACACAGCTTGTGTCCAATGAAGAGCCAAGCTTTCGTGGCTCAAGTTAGCACTTGCCCTCAGGGGCTTAGGAAGTAGTAGGTTCTTTCCTTCGGGGTCCCCGCATCCCCCAGATCAAATGGGGAAACCCACCCGCACCCTGACGGACCCCCCACCCCCACCCCTGCATACAACTCCTCTCAGCCACGCCCGTCTGTTGCCTCTGCCATCTCGTTCGCAATCTGCTCTGCTCTCAATCTACTTTCCGGGTTTTTGTGTTTGACCTTCATTCACTTTGCTCCTGGCACAGTTCCTCTGAAATTCCACCGGGACTTAGCCAACCTCAGGGAAAAGGGATTTTGTCTTCATTAGGCCAAGGGAGCCAGTCAAAGGCCAAATGAACTTAGAGGCCATGGTGTCGCCGGAGACCAAAGGGGCCGGCTGGACTGAAATGCTTAAACCCAAATGACAATCTGGGACGTCTGGAAGGGCATCTCTTCCCTATGAACACCACAAACGGCCTCGCAGCGCTCTGTCCCCTCTGTGCTGACCAGCTTCAGGGCTCTAGCTGTTGGCCTGAACACGAGGGACGAAACTAGGAAAAGGCTAGGGAAGAAGCAAGGCCAGCTAGGGTGGGGCTGAGGAAGCCTGGATCGGGATGCGCAGAGCCACCCAGGGGGATGTGGAACTCCACGTAACATTCCCGGCCCCTCTCCGTGTCTCCCAAGGAGGCACAGAATGTGCGTCCCTGGGATCTCTGACCACGAGATCCAGCGGGTCCACCAGGTGGCAGCGCTACTCCTGCCCGGTGGGGACGGAGCCTGCTGTGTGAGAGAATGGCCACCAGGGGGCAACACAGGGCCAACCTGCTTCACAACGCTACCGGTTGCCTAGCAACTGTGACGCAATGGGCTCCCAGTTTGCACCCTCTTCAAGGCCTCACAGGTTATTTCTGGCATAACAGACTGTTGCACAAGGAGTGGCCTCAGGAATCCCCAACTGCCACTCTTTTAAGCCGTGAGAATCTAAAATGGTCCAGGGACCCAAATCCAGCACCACCCTGGCGTCTAGGGGATTGGGCTACTGTCCCTGCTCCTCGGAATGCCAGGGATCAGGAAAAGAAGATAAACATTTTCCATTTCCCTCTACAGTCCCAAAGCCACTGGGGACACTCTGATTTCTCTAGTGGCTAAAGCGGAGCAACCTCCTCCCCTTCCCCTTTCCCACCCTCCCCCTTCTAAGTAGGGGCCAGATTAGCAGTATGTGACCTTGAGCCAGACCTTGAGCCTCCTGCTCCCTCCTCAGCTGTACTCGAGAGGGCCCAAGGGGGTGACGATAAGGTCCAGCTCTGACCTTCTGTGGCCTTGATTCTCTCCCGTTCCCCCAAGAATTCTGTCCTTGCCTCCAAACTCTCCCTGGCTTTGATGACCCTGAAAATAGAATTCTTCCAATTCCAGTTGGATAAGTATGACCTGAGAGACCAGAGATGGAACCAAGAAAGTGAGGCAGACACAAGACAAGGAGTGTGGTTATAATGAGCTCAAAGCCTGTGCCGGTCTGGTCTGTGAAAGGGCCTGGGTGAGCCAAGGTCAGTGCCCTGGGCAGAGTCATCGAGCTGCTCTGGCCGTGGCGGTGGTGGTTCCAGGCACGTCTCTGGGTTGTGAGGAACCCGCTGGCCCTGGGGCTGGGCTCCGACTGGGGCCCAGGTGTCGATCACTAAGGTATCGGGGTCTCTGAGGGGCACCACGTTGGAGGATCACACGGGCATGTGCAGCTCGTTGTATTCATCCTGGCCGTCCTCGTCAAAGTTTGGTTCAGCGTCTTCAGAGTCCAGCTGCAGAAGGGAGAGGGTTGGGAGAGGCAGGGAGGCGGCTCCCGCCCTCCCAGTCCCCGGCAACGCCTCCGGCCAGCAGCCCACACCTTCCTGGGCCTCGCTGACTGCGGGGACCATGACCCCAGCCTGAAACACTTCCCTCTGGCCAAAACCCTCAGGTCGCCGGCCCAGTGACACCTCCCGATAACAGTAACGGTGACAGCCGCTACCGCCACTCAAGTACTTCCAAGGGGCCAATCCTCGGTCCTGTGTTACCCTGTACACCGCGTTCGGGTGGGTGACTTCAAAACCATGTCCCTTCCTCCAGCTGACCAAAACAGAGCTCGGGGTGGGTTTTGGTGCCACGCCACCCCCGCTTGTCCCTGAGCTGTGTGCTTTTGTGCAGGACACGACCTGCACAGCTATCTGCAGTAGTCCTGTGCGGATTTCACACCAAACCGTCATACTTGGTGCTTTACCTGGATTAGCGCTTAACCCTCACGACACTCCTATAAGGAAGACTCCATTATCAGCCCTTTCCTACAGCTGGAGGTAAGATTCCAGGAGGTTAGGTAACTTGCCTCTGGTCACACAACTAGCAGGTGGCACAGCAGAGGCTGCGACCCAGGAGCCCCCGATTCCAGGGCCCATCTGCCCTCACACCGCCCCGCGCGGCATCCCTTACCGCCTGCAGCTCCCTTTCCTGGAAGAGCCGGGGCAGAAGGCAACGCCTCAGAGGCACCGTGAGCAGCAGCAGGAAGGGAAAGGCGAGTGAGGCCGCTGTGGACTTGACGACCCAGAGCAGCGCGATGCAGCCCAGCTGGATGCAGGTGAACAGGTGCATCCGCCACGTCTTCACCTGGGGAACCGGCCTCGAGTCTCACGGTGGCGCAGCCCTCGGCCTGCTCCCCCCCCACCCCCGAGTCTCTGGGGACTCAGCTCCCCAGGCCCCAACTTACCCTCCACCGTCATCCTGTCCATCTCCAGCCCGGGAATCCCTCGCGGCCCCTCCCCATCACCCCTCCTCCCCACCTCCATGCTTCCTGGCCCTACCTTGGTCACATAGGGTTGCTCAGGATGGTGTTTCGCCGGCATGAGGATAAGCAACAGACGCTGGGACAGCTGGATGCCGGACAGTGACGTGACCCCCATGTACAGGAAAATCCCAAAGAGCACAGCCAACGGGATCCGGCGCAGCACAGCCCCCATGACGATAGACAGGCCTGGAGGAGGTGACACAGACCTACCTGACCCCTCGGACGGCCCCCATGAAGATGGACGGGCCCCGTGGAGAGGGGATCTGGGCCTCGTCGCTACAAACAAGAGAAGATGGAGCAGGACAGAGAACCAGGAAAAGGCTCGCGGTAAAAAGGTTCACAGAGTGTTAAGAGGCAGGTTGGGGTCACAGCGGGTGCTAGACGTGATGCCTTCGGAGACTCAGGAGTCACCTGGGTCAAGTCCGGGATAGACAGTGGATTTAAGGCCACAGGGTCCGAGAAGGCAAGTCTGTGGGGTGGGGGCAGGGGGCCTTGCAAGGTGGGTGCTCTCACCCACGAGGCTGGCGATGAGCACTCCAGTGACCCGCTGCTCCCGCACCTCCTGGATCTGGGGCTTGTCGCCAGGAGCGATGGCAGTGCGCATAACAGTCAGTGCATTCACATGAGTGACTGAGCGGACGGTGGCAGCCGTGAGCCAGGGCAACCCAAACAGCCCACAGAGCCCCCCCAGCGAGCCGATCAGGAGCAGGTCCAGGTGGAAGCCAGAGCCCTTGAGCAGCCTCCGTGCCTTCTGGCTGACGATGAGCCTGCAGGGACGGGACGGGAAGCGAGGGCTGAGGGGCTAGGAGGGCAGGCCAGCCACGAGGCCGGGCACACGCAGCAGGGACAGCGTCATCGTGGGGGAACGACATGCAGGGAAGAGCTCTCCCCAGGGCCTGCCAGTTTCCTCTTTCAAGTTCCCAAAGTGATGTTCTCACGGCTAAGCAAATCAGAGCTAAAATCTCATACTGTGGGTATTTAAAGCACCACAAAAGCCAGATGCCAGATCTCACCACGTTGTGGTTTAAAACCAAAATGAGACACATGCGAGCATCACTGGGCGAGAGAACGTACTGCCAGAGTGTGGTGAGGACTGCCAAGTGCCAGCTCGCAAATGGTGATGCAGACAGATGGGTATCGTGTCACAGCACCGCAGGGAAACTGTGCCCGGGCCCACGTGCCCCCGCCTTGCCACCACTCCCACCGCTTCCCGCTCTTCCCCAACCTCCTCCACCCAGGGTCCTCCAGCCCCCTCACGCAGTGATCTGTGTCTCCATGAAGATCAAGATGAGGACCAGGAGGGCAGGGACAGCCGCCGCCACCATCATCCAGGGCGGGAAGGGACGGGCACTGCCCAGGGGTGGGATGAACCACGTGCGCTTATGGGGGGATGTCACTGAGAGCCCTGTGGGCACCGTCAGCTTCTGCATGGCAGGAAGGAAGACAGGGTTCAGGCACACGGCCTCCCCATGCTAAGAACCCCACAGGGTGGCACTGCTCCCACCACCAAGTTCTGTGTTCCCTGTCCCAGGACTCCAGGAAACCTAGATGTGAACAGGTTTTGGGGAAATTAGTTTTCCATCTTCCAAAGTCACTGTCCCTGCAAGGGTCTGGTAAAAGAGAATGACATCTTTTCTCCCTGAGGCCCAGGGACACCTGTCATTTGGCCCCCAGCCCATTACTTGCTCCAGGAGTTTAGGCACAGGGTCACGCAGCCTCACCCCCCCCCCCGGCTGGCCTCCTCAGCGGCCCCCAGCCCACCCACCCACCCCAGCGCGGCCCCAGCAGGTCACCATGTCACTAGGAAAGCTGAGGCCCACCCTTGATCGTGGCCACTGCAGCAATGGGAACGAGTCGTGGCCTCCCTCTCAAGACTCTGGGGTGAGAATCCCCTGCCGGGGCTGGGGGGCGGGGGGGCTCGCTCACCTGCGTGTAGGTGTCTGTAATAGAGTAATCCACTAGGACCATCACCAGAATGGAAATGGGGATGCCAAAATCCCCAATGATGCGGCGAGCCTGGAGAGAGGAGCCAATGGGGTAAAGGAGCAGAAGGTGAACGTGAGGGTCAGGGGCACTGACATGAGGGCTCATTACTCCCGATTCCCTTGGGTCTGAGCTGGAGCCAGAAATCCCCTGACCCGTCCCTCTAAGTCCCACGGGTGCTGCGCAGCTCAAGAGGACATTCCTCCCCTGATTCAATTTCTCTGACACTTCCGGTGGGGAAGGGACTGCACAGATTTGGTTTAGGTCCATGGGTTGACCGGGACAAGGGGGAAGCCCCTCTCTGGAGCGGAGACTGGCAGTGATGGCAGGAACTGGGGGTGGGGGGGACCCATGGGGGCTCCCCACTCCCCAGCCACGCACCTTGCCACCCAAGAAGCGGCTGTTCCTGAACTTTCGTAGGAAGAAGGCAATGAGGAAGGTCCCAAGCATGAGAATGAGGGACAGCAGAGCCGTGTTGGGCTGGTTCCTCGGGCCCGGCGGCCCCTCAGTGGGGGGCAGGGCGCTCCCATTCAGGTCTAGCCCAGCCTCCAATGCCCCCTCGGGAGGGTAGAATGGCAGCAGCGGGTGCTCCGTGAATACCTGTGTGGGTTACAAGGTTGTGACACTGAACCTGGGCAGGTGACCCTAATTTCATCACCCTGATTTCATACAGCTGTGAGGGCGAAGCCTGGGTCCTCACATACCTGACCAGGCAACAGCGTCACAGGACACCCAGCTACACCATGCACGCGCACACGCGCGTGCGCGCACACACACACACACACACACACACACACAGTCCTCTACAAAAGAAGCCCCATAGCACCGACAGCACCCCACTCCATCACATACTGGTTGGACCCCACTGGAGTTCCAACCTGTACCCTCTGGCTGTGGCTCCCTGCCCTTCAGTGCTGACCTAGCCCAGGGTGTCCCAACCCCCCAAGCCCACACCCAACGGAGACCTCCTCCCTGCCCCCTCTGCTCCCAGGGCTCCATGCGCCACCCCCATGCTCTCCTCCCCAGGGTGCTTCCCAGCCCCCACCTACGCCCACCCCCCAAGACCTCTCTGGACCTCCACCTTGTACAGCTTGTGGAAGGTCTCATAGATGAAAATAAGCGAGATGAGAAAGGCGAAGATCTCCTGGGTGAAAGGTGAGATATAGCGGACCAGGAAGCTGCCTTCGGCGGCCACCAGGGCAAGGACAAAAACCACCAGCCAGAGGCCAACCCACACCCGGCCGGTGAGGTACTCCAGGTCCTGGGCTCGGCAGAACTGGAGGACAGGAGGGAGGTGTGGTTACCCACAGAGGTCAGAGACCCTGGGCGGGGGGGTTGGGGGGGGGTGGAGGTCATGGGATCCAAAGGGGGAGGAGGGGAGACACTGCAGGGACCCATGGCCTGGGCCAGGGGACAGGGCGTGAGAAGCTGATCCCTGGGGAGGGGCAGGGTAGCGCCGTCACCTTGAAGAAGGCTTCTTCGAACACCAGCAATGGCCCGGAGAAGCCGACCACAAGAAGCGGCTGGGCCCCCAGCAGGGAGAAGAGGACGCCAAGCACGGCGGTGGACACAATCAGCTCAGACACGCCCATCAGGCCCTCCGTCTTCTCCCCTGGCGAGGGCTAGGGTCAGTGGGAGGGCCCTGGCCTGGCTCCTTGGACCCGGGCCCTCCTCTTCATCTAGCTTACCGTGACCTGGGGACCCAACTAGTACAGAGCAGCCCCCCAGAGCCCAGCCCATCCCTCCCAGGCCCCTCACCACCAGCACCCCTGGGGCGGCCACAGACTCCCTCGCCCCTTGCACCCCTCCCACCCCCTGCAAGAGTGATCCCTGGGGTCCTCCGACCACAGACCTTGAGGGTGACGCTGGGCGCCTCGCCCTGCCTCCCCTCCTTCTCACCTAGCAGGCCCCCGAAGGTGATGGCGGGGCTGAGGGCAGCGAAGTAGATGAACAGCACGGCTGCCACGCACTGGGAGTGCAAGGCGTCTCGCAGGTCACTGGGGTAGTGCGGGTACCGACGCTTCACATCCCGCACGAGCCCCCCAAACACTGAGCCAGTCCGCAGCAGGGGGTCATCTTCGGGGGTCGCCTCAGAGCCCCCCAACTCCACAGCCAGCTCTGGGGGAACAAGGGGCTGTTGGAGCACAGACCACCCCTCCTGCAGCAGGGCCCTGGGCTCAGTCCTCCCCGACAGGGGCTGGGAGTGGGCATGCAGGAGCTAGGGAGTCAGGACAGGCTGGGTCACGACCTTAGGAGCTCCAGGGCGGGTAGGGGATGGGCCCCAAAGGGGCTGACCTTTCCCAGGGGCCACATAGCTTCCCTGGGTAGTCATCTCCACTTTGGTCTGTTCACGCTCCCTCCGTTTCCTCAGCAGCTCGCGCTGGAAGGCGGCCACGGAGCGCAGCAGATCACGGCCCTCTACCTCCGATGGGGGGATCACGATGCTGCCATCCAGGAACTCGCTGATGGCACTCAGGAGGTCCTGCCGGTCATCTGCCTGGTAGGCAGCCTCATGAAACAGCTGGGGGCAGGAGAGGCAAGGGCTGAGCCTCCCAGTAGCGCCCCTGGGAGGGCTTCGGAGAGGAGGCGTTGGGCCCTCACAGAGCCAGAGGCAGGGTGGAGGTCTGGCCACGTATACACATCCAGTCCGATTGTCAAAATACGGAGTCATGTCCCTGCAGGCCAGCAATCGGCCGGCTACAACCCTGAACCTCCAAATGCTTTCTGTTCCCCTAGGAGCTTCGAGATTTTTCCACAACGCCACAACTAAAGGGGCAACGCTTGGCATAGCAGGGGCCCCCGAAACCATTCTGACTAGAGTACCCACACCCTACAGGTTGGTCAGTACGGATTTCCAACATCACCCCTGGCTAGAGGACCTTCCTATCCAAGCCAAGGAGAAGCCACAGCAAAGACCGACATACCCAGCCCTCCCCTTCAAGTCTCATGACTCATCCAGAACTCTTTCTCCCTCTTCAACCACCTCGCCTTCCAACGGCCCCAGCCTAGGGCTCCCTCTTCTCCCCTTGGCCAACAGCTCCTTCACAACCATTCCAGAGCACTGCCTCCACCCAGAAGGGCCCCCAGCACCCCTGCATCCACAGGCACCAAGGTAGGCAGGGAGAGACTGGGGAAAAGTAGGGCTCAGGGGAACAGGCCTAGAGCACCCAGCCCGGGGCCTGCAGGACCCACCTTGTCAGACATGAGGGTGGCAATGGAGCGCCCAAGCTCATGGTAGTCAGTGCTGGTGTGGCTGGGACCCAGCATCACAAAGAGAAAGCGAACCGGCACCGGGACCTCGAGCACAGACTCCAAGAGCACAGCCTCATTCAGTCGCACAAAAGCTGCCGCCGGCTGCTCCAAGAAAGGCACACAGCCTGTGGGGGAGAGTAAGGCACCAGGCACTGGATAAAGAGGATCAGTCCAGGCTGGCCCTAAAGAAAACGTCTGGGGCTGTCATGTACAGTTGAGCAGGTTGCCTGCTGCACGAAGAAACCCCAATCTAAAGACACCCTATTCATTCATACGTTTACATATTTATTATGATTCATCAGTAGATGAAATGTTCACAGTCTTCAAGAAAGAGTGCTTCTCTTTAACTCCCCCAAAAGTGCTGTACAGACTAGCAGCAGTCCCAAACGGCAGAAAACTGGACGGGAGGCAGGCAGAGGACTGAGAAAGAAAGAGCTGGGGGCAACACAGGCTGTCAGGAAAAGCAGGTACAAGTTGGGGGGCTGGCCAGGGATGGAAGAGGTGGCCTGCAGGCCAGAGCATAAGACCAGCAGACCACAGTGGAAGGAAACCCACACACCCAGTAACCCCAGCCCCCCACCCTCCTTACCCACGAGCACAACAGTAGCCTCGGCATCTTCAGGGATCTTCTCCAGTAGCTTCAGGCTTTTTCCCCGGTGACTGTCTCCCCCAGGCATGTGGAGGGGCTTCTAAGGACGCAGAACTGGAATAGGGCTGGGACCCTGACCGGAGGCCGTGGCAGGCCATCCCCTCCCTTGCTTCAGCCCCCCTGGACTCTGCCCTCCAACCCCTGGACCTGGGCCCTGTTTTGTCCCTCCCCGGGGTGAGGCGCCCCACATTGGGAGCAGACCACTCGGGCTGTGGACCCCTCCTCCCAGCAGCTCACGACCACCTCAGCCTTATCTCGTTTAAACGGCTCCCATGGGTCTGCCACATCATCCCATCTAAACCTCCTATTTCTGTAGGGCAGAGGCCCTCATGCGTATCTGGATCCCCCACATGCCTTGTGTGGTACCAGGCATCCAACCTTCCTGACCCACTCAACGAAGCCATCAGTGGCCTCCAGTGTGAAATCAGAAGCCCTCTCAGTCCCCCAGCCCAGGTCAGAGCAAGGCGACTGACCTCCTTGGCATCTGGGTCATGAGGCCAGAGAGGGGCTGGTTCCCCCACGTCCTCGGCCATGGTAGGCACTGCACCGTCAGGGCCATGGCTGGGGGTTGGGTGATGATTCCCCATGACCGAGTTCACGCTGGAGCTGGACGGGTTTCGGGGAAAGAAGCCAGTGTCCTTGTCATCATTGGGATGGCTGTGAAGAGGGCAGAGGGAGCAAGGCAGGTTAAGAGGAGATGCTCTTAGTGGACTGAGGTCATGAAGAAATGAGAAATAAAGGGTCGGGGCGGGGGGGGGGGGCGCCTGGGTGGCTCAGTCGGTTGAGCATCCGACTTTGGCTCAGGTCATGATCTCACAGTTCGTGAGTTTGAGCCCTGCGTTGGGCTCTGTGCTGACAGTTCAGAGCCTGATTCGGATTCTGTGTGTCCCTCTCTGCCCCTCCCCTGCTCATCCTCTGTCTTTCTCTCACTTTCTCTCTCAAAAATAAATAAAAACATTTAAAAAACATGAAAGAAAAAAGCAAAACAAAGGAAAAAAAAGAAAAAAGAAAACAGGAAAGGAAAAAGAAAAAAAGAAAAAAAAAGAGAAAAGGAAAGAAAAGAGAAAAGAAAAGAAAAAAGAGAAGAGAAGAGAAAAGAAAAGAAAAGAAAAAAGAGAAAAGGAAAGAAAAAAAAAAGAGAAAAGAAAAGAAAGAAAAAAGAAAAGAGAAAAGAAAAAAGAAAAGAAAAAAAAGAAAAGGAAAGAAAAAAAGAGAAAAGGGAAGAAGAGAAGAGAAGAGAAGAGAAGAGAAGAGAAGAGAAGAGGAGAGAAGAGAAAAAAGAAAAGGGTCTGCATCCCTTGTACCTCAGTGTAAGAAAGAACCTTCTAACGGCTGGTGCTGTCCAAAGATGAACGAGGAATAAACTCCCTGTCGCCTGGGTTATGCAAGCAGAGGCTAGAAAGCCACACAGGTGAGTCTGTGCTCCTGGAAGAGCAGCTGACCTAAAGGCCCCGTCCCAGGCGCCCCACCCTGGCACCTGTGTTTCAGCAGGAGGGTGCGCAGGACACTGGCCCTGTCCTCCGGACGGATCTGGTCAGACACGATCATGGTCTCCACCACGAGATGTGCGATACCCGGCAGAGTGGTCTGCTCCAGGTCCAGGAGGGCAGCTCCTGGGGGCACAGTCGAGGAAGGGGGCAGGGCCCCATCAGATAGGAACAACCACCCCGGCCGCCTCACTTCCCTGGGGCAGGCAGACACGCGGCGCGAGCCAAGCGCCCGGGGCTCACCGTTCCACACCGTTCCACGTGGCCTCGCCGAGCCAGAGAGGGGGGTGTGCAAAGGGAACGCAAGAGCAAGGGACGGCCCCTCCAAACCCGGGAAGGGGAGCCACAGGCGAGCTTCCCGCACGTGGACTGCGGCCTACTACGGCCCAGGTCCTGCGCCGGGCACCAGAGGCACAGTCCAGGCCCCTCAGAGCTTACGGCTACGCAAGCAGTCAGACCCCACGTCTCCAGAGTGGCAGCCGGACCTCGCCTGGGCCCAGGACTCCAGGGAGCAGTCCCCAAGAGCTGGACGGCCTGCTGCGGGCCAACCTCCGGGGTCTCTGAAGAGGGCACTGCACCCCAGGGCCAGGCCCGCGGGGCGCCTACCGTGGGCGATGGTCCTCCGGAGCTCCAGAAGGCTGCGGAAGGAGAGCGAGGCCACGTGGGGCTTGCCCCAGCGCTCTGTCTCTTCCTCCACATCCTCCTCAAACTTGATCCAGCGCGCCGTCTCCCGCCAGTGGGGCTCCTGGCTGCGGTCCAGCGTCAGCTCATTGAGCTCCACAAACACCTGAGGCAGACGCCAAGGTGAGGGTCTGGGGGCCGCCAGGTGGGACCGGCAGTCTCAGAGACACGGTGCCCAGGCGAGGCAGGGAGGAGGGAAGAGAAGGCTCTGGGGAGAGGAGGGGAGAGGAAGCCGCAGGCCCGGTACCTCATGAGGCCTCCGATCCAACGTCTTCTTCTTCTTCTTCCTGCGCAGGATGGGGGCCAAGCCACCGGGGCTGCCCCTCCCACCCTGCGTGCGCGACGGCTTCTTCACTAGGTGACGCCGCATGCCAGGGTTGTCCTCCAGCCGGTGACCTGCAGACGAGGCAGGCTTCGTGGTCCCAGGGGTCCAGCTCAGGGCCTCACGGCCACAGTTAACCCCTCCGGCCCCCTGCTCTGCCCAGCCAGTCTACCTGGCGGGTGCCACGGTCGCCCAGGGGCCATGTCCACACCTCCACACCACAGACAAGGACAGTGAAGCCCGGACAGGGAGATGGACTAGCCCAAAGTAACACAGGGGACCACCGGCCAAAGCACAGTAAAAAGGCAGACCCCAGCTCAGTCCACGGCCCCAGCTCCCTTCCCTCGCCCATGGCCGCTGCCTCTCGTGCTGGAGCTCTATGACCTGTATCAATTCACCAGGCCCCCAACACTTTCCCTGTGCCCTCTCTCAGCACCCAGGTCTCCCCCATTGATACACACATCTGGCAGACTCAAGGAGAGCTCTGTCCCTTCCTCCCCGCCTGCCCCTTCCAGGCCAGCAGCTGCGGAAAGGCCAGCTGCCCAGTTACTCACAAGCTGGTCCCCCTGCCATGGGGCTCAGCTGGCCCTGGGTGGGTTCCCATGGGTCACAGTCATCAAGGTCCAGCACCAACATCTCTAAGTCCTCTGAGGTCAGCGAGTCTCGAGTGCTGGGGGCTGGGGCCATTCCAGGGCCCCGGCTCTCAGCGTCCTCAGGCCTAGGGCTTGGTGCCCCGATGGGCTCTGTGACCTCCTCCAGCAGGCTCATCATTCCCCCGGGGGCCGAGCCCTCGGCCCCTGCTCCCTCCCAGAGCCCTGGCTTTCCTAAAAGGTGGGAGCCTGGGCCAGTGGTCTTCACCCAACCAGAGCCTCCTGACTCCTGGCAGCCCTGGGCCTGCTCCCTGCTGCTTCCAGCCCCCTCCCTGAGTCTGTAAACACGCCCTCCCCCTGACCCCCACCCCCACACCACTGCTGCCATCGGATTGTTCCTGTCCCTGTCCTCAGGCCCTGGCAACTTTCCATGACGTACTGAGCTCAAAGCCCTCCCTCCCACCCGCGCCCACACACTGTGGTTCCAAGGGGGAGGGAGGTGGGGTCAGTGATGCCCCTGGCCCGGGCACAGAGCCCCGTGGGTGATGACAGGTGGCACAGAAACCAGGGCACTGATAAGACGGAAGGAATGTGCCGAGATCACGGCCAGGCCCTGCCAACGGTGGTGTGACAAGTATGGAGCCCCTGATGTAGGGAGAAGCAGGACCCAGAAGAGTGGCCCACGCTCAGGGGGCCAGTGTGAAGGGGCCAAAAAGAAGATGAGAAGATGAGCCTTAGGGGAAGAGGAGATATAAAATCTCCAAATGCCATGGGGAAGAGAGGTTGCCTTATTCAGGGGGTGACTCAGAGGACAGAATCAGGACAGAAGGACAGAGGTGTCATGAAGGGAAATCTCAGCTCTGGCAACCAGAGAAGTGGCCTGGTGAGGTAGTGAGCTCCCCGCCCCTGGCCACATTCCAGCAGACAGGGATACTGCAGAGGGGACCCAGCGCTAGTCTGGGGAGAACACAGAGCTTCCCCAAGGTTCCTCACAGGCGGGGCGCCCATGGGGGTGGGCCACGGGGGCTGCCACAGGGTGTCACTCACTCTTCATGTCGTCCAGGTCCGCGGAGCCCAGCATCTGGGCCTCCGCCTCGTCAGTGGGCACCTGCTGCTCCGGGCCACCTGGGCTACCCAGGGCACTGCCTGGGCACAGCCGTTCCCGAAGGTCATAGCTGGCCGACGGGCTCCAGGGCCGGCTCTTCTCCCCAGCGACTCGGGAGGCCCGGGCCCGGGGGCTCGGGGAGCTGAGGAGGCACCATGGCAGCCTTGGACTTGACAGGGAACCATGGTGGAGATGGGCCAGGTTAGGGGGTTCCTTTGCCCTCCTCCAGTTTGGGGTGGGGCCTGGAATAGCCCCCTGGGCACTAGACACAGACTCCTTCTGGGCAGAGAAGGAAGCTAACGTCCAGCTCCCTGCCCCCACCACACCAGTCCCCCCCTTCCTCTCTGTCCTTCCCCCTCTAGCCCTGTCCTCTCTAGTGACACCTTCTCTCTCCTCTTTGTCAGTCATGTGGATAGAGAGGGAGGCGTGGCCCTCCCCGCTTCCTCCGCCCCCTCTCCTCTCCTCCCCTCTTCCCCGGGGTCAGAGCTGGGGACAATCCCCAGGGTCAGGAAGAAGCCTGGGACCTGCTCTGGGCTGGATGCCAGTACCTGACTGACTGCTGGGGGCTCTTGTCAGAGCAAGGGCCCACCGAGGGCAGGGGCTTGGTGAAGGCAGCCTTCCCGGAGAGGCCAGGACTGTCATCCTCGTCACTTCCAATGGAGAACTGTGGACAAAGCAGAGTGCCTGGGTCCCTGCCCAGACTCAGCCCCCAACCCCCGACTCTGCTTCCCCCAGGCAGCCCCAGCCCCCTCTGCTTCGTCTTCCTTCCTCTCCTCTCTGCACCCCTCCCTGAGGAGTCAGTGCTCCTTCGGGGGCAGACCCATACCTTTGCTTTCTGTGGGGACCCTGAGGGCGGGGGCTCCACAGGTTCTGCCTCAGATTCCCCTTCCTCTTCCTCCTCCTCCTCCTCCTCCTCTTCCTCCACTCCGGCTGCCCCCTCCTCCTGGATGGGAGGGGTCCCCTCAGAGGGGGGAGCAGAGGTCTTCTCCTTCTTCCTCTTCCTCCTGGTCTGCCGGGCAGAGGTGGGGGGCAGTCGCCGCAGCTTGTGGGGTGGAGGCAGGCGCGCCGAGAGCGGGTGGTGGGTGTGGTGGGATGTGTGCCGGTGAACTGGGGGTGCAGGAGAGCTGGTTGGGGTCCCCACAGCAGAAGGGGGCCCCTCACCACCCTAGGGGCACACACCTTATTCTAGCTCAGGGCCTCAAACAAGGGCACCCTAGTCCCTCCTCGAGAGCCAGGCTCCCCCCGACACCTGTATCCACGTCCTGCCATTGGTAAGGCCTGGCAGAGCAGGGGAATGGGCCTAAGGGAGAAGGTCGTGAAAGGGGGTCTCGGGGAAATAGGACACGATACAGCAAGGGGGGAAGGCAGAGTCAGAGCTGAGGGAGGAGGCAGAGAGAAGAGAGCAGGGCCAGAGGTATGGCAGAGACTTGGGGAAGACGAAGGTCACGGAGGGAAGCCTCAGGCCCATCTCCCTGTGTCTCCCCTGCGTCTGGGGCCCGGTCCCCTGGAAGGTGGACAGGCGATGGGTGAGTGAGGCAGGATGACTTAACATGGCATGGTGGCCCAGCACAGCGTCCAGCACAGCGTCCAGCACAAGATGGCACTGGGTGACCAAGCCAGTGGTGAGCACGGTGATGGTGGCAATGAAGGTGATGGTGGTGAGGGCGGCCACACTAGGGGTCCCCAGGCTACCCACACTCAAAGTCCCGCTCGCTGTAGCTGCGGCTGGGCTTCTCAGGGTCCCAGGCCGGGGGCTTGCTGATGAGGTCCCCAAACCTGCTCACAGCCAAGGTCTTGCCCAAGTCATCGTCCTCCTCCTCCAGGTCTGGACTCAGAGGGGGCTCCTCCAAGGGCACCCGGACCTGCAGGCTCAGACAGCCTCTCCTAAGGACCCTTGACCCAAGAATGCCCCACATCTCCCCCCCCCACCCAACTCCCAGCCCTGGCTGTGGGCGGGGGAGACCAGCGGGCTCCACCTTCAACAACCCCCTCTCCCTGAGCCCCAGGCTTGGGTCAGCATCCCAGGCTCCCCGGGCTTGGGAGGGGAGGGGGCAACAGAACTGAAAAATACCAAAGCGCCCCCCCCCCCACCCCATACCCTCCAACCCAGCTCCATCCCTGGATCTGGGGGTCCCAAGGTCGGCCAGAGGACTCCCCTCTCCTCTTTGGGGGTCCCTCCCGTCTTCTTCCACCCCCGCGCGCGTCAGTCACCTGGGGTAGGGGGGAGGCGCCCCCGGGCGGCGGGATCACTCCGTTGGCCATGGCCGGGGAGGCGACTTGGGAGCCTTGCTCACTGAGGGACCCGTGACCCGGTTGAGAAGAAGGGGGCGCTGCAGGGGCCTAGTGAGGAGCCCTGGGGGAGGAGGGCGGGGTCAGGAGCCTCGCGCGGCCGCCCTCTCCCCCTCGCCGAGCCCGATCCCCCCGCCCGCCCGCGCGCCCATCCGAGGCCCCGCCACGCCCGGGACACTCCGGGGCCCCGGCCCTGGTCCTGGCCCGCCGCGCCCCGCCCTGCGGTACCTCGGGGCTCCGGAGCGTGCGGGGCCAACGCCGGCCGCCGCGCCCCATCTCCCGCGCGCGCTCCGGGGCCTGGCGCCGCGCAGGGCCGGACGGCCGGGGGGCGCCCGCGGCGGCGGCAAGCCGGGCCGGCCGGGCGGACGCAGGCGCCGGAGCCCGCAGCCCGGGGCTCCACCTCCTCGCGCTCGGCTCCGCAGCTCCGCCGCCACCACCGCCGCCGCCGCCGGGCCGCACAATGGGAGCGGGCGGGCCGTGACTCACTCCGCCCCGGCCGGCCCGGCCCCCACGCGCGAGCCCCCGCAGGACCCACCCTGCCCGCCAGCCCCTTCTCCCGGCGCCCCACGCATGGCCGGGGGCGGGTGCACGGCCCTACATTCCCACAATCCCCAGATCGCTCCCCCACTTTGCTTTTAGCCTCCCCTCCCTCCCCTCAGGAGCCCTGGAGGCGACCGACACAAGCCCCTCCAACCTTGGGAACTGGGCTCACAGACACCGGAAGGCAGCCCCCACGTCCCCCTTTGGTCCCAATATAGCCTCAGATGCCTGGCTTCTGCCACCGGGCACCACCCAACATTTGACCTTGACACATCACCTCCCCTCCCGGGTTTGCCCCTCTGTGGCCTGGAGTAGGAGTGTTCCAGGGTTCCATCCAGCTCTAAGATTCTGTAGCCCAGTTGCCACAGCCCCCCTCCCCACCTACACTCCCTGAGGTCACTTCTCCTTTTCCAAGGTCATATCTCCTTTTCCAAGGTCAAAGGTCTGTGGAAGGAACTGCCGGATCCCAATTTGATCCTCCGGTGTCTGGCTGAAATTGGGCACCCAGCCCCAGGCTACATCCATAACAGCCCCTCAATAAAATGTGTTGAAGATATAGTGCAGCCACCTCCCCAATCTTTGGGAAGACAGAAGACGATGTGGGGGCAGAACCGGGAGGGAGCTAAAGGGCAGGGGAAGGTGAGCCAGCCCAGGAGAGGGGAATAAACGCCTGCAGAGAAGGGGTATGGGGGACAGGGTGCTGGACAGGATGGTGCTCTGCGTGGGAAAGAGGTTTAACCTTGTGACCTTGGGCATGTTATATACGCTCTCCTACCCCTGCCCTCATCTGGCTCTCAGCTCAATTCAAGAGATTTTCGACACCGAGAGCCACACAAGGGGAGAGGGGAGGGCAGTGAGGGCCTGTGAACACCCACTTGGCTTTGCACTGCACCAGACCCTCTGCAAACTCGTTTCAGCCTTCCCACAACAGAGATGCAGGGAGGCTGATTACCCTGCCATGGTCACAGCTGGGAAGCAGGCTGCCGAGCAGGTCTCGGGGGGTGTGTACAGGGTGACTGTCCGAACCACAGCCATTTAACTGCCCCCAGCCTCTTACATCGAAAGAAATGTGCTCGGCCTCCCCATCTTGCAGGGCGGGCGGTCATTGAGAGGATGAAACAAGACGCCAGTGTGAGTCAGCTGTGTGCCAATGGAGCATGTGGAACTGTGCCCCAGAACTCCGGGAGTGACACCCATCTGTTATGGATTGAATTGTGTCCCCACCAAATTTAATGTCAAAGTTCTAACCCTGGGCACCTCTGAAGGTGGCCTTATATGGAAACAGCCTAGTCAGACTGGGGTAGGGTGGGCTCCTTTTCCAAAAGGACTGGTGTTGTCATAAAAGGGGGAGATTTGGACACAGACGCACACTCAGGGAGGACACCATGTGAAGACAGAGTTGGATGCCACAAGCCGAGGAGCTACTAGAAGCTGGGAGAGAGGCCTGGAACAGATCCTTCTCTAACATTTTCAAGAGGGAACATAGCTGTGCTGACATCTTGATCTCAAGCTTCCAGTCACCAGAACTCTGAGCTAAATCTCTGTTGTTTAAGCCTCTCAGTCTACGGTGCTTTCTTACGGCAGCCCTAACACGCTGATATGCCATCCCAAACCTTTATACTCGGAGCCAGGTGACTCGGTCCCAAGACTCTATCTGGAGGGATGTTTGCACAGGGCCCTCACCTTCTTAGAGATACTCAAGAGCCTTGGTGCCTTTTCCAGTGGGGAACATTGCAAAGGGCTCTGTTCAGTCTACCTCTGACCCCTTGGTCGTCCTCATGGCCCCGTCCCTGGCTTCTAGGCTGCAAACTTGGTATCCAAGTTTGGGGGAAATGCTGATGGCCATTGGCTGTTTCATGCCAACTCACCCCATTAGACATCAGGGAATGCTCCATTTCTCCCACTTCAGATGTCCTGGCCTCCTGGAGGCTTTCCCAGTTGTGTTCTCCCGCACCTGTAATTGTCAATCCCCAACACAACGTTCCCAGTGGAGTCTTTAATCCTGCGACAAGCGTGCTTCTTGCATACTCAAAGAATGGCCACTGTGTGTGCGAGACAAAGGAAACAGGAAAGGTGACCAACGCAGAAACTCAGAGTACCCCACTGGCACCCTTCTCCTCAGCCCAGACTGACTTGAATGCCCGCACCCTCCATGTTGAGGCCCAGAACACTTGTCTGACACATGTACCACCACCAAGGCCGGTCCCGTATGTCCAAGAGCTCAGAAGCCACGCCACCACACCACCCGGATGCAGACACACGAGCACATCGTCCTCTAGGGTTCCTCACAAATGGACCAGGAGCCCTCGGGGTGGGTCCTCCCCTAGCCGTTCCCTGCAATCACAGTCTTGTGACCAAGCACGTTGGGAACCAGCCTGACATAGTGGATATTTGTCCTCTGCAGCCACCCAAACCTTGGCAGACCCTCTACATTTTTGGTCGTTGCCCATGAGTACTGTCCCTCCAAGGTCAAAGCCGAGTGCCCCTTGCCGGACTCCCTTGCAGCTAGGGTACAGACACAACCTGGGTTCCACCAAGCAGACTTGCCTGTGCGAGACCTGAAATCAGAAGTGAGCACAGGAGTGGAGGCGGGTGGGTCCTCTGAGAGCAGCAGTGCTGCTTTTGCTGGAGAAGCTGTACTGATGGGGCCGGTCGTTATTCCTCTCTATTCCTCCCCCAAATACCACCTAACGTTCGTTATTTCCTTTAACAAATTCCAGCTTGAAGTAGCTCAGCATTCTGACTGATAGAATCGGGGAAATGGGTCTGAGTCCAGGGCACGGGCTAAGCAGGCACCAGGCATTAACAGTACCAATACCAGGGAGCTGGGGGCAGGCCCATGAGAGAATGACAATCTTTTTTTTTTTTCTTTTTTGAGAGAGGGAGAGTGTCTTTTTTTTTAAGTTTGTTTGAGGTGGGGGATGGGCAGAGAAGGAGAGAGAGAATCCCAAGCACGCTCCACACTGTCAGCACAGACCCAACGCGGGGCTTGAATTCATGAACCATGAACCGAAATCAAGAGTTGGACATTTAACCAGCTGAGCCACCCAGGCGCCCCGAGAGAGAGAATCTTAAGCAGGCTCCATGCCTAGCGCAGAGGTCAACATGGGGTTCAGTCTCATGACTGTGAGATTGTGACCTGAGCAGAAATCAAGAGCCAGACATTCAACTGACTGAGCCACCCAAGTGCCCCAAGATGACCATCTTATTAGCAGACCTGGGCAGTCTCTGTCCTCTTATTACTATGTCACTCCTCACCAACTCTATTCCTTAATCTGTTGTGTTTTTCTTTAAGTTTATTCATTTGGGGTGCCTGGCTGGCTCAGTTGGAAAAACATGAAATTCTTGATTTGGGGGATGATGAGTTTGAGCCCCACATTAGAGGATTAAATAACCTCTAGAGGATTACTTAAATAAACTTTTTAAAAATAAAAAATAAAAACTGGTGCAGCTGCTCTGGAAAAGTGTGGAGGTTCCTCAAAAAATTAAAAATAGTTCTCCCCTATAACCCAGCAATAGCACTGCTAGGAATCTACCCGAGGGATACAGGAGTGCTGATGCATAGGGGCACTTGTACCCCAATGTTTATAGCAGCACTCTCAACAATAGCCAAATTATGGAAAGAGCCTAAATGTCCATCAACTGATGAATGGATACAGAAATTGTGGTTTATATACACAATGCAATACTACTTGGCAATGAGACAGAATGAAATCATGCCATTTGCAGCAACGTGGATGGAACTGGAAGGTATCATGCTGAGTGAAATCAGTCAGAGAAAGACAGATATCATATGTTTTCACTCATATGTGGATCTTGAGAAACTTAACAGAAGACCATGAGGGAAGGGAAGGGGAAAAAAAATAGTTACAAACAGAAAGGAAGGGAGGCAAACCATAAGAGACTCTTAGAACAAAGAACAAACTGAGGGTTGATGGGGGATGGGGGACAGGGGGAAATGGGTGATGGGCACTGAGGAGGGCACCTGTTGGGATGAGCACTGGGTGTTGTATGGAAACGATGAACCATGGGAATCTACCCCCAAAACCAAGGGCACACTTTATACACTGTATGTTAGCCGATTTGACAATTATATTAATAAATAAATCAATAATAAAATGAGTTTTAAAAAATAAATAATAAAGTTAAAATAAAATAAAGTTGATTTTTCTTTAGTAATCTCTACACCCAACGTGAGGTTCAAACTCATGACGCCCCAAATCAAGAGCCACACGCTCTTCTGACTGAGTCAGCCAGGCGGCCCTCCATTCCCTAACCTTCACGATACACAATAATGACTTCATTACCTTAAATGTTGGTTGTGCTATCCTGGTTATAAACCACTTTAATATTCATAATCTCATTAGTCCACAACAACCTTCTGAGGTAGAGTGTCTTAATCCCATTTGACATGAGAGAGAGAGAAAGGGCTCAGAAAGTTGAAGTGATTTGCCCATGGTCCAGGGCTCTGGAGACAGCATGGCCAAGAATTGAACCCAGGGGTGGGGAGCCTGGCTGGTTCAGTCGTTAGTGCATACGACTCTTAATCTTGGGGTTGTTTGAGCCCCATGTTGGGTGTAGAAATTACTTTTTAAAAAATCTTTAAAAAAAAAAAAATTCAACCCAAGGGCTTCTGGTTTCATGTGCAATATTCATCCCCATACATTACAGTGGCCCCAGCCCCACCCCCATGTCCTGACGTCCTCCTGCAACTGTTGAACTTTCCGCGTCACGAGCACAAACTGTGCCATCCATGAGAACAGAAATTCCAGATGAATTTTTTAAGGAGATTGCACCTTTGCTACCAGAGGCTGCAGAGGGGAGTGGTTAAGCATGAGATGGCTAGAGCCAAGCAGCCTGAGTTCACAGCCCAGCTCTGCCACCTGACAATCACATGACCTTGAGCAGGTTATTTACCCTCACCGGACCTCAGATTCCCCATCTGTAAAATGACAATAATAATGGGGTTGTTGAAAGAATGAAATGAGTTCATCCATGTAAAGCACTTACAACAGTGCCAGGCACATAGTAAATGCTCAGTAAATGTTAGCTAGCTTCAATCCCATTACAAATCTAAGAGACACGGTATGGAAAAGACCTCGGGTAACTTAAACTACGAAAAGTGACGAAATGTACACACACGAAGTAAGTGGGAATGGTCTTACACTTAAAAGGACCGTAAGTCAGTCTTCCAGCCAAACTGGGTACTAGTCATGCGAATTCAAAGACAGAGAGCTCCAGAACAGCTTTTATCCCCACCAGGATAGATTCTGACACTCCTTGGCCAGTGGACCAAACTTTGCTCTGGTAATCGTCCCTCAGCAGACTGGAGAGCTTCTAGAAGATGGGAGGGTGTGGGTTCATATGTGCTACCGACGGAGCCAGTTGCCGTTTCAACTGGCCTAGAATTCCCTCTGGCCAAGCAAGAGTCCCTCACCCCTGTTCCCCAGAGCTGAACACCCAGTGCCATTTGTGGTTGACTGGCCAGCCTCGTGATGAGTAAGACCTTATTTTTACAAGAGAGATACCATGGCTCGAGAAAGAGCCCCAACTCTGGAGTTGGGCTAAAACAAAAATAAAACAAAATATCAGTTCAATGCTTGGCACAGAACAGGTGCTCGACAAATGTCATTCTTATTTACTATTGTTATTTGCAGTGGTTCTGCCATAACCCGTGTCCCTCAGCAAACCTGGACTCAGATCTGAAACAAATCCAATCTCAGGAGGGCACTGCCTCTCCCGGAAGGTTTTTCCACCCCTGCAGAGCCCACGTTTCAGCTTTGGATATACGGATTCTTTGTGGCTAGACTGACATTTTGACACAGAAGCTTAGGTCCTTTTGCTCTCCTCCCCCAACCCGCCTGAGCAGACAGCTTGCTTTGAATTTTGGTTTTTGAGAATGGGTACGACAGAAGCCTGCAAGCCTTTCCGTCTTCTGCACTCAGAGTCGAAGTCTCAGGAAACCGAGGGAGGTTTGCAGAGGGGGAAAAAGAAGGGGTTAGCGAGACATGCGGTGTCTTGGCCAGAAAGGGGTGGAGGGTCCAGAGGTTGTCACAGACCCTTCGCCTCCCCCGGTCAGCAAAGCAGGAGGAGGTTCTCCCAAGATGTGGGGAATGGGGAGGGTGAGGTCAGTGAGCCCCGCCAACCTCATGGGATGGGGGCTTGAAATAAAAGTTTGAAAATGTTTTGGTGGGGACATCTTCTTGGTGGCTCAGTCGGTTAAGCATCTGACGTCGGCTCAGGTCATGATCTCACAGTTCTTGAGTTCGAGCCCTGAGTCAGGCTCTGTGCTGACAGCTCAGAGCCTGGAGCCTGCTTCAGATTCTATCTCTCCCTCTCTCTCTCTGCTCCTCCCCTGCTCATGCTCATGCTCCGTCTCTCTCTCTCTCTCTCAAAAATAAACATTTACAATTTTTTAATTGAAAAAAAAAAAAAAAGAAGAAAATGTTTTTGTAAAGCAGGGTTTCAGGCATACCCAAGTGTGTAAACCAAAACCCACACACTCACTCTATACATCAGGTGTTGGATGTACCTCTGTGAAAAAAATCAGCCATGCTCCCTGCCTTTGGGCTGTTTATAGTCAACAGACAAGCAACACATAAGTGTATTACAAAACATGGCAAGTGCCCGTTACAGAGACCACTGAGGTGGCACAGCTAAGGATACGCTCTGGAGAGAGGGGACGATTGAGCAAAGGCCATGAAGGGTATGGGGGGGAAGCAGGGCAAACGAGAGCATTCCACGCAAAAGGAAGAGCTTGGGGAAGGCCGGGTGGCAGGAAAGAAAAGGCATGGATATTTGGGTGTGGAGGGTCTGGATGGTGTCCTTCTGGCAGGACGTGGTACCCCTGGAGCCTGGAGCCACCAGGAGACGGATTTAAAAGGACTGAGGGTGGGGGCACCTGGCTGGCTGAGTCGGTAAAGCATACAATTCTCGATCTCAGGGTTGTGGGTTCGAGCCTCACGTTGGGTGCAGAGATTACTTTAAAAAAATAAGATCTTTTTCAAAAATAATAATACAGTGACTGAGGGTGAGCCAGGGTGGACAGTCTAGAAGTCTAGAAGACAGTCGAGTCTAGAAGTCTAGAAGGTCGAAGAGGCAAGAAATACCATTTAGGAAAAAGAGGGGTCCTGACTGGGATCTGGCATCCCCTTGGTGAGAATCTTAACCTTCCTTGCCCTGAGCCTCTTGTTTCCTCACCTGTAAAACAGAGATCATGCTTCTCCCTCAGGGCTGTACTGAGGGCAACGGCGTCACTGAGATGATCAGTGCAAAGACCAGCACAAAGCAGGTGCTCCAAAATGGAGGTTATACTTCCCCGCTGTAGTCTTACCCACCCTTCGTGCGCCGGCTCCGAGGCGCCGTGTCCCACTCGCTTGCCAGACTGGAAGCTCCTTGAGAGCAGGAGCACGTCTGATTCGTCTTTATTCTCCACCCTCCCATCTTCTCTCCAGAGAGCCTGGCTCATTTTAAGAGCTCAATAAATGTCGTGGAATTGAAGACAAGTGCGCGAGTAATTATAGTAACTAATAAACTGAGGAATGTTTTTGCGGAGGACAGAGAAGTCCCCGCGTCCAAGATGATCAAATGACAGAGGACGGGCCAAGAAAAAAACATGCCATGGCCTGCTTGCATCCCCAGCAGTGTCCGAGCTCCCCTCCGAAGCACCCTGGGCAAACAGCCACTCGTGAACAAGCGGGTGGTCAAGATGTAGGTTTCTTCTGATTACAAAGGGCATTTCTAGGCAACAAAGCGGGCTGTGATAACTCGCAGGCAGTTTGTTGAAACCAGCATTTATTTACTGCTTTCTGGCTCACACAGCACTTCCACGTGCATTACTGCACTCCACAATTTGGTGAACTGGCAAGTTATGGATGAGTCTCATCCTCGCTGTAGATCGAGGTGCCACGGATCGGTAAGGACAAGTGACCTGCCCGGGGTGGAATAGTCAGCCACAAAACTAAGGCATAAGCCTGGACCTTCTGGATCGAATCCACCGTGCCTTTCCCTGGATGACCATCACCCCACGCGCACTCGTGAGCACACCGATGCAAAATACCGCACGCACCTGCAGACAGGCAACGCGCAGCCCAGCACTGTGGCTGAACTTCCAACCACACCTAAGCGATCCGGGGAGGGTCTTCTCAGAAGCCACCGCGGCATCCTGGCAAAGGGGGAGGGATATGACTCTTCATTCCACGTGAAGTGACCCATCAGCAAGGGTGGACCCTGTCTCATTGAGAGAGAAAGAAAGAGTCTTCGAGGTGACCTACTCCCCACCTTCCAAAGTCTCAGGAGTCGTCTATACCACTCAGTTTAGGGGGCACCTGGCTGGCTCAGTCAGTGGAACGTGAGACTCTTGATCTCAGGGTCGTGAGTTCAAGCCCCATGTTGGGAATGGAGTTTACTCAAAAAGTAAATAAAATAAAATTTTAAAAATAAAAAAATAAAAATAAATGAAAACTTTTAAGTTTTGGCCACTGACCGCGTAGGGCCTCATCTAAGTTTTTAAATATTACTTTTGCGGGCGCTTGGGTGGCTCAGTGGGTTGAGCATCCAATTTTGGCTCAAGTCATGATCTCGCAGTTTGTGGGTTCGAGCCCCATGTCGGGCTCTGTGCTGACAGCTCAGAGCCTAAAGTCTGCTTCAGACTCTGTGTCTCTCTCTCTCTCTGCCCCTTCCCTGCTCATGCTCTGTCTCTCTCTTTCTCTCTAAAAAATAAACATTTTTAAAAAATCAATAAATAAAATAAATATTACTTTTGAATCATACCTTTAGGGGGGTTAAAAATATTTTTAAAATAAAAAGAGCCTCAATACCATCCCTGACCCCCTCTGCCTTGTTCTCATCTTCATCCCCATCACAACTTGTCCCTCTGGAATTCACTTACACAAACAGAAATAAATATGAATATATACATTTCATCTCTTCCTACCTTATTTCTACAGAAAATGTGGCATAGTGCTGTTAGTGACGTTTTTAGGGAGTGACTCCTTTCTCTCCACTGCTTCAGGCCTGCACTGCCAGCAAGCCCAAGGCCAGACAGATGATCAATGAGCACTTGTTAGAGGGGAAAGGCCAGACTGGATGGACAGGTCGATGCCTGGGGCCAGTCCAGGGCGTGAGAGGCCAGTGCTTGCTGACGGCCATCTGTGCACAAGCATCAGTAGCAAAGCAGGTCCTATCCGCTCAGAGGGCAGCAGAGTGTCAGAAGCGGGTGCATCCTGGCACCTGGTGAGGCGTGGCGCTAAAGGCCAGATGCTTCCGAGAGTGGTAATGGTAATGGCCTCACCATCGTCCACTTCTTTGGTGGCTCATACCAGCACCTGTCTTCTGGGTCACCAAAGAAAGAGCAACCACAGGACAAAGGGTGCAGAGGACTCCACTGACTTGTTAAAGAAGACAAAGAAGCCCGTAGAGATTTTAGGCACAAAGAAATGGAAGAAGTTCCTCGTGAACTGCACCAGCCTCACACCGCTTTGCAAATCACGCTACGATGACTAAACATTAGTCTGCCCCATAGGGACCGTCTGACGGGACTTCTGGAGAAGTCCTTATAAATGGGCCCGACCTTTCTGAACCGTAGCTCTGGGCCAGCGGCTGGAGAAGGTCTCTCTTGGGGCCAATACCGGCTTGTTCGCAGATGGTGCAAAAGTGCTGATGGGGAAGGGGGTGTGCACACCACCAAGAAAGTGGACTAATCTTTTTGGGAAGTTTTAATTTGCTTCAATTAAAAATTCAGGCCAGCTCTGAGCCAACAGAAGTAGGTGAACTTATTTTATGAACCTCTGCACAGTCCTTTTGCAGGCCTGTCACCGAGGGACCTCCACCCTAGCCAGCATTTCCCGACTGGTCAGTTCCAAGATTCACACCGCTTCCTCTCCACTCTCCAGCTAGACCAGACCAGGATCCGGCTGGGGAAGCAGGAGACAGAAGCCATCTGGCTCTGAGGTGCAGAAGAAACCCCCTCTCTGGGGCCTCGGCTCAGGTCTGCCAGGTCTGGGTCATTTCTATTATACTGATGGCTCTTTTCTTAGGCGAATTGGCTCTACATCTCATGATCAAAGGGTGTAGGAAACACCTGGGAAAATGAGCTGCTTTAAACGACGTACGGACCATAGTAAGGGCTCACTAAGCCATAGCTGTTAGGTTATTACCTCCCTCATTATTTTGAGGTGTGCCTCTATAAATCCTCAAGGGAGCTTTACATATTGGCACCACCAGCCCCTCTCAGCAGTCCTGACCCAGAGAAGGTAGGTGATTTCCTGGAGGTAGTTTATGGGCTGCTGGAGAAGCCCTCCTGCCCTGACGTGTGCTCTAATGGGCTCTGCGGTAGGACCTGTGTCCTATTAACCAATCAAGTGAAGGAATAAATAAACTCATCCTTTCAGTGTACTTAGGAATAAATATGCTTCAGGACAGGAACAATGCTGACCCACATGAGGGTCAGAAAAGGCAGAATTAAGGAGGGGGTCTTAACCAGGATCAAAGGCTTCTCCCTCCCAGGGCCCCACAGTTCCTTCACCTCCTCAGAACTCAGGGGCTTCTCGGGGTGCCTGGGTGGCTCGGTTTAGCGTCCAACTCTTGATTTGAGCTCAGGTCATGGTCCCAGGGTCACAGGATAGAGCCCTGCGTCAGACTCCAGGGCTGAGCACGGAGCCTGCTTGAGATTCTCGCCCTCAATCTCTCTCTTTCTCTCCCTGTGCCCTTCCCCCCCACTCATGCTCTTGCTGTCTTTAAAATAAATTAGACGGAAAAAAAATTAAAAAAAAAAAAGAATCTAGGGGCTTCTCTCTTGTACTTTTGCTGTCTCGTGAGCAGGGTTTGAGGCTGAGTGACAGGCCTCCAGTGGCATTGATTATTTCCCATACGACTCCACCCTCTGGAGCCCCAGGGTTTGCAGAGGCTGGCTGGGTCAAGGGTAGAACTGGGGCACAGTCTTCTCTAGCCTACAGCACACCCCAACCCCAGGCCCCACCTTGGACTCCCCCAAAGCAGCTTTCCAGTGATGCCTGACCCAGTTTCCAGAGCACGTCCCTCCCCCATGAACCCTAAATCGAAGGCCTTCTAGTGGAGAGGAGTAACCCCCAGACCACTAACAAAGAAACCATACGCCCCTGCTCTCTAGGTCCACACCTTCCACACCCTTCTATGTGGACTTTTCCAATTGTAACAGATGAAAATTCCAGAAAACATGGCAGTCTTCCAAATTCAGGTATGCAAAAATGTGGTTTTCTTGACAACTCAACCCTATCCTTGTAATGAGCCCCCATTTCCAACCAACGGAGAAGTTAATCTGTTAACATTCAAGTCAAGTCAGCCTCATCAGTGATTTCAATTCAAGCAACCCAAATTTAACTTGGTCATATCCCCATCTGGGGGCTGGACCTACACCACCCTCCGGCTGTGCTGCTGCAAGGACCCGGCCAAGCTCTCTAGCACGCTTTCCGTGCACTTCCCCGCACTTCCGGGAACCCACAGGATCCTCTGGGCCCCCTCCCCTTTCCATTCGAGAGAAATCTGGGCAACTGTCTCCAGCCCTATCTTGCCACGTCCTTCCAAAAGGCCGGCTCTGTGTGTTCTCGTGGCACAGGGAACATCTGACTGGTCACTGTCTTCCCTAGTTCCAAACACGGAGCTAGGCACAGGGCCCCTCCACCCTGAGAGCCCCCAGCAGCCCGGGGGATCGTTCCTTCACTGCTCCTAATGCCCTTCTGTAAACACTCTCCCCTCTCTCCCCTGCAGAGCTCTTAGTCTCTTTATGGTCCCTCTCAAGTCTCTTCTTACTGTTTAGCCCTTTGACTTAAAACCTAAGGATCGTCATCTCTGTTCTCTACAGTTCTGCTGGAAGGGGTGAAAATCACCCATGAATTAATACTTCACCTAACATCTCGCTACACCCTGGAGGAAAGAGAAACTTCAGATACACTCCATCTGGCTCACCTGTCCTGCACGAATCTAGGATTACGCAGGGCAGGGTGGGCAGTGGTCCCTCTCTGTGAACTGTGAGTGGGGCCGGGCACAGAGGCCCACCCATGGCAGGGAATGGGAGGCAGTGAGGCTCTGTGGTTTGCTGACTGCCCAGGCTTTGAAGTCCTACGAGTCTGGACTCATCGGGTCTCCGCCCTTTACTGATAGGACGTTGAAGAAGTCATTTAGCTCCTGTAAGCCTATTTCCTTCAACAAGACGCCACCCACTTCAGGACTCCTGTGAGGAGCTACCATCCCTAAGCACTTGGCTCAGGGCCTGGCATATAAATGCTCCATAGATGAGAGCCACCCCAAAACCACACAACAGACTCAGCCAGAGCCCAGCTTCTGGGTTGAAGGGAAGCTTGACTTAAGCCCTCAACACTCCTTCCCCAAGCTCTCCTCCCAGGGCCTCTGTGCACAAACATGTGGGTGCCACTCCTCCCGCTGCGCGCATTCCTGGGTGCAAAAGTCAGGTCCCAAGTCAGGCTGGCTCAAGTCAGGGTGCGGATTTACACAATTAAGACCCTTTCTATGGCTTGTTACTTGCTTCAAATTAGCTTAAACCAAAAGAGAGACAAAGGGAAGAAAAAAGGAGGGGGTTTCCTTTAGTTCACATAACCCAAAGTTCCAGGGGCACCTGCTTCCAGGCATGACTGGACCCGGGAACTCCAAAGACACCACCAGGACTTGGTCCTGCCCGCCCCGTCTCTCGGCCCTGTCCTGTCTCTGCGCAGTTCCACTCTCAGGAAAGCTCTCCCCTCACAGCCAGCAGCTCCAGGCTTCCTCTCAGCACCCCTCACGGGGGAAACGTACCTCTTTCCTGGGTGTTCCGGCAACCAGACCAAGTCACATGAGCATCCCTGAACTGATTGCTGCGGCTACAGAGACAGAGGTGAAGGAGCAGGGTCAACCCAGCCAGGCCACCAGGCTGAGCGAGGAAGTGCTCAGAGAAGAGGTAGGAGCGGCAACCCACAGAATGCCAACCACTCCCTCCGCAGCCCAACTCCACACACCCTCTCCCCAGACACCGTCTCATATCGGGCACCTCCTGCCAATGACCCGAGAGCTTCATTAGTTTCCAACGGTAATCCGAGACAGTGAGAATCGAACTGGCCCGACTGTTCGTTAGGCAGTGATTTCCACATCAGGCCCTGTAACAGGCACTGCTGGCTGAGGACTGGGGCCCACGAGTCAGGGGTGCTACTTGCTCCCATCAGCCAGGGCAGAGTGGGGTTGGAGATGGGGTCTCACAGAAAAAGCAAGGCTGCTTGCGCTGTCCACTGAGGGAGAGCTATGGGTGGGGTAGTTTCTGTTGGAAGAGAGAAAGGAGCGGCAGGCTGCATGAATGACACATGTCAATACCTCCATGGCCTCTGGAATGGAAACAATTTATTGATACCTGAGACACTGTGCAGGAGACACGTTCCTACTGACCACTTAGCTTGACCCCTTGGGCCAGACCAGGCCAGGCAACTTCTCTCACCCTTCCCTTGGGTGAGATGACCCTTTCCTGGGTCATTCTGGGGCCTCACTGAGCGTCCAAAGGCTGGAGAAGTCCACAGCCAGAGTCTGGAGAGACAGTCTGCAGCCGTGGCTCCTAAGGCCAAAGCGGGGTCGGCAAGGAAGCCTCACCGGTCAAGATCTAGAGCCTCCTGGGTCACAGTCCGGAGTCCGATGGAAAACAACTCCTCCCAGGGCTCCCGGATCCAGGCCAACAGGGCCGTCAGCTGCTCAGGACACACAACCCGAAGTGCCCAAAAACTCTCCAGCCGGGACACCTGGCAGACAAAGTGGCGGTGAGGTGAGGCTCACAGAGGACCCACCGCCCCTCGACTCAAAGGCGTCTTTCCTTCCCCAAGCCTGTGTCACTCCCTGTAGGAGACCCTGACTTTGAGCTTTTTAAACAGAACGCAATCAACACTTACTGGAGGCCCCCCAGAAGGCTTTCACATTTACTATCTTGTTCTTTTAATCCAGCATTTTTCAGAATATAAGTTCTGGAGTCAGTTCCAAGGAATTGGCTGGAGTTCAATTTCTGCATCTACCACTTGTGACCCAGGCAAGTAAGTTAATGTCCCCAAGCCTCAGTTTCTCCATCTGTAATAGGCCTAATGAGAGTACTCCTCCCACTGAGGCTGTGAAAACCAGATGGCTGGCACTGGGGCCCAATCGAACACGAACTCCAAGCGGCAGCCGGTGCGTCATGAAAGGCTTCCCAGGCAACACAAAGCCAGGCTCCAGGTCCATGGGGTTCCCATGGCTGTCTCCCCCGCCTCTACCTGCTGCTGATCCAGACACCCAGCGAGCCCCCCAGTTCCCTGCACCCCACTTCTCCATGCTCCCTCCAGCATGACTGCCCATCACATCCACACTGCCCCCAATGCCCAGCCCTCCTAGACTCATTTCCCACACTGCCCACCACCCTTGTCCTCATCTCTCTCTCTCTCTCTCTTTCTCTCTCTCTCTCTCACACACACACACACCTCGTCATAGAAGACCAGTCGCAGGTCCCCCGGGGCCGTGCGATACAGCAGCACCGAGCTCAGGCTGCTGAGTGGCCACTGCTCCCTGACATGCACAGAAGGGCCCAGCCCCAAGGGCAGGGACTTCTCAGAAGCTTCACCAGATGGTGCTGGAAGAGGAGGCTCTGCCTGGGACCCTGCCACGTCCTCCTCTAACAGGTACAGGGTGGACAGAGTCATCAACAGGGACACAGGGCAGGTTGCAGGACCTAGAGGGAAAGAGACAGGGCGAGGCCCAGGGTGGAAAGCCGCAGAGGAGCCCAGATCCCCGGGGCAGCATCCCAGTGCACTTGAGAGGAGTGAACCACACCCTGCTGAGGTGGTCAGAGAGCAGCCTGTGCCCCTGGAGGCCAGGGCCCTCCCTTCTCCAAACTCCAGGCATCTCTTGCTTCCAAAACCTGAGGCCCAAGACAAAGGGAACCTGCCCCACCACCCACCCCACTCAGAAAGAAAGATCCACTCGCCTCCTCTGACAGGATGAGGTGGAGCAGACCCAGCCAATCGGCTCCACTTCATAGAAAGCCCATACCCGGAAGCAAAGGTCTCTGAGCAACTGAGGACCCAGGAAACCTCCTGGCCCCCCTCAGAGAGGCCGGGAAGACTGAGGCTGTCATTTGGGTGTGCCTGTGAGTGAGAGGAAGTCCGGATTCCAGGAGCTGAAAATTGCTACCACGGCATGAGAGGCACGGGGGTGGGGTGGGGGGGGAGGCGCAGCCAGCGGCCTGGACAAGAAGAGGTACCGAAGCCTTACCTTCGACCAGGAACACCCGAAGGTAGAAGAACAGGGGAGGCTCCGAGGAAGAGCCCCTCTCCAGCAAAGGCCTGGGGAGAAGGTGTGGTCAGCGAGGGGGGCAGAAAATACTGAGAGGGGCAGGGAGGAGGGACCAGAGCTGGGTCAGGGGGGTGCAGGCGTGAGGGCAGGTGGCAGGCCCAGGTGCTCAGGGCCTAACCGTGGCCGGAGCTGGTGGCGAGGGCCTGTGCACCAAGAGCGGCCGCATGGGCCACCGAGCCCGGCCTCGGCCTGCTATCCACTCACCAGAGGCGGTGCTCCGGGGTTACCTCCTCCTCTGTGGCACTGACACTGCTCCTCCAGGCAGGAGGCAGAGCCTGCAAGACATCTGGACCGAGCCGGCCAGGGACAGGGAACCTCAGCGACCCCACCTCTTCCACCCCACCCTCTCCGCCTCTCAACACCTTCCGTTCTCACGATCTCTAGATTTCAGAAACCTCTACAATGGACGAGTCCCAGTACCCGTCTGTCTCCGCTGCAGCTGCCAGACACGGGCAGCCCCCACCCGCCCTCCCTGCACCTCCCTTCCCCCTCTCCCCCCTCTCACCGGTGAGCTCGTCTAGGAAAGCCCGGCAATGTCTGGCATCTCGGGGCAGCAGGACACAGCTGCCTGTCCCGGCAGCCCACTCCAGCCGCAGACTCTGTCCTGCCAGCCCCAGTTCGAGGCCACTCAGGTCGTGCAGGGGGACGGCCAGGGTTGGCTGTAGCCAGCTAGCCGGAGGCCCGCTGAGGAGAGGCAGGGCCAAAGCGGTGGCGAACAGTGAGTGGTGTAAGACCCAAGGGGGCCCCGCCCTGACCCTGGCGGCCCGCTTGCTCACCTTATCTCCCCTGTCACTTTTAACATGTAAAGCCTGTGGTCAGACACCACCACAAGACACACAAACTCCCCAGGGTGGCCTGCCAACACGACGGGCACCTGAGGAGCAGGGAAAATTAATGAGAAACAAAGGAGGACCAGAGAGGAGGCTGCCAGGCTGAGAACAGGTTCGCTGTGCTCAACCCTCCCCCCGGTGCTCACGCACCCCGGCCCCACCCCCCTGCACCCTGACCCTCAGCTGGGCTCAGCGGGTTTCCCTGCCTGGCACCATGCCCCCTCTGGCCCACCCTCCACACTCTGCCGGACCATCCTAAAGCAAACTAGACTGCCACTCCCCTGCCTCAGGGCTCCTGCGGCCCTTGGGATCGGGTCCAATCCCCTTGGCGGGCACTTGAGGCTGCCCCTCAACTGACCCCTGCCTCCCTCTTCAGACTCCTCTCAGGACACCTGCCCCCTCCCGCCCCCTCCTCCTGCTGCCCCGACAGCAGTCTTCCCCACGCGCTAGCTCCTCTCTCAGGCCCCCACCTACGTGCTATTTCCTCCCCCCAGATCCTCACCTCCTACTCTGTAACTCCTTTTTCAAGACCCGAATTACACCTTAGATCGGCTCCCCAAAGAGAGGCTCCCTCACTCAGCCCGATCCCAGCCCTTCCCAGACCGTCGGGTTTCTCACACCACAACGTAAGACGGCTGGCGACACCAATTTACCCTAGACCCTTAGTGTCCTGCACATGCTAGATGCTCAAAGAGGAACCAGTGACATCACAGATCTACAACAGCAACGGGAGGTCCCCCTCGAGCGCCAGGTGCTGTGCTAGGCAGCTGTGACGTGGGCCTCACTGACGCCACCAAGCTCTGTAAGGCAGGCCCTGCTACCCCCGTTGCAGAGCGGTGACAACTGAGACTCCGATATCACAGCCACGCTGCACGTGACCGCTGGAGTTGAAACCGGGAACCGGACCCGCTGCTTCCAGAACCACTGCCCTGACACGATCTGCTGCGCTGGCAGCGGGTAGGCACTCTGGTCAGTGAGAGGTGCGGGGCAGTGTTGGGCTGGCGCAGACCTTGGTGCAGCACTGGAACTCCTCCTGGGCATCGGTGAACACCTCAACATCCAGGAAGAGCCGGAGTCGGTGGTCCACGGAGCGGAGGCCGTGGCGCTCAGGGGCTGGGGGCAGCAGTGGGCCGTCAGCCTTGGCTGCCACAGCGCCGTCCCGCCTCCCCGGCAGGACCTCCTCCCTCCCGCAAACACCACCCCTGTCTCGTTTCACCTCTACTCACGGGGACTGAGGCTCCAACTGTGGTGATCTAGGGAGCCTGGTGCCTGAGATGGGGCCGGGTCGGCCCTGTCGCGGTGGTCACTGTGGTCAGAAGGGTCACAGACAGTGCTGGTGGACTGCAAGGGAGCTGGCGATTGCTCTCCCTCCCTATGCTCCCTGTTGGTGGTTCCCAGGGACAGAGCCAGGAGAACCACATGATCGCTACCACAGTTTGGACATACAGCAGGAGATTCTGGAAGGAAGGATGGGCACAGTCCCTGTGAACCACCCCTCCCACAGTGGTCACAATCCCCTACCACGCTCATAATGTTCCCCACCCCCTCTTGGACTCCCCCTGACCGACATCTCCAGCTCCATACACTCCTACCATTCCCAACGCCCCTCTCCCCACTCCCTCTGCAGGCCTGTTAACCACCCTCCATCCCGGTGAGGGAGCAGCAAACCCAGACCCATGGCCTGCAACCTCCTCAAAATGGACCCCACCTTCTGATTTGAGGCCTTCTCAGAGAGGACCAAGCTCAGCCAGGCCCTGCTCTGGTCCCCTCCCACAGCCTCAGGCTGGTCACGTGCTCTGATGCTCCACCAGCCACGTCTGAAAGCTCCAAATCAACAGATCAGGAAGGCAGGGTGCCAGGTATGGGTCCAATTCCAGACTCTGTCACTTAACAGCTGTCATCTAGGCAATTATGACAAGTCACCTAAGCTCCCTGAGCCTGGTTCCTCTTCGGTAACAGAGGGTGATGACAGTGCCTATCTCACAGAGTTGTCAGGATGGGTGAACGGACCAGGTAAAGAACCCAGGTCAGGGATCGGCAGCAAGAGAAAAAACATTCCTTGAGCAGCTATAGCGTGCTGGGCATACGCTAGAACCTCTGACAACAGAATCAAAACTCTCCCGACCCCATTTTGCAAATGAGGAAAGCAACGATCTAATAACTGAACGTACCTGGACTGAGACCGTGGAGCTGAGGCTAGCGGTGGTAGCTACCATTTACGGAGGACCTGTGCTTTGTGCCAGACACTGTGCCTGGCGTCTTTGTCACATTTAAATCTCCTAACAGTACAGAGGACAAGTTCACTCCCTTCTTTGTTCAGATGAGGTAACCAAGGCTCAAATAAAAAGAGGACGTAACACACAGGAACGTTCAATTATAATAATGACCCACTGAAGGGACCCCAGGGGCCACGTGACCCTGTGGAGCACAGAAAGGTCTTAGAGGGGATGGGGCTCTTTCCACTGTATACATTGTACTTCTGGGCCTCTGGGGAGGGAGGTTTAGAGAGGGGGGTGGAAAGGGGTCTATTTTCTCAATAAACTTTAAACCTCTGCTCTAGCCGCTGCCAAGAAGAAAAAAGTGGCTACTAAAAGTCATACGTTTCAACACAGACGTTATCAAGAATATTTCTTTCTTCTTTAATGTCTTCAAAGACATAGCTTTTTAACTGATCTATAGTGAAAAAAATCTCTCCCTTTAAAGAACACAGTGTGAAAAGATGCCATGAGGCACTGCTCGATATGAAGTAGCTTCCAAGGTCAGTCAAGGAAGGACAATCTCAGCCAACTCCCACAGCATCTTACTCAACAGCCAAACACACTCAGAGGACAGCACTACACCCAATACTGCAGTGAGAGCTCAGGAGCTTTTATGCAGTTTCTAAATATTAGCCAGAAAAAGTGGAAAGAGCCTTCAAGTTATGAAAAAATAATGAGTACGTTTAAATAGTTTCAGAGATTGTATTTCCTGACTTTCAAAAAGAAAGAATATAATTCTCTTTTTGCTCCTTTTCTTTTTTTTTTTTTTTTTTTTTTTTTGATAAATGTATCAGACAGATGAGTCTATTTTCCTCCAGGCAGAAAAGCTGGTCCCAATTCCTTCCCTTCCCTGGGGTTCCCCCTCCACACTCCCTCCCTCAAAGCCACTGTCTCTGAAATGGTGGGAGAGGTGTGGGCAGGAAGGCCAAGGGCAGGGCCCGTACCTGTCTCTTGGAACAGAGGCCTCCAGCCTTCCTCACTGTCTAATCCCAACCTGGGCTCCTCTGGCTTGAACTCATGGCCACAACGTAGACACTGGAGTCTGCCCCTCAGCGGGTCTCTTGCTTCCCCAAGCTGACACTGAGCCGTGGTGGCTGCTTGGGTCAACACGGCAAGCAGCTCCTGATACAGGGTTGGCCAGAAGCAGCTGTGAGCAATGGACCCTGGCCCTTGACCCCCCAATCCTTCCCCAGCCTCCTGGGCCTCGCTCCGGGCCCCATTACCTGGATAGCTGCATGGGCATCGGGCTCCAGCACCACATATCGACGCAGCTGCCGGTCAGGGCAAATATAGGAGAAACGCAGAACAAGGACAGGGGCCCTGGGGAGCGGATCTGAGCCCTGCACACAAAGAGGGGGACTGGGTAGAAAAGAGTAGAGAAGGGGCGCCTGGGTGGCTCAGTCGGTTAAGCGTCCAACTTTGGCTTAGGTCATGATTTCATGGTTCGTGGGTTCGAGCCCTACAGCAGGTTCTGTGCTGACAGCTCAGAGCCTGGAGCCTGCTTCAGGTTCCATGTCTCCCTCTCTCTGCCCCTCCCCCAGTCACACTCTGTCTCTGTCTCTTTCAAAAACAAATAATAAAAACGTTAAAAAAGAAAGAAAGAAGAAAAGGCAAAAGGCAAAAGGCAAAAGGCAAAAAGGGGAGGGGAGGGGAGGGGAGGGGAGGGGAGGGGAGGGGAGGGGAGGGGAGGGGAGGGGGAGAGAGTAGAGAGTGGACCAGAGGGATTCCGGTTATACTGACAGCATGGCAGACAACAGTAGCTCTGGATGTCATGAAAATGCTCCTGCTGCCATCCACGCTCCAGCTCAGCAGCCCAGCCTCCCAGGCTGCCTGGGGCCATGCCTTTGCCCCCGCAGCTTCCCTCTTCTGCTCCAAGAGCCAACGAGAGACTGTGGGAAACTCGCAGTCCAGTGCTTTGCACCCAACAACCATGCTGTCCGAGTCGGCTCCTGCAAAAAGCCCAGCCCCTCTTCCAGGACCCCTAACACCACCGCTCACCTCGAGCACCGCTTCTCTGCCGGTCCGAGGCTCGGGCTCCACCTCAGCCGCCTCTAGACTCTGGAGCTCCAGCCGTGCCAGGGTCCGGGCCGCTTGGAGTTCCACCTCAAACAGGTGGCCAGAAGTGACCCGGAGAAAGCATTCCCTGCCCCGCACGCCCTCAGGCCCCTCCAGGGGACACACCAACATGGGGCGACACAGTTCCGCTGAGGAGAGATCAGGGGAGCAGCCCCATAAGAAGAGAGAGGTATCCCTGACTCTGCCCTCCCAAGGGGTGGCCTTCCATCCAAGAGGGGTAAGCCAGGGGCGCCTGGATGGCTCAGTCGGTTGAGCGTCTGACTTCGGCTCAGGTCATGGTCTCACAGTCCGTGGGTTCGAGCCCCGTGTTGGGCTCTGTGCTGACAGCTCGGAGCCTGGAGCCTGCTTCCGATTCTGTGTCTCCCTCTCTCTCTGCCCTACTCCCATTCGCCCTCTGTTTCTCTCTCAAAAATAAACATTAAGAAAGACTGCAGGGGTGAGCTATCCCCAGTCTGGGTTTTCCTAACTCTCCCAGATACGCCACCAGCACCGGGCCCCGTCTCCCTGACGGGCACTGAGCGCTCACAACTCACCCTCCACTTCATTCCGCTCCTGCTCCTCCTCCTCTTCTTCCTCCTTTCCTTCTTCCTCCTTCACCAGCTCCTCCACCACCTCTTCTTCCCGGGGCTCCGGCCGTAGCCTGACCTCCTCTGCCATTTCCTGCGGTGACTCCTTCTCTGGGCAGGGAGGCCCAGGCACAGACCCTGGGCTCAGGGTGTCTGGGCACAGAGTGCTGAGGGCAGGGGTCTGGGAGGCAGCCAGAACCGGGGTCCCAGAGGTCTCCAGGTGATTCCTATACTGTAGCCAGTCACAGCCAAACCGTTCCCGGAAGCTGTTCATGAGTTCAAGTTCCCGATGCTGCTGCACAAACTGCCCTGGGCCGGTGGGGAGAGCACCACTGAGCAAGCCCACGCCCCCACCACAACCCCCGCTGAGCCCGACCTCTTCTGCAACTCTCCCTCACAGTGAAGTAAACGGGTGTGTAATGTTAATAGGGGCTGGGCATCAGGGGGAAACTAAAGGCTTCCCCTCAGCAGCGTGTCCTGAAGCGTGTTCTGTAGAACACCTGTGGTCATGTGCAATTCGGAACCACACAACATCCACTCCTTGGGAGATTCGAGATACAAGGGGGCACCCTGGAGGTCCTGAGACGTCCTAGAAGGAGGACGTCTATTTGACTTTGGTTAGCCCAGAAGTTCCCACGGAATCTAGTCATGAAGTGACCTTTCGACAGCCTACAAAATTCACGTTCCTTGAAAAACACTTTGGAAAATGCTGCCCAGGAGTGGTCTCTTCTCCTTTCCCTAAATTAGAAAGAAAGAGGAAAGCCTACAAGGCCCTCTATAATGCTGTGCTCCACCACAGACAGAATCCTTCTACTGAGAAGACTAGGACAGGACACTGAAGACAGGACTGGGCAAGGGCAGCTGGGAGCATGGCGGACTTACCAGCCGGGGAGGGGTCCAGAGTACGGGGCTCTGGGTCTGTATCACTGGGTTCCGAGATACTTGCTCGCCTCACACGGACTCGGCTCTGAAGGTGGACAGAGGGCCCATGCTCTATGAAAGCCAGGGCCTCCCACCCTGCCATCCATGGCCACCCACCCAACCTACCCAGAAAGCCCCACCCAACCTACCCAGAAAGCCCCACTCACGAGGCCTTACTATTTTCAGCCCATCGATAAACCAGAGCACCCATTAAAGGGACTCAACCCCAGCACAAGGCAGCCTAGGACACCGTCTACCTTAACCTTACGATGTGGGGGCTGGGCCACAACGCCCCCAGAGGAGATGCTGTCGCTCAAGTCAGGGCCACCTGAGGTTTCAACAGTACTCCCTGCTGGCCAGAGCACAGGTGGAGCCATGGAGCTGGAGGATGTGGAGAGCTGGGGTGTGACAACAGGAAGGACAGAAAGGTTGGAGCCAGAGGTACACCTCTGCCCTGCCAGGCTAGCCAGAGGACAGGCCCTACTTTGCAGCTTCCCAGAAAGACCCCTACCCTGGGACCCCTTTCATGTCCTCCCAAACCAATCCTATTCCCAGAGCTCCCAGCATACTAACCTGAAAGTCAGTCAGTGACAAGACTTTCCCGTCGAGAAGGAACTGAGCAAAGACAAAAGAGGAGGGGTCGTGTTGGTGGTAGAGTTCCTGCCTGCCCACGCAGGGAAACCCTTCAGCCCAGGGACCACTAGGCTCAGCGAGGGGCAACAGCGTAACAAGCAGGGAGTCTGGGGCTATGGCCCCTCACCCAAGGATGAGGTGGAAAGAGGCACGAGGGGGCGAGGGCAGGACCAGGCAAGAAAGGGACAGCAGAGCGGATGTGAGAAGATTACTCACGCCTGCTGCAGCATCCCTGACACGGGGTGACAAGTACTGGGCAGTGACCGCCCGATGCGCAGGGTGGAACCACAAAGGGTTCCCCTCCAGGTAGAGCTGAAGAGCAGGAAGGGGAGACTGAGATGGGCCTCAGGCCTCCCTGAGTGAGGAAGGGCACTCACCAAATCAGTCCAGGAGGGAGGGAGAGGCGCACAGCTGGCTCCCAAGTCCCGGAAGCACTCAAGACTCACCTTGCGGAGCTCAGCCAGTAGCCACAACGGGGACAGCTCCCTGTGTCCTTCTAGCAGGTTGTACGCCACATCCAGGTGCCGCAGGTTCCTCAGCCGCTCCAGGCCTGGGTGCAGATGAGAAGGGAGGAAGGACAGGTGGGTGAGTTCAGGGGGCAGGGTGCTGGGGGACATGCAGCGGAAAGACCAGCCTGGGCATCTCAGACCTACCCGTAGACCCACAAGAGGCCCTGGAGGCATGCGGTTCCCGGACCACTCTCAGTCTCACATTGCCCCTAAAACCCTGTGTGCCCCCGCCTACTCTCTGGCCCCCCACTTCCCTCCCCAAACTCCCACTCACCCTGCAGGCTCCGGAGCTCATTGCCTCGCAGTATCAGGGTCCCCAGAGCGGCCCCTGAGGGTCCTATTCTTGGCACCATATGCAGGTGGTTATAGGAGATGTCCAGATGGCAGAGCTCAGACAAGTCCTGAGAGGGGTTGGTGACAAAGATTCTCTCCTTGACCAGACTCTAGCCGGGCTCCTCTGAGCCTTCAAGCAGGCCTCAACCTTGGCCTATAAAGACTGCGTACTCTCAGCACAAATGATTCATCCAGTCCTCCACACCCCCCTCCCCGCACCATGTTAACAGACTTGAACAAATACTGGCATAGTTCCTAATAGCTCAAGGTCACATCATTGGGAAGACAACTCCAACCCCCTTCCGTTCCGTCCTAGAGAAACTCCAGGCTGCCAGGAGAATTTAGTTTGTTGCAGCCAATGCCTGAAGATACAGCCCCTGTGTCCCAGCCTCTGTGGGAAGGTAGGAAGCTAACTCTGGCAAGCGCCGGATAGCAAACCCAGACCCAGATGGGTTTCATATGGACCAGTGCCCCCTTCCCGCTTTCTGTACATTTCTACCTTCTTGACCTGAGGAAACTAACTGGAGAGAAGCTGCTCAAGCCCCTGTCTTCCCCGGCCCCATTCCCTCACTCTCCCTTTAAAGGTCCCAGTAATCTCTGCACAAACTGAATTGGAATTCAGTTCACGCTGAAGTTTACTACCAATTAAAATAGTTTTACTGCTGATTACATTCCACGCTAGCTTATTACTACTCCAATGGTGCGTTACGGATTAAAGTCTGTTCTCACCACACTAACTAGTGTCTGACTTTGGCCACCCCTGACTATGAGATGTGGGAGAAGGCTCTTCACCATCTTCCCGAAGCCATCTTTTCTGAGCTAGGCATAGGCTGAGCAACATCCCACAACCTTCGCACCCACGGTAATACTACACAAGCAGGTACTCCTATTACTTCTGCTTGATGGGTGAAGAAACTCAGAGGTTAGTTTGTCCCAAATCACACAAGGATTAGGAGCTGAGATTTGAATGCTGGCCTGTCTTATGCTAGAGCCTGAGTTCTCAAACAGTACTGCCTCCAGGATGCAGCCCCACCTGGGGGAAGGCGGGGGACAAGACGAAGGTGGGAGCAAAACCAGGTCCAGGAGAGAGGATCAGAGCAGAATCAGAGACCCATGTGGTACCAGCCCCAACCAGCCTGCCCATACTCACCATCAGGAAGCCCTCACAGTCCTGCACTTGATTGTGGCTCAGATTCAGGAAGCGCAGAGCTGACAAGAGACGCTGGGGGGCATGGGAAAAGCAGCAGAGAATCAGACACCTCCGTGCAACCAGCTGGCCCTCCTCCCTAAGGGCCTGTCCGTGTCCTTCCCCAAATTCCCTTCCCTCTCAGGCACTCACCAGGGAGCTGTCTAAAGAAGTCAGTGCGTTGTAGCTGAAGTTGGCAGAGAGTAGAGCCAGCCAAGGCAGGGCAGAGCAGAGGTCACCACCGCAGGCTGAGAGGAGCTCCTGAGACAGGGTGCTCCATTACTGCCACTGTCCCCTCCTCCCCAATGCAAGGCCACGCTGTCTCCCAGCCATTCATTCGTTCTTTATATACTAAAGTCGGTCTGCAGAGGCAGACTGAAAGAAAGCCCAGGGCCCTGCCCCCAGGAGTTCGTTGTGGGGAGAATGGGGAGACAAACATGGGAATATTGAATACAAGAGGGTAGGTGTGGCCATAAACATATAAACAGATACATAGTGCTCTGGGAGCAGAGCAAAGGGGGCAAGGACACTGTCCAGAGGGAAGCAGGAGGCAGGGAAGGCTGCAAAAAAGAGGGAATGTCAGAGCTTGGTCCTCTATGTCCCTCAGAACAGGGCATCCGGGCCCAGCCTTCATTCTCCTTACCTCTAATGCCTGGATGCTCCTGCTGCAAATCAGGGTCTCTAGCTGGGAGTAGATGCCACAGAGGCCACAAAGGCAATGGATGGGGACACCTCGGAGCTGCGGTGGAGAAAAGGAGGGAGGGAAGGAGGGAGACAAAACTTCACAAAAGGCAGACGCTTCGCTTCACTTTCCCTCCTTTTACAGGGAGGGAAAGGTCGACAAGGCCAACTATGATTCAGGGAACCGTTACACGAGACAGATGTCACACTGCCACAGAGCAATGGGCACACTCAGGCCTGCCCCCCTGCCCCCCACCCCCGGCAAAAGAGACCATCTCTCTTTCTCCATTCCCAAAAGGTTGTCCCAAGCTGGGTTTTGTGTGCCAGCATCCAACACTCCATACCTCCAGATGCCGAAGGGACTTGAAGGGAAAAATCTTGATGGGCCCTGGGAGGCCAGAACCAGGGACATGTACCAGCTAAAACAAAACAAAACAAAAAAACCACTCATGTCACTGAGGCCAGCACATCTCCCTTTCCTTAACCTTTCCTCCTCGGCACAGCCACCCACAGCTCTCACATCTCCTCGATCTGGGCCCTGCAGACTTCTTGCACCCATGTACCCACCCCCAGCTCTTGGGCCCTGTGTACATCCTACCCAATTCCCACCCCAGGACCTTGAGTGAAAGAGTTTTCTGCAGCACATCGAAGAGGAACTGAAGCTGGAGGATGACAGGGGAGTCGGCGGGATGAGAGGGCAGAGCCACAAAGCCTGTCTGGCCAGGGCCCCATGGTCCCAGGTGCAGCTCAAATACGTGGCTCAGCTGCTGCAGGGTGCCAGTCAACAGGCTCAGAGTGCTACGGCCAGACAGGACCACATCACCTGCAGGGAAAGGGGTGGACAGGAAGGAGAGCATAACAAAAGGGTCTTTCCCTTTATCCTAAGACTCTGCGACCCCAGGACACACCCAGTCCAATCCACACTGTAATCTTCCACTGCCAGGATCATACTATCTCCTCCCCCGCCCAAAAGTCTTCAATGGCTCCCCTCTATCTTCCCAAAAAGTCCTAACTCTTCAGCCTGAAATATGAAATCGTGTCACTACATCCAACCGACTTTTCCAAATTTTCTTTCACCATCTGCTCAAGAGAGTCTGGCCTACTCACGATGCTGGGAATACAGTCAGCGTGGTTCACAGCTTCCTCGTTTTCTGATATTCCCTTCCACTCTGCTCAGCTTGAGACCTACCTCCTCCAGGCAGGCTTCTCACTGTGTCACACTGCTGTACTTTTAGACCATAATCATTCATTTTACATAAAAGCTGGTAATGTGTCTCATCTTTTTTTTTTTTTAAGTAAACTCTACATTCAACATGGGGCTCAAGCCCATGACCCCAAGATCAAGAGTCACATGCTCCACCGCTCAACCAGCCAGGTGCCCCACGTGTTGGTTTCATCTTTACTTCTTTTTCTGATTGAAAGATAGGCACACTTGCAGAAACTTTCAAACAATCCTAAAATGCACGTCATAAAAAGAATAACCGCTCGTTATAGCATTGGTACTATTCTTGATCTCTATGCTAAAACTGCTCTAACGAGACTGTCATCCTTGAGGGCATCTTTTGATCACCTTGGTACCCGTCACTGCACCTAAAAAAGTATAGCTATGAGGTAGGCACAGAGAAATATTTTTTTTTACTTTTTTTTTTTTAAACCAAGATATAGGGGTGCTAGGTGGCTCAGTCGGCTAAGTGTCCAACTCTTAATTTCGCCTCAGGTCCTGATCTCACGGTTCGTGAGTTCAAGCCCTGGGTCAGGCTCTGCCCTGGCAGCGTGAAGCCTGCTTGGGATTCTGTCTCTCTCTCTCTCTGTTCCTCCCCTATTTGCACACAAATGCTCTCCCTCTTTCTCTCTCAAAAATAAACAAACGTTTTAAATAAAAACAAGGATAGAGTCAAAGGATGTTGCAAAAATGTTACAGACAGGTATTCTATACCCTTCACCCAGTTTCCACCAATGGGTACATTTTATGTAAATGTGGTAAGAGATCAAAGGCAGGAAACTGACGATGTATATACGTACATCCCTATAGTTCTATGCCACTGTCATTGGTGTGGATTCCTATAACCAACATCACCATGAAAATACAAAACTATTCCATCACCATAAATATCTCTCTCTAGCTTCCTCTTTATAGCAATACATACATACATACACATATACACATACACACACACACACACACACACACACACACACACACACACACCATCATGCCTAACCCCTAGAGCACCAGGTCAGATTTGTCTGAACAAACCAATAAATCCTGTAACCTTACTTGAAAGATGGTCTATGTACTTGACACAAAGGATAGATGCAGACAGGGTTCAAAGATTCTTCCCACCCTCAAAGAGCCCCCCAGTCTACAAGAGATAAAATAACATACACAGTTAATAAAACAAGCCAGAAACTGAAACTGCTATAAACAGAGATTCCACAGATACCATCAATGGGAGTACAGAGTGCTAGAAGGCAGCTAACATGAATTGGGTAGTATGTGACAGACAACTTTGTTACCTCATTTAAACTTCTTTAAAATCTCCTAAAGAGAAGCACTACTGACCACCTCTTTCAGATATGAAAATGAGAGCTTAGAAAAGAATATCAACCGAGATTATATAGGTGGTAGGAAGTTGGTACTTCTGTGTGATCTCAAAGCCAAGGCTTGTTGTACCACAACTAATGTCAACCACATACTGAACAACCAGTGTGGCTCCACCATGCCCAAGTCCTGAAAGAAGAAACTCTAGTAAAAACAGCTACCAGTTTTGAGCCCTTACATATTATGCAAACACTGTCCTAAGTGCTTTACGTGAATTAAAATTAATCCCCTCGACAACTTTTTGAGTCAAGTACAATCATTATGCCATTTTGCTGGGGAAAACTGAAGCTCTGAAAACTTAACTTCGCCACGTTTGAAAGAAGGTTGGGATTCCAACCCAAGTGAATCTGACTCCAACAAACCTCGTGCTTTTAACTATACTAAGGATCTTGCCACACAGCAACGATTATACTAGTCCCTGGTCTCCAGAGACTTACAGCCAAGTAATGATCACCTTCCTCTGAGAGTATCAGAGAACGCATGGAGGAAGTGGTACTGGAGTTGGACCTCGAAGGATGGCTAAGGTTTGAACTGTCAAAGACAAAGGACACTGTAAGCAATGGCACCAGAGAAAAAACCCCAGAGAAGTAAAAAAAATGAACTGACGCTCGAACCCTCGTGACCTTAAACAGCTGTAATTCTATGACTCCTAGGGGGAGTGTCTCTGTAAGGCAGGGTGCATCCCCACCCTGCCCCAGCCCCCAGATCAACCAGGTACCCACTCACCAGACTCCCGCAGCAGCCCGGCGAGCTTCCACACCAGGGCGTCCCGCTGGGCGGTCGTCATGGCCACGGGACGCTGGGGGCGGAGCCTGAGAAAGAGGAAGCGGAAGAGCCTCAGGTGGGTGGTAGTACAAAAAGCCTAGGACGTCCGAGCAAGCCGAACCTCGCAGAGAAAAAAAGTAAGAGAGAGAGCGAGGAAGAGCATCCTGTCGGGTACCCTTTCGAGGGGCATAAGACCTAGCCACCCAAACTGACCTCCTGTGTGCTCCTTCCACCAACTCTGCAGCCCGGCGCCTATCAATAATGGACGGGAAGTCCCGCCCCGGAAGGAAGGCGGGGAAGCGGGACAACCGGAAAGCTTGCCTGCGCTGCCGGAAACCACGCCCTAAGTCGTGCAGACGTGTCGGCTGGAGGCGGTGGGGTCTGGGTGCGGACGGGGCGGTCCCTCGGCGCTCCCCCCCCCCGCCCGAAGGGGAGCCGCCACCGCCACCCCCGCCCCACTCGTGGGCTCCGCTCGGCAAGGGACTTCCACTCGGCTTGCCGCGGCCCCTGTGAGGAAAACAAATGTGACTGGTTGTTTGCAGACTGGGCGGGGAAGCAAAGTTTTGGGAAACGGAATTTTCTCTTAGTGAGGAAAGGACTCGGCCAAAGCGAGCACTTGTTTTCCAATTAAAGGAGAGCGAGTCCGCCATAGGAGTTTTTTTGGTATCTGCCGAAAGCGGGAGCTGGCAAATTTGCCACTTCTGCAGTGCCCCTTGACGGTTTTTCCTTAACGTCCCTCCAAACTCTGTCCTTTTTTCCTTCAGCAATGTCAGACTCTCATACTGAGATTGGTAATGCTCCACGTGTATCAGGTCTCTTGTTTTTACCGCGTTCCGTCTCCTAACACGTGAATAAAAATTGTTAGACCAGCTTTGGAAAAAAAAAAAAAAACAGGTTCACAGAGGCTACGTTACCTGCAAAGGTCTTTCAATTAGTAACCAATTTTGTCAAGACTGCCAAATTTTCCTGGTTCCAAGTTCCCATTAGAGCTTTCACCTTGCTCCCGGTCAAAAGAGGACCTCCCGGCGCCTGGGCGTCTCAGTTGGTTAAGCCTGGGGCTCGACGTCTGCTCAAGTCATGATCTCAAGGTTCGCGAGATGGAGCCCTGCGTGGGGCTCTGCGCTGACGCCACCGAGGAGCCTGCTTGGGATTTTCTCCCTCTCTCTGGCCCCTCTCCCGCTTGTGTTTTCTCTCTCTCTTTCTCAAAATAAACATTAAAAAAAAAAAAAAAGACATCAACTACTGAGCTAGATTAAAGAAAAATGTAACGATTTGTTTTTCAGGGAGAGTTGTGCCTTTCTTATTAAGTGCCTTTTCTACAGAGGAAAATCAAATGAATCCTTTACCACTTGAGGGTGAGACTATAGTTACCTTTATCTCAAGTTGCAAAATTTGAAGGATCTATTTTTCTAAAGACATAATATTTGAAATGGCAATTTATGCCTCTAAACCAGACAATTTAGCGTTTATCACATACTGTGTGATGAGCCAAAAGCCTAAAAGGCTGTCAAATGAAGTAAGTGGAAGCACGTAGTGAACGGTAGAGCAGTATACAAAGGAAGAGTAGAGTCTCAATATATTTTTGTCGAATTAGTAATCCCAGAGCCATGATGGTTGTCAGTCTCTGTTCATCCGTCACCTGGAACTAGGAAGGGAGCGTTCTCCCATAGCTGTCACTGCCAACGGTAACCCTCTTAGGCAAGAAGAGAGATTGTTTTGGGGCGCCTGGGTGGCTCAGTCGGTTAAGCGGCCAACTTCAGCTCAGGTCATGATCTCTCGGTCCAAGAGTTCGAGCCCCGCGTCCGGCTCTGTGCTGACAGCTCAGAGCCTGGAGCCTGTTTCAGATTCTGTGTCTCCCTCTCTCTGACCCTCCCCTGTTCATGCTCTGTCTCTCCCTGTCTCAAAAATAAATAAAACGTTAAAAAAAATTTTTTTTAAAAAGAGATTGTTTTGAAATTACTGACTTGACAGTGCTTTGAAATCTTTCAGGAGTGTCTTGCCAGCCCACAGATTCTGAGAATTGCTCTATTAATATGGAGAGACCCCTGTAGCCAGATTTGCTCTCGATCCCTTGGCCCCCCAGAAATGTGAAAGTGGAACAGAGAGCAGCAAAGAAAACTGAACTATGGAGGGAGAGGAAAACATCCCCTGAGAGAAGCAACAAGGGAAGACTAAGTTCTTGCTTCCAGGCCCCGCGTGAGGCCCACTCCCCTTTCTGCCCTCAGGCTGCGGGAGAGGCCTTGGCCACCTTCCAAAGAATTCCTACCCAATTTTTTTTTTTTTTTTTTTTTTTTGCCTAAATTAGTTTGAGTGTGTCTCTGTAAATTGCTACCATTAAGAACCTTGAGGAAGACAAAAGCTTTTTTATTTTATTCAAGTTTATTTAAGAGATAGACAGCACGAGTGGGGGAGGGGCGGAGAGAGAAAGAATCCCAAGCAGGCTCTGCATTCAGTGCAGAGCCCCAGGCGGGCTTGAACTCCACAACTGTGAGATCATGACCTGAACCGAAATCAAGATTCAGATGCTTTAACTGACTAAGCCACCTAGATGCCCCAAGGCAAAACCTTTTTTAAAAAACTGAAGTCTGGGTGGCTCAGTCGATTAAGCATCCGACTTCGGCTCAGGTCACGGTCTCACAGTTCGTGGGTTTGAGCCTCGTGTTGGGCTCTGTGCTGACAGCTCAGACCCTGGAGCCCGCTTCAGATTCTGTGTCTCCCTCTCTGCCCTTCCCTTGCTCACCCTCTGTCTCTGTCTCTCAAATATACATTAAAAATATTTTTTTTTAAGAAAAGAAGAAAAAATGATGACAAAGTTAGTTACCAGAGAATACAGACCTCAGAGTCCTAGTCCAAAGCCTGATTGTTTCTAGTACCTTGGAGCATGCAGGCCCCTAGACTATAGCCCACAAGGCAACAGAGTAATGATTCCTGGTTAGGACATGAACCACTGTCCTAGATACAGACCTCACTGCTGTAGTGCTACAACCTCCCACAGCAGATGAGATGATTGAGACCTAAGGTTTCCTCCAAAATGAAAATTTCACACCTGAAACTGGGTTGTGGGTAGGGAGAGTGAAATTGGATGATCTGTTTCTTTCACCAACCTCTTCATGGAGTGGGAAAGGGGGGCAAATGGAAGAGAATGAAGAGGTGTGAATATCACCTGCAAAAAAAGAGAGCTGTGGTAAAGGAGTTTGTGCTGGAGAGGCCCTGTGCCTGGCACCGGTGGCCCCAGGATTGAGTGGTCAGAGGCAGCTCTTTCTACATAAGTTACCACACATTGTTTCTCTTGGCTCTGATATCAGACCTAGCCACAAAAGACTGCCCAGGAATTGGCCCGGTTGCCAGAATCAGACATATGGGACAAATCAGCAGCATTACAGGAGGTCTGGCATGAGAACACTGCTTTAGACCGTGACCAAGCGAGCCCATCAGAGCCTGGTTCCAGGAGAGACTGAACACAAGGCTCATGAAGGGAAAGCCAGAGAAGCAGAAGCCAAGCTCAGCGTGAGATTAGAGAAGCCAGGGCCTGAGAATGGCTGACTGAAAAGGAAGTAACAAAATAACAATATCGCAGTGACCCAACAGCAGCTGGGACAGCCCAGCCTGAGCAGATTTTGCAGTGCTGCATAAAATAAACTGAGGGAGTCCCTGAGTGGCTTTATAAACCTGAGGTCCTTGAGAGTGCCTTAATTCTTTACATTGTCTCTGCTGGAAACCCCTAGAATCATATGGGGAGGGGTTAAGAAGCGCTGAAAGAAAGATGGGAACCTTGAGGTTAATCCAGAAAACAGAAAGGAAGAGATGAAATGAAAGCTCTATTCCTCATCAGAAGCTGGATAGGAAACCGGATTGAAGGCAGCTACGGAGAAGACAGGAAAGCAAGCAGAATCTTGGAAAAGAAGAAAACGTCGGTTTCAGGCATAAGCAGAGTCAGGTGCGTATGTGACACGTGCCTTCCATCTCAATTCTTCCTGCACACAAAGCTGGAGAGAAGAGTCCACAACAAGGGAGGAATCTGGAAGTGGAATAGTGCAACGGGAAACTCGGATCAATGGGGCAAGGAAACTAGAGAAAAGTGAGATCAAAGGGCTTAGGGTCTCCAAGGGCCTGGGGAAAGGGAAAGGCAGTGGCCGCTTTGGAATCTCAGAGCCCGAGTAGAACCTCAAAAAGTTAAAGCAGGTCTTCATTCTTTCACTGGTTCCACAAATATTTACTGAGCCCTGACTATATGCCAGATCCTGTGCTGGCTTCCGTGTAAATAAAGGAGACAACAGTATGGCTCTTGTCCTCAAGAAGCTGGCAGTGAGGGGCGCGGGGGTGGCTCAGCCAGTTGGGCGTCCAACTTCAGCTCAGGTTATGATCTTTCAGTCTGTGAGTTCAAGCCCCACGTCGAGCTCTGTGCTGACGTCTCAGAGCCTGGAGCCTGCTTCAGATTCTGTCTCCATCTCTCTCTGCCCCCTCCCCGGCTCTCACTGTGTGTGTGTCTCTCTCTCAAAAATAAAATAAAAACATAAAAAAAAATTTTTTTTTTAAAAAGAAGCTGGCAGTGAGGTGGAAGGACAGACACCAACAATCACATTTCAACATTGTGTTCACTTCCTATTGCTGTAACAAATTACACCGAACTTAGTTGCTTCAAACAGCACCCGTTTGTTACCTTACTGTTCTGAAGGTCAGAAGTCCAAAATGTATTTCACTGGGCTAAAATAAAGGTGGCAGTGGGGCTGCGTTTTTTTCTGGAGCCTCCAGGGGCGAATATGCGTTCTTGTCTTTTCCAGTTTACAGAGGCTGCCCACTTCCCTGTTCCCCTTCTGTCTTCACAGCCAGCAGTGGCTAATTGGGCTTTTCTCACATTCATCCTTCTGGTGTTAACTCTTCTGGCTCCCTCTTCCACATTTTAGGACCCTGGTGATTACATTGAGCCCACCCAGGTAACCCAGGATAGTGTCCATATTGTAAAGCCAGCTAATTGGCAACCTTAATTCCATCTGAAATCTTAATTCTCCTCCTGTTATCTAGCGTGATATTTGCACAGGTTCCAGGGATTAAGACACAGACATCTTGGGGCACCTGGGTGGCGCAGTCGGTTAAGCGTCCGACTTCAGCCAGGTCACGATCTCGCGGTCCGTGAGTTCGAGCCCCGCGTCAGGCTCTGGGCTGATGGCTCGGAGCCTGTTTCCGATTCTGTGTCTCCCTCTCTCTCTGCCCCTCCCCCATTCATGCTCTGTCTCTCTCTGTCCCCAAAAAAGTAAATAAACGTTGAAAAAAATAAAAAAAATAAAAAAAGACACAGACATCTTGAGGGAAGGGAGGAGGCCATTATTTTGCCTACCATACTCATGATGCGTGTTATGGTAGAGATAGTTCCAGTCCCAGACTGCAAGCTGAATACAGGCTGCAGCCTCTTGCTCTCATCCCTAATGGTTAAAAATAAAAATATACAAAGGATATGAAAATGAATGTAGGAGCGCCTGGCTAGCCCAGTCAGTAGAGTATACCACTCTTGATCTCAGGGTGTGAGTTCAAGCTTCACATTGGGTGTAGAGATTAGTTAAAAATAAAATATTAAAAAAAAAAAAGTGGAGGGGCGCCTGGGTGGCTCAGTCGGTTAAGCGGCCGACTTCGGCTCAGGTCATGATCTCACAGTCCGTGAGTTCGAGCCCCGCGTCGGGCTCTGTGCTGACAGCTCAGAGCCTGGAGCCTGTTTCGGATTCTGTGTCTCCCTCTCTCTCTGCCCTCCCCTGTTCAAGCTCTGTCTCTCTCTGTCTCAAAAATAAATAAATGCCGGGGTGCCTGGGTGGCGCAGTGGGTTAAGCGTCCGACTTCAGCCAGGTCACGATCTCGCGGTCCGTGAGTTCGAGCCCCGCGTCGGGCTCTGGGCTGATGGCTCAGAGCCTGGAGCCTATTTCCGATTCTGTGTCTCCCTCTCTCTCTGCCCCTCCCCTGTTCATGCTCTGTCTCTCTCTGTCCCAAAAATAAATAAACATTGAAAAAAAATAATGATTAAAAAAAGATAAATAAATAAATAAATGTTAAAAAAAAATTAAAAAAAAAAAGTGGGGTGCCTGGTGGCTCGGTCAGTTAAGCGTCTGACTCTTGGTTTCGGTTCAGGTTATAATCTCAGGGTTCGTGAGTTTGATCCCCATGTCAGGCTCCATGCTCACGGCACAAAGCCTGCTTGGGATTCTCTCTCTCCCTCTCTGCTCCTTTCCCCCTCGCACTGTCTCTGTCTCTCTCAAAATAAATAAATTAACTTTAAAACAAAAAGAGGATAGATCAGCACTAAGAAAAAAATGAATTCAAGAGGAAGAAGTGAGGGAGCAAACAGCAATGGTAAGCAAAGACTTTAGTAAATTCATTCAAACTAAAATGTAGGACAAAATAGGCCCACACATACAAAGTAGGGAGGGAGGAAGAAAAAACAATAAAGGATAAGAGCGGGGGGGGGGGGGGGGGGTGCTGGCTGGAGAGGGCAAGGGCAGTGCCTAGCCTACAGGGTAGATAAGAGAGGAGGTCACAGGGCCAAGGCCCCCAAGCACACAGGATTTGCAATTTTTTTTTTTTTTTAAGTAGGCTCCATATCCAATGTAGGGCTTGAACTCACAACCTTGAGATCAAGAGTCATATGCTCTACTGATGGAGCCAGCCAAGCACCCCAGGATTTGCAGAATTTAATAAGAATGTGAAGACCTTACAAAGAAACCTGAAAACAGGGGTGCCTGGCTGGCTCAGTCAGTTGGGTGTTCAACCCTTGACTTCGGCTCAGGTCATTCATTATTCCAGGGTCATGAGATTGAGCCCCGTGTCACGTTTTGTGCCAGGCGTGGAGCCTGTGTGAGATTCTCTCTCCCTCTGCCCCTCTCCCCCCACTCATGCTTTCTTTCTCTAAAATAAAAATAAATAAATAAATATTTTTAAAATAAAATAAAGAAACCTGAAAACAAACTAAGTGATGATGTATCAAGATATAAATGAGACTCAGGACCCCCTGGGTGGCTCAGTCGGTTAAGCAACCATCAGCTCAGGTCATGATCTCATGGCTTTGTGATTGCATGGCTGTGCTGACACCTCGGAGTCTGGAGTCAGCTTCTGATTCTGTGTCTCCCAATCTTTCTCTGCCCCTCTCCTGCTTGTACTCTCTCTTTCTCAAAATAAATAAATAAACATTTAAGAAAGAAAGAAAGAAAGAAAGAAAGAAAGAAAGAAAAGGAAAGAAAGAAAAAGAGAGAGAGAGGGAAGGAGGAAGGAAGGAAGGAAGGAAGGAAGGAAGGAAGGAAGGAAGGAAGAAATTGGCCTGGGCAGAAATGCAAATCTTCCAAATTTGATAGGCCTAAAGTTACTACAGTCTTTAAAAGACCATGAAGACTACATCCAAGGTTTTCCTGCTATTGAAGATATGTTCCCTTGGTTAAGGTGCTGACCACATCACTTCTCTGTAAGGTGCTGTGCAAATGAACATGAGTACAGAAGATCACATGTAATTCAACTTTCAACTGGAAAAGTTGTGAATGAACTTTTCAAAGAGGCAAGGGAACATTGGATGTCCCTCTGAAAGAAGCCACGTGAGCCTTGAGTGATGACAAACAAAAGTCATTTGCATGTAGAAGGTACAGGTTGGGGCATTCCTTTTATAAGGAATGAATACATCTATAGACCAAACCAGCCACAAGATGTTCAGATTTTGCTTAAAACAGTTTCAATAACAGTTTCAGTTTAGATGATGGTGAGTTGAAACCATACAATGATCCAACAAATGTTCAATTTCTGGAATCTGTTAAGGGTGACTCTGCGTGTATGCTTGAAATTCAGCAACTTATACTAGAAATCCTTTAAAGTGACATTACTGTTGGCAGAAGGTTTCAAAAGAGACTCCCCTGGAACTTCAGTGACTGGTTCATGGTGACCAAGTGAATTTGGATATGGAGAATGGTCAAGATCAAGAATACCTAAAGCCTAGAATAAGGTTCAAGGCTTTCCGTGGAGAAAGGCAAACCTTTGGAAGCCTTACACCTGAAATAGTCAGTACACCTTCTTCCCCAGAAGAGGAGAAGTCAATACTTAATGCAGTTGTTCTTATTGATGATTCAGGGCCAACAAAACCCAATTCAAATCCAGGGGCGCCATGCTGGCTCCGTCACTAGACAATGTGACTCTTGATCTCAGGATCGTGAGTTTGAGACCCACATTGAGCATACAGATTATTTTTATTTTTTTATGAATTATTTTTTAAACTTTATCTATTTATTTTGAGAGAGACAGGGAGAGAGAGTGGGGGAAGGGCAGGGAGACAGAGAGACAGAGAGAGACAGAGAATCCCAAGCAGACTCCAAGCTGCCAGCACCACTCGGGGCTCCATCTCACAAGCCATGAGATCATGACCTGAGCCAAGATCAAGAGTTGGACGCTTAACCCACTAGCCACCCAGGCACCCCTAGAGATTACTTAAAAAAAAAAATTCAGGGGCGCCTGGGTGGCTCAGTTGGTTAAGCGACCGGCTCCGGCTCAGGTCATGATCTCACGGTTTGTGAGTTCGAGCCCCACATCAGGCTCTGTGCTGACAGCTCAGAGTCTGGAGCCTGCTTCAGATTCTATGTCTCCCCCTCTCTCTACCCCTCCCTTGCTCACACTCTGTGTCTCTCTGTCTCTCAATAATAAGCATTAAAAGAAAAAGAATTCAATCTGGGTTAGCAGATGACAGTCATTTGATATGAAGATGCAATAGTGCACCAGACAGTTTACTGGATGTTGGGGACTTTATTGCACAGTCTCATCCTGAATTTCCAAGTCTTCACTTTATTCTTGTGACTTCATTTCCAAATAGCTGATTAAAGGCTAGGAAAGAGTATGTGCCATATTAGTAAGGAAAATACTTTCAACATTAAAACAAATGATTTTTATTACTTTTATTTATTTATTTTTAAGTTTATTTTCAGAGAGAGAGAGAGCATGAGTGGGATGGGACAGAGAGAGAGAGAGAGAGAGAGAGAGAGAATCCCAGGCAGGCTCCTCACTGTCTGCACAGAGCTGGACACAGGGCTCGAACTCACAAATCATGAGATCATGACCCGAACCGAAATCAAGAGTTGGATGCTTCACCGACTGAACCACCCAGATGCCTCTTTAGTGCTTTTATAAATACATTTTGGTTTTATTCTTATTATTAAGGTCTTCCAGCCTTGGTATAGATAATATTGGACTAAGGATGAATCTTGAAATTAATATCTTTGAGTTTTTAGTTGCAGGGCTGGCTTATGGGGATAGCTTTTTTGTTTTTTAAGTAAACTCTACACCTAGCAGAGGCTCAAACTCAGGACCCCCTCCCCCCCAGATCAAGTTGCATGTTCTACTCTTGAGCCAGCCACACACCCCATGGTGATAGCTTTTAAACATCCAGGCAACCCAATTTGTTACATGTTCACTGTTAATGTAACAACATTTATTTGCAGAAAAATGAACAAACCCCCTTTGCGATAAATGTATTTGGTAGAATTTGCACTACAGTTTGTTTCTTTTTTTAATTGTCACTGGTTTTTTTTTTTCAACGTTTATTTATTTTTGGGACAGAGAGAGACAGAGCATGAACGGGGGAGGGGCAGAGAGAGAGGGAGACACAGAATCGGAAACAGGCTCCAGGCTCTGAGCCATCAGCCCAGAGCCCGACGCGGGGCTCGAACTCACGGACCGCGAGATCATGACCTGGCTGAAGTCGAACGCCCAACCGACTGCGCCACCCAGGCGCCCCTGCACTACAGTTTCTTAATGCTGCATTGACCAACAGCCATTAAGAAATTTTTTTAGGAAATTAAGTTGAAAGTTTTTCTGTGATATATACCAAAAAGTATCTGTATTCTTATTTTGAAATAGTTTGATCAGATAATAATTATTTCTCCTGTTTAGATTTTATGCCTCCTTTTTTCAAAACTTTTTTATTGTTTTTTTATTTATTTTGTTGAGAGACGGAGAGCAAGCTGGGGAGGGGCAGAGAGACAGAGGGAGACACGGAATCTGAAGCAGGCTCCAGGCTCCAAGCTGTTAACACAGAGCTTGATGCGGGGCTGGAACTCAAAACTGTGAGATCATGACCTGAGCTGAAGTTGGATGCTTAAGTGACTGAGCCACCCAGGTGTCCCCAGATTTTATGCTTCCTTTTTACTTATTGATTTAACTACATTAATAGTATCAAAAAATACAGTTTGGTTCTTTTTTGTAGAGCTGTGACCATCATAAACCAGAAATAAAAGGATATAAAGGTCAACAGTCCTTGAAAAGATGTGATACATTTTTATTATTTTTTTAAGTTTTTATTTTTTATTTATTTATTTTTTAATATTTTTTTAGGGCACTGGCTGGCTCAGTCGGTTAAGTATCTGACTTGGGCTCAGGTCGTGATCTCATGATTCGTGAGTTGGAGCCCTGCCTTGGGCTCTGTGCTGATAGCTCTGTGTCTCCCTCTCTCTCTCTGCCCCTCCCTCTGCTCGTGCTCTGTCTCTCTCTCAAAAATAAATAAACATCCAAAATAATTTTAATTTTAATAATTTAATTTTAATTTGATAATTTAATGTTAATAATTTTATTAATAATTTTTAATGTTTATTTTTGAGAGAGAGACAGAGAAAGCACAAGCAGGGAAGGGGCAGAGAGAGAGAGAGAGAGAGAGAGAATCCCAAGCAAGCTCCGTGCCATCAGCGCAGAGCCCAACATGGGGCTCCATCTCAAGAACATCAATAAAATGACCTGAGCCGAAATCAAGAGTCAGATGCTTAACTGACTGAGCCACCCAAGCGCCCCAAGGTTTTATTTTTAAGTAATCTCTACACCCAACACGGGGCTTGAACTCACAACCCTGAGATCAAGTGTCACATGCTCCACTGACTGACTCAGCCAGGAGCCCCAAGAGCACTTTAAAATGGAGTCATTACAGTCCCTCCCAGAGACTGTCCTGATCACATTCATTCAACATAGTCTTCTAGGAGACCCACTGTATATCCTGAAAACTGTTTGAACTGCTGAACTCAAAATATATTCTACTCCAGGACAAAACCAGTCTAGAGACTCAGGAATGTATCTTGTCAGACACACTGGATCTAAGGAATGACCTCCGTAAGTGTTTGCATTTCTGCTGAACCCAAGCATTTCCTGAATGAGGTGGGCCACATCAGGAATGATAGAAAAGCTTTCTCTTCTTCCCAGATACCATGTCATCTTTGGTCACTACTCCTGATTCGTTTCCTATTACTGCCACAACAGATTTCTACGAATTTAGTGGCTTAAAATAACACAGACTTTCCATCTTACAATTCCATAGGTTAGAAGTCCACCATGGGTCTCGCTGGGCTAAAATCCAGGTGAGAGCCGGGCTGCATTTTTTTTCAGGAGGCTCTAGAGGAAGATCATCTCCTTACTCTTCCACCTTCTAGAGCCTTCCTGCATCTCTTAGATTGTAGCCCCCTTTTTGTACCTTTCTGACCCTTCTTCCACTATCCCATCTCTCTGCAACAGCCAGGGAGTTTCCCTGTGTTTATGGACTCCTGTGATTAGATTGGCCCACTGGATAATCCAGGATTATCCCCCCATCTTAAAGTCTGTAGGAACCTCAATCACACCTGCAAAGTGGCCTTTGCCATGTTAATTAACCCTTTACAGTTTCCTTCCGGTAGGAAGGAAAGTTTCTCTCCAGGGGAAAACCTGTCCTTTGCCTTTTCCAATTTATAGAAGCTGCTGGGATCCTTGGATCATGGCCATATCACTGCAATCTCTGTTTCTGGCCTTACAATTTTGATTCTCCTGCCTCCCCCTTACACAGATCCTTGTGATTACATTTAGTCTACCTAGATGACCCAGAATAATCTCCCCATCTCAAAACTCTTCACTTAATCACATTGGTAAATCCCTTTTATCATACACGGTAACCTATTCACAGATTTGGGGGTTAGGACGTGAACATTTTTGGAGGGCCACTATTCTGCCTGCCACAGTCTACCTTTGCCCCCCAGATTCACATCCATCCCAAGTAAAATCACCCCATCCAAAGGTGCTCAAAAGTGTCAACCCATTACAGCATCGACTCAAAGCCCAAAATGTTATCTGAATCTCACCAACTTGAAAGTCCCAAATCTCATTATTTAAATTATCTAAAAGTATGGGTGAGGATGTGGGTATGATTCCTGGGGCATAATTGCTCTCCATCTGTGCACCTGTGAACCAACAAAAACAGTTCTTTGCTCCCAAATATAATGGTAAGACAGTCATAGAGTAATAGTAACAGATGTTCCCATTCATAAAACAGAAAATGGAATGAACGAAGGAGCCACCAGTCCCAAGCAATGTAGCAATCCAGCCAGGAAGACTGCATTCATTAGGTTTGAAGGCCTGGGAATAATCTGTGGCTTCCGGCTCCACCCTTTGAGCCTGTGACTCCTTATCAGAATCATCGCTATTTCATGAGAGGTGGCACGTGTTTCTAGCTGAGGAGTTTCATCAGCTTGTTTCCTGCCTGTAGACAAACAATACTTTCACATTGTGAAAGTGCACAGCATGCTGCTTCATTGAGTCATTTTCCTGAATTCCTTTTACTGAATCCCTGCAGTCATGGCAGCTTTTACTTATTTGCTTTTTAATTTCTTTAGTGTTTATTTTTGAGAGAAAGCAATACGAGTGCAAACAGAGAGGGGCAAAGAGAAACGAGACACAGAATCTGAAACAGGCCCCAGGCTCTGAGCTGTCAGCACAGAGCCCAACGCGGGGCTCGAACCCACACACCGCGAGATCATGACCTGAGCCGAAGGGGGATGCCTGATTGACTGAGCCACCCAGGTGCCCCAAATCGTTGTAGCTTTTAAAAATGTATAATGGTCTCAAGAGAGATGGTGTCACAGTGAGCAGTTAGACAGCCCTGTGTGAGGTCAGTTGTTTTGCAGGATATAGGTAACGAAAATGAAGAATGTTTTCAGTGGAAAAGAGAAAAAAAGGACAAGACATTTGTGAGATCAAAAGTGATTGTGGAGGAGGAGGAGGAGGAAGAAGGAGAAGAGGAAGAAGGGAAAGGAAAGGAAAGGAAAGGAAAGGAAAGGAAAGGAAAGGAAAGGAAAGGAGAGAGGAAGAAAGGAAGAAAAGTAGGAAGGAAGGAAGAGAGGAAGAAAGAAAGGAAGGAAGGGAGGAAGAAAGAAATTGCCATCTCCACAAGTGTCCTGGCACTAGGATATCTTCCTTACCAATGAGCACAGTTTCATATCCTCAGCAGGCACATTTGGAGAACAGTGGAGAGGAGAGGCCATGTGGTAATGCAGCATAGTGGTGGGTGCACAGATTCTGGAACCAGACTTCTGGAGTCCAAATCCTGGCTCCACCACTTAGACATGTGACTCTGGATAAATTAATTAATCTCTCATACCTCCATTTTCTCATCTGTGCAATGGGTGTGATATCAGTGCGCACCTCATAGGATGGTTATGAGGATTGGATGAGCTCTTACTTGTAACATGCCTGGCACATAGTCAGCTCTATATAGCCCTTTGTTGTATAAATAGTAAAATTAATAAAACAAGATTATTTGGTGGAGGGAGTGTGATTTCTAAGACAAAAAAGGTAATGGCAGGACTGGAAATAAAGTCAATGAAAGTCCTCAGAATATAACGTTTCAGAATGTAAAGTTTCAACATAAGGCATGATATCATTTGTGGAGGAAAAAGCTATTTCTACAAGGTGTATGTCTATATGTAAATTCATAGAAATGTGTCTGGCAGGATACTTACTTCTATGGAGGGGACGACCAAGGAGAACCTCAGCATTATTTTCCATATTTGCGACCTGACCGAGAGAACATATCTGCGTGTTCTTTGTGAAATAACAAGCCAGCAACTTTTACTGAAAATCAACGTGAAAGAACGAAGTGCCCAGGAAACAGCAAGGAAGAGTGGTGGCTCTGCCATCTGGGAGTCAAGGGAAGTCACAGAAGAGATGACATGGGAATTGGATCTTCAAGGAAGCGTTGCCTGAGGAAAAGAGATTGGCTGAAGACAGGGCTGCTTGAGAATGAAATGATGGATTGAGGAAGATGGGAATTTATATTTCTGGCGTGTGTGGTTGGGTGGGGAGAGGAAGGGAGGGACGGGTCTGAGATCAGGCTGTGTGGACGGGTTATAAAGGCCTGCTGTACACACTGAGGAGGTTGAACTTTGTGGACACAACTTTTTAAGCCACCCAAGGGACATGATCACAAAAGATGTATCCTTCGGCATCCAGGTGGAAAGTAGCTGGGGAGGTGGGGATGATTGCTTAGGAACTGGTTCAGGAGGCTGTTGCACTGCCCTTCGAGAATTCTCCCGGAAGTGACAGAATAGCGTCTATGCAGGGAGAGAAAAGGGGCTTGATTTTAGAGATAGTTAGGAGGAGGCAGCAACAGTACCTGCCTCTAGGCATCGAGTCCACATTTTTTGTATTAACTGTATCCCGCTTTGGGGAATCACCTTTTTTCACTTTTAGCCCTTGTGCTTTAGGCTTGGGGCTCTGGGGATAGGACACAGGATATATAAGTCATTAACTCATTCTGTTCCCTTGGCCACCTTTCCCGGAGGAGCCCATGACCCCAATCAGGACAGTCAGGCCACCGAGACACGTTCTGAGATGTCTGGAAGCAGACTCCCTCGTGACACCAGGTGTGAGATGACAAGAACCTGGAACTGCTCAGGCTGCCGTGTGCCTGGGATGAAGTCGGCCCAAGGGAAGTCGAGCCTAGAGCTGGATCCTGGAGGCATCTTTGGAGCCCCAAAACAAGCCAAACCTTAGCCAGACGTAGTCACAAAAGTCTTACAAGCCAGTAATTTTTTTAATGCTTATTCATTTTTGAGAGAGAGGGAGAAGGACAGATAGAGAGGCAGACAGACAGAGCGTGAGCAGGGGAGGGACAGAGAAAGAGCAGGGCACAGAATCCCAAGCAGGCTCCAGGTTCTGAGCTGTCAACACAGAGTCTGACATGGGGCTCGAACCCATGAACCGTGAGATCGTGATCTGAGCCGAAGTCAGGCACTTAAACAACTGAGCCACCCAGGCACCCCATGAGCCAGTGGCTTTTAAATTAAATTAAACTAAATTTAGCTTGGTTTAAGTCAGTTTCAGTTGTGTTTTCTGTTCCACTAACTCTGAATTAAAAGTCTTCAGAGTGTTTCTAATGATTAGCACTGGAAGGAGGAGCATCTCTGAAATCTAGTCTCTTAGTCTCTTGCAAGAAGTGAGGACAAAAAGATGTCCTTAGCTACTGTCAGCCCCTCTTAGGGAGGATAGATGTGTCATTTCAATTTGCTAAGTTAGAAGAATCTAAGGCTTTAGACTAAGATTCTGGAAGGGGTGGCCCAGACCAATGTGTGACTCCCTGACTTTGGGATTTTGCAGATCTCAGCTAGCAAAATTATAACGACAAATCTTAGGGTCCAAATTAGAATTGCTAAGTTTTAATTTGTTAAGTAACCATAAAAGAATATTATATAAGAAAAAAATAATACTTTTACACACTCTCTGTCTCTCTTCACACACACACACAGAGAGAGAGAGAGAGAGAGAGAGAGAGAGAGAGAGTAACTGTCAAGCCAAGGATATCTCTTAATTTTTTTTTAATTTTTTTAACGTTTATTTATTTTTGAGACAGAGAGAGACAGAGCATGAACGGGGGAGGGTCAGAGAGAGGGAGACACAGAATCTGAAACAGGCTCCAGGCTCTGAGCTGTCAGCACAGAGCCCGACGCGAGGCTCGAACTCGCGGGCCGCGAGATCGTGACCTGAGCCGAAGTTGGCCACTTAACCGACTGAGCCACCCAGGCTCCCCAAAGGATATCTCTTTAAAACAAATACCTTGGGGGGCACCTGACTGGCTCAATCCGTTGAGCATCCGACTCTTGATTTCGACTCAGGTAACGATCCCAGGGTCCTGGGATCAAGCCCACACTGGGCTCCATGCTGAGCACGGAGCCTGCTTGGGATTCTCTCTCTCCCTCTGCCCCTCTCCCCGGCTCATGCTGTCTCTCTCTCTCTCCCTCTCTCGCTCTCTCTCTCAAAAAAAAATGTGAAATGAATATCTTTGGCTTTGTGAAAGACACTACACTGTACTCACTTTTCTCACTGTCTCAGGTATGTGAAAACCTTTTACCAGCAACCTGCTAACTGGCCTAGTAGAGAACCCGTGCCCTTCAGTAGAGTTTCCACCCGTCAGATGTCATCCACATCCCTGGGACAGGGAAAGTCTGAACAACACAGGGTCCCAGGCCTATAGGAGGATTGCAGATCCCAGGGAAGGCCTCACTCAAAGCAGGGAGGATCTGGCAAGGAAAGCCAGACAGCAAGACCATGGAGCTCAGAGAGACTTGAGGAACATCTCCCATTCCCAGCATTGACCTAGCCCAACCAGCCCTCTCCCCAAGTCCACCGCCTGAGTAGGGACCCCCAGGAGCCCTGAGCACAGACTAGTTGCAATGCTGGGTCTAGATGAAGGTGCTGGGAGAGACAGGAGACTGAACAGGCAGGTCCCCCTGCTTGGGAGCAGGAGGAAACCAGCTGGGGATTCAGCATCAACAGAGACAGGTTAGCTCAGGAGTGTGGATGCGGGCTATTCCCTTGTGTCATGAGGAACAGCAGCTCATTCAGCTGAGCTCAGAGTGGGGGAAGGTGTTAGCCCACGGGTGAAGGGATGGGAGTCCCGCCCCTCCACACTCCCTTCCTAGAGCAAGCAGTCACCCACCCTGTGGAGCTGGGTTCGCAGGAACAAGTCTTTGATGAGTCACAATCCAAGCTGTGGTTGTGCGGTCAATATCAGAAAGTGCTCCAACTTTCAGTCTAAGGGGCCTGAACATCCCCCTTAAAGGGAGACTGGACAGAAGCTACTGGCTTCGAGCCAGGACCCCGGGGCAGGGCAGGAGGATAACAAGACAGAGGGAGAAAGGGGAGAGTGGACAAAGCAGGAAGGAAGGCCAGGGAAGCAGGGCCCATCAAGGCAGGCAGGAATGGACTGACAGGAGACACAACGGGAAGAGAAAAGGACTTTTTGCATCCTGCTCTGGGCTCTGATCACATACACGAAGGGTGCACACGGAGGCACACAAGAGCGCATTTCTCTGACGGTGGGCTCTGCCTTTCCACGCCTCCGACGTTAAGGACTGAGTTAGGGGTTTATGTAAAGATATACCGGGCACATTAAGGGAAGCAAAGGTTTCTAGAACCTGAATCCCATGAGGCCAGGCCTCATGGAGTCTACATCAAGAGCCAGTGACAGATTCAAAGGAGTCCTGGGACCCTCAGCAAATTGAAATTCTTGGGTCTTCGTTCTTCCACGTCTCTGCCCCTGTCCACTTTCAGACTCTGCCAATTCATCCATCTTTCCCTGACTTTCCCACCCAAGTTCCTGAGGAACCCAAGATCTGAGCTGCTCTGAACATCTATCTCAGTGGGGCCCTGAAAGCCATGATCTCTGGCCAGTCTGCAAATCAGCTGATCTTGAACTAGGGGTCCATCAGCTAAGGTAGAGAACAGCAAGGGAGAGGCATGAGGGTCAGCTGCCTCCAGAGCAGCTGTCGAGAGCTCAGAACACTTTTATGTCTTCTCCACACCAGCTCCCCACCAGATGCATGTCCAATTACAGCTCTTGAACTCCAGATCTTTAGGTCAAGTGAGGCTGTGTGACCTGAGAGCCTACAATCCTATGCTCCTGGGGCCCAGACCTGCTCCCCACCATATCAGAGAAGCCAGAGAATGCATGACGAGTTATATGCACTATGTTGTTTATTGTCACATGTTGCCCATGGGACAGGGTCATATGGGGGAGGGGGGCCCTCAGGCAGAGAGAGATGGAAGGAGGCGGAAGTAAGAACCATCTACTTTCTGAACTCGGCTCTTCCTTCCAGCTGTTGATGGTGGGGGCTTGGCCACCAGTGGGACTCCCTCAGATGCAAGCACAGTGTTGCGTGAGAAGGTTGGGCACGGTCTCATACTTAAAAGAGTAACCACCATCTGAGGTGGTGCGGACACGTAGGGGCCTCATGGTCCCAGGGAGGGCAGCACAGCAGGGCCGGGCCCCTGGCACTAAAGAAAGGGGCTGGGCAGGGGTCGGAGGAGCCCCAGGGACCAGCAGGGGCAGGTCTGGTGGGGCAGTCAGCCCACAGCCACCGTGACAATAGTGGAAGATGAAGCTGGGAGGGTGCACGATCCACCGGTCCCAGCCCAGCTCCTGGAAGGAGATATTGAGGGCCGCTCGGTGACAGTCCGCTTGGGCAGCAGGTTCCTCTGGAGACCTCTGGAGCAGGCGCAGCGCGGCGGGAGACCAGGGCCAGGGCAGCGGGGGAGTGGAGCGGCGGGCTCTCTCCCCTCCGCCGGGCGGCCTGGCCCGAGTGTGGGCCACCAGGAAGGGTGTGGCCTCAGGCCGGGCCGAGCAGGAGCAGAGAGGGCAACGCAGCTGTAGCACCAGGACGGGGTGGGTCAGCAGAGGGAGGGCAGAGGTGGCCAGGTGCAGCACGGCCCAGCGAGAGGGGGCCTGGCCCAACGACATGGGCACAGCCATGGGGACTCCTGATGACAGCGCCAGCAGGCTCAGCAGGGGTCCAGAGCTGTTGGAGGCTGCTCTGCCCTGCCTGTCCAGTCCTGTGTGGAACCACAGGTGGGCTGATGTCACCTGGCGGCTGCGTGTGTGCTTGGACGGCTGGAACACATACGTGAAGAGGCTCTCCTCGGCCTCCTGGGTCAGCTCTCTGGCAGCCGGCTCATCCCCACAGCTGGCACCTGCAGGAGATAGCGGGAAGGGAGAGGGCAGCCCAGACTGGCGGAGCCTGGGACCCCTCCTCCTCAGCCACTCTCCTGAGTGCTCTGTCAGACTTGGGGCCCCTCTCCAGTCTTGAGAGAACCGACAGAGGCTCTCCATTTGTTTTTTCATCTCTATAGGATGCAGAAAATACAAGACGTTGCCAACTTCCCTCTGAAGTGGTTTTACCTATTAACATTCCTATCAGCAACATATATACAAGGCCCTGCCCACCCCCTACTTTCACTTGGAGCTGTTAGGCCTGAATCTCTGCTCACTGATAGTGTGAAATGGATGATAGTACTTTAGATACACAGGCAATTGTTTAGTACCTCATATATCTTTTTACAAGTCAGAAATGTTGCACGATAAACTCTTTAAAACAATTCCGCTTGCTGGGGAGCCTGGGTGGCTTGGTCAGTTGGGCGTCTGACTTCAGCTTAGGTCATGATCTCACTGTCTGTGAGTTCGAGCCCCGCGTTGGGCTCTGTGCTGACAGCTCAGAGCCTGGAGCCGGTTTCGGATTCTGTGTCTCCCTCTCTCTCTGCCCCTCCCCTGTTCATGCTCTGTCACTCTCTGTCTCAAAAAAAAAAAAAAAAAAACGTTAAAAAAAATTGAAAAAAATAAAATTCCGCTTGGGGCACCTGGGTGGCTCAGTGGGTTAAGCGTCCGACTTCAGCTCAGGTCATGATCTCACGGTCTGTGAGTTCAAGCCCCGCGTCAGGCTCTGTGCTGAGGCTCAGAGCCTGTGCTCAGAGCCTGGAGCCTGCTTTGGATTCTGTGTCTTCCTCTCTCTCTGACCCTCCCCCGTTCATGCTCTGTCTCTGTCTCAAAAATAAATAAACATTAAAAAAAAAAAATTCCACTTAAGGGGCGCCAGGACGGCTCAGTCATTTGAACTTCCCACTCTTGGTCATGATCTTGAGGTTCGTGGGATTGGACCCCGTGTCGGGGTCAGTGCTGACAGCAAGAAGTCTGCTTGGGATTCTCTCTCCCCCTCTCTCTCTGCCCCTCCCCACTCATGCACGTGCTCTTTCTCTCTCTCTCTCTCTCTCTCTCTCAAAATATATAAATAAACGTTTAAAACACACACACACACAATTCCACTTAAAAAAAAAAAAAAAAAGGTTAATACCAGAAAGAAAAAGGAGGGACAGGAGGGGAAGGTAAATAGCCTAGGATAGAGGGCAGGGCTTTCTAAGAAAGGTGATTGGCCAGAGGGTTACTGGAGGGGTTGTGGGAGGGGGCATGGGCTAAATGGGTAAGGGGCATTAAGGAATCTACTCCTGAAATCATTGTTGCACTACATGCTAACTAATTTGGATGTAAATTCAAAAAATAAAATTAAAGTTAAAAAAAAAAGAGAGAGAGAGAAGGAAGGTGGTTGGCATCCTTCCCCAACAGGTATGCAGGCTATACTAAACAATCACGGACTAGTTGACAGACTGGGGTTAGGACTATAGTGTGACACAGATTCTGTTATAAATCTCACAAGTGATCTATTTTGCAGATAAGGAGAAAGGGTTACAAAAATGAACTACTAAGTGGCCAGGCTGGGATTCTGCCCCATCCCAGAGCCACACCAACTCACAGTGCTGCACGAGGACTAAAGCACGGGGAGGCAGGGGGTCCCCTCTGAGGGAAAGATGGGCCAGATTACAAGAAAGTCCACCCGGAAGAGGACTTTATTGGTTCAGTCAGTGGAACATGGGAACGTGCATAAGGAGATGAGGAGTCAAGAGAAAGTAGACTAATTTTCTGGAAAAGTGTCTCAACTAATCTCACTCCTGCACCTCTGATACCTTCTCAAGCCTCAGCTAATTGGGGCTAAAGAAACAAGATTCCGAGCAGGGAGTGGAGGCAGAGAAAGAAGGAAAGGTGGAAGGAAGGGGCCGATACCCAACTACCTCTGTCGCTAGAGACTCTAGGTCTCCCCAGTGAGTATCTCCCAAATGCCTCCTCTCAGCCTTACATCATTTCACTTAATCCTCAGAGGTAGGCATTACTGCCCGTTTTAAGGTGAGGAAACGGAAGCTCAGGAAGGTTTAGTAACTGGTCCCCTGTTGCAAAGCCAGTTGAGCGGCGTGTATGGGACTCAAACCCAGACCTGTCTGGCTCCCAAGCCCACGCCGTATGTATCACACTGCTTCTCAAAGTCAAAGTCACCCTGCCAGTTCCCTGCCCTCATTACCTGTAGTTGGGAAAAGGATGGCCTGGGAGACATCCTCCTCCTCCCTGGGCTGAGAGCCCCTGTGCACGAAGCCCCCCTGGGCATGTCTTCGAGGCAGACGCCTGACTCCAGGATCCCCACTTTCCTCGGTCACTGCCGGAGGCCCCAAAGCATCCAAGAACAGGGCCCTCACCTTGGCCAGGACAAGTTCCCGGTCCAGCTCTGGCCCGGGGCAGCCATGCCCACTCTTCAGAGACAGCAGTAAGAGGAGCAGGAGTGGGGGCTGGGGCAACATGGCTCACCCAGCGGAGGGCCAGCGGTGTCCGGTGCCCTTTCTGTCAGGGTCTGCCCCCCACCCCCCCGCCTCCCCACTCTACCCTCCCATCTCAGTACCGGCCCTCTTCTACCCCTCTCATCCCAGTCTCCCCAGTCCTTCCCACGCCCTGCAGTCCAAGTTGCCCCTGCCCATGGCATTGAGACCTCCTATCTCTGACGCAGATGTCTGTGGCCCTGAGCCTTATCTCCCACTCCTGCCAGGCATGTGGGGGAGGGGGCGGGTGAGAGTTCTCACCCGGAGTGACCTGACCTACACATACAACCTACAACCCTTTCCCCCTATTCTCTCTCTCAAACACACACACACACACACACACACACACACACACACACACACACAGCCACATCCCAGCACCCAGCACAGAGGTGACATCAGGTACAACAGGAGCCTGGGAGCTGGGGTCAGCCAGCTCCTAACAGTGTTACTCGTCGTCGGGGAGACAGAATGCGCCAGCCCCTCAGATCTTGGGCGAGGGGGGGCGGTGGCTTTCAACCAAGCAGCTGCTGGGCGGGTCATGGGGGGGAAGGGCTGAGGTCGGGGCTAGAACTGGGGCTAGGGCCGGGGGCAGGTGGTCCCGCCTGCTCTAAACTTAGCCTGGAGGAGCCAGTCTGGGCTCTTGTCCTCCAGCTGTGTCATCAGAGAATATTTTTGGGATTGGCAGCTGCAGGCGCCTCTGCCACTCAGGCCCAAGCCTGGCGGGCGGTTGGGGACCTGGCGGCTGGAGGTGGGAGGGAGGAGGGGAAAGAGGCCCAGGCTGTGGGAGGGGGCTGGGAAGAGAGGCTCTCCGGAGCAGGAAGCCAGGCCGCGGGCAGGGGAGGCTGCGGGGCCCCTCGCTGCAAAGGCAAACAGGAAGGACTGCCCTTCGAGCTCTCGACTCGGGGCCCGGGAATCTCCGCCGCCGCAGAGCCGCAGCTCCGGGCCGAGGGTAAGGAGGCGAGCCGGGAGCGGGCGGCCGGGGGAGAGCCCCGCGGGTCCCCGCCGCCCCCGGCCCCAGACGCGCCGCGCCTCGCCTCGCGGGCTCCCGCCGCCGCCCCCGGCCTCCGCGCGCCCGCCGCCCGCCCTTCCCCCCCGCGCCGCTGCGGGCCGGCCGCCACCATGAAGGCGGGCTCGGGGGATCAGGGGAGCCCCCCGTGCTTCCTGCGCTTCCCGCGGCCCGTGCGGGTGGTAAGTGGCGCCGAGGCCGAGCTCAAGTGCGTGGTCCTGGGGGAGCCGCCGCCCATTGTCGTGTGGGAGAAGGGCGGCCAGCAGCTGGCGGCCTCCGAGCGCCTCAGCTTCCCGGTGGACGGCGCCGAGCACGGCCTGCTGCTGAGCGGCGCGCTGCCCACCGACGCGGGGGTCTACGTGTGCCGCGCCCGCAACGCGGCCGGAGAGGCCTACGCGGCGGCCGCCGTCACCGTGCTGGAGCCGCTGGCCCCTGAGCCCGAGCCCCAGCCCGCCGAGCGCCCGCTGCCTCCTCCCGGGGCGGGGGAGGGCGCCCCGGTGTTCCTGGCGGGGCCCCGGTCCCAGTGGGTGCTGCGGGGGGAGCAGGTGGTGCTGACGTGCCAGGTGGGGGGCCTCCCCGCGCCCGCGCTCTACTGGGAGAAGGACGGGATGGCCCTGGACGAAGTGTGGGACAGCGGCCACTTCGTGCTCGAGCCCGGCCGTGCCGAGGGCGGCCCCGGCGTGAGCCTAGCGCTGCGCATCCTGGCGGCGCGGCTGCCGGACTCGGGCGTCTACGTGTGCCACGCCCGCAACGCGCACGGCCACGCGCAGGCCGGCGCGCTGCTGCAGGTGCATCAGCCCCCCGAGAGCCCGCCCGAGGACCCCGATGAGGCTCCCAAGCCCGTGGTGGAGCCGCTCAAGTGCGCGCCCAAGACCTTCTGGGTGAACGAAGGCAAGCACGCCAAGTTCCGCTGCTACGTGATGGGCAAGCCCGAGCCCGAGATCGAATGGCACTGGGAGGGCCGTCCGCTGCTCTCCGACCGCCGCCGCCTCATGTACCGCGACCGCGACGGCGGCTTCGTGCTCAAGGTGCTCTACTGCCAGGCCAAGGACCGCGGGCTCTACGTGTGCGCAGCGCGCAACTCGGCGGGCCAGACTCTCAGCGCGGTGCAGCTGCATGTCAAAGGTACTGCGGCACCCCTGGGGCCGCCCGGGCCCTGGGGAGGGGCCTCCAGCGCTGCCCGGGAGCCGGTAGGGGGAGGGGAGACGGCATAATAGCATACCGTTTCCTGCCCGCCTCCCACCCCCCAGGGATTCGTATTTAGTAGGTCTCCAGGGTACCCAGGAACTTCTTAGCAAATTTCGTAAGTGATTCTGAGGCAGAGGGTGGAAAACCAGCCTTTGATAAACCGCTTTAAGGAGTGATTGATGTACGAACCAAGAGGGAGCACTTCTAGTCCAGGGGATTTCAGCCTCTTTGTTTCACTCCCCTTCCCTCAATGGAAATCCCTGTGGAGACTGATACAAGGAACATTTTATGGGTGTACATTTCCGGGTCCAGATTCATAACTATCCATGAGAACAAGGGTAAGAGGAGGCTGCATTCACAACTGGGTCTAGTCTGTGAGTCCTGGGGGGAAAGTCTGGCTGCAAGCGACACATTGAGAAACTCCTGATTCACACCAAAGGTAGACTTGAGGGAGGAAAAAAAATGCACTTTTATGAAACTGCTCTCCAGGTTTGAAAGAAGAAAAAGGTGAAGGAGAAGAGATTTCCATTTCAAAGTTGAGTCACCAGCAATATCTAATAACATTAGATACATTGCTCATAAACAGAAAACTCAGAGGAAAAAAACATCCCAAACTCCCACTGGAAGGTGAAGCTCTCCAGAATAGGAGTTCCCTGCAACTCCAGGGGTTATACCTTCACTAGCTATTCCTCAACTTGTCCCCTCAGAGGAAGAAAAGTGGGCACATTTCCTGAGCCCTGCCTGGCGCGAGGGCAGCATGTGGCACCTGTGCTTCTGTGGTGAGGTCTGATGTGCACAAACTCGCAAAACTGCACTGACACCATCAGGAAAGAAAAGCCCAGTGGGAAGGCAGAGCTTCCCAGAGGCACAGGACATACACGCTTCTCCAGCGGCCTGATAACCCGCTGGCCATTTCCATCATCGTGCTTTCTTTTTGTAAAATGCAGTTTTGACAACGACAATTTATTTTATTTTATTTTATTAGTGTTTATTTTTGAGACAGACAGACAGACAGAGTACGAGTGGGCAGGGGCAGAGAGGAGGGAGACACAATCTGAAGCAGGCTCCGGGCTCTGAGCTGTCAGCACAGAGCCCGATGAGGACCTTGAACTCAAGAACCGCGAGGTCATGACCTGAGCCGAAGTTGGATGCTTAACACACTGAGCCACCTGCCCCCCCTGAAAATGACTACTTCAAAAAATTTTTTTTAAGTTTTATTTATTTCTTTATTTTGAGAGAGAGCGCATGCTCTCATGTGCCAGGAGGGGAGGAGGAAGAGAGACAATCCCAAGCAGGCTCCACACTGTCAGCACAGAGCCTGACCCGGGGCTCAAACTCACGAACCGTGAGACCATGACCCGAGCCAAATTCAAGAGTCAGACACTCAACCTACCGAGCCACCCAGCCGCCCCTGTTTCTTTAAATTTTAATTGCACTTTTTAAAAATCATTTTATTTTTTTCATCATGATTATTGTGCCCCTTAATCCCCATCCCCTATTCCCCCCCCACCTCCCCTCTGCTAACCATCAGTTTGTTCCCTATAGTTAAGAGTCTGTTTCTTGATTTGTCTCCCTCTTTTTTTATTTTTTCTTTCACGCATTTGCTTTGTCTCTTAAATTTCACATATGAGTGAGGTCATATAGTATTTGTTTTTCTTTGACTGACTTATTTCACTCAGCATTATATGCTCTAGCTCTAGCCAGGTGAAAACGACTAAAGTTCTTTAAAAATGAAATTCAGCTCAGCCCCTTGCAGAATTTGTGTAGTGCCTCTGAGGGACCCCAGGGAACAGCTGGAAAATCACCGTTGTGGTCCGAACCCTTCCATCCCTTTCCCCACTTGACAGTCAGAAAACTGAGGCCCAGGATCACTGAAATGGCCTTGCTCAGGGTGATGTGGCCGGAGCATCAGGGTCAGATGAGAATCCAGGCCACCTGACGTCTCTCCTGTTGGGTTTTCTGTGATCCTGGAATACCTGCTGGCCTGGGAGGAAGATGGCAGGAGCTGACGCGGGTATAGGCAGTTGGTAATGCACGGAGCCCTTCCCCTGGTCTGGCCCTCTCCAGAGCCTTCTATCTCTCCCCTCCCCACAGAGCCCCGTCTGCGCTTCACCAGGCCCCTGCAGGATGTGGAGGGCCGGGAGCATGGCATTGCCGTGCTGGAGTGTAAAGTGCCCAACTCCCGCATTCCCACGGCCTGGTTCCGTGAGGACCAGCGGCTGCTGCCCTGCCGCAAGTACGAGCAGATCGAGGAGGGCGCTGTCCGGCGCCTCATCATCCACAGGCTGAAGGCAGACGACGACGGTGTCTACCTGTGCGAGATGCGGGGCCGGGTGCGCACGGTGGCCAATGTGACGGTCAAAGGTGGGCTGGCCAGTGGGAGGAGGCCGAGGCTGAGGCAGGCGGATGCCCAGGCCCCAGGCTGGGGGATTCCCGTCCTTTTCTCAGGGCCCATCCTGAAGCGGCTGCCCCGGAAGCTCGACGTCCTGGAGGGAGAGAATGCGGTGCTGCTGGTGGAGACACAGGAAGCTGGGGTCCAGGGGCGCTGGAGCCGCGATGGGGAGGACCTGCCGACCATCTGCCAGAGCAGCTCCGGCCACATGCATGCCCTGGTCCTTCCAGGGGTCACCCGAGAAGATGCTGGCGAGGTCACCTTTAGCCTGGGCAACTCCCGTACCACCACTCTGCTCAGAGTCAAATGTGAGGGCAGGAAAGCCCGTGGGCAGACTGACTCTTCGAGGGCCGGACAGGAGGGCCAGGGCAGGAGGGTGACCAGATGCCAGAGCCTGGGTTGGCAAAGCGGACTCAAGTTGGGAGGGCTGTGGGAGGCTGGAGCAGGGCTGGAATGCAAACCCTGCCTCTGTCTCAGGCGTCAAGCACAGCCCCCCGGGACCCCCGGTATTGGCAGAGATGTTCAAGGGCCATAAGAACACAGTCCTGCTGACCTGGAAGCCCCCCGAGCCGGCTCCTGAGACCCCCTTCATCTACCGGCTGGAGCGGCAGGAGGTGGGCTCGGAAGACTGGATCCAGTGCTTCAGCATCGAGAAAGCCGGAGCCGTGGAGGTCCCAGGGGACTGCGTGCCCTCCGAGGGCGACTACCGCTTCCGCGTCTGCACAGTCAGCGAGCACGGCCGCAGTCCCCACGTTGTGTTCCATGGGTCTGCTCACCTCGGTGAGTCAGTCCTTCCGGACCCAGCCTGTCCGCGGCCGTACCCCAGTCACACCTCCCCATCCTCTCTCCTCCCTTCCCCAGCCTTCGGTCCCCGTCATGTTATATGCCTTCTGCCTGCCAACTCTTGTCCTCTGCCAGCCTTCTGGTTCTGATGGCGGCACTCTGTCCCCATCTCAGTGCCCACAGCCCGCCTGGTGGCAGGTCTGGAGGACGTACAGGTATACGACGGGGAAGATGCGGTCTTCTCCCTGGATCTTTCCACCATCATCCAGGGCACCTGGTTCCTTAACGGGGAAGAGCTCGAGAGTAATGAGCCAGAGGGCCAGGTGGAGCCTGGGGCCTTGCGATACCGGATAGAGCAGAAAGGCCCACAGCACAGACTCCTCCTGCAGGCTGTCAGGCACCAGCACAGCGGGGCACTCGTTGGCTTCAGCTGCCCCGGTGTGCAGGACTCGGCCGCCCTCACCATCCAAGGTTGGTGCTGGTGGGGACCTGGGTGGACACAGAAGTCCTTGGTGGGTTCAGACGGAGGGCTCAGCGGTCCAGAAGGCCAATTTCCACCTATGTACAACGTACGTTATCTTCAGCATCGTAGCCAAATTCTCTTTGTGGCTTATAGAATTCCATCACATCTGCTATCTTAGAGGCATGGCCCCTGGGCCCTAGTCCCTGACTGCTTCCTGCCTTATCATGTAACCGATAACATTATCAGAGCAACTTCTTGTGGTGTTAGGCACAATCCTAATCATTTTACGTGCGTTAATTAACACGGTTCTCTACAAGATAGATTCTTTGGTGAGTCCATTTTACACATGGAGGCACTGAGTCACAGAGGGGTTAAGTGATTTGCCTAGAGTCACCGAGCTAATGAGTGGTAGTGCTGGGTTATGAAGCCAGGCAGTCTGGTGCCAGAATCACACTGTGCCACCTGTGGAAACCAGGAAGGAAGGGGATGAGGGGTCCCTGAGGAGGACGGTTCTTGGTGGACATCTGAAAGTGCAGGGGACACGTGGCATTTGCCATCTCACCATTGCTGGAGTTTGTCCGGCCAATCAAGGAATTCCTCGGTGACCGAGCACAGGGCCAGGCAGGTGGTCAGCTGCTGGCATCCTAGGAGGAGGGCAGAGTAAGAACCAATAACTAGAGTGGCATTTTCAAAATGCAGCCTGGGACCCCTGACATCAGAAATGCCTGGAGGGCTGGTTGATAATGCAGATCCCCTGGCCCTTGCATGCCTGTGTGGGGCCTAAGAAGTTGCATTTTCAGTAGACTCCCTAGGAATTCTGTACGCTCAAACATTGCCCTTGAGAATTGGCGTGTGAGCCCAGCGATTTTCTTTTTAATTCCAACAAACGCGTTGAGCCAGCGGTTGTCTGGCCTGATGTACTCCGGCCTGCACCAGCGAGGGGTGTTGATCCCAGGTGGAGCATGACAAGGGTGCTGCCTGTGCTCACGCTTCTCCCCACACAGAGAGCCCGGTGCACATCCTGAGCCCCCAGGACAAGGAGTCATTGACCTTCACGACCTCGGAGCGGGTGGTGCTGACCTGTGAGCTCTCCCGGGTGGACTTCCCAGCGCGCTGGTACAAGGACGGGCAGGAGGTAGAGGAGGGCGAGTCGCTGGTGGTGAAGATAGATGGGCGCAAACACCGCCTGATCCTGCCTGCCGCCGAAGTCCGAGACAGCGGCGAGTTTGAGTGCAGAACAGAAGGCGTCTCAGCCTTCTTCAGTGTCACCGTCCGAGGTCAGCAGCTATGGTGGTCTGGGCTCCTGCAGCTGAGGCTGATTCCCAGGGGCCATGCAGGCCCTGCCCCCTGGTCTGCCTGCTTGGGGGTCCCTTCCAGGGAGAGCCAAGGGGGCCAGCGGACACGTTTTCAAATTACTCTGTACTTGCTTCCTAATCCTCCCGTGCACCAACACCCTCCAGCATACTTGCCCTCCACATACCCCTGGCTAGGTAATGAGGGTGGGGAAACGAAATTCAATTAAGGGAAGGAGAGGCACGTGCTAACATTTACTGGGTCCCTGCCGTGAACCCAACATAATACCAGATGTTTCAAATACATAGGGTTTCACGTAATCTTCACATCTGGATGAGAAGCAGTAGATCTCTACAACACAGATGAAGAAACAGGCTCAGAGAGGTTATGTGATTTGCCCATTATCACACAGCCAGCAAACACCATAGCTGGGTTCACACCCAGGTCTGTGCTTATCCTGCTATCTCAGGTAGCCACGGTCAAAGGGAAGCTTTAAGTGCAGGGGTCCAGTGGTTCTCAGGCCATGTTCTGGCTGCTTCAGAACCACCTGGGAAGCTTGTTATAAATGCATACGCCCAGGCCCCCCCCAGCTCTCCAGCTCCAGACTATCCAGGGTAGAGCCTGGGGATCACTCCGGGAAGGCAGCTTGGGAACCACTGATTCACCTCATCTTCTCGCTTCGAGTGGACATCCTGTCTCAACCCCACTGCAAGGAGGCCCTCTAACTGCTGTACACGCACCCAGTGACAGGGAACTCACTACCTGTAGCGAGCAGCTGTCTCACTGTGGCACCTAAGTCATTCCCCCTTCCTGCCCATCCTAGGGCCGGTGCTCCAGGGGATCCCTTGTAAAAACAGCAGCAAGCGTGGCCCATGATAATGACCTCCTCTCAGCCTAGGCAAAGGCTGTCATCTGTGCCTCCCCCTCCCCCATGTCCCCGCCCAGCCACCCCCACGTCCCGTGGGGATGCCCAGAACACAAAGGTGCCACATGGTTTGCGTTGCCTCACCTGCCATGCCCTCAGTACCCCACGTCATTGCTCCAGACCACCCTGCACAGCACGGCCTTAACCCTCCTAGTGTCCCCTGGGGAGGAAACTGTCTCCTGTGAGTCTGCCTGCGTGACCTTGTTTTGTCTGCTTCCCACCAGACCCCCCGGTGCATATCCTGGACCCCCAGGAGCACGTGTTTGTGCATGCCATAACCTCTGAGTGTGTCATGCTGGCCTGTGAGGTGGACCGAGAGGATGCACCCGTGCGCTGGTACAAGGATGGGCAGGAGGTGGAGGAGAGTGACTTTGTGGTGCTGGAGAAGGAGGGGCCCCACCACCGGCTCGTGCTGCCTGCCGCCCAGCCCCCCGACGGGGGCGAGTTTCAGTGCGTCGCTGGAGATGAGCGTGCCTACTTCACCGTCACCATCACAGGTGGGGGGACAGGCAGGTCCGTGTGGCACCGTCTAGCAGCTGTCACACGATCCCCTCCGGGCCACTCTTCCCCAGGCCCTCTTCCCTCCCCGCAAGCTGATTGCGTGCCCCTCCTCGGTCTGCATCCTACGATTCGGTCACCCACCAAAACTACATTGTCCTAAACTCTGGCCAGGGCTCCACGAGTCACAGGGCGCCTCTGCCCCTTTCCGTTCTCTGGCAAAGGAGAACCTCTAGGAATGGCAGAGCTTTCCTGTGGGGCAGGGTGTAGGGCAGGTAAGCCCCCACCCTAGAGGGGTCAGAAGACCTCAAAAGTCTATGGGAGACCCTGGCTCCATCTGGGCACCTAACCCACCTCTCCCCAGCCCCATCTTACATACGGTCCCTGCCCCAACCCAGAGAGCGTAGACCATTTCTACAGCCAAGGCTGACACCGTGGTCCCGATGGGGCCACCGTGCCTGTGACGTGCTTTGGTGACTGTGGTTGTGTCTCCAGATGGGGGTGGCTGTCCCAGCAGCTAGGAGACCTAGTCCAAAGGCAGATTCTCTTCTTTTTTTTCTTTTTCTTTTTTTTTTTTGTTGTGATGGGCACTGGGCGTTCTATGTAAGTGGGAAGGTGGGAAGGCTCTCTTTGTCAACACGTGGCCCACTTGCAGGAGGAGGGAACAGGCATGGCTCAGGGAGGGCAGACGGGCGCCTCGGTCCCAGCTATGACTGTCCCTGTCCCGCAGATGTCTCCTCGTGGATCGTGTACCCCAGTGGCAAGGTGTATGTGGCGGCCGTGCGCTTGGAGCGTGTGGTGCTGACCTGTGAGCTGTGCCGGCCGTGGGCCGAGGTGCGCTGGACCAAGGACGGTGAAGAGGTGGTGGAGAGCCCCGCATTGCTCTTGCAGAAGGAGGACACCGTCCGCCGCCTCGTGTTGCCTGCCGTCCAGCTGGAGGACTCCGGCGAGTACTTGTGTGAAATCGATGACGAGTCGGCCTCCTTCACCGTCACTGTCACAGGTGTGGGTTCACCCCAGCTGCCCGGGGTCACCAGAGGACAGTCCTGAGCCCTCGGGGGAGCTGGCCACCTACCCCCTAGTCGGCACACTGGGGAGGAGGGAGGTGGGGCTGCGGGTGCATGTACTGAGGCTCCCTGCCTGGAAGACCCCAGGGCCCCTATTCAAGGAAGCAGGCTCCTCCCCAGCACCAGGGCCAGGAAGAGCTGTGCTCCCCTGGCTCATTTACTGGGTGCCTCCCACGTGCCACCAGACCCCGGGCCGGGTGCTGCAGGTAACTGGTGTGTGAGACATGCACCATCTCTGCTCTCAGAGCTGCAGTCTAGCTGGGGAGGCAGCTGTTAACCAGGGGTCGCAAACGGGCAGTCCGTAGGGCCCCATGCAGCCCACAGATGTGTTTTGTTTGGCCTGCAGAGTCTTACCAAAGTCAGGACAGTTCAAATAACAATCCGGAGTTATGCGTCCTCTTGAAAAAGCCGAAGACCCGGCGGCTCTGGTCCCGATTCCCCCCATGGCGACGAACAGCTGGTGCTGAGTAGCAGCTGCCCCCATAATATGGGGCCCACATTCCTCTGCCCTTCCCCCTCTGCCATTCCTCTTTGCCTCTCCCCAGACCTCTTCCGCCACTCACCTGACCACCTACCTGGCCCCTGTGGGCATTTGAGTTTGCGACCCCTGTGTTAAACCAATAAATGCACAAATAAATGCACAGTTGACACGTCGTGACAAGTGATGTGAAGGAGCAGAGGGCTGGAGAGAGAACAGGAGAGTCAGAGAGGGCTGCGGAGAAAGCCGCCACGCCCCTGGGCTGGACTCTGGACACCCGGTGGCAAGCAGACAGACACGCTCACTTCCCTCCAGGAGCACGCAGCCTGGGAAGAAAGGCAGACACTTTAGACGGTCTCAGAAGGTGGACTGTCCAGTGTTGTGACAGGGGTACAGAGGGAGCTCAAGGCTGGGGGGCTGCTAACCTTGTCGGCAGGCAGGGAGTGCCTTCAAGGCAGATACTTGGGGGCAGGGGCCAAGGTAGCTGAGTGGGGTCAGGTTTGGGCCGAAGGTAGATGGGAGAATGTTCAAAGCTGGAAAAGCACAAGACGACTGTGAAAGTCACGGTGGTTCGGTGCTGGAAAGCGTGGGGCCGCAGGCCTCAGCGCCAGACCTGGTGTGGATGTGCAGCTCGGGTGGGGGGGGGGGTGGCGCTCGCAGGGCCTGACAGCTCGGTGGCACAGAAGAACCGCGCTGGCTGCACTGGCACTGTCTTGTCGCCCTGTCCTCCGCTCTGCCCCAGCAGTGATGCCTCGATCCAGGCTGAGCTGCCTGGGTGCCCCCACCCCCAACCGGCGAGAGTGCAGCCTGGAACACCCAAGCCACAAAGCCAAAGAGGCCTCTCTGTGCATGTTTTGTCCTGTAGTGACCCCTTCAAGCTCTTCAGCCCCACGCCCTGGCCAAACACAATGGCAGACACACATTTCAGCTCACACCTGGCCTCCCCACAAAACACCAGATTGCTCACTGGGAAGTTCACACAAGCGGCCCGGAAGTTCACACAGAGCCAGCCCGGCTTTGGGCCAGGGATAAACAAGGCTGATGCCAAGCTGAGGTCCCACAGCTGTGCGGACACCCCAATCCTGTCATGGCACCTTGTCCTCACCCCACTGCTCCCTTCACCTCCTTGGCTCCCCAGGCAGCCGCACCTTGCAATCTACCAGCCTTGCTGGACCCCTGAGAACCAGCCTGCGTCCCTTGGACTCTTAGAACAAGCCCTGTTAGCGAGGTGGGTTGTGGAGGCAGAGGACTTGTGTGCTGGTGAGCACGTCTGCCCATGCGCACCTCTGCAAAAAAGTGTTTCCGGGAAGCGAGCAGTTCCTGAGCTTAGCCACAAGGGGGCCGCATGGTAAAGGGGCTCTAAAATGTCTTGGAAGCTAGAAGATTCTGGGAGATGTTCAGGGCACATGGGAGCATGGGCAGGCTCGGACTCAGTGCACCAGTCACCTCCAGTGTTGACATAGGAGGTCCTTTCCTGTGGAGGAATGACCCCTTTGGAGCAGTTGGAGATGAACTCCCAAAATCAGCGTTTAGCATCCCTGGGGAACTCAGGTGCTGGCAACTCTTAGACACAGATGCAAAAATCATTACTGAGTTCAGCAAGCTTTGGCTTTCGATCCCAGCACTGCTCACAGAGTCTGAGCCTCCCTTTAACAGATGGTGGCTCTTCCTCCAGCCCTCGAGTACGTGGACCCAGCTGTGACCTTAAAGAGATTGGTTAAATCACTCTTTGCCTCGATTTCTTCATCTGGAAAACAGGGATAAAATGATACCTACCTCTTAGGATTGCTGTGAGAGTTCAATGTGTAAAGTGCTTAGGACTGTTCCTGGAACCTTAGGAAATCATACAGAAGTATTCGCTGTTTTGGATCTACGATCTCTTGTTCACAATTCTGAAATCCAAAAAAACCTCTCCAAACCAAAAGTCTTTTTTCTAAGTTTGGTCTTCAGAGCCATTTCAGTAAAACCTGTGAAACTATTTCTGCTCTTTAAGTATCTTGTTTAGAGTGAGTATATGTATATGTCACACTGCCGAAATGTTAGTGTGGTTGGTTGCGGCAGGGGATGGGGCACGGGGGGGGGGGGGGGGGGCGGTGCTCCAGTGGGGGCTAAGAGAGGCAGGTATGTGATATATAATAAATGCACCTTTTTTTCCGGGTATCTGAAGCATTCTGGATTCACATCTCTGGCCCCAGGGTTTTCGGAGGGTAGATCGTGGACCTGTTATTCCTTGTTATTATTATCCTTATCACTCTTGTTGTTGCAAGTGACAGGAACTCCGTGTTGCCAGGGCGGCTGGCGATTGAGTTTGTGACAGCCTGTGATTGCCCCACTCTGCAGAGCCCCCAGTGCGCATCATATACCCCCGAGATGAGGTGACCTTGATCGCCGTGAGCTTGGAGTGTGTGGTGCTGATGTGTGAGCTGTCTCGGGAGGACGCCCCTGTGCGCTGGTACAAGGATGGGCTGGAGGTGGAGGAGAGCGAGGCCCTGGTGCTGGAGAGCGACGGGCCACACCGCCGCCTGGTTCTGCCTGCGGCCCAGCCCGAGCAGGGGGGCGAGTTCGTGTGTGACGCCGGAGATGACTCAGCCTTCTTCACTGTCACCATCACAGGTGGGCAGTCTCTGGGCACCGTGGGGAGCTAGAGAGGCAGGAGGCCGAGGGACAGACACCCAACCTTCTCACTTCCTGCTTCTTAGGGGCCCCCCACCTGCCCCACACAGCCTGCCCCTCCCCCAGACTCCTCATTCTCAGCCATCAGAGAGCCCTGGCTTGCCCAGATCAGGCCATGACAGTGACTAGAGAGAGCCCAGCAGTTAGGAGCATTCATTCATTCATCAAATATTTATTGAGCAACTACTATGTGCTCGGCACTGTTCTGGATGCTGAGGGATAGAGTAGCAAGCCAATAAGAGAACACCTCCAGTCTTTGTGGAGCTCGAGTTCTAGTGAGGATACACAGACAATCAGTAGGCGATGATAAGTACATCAGAAGCAAAGTGGGGAAAGGGGATATGGAGTGGGGGCGAGGTAGGGTGGGGCGTGCATTGGGGTCACATCGGTCTGTGTCTACCTCTGTCTATTCATGGGCCCTCAGACAAATCACTTTCCTCTAAAGAGGCTTCGAGTCCTCATCTGTAAAGTGAAACCAACATCGGTGCCGTCCTCGGGAGTGTCAGGAGTAGCTGTGAAAAGAGCTGCCGTGTGCTTAGCACAGCACCGGGCACACAGTGGGTGCCCCCAGACGGTAGCCACACAAGTCCCAAGAACTGCTCTGGAAAGAGAGAGTGCTGAGAAGCCAGTGTGAGTGGGTGGGAGCCTGCTGGCTGAGCCTGAGCACCTTTCCCTCTGTCTGTCCACCAGCCCCACCAGAGAGGATTGTGCACCCGGCAGCTCGCTCCCTGGACCTGCAGTTCAGGGCTCCAGGGCGCGTGGAGCTGCGCTGCGAGGTGGCCCCTGCCGGGTCCCAGGTGCGCTGGTACAAAGATGGGCTGGAGGTGGAAGCATCGGACACACTGCAGCTGGGAGCCGAGGGGCCCGCTCGCACCCTGACCCTGCCCCACGCCCAGCCCGAGGACGCCGGGGAGTATGTGTGCGAGACTCGTGATGAAGCTGTCACCTTCAATGTCAGCCTGGCCGGTGGGTGCTTCCTGCCAGCCCGGGTGCGGGAGGGGGCAGTCAGCCGGAGCTGACATGTTCCTCTCTCTGTCCAGAGCCCCCAGTCCAGTTCCTTGCTCCAGAGGCAGCCCCTGCCCCACTCTGTGTGGCCCCTGGGGAGCCGGTGATGCTGAGCTGCGAACTGTCCCGGGCTAGTGCCCTGGTCTTCTGGACTCACGATGGGAAGCCGGTGCAGGAGGGCGAGGGCCTGGAGCTCCATGCTGAGGGCCCCCGCCGCATCCTCTGTATCCGGGCCGCAGACCTGGCCCACGCAGGCCTCTACACCTGCCAGTCCGGGACAGCCCCGGGGGCCCCCAGCCTCAGCTTCACCGTCCAAGTGGCTGGTGAGTACGGCCTGGGCAGAAAGCCTGAGAGCGTTGCAGCCCCAAGCCCGTATGAGTTTCCCCGCCTCTCTAGCATGCCTTGTCCATCCCTCACTCACCTCTCTCAGTATCTTGCCCTCCCCACAGCCCTCGGGCCTCTCCCCATCCAGTGACCCCCAGCTCTGACCCCACAGAGCCCCCCGTGCGGGTGGTGGCCCCCGAGGCAGCCCAGACAAGGGTTCGCAGCACCCCAGGCGGGGACCTAGAGCTGGTGGTGCGCCTCTCCGGGCCCGGGGGCCCTGTGCGCTGGTACAAGGACGGGGAGCGACTGTCGAGCCAGGGGCGGGTGCAGCTGGAGCAGGCCGGGGCAAGGCAGGTGCTGCGGGTGCGGGGGGCACGGAGCTGGGACGCTGGGGAGTACCTGTGCGACACGCCCCAGGACAGCCGCATCTTCCTCGTCCGCGTGGAAGGTAACAGTGCACCCCTCACTCCCTGTGGTCCCTGTCACCCCAAAGACCACACCCCTGCACCCTTCTGGGACTCCTTCATCCCCCGCCCCCCTCCTTGCTGCCTCGGGCTCTAACCAGTGCATGCACAACTAGTACTTGGATGAGGCTTCAGGAACCCTCTGTATAGGAGGAGCCATAACCCAGTGGTTAAAAGCAGGGGCTTTGGGGTCAACCCACCCGGGTTCCAATCTGGGTTCCACTTGTCAGTAGTGCGAGACTCTGGCAAGTGGCTCCACCTCTCTGGGCCCCGGCTCTGAAGGGCGGGGCAGGGGGTGGTGCTTGTCTTGTAAGGCTGTTGTGACCGTTAAATGAGATAAACAGGGTCCGTGGTAAATTACCTAATAGGGAGTCAGAGAAGTAGGGAGCCAGGCTGGGATTGAAAGGAGGTAGCTAGGAGCGGCAGGGAGCTGGCATCTTGTCCTCTGAGATACCCCCCGTGGTCCTCAGCAACGATCTTTCAGATAACTGAGAGACGAGGACCTGCACCCAGGAGAGGATGGAAAGGAGGGAGAGGGAAAGACACAGCCCACCTCACTGCCTGACCCCATCCCCCCCAGAACCACCACTGGCAAAGCTGGTCTCAGAGCTGACGCCACTCACCGTCCATGAGGGTGACGATGCCACATTCCGGTGTGAAGTCTCGCCGCCAGATGCCGAAGTCACCTGGCTCCGCAACGGGGCCGTTGTCACTCCGGGGCCCCAGTTAGAGATGGCCCAGAATGGTTCCAGCCGCACGCTGACAGTGCGACGCTGTCAGCTGGAGGATGCGGGGACCGTGACTGCCCGAGCAGGGGGCACAGCCACAAGTGCCCGGCTCCACGTTCGAGGTTTGGTCCTGATGGGGATGCAGTGGTTTTGTCTCCTGTGCCTGTTCTCTCAGCCCTGGCCCTGGCAGCCTTGCGTCTCTGCCCAGGGACCGGCCGGTGAGCAGGGGGTCATCAGCCTCCAGGCCCCACCAGGCTCCATGACCCCCTCCCCCTTCCTCCCCAGAAACGGAGCTGCTGTTCCTGCGGCGGCTGCAGGATGTGCGGGCAGAGGAAGGCCAGGACGTGTGCCTCGAAGTAGAGACAGGTCGAGTGGGCGCAGCAGGTGCCGTGCGCTGGGTGCGAGGTGGGGAGCCCTTGCCCCATGACTCGCGCGTATCCATGGCCCAGGACGGCCACGTCTACCGCCTTTTCATCCACGGTGTCGTCCTGGCTGACCAGGGCACCTACGGCTGTGAGAGCCACCACGATCGCACCCTGGCCAGGCTCAGCGTGAGGCGTGAGTGCCCTGTCTTCTCCTAACCCATCACACTGCCCCGTGGCGCAGCCTTTCCTGGCTGCCCCAGGGCCCCTCAGACCCCCCACCAAAGTGCCCCTCGCCACTGAGGCAAGTCAGCCCTGGCTGGCCTCCAGAAGTGTGACCTGAAGCAGCCTGCCCAAAGCAAAACTTTTCATTTTCTAGTGTTTTCTATTTACCCTAGAAGTCCGTGTGGATTTTGCATTCCATTTCACGTGTCCCAGTTGGCTTTGCTGTAAACGTAAATATTATACTCCAGAAACACGTACTGTGTTTATCCCTCAGTCACCTGCCCCAGGGTCCACGGGCCCATTTGGCAAATAGCAACTCCCCCATCTGCCCCAAGCCAGAGCTTTCTATTAACTGCGAGACCTCATGCAAGTTACTTACTCTCTCTGAGCCAAGTTTTCTCAAGAATGGGGCTGATCCGTACTTCAAGGGTCTTCAGGAACAATAGCTGAGATGACATGAAAAATGCCCACACAGAGCTTGGTAAACGGTTGCTGTTGCTGATATGTAGTCTCTTCTAATTTATTTCATTCATTTAATCGCAATAAACCCATGTCTCAATGCTGTTCACCTTGTACGGTTGGAGAAACTAAAGCCCAGAGAGGTCGAGCAGTTTGCCAAAAGTCACACAGCACACAAACCATGTGGCAGAGCTAGGGCCTAATCCCAGCTTGTCTGACTCCGATTCCTGTGCTCCTCCCAGTGTCACAGCACCCCTCACCCAGACTCCTCGACCCTCTAGCCACAACTCATCTCCTTCACGTGTGCCCTCTCCTAAGCCCCTCCCCACCCCACCCAGTTGGCCTTCTGTGCTCCTTTCTCCCTGACCCTGGTTCTGGGCTTCCTTCCACAGGGGCTCAGATTGGGTGTTAGGGGTGGTACAGGTGGGGCCAAGAGCTGTGTGAACCCTCAAAACCCCTGCCCAGAGCTGGAGCCCTCATCCTCCCTCTCTCCCCATCTGCCCCCACCAGCAAGGCAGCTAAGGGTGCTGCGGCCTCTGGAGGATGTGACCGTCACTGAGGGGGGCAGTGCCACCTTCCAGCTGGAGCTGTCCCAGGAGGGTGTGACCGGGGAGTGGGCCCGAGGTGGAGTCCGGCTGCAGCCGGGGCCCAAGTGCCACATGCATGCAGAGAGCCACAGTCACCGTCTGGTACTCAGCGGCCTGGGCCTGGCTGACTCGGGCTGCATCACCTTCACAGCGGATTCCCTGCGCTGCGCAGCCAGACTCACTGTGAGAGGTGTGGATTCTGGGCCCGCTGCTTGCCTGCTGACTGCCCTGAGTGTGATTCCACCGATCCCCCTCCCTGTGTGGCCCCCTGCACTGACCCTGCCTGTCGGAGTGTGCCTCCCCTGACTCTTTGGCCTTGGGTGGCCCCCGAGACTGCCCTGCTTGAGTGTGGCTCCTCTGACCGATCTGATCCAGCGTGACTCCACTGACCTTCTGGTCCCTGTGAACCACTGACCATGCCACTGTGAGTGTGCCTGTGCCGGTGTGGTCCCTCTTGTCTGCTGCCTGACCAGGGCCCCACTGACCACTCTGAGTGTGGCCCCACTGACCACACCTGCCTGCCATGGCCCCTGCTGCCTGCCTGCGTGTGCCCTTCTGACCACTCAAGTCCCAGTGATCCACTAACTGCCTAAGGATGACTCTACTAGCAACTCTGGTTCAGGGATGCCCATTTTTTCTACGCCCCATATTCCCCACTGACAACATGTGCTCTGGAGTTCCCCCCATTGCTCCTCTGAACACATCATGTCTCCCACTGGCCAGTATCACCTGTCCATTCCAGTAAAGTGTGGTCCCCACTGACCATGCCTGCCTATAGGTGACTCCACTGGCGTTCCTGCTTTGGTTCCCGCCCCCATGCCCCTCTAATTCCAGCATGTCCCCCACTGGCCAACTTAAAGTGTGATACCCCCAGCTGGCCACTCCTGTCCCATTGACCCCTGTGGCCCTGTTGTGTCCTCCACTGACTAGCATCCCACTTGGACCACTTGTGTCCTGGCACATCCCCCTCTGACGAATGGCCTCCACCCACCACCTTCCCCAAATGTGTCCACCACTGACCCCTGTGCCCAAGTGTGTCTTCCTTCTCCCCCTCCCAGAGGCCCCAGTGACCATTGTGAGGGGGCCGCAGGACCTAGAGGTGACCGAGGGAGACACAGCTACATTGGAGTGCGAGCTTTCCCAGGCCTTGGCTGATGTCACCTGGGAGAAGGTCAGAACCCATCCCACCTTGACGTCATAAAGACTTAATGATAATGGCCCAAATGGAAACAACTAATACTCCCTGAACAGATGTGTCTGGCACTGTGCTCAGATTTACTTTACATTAAACCCTCTAATCCTTACAACAGCCCTATAGAGTAGGTTTTGCTATCTCCGTGTTATCCCTAAGGAGCCTGAAGCTCAGTGAGGTGATATCGCCCAGCGGCAGACAAAAGGGGTAGAGCCATATTTGAATCCAGATTTGCCTTATTCTAGAATCCACGCTCACGTCCAGAGTGATGGGTACACGACTTTTGGCTTTCAGTGCCCACGGCGCCCCTTTTCAGTCCTAACATCCCCAAGGATGACACCTTCCCAGTGAGGCTCCTGGGAGGCCCCAAAGGCTCAGGACAGCCAGATCCCAGCCTGGGGGGACAGAGAGGCATAAATGCTCCTCGAAACCTCTGGACTTCAACAGACGGCGCCGCCCTCTCCCAAGGCCGAGGCTGCCTGTGTCCAACCGAATTCTCCCCGACCCTCTGCAAATCTCGCCCCTAGGACGGGCGCCCGCTCACCCCCAGCCCTCGGCTCAGGCTCCAGGCCCTCGGCACGCGACGCCTTCTCCAGCTGCGGCGCTGCGGCCCCTTGGACGCCGGGACCTACAGCTGTGCAGTGGGGACGGCTCGCGCTGGGCCCGTCCGCCTGGCAGTGCGCGGTGGGTACCGGGCGCTGCCCGGACTGGGCAATGCTGCGGGCGCGGGGACTGCGGACCCGACTAGCCCCGGACAGACTCCGGTGCCTCCCGGGAGTAGGGCGGAGTGTGGGCGTGAGCGGGCACCGCCCCCTCAGCCCCGCCCCCGCCTCACGCCCCCGGCTCCGCCCCAGAGCGCAAGGTGTCAATGCTCTCCGAGCTCCGGGCGGTGCGCGCCCGCGAAGGCGACGGCGCCACGTTCGAGTGCACCGTGTCGGAGGTGGAGACCACCGGGAGCTGGGAGCTCGGAGGCCGGCCGCTGAGACCCGGAGGCCGCGTCCGCATCCGACAGGAAGGTCTGGCGGACTTTTTTCCTATTCTGGCCCCCTGCTGCCCCGCCCCCGGCTCAGGCAAACCCCGCCCTACTAGGATAAGCCCCGCCTCTGGCTCGAGTGAGCCCCGCCCCACAGCCCAAGGAACCTTCTCCCGGTATTTCCCCGGTCCCCAGCTCTGAGCCACCGGTCCTGGACCACTCCTCTTTCCCCTCAGTCCCGCCCCCAGCGCACATTGGCCGCGTCCAAACCGACCCGGGGACCTACTCCGGCCCACCTTCATCCCCGAACCCTCCCCTTGGCTGCTCCGGTCTCGCTAGCGCCTCTCTCACCCCCAGGGAGGAAACATGTTCTGGTGCTGAGCGAGCTGCGCCCGGAGGACGCCGGTGAGGTCCGCTTCCAGGCGGGACCCGCCCAGTCCGTGGCTCAGCTGGAGGTGGAGGGTAAGCAACTGGGGAGGGACGGTTGGGAGAGGGCATCATCTCCCCTCGGGACTGGCAGGCTGGCGGCTGGTCCTGGGAACACTGCCTTCCCACCTCCCTTCCTCGAGGGACTCTTCTGGGGCGGGTCACAGAGGGCAGTGCGTTTCCTGGGGAGGAGGAGACTTTGGGTTAAGGGTACAGAGGATCGGGCTGGTGCCTTAGATATCTAAGAGAAGTGGAGGCTGCAGGGAGGGGGAAGATGCGTCTCTCCTCCTGGGGGCCCTGCGTGTCCCTATTAACTTAAGCCCTCGTCCTCACCCCCAGCACTGCCTCTCCAGATGTGCCGCCGCCCCCCTCGAGAGAAGACGGTTCTGGTCGGCCGCAGGGCGGTGCTGGAGGTGACTGTGTCCCGCTCGGGGGGCCACGTGTGCTGGTTGCGGGAGGGGGTCGAGCTGTGCCCGGGAGACAAGTATGAGCTGCGCAGCCACGGCCCCACCCACAGCCTGGTCATCCATGACGTGAGACCTGAGGACCAGGGCACCTACTGCTGCCAGGCCGGCCAGGACAGCGCCCACACACGGTTGCTGGTAGAGGGTGAGTGGAGCTGACTGGGCAGAGGTCAGAGGGGCAGGCTGGCTGGCCAGACAGGAGGGGTCGCCTGGGAGCTGGTGGGCTGAGACACGCCTACCAGAGGTTTTCCAGGACTTGGGATGGCCAACTGGTTCTGGGGTGTGTGGAGGTGGGGAGTGGGGGAGGGGCTGAGGGCTGAGCAGAGGAGGGAGCCCTGTGTTCTCTACTGGAACCGTCTGGTTCAGGTCAGCCGTTTCCACCTTTCTATGCCCTTTCCTGTCCAGGCTTCTCACTCTCTCCTGCCTCTGGACTGTGTCTGTCTCTCTTGAATGCCCCATTTGGACCCTAATTCCTCTCCTTCCTACCTACTAGCCCCTGATCTGTGCCTACCTGTCCCTCATCCCCCTCCTGCTCTCTGCCCAGCTGGCTCCTGCCCATCTCAGCCAGCTCCACATCGGGCTGAGAGGAGGGCTCCTCTGGTCCCATTTCCTTCCTCTTCCACAGAGATGCCCCCTCCACCTGAATTCCCGCATTTCCTACCCCTAACTGGGGGCTGACTCCCATTTTCCTGCCCTCATAGACATCCCTGACAGAGGTCCAGAAAGGGTGGGGCAGAGGGTGAGGAGCCAGCTCTTCCTGTGCGGGTGCCCAGGCTCTGCCAGGGGAGAGGACGGTGGTACCCACTCTCTCCCCAGCCCCACGCCGAGTCATTCCTCTGCAGGTAGCTAGGAGGACCGAACCAGGCCAGGCAGGTGCCCTCGGACAGCTTGGAAGGCGTGTGCCCGTACCCTGGGCAGGGGTGGGGAGGCAAGGGAACCACAGGTGTTGGGGACAATAAAGTGGTACAGTCCTTTTCCCTGGCTCTCTGTGTGATGTAGGAGGGCAGAACTTGCCTGGAGCCTCTGTGTAGTAAGTGACACAGGACACCAAGGGCTGCGGGGCTTCCCATTTGGCCCGTGAAAGTGCCAGCCACTGAAGACCACCACCACTCCTGGCAGAAGCCACACAGTTTGGCACATTTATAAAATATGTAAAACAGGGTGGGGTGAGGGGAGACAGAAGCATGAGGTGTCCAGGGTGGCATGACAGACACCAGACATGCACCGTGCATTTAAGCCCCCTCCCCCAGCCCCTTTCCCTAACCCAGCCCAGAGCAGCACCCCCCACCCCCCTCCCCTGCCACTGCCCTCAGGCTGGTGGCTTTGTAGAAGACAGGGGACCAGGGCTAGGGGTGCTGCCATTTGCCCCAGGGACAAGGACAAGAAGCCTTAGATGAGTCTGGTTGGGAGGTGGAGCAGTGGGGGAGGAAGGCAGACATCCTCCACTTAGACATGCAGGAGAGTGGCCTGTGGGACCCCAGCAGTGGGGGTGGAGGCAGGGCCAACCTTGGAGAAGCCCCACCAATCAGAAATCTAAGGCAAGGGTCCCAGTGTCCCCTCAAGCCCACGCCTCCATACACACATATACACACACACACACAGGCGGCACACTCACAACCCTGAGCACACCCCAATGGGGCTCACACCCCGCATCCCTCAAGAGCCCCTCTGGAGCTCGGGAGGAGGCTTTCCCCTTAGGCCAGGCCCAGCCTGAGACAGGTTCTCTCTTCCAGTAGCCGGGCCAGCCCTCTTCAGGGTGGGGAGAGCGACAGCCAGAGGCCACAGGGCCAGGCAGGCTGGGTAGCGGCCCAGCAGACCTCCCCAAGCTGGCAGAGCTGGTGACCGCAGAGTCTAGGTGGGCAGGAGCAGCAGTACTGCTATACCCGCACGGGGGGCCCTGAGCAGGCCGTCAGTGGCCCCCGAGACCCATACTCATAGTCCGCGTCTGTGGGCGAGGCCATGAAGGAGCTCAGCGAGCTCCCCGTCTGCCGGTCCCGGAAGCTCTGGATGTAGCTCTGTGGGAAAGTAAACACGGGTGTAAGCGTGGAAATCCTGCCCCGGAAGCCACCTCCAGGGACATCCTCTCCTTGCACGCCACAGCCTCAGACTCACCCCAGAGTGCCACAGGCCCAGGGCCTCACCACACCCATAGTCCATAGCCTGAGACCCTACCCATAATATACCTCATTAAAATTCCTACTCAGGACACCTTTCCCCCAGTCCTAGAGCTGGACCCGTCAGTCTCCTTGTGCAGGGGTTACAAGAGTCAGACAAATGCTAGCCCTTCTAGATCGAGATCGGCCTCTGGGGAAGGCCAAGTTCCGTTGGACAGAGTCTACAGTACTCCCTTCTCCCCCCATTCAGGCTGGAGGGGCCCAGGTTGCTCACCGGGGAGAGGACATCTCCATTGAAGCGTTTGATGGGCACGGGCCTGCGCCGATAGGCGGGGTCAGGAGGCCCGGGTCTTGGAGGAGCCCGGGGGCCTCTGGGGGGCGCTCGAGGGGGTCTCTTCTTCCTCCGCTTCTCCTTGCGCTCTTCCTGCTGCCGAATCCGCATCAGCTGCACGCGTCGTCGCTGCCGGCTGATGACCACTGTGCAGGGGTGGGCAGAGAAGGGTCTCACAGGCTCACACGCCTCGTGTCCTCCAAGCCTCCCTGATCCTTCCTACCTCAGGGCTCCAGGCGTCCAGATTCCCTTTGTCCATAACCTCCTGCTCCCCCTTCCTTTCCCCATCTCCCACGCCCCAAATGGGACTTCCTGCAGTTGTTCTTTTCTTCCAAAGGGCATATGGAAGATTCCTAGACTTCTAAGTACTCCCTCTCCAGCTATTATCCCTTTCCCAATCCTGAGCCCCAGGTGACTCACCTAGACCAGCCGTCATCATCTCTCAATTGGACAACTACAGCCTCCTTCTCACTGGTTGGGCCTTCCATGCTTGCCCCCCCCCCCCCTTCCACAATGTTTCTTACACTCAGCAATCAGAATGAGCATCCCAAACGCTAAATGAGATTCTATCCACCCCCTGCTTTAAACCTGCAATAGAATCACATTGCCCTCCTGGTAAAATCCAGAGTCCTAACCACGGCCCACAGGGCCCGCACAGTCGGTATGCCTCACCCACCACACTACAGCCCACTTCCTCAACAAGCCAAGATCTTTCTTTCTGGGGATCTGCCCTTGCTGTTCCCTCTTTTTCTAGCTCTTTGCACGTGGCCTCTTATCCTTGAGCACTCTACTCAAATGTCACCTCTTCCTAGCGGCCTTCCTTGACCCCTGTATCCGTAACAGCCTCTGTAGGTCACTTGTTTACATTGCCCTGCATATTTCTTTCGTATCACTCCGGAGCTGGAATTATCTAGTTTGTATGCATCCTGTTGTCTGTCTGCCTCCACCTGAATGCAACCCCATGAGCGCAGGGTCCTTTTCTGTTGGATCCCCTGTGCCTGAAACGGGCTTGCCACAGAGCCACTGCCCCATACCTTGTTGCAGAATGAATAGTGGGGCTGAGGTCCTGTCTTCCCAGACCCTGAGCCAGTCAGCTCTCTAACCCTATTGAGGCCTTTGGCTACTAGCGTGTACTGCTCCTTCTCCCGTGCCCCATTTGCTCAGTCCTCCCACCCGTCCTTGGCCACTCATTTCTCTCTCACCCACCCTGGCCTGGACCCTCTCACCTTCCGTGTGGGAGTCCCCCTCGGCCGTCACCCGCCACTGCACCAGAACGCCCATCAGGCTGAGCAGGGGCCAAAGTGCCAGCAGGGCCCAGCTCCGCCAGCAGAGGGGGGGTACTGGGGCGGCACGCAGTCGCTCCACCGCGTAGCGCCCCAGCAGCAGCAGCTCAGCAAAGTAGTCAGCGGCAGTGGCGATGAGCGCAGCACCTGTCACGGCGGTGGCCAGGGTGGTGAGTGGTCGCGGCCAACGCAGTGTGAGCAGGGCGCAGAGTAGGCCGCCCCCCAGCAGCAGCCCCAGTGGGCCCCACACAGAGCCTGGCTGGTAGTAGGGAGCGGAGCCCAGCAGGGCGGCAGCAGCGAGCAGCAGACCCAACAGCAGCCCCACCAGGAAGAGGCCCACACTGCGCACCAGCATGGCCACCAGCCCGCAGAGCAGCCCGATGCCCAGTGCGATGCCCGCACTTGCCCCGGCACTCAGCTGTGTCTCCAGCACCCGCTCTCGGTAGCACAGCAGGAAGATGACCACCGAGCCAAACAGCAACCCAGTGAGGAAGAGTACTGCCTTGAAGCAGCGGTAACCTGGAGGGGAACAAGGGCTAGTGAGGGGCCAAAATGAGGTCACCAGGCTCCAGAAAGGGGATCAGAGGGGTTATGGACATGAGAATCACAGAGGAACCAGGAGCAGGTCACTAAGTTCAGAATCTTGGGGGCCACTGGAGTTCTGAGGGCATCAGTGATGGGACCATTGGGGTCCAAGGAGGTCAGAGAGATAGGTCATTGGGACTCACTGGGAAAGCAGAGAGATAAGAGTTACTGAGATGAGTGTTGGGTCTTTGAGGGTCAGATAAACCATTGGAGTCAAGAGTGAATCAGTGATAGGGTCATTAGGGTCTTTGGAATCATAGGGGGGAGAGAGAGAGGTCATTTGGGGTCACAGGCGATCAGCAATAGAATCACTGGGGCCTTAGGAGGGATTGTTCAGAGATACGAGGTATTTAGAAGTCAGAAAGAACTTGAGAGATGACGGTCACACAGGTTCAGAAAGATAATGTCTTTAAGGGGTAACAGGGCTTCAGAGATACAACATTAGTAGAAAATTACAAAGAGAATGGAAAAGCAGGGTTATTGGGGAGGGGTTCCAGAAGATGAGGTCATTGCAAGCAGGGGAATTAACAGACATGGAATCGTTGAGAGTGTTAAAGGGTTTCTGAGAGAGGGTAATATTGAAGCCAGAGAAATGGGAGATCATGAGGGTAGGCAGACAATGGCATCATAGGGACCAAAGTGTCAGGAGTAACAGAGGGAGACAGAGGGATGGAAGGTAATGAGATAACTGGAGGCAGCTGGGGGTCACTAGGGTCATAGAGTGTTCAAGAGGATTATAAGGGGAACCGGTGGTCATGGGGTTTCAGAAAAATGGAAGTTATACCCATTAAGGGTAACTGGAAGAGTGAGGGACCTGTAGATACTGAACAGTTGGGAAGATGGAAGTCAGAGATGGAGGTCAAGGGTTCAGGGTACGCCAAAGAGAAAGTTCATAAAGAGATTCAGGAGGTGCCTGGGTGGCTCAGTCAGTTAAGCATCCGACTCTTGATTTTGGCTCAGGCTGTGATCTCGAGATCGTGAAATTGAGCCCCATGTTGGGCTCTGTGCTGAGCATGGAGCCTGCGTGGGATCCTCTCTCTCCCTCTGCACCTCTTCCCTGCTCTTGTGCATATTTTCTCTCTCTCTCTGTCTCTGTCTCTGTCTCTCTCTCTCTCAAAAATAAATTTAAAAAAGAGGAGATTCAGTTTTAGGAATGAGGGAAGCATCAGAATCCAAGAGGTTCTGGGGTCAGATAGAGGAGTAGGTCATACACAAGGGCTCAGAGTCCAAGAGCCTGGGAATGAGGGCATCCAAGGTGGGTAAAGTGGCAGAGAAGCCCAGGGGAGAGAATGTCAGGCTGCTTGAGCAACTGCAGAGAGAGTGGGTATGGGTAGTGGAGAGCATGAGGTGACAGACTCCTTAGAGACCCAGAATGTGTCCTAAACCCTTAGAAGGGCACTTCCTCTTGCTCATTCTGCAGTTGTTCAGCTTAGAGTTTGGGGGTGGAAGAGGAGGGACCATCTGGCTCCCATCCTTACCTACTACACAGCCATTCTAGGGGGAGGTATAAATGCTGCAGAACACTAGTCTCATGGCACCTCTGCCCAGCCTGGAACCCAGATCTCCATGCTTTCTTTGTACTTCTTCCAATTGCCTATAATGATCCTCCTAGAGGCTTCCCTTGGGCCCCCAGCCCATGGAGCTCACGCCCCTCTCTGAAATTCTGTAACTCTTGCAGTAGTCACCAGGCACTTATTCCACTAGCCCATCTGGTACCTTTGTGCAAATTAGAAAAAGTCATGTCTTCCTCTAGGTAAAGCAGCCTTGTGCCAAGGCCTAGAGTTTGGCAAATGGACCATGGGCTGGATTTCAGCTCCCGGTTGCCTATTCAATTGAACTCCCTTGTGCAGTACCCATCCTAAACAACTGTTTATAGCAGGCCTGGTTACTATAGCTATCTCCATGTATGTGACTACCATCTAGCCCACTCTAACATGTATTACAGGTGTGAATGTTCCAGAAGTCTCTCCCCTATCAGACGATATGCCATGTGGTAAGGGACCATGTTCAACCACCCTGCTAAATGCTTTTCTGTGCCTACCTAGCACAGTGACCCAAACCCATCTTCGCCATAATAGCTATTATTTATTGAGCATCTACTATTTTCCCAACAACCCTCTATGAGACAATTATCATCGTTCGCACAGTTTAGATGGGAAAACTGAGGCTCAGACAGGTTAATGCGCCGAGGTATCACAATTAGTAATGTGCAGAGCCAGTTTCAAATTCAAGCATGCTGAATTTAAAAGCCTGTGTTTTTTAGGACCTAGAGTCTAGATGATCCATGAACATGTGTGGGATGAAAGAAAGAGAAAAGAAAGACAGTTATTCATGGTGGTGGTGGTGATGGTGGTAGTGGTGATGATGTTCTAGAGAAGATTTGAGGCGCCTAAAAAATAATTTGGGAAACAGTGGGGAGCCCAGGTGAAGGATGAGGTAGGGGTCTCACCGAAGAAGCAGTAGACGACTCCGAACAGACAGCACATGATGCAGACGAGGGCCGGCAGTGCCTGGTACCTGCGCTCCAGGGGCTGCTCACAGGGTGCACCCCAGAAGGCATCATCTGGCTCGGGGGGCAGCAGCTGGAACCGCAGTGTCGCCACAGTGCCTGGCATAGTGCTGGGAATGGAAGGGAGTCAACCTCCCAGGTCAGCCTGACAAAGAGTAAGTTGGGGTCAAGGAGGAGTGCTGGGTCTCCACCAGGATGGGGGCAAGAATGGGAATGGGAGAACTAGGCAAGGACACCAGTGGACAAAGGAGTGATGCCCAGCTCTGGAAGCATCTCTGAAGTGGAGCAAAAGACAAAGGGAAACAAAAGTGCCTGGCTAAAGGAGGCTGAGATGTAGAAGTTAAAAGGGACCCTGGTTGGGGGAAGAGGAGGACAGTGTGCTGCCCATAAGAAAGAGGCAGCCAGGAGACTCCTCTGTGGGCGGCCAAATCTGGGATTGTCCAAGATCTACCTGGGCAGGAGGCGACCTGAGCTTCTGAGCGAAAGAGGCTGTGCAGGGGCCGGAGGGTCCGGGGTTGCAGAGCGCCAGAGGCCCCAGCTGACTGGGGTCCGGGAAAAGTCCGCCGAGCCGGGAAGGGGGCTGCTGGGCCGGAGGGACCGTTCTCTGTGCGGCGGCGTCGCTGCTCCGCCTCCAACACCGGCTGGCACTCCAGTGCCGCGGAGTCTGGGGACTCAGGCTGGGTCTGGGGAAGGGAAAGGAGCGGGAGCAGGGGCTGGGGCTGCCCCAGAGCCGCGGCCCCATGCCCTGAGCCCGCCCGCGGCCTTTGGTGCTGATGGACAGCTCCGGCCTCTGCTCCTGACGTCACTCAGGGCGCACCATCCAGGCAGGGGCGGGCTGCTTCTGACGTCACCAGGGACGCACCAACCACGCCGGGGGAGGCAGGGGACTCCGCCTCCGGCGTTTCCCTCACCGGCACTGAGGAGGGGGCACTTCCGGGGGTCCTTCCCCTTTAACCTCCCCCTTCTCCTCCGTCTCCGGTAGCTGGAGCCCGAGACCCCACCCCGGGGGCGGGGACCTCGCAGTGACACGTCGGACAGCGGCGGCCGTGGTCGAGGCTCCTGCGCGGAGCGCTGGGACCCTGCGCCGGACGGAGGAGGATCGGAGCGCCGCGCAGGGGATTCGACTAGGACCGCGTCGGCGGGGAGGGAGCGGGCCCGCCCGCTTGGCCCGGGCCCTTCGGATCCGCCCCCTCCCCGGTCCCGCCCCCTCGGAGCCTCTTCTGGCTGCTGTGGGGCTGCTCCGGGCCCCGGGGCCCGTGGTCCCGGCGCCATGCGGGCATCGCTGCTGCTGTCGGTGCTGCGGCCCGCAGGGCCTGTGGCCGTGGGCATCTCCCTGGGCTTCACTCTGAGCTTGCTCAGCGTCACCTGGGTGGAGGAACCGTGTGGCCCAGGGCCGCCCCAACCAGGAGAGTCTGAGCTGCCGCCGCGCGGCAACACGAACGCGGCGCGCCGGCCCAACTCGGTGCAGCCGGGAGCGGAGCGCGAGAGGCCTGGGGTCGGCGCAGGCGCCGGGGAGAATTGGGAGCCGCGTGTCTTGCCCTACCACCCTGCACAGCCTGGCCAGGCCGCCAAAAAGGCCGTCAGGTAGGGATCAGCCCCGCCAGCCCCACCCCCTGGGCACCGGTCGGGTCGGGCGCGCCGGGGAGGCCGCCGGAGGCTGGGTTAGGCTCCGGAAGGAAGGGGCTGGCCAGCCAGGAAGTCTTTGGCCCCAATAACTTCCGATTGCCCTGCTTCCCCGGGAGCTGTGGAACCCATCTGAGGCCCTTTCTGGGCCCCGTCCAGGCCTGGGCGGAACTTGCCCTCCTCTGTCCTAAACTGGCTCGACCCCATGGTCCCTCATAGATCCTATTAGCTCCCTGATTGGGCTGTTGGGTTTCGAGAAATGACTGGTACTTGGAGTGGGTGCATAGAGAGAGGGAAAGAAAAAAGAGAAACCAGATTTTACCTGTATCTCTTGTTCCTGGGTGGGGCACCTCGGGATGAGGTTTGTGGGGGAGGGGTGAGGTACCCATCCCATTAATGCCTTTGCGCATGAGTTGAAATACTTTTCTTCTAAGCAACACTGAGTTCAAATTTCAGCTTTGCGACTTACCTTCTGCATTATGGAAGCTAAGTTACCGGAACTGCTGAGCCCCGGTTTTCCCTTGTCCCAAACACACTCAGTACATCCCTCTGCCCTATATTCCTTTACATCATTTATGTGATGTATTTGTGCTATGATGGCATATTTATATAGAAATAAGTATATACATGGTGTGTGGAGTATCTATGTGCTGAGCAGTTGCCTAAGTGCTTTGAATAGATACTATCAGCTCCTTTATGCAGAGCAGACTACTGAATGAGGCTCAGGTAGGTTAAATAACTTGCTCAAGGACACAACTACTAAGTCGTGAAACAGAGAATCAAATCTACAATGTACCTCTCATATCTCCACACACATCTCCATCCCCCCCTCCTCAAGGCACTATATAGGTAAGGCAAATATTTCATGTAAATCCCCATGACCCCCCGGGAGTTGGTTATTCTTATCCTATTCGTAGGTGAAGAAACAGGCCCAGAGAGGATGTGACCTGCCAGAGTCTATGTTGTCTTCTGATAACCTTGTGCCCTCTTCTCCCCCAGAACCCGATACATCAGCACGGAGCTGGGCATCAGGCAGAGGCTGCTTGTGGCGGTGCTGACCTCACAAGCCACGTTGCCCACACTGGGTGTGGCCGTGAACCGCACGCTGGGGCACCGGCTAGAGCGTGTGGTGTTCCTGACGGGCTCTCGCGGCCGCAGGGCACCACCAGGCATGGCAGTGGTGACACTGGGTGAGGAGCGGCCCATAGGGCACCTGCACCTGGCACTGCGCCACCTACTGGAGCAACACGGTGACGACTTTGACTGGTTCTTCATAGTGCCCGATGCCACCTACACCGAGGCACATGGACTGGCTCGCCTAGCCGGCCGTCTGAGCCTGGCGGCCGCTGCCCACCTGTACCTGGGCCGGCCACAGGACTTCATCGGTGGAGAGCCCGCCCCAGGCCGCTACTGCCATGGCGGCTTTGGGGTGCTGCTGTCCCGCACACTGCTGCAGCAGCTGCGCCCCCACCTGGAAGGCTGCCGCAACGACATCGTCAGTGCGCGACCAGATGAGTGGCTGGGACGCTGCATCCTCGATGCCACAGGGGTGGGCTGCACTGGCGACCACGAGGTGGGAAGATAAGCCGCCCCGTTGGCACCTCCTGCCTGAGCTTGTGCCCTTCCCCCTCGGAGGCAAAGGGGTAGTTGGAAATAATAGGCCTGGGTTTCCATGCCAGTTCTGTCACTTTCTATCCCTGTAACCTTGGGTGAATGACTGCATCTCCTGAACTTTGGTATCCTCATCCATACCAATGAAAATAACTATGGTTCAGGTGTGTTCTAAGGATTAGAAAAAATAAGGGAACCTTGCACATAGCAGGCGTTCAGTGTTGGCTACTATGATTTTTATTTGAGCCCCTGGACAGCTCTGAGATAGGATCCATATGCCCATTTCCACACATGAGCTAGCAGAGGCTCGCCCAAAGTCACACAAGCTAACAACTGGTCAAGGTGTACTTAAACCCAGTAATTCCGACTCCAGGTCCACATAGGTCATGGGACGGGAAGATGAAATCCACACTGGGAGGTGAATGGGGAGCTGTCCCATCTCTTCCCATCATAGACCCCTTCCCTTCCTCTCCCCAGGGGGTACACTATAGCTACCTGGAGCTGAGCCCTGGGGAGCATGTGCAGGAAGGAGACCCCCGTTTCCGCAGTGCCCTGACAGCCCACCCTGTGCATGACCCCGTACACATGTACCAGCTGCACAAAGCTTTTGCCCGAGCTGAGCTGGAACGAACATACCAGGAGATCCAGGAGTTGCAGGTATGGTCGGGGCCCTGGGGGACAGAGGGGACAGGTCCTAAGACATCTGAGATCCCAGGGAAGTCAAAACTAGAATCAGAACAAACTGGCTTCCCAGTCCCTCTTTGTTCCTGCCTTTTCTGAGAAGCTCTTCCAGAAGCCTCCCTTTTAATTCTTAGGCTGCCTCAATCTGGGGAAAGGATAGGTGGAGGCCCTGGGATAGTAGAAATTGGGGACTAGGGACCCATCCCAAGTAGCACCTGCTGTCTGCTTAGTCCTCCAGCTCTGCGCTGGCCCCCACAGTCTCTACCTTGCTCCTGGTCTATTTTTCCGATCTAGTGGGAGATCCAGAACACCAGCCATCTGGCAGCCGATGGGGAGCGCGCAGCCGCCTGGCCTGTGGGCATTCCGGCACCATCCCGCCCGGCCTCCCGTTTTGAGGTGTTACGCTGGGACTATTTCACGGAGCAGCATGCTTTCTCCTGCGCTGATGGTTCGCCCCGCTGCCCGCTGCGAGGGGCTGACCGGGCCGATGTGGCTGACGTTCTGGGGGCGGCCCTGGAAGAGCTCAACCGTCGCTATCATCCAGCCCTGCGGCTCCAGAAGCAGCAGCTAGTTAATGGCTACCGACGCTTTGATCCTGCCCGGGGTATGGAGTACACACTGGACTTGCAGCTGGAGGCGCTCACCCCCCAGGGTGGCCGCCGGCCCCTCACCCGCCGGGTGCAGCTGCTGCGGCCACTGAGCCGTGTGGAGATCTTGCCTGTGCCCTACGTCACCGAAGCCTCGCGTCTCACCGTGTTACTGCCTCTGGCTGCGGCCGAGCGGGACCTGGCCCCTGGCTTCCTGGAAGCCTTTGCCACTGCGGCGCTGGAACCTGGCGATGCCGCGGCAGCCTTGACCCTGCTGCTCCTGTACGAGCCACGACAGGCCCAACGGGCGGCCCACGCAGATGTCTTTGCGCCCGTCAAGGCCCACGTGGCGGAACTGGAGCGGCGTTTCCCCGGGGCCCGGGTGCCCTGGCTCAGCGTGCAGACGGCCGCACCCTCCCCTCTGCGCCTCATGGATCTGCTCTCCAAGAAGCACCCGCTGGACACACTGTTCCTGCTGGCCGGGCCAGACACGGTGCTCACGCCTGACTTCCTGAACCGCTGCCGCATGCACGCCATCTCTGGCTGGCAGGCCTTCTTTCCCATGCACTTCCAGGCCTTCCACCCCGCCGTGGCCCCGCCCCAGGGCCCTGGGCCCCCGGAGCTGGGCCGAGACACGGGCCGCTTCGATCGCCAGGCAGCCAGCGAGGCCTGCTTCTACAACTCCGACTACGTGGCGGCCCGAGGGCGGCTGGCGGCGGCCTCAGAGCAGGAGGAGGAGCTGCTGGAGAGCATGGACGTGTACGAGCTGTTCCTGCGCTTCTCTGGCCTCCACGTTCTGCGGGCCGTGGAGCCGGCGCTGCTGCAGCGCTACCGGGCCCAGACGTGCAGTGCCCGGCTCAGCGAGGACCTGTACCACCGCTGCCGCCAGGGCGAGCTGGAGGGCCTGGGCTCCCGCACCCAGCTAGCCATGCTGCTCTTCGAGCAGGAGCAGGGCAACAGCACCTGAGCCCGCCCTGCGCCCCAGCACCCTGGCACGGCAGCACCCCTCTCCTCCCCAACAACCCAGAGTCACCTGCCAGCCTCGCCGGACAGGGCCGGCCGTGGTCTCAGACCCCAGGGCAGAGCCCGCTGGCCCCCTCTCTCTAGCTTTGTGGGTCCTTGGGCTCAGGACAAGCCCTGGGAGGTGCCTTTGGAGCCACCCCTTCTTGCCCCAAACCTGGTCTCCCTGCCTCCCCCCCCCCCCCCCCCCCACTGCCGCCCTTGACGCTGCTGATTCAGGCTGTGGCCTCTGAGTATTTATGCAGTGCAGTCTGCCTGACGCCAGCCCCATCTCCCTCCTGGGGGCTGGGCTGTAGATGAGTGGTTGGGGAAGCGGGGAGCTGAGAGAAGAAGGGGGGGTGTCCCCCGGCTTCTCCCTTCTGGACCTGGATGAAGCTCCCTGCCTTTAATAAACTGGCTGAGTGTGGACTAGTGATTCTGAGTTTTCACAAGGTGGCACAGGGACTGGGAGGGCTGGTGGTAAGGATGGCCCCGGTCTCCTTTCCCAGGGACTAAGCCATGAGATGCCCCGCCCTGCCCCAGCTCACAGCTTGGTCATATGTGCACACGGAAAGTTCTTTAGGCCTCTTTATTCTCAGTTTCGTCAGCACTTATAAAACCAGACTGGAGGCAGAGAGGCCATTCAGGAAGGCTCCCTTCTCCACCCCAAACTCAGCCAAGGTCTGATGGGTCGGCCTGCTCCCTGTGGAGGGGACGCTGAAGGTGGGGTGGGGGCAGGGGAAATTGGGAGCTAGGCCAGGCCTGCTGGGCCACCCAGTCCCCCTGCAAAACGGGGAGCTGGGCCTGGAGAGGGACAGGAAGTAGGACCAGCCCAGCCCTCCTGAGTCCTGGGGGTTCTCCCTCTCCTGCTGACATTCTAGGGCTGGGACCCTGGCTGTCCCTGAATCACCCACCCCCATAGCCCCACCCTGCTTCTACTTCTGTATCCCCACCCCCACCCTGTCCTCCCTAAATATATACAAATGTACAGGGGGTTCCACCCCTGCTGGGTGGGCCCCTTCTTCCATCTCCCTCTCTCCTTTCCTTCCCTCCCCTCCAGCCCTCCCTGGGCACCAGCCTGGGGGTGGGAGGTGTGGACAAGAAGGACCCTTGTGCAAAGCAGCTGGCACCAGAGCTCGTGAACTGAGTCCCCACCCTCCCAGTGAGCACCGCCTTCCCCCCCTCCCCTTGGGTCACCCCCTGGCCTTGTGTCCCAGGATCAGGAGGAGACTGTTGGGGATCCTGGGAGGGGTCCCAGACTCCTGGGTCTTTTTAGACACAGCACCATCCTAGCAAGCAAAGTCTTCAAAGAGGCCTCCTCGGGGACCAGGAGGGTGGTGGTGGTTGGGGAGCAGGCCGCTGGCTCCCCCACCCTCAGCACAGCCCCGGCTTGGACATGGACTCTGCAAGGTAAAGAGGGAGCGGGACGTGGAGAAATCAAGCCCTGCCCCCATGCCCCGCCGCCCCCCCCACCCCCACCCCGCAGCAGCCAGCCTTTCCTCGCCCCCTAGGGTAGGGGCTTCCAGGGAACCCAGGAAGAGCTTGGGCAGGCTAGTTCAGAAGTTGCCGAGGCCTTCAGTCCCAGAAGAGGGCACCGGCTGCACTCCGCAGAGCTCGCCCTCACCTGCTCCTTCAGCTCCTGCAGCCCCAGGGTGGAGATGCCCCCAGTGGAGGTCCGCAGGGGGGTCTTGGGACGACGCCACACCCGCTTCAGTCGGTCCCAGGACACCTTGGGGTTCAGAGTGAGGGGACAGCAGCGGGCTCAGGAAACTTGGTAGAGGAGAAGGGCAGGCCTCACCAGGCCCACCTTGTAGGACTTACTGCCCCAGCAAACCCCCATTAGGACTCCCCAATCCTCCCCACCCATCCCCTTCTCCTGACTCCTCAGCACCCCCCAGCCTTCCAGCCAGTCAGGAGACCCTGGCCAAGAACTCTGGCTTTGCAGCCAAGCCAGCTGCACCAGGAAGACTGTACTGCCCCCTGCTTTTCCCACAGCCCCTCCTCCCACCCTCCACGCCCCCTCTGGGTGGCCCCCACCAGGCCCCCATCCCTTGCCTCATAGATGTAGTCCAGGATCTCCAGCAGGGTGAGGATGCTGGCCCCGATGAATAGGCCCATCTGTCCCCCGAGGTCTCCTGGGGCGCACAAGAGCAGGGTCAGAGGCACAGGCTGGGCTCATCCGCCCCCATGGAATCTGGGTCAGGGCCTCGTCTCACCCAGTAGGGCTGACAGGCCGTAGGCCGCTCGCTGCTCCATGGCCTCGGAGGTCAGGGCTTCAAAAAAGACATCAAGGACCAAGAAGTTCTCCCTGTGGAGACAGGAAGCAGGGTGTCCCTGTGGGGCCATCCTGATCTGAGTCCCCTGCACCAAGAAGCTGGTGACCACCCTCAGACTCCCAAAGGCTGTGAGGGAAGACAGTCCCAGATGCATGTTTGCTTCATATTTTGAGGGTTAGCCAAGGGCCTGGGAGAGCAAAATGAAACTCCTGGGCCTGGGGGCACTTGGGTGGCTCAGTCGGTCGAGTGTCTGGCTTTAGCTCAGGTCATGATCTCACAGTTCATGAGTTTGAGTCCCACATCGGGCTGTCTGCTATCAGTGTGGAGCCCGCTTTGGATCTGCCGACCCCACCCCCTCTCTGCACCTCCCCCTCTCGTGCACTCTCTCTCAAAACTAAACATTAAAACAAGGAAAACAAAAATAAAAACAAACAAACAGAAACCTCCTGGGCCTGAAGGAGCCCCTCCTGCCTTCTGTAAGGCAGCAAATGGCATTCACTCTGTATCATCCCAATACCTCTCTAGAACTTTCAGTGGCTCCCATTTGCCTAACAGTACACCCCAAAATTCTTTTTCCAGACTTCCAAGACTGCCTGTGATCTGCACCTTCTTATCCAGACTTCTTTCTTATCTGCTTCTCTCCACACAGCCTCCCCACTGCTCAGGCTGGTCTGTATGTGATCCCACAGTTCTCTAGTTGGGATGCCTCTCCCCCACCCTGTCTCCTCCTGTCACACACCCAGGGTCCTCAGAGGCCCCACACATGCCTTCCCTGCTTCACCTGCCCTGCCCATTAATCTCAGCGGAGGCCTGACGATCAGCACCTCACTATCAAACGTGGCCTCACCCACAAATTGTGGCAGGAGCTTTGTGGTGTAATCACCTCTGTCCCCGCAGGACCCACACCCTGGTACCCTGGCACCCACAGGATGTTCAGCCTGTGTAGATTGACTGCAGGGGACCAGACCCAAGACTCAATGAGGCCTCTCCTGAAGGCCACCTTGTCCCTCTCCCTTGGCACAGCATTCTCTCCATGTGCATTTAATGGCTCCCAGGTTGCTGGGGGGGGGAGGGGCGGGGGGCAGGGGTTGGGGAGACACAAGCAGAGGGCTGTAAAACAACCATTAAGTGCAATGACCGAGAGAGGTACAGAGTGCTGTAGGGGCTCAGAAGAAAGGCGTTTGGATCAAGAAGGGCATCCATGGAGGTGGGGACACAGGATGTGACTTGGGGGATGGGTAGGGATTAATTAGAAGAAAGGGATCGTGAAAGGCATTCCTGGCAGAAGAATCATTAGTAAGAAAGATACCACCCACTCCCAGTCTCCATCATGGACCACGCCTGTTGCAGGTGGCCTCTACTAAAGACACACACACACACACACACGCACGCGCGCGCACACGCGCGCACACACACACATACCGTATGTAGGTTTCGTTGCGGTTGTACTTCCTTGCCAGGTACCGGGCTGAGCCCCTGTTGGGGATCCTGACCATGGAGATTTCTTTCCCGTAGCGGGTCAGGTTGCAGGGAGTAGGGCAGAAACACGGGCCCTCGGTGCCCCCACCCAAGGAGTCTGCAACACAGAGGTACCAACTGCAGTGGCGGGGGGGGGGGGGGGGGGGCAGGTGGCCCAGAGGGCCCACTGGCTGCAGGGAGAAGGCATAGGGGCTGTCCTGAGGCAGGCAGGTCCTCACTGAGGGCCTCTACTGGCCACCCTGGCACTGCCTAAGGGGGACTGGCTGGGGGTTCCTTCCTGGACCAGCTTCAGACCACCTAAGAAAGTGGGTGAGGGCAGAACCCCCCAGCACCCTCCTACAGGCTTATCTTTCTGTGTCCTAGCCCTTTGGGGCTGAGTAGTCCTCATGGTGCAGACGGAGGACACAGCCCATCCGTCAGAGCCATTCACACGAGATCTCAGACACACACAGGGCTTGGAGAGGATGCCGGATGAATGGGATTATATGCATGTTTTCACATATGCAGATGGATGAGTGGGTGGATGGGTGGACAGATGGGCAGAAGGACAGATGCTATGTTTCATATGCTGGATTTTCTTTGTTCCCCCCTTCAGATCCACTCTCCACTCTCCTCCACTTTTCTGTGTCCAGGAGGCAGGTCTCTCTGCCAAATGCATTACCTAGACTCCCTTGTCTTCTGGCTTTGGGTTGGGTTTAGCCAGTGGGAGACCCCAGCAGGGTCAGAGAGCAAGGAGGGGAGAGATGCCAGGATATTTCTTTCCCCAGCTTCCTCACCACCAGGCCATTGGTTGGCTGAGACTGCTTCCCCCTCTTGTGGCCAGAGTTCCCGTCCTCTGGGACAGCCACACATCTCTGCCTGGGCCCCAGAGGCGCTCCCTTCCTTTACCCTGTAAAGCAGCAAATGGCATTCACTCCTTATCATCCCAATACCTCTCTAGATCTTTCAGTGGCTCCCCATTGCCTAACAGTACACCCCCAAATTCTGGACAACTAAAGTCCCTGCTCACACATCTGCCCCTTCATTAAACACTCTCCCACTGCCCCTTTGGCCGACGCAGTTGGGATGCGGGACAGAGAAGGTCTCAGTTCCACTTCCTGTCATGTCTCTCCCTCCCTGGGGGCCCCATCATCTGGATTACTGCAGTGTTCACCTGACTGGTTGCTCTGCTTCTGGTCTTAACTTCCACCATCCCTTCTCCACAGCTAATCAGAGTCACCTTGATAATATCAGATGGCATTCTTGCCTTGCCTTAAGCCATTATTGGCTTCCCAGAGCCTTTTCCAGTCTTGCCTCCCCGCCACCTCCTGTGTTCTCTGCCCTCGGGGCACACTGACCTTTCCGTGATTCCCCTCCCAACTCTCTTTCCGGCTACAGATGTTTAGCACTGAACTGTTCCCACTGCGTAGAACATGTCCCCCCTTTTCACCAGGCTGACTCTTCCACACCCTTCAAATCTCAGCTAATCAATCTATCACCTCCTCCAAGGATCGTTCTGCCTTCCCAGGTGGAGCTGCACGCCCATCCCTGGGGCCTTGTAGCACCCCTGTGTTTCCCCTATCCAAGGACCAAGGCTGTGCCTGTGCCAGCACGGTGCCTGCCCACAGTCCTGCTCCATGAGGGCGGCCTCTCGTTCCCACTCTCACCTCCAGCACCAGCCCAGGCTGCCACCATCTGCAGAGGAATGAATGGATGGATGGATGGATGAAAGAATGAGCGAATCGCAGCCCAAGTGAGACCTATGGCCAGATGGGGTTTGCCTTACCCACACTGATAGCAGCACATCTTTCCTCAGACCAAGAGAGAAGTCATTTCGCTTCCCCAGAGAGGGTGAGCTCGTTGGTGGAGCCACAACAGAAGCCCAACCCTTCACTCCCAGTCCTGGTTTTTCTGCAACCCCTACCCTGCTACCTCCACTTACCCAAGTGTCCACACCTGCAAAGTCCTCAGACCCCCTGGAGGTATGGGATAAGGCTCAACCCTGGAGGGAGTGTCCAGGGAGAGAATAGGAGGAAGGGGGCCAAGGCAATGAGGAGAACAGCAGACAGGGGGGGTGAAGAGGGAGGCAATAGAGAGGCAGGGCAGGGGAGAAGGCAGCACGGACCCAGTGTGTGGTCGGCACATTCGATGTAGATATTTGGCGGGCAGATGGTCTCATTGCCTGAAAGGAGAGAAGATTATTCCTGGAGTCTGTGGTTCCACCCCCTCTCCCCCACCACGCTCCCAAATGCAGGCACACACATGCACGCGCACAGACGTACATGTTTGCACATCCCTGTACATGCATGAGCGTATACATGCTCGTGCATGTACGCCTGAAAATGTACACATGCATATGTGCATCAAACGAATGCACATTGCCTGCATGCACACATGCACACACATCTGTACGCGTGTGTACCAGCACATGCACACAACCGCCTCAAATACACAAGCCCAAATGTACGTAAGCCCACGTATGCAGAAGTGCGCATCAACAGGCCCACAAACATGCATGCGTGCATTGCCATATGCATACGTGAAAACATTTATAAAGTCCCAAACACATACGCATACACTCACGTGAGTGTAGACACGCACACAGGTTGTCGTACACATGCACTTGCTCGTGCACATGAGCAGTGTTCTGCCCCTGGAGGTTCTGGAGCCTGGCAGGGTGGCACGGAGGGTGGCACGGGAGGGGAGGGTGCCCACCTGGCATGTGCACCATCCGGCAGTGGCAGCGCTGAAGCACGGCCTCCTTTTCACAGCGCAGCCGGCAGGCAGACACGCTGTAGGCTGAGTAGCCCTGAAGCTCAGGCTCCCTGAGCCCGCTCTCTGCCCGGCAGTTGCCCCAGGGCTGGGGCAGATAGGTCAGCTGCAGAGGGGGTGCATAATGGGGTCATGCCCAAAAGGCCCACCTGGCCCTCCATTGCCCACAACCTCAGCAAAGTCCGTGGGTGGCCTGGTGGCCTGTGAGCTTCTGGAGGGTAGATCTGGTCAGCATCCCCTCTGGGCCCAAAGACCCTGCCCAGTGTCCAATCCAGGGCCCAGCTGGAGGTGCTCACCCGCTGTTCCTGGCAGGACACGAAGGTTTGGAAGCCTGGGGACACACCAAAGCCCAACTGGTGGATGTAGGGTGGCTCCTCTTGGCTATGGATCTGCACTCGGATGCCGGCCTCAAACGATGTCTCATCTGCACAGTGGAGATGCGGACCTTTGGAAACCCCTCCCAGGCAGAGAGCCCAGGCTGGAGCCCCCAAATCGGTCCCTGTCCCTTTCCCTGCATACTTGTCTCTCTCCAGATGGGCAGGTATTCCTCCTGCTGGATGTCCAACATGATCTCCAGGCCACTGCCCATGCCCCCAGCCCGACTGGGCAGTGAACTCTGTGGATCCGCGTTAAAGGTATAACACTTCCCATAGCGAGTATACACCTGGGGCAGGGGGGTGAGAGAGAGGAAGAGAGGAGGTGAAGCTAAGACAATTCCTGCCGCTCAAGGCTCCCTGTCCTGTGAGAGTGCCCACCTGCCTGGACATCGCTGTCCAACAGCAACCACTCTACAGCCCAGCCTCTTCCCTAGGCTCTATATTTTCCACTGACATCCTCTCTTAGCTGATTAAAAGACATCTCCAGCTTAGCGTATCAATAGCAGAACTCTTGCGATCTTCTGTGCTCTGTCCCTCTGATTTTAAAAAAAAAATTTTTTTTCAACGTTTATTTATTTTTGGGACAGAGAGAGACAGAGCATGAACGGGGGAGGGGCAGAGAGAGAGGGAGACACAGAATCGGAAACAGGCTCCAGGCCCTGAGCCATCAGCCCAGAGCCTGACGCGGGGCCCGAACTCCGGGACCGCGAGATCGTGACCTGGCTGAAGTCGGACGCCTAATCGACTGCGCCACCCAGGCGCCCCTCTGTCCCTCTGATTTAAAGACCCCATTATCTACCCCATTTCTCAAGTCAGAATCTCTGACTTTTTCCCTCTCCTTCACTCCTACATTCAATCCAGAATCTGAGCTGGGCAACTCTACTCCTGAAATCTATTTGGAATGCAAACACTTTCATTCCATCTTGTGTCCCCTCTTTCACCAGCATCTCCCACCTCGCTCCGGGCTCCTAACTGGTCTGCCTTCAGCCATCCTTGCCTCTCGCTCCTGGCACCCCCCCCCCCCAACACAGCAGCCAGAGTGCCCATTGTAAAGTACAGGGATCCAATTGAGCTCCTTGCTGGCTTGGAGCCCAACGTTTCCCAGAGGATAAAGCCAAACTCCTTCCCTAGCCTGAAAAATCACCATGTGTCATGACCTCTCCTGCCACTCTACCCCCAGATCTCAGTGACAAATTCAAACCTATGGAGCACCTTTCCTTCCTCTGGTCTTTGTTCATTTATTTCTCCCTCCTGGAATGCCGCCTCCCCCCACCTTTGGCATGGTTAGCTGTCTTTAAGTCTCAGCTTAAGTGCCCCCCTCTTCATTTTTTTAAATGTTTATTTACTTTTGAGACAGAGACAGAGCGTGAACAGGGGAGGGGCAGGGAGAGAGAGGGAGACATAGAATCTGAAACAGGCTCCAGGCTCTGAGCTTTCAGCACGGAGCCGGACGCAGGGCTCGAACCCACGAACTGTGAGAGCATGACCTGAGCCCAGGTCGGACGCTTAACAGACTGAGCCACCCAGGCGCCCCAAGTGTCTCCTCTTCAGACACACGCACATATACCACACACACACTTAGGGTGATCCTCCGCAGGTGTTCATCGGTTTGCTCAGTGTATACCAAGACCTGAGATTATCTTGTTTATCTGGTTGTCTCCTTGTTCAGTGTCAACATCTCCCCCACTGAGGTTTATGCTGCACAGGAGCAGTGGGTTTGATGTCCCCAGCACTGGCCCAGCGGCCGGCAGGAGGAAAGCTTATAAGCAGTTACTGCCGCACCGAACGAAGCTCTTTTCCACTACGGAGGGTTCCCCAGAATGGACACCAGATGGCGCTGGCGTCCCGGAGATGGATGCCGAAGCCCCGCCGGCCAGGAGCTGCGATGGGGTCTTTGCGCAGCAGCTGGGGAGCGGGGGTCAAGAGGGAGGCGGAGGCAGGTGCCCGGCTGCCAGGCTCACCCCACAGAGACGAGCCCCCGGGTCAAACCCATCACAGGCAGCACCTTCCCTGGGGGCAAGGGGTCAGTGCCCTCAATCACTCTCGTGCTCCCTCTCCCCTCTCCTTGGAAACGTTTCCAGCTGGTAAAAGCTGGGAGAAAAGGCTTGGGCGGTGTTGGGGAAAAGATATCCTAAATGCCTAGCTTCAGAGAAAGGGTGTAGAAGGGAGAGGGGCTGGGTTGTGGGCAGCAGGAAGGACGATTTCTAAGAACTGGGGGCCTGGGGCACCGTCGTCTGGGGAGCAGGGTTAAGTCTTCTGTCACCCAAATATCCTGCCTGCGGATCCTCAAACAAACACGTGTCTAACAAGCACCTTGCAATTTACAAATCATGGCTACATCCACCCCCACCCCCCACCCCCATTTCATGCACTCAGCAACTCTGATATGGATAGATTTACTTGGCTTTTATAGGCCAGGAAACTGCAGCTCAGAGAGGTGATGTGACTTGCTCAAGGCCACACAACCAGTCAACTAGTCGGTAGGAGAGGCGGAATTCACCTGGATGCAAGACTTGAGCTGTTCCCACAACCCACAGCTGCCACCTGCCAACCCAAGCCCCAGCTCCCTCTCAGTCCCACCAGCTGAAATGAGACGGGTGAGAAATGAGAGAGGTGAGTGATTTAACACCCGTCTGTCCCCTCCCCCACCACTTCCTCCTTCCCTTCCATTCCACTTCCGCACATCTTCCTCGCTTTTTTTTTTTTTTTGGAAAGCTAACCCTCTCTTTTGGGGTAAGGGGTCAGGGATTACCTGTTTCTAAGCCTTTCATTTTTTTAACGTTTATTTATTTTGAGTGAGTGAAGGGTGGGGCATGAGCAGGGGCAGAGACAGAGGGAGACAGAGAATCCCAAGCAATCTCTGCACTGTAAGTGCAGAGCCCAACGTGGGGCTTGAACTCACGAACCATGAAATCATGACCTGAGCTGAAATCAAGAGGCTGAGCCACCCAGGCGCCCCACACCTTCCTCATTCTTTGTTCTCCAGATCTGCTGCCCCTCAGTTCATTGTTGTCCCTCCTGCTTCTCCCCCTGACCAATTTCTGGGTTCCAGTCCTTGACCCTGTCTGTATCAGCCCTGCCCACTCCATGCTGCACGTCTATCTGTGGGGCAAGAGTAGGCATGGCTGACAGTCCCAAAGCATTCGCTGTGCCCAGGCACTGACTAAATGCTTAATGTGCTCTTTCCAATGGAATCCTCACATCCCCCCTCTATCAGATGGGGAAGTTGAGGCTCAGAGAGATGGGTTGATTTACGAAGGTCTCCAAGATCAGTGCTTCTCAAACTGTATTGTACACAAAGCACCTGGGGACCTTGTTAAAATGCAGTTTCTGGTTCAGTCGTGTGTGTTGGCAAGGGGAGGGGGACAAGACGGAGATTCTGCATTTCTAACAACCGCTGGCATGTGGACCGTACCTCAAGTAGAAAGGCCCAAAATGAACGGGTGAGAGTCCCGTAGGACAGCTCCACTTTAGGTCTGTGCTCTGCTCTGACAACGTGTTACTGGAAGGAGGGGAACCCAGAGAGGGGCTTGGTGCAAGATTCCTGGGTCCCCAGGGGTGTGGGAAGGGTAGATGGGGAGAATACATAAGTATTTGACTCAAATCTCAAGGCAGCCACCCTCTTCCTACTTCGGGCCAAGAAGATGCTGGAATCAGCTCTTGCTGATGCAGCTGGTTTGAGTGTATGCTCCAGCTGAGAGGCTAAACAAGGCGTGGACTGTATGGGGGACCCGTTTAGGTTTCGTGAGCTACCCCCCACCCCCGTTGTGCAGCACCGCCCCAGTGGCTCCCCCTGATCACCAGGAACCGTCATGGCCTCTCCACAGCTCAGCCTGACCCAACCCGAAGGACTGTGGACTCCCCGCAGCTGAGAGGCTCAGAGCCCATTTCGGCATGCGTAGACCCCAGTACAACTCGTAGAAGGTGTGAGGTGGAGGGAAGGAGTGCCAGGTGAACCCTACCAAAGGTCTTGCACTATGGTGCTTTTGATTTATTTTCTCCTTTGAGAAGGGCTCTCCTTTGCCTTCCGGAAAACCACACGAGGAGAGTATCGTTGCCCCCATTTAATGGTGAGGAAGCCCAGGGAGGGAAAGTGAGTTGACTAAAGGCACACAGCCAGTAAACGACAAGAGATCCAAACGGAACTGAGCCCAGTGCCAAAGCAGAATTAGCCCTTATAAAACACCTGGCGGGTGCGTATCCGGTGACTAAATGACTCTGGTAGGCTCCTGACCCTGGGTGGGTCTTGGGCAGCCTCCCTTTCAATACCTCCAGTAAGTACACACAGACCATTCTGCATGACACTGAGCCCGGCCCCGTGCGGGGCAGGGTAACCAGGAAGATGTTGACTACAATGGCTTTGGCGGGGGGTGGTTACCTGGCACCCCTGCCCTCGAGGGGGTTGTGCAGAGTGGGGGTGGCGGTGGGTGGACGTGCTCCGGGTCTGATGGATATACTCTGCAGGGAAGGGACAGGCCAGACTGGCAGGGCCGGGCCACTTGCACAGCCCAGGTCAGGCCCGACCGCTGGGCAGAGCAGAGCGTTGCCCCGGAGACGGTCCCCGGGCCAGGCAGGCAGCGGCGGGTGGAACTGCCAGCTCCTAAGTGGCAGAACCCTGGTGGCGGCACAGCCCACAGCCTCTTCCATGGAGACGGCACGGCCGCTCTGCCTCAAGGTCCCCCAAGTTGGTCACTGCTTTCTTCCCCATGGACTGGCCCAGAAGGAGGGAATGCATACAGGAGAGTCCAGGGCCCCGCAGCGGAAAGGGGCAGGTGCTAGGCTAGGATGTGCCGGAGTGGGCCGAGGGTCTGTCTCCAAATGACCCACTACCAGCCCTCAGCCTTAGAGGCTCAGACCCCTACCTCTGTATCTCCCATCTCAGACCCCTCCCATCTCAGACCCCTACCTCTGCCTTTGGTCTGCACCCCACCCCCACCCCCCCTACCCGCCCCCCCAGCCCGCCTCGCTTTCTGCCTTAGCTCCTGGGTCCGCCCTCCTGACCCTAGGCTGAGCACATGGCCTCCCAGAATCCCTCTGGCCCCGTGCTGAATAAGCTTCTAGACGGGAATCCGTCTGTGCTGCGTGTGGACCCTTGGACCCTTCCATTACCTTTCTTTTCCTTTTGGCCAGCCCTCTGCCTGTCCCTCTCAGACCAGCCCACCCTTTCTTGGCCTGGACCCTGGCCCGAGTCTGACTCCCTGGTCTCTGTCCCTCTGATCTCTGTGTCTCACGGCCCTTCGCTATTCTCCTGGCCTGCCTGTCCTCAGCATCTGATAAATTATCCATCTGGCCTCTGTTTCTCGGTCCCTTGCCCTCTGTCAGCCAGCCCATCCCCCTGGCCTCTGTCTTCCTCTCCCATTGGCCTGGCTGCGCCCTGTCCTTTCCTTTCCTTTGCCCTCTGCATCTGCAGCCTGTTTATCCTAGCCGAGGTGTCCAGTCCCCATCTCTTATCTTCCTACTAGACTCTCCCCTGGGCCTGAGACTGCTGCTGCCAAGCCAGGAACCCTTCCCCGGGCACGCCCCCCTCTCCTTCTCCCTGCCCCCTCCTCCAGGTCTGCCCCGGACAACATCAGAGGTTGGGAGGGATCTGTCCTCTCTGAGCTCCCTACTCTGAGCAGTGGCTCCTCACAGCCTCTTGGGTTCCAGGTACCCACAGGTACCCACAGCTGCCGTTTCCCCCAGGAAAGCCCTCCTTGGCTGGCTTGCATGCACCCCCAGCCCTCCCCACCCCTCATCCTCCCTGCAGTCACGGAGCCCACGGGGTTAACAGGCAATTAGCGGGGCCAGGGCTCAGAGCTGTGGGGGAGAGGGCCAGGGGCCTCCAGGAGATAAGAAGCCAAGCAGCCAAGGCTGGGCTAATCCCAGAGCTAATCTGCAGCCTAGGCTTTTATCTCCACTGCCTTCTGGGCACCCTGCCTCTGCTAAGGCCCTGGCGCCTCCCCCACCCCCCAACTTTTCCATAAGAGCTTCCTCCTGCCCCACATTCTGTCAGCCCTCCCCTGATGTGGTCCAGGCCTGGGCCTCTCACTCAGGCCTCTGGAATGAATTCCCTTTAACCCTGTGGTGCCCTGGAGTCCACGGGGGGTGGCCAGTGGAAGGGGGTGCATCTTCATCCATTCTGGACTGTGAGTAACACCCCAGGCTGAACAGCTCTTGAAACAACACTCAGGGGTGGCCCAAGTGTCCAAGCTCAAAGGCTCCTGCCTCTCTAGCCTCCTCGATGGGGAAGGAAGAGGGCATCATCGTGCAAAGGCCACAACAGAGGGGTGGCAAGGTACATATCCAAGGGCACATAGGAAGACGGGGCAAATTCAGAGTCTAGTCCCTCTCCTCCACTGGCCCCAACACTCTCCTCTAACCCCCCCCCCCACCCCGAGGAGTCAGCAGACCCTGGTGTCAGCTTCAGCTCTACCACTGACAGCCTTGTGTAACCTTGGCTAGTAAAGTGATTTATTGACTTCTCTGGACCTCAGTTTCCTCATCGGTCAAGTGGAAATCGAAATTCTTGCCTGACTTATTTCATAGGGCGGTTGTAAGTGTATGAAAGAGGCATCTGCAGAGTGAAATAATGTACGTGAGTCCTCAATATTAGTAACAAGAGTGTCATAGAGACCAATAAAACCTGGGGCAGAGATCGACCCCTGGAGGGGGTGCTGGAAATGGATACACATATCATAGCTTCATAATATGGGGAAAGGGGCACGTGTTTTGGAATCCTACAGAACAGGGTTCAAATCCTGGCTATGCCACCAACCGTTGACAAGTAACCTTGGGTACGGATGCATGATTTAATCTCTCTGAGCCTAGGATTGCGCATCTGTGAAAGGGAAGTGGTAACTTCTCCTAAAGTTAGTTATGAGGATTAGAGATAAATTCAGAGTGGGGTGTGGTAGGGTGTTCAAGAAAGATAAGGGAAGGGGTATGGTATGGGGTATAGATTTGTGAATGGGACTTCTTGCCAAATGGTGCAGCTGTTTCTTTTTCTCTTTCTTTCTTTCTCTTTCTTTCTTTCTTCCTCATTGAAGTATACTTGACATTGGTGTAGCATTTTGATCTTAGATTCCCACTGGTCCCATTCTCAGGGCACCATGCACCTTGGTAAAGGCTCTCCCAGCAATTTGGGAGAGACTGTGTTTCTTAGGGGATGGGGCTCTGTCACAGTGAACCACCCACCCCGGCACAGGGATACGGCTCTCCTACCGGATGAGAAGCAGCACCGAATGAACAGGCCTGCAGCCCAGCCTGGCTCACATCTGAGGCTTGCCTATATTGTCTGTGGGATTCGGATTCAGTCATTGAACCTCTCGGATCTGTGTTATGAGGTAAGAGATGATATACATAAATCATAGCAACATCTAACATGTATTTAGTGCTTACTCTGTGTCAGGCATGGCCCTGGGCACTTTATATAAATTCACTCCTTAATTCCCACAAAAACCCTGCACTAGAGGTCTCTTATCCCCATTGTAGAGACACAATACTAGAAGCCCAAAGAGGGTAGGGAACCTGCCAGGGTCGCATATCATGGCACAGCAGGGTACCAGGCAGTCCGATGCCCAAGCCTGTGCTCATATCCACTGTGTGATGATACACACCTGTCACAGCACTGGCAAATAGTAGGTGCTCAAGAAATGACAGGTGTTAAAACAGCATTTATGTGCCCGTCACTATTCTTTGAGGCTGTGCACCGTGTCAGGCACTGTGCTTGGTGCTGGGGATGGTTCAGAGAACAAAACAGACAGTCTCTGCCCTGAAGGCGTTTGCTGTCTGGCTGCAAAGGGATTCATTCATTCAAAACGTGTTTATCGAGCCACCTACACTATGAGGCAGGTGCACAGCAGCCGGGAACAAAATAGAACAATCACAGGTATAGGCAGATCATTACTGCCTGGGACTATTGCTGTGATGGGAATCCCACAAGTCCTCCGGCAGGGGGATTGGGGTTGGAGGGTAGAGCTTCCCGGAGCAAGCTCACTCACCCGCACCGGAAGGGCTTGGGTTCCCGCCACACGGTCCAGACCGAAGAGAATGCCCCCCCCCCCCCCCCAAGCAGGCCTGGCCTCCTCCCCTACCACACCCCCACAGCCAGCCAGGTGCTTTTCAGAGCAACTTCCTCCCCAAGGTCGAAGCGCTCCTGCTCCCAGGTCCGGGAGGAAATGGGAGCAGTGTTTGTTCAAATGTAAATGTGTGAGCTGCGGTGGAAGAGACGTAGGGGCCGGTCAAGGCCGCGTGACTCCAGGCCGAGGTCGCTCTGGGAGCCAGGAGAGCTTGGGGCCGTAGAAGAATTTGGTGACTCCAGGAGTGCGCCGCGTTTCCACGGGAGAGGAGCGCGCAGAGTGTCCAGCACGCAGGTAAACCCGTAAACCTGCTCCCAGGTAGCTACCACTTAGGCCTTAAACCCTGGAAAGGCAGTTTTCCAGGCGAGAATATTTTTAATTTGTAACGAAGCCCTTGCCTGACATTGCCGCCCCTGGATGCAAAGTTATTCGTTAGAGAGTTTTGTTGACACAGTGCGGCACACACCCACGGCCGGGCGGGAGTTCCCGGGCCAAGACTGAGCAGGTGGCGGTGGGCGTGTGGGTGTGCGCCCCCCACCCCAGCACACGCACCCGGGCATCCGGGCCGGGCCCACCCGCACCCCGAGGGCCGCACCCACCGCCGCGCGCTCCCCGCCGCCCCCTCCTCCCTCCCGCGGGGCAAGCATCCATCACCGCGCCCGAGCGCCCTCCCTCCCGTCTCCTCCGGGCGCCTCGGCTCTCCTCCCTGGGTTTGCCTCATTTGCATTCCCCCGGCTCCCGGCTCCTCGGCAAAGTGACCTCCGCACACAGCAGAAGCCAGAGGCTTCCACCGCGGAGGGAGACACCGCCTCCCGCCGCCCGCCGCCCGCCGCCCGCCGCCCGCCGCGGCCGGGGAGGGCCGAGGGGGCGCAAGCCCGGACGGCAGGGCGGGGGCCCGGGGGAACAGTTCTCTGGGGGCAGCTGGAGGGCCCGGGAGCGGCGGGAAAGGCCTGGGGCCGAGGGCCGCAGACGGACTCCGATGGGATTTGAACCTCAGGTCCTCTGTTGAGGGAGTGGCACGTGGAGGTCAGCACCGGGACCGCGAAGCTGCGCCCCGACAACCCGCTTGGAACCTGGGGAGCCCCAACCCCGTTTCCCTCCCCTGCACCCCCACTGGAGAGGAGCCAGCCCTACCGGGCAGTCTCCCAGGAGTCCCCAGTTCCCCCCCGTGGGGCCTGACCAGTCCCTGTCCCCGCTCCCCTGGCCTGCCGAGCCGCCTCCCCTCCCCCCATTTGGTATTTACACCTTTCACACATTTGTAAGCTATTATCCTGTCCACGCTTAGTCACCGCTGAGCCAAGCGCCACGGATTTAGCTCCTTTAATCTTTCCTCCTAAATCAGTCCTCCATTTCCCCTTAATCATCCCGTGGCTCCTCTCTGAACTCTCTCGCTGCCGCCTCGGCTGCTGCAGCCCATGCCTGTCTCTCTGGAACTGCTCCCCCTCCAACCCCAAACGGGTGTCCCAAGGGCATGGTGAACGTTAGAGGGGGCCCGGGGTTGGATTTCCAACGCTGCGGGTCCCCAGCTTGGGAGCCAGGGGAAGAAGTGCAAACACTCCCCCCACCAACCCCTTTCTGGAAACACACAGCACTCTGAACCTTCTCCTCTCCACCCTCGTTGTCTCTGTCCTCCTCCTGCCTTCCCACCCCCATTCATCTGGATTCATCTGGATGGCTCCAAGACCCTAACCCTCAGGTCTCCTGACCATGGTTCTGGCTGTCCACCCCGCCCCCCTCCCGCCACGAGACAGAGGTGGCATTGCCGAGAGAGCATGGAAGGACAGGGCAACGCTGATAACCCACCAGCCTGAGGCTGCCCTCCTCCCCTCTCCAGGGTGACTGTCCATCTCTCCTTGACCACCCTGTCTCCACACTGCACTCACTCCCGCCCAGTGGAACCCACGGACTCAGGGGCCTCAACCTGAGCAGCGCTGAAACTCAGCCCTCCTAGTGCTCCCTGGGATGCCCCTGCCTCCCTGCCACCCATTCCTGTTCCTTTCTGCCCCCCAGCCTGGGACTGGCAGGGGCAGCCCTGCCGCCAGCCACAAGAGGGAGAAGGTTCCTCCCTGGAATCCAAAGGGCAAGGGTGGGAATCCTGCAAGGAGCATGGGTAGGGGAGACAGAGGGAGGACAGGAGGGGGATACTGGGGCCATTTCTTCAAATGCTAATCAGCATCTTCCGGCAGTGCCACAAGAAGCTGAGCTGATAATGAGCCCAGCTCGGGGCTGATTCCTGATTAATGAAGAGGCCACAGGGTTGCTGAGTGGGGCTGGGTGGGGCAGGTCCCTCCTGGCCCTCCCCGCTGCCCTGGAAGACCAGTCCTCTGCAACAATAACAGCCCCCGCCCTTGGCTGTTTGGCCACACCACTTGAATCCCCCACCACCAACTCCACTTGCTGGCCAATGGGAAGCAGCCAGACTGAGGGCACCGCCACCAGGAGGGCCCGAGGGACAGCAGCCAGCTCTGGGGCAGGCGGTGGGGAGAGCAAACACTGGGTTCTGCAAGCTGTGACTTGTAGGTAGCCCTCAAAATATTTCTTAAAGTCAGGAAAATTTTTATTCAAATCATCAAGACTTGGGCTTCCCTGGACAGATTGGAAGACCCTGCCCCCACCCCCAAACACTGGACATCCCCGACCCGGTCGGTCATGAGTTAGCTGGGGCTGAGGGACAGCGGCTTCCCTCGGGCATAAGTGATCTTCCCTTCTGCTCAGACCCCACCCTTCCCTAAGGTGTGCCCTCCCCTACCTGACCTGCCTGGCTCCTGAAGGCAGGACAACCCTGAACTAGATGTTGAACTAAATGCTCTCAAGATTCATGCCTTAAGAGAGGACAGGGCAGAGGGGCTGGACAGAGGGCGAGGGTAAGAGGTAAGCTTGTCTGGTAGGTAAGAGGCCTGCGCCAACCTCAGAGGGAAGCCTGTCCGTTCCTGAGTCGAGGGGGCAGGGGGCAACCCTCAGGCCCTCAGGAGCCAGTAGCCAAGGTATGGAGTTGTCACGCTCATGGGGTAGCCTTCCCACAACCGAGGAGGCAGGGCAGAGCTGATCAGCACCGCCCTGACCACACCAGGGAAGGCAACGGGCTTAGGAGGAAGCCGTGAGCTTCGGAGGAAGCTGGGATCGAAGGCAGGGGATTGCCAGGATCTGGCATGGGGGAGCCAGGGAGGGCTAGAGGGCCAGAGGGCCGCATGCATGCTGCCCCCCTGCCTCTGAGCTGTCCTGGCTGGCAGCCGGGGTGGGGCTGGGAGAGGAGGGAGGAGGGCAGGGAGGGGGACTGCCCAGCTGGAAGAGGCCTTGTCTAATTGTGCCTGATTAGTAGAGAGGAAGAGAACAGGGCGAGTGATTAATAGTCACGGCAGTCACCAGCGAGTGGGGAAGGAGGGTTGGGAGGGGGAGGGAAGTCTGAGAGCCAAGAGGGAATGGGGACAGTGAAGTGCCCACACGTCCCTGGTCACCTGCCCCTCCAGGGAGTGGCTGGACCCCTGACGACCCACAGAGAGGGGCTGCATCCTACCCCTGCCTCCTCCAGGATTTTCCACCTCCCCCACGCCTCGATTTGCCAGACAATAGAATGGAAGAGAAAAGACCGAGGTCATGTCCTGCACCTGGGAAGAAAGGTGCATTGGCTCATGTGGTATCAACAGACACCTCAGTGTCTCCAGACCCAGGCCCTATCCTCAGCTCAACCTGGGACCTCAGCCCAGATCATGGACGCCAGAGCTTCCAACCAGAGCTGACACCTACCACCCATATCCTCTGGCCCCGCCTGGAATTCCTAGCCCTGCCCAGTCCTGTAGTCTGAACCTAGTTCCTGGGTCCACTGAGAACTGTGCTGTCCACTACGGTTGCCACTACCCGCGTGCAGCTATCTGAATTGAACAATTCATTTTCTCTGTCACGCGAATCACATGTTAGATGCTCAATGCCCAGTGTGGCTGGTGACTCCCATGTTGGACAGCACGGATGCATTTCTATCATCCCAGAGATGTTCTGTGGGAGAGCACGGATCTGGAGAGAGTCTGTGCACACGCACGCACGCACGCACGCACGCGTGAATATTTGGAAGGGGTGGGTAACACGGGAATGCTGTAACAGGGGAGGGGAGGGGCTGGGCCTGAGGATCAAGCCTGGGGGGGAAAGACAGGAGACGGCAAATAGCAAAGATGCCTGCATGTGGGTCGGCAACCGCGGGTGGTGCTGGGAATTGACAGGTAAGAGAGCAGGAAGTTGGGGCAGTGGCACTTGCAATTGTGGACTCTTCCAGAGGACACACTATGTGCACGCCAGGCAGTGTGCTGAGTTCTTCTCGGCCATCTTTTTAATCCTCTCAACTGCCCGCCTGGTTTAGGTTCTAATATTGCGTTTACTGGATGTAGAAACGAAAGCTCACGGAAGCTTTTTGACTTCTCCAAGGCCACGCAGCTTAGAGGGGAGAGCCGAGGTTCAGATCCAGACGGTCCGGCTCCAGAAACCAGACACTTGACTGCTCCGCCATACACTCCCCAGCTGAGAGGAGAAGCTGAATTTTAGAGCCACCCTTGCATTTTACAGCTAAAGAGATGAAGCCCAGGGAGAGAGAGTGATTTCTGCCTTCGAGTAAGTGGGCAGGCTGAGAGCAAGCCGCAATGGGGAAAGTATGGATGGGGCTCGGAGCACCAGGGTGGGGGGAGCAGATGGTGGTGGGAATCGGAGGAAGGGAGCGAACATATAGGTGGTGAGAGCAGGAGGCGAGGTGGGAGTGGGTGGGTGGGTACGAGACTGAGTAAGGAGGGGGAACGGAAGAGGAGAAGGGACGGGGGAAGCTAGGTGGAAGGAAGAATGGGTGGAGCGGTGAGTGTGCCCCACCGCCCAGGAGCTCTTTCCTCTCTCCTCTCTCTCCCCTCCTCTCCAAACCTCCCAGGCCTGCCTCACCCCTTGAACCTTCCCAGCCTTCTTCCGCCCAGAGCGGCCTCTCTGTCTGGGCTCTTACTACCCATGGACCTCTTTTGGCAATTGATCCTGGCAGCTCAGGATCAACCCTGCATGGCTGGTTAACTCTTGCATGGTTGGTTAAGCTTCTGAGTGTCCCTGTCTCTGCTCCACCAGGAGAGTGTAGGCTGCCTGAGGACAGGGACCGGGGACTGGGGCTTCCCTTCTTTGTTCTCCCCCCCCCCCCCCCCCCCCGCACCACCGAGCAGGTACACAGTAGGCACTCAGAGCTCCTGTTGATTGGGCGAGTGACTGGGAGTCGGTGAGGGGGTATTAGGGAGCGTGGGGGTGAAAGCGACTGCAGTGGTAACAGAAGCAAAAGCAGCAGCTTAGGGGACTGGGGGAGGGCACATTACCCAGAGTAAAAATAGGCTGGAAAATGTGACATTTATTAACTTGGATTCTGGAGGAAAGGTCACAGCAGAGTGGGGAGTGGGAAGGAGGAAACAGGGAAAGCCACAGAACACACGTCCCAGCCCCTTCCCCAAAGCCTGTCTTTGTCACTGACCATCTCACCACTCACACCCTGGCAGGTCCCCTGCCAGCGGATCCCTGTACCCGTCTCCCCACCATCGATCCCACCAGGAGCTCCGTGTTCTTACCGCAGGGTCTGTTGTGGACCTCGTGTCCTCCTGAAAGACCCCCTTGTGTTCATCTCCTGCCCCTTCTCTGATCTCACCCTGCGGTACACCCTCATCTTCCCCACGGCCGTGCGGCATGAACCGCCATCCCAGCCCACACTCCCAGACCCTGGTGAATCTGCAGCAGACTCAGCCCTTGAAGGCCAGGTCCAAGGGAGAGTTACGCCCAGCAGACGGGGGATGGGCAGAGGGATATGGGGTCTGGACTGGGTGGGAGACAGGGAACGCAGGCTCTAAAGGGGAATTCCTGTCCCCCAGTGCTTGCTTTGCCCTTCTGCCCTTCTTGGGCCTGCCGCAGCCCCAAAGCTGAGACCCACAAACTTCTGTCGCCCTCTTGTCTGCAGCCCCAGGGTATGAAAGGGCCCGCTGGACACCCATCCTCCCCTTTAGCCATCCTCAGGATTCCCAGAGACTCCCTGTTCCCAGATCCTCCGGGCACCTCCTTTTCCTAGAGCGAGGCAGGAAACCCTGCTTCCCTCACCTTACTCCCCCTTTCCCCATCTCTCCCTCCCCGCCACCCTCCTTCCCACTGAGGTTTCAACACACTTCCCCTTTCCTTCCTACCCACCCCCCCCCCCCCATCCCTGCGCAGGGACACAAAGCTCCCATTGATTTCTGCCCCAACAACACATGCTGGGACTGGGCTGTGTCTCCCTCCCCCCAACTCTGAGGGGTGAGGATGTCAGACAGAGGGGCTCCATGGACCCAAAAGTCCACATGCACACTCTCTACACCTCACCTCCTTCTTGAGGACTCTGGCAGTCCCGGATTTGGGAGCAGTGATTTTTCCTAGAAGAGGGGTGTGTGGCCACACAAAAGCCCAGTGCCCCCCACCCAGGACGACCCCTCCTTCCTGCCCCTTCCTCCATTGCTACACAACTGCCCCCACACCCAGTGGCAGGAGGACCCAGAGGCTGCAGGCATGGGTAGCCGTGAGAGAAGCCTACTAGGGGCACGTTTCCTGCTGTACTGAGGCAGTGAGTGAGCGAATGGGAACCTGGGCCGGAGGAAGGAAAGCGCCCTCCCCATCCCTGGGGCAGGCCACTGGAGGCTGGCTGGAGTGGGCACCATGTTGACGCCACGTATTTGCATATGCACTGGGCAGTGGTAACAAGGGTGCAAACACACATGTACACAATGCTGGGAGTCAACCGTGCACCGGGGATCTCTAGCACCAGGGATAATAGATACCCTGTGAGTGTGGGTGAATGGAGCACTGACTGACAGACAGACAGACAGCACGCAAGACACGCCCCCTGAGCTCACACCTGACTGTGGGAGGTGTGCATGGGAGGGCAGCCCAAGCCGACACTCCAGATCTCAATGAGAGAGTGTGTGTGTGTGTGTGTGTGTGTCTGTGTCCACACACATGTGAGAGATGGCACCAGCAGTCCCCGCATGGGGCGCAGGGATCAAGATAGATGGGCGGGGGGCATCACAAAGGGGATGGCATCCACAGTGTGACCCTGTCCTCGTCCTCAGCAGCTAAGTAAGAGCTGGGATCTGGGCATAGAGATGGGTAGCTCTCGGTGTGTGGGTGTGCAGGTGTGCATGTGAGTGTGGTGACAGGGACACTGAGTATGAGAGAGGGAGCACAGAAAACTGTCCCTGAGCGGTAGGGGTGTGTGTGTGTGTGTGTGTGTGTGTGTGTGTGTGTGTGTTGCTGGGTTGCAGTGAGGGTGAGCCATGCACATAAGAGTGAATGAGTGATTCTCAGTGTAAGAGCCAGAGCCGGGCAAGGAAACAGCAAGAACCAGGAAACGGAGGGAGGGAAAGGGAGAGAGGCTGGAGGGGCAGCATGAAAGAGGGATGTGTGAGGGAGTCTGTGAAAGGGGGTGTGTATGAGAGACACAGAGACAGAGAAGAGACACTGGCACCCAGTGTACACGAAGATCAAGATCGTCTCTATCCAGCCTGCCGGTCGGGCCAGCTCCCCAGGAGGCAGCCCTGAGTCCCTCTCTTGCTGGAGCCCCCCAGACACCCGTCCCCAACACCCTCATTCAGTGGGGAGAAGAATCCAGAGGAAAAAGGGAACAAGAGATGAGTGGGGGTCAGTCGGCCCGGCCTTGGCACGGTGCATCCCTTCCTTCCCTGCAAGCTGCCCGGCTTCGGGGACCCGGGGCCCACTCCGGGCCCCCCGGGCCCAGACCTGGGCCCTGCAGCAGCAGCAGAGCCGAGAAGAGGAGCGGCCGCAGCAGCGCCAGGGTGAGCCCCTAGGAGCGTCCCCTGCTCCGCGGCTGGGGAGCGACAGGGAAACACCGGGCTTGGGGGAGACACGAGGCCAGCCTCTGGTGGCGGAAGGAAGGGAAGCCCTGTAGAGCCCTGTTGAGGATGCCCCTGCGCGCCACCTCCCCCCCCCCCACCCCCCCACCGGCCTCCGGCCACCCCAGGCCCGGCGGGCCAGCTGGCAGGACTCACCACAGAGAAGTTGCTGGCGGAACAGTGGTGCCCACTGAAGTTGCAGCTCTTGAGCATGTCGGCAAGCTGGTGGCCAGTGCGGTTGAGGATGTCTACCATGTCGGGCTCCGGGTAGCGCAGGCCGGCGGCTCGGTGCCCGTCCCGGTCTTTGGGGGGCAGCCCTGTCAGATTGGCCAGGTGGAAGATGTCGGCGTCGCTGAGCGCCGAGTGCCGGAAACGGTTGATGTTGCAGAGGGTGACGGCCGGGAAGCCAGCCACCGGGGCTGGGGCAGCAGGGTCCATTGCCACCAGGTGAGGCCGGGTCAGGTAGCCCCGGGCCAGGCCAGCCGCCTGGTACAGGAAGGCAGCCAGCGAGGTGAGTAGGGCCAGTGCCCACAGGGTTCTGCGCAGTCCATGGGGGCCTGGGCCACAGGCCCGGCCCAGCCCGTGCAGAGTGCTGGTGCTCGCAAAGGTGGCCAGGTCCCGGGGGGCTGCTGCCCCCCGTGCAGCCCCCAGGAGGCTTTGCTCATCCCCTGCCTCCTTCTCCTTGGGTTTCGCATCCTCCTCTGCAAATTTGATTTTGCACACAATCTCGATCGGCATCTGTCCCCGGCTGCTGGGACTGGCCAGAGCCTCCCTGACCCTGTCCCTCCCTGGCCGGCAGCCCCCCGGTGCCCTCCGGAGTGGCGGTGGTGGCAGCGGCCGCTCTCCTCAACTCAGGGCAAGCGGGAGGAGGACAGGGACAGGGTGGGGGCCCGAGGTGGGGGAGTCACTCCCACTCCCAGCAGCTCCGCAGCCCTCGTGCTGCCTCTGCTGCTGCTGCCTCTGCTGCTGCTTGTCTCTCTCCTCGATCGTCTCCTTGTGGCTTCCCTTATCAGCACCAGCACAGCTGTCAGCCCCTGCGTGTGTCCCTGCGAGCGAGCGAGCGAGGGAGTGAGCGCTGCTCCGCCACGCCGCGCAGCCCCAGCCGCTCCGCTCAGCATGTGCTCCGGAGCCCACCCCGTGCTTAATAATTCAGGACATGTCAACAGCGCTTCACCGGCGGCACTGGCGGCAGGAGCCAGACCAGGGGCGGGGGCAGCCCCCAGCCCAGGACTGGGATCCCCGGCCCCCGCCTTCAACAACCTCGTCGGGCTGCCCCCCCAAACTCTTGTCACACCCTAGGCACTCACGGGGTCCCCAGATGGCCCCACTCCCAGGCCACCCAGGGAAGAGATCTGCACCCAGAGTCCTCAGCTCATTCTGCCACTTTTGGGGGACCACACCCAGGCTCAGCCGACTTCACCACCCGCCCCCCCACCTCCCTGACTCTTGACTCGTGACTCCTGACCCCAGCACCTGGCCACCACCTGCCCCCAACTACCCCAGTCACAGCGGCTTCCAGAAACTCCTTGGGAGAGCCACTTGTTTGAATGAGGTAGGGGAGGGCAGAGGAGGGCAGGCAAGGCAGACAAGGGGACAAAGGTGACTCCACCAAGATTCGTGACTGGCCTGGACCTTTGCTCCTGAGCTCAACATCCACCTTCCCCGCCCCTTCCCCCCCACCCCCTCCTGGGATGCTGGCCGCCCCCTCCCCCGCCCCCAAACTCAGTCATTCCTGTGTCTGGGACAGAGGGCACCCTGGCTGACTTGAACATCTGTGGCCACATTTTTCTTCCCCAAACGCTTCCCAAATCCCTTGCCACACCTGTCTGGTGGGTGGGGGAGGGTGTTGGGTGAACGGGCCAAGGAGCAGGGAGGAGGTGTGATGGGTGGGGGAGAGGGTATGGAATGGAGGGAGAGGAAGAGCCCAAATGGGGATTTGGGAGGGAGGAGAAATGTGCGGGCTTGGATGGGGAGTACTATCTCAGAAGCGGAAGCAGGGGGTGGCCGGCAGAATAGGGCAGGGGCGCCCTGGTGAGGCTGCTGTCTTGCCGAGGGGAACAGGCATGTGGGTTGGTATGGCAGGCAGGGGTGGGGCCCCAGTGGGCAGCCCAGGAGGAAATGCCTTGGTGCTCCCAGGCTGGGGTGGTCACAGGGAGCAGCTTGTGTTCTGGGGGGCCCGCGTGAGAACGTGAGCCCTCATGGGGGAGGAAGCACTTGTCCCCCAGAGGAAAGGGGGGGCTGATTAATCGGGGCACTAATGAGCAGCAGGGAGAGGAAGCTCAGAGGGGCGGGGGAGGCGGCTCCATCGATCCGAGCCGCGGAACCAGCAGCTGAAAAAAAAGTGAGAAGGGAATCGATCTGAGGGAAACGGCAGCTGCTGGGGATTAGAGCCCGAGGTCCACCCGCTGCCCAGAGGCCACCCCTCCCCTGCGTCAGGCCTGCCCTGCCAGTCGCAGCCCCCGCCTGGGCCCGGAGGAGGGGCCCACGGGCGGCTACCCCGGGGGTGGGGGTAGGGAACCACCGGGGCCACCCTGGCTGTGAGACCATATCAGGCCCCATCAGTCGCCGTCGCCCCAGCACAGAGCCCACCAGCCCCCTGCCCTGGCCCCGCTTGGCACCCTGCGGTGTTGTCCCCGGCCTCTCATCAAAGTAGCTTCCTGGGGGCGGGGTGGGGGACTGCGGCTGGGCTTCCCCAAAAGCCAGCTCCCCCAAGCTGGGAAGATGAGACCCCTGGGGTCAGGGCTGCGTCTGGCGGCCTCCCAGAGGGGAAAGTGGGGATGGCACTGGAAGCAGCTGCCGAGTTAGCACTCCGAGTCTCCAAGTGACCACAGACAATCCCCCTTTCTCTACCCCCTACCCAGGCGGCCCCCTGCCGTGCTCTGCCCTCCCGGCTAGACTCCTAGACACTTCTAGTGCTTCTACCCCACCTCCTCCTCCCCCAGCCTCTCTTCCCCTTTCTCCTAGTATTGATTTTTCTTTACTGGTTTTTTTTTTTTAAGGTGATTTAATTGCTTTTTTAAGGTTACTTCAGTCTGGGGCTCTGCCAAGAAATCAGGGAGCTACTCCCCAAGCTCTCCCCAGCACTCGTTGCTACCCTGTACTCAATGCCTAAATTGCCCTGCCATCCACTGAGATCATGGGGTCATACTCTTTTAACATACTGGCCTCCGTCATCATCAGCCCAAATCACACTCCTCTGGAGGGCACAAAGTTGGGGGGTGGGTGGAGAGGAGAGTTCAGGCCACGGGGAAGTAGAACTGCATTCACTCCCCGCCAGTGCCCCACAGCCAGCTGTCTCCAATTGTCCCCAGGTCCCCATCACCCCGTCTCCCAGACCCCTAGGAATCTGGTTACACTTGGCGAGAGTCCCCCTTCCACATCCCTGCAGCCCATCCTGTGCCTCCCCTCCAGTCTCTTCCGTCTCTCCTGCCCCCCTACACCCCCTTCCCCTCTGGCCCCCGTCCTCCCCCCCCCCCCCCCCCCCCCCCGCCACTTCCCTCTCCCCGCTTCCCTGCTTGCCTCCCTCTCTGCCCGGCTGCAGTTGGGTGATAATCTCCCTCATTTAGCCTCCCGGCTGCTTCCCCGGCTCATTGCCCAGCTGGTCCCTGGGGCCTGGCCCAGCTTCTTCCCCACCCCCACCCCCAGCCCTGCGCCCAAGCTCCCCCATCCCCTCCTGACTTCCCCCACCCACTCCCCAGGGACCACCTGCCCCCTGCAGTGAGCATCAGGGCCAAAGTGTGGTTGGCCAGGACCTGAGCTGGGTGTGAGCAGAGGGAGAGGGTCTGTCCAGGACCTGGTTCCCGAGTAGGTGTGGGGCACAGGGGTAAGGGGGCTTCAGAGCCAGATTTCCTCTGCTCTCCAGTTGTCCCCATTTCCCAGATTTGTTCCTAGTCCAATCTCCACCCATCTCCATCCCCCAGAGGGTGAACTAGGTTTCCTGATGGCAGTGTGTAGACTGAGAGGCAGAGATTAGAGTGGCATCTGTACAGCCAGATAAGGCAGGGCATGGGAATGGGGGACAGAGGGTGAGGGAGATGACAGGGAGGGCAGAGGGTTCTTACAGAGCACCTGAGAAGGTGCAGGTTTTATTTCGGCAAAATGCCTCAAAGGCAGATCCAGACACCTCTCATGATCCAGCTTGGGGGCTCCTAAGGGATCCTCCAAGGTCCTTCCTATACCCAGGCTTTTGGGGCTTCACCTCTTTTCCCAGTAGAGGGATGCCCCCCCCCCCCATGTTGAGTTGCATCTGTCCCTTCTCACCTTTGTGTCAGCCTCAGACTCCCTTCCTGGGTGGCCCACACATAAATGACATGACCCCCAAACTCTCTCCTAGAGAGAGTCCCCAGCCTCCCCCTCCTCCCAGTGGACGCCTTGCCATCCTTCCGAGCCCAGACACCTGTCCCAGGCCTGGCTCTGGTGCGGACCAAGGGATGAGCTAGTGTGGGACAGACGTGGGCGGGAAGGGACAAGGATGGGGGGGTGGAGGCCGGGACTGGGCCAGGCCTGGCTGGTGAGCGAGCAGCGGTGACAAACGGGCTGTGCGGGGGCCGAGGGGCGGGGGGCGGACGGCGGCTGATTTATCTGGGTTATTTATGCCGCGGACGAGGCAGGAGAAGCGGTTAATGAGAGTTCCAGTGAAGGGGGGTGGGGAGGCCCGGACGTGATCTGAGGCGACTGAAGAGGGTTAGCGTCCCACCGCCAGGCCCTGCCCCCACTGCCCGCCAGCATTCTGCACCCCCTTCCCTGTCCTAGGGCCAACCCAGCCTGATCCCTCTCCTGTGGCTCACACCAACACTCCCCCCCATCCCCTTTTGAGGATGGCCAAGCCAAGGCAATGGATCACCGGGGCCGAAGGACACCAGGTCCAAGATCGAGGGGCAGGCAACCGGAGGAACTGAAGAGAGGACCAGGAAAGGGAGAGTAGGGAAGAAGAAAGATGAAAAATCTTGGCTAGTCAGAAACTGACCAAGTCTGCTGGGCCTGAGGGGGCGGGGCGGGGTAGGAAGAGACCAGTGTGGGAGTGGGTGGGCATCAGGCAACCTCTGAACTGAGGCTGGAGAGAGGGCAAGGGGCACTGGAGGGCAAATTTGGGGTCAGCCAGGAGCCGTCATGGAGGCCCGAGAGACAGACCGGCTGGGAGTGGGGGTGCTGGTCAGAGAGAAGAGGGAGCCAGGGAAGGAGGGGGAGAAGATCCAGAGAAGGAGGGGGAGAGGGCTTTGCAGCAGCGAAAGCTGCTGGGAGCAGATAAGGCGGCACAGCAGCAGGAGGGATTAAAGCTCTGAGGGGCAGGGGCGGGGGCGCGACGCAGGACGGGGGGTGAGGGGGGGCGTGGGGTGAGGGGTACGAAGGAAAGGGCTGAGGGCAGGACATCAGGGCCAAGGAGATGAGCAGGAGAAACAAGGGCTGTGAAGGGGGCAAGATTAAATCAGGGGCCGGGAGATGACTACTGCCTGGCAGAGAGGAAAGAAGGAGTTCCTGATCATCTCTTCTGGGCATGGGGACTCTGCCACTATTGGCGAGGCCCCATAGCCCGAGAGTACCAAGGGTGGCAGAGCTAAGCAGGGGTGAGCAGGGTAGATTGGGTGGGAATGGCAGGTGCCGGCCCTGGGAGCCTCTGAGCTCCTGGCTGGAGAACCCAGGGCAACGCAGCGCCTCCTTGAGGTGACCAATGGAACTCTGCACGGGGAGCAACAGTCAAGGGTGCTCAGCCCACCCGCCCCGGGATGGAGCGCCAGCCCCATCACGCCCAGGGTGGCAAGAACTAATGTCTCAAGGGGCACTTCTTTGTAGGGAGGAGTATGGGCCCGGAGGGTGGGCCGTGGCTTGCCCAGGCTCCTGCTCAGACCGGGCGGCCCCTTACCACCTCCTGCCCTCCGGTTCTCCGCGCCTCCCAGAAAGGTGTGCTCAGGCAGGGTGAGGCCCCTGCTCCCTCCAGAGGAGCCGAGGTGGCCGAGGCGGCGGAAGGGGGAGCCTGGAGGGAAGGAAGGGGAGGAGGAAGAAGGGGCGGGGGGAGGGGAGCGGGGGTGGCAGGCGGGGCAGAGTAATTGCGTGTTTGTCAGTTCTCCTGTCTGCACAGGAGGGAGCGTGTGTGGTGGTGGGTGTAGCTTCGCCTCGAGGAGTGTGTGTCTGTTGGCAGAAGTGTCAGTGTGTCTGTCTCAGGGGTCTGGGCTCTCCTTGGCCCCCGCCCTCCCCTTTGTGTTTTGGGGAGCGCAGCTCTGGGCACACCCAGCTGTGCTCCGTGCTGATGCGGCAGATGTGGCGGGGCCCCAGCTGTGCCTGCTTCCCGGAGAGGGGGAGGGGGCTGCAATCTGCTCCCCCGATAATGGCTGCTCAGCGCCAGGGGGAGGGGATGGAGATGGGGGTGGGACTGGGGCCCCGGTCAGCCCCGCCAAAGGGACAGGAGGGAGATGAGGGCCCTGCCCCCACCCCACCCCGGCCAACCTCCCCCCAGTCTGTGTTCTTGGCTCGGCCTCTCCCCCTCGCTGGCTCCTGAAGCCCATCCAAATTTCCGTCCAAGCTCGGTCCCGGTCGGGCCCCAGCTCTCCTCCCATCGCCCCATCCAGCTCGGTGCCAGGGACCTGCCCCCCTCCCCAGCCCCCAGCTTGCTCCCCCTCGTGGATTTTACAGAATCATCTTTTTATGGAAACCTAAAAAAGCACTAATGGCAGGAGCGCACCCCTCCCCCGCATCCCTTCCCCCGCTCACCCCCACTTCCCACCCCAGCTCCCTCCCTTCTCCCTTCTCAAACCCTTTGGGGGCCAGCACCCTCCTACTCCTACAGGGCCAACGAAGACCTAGAGGTGGTGGAGAAGGGGGCTCCCACATCCTGGGCCCTGAGCTGTGCCCTCAGAGGCAGACTGGGTGCTGAGTCCCTCCTGGGGCGGACAAGGGCTGGAGGGGAGTGGAGGGCATCACAGCTCCTTCCTAGACCCCCACCTCTGCCTGAGCACACACGCAGCAGTGACTAGGGCAGCCTGGTGGGAGGGGGCATGTTACAAGGATCTCCGCTACACTGGCCACCCCCCGCTTCAAACACTGACCCTTTCCCCTTCCAGTGCCTCTCCCCACCCCCACTGGGCCTAGGAGGGGGGTCCCGGGGGCCAGGGCCTGACACAGACTTATTGGATTTCACGGTGTTTTGCTGAGAAAATAATTAAATTATCATATTTATGATGGAGCTGCCATGGCCTCTGCCAACCACTTGGAACAGAAGGGTCAGGACTGGGGGGAGGGCAGGGAAGGGACCCAGTCTCTGGCCCCATAGCCCATCTCTCTCCCAGCTCCCTCCTCAGGGAGTTGACCCCAGGCCCAGAGTAAGCATCTGCTGTTCCCTCCAACCCCAGGCTGATAATGGAAGGTCTGGGCTGGAGGCAGGGACAGGAAATGGGAAAGAGGCTGAGTCAAGGCAGGTCGTAGGTCGGGACTGCTAAAACCTGGCTCCTTTCACACACACTCCCTTACAGCCTGCAGGGCCTGAGGGGGCTGGGAGGGCACATCTAGCCCAATTCCCACATTACCCTCAGCCCGGCTCCAGAGAAAGCACATCTTCCTAACTGCTCAGCTCTGATGCTCTGAAATCCTGGGCTCTGTCCCAGACCCTGGTGCTGATAACAAGGCCCCGGCACCCTGCCGCCTGCCACCCCTGCCTGCTGCCAGGACCCCCTCCTCCCTCCCACCCACGCCCTGCCCCCCCATTCTCTTTGGGTAATTAGATTCCTCTCAATTAGCAGATTACGATCATTACCAGCTCATCTGGCAACTAAGCTCCGCACCCACAGCTGGGGAAAGGGGGGGGGGGCACCAAGAGGGGCACACGGGGGTCACGGGCAAACATGATAGATGGTTGGGTTTCTCTGGGGCTTCAGGAATGTGGAGAGGACTAAGACCTCCCAAAGGGCAAAGTTGGTGGCGGGAGGTGGCCAGGGCCCCTCCTCTCCCAGCACCAGGGGCCCCACTGTGCTGCAGGTACCAGCTTAGTTAGGTCTGTCCCGCCTGCCAGGGGAGAAGACAGACACCAACCAGGCCTCGGGAGGGGACAAACCCCCACCCAGCCAAAAGCCAGGCGAGGAACAGATGGAGCTGGCAAAGCGGAAAACAGGCTGGGGCCGGGCTGGGCAGAAACTGAGGAAAGCAACCACCGGCTGATCCAATCTCAGGCCTGTGGCTCTCAGTCTGTGAGCCCACGGCCAGCACCCCACGGCCCCACCGAAATCCTTCACCCTTCCCTTCAGAATCCTTACACTCAGAGCCCAAGCCAGGGCCAACGAAGAGGAACAGGAAGGCTGGCAAGCTGGCCATGCTGGGGTGGGGGTGAAGGCAGGGGCCAGGCAGGCTGGGAGCCTTGGGGGCCTTCCTCCCTAGCAGCGAGAGAGGCTAAAGGCACTGGGAGGGGGAGATTTACCAGGGCTCCAGATTCATTATTCATGAGCCGGCAGCGATGACTCCAATTTAAATGCTAATGTGGGGGGGCCTGACTCAGCTGCCCCCCTTCCACCCCCACCCCCAGCCCAGGCACAAACGGGAGTCCGTGCTGGCTCCAAGGTTCACGGGGGTTTATTAGGGAGCAGAGAGGGAGGCCTGGAGTCTCCCCAGCCACCCGGCCACCCACGTTGCTCCCCGACATGTGAAGATCCTGCCTGGCTTCCTCCGGTCTTTTTGGACAGAGGCTGGCCATGCAGGCAGCAGCCTCGAGGGGGGTGGGCAGGAGTTGGAGGGGTGCCTTCTGGCAGTCCCCCTCAGAGGATGATCTGGTTGGTAAAGCTGCGGCTCAGCTCCTTGTGTGGCAGAACAATCGAGTTCAGGATGAGCACCTCAGCAGGGATCCGGACGCGGCAGCCTGCAGGGGGGACGAGGGCACCAGGAGGAAGCCATGGGGAGGGGAGACCAGAGGCCAGGAGCTGGGGCCACTGCCATCAGGGAGGGATCCCTCCCTGCCCATCTGTGCCCTGGCCTCTTGCCCCCAGTGACTCAAATCAGGGCCTGGCACACAGCAAGCACTTGGAAAATGTTTGCTAAGGGAGTAAACACGCACGTGTATGTGTGCACGCAAACACACACACACACACACACACAAACACGTGCACGCATGCTCCCCACAGGGCAAAGCCATCACCTGTGGAGGTTTTCCACAGCCGTCTGTCCCCTAGGAAGCCATACCTAGGATGGTGATGGCAGGCAGCAGCTTCCCATCCTTGAAGAGGCTCTCACTGTCCATGTGTGCTCGCGGGTCGTTGGGATTGGGGTCATTGGGGGTACCCTCCACACGGGCCCAGCGCCCCACAGTGCTCCCCCAGCCCACAATGGTGTGCAGAACACACGTGTGCTCCTGCCAAACACGACGGTGTGAAGTGAGGGAGTAGAAGGTGCCAGATGCAGAGCCCACGGGGTTCACCCCTCCCCTCCAGCCTCGGGGTCCCATGCCCTGCCGCATGTGCCTGGGCACCTACCTGCAGCGTGGCTCCATGGAGGACAATGCTCTCTCGGAGCCGCACACCCTCGCCCACGGTCACCCCCTCCCCAATGGAGACATTGGGGCCCAGCTGTGGAGAGGAACACATACTATGACCCCTGGAGGGCCTTGGAGAAACCCAAATCCAAACCCTTCATAGAACAGATAAAGGGAAGGGACCTGCTTGTGGCCACACAATGGGCTGACAACGCAGAGCCCAGCACTCAGCTCAGGAGTTATCTGCACCGCCCCACCCATCCGGACAGCCTGGCCCACTGCTTACCACAGCCGACGGGGCCACCTTGGCCGTTGGGTGGATGTAAACGTTTCCTAGAAGCAGAAGAGAAGACCTGGGGGCAAATACCCTAAACCATATCTGGTTCAGGGAGGGCAGGGATTGAGTCTTCACCTCTGAATCTGAGGTTGGGAGTCATGGCTCAGAGGGTACAGGAGGCTGGGGTGGGGGGCAAAGATTAGGAAGGGGGCAGGGCGGGTACCTCGGATTCGTGGACCCCCTGGGGTGTGCTTGGCCAGGCGTTCTGGATGAGTGAGCTGGTACTGGCCCAGGTAGAGGCGGGAGGCATAGAGGGCTGAGCTGGAGGGGCCACAAAGTGGAACAGGGGTTCAGGGGCCAGCAGGTGCCTACCACCCGAAACTCTCAACCCCCAGGTGCCCCGCTCACCTCCCAGAGGCATACGTACCCTGCAGACTTGATCTGGCTCCAGATACCATCAGTGAGGTGTACATAGATCTGGCCCTGTCCAGCCAGGGCTGAGAACACATCCTGTTCCAAGCGGATGGTGCCTGCCCCTGGCCATAGGCCTGAAGAGTCCTCCCTGGCAGAGAGGAGAAGATGTGGGCATCAGTGCCCCGGCTGAGCTGGCCTGGGAGACCCACACAGTCTCTCAGAGGATAGGAATCTGAGGGAATCCCACCCCCTCTCCAGGTCTGGTCAGATCCTCTCCAAGGGGAGGCTTATGTCCCCGGAGACTCTCCCACTGCCCTTACCCACACCACCCTCCACCCCTAGCTAGGGTGGTATCCCGGGGGATCCCCAGGCATGGACCACACCCCATCTCTGCCCCCTGTCCAAGAAGTTGACCCCGACATACCTTCCCCCCATTTTCCTATTCTCCTCCCCGTCCACTCCTCCCAATCCCACCTCCGGCTACCCTCCCTCTCACAGGATGGAAGGAAACACAGACACTCACCCCAGAGGAAGACAGCTGGTGAGGGCAGAGACAGTCACAGAAAGAGAGGGGGAGAGAGAGATGGTAGAGATGCCAGCTCAGCAGAAACAGACAGAGGCCAGGAGAGATGGAGAGAGAAGCAGAGATGGATGAGAGTGAGAGAGTGAGGCATGAGATGGGGAGCCAGCGGGGAGGAGGGGGTGAAGGGCAGGACCCACGGGGGTGGGGGAAACACGTCCGGGGCCTCCAAGGATGACCTGGGGAGGGGACTGTGCTCAGCAGGACTCTGGACACTATGCTCTGAGGGGAGCGTCAGCCTGAGAGAGAGGGTGTGTGTGTCTGTGTGTGTGTGTGTGTGTGTGTGTGTGTGTGTGTGTGTCTCTCTCTCTCTCTCTCTCTCTCTGCATGTCTCTACACCCAAGCGTGTGTGCACCCAAGTGTGTGTGTTGCCTTCTGTTCTGAAAGACATCTCTGGGACACTTAGGGCTTGAGAGAAATGGACCAGAAGGGGAGTGGGCAGGCAGTGACAGAGGAGGAACCGGGATGGATAAGGAAGAGGGACAGAATGAGGTTAGAAGGGGAGGGACTGGGAAGGCTCAGCTGGGGATGACAAGAGGAAAGGAAAAGGAAGGAGGAAGGTGAGCGGGTAGAGATGGAGCCTGCAGAGACTGGGGTGGGGGCGGGTAGGGGGGGTTACGGGTGGTCTGGGACGGAGTGGTACTTGGGTTACAGGGCCATGGGGCCCGCCTCACAGTTGCCCATCCTGCTGGTTACGCTGGAAGACGTCCCGAAGGGGCTTCAGGGCTTCAGGGGAAAAGAGGTAGATGCCGCAGTTGATGATGTCACTAACAAAAGTGCTGGGTTTCTCCACGTAGTGCAGGACCTGGGGACACAGCAGGCTGAGTCTGGTAGAGGAGGGGCCGCTGCCACCATCCCCTAAGACCTTCTGATCTCCAGGTACTCCCCGCCGCCAGGGTGGTCTTCCTAACTGCAGTCACTGCCCTTCACCTTCAAGAGAAGTCCCAACTCCGTGCCTTTTCCCTCCCAATCCTCCCCACCTCCCAGCAGCCCTGGAGCACAATTCAATGCCGTTGCGCCTGCCTGTGCCTGGAATGCCCTTTCTCCGCTCTTCATCTGGAAAACCCAGCTTTCAAAACCCGGTCCACTCTGCCACTGCCTCTGTGAGTCTGCTCTTGTCCTGCCTCACAGGTGGCTTCTCAGGTCTGGGCACCCGTGGCCTCTGGCCACACCCCACTGTGGCACCTGTGTCATTTGCAACGTTTGATTTTTGCCTGTCTTTCCCACTGACAGGGGGTTCCTGAGAGGCAGGGATTGTATTTCTTTGGCTCTGTCTCTCTAACATCTAGCTAGTGCCTCGCATAAAACTTAAAAACACCCGAAATCACACATATTTATGTGTATGTGTGTATGTCTACCTGCGTGTGCCTGTTTAGATGTATTTTTAATACGAAAGCTTGAGCAAATAAAAGGTCGGTGTGAAAGTCAATTAGGCTCAAGGGCTGGGAGTTTCACAAACAAGGACAGAGAACCTCTGCTTTGCCCTGCAGGCCCCCTACCTGCAAAGCCTTCCAGTCTCCTTCTTCCTCTATGTGAATTTAACTCGGCTCAGACCTTGCCTCTTCCAGGGAGCTCTCCCAGCCCCCACCCAGGCAAGGCTGGGGTGGGCCTCCTTTTGTGTTCCCATAGCACCCTGTGCATACATCTATTGGGGCGCTGAACCCATGGAAATTAACTGTTACCCCTTTGCTTTTTGCCAATCTCTCTAGAACGGATAGAAGATGAACAACCAAGGGTATGCCCACCAGTCTGACAGCACTGGGGCCCCCCCAATAGCATTCCAGCATTCTCAGGGTGCCTGGGTGGCTTAGTCGGTTGAACATCCGACTTATTTCAGCTCAGGTCATGATCTCACGGTTTGTGGGATCGAGCCCCATATCGGGCTCTGCAGTGACAGCATGGAACCTGCTTGGGATTCTTTCTCTCTCTCCCTCTCTCTCTGCCCCTCCTCCACACACGTGTGTGCATGCATGCACTCTCTCTGTCTCTCTCAAAATAACTAAAGTGCTTTTAAAAAAACAGCATTCTAGCATTCTCTATAAGCAGAGGGGTGGGGGAATGAAGACACAGAGTAAGAACCCAGCCAGCCCCCTATCTGCTCTCACCTCGTGTGTCTGTGGATTCTCTACAATGCAGCCGTAGTTGAGGGATTGTGTCCTGTTAGCCTGAAAGACAGACACACCAAAACAATGACCCGCCTGCTCCAGGGCAGCAAGGTCTGTTTTCTTGCTTTCTTTCCCTCCTCTGCAGCACCTGACACATATTTCTGCCACTGACAGGCCTTCAGCAGGGGGAGAACTGACAGCTGCCCTCCCCCTCCCTTCTTTCCAAGCAGCCACAGGGCTCAGGGTCTCCACCGCCACCTCAGCTACTGCTGGGATTTCTGGAACATTTCCCTCTTGATGTCGGTTCCCACTCCAGCTCCCTGGGCTGCCCCTGCCTCCCCGACACCCTGCATTCCAGGAACTTCTCTGGATCACCCCCTTTACACCCTCCAGCCTTCCCAGCCCCCTCACCGTGGTGCCAAGGAGCAAGAAAGGGTGAGGCTGGTGTCTGTAGGCATCCAACATAGCACTCAAGGGGAAGTCGGAACAGACGTCAGCGTTGAGCACGAAGAAGGCCTCAGGGCCCCCAGCCAGGATCTGGTCCCGGAAATGGTAGAGACCACCCCCTGTGCCCAGGGGCGCAAATTCCTGCAGGTACCTGTCCCCAGGGACCCCAGAGCCAGCTCAGTGAGATCAAAGGAGGCAGATATCCTGAGCCTGGCATCTGACCCCTCCTGCTCCCAGGAGTACATCTGCCTAAGGCCAATATACTCAGGGATTCAGAGAGGCCCAAACAAGAATCCTCCCAGTATAGAAGGGTAAAGTCTGGCAAACACCAACTCAACCCACTCACAAGAACCCTGAGGCCTAGGTCACCGTCCCACACCCCCATACTGCACGTGTGCACAAACACCTGACTGGAAGGTTAAACTCCTGCTGGGCAGCCTCTAGAAACCGGGTAAGGGGCTCGTCAGGTTGGTAGAAGCCAATGAGCAGAATCTCCTGCATCCCAGGGACCTGAGAACAAGGGAAGAGGTTGGGAGGAAAAAGAAAATATCTGATAGGAGGGAATGTTCGGGGAACCCCTGGAACAGTCCCAGGACTCCAGAGACCACAGTTTTGGTCTCAGCTGTGGGGCCTCTGGGCACTTACTTTACGACTCTGGCCTGATTTCTCCTCCAGACAAAAAGGAAGTTAGAGGAAGTCTGTCCGTGGTCTTTCAATCTTTTATTATTTTACTATCCCCCCCCATCCCCACACCCACATCTGAAGATCACCCTAGGAAAGATTCTGCCCACCAAGCTGCATGAAAAGATAATCCTTTCATTTCCCCCCATATTTATTATCTGTCAATCTGAGCTTGAGATCAGCACGAGATATGGGTACCATTTATCAAGTGCCTACTTTGTACTAGGCACTTTACCAACCTCATCTCTAAGCTCTGTCAGCCCACAAAGTAGGTTTAATCACCCCATTTGACAAATAAGGAAACTAAGGCTCACAAAGTGGGGAGAAATTTACTCAAGTCCTTATAGCAGGCAGAGACTGGATTCAGATAAACCTCTACCTGTCCCAATGATAAAAGCAAGACAGAAATTAGCTCCATAGTGAGCAACGGTTTGAGTTCTGTGCTTTGCTATCATTAAGGTTCCTCATGCTACAGCTTTAAATGGTCTCTAAGATTCCTGCCTGCTCGCACATTCTGTGCTTTAAAAATAGGAGTGAGGGGCGCCTGGGTGGCGCAGTCGGTTAAGCGTCCGACTTCAGCCAGGTCACGATCTCGCGGTCCGTGAGTTCGAGCCCCGCGTCAGGCTCTGGGCTGATGGCTCAGAGCCTGGAGCCTGTTTCCCATTCTGTGTCTCCCTCTCTCTCTGCCCCTCCCCCGTTCATGCTCTGTCTCTCTCTGTCCCAAAAATAAATAAACGTTGAAAAAAAAATGATAAAAAAAAATAAAATAAAATAAAATAAAAATAGGAGTGAAATCTAACCAAGAAGAGGCCAGATGAGAGACCAGATTAGTAAGGACAGCAGGGCAGTTGCACTGCATAACTCCAAGGGACACCATTCACACAGTCATTTGTAAATGGGAGTCCTTGGAGTTATGCCTGGTGGGAACAAGACACGGTTGGAAAGGGGGACGTACAGCATGAAGAAGATAAGCAGGAAGTGAGGTGGGAGTGGGGAGCCTACGGGGTTACCTGGGCACAAGCCTCAATGTGGTGCTGGATCATAGGGACCCCTGCCACTGGAAACAGGGGTTTGGGCACCTCAAAAGACAAAGGCCTGAAGCGAGTCCCTGAGACAGGAGAGAGAAGCCCATTACAGCTTCTTGCCTCCCTCCCTCTGCCTCCGCTCCACCAACCGCTCCAGCCCAACCTCCCTGCTCCTTTCCCCGGGGCTCCTCACCCTTTTGAGGGCCTCCAATCAGGATCACAGCTTTCAGCATGATGGCAATCGCTACCTAAACCTCAAATCCCAACAGAGAAATCAGGCTCAGATCTCACACCCCAATCCAAGAACCCCACTCACATCCCAAGCAAACCCCAAACCCCAAATAGAAACACTTAGCCCTCTCACAGGATGTAAATCCAAAATTCAATGTAGTCCCTCCCTGGACACAACACCTCACAAATCCCACACATCTGAAATCCCATCCCAGATTCCAACGGACCTTAAACCCCACAGTGGTTTCTCCTAAATCCTGAAATTCACACCTTGCAATTTGATCCAACAGACTTCCCTGTGGCCATAAACAAATCTAGCTAACTCAGAAACTCAGTAATAGACCTCTTAGACCCCAAACCTCAAAACCAAAACCCCAAACCCAATGATTTCCAATTGTTACATTCTTATGCTGTAGATGTTAAGCCCTGAATCCCAAGAGTGAACCCTGAATACTGAATCTCAAATCCTGAGTATGCCCTAGATATTTAACCACAATCCTAAGAGTGAATCCCTAGAAATAAGGTAACACTGATCCGCATCTCATGAATCCCAAGTCCGAGCAAAAACCCTCTATATGCCGAACTTGAATCCTAAAACTAACCTCTAAGTGATGAACCCTGAATCAAAAGACAGATTCCCTTGGCATCTTAAACACGGAATCTACTAGCCCCTGAGTCCCAATACTGGCGACGAGTGCTAAAACTCTGCATTCGGAGGATTGATTGCTGACCCTCTGAACCCTACAACTGACTCCGTCTAACAAACCCTAGCCTTGCTTAGACAGCGGTTGCGGGGCTAACACAAGAGCAGACCTCCGAAGGGCCAGCCGGGACCTCCGAGCAGCCACCGGTCTAGGGGCGGTCCCCTCCCTCCTACCACTTTCGCCACCCCTCCATCGGCTCCATTTACCACTAGGTCCCTTTATTCCAGCTCTGCGGCCAGCTACCGCTTGCTCCTTCCGCGCACGTGTCTTCTCGCGACTCGCGAGAACTCCTTCGCGGAGTATGCCGGGAATAGTAGTTCTTAAGCTCTTGTTTGCCGTAGCCCTCCTCGCTACCCCTCCTTCCAACTACGAAAGAGGAGGGAGGTGGGACTAAAGGGAGAAGAATGGGGCGCGGCCTAGGGATCGAGGGGAGTGGCTAAAGAGAAGGGTGGGGCCTAAGAGGCGAGGCTGGAAGCTAAGATTAGGACCCCGAACTGTCCAGGAACAGGCCCAGGAGTAGCAGTCAAAGTAGAGAACAGGGACACGGAGAGGCGGGGCTAGAGACGAAAGGGGGTGTGGCCAGTCTTGAGATGGGCGTGGCGAGAGCCTCCTACCGCGAGTGGGTGGGGCTTGAGGGACTCAGAAAAAGAGAAGGCGGAGTCATAAGGTCCTCCGACCGTCCGGCTGGTAAGGGAAGGAGCTTCGGTCGTTGAGAGAAACCTTGTCTCAGATTTACAGTCTGTAAAATAAAGCACCGGACCAGTCACTCTCCAAACATTCTGATCCCAACATTCTGTGACCGTGGTGTGTGGGTCTGGAGTAAGCGTGGGATTGGAGTGCAGGGGAAAAGAAACGGCGTCTCCAAAGAACAGAACAGGCGGAGGGTCAGAGAGAGCAGCTTTATTAAGCAAGATGGAGGAGGGTTGTCGGTCCCACCCACCCCGGGGCTTGGAGCCAGGGCGAAAGGTCCGAGCGTTCCTTTCAGGCCACGTCCACTCGTGCGAAGCTCTGGTCCATGCCCAGGCTGTTCTCCACGTACACCTCGTACTTGCCGCTGTCCTCGGGCGTGGCCCGGCGGATGGTCAGCGTCGTGGTGGTACTGCCGATCTCGAAGAACACCCTGGCGGGGAGAGCGGGAGTGGGGAGGGCGGGCCGCGGTCAGGTTACAGGCGCCCGGGGCCCGGCTGGTTAGCCAGCTCTGGTGCTCGCCTCCCGTTCCCCGCCCCCCGGCCCACTCCCGCCGGTTTTCTGGGCCCCGTTCCGCCCCAGCGGCAGGTCCCCGCCCTCGCCTGTCATCCTCCTCGATGTCCTCCCCGTCCTTGGTCCAGCCCACGTCGGGTGCAGGCTCGCCCATGATCTCCGCAGTCAGCGTCACCGTGGCGCCTTTGCGCGCCTTAGTGTTATCCGGTCCCTTTTGAATCTTCGCAGGGACTAGAAGAGAAAGGGCATGCGACCTAGTGAGGGTCCTAGGGGTGAGGCGGGGCAGGGGCATCACCTCCCCAGATAATACCCAGCGCTAAATACGAGATGGATTTAAACTCGCAGTGTGACGCGGGGCAAGCCTGGAGCCTCTCTGTGGCTTCATCTCCTCAGCTGTTAAGCCGGGCTAGCAGCTGCCGTTCCAACTTCCCACGGGGGAGAGGGGGGGACGGAGGATCAAAGGAGGTACTACGCGTGCAAGCCCGGGAATGTTTACACACCTCGGTGCCCTGGAGACAGCTCCACGTAGTGGAAATTGCCCCGGGTTGGAGTCCGAAGACCTGGGCCCTAACTCTGGTAATGCCTCTGGTTCAATGTGACCTTGGGGCCCTGGTGTGGAGTGATGGAAGCCCACTGCGGACTTCTCAGTCTGGGTGGGAAGGGCTCCTGAGGCAGGCGGTGCCCCCAGCCCCATCGGGACTCGGCTAGGCCCAGCGGACCGCGCGCGGCTGGACCCAGTGGCGGCACCTGGAGGTGGTGCCGCTCTGCGTGGTGGCACCCGGGGCGCGCGTACCTTCCACCAGGATGCGCGCCGAGTCGGAGCACTGGCCGAAGGGGTTGGTTACGTTGATGCTGTACTGGCCCAGGTCTGCCAGCTCGCCGTCGCGCACCACCAGGGCGACCACGTCAGGGTCCTCGAAAACGTAACGATACTTGGGCCCGTCACGCAGCTCCTTGCCGTCCTTGCTCCAGCGGATGAATGGGTCCGGGAAAGCCGAAATGCGGCAAGTCAGCTTGGCCGCGCTGCCCTCGATCAGCACCACGTCCTTCAGTGGCTCCAGCACTCGCGGTGGCCCCTTCTCGCGAAGCTCCTTCCGGGACCTATCAGAGAGCCGGCTCAGGGCCCAGAGGTCCCACGACACGGCTCTGGACCGCCGGCACCAAATTCCTCGCCCCCTCCCCCATTCGGTCCACTAGAACTTTGAATGTGGGGATGGGTTCGGAGGGAGCCTGCTCTTGAATTGTTACCCTGATGAAATGATTTATTCTTGTCGGCCACTGTGCCACACCTCACTAACGGCTTTCCCCTAAGTGCAGGGACCCCAGCGGTCCATAACACTGTGCTCAGCTACCACCCCCCACGCAGCAGGGCGCTTTCTGCAGCTCCAGCTCCTCTCCTCCTGAGGGCTCCGGGCTCCCCCTCACCTGTGGCCCCGGTAAGAGGCCTGGATGCGAATGGCTGCTCTCTGGACCTGGGGGTCGTTGATATCCAGGGTACATCCCGGAGGCGGGGCCGCAGCCGCTGGTTTTTTGGCGGGAGCTGCTTTGGACATCTGGGGAGCGCAAAGCAAACATGGGGTCTAGGCTCACACAGAGACTTTGACTTTCAGCCTTTTCCCTGTCAATTCAGAACATCTTGGGGGATGGGAGTGTCTGGGGCTGGTCTGAGGATGGGGACTCACCGCGGGCGGGTCGACTTCGGGACTTGGGTCGACTAGCTGGGTGGGAGGTGGGACAGAGCCCTCCTGGCAGTCACAGTAGGGGCACGAGCAGGTGCTCAGCCCAGGGCCCCGGTTTTATACATCACTCCCCTCCTTGCCTTGTTTGGCCTGGTTGCCCCAAGCCCCCCGGGGACCCCAGCCCCGCCCACTGACCCAAGCGGGCTCCTTATTTAGCCTGAGGATGTGTTGGGATGCTGGCTCAGCCTCTGGGGCAGGCCCGGGGGAGGAAACCCGAGCAGCTCTGGGGTGCACTTCATGTCAGCACCTGGACAGCTGGGCAGCTGGATGCGGCCCCACTCCCTCCCAGGGCAGGGGGTAACCATCCCACTCCTGGGAGGACCAGACAAGGGCCCAGGCTGACAAGAGATTCAGCTCCCAGCTGGGGCAGCTTTATGCTCTGGTCAGTCCCCAGACCGTCAGACAACATGCGCTTCCCAGGGAACTGTCCGTTAAGGGGCACAAGTGTTTGTGGGGGCGTCCCTGAATGACGCTAGAGTAGCGGGGTACTTCGCTGTCCATCCAGCCAATTATGAGAGGGCAGTGTGGCTGTCAGGACCAATCTGGAAGCACTTACTCCCCTGGCCCTGGAAGCCTAGGGTTGTCATTTCCGCGCTGTGCCCCCTGGCGGTCAACTGAGATAAACCTAGAGGGGACGGTAAAGATTTTTGAGAACAGCACCCCCTTCTACCACCCCAGTCCCACTCTCTTCCCTCCATGTGACATGGTAGGGTCTGGCTGGGCTGCACTGTCCCAGGAGATTTGGCATTAATACCAATTCCCCAATTCTAGGTCTGCCCAAGCCCCTTTGGGGTCGTAAACTAGTGCATAGGGGCACCAGACAGCTTGGATGAAGGGGTTCAGTTAACCCTGCTGGGACTTGCCTGGAGTCCAGCCTACCCAGTCCAGGGCACCAGGAAGAGCATTGCTTCCACTCTTTGTAACTGCCCTCCCAGGTGTGGAGCACTGTCACCTTTTGATCAGAGCAATTTTGACACAGCTCTGCTGACATAAATTACCTTTGCTCCTCCGGGTTTGGAACAAGCAGTTCACATGCCATTTTCAATGGAGATGGGAAGGGAGCTCAAGATCAGAGTGGGGACGGGAGAGGAATTTTACCATTTATCAAGATATGAGTTCAGGCACCTCATTTTTATATGAAAACACTTGCAGTGAGTAGGGGATTAAAGATTCTCACAGGCAAACTGTATATCTTCATCGCTAAAATGACAGGTGGGCAAGACGTCTCTGTAGTTCCTTCCAGCTGGCTTGAACATCCTGTTATTTTATGATGATGGGGCTTGCCTCTTCCCTGGGGTTCCTGAGAAGCCAGGGAGGCTGGGCTGGGTGAGGCTGGGTGAAGGTTGTTTGGGGGCACAGCCAAGGGGCCCTCAACCACGATCAGCAACACACCAGTGCTACCTCTCTCTGCTCATGGTGGGAGGAGACTTTAATTCCTCTCACTTTGCCAAGAACAGAGTTTGCAAGGTGTGGAGGAGGTAGGAAACAGCCCCCCCTGGACACAAGGAGAACTGGCTCCCTCCTCCCCTTCACCTCTGGGCAGGGCAGCTCAGTTCTAGGACCCCAGCGACCATCCTGTGGTGCTTCAGGGAGCAGCTAGAGTCAAGGAGCCTCGGCACCCATCAGACTCCCTAGAGTGCCATGGGGACAAGAAGATCCAGCTTGGTGTGCCCCTTAGCTCTAGGAAGATGCTCGTCGGTGGCCCTATCTCAGCCGACACGCCGGCCACAGCCTTGTGCAGCTGGCGCCCCAGGTGCCTGATTGGTGCTCTAACACAAAAGCGTGGAGCGAGAACGTGTCCTGGTTTCCTCTGCGGCCCTTTCATGCCATCATCACCATCTTGCCAATTATCATGATGAAAGCCCTTCTGTTCCAGGGGTCGGGACCAGAGCTGGCCTGTCTCCTGGGCAGACATGCTGGCCGCGCCAGCCTTGGGGTGTGGACTGGTACATTCCAGAGCCCAGTATCCTCCAAGTTGCAATGAGGTAATATGTGACACAAGATGGGGGCCACCAGACTCTGGTTACATGGTAGTGGTGAGGAGTCAGTGGTCCTGCCAGGATTCCAGAAACTTCAGAAGGAGGGGCAGAATAAGGGAAAGGTGAGGGGCCAGGCGGGTCAGGTCAGGAGCCATGGTCCTAAGATGCTAGCTGTTACACCTCAGCTCTCACTGGCCAAGGGCAGGCCGAAATGCCCCTGTCCCAGCACCCCCAGCACCCTGTTCCCCTCCCCCCCTTCATCCCTCCCCATTGACCACACATAGGTCCTGCTGCTTGCCGTTTTTATTTTCCTTGTGACAGACAGACAGACAGCTGCACAGACAGCTGGATGGCTGGGGGGATGGTCAGGACAACACGGGCAATAGGAACTGGATGGAAGGGAAATTTCATAAAAGTCAATAAATAAATAAATATGAATGGGAAGAAGGGTGAAGGCCACAGAGGGGCAGCGGAGACATCCTTGGGCCAGCAGAGTGCTCACAGCTGCATCCACTGGGACAGGAGAGCACTGGCTCCCGTAATCACTGCTTCCAGGCCCCAGTGCTCCAGGTTCTCCTTCTGGGATGCTGGCAGCTGGCCCACCTCACCCCACCCCACCTGAGTCCTCTCCTCTCCCTCCCCCACTTTGCTGCCCTCCCTCACATGCTGGCTCTGGCTCCCTAGCGCCGTCTCCACGTCCTGTCCCCGCTCCACCAACACTCACTTCCAGCCCATGGCCCTGACACGCTGGGCTCCTTCCTCTTCCTCCTCTCCAGCTATTCATATCCTGCTAAGTTGGTTTCCCCCCAGATACATTGTCTCTCCCCCCGCCAGAACCTTCCTAGAGTCTCCTCTCCCTATCCCGTGGCTTCTTTTCCTTGTCTCTTACCCATTCCCTTCTTGCCCCTCTTCCTGCTTCCCTGCTCCCGTGCCCCCACCCCCACCCAGCCTGGCCCATGGGTCTCCCCCTCTGGCTCTGGCCGGGGTGGCATCGGCAAAGCCCAGGGCCTCTGTCCCTGCAGGTCCATGAGGTAACAGCCCGGCTGGATGTTGCTGCTGGTGGTGTCCGAAGCCCTGGGCCCACCCGGCTCAGTAGGGGCCCTGGAATGTCCCGCGGCCTCAGTGGAGCCCCGAGTTGAAGCCCGAGGCCAGGCTGTGGTCCGAGCCGCTAGGGGCTGCCTGGGTAGGAGCGGAGCAGCACCTTGTGACGGGTGGCAGCCTCAGCCCGGCGGCGCCGCTGCTCGCCCAGAAACTCCTTGAGCCGGTTGGTGGTGAAGGTGAGTGTCTGGCGACGCAGCTTCATCAGGTAGGCATCCTGCAGCCAGGGGTGGGCCAGGCAGTCCTGCAGGGAGGGCCGGCTCCTGCCAGGCCGGCCAGGGACAGTGAGCCTGGAAGGCTCCGCCCTCCCACGGATCCAAGTCCCGGTCCTGGATTCACATCCCTCAGCGAGCCAACTCTGGGGCTCGGTTTCCCCATCTCTGGAGCAGGGGCAGTGACTCTGCCCGCCTCACGGGGCTTAAAGGCATCAGTGGTGGAGAGAACAACCATTTAAAAGTAGTGGTGTATTAGTGGTGGCCGGGGAGGAATTGGGGTGGGGGGGGCTTCGGCTCAGGCTTGGCCAGGGTGGTCTGAGGCCGCGGGCAGGTAACGCCAGGTGGGTTGGCAAGTGTGGGGCCTACTCACCAGGGGTGTACCGAGAGGACCTTCCGCAAGAAGAGTGTGGCGCTTTGGGAGGTGTTAGGGTACAGCTGGAAGGCATCAAAGCGGCCCCCCACAATCCGAGCCTCTGTTTCCTGGGGGTCTGGCTCATAGAACGGGGAGCGTCCACTGAGCCTGTTGTGGAGACGGTTCAGTTGATGCATGTGGACCAAAGGTCAGCTCACAGCCCCAGGGGGACGTTAGTGTGGGGGTTCAGAAGGGCACAGTGCTCAGAGATAAGTCTACTGAGCCTGAGCTGGGCGTGTGCATTGTGTGCAGGGGAGGCTGTGAGTGGGGAGAGGGATGTAGGCGGAAGGTGGGTCCTAGGGGCACTCACATGATGTAAGTGAGCACACCCGCTCCCCAGATGTCCGTGGCGGAACCGATGGGCTCTCCCTTCACCATCTCAGGAGCTGACGGGAGACAGAGGCCAAGTTGAACCAGCTTCCTGATGGCAGGGGAGCGGGAGAGACAAGGGAGGCCCCTGGGGGCTGGGGGAGCAGGACAGTGCCCAGGTCACAAGACCATGGGCACAACCAGAGCAACAGGCCCTGGATCCAGCAGGTCGAATGGGAGTTGGGTGGCCCCCAGCGGAGATGTGGGCTGCCTGAGGAATCGGCCCAGGTACTGAATGGTGGGGTCCCCAGAACTGCAGAGGTACTGGGAACCAGGGCCACTAGCTCCCTCGGATCAGCCCTGAGGTAGGACGCCCATTCACAAAAAGCGTGGCCAACACCAAGGTTAAGAGCCTTTGAAATCAGCCTGGCTGGCTCTAATCCCAGGCCTGTCCTTCTAGCCGTGGGACGTTGGCAATGTACTAAACTTGTCTGGCTCTCCATTTCTTCATCTGTAAAGTGTGGCTTGTAGAATAACTCCCAGGAATAGAGATGATGAGCATAAAGTAGTCAGTAGGTAGCTAAACGGTAGCTGGTTTACCTTATGTATATAGATTAATAATTGATCTCCTCTCTGTCCAATTTTATCAAATCCTGGCTCTACCATTTATAAACTGTCTGATATTGGACAGATACTTAACCTCACTGCACCTCTGTTTCGTCTGTAGAATGGGGGTAATGTTATGCCAATCTCTAGGGCTACTGAAAATATAATCCATGGCGGGTGTCTGGGTGGCTCAGTCAGTTAAGCGGCTGACTGTTGATTTCAGCTCAGGTCATGATCTCACGATTCGTGAGTTCAAACCCCGCATCAGGCTCTGTGCTGACAGTGTGGAGCTTGCTTGGGATTCTCTCTCTCCCCCTCTCTCTGCCCCTTCCCAACCCATGCTCTCATGCTCTCTCTCTCTCTCTCTCTCTCAGAAAAAATAAACTTAAAAAAAGAAAAGAGAGAAAATGCATGGAAAGAACCGAATTCGTCGCTCACATATAGTAAGCACTCAATAAATGGCACATACGTGAGTGAAGCAGAGTGAGCCCCGGCTTCCACCCCTCTGGCAGCACCCCAACCCCCGGCTGGCATGGCGCCCTCACCCATGAACTCCAGCGTGCCTGTGCGGTGGCCAAGGGGCCGCAGGGCCTGGGGGTTGTAGGGCTGGGCACTGCCGAAGTCCACAATCTTGAGGGCGTTGTCAGGGGCCAGCAGCAGGTTGTCAGGCTTGATGTCCAGGTGCAGCACGTGGCGGCCGTGGAGGTAGTCCAGGCCTTGTAGCAGCTGCACCACATAGGTGGCCACATCGTCCTCTGAATACCGGAACCTAGGGGGCCCGGGCGGAGCAGGTGACATCCCAGCTCAGCTGCCCCCACTTGCTCCCTGCTCCCCCAGGTCGCCGGGTTACCTGTCGCTGAGCCCACAGAGGAGCTCCCGGTTCCCGCAGCTCTCAGCGATGAGCACAAGGTAACGCGGGGTGATGTAGGCCTCGTGCAGGGACATGAGCCGTTCGTGGTGCAATGTCCGCAGCACTTCGTACTCCTGTAGGACGCGCTGCTTGCCCTCAGCCGCGTAGGGCACGATCTTGGCCACGAATGTCCGCCCGGTGGCGTTCTCCCGGCATGCACGCACTACACCGAAGCGGCCCCTATGTGTGTATGGGGGGGACACCACATGATCAGAGAAGAGGAGGTGGGGGAAGCAGGGACCCCCAGCAGCAAGTATGCAATGGTTCTGAGCGTGGCCTCTGAAGTTCAATCCTAGGAGCCTGGATGGGAGTCTCAGCTCTGCCACTTACTGGCTCTGTGCCTCAGGCAAATCCCATAACCTGTCCAACCTCAGTTTTCCTATCTGTGAAACGGCTGATGATAATAATGCAGTCTCTGTCTGTCTCTCAGGGTTGTGAAGATTAAATGGTATCATATGATTAAAGAGCTTAGCACAGTGCCTGGCAGAGAAAATCTGAATTTAATATGCCAGGCACCCAGATCTCAGTCCCTCCCCAACCCTGCCCAGGGCAACCTGATCTTCTCTCTGAATTGCTGTTCCCCACATCCCACCCACTCCCCCCTCCGTCCTCCGTCCCTTCCCCAGACCCACTTGCCTGGCCTTCTCCTCTAGGAAGGTGTAGGGTTTCTGAGGGGGCCCCTGTCGAAGAGTGGTGCCCTCTGGCCCAGGAGAGCTGGGGGGACCACCCACAGGGGAGGTGACCACCTCCTTGGCCGGGCTGAGGCTTCGCACAGTCACCTTGGTGGGCTCGGGAGGGGGCTCGGGGGCTGGGGGCTCAGGGGCTGGGGGTGCAGACACAAAGGAGGTTACCATATACAGGGGAGTAGAGGAAGACGCTGGTTTAACCCCTTGAGGGGTGGAGGCTGGGGTTGGGGTCCCAGTGTCAGGGATGGAAGACTTGGGCTCACTTGGGGTGGCCTGGGCACTGGGTGGGGCGGGCTCTGCTTGCTGGGCAGCCTGCAGGCCTCTGTGCTTTCGTGGGGGGGTTTGGGGTGGTGGACCCACGGCCTTGAGGGAGGACAAGGCCTGACTGGGGGGTGTTGGGGGACATGAGGGGCTGGGAGCGTCTGACTGAGGGGCTGGGGGAGCAGGAGCTGGGGTGGGAGTCTGGGATGGGGCCAGTGAGGTAGGAGAGTGAGGAGGCGGGGCCCTGGCTGGCCCTGAGGTAACAGGGGCGTCTTGGTGAGCAGCAGATGGCAGAACTGAGGAATCTAAGTGGAGAGAAAGAAAATCATCACCATGGTACCCCCGGGGCAAAACCATAGTTCTCTGGCCACCCCCCGTCCTGTCCCACTGACCTTGTGTGCCCCTGACGATGATCTTCTCGGAAGGGTTGCTGAAAGGCCCTTGCCCAGCACGGTTGGCACAGGCCACACGGAATCTCACGGTCACACCGATTGGCAGGTGGGTCACGTTGTAGTAACAGTCAGGGATGCCTGAGCTCACAGGGTGCCAGGCAGACTCCCCTGTAGGGCAGCATGGGGGAGGGGCTGAGGCCACAGAAGGGGTGGCCCAAGCTCCCAGGGCTATCTGTGAGGAGCCAGGGAGGGCACCTGTCTCCCGGGACCCGTGCACCTCCCAGCTCCCACCCCCTCTTCCGCCAGCCTGCCCCGTCCCTCACCGTCCACACGCCGCTCCAGCGTGTATGTGCAAGGTGCCCGGCTATCTCCTGGCTTCCAGAGCACCAACGCCGTGTCCTGGTAGGTCTGGGGCACCTCAGGAGGAGCTAACTTTCCTGGGATGCCTGGCAAGAGGAAGGGAGCCCCAGTGAGCCCCTGTGCTCCAGCTTAGGGACCCTCAAACCCTAGCCCACCATGTGCCATCACTGCCCCCCTCAGTCCCTGCCCCTAGCTCACGGGCCACAGCCACGGTACAGGAGCTGGTGATGCTGCCCAGGACATTGGTGGCCGAGCACTCATAGAGCCCAGCATGTCGCTTGCCCACCCGGGGGATGCTTAGCAGCTGCCGTCCATCTTTGCAGGACACGATGATCACTGAGGGCTCTGATTGCAGGGACTGCTTGTCTGCGGGCCGGGAAGAGCAAAGGGGGCTGCTGAGTGAGACGGCTCCAGGCCCCCATCCCCAGTTACCACCTCCCCTGAGCATCCCCTGGCTGTGGGACCACTTGCCTGCCCGCTGTCTGTGACAGGAGGGTTCTCCTTACCTTTCATCCATGAGATGTGGGGTGCAGGGCAGGCCGCTGGCAGACAGAGCAGGGTGGCTGCCTCTCCCTCCAGCAGCACCTGGTCCTTGAGTTTGATGTGGAAGACCGGAGGGAAATCTGCAGGGAGGACAAAGACAGCCATGGGTCTGCAGGAACCCCAGCTCACTTACCAAGGAGGGAAGGGAAGATGTGTGTGAGAGCGGGGGCTGCCAGCAGGAAGCAGAGTGAAAAGTTGTCCCTTCCCAGTCAGATGTCATGCCTTTGAGAATTTTCTTTAGGGTATCACCTCCTCTGGGTGTAGAACTAGCTTTTTCTTTCGTTGACTATTGAAGATGCTTGGGAGCTACCTCATAATGTTTGTAAAGCGCTTGGAGTGGGGCCTGGAACTAAGTTAAGTGTTCTGTAAGCATCTGTTAAATAAAGTAAAAACAAATATTGGAACACTATGCTGATTAAGATTTTGAAATATACCCACTCCTGTGGGGCACCACAGGGCAAGTGAGAGGAGCCAGTGACTTGGGCACAGACTCCTGAGATTGAACATTACGTTCAATCAAAACGCGTCATCTCAAAAGATCCAAAGTCAAGGCAAACGGGGCAAACCCCGGAAGTGTGTCAGCCTCCCCGGCCCCTTACCCCACCTGGGGTCTGGGCACACGGTCCCAGACCTCGTATATACTCCTTCAGGTCAGCTAAGTAGCGAGAGCTTCTGCAGGGACAAGAGACAGTATCTGTATGACCTTGGACCGTGTTTTGTCTGTAAATCGAGGAAAATCCTAACACAAAGCTCCTAGGCTATGAGAATTAAAAGAGGTATGGAAAGTGCTTAGCACGTATCTAACATGTAATAAGTGCTCACAAATGTTAGCTTTTATTGTTGTCAGGATTACTATCCTGTTGATATGCCCAGTAGAGGAGCGAAGGCCAGACCCCCAGAGAAATAGGCTGTTTCAGCAAAGCTGGCTTCATAGCTGGCTGGTGAGTGTGTCCAAGCCTGGGCTGTGGATGGGTCAAGGTCTTTGCCGCTGTACAGCCTGCCTGTGGCTCCTTGGTGTCCTGAGGATTTGCATTCCCGCTCCCTGGAAAGTCTCTTTAGAAAAATCCCAATCTGGTCGAGACCAATGCAGGGTGGGGTATGAGGTACATTTTTCATGTGGGAAGAGAGCTGAGGGGTCAATACCCCTGGGAGCCCCAGCTGCTGCCTGTCTAAAGAACCAGGAGGGAGCAGAGGTGGGGATGAGCTGCGTAGGGGAGGGATGATCAGCCAGAGTGGATATCAGGAGAGCCAGCATGACCCCTCCTTTCCCACTATACCCCAGTGTTCCCTAGGAGGGGTCCCACACCGAGGCGCCAACAATGCAAAGTAAATATAGTTTCATCAGTGGCCACCTCCAGGCCAAGTGAGGGTACTGGGGAGAGGGGAGAGGGAGGGGGGCCAGGAGGAGAGGTGAAAGGTGACCCCAGCTCAGCTCTGCCAGCCCCACCTCCATTCCCGCAGAGGCCAGCCCTAGTTGGTAAAGTGGACGGGGGACAGCCTTCTTCCTGCAGGGAGGGGGCAGAGGATGAGGTAAGGGGACACTGCCTCGGCAGAAAATCAGCTGCACAAGCAAAATGCAGCTGGGAGAGAAGCCCCAGTGGGAAGGAATCAGCTGTCCCTGGGCCTTGATGCTGGCTTATCTCTCTTTCCCTGCCTCTTCCACCCCTGCCCCCACCGGCTGGCCTCCTTCCCTCCCCTTTGCTCACTATAGGCCCTGCTGCCTTAAGAAAGACACCCCAGCTCCCCTGGCCAAAGATGGACACAGTCACCCTGCGTCCAGCGGAGGCACGGCTGGAACGGTGCTGAGGAGTTTTATCAGGAAACTGGGGAAGATAGGAGCGGTGACTGATAAAGGTCCCACACACAGCCGGGCTTGGTGGGCCTGCTCTTTTCTGCGTGCTGGTCTGGAAAAGCTGCCCTCTCCCCAAAAGCCTTTGCCTGTGATCCTTGAAGAACGAGCCCTTTTCTGGTGGGGAACTGGGGTGACCCCAGGTGGAGAATACCTCTCTCCCTGCAGCCCCAGGATACTTGGGCAGAGAAACAGCCCAGGGCATATGCCAAGTTCCCCACCCCTAAGCAAAGAGCCCTGAAGACTGCTTTTCCCCACACAAGTGCCTTCTGTGGGGGCAGGGAGGACAGGAAGGGGCAGCAAGGGTGTTCAGGGCTCTGGAGGAGTAAAGAATTGGGGGCACAGTCCAGATTGTGGGCCGCTGGGCTGGGAGAGAAAGAATGTCTTTGTACGTGCACACATTTGGAGGGGGAGGCTAGCCAAAGAGAGGCATAAGTACAGTGTCCCAAAGCCACCTCTGGGTTCTGGCTACAGAGGACCGTGCAGTCCAACTCTCGGCTAGCATGGCTAAACCTGTTTCCTCACCCATAAAATAGGGATGATGATAAAAACAGTTCCTAAACAACGTGGGAAGGTTAGATGAGGCAGCGCTTGGACATCTACTAGGACATCTACTAGGACATCTACTAGGACATTACTAGGACATCTACTAGGACATTACTAGGACACTCAGCATTACTAGTCAACAGGATCAGTTAATGCTATTATTATTGTTGTTTTCCTGACTCTGGGTCCCTTCCACTACTGCCCAGCGTCCTCAAGGTGGGCTCCACCCAGCTATGACCGCTCCTGAGGCAGGGAGGGGTTTACTCACCCAGCAGGCCTCTATTACCTGATTCACTGCGCACATACTGGTGACCCAAATCCTCCTGGGCACTGGCAGAGAGGTTTGGCTGTGATAACCCCTTGTCCTTTCGCAGCCGAGAGAAGCCCCAGCGAAGCCGCCTCCGGCTTTCCCCAGGAGCTGTGAAGACCCAGGCCCATAAGCCCTGGCCCAACCAGTGCCAGAAAGCTCCCACCTCCCTGAGGCCCTCAGCCCAGGGAAGTAGAGAACTTCTAGCCCCCACCGCAGCTTGCTCCCAAACCAGCCTCAGCCCCCTGTCCAGGACCTCCAGCTCCTCCTCCCAGAGCTTCCCTCCAGCCCTCCCACCCTCTTCCAGGCTCTGCACCTGTCATCGCAGCTCCACCACACCCCCCCACCCGCACGTGTTCACACATTTACCGGCCACTCTGCCCCTGTCCCTCACCCGAGGAGCCGGACGTAGCGCTGGCCTCGGAGCCCAGGGACTCTGCGGAAGGCGTGCTGGCGCCGGCCTGGGCCGCCAGCTGGTTGTGTGCGAGGCCGAGGCGCCGCAGACTCTCGCCCTCCGACGTGGCCCTGCGCAGCCGTCCAAACAGCGGCGTGCTGCGACCCGATGCGCCCCCTGAGTCCTCGCTGCTGCCGCTGCGCTGCAACCGGCTGGACAGCCGCTCGAGCGTGGAGCTGAGCCTCCTGCGCACGGCCAGCACCGGGGAGCCCCGCGCCGAGCTGCCGCCCTCCGAGCTCTCCCCGTCCCCACCGCGGGCCTCCCAGGCTGGGTGGCGCTGCGCGGGCGGGGTCCGCCGCAGACGCTGGGACAGCGACAGCGAGAGGCGGCGGACGAGGCCCGGCTCCCCGACCGCCCTGAGGTCTTGCACGGAGCGGGAACGCTCCGGCCGTCGCACCAGCTCCAGCGGCGTTCCTGCCGGGCTGGGCCGGTACATGCCGTCCTCCTCCTGGGCCCCGCGAAAGGGGCCGCGTTCCTCTGAGCGCGAGCGGCTCAGCAATCGCAGCCCCCGCGACAGGGGCGACTCACGGCTGCGCTTGAACTTGGCCTCGAATACAGCCTCTGACTCTAGGTTCTCGATGCTGCTACTGAGACTGCTACCTGGCCTGCGGGGCACTGTGGGCACCCGGGCTTTCTCGGCTAGCACTGGGGGCGCCCCGGCTGAAGGCACGCGCTTCTCGGAGGCTCCCGGAGGTGGGGAGGCCACCCGGGCAAACACAGCAGGGTGGGGTCTGGGCTCTGATGGAGATGCCCCAGGGCTCTGCAGGGGGCCCGTCGTGTGACCTGACAGCTGGAGCGACTGCATGATCTGGGCATAAGGTGTGAGGGGGGCCACTGGGGTTTGCGGAGTCACAGAGGGCTGTGTGGGCTTGGGGGCTGGGACCGGCTCCAGGGTGGACTCTGGGGCCTTCTCTTGGGCAGGCTGGGGTGCCAAGGGCTGCGGGGCATCACTGGGTGTGGTGGTAGGAGGTTTCAAAGACTTAGGGACACTGGATTTGGGGGCGCTGGGCCTCGCAGGGCTGGGTGGTTGGGCCTCACTGAGGGCAGACAAGGAGGGAGACTCCTGTAGCCTGCGGGCCCCAAGCCTGGCCACGGGGATCTCGAGGGGCGCCCCAGCACGGCGGTGCCTGCCCCGGGGCTCCGCCTCTCCCTGTGAGAAGCTGCTGCTCTTCTGCAGGCCCCGGGTCTCAGGTGGGGGCTGGTGTCGAGGGGCTGCCTCGCTGGAGGCAGCCCGTGCCAGCCGGGGATCCCGGGCACGGTCCCCCAGGCTCTCTAGCAGGGGGCCCCTGAGGCCACTGACCTTGCCATCCTCAGGGCCTCCCCGCAACAGCCGCTGGCGCAGGGCCTGCAGCCTCTGGGCATACTCACCCTCACCCAGGCCTCCCCGGGTCAGGCGGGTGGCGCCCGGGCTGGGGCTTCGGCGCTGCGGCAGCTCCACAGAGGCTGCCTTGTGCAGGCCCCGGCCCGGCTCCCTCGGCCCGGCCCGGGGCAGGGCACTCTCAGCAGAGGTGCCCCTCCGGAGCTCTCTCCGCTGGGGGCTGGACCCAGCTTGGGGCTCCTGGCCTGGGGAGGGGAGGGCCTGAGGGCTGGGGGCCTCCTGGTCCTGAGAGGGGGCCCTTCCCTCCTCCTGCCAGTCCATGGGGGTGGCCGTGCCAGCCTCTGGGGCGCCCAGGGCCTCATCCTCAGTGGGAATGTCGGTGAGGGACACCCGGGAACCCGAGAACTCAGGCTGCAGTGGCCGGGGCACTGAGGGCAGCTCCTCCAGCTCTTCCTCCTCAGAGTCAGAGGAAGATGAGAGTCCCCCACTGGGGGGTGGTCTTCTGGGTATGGCTACCCACACCCGCTCTGGGGGTGCCCGCAGCAGCTCAGGGATGGGGCGCAGCACCAGGTGGCACTTGTAGCTGATCTGGGAGCGCTGGAGACAAGGTACTAGAGTCAGACCTGAGAGGGACCCCTGAGGCCAGACTGACCCACTCAAGCCCACCTCAGCCCCAGGGGAGAAGACCCCAGGCAGGTGGAGGGTTGGGGAATAGGAGTGAAACTGGGGTTTGAGAGAATAAAAAGTGGATGAAGACAGACGAGTGGGGAGCGAGGGCACGTGATAGAAAAAAGGCAGGGTTCAAGAGAAAAACTGCGGAGCGAAAAGGTGGAAGGCACAGAGGCAGGGCCCAGGCAAACTCACCTGCCACCTCCGCCTGGAGAGGAACAGCTTTAAGTGATCCGTGCTCACCTCTGCGCCCTTGGCCTGTGTCTGCAAACCCAGGAAAGAGGGCCTGAGGAAAAGTCCTCTGTCAACCTAGACCCTCAAGGTTTGGCAACGGAGAGACAAAGTCCACAGGAGGGGACAGTGGACTGGGCAGCATTGAGTCTGGGTTCCTAGGGGTCCCTTCCCCTTGGATCTGTCACGACTCCCACAGCCAAGGTGCCTACGAATGACAAAATCCCTGAACCTAAGTGGAAGGGCAGAAAGTCAGTGGCTCTTCGTGTGGGTTTGGGGCTTACGCCAGGGCTCTTACACCGTCTTGGCACATTGGCTGCCCTCAGGAGCCTGCACTTGGGCCCCTGGCCTGGGCTCCACTCCCCAGCTCACCACCTGTCTCACGCAGAGCCGGCGTCCCAGACATCTGGAGCTTTGGTGGGCCAGACGGAGACAGATATTTCCCTCAGTCTCCCACCCAGGTGTCTGAAAAGAGCTCATTTATGATCTGAGAGACAAGGCTCATAATCCAAGGACGGATACCAGAATGACCTCAACCTTCAGTTGACCCAGCATAACACTCAATGGATGGTTTATTCAGTCACTCTTTCTGGGTCATATGCTGAACTCCACCCCTCTGCCCTGTGGTGCTGGGGTTTGAAGATGAATGAGTGAGAGTTCTGGCCACACAGAGCTCAAAACCAAGAGACCGGTCTAGCCGGGCCACCCACCAACCGCAGTGCGGGACAGAGGCAGACACACAGGAGTGAGGAGGACCAGGGCTGGTCTTGAGAGCCAGGGAAAACCCTGATGACTTTGCTTATTAGCAAAACAGGAGTAATAATGTCTTTCCATGCAGAGCTATTGTGAGGCTAACCGACCATATGGTTATAAATTGCCTCTCGCAGACTATACTGCACACAGTAGGCACTCAATAAATGGAGCTGTTAATAATGTCCTCTCCCCCCACCTCTTCTACCACAACTTTGCAAGAGACTCACTTTGAACCAAGGGTGTTCTAGGGTCTCCTCTGCGGTAGGCCTCCTGTAAAGGAATGAAGGTTAAGAAGGGCTCCATCACTCATTCAGAGAGCCAGTCAACACATGGGCAAACAGGGCCTGTAAGGAGTTGAGAGACTGAACATCTAAGGGCAGAGGCTGGGTCAGGAGTGGGGGGCGGCATGAGGGGACTCTGAGGGGTGGGGGGCTCCTCAGGACCCTGTACTCACAGCCGGTCCCGCACCAGCACTTTGATGAGGAAGCCCCGGGCCTCCCTGCTCAGGCTCAGAAATGTGGTCTCCTCGAAGGCCACGTTGTAGTTTCGAATGTTCATCAATGTCGTCCGATCGTTTTCCCCAACAAATGGGGAGATTCCCGTCAGACTGCAGAGGCAGAGAGGGCCAGCATGAGAGGTGGGCGGGGCCCTGGGCCGAGGCAGAGACTATGAGGGATGCCAGTGGGGACATGGGGCTGGGGACAGGTGGAGGCCCTGGGGCTCTGGGGAAGGCAGAGGCAGGGTGAATCCGAACAGAGGGCAGTCTTTCAGACTCTTGCCTGTCCTGCCGCCACCCCACACTGCCAAATAGGTGAGGAGGCAGTACTGCTTTGAGACCTGAGCACCCAGCTGGGCCCTGCACCCATGCTTTAGAGGACCTGTTTTGTCCCTCCTCCAGCCACGGCCTGTTCCTGAGGTGAAGAGTCTGTGCCCAGGGGATATACCGCCCTGAGCCTGAGCCTCTTTCTTCTAGTGCCTGTTCTGAACACTCAGGGCCTTATAATACCCTGCCTAGATGGCACTGAGCCTGCACGGGCCTCTCTCTGTCCAGCCTCCCAAGCATGCTGCTAGCATGACCGCCCTTCACGGAGGAGCGTGGTGGCAGACAGAGCTTAGACTCGCAGCCCGAGGCATCCACATTCATGCACGTGAGGCCCCTGACAGTGCAGGGGTGAGAAAGAGAAGGGGTGGGCTGCAGGCCCTAAACTGCTCTCCTGCCCCAGGCTCTGCAAATGTTAGGGGTGGGCCTGCTAGGAGACCATTGGAAACTGGGTGTAGAGGGGTCCTTACCAGAGGAAGGCAACAACGCCCACAGGCCTGTGGGGAAAAGAGAGTAATCGAGGGGTAAGTGGACAGCCCGCCTCCCACCAGCAGTGAGCGGTTTTCTGCTACCGCTAATCTAGTGAGGAGTGTCCTCACTGGGACAAATGGGCACAGGGATGCCTCCTTCCAGGAGGCCTCTCAACTCAGAGGTCTCAAGGTCCCTGGAGGAGTCAAGGGTCATGGCAGGGCCAGCCCAGGAAGCACAGAGGAGTCTGGGAGCCAAAGAGCTGGCCTCCCTCACTGCGGGGAGGCAAGATGGCCACAGAGGGGGAAGTCCCCGCACCTAGGGGAGATCAGGAGCCAAGGATGGACAGGGAGGGCTAAGGCCTTGAGTGACTGGGTCAACTCTGACTGATGAGGGGCAGGTAGAAACATGGTCAATAGACCTACTGTCAGAGGAGGAATCTGGGCTTAGTGAGGTTCCTCTCTGCCAGCGAGCAAGGCCCCAGCACGGCACTGAGGGAAGAGGCCCTGGCCCACCCGTGGCCCAGTATGCCAGCATTACCAGATGTCAGTGACTCCAGACACGGGGGTCTGATTGACAATCTCAGGTGCCACGAACTCAGGTGTGCCGTATTGGCAGTACTGGGGCTCTCCCGGAGTCAGCTCCTGGGCATTCCCAAAGTCACAGATCCTCACCTGCTCCTCACCCTCTGCGCCATCCCACACCATCAGATTCTCAGGCTGCAGAACACAAGGGAAGGCATGGGAGCTGAGTGAAGAGGGGGGGATGCCCCACTGCCTGCCTCCCACGGGGGCTGCCTGCTCCCCACCCCCGCCTGCACCTCACCTTGACATCCAAGTGCAGCACATGGTTCTGGTGCAGGTAGCATATTCCCTCGAGCACTTGTTGCATGTAGGCCCGGATCTGTGGAAACAGGAGGCCCAAAGTCCGCGGGGGCAAGGGTGGGGTATTAGGTTGGCTCACCACCAGAGCTGTGGCAAGAGATCAGGCCATGCCTGAGAAGTGGCCGTCAGATGGCCGGCTGGTAGAGGTAGCTGAAACATAGGTTTGGGGTTTCTGAGATCTGGGGCCTCCAAGTACAACTGTATAGGTTGGGCACAGCACAAATATAGGAGGGAGCCATTTACATTATAATAAGTAGAACTGTGCAGTGTACAATTTGTACAGCCCTCCATGGCGGGACAGCAGTGAGACTAAATAGAGTCGAGGTGGGGTGCCTCCCGAGAGAAATATCTGAGGAATGTTTATGGGGGGAAGACTGGGAAACAACACAGGTAGGGGCCAGTGGGCCTACTGAGATTTACAGAGGACTGTGCAAGTCCCAGCGTGGGAAGTCTGGTCCTGCCTGCCTAACCGTCCTCTCCACCACCACCCCTGGCCTATTCATGGGCATGGACGGCATGCCCAGGACCCACCCCTCAATTCTCAGAGCTCAGGTGGGTAACCACGGGTGCCCAACCTGACCCCTACCACCCACTGCCCTCACCTCAGACTCACACACGGTGGGTTTCCTGGCCATTCGCTCCAGCAGCTCCTCTGTGCATCTATGTCCCAGATCAAGGAGAACAGTGACAGCAGGGCCAACTCCTGGGCCCTCCCCGGGCAGTGCCCTCTACCCCTAGAGCTCAAGTCAGATCCCGGCTCTGCACAGAGTTCTCCTTCCCCTTAAAACATATGTAATACCAGTTCTGTGTCTCCACCCTTTCCCTATCATCTGGGTGCATAGATGGGATCACCCTGCTTGAACTCTCACTTGCTGTGGGGTCTCAGGCAAGTCACCCAACCTCTCTGAGCCTAGGTTCCCTCGGGTGGAGAATGGGGATGACATCTTCACTCATACCCTTTCGTTGCCTATTTAAAAAGGCCAAGTTAGAGCAGAATTTTGTGGACCATGGATGGAATTTCTTGCCTCTTTTTGAGAATGACCTGTGACATTTAACAAATGGTCATTTTTCTGAGGTTTGGCCTCTTAAAGTGCAGACTGGAAGGCTGGTGTGAAGGATATGGTCACCCAGCTAATGGGAGAGACAAGCTGACCACCTTATCACAGTGTGCCTCTGTTTAAACAGAGCTCTCCTGGAAGGGCAAAATCTATTCTTCATGAAAACAACCTTTCAAATAAAACCAGTCCCGATGCTCATCTGAAATGGGGTCACTTCGAAAGTTTGGATATATTGTACTGTATTTCGTGTACACGCCTTTTGTTAGCCATGTGACCTTGGATGAGTTACTTAATCTCTCTATACTTCAGTATTATCATGACATAGGTATACACGAGGATTAAATAGGTTAATATTGGCAAAACTTAGGAGCACTGCCAGGCACCCACTAAATGCTATGTAAGTTTAAGCTAAAAGGGGTGCCTGGGTGGCTTGGATGGTTGAGAGTCTGACTTCAGCACAGGTCATGATCTCACAGTTCAAGAGTTCAAGCCCCGCATCAGGCTGTGTGCTGACAGCTCAGAGCCTGGAGCCTGCTTCAGATCCTGTGCCCCTCTCTCTCTCTGCCCCTCCCCCGCTCATCCTCTGTCTCTGTCTCTGTCTCTCTCTCAAGAATAAACGTTAAAAAAAAATTTAAAAAGACAGGGGTGGGGGAGCTAAAAAGTGCTGCTTTTTGCAGAAGTCTCCAGACTCTACTCTGTAAAGTTCTGACAAGATGTCTTCAGAACTCCCAATCATCGGTGGGAACATTTCCTAATAGGTGGTCAGCACCTCCTAAAGGTCAGTGGGACCACTTTGTAAAGTATAAAACATGTTGCTAATTGGCCACATGTCCCCTACCCGCCCAGCCTATCCCAGGATACAGCTCGGTGACAATGACCAGTCCCCGACGCCTCTCAAAGGCCTCATGGAAGTAGAGGACGCAGTCGTGCTGGAGCCGGGCCAGCAGCCGGGCTTCCCGCCATGCTGATGCCTTTGGCTTGGCCTGGCTGGGGATGAACTTGGCTGCAAACTCCAGGCCGGAGCTTCGCTCCACCACGCGCCGCAGGTAGGAGAAGGCACCCCTGGGGGACGACACAGGGAGGTGAGGGGCTCCGTCATCGTCATCGTGGTGGCCCTGGTTCTCCAAGGCCTCCTAGCCTCAGACCCAGGCGCCCTTGGCTCCCAGGCTCGGCACCCTCTCCCGGCCCCACACCTGCCGATCTCTTGATGGATGTCATAGAAGTCGCTGAGTCTCCTTCCTCGCTGTTCCTCGGCCTCCCTGGCCCCCTCTACTTCCATGGCTGTCTGGGCTGGGGAAGAGATGCCTGGTGTTAGGTGGGGGAAGGCAAGAGAGTAACGAGGGCAGAGACCGGGACAGGCAAGGCAGATGAAGGAGGACCAGGAATGTTGGGGGCCCGACGTGGGGTGCCGGCGCCGGAAGATAGTGGTGGTTTAAGAGGGAAGGGCCTGGTGAGTGGTTCCTGGCTGGGGGCTCACGTGGCATTCCCGAGAATAAGCATTCTGCCTTTCTCCCTTCGCACTCCAGCCCACCTGAACGCACAGCCAACTCCGCTTTGCAGGAGACTTCGCCAGCCAGGTTCCGTGCAGTGCAGGTATAGACGCCTCCATCCTGGGTCCCTGTGCTGAGCACCACCAGGGAGCACTCGCTCTCTTCATACACGAAGCTCACATGGCTACTCTCGGTCAGCAGCACCTCGTCCTGCAGAGTTGGCCGTCACCTCCAGCCCAGGCCTGGCTTTACCTCTACCTGGGACCCACCTTTATCTCCATGACTGAGACCCAGTCTCAGCCCTACCTCAAGGGCCAGGAACACTCCTACCCCACGGCTCGATATTATCGCTGCCCCAGGGGCCTTGCTCCCTTCAGCACCCGAAACTGGCTCCACTTTATTTCCCAGTAATAGCCCTGTACCACCCAGTTAGTCCCCTGGTTCCTGAAACACCCACGATTGTCACACGGCACCCTGGGTCCCATTTTCTTCTCCTAGCCACACCTCTGGCAGAACCTTTGTTCCTCTCTGTCCAGGCTCCCCTCCTCCCAAGGTTGCCAAGACCCCTCCTGTCCAGAAATCCCTCCTCCCTTACCCTCAGGCTCCCAGCCAGCCCCAGGCTAGGACTCCCTGAGGCCTTTGTCACCCTCTGACCTTGTACCACATGATGTCTGGCAGTGGTTTCCCCTCAACCACTACAGCAAAGCGTGCGGTTTCCCCAGCCCCGACCTCCACGTCCTCCATGATGGACTCAAATCGAGGGGCCTCTGAAATACACAGGGGTGGGGTGAGGAAGGGAAGGTGACAACACTGAGGTCACGAGGGCGTGCCTTTTCAGTCCCTCTCCAAGCCCTCCCTCCCTCAGCGACAGGCTCAGGCAGAACACCAGAAGCCCCTACACCCCAGCACCCCACCCACCGGGGTCTCAAACTCGGCCCCTGGGAACACCAGAGTTCCTTGCCTGTAAATCCATATGTGATGTTCTCCAAATCCCAGAAAACCTAAGCCAGAGGGTGCAGCCTTGCTTTGCTGGACCCTCAGTGTTCATTTGCCAGCTCTGAAACTAGGAGATTTTGACACACAAAAGAAATCTGGATTTCCTGCCTCTCTTGAAAAAATCAGGATTAGCCATGCTGAGTGAGCCTCTTCCCTCACTGCATTAATGGGCTGGCGCAGAGTGGCTCGATGCTGCCCCCTGTGGGTGACCGCCCTTCTGCACAGCCCTACCTCGGGCTTTACTGTCCTGGGCCCCCGGAAGGCAGCTCAGGCTGTGACCCTGAACTAAATTTGCGGATGGCATTGCCCGTATCTTGACGTTTTCTCTCTGAATCTTGTTTAAATGTTTAAAGGGGCCTTTTGCCATCTGGGAGATGACAAGATGAACAAACAGATACCAATCCTCAGCTTTGCTCTCCCACATGTGACAGTGATTTCATTCTCTACGCATATCATGCGGTCATGTTATTTCCTGGCAGCGTGGCTTCTAATTCTCGGAATGGAATTAAATACCTATTCTAGCGTGCTTCACAGAGGAACCTGTGACTTCCCAGTGCCCCACCTCCTGAGCATGTTTAAGGTCTCAGCTTTAAGAGGAGTGGGAGTGAGCAGGCCCTGAGGGAAGAACAGGGGCCCAGGGCAGGGACCACCACCCATCACAGGCACCCAGTCTGACTTTGGAGAGATAAAAGGGGGGCACCCTGGGAGTGAAGAAGACCCTACTGTGGGGCAGATATGGAGGAAGGAGGCAATTCCACTTGCCCTGCCTGGGGGCTGGGGGGTGGTGGGCACAGTGGGAGGGGCATGAAGATCCAAGCCCCAGGCCTGTTCTAGTCCCGGCTAACTGGAACACAGTGTCTCTCTCTCTCTCTCAGTCACTGTCCCAGCCTGGCTGGGCTGCAGGGCTCTCAGTGGCCAGGGCTTCCCAAACCCTAAGGCTCTTCCTCTATCTGGGAAGAAAAATGAGTCCTATAGACGGTACGTTCAAGGACCAAAGTGGCAGCTGAGTAGGAAGTGTGGGGGGGTGGGTGCGGGTGGAGAAGCTGGGCAAGGGAGGAAACACACAAAAGGGAGACAGGGACCCAGCCACCGATCACAGTGCCCACCCCCCATCCATATCAGGGCCAGCAGGGCTCCCTCACCTCTTCCTCACACACCCTACGGCCACTTCTCTTCCATGCTCAAGATCCCTTCCCACCCCTCAGGGAATCTGGTTTCTCGTCCAGAGGTGGTGGGGGGTTACTCCATGAAGGTCAAAGGACTGGAAGGTTTCAAGTGAACTTGAACAATTTTTTAAAAGCACCAGCAAATGTACATTTACCCAGATATGATTGCCTGTGCTAACTAAAATGTCACTTTCTTTGCCTTTGGTTGGAATTGTATCTACTCAGCAGGTAACACTGTTTAGCTCATGCTGATCTGAAGTTCTGAGTGGCGGGTACATATGCCTAGAGTTAATTAACAAACCGGAAAACAAGACAATTACTACTTAACGCATGCCACCGGTTGAGAGCCTACATCTTTAAAGGAGAAATTATAAAAAGGGTCCTCACTGCAAAGGCTGGCAGGGTCTGTCAAATAGACCAGTGCAAAAGGGCAGCCAGGGTCCCCAGAGCTGAGAGTCGGCTAATCAAATGTGCTCGCTTGGGCTTTTTTCTTTTTGAAATTAAACTTGGTCCCCTTACACTTGTTATAGTTGAGGTGCTATTTCCTGTTGTGTTTAACACAGGAGCCAGGAGTTGGCCCTGGCGTTGGGCATCCAGGCTTGAATCCCAGCTCCTGTCCTTATCAACTTGTGTGACCTTGGGCCTGTTACTTAGCATACTCTCCAAGCCTCAGTTTTCCCATCTGTCAAATAAGGATAATAACCAGTCCCATATCACAGGGCTAACGTAAATATTCCATGAGGTGATACACGGAAGGTATTTGGCACTGAGCCTGGCACATACTAGGTGCTCAATAAATATCTTATTCGTACTATCACTGTTATTTCTGCTAGTATTGGTATTATTACAGCCATTAGATGGCCAGGCCTGACAGGAGGGTGTATGCACCTGGGGGCATAAGGCAAGGACCATGGGCCTGACAGGGAGGAGAGGGAAGGAAGCGTCCTGTCACCCACCTGCCAGCTCCAGGGTGACTGAGCAGGCCTGTGTGCCGTGGCGGTTGCGGGCAGTGCAGGTGAGGGGCCCCACGTCTCGGCGGCTCACCCGGCAGATGCGAAGACAGTACTGGTCATCATCCGGCTGGCTCAGCTCGTACACACCTGCCCGTGCCTCTAGAAGAGCCCCTCGGCAGCTAAGAGACACGACAGGGAGGTCACCCAGCATCCGGGCACAGGGTGGGGGTCAGGCCAGGACGGCCAGAGCTGGACGGCCACATGTGGGGAATGAGGCATGCAAGGCAGGGCCCCACCTTCTCCAGACGACCTGGGCCTCCACGTGGTTGAAGGTGACCGTGACACTGGTGGGCTGTCCCTCCACCACATACACGATGTCCGGCTTGTCCAACACAGCAGGCGCCTCCTCGAGTGGTGGGCCTGGACGGAGAAGAGCACGAGCTGGTGCTGGGCTTAATACCAGGTCCTTAGTGTCCTCTATGCTCTTAACCACCCGCCAACCACCATGGAGCTCCATGTTTACAGATGAGGAAGCTGAGGTTCAGAGAGGTTCAGCTATCTGTCTAGGGTGCATAGCCAGGAAGTAGCAGAGCGGGGACTTTGCCCCTAGCTTGTCTGACTCCAGAGCCTCAGCCTTGCCCACTGTGCATGCAGCTTTCAGGAGGAAAACGTGCTCGGACTGGTCAAGGTTGCCCCCAGCTGTGCTATTCCCACCACAGCTAGAATGTCTAGATCAGCCCTTGAGCCTCCACCACGAAGACCCAGTTCCCTGGCCCAGCAGCCCCAACCACCCCCACCCCCATAGAAGTACCCAGGCTCACCGTGCTCCAGCAGCTGCACAGGCTCAGAGGGGGGTGAGGGCTTGCTGCTGCTCTTGATGGTGGTGCTGAGGACCCGGAAGATGTGCTGGACCCCCTTACGCAGCCCCATGGCTGCCCACCCGGGCTCCCGCAGGCCCGTGGCCAGCACTGTCCACTGGTCTGAGCCCAGAACCTGGTGCTGCACGGTGTAGGTCAGGGCATCTGGGTCTAGTGGGGAAGTAGCTGCTAGAGGTGGGCATTGCTGGGACACCCCCTGTTCCCCCCCCCATTCAGCTGGCTCAGGACCCAGAAACTCATCATTAGTCTGCTCTAAGGACCTGCCTCAGTTTCTCCTGTTGCTTCTGCCTACCTCCCATCTGCTCTTTCCAACCTGGCCAGCCATGCTCAGGGCCCACCAGGTGCCAGGCATGGGGTCCAGTTGTAGGCATGGAGGGAGTTTAACTCATATCCCAATTTCTTGCTACAACCTGAGATGGAGAAACTGAGGTACAGAGCAGGGAGAAGTCATATGCACAAGGAAGGGGAGGGTATTCCTAGGATCATGACCCAAACACCCAGTCCCTCTGAGAAAGGGAACGTGGAGGCCCCTTTGTGGCCTCCCCTGATGCGGACCCAGGGCTTTATCCACCTTGGAGAGGAGACAGGCATAGCAGCTCCTGGCCATGTTCCGAGTCCCCTGCTCTGTCCTACCCTCCACTGGTACACCTCTCTGGGTCCTGCCTCCCCATCCTGGCTCCCTGGGTGCCCCTGCCTGGGTGTCCCTGCCCACATTCCATCCCCACCCCACAGCCCTGTGCAGCCTGACCCACCAATAGCCATGTCCAGACTCCTGGGGGGGTTCCATGTGAGCGTGATCATCTTCCCAGTCACAGCCACCACTTGCGGGGCGCCATCTGGGGGGCCTGGAACCACATCTGAAAGCCAGAGGTCAGAGGTCTGCTGGGTCTTTTAGGGTCCAATGGCTCCGCAGGATCACCAAGCCTCAGGACAGTGGGATGGAGACCAGAGGCACAGCCACAGGGCCAAGGGCAAGGCCAAGTGGCTCCACAGGGTATAAGGGGAAGGGAGGCCCCTCCCTCACCTAGGCCTCTGTGTAGGCAGAAGCCAGCTGACCAAGAAAGTGCCTGCCTTACCTGTGACATAGAGGTGGGCATAGCACGCAGCTTTGCCCAGCTTGTTGGCGATGACACTCTTGTAGACGCCGGCATGTTGAGGTCCCACAGCAGGGAACACCAAGCGGTGGACATCCCTGTCTGGGGGGTGGGCAGGGAGACAATGACACCGAGCCTGAGTGAGGAGGTTTGGAGGGCTGGACCCATGCCATCACAGGCCTGGCCCTTTACCCTCACCCGCTGAGGGAGCAGCGAGGAGGCAAGAGGGGGGCGGACAGCAAGAAGCACGTCCACCCTGCAGCAAACCCGAAGTCCAGGCTGCCAAGCCTACACCTGCAGCCCTAGCCCCTCTTGGCTGTCCCTCCAGTGACTTCTCATCTTTCTCCCATACTGATTCACCCTCTGTGAGTTCCTACCCCGCTAACTACCCTTCATTTCTGCACCTCTGGCGGTCACACCTGGGCATCAAAGTGCTGACAGGTTTCATTCCTAAGGCCCCTCCCTCAGTCCCCTCTTCATCCCGCATGGCCACTGCTGGTCCCGTCTGCAGCACGGCACCCAAAAAAGCCCTCCACTGGCACAGTCCACACTCTGCCAATGGCATTGCATGTTACCTCCCGACCTGGAAACCTTGACGGCACCTACCACACTCGACGTACCTACTAGCATCCAAAGCCCTCAGCCCAAACACCCACCCAGCCATGTCTCCCTCTCTTCCTCCAACCCTGACAAGCCATCAGGTCCCTGAACAAGCCCCAGGAGTTCCATCTCCAGGTTTTTGCTCACGAAATTCCTCCCTTCTGGAATACTCTTCCCTTACTTAAGGCCTTCTCCTTCAAGACACAGATCAAGTGAATGCCAGCCTGGGAAGCCTTCTCTGTACCCCCACCCCTGACTCCCTCCCCGGGGTGCCCAGCACCAGGCCCGCACTGCTGTGGGTAGTTCTTCCTCTTTACTTACATGTGTCGTGGCTCCTTAAAGACAGGGCTAACTTGTCCTGTCAGGCCCAGTACCCGACGCCTTACACATAGTAAGTGCCAAAGATGTTAGATTATAAATTATAATAAGCGTTGTCTGTTCTGTGCCCAGTCTATGCCAGCTACTTGACATGTACTTTTTTCCATAATCCTTTCAACAACCCTGCAAGATGATTCTCATTTTACCAATGAGATCAGAGACATTAATGGACTTGTCCAAGGTGACCCAGCTAATGAGTGATGGAACCATGGCTTGAAGTTGCTTCCCTCTGATTCTGATCCTCCTTTTCTACACTGTGATCCCTGAATGATGATAAGGAGGCCATCTCAGGCGGGGGTGTGAAGGGGAAGAGGCCTGCACTGTCCTCCTTCACATCAAGGCCATCCCCAAACACCCCTCCCCTCTCTTAGTGGTTATCGCCACGTGAAACACTCACCCATTCATTTATCTCTGCTGACACTATTTATAAAGGAAGAGAGACCAAGGGCTGCTGCTGACCCCAGATACAGACAGAGGCTGAGATGCCAGCTCAGATCCCAAGAGACACCCACCAGGGGCCTCAAGCAGAATGAGAGACAGGAAGCCTGTGGGCTGAACAGACAGCCTGAGGAGGGGGCTGTGAGGAGAAAGGTCACAGCCACAGTGGTGGCACTGGACAGTGGGGTAGGGGAGTGAGGCACAGGTGACAGGGGGCATCCTGGTTAGGAGGTGGGTGCCAGGGTCAGATGGTGTTTTTCTGCCTTTGGGCAAGTCCCTGTCCTTCTGTAAGCCTCAGTTTCCCTGCGTGCAAACCGGGATAATAGTACCTGCCTTATAGGCCCTTGATGATGTCAGGCCTTCAGCACTCAGGGCCTGGCACTCACAAAGTGCTCAAGAAAGATAAGTTCTGTCATGTCGCAGCGGTAAGAGGCACCCATCACGGTCGCAGCATGGGCTGTCTGATGGGGTTAGATAAATCTTTTCCCATGAGACTCAGATCCCTTCCAGGATGGAAATGAGATACCGCCGAGAGAAATATCTGAGGTGGAAGGGACACGGTCCCAGATACGTTCCTCTGTATTTCTCCCCTGGCTCCTTTTCTTTATTTGGTATTGTTAACAACCCTGGCCAACCATCCTTTCGGAGCCAGACGCTGCCCACACTGGCCTTTTCACTGAAATTTCTCCAGGAAGGTGTGAGCAACACTGCTTTATGAACAAGGATAATAATGGCAACGACAAAAACAATAGCAATAGTAATATTTTTAACATTTACTGACCACTGGCTATTTACCAGGCCCCACTCTGAGTGCTTTATATGTATTAACGTATTTAAAGCTCATAACAAGCTTTTATAGATAAGGAAACTGAGGCACAGAGAGGTTCCGTAACCTTGCCCACAGTCCTGCAGCTGGTCAGCAGCAAGTTGTAGGGCCTGTCCAGCAAGTGTTAAGGGGGCCACCCCAGGCGCAGAGCGGTGATCCAGCAGGTGGCGCCATGCAACTCAAGGAAGGAGGCCATGACCTCCTAGCGCCTGCGCACTCCCCTCCCCGGCAGCGTCCCATCCCTGGGCAGGCTAGAAAGGGAAGGCTCAAGGGCAGGGAGAAAGTGAAGGTACTGTGTGTGCAGAGGGTGCCAGAGGGGACACTCCCCAGGGTCCCTCCCTAGACACATACACTGTGTCATGCGCCGGTCATCACTGCTCTGGATGCGGTGGCCATTGTGGAACCAGCTGATGGTGGGGTAGGGCAGGCCAGTCACCTGGCACTCCAGCATGGCCTCCTTGGCCAGTCCCACCTCCAGGTCCTGCAGTGGCCGCAGGAAGTCGGGCATAGACAGCCGCTCCAGCTCGCCCTGCTCCGGCTCCTCGGGGATAGAGGGCATCTTCTCCAGCTTTGAGCTGTAAGAACAACATAGCTGCCCAGATGCCCAGAGCAGCCCCTCCCACCACGGGCTGAGGCCACACAGAGGCAGCCCTGGGAACCCCGGGCATGCCGCGGTACCTGGGGCCGGTGGCAGCCGTCCGAGGCTCCTCCACGTAGAGCTGGGCCGAGCACTGGGCCTGGCCGTGGGCGTTGGTAGCACTGACTGCGTACAGCCCCTCGTCCTCACTGCCCACATGAGCGATGTGCAGAGAGTGCAGACCTCCTTCCTGCCGCAGCCGCAAGTTCTCGCTCTCCTCCACCTGGTGGCCTGGGGGAGGGAGGGGTGGGCAAGCAGAGCAGGCTCAGTGGGGGCCCCCCAGCTGGCCCTCTGGCCCTCAGGAGGCGCCCAACATCTGCAGGGTGGAGGGCCATACCAAAATGAGTCCAGGTAACGGCAGGGGGCGGAGTGCCGCTGATCTTGCAGTCGAAGCGGGCCGCCCGGCCCTCCAGCACCTCCACGTCCTCCAGCAGCCGAGTGAACAGGGGCGCCAATGAGGGCCGCACCGTCAGCCGGGCACTGCAGGTCAGCTCATCTAGTGGTGGGGGGGAGGTCAGCACTGGGGCAGGGAAGGCCACGGAGTCCCAGGAACCCCAACCCACAGGTCCTGCCCTCATATGCCAGGCAGGAGAGGGGAGCTGGGCCAGGAGCTGGAGCCTGGGCAGAGCCCAGCAAGGTCCCCAGACACCAGAATGAGGTAGTAGGCAAGACCCAAAGACCTGGCCTTCTCAGGAGGGTGGAGGTTGGCGAGGGTGGGCGGCAGGCTGCCACGGTGGTTGGGGAAGCAGCAGGAGCCCCTCGTCACTGCCCCTGCCCACTCAGGACGAAGCTCCGCTCAGCTCCAGGAGAGGGGCCTGCAAGCCAAACCCCGATCCTCCTCCATGCCTTTCACCTCCCCTCGGAACTGTCCTCTGGGCCTGGGCTGTGCCTCCACTCCTCCCACCCATCCCAGACCCCGTGAAGCTAGCCCACAAGGAATCTTCCGGGGGAAAGAACAGCCCCTTATGCCAACCGGATCCTTTCCTGCTTTACAAAGACTTCCAGCGTCACCTAAGGGGCTCATTACCACAAGCTGGTGAGGCGTCATCTCTGCTCTTCCAATGAGGACAGAGACCAGGTCAGAGATGTCATTAATAATAATAATGGGTGACATTTATCAGGTGCCACCCTTTGCCAGCCTTGTGCTGTACTTTGTTCTTTACACGATATCTCATTAATCTGACCAATTCCCCTACAAGATAGCGAGTCTCGTGATCTCGTTTTACAGATAGTCTAAAGCTCAGAGAGATGTAGTAACTTGTCTGAAGTCACGTGGCAGTGCGTGGCAGGGCCAGAATTGGAACCCAAGTCCGGGTGGGTTCTGCTACACCTCAGCAGACTGGTTCTCTACGGGAACAGCAGCTGACACTGACACAGAAGGCCCTCTGTGCCAGGCGCTACTCCGCGTGTTGAGGCAGGTGTACCGCATGATCTTACTTTGCGCCCAGCTCCTACACTTCCGGTCCCCTCCCACCAGCTCTGGGGTGCCCATGGCAGCCCTCGGGTCTGAGCGGGCAGTTACCTTTGGCCGTGCTGAGCTTGCAGGTGTAGACACCACTGTCGTCCTCGTGCACAGACGTGAGCAGCAGCTTGCATTTCCGGCCATCGAAATGCATCTTGCATTTGAGCAGTGCGGGCTGCAGCAGGCGGCCTCGGCAGAGCCAGTCTACCTCCACGTCAGCAGGACCTGCCACCAGGCACTCAAACAGCGCCATCTCCCCGGCCCCCACGTCCACGTCCTGCAGGGGGGCCAGCACGGCCAAGGACCGGCTTTCAGGATGTGCTGGGGGGAAAGCGGCCACAGGGGGGCACGCGAGGAATAGAGACACACGGGGTGAGGGAGACACACACACACACACGCACACACACGCACACACAAAGAGACAGACAGATACAGAGAGAGAGATGCATTTTGTTCCTTTGGAGACAGGGAAAGCCCGCCCACCCGGCCAGGACAGCAAGGAACTCCAGGGCCTGCCTTCAGGATGGCAAGCTGGGCCAGGGAAGGTGGACTCAGGGGAAGCGGGAAGGAATCAAGGGCAGGGAAACTGAGAGGGCCACGTAGGGGCAGAGACGGCGGCGGAAAAAAAAAAAACACAGCACACCAGCTGGGTACAAACTGGACTTTATTTGAGCTAAGAAACAACTTTTTCCAAATACCTCCACACCCATTACAGCAGGCCCTCACTCTTCGGCCAAGCCTGGCTAACACCCTCATTTCCAGACAGAGCGTCCCAGGCCCTGACAGTGAAAAGGGGAGCCCCAAATGAGCCCTAAACCTGCCCAGAGCAGGACTTGGTCAGGCCTCCTCATCAGCATAGGGCCTGAGGCCTCTGGCTTTTAGTCTCTTGTGAAATAGAAAGTGTTGTGCCATTTGAAACCCACTTCTGGAATGGTCAGTGCACTGGCCCCCGCTTCATGAGCCTCTTGTCAACAGCCTCCTGCCCTCCTAGGCCCCTCCATCCTGCAGAGGCTATGCCCTGGCCTGTCCCACTCTGCCTCACCCCACACCAGCTCAGAGGCATCCTTCCCTGACTGTCACAGACACACAGACAGACAAACGGAGACACAGACAGGGCCTGTAGCAGCGGTAGCACATGCGCTCGCTGGGTGCTCCCCTGCAGGGAGAAGTTGGGGGGGGGGTGTCTTGATACCCCTCATGGCTGCCCCTTCCTGGCACTCAGTCCATGTGGGGGCTGCCCAGCCATATGTCCACTTGGGGAAGAAGGGTCCCTAGGGGCCCATGGGCTATCCCAGGATGCTGCATAAGGTGGAGAGGGGAGGGAATGGGAAGCTGGGACAGGGTCCAGGCCGGCGGGCCGGCAGGGTCTGTGGGCAGGAGGCAGTGAAACACAGCGAGGTCCGAGAGGTGCCTGAGACAGGGGCGCGGCTCGGAGGGTAGCGGGGGGAGCGCAGTCGGCCCCCTGAGCTCACTCGCCTGTGTACAGACAAAAACCTCAGTCAGCAAGCGGCAGGTTAGTGCAGCACACGCACGCACGCACGCACGCACAGGCACGCACACCACGCAGACCTGGCTAGGGCCCCTCTACGTGGAGACCTGCCTCTAAAACTGCCAGGGCACGCTGCCACTTTCAGTTCCCTCCAAGATCGGCCTTGGGATGGGGGGATTGGCAGCCAGCCAGAGGCCGGGCAGAGACCGCAGAGCTCTCTGGGGTTCCTGGGTGGGCAGAAGCTGTGGGCAACTAGGGAAAAGGCATCACGGGTACCCAAAGCCCAGGGGATGTCAGGAGGAATCCCAAAGAGAGAGAAGCACTGAGACATGGGTTAAGACAGAGAAGCAAGGCAGAGCCAGACCCTGGAGGGGAAGGAACAGGCCAGGGAATGGGAGCAGGGAGAGCTGAAGAATTCAGAGACCAAGGAGTGGCAGCTCCAAGAACAAGAGGCATAGGGCAGGTAACTGAGATAGGGAGGGCCCCACGAAGGTGACCGTGACTGTTAGGGTCTAAGCTCCAGCAGGGGCTGGTGGTATCCAGAAGCTCGCCTCTACCAGGAAGGGAGGGATGATGGCTGAGTGCAGAACTAAGGAAGGGTTCCCAGTCAAGAGCTGCCCACAGAGAAAGGTGAGTAGAAGGCAAGGTTGACAGCCAGCCCTCGGGAGGAACACCACCAGCCCCCCAAGGGCAGCCTGGCTAAGGCCTGCCTGCTATCCCCATTGCCTGAAAGGCCCCCTGCCCTCATGCCCCAACTCTGGGGGCCCAGGCCTCTCCACATTCCATGGCCCTGCTCACCCTCACAGCCCTGGGGTCCCTGGCAATGCTTCAAGCCCAAGTCACCCCAAGGGCCCCTCGGAACGGGTCCAGCTATCAGACTCACCCCACTGCAACCTCCAACCACAATAGCTTCTGCACAGCAATGGGATGGGTAGGAGGGCAAAGGGGCAGGGAGGGGGTTTGTGAGGGAGAGGCCTGGAAAGGGCAAGGTGACCAAAGCTTGGAAGAGTGTGTGGAGAGGACAGCTGGTGGCAGGAAGTAGGGTCTCTCTCTGGCTAATATCAGGGAGCAGGTGCGACTAAGCATAGGGAAGGCAGTACTGCATAGTAGACTAAGCACTGAACAACTTGCCAGGTGGCCTTGAACAAGTCACTTCCCCTCTCTGGGCCTCAGTTTACTCAACTGCAATATAAGCAACAAATTAACAGGATTTTAGAAGGCCCTTTCTGTTCTGGCGTCCTCTAACTGAGGTTGTGTGAAAGTTGGCATCTGAGCAGGGAAGAGGCTGGGGATGGGGGGGCCAGGGCCGGCGGGCAGGGTGGGTTTTATGGAGAGCGTGAGGCACTCACCTCTGACCTCCAGGCGGGCCTCACACTGCCGGGCTCCATACTCATTAACCGCTTTGCAAGTGTAGAAGCCAGCGTCGGCCCGCTCAGCCGCCAGGATCCGCAGCCGGCACAGCCCGCCCTCTGCCTCCTCCGCGAAGCGCCGCTGGTCTGGGCGCACCGGCTGCCGGTTTCTCAGCCTGTCAGAAGGACAGGAACTCAGTCTAGGGGCCCAGGTCCTGACTTGCCTGCACCAGGAAGTGGGGCTGCAGAGCCAAGCAGGCTCCTCCACCCCCCACCCCGTCTTTGGTCCACTTGTCAGATCTGTCTCACTGACCATGAGCACCCTTGGGTTAACAGGGCCAAGTTCTCACCCTGACTCTGAGATCCTCCCCCACCCCCAGGAACTTCCAGAACTCCTCTGCCCACCTGAATCTTAACCTTCCTTGGAACCTAACTACACTCTTCAGTTCTTGGTAGCTCTGAAATGTCTTCGTGTCTTATTTTTTTTATTATTTATAACCAACGGATAGCTTTCTCACTTCCCAAAAGGGCTAAGAAATAACTTACGATGTTAAAAAATCATAGGGGACCAGACAATCAATTACAGATGAAAACTAGAATCCAAATAATAAGAACCTAAGCGACCTGAGTAATCAAAGTTCTATGCACCCAGGAGGAAGCAGTGCAGCTGAGGCCCACATTTAACCCTGGGCTCTGCCAGCTCAGATACAAACTGTTATGCCCAGGCCTAGCGCAGGTCTGGGAGCAGAGCAGGCCTTGAAAATCACCCCGCTGTCACCTGATGGGGGTGGGCATGGGCAGCCTTCTCCAAGAGACGACTCCTGCCCATTCATCCCCAACTGGACAGACAGGAGACCTTTTGTTACCCAAACCCTACCCCAGAAGAAGCCCTGAATGAGCCTGAACAAAGGTGTGTTAAGGGAGTGGCACCACTGGCCCCGGGATAGACCCCTGGGCAGATCACAGGGAAGTCCACAAAGGGTCCACTCCCCTCAACCCAAAGCCAGGCCTCCCAGGGCCAAGGCTGGAATGGGGGAAGCTGGCCCGTGGTGGCCAGTGGCTGCTACTCACCAGGAAACCACCGGCTTGGGCTCCCCCTGGACACGGATGCTCATGGTGACATCTTGGCCTTCTCTTACTGACTGGTCCATAAGTGAGACCTGAAGGGGGGACCCCAAAGTGTCAGCGGAGACATTCAGGACCCAGATGTGGCCTGGGGGCCAGAGGATTCTGGGACAGAAACCTCTTCCACACTAGGCTGACAGAGGCTGGCTCCAGGTAAGAAGGATTAATGGGGCCAAGCTCTAGGCCTTGCTAAAACCTGGTGTGGCCCCAAGAACAAAGGCACACATGAAGGAATGAGGTTGCCCGGGGGCTGGCCTTAGCGGTCTGACCTTGAAAGTGGGGGGTGCCTTGGAGCCAGTGTCAGAGGAACGGCGGTTCTGGCTGGGACTGAGCTTCATAGCGGGGGTTCCGGGCCAAGTCTCCCCAGGCTCTGGAAACTCCTCTGGGGGACTCAGGTATTCCTCATCAGAGGTGATGGGGCTGCTGAAAGGTGATGTGGACCCTCCTGGAAAAGAGACAGAAGAGAGACAGTGGCACAGAAAGAGACACCAGCGGGGGAAGAAGGGCCAGAGAGAATGACAGAGCTGGCTAGATCAGCCCCAGATCAAGGGCCTGATAAGGTCTGGAATGTCCCGCAAAGCCCAAGACATAGGCCAGCCCTGCCCTGATTTCACTTCATGGGGTTCCTACTTGCTTGCTGCATGACCTTGCTCAGGTGTTTCCTGTCCCTGAGCCCATGAATCCTGCTCTGCCACAGACTCTCCTAACATTGACGCTGCTGACCCTCCTGCGGGGGAGAACCGTAGGCAATGGCCTGGGACAAGGCATTCAGGCACCAGAGGGGCTGCCGTCTGGGCCCGAAAGGAGGCTTAGAATTCCACTGGAGCAGGGAACCCACATTCCTGGCATGGAACTGCAGGTTCCTAATGCAGATGGTCCCCAGAGTGGTACAGCCAGGGACCCGTTTCTTGGGTGAGCTGGGCCTGGTGCAGAGGAACACACACCTCAGACAAGCCCCATCCGGACAGTGCCAGGGCCAATGAGGCGGCACTGTCCAGCCTGCCCTTCCCCCTCTCCCTTCTCAGCTTCCTGCCCCAAATACCCCAGGGGCACCTGTTGGCCCCAGCCCTAGAGCATGGACCCCAAAACTCTCAGGGGATGGAAAAGCAGTTTGAGTGATCCACAGAGAAGGGCAGCTGAGACTGGGAGAGGAGGGGGGCACGAGTGTCTGCTTTGGGGGAGGGGTGTCCCCAGGGCCCTGACGCCCTCTCCTGCAACTGGCCAGGGGCCCAGCCTCACTGAGCTGGCTCCTATCCGACTACCAAATACAGACATGAATCCACCACAGCCCCCTGGCCCCTCCTCCTGGTTCCCCCACCCCAAGCCCCTGTGGCCCAGCCCCCCCACAGGGCCGCACCCCAACTCACCAGAGACTCTGCACACAGACCCCAGGCTGTGCCTGTCCTGAAGGCTCTGCCCTGGCACCAGGCCCTCCTGCTGCCTGCCCACTGCCCACCCCACCCAGCTCCCCAGGGAGCAAGATCCCAGCCTGCCCAGCCCCACTCACTCGGAGGCTCTACACCCGAAGGCCTGGGGGAGGGGAAGGAGCCCGAGGAGGGGAAGGAGGAGGTGGGGGCTGGCAGGGCAGGGACAGGCTCGGTGGCAGGCAGGCAGCTGGCTGGGAAGGTGGTGCCTGCTAAGACCACAAGCAGTGTGGGCCCTGGAGTGGAGGGGGAGGAGAGGGGAGGGGCAGAGCGCAGCCAGGCTGGATTTAGCCACCCTGCTCATTCCCAAGCAGCAAGACCTGCCTTTTCTCTCTTTACAGTTTCTAGACCCTGACAAGAGCAAAGCCCCCTTGGTGGTACCTTGACTCAAAGTGCGGGGGCCTCAGTCCCCAGGGAAAGATGGGGGTGCTATCTTCACTGCAGCACCTAAGATGCTTGCCCTGACCCGTTCACTCTGACATACCCACCAGATGAGGGGCCGATGGCAAATGGCCCCTATGACGCCCCTTGTTCCCCACGTGGGAATGTGCTGACAAGCTTCAAATCCTGGAGCCAGGCCATACCCTGTTTTTTCTGGTGCTGAGAATCAGGGAACTGTAGGACCTTCAGCCTCTTCCCAGAAATACCCTCCTCAACCTGAGGGGGCCCAGAATACCACCTCTGCCTCCACACTACTGCCATGGCAGGTTTGGCCCTGTACCACCCAGGGGCACTGGGCCTGCACTCACCCCTCCTCCTTCAGGCTCTATCAGGGGCACCTGTTGGCAACTGTCCCTCACCCTGTCAGCTCTACCAGGACCAACAGTCACGAGGCAGGGGCTGCTTCCCCCGTAATGCCCCACAACTAGCATCCTTCTGTACCAGGGCTGGCGAAAGGGCTTGGAGATCAGCAGCAGAACAGGGGAGCTGTTGAGAAGTCACATGTCCTTTTCCTTCCTCCTATCACTACCCCCCCCCCCCCCCAACCCAGGGCCACATTCCCAAGCCATGACCTGTGTTTCTCAGCACTGCCAGTGAAGAAGGAGGAGGGGACTGGCAGAGGAGGGGGGCCCACCATTCAGATTGGCTGTCTTGAGGTGGGGGTGGGGAGGCAAGTCGGAATGGCATTTAGAGAACATCTGCCCGGGCCTTGGCCACCAGCTGATGCTGAGACCACAGGCATGGGCCCTGAAAGCGGGAGCCCCCTCCTCTCTGTGGTGCCTGGTGACCTCCAAGGTCACCTCGAGATTGGATGGCGCTGCAGGCGCTCAGGGGCCCAGGAAGGGAGAGCAGAGACTTAAAGCAGATTGGCAAGGTTTGCAGGGAGCCTCAGAGACCCCTGGTGGTGGCTTGGGGGAACTGCACCCTGAGGGCATCCAGCGACCAGGTGAATCAAGGTCCTGAGGCCGCCCGGAAACACTGAGCAAGGATCTGTCTCCAGCTCCCAGAACCTCTGGGCTTCCACATCAGGCTCTGGTGCCACCCCACTTCTTACTGATCCCACCACCCAGACCATCTTTGTAGCCAGTCCTGCTCCACCCACAAGCCTGGCTCTCACGGTGGGAAACATTCTTATACCAGCCAGGAAGTGGGTATAACCTAATATGCACATATTGGTTAGGTGCTGCCCCTACACACCCCACCACCCCAAAACATGCCGACTCTGTGCACACGTGTGGCCTTTCAACACTGCTCCCAGGTCAGACTCACTTGATGAAAATACCACTGTGAGGGAGCCTCCCCAGACCCGTGCATCCAGCTCAATACTGGTCCCAACATCCCTTGAGATGTTCTAAGGATAAATATAGTCACAGTCACCTACATGAAAGGCCTTCTACACCAGGGCTTTTCAGCCACCCACATCAGGACCACCTGGGAGCCTGTTTAATCTATAAATTCCTGGGTCTTACTCTGAAGAATTAGATGTCCTAAAATGGGGGTCAGGAAAATACATTTTAAAAAAGCACACCAGGTGATTCTTATGCACATGAAAGTTTAGGGACCCCTGTGATCTTCATGGAAGAACAACCCTGAGAGGTGAGCTCACCTTACTTGGCCACTTATCAGGGCAGGGATCTGAATAGCCCAAGTGCTTCCCACAGGACCACCTGGCCTCCCACCTTGAGCAAGGTTCCTGACTCTACAGCAGTGGTTCTCAAAGTTCACGGGGCATCAGGATGGAGCTTAAACCACAGATTGCTGAGCCCCAGCCCCGGAGTTTCTTTTTTTTTTTTTAAGTTTATTTATTTATTTGGAGAGAGAGAGCATGCATGGCACGTGCATGTGCATGTAGCCGGGGAAAGCAGAGAGAGAGAGAGAGAGAGAGAGAGAGAGAGAACCCCAAGCAGGCTCTTTGCTGTCAGCACAGAGCTCGATGCGGGGCTCAAACTCACACACTGTGAGACCGTGACCTGAGCTGAAATCAAGAGTCTGACGCTTAACTGACTGAGCCATCCAGGTGCCCCACCCCCAGAGTTTCTGAGGGAGGGGGTATGTTAATGTGCGTCTCTACCATATTCCCAGGGTGATGCGGATGCTGCTGGTCTGGGGACCACACTGTAAAGACCGCTGCTCCATGGTTTCTTCTGCCATCTCAACCTCCATGCTTAGGCAGATCTTCGTTAGTACCCTTTGCAGATGCATGTCCCGCCCAGCCTCTGCGTGTCACCCAGGCTGTTCCAGGGACTGGGAAAGTCACATGGATCTTGATTCCCCCCACACTACTACCTCACAGGCAATCCCTGTGGTCCTCATAGCCCCAGACTAGCCAGGAGGGCCTCCAGGTGTGGCTACGATAGCTGAGAAGTGGACAAAGCATGGTCATGATTTCAGGAGCCTTCTGCCTGATAAGGGTGACAACTGAGACACATACACAACTAGTCTAGTGAGAAGGAATAAGGTGGCAAGAAAAGGACAGATCAGGGCCACGGGAGTGCAGAGACCCGATTACTCTGGACCCAGGGAAGACAGGGTAACTGAGGGAAGGGGTATTATTGGAATTATGAATATGGTTGAGGGGCGCCGGGGTGGCTCAGTCAGTTAAGCATCCGACTTCGGCTCAGATGACGATCTCACGGTTCACGAGTTCTAGCCCTGCACTGGACTCTGCTGTCAGCACAGAGCCTGTTTCGGATCCTCTGTCCTTCTCTCTCTGCCCCTTCCTCAGTCGCTTTCTCAAAAATAAATAAACATTTAAAAAAAAAAAAAGTTTGGTTGAAGAAGGAAAAAGGGGGAAAGTCTTTCCTGAGGAGGAAACTGTGTGAGCAAATATTCGGAGAAAAAAAGGACATGCAGACCACTGCAGCTCAACTTGCTTACAAAACTGGGTAAAAGTGAAAGGAGTGAGACCCGACCACGTTAGAGTAGGTGCCTCTCTCAGCCTCTCAGCGGCCTCCAGCCACCTTGGGGTCATTCTCAGGCCAGATGGCGGAGGCCAGCTTCCGGGGAGTGGCCTTCACTCTCAAGGCAAAGGGCAGCTCCCTCGAGGTTTCCGAGGGAAGGGGTGACACGTGGGACTTAAACGCTCGAATGTGGCCCAGCCATTATTCGTAGCCCGTTCTCCACGGGCACTGTCTCAGTGGGCTCCTCCAGAGGTGAGGCCTTTAAATGTCCGCTGTGGTCAGGCCACCATGGAAGACAGAGAGACTGAGAGAAAAGGAGGATACAGGCCAGTCTGCGGCTGGGAAGGCACAGGTGCTGTCACGGGTACCGCCCCTTCCAAAGCAGAAGAGCAGCGCTGAGGTTTCTGTTTTGGTTTGCAAGGGACAAGGAGCAGAGAGAACTGGGGCGCCTGGGTGGCTCAGTTGGCTAAGCGTCTGACTTCGGCTTATGTCATGATCTTGTAGTTTGTGAGTTCGAGCTCCGTGTCAGGCTCTGTGCTGACAGCCCTGAGCCTGGAGCCTGCTTCGGATTCTGTGTCTCCCTTTCTCTCTACCCCTTCCCCGCTCATGCTCTTCTCTCTCTCTCTCTCTCAAAAATAAATAAACGTTAAAAATTTTTTTAGAAAAAGGGGGCAGAGAGAATTTCACACGGTCAGCCTGACCTCACCATAGAAACAGTTAATTCCCTACATGTGACTATTTGGGGTTGCTCTGTGTTAGACAGAGGGTTGGCACTCATGGTAGACTAAGTCCCCGTTCTTCTCATGGGCTGAGTGTGACAGCCCCCACTCTGAGGAAGCAGCCCTGGGCAGACACCCATCACGGCCAACCTGCTCCTGGTAGACAGGAGTGGGGAGCAAGGGCTGAGTCTGGCCAAGGGACCACACTGCTTTTTTAGATGCTATCCAACCCCCCTTCAAAGATGGACAATGGGGTCACATGGCATTCCAAGATCCCCTCCATCAGCAGCCTCTGCCTTCACAGGGGAGACGCCATAACTCTGCAGCAGCCCTGGCCAGGAGAAGGGGCAGGAGCAGACACTGTTGCCTTTCCTTTTGTCCTCATGACCCGCTATAGCCAAACTCTCTTCTGTTGCGACAGTGTCAATCATATGGTGGGACCAGAATGAGCCCTGAAAAGCCATATCCTCTGGCCCAAATGTCCTTATCTACATTCTCATCCCCACAGAGCCTCATAAATCTTACCAAGTAAATAGCCCAGTAGATATAAGGACCCTCACCTTACAGATGAGGAGACTGTGGGCAGACAAGGAAACATGAAGAGGCCAAGGCCTCAGCTGGAAAATGCTAGAACCTTGGGCTCAAATACACAAGACCTGTGCTTGAGGGAGGACGAAAGCAAGCAGAATGGAGCCCCCATGTCCCCTTTTGTCCTGACTAGCACCCAAAGGGCCTCCTGTCAGAGCCTGAGGTGATGGACCACAGCCACAGCAGAGATGGGGAGACAAGAGAGGAAGGAGAGAACCCCCCCATCTGACCCACCCACAGAGGGCATCAGCAGTCTCTGACCCCCCCCCCCCCACCCGGTATGAGCTCACGAGCACAATTCTACCTTCACCTTGAACCTGTTCAGAGTAGCAGGGAAGGGGATGGTAAGGAGTGTAGGCTTGGGAGATCCAGGGACAGGGCTTCAAAGCATGACCAGCCCCCAACTGACCGTCTGCTCCTAGAGCTGAGCACCCCAACAGGGAGGGCACTAGTCACCTGAGGCTACTTATACGTATATTAATTTAAATGAAAAGAAAAATCACTTCCTTGGTCACACTAGACACATTTCAAGGGCTCAACAGCCACATGTGGCTAGTGGCCACCATACTGGACGGTGCACATATAAAACATTTCCATCACCACAGAAAGTTCTATTGATCAGCATTTCTCCAGAGCAATTTGCTCAAGTCTTCCAAGTCTCAGCTTCCTCATGTGTAATGTGGGCATAATAATAGAACCTACCTCCCGGGACAAGAGTAAATGTGATAAGCCAATCAACACAGGCCCTGGTACATATGAAGCACTGACTAGAAACTAACTCCTTGTTCTTTTCATTTGCTATCCACCTAAGCTTATTTCCATCACCCCAGATCACCTGTTGCTTACAACATTCCTAGGTAGATTGCAGGTACTCAGTAAAGGCTGCTGGCCTAGCGCTAGCTCCACGTCACTTCGTTCTCCTTGTTTCTGTCTTCCTATCTGTCAAATGGGAACATCGCCACCTATCGTGTACCTCTCCAAGGGGTATATACGGTGCAGTGTAGCTCAAGTAAGAGAGGAGATGTGAAAAGACACTCTCCAAACACACAAAAAACTGTTCAGAGAGATGTAGAACTTGGCACCCAGCTGGTACTCAATAGATGCTTGTGTGACAGATGCAGGCAGCTGAGAATGCTTCACTTCAGGTAAGCATACTTCTCACACTCCCCAACCACCCGCTGCAATACACACACGCCCTCCGGGAGAACGACTGTGGTCTCAGCAGTACCCAGTGGGCTGGGGCAGGCTGGAAGGGACATGGGGCCGGGGTGGGGCTGCCGGAGTGGAAGGGAACCAGACCCTGCCCCTCAAACCACAGCACGCGAGCAACTACATTGCCCAGTTACCCATTCCCTAATTCCCATGGTTCCCAACCGGGAACTGAGATCTGTGGGCTCTCCAGAACAGGCCCTTTTGGGGTGGGCATGCCAAGAGGGCACTGCACAGTCAGCCCTGGTTGCCAGGGTCCTGGGGTGGGTGGTTAAGGAACGAGAAAGGGAGATGGTTCCAGGAGGCCGCTTCCTACCAGACACTACGCACCCCCTCCCTGAGCGGGTTCCCACCGCCCTGCAGGCAGCCACACTGCCAGGCTGCCTGACACTCTTCCTTAGCCCCACCCCCTCACTGCACACAGTCCAGGCCCGGGACCCCGCCCTGGCCAAACGTCGTGCCACCCCATCGTTCCAGCCACTCTGTTGCTCTCCAGGTCCACTGGCCCTTGTCCAACCACTCTGGACCAAACAGTGCCTTGTAGGGGAAGAAAGTCTGCTTCTGCCAAGGGAGTCCTGGGGCCGAGTCAGCATGACTTACGGGGGCTGCTCTCTGGGGGCAAAGACACAGACTAGTGGCTGACTAACGAGATGAAGCTTTTCTGACTCCCCATGGCGGGGGGTGGGCAGACAGATGCCACCACAGGCTGAGGACCCAAACACCGGGAAATCTAGAGGGGCTGGGGCTGCGCGCCTGGCAAGAGCAGGGGAGGAGGCCCCAAGGCACAGATAGTCTGGAGAATGGTCAGAAAAGGAAAAGGCAGCTTTCTGGAGGCTCGTGGAGACCTGAGCTCCTGTGCACAACGGCACCCCTTAATAACGCTAACAGTTAATGTTTGTCTACAGCTTTACAGTTCATAAAGCTCATTCACACATTTACTTTTGTTCGTGAAGATGGTATAATTATCTCTGGTTTACAAATGAGGAAACCAAAGCACAGGGAGGTTCAGTGCAACAAACACAGAGCTCCCAGTCAAGTGCTGACAGCTGCCTTGCCCCAAGCCTCTTTCCCAACCTTAAAAGGCTCCCAAATGGCCACAAGCCAGTAGCGGGGCACCCCCCACCCCCTTACCAGATCTCAGCCCAAGCCAGGTATTGACCAGAGTCCTGGAGCCAGCCCCAGGCCCCCTGAGGAGAGTTGGGAGCTGAGTCAGAAGCCAGATCCCAGAGGTGATGGAAGGCCGGAAACGTGCCATGGAGGGCCGGGCATGATTCAGCGTGGTGGGAGGGGTGAGGAGAGAGATTAAACATGGGCTCCTGGGCCGGGTGTGTATGCTAAGGCAGACGAAGACCTGCTGGTCTGCAAAGCCAGACAGGTGCAAACAAAAGGATCTAATGCAGGACTGGGGCTCAGGGCAGATCCCACCAAAATCACCGTTATGGTGAAGAGTGCGGGAGCCCCGAGACCACAGCAAGACAGGCTCTGTAATCCTGTCTCCTGTCGAGCTGAGTGAAAGAAAGGGACAGAACAGCGTGTGCTGTCCCCCCTCCAGGCATGCCCAGCTCCTCCCGCTGCCGCTGTAAATCTGCCTCTCAATCCAGCATCCCATAACACTGACTGACTGCTCTGCTCCATGTTCTAGGACCTGAGTTCCTCTGCCCTGCAGTGTCCTCCAACCTAGGTCCTCTGATCAAGCTTGGTGACCCAATGGCAACATCCTTGAGGATGGAGGCTGTGTCTTTCCTTTCTACCCAGCCTCACCTACCCCTCCCCCACTGCCCAGGATCAGCACACCGTTGGGCCCATCAACCTGAATGAGTAGAACTAACCACACACACTGACGCCAGGCTGGCCCTGCCCCGAACCTGAAAGAAACCGGGCTTACACCCAAAGGAAGTAGTCCAACACCAAGTGAGGGCTTTTGTAAATATAGAAAACAAAGCAGCCAGAGCCACAGCCATCTCCAGAGCAGTGCTCTCAGCTGCCCCCTCTTTAGGGCTTTGGGTTCAACAGGAGCGAGGGAGTGGGGAAGGGTCTTCTTTTTACTCCAGACCTCAGAAGGCTCCTGATGGCTTTTAAGCCCTCTGAGCTGGGAGGTTCTTCTTCTCTGAGACTCAAGGATAAGTTGCTTTCCCCACAGGACCATTTTCAGGGAAATGCCACCGGAGGATGGCATTTAGAGGATACGTAAAGGCAAATTCCAGTGACTTCATGAATTGGCCGGCCTGGTGTGTGCCTTTGGGAATGCGGCCCCCGCTCTGAGGCTGGGCCACTTAGAATGCTTCCACCAGAGCAGGTGACATCTAAGAACAGACTGTGCACGCTGGTCGAGAACCTGAGCTCTGGGCTGGGAGTGGGAAGGGTCACGGCTCATCCCGCCCGGGGCCCCACAGGCTCCCTACCAGGTCTCACGGCCAGCGCGGCAGCACAGCGGGCCTGACCCAGCTCGTTGGTGGCGGTGGCTGTGTAACTCCCGGCATCGGCCGCCCGGGCCTCCCGGAGCAGCAAGGTATGCCGCTCTCCTTCAGCCCGGATGAGAAGGCGGCCATCGCTGCGCAACGCAGACCCATCCTTCTGCCAGGACACTGTGAGGAAGGAGCGGAGTGACTGGATGCCATGGCCCACAGCAGTCCACTGGAGCAAATCTCCCCTCACCCCACACAGAGCCCAAACCCTAGGGAATCCTGAGGACTGCCTCCTCACTCACAGAAGCCCAGGCCTGCCCTCTCTCCTCCCAGGGGGTTCTGGGAAAACTCCCCTAACACACACACAGGAGTCCAGCCAGCCCCATGGGGCAGATGTGCCTCCTCCCCTTACCCTCCCTCCGAGGACTGACGGGGGACCTCCCGCTCCCTGTCTCAACCTTAGCCTGGCCCCAGCCCTGGAGCTCACCTTGGGGCGGGGGGTTGGCAGTGATGATACACTTGAGCAGTACATCTGCCCCTGGAGCCGCTACCACATTCTGCAGAGGGATCTCAAACACAGGGGCCTCCAGGGGCTCTTCTCCAGCGGACACATATGAGTCATCTGAAGACTCTGCCGGAGACATGGATGACGAGGTAAGGGGACATGGTCCCTGTGGGGATGACTCAGGGGGACAGGGGATCGTGACAGCCTTGTATCTTAGAAAGCCAAACCCAGAGAGAAGGGCTTCCAGAAGGTGGGGTTTGGGGAACAAGGGCTCTCACTCCTGAATGTCCTGAAACAGGGAGGAAAAGACAGAAGAGAGGTTCTCAAACAGGACAGGGCAGCCAGGACTCCACATTAGCTGGACTTCTCAACTTCAGCCACAGCGACTGTGGTTTCTGGAAGAAGTCTTGCACGTCTTTCCACAAATTAGTCATCAAAGGTGGTAGATCAGGCCCTGTTTTAGGAAGTGCTCTGAGTGCACAAGGTGTTCCCAGCTGCCAAGGAGACCGAGTACAAGCTAATAGCAACCCAAGCCTTAAGCAGTAATACCGCTGTCACAGGACAACATGTGGTAAGTTGCCAAATTAGTGATGCCACCGGATTCAAGAGGGAGCAGCACGTGGGTCCAGCAGCCGTCTGAGACGCCTCACGAATCAGCGTCGATTCTGACCATCCACCAAACAGTAATACTGTACCTACAGTGCACTAAGCTCTGTATGAGTACCAGGAATACAACAAGAAGAAGCAGTCCCTGCTTCCAGGAAGCTTGTACGCACGAATATATCCTCCAACCCCACTGCAGTGGGTCCCTCTACCAGAATGGCCCAACTCTGACATTCTTTAAGCTAAACAAAGCACAGCGTAGGTAGCCAAAAGAGCAGCGAGACTCCCAATCACACTGTTTTCCAGCTCCACAACCTTGGACAAATGATATAACCTCTCTGCGCCTCAGCTCTGTTATCTGCAAGGTGGAGCTGATAAGTAACACTCAACATCTTACACAGCTGACGTACAAATTAAAATAAAACAACATCCCTAAGCTCCCAGTTAATACAACACCTGTATTGTGGTATGCAATAATGTGGCCAATAGGGCAACGGACAGGTACCTAATTATTTTTTAAAACTCTGAGATGGTAATACTTAAATTAAAAATAAATCAACTTTGATAAAGAAAAATACAAGGTGGTAAGTGAAACGAAAGCAACTCTGACGAGGGTCCTGGGAGCAGTGAACACAGGCATCTGGCCTGGGGAAGCAGCAGGGGGTGCGAGTGAGTCAAGGATGGCTTCCTAGGTCTCCATCCAGGAGTGGACCCTGAGTTGATGTTCAGGGTGAGCAGAATTAGGAGCAGGGGCATTCTGGCTGTTGGCCACCATCCACAGGACGACTGGGAGACAACACACAGGCTGGCATGTATCTACGGTCAGCACAGCCACACAAGGAGTCAAGGATGGGAGAGAGGCAGCGAGGTGATAGACCGGGTCAGATCTCAGTGGCCACAGGTGGGTCAGGGGATGGCGCTGGGATGAAAAGGCACAGATGAGAGGTGGCTGGCCCAAAGCTCGCCTGGAACAGGGGCCTGACACATTATTTACTGAGATGGCTTTCCATCTCTTCCCCCACAGAGGAGTGGGGTTTGGAGGTGCTCCTTAGATTCCCAGCAATGCCTCCCACCATGGTTAGGTCCTTGACCCAGCTGGCCATTGGACCCAGGGCACCTGTGGCAGGCATCTGGGCACCTTTCTTTCTTCGGCTCCCCCCAGCCTCCACCAAAACACACTCGCACTCTGCCTCACCAGCAGGCAGATTCCAGCACAAGGACCTTCACAGACCTTCACTCAAACTCGAACCTGGTGCTTTCCCTGTGAAGCCCGCCCTCTCAACCGCCCAGCAGCGTCGCTCTCCCCAAACGTCCTCCCACCCAGGTCTCACTCAGCACCTTCTCAGCCCTCGCCGAGGCCTTACCGAGCTCAGGTGAGGTGGGCCGGGCACGGCGACCTCTGCCCTGGCTGCGGGCCCCTCGGCGGTCCCAGGGCCCCCAAGGACCGTCCTCCTCCGGTCCTCTGCGGAGCCTCTTCTCGGCCTCAGGCCCCGCCCTGTTCTTCTCCAAGGTCTGGGGCACAGCAGTGCTCTCCTGGCCCGGCGTGGCCCAGGGCAGGAAGCGCACGGCCTGCGTTGGGGGCTCCCGCTTCCGACCCGGGGGCGCTCTCGTCCTGGCCTCGGGGGGATCGGTGGCGGCGGGGGGCGGCACGGGACTTCGGCACTCCTGGATGGCTCTGCTCCGGGTCAGCGGGAACTGGTCCCGGCGCCTGACTTCCTGCTGCGGGCCTTCCCCCGGCTCTGTCCTGCCCGCCGGCCCGCGGCTCCTGGGCCTCCCCTGTTCGTCCCCGAGCTTCCCCGTGACGCTCGGAGGGGGTGACTGGGCGGCGGCGGGACTCTCGGCCCGAGGGGTCTTGGGAGTGGAGGGCCGGGAGAAGAGCGGGGGCTCGCCAGGCTCTCGGGGGGACGGGGCCCGCTGCAGCGTGGCGCGCAGGGACTCGTGAGAGCGCACCAGCTCCTCCCGCGACGTGGAGCGGCGGATGCGGCCCAGCTCCTGGGCAAAGCGCAGCTCAAGGTCACAGGCCGGGCTGCGCTGCCGCGTGCGCTCGTCCAGCGAGGCCGCCTTCTGCTGGAACAGGCGGCGGCGCTCGGCCACGCTGCCCCCCGGAGCCCGAAGCTCCTCCTGCGAGGTCCCGGGTGTGCCCCAGGGCGCTCCGCCGTCGGATTTGGGCTGCTCCAGTGAGCGGGCCTTGCGCAGGGGTACCCATGGCCGCAGGGGCGCCGGCGGCGAGTCGCTGCGCTCCAGGCTGCGCCGTCGCTCCTCGAAGAACTGCAGCTTGTCCAGGATGCGGGAGCCGGCACGTACCAGCCTGGGCGAGCGGCCCAGCGCCGACAGGCGGCCAGAGGCCTCGCTCAGTGGTGTCTGGGGCCGGGACTCTGCCGTGCCCGCCAGCGAGGGCCCCGACGACTTGGACTTTTTCCCTCGCTTCTCTTCTGCGGTGGCGTCCTCCGGCAGCACAGGCTCCTGCGTGCGCCGGTGGGGCGATGTGGGGGTGGCGGGGGGCTGGGCGCTGGGTCCCGGCGGGGGCCGCTTACCCACCCGAGGGGACGGTGGGGGCAGCAGCGCGGATTTGGAGGGAGGCGGTAGGGCGGGGCGACGCGGGGCCTCACTGGCCGGCTGAGGCTGAAGATCAGGCTCCTCCCTGTGCAATCCGCTCTGAGGGACGCTGCTGCAGAACCAAGAGGAAGAGGGGTAGAAGATTTAGGGATCTCCCCTCCTAGGCCTTCAGCTCGTCATAGGAATTGGACGGTGGGGCATGCTGGGAAGGCTTGGGGGTGACATGGGTCAGACCCTCGGCCCCCTCCCCCCAAGAGGAAGGCACAGCCATAGCAGGTGCTGGGGAGAGGCTGGCTGCCCTGGCACCAGAAGACTGGTCTGGTGGCTGGGCCCAAGTACAGACTCAGCATCCCGGGCTCTGGCCAGTCCCCTCCCCCCAGCCCCGGAAGCTGGGAAATAGCAAAAACAGAACGGAGCGGTGGGAGAGAAAAGAATGAGCTTAGGACCCAAAGGATGGTGAAGAAAGGCAGGAGGGTTGGATGGGGAGGGGCCCTCTCAGGAATGCAGCCTCCCACTCATTCCTGCCCCCAGCTGGCCCCCGCAGCCCTGCCCATCCTTAGCAGGACATACCCCTTTCACAGTGGCCTCTAGAAGAATAGGCACTAGCCTTCGGGGGGCAACACCCTTATCCCAGGGACTACCTAGCACCTACTCAGACCTAAGCCCCTTGCCAGTGCTGACACAAGGCAGCAGGTGGCAGATGAAGTCCCTGGGGTGGGAGACTAGAATACCCAGGTTCCCATTCTCTTTTATCAATCTGCCCCCATTACAGGCCTTTGACTTCCTCCTGCCTCTGGGAAAATTACCTTGAATCCTTTGAACCCCCTCACCCACCTCCGCCACCTTCCTCCCACCCAGCACAGAAGCTCCCCAAAGGGGTATGCTCCAAAATAACTCAGCTCAGAAATAACTACTGCGTGGGCCTGAAGAGGGGGGTGTGGGAGAAGAGGAAGAGGGAATGAGCTGGTCAGCTCAGAGTACCCCTCTCACCCACAGAGCTTTTGATGCCCAAGAGCTGGGCCTCAGTTTCCCCTATCTGGATTCTTGGGGAACACATCAAACAGAAGGATTGGCAAGGAAAGGAATTGGAGATATTAACATTATACCTGACTCACTGGAGAGAGCTTACTAAAAACTTAGGAAATGGCTCATTGAGTACTCACTGTGTGCCAAAGCGTGGACTAAATATGCTTAAGGTGCACTGAGCCGCTTAATCCTTACAACAATCCTCCGAGATAGGAAGCGTTACTGCTTCCATTTACAGATGAACAAATTGAGGCTTAAAGAGGAAAAGTGCCTTACCAAGGTGACACAGCTAGGAAATGGCTGGTATCAGGACTGAAACCCAGGTGGTCTGACTCCTGAGCCCTTATTCCCTGCAAATGTCTAGGATTCTGAGGGCACAGAAGGGAGGAGAAATAGGGTACCAGCCACAAGCAGAAGTTCTAGCAGGTGCCTGAGTGTACGGATGTTTCAGACTACCTGGGTCAGCCACCCACACTGCAGACCCCACCTCTGACTGCAAGGTGGGGGGGGGGGGGGGAGGATGATGGGTAGAAGAGCAATCCACAGTGTCCTGAGGGAACAGAATCTCAGCCAGCCACCTGCAGGGAGGCAGAGTTTACTATGGGGAAGGGACAGCAGAGAGCAGAGTCCCTGATGAATGGCCTCTGGGAACTGGGTAAGGCATTGGAAAGAAAACGGGGACAGCAGAGGAGGCCTCTTGCTGGCAGTTCTGAGCTCCAGGCCAGCCTCTGTACCACAGACACCGCTAAGGAAATGGGTTCCTCTGAAGTTGCCATAGCAACTCCAGGCTTAGGCTGAGGCCTGGCAAAGGAAGGCAGGGAAGGAAAAAGCGAGTCCAGGGCCCAGGAGTGCCTGGTTAATGCCAACCAGATAAAGCAAGGGAGCCTCCCCTGCCCCAGACCTCTCCCCTGCCTACCGCTAGCCATTCCAACCACCTTCAAAACAGCCTCCCTCCACCAGGCTCCTTCTTCCTCCTCCATGATGGTCCCTCCCCCACACACTCATACCCATCACAAGTTAGGCCCCTCTCAGCTCCCCAAATGTCCCCCAATACCTCTACCATCAGCCACTCCCCTCTTCTACTATAGCACTCCCTCCTGTATCTGCCAGCCCCCAAATCTCTAAAAATGGCTCCAATGCCTCACTCCAAACACCTCCGCTCCTTGCCACCCCCTGCCACGACAACCTTCATCCCTCCCACGCCCCCCCCCCACAGGCATTTCCCACCAGGTCATCACATGCTCCTAGCCTCCATCACTCAGCCCTCTACCTCCACCCCAGCCCCCTGACTCCATCCCTCCCTGCCCACCCCTGCCTCCCACACACCCCACATCCTCCTGCCTTCCCAGGCCCCTGGCCCCATCTACTCCCTGACCACCTCACTCTCTTCTCTCTCCCGGCTGTGCTCTTGCTCCCTTGCTCTCCTGCTCTCTCGGGAGCTGCCTTGCGGAAAGGTTCCGTTCCTCCCAGAAAAAGGCCCACATGGGAACAGGAATGTGCAGAGAGAAGAAAAGGCAGCAGCTGCTGAGACAGCAGGCACGGAGGGGGCCCTGGGGGGGGGGGGGGAATCTGGGGGACAACTGGAGCCTGAATGGGCGAGGTGAGAGAGGGCCCCTGGGAAAGTGGAGATCTTGGAGGGGACGAGGAAGGGACAGAGGGGTCCACGAGACCATGGCGATGGCAGGGGGAAGCCAGGGCCGGTGGGAACAGGAGGCTGTGGGTGGTGACGGCACAGGAGGGAGACGGAAAGTGTGGGAGGACAGAGTAGGTAGCTGGGGCCAGGGTGGAAGCAGGGGCGGTGGAGAAGTGCACAGAGGGATGGATGGTGCAGGGGAGGTGGGGATGAAGGCTGACGGGGTGGTGAGGGGCAGTGCAGGACAGCATGGTGAGGTGGAACAGTGCAGGCCTGGGTGAGGCCATTACTTACACGTGAATCGAGAGCGCCCGTCCTCTGTATAGACTGAATGCGCTGCCATACAGGTCACTGGCCACCGAAAGGCTATCCTCTGACCCCCAGCTTGCGCCCACCAGATTAGCTCGAGACGCCCGTACCAGCGGCTCCACCCCCAGGTGCCGTGGCCCGGCCCCGGTTGCCTGTGCTTGCCTTGGGCTGCCCGGGAGGCGGCGGGTGCCACCCCTGCTGCCCGCTTCCTGCTCCAAGACCGTCTGCCCGCTGCCCCACCAGCTCACTTGCTCCTCTGAGGTGCCTGTCACGGAGGTCGGGGGTGTGTCCAGGGAGGTGCCCACCAGGGTGTCGGAGCCCCCTAGAGAAAGGAGCACGGTGAAGCCCGGGCACCTCTTGTAGGAAGCCCGCCTGCCTGCTCTTAGAGCAGCCCAGATAGCTCACCCGTGGGGGTGCTGAAGTCCCCGTCATCCCGAAGCTCCAGGCGCTGGGTCCCCTGCACATCGCTGATGTCATCCTCGCCCGTCTCCGAGTCTGGAGAAGAAGGGGTCTGTGTGGGCAGGGCCCTCCTCCCTCTGACTCCAACTCTTCCCTGTGTCTCCTCCCGCCTCCCCCCCACCCAGCAGGCTCCATCTTACCACCAGCACCGCTTCCACACCTATCTTCTCCCCTCTTTTGCTCCCCCACATGCCCCTGCCCTTCCTGGGCTGCTCAGGCCAGTCCCGTGGCTTCACCTCTGTGCCCCTGGCTACTCACCCCTGCCTCCCTGGTAGTGCTCTCAAAGCCACCTACCATCCCCCCTCCCAGCCACTTAATGGATTACCAGGGTCTCAGCCCTCCCCTCCTCCCTGGTCAGTGATAGCTTAGGTTCCTGTGCAGCCCCCAAACAACAAGATCCTAGGTTCCAAGGCTCTAAAGTGTGGGTTCCGATACTCCAGGAACAAAGGGGAGTCACCTCAGAGTCGTACTGTCAGGGCACTTGACCAACCGCAGGGCCAGCCTGTCCTCCACCCCAAGCCAGCCGCCGGAACACATCAGGGTGCAGCTGAGGCAGGGTGAGGAGAGGCCAGGATCGGGCAGGGAGAGGGGAGTGGAGGGCTAGGGCAGGAGCCAGTTTCCTACCGTAACTTTGCTTTCTGCAGGAGCGGAAAACTTCGCTTCCATAGGAGCAGCAGGAGAGAGACATGGACAGACTGTTATCAGAGCGTTTGTGGTGTAGGGCGTGGTGGGTAGGCAGGACAGAGGGGGCATGAGGGTACCCAGTGCCCAGAAATGCCCTGTGGGGATGGGGGAGGGGGAGGGAGGCACCTGGAATGGGCAAAGCATCTCTCATCCTGACTGCCTGCAGGCTCCCACTGTGCCCAGCTGGGGAGCACACCTGTTTAGACTGGTTATTCCAACTACCCCAGCAATTCTGTACCCTTGGCACTCTCACTGGTGCTGCCACTGGCCACGCACACACATGTACACACATACATCTGCTGGTGTTGAGCCCAGTCACAGACCCAGGCCCCCCATTAGGGGTTAGGCCCACCCTCCTTAAAATACTTGCGCTGTGCTTTGACCCTTCCTTGCAAACCAATCTCCCCACCTGTTCTGCATCATGATGTGACAGCTACCCTCTTCCTGATCCCTCTCTTCTACTTCTGAGTGGTCCTCAACAATGCCCAGTGGTTAGGCGAGAAGCAAAGTTTCCTGGGCATATTTTTAACTTTCCCAGGTTCTATCAGGTTCTGTGCCTCAGTTTCTCTATGAGTGCTATGACAAGCAGGAGCCACGTGCTGGTTGTCAAAGCATGGCAGTGAGCTCATCACCACTTGGCCCCACAGATGGAGAACCCTGAGCCCAGGCCCATGTTGGGGTGTGCTAGTGAGTCCCCCCCTCCCCCGCCATTGTTAGGTTCTCTCTCAGAGGGTACGGGGCACCTCCTTGAGTGGGTATGGATGTGTACTGGGGGATCCCACATCTCATGGGCTGTCTTCCGGGCCTGGGTGCCTCATGAAGGGACATGGACCAAGAAAAGGAGTGGGCATGGGCTAGAGCAAGGAGCCCATGGTCCACGCACCATGGGTGAGTCGGCCAAAGGCCCGGCGGGAGTGGCCGGTTTTCTGAAAGAGAAAAGCCAGAATGAATTGTTGAGGGGAAGGCTCACTCCTGATGTCCCTTACTTCCCATCGAAACCTCTATATTAAACAGAAACTCGGTCCAGGGGCTGGGGTGGGGCGGGGTGGGGGGGGGGGTAATGCACAGAGACTTAGGGCAGCCAGCTTCCCCAGTAGGGAATGTTTCCACTCTTCCCAGCCTTTCAGCCCTCCCAGCAGGAGCTCCAGGCTGGCTACCCAGCTTGGCTCTGGGGAGGAGCAGAGGAGGAAGAAGAGAGAGGACAGCAAAGCTGTGGGTCAAATGCTGGGACTCTGACAGAGGCTCACAGGACTGGGGACCTGAGCGACAACCCCCCCCCCCCCCGAGATAGAAGCTAGGGGATAAAATAGGAAGCTGACTGAGGTGAAGGAATAAAGGGGGGGGGGGTGGGGGGGTGCTTGGATGACTGGGAGATGGAGGGACGAGGGCACAGATTCCTGCTTGGGGGGTAGGTGGGTGAGGACAGATACCTGAAATAGCTGTCAAGCGGGCGGGGAGGGTGATGGGGGAGCAGAAGGTAAGGTCCCCCAAGGGCCGGAGCCTCACGAATGCAGGAAGGAGGCCCGGGTACGCGGAGGACAGGGCAGGGCTTTGGGAATTTATTGCGCTCGGCGCGGATCCCTGTGCGTTGCTTCCAGGAGCTCGGGAAGATGGAAGGCTCCAGAGTGGGGGGGCTGGGGAAAGCCGGGGCGGGGGGCCGGGGTTGGACCGAGGCGAGAGGGGACGGGGTGGCAAAGAAGCCAGTGGGTGCTCCACGCCGAACTGCGGCGGGGGCCTTCCCGGGGGGTCGCGGGGATTGCGGGCAACTGGGGGTCTGCCCTTCGGCACGGGGAGGGGCCGGCGCGCGCGGCACGCAGTCTGGGGAGCCCCCCACAGCGCGCCCGGCCGCGGCCCTGGGCCGCTGGGTGGGGCGGGCGCGGCCCCGGCGCCCCCTCCCCCGGGGCCCGGCCGCGGTGACCCGCCCTCCCTTGGGGCGCCCAGCCCTGCCCGCCCCTCCCGGCGCCGCCCGCCCCCGGAGCCCTCACCTGGAAACGCTTCTTCACCCACAGCTTCTTCATGGCGGGGGAGGGGGCCGCGCCGGCGGCCGGGCGAGGAGGGGACGGGCGGGGGCGGGGCGGAGTCGGAGGCGGGGCCGGGGGCGAGCGGGGGAGCGGGCGGGAGCCGGCGCCGGTGGCGGTGGCGGAAGGAGCCGCGGGGCCGCTGGAGCCCGGGCGGGGGGAAGGCGGCGGCGGCGGCGGCGGCGGCGGCGGCGGCGTCCAGAGCCCGCCCCTCCCCCGCCAGCCTGCACCCCACCTGGCGCCCCTTCCCAGGCCTGCTCCCCTGCGACCTCCGGGGCGGCGCTCACCTGCCTCCGGTCACCCCCGCCCCGCACCTGCCTCCCGGGCCCTGGGCACATGGGGAAACTGAGGCACAGAATGGGGTGCAGCGGCCCCTATGAGAGTTCGGGCCACCCTCTCATTGGCAGCCCGACGCGGTCTCCACGCCACCCCCACTCGCGTCCCGCGGGGCCGCTCTGGAAGGTCAGCCGCATCTCGACTTGCTCACTCCACAAACATGCGCACACTCCACTGTGCCAGGCAGTACCGAACTCGTCACCGCGGGAACACGCCGCAGGGCCACAGCGCCGGGCGGGGGCGTCTAGGTCGCACACTGGGTAAAAGTCCTGGTGGGTGGGGGCTCCGTGCTGCCATGGACCGAGACTAAAAACCCTCTGGCTCCTCAGGAGAGCCAGAGAGGACCCTAGAGTCTCTTGATGGTAGGTACTCTGTCCCTACCCCGTGGCGCATACACACACACACACACACACACACACACACACACACACGCTAAGGTGCCCAGAGATACTATTATTCACAAATAGGACCCATTTTCTCATTCATAGGTGAGTGTACTCCCAGGCTTCCTTTGTCCTTCTCCCATTCAGAACCATGCACACTCTGCCTACACAAAACTCAACCCTTCCTTCCCCCCACCCAGCAATCATTATAACTAAGTTTCTTAAGCATTTACTAAGTGCCAGGCACTTTATAAATGTTACCTCATTGACAACAACCCCTTATGGACATTTAACAGGCTCCATTTAACTGACAAGTGACTAAGGCTCAGAGAAGTCCTATCACTTAGCCAAAGCCATACAGGTTCTGTGTCACCCTGTCCTCTAGATCCAAATCCCCACCCCAGCATACACAAGTAGTGCCATTCCTGGCTTCTGAGCTGTGACTACAAAGTCATCTTCATTAACAATTACTGCATGCTTAGTATGTACTGAGCATTGTGCTAAGCACTTTTACATGAATCAATTCATTTAAGCTTTACAATGAGAGGCAGGACTGAGGCAGAGAGAGGTTATTTGCCCAAGGTCACACAGCCAATCACCGGGGGAGCCAGGATTCTAACCCAAGCACTGTGACCGAGTTATTGACCACTATGCAATAAAGCCTCACATGCTAATAAGTCAGTATGTTCCCTAACTTTATTTCTTTAAAACAGGGGTCCAAAATAAATACACAGCCAACTGATGAGTTTTGTTTAGCCTGCACTCTTATTTTAGGTGGGGCATGGACCTTCAAGTTCAGCCCCTGACGACAATACCTCTCTGTTATCAATTTCTACTGGGCTTCTGAAGTTATTTGAATTTATGGACCTTTTTTTTTTTTTTTAGTTTAAAGTCATGTCTTGTACATTCTGGGTGCACACAGGTGGTCCTGTTTCCCAGAACCCCAAAGGCAAATGTCGCATGTACAGGCATGTGCATGGGGATGTACACTCAGAGCATACACGTGTGCGTCCATATCGGTTCCAGTCAGAGCACCCTGGACACCCACAGGCGCTTTCCCTGCCCACCCCCAAACACACCCACTCACAGATGGGGAAGCTGAGTGAGGAGAGGGGGTAACTTGAGCCCCTGTTCCCCAGGAGAATCCGAGGGGCTGGCACATTCCATAGCAAAAATAACCAATGGACAGCGGGCGTGAGTGACGGGACAGCTGGGCCGAGGACAGGCCTGTGGGATTCTGTGTTCCTGTTCTGGGTCTGCACTGCTCACCCCCACAGGGCTGGCCTGCGATAGGCTTGCAGGGTGGGCCACCCCCAGCTGGCCCTAGATTGCCCCATTTTCCCCTCCATGGCTGGACAGGTGTGCCCCTTTGTCATTTCCCCAAACCCAGACTTCCAATTCCCACACTGCTAGCATTTCCCCTTCCAAAGAAAGCCCAGCTCATCATGCCATGCCCGATCTCTCACACGGACCCTCCTCAGAGCCAGATGCACCCACTCCCCTCCTCCTTGCCTCTTCTCTTTCCTTCCTGGAAGGTCCAATTTCTTCCTTCCCTCCTTTTGCTTACCCTGCTCTGCATTTCTGACATACTATAATATTTTTGCTTATTTATTGTGTTGATTGCATATCGTCTGTCTCCCCTCACTAGGATGTAATCTCTAGGACAGAAACTTGGGGGTTTCCCCTCCTCTCATGTAGCCCAAGCACCTGAAACAGTGCCTGGCCCACAGTAGACACTCGATAAAATGAGAGGGGAGGGCAGAGCTGGGGATGGTGGGGATAGGGATGGTAAAGCTTCCTGGAACAGCTCATTCATCGAGCCCTCCTCCCTCCTCTGTCCAGACCCAGACCCTTTCCTAAGAAATAGCTGGAGCAATGGCCATTTCAAGTTCCACTCAGGATCTTCCCAGGAGAGCCTTCCCTGGCTTCAGGAAAGTTTTCCTGCATGGGCTTTGGCTACTTTGGGGCTTCTCTGCTCCTGTCTCTCTTTTATCCCAGGGCTCCTCACTGCTGCCACTCTGGCTCCTCCTCCCCTACCTGATGAGGCCTGGACATGAATGGATGGCGACACTCTCCCCACCCATTCCCAACTCCATACTAGTCTCCTCCTGGCTTTTCATCCAGACATTCCAAATTCCTGGTGAAAAAGAGTACTGCAGAATATTCCTCAACACAGGTTCTGGTGTATTCCCACCTTTTCCTTGCTGAACAAGCCCTCTCTCCCTGTCTCTACCTCTCCTCTCCATGCTCTCAAGTCCCAGCATGGTCCACTCCTATCTGTTGACCTTTGGCCCTTCTGATTGAAACCAGAGTCTTCCAGACTCCAGCTACACAACATGCAACTAACAGGGTAAGCACTGTCAGCTTGCCCCCTCTCTCGGCTGTGCCTTGTCCTCCTTACCCCTTGCCCTTTAAGCCTCCACCTCCAACCACACATGTCCCAAGCTTCGAGGGTGGTGCTTGTTCTGGTCACTTGATTTGCACATAGCTCCACAACCCAGTCATGAAAGAGAATGCCCACCTATCTTGGACCAGCTACGGGCCAGAAGATGGCTTTGGGGATATGGTTGGGAGAAGGATGGTTAGTGATGATAGATCCTTGCCTTTAGTCTTCCCACGCTTCTCTTCCTGAGGACAGGCAACGTGGACCTGAACCCAAAGACCTGGCTTTCAGATCTGGCTCTGACACCTCTCTTAGGCATGTGACCTTGAGTCAATTCCCTCTTGGAACGCCAGTTTTCTTGTATGTGTAACCATCACAACAGTAATCTAGGCTTAGAAGATTAAATAATGGAATGATAGAGGGTTCTGTACACATGCTAAGGATTCTACAGGTAGCCTGCATGTCTGCCATCTTCACTATTCCTGGTCTTTCCTCATTTCTACACCCCAAATCCCACTCTCTTGTGTCCCATCCTCCAAACTCTCCAGCCTGTGGCCCACTTGTCTTCTTAAGGCCTCAGTCTCCCCAAGCCATGCCAATATGCCTCCATGCTTGAGCTAACATCTCAGGAGGAGTGCCAGGAGCCTTAGCATCACCCTGTCTTCCGGAGCCAGACAGCAATCCCAGCCAGGAAACTGCCTCCTTCTTCTGCAGCCAGGTCCTGGCTTGGCTTCCTCGAGAACCCTGAAGTCCTCCTGCTGTCGATCCCCACCAAGAAAAGTTTTCCATGAGTAAGTCTGAGCAATGCTGAGCTGCTGGCCCAGCTGCCTCTGACCAAGACCTGTAACTGCAGGGACTGGCAGTGGGGGTGGGGGGCAGGGGGCAGGGGTGGGGTGGAGGGGACTGGGCAATAGGAGGAGGAGGAAGCCAGACTCATGCAGTCAGTCCCCCACCACCACCAAGCAAAGCCCTGCCCTCCCCCAAATCATGTGAAAGGGGCATAGTAGTTAGTTAAGCACCTAGTTCTTCGCAGCGAATCAGATCCCCCCCCAAAATCCAGCTGAGCCACCTTCTATCTGTATAAGACATGACATTTAATCCTCTCCACCAGCTCCCCCAGGATTGCTATGGGACTTCAATTATATATCAACAGATATGATAATGTGTCACCTGCCATGCAGTACTGTGGAGCTCTTCATAACATTACAGATTACCACCAAGAATAATTACCAACTGATAATAATTATAAGACTGGTCTTGGGGTAGGGGCGCCTGGGTGGCTCAGTAGGTTGAGGGTCTGACTCTTGATTTCGGCTCAGGTCATGATCTCAGCGTTGTGAGGTCGAGCCCTGCATGGAGCTCTGTGCTGAGCAGGGAGCCGGCTTAAGATTCTCTCTCTCTCCCTCTGCCTCTCTCTCATAAATAAATAAATAAATAAATAAATAAATAAATAAATAATAAGACTGGTCTTGGGGTAAAGATTTTGCCCGTAGGAAAAAGCTCTCAAATGTGACTTATGACTTGCTGCAGCCCACTCCTTTTTGTTTTAACATAACTGTCAAAAGGCCCCAAGTCCAGTCCCCGGGGCACCTAGGGTCCTTTCCTACCCCACGCCTCTCAAACGTGCTGTTCCACCAGCGCAGCCTGGAGACCATCCTCCTGGCCTCTATCTAGATACGCCCCGCCAGCATTCAGCCCTGCCAACCATGCTACCCAGTTTACAGAGGGACTGAGGAAACACATCTTGCAGGAGGGCTCTAGCACCCTGTCATTCTCCCCACTCTGGGGAACCAGAGCAGGCTAGAAGGCTCTCCTCTGAAAGAGAAGGTCTGGGCTACTCCCCATACAATGGACAGCTGCCCTCCCTTTCTCTTTCTCTCTCCTACCTCCAGAACTCCTTGGGTGGTAAAAAGCCCCCAAGGTGGAAACCAGGAGGAATGGGCTCTTAGCTCTGGGGTGGCTATAACTAGCAATATTTTTCTGGCAGATCTTTCTCCACTCTGGACTACAGTGTCCTCGCCTACAAAAGGAAGTATTTGGAGCTACTGTTCTCTGTGGTCATTTCAACTTGAAACAAATATGGCACTCCTCAGTGCTTCCTTTCCCCTCCCTAAAATCTCTCTCCCCCAGACTGTATTCTCACCAACCTATCTATCATGCACTTCGGTTTATGTTCTGTTTTCGGTCCCCTTTGCCCCAAGGGGACCAGATCCCCAAGGACTCCGATCCTCCCCCAGTTCAGAGCACTACCAGGATCGTCTTCTTCCCTGACTTCTGCGCCTGGCCAAGTACAAGGCTAATCAAGAGAAGCCAGCCTTGACCCTCTCTGTCCCAGGCTTGGCCACAGGAAGTCGGAGGAACCAGTTGTTGAAGACGGTGGGGGTGAGCAGGGTGGCACGCAGGAGAGAGGGGGGATGCTGACAGAGGGAGGTTGAGCCCCTGCTCCATCTTCCGACACGCTGTAACTCAGAGTCAGCTACCGAGGTCCCCCATCCTTGTGCCTCCTCCTTGTGTCTACCCAAGGGTGCACCCCTACACAACACCACCCAGCTGGAATGAGAATTCCCTGTTGAAGATGCCTGGGACACACTCAGTGATCAGTGATCCCCACGCTCTTTGCCATCTCCCCAACTCCAGCCTACTTCCCCAGGATTCTGGTTCTGTCTGCAGAGAAGAACTGGCTGGCTTAGGGGCTGAGAAAGTTAAGGAAACCCAGACACTGACCCCGGGAGAGTCCGCCCTGGCCTGCCCCCCACACCAGCCCCAGCAGGACCCTGAGGACCAGGCCCAATCTCGGTCCCCTCCCTTCTGCCTCAGATTGACATCTGTCCCTTCACACACGAGCCTGGCACTCTACCCCCACATGGGCAGGGGCCCAAGCACAGGCCTGAGCATCCTCTTTCCACACCCTCTGAACCTCAGGTAGACATACATGGCCGATTGGCTTTCCATCCCAATTCCACAAACCCCCATCCCTCAACTGCTTGTGCCACCAGACCCCTCCACGGCCCGCATAGGTACACACGCACATGCACGTGCACACCCTTGCATGTGGATTCTCAAGCACCCTCCTCCCTGCACACCTGGAGCCCCCAGACCTAGCTTCACTCTCTGATGCTCTGTACTCTGTTCATAATTGTCTACCCACTGGCTTCTTCTAACTAGCCTGGTGCCCGTTACACCAACCCTCCCCAGCAACGGACTGTGAGGAGCTCTGACCCATCCCTTCACATCGCAGTGGGACCTGGGGAGCCCGCCCCTCTTTCAGACATGTGCACACCTGTCAGGGGTCCCAGGTCTAAGTTATCTGAGCTGATGAAGACGATTTTTCCCCAGGAGGACTCTCTTTACTGGAAACTAGGAGGGCTTTCACTATGGAAGTCCCAGAGAGGCCTGAGTGGGGCTCAGGTTTTGCTTAGCAAATGCTGACCCTTGACCTCTGACCTTCCTGTGGGGGAAACCTCTCTACTCTGACACCCCTTTCCCCCCAGCACACACTTTCCTCTTGATGGGCACTTCTGGGTCAGCACAGCTAAGAAGCCCGAGCACCTGGGAAGAGACCTGGGTGCACCGGGACCTCCCCACGTTGCCTGGCAGTCCTTGTCCGGCTCCGAGCACCCCTCCCCACCGGGCACCCCCGCCTCCCCATTACCTCCGACCTCCAGCACCGTGAGGACAGCCTCACAGGAGGCCTGGCCCCGCTCGTTCTGGGCCCTGCAGCTGTACACGCCGGCGTCCTGCGCCCTGCAGCTCCGCAGCCACAGGCAGCTGGGCTCAGGGGCCTGTGGGGGCAGGGGCTGCCCGTCCCGGAACCAGCTGAGGCTGGGCTGGGGCGTCCCGCTCACCGCCACCCGCAGCCGCACGTCGCTGCCTGCCAACACCGCCGCGTCCTTCAGGGGCCGCAGGAAGACCGGCGCCCCGGCCGCCGCCCCTCCGCCGGCCCCCACCTTGGCTCGCTTCGGGGGCACCCCGGGGCTGGGGGGTGCCCTCATGCCCGCGTCCCCGCCTCGCGTGCCCCGGGCTTTCTGCATGGCCTCTGCGAGCTGGGCTGGGGAGAACGCTGGAACCGGACGGCCACGGGGGGCACCCGGGGGATGGTGCCCTGGGAGACGAGTCCTGGGGGGCCGGCGCCCTGCCTTCCTGCCGCCCGCCCGCCTTCGGCCTGTGTTACCCAGAAGGTCACCAGGGCGGCCGGCCGGTTGCGCCTCGGGGGCTATTTTTAGGCCCCCCGGCTCGGGTTGCGAGGGAGCAGTGGAGGGAGGGGGCAGCAGAGGAGGGGACTTGGACTCCAGACTGCCCCTTCCCTCTCTCCAGGAGCCCCTATCTCCAACACCAGCTTAAATGGGGGCCCTGATGACTGGTTCCAGGCCCCATCCCCCATGGTGCACCGCCCCCCGGCCCACTCAGGAGTCTGGAGTCCGATTACCTCTGGGCTCATCACATTGCCCTTCCTTCCACCCTCCCCTGGTGCTGCTGATTCCCAGCTGGGGGAGAGGGAGAGGAGGTCCTGGATGACATGTCTAAGAGGCAGATGGGGAAGCAGGCCGCAGCGGAGGTGAGTAGACAGCCAGGAAGAAGGACCAGTGGCCACCCCCAGCCTCCATGCCAGCCTGGTGAACAGTAAGCCCAGGAACAGGGAGTCAGTGGATTCAGGCTCCCAGCTGGTCCTGCCCTAACTTGCGGGCTGGTACTGAAGCTCTCTCAACCCCCAAGTCCTCATCTGTTAAAAATGGGTAGTTGAATAGGGGTTGCAACAGGCAGAGAAGGGTGGAAGGATGTTCCAGGCAGAGGGAACAGCATGACCTAAATCAGAGCAAGCTGAAAGTAGATGACATGTTCTAAGAGTCAGAGGAGTTTGGAGACATTGAACTGCAGTGGGGTGGGGTGAGTGGAGGTTTTGCTTGCAAGGTCTGTATCCTGATGGCAGTGGGGCGCTGCTACAGGGTGTTACACAGCAGGATAACATGGTCAGAGCTGTGTTTTAGAAGGATCCCTCTTGGCAGCCATGGTGCTCAGGGTGAGTCGGAGTTGATGGGAGAGCTGGAGGTCAGTTACAGCGTGGTTCTCAAAGTATGGCACCTGTTGAAAGTACAGACTCTCAGTCCCCACCCCCAGAGACCAAGGTGCATCGGGGGTGCTGGGAGGGTCCAGGAATCTGCACATTTAACAAGTGGCCCAGGTGACTCAGATGCATCTAAGGGTTGCACTTTGACAAACATCAAGATGGGACATTACGGTCTTAAAAGTTCAAGTGAGACTTTTGCAACGGAACAGTTCATATGCTGACTGGTGGTAGCCACATGAATCTACATATGTGATAAAATTGCATGCACACACACACACACTAATGAGTGCATGGAACACTGGTAAAATGTCAAGAAAGTGGGTGGCAATTTCCTGGTTGTGACATTGTACTGTAGTGATGCAACACGGAGCCATTGGGGATCGCCAAGTGAAGTATCTTTCTGTATTGTTTCTTAGAATCTCATGTGAATCTACAGTTATCTTGAAATAAAAAGTTAAACAAAAGTTCAGGTGACAGACCCAGGCCTGAACTTGAGCCTCGAGGAGTGAAGCCTGGGAGGGCAGAGAGGAGCCCGAGGAGGAGCCCTGAGTCATTCTGAGATGCAGAAAGTTACTCTCAATGTCACCTCACCCCCCACCCTCACTCGGGAAGACCAAAGTCAAAGTGTGCTTGTGCATGTGAATGCAGAGGGTACAGAAGAGACAATTTAAGCACTGAATTATGTCCACAGGGATTAAGAGCCTTGAGGAATGAAATTTCTTTGTTGTTTGCATGCATTAGAGCTTACTCTTTGTGCTGTTCAGTTCTTTGGGTTTTGACGAATGCACAGAATTGTGCATCCTCTACCTCAGGACCATACAGAACATCACCCTAAATATTTGCCTGAATATCCCTTTTGTGCTCAACCACATCCCCTCCGCCGATCCCTGGAAGCCATTGATAATGAAGTATTAAACATGAATGTAATTCTAAAAAGATAAAAGTGGGGGGGGCGGGGCGGGAGGCTTCACAAGCAGATGGAACATCAAGAACAAAGAACTAGAGGGACGCCTGGGTGGCTCAGTCGGTTAAGCGTCCCACTTCAGCTCAGGTCATGATCTCACGGTTCATAGTTCGAGCCCTGCGTCAGGCTCTGTGCTGCCAGCTCAGAGCCTGGAGCCTCCCTCTCTCTCTCTGCCGCTCCCCATCTTGAGTGCTCTCTCCCTCTCTCTCTCTCAAAAATAAACATTAAAAAAACAAAAGAGGGGCGCCTGGGTGGCGCAGTCGGTTAAGTGTCCGACTTCAGCCAGGTCACGATCTCACGGTCCATGAGTTCGAGCCCCGCGTCAGGCTCTGGGCTGATGGCTCAGAGCCTGGAGCCTGTTTCCGATTCTGTGTCTCCCTCTCTCTCTGCCCCTCCCCCGTTCATGCTCTGTCTCTCTCTGTCCCAAAAATAAATAAACGTTGAAAAAAAAAAAAACCCAGTAAATCCAAAGCCACCTAGCACTAGACCTCAACAACTCGCTCAGAATGCATGCAGTTAGGTGGTCTGTAAATGTTGACTGGGTGGTTGGTTGGTTGGTCAGTTGGTTGAATAAATGAACTGTGTGGTCTTGAGTAAGTCACTTAATGTCATAGAGGTTTAGTTTCTTCATCTATAAAATGGGGTAGCCCAACTCAGGATTTATTCGTTCATTCAACAAACATTCTTGAGTTCCTATTCTGTGCTTGGCACTGTCCTAGGCAGTAGGGATATAGCAGTGGACAAAAAAGACAAGGATTCCTGCCCTGCGGGGGAAATGGAGCAGGGCAAGGGAGATGGGAGCGTGGTGGGGCTTGAACTTTCGAATAGGGTGGTTGGAGGCTCACTGGGAATAATTGAGCCAATCTTAAAGGAGTGAGGAAACAAAAGGTGTGGATATCTGGATAGGACTGCTTCTGGCAGAGGGGGGAGCGTGCCTGGTAGGCTCCAAGCAGAGCCAGGGGCCAGTGGGGCTGGAGGGAGTGGTAGGGAGGGTAGAGGGACATGAGGTCAGTTGGGTAGCAGGGGCCAGACAGCAAGCACCTCGTAGGCCATGGCACTTTTATTCTTAGCGAAAACGGGAAGTCATCTCGGAGGATTTTGAGCTGAGGAATTACATGATCTGACTTAGGTTGTTGTGATGGCTTTAAATTATTATATTAAATATTAAAATGAATATTAACTATTTAACAGGGCCTGGCGCAGGGCCTGGAACATGGCTTGTGTATCTCCTGGCAGAAGGTCCATAAGGGGGGGCATTCATTGATGTGTGCTCAGGGGTGTGTGGGCCCCGTAGGGAGGGCACAGGCCCGTGTGAGTCACTGGTGCCCTCTCCTGGAGGAGCCCGTACTAGCCGTGCCGGTCAGAGGCCAGCAGGTTCTGGCCAGGCCCACCACCCGGAGCAGCTGGCTACAAGGCGCTCATCTGTCCCTCAGAATGGGCCCCATAGTGCTCTGCGGCCTGGCGCCGGGCTGGGTGTGTGCTGCCAGTCTGCCTTGCCTTGCGATCACAAGCCTATGGTGTCATGGAAAGAGATCTGGACTCCGGAGGCCAAGGAGCCTGGAGCCTGGTCCTCCTGTGCCGTGGAGATGCTGTGTGACCTTGCCAGTTCACCCCACCTCTCTGGGCCGTGGGGAGTTTCCTCTGGAACGTAAGGATGCACCATGTGCCTGGCACACAGCAAAAGGTCAATAAATGTTGGTTGGATCAGTGAATGAAGTGGGGGCCATCAGCCTTCCCAGTAAATATTTAATTTAGAGAAATGTAAATAAAAGTGCTCGGTGGGTATTCATTCAACAAGTACTTAAATATTTAATGAACACCTTCTATGGAGCAAGCAAGCACTCTCCCAGGCACCAGGGGAACAGTGGTGAGGAAAATGATGAACCGCCCCCCCACCTTGGTTAGCTGACATTCAGGTGCTGGACCGGAGGCCATTGATGTATTTGCATAAGTGTCCTGGGCCACCAGGTGAGAGGAGGGAGATGGAGGCGTAATTGGGTAGAAGGTGCTGTCTCAGGGGCAGGGGGAGGAGGAGGGTAGTCAGAATGGACAGAGAGGGCAGGACAGTGTCCGCTGAGCCCTCAGTTCCTGGCCCAGGAACATATTTGTCTTTATAGTCCTTCCTACCTCACCCCTCAGGTGGCGTCTGAGTTGGTCTAGAACAGGTCCCCTGGGTCTAATGTGAAGCTAGTCAGCCCTCCATGGGCTCTCTTATTTCATGATGTTCAGAGTCTTACAGGAGAAGATACCAGAGTGCCCCAAGGAAAAGGGAGATTTTTTGCCATAGAGGTGATGGGGTGCATATATATGACCACATGGAACCCAGATCTTTTTTTGGAGGGCTTGTTTTGTCCATTCTTTGGGAGCACCACATCCATGTCCCCTGCCCTAGAGTCCCTGTATCACTGTCCAACTCCCAAAGAGATAGGCAAAGCAGAGGACTTAGAACCAGAGGATTTCTATTTAGGTTTTTTGCTGTTTTTAAAGATTTTATTTTCAAGTAATCTCTGCACCCAACGTGAGACTCGAACTCACAACCCCAAGATCAAGAGTCAGACGATCTACCGACTGAGCCAGGCAGGCGCCCTGAACCAGAGGACTTCTAGGCCCAGGAAGGCTCTGCTCAGAGAATGCTTCCCCGCTGGGGACACAGGGTGGGTCTGGACTTCTCTCTTCTCTGAGGACAAGTGGGTAGTAGTTACCGGAGACAGAAGTGTGCCAAGGAGGAGGACTTTCTGACTTGCAGAGCTATCCCAGCTAGAAGGGGTCACCATGCAGGTAGTATGTTCTCTGACACCAGAGATATTCAAGCAGAGCTTGACGACCGCTCATCAAGGTGCTGGGGCGAGGCTGGGGAGGGGACTCCTGTATTGTGGGGGTCACTGCCTCAGGGACTTGGGGTCTGACTATAAGAGTCAAAGATGCCTAGACTCTCTCCACTTTAGTGACTAGTCTACACCTACCCTTTTTTTGGAGGGTAGGGATGCCTCTAAGACCTCCCCTGACCTATGTGTCCCTTTAGCCTTTGTGGGGTAGATGAGTGAACATACTCACTTAGGGGAAAGAAGAAATTGCTGAGAGGCTCCTGAAATCACTCACAGATACACACACTACCTCTTATCCACCTGAGCCTAGCCTCACCCAAGCATGTCTCTCACAGAGAAACTAATTCAGACTCCAGGGCCCCCACCAGGCTCAGGGATGAGAAGCCCCTCACCCATCCCTCCTCCTGTATCCCAGGATGGGGACACTGTAAACGCTACTCCTGACTTCATTTGGAATTTCACTACGGGTTGATTGGGGTAGTTCTGGGGTCCGCAGGGTTCATCCCACTAGATCACTGGGGGGAAAGAAATGACCATGAGTCACCAGTGACAGAGGGTGGGGACCTGGGTGTGCCCACGGTGCTCCCAGGGCAAAGACAGAGAATGGAGCCTTCTTATAGGGAGGGGCTACACAACCCAGAGGGAAGGGGCAACTCATGAGGGAGGGTGGCATCCAAGGAGAAGAAGAATGATAGAGACACCAGAAAGGCTCTGGAAGTTTCTGGAAAAAGCCAGTTAGGAGAGTCAGCCTAGAGACCTTAAGACTAAAACCCTATTAGGTTTTTTTTTTTTTTTTTCCCTTACAGACTGTGCCTGAGTTTACCACATTTGTGATCTCTATCCTCTTCTCCTCTCTTATAAAGAGTAATCTCTTAAATCTGTGAGGACTAACTTGAAGGTTGAGGCCTATACGGATCCATCAGGCTTCCTAAATCTTAGGTCCATCTGGAATTTTTTGGAAGGAATAAAAAGAGACAGGCTTCACTCCTGCCCCAATGGCTGCCCAATGACCCCTAAGCCTATATATTCTCCCACAGAAACCTTTAACACATCTGTGTTAATATTTTATTCTAGGACTTCCTAATGCTTTTTCATATGTCCTACACTCCCCTCTCCTATGCTTACCAAATTGTCCCCAAATTTCCCTTTGGTATTTTCACTGAGATTGCATTGCATTGAAATTATAAATTAATGTAGGGTGAATTGACATCTTTAGAATGTTGAGACTTCTTCTCCAAGTACAAGATAAAGCTTTCCATTTTTCTTAACATTGTTTTTGTTCCTGAATCAGCCCTTGTTCATCGAAGGTGCTCAGGCAGGTTTAATGGGAGGAGGCTGTGAACTTCTTTGGGGAAGGGAATAGGGGAGTTCTACTTCAGGGCTGGTCTGTGTCCTTCAGGAAGAGCAGCAGGTGGTGTCCCTGGGGCCCTGATCATCTGGAAGTGGGGTAGGGGGCCCAAAGGCAGCAGCTCAGGAATTGGGGCCTAACAGGAGGTATTCAAGGGTCCCTTTAAAAAGTCTCCTGCCCAACCCCCCTCCACCACTCACTACATGCACACAGCAAGGCTGGGAAGTTCTGGGAACAGTAGGGGTGACAGGCCCTGGGGGACAGTCTGACTGGGCAGGAGGGCAGCGCACAATCCATCTCAAGGGGCGTGCGACAGGGCCCTGGGGGCCCCCAGAGGCAACCAGGCAGTCAACACAGCCAGGACATGCTAGGCTTGTGCTTCCTTTTTATTGTTTCTGTCCAGAGCCCCTGCTGCAGGGGAGGGGCAGGTATGGAGGGGGGCACCCCTCCCCCTGCCTGAGACCGCTCTCTGCCTCTCTCCTCTCCTCTCCTCTCCAGCATCTCGCCCACCCTCTCTCTTTCTGAATCTCCTGCTCCCACATCTGGCACCTTCGGGGGTTCCCTCTTGCAGCCCCTGCTTTCTAAGCCCACTGTGGGAAAGGAAGGGGCCATGGGGTCAGTTTCAAGCCCCCATTCCCACAGGGGCTAGTCTCCCAGTCACCTGCCCGGCTTGTTGGGGAGGCTGCCCTTTCTCTCTGACCCAGGCTAGGGAGTAGGGAGTAGGCATGTCCATAGGTTCCATCCTGATCACATGGGGTCTCAACACCCTGCTCTGGAGCCCTCTCCAAAGCCAGAGGCTAGAGCCTGAGGTCACAGAGGTAGGAGGGGCAGGGGCACTGCTCTGCCTTGGCTCCATCCTGGCCCTGCCCAGCACACCCTGAGGGCAGCCAGGAGCCAGGCTCACTCATCTCCAACATCCAGGACTCACACAGCTGGGGCTGCCTGTGCCTGGGCAGGGGTGAGCCATGTCCCCTGTAGGGGCCATGAGCAGTGGTCGGTGAGCAGTGGTCAGAGGCTGTGAGGGGAGCACTGTGGCTGGGTGTGGTGACCTGGGATGGAAGGAGGCTGGCTTCAGGAGGCAGTGAGGACAGGGGCGAGGATGGTCTCTGATGGCAGAGGGGTCTCTGGCTTTAGAGCACCTCATGTTGCTGCTGTGTGGCCTCACTGACGACCTGGGGAAGAAGAGAAGCCCAGTGCAAACCAGTGCTGGCAGGAGAATGGAGCCCCAGTCCTGGGTTGCCCCCCAACTCCAGTGCAGCAGGACCCCCTCTCCTTCCAGGTAGAGGCTTGAACCAGCACAGTTGGTGGAAGGCACCTGGCTGACAACCTCCCAGACATACCCCATAGCCCCCCCTCCATGGGTAAGGGGACCAGGCAGATGGCTCACCTCCCCATCCCGGGTCTCGATGGTCTTGATCATCACTGTCTTCTTGGTATGGACCTCAGAACCCCTTTGCTCAGGGCTTGTTTCTGTAATAGATCCAACCACATAATCAGCCTGACCAAGTCCAGGCCTGGGCCACTCCAGGGACTAGAAGTTCATCCCTGGTTCCATGGGATGGAGCCCAGAAGTCTCCTCCCCCTTCAAGATGGGCCTGTTACTTCTTCAGCAAGACTTCATAACCTGTCCTTGAGCCCAGCATCCAGCAGCGGGCTCTGCAGACACTGGGGCCAATCCCATGGCCGGGAAGGGCTCAGAAGCCAACAGATGTGCTCCAGCCATGGGCTGACTTAGAAGGGTGGGGGGCCCCTGAGGCCCCAGACCACCCAACATTCCCATTCTTCACACACCTCTTTGCTCCCTCTCTACCACTGGGTTCCAACACAGCCCTGCATGAATTTGTACCCGGAAAGAACCCCAACCCCAGCGTCAAGACACTCTTTTGGAGGACCTCATTGCACCCAGCCCCCTTTCAGACTCCAGATGAGTAAACTGTGTCTTAATGAAAGAGACAGACAGAGAAGTCAGCTACTGATTCATCGTGCTGGTGGCCAGTCACTTGCCCCTCTACGCCCCAGTGTCTTCACTGTGAAACAGTAACAATGATACTTGCACTGTCATGGCCACAGAACCATTGGTTTGAAAAAGCATTAAGTAGTTTCAGTTGCAAGGCTTACGCTCGGGTGTCTGCATAAACTACCAACTGAAAAAAGAGGTTCTGAGTTTTACAGGGCAGGTCAAATTTAGGTCCTGAGTATTCTGAGTTTGGTGTTCATGAATCTCCTTAGCGAGCAACCAGCCTGTGATGAACGTTGTAACTCGGTGGGGCACGGCATGTATTTTTCCCGATGGAAATGAACATCGAAGATATAAAAGGTTTGATCTAGGAAAGGCGATCCTGCCAAGGACTCCGACTTGCTTTCCTAATGTATCATTGAAGCGCGTTTTTCTGCTCTCTGGGGCTGGAAAGCCACTCGATCTGCATATTACTAATGTCAGAATGGCAGAATGCCCTAGGAGCTCGTTCTTTTAATTGTTTGGCTTTGCTAAGGTTTGGCTCCATTTTTTGCAAACATGCATCCAACATCTTGCTCCAGCAAACTGGAGGTGTTCAACAAGGAGCCGGGGGTGGGAGTGGGAGTGGTAGGGGATGCTTGGCAATTTGCCAAACAGACACTGGCTGGGGGGTGCCTTGTAGCCCAGGGTGTATGGTTCTAGATGCTTCTGCTGCCAGACCCCCAAGGACACCCCTGGTACCTTCAGAGTTTGGGTATATTGGGAACATCTTGCTGTCAGACGGTGCCTCTCCGTAACTTCCCTCACCCACCTGCAGCAGCCCCCTTTCTCTTTCCCAGACCCCAGCCCTGTCCCCACGGCTCCATCTTCCCTTCCTGGCTGGCCTCGGGCAGTGCCCATGCCGGACGCCTGCCCCTGCCACCCAGCATCCACTGACCAACAGGCACTCACCTCGGAAGTTGAGAGCAGAGAAGGTCTGGATGGGGATGTTGATCCTGAAAGGGGAGAGACCAAGCCCCCAAAGGGTTAGGGCCCTCCATCTCTCCCTGTGACACCCCCCCCCCCACCAAAGCTTGCCCAGGCCCCCTCTAAAGACCATTGTCAGCTGTCCCTGTCTCATTGACCTTAACACTCCCACCTTCATGCTACTAAGGGCATGGGGTCAAAGGTCAACTGCAGCTATCCCAGGAACTGTTCCTTCTGGAAGGATCACTCATTCCATCCCTGACTTGCTGGCCTCACATCAGTACTCCCAACCCCACTGCCCTTTCCAGTTCACCAGGATTTCCTTCTTCAGGCACTGCAGGGTTATCGATAGCAGCGGTGGGCAACATCCATCATGTATGCCCACCCTCCAGCCAGGCTGGGAACCTCCAGCCCACCCACGGGAGGGCAAGTGCCAGCATAAATGCCATCCCCATTTATGCCTAGTGCTGGGAGAATGCAACATTTGAGAATGCAACTTGAGCCACCTTAAAAGGTCATTATAGGTACATGTAATTCTATGAAATCTGAAATCTCTCTATGTGCAGTCTATCTAATCATGTCTGCTGATTTTTTAAAACCTTAGATATCATATCATTCTCATGGGTATCAATAGGCATCATTTTTTTTTTTTTTTTTGAGCAATTGACCTGTTTTAAATTGAGGTTAGGTTTACATGCAGGGAAATGCACAGTTGCTTAGTATACAAGTCAGCAAGTTTTGATCAATGTCTACATCCATGTAACTACCAGTCTAAATCAACATATACAGCATTTCTAGGGCGCCTGGGTGGCTCAGTCGGTTAAGCACCCAACTCGTCACTTCAGCTCAGGTCACGATCTCATGGTTCATGAGATCGAGCTCTGTGAGCCAACTTGGGATTCTCTCTCTCCTGCCCTCTCTGCCCCTCTCCCACGTATGCCCTCTCTCTCCCCCCTTTCTCTCAAAAGTGAATAAATAAACAAACATTAAAAAAAGATGTATGGCATTTCCATCACCCCAGAAATTTCCCTCACATTGCCTTCTAGTCGCATGTCATTTTCGGTATCTAGAGGTTAAGTTGCTCTGAGCATGTCATGCTGTCTTATCCTCCGAGCATGTGTATGTATGTGTGTACGTGTGTGTGTGTGTGTGTGTGTGTGCACTTGTACACCCTCAGTGCACGAGTCTTGCACTCTCCTTCTTAGCCTGTGTCCAAGGCTCTCTGCTTGTCTCTATTGGCCCCTCCTTTACCTTCCTCATCATCCCCTACTCTGCTTTCAACTCCCCCTTGACTGGCAGTAATATTTTATTACTCGTTGCTGAACATGGTTTTATGCTGCTGGTTCTTAATTCTGAAGGTGGATGAGGGAATACTTATGTTTCTCTTTTTATAAAAGCTATTAATTAAATCACCTTTACCCAGGTGGCCTTAGTTAATTCTCCACAATTAGTGGTGTGGTGGCCTCGTGTACAAAATTATTTCCAGATCTTGCTAAGGTGATCCTGAGCCCCCCTCCCAGGGCAGGAATGGGCGCCTCAGCACTCCCCAGAACCCCACCACCAACCCCGGCCTCGCCCCTCACCGGCTTTCCTCGCCCTCCAGCAGCTTCCGGTAGGTGGCGATCTCCACATCTAGGGCCATCTTGACATTGAGCAGGTCCTGGTACTCGCGCAGGTGGCGGGCCATCTCATCCTTGAGGTGTCTGATCTCTTCTTCCAGACGTGCAATGTTGTCCTGGTAGCCACTGGCCTCACTAGCAAAGCGGTCTTCCAGCTCCCGCATCTGCCTCATTAGGGAATCGTTCTGCAGGAGAGGGACACCCAGGTCAAGAACAGGCATGGAGGGGTGGGCACTAGTGACCCGGGATGGGGAGAGACACAGCCTCAGAGCTAGGAGGCAACCTCAGATGGTCAGGTCCAGGAGTTGGAAAACCCTTCTGAGCTAGGGGACCCTGAACTCAAGTGAAGTCTTATGTAGAAACCCAGAGAACAGAAGTGATAAAAGGAAGCATCAATGTTCACCCTCTCCACCCCCACCTAGGAGCCCCATAATTCCTGAGAGTCCAGCTGAGAATCCACCCAGCTGTTTTCATCCCTGTGGTAGATATAAAGAGACAGAGGCCCAGAGAGGGTATGTGATGGGAACCAAGGTCACAGAGGGAGAGTGTGAGCTGTAGGCCTGAAGGATCGGGCTGGGCAAGGTGGGCAGGGACTCACAGTGCCCTTGAGGGCATCAATTTCACAGGTGTAGGACTGGATCTGGTGTCGGTACTCCATCATCTCCTGCTTGGCCTGGCGCAGCGCATCGTTATTCTTGTTGGCTGCCTGGGTCAGGTCGGACACCTAAGGGTAGGGCGGGGCATGAGAAAAGGAGAATGCAGGTAGGGATGGCAAGGGACAAGGGAGCGTGGAGACCTGGCTCACCCTCCTCCCCAGGGACAGAGCAGAGGAAGCATCTCTAAACAGGGATGGAGGGGGACAGAGGAGCCAGGGCGCCTGGGCCAGGTTACCCACCTTTGACTTGTACCATTCCTCAGCTTCTGAGATGTTCTTAGCTGCAATGGTCTCATACTGAGCCCGGATGTCCCTGAGGGCAGCAGTGAGGTCTGGCTTGGACATGTCCATCTCTACTTGTACTTGTTGTTCCTGAAGTTGGGCCTGTAGCTCTCGGATCTCCTGCAGGGTGCAGCTGGGTTTCAGTGCTTTACCAAGACCCACCCACACAGCACCCTCACAGCCCCGTTCCCAGAGGCTTGCACTGCCCCCCATCCCTTCCAGCTGCCCTCACTGGGGTCTAAAGACCCTGAAGATGAAGGCTGAGGGCATACCTCCTCATGCACTTTCTTAAGGAACGCAATTTCCTCGTTGAGAGATTCAATCCTGCGCTCCAGGTCAATTCGAGCTAGAGTAGCGGCATCCACGTCCTGGGAGTGATCAAGCAAGAGGGACAGGGTCACTGATAACCCAGGCAGGGCAGAGGGAGACCAGGGGTCACATGGGGTGAGAAGGGTAAGGCTCTACTGGGGGACCAAAGAGGGCTCACCGCTCGGAAGGCAGCCAAATTGTTCTCTGCTTCTTCTTTCAACTGAATCTCCTCTTGCAGCCTGGCCAGAACAGACAGACAGAAAGTGACAGTTGGTGGGCATAAAACTGGCCGTGGAGATGCCTGGGTGGGGGCTGCCCAGGGAGTGGGGCTCCCACAGTGTCAGGAGGCCTGGCTAGAGGGTAGAGACAAGAGGCCCCGCCCACCCAGGGAGGGGACAGGAAGTGGTCCAACTTCTTCCCCAGAGCCACACCCCGGAAGTCTATGTCCCCACCAGACTGTGACCTCCCTGGGATTAGAAACTGTGTCTATTTTATCCACTGCTATGTTCCTGGTTCCCAGCCCCAGCCTGGCCCATGTAGGCACTCAATTATTGTCTGTGTCCCAGTGGCAGGACAGTGATTCTGCTCACTTAAACTGTCAGAAGCAGGACCTACTAACACTTGCTCTGTTCTTGTTCCCTTTTCAGATGGGAAGCCTGATGAAGCCCACCACCAAGTCCTCCAGGTTTTCTGGGGGCTGCAGCTAGCTCCTCCCCTTTTCCTCTAGCTTATCCATTCCCTCTGTGAAATGGCACAGCCTCAGCTAGGGACAAGGACCAAGATCTGCTGTCTACCCACTTCCCCTGGGCCCCCTTACAGATGAGCCGAGAGCTACCACTTGGATTCCCCAGCCCCTGCCTGTCCCAGCCGGCCCCATCCTCCTTGTCTCCTATCAACCTCTCCTCTCCCTCTGACTGAACCCCGACCTCCTCCCTCCACTCCTCTGCCTGTCCCCCGTCAACACCACCCCAGCATCTTAAGATGCTCTTAAGGAGGCTGTCCACAGGGCCCAGGTCTCCCATTTGCACCCCCAGGAGGTCCCCAAGAAAACTCCTCCTTTGCAGAGTGGGAGCACGAGGGAGAGACCTGCGGTCCATCTCTCCTCGGAGGACGCCAGGACGCCGTAGATGGCTCTCTCCCCAGAGTGGGGAGGAGAGGAGTCCCTGGCGCCCTGGGGGCAGGCAGGTGCTGACGGCTGCGCCCCAGCCCCCAGGCCTCGCCTCCCGCGCCCAGCCCATGGAGAAGGGGTTCGGGGAGCGCCGGGACCTCACTTGGCCTTGAGCCGCTGCAGGTCGTCCAGCAAATTGTCGCGCTCGACGTCGACGCGGGCGCGCTGGTTGGTGAGCACCTCCACCTGGCGCCGCAGCTCCCGCAGCTCCTCCTCGTAGATCTCGGCCACCCGGGTCGGCTCGCGGCCCTTGAGCCGGTTCACCTCGGCGGCGAGCGCCGCGTTCTGCTGCTCCAGGAAGCGCACCTTCTCGATGTAGTTGGCGAAGCGGTCGTTGAGTTCCTGCAGCTCCACCTTCTCGTTGGTGCGCGTGGTCAGGAACTCCTGGTTCACGGCGTCGGCCAGCGAGAAGTCCAGCAGCTCGCCCGCGCCGTAGGAGGAGGAGGAGGGCACGCGGGCCGTCCCCAGCCGGCTGGCCCGCAGCGACCCCAGGCCCCCGGCCCCGCCCGACGTGCGCGACACCTGGTACACGCGGGACGTCACCGAGCTCGAGGAGCCCTTGGTGCCGAAGCTCCCGCGCGGGAACACCGGCGAGCTCAGCGGGGAGCCGAGCGGGAAGCCCGAGGCCCCACCGAACCTGCGGTGGTAGGAGGACGTGAGCTGGCTGGACGAGTAGGCCTGGCTCATGGTGACGGCGCGGGCGAGGCTGGGCGGCACGGAGGAGGCGGCGGGCGGCGGCCGGCCGGAGAGTGGATGCGTCGAGGGGAGATAGGGCCCCTTAGCCGTCCGCACTATTTGTATCCCTCCTGACATCAGCCCCCGCCGCCCCTCCCCTGACAGCTGCAGGATCCCGCTGTCCTGCCAGGAAGGGCGGCCGCTGGCGTGGGGGCGGGGAGGCCGGCTCCCCCGCAGGAGGCCTGCGCCCCTCGGCTGGTGGGAAGGGGCCCGTAAGAGGTGTGGGACAGGCTGGAGGACCTAGGAGGGCAGAAGATGGGCAGGCCTGCCAACCCTTTCACCGGGGGCAGCAAGCATGTCCAGAACCCCTTGACAGGCCTCTTTCAGCCCTTGGGTGCCTGGGGAGGGGGACGGGAGTCAGGGGAGAGAGTAGGAGAGAGGGTTCCACTTGGTTTGAGGGTGTCCCTTTTGCTCTAAGGAGAGACTTTGAGTCATTTCCTGAAGGGACAAGACCTATTCCCAAGAAAGGCTCAAAATCACATCCCCCCTCCCCCCCCTAAGATTTTCTAGAAGGGACGGAGTTTCGGCAGGGCTCAGGCAACACAGCCCACCAGCCGGGCATAGAGGAAGAGGGTCTCTAGGCAGGCAGGGTGGGAGAGGATCCTGGGGGGCAGAGAACAGTCCTGGCCAGATCCCGCCTGCTCCTGAATCTACCCTGGTACCAGGGTTCTAGCCCTGAGCCTCAGTTTCCCTCTGGGCTAGTCTAGACCCTTCCCCCACCCCTCCTCGGGGTAGGGCGGAGCCTCAAGTTTATAAACAACAGGGTGATTTCCAGAAAGAGTCTAGTGCCCTCTCAGTTTCCAGTTGCTGTGTATTCTCACCCACACACACCAACTTCACCTGGCTTCTGCCCCCTTGTGCCCACCCCCACCCATACTCTGATTCATCCCCCTACTCACATCGCCCACACCCACATACACCAGGGGTTTGTATTTTGTCAGGAGCCACATGTCAACCCAGCCATCTCTCTGGCAGCAACAGCTGCCAGCCCTGACATACCAGAGCTGGTATTTATAGAGGAGAATGCATCAATCCGGGAAGCAAGTGCACGGGAGAGGCGCTCTGGGGGATGGGGGCCCGTACCTGAGGAGGCATGGGTGTCAGATGGCGGAGGAAGGTTTGGGGAGAGAAGCCCCAGTCACTTCCCACCCCCATAAGGCTCCAAGCCCCCAGCAAGAATGGAGTCCCACAGAGGACCTGTCCAGTCCTTCATAGCTCCCCGTCCGCAGTGTACAAGGTACTGGCTGACCTCTGAGGACTTCTCCAGGAGCACTGGCTGTCTCCCTACATCTCCACCTGGCACTTTCCAGGCCTCTCTTAGATCTGACCCTCTCAGAATGCAAACTTTGGAATTAGGGTGCTGGTCCTGGCTTAGCTCTGCCGTCACCAGGGGGCCAAATTACTAGCAGGCAAGTCCTTCTTCTTTGTGTCTCCACTATAAAGTGGAAATAGTCACACAAGTCAAATAAAGTGGAAATGGTCAGCCTTGCCATATCTACCCCACAGGGGTTTGAAGAGGCTTGGGTAACAGCATGCAAATAATACCTTACACATACTAAGCACCCGCTGTGCTGAGCACTCCCCACCCATGACCCCCAATCCTCCAACAATCCTATAAAGTAGGAACTAGTATCATTCCCAGGGATACTGCAGGGAGCTGAGGCAGTCTAACTCCAGAGCTGTGCTTTGCCCCCAGAATGGATGTGAATGTGCCAGGTGAACTGTAAAGGGCTTTGTTACTGCTGTCTTTTCAAAGTCTTTCCACACCAAGTATCTAATTTTTATCCAGGAGACAGGCCTATGAGGTGGGTGGGGAGTTCCAGATATTCTTATCCAGGCCTGGAGTCAGTGCAAGCTGTTGAGTTCTGGTTATTTTTGTGTCTTGTCTCCCAAACTAGATTGTAGGCTCCTGGAGAATTTTAGAGACCATGTGGATCCTTAGCATATCCTAGGCAACAACCGTCCTTGTTGTAATTCAAGCTAGCCTGCAAGCTTTCTTTCTCATTCTCTTATTTTGGTAACAAATGCTACACACTTACACACACACACACACACACACACACACACACACACTGCACATGATGGGTGGACAGGTGACTCAGTTCCCAGCCGGTATTATAAACTGTATCTCTCTGACTGCAATGATTGGCTCAACGGGTGACCTGGACCTGAGAAGGGCCAATCAGAGACCTTCCCTGGAATTTATAGCTGGAACATTGATTACTAAACTGGAGGCTGTGGCAACCATGTTTTTTGCCCATTGGGGTCTTTCTGCACTAGGAGGAAAGGGAGGTCAACATTCAAGGAGAAGCAGAGACACCTCGAGAGGAGAGTGCCAGGCAAAAAGTCCTAAATTCCAACCCCTGGGGCCCTGGTTCTGCAGCTCTTCCCTCAATGTTGTGAGCTCCCCCAGTGTCCTTCCTGACTTTGGGGCCAATAAACTTTTCCTTTTTTTTTTTCACTTAAGGCACTTGGTGCTGGCTCCTCTCACTTGTAGCCAAACATTCCTGACTAATCTATTGTAGGAGACTGTGCACCCATTTCCTAGGGAGGACAGAACATTTTTGGGAGTCCTCTCTGTGAACAGTCTCCAGACCACATAAGGAAATTGCCCTTCAGACCAGCCCGAGATCTCAGTTCCTTGGTGAAATGAAGTAGAAAACAAACAAATAAATTATGTCACCTATTCTCTACTCAAAATCAACATCTACCAGACTTGGCTCTGAACCACTTGGGGCTGTTTCCAAACTTCAGTTCCAACCCCAAGAATTTGCTACCATGGAGGGCAGCAAAACAACACTCCAAGTCTTGGACAGCAGGTGAAAGAGGAGTGCTCCAAAACACGTTCTGAACTGGGCAGCACCTCAGGAGTAAGAGTTTAGCCTCCCCAGGGAACTATTTAGACTGGGACACACTAAAAAGAATACTAATTTATCTGGATGGGTAATCTACTTGGCACAAAATTCAAGAGGTCCCATTCTGTGGGTTGGTTGCCTTTTCACTCGGTTGATCATACCCTTTGATGCACAAAAGGTTTTCATATTGATGAAATCCAATTTATCTATTTTTTCTTTTATTCCCTGTGCTTTTGGTGTCATAGTTAAGAAATCACTGCCAGATTCGATGTCATGAATTCTACCGCCCATGTTTTCTTCTAAGAGTTTTACAGTTTTATGTCCTTGATGCATTTTGAGCTCATGTTTGTGTGTGGTGTGAGGTAAGGGTCCAACTTTGTTCTTCTACATTTGAAAATCCAGTTTCCCAGCACCATTTGTTGAAGACTGTCTTTTCTCCAATGAATGGTCTTGGCACCCTTGCTAAAAACCATTTCAACCTATGTGTGAGGATTTATTTCTGGGCTCTCTGTTCTACTCCATTGGCCGATCTCTCTGTCCTTTGACAATACCACACTGCTTTGATTACCGTAGCTTTGTGATAGTTTTGAAATCAGGAGGAGCACCTGGGTGGCTCAGTCGGTTAAACTTCCGACTTCGCCTCAGATCTTGATCTCACAGTTTGTGAGTTTGAGCCCTGCTTCAGGCTCTGTGCAGACAGCTCAGAGCCTGGAGCCTGCTTCCGATTCTGTGTCTCCCTCTCTCTCTGCTTCTCCCCTGCTCATGTCCTCTCTCTCTCTCTCTCTCTCTCTCTCTCTCAAAAATAAATAAGCATTAAAAATTTTTGTAATTAAAAAAAAGAAATCAGAAAATGTGAAGCCTTCAACTTTGTTCTTTTTCAATATGTTCTGGCTATTCGGGGCCCCTTGAGATTCCATACGAATTTTAGGATGGATTTTCCCATTTCTTCAAAACATATTTGTGGGATTTTGATAGGAATTGCATTGAATCTGTTGGTCACTTGGGGCAGTATTGACAGCTTAACAATATTAAGTCTTACAATCCATGAATATAGGATGCCTTTCCATTTATCTGTGTCTTCTTTATGTCAGTAATGTTTTATAGTTTTCAATGAACAAGTCTTATGCCTCCACCATTATGTTTATTCCTAACTATCTTATTCTTTTGATGCTATTATAAATGAAATTGATCATGTGGGGTTTGCCCTTCATTCTGTAAATGTGGCATATTAAACTGATTGATTTTCATATGTTGAATATCCTTGCAACCCAGAAATAAATCCCACTTGGTCATGGTATATAATCCTTTTAATATGCTGCTGAATTAGTTTGCTAGTGTTTTGTTAAAATGTTTTTATGTTTATTTTTGAGAGAGCTAGAAAGACAGAGTGCGAGCAGGGGAGGGGCAGAGAGAGAGGCAGACACAGAATCTGAAGCAGGCTCCAGGCTCTGAGCTGTCAGCACAGAGCCCAAGGGGGCCTCAAACTCACCAACTGTGAGATCATTACCTAAGCAGAAGTTGGTCACTTAACAACTGAGCCACCCAGGACCCCTAGAGTTTATATCAATATTCATAAGGGATATAGGTCTGTAGTTTCATTTTCTTGGTGTCTTTGTCTGGCTTTGGTATCAGGGAAATGCTGGCCTCATACAATGAGTTAGGAAGTGTGCCCTCCTCTTCCAATTTTTGGAAGAGTTTGAGAAGTACTGGTGTTAATTCTGAAATGTTTGGTAGAACTCATCAGTGAAGCCATCTATCTGTGCCTGCTCTTTTCTTTATTGGGACATTTTGAGTCATTCTTCTTAATATCCTCATTTGTATTTCACTGTTTGAGCTTGCCATAATTTATTTAGCCAATTTTTTATTTATGGGCATTTATATTGTCTCCATTCTTTTGCTATGGTAAACAATGCTGCTGTGAACATCCTGGGGACACAATTTTGAATTTATAAATTTTGATAAGATATTTAAAAAAATAGATTATTTTATGGTCACAGTCTTACTTTGAGCTAATTGGTATTGGAAATGTGAAGGTCCCCTAAGACAGACCATTTCATTCAGTGTTTTTCAGGAATAAAAGGGGACGATTTATAAACTTGTGTATGTGGTACAATGTCTTGTACGCTGGTTGTTATCAATACATTTTGTCAACCCAATTAAAGAAAACAGTCTTGCTTTTGCTTGAAATCTTCCCAGATTACCCTGACCTTGGAGAGTCTTGGGAGCTTGAGGTTGGAGGTGACTTCAAAAGTCACGAGGTCAGCCAGTCCAATGTCCTTACTTCTCAATTAAGGTTGAAATCTCTCTGGTGTCTCTAGCAGGCATGGGTCCTGCTTGAATCCCTTCACTGCCTGGGAACTTGGTGTCTTTAGGCAGCCCATTCCATTCCACTAAGAGTCATTGGGTACCACACATCTCCGTCATGGACAACGGACAGCTGTGCTGTTAGAAAACATTTCCTTAAGGGCACCTGGGCTGACTCAGTCAGTACAACATGAGGTTCTTGATCTCAGGGTTGTGAGTTCAAGCCCTACATTGGACATGGAGCTTACTTAAAATATATATATATATATATATATATATATATATATATATATATATAAAATACTGAAATTATATTGAAAATATATATACTGAAAAACACTGAATGAAATGGTCTGTCTTAGGGGACCTTCCCATTTCCAATACCAATACATATATATATGTATATGTAATATGCACGCACACTCACACACACACATATACACACACATATATATGAAAACATTCCCTTATATTTGAACCTGCATGATGTGTCTCTGCTATGCTCTTACTCTGACCGGGAAGCCCAGCAGAGTGAAAAGAGCTCCACTTTCACAGATCAAATACTTGGGGGCAGTACACCTTCCTCTTGGAGACTCTGCCTGTTTCATCATTTTCAGTTTCTCTCCCTTCCCTGAGCTAACAAACCAGCAAAACCCAAAGTCATCATGGCCTCCAAGGCTCCATAGGACCGGCCCTGCTCACCTCGCCAGCCTCAGCTCATTCACTTTTCCTTTGGGCACACCTTACTTCAACCACACCATCCTCTTTTCTGTTGGGTGACACTGGTTGGATGACACCAGTTGAACGACCCTGCCAGGCTCTTTCCAGCCGCCAGACCTCTGCATTTGCTGTCCCCTGCCTTCCCCTAAGCTCGGTGTCTGGAGGGCTTGTGAACGCCGACCTAGTGTCTGGAGGGCCTGTAGATACTGAGGCAGATCTCTGAACCTCACAAAGGGTTCCCTGGAACTGCCCATAGAACCTCCCAGATCCCATAGATGGCACAGATGAGGGGTCAGGTGGCTGGCCTTGGTGGGTGGCTGGAGTGGGGGTGCTGACCTGCCCAGCCTGGGGCATTTGGATTGAGGAAAAACTGAAAGAGGGCAGAAAAGGACCAGGAGCCACTCTTCCACCTTGCCCTGTCTGGGAGCACCTCATACCCCGAGCCTGGCCCAGGATCCCAGGTGGGAGACAGTGTTGATGTCTCCCCACATTGCACCCCTCCTCCACCCACTGACACGCCCCCCCCTTCAAGGCTTTCCCTTTGCCCCTTTCTCCAGGGCCCATCCTCCCCCTCTTTCTGTTTTCCAGCTGAACACATGGGGCTTCTACCCAGAGCTGGATTGGGCCAGGAGGCAGCCATTGCACGAGAGCCTTGGGAACAGTGTGGCAGGTGTGAACTCTGGAACCCTGGCTCTTGCCTCAGCTTTCCGCTTGGTAGGGAGGTAGTAAGCTCAAGCATGGGGGTGTGGGTGTGGGGTGGTCAGCCAGAGGCTAAGATACGGGTCTTCATCCTGGGGGTTCACCAACTAATCATTTGGGTGACCTGGACAAGTCTCATTTCCTCTCTGGCTCTGTCAGTCAGAGGTGTGAAAGGGGATCAGGCCAGGTCACCTCTGAGGTCCCCTCAGCCTCTGATATCCTGAATCCCTGGGCCGAGGGAGTGGGAACAGGGAGTGGTGAGTGGTCCCCAGCAGAGGGCTGAGCCCTTGCTCTCTGGTGCCTCCCTGCCTCAACGCTCCCAGAGCTCTCCCTGGGCAACAGCCCCCTTCCCTGCGGCACCTCCCCCCCCCCCCCCCCCCCCCCCCCCCCCGCCCATTCCTCTCAGCTCTAGTGGCTGCTTAACCTTCTACAGGCTGCTGAGGAGCCTGGAGTGACTGTAAAAGGGAAGGAATGTCCAGAGGCAATTGTTTCTTCCTGATATCACCAGGGGGAGGTTGAGTTGGGGGGCCCAGCCCAGCAGGACGGTGGCGTCAGGATTCTCCCTGCAACTCCTCTCTCTCATGCTGCCCTTCCCCAGGCTGGGCCAGCCCCCCAGCCCTCATCTGCCTCCCTCTGCCTCTCACTGGCTTAAGACCTTCAGGCCAGTCTCCATGTGACCCCAGGCTGTTTTCTGAGCCCCTGGCTTCACGATGGGGGGTGGGGGGCACTGCCACCTCCATTCTCATAAATCCCTCCTCCACCTCCTCCTCCTCACCCCCACACCGCTGACCCAGCTCCTTCCCCGGGGAGGCCCCACAGCCCAGCTCCAACCCCCTGCCTGCCCCACTGGCTCCTTTTACAGACATGGAACGCTGAGGGTTTTCTGCCAAAGTAGGAGAAGTCTGAGGCCAATCTCACCTCCTCCCAGCCCCCAACTTCTACCAAATAGGACACTTTGCAGGCTGGGGGGAGAAGGGAGAATGGGGGGTGAGGCTGAGCTTCAAGGGGAGGGGCCACTGAGATGGCAGAGGTGAAACTGCCTTGTGGACCCGGAGCATCCTGTCCCCTCAGGTGTCACTACTCGCATGGGTAGGAGATGGAGAAGCAGAGGAAGGGGACCAAAGTCAAATCCCGGGAAGGAGAAGGGGCTTCAGTAGCATTAGAAGAAGGTCCCCCCAGAAGGCCTTCTGATGTGCAGAGAGCAGCCTATGGCTGGGAGTTGGGAGGCCAGATCCAGATAAGCTGTGCGACCAGACTGTTATGTCCTTTCTCTGGGTGTCAGTTTCTCCTTGCTTAAAGTGAAATATCCTGGACATCCCTCCCTACTCTGCCCCAAGGACAGGAGTGAGAGAGGCCTTTTTCTTCTGAATCAAAGCTTGGGTGCCTCCCTGGGGCAGCCCTGTTGGGAGCCTCTCAGACTCACCATCAATCGGAACCCAGCTCCCTGGCACAGCCACAGAATGGCCCCAATCCCATGATGAGACGTGGCTACACCAGCCAGCAGAAATGGGATCAACATCCTCCTTAGACATACGTTCTCCCTGCCCTCCTGTTCCTTGAAACCTGTAGGTGCTCCTGTCTTCCCTCTCCCCGGGGGTGTCCCGCCCAACAAAACAACACAGCCCTGTGTCCTGCCGACTCTCCCAGCTGTCCCCACACATCTCTCTCCTCAGCACGATTACCAGCAGTTTGGAGGGGATGCCTCTAAACTTCTCCAAATGGCGCCGGGTCCTGAGCCGTTTCCGAAGAGACAGAGAACCGAGGCAGAGGAGCTGTCTGTCCCCACATAGCCACGCACCCCTCCCGCCCCCGCGGAAACCCCCAAGCAGAAGAGGAGAAATGCTCTTTGACCACACTAGGGTGTATCTGGGTGGAAGAGGGTAAGGGGTCTGAGAACTGGGGTGAAGGGTGTCAGAGGGAAGTCAAGAGCCCCTGAGACGGGGTCCGATGGCACTCCGCCCTGCTCCGACCTCCGTGCAAGATTTCACAGGCTCCTTCACCTGCCCAAGGATTCACACACTGGATAGCCTCTCAAGGCCTGACTCTAATCCCTCTGCTGAAATGCAAGCCCCTTCTTTCTTAGAATTTGACCAGATAGAAAAGGCAGCTTCCTCTCTTCCCTGGATTTCTGGCAGGTTCTTAGTGCCATCACTCCGCCTCTCCTTCCCTGATTCGTCCCCATTCCTTTCATCTTTCCTCACAGGCTTTTTTGGTTTCAGCCCCTCCAGTTTGGTCATATCTCTGCTGTCCTGGGCCCTTTCCAGGTTTCCTACATCACTCTGAGGCTGTGGAGTGCTTTAAACAGGGCCTGAGCAGGCTGGCAATGACCTCACATGGCCACTATGCACGGTTGCTATCTATAGCCTTATAGGATCATCCTCCTCTTCCTCTAGCCAGCTGAGTCACAGTCATCTTGGGGTCCACTCAGACCCTAGGGCCTTCTCTGCCAGTCCAGACCACAGCCCACCACAGCACTCTGAGCTGTTCTAGCGGCTGAGTGGGATGCTTTATTCTTCAAAGCATCCAAGTACACAGTGGAAGTGAGTCGTGGGTTCCAGAAGATAGCCCTTCTCGAACCCTCAGTGTTTTTGTAGCCCGTGTCCTTCATCTTTCTATCTCCTTACACCTGTCCAGAGAGCCAGCCAGTGGCTTAAATTCCATCTGACCCTACAGAGGTATGGGTAAGGGGTGGGGCGGGGGGGGGGGGTGGGATTTGGGAAGCAACTGTTGGACCACTGCTTGGGGTCAAATTGGATCTATCGCTCTTGAGTGAGTTACTTCATCCTTCTCAGCCTCAGTTTACTCATCTGTAAAACAAGGATAATAGTTACCTCCCAGTGTTGTGAGGATTAGAGATAGATTTTTATATGGCAGGTGTCCAGAATACCATGCCCAACATAACTACCAGTTATGGAGCACCTACCGTATACTAGGCATAGTATTCTGGACATCTGCCATATAAAATCACCATATCTCTAATCCTTACAACATGGGGAAGTAACCATTATCCTCATTTTGCAGTTATGGGCACTAGACTCAGAGAGGTTAGGGAAGTTCTCTAAGGTTGCATAGCAAGTAAAAACAAAGTCTGGGTTGAACCTTAAGTTGATAGCTCCTAGAAACCCAGCTCATTTCTCTGCGTCTCTAAGGCCTTGCCACAGACTGACTTGGTAGCCTCAGCTCTAGGTCCTTCCTTTTTTTTAACTCAGCCCCATCCAGGGATCTCCACTGAAAAGTCCCCTGTCTAGTAGTGGGCAAGTCCTTCTCAACCTTCCACCCTGCTCCTCTCCCCAACCCCACTGCCCTCCAGGAAGGGGACTGGGCTTGGAGGGGGCAGGTTTTAAGGAGTCAGACCCCATCAGCATATGGGGTCTGGCCTCCATCCCATGGGACCTGGGAGCACTGAGGATATTCCATCCAGGGATTAAAGAGGCTGGTGGGGGTCACTCTGCCCAGTGCCACCCTCAGGCCAGCCAGGCACTGGGGCTCCCCTGCCAGCTGGAGAGGATCCCCTGAATGCACCCTGGCCCCAGACTGCCCCCCGCTGGCCTGGGAGCTGGCCTCAGGCAGAAGCATGCCCCATTCTGTCCTCGAGAGGCTGCCTGGGGGACTGGGACTGGGGGCTGGGCTGGATCCTGGGGTCCAAGGTCAGCTGCTGAGGACTCCCACTGCCACAGCTCTCAGGCCCCAGAGCCACCTAGAGATGTCTCAGATACACCCCCCTTCCCAACTTTAAAGATCCCAAGAGACAATTTGTTGGAAACAGAGCACTGGAGTTTTTTCTCCGCACCCAGAGCAGTCAGAACCCTATCCCCTAACTGTCCCAAGAAGCCCCCCTTATGCCCCTTCCCCATCGAGCCTTGGAGACATGGGCCAGGCTCTCCTTCTGCCCTTCCCCAAGCTCCCCAGCCACCCTGGCACCAGAATAGACCGCTGACCACCTGCCCTGGGAGCTGGGAGGGGCCACAGCTGGTGCTGCCAATCAGGCATGGGGTGGGGGGAGGTTAGGAGGAGAGGAGGGGGGCGCTGGGACTGTGGGAGGGTACTCCTCAGTTTTGTGCCAGGAGCTCTCCACCAACACCCTACAAGCAACAATGCCTCCCTCTTCCCAGCCACAAGGCTTGGAGTGCCGTATACCCTCTCAGGATGGGGCTCAGACTGTCTCCAAGCCCAGCTTCTTCCCCTTCTCTGGTCTCTGCCCCCTCTCCTTCCTCTCCAGGCCATTCCTCCTACCCCTCCTCAATCCTCAACCATCAGGTCTGTCTCCGCCCCTGCCATGGTCTCTCCACCCCACCCCTCTGGTCTCTGGGTCTCTGCCCCCACCCTCCCCCAGCTCCATCTGAGTAAGGATGCCCTTGCTTGGTGACCCCACATTCCGGTTACTGGGGTCAGAAGGACTTCCTGCCTGGTGTGGGATCCCTGCCCCCACCCTTAGCTCCCAGCAGCCTCTTGGGGCCAGCCAGCTGCTGGCCCTTTGCAGTCCCCTTCTCAGACACCTCCCCCAGCCCCAGGCCCAATTTAGCTCCTTTAATCTTCCCTGTAATCCAATCCAACCGTTTCCTGAGCACAGAGTGCACTTCCCCAACGCCGGTCCCTGGAGAGGGGTGGGGGCAGGGTGGCCTCAGCTCTACCCCGCACTGGAGCACCCCCACTCCATCCAGGCACCCCTGCAGTGCCTCTCTTCTTCCCACCTCTAGGAGGCCCAGGGAAGCTCTGACTGCGCAGGCCTCTGCCATCTGGCCTCCACACAGGGCCGCCGGCCTCAGACTAGCCTGACTCTTCACCTCACTTTCCCACCTCTAGGCCTTTGCTAATGCTCTCCCCTTTGCCTGCAATACCCTCACCTCCCTAGTGCATTCCTTCCCAAGGGACTCTTAGCCCTCCCCTCTTCAGGCCAGCTCCAGCCTAATTTCCCAAATGCCAGACTATAGATTCTGTACAGATTCCAGACTGCCAGGGTCCCTAATCCCAGCTCTGCCTCTTACTGCCCTTGGGCAGATTGCTTCCCTCTCTGAGACTCCTATTTCCTCGTCTGTAAATGGGGATCATAACAGTGCATACCTCAGAGGGTGGCTCTGAGGATTAATTGAGTTACTTTATGTAAATAAAGTGCTTAAAGCAGTTCTGGGTAGGTTGTAAAGTGCTATTTAAGTATGAAATGAAAATTATCTTTTTCTGCCTTATATTACAATGACCATTTCCTTCAAGATACCCATGAACTGTGAAACACTCCATTTATTTAATAACATCATTTCAGGGGGAAAAAAAACATTACCATATGAAATGTACAAATTGTAAGCCATCTTCCAATTCTGTATATGTATAAATTGTTCAGTAACAATATTTGTGTTGAGAGGAACATATTCTTCTCTACGCTCCTACTCAGCCAGCCCCCTTTGCTGCTTCATGTGCATTCATTTCTGTTTAAAGTAACCTCTACACCCACAGTGGGGCTTGAGCTCCCAACCCAGGGATCAAGAGTCTGGGGACTCATGCACTACCCACAGAGCCAGCTGGGCACCCCTGTACATTTGTTGATTATCGTTGGTAATAAGGGTTTGGATTCAAGTTCTTACTCCCAAATGATATTTATTTTTTTAATTTTTTTTTAATCTTTATTTATTTTTGAGGGACAGACAGCGTGTGAGCAGGGGAGGAGCAGAGAGGGAGGGAGACACAGAATCCGAAGCAGGTTCCAGGCTCCGAGCTGTCAGTACAGAGCCTGACGCGGGGCTCGAACCCACGAACGGTGAGATCATGACCTGAGCCGAAGTCGGACGCTCAACCGACTGAGCCACCCAGGAGCCCCCCAAATGATATTTAGCTGATCCAACTTAAGTAAATTCTTTTGCTTCGTTAAGCCTCGGTTTTTCCTACACAGCCAAGATGACTCACAATTATAGTGAGTATTAAGTGAGATAATATATATATTTTAAGGTGTTGGCACTGTGTTGGATATTCAACACAAGAGAACAACCGTTATTGGGATGATTTTAAAAAAGCGGTGAAGAGCTGGTATTTCAGGATCGAAGTGCCCTCCAGTGGCCATAAGGGAAAACTGCAGGCTCCCTGATGAGCTTGGGGCGCTCTTCCTTTGCTGTCCCAGGAATGAACTCAGCCCCCACCCCCACCCCCCAGTCAGGCTTATCCAACCCTTCTGGAATTCTTCACATTATCTTTCCTTTTACAGAGGCTTTAAGGGGCTTTAAAGAAGTACTTAATAGGATAAGACACCAGGGACAGAGCTTTAGCCCAGGAAGGGCTAGAGCCTGGACATACACTGTCTCAAAACTTGTGGGCCCAGAGCCCTATGGCAGGGAGGTAGGATGGTGGAATGCTTTGTGCTGGGCATCAGTTCTCTAACTGGGACACTGGTATCTTGCCCTTGAGAAAACCTTCCTGCTACCCACATCCAGAAATCTAGCCTAGACCGAGTATAGCCCAAGTATCTGCTTCTGTGCTTTCACAGATTTGTCATTTATTCACTCATGCACCCTTCCTTCTTCCCTCCCTCCCTTCCTTCCTTTATATTTCAGTATTTACTGAACACTGGCTGTGTACCAAGCTTCATTCCTAGGTGCTGGGGTTAAAAAGATCAATCTAACACAGACACAAACACAGCCCCCAAGAGTTGTTCACAATGTCCCAGACACCACATGCAGAGTTAATCCTTGCATTTGAGTGTTTACAGCTTCTCTATGTGGCTGAGTGGGAGGGAAGAGGCAGGAATATCCGATCCAGGCTGCCTGATTTCCCCTGATGAAATAGGTCCATAATGGAAGCTTTGCCTGGCCAGGTTTGGGGCTGACTTCCCCCTCCTGGGCCACACTGCTCCTCTGAGAAATCCTCCCCATCTCAAACATGGACCAAACCCCCAGCTCCACCTGCCTCCGTGTCCCTGGTCTTCCCTCCCTTCCCCCATCACTGCCCTCTGCCCAGGGCCCAGATTCCCTGTGCTGGGAATCAGGGAGGGGTAATGGGGGCCGCTCTTGTAATGGACGGCGTGAATAGGGATTTTACTTACCTGATACTCAGCATCCAAACCCAGATCACTGGCCACGTGTGGCCAACTGTGGATTGCCCAGGACTGAGAGAAAAGAGCCTTATTCTAGAGTTAACGCATGGGAGGGTGACTGGAGGCACCCAAGGTTCGTCTTTTGGGAAGATGACAGGAGGGGGAGGAAGAGCTCGGGTGATGTGTGCATTGTTCCTAGGACTCTGTTGCCTCCCTGAGCTGTCATCCTCCCTCCTTCCTTTGTGATCAAGCTTCTCAAATGTCTTCCCATCCCTTCCCACCCTCTTGCTTGCTCCTAATTGTTCTGTTTCCTCAGAATTCTTCCCAGCTGTCTTAGCACAGGCTACCCGTCCACCGCTGGGTGCCCTCCACTCCTAGACCAGCCTAATAGAAATGTAATGAGAGCCACACAGGTATCATTTTAAACGTTCTAGCAGTCACATTTTTATTTTTTTTATATTTGTGTATGTATTTTGAGCAAGCGAGCGAGAGAGAGTACAAGTAGGGGAAGGGGCAGACAGAGAGAGAGAGAGAGAGAGAGAGTCTCAAGCAAGCTCCATGCGGTCAGTGTGGAGCCGGATGTGGGGCTTGATCTCACGACTGTGAGATCATAACCTGAGCCAATACCAAGAGTTAGAAGCTCAACCAACTGAGCACTAACACCCTGTAGCAGCCACGTTTTTTTTTTTTTTAATTTTTTTTTCAACGTTTATTTATTTTTGGGGGACAGAGAGAGACAGAGCATGAACGGGGGAGGGGCAGAGAGAGAGGGAGACACAGAATCGGAAACAGGCTCCAGGCTCCGAGCCATCAGCCCAGAGCCCGACGCGGGGCTCGAACTCACGGACCGCGAGATCGTGACCTGGCTGAAGTCGGACGCTTAACCGACTGCGCCACCCAGGCGCCCCGCAGCCACGTTTTTAAAATGTAAGAGGAGCGCCTGGATGGCTCAGTCAGTTGAGCACCCACTCGCTATTGGTTCGGGTCATGATCTCACAGTCGTGAGATCAAGCCCCATGTCCGGCTCCACACTGACAGCACGGAGCTTGCTTGGGACCCTCTCTCTCCCTCTCTCTCTGCCCCTTCCCCTGCTTGCACTCTCTCCGTCACTTACAATAAATAAACATTAAAAACATGTTTCTAATTTCTTTTCATTGTATTTATATTAGAGAGAGAGAGAGAGAATCCCAAGCAGGCTCCGCACTTAGCGCGGAGCCCCACGCGGGGCTTGATCCCACGACCCTGGGATCACGGCCTGAGCCGAAATCAAGAGTCAGATGCTCAACTGACTGAGCCACCCAGGCACCCCTTTTAAAAAAATGTTTTTAAATAAATAAAAAGTAAAAGAAACAGGTGAGATTAATTTTAATAATATAGTATTTTAACCCAGCTCTTCCAAAATGTTACCGTTTCAACATGTAATCAATATTTTAAAATTGAGATTATATATTTTTTCATAAGCTGATGAGTATATTGCTTTCTATGTGTAGCATCTCTCAATTCAGACTAGCCCCACTTCAAGAGGTCAGCAGCCACACGTGGCTGGTGGCTACTCTACAGGGTCGTGCATACACACTTTCATTACGTGTGGCTAATCACCCCTCCCCACATGTCCTGTCTCCCCAGGGAGATTAGAAGCCCCCTGGGTCAGAGCTTTCACTTCATTCATCCCTGTATCTCCTGTGGCACGTTAAAGCTGTGCGCCCCCCCTCCTCAGGAGGGGCCCTCCAAGCATGTTTGTTGATGGGAGTGAGCGTTGGGGATTGATTTTTGTGGTTTAGTTATGGCTGTAAATGGTGTTTTATAGATCGCTTCTATAGATGCACCCTGCTGCAATATTAGCAGAAACAAGCAGCCGTGGTTGTCAGCAGAGGCAGAGGCAGAGGCAGACGCCTCAGGGCAGTTAGGGCCCCCTGACTCAGGCTGGGGAAATCCTGCCAGACCATATACCATTTCTCTGGCTTAAGTGCCTGTCATTGCCACAGCGTGATCCTGCCTGCAACCCCATCTCCGCAGACCTTGGTTATAGCCCTTGTCAGGGCGTGTTGCACAAAGGATGCGTCTCCAGCATCCCACCACCAGGCTGGGAGCTCCTTGGGGCAGAAAAGGAGTTATTTGGGTTGACAAGAGCCAGATCCGCGACAGATGTACAAAGCGTGCCTGTCGAGTGAATAAATGGACGGATGGCTGGAGCCAGCGAAGCCTCTCATTCATGCATTCGTGCACCCCCAAAGTGTTTGTTGAGTATTTGCTATGTATCAGGCACTACGCTGAGCACCAGGGATTCAGCAGTGAAAAGCAGCTGTGGGCCATGCCCTCCTGGAGCTGACTTTCTGGTCGGGAAATGGGATAAACAAGTAAACACGTGAAAATGAAATAATTAAGCACACTGACCTGGGAAGGGAAACAAAGGGGCCCAGAGAGAGAATGAGAGCGGAATCCCTCAAGCAGAGAAGAAAGTCTGTTTGTAGCTTCTTGGGACGCAGGACCCTCCCATGCCCAGGTCAGGAGTCATTGTTTAGACATCGGGCGCTCTTGGCTAGCCTGAGGCTTGGCGCTGTGAGGGCATTACTGTTTCAACCTGCATTGATGATGTCACAATGGGCCCTATGCGGACAGGGACTGAGGACCCAGTGAATTGCTGCAGAGGGGCAGAGGCGAGGGGAGGAGCTGGCAGAAGAGGCAGTAGGGACTCCCGCTGCCCCCCGCCCCTCCCCAGGTCTCTATCCAGCCTCTGACGACCAGACCCGGCTCAGGAGGAGGTGAGCAGATGACCATGGCGATCAGCCTCTCTGCCTCGTCCATTGCCAACAACTGGCTCCCAAGCTACCCTGAGGTAACCAGGCCTGCCTTCTAGGTCTGTCTTGGGTGGGAGAGTCCCAGCCAGAGCAGATCGCCAACCTGTAAGCCGAGCATTGTCCTAGGCATTGTGGGGGGTGATAAGATGTGGGAGATATGGCCCCTGCCCTCGAGTTGCTGACAAATTAGACCTTGAGCAAGAGGCTTATCAGAATAATACTCCTCGTCCTCTCCTGGCTAGCTTTGGAGGCGGCGGGTGCTAATTGTTGATGGGATCATTACAAACATCCCTGTCTGGTCCCCCAGTTTCTCTCTGTGTGGGCCCACAAGGCACTGAGCTTAAGGGCAGCTCCCCCGTCGGCCGCAGTATTTTTGAGAATCTGAACTGTGTTTCTCAGGGTGATCTAAGGATAGAATTTGCAGCACGAGATAAAAACACACATTCCTGAGCCTCAGCCCAAACCTTCCAAAGCAGAGTTCTCGAGGATAGGGCTCATGAATCTGCATTTTCAAAAACACCCTAGGTAATTTTTACCCTAAGCACTGCCCTGGTGTTTAAATACCTACTATAGTTCCCCAGTCCAGCTGACCAGCCTGGGTCAGTTTCTCCGTCCAAGATGGGTGTTGGTTTTGATATTTTTATTACTGATGAGAAGCCATGATTCATAGGCTGCTAGTGGCTGGCTGTCAGCTTGGAAGGAATCAGAGGCCACTGAGAAAAGAATTCTCTATCTTTTCGATCCATCTATAAAATGCTTACCTGAGCAGACACTGTTTAAAAGCTATTAAAATACCAGACACAGAATAACCCAGTCCCTGGAACTTTATAGACATATTTACTCAAACCCAAGTGCTTGCAAAAAGTAAATAAAAGGGAAGCAAAATGAGCAAGCCACCCCTAGAAATACAAACAGAAAGTAAACAGCCCTGTTCACTAAAATAAACAGGACAAATCCAGCGAGGATTAAATGACCTCTAGTCAGACAGGCTCAGAGCCAGAAATGCCCCATCTTGGCTCCGGGAGGAAGGAGAGGTGAGAGCCTGTCCCTGTCACCTGGGGGTATATGCCAGGATCGCTGCCTTGGTGGCCAGAGCCGGGCCTGCAAAAGCAGACATCATCCTGGTTGGGTGCTCCCCAACCCTCCCTGCAAGCCTGCCGCGGGGCCTGAACATCTCCATGTTTCAAGATCAAGAAGTGTGCCCCAAAAAGCCTCTGATAAAATGCACGTTTTCTGGAGGTATAGAAACTTGAGTCGCTATTATATGCCATTTACTCCTTAATTTAGCAAACATTTATTTAGCACTTGCTGTGTTTCAGGCCCTGAGCCCGTGGCTAAAGATATCAAGATAAGGAAGGCATAACCGTGCCCTCAAGTTGCTCACAGCTTAATATGAAAGAAACAAGAACAAATAGTAACATATAGTGTTCACTGCCGATTTGACACACTTAATGATAAGCACCCTACAGGCACTGTTTAGCCCTCATAACATGATGGGTCTCATTTAAGGATCTCATTTACTCTTCCTGACATCAGGCAGTCATTACGGATGTCTTTCCACATTTTACAGATGCGTAAACTGAGGCTCAAAGTCTATGGTATGATGGTAAATGGTTAATAAGCTCTTTGAAACAAACAAAACAAAACAAAAAAAAGCCCTGATTCATAGTGTTTGTCAATCTTGGTAGTGTAAATACTCCCGGGTTGGTTTCAAGCTACCAGCCCGATGTCACTGAATGTGGAGTTGGAAAGACATAGGGGTGTGAGCTGGTTCCAGTACTTCAGGGAAACAAGGCTCACAGCTAATCAATGGAGGGGCCAGAACTTAAACCCAGGTATGTGTAATCCCAAGCCCCCGTGCACAACCACTTTGTTATACCGTCAATAACTACATGAGATCATTGACATTTGAAAGGGGATACATCTTAAGACCTTTGTGAAGTGCCAGTTTTACAATGCTCCATAAAACTTCTTGGCTGGTTAATAGCCTGTGCTTCCTCTAGCTCTGTTTTTATTACCCACAAGAGCCGTTGGTTTTCTTTCGAGGGCCATTTAAAAAACTTTTTAATTTTGAAATAATTATCATTCACAGGAGGTTGCTAAAATAGTACAGAGAGGGCCTGTGTACCTTTAACCCACTTCCCTCAATGGTCACATCTCACATAACGACAGGATAATATCACAATCAGGCAAGTGACATTGGCAAAAGGTGTGTGTATATTTCTATGCCCTATTACCTAGGAGTGCCAGATTTGACAAATAAAGATAAAGAATACTCGGTTAATTTTTTTTTTAGTGTAAGTATATCCCATGCAACATTTGGGACATACTTATACTAAGAAATTATTCTTTATCTGAAATGCAAATTTAATTGGGTGTCCTGTATGTTAGCTGGCAACCCTCATTTTATCACATGTGTAGAGGCATGCAACCACTGCCCTAATCAAGATACGGGACCATTGTGCCACCACAAAGATGTTCCTTGTGCTACCCCTTTAGAATCACGCCTGTCCCGTAGCAACCACTAATTCCCTCTCCATGCCTATAATTTGGTCATTTTTTTCCCCCGCTTAGCATAACATCCATGAGATCCAATCAAGTTGTTGCAGTTTTCAATACTTTGTTCCTTTTAAATGCTGGGGAGTATTCTCTGGGGGCCAATTTTAACAATGAATAATTTTTTTAAAATCTCATTCATTGGGTATTTATTGTATCTCTACAAGGTGCCAGATGCAGACATGGAGCAGGTGATCTCGGTGCAGTCAGGGCTGGGTGTTTGCCAGGCAAGTAAGCAAATGCAGTGGCAGGGCACAGGCATGATTAAGACAACTGAGTGAATTATGCTGGAACCCGATGTGGGGCTCAAACTCAACATGATCACATGTGAGATCATGACCTGAGCCGAGATCAGGAGTCAGATGCTTAGGACACTTAAACCAACCGAGCCACCCAGTTGCCCCTATTTTTTGTTTAAATATCATCAACATCAAAAGAAACATTCTATCCATACCTCCTTCCAAATGTAGACACAATTTCTATATCAGAAGTAATACAGGGGCGCCTGGGTGGCTCAGTCGGTTGGGTGTCCGACCTCAGCTCAGGTCATGTTCTCACGGTTCGTGGTTCCAGCCCCGCGTCGGGCTCTGTGCTGACCTCAGAGCCTGGAACCTGCTTCAGATTCCGTGTCTCCCTCTCTCTGGCCCTTCCCCATTCACGCTGTCTCACTCTCTCTCGAAAATAAACATTAAAAATTTTTTAAAAATAAAAAGAAGTAATACAGTTTTACATGGGTATTTAAAATTTTTTTTAATGTTTATTTATATTTGAGAGAGAGAGAGACAGAGTGTGAGTGGGGGAGGTGAGGAGAGAGAAGGAGACAGAATCTGAAGCAGGCTCCATGCTCTGAGCTGTCAGCACAGAGCCCGACACGGGGCTTGAACTCACAGACTGTGAGATCATGACCTGAGCCAAAGTCAGATGCTTAACCGACTGAGCCACAGAGGCAATTACATGGGCATTTTTAAACTGAAGATTTTAGGGTTAAGTGTTAACTAACAAATTGCTCACTAACTCAATCAGGGTACAGAAGAAAACAATATGGTCACAAAAAGTACTTAAAGATCATCTTTCCATCTGTTTTTTAAATTTACTTATTTTGTCTTAAAAGTGGGTAATATGTGTATGTAGAAAAAAATTCAAAACATACAAAAGGACTTATAGGAAAAAAGAAACATTCCTCCTACCACAGACCCTTAGCCAAAATTTCTCTTTCCCAGAGTCACTATTTTCTTGTGACTGCTTTTAAACATATAAAAAGGCGTGTATGTGTGTGTGTGTTTATACACAAACAGAACATACCATAACTGCTATTCTGCACCTTGTTTTTTCCCTTAGTATATCTTGGAAATTGTTCCCTATCAGTACCTATAGAGGTGCTGCATTCTTTTAACCATACAAAATACTTTTTAAAGCCTCCCTCGTACTTGGTTGAAAATTTCAATCTTACCGAAGCGACTCACCTCAAGGCATCCTGGGATTTGTGGTTCTTAATCCATTGAGTCTTGCATGGAAAAAAGAACTTGAGCAGAAGACTTGTGCTGGAAATGAAAATGTCCTTCCAACAACACTGTGAGAGGACATATTGTACTGTGTCCTATGTATGCTCCTATCATTATGCCCAGAAGCAAATTATTCATACATTTTAACAACCAAGATATCAATGAGACACCCAGGTCTGTCTTAGAATCAGGAAATCAAGATCATTTTAGCAGACAGGGACAGTACAGACACACACACACACACACACACACACACACACACACCCCACGCCTTTTCTCCCTTACATTGCTTTGGTCTTCTGTATCTCAAACAATTATGTGACAATTACTACTTAGAAAGCTCTCTCACAAACAGAGGGGTCAGAAAGGATACATATAACCAATGGACACACGTTGAAGTGTGTGTGACTAATTGCTATGATAACTTCCAGGTATTTGCTCGTTAAAAGTTGTTCAGCCAATGGGGCATCTGGGTGGCTTAGTCGGTTAAGCATCTGACTTGGGCTCAAGTCATGACCTCTTCGTTCGTGGGACTCAGGTCATGACCACTTCATTGGTGGGTTCAAGCCCCGGGTCAGGCTCTGAGCTGTCAGCTGTCTGTCAGCTGTCAGAGCCTGCTTCAGATTTTGTGTCTCCCATTCTCTCTGCTCCTCCGCTGCTCATGCTCTCTCTCTCTCTCTCTCTCTCTCTCTCTCAAAAATAAATAAACATTTTAAAAAATAATAAAGTAAGATAAAAGTTGTTCAGCCAAACAGAAATGAATGATGGTAGCATTGTAAACATCAGCTAAGGACTAGTCAGGAAGATTTTCTCAGCAGGCTGAGGGCAAGAATGATTCTCAGAAACTTTTTTTGGATCGCTAAGGTCCCCCCCTTGACCCTCCCATTTCCTAACTAATGCCATTCCATTCTCCCTCCAAACCTGTTTCCACGCACTTACATGTATATGCATATAAAATCTAGACATTTAGCTCATTATGTGAATTTTACCTAAATGCTCTTGCCGTGTAAGTGTTGTTCTGGAAATCGCCTTTTTTTCATTCAGTATATTCAGAAATTTTTTCTATGATAATACATGACAAGCATGACCTCATTGCTTTTTTAAATTTTTTATTTTTTTACATTTATTTATTTTTGAGAGACAGAGACAGACAGCATGAGCTGGGGAGGGGCAGAGAGAGAGGGAGACACAGAATAAGAAACAGGCTCCAGGCTGTCAGCACAGAGCTGTCAGCACAGAGCCCGATGCGGGGCTCGAACCCACGAATCATGAGATCATGACCTGAGCCGAAGTCGGGCACGTAACCGACTGAGCCACCCAGGCACCCCTGACCTCATTGCTTTTTACTACCACACAGTGGTTTAAAACAACGTGTCTCAAACTTGAATTCGCATACAGATTAGCTAGGGATCTTGTTATCATGCAGATTATGATTTGATAGGTTTGGGGTGAGCCCTGTCATTCTGCATTTCTAGAAAGTTCCCTAGAATTGTAGATGCTGCTGGTCAAAAATCACACTGTGAGGAACAAAGACATAGAGTCTGAGAGAAGTTGTGTGCTAGAGCTGACTTGGATCAGCTCATGAGAAATGATTATCAAATGTCCAGGAATTTTGTGATCCTGCCGTTAAACATAGAAATCATTAAAAAAAATTCAATTATGCACTCTTAATAAATTATATTGCAAACATATAATAAATACACAAAAATCATCACCTTCTTTGCTATTTTATTATCAATCTGTGCTCCTTTTTTGAAGTTTATTTATTTATGTAAGCAATCTCTACACCCAACATGGGGCTTGAACTCACGACCCCAAGATCAAGAGACACATGCTCCTCTGACGGACCTAGCCAGGCACCCCTCAATGTATGCTCTTGAGTTTATTTATGTCCATTATATCTGTATGGTACAAATCTATACAATGCCCTGCTTTTGTGCATCTCTTCCTAACTCCACATTCAGTTCATGCTGGCAGCTTGGAACGAGCTGCTGGGAGAGTTTACACCACAGAAATTGGGTATAAAGGCATGCGTTACCCCAAGTCTTCTCCAACACTTGACTTTACCAGTTCTTTTCACTTTTGCTAATATGCCAAATCAAAAATGGCACCTCATTTTTAGCTTGCATTTCCCAGATTACAGTGAGACTGAGTATCTCATACTCATTCTTAGGAATTTAATAGTATTTCTTGTTCTTGTAAATAGGACCGTCTTACTAGTATATTTTCTAGTTGATTATTGCACAGGAAAGCTGATGATTTTCAAAATCAGGTCACTCCTGCTACCCGTTCAAATAGCTTATCAGCTTATTTTCTTGGAGGTTCTAGGTAATCAAGTAATCTATAAATAACGAGAAAATTTACTTTTCCATATTTATAGTTGTTTATTTTGCTTTGTGGCACTGGCTCTCACTGCAGATCCACGTTGACTGCCAGCAGTAATAGCTCACCAGTGTCTTACTTCTGACTTGAACAGGAGCACTTCTGTATTTCCCCACTAATTTCTACTGTAGATTTCTGGTAGATAGTCTTTATCCTTCCTTTCTGGTTTCTTTCTTTCTTTTTTTTAAGCTTATTTATTTTTGAGAGAGAGAGACAGAGCACAAGCAGTGGAGGGGCAGAGAGAGAAGGAGACACACAATACCAGGATCCAAACCAGGCTCCAGGCTCTGAGCTGTCAGCCTAGAGCCGGAGGCGGGGCTCGAACCCACGGACCCGCCCTCGAGATCATGACCTGAGGGGAACTCAGACGCCCAACGCCCCGCAGGCGCCCGCCTCTTTCTGGTTTCTTAAGAGGATTTCATTTGTTTTGTTTTGTTTTGTTTTTTATCAAGAATAGATGTTCAATTTATCAAAATGTTTACTTTCACTTTCTAAGTTACCCATTTTGGTGTTATTTGAATTTCTCACATTAGCATGTACTTTTTTTTTTTTTGTACTCAGAAGAGCATTAAAAATTTTTTGTTAAATTTCCTTCCCTTATACATTGCACCCGTTTCATTTCTTGTCACTGTCCGCGAATGTGTCCCCCACTAACCAGCCTCTGGCTCTCAGAGGAAAAGAATGTTCTTTCCATGACACTCTCAGCACAAAAACTATACATTTCAGTAAACAGGGAATGCCATGAATTTACCCCACCCCCTGTATATTCTTGAACACTCCCCCGCAATACCTACTTCTGTGAATTGAAGGCTGCGGGGCCTTTCTGACCACTCCCCTGGCCCATTCCTACCCCAGTATATAAAGGGCAGCTTGCTCACCTGTAATCCCTAGAGTGTTAACACCGCTGAGTGCTGGGCCCTGTTTTGTACCTAGGGGCCACCAACAGTCCTGATCAGAATCTATGACTAGGTGGGCACCTTGGTTTTTTAAATTGTGGTTTACCACTCTTGACATGTGAAAACTGGGATTGCCTCCAAGAACATATGGAGTTTATTCTGTCCTCTTAAGAAGTGGAAAGAGTGCAGGTATGAGTCATTCCAGACGCATCCAAACAGTTGTGTGATCTTAGGCCAAGTCATTAACTTCCCTGGGCCTCAGGGGACTTGCCATGTAACGTTACACTCACCAAAGTGCATAGAAAAAGGCCGAGAAACGATCGGAGAGTAGCTTGCTCCAGGCCCCTGGAATCAAATTAATTGGGCTCAAACCCCACCTCCGCCATTTACTGCCCTGGACAGGGTACTTGCCTCCGTATTTCGTTTCGTTCATGTGTAAAATGGGGACAGTAGAAGTACAAAGTTGACGAAGCAGTTGTGAAGATTAAACGAGGTAACACGTTAAGCCTTACTGGAAAGCTAAAGCTTATCGTGAACGCTCCATGAACACTAGCCCTGTTGCTTTTATTACCACAAGGGTGCCTGCGGTGAGAGAGAGCACTTTGTACCGTACTCGTCGGACCAGGTGAGCCGGCAGGGGCGAGTTTTTTCGCAGATTCTCTGACCTGGGACAGGCGACGAGGCGCGTGACTCGGAGGCTGCTCTAGCACCTCCCGGGCAGCAGAGGGCCCCCGCCCCCACCGCGGACGGCGGGGCGGGGCTGGCGGCGCGGCCTATCTCGGGGCGGAGCAAACGGCGCGGCAGAGCAAACGGCGCGGCAGGGGCGGGCCCGGAGGCGGGGGCTAGCGAGGGGCGGGGCGGGCAGAGAGCCGGAGCCAGGCTAGCGGACGCCGGCCCACGCGTCGGGTTATGCAGGTAGGTGGCTCCGGCCCGCCCAGCTGCAGCTCAGATCCCCTCCGATCCCGTTCGGGACTGAGGTCAGCAGCGCTCTGAGGTGAGGGCCGTGCCCGACCCAAAGCGAAACCGAAAGCCCGGCTTCCGTGACCTGGTCTTCCTGGGGTTGGAAAAGGGTGGCCTGCTATAGACTGTGGGGGTGGAGGGGACGGGGGGGTGGTATTCCCCGGAGAATAGGGCTTTGGCTCCTTGGTGCAGGCCCGCCCGGAGTTTAGGGGCCCGTTTGGGAGCTGAGAGCTTGGAACCGACCGGGATTTCCCCGGTGGGCGGGCACGTGGGGGTAGGATTTAGGGGGCCGGGCTAAAGCTCGTATTGGGGGCGGGCCGTCTGGGAGGAGCTGGGCGGGGAGCACCCTTGGGGTTGTGATACTTTGGCTGGAGGGCTGGAGCTTTCTGCTGAGAGAGGTTTGGCCCGGCATCTGCGTCTGTCCGTAGCGAAAGGGGCGGAAGCAGAGGTCTGAACCTCGCAGCGGTCACTTAGGGAGAATGGGGCTGGGGAAGGAGGTGGTTCCCGGGGCCTGGATGATATAACTGTAGGGTCCCAAACCCCGTTAGGAGTCTGAGCACCTCCCCTCCCCTAGGTGGTCATGACCGGCAGAGCCCGCAAAGAGGCGGTGCAGGCCGCGGCCCGGGAACTCCTCAAGTTCGTGAACCGGAGCCCTTCTCCTTTCCACGGTAAGTGACCAGGACAGGGGAGGAGGGTGGGGCCGGTATGCCCCCTTACCCGCTTCCATCGCTCTGAAAGCCTTCTTTCGCTATAGCTGTGGCTGAGTGCCGCAGCCGCCTCCTCCAGGCTGGCTTCCATGAACTCAAAGAGACGGAGAGCTGGGATATCAAGCCAGAGAGCAAGGTACTTGGGGTGGGGTGGGGGCAGAGAAGCATGTTCCTAGGCTGGGGCTCAAAGTCCTTTGTGCCAGCTGGCTAGCTAATCCAACTCAATCTCCGCACCCCTTCACCCCCCCCCCCCCCAGTACTTCCTGACCAGGAACTCCTCCACCATCATCGCTTTTGCTGTGGGAGGCCAGTATGTTCCTGGCAACGGTTTCAGCCTCATTGGGGCCCACACGGACAGCCCCTGCCTGCGGGTGAGGAACTGGGGCTGCGGGGGCGGGGGTGGGGGGGGACAGGTCAAAAGGAAGTGGAGAGGTACAGATTGGGGAGTCTATTCCTGAAACTTGTCGCCCCCTTCCTCCACACTTTGGGCCCTTCTCTGCAGCAGTATTTGCTCTGTGTTAACTAGCTCTCGATCAGTCTGTCTCCTCTCCACATCATGTCGTCCAGCCTTCTCTCACTTCCCCACCTTCACACGCAGGTGAAACGGCGGTCCCGCCGCAGCCAGGTGGGATTCCAGCAGGTTGGTGTGGAGACCTATGGTGGCGGGATCTGGAGCACCTGGTTTGACCGGGACCTGACCTTGGCCGGACGAGTCATTGTCAAGGTGGGAACTGGGGTGGGACCTGGGAGGTTCTCACCTTCAGCTGCCTGAAGATTGACTGTGACCTTCCCTTAGGGTACCTGTGGAGAGCCCCCCAGGGAAGGGGTGGCGGGGCAGTCTGGTCTGAGGACCATGTTGGTCAGTCTGGGGTTTTAACCAACGGTGATTGGGAGGTGCCCTGGGCTGACCTGGCCTGGTGGGCCACAGTGTCCTACCTCGGGCCGCCTGGAGCAGCGCCTGGTGCACGTGGACCGGCCCATTCTCCGCATCCCACACCTGGCCATCCATCTGCAGCGAAATGTCAACGAGAACTTCGGGCCCAACATGGAGATGCACTTGTGAGTCTGGTGCGAGGGCTGTGGCACCAGGTGAGGGAAGGGGCCCGGTGGGATCTAGGACACCACGACCTACCTAATGGTGGCCACAGCCAGGTTCTACTGTTGGGACCCAGCTGATGCTATCTGAGGTCCCTCGTTGCTCTGCCACTTGGAAAGCAAGCTGAGAATCAGGGCAAGGGCAGTTCCCACTGGGAGATGCTGGAGCTCAGGGATGCCATGCCTCCAGCCCTCCCCACACTTCCCTCTTGTGACTCCACACAGAGTCCCCATTCTTGCCACAGCCGTTCAGGAGGAGCTGGAGAAGGGGACTCCTGAGCCTGGACCTCTCAGTGCTGCGGTAAGAGAGTCCCCTGCTCATGGGGAGGAGTAGGGCAGGGACTGATTCTCTGAGAAGGGGGAGGAGGGGAAGAGCAGACCTTCTCCTAACATCCTTTTGCCCTGCAGGATGACCGGCACCACTCGGTCCTCATGTCCCTTCTCTGTGCCCATCTGGGACTGTGCCCCGAGGATATCTTGGAGATGGAGCTCTGCCTTGCTGACACCCAGCCTGCGGTGAGGAACGGTTGCCGGAACTCATGGGTGGGGATCGCCGGGATCCTAGCCTGCCTCTGTGCGCCCTGAAGCACTCACCGCGTCGGCCGGTCCCCCAGTTACTCCCATCTCATCCCTGTTCTTTCCAGTAGTCATCATGCCCCTCTGCCTCCAGGCCAGTGGTTCTCAAAAGGGCACTTTCCTGCTCCAGAACTGCCTACCTGGACGTCTGCGGTGGGGCCTGGAAATCAGTCCTTCCACACGCTCCTTAGGGGTTTCTGCTGCAGGTGGTCACTTGTACTTTGACCCATACCGGCCCAACACCTCTGAGGGCAGAAGGCCTGGCTGTGCCCCCCCACCCCTTTCTCTGGAGCCTGCCCTCGTGCCCCTCTGAGTTGCCCACAGTAGGAGATTGTGAAGTCTTTGGATGTTTGGGCCTGTTTGAATGTGCACTGTTTCCGGGCTGGTCTCTTGTTTATTTCCTTAGCTTGCCTTGTGACCATTCAGCGTCTCCCTTTTCTAGTCCCACAGGAACTGGTAGGGACCATAGACATCACCCTCCCATCCCTCAGCTCCTGCCCGGCCCTGTTCCCCTTCGTCCACTCAGCCCTACGCGGCAGATCACAGTGCCCTAAGCCAGGGGGCAGGGAGGGGCCGCGCACAGAGCCAGGGAGGCTCGCTCACACTCAGGCATTGGGGAGCAGGGAGAAGCAGGTGAGTTGGGGTGAGGGGTCGAAGGGCAGGCTGACTGTCCTGTATTTCTAGGTCCTGGGCGGTGCCTACGAGGAGTTCATCTTTGCCCCTCGGCTGGACAATCTGCACAGCTGCTTCTGTGCCCTGCAGGTGAGTGGCGGCGGCACCCCAGGCAGCACATCACCAGGAGGAGCAGCAGTGGGGGTGGGGAGGACTGCCTCAGGTCCTAGCAGGTCAGAAGAGGGCCACCGGCCACCTCCCCGGTCTACTGGTGCTGGCTGGGCCATGGGCAGGGGCTGAGGCGAGGGAAGGCTGAGAGGCCGGCCAGGGCACCATGGTGTCTCCTCCTCGCCCTGCTCCGTCTGCTTCTCCCCTGCGTCAGCCTCTGCTCCAAGGGAGAGGCCTTAGCATCTCATAAGGCAATGTCGTCCGCCTCCCTCTGTTCCCCCTGCCCTCCAGGCTGAGGCCCACCCAGCCTTCTGTCTGTGCCTTGGGATCTCAGTGGGGCAGTCTGTCTTCTTCCCAGTCACCTTGATGTCCCCACCTTTCTACCCTAGTTAGTTCTATTTCCTTTTTTTTTTGAGAGAGAGAGGGAAAGAGGGTACAAGTGAGCAAGGGGCAGAGAGAGAGAAAGAGAATCCCACAAGAGGCAGAGAGAGACAGGGGGAGAGAGAGAGAAGCAGGGCTCACCCGAAGCAGGACTTGTGCTCACCCGATGTGGGACTCAAACTCACAAACTGTGAGATCATGACCTGAGCCAAAGTCAGATGGTTAACGACTGAGCCACCCAGGTGCCTGTCAGTTCTATTTCTTTCTTTCCTCTTGCCCTGTCCATTGTCATACCTCTCCCTCCCTCCCCATCCTGTTCTTGGAGACAGGCTTTGGGCTGTAACTTGAGACCAGAGCCAGACCTGGGACCTGTATTAGCTTCTGCAGCCAGCCAGCTGCATCACCTCGATGGAGTCCGGGTCACCTGGTCACCTCTTTGGACCTTGATCTTTTCACTGAGGCCAATTAGTTTACACGCTCTGTGTGGTTCTTTTGACTTTCCAGGATTCTCAGCTCTTCCCCTCCAGCTTATTCATCCTCCTGCCTTTTGCATAGGAAGGTAGGGGAGGAGAACACCCAAAGGGTGGTTCTCCCAGCCCAGTTGAAAAGGTCTCCCGCATGCTGGGCAGCGCCCCAAGAGATGAAAGCCTGTGAAAGCCCCAGCCCACTTCCCTCCGGCCGTGATGACAGAAGGCAGGCGGGGAGTGTGAACCTCCGAGGTGTTGGTGGGGAGGGTTATGGAAGAAGGGGGGATGAGGAGGATGCTCTTGATACCCCCCCCCGCCCCCCAAACAGGCTTTGATCGACTCCTGCGCATCTCCTGCCTCTCTGGCCGCGGAGCCCCACGTGCGCATGATTGCTCTCTACGACAACGAAGAGGTACATAGAGGGTTCTGTGGAGGGTCCCCTCTGTGAAGCTTTCTGCAGCCAGCTCGTGCCAGGTACCCACCGTAAGCCAGGGCTATTCCGGAAGCCACAAAGGTGGGAAGATACTGCCTGTGCTCTCTTAGCGCCTGGTCCCCCTGGCTCAGCATATATCTGCCTTCAGTAGTGAGACCATACCTCCTCTGTCTCTGTGTGTGCCACATGGTGAGCGTCTCGAGGACAGGGACCCTGCCCTTTCATCTGTTAGTCCCAGGGCTCAGCACATGGCGGGTCCTTTACTCTGCGTGCCTGTGTCAGGTGCAGTCTTAGACAACGCAACAGAGCCTGAACAGATGGGTTGTTCTCTCGCACATAATTGCACGGGTCAGAGTGAGCAGTTCAGGACAGGTCTCTGCCATTCTGAGCACTCGGCTTCCATCTCAGGATCCAGGGTGGCTGTCCTAGCTCCTGCCATCGTGTCTGTACTGAGTTAGGAGGAGAGGAAAGGGCAGGGGGAGAGTGTACGCTCATTTAAGGCACCACCCAAAGGTGCCGTTCCTCACTGTCTGTGTTCATGGGACTTGGCACGGCCACGTTTAGCTGCAGGGGAAGCTGGGAATGTCCTCTCTACCTGAGTAGTTGTATGCTTAGCTGCAGTTTGGGTGTTCTGTTGTACAAGCTAGCACGGGTAGTTAGCCGCCTCTGTCACGTGCATAAAAGAAGATTGGCCAGTGTGAGAGGGCATCTGTGAGGAGGCCCAGACCTGAGGGTCAGGGGAAGGAAGAAGGGGGTGGGGGCAATGTAGGAAGCCCGCAGAAAGTGCTGTCGCTGCCCCAGAGACGACTCAGGGTTAGTTTGGCCCCAGCCCACCGTCAGGTTTTCGGTGGCACGGTGTTGGGGACGTTGCTGACAACATCCCACAGTCCTCAGCCACTGAATCAGTTGGGTCCCGGGCCAGTCTGGGTGTTGGGCCCCTCTCCTTGGCTTCTGCCTCAGGCCCCCGATCCCAAAGCCAGTCTCTGCTCTCACCAGGTGGGGTCCGAGAGCGCCCAGGGGGCACAGTCACTGCTGACAGAGCTGGTGCTGCGCCGGATCTCGGCCTCATCCCAGCACCTGACGGCCTTCGAGGAAGCCATCCCCAAGTCCTACATGATCAGCGCAGACATGGCCCACGCCGTGCACCCCAACTACCTGTGAGTCCGCCGGGCCAGGCTCGTAGTCCTCACAGCTGGCGGCTCGCGGGTAACCTAACGCTGGGCCCCAGCCCCTCCCCCTTCCCCTCCTTCCTCCTTCTGGCGGAAAGGTCAGTGGCGGCTTCCTCTTGACTGCTCCAAGGCCCAAACTGGCCAAAGTCATGTGATGCCCCTCCCAGGTACGTTGAAGAGACTCTGTGAACTTCTTTCCCTCTGTTGCCAGAGGCCGCCTGGAACACTGACATGCCTCCTAGGTCCTGCCGGGCTGGGTGGGGAAGAATGCTGGGATGCATTAGTGATGTTTCCACGGGGTAGGTGGTGGTGATGCCAGGCCCACTTCCTGTTTGCCATCCCTGGCCCTTAATCTGCCTCTTGCAGGGACAAGCATGAGGAGAACCACCGGCCCTTATTCCACAAGGTGAGGTAGTCCTGTTTCTCCTTAGGGACTTGGGAGGCCTGGCTGGTTCTGGGCCCGTCACTCGTGTGTGGCTCGCCCTCATTTCCTGGTGTCCCTCTCTCCAGGGCCCGGTGATCAAGGTCAACAGCAAGCAGCGCTACGCCTCGAATGCAGTTTCAGAGGCCCTGATCCGAGAGGTGGCCAGTAATGTTGGGGTGCCCCTGCAGGTGAGGCCGGGCCCTGCCTGGGAAGATGTGATGGGAGGGAGTGGGGTTGGGGGACATAAGCAGATGGGCCCCCCCAGTGGAGGGGGGCCTGGTAGCCGACCTGTAGTGGATGGGCTTCCAGTCGAGTGAGAAGAGTGGGTTTTGGATGCAGGTGGAGCTGGGATGAGTGCTGGCTCTGCTGTGGGGCTGGTCCTGCCGCTGAGGGCCAGTCTCCTCATTTCTCTGAGCCTGTGTCTCTCTGACATACCCTGGGGGCTTCCATAAGGCAAGTTCAGGGCTGGGGAGACTGGAACTCTAACGGCCTCGGCAGTCTTGCCTCAGCAGTGGCCCATCTCGACAGAAATAGGTAGAAGCAGAGAGTTAAGGAACTGGGGCCCAGGTGATCCAGTGACAAGCAGCGAGCAGGTCCTGGTGACTCAGAACTAGGACCCTGGCATCCTGTCTCCCGGCTCAGGGCTCTCTCTGCCGCACAGCCCCACCCTGTCCCCTGTAGACCTGAGTAGTTCCACTCTTAGGGAAGCCTCTTTGAGGAGGTGACACTTTGAGCTGGGACTTAACTACCAGAAAGAGGCGTGGGTGAGTCTGCAGGAAGAGCATCCCAGCCAAAGGGAATGAGTGCAAAGGCCCTGGGGGGAGGCGGGGACAGGAGCGAGCTTGGTCTGTCAGGAAGAGACAGAGCCCCAGTGATAGAGCTGGGGTGAGAGCCAGAGTGGCAGGGAGAGAGGCCTCCCAGGCCAGCTTTATAGGGCCTTCTAGGCCATGGAAGGGGGTTTGCATTTTCTTCTAAGGCAGTGAGACGACATTGGAGGAATTTTCTTTAATAACTTACAGCAGAAGCAGGACATGTGTCCTTCAGAAAATTAGGAAATACAAAAAGAAACAAAATGTTAATCCACAGAGATTTGTGTATATTCTTCCAGATTTTTTTCTGTGCGTATACTTAATACATATTTTTTTACAAAATGGAATCGTATTGGGTATATTTCTTGTTTTCTCTTCACTCCGTATTCTTTACCTTTTCATTTCAGTAAATTTTTGTTTCAATAAATTTGTGTCTAATGCACAGATCATTTTTTTAAAAGTAAGCTTTACACCCAGTGTGCTTAAATTCACGACCCCAAGGGGCCCCTGGGTGGCTCAATCGGTTAAGCGTCTGACCTCAGCTCAGGTCATGATCTCACGGTTCGTGAGTTCGAGCCCCACTTCAAGATCTGTGCTAAGAGTTCAGAGCCTGGAGCCTGCTTCAGACTCTGTGTCTTCCTCTCTCTCTGCCCCTCCCTTGCTCATGTTCTGTCTCTCAAAAATAAATAAAAAAACACTAAAAAATTTTTAATTAAAAAAATAATAAATTCATGACCCCAAGATAAAGAGTCACATGCTCTACCAACTGAACCAGCCAGTCACCTCCAGATCATTTTCAGTTTTCCCTAGTTATCCCCAAAATATTCTTTGTTTTGAGAGAGAGAGAGGGAGCTCAAGTGGGGGAGGGGCAGAGAGAGACTCCCAAGCAGGCTCCCCACTGTCAGTGCAGAGCCCGATGTAGGGCTCAGACTCACAAACTCATGAGATCATGACCTGAGCTGAAGTCGGAGACTTAACCAATTGAGCCACCCTGGCACCTTTCCCCCAAATATTCTTTACAGACATCTGTCCCACCTTAGTATCCAGTTCAGGACCGCATTATGTCTGGTTGATATGTTGCTTAAATGTCTCATAACGTAGTGCAGCCCTCACCACCCCCCTTTTAAAATAGCATTGACTTAAAAAAATAAAATATTGACTTGTTGAAGAAACAAGGCTCATCATCCCACAGGATTTCCCACTTGCTGAATTTGTCTGATTGCTTCCTCTTGGTGGTGTTTAGCTGGTGCCTGTAGGTCCTGCATTTCCTGTTGATTGGAATTCATACCTAAAGGCTTAGCAGATGACACATTTTTAGCCAGAAGTCACGACTGGTGGGTTCCTCATGTTGCATCATACTTGTGTTATCTGGGCGCCCCGCCCTTAGTGATGCAATGCGTTGGGGTGCCCTCCTTCCCCTCTGTCATATGGGGGTTTTCCTCCTTTGGCTGGACAGTACCCTGTGCAAGTGATGAGTTCCCTAACAACTAGACACATGATGTCAATAATCCTTGCTGAAGTCACTAAATTCATTCCCCCAATTCATCCCTTTTCTACGCATAGTCCCTTCTGCATAGATTAGCTGCTGTTCTGGGAAGCAGAACTTTTCTCCCCGTCAGCCAGGGCTATTTGGTTGTCATGCAATAGGGTTTCTGGTGGAAAGACAGGATAAATGCTAATTCTTTCCCTTTACTAATCAGTTTTCAAGACAAGCTGTGTTAATAGCCACCTTACGTGGTGACAGATAAGGGGCTTTTTTCCTTTTCCATTTCTGTCATTAAATCAAGGGTTTCATTGGTTCGTTGTGACCCGAAGCACTGTAGCCATTTACTTTCTTTTTTTTTTTTTCAAAATTTTTTTAACGTTTATTTTTGAGACAGAGAGAGACAGAGCGTGAACAGGGGAGGGGCAGAGAGAGAGGGAGACACAGAATCTAAAACAGGCTCCAGGCTCTGAGCAGTCAGCACAGAGCCCAACGCGGGGCTCGAACTCACGGACCGTGAGATCATGACCTGAGCCGAAGTCAGACGCTTAACCGACCGAGCCACCCAGGCGCCCCTGTAGCCATTTACTTTCACCCTCAGATTATCATAACTTTGACCAGTGGGAACCCTGTTGACATGTGTCCTTTGACAGGACTCTCGAAAGTTGTCTTACTTTTTGCATAACAAGAAATTGCAGGCTCATCTTGTTCATTTCTCTCCCCAGACATGGATGATGGTTTTAGAGACCATTGTCTGGCACCATGAGTGTCCATTGTTCTTGAGGAAGTGGGGGGGGGGGGGGGGCGGGGCGGTGCTTTGGGGTCATTTCTGTAGACATAGTTAGAAAAATATACATATTTTTTGCAAACCATGAATACTATACTTATGTAAGAAGTAATAGTTACTGCTTAATTTATCTGATTTTATAATCCTGTTTTCCCTTATACTAAAAATCTTAATTTTGAACATACTATGATTTTCTTATTTACTTATTTATTTTTTTTAAATGTTTGTTTATTTTTGAGAGAGAAAGTGTGAGCAGGGAAGGGGCAGAGAGAAGAGGGGGGAACAGAGGATCAGAAACAGGCTCTGCTCACAGCAGACAGCCTGATGCGGGGCTCGAACTCACAAACCATGAGATCATGCATGACCTGAGCCAAAGTCGGATGTTTAACCGACCGAACCGACCACGTGCCCCTTCTTATTTAATTTAATTTTATCAGAATGTAAAGAAATTCAGAATGCCAATAGCAATATTTCTAAAAACACTAAAACTACAGAGTGATTGTTCTTTGTGTGTGTATGGGTACAGGAAGTGAGTGTGTGCTAAGCAAGAGGTTGATATAAAGGGTACATTTTGTTTTTTTAATTCCCCTGCCTGCTATGTGGAGGAAGGAATCTTAATGGGAGGGAAGGTGGCTGGAATTAGGGTGGCAGTAGTTCAGATGGAGAGAGTAGGACCAATTCAGAATATACTGCCCTTTGGGCTTGCCATTTAATGTAGGCTATCTTTATTCTGGTCACATCTACTCTCTGAGGGGGCAGAAGTGGGCCCTCTGCCAGGCCCCCTTCAGTCCTGCAGTTCTAAGATGACTTCCTGTTTGGGCTTAATGAGCAGACACTACCTGTTGTTCATGAACCTGTCCTCCTCTCCGCAGGATCTCATGGTGCGGAATGACTCTCCCTGCGGAACCACCATTGGACCTATCTTGGCTTCTCGGCTGGGGCTACGAGTACTGGATTTAGGCAGCCCCCAGCTGGCCATGCACTCCATCCGGGAGACCGCCTGCACCTCAGGAGTGCTCCAGACCCTCACCCTCTTCAAGGTGACTCCCACCTCATCCATCATCATGGTGGCTGGGCTCCTCCTCTGGTGCCTGGATTGGTTGCTGGGGCTCCATGCTACCCTGTAGGAAAGGAAGGGTGCCCATTCTTCTTGAGACACAGGGGCCCCGATCAGCCCCCAGAAGATAATGAGAGGATAGAGTGGGGACGAGAGGTGGGAAGACTGGGGCAGTTGTCATGTGTGGGTCAAGGACCTGTGTCTCTCTGGCTGGGCCTGTGTTGGTGGGAGCAGGGCCCCCCCATCTGGTCTGCACTGATTCCAAATCCCTTGTTGCTCTCCGTTTTAGGGCTTCTTTGAGCTGTTCCCTTCTCTGAGCCGTAACCTCTTAGTGGATTGAGGCCTCTTGGAAAGACTTCTCTTGCACTTGAGAAGTTGTCAGCTGAGCTGAAGCTGGATTATTAAAGTGGATTTTTCACTCAGATGCATTCTGTTGTGCTCATTTGGAGGCTGGAGGGGTGGGAGTTGAATCTGGCTTGAACCACTAGAACCAGAACAGAGGGGGAGGTAGGGGGCAGGTGGGGGTGGGGGCGCAGCTCCTGGGAGCTGGAGGCCTGATCTCGAATCTCTTTTCCTTAAGCCCGTGCCTGAAGTGGGTGACAGGTAGGTGGGTCCACAATTGGAAGGTTTTTCTCCCATCCCTACTCCTCCCTTCTGGGAAGCAGCCTCAATGGTCTTCCATTACCGGAAGAGTCCAGGAGCCCATCTCCGTGCTGTGGGGGCTCCACGCTCAGCATGGGACCCCAGAGCTGCCCTGGGCAGCCCAGGCTGTCCCCCTCCCCGCCCCTCTCAGCCTCTTATGAATTTTTATAATCAATCTCTTATTATTCAATGTTTTTCCTCTAGTTAGTAATTTCCCTCCATCATTTATCTCTCCTCTCTTTTCCTGTTTCCTTTTTTCCTCTTTTTCTTCCTCTTCTTCCTCTTCCTCCTCTTCCTCGTCCTGCTCCTTTCCTTGTATTTGTTCATTCCCCTTCTTTGTCTTAAGTTTGCCTATCTTGTGGCTTTTTTCCTAAGCGCCAGCAGTCGTATTTGTTAGCGCTAAGTGTGCTGGTGACAGACCCTGGCATGTGGCACGGTCACCATTACAAGCCTCTCACTGGCTGAGCCCAGTCCTTTGGAGGCCGGGTTGACGGTAGAACACTGCTTTGGAACTGAGTTCCCTGGTGTTGATGTGATCATAGGATCTCAGAATCGCTGAGACCAGGTGGCAGCCCTTTATCACCGAAGTCTAGTATTTTCTCAGTATGCTGTAACTGTGAAATACAAGTAGTTTGGTTGTGTTGTTTTTTTTTAAGTTTTTTTCAGAGAGACAGTGTGAGCAGGGGAGGGTCAGAGGGAATCCTAAGCAGGTTCTGTGCTGTCAGTGCAGAGCCCCACATGGAGCTCATACTCAAGAAACTGAGATCATGACCTGAATCAAGAGTCGGACGCTTAACCGACTGGGCCACCCAGGCGCCCCCAGATACGAGTATTTTTATTTCCTTCTTTTGGATGAACTGGGTGTTTTTTGGAGAACGTGTTCTGGACTTAGGCAGCTGCTGCTCTCCTATGGGGACTGCCAGTGCTGTTTGTCATAGTAAAACACGGAAGGCGTTGGTAGAAGACACCGTTAGCATCCCCCCCTCTGTCCCTCACTTTGATCACTTCAGTAGACTTGTCCCAACTTCCAACTGCTCACAGCTACACTTCTTTGCCTGGAGGCTGGCTTTTGCTGCTCGACTACAGTTTTCCATTCATGACCTTTGGAAGTGCCAGGGAATGAATTCTCCCCACCCCAGAACAGCTCCAACCAGAAGGCCAAGGCTAGAAGAAAACTCCAGCTCCCTCACATCCTGGGAGATCACTTGGACATGGGTAGCGTGGGACTCTGCAGCAGAACCAAGCGCCAGAATTAAGTTTGATAACACACGCCTTTATCATCCACCCTCCCTTCCTTGTCTCACACCTCCACGCCCCTGCCAGTGTTTACCTCCACCTTCCAAATAAACTCCTTGCACTTGGATCCTGGTCTCAGGTCTGCTGCTGGGAGAGCCTAAACAGTATTCCTTGGAGAGGGAGAATAAGACAAGGGTGCTTGGTTTTCCATTTTTAGTTAACACTGTACTGTTAGTCCTTAGTTTGGGTGATATGGTGAAGACAAAGGATAAAGGAAACACTGAAAGGGGAGGAGTAAAGTTCCTTTTGATATGATTTGTTACATAGAAAATTCAAAAGCTATATTATTTATTTGAATTAATAAGAGAGTTTATCAAGGTAGCTGGCTGAAAAATCAATATACAGAAATTATTTCTTTAGGCCAGCAACGAATAGTTTGAAAATGAAAATTTTAGAACAACTTCTACAAAGCGTAATAATCAAGTACCTATGAATAAATATAAAAAGTGAGCATGGGGGTCCCTGGGTGGCTCAGTCGGTTAAGCATCCGACTTCGGCTCAGGTCATGGTCTCACGGTTCGTGGGTTCAAGCCCCACATCAGGCTCCATGCTGACAGCTCAGAGCCTGGAGCCCACTTTAGATTCTGTGTCTCCCTCTCTCTCTCTGTCCCTCCCATACTTGTGCTCTGTCTCTCTCTCAAAAATAAACATATTTTTGGGGCGCCCGGGTGGCGCAGTCGGTTAAGCGTCCGACTTCAGCCAGGTCACGATCTCGCAGTCCGTGAGTTCGAGCCCCGCGTCAGGCTCTGGGCTGATGGCTCGGAGCCTGGAGCCTGTTTCCGATTCTGTGTCTCCCTCTCTCTCTGCCCCTCCCCCGTTCATGCTCTGTCTCTCTCTGTCCCCCAAAAAATAAACGTTGAAAAAAAAATTATAAAAAAATAAAATAAACATATTTTTTTAAAAAGTATGCATGATTTCTACAGAAAAGAATTATATGAAAGGAGGTCCAAATAATTTGCAAGATAGGTGTTATTTGTGGATGTGAAAATATTTTTAAAATACTGGTTATCCCCCAAATTGATAGATTCAGTGCAATCCTGATAACAATGTTAACGGGTTTGCTCCTCCCTGCTTTTCTTATTTTGTGGAAGTTGACAAATTGATTCTATAATATATATGGAAATTGCTAACACACTTGAAGAAGACAATCACCTTATCAGTTAAAGCTGATTGCAAAACTGTAGTGATTAAGAGAGTATATTATTGTTTCAAGGGTCGACTGACCAATGGAACCAATAAAGACAAGTGAATAGCTGTTACTTGATTTATGAGGAAAGGGGCAATTGAGGTGATCTTTTCAATAAATTGTGCTATGGAAATTGGATATCCATATGGAAAAATTAAGTTGGAGCCCTATCTCCCACAACACGCAAAATCAATTACAAATAGATTTTGAATCTAAATGTAGATGGCAAGATCATAAAGCTTTTAGAAAATATTAGAGGAGAATATGACCTTGGTTAGGAGAAGATTTAAGTAGGATACAAAGAACACTAAACATAGAGGAAAGTATTGACATATTTGGCCTCTTGGAAATTAAGACCTCTCTAAAAGGATTAGAAAGGTTGTTTGTAACACATGTAATTGACATAGAGCTCATATTCAGAGTATATAAGACCTACAGTCAATAAGAAAAGTCAGACGTCTAAAAGAATGGGCAAATTACTTAAATAGGCACTTCATAAATGAGGGAATCTAAATGGCCGTTAACTATATGAAAACATGCCCTACTTCGTCAGTCATCAGAGGAACTTGGCTGAATCATGACATTGTTTGTGTTTGACCATTTTGACTGACAAAATGGTCATTTCATATGGTTTAATCTAATATAAATTAAAACCGTGATAAGACCTTGCCACACACCCATTATGATAGATAAAATTTTTAAATCTGACAATACCAAGTGTTGGTGAGGATGTGGACCTATGGGAACTGTTGTACAATGTTAGTGGGAATGTAAGTTGACAACAGTTCAGGACGTCAGTTTGGCATTCCTCACTGGCCCAGCTATTTCACTCCAGCAGACACCCTCAGTAAGAATGAGACTGGAAGCCAAAGGGCTCCATAAAAATCTTCTTTTCCTGCTATTATGAGTTTGAGCCCCGCACTGGGCTCTCTGCTGTCAGCACAGATCCAGCTTCGGATCCTCTGTCCCCCTGTCTCTTTGCCCCTCCCCCTACTCTCTCTCTCTCTCTCTCTCAAAAATAAACATTTTTTTAAAAAATGATATGGAAAAAAAATGATATGGGTCAGTCTTGAAAATATAATGTTGGGGTACCTGGCTGGCTCAATCAGTAGAGCATGCGACTCTTGATCTCAAGATCATGAGTTCGAGCCCCACATTGGGTATCAAGATTACTTTAAAAAATAAAATATAATGTTGAACAAAAGCAGTCAGCACAAAATAATATATATTGTAACTTAGTGACTTGAATGGCATATCCCCAAAATTGGTGCCTCCCTGGAACCTTAGAATGTGTCCTAATTTGGAAAGCGGGTCTTGCAGATGTAATTAGTTAAAGGTCTCAAAATGAAATCATGCACACCCACTTTATGCCTTGAAATGCAAAACGCATATGTCCTCCTTGGAAGGGAACAAAGAGTTGATGATTTCTTTAGAATAGATAACAGCTAAGGAAAGGCCAGATGAAAATGACCGGAGGAAGCTATCATATGTGTATTCCAGACCACCAATGATAGACATCTCAACACTAAGAACACCTGGGCCCTTTGTTCTACCTGGTTCCTGGAAGCCTGAGAGGACACATACTCCAGACCTCAATCCTCAATAAAAACCCCAGATCCTAAGCAAAGGGGAGACTCTCTCTACTTTCCTTACTGAGATCTCCCAGACACTTTGTCTATACCTACACTCTCTCTCTACAGTGAATTCTGCTTTCGCCTCCTGCGGGCTTGCATTTGATTTGTATCCTGCACACAGCTAGGGACCCTCTTGGCTGGTCCCTGGACCTAGCCTGCTGGCATCAAAAACATCTGCATGTGCACCAGGAAATGTACAAGAATATTCACAGCAACTGTTCACAGGATTCCCAAATCAGAAACAACCCAAGGTCCATACACAATACAGTAGACTCTGGTAGAGGTCACAGGTTTGTGGGGGCTGAAACATACAATTTGGGGACCCTCTTTGAGTAGAAGCATACAAAATTACAAATAAGAATTTAGTACGAAAGCAGATATCTCACAAGAACGAAGACATTTAAGGAAGAAGTAACACCAATTGTTCACAAACTCTTCCAAAAAATGAAAGAGAGAACATCAGTCATTACCCTGATATCAACACCAAAGACATCACATGAAAAGGAAAGAAATTCACTCTTTATGAATATAGATACAAAAATTCTCAACAGAATACCAAACTGAATCCAGCAACAAGTAAAAAGGACTATACACCATGACACGGTGGGACTTATCCCAGGAAGGCAGGCTTGGTTCAATGCCACATTAATAGAATAAAGGGCAAGAACCACATGATCATCTCAGATGCAGAAAAAGCATTTGACAAAATCCAACATTCTTTCATGATGAAAAAAAAAAAAAAAAAAAAACATTTAACGCCCAGAAATAGAAGGGAACTTCCTTACTCTGATAAAGGGCATCCACGGAAAAACCAACAGATAAACATCATAATGATGAAGGACTGAAAGCTATCCCCCTAAGGATCAGAAACAAGACAAGGATGTCTACGCTCACCAGTTTTAGTCAGCATTATACTAGAGCTTCTACCCAGGGCAATCAGGCAAGTAAAATGTGTAACTAGAATATGAATATATAGTACAACAAATTAATTTTTACAAACCATACACAAACATTCGATCATGTGAACACATTGCTAAGGCTCCTCCCAGAACCTTGGAAGTGGTCTGGGAAGACAAGTATCCCTGGAGCTAGAGGTTTCTTGGCTTTATAGTATGCCCTACTCTGAACTGTAATGTAACGTTATCACACAATGGAAGACTACAACCGCAATGAAAATGAATGCAATACTGTTTCATTCAATGATATGGGTAAGTTGGGGCACCTGGGTGGCGCAGTTAAGCCTGCAACTTTGCTCAGGTCATGATCTCACGGCTTGTGAGTTTGCGGGGCTCAAATCTGTGTTGTCAGCACAGACCCAGCTTCGGATCCTCTGTCCCCCTTTCTCTTTGCCTCTCCCTCTGCTCTCTCTCTCTCTCTCTCTCTCTCTCTCTCAAAAATAAACATTTATTAAAAAATGATATGGGTCAGTCTTGAAAATATAATGTTGGGGTACCTGGCTGGCTCAATCAGTAGAGCATGCGACTCTTGAGCTCGGGATCGTGAGTTCAAGCCCCACATTGGGCATCGAGATTACTTTAAAAAATAAAATATAATGTTGAACAAAAGCAGCCAACACAAAATAATATATATTGTAATTTAGTGACTTGAATAGCATATCTCCAAAATTGCTGCCTCCCTGTACTAATTTGGAAAGAGGGTCTTGCAGATGTAATTAGTTAAAGATCTCAAGATGAAATTGTGGATTTCAGGTGGGCTCTAAATCCAATGACTAGTGTCTTTATAAGAGAAAAGAGAGGGAGATGTGGACACAGACACAGGGATGGAGGCAGAGACGCTGTCACAAGCCAAAGAACTCGAGTCCCCAGAAGCTAGTCCAGCAAACAAGGATCCTCCCTAGAGCCTTTGGAGGAAGCACTGCCCTGCCAATACCTTGATTTTGGACTTCTGACCTCCAGAAGTGTGACACAATATATTTTCAATAACATTTTTTAAGTTTATTTATTTCGAGAGAGGGAGAGAGAGAGAGAGAGAGAGAGAGAGAGAGAGAGAGAATCCCAAGCAGGCTCTGTACCATCAACACAGATCCCAACACAGGGCTCAAACCCAGGAACTGTGAGATCATGACCTGAGCTGAAGTCAAAAGTTGGACACTTAACCAACTGAGCCACCGAGGCACCTGGAGAGAATACCTTTTTGTTTTAAGCCACCAAGCTTGTGATTGGTTGCAGGAGCCCTAGGAAGCTAGTACACTGTATAATTACATTTCTAAAAACTACTCTTTAGAAATGTGTACTCACTTACATTGCACAACAAAGATAAGGAAGGGAGTTATGCCCACAAAGTCAGGAGAGTGATTAACTGTGGGGAGAAGAAGGGCTGAAATCTGGAAAGGACAAGGAGGTATTTCTGGGGTACTGGCAGTGTTCTGTTGCCTGGAGAGTATGACATGATTGTTCACACTCTAATTGTTGAGCTTCACCTTTATATCTTAACCACTTGTGTTTATCTGTATCACTTTTCACAATCATCACTTAAATATACTCATCAAAAAGTGGGGGAAAAAATCATAAAGTCCTCCAAACACAAAAGGTGGCATTAGATGCATTCTAAATTGAAAGAAGAGTTTCCTCTAAGATGATTGGGTTATTAGATGTAAAGAAATGCTCCCTTCTTGCCTAATACACCTGAGAAGCTCAGGACTGGCCCTGGGCAGAGAATAGAGGAGGTCAGTCCCGCTTTCCAGGAAAATCCCCCTCCCCTGGCAGGCTCCCCCTGCATCCCCCAGGGGGCGCTGCTCTCCACGGAACTCAGCTTCCAGGGACTGGAGACCGCCCTTCCTTTGCTCCTTTAGTGCACAGCCTCATTTTCCAGGAGATTCCCACAAAGGATGATTATGTCCTTGAGGGAAGACACTGTTGCCTGACCAAGGGTTGTGGTCCAGGTCTTGCAGACTTCAACACAATGATAATATCTCCTTCCCTGGATACCCAAGAGGAGGCACAGTAAATGGAAGCCCATGCCTCACTCATTGCCTCCCCCCACCCTCACCCCAAAGTAACCCCTAGACAAAAGCTACTGGGGAGCCTCCAAGGCTGAGTCCAGCCTTAGCCCAGCTTTGGTGAGGCTGCCTTGGGGCTCCCTCTCTCCCAATCAGGATGAGCAGCTTCTGTGCTCTGGGACTAGCTGGGCTCTCTCACCCCATCTCCCCGATGAGCTGTGAAGCAGGACTCCTGGGTTCTGCTCCTGATACTCTACCAGACCTCCCCTTCTGGGTTTCAAAGTCCTCCGCCCAGCCATTGGGCTTGGGCTGTGATCTGAGAATCCCAGGGAGGCTGAAGCTGAGGTGGAGCAGAATTCAATGCCCAATGTGTTTGTATAGCATGATGCTGTTCTCATCCATCGTCACCATTTCAATCTCACGGTCTCCTTCATAGGATGCTCATCTAACAGATAAGAACACTGAGGCAAAGAGGTTTCATACCTGTCTCTGGACCCAGAGTCTCTTTCATTTGTTCAACAAATATGTATTGAGCATCCACTCTGAGATAGGTCTGGAGCTAGACACTGGGGGTGTGACAGTAAATGAAACAGACAGGTCCCTCCTCCCCCTCTCCCCAGCAACTTACAGTCCAGTGAAGAGGCAGAAATAAACAAGCAGGGGCACCTGGATGGCTCGGTCGGTTAAGCATCCAACTTTTAGTTTTGCCTCAGGTCATGATCTCACAGTTTCATGAGTTCAGACCCCAGATCAGGCTCTGTGCTGACAGCGCAGAGCCTGATTGGGATTCTTTCTCTCCTTCTCTCTCTGCCCCTCCCCCACTCACGTGGTCTCTGTCTCTCTCAAAAATAAATAAAAAATAAATTTAAACAATAAACAAGTAAATGAAGGAACAAGTCATTATAAATAGTGGTAAGTGTTGTGAGGAAAGTGAAGCAGTGAAACGCATCTCTGAAAGGGTGGTGTTTATACCGAAACAAAGAGATGACCATAAGGGCGGCAGAGGAGGAAACAGTCTGTGAGAAGAGCTCAGGGGTTCACAAACGGAGGGGAAGCTGGTGTGGCTGGAACAACAAGAGGAAGAGGAGAGAAGAAAATAGATTGGATAGGAAGATGGGACTAGGTCATGCACACCTTATAGGCGGTTCAGCAGTTAATCTAAAGCATAGGAGAGCCATGGAAGAGGGGTAAGCAATGGAGAAACATCCTTCAATTTCTATTTTAGAAAGCTCCTCTGGGTGCTTATAAAAGAGATTATTGGGAGGCAAGAGTGGAACAACACATATTCAAACATATATTTATTGAGCACCTGCAAGTGACTGTGCCAGACCCTCTTCTAGGCTTCTGGAACACACCATAATTTATCAGTTATCCCAAGCAACCAGATGAGATGCAATCTCAGTAGCAGGTAGGAGATGATGGTGGTTTGGACAATAGTGGTGGCATGGAGCAATGACAGAAAGGCAGAATGGGAGAACAGTCGTGGCTAATGTTAATTGAGTACTTACTATGTGCCAGTCCATTCATACTTCTAAATGCTTCGCGGGATATTAAACTAATTAATCCTTCTAGGAAGACTGTGAGCTAGATACTATTATCACCTTCCTCTTAGAGACGAACTAGAGCCCAGAGAAGTTAAAGGGCTACTGCCCATACTTGGATTTGACCCTAGGCGATCTTACTCCAGCACACCACCTTATGAAGTACCCACGTAGGGGACCCTACTTCTCAAGAACTATGCCCAGGTGCTGGTTACAGATTTGCAATTACACAGAATTTCCAGCACCCCCTGTCCCCTCCCCACATCTTTAACACTTGGAGACAAGGAGATGGAGGTTGTGCTTCTGGGGAGGGGGGGGAGGATGGGAGGATGGGAGGATGGGAGAATGGGAGGATGGGAGTGTCCAGAAGAGATTCTAGAGGAAGGGTCAAGTATATTCAGCTATTCAACTGTGTTTGTTTGTTTGTTTGTTTGTTTGTTTGTTTGTTTTTAGTGCTTTTTTAATTACTTTTTTTAAGTTCTTTATTTTTGAGAGAAACGTAGTGGGAGAGGGGCAGAGAGAGAGGGAAAGAGAGAGAGTCCCAAGCAGGCTCCACACTGTCAGTGCAGAGCCTGATATGGGGCTCAAATCCACAAGCCATGGGACCCTGACCTGAGCTGAACTCAGTGCCCAACCTACTGAGCCACCCAGGCACCCCAAGGGAAATCAGCTCTTCATTTTAGGAAGGATCCTTTGTAGGTGATGAATTAGTTTTCTCTTCCTGCTTTCTTTTTTTTTTTAATACGAAATTTATTGTCAAATTGGTTTCCATACAACACCCAGTGCTCATCCCAGCAGGTGCCCTCCGCAATGCCCATCACCCACTTTCCCCTCCCTCCCACCTCCCATCAACCCTCAGTTTATTCTCAGTTTTTAAGAGTCTCTTATGATTTGGCTCCCTTCCTCTCTAACTTTTTTTTTCCCTTCCCCTCCCTCATGGTCTTCTGTTAAGTTTCTCAGGATCCACATAAGAGTGAAAACATATGGTATCTGTCTTTCTCTGTATGACTTATTTCACTTAGCACAACACTCTCCAGTTCCATCCACATTGCTACAAAAGGCCAGATTTAATTCTTTCTCCTTGCCAAGTAGTATTCCATTGTGTATATAAACCACAATTTCTTTATCCATTCATCAGTGGATGGACATTTAGGCTCTTTCCATAATTTGGCTATTGTTGAAAGTGCTGCTATGAACATTGGGGTACAAGTGCCCCTCTGCATCAGTACTCTTGTATCCCTTGGGTCAATGCCTAGCAGTGCTATTGCTGGATCATAGGGTAGATTTGTTTTTAATTTTTTGAGGAACCTCCATACTGTTTTCCAGAGTGGCTGCACCAGTGTGCATTCCCACCAACAGTACAAGAGGGTTCCCATTTCTCCACATCCTCGCCAGCATCTATAGTCTCCTGATTTGTTCATTTTGGCCACTCTGACTGGCGTGAGGTGGTATCTGAGTGTGGTTTTGATTTGTATTTCCCTGATGAGGAGTGATGTTGAGCATCTTTTCATGTGCCTATTGGCCATCTGGATGTCTTCCTTAGAGAAGTGTCTATTCAGGCCTATCTCAAGAAACAAGAAAAATCCCAAATACAAAATCCAACAGCACACCTAAAGGAAACAGATGCAGAACAGCAAAGACACCCCAAACCCAGCAGAGGAAGAGAAATAATAAAGATCAGAGCAGAAATAAACAATATAGAATCTAAAAAAACTGTAGAGCAGATCAATGAAAGCAAGAGTTGGTTTTTTGAAAAAATAAACAAAATTGATAAACCTCTAGCCGGGCTTCTCAAAAAGAAAAGGGAGATGACCCAACTAGATAAAATCATGAATGAAAATAGAATTATTAAAACTAATTCCTCAAAAATACAAGCAATTATCAGGGAATACTATGAAAAATTATATGCCAACAAACTGGACAACCTGGAAGAAATGGACAAATTCCTAAGCACCCACACACTTCCCAAACTCAAACAGGAAGAAATAGAAAACTTGAACAAACCCATAACCAGCGAAGAAATTGAATCAGTTATCAAAGATCTCCCAACAAATAAGAGTCCAGGACCAGATGGCTTCCCTGGGGAATTCTACCAGACATTTAAAGCAGAGATAATACCTATCCTTCTCAAGCTGTTCCAAAAAATAGAAAGGGAAGGAAAACTTCCAGACTCATTCTATGAAGCCAGCATTACTTTGATTCCCAAACCAGACAGAGACCCAGCAAAAAAAGAGAACCAGAGGCCAATATCCCTGATGAATATGGATGCAAAAATTCTCAATAAGATACTAGCAAATCAAATTCAACAGCATATAAAAAGAATTATTCACCATGATCAAGTGGGATTCATTCCTGCGCTGCAAGGCTGGTTCAACATTCGCAAATCAATCAATGTGATACATCACATTAATAAAAGAAAAGAAAAGAAAAGAACCATATGATCCTGTCAATTGATGCAGAAAAGGCATTTGACAAAATTCAGCATTCTTTCTGAATAAAAACCCTCGAGAAAGTCGGGACAGAAGGAACATACTTAAACATCATAAAAGCCATTTATGAAAAGCCCACAGCTGATATCATTCTCAATGGGGAAAAACTGAGAGCTTTTCCCCGGAGATCAGGAACACGACAGGGATGTTCACTCCCACCGCTATTGTTTAACATAGTGTTGGAAGTTCTAGCATCAGCAATCAGACAACAAAAGGAAATCAAAGGCATCAAAATTTGCAAAGCTGATGTCAAGCTTTCACTTTTTGCAGATGACATGATATTATACATGGAAAACCCAACAGACTCCACCAAAAGTCTGCTAGAACTGATACATGAATTCAGCAAAGTCACGGGATACAAAATCAGTGTACAGAAATCAGTGGCATTCTTATACACTAATAACGAAGCAACAGAAACACAAATAAAGAAACTGATCCCATTCACAAATGCACCCAGAATCATAAAATACCTAGGAATAAACCTAACCAAAGACATAAAAGATCTGTATGCTGAAAACTATAGAACGCTTATGAAGGAAATTGAAGAAGATATAAAGAAATGGAAAAACATTCCATGCTCACGGAAGAATAAATATTGTTAAAATGTCAATACTACCCAAAGCTATCTACACATTTAATGCAATCCCAATCAAAATTGCACCAGCATTCTTCTCAAAACTAGAACAAGCAATCCTAAAATTCGTATGGAACCACAAAAGGCCCCGAATAGCCAAAGTAATTTTGAAGAAGACCAAAGCAGGAGGCATCACAATCCCAGACTTTAGCCTCCACTACAAAGCTGTAATCATCAAGGCAGCATGGTTTTGGCACAAAAACAGATACGTAGACCAATGGGATAGAATAGAAACCCCAGAATTAGACCGACAAAAGTATTGCCAACTAATCTTTGACAAAGCAGGAAAGAATATCCAATGGAAAAAAGACAGTCTCTTTAACAAATGGTGCTGGGAGAACTGGACAGCAACATGCAGAAGAATGAAATTAGACCACTTTCTTACACCATTCACAAAAATAAACTCAAAATGGATAAAGGACCTGAATGTGAGACAGGAAACTATCAAAACCCTAGAGAAGAAAGCAGGAAAAAAACCTCTCTGACCTCAGCCGCAGCAATTTCTTACTTGACACATCTCCAAAGGCAAGGGAATTAAAAGCAAAATTGAATTATTGGGACCTCATCAAGATAAAAAGCTTCTGCACTACAAAGGAAACAATCAACAAAACTAAAAGGCAACCAACGGTTAAAGATATTTGCAAATGACATATCCGACAAGGGCTAGTATCCAAAATCGATAAAGAACTCACCAAACTCCACACCCGAAAAACAAATAATCCAGTGAAGAAATGGGCATAAAACATGAATATTCAACTGGTAATAGCAGAACTCTGTCGGCGAGACGGGGAAGAGCCGGGGTTGGGGGCCTCGTCACCAGCCGCTGCCATTGGCCGAGCTGCCGGAGAGGGGCGCTCGCAGTTGTCGCTGGCGTCTGGCCTTGGCCGCCGCGGTTGGAGCGGTGGAGCCGGCGCGCCAGAGCAACCATGCAGCAGCGGGCGCGGCGGGCGCGGGGGGCCCGGGGACCTGCGGGGATGCGTCTGATGCTTTGCTTCCTGCTGTTGAGCAGCTGCCCTGGGGGCTGGGACGCCATTAGTCCCCACGGTCAGGAGGAAAGCTGGGGGAAGGTCTGGGAAGTGGGGGCTGCGGGAGCGGTTGGTGCACGAAGCAGGGCGAACCGTGTCGGGTGGGTAAAGTCAGCAAGCACGGGGCGGGGACAGGGGCAGGCATCCAGTCTTGACCTCGGGATGAGGCCTGACTGGAGCCAGGTGCCTGGGCTTACCCTCCTCCCTGGGGAGGTAGGTTGGCGGGGGGGGGGGGGGGGGGGGGGGGGAGGGGGGGGTCTGCGGGAGGACGCCTAGGCTTCCCCACAGCCGTGTGCCTCCCTCTCCACTTGTCCTCCGCGTCCTTGAACTTGGAGACCAATGCAGAGGTCTTCCTGAGGGCCTGGGGCTCTGCAGAGTGCTGGAAGGGTGCGGAGGGGAGTCAGGCCCTGTGCAGATGCCTGAACCCTTTCACCTCCTGGACTTCCCCCCACTCCCACCCCATCTACCTGGACTGAGGAGGGGTCTGTATGGTAGAAAAGTTATTCCTCACATTGTGTAGCTGGGTACTGTGGCTTTCAGGACAAGAACCTGGGATCCCAGGGCTTAACAGTCTGAACCCAGCCCCCAGGCTTTATACTTCCAAGGATTCTGGAAGTCTTTCCAGCTCTCCACCCAGGAAGCAAACTTCTTCCCCCATCCCTACGCTGTCCGCCTGTCTGTCCATTCAAGTTTTGTAGCCCTCTGAGGCTCTGCTCACCTGTCCATTCACAGGCTGTCTCTTTGCCCGAAGACTCTGCTCTTACCTGGAAGTCTGTGCCAAGGGTGAGTGAGACCCAGAGGGTAAAGAGGAAAAGGTGTGATGGAGGGAGAGCTGATAACTGGGAAGCGGGGGGGGGGGGGGGGGGGGGGGGGGAATCTGAGCTTGATGGTGGAGAGGGTACTGCTTTTCTGCAACCAGGCCCTCTTGAAGGCTTTTGGCCAAGCTCCCTGCTAATGCCATTCTGTACCCTTAGAGGGACAGCCCCAGGTGGGCATGCAGCCACCCAGGTCCTGGCAAGGAGTCGTCAAGCTGGTCTTCCGATACTGGCAAGATGTGCTTCAGTGGCTCATGCCTCAAGGTGAGACCAGAAGAGCTGGAAGAGAGAGGCTGGGCTGTGGGATCCCCACCTTGACATTAAAAGCTCCTTCCACAGATTTCTCTGCCTGAACTTTTCTCTTCATCCTCACCTCTGGAGCCTCACCTGCTCAGACCCTGAGCAAAATGGGTGGTGGTCTCCCAGCCTTCGTGGGGACGCTGTTGTCACTTGTCTTCTCTTTATTTTTAAAAAATATTTGTTATTTTTGAGAGAGAGCGCGTGCAAGTGGGGAGGTGGGGGTGGGGAGAGACAGAGGATCCGAAGTGGGCTCTGTGCTGACAGATGTCGGTGCATCGGGTCCTGCCCCACCAATGTTGGGCTCGAACTCACAAACCAAACCGTAAGATCATGACCTGAGCCAAAGTCAGACACTCCACTGAGCCACCCAGGCACCCCTTACTTACCTTCTTTAGAGGAGCACAGTAGAGGCAATTAGAAGTCCCTGGAAGAGTTCAACATCCATCTCCTTGGGACTAGCCCTATGCCCCTCTGCCCTGTGCTATCCGAGTGCTCAGGGCCAGGAATCATGGGGTCCCCAGTCAGAACCTCTCCCTCCTGTATACATATTCCAGACTCTGAATTGGGGGAGTAGACAGCTCAGAGTGTATGGCAAATAGAAGCATGACAGATGGGGGTGCAGAATGGGAGGGGATTCCTTGGGGAAACGTTTCTGATCCTCCTTGAAAGCCGGGTTTCATGATTGCAGGGTTCAGAAGGGAGATCTGCTTGGAGTTCGAATTACTGCTATTAATGATCATAGTGTATGATGTGCGAGCAATGCCTTAGAGTTTTAGAAACACTGCGTATGTCCTCCACTTCCATTTGGTCCTCATAACAGCACGATTGTTAAATTCACATTTGGCTACTTATCGCTCACCAAGCACCATGCTAAGAAACTTACATGGATTACCTCCTGTAATTCTCTCAACAATGGTTCATCATTTCATGGATGAGACAACTAAAGCTCGGCCAATTTAATTAAGTTCCCAGTTAAGTTAAGGGTCACAGAACCAGTAAGAGCAGGGATTCCAGTGCTGAGGTGGGCAGAAGGCAAAGCCCTGTACCCCAGACTGTCTCTGGATCCCTCCAGTGCCCCGTGGCCCTTATGTACTTTACGGAAAGCAGAAATGCCAATCGCTCTCTGGTTTCTGGGGTAGGCCAATCCAACTGTCCCAAGGTCAACTTACACTCCTCCCTTTCTTTCTGCAGGACTGTTCTGGAAGGATGATGTCACTCAAGATGTAAAGACCCAGAAGATGGAGCACATGCCCAGGCTCCACGCCTCAGAGACCTACATGAGGGATGGGTAGACAGCCTTTCCCACCAAAACCACCACGCTGAGGTGTGTGAGGCCTGTGGTCTGTCCACACTGCACGTGTCTGGTAGACAGAGCAACTGGGAAGGGAAGGAGTGTCAGGGATGCCAGTAGGAGCTGTCAGAAGTCCAGTGAGTAGGATGAAGAGAGCGCCTGTCTGGTTTCAGCCAGAAGCAATCCCATGATACCTTAGTGATGTCCACAAAGGGAGAGAATTGGGATGCATGGCTACTATGTGTTATCCCTGGCTTGGTCTTTGCCTTCTAGGGACAGGTGCAAAGGGAAGCTCTAATTGCTGTTCCCTAAGGTGAGAGTCCCTCGGGGATTTTGAAATTCTTCATTTGGATATCATCTCTTTTCCTCTGGGCCTTTTCGCCATTTTCTCTTCACCCTTGACTCCTGTTTTCCTTCCCCTCAGAGCCCAGTGACCAAGGTGAACAAGGAACAATGCTTGAACTCTAGAATGGTTTCGGAGGTCCTGAACCAAGCAAGAGATGACCAACCACAGCAAGGCCCCACTGTAGGTGAAGGCCTGCCCTTGTCCAGGAACGCTGAGCCCACCAAGGGCCTGTTTACAGAGGGAGACAGGGTGAAGGAGGGGATAGACATTGGTTGATAAGGAATGATTTCACTGAGACTGATGGAGAACCTTCTGGAAGAGAGGGCCTGGAGGATGGAAAAGAACAGAGCCAGCCCAATCTTCACCCTGCCACTGCCCAGCCGTGACCTTGGACACATTACCTAGGCTCTTCAAGTCCCTTCTTCCACATCTGTAAAATGGGAATGGTAATAAAGACGACCCTTCCGGTGTTGCTGTGTGGATCAAAGACAATATATGAACAATGCCAGCGGTTGCTGGATTGAGGGGAAATTCTCCCTTTGCCCACTGGAGGGCGCCCCCACTTTCTCTCTCACAGACAGCTTTTCACGGATTTCAGCAACTGGGGATTGCAAGGGGCTGGGGGCCTGCAGTGGACTCTTGCTTTGTAAGATCAAGCACAGTCACAGAACTTGAAGGGCCTGCAGAAATCTACTTGAGAGGTTTCACAACTTAAAATATATATATGGGCTCCCTGGTTTTCTAAGAAAATCTTGCGTATGACATGACTCCAAATCCTCACCTTGCCCATCCATCCATAGCCGTGTATCTGTATACATTTCTCCCTCTCTCTCTCTCTTTCGGTATACACACACACACACACACACACACACACATTTATACATACACATATAAACATAGATATGAAGATCCTTAAATGGGAGAGGAGTACCCAGAGCGCCTCACATTCAGCCTCCCCCTTGCTCTTCTCAGTGGTGTGGAGGAAGTCACCTGGCAAGGTTCTCGAGCATCCCCTTGGACCCTTGAGCTCTCTGGAGCCCAGGTAGAAAACTGCCCACCTCTTAGTTATCCATCCATCTTTACAGCTGAGAAACTGAGTGGGCAGGCATAGAGCAGGGCCAGACCAGGTCCCCCCACCAACCTTCCCCCACCGCAGCCCCACCCTTCCTCTCTGGGGCCCCCATAGAGGTTGGGCTGCTTGACACATCAGACTTCTCCACACTGAGGATAGCCTGAGGAGGTGACATTAGAAGTTTGACCTAAAAGACATCCTGGAAGCAGCCGGCAGAAGATCTGGAGGAAGAATCCCCAAGGCAGAGAGAATTACAAATACAACTGCCCTCAGGTGAGATTGCAGGGCTCCTTAGGAGAACAAACAGAAAGACTTATGGCAGCAGAATAGGCCCAGGACTACTCAGGTCTATAGACGGGTTTGGGTTTTGTTCAAAGTGTAGTGGGAAATCATCAGCAAGAGAAAGGCGATATGATTACCATTCTATAAAGACATAGTGACGCTGCTGGAAAATGGATTATAAAATGGACAAGAGTAGAACCAAGTAGAACTGTCTGGGGCTACTGAGTTGTCCAGGTGGGATCTGGTGGTACCTTAGACGAAGATCGGGGCAGCGTTGCTGGGAACCTCTTAGCTGGACTCCATCCAGAGGCAGCCTGCACCTCAGAAGTGCTCTAGCCTTTTACCCCTTTCAAAAAAACTGGTCCCCATCTCTGTCACCATGGCAGCCAGGCCTCCTTAGCTTGGATTGGTTGCTGGACCACATCGTTGGTCCTGTGACTGACCCTGTGATGGGGACTGGTTGCCATGGTTCTATCAAGTGTGCAAACAAGGAACTGCCATTCTCCTTCAGGCTCAGGGGACCAACCAGCCCTGTGTCTAATGGAAAATCCCTTGAAGGAGATAGAATTAGAGATAGGGACCAGGGAAAGGCCTGTAGTCTTACAGTGCCTGAGTCCCTTGTCTCAAGGCTTATTCACATTAAGACTGCTATGGAGACTTGCTCTGAATTTGGTGGGGAGGGATGGGGACGGAAGTCAGTGTATTCATTAAAAATTCCTTGTTTCTGGGGCGCCTGGGTGGCGCAGTCGGTTAAGCGTCCGACTTCAGCCAGGTCACGATCTCACGGTCCGTGAGTTCGAGCCCCGCGTCGGGCTCTGGGCTGATGGCTCGGAGCCTGGAGCCTGTTTCCGATTCTGTGTCTCCCTCTCTCTCTGCCCCTCCCCCGTTCATGCTCTGTCTCTCTCTGTCCCCCCCCAAAAAAAAAAAGTTGAAAAAAAAATTCCTTGTTTCTTCCCATTTTAGAATGTCTTTGAGCTATTCCCTAGTCTGAGTCACAAGTCACAACCTCGCAGCTGATTAAGACCTGAGGGGGAAACCTTCCATCCCCCACACCTTCCTGGTGCTCTCAAGAAGGGCAATTTCAGGGGGCACCTGGGCGGCTCAGTCGGTTAAGCCCCTGACTCTTGGTTTCAGCTCAGGCCATGATCTCATGGTTCATGGGTTTGAGCCCCATGTTGGGCTCTGTGCTGACAGTGTGGAGCCTGCTTGGGATTCTCTCTCTCCCTTTCTCTCTGCCCCTGCCCTGCTCATGCTGTCTCTCTCTCTCAAAATAAATAAACTTAAAAAAAAAAAAAAGAAGAAGGGGCACCTGGATGGTTCAGTTGGTTAAGCATCTGACTTTGGCTTAGGTCATAATCTCACGGTTTGTGAGTTCAAGCCCTGCATTGGGCTCTCTGCTGACAGCTCAGAGCCTGGAGCCTGCTTTGGATTCTGTGTCTCCCTTTCTCTCTGCCCCTCCCCTGCTCATGCTCAGTCTCTCTCTCTCTCTCTAAAAAATAAATAAAAACATTTAAAAATAAAATAAACTAAAAAAGAAGAAGAAGGGCATTTTCAGGCTGACCCAAATTTGGATCTGGATCATTAAAGCTGATTTTCAAGCAAACTCTTTCTACAGACTTGTCTGGAGGCAGGATGGGGAGGGTTTGGACCTGACGGGAGTCTCTGAGGTGAGAGACCTAGGATCGGAACACAGGAAAAGTTGGGGTGTGGGGTTCAGAGAACACAACCCTGGTTGCACCCAATGCATGGGTTCTGATCCCTTCCTCCCCCTACGGATTACTTCTAAGGCAGATGGACTGACAGCTGGAGGATCAGCCATCCCCACCCGCAGCCTTCAAATGTATCTTCTTGGTCTCCCTTCCTTCCACTCGTGGAAGGAAAGTCTTCCTTCCAGACCTTGGGTCTGCAAGGCCTGGGACCTTGGTCTGCCTTTGAGGTTCATGGCACCATCTGAGCATTGGGGTCCCCTACAGAGCAGTTACGCCAGCCCCAAACCCAAGAACCCACACAGAATTCTGTGACTAAATGCTTTGCACATTTAACGCTCTGATACCCTGTGGTCACTTTGCCCCGGGGGGAGGGGGACCAGCCACCGTCGCTCAATCCAACCGAACTCCAGACATCTCATGCCTCAAGCTTTGTATTTCTCACAGCGCCTAGCTCATTTGATCCTCACAGATGGGAACACAGGGGAAGGTGCCAATCCTACTGTCTTAGTGTGTTCAGGCTGCTGTAACAAAATACTGTAAACTGTGTGGTTTATCAACAACAGAAATTCATTTCTCACAGTTTTAATTTTTTAAATGTTTAAATTTAATTTTTTAATGTTTATAAATAATGTAATAAATGAATTTTCTTTCTTTCTTGCTTTCTTGCTTTCTTGCTTTCTTTCCTTAAGCCCTTGAGGGTTAAGGTTTCAAAAATACCTCTGGAATGTTAGGTATTTCTTAGCCTCCATATTGTGTGCATCCTTTCCGTCCTTATTTGGGGTTATTGAAACACTTTCCAGCATTCTATTTTAATGTAACAATTGTGTTTTTTATTATCTTTCTGTACTTTTTAAGTGATTGCTCTGGGGATCTGAGTATATACATTTAACTTGTCTCTCTCTCTCTCTCATCATAGCAGAGAGCCCGATGAAAGGCTCAAACTCATGAAGCGTGAGATCATGACCTGAGCCAAAGTTGGATGCTCAACCGACTGAGCCATCCAGGTGCCCCTCTCACAGTTCTAGAGGCTGGGAAGCCAATGAGGTGCTGGCAGAATCGGTGTCTGGTGAAGACCTGCTTCCTGGTTCACAGACAATGTCTTTCACTGTGTACTCACATGGTGGAAGAGGGACAGATCTGTCTGGGATTTCTTTTATAAGGGTACTAATCCCATTCATGAGAGGTCCATCCTTAAGACCTAATCACTTCACAAAGGCCCCACTTCCAAATACTTTCCTATCACCTTGAGGGTTAGGATTTCAACATATTAATTTTGGGGGCACACAAACATTCAGACCATAGGATCTGCTTACTTATAGAACCCAGGGAAACTAAGACACCCTCCTCTGGCAAATCAGGCTTACTCATGCTTCCAATGCATGTCCTATCCCCTGCATCTGTGCATCTAAGGACATAACTAAACATAATACTCAACATATTTACCTATGCCTAGTTTTTTTTAACTTTATTTATTTATTTTGAGAGTGAAAGAGAGAGAACATGATCAGGGGAGGGGCCGAGAGAGAGAAAGAGAGAGAATGCCAAGCAGGCTGCATGCTGTTAGCACGAAGCCTGATGCAGGGCTCGAACCCACAAACTCTGAGATCATGACCTGAGCTGAAGTCAGATGCTTAACCAACTGAGATAGCCAGGCACCCCTATACCTAGTTTTTATTAGCTAGCTTGACCCCTACCACCTACCCTACTTTTCCTCATCATACATTCACTGTGTCTGGCCACCACAATTCATGGTTCCTGCCTCAAGGCAACTGAAGCTTAGGGAAGTAAGACATACATATAACATATTCATGCAATAGATATTCATTGAACACCTGTGTAGCACACCATGCAGATGCCCTGCTTCATATCCCCTGCCCCATCTCTGAGTTCATCTGTGAACTGCAGGTAGACAGTGTCTATACAAGCTGACAGCTTCCCACCTCAAGCTGAGACTCTACTTCTTGTCCTGTGGGTATTCTAGAATGCTAGAGAAACTTGCCTATCTGTGCTCAAGACAACTCTGAGATTTCTTGGAATTAACACTTCCAGAGGCAGTTAAGGATTGAGTTTAGTAGATATATACTCCTGCAGATCCATCCCTGGTGGGGTAAATCTGAGACAAGTTCTACACAGATCCTCAGGGGTCCCCAACAGGGTTCATTCCCAGTTGCCCATTGTGATGGTTAATTTTATGTGTCACTTTGACTGGGCAAAGGGGTTCCTAGATAGATGGTAAAACATTATATCTGAGTGCGTCTATGAGGATGTCTCTGAAAGAGAACAGCATTTGAATTAGTAGATTGAGCAAAGAAGATGCCCTCATTAACGCGGGGGGGGGGGGGGCATCATCCAATCTATGGAGGACCCAAACAGAACAAAAAGGTGGAGGGAGGGTGACTCTGCTCTCTGCTTGAGCTGGGACATATGTCTTCTCCTGCCCCTGGACATCAGGACTCAGATTGGAACTCATATCATCAGCTCACCTGGTTCTCAAGTCTTGGGACTCAAACTAAATTACACCACCAGCTTTCCTGGTTCTCTGCTTGCAGACAGCAAACTGTGGGATTTCTCAACCTCCATAATTGTGTGCATTCTTTCCTTCCTTATTTGGGGTTATTGAAACACTTTTCAATATTCTATTTTAATTTAGCAATTGTATTTTTCATTATCTTTCTATACTTTTCAAGTGGTTGCTCTAAGGATCTGAGTATACACATTTAACTTTTCACAGTCTGCTTATGATCTTACCATTTTGAGCCAAATGCAGAGATCTTACTAGCATATGTTCCTTCCCTCTCTGGCTTTTATGTTGCAGCTGTCGATTAGAATCAGTTACATCTACATACATTTGAAACTCTATCAGACACTGCTAATAACTTTTGCTTTGAACCATCAAACATATTGCAAGTAATTCAAAAGGAGAAGAATATATTTACCCAGATAGTTCCCATTTTGATTACTGTCTCCATTCTTGATGTTCTGGATTTCCTTCTGAAATCATTTCCTTTTTATCTGAAGAATTTCCTTTAGCAATTCTTTAGAGCAGGTCTGCTGGCTACAAATTAGTTTTTCTCCATCTTTGTTTCACCTTCGTTCCTGAAGTATATTTTGCTTGGTATAGAATACTGGGTTGACAGCTCTTTTCTTTCACTACTTTTAAAATGTTATTCCATTTCCTTCTGTCCCCCATAGATGATAATGAAAAATCCACAATCATTTGGATTATTGTTCTATAAGTGATGAGTTGTTTTTCTCTGGCTGTTTTCCAGATTTTGTCTTTGTTTTCAGCTTTTAGAAGTTTGATTATGATGTGTCAAGGCATGGATTTTTCAAGCTTATCTTGTTCATGTAAACAAACTCCAGTTCATCTGCCTGATGCAGGTAAAGGCCAATCACTGAGACATCAAGTTTGTAGCAAGGAAAGGGTTTATTCAAGAGGCAGCCAAATTAAGAGTTGAAAGGGCATACTCAAATTTGCCTCCTCAGAGGGGAAGGACCAGGGATTTAAAAAAAAATTTTTTTTATGTTTTTAAATTTTATTTTTGACAGAGAGAGAGAGACAGAGTGTGAGTATGGGAGGGGCAGAGAGAGAGGAAGACACAGAATCCGAAGCAGACTCCAGGATCTGAGCTGTCAGCACATAGCCTGATGTGGGGCTCGAACTCACAGACTGCAAGACCATGACCTGAGCTGAAGTCAGACGTTTGACCAACTGAGCCACTCAGGTGCCCCAAGGGTCAGGGATTTTTAAAGGCAAGTGGAAAGGGGTCTGGGTAAAGGAGAGAGAAGCTTCATGACTCAAAAATAAAGGAAGTTAGAGAATATTGTACAAAGTGAAATAAGTCAGTCAGAGAAAGATAAATACCATATGATTTAACTCATATATGGAATTTAAGAAACAAAACAGTTGAACATTGGGGGAAAAAAAGACAGAGGCAAACCAGAAAACAGACTTTTAACTATAGTGAACAAACTGTGGGTCACTGGAGGGGAGGTGGCAGGGGGGATGGTTTAAATAGATGATGGGGATTAAAGAGGACACTTGCAATGAGCCCTGGGTGTTGTATGTAAGTGATGAGTCACTAAATCCTACACCTGAAACTAATATTCATTGTATGTTAACTAGCTGGAATTTAAATAAAAACTTGAAAAAGAAAAATAATAAAGGAAGTTACTAAGTACAAGACAATTAATTTCATTTTGCTCTCTCATTTCGAAGAGGTGGCTGCTAATCCTGACTGGCTCTGGCCAGCTTCTTGGTTAAACCTTGAGTCTTTGCAAAACTAAATCAACACTTGGTTATCATGGTGTCAGAATATCCTTGTATCATCTTATAGAACCATGGTGGCGGACAGCATTCTGAGAACAAGGAGATTTGGGCTAAAAAGTTGCAGCTGTGCTTATCTGCCCCATTAACCCTTTCGTTACTGGTTTCATTTGAAGTTCACTGAACTTATTGGATCTGTAGGTTTGTGGCTTTTGACAAATTTGGGAAGTTTTCAGCCATTATTTCTTCAAATTTTTTTTTCTTCAAATATTTTTAATGTACTACCCTTCTCCTTCTGGGACTCCAATGACATGAATGTTAGACTTTTAGTATTGTCCCACAGGTCGCTGAGGCTCTGTTTACTTTTTTCTCCAATGTTTTTGTCTCTGTTGTTCTGATTGGATCACTTCTATTGGTCCATCTTCAAGTTAACAGATACTTTCTTCTGTATTCCTATTCTGTTACTGAGCCCATCCAGCAAGTTTTTATTTTGGTTATTGGATTTTTTTGGTTCTAAAATAGCACATTAGAGGAACAAACAGAACAGCTAGTGGTAAGAAATGCAGTTGGAGAAGTAGACCCAAAACTGACCATTTGGGGCTTTTCAGCTAGTAGTAAAGAGTCTAGATCTTATACAAAGGGCAAAAGAGGGTATCCTGGGTGGCTCAGTTGGTTAAGCATTGAACTCTTGATTTCAGCTGAGGTCATAATCTCACAGTTTATGGGATTGAGTCTCAAGCTGGGTTCTGCGCTGAAGGCAGACTCGGCCTTCAGGGATTCTCTTTCTCCCTGTCCCTCTGCCTCCTCCCCTTCCTGCCGCCACAAATAAATAAATAAACTTAAAAAAAAACCAAAGGACAGAAGAAAATCACTAGGGATTTTAAGGAAATGAATAGAATGATGTGATGTACAATTTTAAAAGACCACCCTACTACTGCTGGATAACGTATTGATAGAGGACAAGAGTGGAAAAGACAGGCCTGTTAAGAAGTATTGTTTTTGTCCAGGGGGACACTGGTAGCTTGGACTAGGCATTGCATAGAGCTGAGTATCTCTAGCTGGCCATGTACTCTACCCAGAGACAGCCTGAACTTCAGGCAGAATCCAGACCCTTATGGTCTCCAAGGAAACAGCTCCGGCCTCCTGTCACCATGGTAACCATGCTTCATCTGCCTGGATTGGTCGCTGTGGTGACATCAGCAGCCCTAAATGACTAATCCCCACAATGAGAACTGGTTGCCATGGTGCTAAAGTATGCATAAAAGAATCTGCCGCTCTTCTCCAAGTCAGGGTCTTTGACTAACTCTAAAGCTATGGGGAAATGAGGGGAGGGAAGAGAAGATCAGATACTGGACCCAAGGGGAGGCCAGCTGTCAGGCAGTTGCTAAGTCACTATGCCTTAGGACTTGCCCAAATCAGGACTACTATTAGAGCTTATTATTTATTGGGAGGGGGGAGATGTTTTATGCTGTAGATGAGGGAGTCCTCCAGCATATATCCACACAAATTGCAAATCCCATGTTTCCTTCCACTTTAGAGCTTTTTAAACTTCTTCCTCCTCTGAGCAAAACTTTGTAGCTGATTAAGGTATCCCCATCCCTACACCCTGCATTGGCATCTAGAAGGGCAGGTCTAGGACAACCCGTTTTGGGATTTTTAAAGTGCGTTTTTATCAAAACTCTTTCTGTGGGCTCCAACGAGAGCCTCTGAAGGAAAATATGGAGGGCCAGAATAGAGAAGATATTCGTGGTGGGGGTGGCAGCCTGGCTTTTGGTTCCTTTCTCCTTCTAGTCATCATTCATAACATGAATGCAAGGTAGAGTAGAACCACAGCTGAACTGCAGTCATTCCTCACCCACCCACCACCCTTTCTGGTGGTTATTTTCCCCTTGGGAAAGGAAGTTCCTCCCTTGAACTCCAGGCCCAATAGGCCTGAGAACCTGCTTTGTCTTCTGAGGTTACTACTCTCAACATTAAGGCCCCCTCCAATTTCCCTGGTAGTTTGACATCTTAGAAGGGAGAAAAGCTGAGTGACCTCTGTTCAACCCACCCAAAGACCAGAATGTTCTGTTTTCCTACAGCATTATATTTCTCAAAGCAGATTCATACTCATTTGCTCTTAGGCCTCAAATTATTCCTGTAAATAATTTTCAAATATCATGTATAACCCAAGTCCGTGATAACCACATAAACTTCCAGCTCCTGGTATGACAAAATAGTTTGTGTTAGTCTCGAACATTGAACATATGTACTCGAGACAAAATATAAAAATAAGTGTTTGAAAGCATGGAGACCAACCAAAAGCAAGAAAAACTAGAGGGAATATAATCCTTGAAAAAAACAGAGTCCACAGGTGAGTCCCACATTTAACAGGCTTTCCTCCTAAGGACACTTCATGTTTCCCTACAGCACATGGGGAAATAGAGCATGGGCAGGAAAGTGGCAGTCTGACGGGCCTCGGAAACACAGGCTGGAACACAGAAATGACAGAGCAGCTGGAAACGAGGAAGAAATCTGGGAACTGTGTGAGCTACAGAGAGGTGAACCCCAAAATCCACACACAAATTTCCTTCAAATACTTAACTACCTTTTAAATGGCACATGTTCAGGAAGAGATTTCAAGGAATCTAGTGGAAAAGTCAAATATCTGAACAGGGATTTTGGAAGCTGCCACAGTGTGTTAAGGAGACCAAACGTGGGGTTCAGGACCCATGAAATTAGAAGGTCTTGGTAAACGCCTTGGGGTTTTCAGTAAAATCCCAAAAGGACCAAATTCTAGGTGTAAGCACAATGTCACAGCACTAAGGGATACAGCCTAGGATTAAGAACAGAACTAAAATGCTCCCGCCTTAACTAGTCTTCTCATAGTTCATGAGTTCAAGCCACACTTCAGGCTCTGTGCTGACAGTGCAGAGCCTGCTTGGGTTTCTCTCTCCCTTTCTCTCTGCCCCTCCCCTGCTCACTCTCTTTCTCTCTCTCTCAAAATAAATAAATAAACTTTAAAAAACAATACAATATAAAGATGAATAGCTAAAAAGTCAATGAAGTTGAATACTAAAAATTACTTGATTATTCCAAAAGAAAGGAGAGGAGAAACAATGGAAAATGGGTAAGACAAATAAAAAACAAATAACAAGGTAGCAGAACTAATCCCAAACATATCAATAATTACATTAAATGTAAGGAACTATTAAACAATCCAATCAAAAGGTAGAGATTGCCAGTCTGGATTTACAAACACAACAAAACAAAACAGAATCAAACTATATCTTGTTTATAAGACATATACTTTAAATATAATGACAGGGGAGCCTGGGTGGCTCAGTCGGTTGGACGACAGACTTCGGCTCAGGTCATGATCTCATGGTTTGCGAGTTCAAGCCCGGCATCAGACTCTGTGCTGACAACACACAGCTGTCGCAGCTGTGACAGCTCTGTCTCCCTCTCTCTGCCCCTCCCCTGCTCACATTCTGTCTCTCTCTCTCTCTCTCTCTCTCTTCCTCAAAAATATGTGAACATTAAAAAAATTAATAAAAAATAAAGAAAATATAAATAAAGAAAAAAACCTAAAAAGTCCTTAATTGCAACATCCTTCCAAGTGATCCATGGGTCTAAGAAGTTGCAAGAAAAATTAGAAAATATTAACCACTTGATAATTAAAACACAAAAAAGTAATGCTTAGAGGGAAATGTGTAGCTGTACATGCATTTACTGTGAAGAAGAAAACATGTGGGGCACCTGGGTGGCTCAGTCGGTTGAGCGTGCGACTTCGGCTCAGGTCATGATCTCCTGGTTCATGAGTTCGAGCCCCACCGTTGGGCACTGTGCTGACAAACCTAGAGCCTGGAGCCCGCTTCAAATTCTGTGTCTCGCTCTCTCTCTCTGCCCCTCCCCTGCTCATGCTCTGTCTCTCTCTGTCTCAAAAGTAAATAAAACATTTTTAAAAATTAAAAAAAAGAAAACATATAAATCAATGATAAACTATCAACTCAGGACGTTCGAAAAATAAAGGAAATGAGACCCAAAGAAAATAAAGGGAAATAATATGTGATAACTTAAATGTCAGGGACAAATTTCTTGAAAAATTCAAGTTTCCAAAACAGACATGAAAAGAAATAGGGTATCTTGAATAGCTGAAGAAATTAAATTGTAATAAAACTTTCTCACAAAGAAACTCTGGGCCCAAATGCTTGAAGAAGTAATATCAATCATGTACAAAGCCTTTCACAGAATAGCAAAAGAGGAAATGCTTTCTGACTGACTCGATGAAGGAGTACAACCAAATGTTGTGAAGAAAACAGGAGAAAAATCTTGGTAGGTTTGGGTTGTGAAACATTTTTAAGAAACAGAAAGCATTTGCCATAAAAAGATAAAATTGATAAATTGTACTTCCTCAAAATGAAAATATTTTGTTCTTCAAAAGACACAGTAAGAAAATTAAAATGAAATGCTCAGAGTTGGAGAAAATATTCACAAACCATTTATCTGATAAATGAGTTGTATCTAGAAGTACCAGAGAACTGTGAGTATTAGGGAATTATAAACATGTTTAGTTGTTATGTTCTTATCCAATTGCTGCTATAACAAATCACTTCAAACTTAGTGGCTTAAAACTACACAAATTTGTTAAACTCACTGTCTGGAAGTCAGAAGTCTAAAATCAAGATGTCAGCAAGGCTGTGTTCCTTCGGGAGTCTTAAAGGAAGAATCCATTTTCCTGCCTTTTTCAGCTTCTAGAGGCTGTTTGCATTCCTTGGCTTGTGGCTTCTTCCTGACATCTATCCAAACCTCTTCCAATGTCACATCTCCCACTACTGACTCTCCTCTCTTACAAAGACTCTGGTAATTATACAGGGCACACCTGGAAAATCCAAAGATAATCTCATCTGAGGTTAATCACCTTCTAAGGTTAATCACACTGCAAAGTCCCTTTTACCATATAAAGTAACATTCACAGGCTCCAAGGGACTCTGACATGGACACATTTAGGGACCATTATTCAGCCTACTACAGATGTCTGGTATTGTGGTTATATAGGAAACTATTGTTAATTCTAAGAGATGCATATTAAATTATTTAGGAGTGAAATGTCATGATGTCTGCAAATTATTTTTATTTATTTCTTTTTTAACGCTTATTTATTTTGAGAGAGAGAGAGAGAGTAAGCACGTGCGAAAGCTGGGGAGGGACAGAAAGAGACAGGGAGAGAGAATCCCAAGCAGGCTTCTCACCATCAGCATCGTGCTGGTTGCTGGGCTGGATCCCCTGCACCTTGAGATCATGACCTGAGCTGAAATCAAGAGTCTGAAGCTTAGCCGACTGAATCACCCAGGTGCCCCTGTAAGTTACTTTTAAATACTCCATCAAGAAAAAGAAGCAATCCTGACAAAATCTTAATAATTGTTCAGTCTGGGTGGTACATATATGAGTTCATTAGATTCTTCAAAAAAAATTTTTTTAACACTTAGTTTTTAGAGATAGAGGGAGACAGCGCGAGTGGGGGAGGGGCAGAGGGAGGGGGGAGCACAGAATCCAAGGCAGGCTCCAGGCTCTGAGCTGTCAGCACCGACACAGGGCTCGAACCCGTGGACCATGAGATCATGACCTGAGCCAAAGTCGGACGCTTAACAAACTGAGCCACTCAGGCGCCCCTAGATTCTTCTTTTTTAATATTTGAGAATTTTCATAATAAATTTGTTGGGCCTAATGAAAAAATATTGAAATGCCAGTCTAGGGTTTAGAAAGCTCACACACTGGCCTCTAACTACAAGAATGGAAGCAAGAGGGGCGCCTGGGTGGCTCAGAAGCTGGGTAAGGCTTCCAACTTCTGCTCAGGTCATGATCACATGGTTCCTCGGTTTGAGCCTCTCCTCAGGCTCTGTGCCTGGAGCCTGCTTTGGATTCCGTGTTTTCCTCTCTCTCTGCCCCTCCCCCTCTCCAGCTCATACTCCCTCTCTTTCAAAAATAAATAAACATTTTTAAAAATTTGTTTAAAAAGAATGGAAGCCAAGAGTTCAGTTCGCTTGTTAGTTATCAAAGAATATGGAGGTTTGAACCAAGGCAATGACAGTGGATGTGGAGAGAAGTGGGTGGATGTGCAATATATTTTGCGGGTTGAATGCAAGTATGTTGAGGATTTTTAGGAGCTGAGGGTAGAGTAAGCATCAAGGATAATAAAAATAGACTAATTACGTCGAGTGTTTACTGTCCACTGGATGTTCATATTTAATCGTCATAACAAACTTATGGGGCAGGTACAGTTCCCACCCACATCTTAACGTGCAATCTGTTTCTACAACTTTGGGGCTAGGAGTAGAAGCATTAGTCCTTGGGACCTGATTAACGTAAAAAAGCGGGCGCCTGGGGATGTTAGGATGGTTCTGGGGGCGGTAAAAAAAAAAAAAAAAAAAAAAAAAAAAAAAAAACCAACCAAACACACACAACCAAAAAAAAAAAAAAAACAAGGGGAGGAGTTGGCTACGCGTCCGCAGGGGACAGGGCCCGCCCGCGATTGGCCAAGCTGCCAAGGGAGGGTTGTGCAGATCCAACCCTCGCTGCGAGTGGGAAGCTACAGTCCTGTTTAGCCCCTCCTGCTGCTGTCTCTACTTTCTCTGCAACTTAGGAAGGGAGTGAACGCGCTGATCCCGGGAGAATGCAGCACCTACTGTGGCCTAGGGGTTCTGGGGGGCTTCCGCTGCTCCTCTGCTTCGTGCTGCTGAACAGCCGCCCAGGGGGCTGCAGCGACATTAGTGGCCACGGTCAGGAGGAAACCTGGGGGAGGGGGTGGGGAAGGGCAGGCCAGAGAGCGATCCTGAGAGAAGTGGGTCGGGGGCCTCAAGGTTAGGAACTTAGGAGGAAAAGTATGTGTCTGAGAACGTGAAAAGAGACAAATGTGGGAGCATCTCGTAGAAAGAGACGCAGCCTTGGAGTGGGGATCCGCATGTGGGATCTGGACCTAAGAGAAGCGAACTCAGGGAAGATTGTGAAGGAGAACGGGAAAATGAGTGGGCAGAGGGAAGTAAGCCCCGCCTATGCCGGTACAGGAGAAGACGCACCGAGGGACCAAGGAAGAGAGATGCCAGGAGCTGAGGGATAGGCAGGATCTCTGGACAATAGGAGCAGGGACCCACGGGTAAGGGCATCCTGACTCCAGAGAGAAAGCTGAGCCGAGAAACGAGCCAGGGATTCATCATAAGCCCTCAGAGCCTGGCGTCTGCGATCTAATTTCTGATAAGAAGGAGAAGGCTAGGCTGGGGTAAAAGAGAATGGAGGGGAAAAGGCCCATCCTTCTTCCTCTCCCTCCACTCAGCGCCCTCGGGGGAGACCAGCGCTGACTCACGTCTGAGCAGCCAGAGACTGACTGCGCAGACTCGAGGATTCCAGTGCCAAGAGCGTGGGGAAGAGGGCGCAAACTCCTAGTCTGACGATTCTTGGATTTACAGGCCAATGCGGAGGACTCGTGAAGAACTGTGGGAGGAGGCCTGGTGGCGGTTGACTGGAGGAGTGTGTGTGTGTGGTGGTGGAGGGGCGGGGGGCGGCCGGGGTGGGGGGGGACGTTCTTGTAGGGATGCCTCGCCTTCTTTGCCGCTCAGACGGCTCTTCCAAGTCAGGTTTCGGCCACCCCTCAGCACCACGGACAGCGCCAGGTGCTTTGTGGGTTCTGGCAGAGGGTGTCCAGGTCACCAGTTTTCCTATCAGTCCTGGGATCAATGCCTCAGACAATGATCTCCCCTTCCAGAAGAAGTTCTTATCTTTCTCAGTAGGCTGCTGGAGGTTCTACTCCTTCCTAAAGGCAGGGAATTGGTATGGGGATCCATTTGATTCCAGAGGACAATTCCTTTTTAATGCCTGTCCATAATGACTCATGGTAATTCCATTATATATTAAAAAAAAAAAAATGGACTCTGCCAACTCTACCCCATCTACCCGGAATAATGAAAGTGTTATAGCATTAGGGATTGTTCTCCCCCACACCCTGTCCTTCTCCTATGCAGTTAGACAAACTGGTTTTCTGGACAAGGATCCAGACACACAAATCCTGTACTTACCAATACTTCCTTCCTCTAAGGATTCCAGGCCTCCGTTCTAATCCCCTCCAGGATTTCAGGCCTTCTTTGAGATGCAGCTCACCTGCTTCCCATGCCCCACTTATCACCTGATTATCCATCCCAGGTGTGTAGCTTTCTGAGTGTCTTCTTAGTTCATCCTCCACAGGCTGCTTTGCTTGCAAGCTCTTACCTGGAAAATGGCATCAAGGGAAAATGAGGTGCAGGTGCTGAAGAACAGGTCAGGTGGTGATGGGGGGGTGGGGAGGGAAAAATGAAAAGAAGGAGGATTTGTAAGGAAGAAGGGTCTGGTGAGAGGAACAGAAACCAGGGAACCCAGGGGTGATAGTGAAAAACAGCTGCTTTTCTTCAACTGGGATTTAAAAAGCTTCTGGCCAAGCTCTCTTGCTGATTCCACCATTCTGCCCTTAGGTGGTCAGGGCCAAGTGGGAGTGGGGAAGCTCTGGCCCCTCCAAGGATTTGTCTCTACAGTCTTCCAGCACTTGCAAGTTGTACTCCAGCAGATTGTGCCCCTAAGTGAGTACGGACTGGGAAGAGAGGCTGCAGCCTGATCAGAAAATTGGGGTGGGTGAGTGAGAGGCTGTTTGATCTGTGGATGGGCTTTCTTTCTCAGATTTCTCTACTTGAAACTTTCCTGTCATGCTCACCTCATGGAGAAGGGGGTATGACTGCAATGGGGGTGGAGTTGGATAGGTGGACTGTTTGCCCTTGATCACCCTGGAAGAACCCAGCAGAGGCTTCTAGAACAAGCCAGCATCCAACTCCTTCTGATGAGCTCCAACCCATAGTGCTATCTGAGTTTTTCCACAGCCAGGAATCCTTAAGTTCTCAGCCAGAACACACACACACCCTCAGCCTCTGAGTAGGAAGCACAGCAAATGGATGACTAGTAGAGAGGAGGAATGAAAGGGAATGGAAAGTCCCTTGGAGACAGATGGCTGATGCTTCCTTAGAGCAGAATTTAATGAATGGGGGAGGGTCAGATAGGAAATCTACCTTGAATTCATATGATTGGTACTACTGCTGATGTCTAATATGTGTGTAATGCCTTAGAGCAGCGGTTCTCAAAGTGCATCCCAGGACCAGGAGCATCAGCACCACCAAAGAACTTGTTAGAAATGCTAATTCTTGGGGCGCCTGGGTGGCGCAGTCGGTTAAGCGTCCGACTTCAGCCAGGTCACGATCTCGCGGTGCGTGAGTTCGAGCCCCGCATCAGGCTCTGGGCTGATGGCTCAGAGCCTGGACCCTGTTTCCGATGCTGTGTCTCCCTCTCTCTCTGCCCCTCCCCCGTTCATGCTCTGTTTCTCTCTGTCCCAAAAATAAAAATAAAAAACGTTGAAAAAAAATTAAAAAAAAAAAAAAAGAAATGCTGATTCTTGAGCTTCACCCCAGATCTACTGAATCAAGAACTCTGGGGGTGGGAAACAGTAATTTGTGTTTTAACAAGGAAGTTCCAATGCACACTAAAGTTTGGGAATCGCTTCCTAAGAGTTTTCTAAGCACTCTTTACATCCCTAATCTCTTTTAATCCTCACAATAGCATCAAATGAACCAGCAAACAGAATATAATCCTAGTTGAAAATTTATTGCACACCAGGCACTATGCTAAGCAACTTTTTTTTTTCTAAATTTAATGTTTATTTATTTTTGAGAGAGAGACATAGCACAAGCAGGGGAGGGGCAGAGACAGAGGGAGACACAGAATCCAAAGCAGGCTTCAGGCTCCGAGCTGTCAGTGTCCCAGGTGTCAATTCACCACATCCTTTCACCCTGCAGGTTTGTTCTGGAAGGATGACATCACCCAGGGTGTGATGACCCAGAGGATGGGGCACATCAGCAGATTCTACCCCCAAGATCCATGTCTGAGGCATGGATAGGCAACCTTTCCCACCAAAACCACTGGGATAAGGTATGAAAGGCCTATGGTTGATCCACACATCTAGCAGACAGACAGCAGAGAGAGAACAGATATTAAAACTGCAGGTAAGAACTGCTGGCAGGACTATGAGAATGATCTGGATGTTTTGTCTAGGCTCCACAAAAAACAGCTCCATTAGCCATTAGTGATATCTGCAAAGGGAGAGATGGATGTTAGCAGGCCTACCTCCCATCTGTCATCCCTGTCTCTTCTAGGGGCAAGCAAGAGGAGAAACTTTGACTCCTATTCCCCAAGGTAAGACTTATGTGTCTTCTCAAGCATTTTAAATCCCTGACTTTGGATCCTACCCTTTCCCTTCTGGAGCCCTGTCATCCTTTTCTGCCTTCTTCTTGATTTCTGGCTTCCCCCCTCCCAGAGCCCAATGGCCAAAGTGAACAGGGATCAATGTTTTACCTCCAAAGTGGATCTGAAGACCCTGAAACGAGAGGTGACCAACCCTGTCAAGGTAAGGGATTGACTTTTTCTCAGGAGTTTGGAATCACCAAGAACCTGTTGAAATGAGGGAGGCAGCTATGAAGGGAATGAATATTGCGGTGTGAACAGATAAGCTGAAGGTCTTTCCTTTCCCAATCGAAAGGTACCCCCACCATCCTTCTCTCTCACAGAAACACCTGGGGGTATCAGTATGAGAGGTTGGGAGGGCAGATGTGGAAGCTTCTAAAGAAGAAATTATCTATAGGTTGTACATAGGCATTGAGTCTAAAATAGGCATTGAGGGGCACCTGGGTGTCTCAGTCAGTTAAGGGCCTGAATTTGACTCAGGTCATGATCTCGTAGTTCATTAAGTTCAAGCCCCATGTAGGGCTCACTGCTGTCACAACAGAGCCTGCTTCAGATCAATCCTCTGTCTCTCTGTGTCTCTCTCTGCCCCTCCCTCACTGTGCTCTCACTCTTTCTCTCTCTTTCTCATCTCTCAAAAATAAATAAACATTAAAAAACAAAATAAAATAAGCATTGAAAATTGCAAAGTTTATTGCCAAGTTTATCTATCTATCTATCTATCTATTCATTTATAGTGAGTTCTATGCCCAAAGCAGAGCTCAAATTCATGAACCTGAGATCAAGAGTCGCATGCTCTATTGACTAAGCCAGCCAGGCACCCCTAAAATTTCCAAATTAAAAACAATTAAAAAGTCCTTTCTTTTTCTCCATATACTCCTTTGCATACAGCAAGGGATAGCAAAGCTCTTTTGGATAAATGGGAGAGGTAGTCCAGAGGCCTTCACATTCAGCACTCCTTCCCCTCCTTGCGCTACCCTGTGGCCTGGGCAAGTCACCTGGGCAAGGCTCTGGGTTATCTCTTTGAGATGCTTAAACTCTTCAGAATCCAGATTAAAAACACCCATCTAGCACTCCCATCTATCTTTATAGATAAGACATTGGGGCCCAGGCTGGTCAAGGGATTTACTCACAGCTACATAGTAGGTTCATGGCAAAGCCAAGACTGGACCCAGGGCTCCTGATTCCCAGACATTTCACAGGGGCACATCCCCTGCCCTTCCTCTCAGGGACTGCAGTGAGAATTGGGCTGTTCCCAACGTCCAACTCCTCCACAATAACAAAAGTCTTTTTTTTTTTTTTGGACTAAGACCTAAATTACAAGAAGGTGGCAGCCAGAGGAAGGTATAAAGGATGGTCATCCCAGGCAGAGAGCAGTGACAAATGTCCTGAAGCAAGTATACCATTCAGGTTAAAGGAACAGGTGGAAAAGTCAGTGGCAGAAGATTAGGTTGGAGAAGTAGGCCCAGGACTGGCCATATAGGGACTCATGGATTTTATTTTAAATGTAGTGGCAAGTTAACTGGGAAGTTTTAAGGAAGCCCTAAACAATCATAATGTGATACATGATTTCAAAAGGCCACTCTTGTGATGTTGGGGTATAGGCTGTGAGAAGAGCAAGCATAGAAACAGAGAGCCTGCAAGAAGCCTGCACCACAGGGAGCTTCCAGCCCTGCATGCTCTCCTAGGAAACCAGTCCCCACTCCATCAGATAGCAGCTGGTCTTCCTAAGTCTGGATTGGTTGCTGGGTCAAGGCATCCAGAGCTAGGTGACAGATCCACTTGCAAAGGATGGTTGCCATGGTGTTTCTGTAAATGAAAACAAGGTGCTGCCATTCTTCCCCAGCCCAGAGCCCCAGGGAAAAGCATGGGAGAGCTGGATAACTCTGTGGGAGCCAGAAGGACAGACAATGGGTGGGCTGAGTCATTGTAGCTTACTCAAATCAGGCTGTTATTGAAGCATTTTGTGAGGGAAAGTAGGTGAGGAAGAGGCCACCTTCCCACATACTGATTCCAATCCTTTGTTTCTTCTTGTTTTAGGACTTCTTTGAGCCACCCCCCACTGTGGGCCACAACCTTGTTGCTGATTGAGACCTCATATGAAGCCTCTCTGCCCCAGTGCCCTCTGCCCTCCAGAGGGGCAGTTCTAGGATGACCCAAATCTGGATCATTAAAGTGGACTTTTGTGCAAACTCTTGCTGTGATTTGTCTTGAGGTAGGGTGGGTGGGGTCTGGACACGGCCAGAGCCTCTGAAGTGGAAGAGTAGGGGTGGACCAGAACAAGGGTGCAGTGAAAAAGAGCACAGCTCCTTGGTGCTGGTGGAATGCTGTCTTGTCTTCCCTCCAATGACCATTCCTGAAGTGGAGAAAGTGGAGGTGGGACCACAGCTGGAATGCAGCCTTCCCCACCCACACCTGCCTGCACTGTGTGGTCTAGTTGCATACCCTTCCATGTCAGACAGGGCTGGACCCTGCTGTTTTATGAGGGTCTCCATCTCCAGCATTACCACCCCTGCCAGCCATCTCCCACTCACCCTGCTCCCAAGAATCAACAGAGAAGTGCTATAACCAAAGTGTGCACACGTTAAACATTTTGATGGCTCCTGCCAGTTTCCTCCTGACACCTGAAAATCTTAAAAGGGAGTGGGTAATCTGACCAACTAGGTTCAGCCCAACTGAACACCAGAATATCCTATTTGCAGAGCTTTATGCTTCTCAAATATTCTCACACTCACTGGATACTCACAGGTGTAAGCAAGTGGGCAGGTGTCAGGATTTGATTTCTCTAAGTATATGTGTGCATATACTAATAATCATATGGCAATAAACATAAGTTTATATACTTTATTGGATATGTTATACTTCAATAATAAAAAACAATAACTAGGAGCCTCTCAAAGTAAAAAATGTAAAAAGTGAATAGGAGAAAAGATGTTTCTGAAATGGATGATTTGCTCTCCCTGCTATCAATACTTAGTATGAAGAAGCTATAGTAATTAAGGAAGTGTGGTGTTGATGTGAGGATATACAGGTAGACCTATGAAACAAAGTGCCCAGAAATAGGTCCACAACAATGTGGATACTTTATTTATAATAAAGGTGGCCCTGCAGACAGGAGGTAATATTTTCAATAAATAGTTCAGAAACAATGGAGTACCCTTACAAGAAAAATTCACCTTTGTCACTTTAACTTAAAATGTACACACAAATAGAATCCAGGTGGATTATAGGTCAATGTGAACAATTAAATGATGAAACTTATTCTACAGCTTAAAGCCATTTGGTGGTTTTATTTCACTTCTCTGAACTTCTATTCTGCAAAACTTTGTAGATAAAGCATTTAGAGGATAGCACAAGAATAACTTCATGTCCTAATAGTTGGAAATGACTTCTTAAGGAGGAAACAAAAGTGTAATAAATAAAGGAAAAGATGGTACATTTGATATATTAAATTAAGAATATCTACAAACTCGGGGCACCTGGGCGGCTCGGTTAAGCATCCGACTTCGGCTCAGGTCATGATCTCATGGTCTGTGAGTTCGAGCCTGCATTGGGCTCTGTGCTGACAGCTCAGAGCCTGGAGCCAGCTTCGGATTCTGTGTCTCCCTCTCTCTCTGGCCCTCCCCCATTCACTCTCTCTCAAAAACAAAAAGAATATCTATAAACTCTTTGAGCTCAAGTAAGACCGTTTTAGGATATACTATTATCTCTGTCATGTGAATGCCAACTTCTTCCAGCTGTCTTCTCTGATAAGAATGGAAAAGGATGAATTTCCTAAGTCAGTGTTGTCTGGTAGAAATATAATTTATAATTATATACGTAATTTAAGTTTTTCAAAAAAATAAAACTAAAAATATAATTTTCTAGTAGTCACACGTTTTAAAAAGTAAAGAAGAAACAAGGCAAGTCTGTTCTCTTTAAAAGTGTGGCTTGGAGAGATATTTTTTACTTTGATAGCCCACAGAAAATCACACTGGTATATAATTTCTTGCTGTTGTTTTGCCTTTTAAATAGGCCTTTATTATAAATTTAAAATCTAGAGAAGCTCTTTTTTTCCCCTACCCAATGAGTTCACAAATACAGACATTGGAGCAAGTTCTTCATTTAAAGATATCATTTGTGAATTGGTAAAAGATGATATCCTTGGGCACTAGTGCAGCTTCTAATAGGCAGTGCAATCCACAGACAGTCACCATGCCAAGGCCAATAAGGTTACCTCACCATCTAGAATTTACAGTTTAATTCCTACCCTTAACAGGGAAGGATAAAATTTATGTGGTCCAAAAGGGGAAAACTATACCCAAAAGACAGTCGTGGATGAGTCTCCACATTTTCCATTCAAGGTGATATTGACTTTTCCTGTCCCACTGGCCCTTGGGATGTTTCCCCATATGTAGTACTATTATTCTTTATCTCATTCTGCACCAAAGTGAATTAAAATCTTCTTTGATTATAGCATGATATTGGGAGGTAACCAGTGATATTTAAATATGCTGACTTGTAAGTGATTGAACTTTCAGTGAGAATACTCCATGGGCACTCTTCAGTTTTGATTCCACAAGAAGAGACTAGGTAAAGAAACTCAAAAAAGTCCAACAGCCCTCCAGTTGTAGGACAACCAGTTCCCAGATATATTTCATAATGCTGAGGTTTCTGGTAATGCAAATAAGAATTTTGTTTAATTCTTACCTGAAGCCAGTGCTCATTACAGGTTACAAACACATCCTCAAAACCACAAATCAACACAAAAAGCATGAGGAGCCCTCTGGACAATCCAACATGTCAGAGGAAACAGGAAATCACACTGGTCCATTATTTTGATGATATTGTGGCAACTGAATATGATGAGCAGAAGGTAGCATGAGCCCTAGATGTCATAAGACACATGCATGGAAGAAGGACCTCAGGAAAGCTGAGTCCTGCCACATTAATGAAGTTTCTAGGGTCCAATTGTCTGTGGCATGTCGAGATGCCCTCTCTAAAGTGAGACACTTGCAATGAAAAAGAGACAATACTCTTTATGGAAGAATGGGCCTCTTTGGCATTTGAGGCAACAGAAAACACATTTCAACTCTAACCCATCAGGCTTTCGTATGGCCTGAAACAAGGGAACATTCTGCAGGAATTCCGAGTGGCAATGCAAGTAGTCCTTTCACTTGATAATTATGACCAGTGGCCTCAGGAGCAACGGAAGTGTCTGTAGTAGACGGAGACATCACATGAATCTTCTGGTAAGCCCCAGTAAGATTATTATAAGGTAGATCCCTAGGATTTTAAAGGAAAGCTGTGCCCTTTTAGGCCATCAGCTATTCTCCATTTGAAAAGCAGCTTAGTTTCTTACCAGGCCCTGGAATACTGAACACCTGGCCATGGGACAACCACTAATTATGCATTGGGTATTATCTGATCCAGTAAACCATAAAATTGGAGGTTCATCACAGCGTTCTACTGTTAAATAGAAATGGTGTATACACGACTGGGCCCAAGAAGATATGGATTAAACAAGTTACATGAAAAGATAGCCCAGATTCCTTGCTTCACTGCCTTTCCCACAACCTTATTACAGCTTTCTGGGGAATTCTCTATGACTGCCTAATAGAGTGGGGGGAAAGCACAGAGACAATTTATAGATGTTTGCACAAAATGCAGGCAACAGTTAGAAATGGAAGAGTGCTACATTACAGCACAATTCAGAAGTGTCTGTGAATTACATTGGTGAAGAGCAATCCTTTCTGTGGGAAGTTTTGTTGGTAGATCTGGTGGTCCACTCAGAATTGAAGAAGAAAAAAATTGAAGTATTCGTCTATACTGATAACAGTATTCATGAATAGCAGGTTGGTTGGCTGATCTGGGATTTGAATAGAACAAGATATGAAAATCTGTGACCAGAAAGTCTGAGAGGGTTCACTTGGGAGGAACAGTGTGAAGACAGTCGTGGTTTCCTGTGTAAATAATCATGAGAAGAAGTAGACTGTAGGAAAGCTTGTCAGTAATGAGGTTATGAAATGACCAATTCTGTGGATAACATTCATCCTCTTTCCCCAGGCCCCCTGGTGCTTTCTTAATGGGTCAATGGATGTGGAGCAGGAAATGCATGGGCTTACCAACATGAATTTCCCTCCTCCTGAATGGTGTGGTTACAGCCCACCTGAATACCAATTTGCTTACAGCAGAGGATAATGTTGAGCTCCCAAAATGACACACCTGGTGACAGAATTTTATTTTGAACCTCTTTCACCATGAAAAAAGGCAGTGAGGAACACCTGGGTGGCTTAGTCGGTTGAGCATTCAACTCTTGATTTCAGCTCAGGTCATGATCCCAGGATCATGAAGTATGCTTAAGATTCTCTCTCTCTCTCTCTCTCTCTCTCTCTCCCTCTGTCCCTCTCCCCCACTCATACTCTCTTTCTGTGAAGAAGAAAGAAAGAAAGAAAGAGAAGAAAAAACAGAAGAAGGAAGGAAGGAAGGAAGGAAAGAAGGAAGGAAGGAAGGAAAAAGAGGGGTGCCTGGGTGGCTCAGTTAGTTAAGTGTCCAACTCTTGATTTCAGCTCAGGTCATGATCTCGTGGTTGTTAGATTCAAGCCCCACATCAGGCTCTGAGCTGACAGAGAGGAGCCTCCTTAGGATGCTCTCTCTCCCTCTCTCTCTCTGCTCCTTCCCTTTCCCCTCCCCTGTTTGCTCTCTCTCTCTCTCTCTCTCTCTCTCTCTTTCTTAAAAATAAACAAATAAACAGTTTTTAAAAAGAAAAAGGAAAAATGGCAGTGAATTATATTCTGGATATGGATTTGCCCTTTCTGTCCTCAATACTTCTGATAACGTTCACTCACCATTAGTGAACTTATGGAATGATTGTTTTATCCATCCCCAAGAGTTTTGGGACTAAGGAGTAAAGGTCAGAGTGGCCCCCTCACTATTATACCTCAAAATATCTGAAGGAACCTGTGCTTCCCAACTCCTGAATGAGTTTTCAGCTCCTAGTGCCCAAGAGAGGAATGTTTTCCCATAGTCATAGTCATAGTCATAGTCATAGTTGAATTGGAAGCTGAGACTACCACCCAGTCACTTTGGGTTCCTCATGCCACTAAATCAATAGACAGATATGGGTATCACTATATTAGCCACAGTGATTGACTCCAATCACTGTCTGGCTGTGAGTTGACAAAGGTCTACATTTCTTTACCTGTCCATACCTTTATAGGTAGTTCTTTCATTAAACTCTTCAGATTTACTTTGACTGAGTGTACCACAGTTTCTGGACAAGTTCAAAGCATTAGACTGTACACACATGAAGACAAAATTAATAAACTGGACTGTAGTTCAAAAGAAAATATCCAGAATGAAGTATAGACAAAAGAATGGAAGATACAAAAGATATGGTAGAACCATAAAAGATACTACATGACAGTCTAACATACATTGACTTGGAGTTCCGAAGGAAGGGAACAAGGAAATGGGGTAGAATCAATATTTAAGATGACAATGTCGGGGTGCCTGGGTGGCTCAGTTAGTTGAGTGTCCGACTTCAGCTCAGGTCATGATCTCACAGTCCATGAGTTCGAGCCCCGCATCAGGCTCTGTGCTGACAGCTCGGAGCCTGGAGCCTGCTTCGGATTCTGTGTCTCCCCCTCTCTCTGCCCCTCCCCTGCTCATGCTCTGTCTGTCTCTGTCTCAAAAATAAATAAAAACATTAAAAAGATTTTTTAAGATGATAATGTCTGAGAATGCCTCAAAATTGATGAAAGACATCAAGCCATGTATTCAAGAAACTGAATCTCAGGGTGAATAAATGGAAAGAAATGTCTCTCAAATCACAACGTATTAAAACTGTTGACAATCAAAGATGGGTTACCTCTAAAAGAGTAACAATTATACTTCAGATGATTTCTCAAGAAGAGAGAGGGGGAGGGAGAGAGAGAAAAGGGGATCAAGTGAGCCGATGCCTAAAGTTTGCTGCTAGGATATACTCTCTACCTTCACCCTATTTTCTGTCTCAGGAGGCTAACCTGTATGTACTATTTCAATGAGCTCCCTTTTCCCCTGGATTCTGGTTAGGTTAGGACAATGGGAATACTAGGAGAGATCAGAGGGAGGGAATGAGGAGAGTGAGAATAAAAGTTCTTTTTCCCCAGCTTCCTCCCTGTGAGGTTGTTACAGGCTGTCCATTCCCCCTGGCACGTGCAACAGGAAACATGTACAATGGTATATACACAGTCACACTATTCATGACAACCCAAGACTGGGGATAATCCAAAATCTATGTATATTTACTTTTCTTTATACTTTCATGACCCAACCATGCATTCTTAGGTTAAAATTGTAAATAAAAGCAAAGAAACATGGTCAAAAAGAGGATGAATAATGGCTACCTTTGGAAGAGTAATGACTGGGAAACACAAGGTTTTTAGGGTGCTAGAAATGTTCTCTTTCTTGACTTGGGTTACATGGGTGTTCATTTTGTGATAATTTGTTAAGTTGCTCATTTTGGCTTTATGTATTTTTCTGTTTGTTTTATTTCACAATTTACAAAGTTTTTAAAAAGGAAATAAATGAGTGAAGTGATAAAGATGGCAGAAGGAATTGTGGAAGGTGAGGAGAATTCCCTGAGTACATTTTATTATATAGTTTTGATTGTTGAAAAATGTAAATATTTTACATATTCAAAAAATAAAATTATATATAAAGTAAAAAAAACCCTAAAATTGAAAACAAACTGAAACAAACCAAATTGTATATCAAATTGGTAAAAATGACTACACAAAGAACTATTTCAAGTGACTTTAGGAAGCAGTATTTTGATGGTATACCCTGAGGGATTATAATCCAAGGACAAAATAAACTACCACACATCTTAGATGTCCTTATAGTTTTATTAGTTGAGTAATGTTTATATTATTATTTGTAAATTATTGTATGTATATTGTAGGATTACACATATAAGTGATTATATTAATGCCATAAGAAACCAAAGTTTTCAGTGTGAGAATAAAGAGATACCAGTACAAAATCAAGAGTGCAATAAAAATCACAGTTAAATTTTAATTGGTTGGGGTGCCTGGGTGGCTCAGTCAGTTGTGCACCTGACTCTGGATTTTGGCCTAGGTCATGATCCCAGGGTCGTTAGATGAAGCCCTGCATCAGGCTCCTTGATTAGTGTGGAGCCTCCTTGAGATTCTCTCTCTCTTCTCTCTCTCTCTCTCTCTCTCAAATAAAAAACTTTTTAAATTGGAAATATCAGTATGTGTGAGTGTGGGTTTGTGTGTGCATGTATCTTAATATTCTAGCTCTGTGCACTGAAAGGGCCTAAAAGCAATATCACTTCAGTTTCCATTATCACCCTTTTTTTTCAATGTTTATTTATTTTTGAGAGAGAGACAGAGACAGAGTGCAAGCAGGGGAGGGGCAGAGAGAGAGATAGAGACACAAAATCCAAGCAGGCTCCAAGCTCTGAGCTATCAGCACAAACCATGAGATCATGACCTGAGCTGAAGTTGGACTCTTAACGGAGGTACTCTTTCCAGGTACTCCTCCATTATCACCCTGGAAACCCAGATCGTGGGGGAGCCTGGGTGGCTCCCAGGCTCCAGCCACCCTGTGTGGCTCAGTCGGTTATGTGTCTAACTCTTCATTTCGGCTCCAGGTCATGATCTCTCTGTCGTGATATTGAGCCCGGAATCCATGCCCAGCATGGAGCTGGGTTGAGATTCTCTCTCTCCTTCTCTCTCTTTGCCCCTTTCCTGCTCTCTAAATAAATAAATAAATATAAACATTAGGGGCGCCTGGGTGGCGCAGTCGGTTAAGCATCCGACTTCAGCCAGGTCACGATCTCGCGGTGCGTGAGTTCGAGCCCCGCGTCAGGCTCTGGGCTGATGGCTCAGAGCCTGGAGCCTGTTTCCGATTCTGTGTCTCCCTCTCTCTCTGCCCCTCCCCCGTTCATGCTCTGTCTCTCTCTGTCCCAAAAATAAATAAACGTTGAAAAAAAAATTAAATATAAACATTAAAAAATACCCAGCCAGATTGTGGTCTCTAAAATTGGTCCTTATTAAAAGCTTCCAAGTATCTTTGGAAGAATGGCTGCTTTCACGTCTAGGGCAGGGAATAAAAAACATGAACTTGGTACATCTTGGAATGATAGGAAGTAAGAGAACTTTCAGTTATTAGTGGGATGTTTCAAAAACACACCAAACCAGTTTAAAGGAGCTTTCATTTACTTATTCTGGGGCAATTTGAATATAAAAAAAGAATGATTACTGCAATTGATTGATGCTCATTGACTATATGAAAACCCATACTTCCCATAGTAATGCTCAAACAAGAAAAGTCATTAGGATGTTTCTTAAAAATTTATTTGTCACTGTCAAAGGCAGCTACTACATCCAAAATTCATTATGCTCCAAATTGGTAAACCAAAAAAATAAGAATGTATGCTACATTTCCAGCTGGAATTGTATTTCCAGTTGGAATTGTATTTCAGGGTAGGGGTGCCCAGGTGGCCCAGTTGGTTAAGTGATAGACTCTTGGTTTTGGCTCAGATATGATCTCATGGTTCCTGATCTCCAGCCCCTGCATTGGGCTCCATGCTGACAGCACAGAGCCTACTTGGGATTCTCTCTCTCCCTCTCTCTCTGCCCCTTTCCTGCTCCCACCCTCTCTCTCAAAATAAGTTAAAAATGCTTAAAAAATTAACCTGATCCAATCAAGACATTAGATATAACTTCTAGTTTACAGTAAATGCAGGGGATACACAGGATAGATACAGGGCAAATACAGGGAGATCTATCATGAGGAAACAATCAGACAAATACAGAAGGTGGGGAGTTGTAAATAAAAACTAACCGGGTCTATCCAACAAGACAAAGTCAAAAATGGGGGAGGGGCGTGTCTGTGTTAATTTAAAGAGAATTAAGAGACAAACCAAATGCAATGGTGGTCTTTGACTCCTATTTTGAACAAAACAGATGGAAAAAGGCATTTTTTGGAAACAATTTGAGTTTTTGAATATAAACTGAGCATTAAATGATATTAGAGAATTACTGTAAATTCTGTTAGATGTCATAAAGGCATTTGGTTTATGTGGGAAATACCCTTATTTCCTGGAGATACATAATGAGATATTTATAAGGGAAATATGATGTCTATCATTGACTCTTAAATACTAAAAAGAAACACATTTGGCAAAACAGCAGTCACTGTTAAGTCTAGATGATGTGTATATTGAGTATTTACTATGCACCACTATCTTTTCTTGTATTTTGGAAAATTTTCCCTGAAAAGTAAGAGAATAAAGTGTTCAAATCTGAACTTTAGAAAGCTCACTCCCTACCTTATTGGGCGAGAAGAGTGAAAACAAGAGACTAGTTAGATGATTACAATAATATTGGTGATGAAAAAGCACCGTGACTTAGATAAAGTAGTGAGTATGGAGGAAAGGAGTAGATGGGAGATATATTTTGCAGGTAGAGAAAGAAAGAAAGGAAGAAAGGAGAAAGAAAGGGGAGTCAAGGCTAATAACAAAAGAGAATATGCGTCATGTGTTTAGTATATGCCAGTGCAGTCCTTGTTCTAAGTGACCCACATGCGTTAACTCGTGTAATCCTCACAGCCACCTTGCGAGGTAGGAATTATTGGCACCTCTTTTTTTACACGTCAGGAAACTTGGGCGCAGAGAGGTTAAGCAACTTGCTCAAAGTTATACTCGCAGTAGGTGGCATTGCTAGAACTGGAATTCAGGCACACACATATAACCATCCCTGCTGTTAAGGATGATACCAGTACCATTAATTGAGACGCGTAACAGTACCTATTCTACTCACTTTTATGCTCATTTTAGGATTTATACTAACCGACTCACATGTATTTCCTGGTCCCCACCTAACTTAACCTTTTTCTCCAACCCTGGGACTGGGTGACAGAGGTGGTAGTCCTTGGGGAAAAGCAAAGGTCAAAAGGGGGTGGGGCCAAGTGAGAATTCTAGTGAAGCACCTACTATTTGGCGGAGGAGACGTGGGGCGGGTCGGCACCCCTCTAAGGCAGAGCTCTTACGCCACGCCTGACGCAAATAAGCGTAAGAGCCGGGGGTGGAGATGTCGTCACCAACCGCCCAGGGTTGGCGGAGTTGCCGCGAGAGGGGCGTCTAGACCCCGCCTCGTAGGTGGGTGGGGAGTGGCAGGCCCCGCCTCGGCCCCTCTGGCTGGCTCCGGCCAGCGTTGCTGCGGTTGTGGCAGGGGAGCGAGCGCGCCGAGCCCCGAAGGATGCGGCGCCCGCGGCGGCCTGGGGGTCCCGGGGGATCCGGGGGTCTCCGGGTGCTCGTCTGCCTCCTGCTGCTGAGCAGCCGCCCGGGAGGCTGCAGCGCCATTAGTGCCCACGGTCAGGAGGAAATGGGGGGGGGGGGAGCGGGGGAAGTATGGTGCCGGGAGCAAAACTCGGTGGGGGGGTGGGGAGAAGGTAGGAAGCTCAGGTAGAATGTATGATGTCTGGAGTAGGGTAGGGGGAAGCACTGTGAGATGGGGAAGATGAGAGGGCGACTGAGAGGAAAGGGGCGTAGGCCTGGAGGTGGGGCTGGGAATACGGGGGCGGGACCTAAGAGAAACAGACTCCGGGAAAGATTGCGGGTTTGGGAGGAGGAATGGGGGTGCATATGGACAGAAGGATTTAGAGACGGGCTACAAGACCACGAGAGAAGCAAGTCGCGCCGAGGCGCCAAAGAAGTGGTGACTGGCGCTCAGGGATTGGGGGTAGGGGATAGGGGTAGGAAGAGGCAGCGCTGATGTCCGGGCGGTAGGAATCAGGGTCAAGAGCATCGGGATCCCAGCTCCCAGAAGAGGATCAGACCCAAGGAGGGACCAGGGTTTCTCTTTAAGCCCAGAGAGGCAGATTGCTGCGATCGGATCTCCAGTAAGAGGAAGACAGCTAGGGGAGGCGGCAAAAGAGGGTAAAGGGAGAAGGGTCCTTTCCTGTCCCCCTCCCCACTGCCAGGCCGATGCTGACTCACATCTGAGCGGACAGAGACAGTCAGCGCTGACTCATGGGCCGGGGGAGGGTGGGGTGGTGGGGTGCGTGGGGGAAGGGGCGCAGCCTCACTGACGCCCTCCTTCCCCACCTGGTTTGGAGGCCAATACAGGGTACTTCCTGTGGCACTGTGGGTTGGTAGGGTGGCAAATGAAGTCTAGAACGGTGGAGGGGTCAGGTCTGTGGAGATTCCTGACCCTAGCTCCCCTCCCTCCCCCATAACTGCTTCCAGGCTAGCCCTCGGCAGCCTCAGGCTCAGAGCTTCAGCACCGTGGACAGCGCCAGCGGCTCTGGGGCCGCTGACCTCAGGAACAGTATGGGGAGCATTGCCCTAGAGACACCCCACCCTTACCCCTTTCCCACACGGAGGGAAGGTGTGCTAGGGTTTCCATCACTTCTGAGTCCCAACTTATCATAGTTAGGATGCTTTGGGAGATTTGGGGAGGAAAGTCCCTTCTCAGAATTTGGCCAAAAATGTCCCTGTAGTAATTCTATGAGAGTAGAAGTATATGATCCTCTACTACCCCCATGCACCTGGAAGGCTTCTACCCATCACCCAGTTAAGCAAACTGAGGTTTTTAGGGAAACTATCCAGGCTCTCAGATCCTTAAAATCCAAAGTCAGATCCTGTGCTTCCTTCTGTTAAGAATTCTAGGCCTCTTCCCTACTCTCCTCCCAGCTTCAATCCTTTCTTAGAATGAAAGAATGGACCCCATCTCCTTCCCCCTTTCCCAGCCTGTTTATCCTCTGACCATTTTATGTGTGTGGATGTCTGAGCAGCTCACCTTTCCCCCTACAGGCTGTCTGTTTGACCGCAGACTCTGCTCTCACCTTGAAGTCTGTATTCAGGGTGAGTGAGGCTCAGGCATAGGATTTACAAGATGGGGAACACAACAAGAAAGAAGTGTGGGGGAGGTCGGGGGGGGGGGAAGTGGTACTAGTCCTGGGGAGAAGTGGGAAGGGCCTGAAGGAGCAGGGTTCTTAAGCCAAGAGAGGAGATGGAGAGGATAGTGCCCATTTGCAACCTGGACTTTAGAAAGCCTCTTGTCCAAGCCCCCTACTGACACCACTTTTGTGCTCTTAGATGGCTTGTTTGGACAATGCCAGGTGGGAGTGGGGCAAGCCCGGCCCCTTTTGCAAGTCACCTCCCCAGTTCTTCAGCGCTTACAAAGTGTGCTCCGACAGCTCATGTCCCAAGGTGAGGTCTAGCTGCACTGAAAGAGAGGCCTTGGAAACTTGGTTGTATAGGGTGGGGAAGTGAGCGTGCACCTGACTCAAGGGTTTCTCTTTATGAAACATTCTTTTCACACCTACTTCTGGAGCCTCACCTTCACAGACCTTGCTAGAGAAGGGGGCAAGACAGGAGTGGGAGGTGGAGCCATAGAGATGGGCTGTCCACACTCAGACTCTTTGGAAGAGTCTAGAGGAGGCTTCTAGAAGGAGCCACTGGAAGAGACCAGCATCCGTCTCCCTAGGGCCAGCGCACTCCCTGGAACTGAGTGCTCCAGAACCATGAATCCTGGAGTGCTCTGCCAGATCACTCCACTCATAAAATTCACTCATTCAACAACTTATTTATTGAGGATTTACTCTATAAGCTTAGTTTTAGGTGCTTGGGATGTATCAGGGAATAAAACAGACAAAGATCTCTGTGTATTGGGGCTTACATTTTGGAATTTAGGAAGGGAATGCAATATATAAATTAGAAAACATATAGTATGTTTTAAGGTGATAAGTGACATGGAAAAAATTACAAATATTACAGCATGATAAAGAGGTCAGAAATGGTCGGGTAGGAAGCTTCAGTATCAACCTGGGTAGTCAAGGTAGACTTTTTTGAGACTATGAAATTTGAACAAAGACATCAAGGCAGTGGAGGTGTTTTCCAGAAGGTTATCTGGGGGCAGTGTTTCAAGCTGATCAAACAGCTAGAACAAAAGCCTTTACTAAAGCAGAAGCATGAGTTTGAGGAACATCATGGAGAACACCTCTATGGTGTGGCTATAGAGGAGTGATAGGGAAAGTGGAAGATGCAGTCAGATAGGTATGGGGGGAAGAGACGCAGATCATTGTAGGGCCTTATAAGAAAATTGTTGTCTTTACTCTGAGTAAAAGAGGAACCATCACAAGGTTTTGAGACTAGGGGCGCATAATCTCACGTCTACCTTAAAAGGGTCATGCTTGCTGTTGTTGCTGAAGGGAGTCTAGGGTAGAAGCAGGGAGATCATTAAAAGCTACCGCAGAGACTCATGTAAGAGATGAATGTGGCATGGACCAGGTGGTTGCAGGGAGGAATTTAAGATGTTCTTTCAAGGGGCACCTGGGTGGCTCAGTCAGTTGATCATCTGACTCTTAATTTCGGCTCAGGTCATGATCCCAGGGTTGCGGGCTCAAGCCCCATGTCAGGCTCTGTGCTGAGTGCGGAGCCTGCTAAGGATTCTCTCTCTCACTCTCCCTCTCTCTCTGTCTCTCTAAAATAAATAAAAAATGAAAAAAAAAAGACGTTCATTCAAGTACAGTGGGAAGCTGAGAGTATGAGGTTGGGTTTTGAAATATGGAGTTTTCCGGAGTGGAGATATAAATTGCAATTAAACCCATGCTGTAGATGAGATAAGCAAAGGCTTTAGTGTATATGAAGAAGAGGCCTAGAGAATTATAATATTAAGAGGACCAGGACAAGGAGAGGAACCAACAAAGGAGACGGAGAAAGGGGAACCAATGAGGTAGGAGGAAAAACAAGAATGTCTAGTGTTCTAGAAGCCAAGTGGAAGTGTATTGCAGAGGAAGGAGCGATCAATGGTATCAAATAATGATGATAGATGAAATGGGATGAGATCTGAGAACTGGCCACTGGCTTTAGATATGCAGAAGTCACTGGCGATTTTGATGAAAATAGTTTTGGTAGAGTAGGTGGGAATAAAATCTTGAATAGAGTGGATTCAAAGGGAATGAGAGGAAAAGAATTGGATACAGCCAGCACAGATAACATTTTCAAGGAGTCTTGCTGCAAAGAAAAGGAAAGAAATGGAGTGAGAGCTGGAGAGGAATGTGGGGTCATGCAGTAACTTTTTAAGTTGAAAGGAGCTCCATCATGTTTGTATGCTAAAGAGAATAATTCGGTAGAGAGCAGAGAAAAATGATCATATAGGAAATAGGGGGAAATTGCAGAGAAGACGTTCTTGAGCAGATAGTAGGGGATGAAATCTAGTGCTTAACTGGAGGGATTGGCCCTATATAGGATGAGCTATCTAATGTTCATAGGCAAGAAGGCAAGTATGGATGCTAGTAGGTCCTAGAATATGAGTTAAGAGCAGACTATTAATTCAGAAGCAAGGAAGAAGGAATGGGAGTAGAGAGTGGGAGATTATTCCTTTAGAATAGGTGACTGACCTTTCCTGAGAGCAGTTTCATGAAAGGCAAGAGTCAGACAGGAGATCTGCGTCAGCACAAGATAATTGATGGTGGTGGTGGAGGCGGGGGTGGTGGTGAAGGTTTAAAACGTGTGCAGTGCTTTGGAGTTTTCTAAGCACTTTCATTTCCCTGATTGCACTTGATCTTCACAACAGCCCCATGTCTTTTTCCCACCTTACCAATAAAGAAAAGCAAGGTACAGGGTCAACAAAAATAAGAATAGGAGTGATAATGATGACAATAATAAGAGCAGCTGTTTAAAGTTCACAACGTGACAGGTACAGTTCATACCATTTTACATTAGGTTATTTTAATTATCACAGTCTTAGGAGGTATAAACCCCCATTTTACAGAAGAGAGAACTGAGGCTCAGACAGGTTCAGCAATTTGCCCCAAGTCACACAATGAGTAAGTGGCAAACTTAGTTTCACTGGAGGCAGTCTGACTCCCAAATCTGTACCTGAGACTGGGAAGAGGGCAGCTCAGATCAGCCACCAAGTCTCTGGAGCATCTCCACTACCCCTCTGCTCTACCAAACTCAGTACACTGCCGGGTAGGGAGTGCGGTTTTGATTTTCACCGTTACTGGGCCCTCAGACTGTCCCGAGCCAACCTCACCCTATCCTGTCCCCTGGCAGGATTGTCCTGGCACGATGACCTCACCCAGTATGTGATCTCCCAGGAGATGGAGCGCATCCCCAGGCTTCGCCCCCCAGAGCCCCGTCCAAGGGACAGGTAGGCATCTTTTCTCAACAGCTCGAGCACAGAAAGGCTGGTGGGCCTGTGGTCTTCCTAATGGACAGAGGGAAGTGACCACCAAGGTCAGCAGCCTAAGGCAAAGGAAAAGAGGTTCAGGAGTGGTCATCTGGCGTGTTCACATGCTTAGTAGGAGCTGAGCTCATCCCCGGGGATCCAGTAAAACAGCAAAAAAATATTTTTGAAAACTTGGACATTTCATAATTTAAAAGAAGCATCAAAGGGTCAGCATGGGACAAATACGAGTTTTGTCGTACTGAAGTTGTTTAATGTTCCATTTCATTGCTATGTGGAATGATATGTGGAAAGACCATCATCTTTTTGTGGTTAGGGCCTATGAAAGCATTGTTCAGACCCTGCAAAGCAAAGGAAAGTAAATGAGGGTCGTGGGGCTCAAGTGATGATACCAGGAGAAAAAAGGCAGAGTGGGGTGGAAGGGTAGAGTCGAGGGGCACAGTACTGAGTGTTTGAAGGCCAGGTGTGGGCATATGAAAATAGGCGAAACGAGGCAAACTGTAGCCCCAGTTTATCTAGAGAGGTGCCTGGCTGCCTTCCCCTGTACCCGTTCTCTCCTTTTCCATCCCCTGCCTCACTCTTCCCTAACCTCTGCCGCTGTGTTTCAGGGACCCAGGCATGCTTACCCGGGAGGCAATGATCTATGCCCAGGCTTGGCCCTCTGGTCCTTCCCCATGCTACTGTCTCTTTCCCTGAGACTACCTCATTTTTTTTTAAGAGGTCAGGCTTACTGTAAACTGCTGAGCCTGTCTGGTCCCACAATCTCTGTGTCCTGTAGGCTCTGTACACCCTTGCCCCGTGCAACCAACACACACACATACACTTTGCTTTCTTCCCCAGATCTGGCTTGGTGCCCAGGAGACCTGGTTCTGCTGGGGAGCTGCTTTTACAGGGCATCCCTACTGGCTCCACCCCTGCTGCCCAGCACCGGCTTCCTCAACCTCCAGTGGGTGGGAGTGGTGGGGGGGTGGGCTCTCCACTGTCCTCTCTGCAGGCTGAACTGCTGCCCCCCCTCTTGGAGCATCTGCTGCTACCCCCGCAGGCCCCCCACCCTGCCCTGAGCTATGAACCTGCCCTGCTGCAGCCCTACCTGTTTCATCAGGTGAGCTTTAAACACCGGCCCCACCCCAACACCTATCCCCGAGCCCTGACATCTGCTCTCACCTGGATCTCTGATTTCCCCACAGTTTGGCTCCCGCGATGGCTCTCGGGGCTCAGAGAGCTCACCCGGGATGGTCAGTGTCGGCCCCATACCCAAGGCCGAACCTTCTGCCCTCTTCAGCAGAACTGCCTCCAAGGGCATGTTTGGGGCTCACTCTGACCACTCCTACGGGGATCCTCCAGGGCCTTCACCTGGTCAGCTTTTCCAGGAATCAGGGCTTTTCTACCTGGCCCAGGAGCTGCCAGTGCCCAGCAGGGCCAGGCCACCGAGGCTGCCAGAGCAAGGGGGCAGCAGCCGGCCAAAGGATTCTTCAGAGGGCTACGAGGAAGAAGGGCTAGAAGGTCACAGGGAGAAGCTTCCTTCTCCAGTAGAGCAGCCAGGTAATGGAGTTCTCAGCATCCATTCCCCTCCTGTGGGCGCTGCATTCGGGGTCTCCTTCCTAACTATCCATGCATTCATTAATCTGCCCTTAAAGTCATTCATACATTTAATTAATGTCCACTGACAACCTAATCTCTGCCAGGCACTAGGCGGGCAGTGGGGATACTGTAGGGGGTGGAGCTGACATAACTCCTTCAGCTGGAGAGTCACGATGTCCATGGTGGTCCTGAAGTCTGGTCTTGGCCCTAGGGAGGCCTTTCCCCCCAAAGTGTGGACAAGGGCTGGAAGGTGGAGGGCATCAGTTTCCTGGTGTTTGAAAAGAAGCTCTTAAATGTGCTAGTACCCTCCCCCACCCCCAGCACATCCCACAAGTTCATCTCACCACCACCCTCTCGCCATGAGCTCTGCGTCTTGCTCCCAGCAGATGTGACTCTGCAGAGACTGGCATCTGTGCTGGCGGGCTATGGGGTGGAGCTGCGTCAGCTGACCCCTGAGCAGCTCTCCAGCCTCTCAGCCCTGCTGCAGCTGCTGCCCAAGGGCTCAGGACGAAATCTGGGTGAGTGTCCAGGCAGAGAAACTAGCAACTACCAGCTCCGTGATGGCGTCTTGCCCCCATCTCTCAAGACCACATGGAGCCTAGAGGGGAAGGGTCAGGGTCAGGGAAGGGAGTTCTTTTGAGACACAAGCACAGGGTCATTGCCTGCCAAGAGCAGGAAACAAGGGAGTGGGGTGGTAAGCTGAGTTAGAGCAGGAAAGAACTGCAGGGTAGGAGTAATGGAAGAAGCCAACAGGGGGTATGAGCAGGGATCACTAGGCACCAAGGAAGGTGGGTGGATGATAACAGCCTCTAAGGAAGGGAGAGGCCAATGCAGAGGTGAAGCCAATAATTGACGGGTAGGGGGAGGACTGAATAAAGAATAGTTTTGAGAGGTGCAGCCAATAACACAGGGAGAAGCTGACAAAACAATTATAAGGTAGAAGCAAACAGGCTTGAGGCCATGCTTAGGATCAGACCAAAGACAGGGCTGGGTCACTGACTGAGGGAAAAGAGGCCACAGCAGGCTCGGGGCCCCTGGCCCTCTCTCCCGCCCATGTTGTGTGGACCTTGGCCTTGGCCTTGACCCTTTGCCCAAAGTCTTGTTTTTCCTGTCTCTACAGGAGGGGCTGTAAACGTCGGAGCTGACAACAAGAAAGTGAGTTTGTGGCACCTCCCTGGCCCTCAGAGCCCCTGCCAGCAAACCCCCTTGTCCAAATCTAAACCTCAGCATCGGGACCCAAATCTGTGTCCTCCACACCTCTTCATTTGGGGCGGCGGGGAGCAGGGGGGGACCCAGGCCCAGGGACTGCAAGTCATTGCCTAAGATCTCACTTCAGGTTGATGGCGGAGCTGGGTCTAGAAGCTGGAATTCTCGACTCGCTGCTTTTTTTCACTATAGTCATTTCAGGCCCTGCTCTGAGGATCCCTAGGCGAAGGGGGAGTTGCAAGCATGAATGCTCCTGGCCCCCCTGTAGCCTGAAGAGCTCTCTCTTTTTCACATGTTGGACTTCTGCTATTTTGTGGCTACACAGAAGTCTAAAACCTATCACCAGCCTGTTTACCTCTCTCCTAACGCCACCTTCCCTCACTCCAGAGGCTCTCCCCACTCCAGCCCCATCTTGCAGACCATTACTGACCATGCTGCACTCATTCAATCCTTTATTCATCCATTCATCCACCTGACTCACTTTTCTGGGTAACCTCTCTGTGCCCAGTGTTGCCCTGGGCCCTGGGGGGTAGAAAGAAACAAGTCCAGAGGTCCTCTTTAGGGACCTCAGAGTTGGGATGTGGACCCCCATTCCCCTATCCCCTCTACTATCCAGAGATCATACCTCTATCCTTTTTTTTTTAATGCTTATTTGTTTTTGAGAGAGAAAGAGAGGGGTGGGCAGAGAGAGAGAGGGGGGACAGAGGATCTTAAACGGGCTCTGTGCTGACAGCAGAGAGCCTGATGCAGGGCTTGAACTCACAAACTGTGAGATCATGACCTGAGCCAAAGTCAGATGCTTGACCGACTGAGCCACCCAGGTGCCCCTCTATCCTCTCTTCTAAACAGACAGTGGAAGAGCAGGTGCAGGGTGGACACACAGTGGAGCCTCCGCCCCCCACACCCTCCCTTCCTGGATACCCCACTGCCAGCCCCACTTCCAGTAAAGCCCAGCGGGTGCTGATCTCTGGATCCTCTGAGCCCCCCAAAGCTATTGGCCACCCTGCCACACCGGTCCTGCTGGAGAAGAAAAGTTCCCTGGGCCAGAGCCAGCCCACAGTGGTGAGGCCGCCCTCAGCTCAGCCATCAGCAGAGGAGTACGGCTACATTGTCACTGACCAGAAGTAAGGGCTTCAGCCTGGGGAAGATTTCTAGTCTACCCTCCCGGAGGGTGGGGGGTGGGTTGGCCTGCCTGGGCAAGAAACAGAGAGCAGAAATCCAGATGTGAATTGGATGGGGGTTGGAGTGGGGAGTGAGCTGCTCTGCATCCTTGGAGGTGGCTTGTTTCAAGGAAGTGGCTAAAAGGATCCCCGCTTTCCTTTCTCTGCTCGCTCCCTGCCTCCAGGCCCCTGAGTCTGGCTGCAGGAGTGAAGCTGCTGGAGATCCTAGCTGAGCATGTTCACGTGTCCCTCGGGCAGCTTCATCAACATCAGGTGGGGCTGGTATCTGGTATCTAGAAGGTAGCTTGAGGGGAGAGGTGGCTGGTGGGACTCAGGGAAGGAAGGGAAGACAAAGTCTTGGTGAGTGGCCAAGGCAGGCACCCCCGCCACACACACACACACACACACACACACACACACACTGGATGCTGGCCTCCTCCAGCATTTCTTGGGCCTCAAACATCCCTATAGGGCATCTCTGTTCAGCCTCAGCTTCCTTTTCTCATGGGGAGAGGGCCAGAGTTGGCCTCTCTGTTACAGTCTGGGGTCTGTGGTGGGTGAGGCAGTAATATAGCTCCTGTTTGGCAGTGTGGTGGGACCGGCCCTCACCTTCCGCATCCGACATAATGAACAGAACCTGTCTTTGGCTGATGTTACCCAGCAAGCTGGTAAATACTGCCTGGTCCCAGCCCCAGCCCTAGTAGGACATTCCTAGGCCTGTGGCTGATGCCCCCACCTTGAAATATTTCCAGCGCACACAGGCCCTGCCTGCCACCTAGCATAGCATGACAGGGGGTGGGGACCACATGTGGCTGGAGAGAGTCTGACCTACATCTTCCCTGCAGGGCTGGTGAAATCAGAACTGGAAGCACAGACAGGGCTCCAGATCTTGCAGACAGGAGTGGGACAGGTATGAGAACTGAAGAATCAGCTGAAACCCCAGAGGGCTGACGTTGCCCGCAAGAGATGGGGGCAAACTTGGCAGGAGAACCAGAGCTGAAACTCCTGGACCTGGCTGGCCCGCTGGCTTTGCCAAAGCAGCCCTTCCCCTTGCAGTTTCCTTTCTGGCCAGCAGATGGCCCCAGTGGCGACTCTTTCCCGAGACCCCTAACCCCTATTGCTGGACCAGCCTTCCATAGGAAGGCCTCCTGCTTGGAGTAACGACCTGAGATGTCCATAGCCTTCTGGAACAAAATCTCTAAATTTTAAGGGAAGATCCTATGCAGAAAGGACACTAAATTCAAATATAATTATAAAACATATAATTTATAGATTTTAATTATAGTTAATATTTTGAGAGAGAGTGTGAGCAGAGGAGGGGCAGAGAGAGAGGGAGAGAGAATCCCAAGCAGGCTCCACGCTGTCAGCACTGAGCCCAACACTGGGCTCGATCTCACAATCCATGAGATCACGACCTGTGTTGAAATCAAGAGTCAGACGCTTAACCAACTGAGCCACCCAGGCACCCCTAAACTCAAAATAGATTTCTATTCTGCATCCAACACTGATGCCTCCCATTCTACTACTCAATTCCTTGCTGTGTCTCAAACTTCTCTACATCCATTGTTTAAATGCACAAACTCCTGGGGTGGGGTCATCCAGTAAGTTTCAGGCAGTGCAGTGTGGTTGAGCTCGTCTGATGGGGACTGAGAAGGAGGACTTTGGGTCTATCTGAAACCTTCTGCCTGTGCCACCATGCCCTGCCCTCTCAGCTTTGCCCCAGGAGACACCCTAGCAGGGAGTATGGCGTATGGCAGGGGAGGACAGGGCTGAGGAACGGCTCCTGCCTCTCCCCTGCCGCCACCTCCCCTGATTCTAGCTTTGTTCCCACAGAGGGAGGAGGCGGCCGCAGTCCTTCCCCGGCCGGCCCACGGCACCTCTCCCATGCGCTCCGTGCTACTCACTCTGGTGGCCCTGGCGGGTGTGGCCGGGCTGCTGGTGGCTCTGGCAGTGGCTTTGTGTGTGCGGCAGCATGCACGGCAGCGGGACAAGGAGCGCCTGGCAGCCCTGGGGCCCGAGGGAGCCCACGGTGACACTACCTTTGAGTACCAGGTGTGCAGCCCCAAAAGCTGGTTGATGACAGGGAAATGGAAGGGGCTTGGGAGTCTGGGTCGCACATGCGGTGAGGGTGGGGTGTTGGATGGGGAGTGAGCACACATCCTTGGGAATATCCAGGCAGGGGCTACAGAAGCCCAAGCTGGGGTATTGGGGGGGCATTTCGAACAGATGGGAATTGGGAGATGGTTCCTAAAGTTCTTCCCAATGCAACAATTCTGGGGTTCTGGGATTCCCCTCTAATATCTGAAGTTCTCATAGGCACCCTCCAAACAGAACACCCTTGAAAAGGATGAGGTCCAGGGTAGAAAAGCCTACCCCACAGGAGAAGGATTTCCTATAAAATCAATCAAGGATAAGCCTAGAATTGAACCCAGGACTCTGCTGAAAAGGCTTCAAGGGGCCTGGGACCCTGCCTGATTTTTCTTCTGCAGGACCTGTGCCGCCAGCACATGGCCACAAAGTCCCTGTTCAACCGGGCGGAGGGCCCGCCGGAACCCTTCTCGCGGTGAGCAGCGTGTCCTCCCAGTTTAGTGATGCGGCCCAGGCCAGCCCCAGCTCCCACAGCAGCACGCCATCCTGGTGCGAGGAACCCGCCCAGGCCAACATGGACATCTCCACAGGGCACATGATTCTGGTCAGGACTGGGCCCGGGACCAGAGCCGGTGAAGGGACAGGATGGTGGGAGAGGCAGGGCTGAGGGTGTGGGCCCAGAGCCAGGCTGTGCTATCCCCATAGGCGTACATGGAGGACCATCTGCGGAACCGGGACCGCTTGGCCAAGGAGTGGCAGGCCCTGTGTGCCTACCAGGCAGAGCCCAACACCTGTGCCACCACCGCCCAGGGGGAGGGAAACATCAAAAAGAACCGCCACCCTGACTTTCTGCCCTGTGAGTCAGTCCTGCTGGCCAGCCTGGCCCAGCCCTCTCTCTGCTGGGAACTCTGGAGGGCTTGGGGGAGGGGCTGGCCGCCTGGCTCAGGCCAAGTGGCAGAGGGACCAGCACCCCAATGACCGAGGGGCACCTGAGGTGAGACGTGGGGTCTGTGCAGATGATCACGCTCGCATCAAGCTGAAGGTGGAGAGCAGCCCCTTCTCGGAAGTGATTACATCAACGCCAGCCCCATTGTAAGTGGCCCCAGCTCCAGCCCCCTCCTCTGCCCCATTTTTATCCTTCCTGCATGAACTCCATTACCTTCTGGTCACCATCCACCCCACCTGAGGCCCTGGAATTGTGAGGCCGGGTATCCTGGCATGGAAATGGGGGTTTCTCAAGCTCACCCACATCCTGGCCTGCTCCCTTTGACCAAGCCTCTCCCCAGGAGCATGTCCCATTCTGGCTCATGATGTATCTTCCCTGCCCCAGATTGAGCACGACCCTCGAATGCCAGCCTACATAGCCACACAGGGCCCGCTGTCCCATACCATCGCAGACTTCTGGCAGGTAAGTTCTTGGAAGGAGGGCTTCTCCAGGGACCAGTGGCCTTTGAGGGCAGCTGGAGCCAGCTGGGTCCCAGAGACATTAGAGCGGAGTCTCTGTCCCTAGATGGTGTGGGAGAGTGGCTGCACTGTCATCGTCATGCTGACCCCACTGGTGGAGGATGGTGTCAAGCAGTTGTGACCGCTACTGGCCAGATGAGGGGTCCTCCCTCTACCACGTATATGAGGTCAGCAAGGCCCCTATAGCCAGGGGACAGTGGGAATGGAGAGAGTAGGTGGAGAACCAGTCATACATGTATGAATGTATATGCATATAAACATCCATATGCACACACACACATTCACACATACATGTACATCTATACATACGTGTCCAGTCTAGGGCCAGAAAGCATTTATAGGGACCGAAAGTGAAAGGTACAGAAATGAACCCATAAAACCACCAAAACTGAGGTAAGCAACTAAGAGTCAAGAGTATATGAGACAGGGAAGATAAGTAAAACCAAAGACCAACATTAAGACCTACTTTAATTGAGCCTCACTTAGCTCTGAGTTTCCTGGAAGCCAAAGCCAAGAAAGAAATACCATCAGTCACATAGGTTTCCCATAGAAGGCAGACACAAACTTTTTCCTTAGGAGAGAGGCGAGGTAGGGGGGGAACTGGGTAGAGGCAAAGCCAGATGAGGAAAGAGGAACAGGTTCCTGACACATGGAAGGTGCCCCTCCTGTAAAACAAGAGTCACTAAGAGCACACTAGAAGCTTCTCATCACCAGGTGAGCCCTGAACCCGGAGAGTAGGTATTCCATCATCAGATGAGCACTCGGCAGTCTTTTTTAAACTTTTTAAAAATTGGTGTTGCTCATGGTTAAAGGAAAAAAATAAAACTATAGAAGTCCATCAAGCTTTGTGGTGTGTGTGGCACAGACACTTTGCTAGACTCTGTGAGGAAGAGGAAGGAGAAGCTCTGACCTCAAGAAGCCCGCAATAGTTGTGTCTAGGTGGAAAAACCACCAGTTGTCCTGAGCGACAGATAAGAGACGCAGACGACTAGGGGGCTTGGGGACAGCTGGGACAGTTGGAGCAGGCAGTCGGGTAAGCTTCTAGGAGGATTTAGAATTTGAACCGGCCTGGGAAGCCGGGAGGACTTGGAGGGGCCCTGCCGTGCTCAGGCCTGGGTTCCCTCGCGGGCAGGTGAACCTGGTGTCGGAGCACATCTGGTGCGAGGACTTCCTGGTGCGCAGTTTCTACCTGAAGAACGTGCAGACCCAGGAGACGCGCACGCTCACGCAGTTCCACTTCCTCAGCTGGCCGGCAGAGGGCACTCCGGCGTCCACCCGGCCGCTGCTGGACTTCCGCAGGTGAGCGTCCTGAGCCTGCGCGGAGGCGCGGCCCCAAAAGGCTCCAAGGAGCCGGCGAGAGAGCCGTCCGCACGGGAGCAAGGGGTTCGGGGGGCGGGGGAGGGGCGCTCTAGCCTGACCTGGAGCCTCCGCCTCTGACCTCCAGCCGCCGCCTTCCAGACCCCCCAACCCGGACTGATGCTCTGTCTGTCTGTGCACATCCCTCCACCCCTGTGGTCCTGCTCCGTTTCTGCTCACTCTCGTTCTGCTGGCTGTGTCCCCCTCGCCCCTTTCTCTCCCTACCTCCCCAGGTCTGGCTCCTTCTCCATTACCCCCCCCCGCCCCTCCCCCCAGATTCACCTTAGTTCAAGCTCCCTACCTCTCGCCCTCTCTCCCTCTACTTGGTGCCCGCCTCCTTGCCTCTCCTGTGCTGCTCTTTCAGAGCTCCAGCACATTCCGTGTGTCCGCTCTCCTCTCCTCTCTCACTCCCTCCTGCCCATCTCCCCTTCTTTATCACTTGCTGTTTCTTGGCTTCTATTTTTCTTTCTCCCCATCTCTCTTTCCTTCTTTTCCTTTCTCTGTCTCCTCACTCTGCCTCTCCCCTCATCTCTTGGTCTCTCTCACTGGCTGAGTCTGTCCCACTTTTTTATCTCCACGTCTCTCTCCCTGCACCTCTCCCCTGTTCTGTCCTCCGTTCCCTTTCTCCACCTCCTTGCCATCTCTGCCTCTCGCCATCTCTGTCTCACCCTCCTTCGGTCTGTCTCCCGACTCTGTCCTTCTTCCCCCCTCCTCCTCTGTCTCTCTCCCTCTCACGGCTGCCAGTGTCATTTTTGTGATCTGCAGCTAGTATTCGCTCTCCAGTTGCATAGTCACAAAAGTGATCATTGGCAGGTGTGGCCGCTGCATGGACAGGACAATCCGATCAGGACTTGTGGGCCCCTGCTGGGAGAGCTGGGGGCTGGCGGGGGGGGGGGGGGGGGGGGGGGGTTGACTCAGAGGAGACAAACACCATCAAAGGCCTTGCAGAGGATCTCCGGATTCCTGGGGACTCGGTGGAGCCCGTGGGGGCTGGGACAGGAAGCTAACTAGGGGACTTACCCAGTTCTGACAACAAAACCACCACTAGGCCAGTCCTCCAGCATCCAGTCAGTCTTCCACTCCCCAGACAGGTGGCTGAGGAGTCTGTTGCCCCTAGTGGGGCCTCGCCCACACTGCTGCCCCCCCCCCCCCCCCCCCCCCCCCTTGTGGTCTGCAGGTGCTGAGCAGGGGTGGGAAGCTGAGGATAGTTTCTGAGCCTCAGGATAATGGTTTCTACCTGGGCTCCCTGATGCCTGAGGCACAGGTGTCTCAAAAGCAGTGCCAGGGTAATAGAGCTATTTCCTGTTTTCCACATTTAAAAACTCCTTATGTGCACGGACCGTTTTTTTAAGACTGCACAGGTAAGTTACAAGGTTACATTTCTTTGCTTCAGGCCAGAATTATGTAAACTCAGTTGGCATTAGACAGCCAGAACAAATTGCTGCTTAATCAGTATTGTTCAGTGAAGGTCCACCAGAGGAAAGGCAAAATATATTTTTTTGAAGTGCTAAAAGTGACCCTGAGCAAGTTCCTTGATCTCCCTGTTTCCTTACCTGTGAAATGAGGATGATGACCCATACTTAGGGAGTTGTTACAAGAGTCAATGGGATAAAGTCTGTAAAAAATCTAGGTGCCTGGCATACAGCGAGGGCTCGATTAATTCTAGATGCAATTCATGGTCATTCTTATTAAATGATTGGGAACTACTTCGGCAACTTCTGTTCAACCCCAGCTCTCTAACACATGAGCCAATTTGCTAGAAAACCATATGGACTCCTGTAAAACCATTCGAAGTCCCCTGGCCCTTACAAGCCTGGGGGAATCAGACGGGAAGGCCATTAAGTTCCAAGTTTCCCCTGAAACAATGTAATAACCCCTAAGGAGGTCCCCCCTAACCCTGGCCCGTTGGGAGTATCAGGATTCCGCAGGTGACTCTCAAAGCAGAAAAGCCATAAGGGACAAGGGCAGGTTAGACTGGACCACTGAGGAAGGGACAAACCCCCTGTTCCCTCCTGAGGGGGCAGCAATCAGGGTAGCAGAAAAGAGTCTGGGGTCCAAGTGGACCCCAAGTCTAAATACGACCCAACCACAGAACACCTGTGCTGAGATGAGGCTGATTCAGGGAGACAGACAGCAACACAATGTTCAGAGCTGAGAAGTGGTCCTCCCCTGGCCAAAAGAGCTTTGTGCCTAGGTCTGCCTGACCTCACTGCTAGTAAGGACTCCAAGGAGCCTGAGTGGAGAGGGGAACAACCTGGACAGTGGTAAAGGAGGGGCAGAGCAGGAATGTGACAAGATTGCCACCCTTGAAGTCACCAGAAAGCCTGTTCTCCCTGGACTTCTGGCAGAGGTCACTATTGTACTGCATTTATCGAGCACCTACTGTATGTCAAACCTTACACTTAATTCTGTACACGAATTATCTCATGTAATCACGGTGAGAAATCTAAGAAGGTTACTATTATTATCGCCCTCGTTTCGCAGGTAAGAAACCTGAGGCTCAAAGAGGTTAAATTAGTTGTTGTTCCAGGTGCACAGCGTGGGCACCTAGCTCATGAAGTGACAGGGCAAGCCCAGTGCCACCCACACCATCTCTGGTTCTTTGCCTCCAGCCCTGACTCATTTCTCCAGCCCTCTTCCTCCTCTGCCCTGGGCATGTGGGGAGAAAAGGAAGAAAGAGAGGCCCACAGGTGGGTGCTGGTACCCCTCACCCTCACGCCCATTTCTTGTTGCAGGAAAGTGAACAAGTGCTACCGGGGCCGCTCCTGCCCCATCATTGTGCACTGCAGGTGCGTGAAGAGGGGCTGTGGGCAGAGGTGGGGATGAAAGGGGACAGGACAGCCAGGCCAGAGGGCTCTGAGGCGGGGCACTCATGATTCCTGCCCTCTCTCTGTCCCCGGGTACATCTCCTGTGCATGCTGCCTGCCTTGATGCTGGCAAACTAAAGCCCATGGGCCAAGTTCAGCATACCATCTGTTTGTTTTTTGGGTTTTTTTTAGTTTTATGTATGTGTGTATGTATGTATTTGAAGGGGGAGGGGCAGAGAGAGAGAGAGAGAGAAAGTGAGAATCCCAAGCAGGCTCTGTGCTGTCAGCACAGATCCCGATGCGGGGCTTGATCTCATGAACCATGAGATCATGACCTGAGCCAAAACCAAGAGTTGGACACTTAACTGACTGAGCCACCCAGATGTCCCACTATCTGTGTGTGTGTGTGTGTGTGTGTGTGTGTGTGTGTGTGTTTTAATGGCCCATGAGCTAACTATTGTGTTCACATTTTTAATTTTTTTTTAACGTTTATTTATTTTTGAGACAGAGAGAGACAGAGCATGAACGGGGGAGGGTCAGAGAGAGGGAGACACAGAATCTGAAACAGGCTCCAGGCTCTGAGCTGTCAGCACAGAGCCCGACGCGGGGCTCGAACTCACGGACCGCGAGATCATGACCTGAGCCGAAGTCGGCCGCTTAACCGACTGAGCCACCCAGGCGCCCCTGGTGTTCACATTTTTAAATGGTTGAAGGGGAAAAAAAAAAAAAGGAATGTATGACAGAGACTATACTTGGCCCACAAAGGAGAATGTGTACCCTCTGGCCATTGACACAAAAAGTTTGCTGAACAAAAGCCTGGCCAGAGGCTGGAAGGGGCGGTCCCATCCCCTCCTGCTGCCTTCACCTTAAGACCGAGCCGGGGATCTCCTCTTAGGTTGGCCCACTACCCAAGTGACACCCCATGGGTCACAGGCTCCCACTCAAGTCCCAGTTCCCAGGGCCAAGGGGCTATGACTGCTGCCTCCTTAGCTCACTTACACCCTCCTCGAGCCAACCCTAATGGCTCCACCAGTGTCTTCGCCACCTTAAGCCTCCCGTCTCCTCTGCCCCTTCCCCTTTTCTGCCGGGTCCTGAGCTGAGCCTGTCATCCTCTCCTGTTTCAGCGACGGTGCAGGGAGGACTGGCACTTACATCCTCATTGACATGGTACTGAACCGCATGGCAAAAGGTGAGGACCTTCCCCACAGTACCTGCAGTCCAGCCCCTGATCAGACTTTCCAGAACCCAGGCTCACAGGAGCTCTAGGAGGGACAGGTTGTTACACCCCCAGGCTTTGCCCAATCCTCCAAGCCTCCCGACCCAGGATGCTCCAGGCGTTCTGGGTCCTATCCTCCTCCGGACAACCTCCTCTCCGACCTCCAGGAGTAAAGGAAATTGACATCGCTGCCACCCTGGAGCATGTCCGTGACCAACGGCCCGGCCTCGTCCGCTCTAAGGTGACTGTTCCTCTTTGCCTTGACCGTAGCTGCCAGCCTTCCCCAGGAGGAATTCCCCTTCTCCCAAGTGACCTCCCCAGCACCCCCTCCCAAAAGCGCCCCTGGTGCACAAGCAGAGGTCGGTGCTCCCCGTCACCATCCTCCCACTGCCCTCCCCCAGGACCAGTTTGAATTTGCTCTGACTGCTGTGGCGGAGGAGGTGAACGCCATCCTCAAGGCGCTGCCCCAGTGAGACCCCTGGGGCCCCTCAGGGGGCAACCAGCCTCTGCTCCCTCTTTGCCTGTGTGAGCCTCCGTCTGTGTACCCACTCCTCACTCCCCAGCCGCACAACCTTGGTCCCTCTTGGGCATGGCCAGCCATCCAAGAGGAGTGTCAGGAAGGGGGAGTGGGAGGGGGCGGGGCGGGGCGGGGCCACCCAGCCTCTCACCCATCAGAGCCCAGATGTCCCATGGGGGGAGCTGGCAGACAGCCAGGAGCCGAGGAGAGTCATGGGCAGCAATTCCACCCAGAGTCTTCTCCTGCCTGAGTTCCCTGGCCCCGTCTCCTGTTCTGGAAGCTCCCACTATGTCTGTGTGGACAGAACCGGGCAAAGGGCCGCCACCCCCAGCCCTTCCTGCTTTCCCAGCCCCTGCTGCCTGCTCCCCTACCTCTGTGACGCCCCTGCTCTGGCCCCCCGCCCTCCCTGCTTCCCTCAGGCCTCCTCCCCCGCCCTCCTGCCACGTGCCACTCAACTCTCTGCCTCTGGCACAAGAGAGCATTTCTAGAAAAATCTACTTTTGTATCAACGTGAAATAAAGTTAGTGTGTCGTGTGTGCAGCTGCAACCTGGACTCCTACGCTTTTCCGGAGGCTCTGCTTCCAGACTCCGGCTCCGGCCTCAGTGGGGAGCTGGGCCCTGCTGCATTTCGCAGGAGATGCAGATAGTGATGGGTGAGCCAGGCTGCAGAGTCTGGTTCTCAAGTCCTGAATGGTGGCCAGGAAGGAAGCAGTTCCCTGTGCTGTGCTTCCCATGTGGCTGGCAGCCTCTCTCCAAGGCGCTCACATACGCCAGCTTGTTGAATCTTCAATCACTAGCCCTGAAGGAAACTCTCCCAAGGTAATGCAAATTGTATATAGTGGAGTTTGGAGTCGAACCCGGGCATGCTTAACCTCTTTACTGCCTCTCTTAATTCTAGAACAGCTGCTTTGTTCCCCTCAGCCTCAGGAAGATGTACGTCATGCAGGACTGAGGTTAGCACTGGGCGAGGTGGTATGGGCAAAGTGCCAGCACAACTTAAGCAAAAGTAGCTGAACTCTGGATAGCAGCTTGTAGACCAGGCTTATGAGACATCACTCCAGGCATTCACCTGGGGGCAGGGAGCACTTTCTCCCTTTCTCCACCCGCCCCCAACCCTTCTCTCTGTACGTTCCAGAGGACCCCTCACCTGCATGTCAGGAGGCATCCTTGGACAAAGGTGGTGGACATAGAAATGAGGCAAAAAGAGCCTGGGGCTGGAGCTACTTGGGAATTAAGGCCTCTTAACCTTGCCAAAGCTGTCTCCCCTCACAGGAAAAACAGGGGCATATATCTGCCCTGCACAGTGAGCAAAGGGACCAGCAGACTGCAGCACCCCCTACACCTCACCTGCGCTCTGCTGAGGCTCAACTCCAGTCTCAAAGACTAGATAGAAATGGGCAAAACAGCTATTGGTCAAACTTCCAGCAGATTCGCTCTTTCAAGATAGGGGTTTTAAATTCCTCCTTCAGGGCAGGTGGCTTCCTTGCTTTGAGGAAAATACAGCATAAGCCCTTTGGCAACTGAACATGAAGCAATGCACTTTTCCTAGGATGAGAGAGGGTCGCTGGGGAGCCACACTGCTCTGCTTGACAAGGGAAAGCTGCTTGTGCCATGGCTGGAAGGGCATCTCTGAAGTCGTCTGGAGAGGAGGGAGGGGGAGATCCCTGGCTTTGTCCTCCCTAGGCCCTGATGAGTTTGGGGGGCCTGGACTCTGGGTGAGGTGGACTTGGGCCACTCCATGCGGGAAAGGCAGGCCTTTGAGACTGGCCACTGGCCTTGAGGTAAGGGAACCCGGCAGGGCTCAGTCTATGGGCCTCAGGAGTGTTTTTGAAAGTTATCACAACGTGTTTCGCTACTTTCTGCCATCCGCATACTTGCAGCTATAGCTTAGTCTGGTCCTGGCTGTGCTGCAGCACATTGGGCGGCAGGTCCCTGCTAAGGGGAAGCAACAGCTGCCTGGGGAAAGCCACTTACAGGGCCACAAGTGCGAGGGCAGAAGAATGTGAGCATTTCTGGAGATTCGACAGTGTACGGGGGGAAGGGCAGCCTGGTCAAAGAGGGACTTCTGCTGTCAGCTAGGAAGGCTTGTGACCTCTAGGTGTTTGGGCAATGGGGCGGGTTGGTGGGGGGAGGGGGGGGCGGCATGTTACCCTCTGGTCCCTAGGGTCCCTTTGGGGCCACCCTGGAAAGAAAGAACACAGGAACACAGCACAGCACTGAGCTCTCAAAACAGCTTTATTGACTTCCAGTGTTTCTCCCTCTGTCTGAGCTCAGCCCAGCTGGCTTTGATAGGTCTCTGAGATACAATGTCACAGGGTTAGCACTCTGGCTCCACCGCTCCCCTCCCTGGCCCCTGGGCTCCCCAGGCAGGGAGGAGGAGAGGCAGCTCGTTTGTGTTGGGAGAAAAAGGATGGGCAGCAGGGTCAGAGGCCAAAGAAGCCATACAAGCAGCAACATGCCCAGAGCGCCCATTACACACCAATCCTGGCCATGCGTGTGCGTGCACACACACACACACACACACACACACACATACACACACCCACTCACTCACACTCCTTCCCTTCCAAGCTCTCTGCCTGCCCACACCCATCTATCAGCCTTCTGGGGTCATGGCCCGCTTGTCGATCCTACCCGGGCTTGGGGCTTATTCCTTGGAACCCAGGACTGCCCACAGGGAAAGAGCCTCTTCCAGATGCCGCAGCGCTTTGATTTGTACGCTGTCAGCCCGGTGCCAGCAAGAGGTGTCAGGGGAACCGAAGCTTGGTCCATTACCCCTTCATCCACATTCTTGCCACCCAGGCCAGAGTCAAATCAGATGACAAGATCTCCCCATCTCACAGCAAGTGACAAGCCGACCTGGGCTAGAACTACATGTCCCAAGATGCACAGCTCCACAACCACGCACCGCTTCCCCCAAGATGATGTATCAGAAATGAGGCAGGGTGCATTGCATTCTGGGACTTGTAGTCCCCCAAAGACAGCACCAAACACCCAGGGAAGAGTTCACAGGCTAAGACTATGGATGCCTCCCCACCCGGCCCCCCACCCACCACCCAGGCCCAGCTCTACACTCAGCATGGGCGAGAGAGAGGAATGGAGGGTCCCCTCCTAGTGCACAGGGGAGGGCGCTGTCCTGTTGGAACTGTGCAGCAGCTCTGGATCCGGGACATCCAGCTCAGAACACATCTGAAGAGAGAGCGGGGGCGGGGTGACAGGAGAGATGGTGAGCAGCAAGCCGTGGAGGATGGGGCCAAGCATGCAAACCTGGGCTAGCCCTGTGGCTCCTCCCTGAGCCCTGATGCATGGTGAAGCAGGACGGGGCACAGTCCCCTCCTAGGCCTCCCTCCTGGGGCACCCTGGCCTTATCCCACCTCTCCAGGGATACCGGCCTCACCTCTGCCTAGTCCCGAGGCCCTGGGGCAGGCTGAGGCAGCAAGAGGAAGGGAGGAGGAGTGGGCTCCAGTTCCGAATCTGGACGAGAGGCTCCCGCCCCACCCAGCTAGCCTCCCCAGAAGACCTTATGGCCCTACCGGCCACAGCATCTTCCTGGTCACACTGAGGCTTTCTCGGGGAAGGAAGAAGGGAGTCCTAGCCAGATGGCATGAAAGCAAGCGATGCGGCCCGCGGGGAAGTGCAGAGAGAAGAGAGCGAGGGAGGAGCAGCAGCACCAGAAGGGAAGCAACAGAGACGTCAGAGCTCAACGCTGCACAGAAACCAGGGTGGGGTGTCTGCAGCTGGACAGGGAGCACAGGAGACTCCCCGGTGTAGCTGCCGACTCCGGCTCAGAGAACCCCAGGCCAAGTCCTCCTTCCTTGAAGTCATCAGCAACACAGGTGGCAGAAGACCTGGGCACAAGAGGCCCGACCCACACCACTAATGCCCTTTAGAAACTCCCCATCTAGTAGGAATAAGTGCATCCTGGCTCCTGGGAGGCCCTCCCACTGCCCGGAGGCCCCCCCACCCTGGGCTGTGCCAGGGACCTATCAGCTGTAGGCTGAGCGGAGCAAATCCCGAGTCCACCCTGCAGTGCGGGTGGACATGGGAGGGAGACCTGCGGGGGGAGCACGCAGTTGGAGAAGGGCTCCGGCAACCCAGGCCGTGCCCCTCTGCTCCCAACAGTGAGCAGGACCCCTGGTGGCCCTGAATCAGGACGGTCTGGGCCTGGTGATCAGAGGATGAGGCAGCGAGAGGCCTTCTCCTCCGGGGACGGGCTGGGTTTGGTCGCATCCCCCCTGGCAGCCTCAGGAGCCCCCCCCATGCCGGGATCTTGGTCCTGAGCCTTGGGCCGCCCCTGCCGTCGACGCTGCGCCCCCCGCCCACCTGCCGGTTTCTTCCCAGCTGCCTCCATCTCTGACAGGCTGTAGGCCATGGCAAGCTGCAGATCTTCATCATCCTCAGAGAGGTCGCTGTCAGAGGGGCGGGAGACAGGGGTCTGCCGGACCTGTGTGCCCCCGGACCTGGAGGTGACAGACTGTTGCTGCTCACGCCGGCTCAGCTCCAAGCCCAGTGCCAGGTCGTCTGGGACACCTGCAGGAATCACAGCCGCTTGCGACCCAGGCCAGGGGAACCCTGCCAGGCTGCCTCGGGCAGCAGCAACTCTGACCACTTCCAGCCCCTCCTTTGGAACTGGCCCGCATGCGTTTTGGCACTTAGCATGGTGATTATGCGCACCGGCAGGTACTCAGCTCCAACAGGTCCGAACAGTCTCCTTGCCCGGGGCCAGTTACTCAACCTCCCTAAACCTCCCTTTCCTCAACTATAAAATGGAAATGATGACACTGTCTGCATTGTCAAATCGTTCAGATGACTAAATAAGACAGCCCTTGAAGCATACTTAGCACACGGGGCTCGCAGAGCTATGGAAGCGGAGCTGTGGTGACCAACCCATTCCTGTGGGAAGAGTTCCACCCCAGGAATCCTGCGTTCTGAGTGTCACGCCTGGCTTTACCCCTTACTAGGTAGGACAAAGCCTGGGGCTTGGGGCTATTTGGGAGGTAGGGTCATTGAACCATGCTGAGGTTCAGTCTCCTTCCATGAAAAATAGGGTGAAAACAAAACAAAATAAAGAAAAGCAGGGCGAGTACCAATAGCCCTGCTTTCCCCCTGGCTGTTTCAACAGAGGTCATGTTATGTGCACAAGTCCTTTCAAAATTGTCAAATGTTGGGGCGCCTGGGTGGCTCAGTCGGTTAAGTGTCCAACTTCGGCTCAGGTCATGATCAAATGGTTCATGGGTTCAGGCTCCACACTGGGCTCTGCACGGACAGTGTGGAGCCTGTTTGGGATTCTCTCTCTCCCTCTCTTTCTGTCCCTGCCCCACTTGCTCTCTCTAAATAAATAAGTAAATAAAAAAATACATAAATAACTTTAAAAACATGCTGGGATGCCTGGGTGGCTCGGTTGGTTAAGCGTCCAACTTCCACTCAGGTCGTGGTCTCACAGTTCGTGAGCTTGAGCCCCACATCAGGCTCTCTGCTGTCAGTGCAGAGCCCGCTTCAGATCCTCTATCTGCTTGCCTCTGTCTCTCTCTGTCTCTCTCTGTCTCTCTCTCAAAAATAAATAAACATTTTTTAAAAATAGTCAAATGTTCGGGGCGCCTGGGTGGCGCAGTCAGTTAAGCGTCCGACTTCAGCCAGGTCACGATCTCACTGTCCGTGAGTTCGAGCCCCACGTCAGGCTCTGGGCTGATGGCTCAGAGCCTGGAGCCTGTTTCCGATTCTGTGTCTCCCTCTCTCTCTGACCCTCCCCCGTTCATGCTCTGTCTCTCTCTGTCCCAAAAATAAACGTTGAAAAAAAAAATTAAAAAAAAAAATAGTCAAATGTTCCACAAACACCAGGCACCCACTAACGACGATGGTCATTAGCTGGTCCTCTGAGACTCCTCGGTTCCCTGCCCCAGCCCCTTTCCCAGGACCCCCCTCTCTGATTCTGCCAGTCTGGAATGTGGCCGCCATTCCTTCCCTGCCCCAAAGGAGTTTGGAGAGGAGCAGTTTGGGAAGGGGGATCTGGGGCCTGGGGCTAGGGCTTCCAGCCAGGGACTGGGTGGCGGAGCCGCTCCTCACCATTGATTGTGACTGACTTCAGCTGCCCATCTTCTTCCACTTCCACCCGTTCCTGCCCGTTCTCCATGATTCTGTGGGAGACGGCCCAGTTTGGTCAGCAAGCGTGCATGAATCCCGCAGGTGCCTTCCACACCCTGGGATGCCACAGTGGACAGGACAGACTCTGCCCACAAGAAGCTGACATTCTAGTTGTATGCCGCCCCCCCCTCCAACCCTCACCCCCTTACCCCTACGCCCAGTATGGTCCCAAAGGAGCCCTCACCTGCGTGTCGTGATGCGGTGTCCTTGGACAAAGGTGGTAGACGTAGAAACAGAGCGAAAAGCACCAGCCCCAGGACTGAAGGAGAAAGATGAGGAGGAGAAATCTGGTATGGAGACAAAGGAGGAGGCGGAGAGGTTGTCAGAGGGAGGACGGAGCTGGCATGCCGCAGTCACCATGCGCCAGGAGCCTTTGTGGGGTCTCCCCGCAGAACTGACAGAAGGCAGGGCTCCAGACACGCAGGAGAGAGGCTTGAGCCTCTCTCTCACGCATGAGCTGGGAGCTGGGATGAGGGGTTCCAGGGCCCAGAGCTTGCAAAACAGGGAAGGGAAAGCACTTACCAGAGTGCCCAGGGAAGGAGGAAGAGAAGGTGAAGAAGGGGCCCGAGTGTCGGGAACCCCGGCTCTGAAGCTCTGAGAAGGGGCCCAGGTCATCTGCAACGAGCAAGCAGATTACTAATCGGCAAAGAGACTTGTCCCCCAAATTGTGTGAACCCTGTCAGTCTAGAAATGTAACCTGATAAGGCTTTCTGATCGTTTTTCTTTTTTGATTGGACTTGTTCACAAATTAAATTTCTTTGTAATATCATATATGGAAAAGACCCCTGGCAAATTCTGTCCACAATAAAAAATAAAGGAAGGAAGGAGGGATGGGAAAGCGGAAGGGGGGACAGCCAGTTCCTTCCGTATAGGCAGGTAAGCATGGTGTGAAGTCGGGCAGACCTGGCTATGAGTCCTGGCTGTCCCCTTTGCTGTGTGACTCCAAGCAAGTTATCTGAAAGTACCTTTGTTTTCTTAGCTGTAAGTGGAGAGAAAATGATCCAACTCACAGGGTTCATGTTAATCATTCAAAAAATGGTATCTGTTGTTTGTGATGTCATTATTATTGTCACATGGTGCTTTGAGTCTTGCTTTCACGGTTGTTATTGTGCAAGCCTAACAATGTATTATTGTTACTATCATTTAATAAGGCGAGTCTCTGTGGGTTCAGGCCTGTGTAAGGTTCTGTCCCAGCTGTCACTGGATCCACCCCCACAAAATCTTCTGTCTGCGGAATTCTGCTTCCCCTTCAGCCTCCTGCCTCAGAGCCTCCCGGCTGATGGACGACAGGCCTAGAGCAGGAGCCGGGCTGGTAAGAGGCCTCCCGAGCCCACTCACCAAAGAGCTCCGCAAAAGGGTCTCCGCTCCCGAAGAACTCCCGGAAGACCTCCTCAGGGCTGCGGAAGGTGAAGGTGAAGCCGGGCCCACCACCACCAGGTTCCGCTCGAGATGGGCCAGTTCCTGGAGGAGAGGCAAGATGGGGAGGGGGCTCAGGGCAAGCATCTCACCCTGAGCCAAGGGACCCCACTGAAGGCATGACCAGGGGCCTCAAGAGACCATCCACTGCAATAACCTGCCCTCCCTCTCTCTTCCATGAGCCGCGTTCATCCCTCCCCACCCCCATTCCACCTACCTGCCCCAGTCAGCCCTTCCCGGCCATAACGGTCGTAGATCTCCCGCTTATGCTCTGGAAAAAGAGACCAGATCATTTCTCCCTCCCTCTGGAATGATGGCCTCCCCTTCCAGACTGGGACCCTGTGAGGTCTGCCCAGTGACTGATGCTAAGGAGGCAGCAGGGTGCACAGGGGACGCGGGCTATAGGTTTTAGCAGTGCCTGCTCTTCACACAGTGGCTCCTTCTCATCTGTAAAATGGACACAATAACAGCACCCACCTCACAGGGTCATTGCAAGGATTAAATAAGATAATCCACATAAACTGCTTAGCACAGTGCCTGATAACTCAGTAAGTGTTCAATAAATGCTAGCTAATAATTACTACTGTTGGTATTAATCAGGGCTTAGCCTAAATGTCACCTCCTCAGAGAGACCTTCTGTGACCACTGTAACAAAAAATGGTACCCATTAATCCCTATCAACATCACCCTGCTACTTTCCTTCAGAATACTCTTGTCTGTGTACTGCCTTGGTTAATGTCGGTCTTCTGGACCAAAATGGAATAAACCCATCAGGACGAGAACAGTGTCTGCTCGTCCTCCATGGTTCCCCAGTACCCAGCAAGGACCCAGCACCATAAACACTCAATGAATATTTTTTGAATGAAGAAATAAATAAAAGACAGACCTGGATTCATATTCCAGCTCTGTGTGACCTGGCGTAAATTACTTCACCTCTCTCAGCCTCAGTTTCCTTGCCTGTAGAGTGGGGGTGATAGATCCTGCCTCACAGGATGGCTGTGAGGACTCCTGGAGATCACACCCACCGGTGCTTGGCACAAAGGAGGTTCAGCACATGTAGGTTACCTGCCCTGCTCCCTTCCCTTTGTCAAGACCCATCCTGCAGCTATCAGACCCTGGGGAGCACAGGGGATCAGGGAAAGAATAAAAGGGTGCTTTGAACGTAGCAGGTGCTCACTTGAATTGAAGCAAAAAAGAAAAAAGTCCCCGAGTCCCCACAGGGAGGTGAGGGGGGGGGCACTTAGATGCCAGGTTGGAAAAGGCACAGAGGAGACAGGAGGTGGCAGCATGGCTTTGGGAAGCAGCACGATGGGGCGTGAAATGGGGGTGCCCTGCCCCTGGCCCTTACTGTCTGACAGCACTTCATATGCCTCGGCCACCTCCTTGAACTTCCTCTCAGCAAATTCTTTATTATCCGGGTTCTTGTCTGGGTGCCACTGTAGAGCCTTCTTCCGATACCTGCAGGAAGTGGTTTCAGAGGGGGTGGGTCAGAGGACAAAAGCAAGCACTTCCCACCATGGAACAGAACGGCCCATTTTGCCCATTAGTCCGCCACGGTCCTTTCCCCACTCAGATAGTGTCCACCCTGGCAGCCGGGGCCGCCTCTGCTGCCACGTTTTAATGGAGTCCCTCTCTCTCTCCCTCCCCTCTGCAGCCAGTGCTAGGGGCTGTAGTAGCAGCAGATGATCATGTAAGCCTGAGAAAGCCCCAGTCCTAACCCCTCCCTGGAGCGCACTAGGGCTGCAGAAGTTAGAAATATGTGTTGCCATGGAGGATACAGGGCCCCTCCTGGTCACAGGGCTTGGACCTGTGTATCCTGCAGGTATCCTGACAAAGCCGACCCCCAGGGGCCGGGATTGGGGTAGGAGGGAGGGGGGAGGCGGGATCCACTGGAGAGGGCCCCACAATGCAGCTCCCAGCAGAACTTCTTACTAAGGGCTTTCCCCTACTCTTCCAGGGGTCTTCTTCCTCACTATAGAGGGAACCCTCCCCCAATCCTTTCTAAGGCCCTAGCTCCCTGGCGGCAAGGCTCCTGAAGGACCCCATGGCGGTGTTGGGGTTTGGGGGGGCGGCGGTGAGAGACTTTCTGATGCGCAGCGGAGGCACTTACGCCTTCTTGATGTCATCAGCGGACGCACTTCGCGGCACGTCTAGGATATCGTAGTAGGATGCCATGGCAACTCGTCAGTAGTCAGATGGGCCTCTCCTCCTCGGGGCTGCAGGAGAGGAGGAGGAGTCAGGCAGAAAGAACCGAGGGCCCCTCCCTGGGGCTGGAGACCCCCGAGGGAGCGGGAAGAGCTCCCAGCCGGGAAGCGGAGCCCAGTGGGTTCTGCTCGGGGCCGGTGACGAGGCTCCCTCGGGCTGCCTTATCGGCCCCCCGCAGGCCGGTGCCACGGGCTATCTCGGCGCCCAGGCCCCGGGAGCCCTATCGCAGCCCCCTGACTCCAGCAGCCCGGACCGGGGCCTCCCAGCCTGACCCGGGGCCCCCCGCCCGCACCTCCTCCGCCGGGAGTCCCTGGCCTCCTGCAGCGCCCCGCCCCTGCCCCCCGCCGGAACCGTCTGGCACCGGCCGCCGGGCTCGCGGCTGCTGCGTAGGACGCGCCCGGCCCAGCTGTGCGCGCAAGCATGCGTCAGCGGCTCGGAAACTACTAGAGACCCAGAGGAGGCCGGCTCGGCCTGTCACCCAGGGGGCGGGGAGGCGGGGGGCTGCTGCAGGGGCTGCCGGGAGATGGGGGCGGAGCCGGCTATTTTGGGCTTGCACCCGGGCGACGTCATCCCTGGACCGGACCCGGGAGACGGGCGGCCGGCTGCATCCAGGCGTGACGCACTCGCCGGCAAACAAGCTCCCCGGCCCGTGGTCCCTGTGTCGCTTTCCTATAAACAGGCTCGATGATCGAAGGCTACTCACCACCTCAAGGACTCACAGACTCCCCCTCTGGGCCTGAATCCTCCCCCTCCTCCCGCCCCAGGTCCTGAAAACAGGCTGCCCCACCTACTTCTCTGAGTAGGTCAGACCTGCCTGTCAGCATCTCGTGACATCCTTCATCACACTCGTCAGAGATACAAGTCAGCACTTACTTGTTTGATTTTTTGATTGACATTTCACCTCCCCCACTAGCATGTAAATTCCACGGGACAGAAATTGTGTCTTTTTTTGCACTAGAGTATGGGAGCAGTAGTGGGGTTCAAAAATATTCTTTGGTTAAATAATGAACAGATTGGAATCTCTTGTTGACAGTTTTGACACATTTGGGGGAGTTGGGGTTAAAAGGTAAAAGGAAAACAAATTTTTAAAAAAAGGAAAAGGAAATTCTGCAGGCTCAAAATTTGTTTTTTTGTTTTTGGGTTTTGTTTTTTGTTTTTTTGGTTTTGGTTTTGGTTTTGTTTTGTTTTTTTCTCCTAGAGTGATCTCATGTAGACCTTGTCAATGATTCCTGGGTTGAGGACTCACTGGAGAGTTAGAGAACTTTCCAGAATTGACTGCTACTTGATATCCAGGCCAATGCACAAGTGTTAACTGAACATCTTCTACATAGTAGATGCGGCTAGACTGTAAAAAGAAGAATATGGCCCAATACCTGGCTTCACAGAGCTCCAACATGATGAGATAACCAGCCCAGCAATATAGCCCACCAGGAAACCTCAAGGTCTTAAAAACAGACAGACCTGGGTTTGTACCCTGGCACTTTTGTGTGGCTTGGCAAAACCTCTGAGGACTCAAATTTTCCTACCTGAGTACAGGTAACGCCTAGGGCTGTTTGTTAGTCAGATGAGGTGTGGTACATAGTATCCCTAGGTCTTAGTACATATCCTCTCTGGCATCATGATTGGCCCAAGCAGTAAGGCTTATGTGAGTTCAGAAGAGTGTTTTCGGCTGGATGACCTAGAAATGCTTCACTGAAGAGAAAGGCTTGAGCCAGACATGAGAGAAGAAGGTGGTGTGCATTTGTCTACTTTCCCTGGCTGCCCACAGTCTGACCCTTCTGCCTGCATTTGGGAAAGTCCCATTGTTGTAGGCCTGGATGGGAGGCAGGCCACCACCTGTCACAAAGCCCTGACACTTGCTCTCCCAGACTTCTCGGCTCCAAGGGTACAAGCAAAAGACATAAGCCCTGCCAATTGAAAGCTCCAACTGGGACTTTGAATGTGGAGCAAGTCACAGAGAAGCAGGGGCAGTTGAGAATTCATTTCCGTAGTGATTGTGACAGAGGAGCCAGCAGCGGCCTCTAGTGTCTGGAGGAGGAAATGTCAGTCTCAGTGCCTGGGTGAGAGGGAGCCTCGCTGCAGCCCCTGTTCTGTAGGGAACAGGGGTCTTGTAGGCAGGCTGTCCTGTGCCATGACCTTGACTATGGTGCTGGCTGCTCAGCTTCCCTTTGGTGCCTACGTGTTTGTGGAGTCTCATCTGGAAGCCCTAGTATTAATTTTGTGTGCTACCCAGCATCTCTCCATTTTATGTTTGTGGGAGGGAAGCAGGGAGGAGTCATTTTTCTTGTTTTTAATTTGCCAGAGCTAATTTCTGCTGTTTACAAGGAGAGCCCTGACTGACCTTAGTTAGTATAGGTGGAAGGAATCACTCCAAAATCTTCCAACCAAATCTTTCTTCTTACTTCTCTTATCTCAGCAGACATTTGTCTAGCACCTACTGTGTATGTGATATTATATTAAGAATTAGGAATACAAAGGGATTTGAGTTGCAGTCCTTGTACTCGAGATAAAAATCTAGTTGGGACATTGACAAATGGTAGCTGAGGGAAATTATGTTGAACACATCTAGCAAACAAAGGGTTAATTTCCTTTGTTCATAGAGAAAAGACAGTGCAGTTTTTTAAATGGGCAAAAGGCACAGATAAGACAGATCACAGAAGAGAAAATACTGGCTTTTAAACATATGAAAAGGTGCTCAATCTCATTCATAACAAGAGAGTTATAAAGGAAAGCTGCAATAAAATACTTTGTTTCACTTATCAGATGATTGACAAAGGTCAAAAAGTTGTACATTGTATGGGCAAGGCTGTGGGCATAGGCATGCTAGTACAATGGTAGTGGGAGAGCAATATGGCACATATCAAAGTTAAAGGTGAATAGCTTTTGACCCAGCAATTCTGATTCTAAGAATTTATGGTTGTACATATATGCAAAGAAGTATGTTCAAGAGTTCCAGCATTTGTTTCCAAATCAAAGGACTGGAAACAACCTAAATACTCATCCATAGCAGACTGGTTAAATAAGCAACAGTGGAGCACCTGGGTGGCTCAGCTGGTTAGGTGTCCGACTTCGGCCCAGGTTATGATCTCGTGGTTCACGGGTTCAAGCCCCGCGTCGGGCTCTGTGCTGACCGCTCAGAGCCTGGAGCCTGCTTCAGATTCTGTGTCTCCCTGGGGCGCCTGGGTGGCGCAGTCGGTTAAGCGTCCGACTTCAGCCAGGTCACGATCTCGCGGTCCGCGAGTTCGAGCCCCGCGTCGGGCTCTGGGCTGATGGCTCGGAGCCTGGAGCCTGTTTCCGATTCTGTTGTCTCCCTTTCTCTCTCTGCCCCTCCCCCGTTCATGCTCTGTCTCTCTCTGTCCCAAAAATAAATAAACGTTGAAAAAAAAATTAAAAAAAAAAAAAAAAAAAACAGATTCTGTGTCTCCCTCTCTCTCTGCCCCTCCCCCTGCTTGCACTCTGTCTCGCCCTCTGTCTCAAAAATAAATAAACATTAAAAATAATAATAATAATAAAAATAAGCAATGGTACACTCTACAGTGAATACTATGTTGTTACCAAAAAGAATGAGGCATATCTGTATGTACTGAAATGGGCCATCTTCCAGGTTTTTTGTTAAATGAAAAAACAAGGGTAAAACAAAGCGTGTCTAAGTGTGCGTACGTTAGTCCCCCTTATCCACGGTTTCACTTTCTGTGGTTTCAGTTACCCACGGTCAACTGCAGTCTGGAAGCAGATGCTCCTCCTGATACATCATCAGAAGTCAAAATTAGCCAACACTACATTATAATACCTACGCTATTCACCTCACTTTATCTCATCCTGTAGGCATTTTATCATCTCACATCATCACAAGGAGGCTAAGTACAAGATATTTTGAAAGAGACCATATTCACATAACTTTCATTAGAGTATATTGTTATACGTGTTTTATTTTATTATTATTTTTAACCTCTTCCTGTGCCTAATTTCTAAATTAAACTTTATCATAGGGATGCATGTAGAGCAAAAGACATAATATATATGGGGTCTGGTACTATCCATGGTTTCAGGCATCCGTTGGGGTCTTAAGCATGTCCCCCATGGATAAAGGGGGGCTACTATATACACATTAATAGGGGTGACTGGGTGGCTCAATCTGTTGAGTGTCCGACTTTGGCTAAGTCATGACCTTATGGTTCGTGGGTTCAAGCCTTGCATAGGGCTCTGTGCTGACAGCTCGGAGCCTGGAGCCTGCTTCAGATTCTGTGTCTCCCTCTCTCTCTGCCCTCCCCCACTCACTCTGACTCTCTCTCTCAGAAATAAATAAACATGAAAAACAATATATATATATATATATAATATAAACAATATATATATATAATATATATATAATATATATATAATATAAACTATATATATATATATAGAGAGAGAGAGAGATGTCTCTGGAAGGAAACACTAACAAAAAAGTTAATAGTGGAGGCTGTCAAGAGGGACAAAAGAAGAGGACTTATTTCCACTTAGAGACTTATTCTTGCTGTTTGTTTGGTTTCTTATTATTTTTTAATGTTTATTCTTGAGTGAAAGAGAGAGAGAGAGACAGAGAGAGCACGAGCAGGGGAGGGGCCGCCCAGGTGCCCCTATTGTTGCTGTTTGTAAATCTTTTTTGAACCTTTTCAATTTAGAAGCATGGTCACATAATAACCGTTCAAATATACACATATTTTTTTTTAATCTAGGAGAAGTAGGATATTGGCAAGAAGCTGGGTGCCACCATACAAGGCAGTCCATGCCAAGTGCCAGATGAGTGATAGAGACAGACAGTAGGTGCTGGGAGAATCTAGAGAAGGGGGAGCTTCCCAGGGCTGGCTGGTTCTGGGTGACCGTGACCTAAGCTGGAAGGAATGGCAACACAGAGACAAGCAGGGGGAGGTGGCGTTCCAAAAGGAGGGGATGGTGAGAAAGCAGCTTTGGAGGCAGGCATATTCCTGACACACCAGAGATGAAGGAATAAATGCGTTGGGTGGAATCCAAGTTGGGAATCTGTCTTTGTGTCTGCCTGCAGGAGGTAATTGCACCCTGCCTTTAGAAGCATCAGGGATGAAAGCATTCCCTGTACTGAGGGAGTCCCCAGGAGCCTGGGTGGCGCTCCCAGCTGCCCCATGGAGGTCTGGGTTGCCACCTCCCCGCACCCACGCCCAGTCCAACCTAGGCCTGCCGGTGCCTGCCAGCAGAGTTACTAGCTGGGAGGCCTTGCAGGGTTTGAGAGGAGACGGCCACACAGCTGCCCAGGGCGGGCGGGCTGCTACAGCAGACAAGAGGGGCGCCTGGCCCCTTCTCTGGATGCCCAGCAATCCTGGCTGGTGAACACCTCACATCCTTCTGGCCTCTCCCAAGCCCTCACCTCACACCCTACGAAATGTTGGAAGCAGGGGCCCTTTCCAGATGACACCGACAGCCCCCAAACCTGGCTCCGAAGTTGCTTCTGCCCTTGTTCAGTCCCAGAAGCTGTGTCTCTGCCGCCCCCCCCCCCATGCCCTCCACCACAGCGCCTGGGCAAGGGAGTGTCAAGCGTCACCCCCTCCTTGCCTTTGAGGTGCCTGAGTCACTGTCTGGGCATTAGAGGCCTGGCAAGCCCAGAAGAGGTGGCTTCTGGGGAGGTGCCTGGAACTCCTGTGGAGAGGAGCGGGGAGGGCACCCAAGGAAGGAGAGGACAGCAGCATAAGCTTCTGTCCAGGCTGACCTGGATTCGAATCCCAACTCCTCCATTTACAGCTGAGTACCCTCGGGCAGGTCCCATAACCTCTCTGAGCCTTAGTCTCCACATCTGTAAAACAGACATTCACTTAGCAAGTCAATTCAACACATATGTCACCTAATATGTTGACCCAGAAATATATTCTGAATATATTCTGGATGCTGAGAATAGAACAAGCCTTGTTCTCATGAAGCATCCAGTCCAGTGTATATAACTGTATTTACCTCAGTATTAAACAAGGTAATATGGGTACGGGGTCTGGTACATGGTAGGTGCTCGATAACTGACAAATGTTTCTTGAGATTTGAAGGGCTCCCGAAATAACCCCTCTTCTCTTCGCAGGTTTGAAACCAGCTGAGAGAAGGAAAGACACGGGAGTCAGGTAGAGATTTGAAGTCAGCCCTTTTAGGGAAAAATGTGGACTTAAAGAAAAAGAAAAAGAAAGTGGATTTGAGGGTATAGCTGAGCTACTCAGCCAAAATGGGCTTCTAAGTGCTCCCACTGAATTAAATTACTCCCACCACGACTAACACACACACACACACACACACACACACACACACCTTTAGGTCTCTTTCTTCCCAGGACAGAGCTGCCCCTATATGCTTAAATCCTCAGAGAGGAATTGAGAATACATGCTCTCCCTGGGCAAATTATCGTAAAATGGAAGGAAAACACTGCTGCCCTGGGCATGCCCCTTGGCTTCTCTAAACTCCTCCCCACCCTGTTGCTTTCACTCCATCCTCCACTCACTACAGAGCAGTCATCGGGACAAGAGTGACAAGGACAGGTGAGGGGTGCCAGGAGTCACTCCATTTTAATCCACCACAGGCCCTGAATGCTGGACCTGGGGTGGGTATGGGCATGGTTTGCCTGTTTTCTCTGAAATGCACTTCCCCCACCTTCCCGGCCCTCCTCTGTACCTCACAGGCTGTACCCCCTTGGACCCAGGCCCCCTTGCCAATTAGCTCCTGTCTAGTTTCAGACAGGGGGAGATTTCTAGCCAGAAATTGAGGGCAGGAGGAAGGAGAAGCCAGGGTATTTCTCCCCCTCTCTCTAAATCAGGGGGCACCCCAGGCAGTGGTTGTGTCTCCTCCATGGCTCTGGTCCAAATGTCCCTCCCTCCTTGGTCCCTCCTGCCACGTCTGGGCAGCCCTGCCGTGGCTCTAGCTCCCACCTGGCATCCCAGCTCCAAGGCTCTGACACCATCATCTCATCCCCTGGCTCCTCCAGCCCTAGGATTGCTAGCAGTTTCCTGGGGCTACTGATCTTTCAGTTGCCTTCCCAGCATCCAATCCTGGGAAAGGGAGGCTGCAGGAAGGACAGAGCTGAGGGCAATGCTAAGCAGTGAATCTCTTGGGGGTGGGGGTGGGGATGGGGGGTGGGGACTGCCCTAGTTTCAATCCCTCCAATGGTTCAATCATTTCTCTAGCCCAGCAGAGGCTACAGAAAATCCATATATAAAGATTTTACAGCCAGCCATCTGGTTGGAAGCGCGGGCTTGCCTAGCACGAGGCATGGGATTGAAATAAAGGTCACTTGTCGTTATCAAAAAGTGGTGAGTATTGACGGAGATTACAGGGAGGTCAGCCCCTCCGCCCCCCGCCAACACACACACACACACACACACACACACACACGCGCACACACACACAATTATTTCCCCACTGTTGCTGCCAACATGCCACTGTTCGGCCTTAATGCCACCTTCTGGATCTTCTGAACCCAAACCTCCTGCCTGAAAGAGCAAACCTTCAATATGCAGGGAGGCTTAGTGAGCCCCAGCTGTGTCAGACTCCTCTAAGTCACCACTTCGGACCCTCCTGGTCTCACCAGGCTCTGGTTGCAGCCCTATGTGCCTGGGACCAACTTCAATTACCTCCTGACCAGGGTTTCCCTGGTGATGCTACAGACCAAGTGTGTGCAACCTCACAAGTGCAGGGGAGTTCATGCTTGATGGGGTGAAGGCTTGACCAATGGAGGAAGGGAGCAGGTGCATGAATTTCCCCACCTACACCCCCTCTCCTGCCCCCCCCCCACCCACCCAAGGAATGATTCTGAGATGCCATTTATTCGGCTGCATCTTCTCTAGGATGAATTCTGCCCCCTTTTCTGCTTTATTCTCCTTGGCCCCCAATCTGCTTCCTGGAATTGCCTCTTTAATAAAATCTGGAACCAGGTCTGCTTTCTGGGGAACCCAGGCAGAGATCCCAGCCTTCTTACCTCTCTCTTTTTTCCCCGAGAGAAAAAAGACCCTGTGCGACAGTAAGCCCACGGTCCTTTAATTACGGCAGACACACAGGAATCCCCTAGTATTCATGCCCCTCTTCCCCTCCCTCCCCTTCAACACTATCATGCCCACCTCCACGTAATCCTTCTCCAGGGCAGCCATATCCTCCCGGGCCTCAGAGAACTCCCCCTCCTCCATGCCCTCGCCCACGTACCAGTGCACAAAGGCCCTCTTGGCATACATCAGGTCGAACTTGTGGTCCAGGCGGGCCCAGGCCTCGGCGATGGCAGTCGTGTTGCTCAGCATGCACACGGCGCGCTGCACCTTGGCCAGGTCACCCCCGGGCACCACGGTGGGTGGCTGGTAGTTGATACCAACCTTGAAGCCCGTGGGGCACCAGTCCACGAACTGAATGCTGCGCTTGGTCTTGATGGCGGCGATGGCGGCGTTGACGTCCTTGGGCACCACGTCTCCGCGGTACAGCAGGCAGCAGGCCATGTACTTGCCGTGACGGGGATCGCACTTCACCATCTGGTTGGCAGGCTCGAAGCAGGCATTGGTGATCTCTGCCACGGACAGCTGCTCGTGGTAGGCCTTCTCTGCAGAGATGACCGGCGCATAGGTGGCCAGGGGGAAGTGGATGCGAGGGTAGGGCACCAGGTTGGTCTGGAACTCCGTCAGGTCCACGTTGAGGGCCCCGTCGAAGCGCAGGGAAGCCGTGATGGACGAGACGATCTGGCTGATGAGCCGGTTGAGGTTGGTGTAGGTGGGGCGCTCGATGTCCAGGTTGCGGCGGCAGATGTCATAGATGGCCTCGTTGTCCACCATGAAGGCACAGTCCGAGTGCTCCAGGGTGGTGTGGGTGGTCAGGATGGAGTTGTAGGGCTCCACCACGGCCGTGGACACCTGGGGGGCGGGGTAGATGGAGAACTCCAGCTTGGATTTCTTGCCGTAGTCAACCGAGAGCCGCTCCATCAGGAGTGAGGTGAAGCCTGAGCCGGTGCCCCCTCCGAAGCTGTGGAACACCAGGAAGCCCTGAAGTCCTGTGCACTGGTCAGACTGAAAGGGGAAGGGGAAGAGAAATGTGGGCCAGGAAGCTGATGGAAAGGAAAGAGCCAAGTCATGCTGTTTCAAATTCCCCCCCAAAATGCATTAAATCCTTGGAAGACTTTTCCAAATGCACAAAATAGATCCTCATAGGGAGGGCCCCCTCTCTCTCTTGTTCTTCCTTTCTACAACCTCCCGAGGTGCCCGCACACAGCTCTCTTGAATCTCATGACATAGTCACTTTTGTGATCATAACTTGCCAACCCAGCCCAGCTTCATACCTGTTTACCCCTGATTTAATTTCACATGTTTCTGGAGGGCTTCCTTACTGAGATCAATAATCTAGGAACCTGATCCCCATCCTCAGTGGAGGCCAAAGTCATTCTCAGAGCCTTGGGCCAGGAATATTTGGATCCCTGTTTTTCACAGGGCCTTCTGCCCACATCCCTGCCATACAAGGTGATATTCTGGGAATGCCCGTGGACCTCCATAGCTTGGCCAGGCAGCCCGTGGACATGTTTGCCTTTGGTGGCCACTCTGCCCAGCCTGGACCAGTTGCCATAGGAGGTAAAGAGGACATCTGGCTTTAGTCTGGAGCCTACACCCTGTTTCCCCTGATCAGAGTGGAATGCCCCTCCTCACTGGTCCTGATCCTGCATCTTTAAAACTCATGGAGGAAGCTCTCTCAAGGGCTGAAGCTCCTCTTCCTGTCTGGTGTTCAGATCCCTTCACTACAGAAATCCAGCCCTAAGCCCTTCACTCACTGGCTTCCGAATTCGGTCCGGTACCAGGTCAATGAGCTCTTTTCCAGTGATGTTAGTGACCTCGGGCATAGCTATTGGCAGTGTTTTCCTTGCCGGTGATGAGCTGCTCTGGATGGAAGAGCTGGCGGTATGTGCCCATCTGAACCTCGTCTGTAATGGGCAGAGTTTTGGACACCCCTCCTTCCCTTGCAACCTGGCTCCCCAAAGTTCCCAGAAGGGGCCGGGTCACTAGGCCCCAAGGCCTACCCTAGAGGAGCCCCATTCAGGCTGCTGCTATTGCCCTTGACTTTTAGTATTCTTCATTAAAAAGGAAAAGGATGTGAGGGATGTGGAGTGACCTTGAGACTCTGGAGCTGAGTGGCAGCAGATCTGTAGTTTAATTGGCTGCTGCAGCTGGGAACTACAAATTCTAGTGCTCCAGTTTCGGAGGACTCGCTGTGGTACCCAGGACAAGGTGACATATGTGGCAGGGACTGATCATCACTCACCAATCACAGTGGGCTCCAGATCCATGAACACTTCCCTGGGGCACGTGCTTTCCAGCCCCAGTTTCACTAAAGAAGGCGTTGAAGGAGTCAGCCCCTCCACCGATGGTCTTGTCACTGGGCGTCTGCCCATCTGGTTGGATCCCATGCTCCAGGCAGTAGAGCTCCCAGCAGGCATTGCCAATCTGCACGCCAGCCTGCCCCCACATGGACTGAAATGCACTCACGCTGAACGGGCAAAGGGCAGAGAACACTCTTAGCAGAGAGAAACCTGCCATGCCTGGATACAGTTCCCACCTGCAATCCTTTCTTGAGTGGTTCTCTGGCTGAGAACAAAGGTTCCTGGACTCTGCTCTCCTTGCCCCACCTCCCGTGTCTAAGCCTTTACTGATGGCTTTGAGGATCAACAGGCAGTGGCTCAGGGGGCTGGGGGCCAAAACCCACAAAGGAAGCAGATGTGGGCAGTTCCAAGATTATATAGTCTTTCTTGCTCAGTGACTAAGCATCGTGAGGAGTGTTGAGAGGGGTCAGATGAGTCTGGCAGAGCATGATAGTCAATCCACCCATGTTCAGAAAGAAATTAAGGACCCTTGGTGAGAGAAACAAGATCAGAGGTTTCAGGGATCAGAGGCCAGGGGGAGGTGTTGAAAGCAGGAAGAACTCTAGAATCGTGTTACAGCTAGAAAGGCCAGCAAGGAAGGGAAAAGTGGTCCTGAAACGGAAGGGGGTGTGCTGTCCTTTCCTCTCTTGGGTGTGCGCCGTTCTGGAGTGGAGTGGGGCTGGGGAAAAGGTCTTTCCCACATGATTCTAGGCTGGTGGTCAAAGAACTCTTGGCCCCCAAAGCAGGACTGGGATAAGGTGCTTGGTCCCAGAAATCCAAAAGGTCACTGCCCTTCCTGGGGAGCCTCATGAGAATCAAGAAGGTTTGACCCTCTCACTCCATCAAACATTTGGGCCTCTAGTATGTTCCTGACGCTAGGCTGACACTGGAGACGCATGGCATCTAATACACTGGCCCTCAGTAGCACACTGTCCAGGGAAGGGAGAGTTTCATACACTAACAGATACATAACAGTGTGGCAGGTGGGATACCAGAGTATACCTTCATGCTCTGCTTGAGAAGTAATTACCACAGGCCTTAAAAACAAAATGAGGGGGTGCCTGGGTGGCTCAGTAGGTTGGGCGGCCGACTTCGGCTCAGGTCATGATCTTGCGGTCCGTGAGTTCGAGCCCCGCGTCAGGCTCTGTGCTGACGGCTCGGAGCCTGGAGCCTGTTTCAGATTCTGTGTCTCCCTCTCTCTGACCCTTCCCCGTTCATGCTCTGTCTCTCTCTGTAAAAAAAACAAAAACAAAAACAAAAACAAAACAAAAAAACAAAATGAGCACATCCATCAGATTCACCCAAGCTTTAAGGCCGAACCATGTGGAGGATGTGGAGAAATGGGAACCCTTAAACTGTTGGTAGAAGCCTAATGTGCCACATCTCTTTTGGAGAAAAATTTGGAGAAAGAATCTTATCAAAAAATTTCTTACCAGAAAAGAAAAGCAAAGTAAGGAAGAATCATACAAGCGGATACTATTGATAAAAACCTTTAATGCATAAAACAATACCGTGCATCATTTACAGATAAATGTACACTTTGCTGTATATTCTCGTAGTATGTGTGTATTACAAAAATAAAGAAAGCAAGAGGAAATATTAACACTAAATTTGGAATAATGGTTCTCTCTGGTAGAAGAGGGAGGTGAATGCAGTTTAGAGAGAGATTCTATTTCTTAGGCCGGGTTACAGGTATTTATTATTTTTTCTGCCGTCCTGAGTATCTGGAATATTTCATAATTTTTAATGAGGATGCTTTATCCATAAATTTAATACTTCTCTGACTTTTTTAAAAAATTCATTTTTGAGAGAGACAGCGTGAGCAGGGGAGGGGCAGAGAATGAGGGAGACATGGAATCTGAAGCAGACTCCAGGCGCTGAGCTGTCAGCACAGAGCCTGACGCGGGGCTTGAATTCACAAACTATGAGATCATGACCTGAGCCGAAGTCGGACATTTAACCGACTGAGCCACCCAGGTGCCCGTTCTCTGACTTTTTAAATATGATTTAACTTTTGATGATTTTTAAGATGACTGGGATTAATCCAAACATCATCACTACTTCTCTACTTGCCTTGAGCAAGAAGCTTCACCTCTCTGTGGGTGTCCCCCTATCTCATGAATTGGGACAGTAATAAGAGCCCCCTCCTAGAATTACTATGGGGATTAAATGAAAAATGCGCGTACAATTCGCTGGCTCATTGCATGACACATACGGGGGGGGGGGCGCCATACATGTTGGGTCCCCTACCAACTCCCATCCTCCAATCCCTGAGAAGGTAATGAATTAAGCTGGGATGTAGGGATTTAGGGACACAGGACTCACAGAAATCCGCACATCCAGGAGGGGGTGCTGACAGGGTTTACCAATCCCCTGGCAAGGCCAGCACCGGCTGCTGCAACTTTGAGCCTGCCCAGGCTCTGTCTACAAAGTCAGACACCGTCTTGGCTCCCTTGACTGCTGGCCCACGCAAGGCAACTCTGACCTTTACTTGAGATGCTGGGAACGACGCCCCTTACTGTGGGGCAACAGGTTTGGGACAAAGAACTCAATCCCTGGAATCCCATAGACTTTGCGTCAAACCCCCTTCCCTCTATGAGCTCAGACAAGTTACTTCTCTTCAGCTGCTCTAAGCCCTTTCCTTGAATGTAAAAACAGTACGACCTCTTACCCGGCAGCCTTTTCACTATGTCATTTAGTCCCCCTACGCTAAGCATTAATTATGTGCCAGGCACTGTGCTAAGCGCTCAACATACACTATCTCATTTAATTTGCACAACAACCGCTGTAGGTAGGTACTATCTTTATGCCATTTTGCGCATAAGGAAACTGACTCTCAGGGAGGTTAAGCGACTAGCTCTAGGTCATGAGCAAAACCCCTAACATTCAGAGTGGGGACAGTTTGGCTCCAACCATGCTCTTAACTCTTCTTCTACCCTTCCTGCTGGGGACCCTGGCAAAAGATATCAAATAAGCCCCATGTACAGCCAGCTCTCCGTAAGTGGGAGCACCCTCCCTTTCCCCCCTCCTCCTCACTCTCTCTACTGAAATGAGGGGTCAGGTCAGATGCATCAGATGAACAGGGCCATGAGGATGTGTCCCAAGAGCTGCGAGGTGGGATTAGAGGCCAACAGTGAATCTGCTGTGATGCTTCAGGTTTCTGGAAAAGTGCCTACACTTTCTGCTCCAGTCTTGCTTACCTCACACTCCCTACCCCTAAATTTGGAGCCCCGCAGCAGCCCAGCTCCTGAAGAGAGGCTTAGAGACATGTCCTCCACCCTTCATGTGCTCTCACATACCGACACACCTGGGGGACCACACTCACACCTGGAAGTCTCTTTCCCTCTCTCCACCTCACCTGCCCCCACACTGTGGCCAGGCAAACACTTAGACTCCCAAGGGAACCTCACATCACCCACCTGGGTCCACTAGGACCCTCACTTGCATGCCCAGCCCCCTACCCCTGCTCACCATGCTGCCTGGCTGGGGGCTGGCTAGGGTTGTCTGTCTGTCTGCTGCTTGATAGGAAGCAGACGTGGGTCTGTGAGAGATCCACTGCCAGACGCACCGGCTTCTTTATGGTCTCTGGTCGGCTCTCAGGGGGTATGTTACAAACGGCCCCAGGAGGGCAGGTCTGTTGACTTGGTTACCAAGCGCTGGGCATGGGCTCAAACAGGGCAGCAAGGTGAGGGGGTGAGCAGAGGAGGGGTTCAGGTGGTCACCCCACACAGGTACCCAGGCCCCTGGGTACACAGAGTCTGCTGCTCAGTCACACAATCCCATTTCCTGGTGGCTCAGCTGGCTGGCACAGGTGGGAGAGGATAAGGAAATCAACCCCCCTGAGCTCTAGCAGCACTGCCACCCCTGGGGTGGGTGAAGGCAGGAAGTGGAATGTGGGTGGGGCTAAAAAGAGTGCACTGAACCAGAAATAATGAGTCCTAGGGCCAGAGGTCAAGCCTCAGGGCCTTCTGGTGGAAACTTGGAATGTTTTAGGACATAGGGAAGGAGAGCTCAGTCTTAGGGCCATCTCTAGCATTTAACATCTTCTTCCGCCTCAGTTTTCCCATCTGTAGAATGGGGAGAGGTAGTGTTGTAAGGATGAAACAAGACAAACTTTCTTAAGTGCTTGGTTTAGAAATGCTGTTGTTCTCCCCAGGGAAAGCAAAAGGAGGAGCAGGGGCTCAGGGCTACTTGTCAGGCTCTCTTCCTATTCCAGACAAGTTGCTGCAGGCCTTGCCTGGCCTCATTCCTCCCCCCCCCCGCCCCCCCCCCCCCCAGTCTCCCTATGGCCTCAGGCAGAACTTACGAAATACACATGCTAATCTCTCACCTTTGTATGCTGCTTTGTGGCTCTTAAGGTAGCTTCACCCCTTATCTCCTTTGAGTCCCTCCACAGCTCTACGAGGTAAGGGGGGGGGGGGCATTCCCCTGATGAAGAAAAGGAAATCGTAGCCTCTTCCCTCTTGCCCAAGGTCACATGGGGGTTAATTAGTGGTGGAATTAAAATTCATCTGTGACTCAGGCTCAGTGCTTCTTCCCTTTCCACAAGGCAGAGTTTTCACTGTCCCTCATCCCCCTCCTGTGTCTTTATTGCCTTCCTTTCCATCTTAAATTCCACAGTCAGGCAGGAGCGCTCCCTTACCTCCCCCAGCTTCAGCATCCTCGTTGGACTAAACCACAACCCTGGTTCTTCACCAACTCTGTGCCTGTACTGACCCAGCTAAACAGCGGCTGCAGAAAAACCCAGAGCCAGACTTCAAATGTATGACCACTAACCTCAAATGGACTCTAATGCTGCCTGGAAACCACACTGTGTTTCTGCAGTCATTCTTTCAATTAGCAACCATGGCCAAGAATAGGAATGCCAGATTTCGCGAATTAAAGCATTTTATCTTGCAACTTTATCCACGAAGCAGTTGCCAGTGTGAAATTTCAGTCACTGTGGCAAACGGTGGGGGAGTTATTTTGAGGTGGGGGCTTTTTCAGAGTCCTTCTCACCACCGTATGCCAGGGAGTGACACAATATCAAGATAGCTAACTCTGGTTTTGGCTGTGGACTGCAGTCTTCTCTCTGCCACCTGGAATTAAGAGGCCAAGATCCCCAGAGAGAAGACGCAGCCGGCCAACACTGCAAATGTAAGCAAGCTCTGCCTACTCTGGGTTGATCCATGAAGGCATAGACCTCAGGAATTATTATCCAGAAGGAGGCACTTGGGGCCCAGAGGGCCCACTGGGCCCCAAATTCTCTTGTCGAGCACTTCAACTTCCCAACTGGCTTTCAAAGTTGGGCATCTCAAGAGTCAACATAAGTGTCACCAACTCTGGAAAGAAAACTGTCCTAAAGGTAGGCCGGGGAAAAGGGTCTTAGGTACAACAGACTGAAGAGACTGAGATTTGTAATTATACTAAGGTATCTGAGTTATAAAATGAGAAGCAATCCCTATCTTAATTTCTTCAACAAGTATTTAGGTTTTTAACTTAAGCATGTGGGTAGAAGACTTGAAAACCTAGGACAGAAGCAGGTTTGGCAGGGAGCAGGGTGAGGGTAGGACATCGAGAGTTCTACTTTGAATGTGTTCCGTTGGAGATGTCTAACAGGCTTTCAAGTGGTAATGTAAAAAAATAATAATAATAATAAAATAAAACAAATAAGCACCTGAGTCTGAAATTCAACGTAAGTTACATTGGAGATGTCTAACAGGCTTTCAAGTGGTAATGTAAAAAAATAATAATAATAATAATAAATAAATAAATAAATAAATAAATAAAATAAATAAGCACCTGAGTCTGAAATTCAGAGTCTGAAATGAATGTATAAATTTGAGAATTATCAGCTCATGGGTGGTATTTTTTCTATTCTATTCTTTCTCTATGGTTTGGGAATGTATATACTCTAGTTCTATTCCTTTTTCAATAGCCTTAAAATATTACAGTAACTTTTTATTAAGGACACCCGAATACACCTGAAAGTTGAGATAATATAATAAAAGCCCATATACTCATCATCTACCTTCAATAATTGCTCCTTCAGGAAGAAAAACAAATGAAGAAAAGAGACAGCCTGGGACTGAGCTGTGGGAAACACCCATTAGGGGTAAGCCATCAGAGGCCATCAAGAAGGACAGGCCAGGGAAAAACCAGGAGAGGGGCACGTCACTGAAGCCAAGAAGAAAGTGCTTCAAGGAGAAAGGAAGGATCGACGGTCTTGAACGCTGGTGAGAGGCTGAGAAAGATGTAGAAACATGACCTTTGGCTTTGGTCAGTTGGAAGTTACTAGGGATTTTGGCAAGAACATCTCAGTAAAGCACGTGAACCAGTGGACAGTGAAAAGGAGAGAAGACATGGAGATATCCCCTTTGGAAAGATTGTGCTGTGGGCAGCCAATAGGTGCTCCAGTGTGAAGAAAATGGAAGGATGTGCACTAAGGCTCAGTTCCATCTTTTCCAGATGGAATTGGCAGAGATATTTTAAACTTTGAGGACCTTGCTGCACTGCTCCAAGATGGAGGTGAGACTCTGGGAAGGGGTTAGAAAAGATGGGCCTAACAATGGGCAGGGGAAGAGGAAGAGAGATCCAAAGAGAGAGTGGCCTGCTGGACACCTTTGTAGGGTAGATGGACAAAGCGGTGATTCAACTGGAAAAATGAAGTGCCTGGTATCATCTGTTGGATTCTGTACATGTATGTGAATGTCTAAGTTTTCAATCTAGTAATACGGATTATTACCTGTACACCCACCCAGACATTATGGCCCTAATTCAGGAGATACGTACACACTCACAGTCATGTGCACGCGTGCATGAACGTGTACACACACACACACACACACACACACACACAGAGTCAGAAGCAGAATCTATATTCCACTAACATGCCTTGGACATTTCTCCCGGCAGCCTTGTCTTCTCCATTTTCCCTGCCAGAAGGCCTACTCAGGGGTTGTAAACTCCTTGCTACAAGAGTCAGGATAACATAAATATGTTACAGTTGAGCATATGATGGGAAACGGTGGACTGGGTGATTTGAAGCAGCTTGCTGTCCATCCTAAGAAGGTGGCCCCGCCCAGCTCCATTTGTTGCCCTACTTGTTTCCTACTGCTGTTGTAACAAATTGCTACAAACTTAGTAGCTTAACATAATACAAATGTATTATCTTACAGTTCTGGAGATCAGAAGTCCAAAATAGGTCTTATGGGGATTGCAATATTGTAATTTATAAAAATATATATCTGGTTATTCAGATGACCAAAATATATTCCTCATGTATGTTTGGTCTTTGTCTAGGATTCCTGACTCACAGCTCCTAAAACCCTTGGAATTTCTTAAGTGTTCAGAGGGATAAAGGTGTCTTTTGCTATGCTAATGAGACGACTTTGGGGGAAAGCACCTAAGGTTGGGGGCTGGTTGCCAGGGATCCAACCACTTGTTAAAGAGTTGGAACTTTCAGTCCCCTTTCCACCTCCCCAGAGGAGAGAGGGGCTGGAGATTGAGTGCAAACACCAATGGTCAATGATTCCATCAACCATGCTTATGTAATGAAGCCTCCATACAAATCCAAAGGGATGGGGTTTGGAGAGCTTCCAGGTTGGTGAACACATGGAAGTCCTGGGAGAGTGGCATGCCTGGAAAGGGCATGGAAACTCCTGGTCTTTTCCCCATACCTTGCCTTATGCATCTCCTTCATTTGGCCATTCCTGATTTATATCCTTTTATAACAGACGAATGATACAGTAAGTGAAATGTCTCTCTGAGCTCTGTTAGCCATTCTAGAAAATTAATTGAACCCAAGAGGAGCTCATGGAAACCTCTAATTTATAGCCAGTGGGTCAGAAGCCCAGCTAACAGCAAGGGTATTGGAGGTGCAGTCGTGTAGGACCAAACCCTCTACATGTAGAATCAGATGCTATCTCTGGGTAGATGGTGCCAGAATGAGTTGAATTCTTAAGGCACCCTGCTGGTGTCTGAGAATTGTTTGGTGCTGTATGGGGAAGCCCTCCCCATCCCCACCCCCACAGGAATTAATACCAGAACCTATTTAGGTATAAAAAGGTGTTGGCAGAGTTGCCCTCCTTCTAGAGATTCTAGAGGAGAATCTGTTCCTTGCTTTTTCCTTGTTCCAGAGGCTGCCCATATTCCTTGACTCATGGCTTCCTTCCATCTTGAAAGCCAATAATCACATCACTGTGACCTGTGATCCTGACCTCTCCTTCCCTGACTCTGACCCCCCTCTTCCACTTATAAAGAGCTTTGTGACAGGGCGTCTGGGTGGCTCAGTTGGTTAAGTGTCTGACTTCAGCTCAGGTCATGATGTCACAGTCTGTGAGTTCAAGCCCTGCACGGGGCTCTGTGCTGACAGCTCATTTCTGGAGCCTGCCTCTGATTCTATCTCTCCCTCTCTCTCTGCCCCTCCCCCACTCATTCTCTGCCTCTCTCTGTCTCTCAAAAATGAATAAACATTAAAAAAAATTTTTTTAAGATCTTTGTGATTATATTGGGCCCACCCAGAAAATCTAGAATAATCTCAAGATCTTTACCTTCATCACATTTGCAGTCCTTTGCTACATAAGGTAATATAGTCACAGGTTCCAGGTATTACAATGTGGACATCTTTGGGGGACTATTATTCTGCCTATCTCAGTTGCTATATAGGAATGCAGGCCTGATACAGCCAGATCTTCCAATTTTTTTCAAGATAAGCTAGACATCTGGATTTTTATATGACTGTGCAGAAAGAGTTAACACAGCAGGTTGAGACTGCTCCTTAGCAAGGTCTGCTTGTGGGGCATCTGAGTGGCTCAGTGGGTTAAGCCACCTACTCTCAACTTTGGCTCAGGTCATCAGGTCATGATTTCACGGTTCATGAGTTCGAGCCCTGCGTCAGCAAGGAGCCTGCTTGGGATTCTTGCTTTCCCTCTCTCTCTCTGCACACTCCCCGCCCCAGTAAGTAAGTAATAAACAAATAAGTAACTTGTAAACTTGGCTTTGGCTGGTGTCTGGCAACTTGGCTCTTTAGAGTGCTCCCAGTCGATGATGAACTGATCAGGATGGTTCGCTGAGCCTAGACAGTGTGTAAAGAACATGGCTGATACTGAACAACTGCTTTCCTTCTAGGAGTCTGGAATTTTGGTACGTGCAAAGCAGAGGCGTCTCTGTGACCAGCCCTCACCATAAACCTTGATTGCTGAGTCTCTAACAGGCTTCCTTGGGCAGAAACACTGCAGGAAAATGTTGCTCCGTTTTCATCTTGGAGAAAAAGCATGCTGCGTGAGCCCTCCTGGGAGGGAGAGGGTATAGGTTCCTTCAGATTCCACTTGTGTCTTTTCCCCTCCTAATCCAGCTGTGTAGCCTTCCTACATCACTGCCGTTGACCTTAGCTGGGAGTACAACTTGATGTCCTGAGTCCTGTGAGTCCTTCTAGTAAATCTCCTGACATGGGGGTGGTCTTGGGGATGCTCCAACACAAAGACAATTCCTGATTTTTCTCATATGCTAAATGCTGCGCGGATTAACACCGTGAGGACCAGACAAAACAATTCTGAGAGGGAACTTGGCCTCCAGACTGCCAGTTTGAAACTTCTGGCTTCTTAAGAATTCTACCCTAGTTTCACTCCCATCTCTGAAGTGAAGCAACTCCTCTGACACACATTTAACAAATGCTTACCCCCATGACATCCTAGGCACCAGGGACACAAAGATGAATAAAGAAGATACAATCCTTACCTGGAATGAGTTTACAACCTGGAAGACAGACATGTACACAAATAACTGCAGCATGATATGCTATGCACACTAAAGTAAATGAATAAGATGCTCTAAGAATCCAGACAGCTGTTTCCACTGCACTTTGCTGTGTATGTACACATCCCTAAATTCATCTGGTCGGTCCTCACGATCTGAGGTTGTTATCCCTGTTTCACAAAGGAAGAACCTGAACGTGAAGGTCAAAGAAGTTTAGGGTGTTGCCTAAGAGAGCTCAGGTCTTTTACAATACTCACTCTGCTGGGGTGGGGGTGCAAAAGAGTAAAGGAGGGTCAGGGAAGGTCTGAAGGAGACCATACGTTCTGTAATCACCAAGGGTCTCCGTAGAGACAATGAGCCGGTTTCTCAAAGCAGCCTCACTATATGCCCTTGCCACTTTTCACTTTTATGAATGAGTCTTGGTGGCAAGTCTATTGGGAAAAGAGACCTGGTCATACTTCACTGTGTTCCCTTCCATGCTTTTCCTAAGTAAGGTGCCAATTAGCTATTTTGTAGGTAGGAAGTTGCCATTGCTAGTTTTTCATCCTGCTGTGCTGTCCCGTCAGACAGCTCTGGCCCTAAGGAAACACTGTGGTAGGTGAGGCAGGTCAACCTCTTCCAAACGACTAGCCTGAGAGGCAGGTTCCTTCTGGACATTCCAATGGGCACAGGGGACATTTCCTGATGATTTCCCCAGTGAAGGGAGACAGCTAGAGAACGTATGGCATGTAAGGGAAAGCAGAAGTAGATCGCAAAGCCCATTCCCGCAAGAAATGGAGATGGAATGGGGGAAGAAGGAATAGCTTCCGTGGAGGCCTCTGCCTGAGCGTTAAAGGCGTTAAGACGCAAGTCACAGATCCTGGCCATGGCCTAGGAACAGGAGAAGATGGGAAAGTCGAAATCAGGCGCGATATCAAAATCTCCATTTTCTTTTTTCCTCTTCAGAGTCAACAAACATTTTGATTCCTCACAATAACGCCGTCAGTGCGGAATCAGCGTCTCCTTTTCGCCGATGAATACGCCAAGGACTCGGTGAGGTGAGGTCACCTGCCCAAGGTCACACAGGGCAGTCAGGACAGGAATCCACGTCCTGAAGGCTTCAGTCCAGAGCTCCGGCGGTTCTGGCCGCAGGGAAGCGGGCAGGTGGCGGTGGCGAGGGCTCACTAATAGTGACGGCGCTGATGACGGGGCCACAGACCGGCGGCCAGCCGGCGAGCCGCGGCAGATTCCTGGGGTCGGCCCTCGCAGGCAGGCTGCGGGGGTTGGCTCCGTGGGGTACTCTAAGGGATCCGCACCCTGGGGCTCAGGCTGTGCAGCTCTTGGTCCTCGGCCGCCCACGGGCGTTGGCGAAGGCCAGCCGTCCAGGCCGAGGACCAGCAGGCCGTGTGCAGCTGCAAAGGGTTCCCCCGGGACTGGCCGGAGCCTCCGGGGAGGCGGGGCGGGGAGGGCACGGGCGAAGTCTGGCTGCAGCCACCTCGCAAGGACAGCCTGTACAGCACCCGGCCTAAGTCAGGACACCTGGGCGATGGGCGCCCGCATGACTCAGGTGCTGGCGAGATGCGCCCTGGCACCATGCCCTGCGTCCCTGCAGCGGAGATCCGGAGCCCAGAGTGTCGGCTCAAGACCTGGAGCGAAGGGTTAAAGCCCGGGTCGCCACTCCTAACCCACGCGAGACAGGTGAGACCAAGACGGGGAAGGGGGAGGGGACCCTCCCTGGCCCCACCCCTCGAGGCCGCCTACCCTTCGGGGGCGTGGCCTCCGGGCCGCACAGCCCTAGTGGGTGAGCGCAGTGCGCGGGCCCCGCCCCCCGCCTATAAGAGCGGTGCGGCACTGCAGCTAGCGCAGTTCTCACCGAGACCCGTCACCCGGACTCTACGTGAGACCCACCGCCCGGACTCACCATGGTGAGTGCGGCCCCGCCGGGATCGCGCCAGTCCCCTTATTGCCCTTCTCCTCCTTGGGGGCCCTCCCTCCCGGAATGCTCCGGACCCTCCATCCGGCGTTCCGGGGCTCGAGGAGGTGCGAGGGTTCGTGCATTCCCCCACCCCCACTGTCTTGGTGACTTTGACCGAGTCGTGCTGTCCACTTTTGGAGGCTGGGGAAGAGGGGTGGAGTGGAGTGGGATTCTTCGCTAGCCGAGAGGCTGAGAGGAGCCCTTCTGGAAATCGCCTCCTGCTCCACCAAGCATTTGTGCCCTAACCCTCCTGGGGGGGAGTCGCAGTCCCGCTCCCCGTCCTTTCCGCGGATGAGAGAGGCCCCCTGGGCTGCCCTCCGCCCCTGGCCTCCCCCCACCGCGACCCCCGCTCCCCGGAACTGAGCGAACACGTGCTTAGCACAAGAAGGTGGTAGGGGGTCAGATTACTTGGTTCAGCATCCCCTTTTCCTCCGACTGTGTGTGCATCCCTCCTACCCACAGCCCTCCCCCCCCCCGTGACTCAGCACCCCGCTTCTGAGCCAGGAGGGGTGGCAGGAATGGGGTTCAGCCTCATGAGGCGAGTCGGCCCCTCTCCTGCCCGAGCCCAGTGAACGGACGGGCAGAGACAGCTGGCGCTGAGCGAGAGCGCGGGCCCAGGCCAGGTTGGGGGGAGGGGAAAGAGGTGTGTGTAGGGGGGTGGTATTTATAGCCCGGGAACGGGGGCCGAAATCCAATCTTCGCTTTCGGCTGGGATGTAACTGGAAAGAATCTAGAAGGGGGGGCGATTGCGGGACCGGGGGTGCAGGATGGCGCTCACCCTGCGCAGGGCAAGGCGGGTTACCTCTGGGGCCTCACCGCAGGTTCCGCTTCCTTTTCTGGGTGTTTGGAAACCGTCACCCCGCCATTTCGGTGTTGGGAAGGGAGGCTGCGCGGGCCCTGCGCCGCACCACTTTGGCTCTTTAGGGGTTAATTTCAGACTGGCAGGGATGAGCCTAAGGCAGCCGGTGCCCCAGTGCCCACAACCCTTTTTGCCCGCGCCTGCCATCTGCACCCTCTGCTATTTCCGTGAGGGCTGCGCGGTGGGTGAAGGTGGTGAAGACACCCAGAGTGTGGGGGTGGAGGTGGGGAGAGGAGCCAGCTGGGATTGATCTCCAGAGCCAGATGGGATTTAAAGGTGTTGGAGAGGACACCCTGATGGTCAGTGTGGTCAGTTGATGCCAGACTCGAGGGCTGAGACACCTCTGCAGCCCACAGGAAAGAAAGGGGGAGAGGGTTATATGAAATTCCAGCTGCTCATCCTCAAAGAATTAGTCAAGTTGGGGGGCTTCTAGCTATAAACTCATGGCCCTGGAAAACCTGTCCTTTCTCAGGCTCTTGAGAAAGGTAGCTTTGGGAGTATGAATCTGAAAATGGCTGAAAAGTCGCTTGTCCTTGTCTCAGAGTCATTGCAGTATCTGCCTGCTTTTCGTGTGCACTTACCCTCTCTGTCCTCCCTGAGGGTCTTCTGAGTGTGGCAGGGTCATGTGGAGCCACAGCTCTTACTTGACAAGGTCCTCACAGGGAAGTAGACTGAAGGGATTGGTTTGCCCTACTGGGTGCCTCCAGTTGTTAAGTCCTATGTGGGGCAGCCTGGGCAGGCTGCCAGCCTCTTCCCACCTCTGCCCAGCCCCAGGCGTCCACTTTGGCCAACCGAAGCATCCTGGCTGGTAGGTGATAGGGTGGGAGAGAAGCTCATGAGGTGAGGGCTGTAGATGTGGGGCTTATGCTGTGTTCCCTCTCTTTATACCTCAGCGTGAATGCATCTCAGTTCATGTGGGGCAAGCAGGTGTCCAGATGGGCAATGCCTGTTGGGAGCTCTACTGCCTGGAACATGGGATTCAGCCTGATGGGCAGATGCCCAGTGACAAGACCATCGGTGGAGGGGACGACTCCTTTACCACCTTCTTCTGTGAAACCGGTGCTGGAAAGCATGTGCCACGGGCAGTGTTTGTGGATCTGGAGCCCACTGTGATTGGTGAGAGGAAGATGGGGTGGAATTGAGGGGAGCAGAGAGGGACTCTAAGCTTCTCTCTGGCGAGATGGTGTCTAGGCCTGGCTTTCCTGGCCCTGCAAACTCTTTGTGCCATCTCTCAAGCTGAAGGTGGGCTGATTGCAGGCCAGGCTGGGTGGTGGGTGTGGGTTTCTCTCACAGGCTGGTATCACAGGCTTACAGAAGGATGAGCTTTTCCATACATCTGACCGCAGCTACCACGCTGGGGGAGGGAGGTCCCTGCTGAGCACAGCCTTGTGGTTTGTGCCCTAACGATGTGTTTGTGCCCTTCCAGATGAGATCCGAAATGGCCCATACCGGCAGCTCTTCCACCCAGAGCAGCTCATCACTGGGAAGGAGGATGCCGCCAACAACTATGCCCGTGGTCACTATACCATTGGCAAGGAGATCATTGACCCCGTACTGGACCGGATCCGCAAGCTGGTGAGAATTTGGGATGGAAGGGAGGGAGCTTTCAGACGATGCTAATGGTCAGGGACGTCTTTTTTCAGGATCCATTTCAGGGGGTCGTCTCTAATTGTGTGTGTTCCAGAGCATGTTCCAGACTCTGGGTCTCTGCCCTGACTCCTGAGAGATTTTAGGCTTTTGTGGAGCCAGAAGGTAGAGTTTCTCAGGCCCCTCGCCCACCTACATTGCTGTTTCTCTTTCCTGCCTTTCAGTCTGACCAGTGCACAGGACTTCAGGGCTTCCTGGTGTTCCACAGCTTCGGAGGGGGCACCGGCTCAGGCTTCACCTCACTCCTGATGGAGCGGCTCTCGGTTGACTACGGCAAGAAATCCAAGCTGGAGTTCTCCATCTACCCCGCCCCCCAGGTGTCCACGGCCGTGGTGGAGCCCTACAACTCCATCCTGACCACCCACACCACCCTGGAGCACTCGGACTGTGCCTTCATGGTGGACAACGAGGCCATCTATGACATCTGCCGCCGCAACCTGGACATCGAGCGCCCCACCTACACCAACCTCAACCGGCTCATCAGCCAGATCGTCTCGTCCATCACGGCTTCCCTGCGCTTCGACGGGGCCCTCAACGTGGACCTGACGGAGTTCCAGACCAACCTGGTGCCCTACCCTCGCATCCACTTCCCCCTGGCCACCTATGCGCCGGTCATCTCTGCAGAGAAGGCCTACCACGAGCAGCTGTCCGTGGCAGAGATCACCAATGCCTGCTTCGAGCCTGCCAACCAGATGGTGAAGTGCGATCCCCGTCACGGCAAGTACATGGCCTGCTGCCTGCTGTACCGCGGAGACGTGGTGCCCAAGGACGTCAACGCCGCCATCGCCGCCATCAAGACCAAGCGCAGCATTCAGTTCGTGGACTGGTGCCCCACGGGCTTCAAGGTTGGTATCAACTACCAGCCACCTACCGTGGTGCCCGGGGGTGACCTGGCCAAGGTGCAGCGCGCCGTGTGCATGCTGAGCAACACGACCGCCATCGCCGAGGCCTGGGCCCGCCTGGACCACAAGTTCGACCTGATGTATGCCAAGAGGGCCTTTGTGCACTGGTACGTGGGCGAGGGCATGGAGGAGGGGGAGTTCTCTGAGGCCCGGGAGGATATGGCTGCCCTGGAGAAGGATTACGAGGAGGTGGGCATCGACTCCTATGAGGACGAGGATGAGGGAGAAGAATAGAACAGCTGCCTGGAGCCCATTCACTATGTTTATTGCAAAATCCTTTCGAAATAAACAGTCTCCTTGCACGGTTTCTTGTCCCCTCTGTGAGTGCTTGAGCTTCTGCTGCCTTCCTCTCTGTGCTGCTGCTGCTGCCACTGCCACTGCTTCACTGCTTCTGCTGCCGCCCTCATTCTTTGCTGCCCATGACCCCTTTCCCTTCCATGGCTGAAGGTGAGATCTGCCAAGGGGTCCTTGCCAGGCCCAGGAAACGTGACCTCAGGGACCTTGATGTAAGATCCCAGGGGCGCCCAGGAGAGTAGAGAGGAAAGGACTGAATCCCGGACCTGTCTGTCCAGCCACAAGCTGTTGAAAAGATACGAGTTCTCACTTCCTTTCCAAGTAGAAGTTTAAGTCCAGCAGTTTCTGTATTTGAGTTAGACTGCTACCCTATTCTTCCTGCTGCTTCTGCATTCACTGACTCTGGAAGCTTGGCCCGGGCACCTCCATGCGTGATGAGGGCTTGGGAGTGGGGCTGGGCTGGCCCACAATTCCTGGGCACGGAGCCTAGTCATAAGCTTGGGGGATGGGAGGGGACAAGGGCGATCTCCTTGAGTTGTGTCACTGCACCTCCAAGCAGCTTTGCACAGCTGAGTGTCTCTCTTGCTGCATTGCTGGGGCCTAGGGCTGTGCCATTAAAAGTCAGGTCATCTCTTCTCTGTTTGTGCTCTCTTTCTGGCCTCAGCCTCTATGCTAGCTGGGGGGAGCCTCCTGCCAGGGCCCTGGAGAAAATTCCAGCATTGCTAATAGGCACCCCAGGACCCACATCGACGTCAGCACATGGGGGTGAGCATGGGGGGGAGGGAGAAAAGAAGCTTCAATCTCAGGAGCAGGAGATGCCAGCCCTGCCCTTGCCTTCCCCTCCCTGGTGATTCAGGGACGCAGTGCCCTTCCCTAGGGAACAGTTCAGCCTAGCAAAGGCAGGGCCCCTGTTTACTCAGCAGAGTAGACAGGAAGTGGCAGCTGGATACTGCCACACCAAGTGGCCTCATTAATCATTAACCATGTGTGAGCTAGAACCATCTGGGAGAAACTGTGGGCCACAAGGCTGCCACCTCCACTCCCCTTGCCCCCAGGCTGAGGCTGGGAGACCTGTTATGTTGTTGTCCCAAAGCTTCCTCAGATGTCTCCACCCAGGAGCCCTTGCCTGGCAAACCGGCTGGGCTGCTTTGACTCAGCTACCCACTCCTGGGAATGAAGGAAAGAATTGAGTGTGCTTCTAGGAAGCCCTGGTCCCAGTTCTTAGCACAGAGGCCAGCTCAATCCAGAACAGGTTTAAGTGTTTGACCAAGGCAAGCTAGGAGAACTGCCCGCTCCTGGCTAGCCAGATGTAAGGTAAGGATACCTGCCTCCTCACGTGGAATAACGAAGTCCCACCACCCTTCGCTACACCAGTGTCTCTTCCCAGTCTGTTCCCTTGGAAACGGCAGCCAGACCTTGGGCCCCTGGCACCTCTTCTCACTCCAGGAACAATGAGACTAAGATCCACACCAAGCTGCTTTCACTTTATTCTTCTTTTTATACATTCTTTTGCTCCCAGATGTGGAGGCAGACCATGATGTAAGCTCAGCAGTCCTGCTCAGAACCTGTCTCGATTCTATCAGTTTCCCTTTCCCCATTCCCCAACCCTGTCCACCGCAACTCAGTCTGTCCCCCTGTTCAGTTGTTGCTCTTTGAGATAAGCGAGCAGAAGCAGAGACAGAAGACTGAGTTGACTGTCCCCACCCACCTGCCCCCAACTGCAAGACAGCAGTCCTGGAGAGAACACGTGGAGATTCTAATAAGGGGATGGGATCCTCCTTCCAAGGCCCGGGGGCCACCTCAACATGGCCACTGGTTTGTTCAGATTTGGGTGGTGTGCTGGCCCAAAGCCGGGGGTTGCAGTGCCTCCAGCTGACTGAGAAGGAGATGAATGGGAGGACGCTGCTGGGGGTCTACAGTCATCATGGAGGCCAAGAGCTGCCGCAGTGCTGAAGAATGCCTGTGGAAGGAGGCGGACAGGGTGACCAGACAGTCCTCGTTCCCTGTGCGAAGGTTCCAACTCCACTAATGTCTGGGAGCAGTCTGAAATGTTTGGTGGCCCTTTTATTGCTTACCTGGGACTGTGCGGGATGCTTAGTTGGTTCTGCACGGCAAGGGCCACACTGTCACCCTTCTGGAACACCATGTCATATGGGCCCTCCCCAAACATCATGGCATATAGCACACAGCCTAGGGACTGAGCACAACTTGGTTATTCTTTGACAGGGGACCAATGGGGGGGATACCTCTCCTCTTAATTCTGTAGTGAAATGTGACTGCATAAGCTAAAAAGATTATGCTGACCTCAGCCACATGACACCAAACCAGGGTCCAGAGAAATCACCAGGTAGCTGGAGGCTTCTGTACCCCTCGTTTAGCCACTGCCTTCAGGCCTGACATTTAGCTGTACTCACTCTGTTCAAAGAGCGGGATTATACCACTTCCTGAGCAACTGAGTACGGTGTCAGTGACAGCTCCCAGGAAGGAAGTCGAGGGGGATGGGGACACATACAGTTCCTGGGGCCCCATGCACTCGAAAACAAAGACCTGCCTCTCTACTTGACAGCAGGTACAGAGTAGCATTCCTCTCCCCGCCATACTCCCGCCCACATGTTCCTCACCCAGACATCGGTCCGCTCATCGATGACACAGTGGCTCTGCACAGAGAAGAGCTCCGGGGCCCGGTAGGAGATGGTGCATCTCTGGGCTGCCCAATCCTGGAACAGTGGCCCCACAACTCAAAAGTGGGGCACAGGTCATAGTCATGTGACCAAATTGGGGCACACACCAGAAGAAGTTGCGGATGGGGAACAGGAGGGCAAAGGAGCCGGACGCTCTGTTACCTGCAGGGCCAGAGCCTGGCGGGAGCCCTCCACATGGATGCAAGCTTGATTCATGGAGCCCAAGTCCATTAAAACCGGTTGCCCCTCATCTCCAAGCAAGATATTGGTAGGCTTCAGGTCCCTGTAGGGAAGTAGAAATGGCCCATGAGCATCCCTGGACAGGGAGGCTGGAATCCCTGAGGGCAAAAGAATCATGGGGATTGTTCCTTGGGAGGAGAGCAGAGACCTCTTGATCCTCTTGGGGAGGCTCTTCCTTTCTGCCCCGTAAATACGCACGGCCCTCCCACTGACCTGTGGGCATAACCTCTGGCATGAATGGCCTCAAGGCCTCTGCAGATACCGAGCAGCAGCTGAAGGATTTGATCTTCAGTCAAGAAGTTGCCTTTGTCCTTCAGCCTTTCTATCTCATTCCACAGCGTACCCCTCTGCAACACAAGTTTTCCCACAGTTGGAGATGTTTTCTGAGCCTCTGATCCCGGACCCTGATCCCTTCCCTGTGTCACAGCCTATCAACTCTTTCACTGCACGCACTATACACCTCACATTCCCACCTGGGTTCCTCTAAACCCCAAATCTGAAGTGGTCAAACCCAGGACATGACGTCTGCTTCCTAACATGCTTGACTACTCACACAGCCCTTGGTAGATGGCTTTGTTGCAAGCCCCTCCATTGCCAGGAGACTTTCTGACCTTGAAGAAGGGTAGCAGCAGCCAGGCTTCATGTTTGGTGCCCCGCTCTTTCAGACAATAAGCCACAAGGCGAAGGACGTTGGGGTGATGGAAGAGGCGATGCATGTCTGCTTCTCGTTGGGCCTCCTCCCGATCCTGCTGCTCGTGACACAGGATCCGCTTCAGGGCGTAGAAGTGTCCATCGTGTAACCCCTCCACTAGGTCCACATAGCTGAACCCACTGTGGGCCAAAGGGGTCAGTGAAGGACCACGGTCATCTCCCATACTGCTAGGGATTCCCTGGAGGGAAGAAGTGGGGGGGGGGGTATCTTTCCCAGTTGGCAAAAACCCTCCCAAGATGTGGCTTCAAGAGGAGTGTGACGATTTTACACTTTGGGCTCAAGAGCAGGAACACAGTAATCTCTGAGGTGCTTTGATCATAAGGCAGTGCTCTGCACATGACAAACGCTCCATAAATATTAAATGAGTAACACTCAACATTTATCAAGTGCTGTGAACCAGTCACTGGGTGAGATGTTTTATATGCATTATCTCATTTAATTCTTACAACTCCATCAGTGACCAAAAAAAAAAAAAAAATTATCTCCATTAAGCAGATGAAGAAACCATAGGTTTTCAAGGTCACACAAGGCGGATCCAGGAGGCCTGGCTCCAGAATCCAGTTTTGACTATCGTGTCGCTAGGCTCTGACAGGTGACCTAAAGGATATGTTAAGAGGATACTTCTATGTCCCTATCTTGTGCAGACTGCTGTCCTTCAATCGCCATAACGCTGGGGACTACTAGCTAAGTGATTTCCAAACACTCACCCCTCCCCCAGTTTCTGGATGAAGAGGTAGCGCTTATTGTCAATGATGACAGTTCCCCGAGAGCAGACACACAGCGCGTGGCCCATAGTGTCTCAGTCATCCTCCTCAAGGGCGGTCTGAGGCTGCCGAAGGCTTCGTCCAGGTTGAGTGGGCTCCTCCAGGGGATGCGCTGGGGGCCCAGCGGATCATGCTGGAAGGAAAAAAACGGCAGAGTCGTGGGTCAGGGACAATCCAGACGACCCCTGAAGTACCAGGAGAGCTGGGGCCCAGGTCCCGGAACGTAGAGAAAACGGGTCCTGGCGACGCCAACTCCAAGAAGGTTGGAGTCAGGTGCCTTAAAGCCTCCGGCCACACAGCGACTACCAGGCCGCTTCTTCCAACCCCAGCCCACCTTGGAGAGGCCCCCGCTCCCACGGCCATCGGGCCGCCACGGCAGGGCAGAGGGTAGTTCCGGGGGGTGCGAGGGCCCAGCCCACCTCCAGAAGGGCCCACCCCCGGCCTCGGCGCGCAGAGCCCGGGGAGAGTCAGCCCCGGATCCCCACTGACCTGGCTCGGGCTGGAGAGAGACGCGGGAGACCGGAAGAAGTGAGTACGTCATCATTCCGCGCCGGCGTAACGGCCCGCGGTAGCCTAGCAACCGCTGGGCGTATGGATGATGTGGGGGCCAGAAGCAGAGAGGCCGGGGGCGGGCTAAGCCTGGGGTAGGACGGGTCCCAGGACCCGGGTGAAGGTGCCACACCTGGCCTTCAGTAGTGGTCAAGACGCAGGCACTTACGCCAAACGGGAGCAAAGCCGGGCTCGGCCCGAGGCCCCCAGGACTTCCATCTCCCAATGCCGGAGGTAGGAGGCTGACTACAGTCCAGCCGCGAGGGGCGGTTCTGGGGTGGGTGCTGGCGGCCTGGACCTCTACGTCTCTGATCAGTACAACCTTGGGGCTCTGGCCTGTATCCCACCACTCTAATTTCAGTGGTTAAGAGCTTGGGCTTTTGAACCAGACTAGGTTCTAAATCTTGTCTTAACAGCTTAGTTACTAGCTGTGTGACCTCGGACGACTTACTTAACCTCTCAGAGCCTCGGTTTCCCTAAATGGTAACAAGGTATAATAGTACCCAAAGTTAAGTGCACGTACTGTGGGGCCAGAATGCCTAGTTCAAATCCCATCTCTGCTAAACTAGTTATGTGACCTTAAACAGGCTATTTAAATTTTCTCTCAATTTCTTCATCTGTAAAATGGAAATGAGACTTATCTACTGCGCAGAGTTTTTTGAAGATTAAATGAGATGTAAAGTGCTGAGCACAATATCTGACACACAGCCCTTAGTGTCAGTAAACAGAAATTACTATTATTTTTATTATCATTTTATTTATTTTATCCTGGTCCTTACATCCCAGGCTTGGGACTGTGAAGGCAGGAGTCTTGGAAATTCACAAATCCCCAAGTCTTGGCCCCAAGTTGTCCTTGGCATCTCTTGCACAGGCAGGCAGGGATAAATTGGAGAGCAGTGCACATCCAAAGAAGACGGGATGACCGAGATGGTTTCTTACTGAAACGGGGCCACCAGGAAAAAAGATCCCTCTTATAACCTGTTCCCCACTTTCACACCACTGGGAAGATCTGGTTTCTCTTGGTTCTGAACCTGTTTTTGCCCCCTGGTTCTGACATTCTTTCATCTAGATTTAACCTGCTATGTGCCAGGCCTTGTACTAGAAGCTGAGGATTCAAGGTGGACAAGGTACTCTTCACCCTCAGGGAGCTCAGTTTAGTAGAACAGTGCTTCTCAATCTTGGATGTCTTTAGAATCGCCTGGGAATCTTGTTAAAGTACAAATTCTGATTCTGTAGGTCTGAGGTAGGACCTGAGACTCTGCATTTCTAACAAGCTCCCAGGTGACGCTGATGAAGCTGATTCAAGATGTAGAGGATTTTACAAACTAGTAGAGTAGTGGGTGGACAAGGCCAGGCTGATCGCCTGGCAACTAGAGGTGGTCTCCGCCCCCTTGCTCGCTGAGGTTCCCTCCCAGGAATCCGCCACGTGACAGTCGGACCGCCCTCTCTGACTAGAGGAGCCGTGTTAGCGCCATGGCTCCCAAGAAGCCGCCCTGCCTTCCTTCCCTGCTGTTGCCACTTCTGACGCTGCTGCTGCCCCAGGTAAAATGACAGAATTGAATCAGCAGGCTGGGTGCTGCTGCCCCAGGTAGAATGACAGGATTGAATCAGGCTGGGTGCGGTGAAACGGGATCAGATCTAGCCCAGGAGAGAAAGAAAGTGAAAAGTAACCCAACAATGGGCAGGGCTAGTTCCATCTCCAACGCAGACACCGATCCCCCTGCCAACTCCAGACCTCTGCTGAGCATAATCTCTCCCTTTGCAGGCAGACACTCGGTCGTTCATAGTGGATCGGGAAAATGACAGATTCCTCCTGGATGGGGCCCCATTCCGCTACGTGTCCGGCAGCCTGCACTACTTTCGGGTACCACGGGTGCTTTGGGCAGACCGGCTCTTGAAGATGCGAATGAGTGGCCTCAACGCTGTACAGTTGTAAGAAGTGCTCAGGAGAGCCATGGAGGGTGGGATTTTATTCTTCCTACCACCCACTTAAGAAGGGTGTTGGGACAGATAGACTGGCTGGGTATGAGAGCTCCAGGGCTTCCAGGCCTAGGGTGGGAAAGGGTGGGCCAGGACCGCCTACCAACCGCTTCCTGGAGAGTCCGTGCAAGGCCCAATCCCTTAAGCCTCTCCAGCACCGCCCTGCCTCGGGCCCTGTTAACCTCTTTCTTTCTCAGTTATGTGCCCTGGAACTACCATGAGCCAGAGCCTGGGGTCTATAACTTTAATGGCAGCCGGGACCTCACTGCATTTCTGAATGAGGCATCTATAGCAGACCTGTTGGTCATACTCAGACCAGGACCTTACATCTGTGCAGAGTGGGAGATGGTGAGTTAGGAGAAGGGCCACTCGTGCTCTTCCCGGACTCCTCCCATCTGCCCGCACTGCGGCGCTATACACAACATCCTCCCTTCTTACCTCCGCTACTTCACTCCCAAACAACAAAACCTGTTGTCTTTATGTTTGTCTCAGGGGGGTCTCCCAGCCTGGTTGCTTCGAAAGCCTGAAATCCAACTGAGAACCTCAGATCCAGGTGAGTTGAGACAAGATTTTTAGCACAGAAAACAGCAAACAACAGCAACAAAACGGGTCGTTGGGTGCCCAAAACAGAAGAGACCATCCCCAAACTGGAGATCATTCATGCAGATATTTGAGTGTTCCCTTCATGCCCAACAAGATGCTAGAAACTGGGGAACCAGACAGACCCAGTCCCTGTGCAATGGAGCTTATGGTGAAAGAAACAGATTGTTAAAAAACCAAAACCTGTAAGATTATTGCAAGCTGTATAAATACTACACAAGAAAACAGACAAGGAATTGCGATCGTGAATAACAGAGAAGGCCTGTTGGGGCACCTGGGGGGCTCAGTTGGTTAAACTTCGACTTCGGCTCAGGTCATGATCTCACAGTTTGTGAGTTCAAGCCCCATGTCAGGCTCTGTGCTGACAGTTCAGAGCCTGGAACCTGCTTCAGATTCTGTGTCTCCCTCTCTCTCTCTGCCCCTCCCCTGCTCATGCTCTTTCTCTCTCAAAAGTAAACATTAAAAAAAATTAAAAACCGAGAACACCTGTTTTTGGTAGGGAAGTCTGAAGTTCTGAAGGCTCTTCTGAAATGATGACATTTCACTTGACTCCAGGGAAGGGAAAGCTCTGGTCATATAAAGAGTGAGGTGAGAATGACCAGGTAGAAGAAACAGTATATTCAAATGCACAGAGATGGGAAAGAACATGGCATGGTTGAGGCCAGCTTGGCTGGGGCATAGGGAGAGAGGAATGTGCTGTGAAATTGGAGATAGATAGGGAATGTTAATAAAGGACCTTGTAGGCCATTGTAAGGGGTTTGCATTGTATCCTAAGCAGAGTAGAAAGCCACTGAAAGAGCTTAACGAGACATAAACCATTGAAAGAGCTTCTTAAAGAGACATATTGATTTGTTTTCAGATTACTTGAGCCTGAGTGTGGAGAATGGAGGGAGGGGAACAAGGATAGAGGTGGAAAAACTAATTGGGAGACTCTGGCTGTAGTTGAGGAGGCAGGCGTTGGCTCCTGGACTCAGGTGACGGTGGCGGAGATGGGAAGAGGGCAGAATTGAGATACAAGTTGGGGATCAAAATCACCAGGACTGATTGATAGATTTTGTTGGGAAGGGGAAGAGTAGGGGCAGGGGGTAGGGTCTGGAAAGAAAGGAATCCAGCTTTCTGGCTAGTCAAGATGGCGGTGCCATTACTGACATAGGAAAGATGGAAGAGACTAGGGGTGGCAAAGGACCACCTTTTTGGAGGAAGAGCAGTTCTTCTGATCATGTTAAATTTTTATCATATCACACTCAAGTGAGGATGTTAAGCCACGGGCTGCGTGAGTGTGGAGCTCATGAGGAGGTCTGAGCTAGAGGTAAATTTGGGATTCACCAGTCTAAAGATGGCACTTAGATCCACAGATACTGGGCCATTGCCTGGGGAAAGAGCATAGGGAGAGACAAGAACTCATGATCAACTCTGAAATGCCCACTATTTCAAGGAGTTTGGATTTTCAGGTGTAAATAGGAATTCCATCATCAGAGCAAGGGAGTGATTTTATCTGATTTATATCTTTTAAAAAGATCACTCTGGGAGCACGAGTGGTTCAGTTGGTTAAGCTTCTGACTTCAGCTCAGAGTTCATGAGTTTGAGCTCCGTGTCGGGCTCTGTGCTAACAGCTCAGAGCCTGGAGCCTTCTTCAGGTTCTGTGTCTCCCTCTCTCTGCCCCTTCCCTGCTCATGCTCTCCCTCTCTCCCCCTCTCTCAAAAATAAACATTAAAAAAAAAAAGGATCACTCTGGTAAAATTGCTTCGTATCTGCTGGGGACCTTCCAGGCACTTCACTTCATAGGGTGCTGAAGAGCTTTACGCCCCTTCTAGCAATTCCTCTGACTTCAGCTGACTATGAAATGCATTTGAAATGACAAAGTAGTGATGGGACACCAACATGCAATGTCCATTGTTCTCAAGAAAGCTAGCAACCTCTTCACTGCTGAATCCACGGTCCCTCTGTAGGCCTCCGTTCTTTGAAATGCATTCTTCTCTCAGCTTCCAAAATACCACCTTTATCTGGTCCCCCCCCCCTTCCCCCCACATCCCAGCCTTGCTGACCCTTCCTTCTTAGTCTCTTGCTGGTTCTTCTCCCTTTCTGTTTCCTCTAAATGCTGGGGTGTTTCAGGGCTCAGTCCTGGGATGCTTCTCTTTTCTGTGTGTTTCCTTAGACAATCTCATCCATTCTCATGGCTTTTGATCCCAACTAATAGTTAATGACTCTGAAATATGTATCTCCAGTTCCAGGACTCTCCCTTGGCCTCTGAAAACATATATCTGGTTGCATGTTTGGAGATCTAAGGCATAATGATACAATTAAGCTTCCGGTATGGCCTCTCCAACGAGCTGTTCCTACCATCTCGCCTCAGTTCATAACAACTCCATTTTGCAACTGATCAGGCTATAAACACTATGGTATTTGTTACACCTTTTTCTCATATTCAACCTATCAGAAAGTCCTGCAAATATATTGAATATACTGACTTCAACTACTTTTCATCACCCCCACTGGTCCAAGCTGCCTCTCCCACCTGGACTACTTGAATAGGTTCCTTATTGCTTCCCCTTCTTTGCCCTCACCCCTTATAGTCTGTTCTCAATGCAAATATAAGTTTAAACATATATCTCAGATCATGTCATTTCTCTACTTAAATCTAATAGGTTCTCATCTCATTCAGAATATGAACCATGGACTCCTTAAAATGGCCTATTAGGTCCTACCTAATTGGCCCAGTCACCTACCTGACACCTACTCTTTCCCTTATTGTTCACACTGGCTTCACTGGCTGTTTTTCAGACTCACCAGGCACATTCCTGCCTTGAGGCCTTTGCACTCGGTGCTCCCTCAGTCTTCGTGCAGAATCACCTTGTCCGTGATGCCTTCCCTGGGCTACGCTCTAAAATTTAAGCTCCCCTTCTTCCATATATATTTTTCTTCCTTCTTCCATGTATATCCTTCTTCCATATATATTATTTTGTTGTTGGCACTAACACACTATACATTTTGGCTATTTATTTATTGTCTGCCTTCCTCACTGGAAAGGAAATTCGACAAGGGCAGTGATTTTGGTCTATTTTGTTGTACTCTGTATCCCTAACACCTGAGCATTATTTGGCGTATAGTAAGCACCCATAAATACTTGTTGGATGAGATTTAATATACGCTTGGATTAAAGGAGGCAGTCAAACCTGGGCACCCTTTATACAGGAAACAAAATGTAAAGGGGTTCAGTGTCTTAATGCAAAAATATCCTCCAACACATCTTTTGTTGACTCCACCTTTGAGAGTCTGCTACCTGCTAGGCATTGTCCCCAGCGATAGGATGCAGCAAATGAACCTGACAGACTAGGTTCCTGCTCACTGTGGGGGAGAGAGACTGTCGGGAAACAATTATAGAAGTAAATGCCTAATTATAATTTGTTACATGCTTGAAAAAGAAGTATGAGGTGATCTGAGAGTGTGTAACAGACATCTGCCCTCATCTGGGATATCCGAGGTTTTCCTGAGGAAGTGAAATAAGTTAAGATCTTAAGCTTGCATTGGAGTTAGCTGGATAAAGGACGGTGGGGAGAAAGTGTCAGGCAGAGTGAAGTGAAGTGAAGACCCTGAGGGTGAATCAACAAAAATCACAAACAGGAGTTGAGGATGATACCTAAGGCGTGATACCTAATACAGCGATGTTTCAATTAATGACTCAAATCACTTGGATCGTCAGTTACATTAGGGTGCAGGTCAGAGAGTCTGCATTTCTGTGAATTCCCATGCTACTTCACAGCCCTCGCAAGTATACACTTGCATCCATATGATGCATTTAACATTTTTCTTACGTTTAAAAACTAAATTTACAAGAAACACTGCTTCAGGGGTTCCTATGCCCAGATGTCCTTGCCATACAAGTACATAAGAGGGTTTCAGACTCACTGCTTCTCAGATTTATTTGCAGACAAGTGGGATGCCAACTGCCCAGGGTTCGGGCATCACTGAAGTTGCTGGCATAGATACTAAGGGTGGGGGCTATGGAGGCGGTGGTGTCCTAATGAGCAGAGCACTGCTCCTTCCTTTAGACTTTCTTGCCGCAGTGGACTCCTGGTTCAAGGTCTTGCTGCCCAAGTTATATCCATGGCTCTACCACAATGGGGGCAACATCATTAGCATTCAGGTACAAGTGACTGGGTACAAACTGTCTGGGTAAGGGGAAGGAGGAGCCAGGGGTCCTAACCCTCACCGCATGGCCAAGTTCCACTTTTCCTTTTCCTTGGCAGGTGGAGAATGAATATGGTAGCTACAAAGCCTGTGACTTCACCTACATGAGACACTTGGCTGGGCTCTTCCGTGCGCTGCTAGGAGACAGGATCTTGCTCTTCACCACAGATGGGCCTGAAGGACTCAAATGTGGCTCCCTCCAGGGACTCTATACCACTGTAGATTTTGGGCCAGGTCTCCTGAGCAAGGGTTAGGAGTGGAGTCTGGGGAAGGGGCACCTCTTCTGTGTTTATCGTTCACCTTTTGCCTCCTCTCTGCAGCTGACAACATGACCGAAATCTTTGCCCTGCTTCGGAAATATGAACCCCATGGGCCATTGGTGAGGAGCTGGAGGGGATGACAGTCAAAACAAGAGTCAGGGTTTGGAATGGGTCAAGCTCAGTTTCCCATTTCATTTATGGTATCTTCCACTTCACCTTCTAGGTGAACTCTGAATACTACACAGGCTGGCTGGATTACTGGGGCCAGAATCACTCCACACGATCCATTTCAGCTGTAACCAAAGGTCTAGAGAACATGCTGAAGTTGGGAGCCAGCGTGAACATGTAACTGGAGACACGGGCCAACATGAAGCTATAACGGGTATTGGGGATGAAAATGAAGATTCAATGGGTCAGCTTTTGCCTTTCCCCCACCTTCCCCCCCTCTTCAGGTACATGTTCCATGGAGGTACCAACTTCGGATACTGGAATGGTGAGTCCAGATGGTCCCTGGGGTAGAAGCAGGGACGTGTCAAGGAATTAGATTATGAGGTCTAGAAGCTGGATATGGCCACCCCTGTCCCCTCTGATGGCAAACTTCTCGGCATGAATTTCGTTGCTTAGTGCCTATTATTTGAGAGATATTGAATTAATGAAATTAATTTGACCCCAGGTGCTGATGAGAAGGGACGCTTTCTTCCAATTACTACCAGCTATGACTATGATGCACCAATATCTGAAGCCGGGGACCCTACACCTAAGCTTTTTGCTCTTCGAAATGTCATCAGCAAGGTGCCCTACCACTTCATTAAGTGCCAAAGACTTTTATTAATTTGGGGAAAAGGAGTACTTAAATTGTTTGTAACGGGATCCCATAAATCACTGGTTGTTGTCTGGGCCACATAGCCTCACAGAAGCATTTCCCACCCACCCAAATGGGGACTATTTGGGAAGATACACACAAGTGTGTGCACAATTACAGGATCTTCATGACCCCATGAAGCCCTTCCCTGGACCCCAGGTTAAGATCCCTGTGCGGGGTTTTGGAATAGGGGTTGTGTGGTTTTCCTATGGCTCCTGAGAGAATTTGGGCTCAGTTCCAGGAAATTCCCTTGGGACCTTTACCTCCCCCCAGCCCTAAGATGATGCTCGGACCTTTGACCCTGCACCTGGTAAGCTCTTCCCCATCTTTTCTCTGATCCTACCTCTTTATTCTCTATAAATGGCCTAGCCTATCCTGCCCTCTATTCTGAAACTTCCCCTTTGTTCTAATACCTTTCCCTTTTTCTAATAGGATGGGTATCTGCTGTCTTTCCTGGACATCCTTTGTCCCCACGGGCCCATCCGTTCAATCTTGCCCATGACCTTTGAGGCTGTCAAACAGGTAAGGCATAATCCCACATCCAGTAGGAATGGCAACCTTCCTCAACAGCTGTAGCCAAAGGTTCTCTGAGCTGCACATCTTCCCCACAGTGTCCCCTCTTACCTCTCAGTTCATCTTAAGTACTTAAGTACTTAACTTTTCCACACCCAGGACCACGGCTTTATGTTGTACCGGACCTATCTGACCCATACTGTTTCTGAGCCAACACAGTTGTGGGTGCCTAACAATGGAGTCCATGACCGTGCCTATGTGATGGTAGATGGGGTAAGAAACTTGTGAGCCCATCTCCTCTCTCCTTCCCAGCACCTTTAGCCTTAAGGTCCCCTTATCTACCTTTTCCCATTGTCTGCCCACATTTGCAGGGGGCCCAGGGATAAGCTGGGATGAGGAAGAATTTGGCTGAGGCTAAGGTTCCAGAATGGATGGGTAACTGACAGGCCACATTCTCTTTGCTCCCCAGATACAGGTGCTAACGTAGCTTCCTGTGTCATGGCCACGAGCTAGATGTGGAGCCCTTCCGCTCACAGATCTTTTTATCCACAGGTGTTTCAGGGTGTCTTGGAACGAAACATGAAACACCAACTATTTTTGATGGGGAAAATGGGGGCCAAACTGGACATCCTGCTGGAGAACATGGGGAGGCTCAGTTTTGGGTCCAACAGCAGTGACTTCAAGGTGAGCTAGCTTTGCCCACCCCCTTCTCCTCCATACTCTTACTGACCAAAGTCCCTTGGAAAGATAGGGGCCTAATGAAAGATAGACAAGAGCCATGTGCTTAGGAGTTAGGCAGCAAAGTAGTCACTTGTGGGGCTCTAGACATGGCCAACAGTTATATCCCAGGGCTTGATTAGGGACAGTTTGGCCTTAAGAGCTTAACGAATGATGAATTTTCATTTGTCTTCTTCACAGGGCCTATTAGAGCCACCAGTTCTGGGACAAACAGCCCTTACCCAGTGGCTGATGTTCCCTCTGAAAGTTGATAAACTTGTAAAGTGGTGGTTTCCCCTCCCGTTGCTGAGAAGTTCACACCCTCAAGCTCCCTCTGGCCCCACCTTCTACTCCACAACATTTTCAATTTTAGGAGAAGGCGGGGACACTTTCCTCTTTCTACCTGGATGGACCAAGGTATTGCTGACAGTGGGGTTGGGGTCAAGGTGATGAGAGGAAAATCATGGAAGAAGGGGCAGCAGAAATTCCTCTGATTAGAAACCCCAAAGGGCATGATTCTACGCCCTTGATAGCTGACCCTTTATTTTCTTCTCTCTTTGCCAGGGCCAAGTCTGGATCAATGGGTTTAACTTGGGCCGGTACTGGACAAGGCAGGGGCCACAACAGACCCTCTACGTGCCAAGACCCCTGCTGTTTTCTAGGGGAGCCCTCAACAAAATCACATTGCTAGAGCTAGAAAACGTGCCTTCTGAGCCCCAAATCCAGTTTCTGGATAGGCCTATCCTCAATAGCACCTTGCATAAGACATACATCTATTCCCTCTCAGCTGATACACAAAGTCCCTCTGAACCAATGGAGTTAAGTGGGCACTGAAAGAAAGGTAACCCTTAGGCCTGGGACACGGAGTGGGTAGGATCCCTTGGTGCTGGCCCCGGTGACCACGTGGAACCAAAGGTCACAAGGCCTGAATGCGAGTACAAGTGCAGTTTCCTTGCCAGACTTTATTATGATTAAAGTTCCAGAGACAGTACCAGCTCCACACACCTCTGTGGCCCTGTCTTTGCCCTGGTTCCTGAGTGTCCTCCCTAATCTTCCAAACACTCTGGTTTCATGGGAAAGAAGAAGCCTAAGGCTAGCATGAATGCACCCTCTCAAGGCCCAGAGTCAGCCCCAGGCACAGCCCTAAGAGATCAGGAAGAGGGCTTTCCAGCCTGGCAGCGATGATCCCGGAGGCAGCGTGTGGAGCAGAAAGAGAAGTCGAGATAGTGAAAGGGAATGAGGCCTTGGAGGGATGTCCCACAACTCCAGCAGCGTCTGGACAAGAAGAACACAAAGGGCTGACCAGGTACCCCAGAAACTTTCCGATCCAAGCTCTCCCCTTTCCCTCCTGCCATTTCTGGTTTGGCTCCAGAGGGTTCCCAGAACATCTCAAGTCCCCTCAACAGCCTGAGTTCTCTGCAAGCACGCATTCTGCGTGCCCCAACACAGCCCACCCATTACGCCTGCCCCTGCAGGCTGAGCACTTACTGAGCACTGACGGCTGCAGAGCCTGGGGCCTGAGGGGTGGGGGCTCCCAGCTGGGCAGCCAGCCTGCGCTCTGCAGCCAGGGCTCTCTGCGGGGAAGAGAAGTCTTGTTAAGGACAAGGCCCCAGTGGTGGATGGGATGCTCCAGAAGTGACAGCGGCACACTGGGAAGGGGTCGGACCTCTCAGGAGGTCTCAGCTGTGGAAGAGAGAACCACCAGCCTCACCTTCTCCCGATCGCTGAGGGCGGCAAAGCGCCGCCGCTCTTCTTGTTCCCGCGCCTCCTGCTCCCGCTGCTGCAGCTGCTGTTTTTCCCGTTGCCGCCGGGCAGCCTTCTCCCTTTTCCGCAGAGCCTGCTGTGCCTCCATTTCTGGCGTCAGGGGCCCTGGCACCTGGAGAATTTCCAGGGAGGGGTAAGGTAAGACCCATACACGCTATCTTTGGGGAAACTAGAAGAACGTGGAAAAGATCTAGCCAGGGTCTGTGATGGCTTCCTACTCTGCTGCTGCTTCTTTTCCAGCTCACCTGAGCCTTGCTGTAATCATAAGCATCTGGATTCTTCTCCATGAACCTTCGGAACTCATTACGTGTTGACTTGTCAGCTGCGACTGTATATGGCGGCCGGGCCCTGGAGTCCCTAGGTGCAAACCGCCCCCACAAAAAAAATGGGTTCAGCTCGCTTCTTACATCTCCCAACCTCACCCAGACAGATGAAGGGGATACTGTGAAGTAGCCAGTACCACCATTAGCCTCCAGATGATCCTCTCTATACCCTAAAGGGCTCGGCTTGGGGACCCTTACTTACTGCACAGTAGGGTCAGCACCCGCCTCCAGCAGCAGGTGAACCACTGAGCCTCTCCCAGCTGCAGCTGCCGCATGCAGGAGCGTGAAGCCGCTGGAGCCCAAGGGGGCACTGAGCAGAGACAGAACTCCAGGGTCTATGGGGCCGGCAGCTAGCTGGAGTTTCAACATCCCAACATCTCCGGCTCGGCAAGCAGCTAGAAGCATGTCCCAGAGCTCTGCCTGATCGGGGGTCTTGGCCTCATCCAGAGAAGGCCCCACAGGGGCTGCCCGTCCCTGGGTGGACTGTGAGAAGGCCTCATCTCCTTGAGTTTGCTGGGGAAGAGCCTCCAGGTCTCGGCTTCTCTCCTTCTTTTTATTCCTTTTCCTCCTCCTCCGCTTTGGCAATACCTCAAACTCCCGAAGATCCAGGGTCCCCACTGCCAACTCTACTAGCTCCAACTCCACCTGGAAGCTGTCCTCTCCCTCCGACCCTGAACCTGGGGAAAAATATGACATGTGAGGTCCGTCCAAAGAGATGATACAGAGGGTGGAAGTATGTGGGCTGGCCCAGATGCTATAAGTGTACATAAAAAGGTAATTCAGATGATCTTGAAATTAAATTAAGTATTTGTAGTTTGTCAGCCAAGACCAAGTAGCACATCAAAGGCTGAATCCGTTAGTATCACATGCAGAAATGGAACTCTCAGCTCAGACAAGGACAGACCCAGCAGGAGCTATGGAGGAACAAGCGTCCTTAGACTCTCCCCTTGAGCAGCCTTAGGATGGTACATAACAGAGTAGAGCATGGGAGCAGTGACAGCCACACAGACTAAGAGTCTGCAGCCGGGAAAGCAGGCCTTAGCTCCAAACCACACCATCCGGTAAGACAGGTCAATTATGTAAGGTTTATGCAACACAAGCGTCTATTTCATGTACTATTTCGTGTTTTCTAAGTACTGAGGATACATCCATGAACAAAAGAGAACAGGAAATTTGGAAAGGTCACAAAACACGTCTCTGTAACTGCTACCACATACCCCTTATCATAACAGACTTGTGTGTGTGTATAACGGTGTGTGTGTTGTGTAAGGGCTCATCTATAAAGAAGGAAGTGGGGCGCCTGGGTGGTTCAGTCGGTTAAGCATCCGACTCTTGATATCAGCTCAGGTCTTAATCTCAGGGTGGTGAGTTCAAGCCCTGCATCGGGCTCTGTACTGGGCGTGGAGCCTACTTAAAAAAAAAAAGAAGGAAGTGACAGTAGGAGATCTGACTGCATTTCCAGGATAGACACCCAGATAGAGATTGGACAGTTGCCAGATGGCGCTCAAACCCTGTTTGGGAGACTCCTCGTTCTGCCCAAGTGCCTCATTTTCATCACTGGAGACCTTTCTTTCTGCCTCGATAGCCTTCTTCTCTCTCATGGTCTTCCAGTGTGTCCGAGGTGAGTCCAACCTGACTGTCTCCCGGGGGTCTTCTTCTGCCATAAAACAAAAGATGTTACTCAAGTTTAGCTGAAGAGAAGCCATTCCAGGTTTCTCTCAATGAAGATGCTGTCTGGATGTACAAATGAGAACCAAGGCTTGGGCTGGAAAGTACAGGAAGATCTAGGGAGTCTGGGGATCTAGAAAGAAGGCTCACCGTGGACATGCAAGGTGGTCAGCTTATGGAGCACACGCTGTAGCTCCCGGAAGGTGGGTCTGCGGGTAGCGAGGGGGATATCCCAAAGCCGGGGATCCCCCCGTTGCAGGGGTGCGCCAGGGCCTCCGAAGAACAAGGACCGGCCAGAGCGGGGGGCACGTAGCAGTATTGTCCCAGCCTCCCCCAGTGCTTTAGCCCAGCCCGGCCCTGCCAGCAGGTCACGAACATCCTAGAAAAAAGAGTAAGTCAGGCCAGTGTATCTTCACTTGCTGTTTTCAAATCTCCAACCAAAAAATGGCCCACAGATGACGTGTAAGGGATGGGAAGTAGAAGGTAACACAGGGGAAGGAAGAATGAGAAGGCTAAGGTTCTTGGGGATCCATCCCTAGTCTACCCTCGCCTATGCAGAAATAACGAAGACTGGGAGGATACGGGAGTCCCTCCCTTGGAGTATCTGCCAAGTTGAGAGGGGTAAACAGTAGATCAGCGGACCACCAGATCTGGGACGCCTAACTCACCTTATATAACGTGGCTTCATTATAGCGCCTCAGGTTGGCTCCGGCAGAACGAGAAGCCGCACCCCGGGCATCCCGAACTCCCTGGGCCGTGCCCCGCTTGGCCCGCACCGTGTAGCGGTGAAAGGTCTTGTGTGTCACCACGTCTCTTCTGTAGACAACACGGACTCAGTACTGGAAACTAGCCCGTACTCCCAGGCTAACCGGGTCCATTCCATCCTTACACCCACGCAGCACCCTCTCACCCCTGAAAAATGGCACCAGCAAAGTGCCCAGCCGCAGCCATGAGCACCACACAGTATCCGGGACCTCCGTTTTGCAGGTTCTGTAGCAGCAGTTCTGGTTCTTCTGGGGACACCTGGATGACAGAGGGACAGCACAAACCTATCTGTTGCATTCACTGAGAGTAAGAAACTAAGTGCCAGGGCTAAGTGTTTCACCTGCACTATCTCATTTCATATAACCATCCTGAGGCTTGTCTCCATTTTACAAGTCAGGAAATTTGAAGCTTGTAGAGGTAGTCAAGATCAAGTGGCAGAATGACAATTCAAACCTAGATTGGTCTGTTTCCAAACTTAACTCCATTACACCCGACCCCAGATTCAGGCCAATTCAATCCAAGACTGTGCTGTCAATTGTGACCCCACATGCAACCGGAAGAAAGAGAAAAAAGTAAGAAATGGACTGGGTTCAGGGGAAATCTAGGCTGAGTGTCCAAAAGGCTGCAGTTGACCACACAACCTGCGCTGCCACTTGCCTGGCGAGGGCCCAGGACACAGCGGTAGGCATCAAGGAACTGGCCCCGGGCATTCTGGAAAAGAACCCGATGGGGGTGGAAGCCTTGGGCTCTGGTGGGCTTCTCATACTCTGCCCTCTCCTCATCCAGAATCTGCAAGCCCTCTTCACTGGCTGAGTCTGAATCTTCTGATCCTGAGATGCTGGAAAGATCTCCTGAAAACATGAGGTGCACAAGTTTGGCGTTCCATCTTTGACCTTTCCACAGGCTCCTAAACTAGAGCCCTCCTCCACCCCCACGTCCTACTCAACACAGGTCTACCAGCCATCACCTGTGGAACTCTGCTTTTCAAAGTCCAGGGCAGACAGGAGAGGCTTGTCCTTGAGACGTTGCTTTAGGTTAAACCGATGCCAGTCAAGCTTATAATGTTCCCTCTGGTAGGAAGCAAAGGGGGAGGCTGAATGTGGAAATATGCCCCCCTCTGGCCCTTTATGGTACCCATCACCAGTAACAGAACTCCAGGAAGTGTGTTGGATAACACCAACAGCCTTACTCAAAACGTAAACCTTGATTAAAGATAAATCATACGTCTACCTCTCCTCACCCACCATTATACTTTTGCTTCCACCATTTACCTCTGCACCTGGCCTTACCTGTTCCTGGTGGTTGTGGAAGGTCTGGTCACAAGTTGAACAAAATAACTTTTCTGAAATATCCAGCAGACCCTGGAGTTTTCTTTCTGGGCTTGCGCTCTCCCCTGAACCTAAATAAGGGGAGGGCAATTAGAGGTGGAAAGGGAGCCCAAATCTGCACCTGGAATCACATTCACTGTCTAATATACAAAGGGGGATACAAAAGAAAAGCATCTTTTCCTCCAAAGAATTTATAATCTAGTAATAATGAAATAAATGGCACAGTAATCACCTGATACAATACGTTTCTGAAAAGAAGTATGTAAGGTGAATATATATCAAACACTAAATTAACTAAAGGGATTACCTAGAGGAATCCTGCAGAAAATAATTTTTGGCAACATTAAAATCATGTTTGCAAAAACCACTTCTCAAATGCCCTTTAAATAGCTTTACGTTTCCAATTACAGTCCGGTTTTTAAAAAACATGCTCAAGAAAAAACAGCCAAAGACAAACTAATGTTGTAAAAAAAAAAAAAAAAAAAAAAGTTTTACATTGGGGCGCCTGGGTGGCTCAGTCAGTTAAAATCCGACTCCTGATTTTGGCTCAGGTCATGATCTCATGGTTGGTGAGTTCCAGCCCTGCCTTGGGCTCTGCGCTTCCAGCCCCACTTCTGCTTGGGGGTCTCTGTCTCCCAATCTCTCTGCCCTTCCCCCATTCACTCTCTCTCTCAGAAATAAACATTTAAAAATTTTTTGCTCTATATTCAACAAGAACGAGTAATTTAATTGGGATCCAGTTAAATTTGAACTCTATCTAGGAATTCTGAAGTGATTTTGCAGGCAGTGCTTGTAAACGTGACCTGATACAAACAATGGCAAGAGGTTGGTTTGGAGACAATCCAGGCGTCTGTGTTGGAAACAACCCAGAGATTGAGTGAATCTAAGATAAATTTTATCCATAGAAAGACGTAAACAAGGGCTCTTAAACTGGGGAATATCAATAAGAACGTGTTCCCTGGAGGAGCAATAAGCTCTAAAGAGCGTGTCACGTTCCTCATGGGTCCTCCCCAAACCTTCCCAGATACCTGGACAGGAAGTCTGCAGAGCTTGGGCCAGAGCCTCCCCAGAAGGGTGGCTCACCAAGTTCAGGCCCTGAAGGACCGGAGCATCCGCGTTGAGGTCAAACAGGGAGACCAACGTAGGAACCTGGGCTGCAGCTGAAACTGGCGACATAGCTGAGCAGAAATGATTTAGGAGCGGCTCTTGGAGCAGAAAGCGGGGAACAGAAACAGAGCTCCCCAGAGAGAGAGAGAGAGATCCTACCGCCCCGTCTCCTGCCTACCTGACTTGGTCTCCCCAACGCCGCAAGGCACTTCGGGCCTCACTCTGGTACCAGCAGTCCGCTCTGCAGGTTAATACGTGACCCCAACCCGTTTTCTCAACCCCCCAGTCCCGAACCACACAGAGTGAAAGGGGAGCATGCAGCTCCCAAATCGAGTCCAATAGAGCTACAATCCCTAATCGACCGCTCCTCGTTACCCGTGCAATGAACTCCAGCAATGACTAAACCGCGTGTACTCGCCCCCGCCCTCAGCAGCTGCACCAAAGGTCCTGGGAACCGAGCCGCATGTTCGTCTTCAATTCCAAGCCCGGATTTCTGCAACATCACAACAATCTCGTCACTACGGAGCAGCGAAGGGGACAAATGGCGTCGCCCGCAACTCAGCCCCGCCCCACATAGGGCGCACTATTGGTCTTTGTACTGTCCAAGACCCACCTCGATCCTTTAGTCCCGCCTGCGAAGCCGAGAATTGGCCGTCATGCCTCTGCCCCCCACGCTCATTGGTCATATTGGCTGCGGGTGACAGTGAGTGACAGGCGCCGGGCCTAGAGCTCCGGGTCCGGAGGAGCCCAGCGGAGCCGACCGAGCCCCTGGAATCACTCGGGTCACGGTTCCTGAAGTGAAACGCGAGATCGGTTACTGGAATCTCGGGGCCCGGGTTGGGCCTGACCGAGGGTGCCTGCGGAGCCCTAAGTGAGCTCATAGCGGGTAACGGGGGGAAGGGGCTCCGCGGGCGGGGCGGAGGCGCGCAGCCGGAATGTTTTGATGGCGGGGGCGCGCGGACGGGGGCGCGCGCGGGCGGCGGGGCCGCGCGCGAGGTTGTCCGCTGTTGGGAGCCGAGCCCTTGGCCTGGCGCCGGGCGACCCTGGGGCGCACTGGGCTCGGGTCTTGGCGGCTGGGTGTGGGGAGGCAACTCAGCCCACTGGGGCGATCTGCTGTCGGACTGGCTCGATTCTTCCAACATCCGCAGGGACCTCTGAGCCCAGGCCCGGCCAGCCGGGGCTCCATGACCCTGGGTCCACACTGACCTGGTCAGTGGTGAGTTCCCTGAGGGCTTGGTCAGCTCCTTCTGACCCAGGGCTCTCACTAACCCAGGGAATCCCACTGGGGCCAGGCTGGGCCGTGTTCCAGGGCCCCAGGGTCTGCACCGACTGGGTGAGTGCTATCTAAACATGCCTGGCTCCAGGGACCTAGGGAACCCACACTTTGCCCAGGATCTGTGTCTACAGTGACCCAGTCAGGATTTCCTCTCCAGGAACTATGCCTGTCTGCTGGGTGCTGCTAGGGAACCAGGGGAAGGGGGTGATCAGAAAGGTCCTGTTCAGAAAGACACTGTTCTTGGGTTTTGGATTTGGGGCTTTGAGGACCCTGAGAGGCCTGTAGAATATTCTGAGGCCGAGGTGGGGCGATGGAAAAACAGTCTGGAGGGGCTGCCTGACCTCAGGTCTGTACTGATCCAGTCTTTACAGGTTCAACAAGCCACTTCTTGGGATGAGTTGGATGAGTGGCCCTGCATAGTACAACCAGAGGAAGGGCACATAGCCGTAGTGCCTCTTCCCCACTGCAGCCTCCCTGCCCCATGCTTGGCCTCCTCTTAGTTGAAGGTGGGTGGGCAGGGGGGTTGGGTTTCTTTCTGTCCCCAATCCCCACTCTCTGGGGCCTGACACCTTCTCCTCCAGCAGCTGCAGAGCCAGGGCATCAAGGGCTGGATTGGAGCAGACGCTGTCCATGGAGCTGGTAGGGCCATGTGCTTATCTCAACCTTTGTTTACAAAATGCTTCCGAACTTCTAGTCTCTTGGGAGACCCGGGTTTCTCCTGGAGGGCAGAGGGAAGTCCCCTTATCTCCACTGAATAGAAGATGAAACAGCCCCTGCCCTCCAGCAAAGGGGCAGAGCCTGGCTTCAGACCGGCAAGACCTCAGTAGACACTCAGTAGAGGCTCTGGGAATGACTGACCTCCCAGGCCCTGAGCTTGCTGCTCTCCTTTGGTAACTACTCCTCTGCCTTTAAGCCAAGAAGACTGGTAGTGGAGACCAAGCCCAAGGATTCTTTCTCACTCTTTCTGGTCTACTAGGCAGGACAGGAGACAAGCAGCACCAAAGTCTGAACCTGGATCTCTTTTCATTACCGGCAGGTGGACAAAGTGGACAGGGGGCGGTGGTGATGGCGCAGTTTGACACTGAATACCAGCGCCTTGAGGCCTCCTACAGTGATTCGCCCCCTGGGGAGGAGGACCTATTGGTGCACGTCCCTGAGGGGAGTAAATGTGAGTGCTTGGAAACAACAAGGGCGCCAGGGCATGGGGAGAGAGTTGGTGGAGGAACACGGAGGGAACAAGGGGCTCATGTTCCTTCGGGGCTCTGACATCTCTGCTCCTATGCCCACAGCACCTTGGCACCACATCGAAAACCTTGACCTCTTCTTCTCTCGAATATCCTTTGTGTCTCTGTGTTGGAGCTCTGGGAACTTTATCCCCTCCCTAAGCCAGGCCCCTCATGGGAAGTTGGGGTGGGTCTGATTCTAGTCTCTGGAAGAGAGGTGGAAGTTTTCTTAACACTGAAAGAGGCTGAGGAAATAACGATTGTTATAGATAATGATACCCCAGGTTTACCAAGAACTACGTGCCTTTCACTTTGTGGTGTCAGTTTATAAGGAACCTCTTTAAAGGTGATCTTTCTTTTTGATGGGACGCTAATAACTATAATAATATCTTTTGACTTACTCTGTGTCAGCTCTGTGTTAAATACTTTACGCATACTGTTTCATATCTAATAGTTCTATGAGACAGGTGCTATAAGACAGGTGCTATTATCTATGAGACAGGTACCACCGTAGACAAAAGTTTAGAGAGGGTAAGTAATTTTGGCCAAAGTCACACAGCTTGAAAGTCATGGAGCCAGGAGTTAAGTTCAGGTATGTGACACCAAAGTCTGTGCTCTTAACTGCTGTCTCTATCAACCACATTTTTCTTGACAATTCTACGTTTATAATCTACACCAGAAGAATGGCTTCACTTGCATGCTCATCGGGGAGATCTTTGAGCTCATGTAAGTCTAAGAAGGGATGGTGATGTGGTGAAGGACTACATGTCAGTCTTTCCTTGAGCTCAGCCCTGGCCATTCCTGCCAAGGCGGCTCAGTCCTAGGCTCAAAACTCTGCAGACTCTCAGAATTCAGGGACTGGGTGTGGCACCAAAATTTCCAATCTCATTTTTTTTTAAAATCTCCCCTATAAGGAATGCTTTCCAAGTCCTATCTCTTCCATGAAGAGAACTCAGACTTGATCATTTCATTAGAGCTCCAATGGAATGGGCATAGTTCAGTCTGGAGGTCTTAGAGATGCCTGCCACTTAAGAAAAGTCTGTTGTTATGCTTTGGTTAACAGCTTTAGAAGGCAAAGAGCTTTCTAAAAGGGAGGGGCCATATGGTTTTGCCAAAGGGAATGGGATTGGGAAACCTTCCTTCCATAAGAAAAGACTGTAAACCCCCTAAGGGCTTCTAAATACTATCTCAAAAGGAAATCAGGGATTGGGAAGAAGAAACCACAATCAGAAGATCTTTGAGAGTCTAGTAAGTGGTGGCAGAGATTACTACTGGTGAGAAAAACCGGCTGATTGTGTGATGCCCTGAGGCTAAAAGGAAAAAGTAGTAGCTGGTTTGGGTCTTAGAAGGTCCCTGGGGCTGAGCAGTAAGGAGAGCCCCCTGGGAGTTCTCCAGTGCCTGCGTGTCCCTAGAGGCTGTTGTCTGTAATCTCCTTCTGCTGCTTCCAGACTCTTCTCTTTCCCCACACTGTTTCACTGGTGCTTCTCTGACTCCTGGACTGTGGCCCCTCTTCCCAACTCCCCAGGCAGTTCCTCTTTGTGGTTGCCTTCACCACCTTCCTGGTTAGCTGTGTGGATTATGACATCCTATTTGCCAACAAGATGGTGAACCATAGTCTTCACCCTACCGAGCCTGTCAAGGTCACTCTGCCAGATGCCTTTTTGCCTGCCCAGGTCTGTAGTGCAAGGTAAGGGCTGCAGAGTTCTGCTAACAGGTGGGGAATGGAATGGAATGTGAGGTAGTCACACATCCCCTAGAACACAGACTCGGCCTCGCCACATCCTTCAGGATAGCATCGTGTCTCCCAAGACTCCGCAAGGGCCACCCCTCCTTCCTTCCTTTTTCCTCCCCACTAGGATTCAGGAAAATGGCTCCCTTATCACCATCCTGGTCATCGCTGCTGTATTCTGGATCCATCGGCTTATCAAGTTCATCTATAACATTTGCTGCTACTGGGAGATCCACTCCTTCTATCTGCATGCTCTGCGTATCCCCATGGTGAGACTGGGAAGTTGAGCGGTTAGCACCACAGCCCAAGATGGCTTCTGTGGCTAGGGAAGGGTGGGGTGTATTCCTGGGCCTCGGGCATCCTCATCGTCACTGGTAGGTCAGGGAGTGTCTGCTTAAAAGCTCCGCGCGGCTAAGCATAGGACCTCACGGCTAATGTGGGGAAGGAGTCGGGGCAACAGCCCACCTTCCCTGCCTTGTCTCTCTCCCACCCTACAGTCTGCCCTTCCATACTGCACGTGGCAGGAAGTGCAGGCCCGAATCGTGCAGACCCAGAAAGAGCACCAGATCTGCATCCACAAGCGCGAGCTGACAGAGCTGGACATCTACCATCGCATCCTCCGTTTCCAGAACTACATGGTCGCGCTGGTTAACAAATCCCTCCTGCCTCTGCGCTTCCGCCTGCCCGGCCTTGGGGAGGCCGTCTTCTTCACCCGTGGCCTCAAGTACAACTTCGAGCTGATCCTCTTCTGGGGACCCGGCTCTCTGTTTCTCAATGAATGGAGCCTCAAGGCTGAGTACAAACGTGGGGGGCAACGGCTAGAGCTGGCCCAGCGCCTCAGCAACCGCATCCTGTGGATCGGCATCGCCAACTTCCTGCTGTGCCCCCTTATCCTCATCTGGCAGATTCTGTACGCCTTCTTCAGCTACGCCGAGGTGCTGAAGCGGGAGCCCGGGGCCCTGGGAGCACGTTGCTGGTCACTCTACGGCCGCTGCTACCTCCGCCACTTCAACGAGTTGGAGCACGAGCTGCAGTCCCGCCTCAACCGAGGCTACAAGCCCGCCTCCAAGTACATGAATTGCTTCTTGTCACCTCTGCTGACGCTGCTGGCCAAGAACGGCGCCTTCTTCGCTGGCTCCATCCTGGCCGTGCTTATTGCCCTCACCATCTACGACGAAGATGTGCTGGCTGTGGAACACGTCCTCACCACCGTCACACTCCTGGGGGTCACCGTGACCGTGTGCAGGTGGGCCAGGGGCAGCAGGCGGGAGCAAGCAGGCTAGCGTTCCTGGGAAAGGCTTGCCTCTCACGGGGACCCTGATCCCCCTAGGTCCTTTATCCCGGACCAGCACATGGTGTTCTGCCCTGAGCAGCTGCTCCGCGTGATCCTCGCTCACATCCACTACATGCCTGACCACTGGCAGGGTAATGCCCACCGCTCGCAGACCCGGGACGAGTTTGCCCAGCTCTTCCAGTACAAGGCAGTGAGTGGAGTTGGAGTTAGGGCCTGCTAGAGACTGGCTAATAGCTCGGTGGTAAGGGCTGGGATCCCTCCTCCTCTCTTATGATCTGGGTCCCCTCCCTTTTAGGTGTTCATCTTGGAGGAATTACTGAGCCCCATTGTCACACCCCTGATCCTCATCTTCTGCCTGCGTCCACGGGCCCTGGAGATTATAGACTTCTTCCGCAATTTCACCGTAGAGGTCGTTGGTGTTGGAGATACCTGCTCCTTTGCTCAGATGGATGTTCGCCAGCATGGGCATCCCCAGGTACCGGGAGAGGATGGGCAGGTGGCCAGAGGCGATGCCGGCATTGTCTTTGGGCAAACTGAGCCAACGAATCACCACAAAAAGGCAGCCCTGCCTCTGGGCAGCCACGTGCCAGGGCGCACACTGCTTGGTAAACCAGAGCTAGGGCTGGATTTTAGCCTTCAACTTGCACCTTTGGCCACGTTCCCTTGAGAAAGGCACAGACCGAGCAACTAGTCCAGCACGCGACTACTCCTGGGGTGGGGCACCGGGGCCCCTGGACAAGATACAGCAGCGCGTTGTGGTCCGTCCTCCAGGGGCACAGCCTCCCCTCTAGCAGGAAAGGTACAAAAAGGGTTCCCGCCAGAGGACAGTCCTGCTCACTGTAGCCTCCCTTGTGCAGTGGCTGTCCGGTGGGCAGACAGAGGCCTCAGTGTACCAGCAAGCTGAGGATGGGAAGACAGAGTTGTCCCTCATGCACTTTGCCATCACCAACCCCGGCTGGCAGCCACCACGTGAGAGCACGGCCTTCCTCGGCTTCCTCAAAGAGCAGGTTCAGCGGGACGGAGCAGCGGCTGGCCTTGCCCAAGGGGGTCTGCTCCCTGAAAATGCTCTCTTTACGTCCATCCAGTCCTTACAATCTGAGTCTGAGGTGTGTTCCTGGGGCCTGGGCGGTGACGGGCAGCGTGTGCTCCAGGTGCTGGGAGTTGAGGACTGGACGTGGGGTGGAAGGGCGTACCTACCCTATCGGTTTCCTTCTGTCTGTTAAGTCTATTCCACTGAGTTCTGACACCCAGGATACTGGGGGACCCCGCAGCCTCCCTCCTGCCCTGGGAAGTCTACCCACCCGTTTTCTTTCACAGCCACTGAGCCTTATTGCAAATGTGGTAGCCGGCTCCTCCTGCCGGGGCCCCCCGCTGCCCAGAGACCTTCAAGGCTCCAGGCACAGGGCTGAGGTCGCCTCTGCCCTGCGCTCCTTCTCCCCTCTGCACCCGGGTCAGGTCCCCACGGGCCGAGCCCCCAGCACCATGACAGGCTCTGGGTGAGTAGAGGTGGGCCACGATGGGAGGACTTGGGAATAGACGCCAGCAACTTCTGTGGGTCAGAAATGTTGACGGCTGCTGTCTGTCTGTGCTGGGAGGGACAGGGTGGATGCCAGGACAGCCAGCTCCGGGAGCAGCGTGTGGGAAGGACAGCTGCAGAGCCTGGTGCTGTCGGAATATGCGTCCACCGAGATGAGCCTGCATGCCCTCTATATGCACCAGGTGAGTGGGCAGGAAGGGGCCGAGCCATGGGATCCAGGTGGCCGCTGAAAAAGAGAGGGTTTGGGGTGTGGAAAAGCAAGACCTGGGCTCAGAACCCTTCTCTGCCTTTTACCCACTCTGTAATCTCCATTCCCACATATACCCTTTTACTCTCCTTTTTAGCCAAGCTTACTTTCATCCAGCGCCTTTACCCGTTTGTTTCCCTTGCCAAGAATCCACTTCCCTGAGATGTGCGTATGGCTCCCCCATTCTCTTTATTCACGTATCTGTTCTTACCTCCTCTGTGAGACCATCTCTGGCCACCCTGACTAAAAGCCTCCCTTGGCCACCCTCCTAAATCTTCCTGCTCTGTTTTTCTCCATAGCTTCTATCTGACATATTGTATTTTTCCCCCTCTTTATTTTGTTGTCTATAACCCCACCCCATTCCCCAGTATATAAGCCATACAGGGCTGGGATTTTTGTCTATTTTGTTCACCGCTGTAGTCCCAGCACCTAAAAAAGTGCCTGGCACTTAGATGCACAACCCATCTGTTCTTGACTTACATGACTACACAAAGTGAGGGTCATTACAGCTCTTACATTACATACAGATTTGTTCCAGGGACCTGCGGAGAATTTAACCTGTAAGATGTCATATGTGTGTTAACACACTGTTAACATGAGGTTACTCTGGGTTAGTGATTCTGGGTGAGGTGGTAAAAATGGGAACTGGGGGATACCATGGTGGGGGGCAGCTGTTTCAGACATCCTGTCCCCAACTAATGAGCCCCCCCACTTTTCAGCTCCACAAGCAGCAGGCCCAGGCCGAACCCGAGCGGCACGTGTGGCACCGCCGGGAGAGCGATGAGAGTGGGGAGAGTGCCCCTGAAGAGGGGGGAGAGGGCTCCCGGGCCCCCCAGCCTATCCCCCGCTCTGCCAGCTATCCCTGTGCTACACCCCGGCCTGGAGCACCTGAGACCACCGCCCTGCAGGGGGGCTTCCAGAGGCGTTACGGGGGCATCACAGGTATCCAATGGCGGTTCAGGAGGACACAGAGCCTTGGGGGAAGGGTGGCTCTTTCCGAAGCCTCTTGGGGAGGAAAGAGGTCAGAGCAATCAGGCCCAAAGAGACTAACCCTCACCTCCACCCCACATAGAACCTTTCTCCACATTTCTGTTTGGGTTAATTCTAAGGGTGTGTTTACTTTTGTCTCTAGATCCTGGCACAGTACCCCGGGCTCCCTCTCACTTCTCTCGGCTGCCCCTTGGAGGGTGGGCTGAAGATGGACAGTCAGCATCAAGGCACCCAGAGCCTGTGCCCGAGGAGGGCTCGGAGGACGAGCTTCCCCCACAGGTGCACAAGGTAAGGGCTCCAGGACCCGAGAACAACTACCAGAAGTAGTAACTTCCAGGCTGAGGTCCAAGTCCCATGTGAGAGAAGGCAGCCCTCTCGTACAGAGATGCTGCTTCTCCCCTCCAACATACACTCCCGTTTTCTTCCCTCACCTACTCTGAAATCAATTTCTGAAGGAATCAAGCTTTCCTTTTCCTTTATCTCTAGGCTTTATTTGGGTCAGCAGCTAGCTAAAGACTATATCCACTACTAACCCTTTTCTCTCCACAGGTGTAGGCAAGGCTGAGGAAGGTCCCTATGTCCCAGGATGGAGGCCACTGTTGCCCTGCCATCCCATCCTCCCGCCACGGAGGGCTTCTCTGAGTGTCGCCCGGCTCCACGTGTGTGGTGTTTGTGTGTCCGTGCCCGGCCAAGGGAGGTGCCGACGCTGGGCTTGCCACAGCCCCAGGAGAGAAATTGGGGGCCTAGGAACCAAGGCACACAGGACTCTAGCCTCATTCCCAGGACCCCCCCCCCCCCCCTTGGCTCAGAGTGTGGTGCTAGAAACTGGTCCCCAGCCCAGCCCCAGTACTGCCACCTTCGCACCTGCCCCTGCAAGTCTCCAGAGGACTGCCCATCACAGAAGCTGCCAAGCAGGGAGCACCTGTGCCAACTGTGGAGTGGGGAGGTTGGGTCTGGACCCTCAACGTCTGCAGCCTCCCTCCCTCCACCCTGAACAGATGAGCAGCTCAGGCTGTGGCCCTTACCTCACCCCCACTTCTCTCCCAGTGCTGCAGCCTGCTCACTTCTCTCCTGCTTCCCGCACATTACTGGCGTGTATGCCGCTTGCTCCCGTTCTGTTCGCTTGCTCCCGTTCTGTTCAGCTTTTGCTTTGCACTGGTGTGGAGGCCCTAGCTCCATCTCCCCTCATGCTATCTTTTGACACTAAGAAGGAAGGTTTCTAAATTGCAGGAGCAGGATAGAAATTATTTGCTGCCCTCTCCCACTTTTAGGATGGGCCCCTGGGAGACTGAGGCCATCCTGGCCCCCATTGCTGCTTATTGTACCCCTTTACCGCCTGCACTTGGGACGGACTGGGCTGGAGTGTGCCCTTGGCTGTCTACCTCCCAGCAAGAGAGCTCTGGCCTGTCTCCCGCTGACCCCTAGAGGGGGATGGAGGCGCGACAGGAGGCCTTCGCCCTAGGCTTTGAGCTGCCGCGTTGCATGCTGGGATTCAGCTCCTACTCTCCGCCCCGCGCCTCGCCCAGGTCTGGTCCGCTGCGGGTGTGGTGAACCGCGCTGCCTGAGCTCGCAGCGGAAGGAGTAGGAACTGTGTACAGCTTGATAACCCTTAATAAAAAAAAAAAAGGGACTTTGACCAGGTCTTGGCTTGTTTTCTCGCGCGGCTAGGATTCTGAGAACGAGTGGGTTGCGTCTCATCCCCCAGGTGGCTGGGGCCCTATAGGAAAGCGGGCCTATGTCGTCACTCAGCTAAACCGAGCCAGCGTGCTAGCAAAAGTGCCATTTCCTAGCCATGGTTCCGCGGAGGTCAAGGTCTCCCGCTGGACGTGTGGTCAGATTTCGCGCCCTGCGCACGTGACCAGCCCGACTCCGCCCCCTGTATTTTGCCTTTCCCGCGTGCACCTTAACTCCCGGCCCCTTCAGGGAGCTTGGCCAATGGGGACCCTAGGTAGGGGCTGAGGCCGCCCCCCGGTGGGCAGGGCTGCTGCGCCAGAGCGGCTCCAGTCAGATGCTCAACATTCCTTTGGGCCAGGACTTGGCAGGAGGGTCCTGCCTGGGCTGCGAGCGAGCGAGGGGCGGACGGACTGCCGAAGACGGCGTACGTGCCCTGCGTGAGTGCGTGTCGGCGGCGCGTGCGCGAAGAGAGTGGGTAGTGTGGCCGGACCCACGTGTGTCCGTGCCCGAGAGGCCCGCGGCTTGGCGCCCCTTGTCTCCATGACCCGAGACACCCTGGCATTCGCGTCCCGCCCTGAGCAACCGGTCCCGTTCTCCCTTCCCGCAGTCCCCGCAGCCTCGGCCGGCGGCCACGCATTACCATGGTGACTGTGGGCAATTACTGCGAGGCCGAAGGGCCCGTGGGTCCGATCTGGGAGAAGGGTGGCCTTAGTCCCTGCTTCTTCTTCACGGTTGTGCCCTCGATACTGATGGCCCTGGGGGCTCTGGCCTTGGTGCTAGCCCTTACCTGCAAGCGTCGGGAGTGGCCAGCTGGCTCCCGTGAGCTGTCTTGGAGCGCCGGCCCCCTTGTCCTTCCTTATGGGCTGCAGCTACTTCTGGCTACACTCCAGGTGACGCTGCCCCTAGCTACCCTGGTTGGCCGGGTGGGCACTACTGGGGGAGCCCCGCTGCCAGGCTACCTACTGCTGGCTTCCATATTTGGGACTCTGGCCAGCGCCTGTGGCCTGGGGCTGCTGGTGGTGGAACGCAATCAGGCCTGGCAAAGGCTAGCAATGGGCATCTGGATCGAGTTCAGGCACAGCTTGGGTCTCCTGCTCCTCTGGACTGTGGCGTTTGCAGCTGAGAACTTGGCCCTTGTGTCTTGGAACAGCCCACAGTGGTGGTGGGCAAGGGCAGACTTGAGCCAGAAGGTAAGGGACTTTGTGGGGAATGGAGAATCATGAGTGGCAAGGGCTGGGGAGAAAGACAGAATGTCTAGTCACACTGGCTCCGCACTTTGGGATGCCTCTAAGGGAAAAAGGAGGAGGCCTGCTTGGCAGGTTGCTGATAGCCAGCTGGTGGGGTGTGTCTGTGCTGAGTCACTCTACATTTTTTTAAAGGCTGTTTGATGCTGGGCCCCTGAGCTGGGTGTGTGCCCTGCCCCATTCCCTAGCCCTGTTCTAAGTGGTAACAATGGCATTTTGGCCTTCCTTGATGCTCTCCCTACGCGTTTCATTCTAGGTCCAATTTAGCCTATGGGTGCTGCGGTATGTGGTCTCTGGAGGGCTTTTTATCCTGGGACTCTGGGCCCCTGGACTTCGTCCCCAGTCCTACGCCTTGAAGGTTAATGAAGAAGATCAAGATGTAGAGAGGTCCCAGGTACACCTGAATTTCTGAACCTTAGGGCCTGTCTTAATTTCATTGCCTGTCATCCTTTTTTGCCACCATAATACTTCTTTCTCAAATCTCAGTTTATGCCACACGAGGCTTTCTGACCTCATCAGGAGTCATTTGGGGTCTAAGATAACTGGAAGCTGAAGTCCCATACATTTTCCCTAGAGGGGTTTGGCTAGGGCACTTCCTTTTTTTTTTTTTTTTTAATTAATGTTGACTTATTTATTTTGAGAGAGTGTGTGTGCGAATGGGGAAGGAGCAGATAGATAGAGAGAGAGAGAGAGAGAGAGAGAGAGAGAATCCTAAGCAGGCTCCAGGCTCTGTGCTGTGAGTACAGAGCCCAATGTGGGGTTTGATCTTATGAACTGTGAGATCATGACCTAAGCCGAAATCAAGAATCTAGTCACTTAACCGACTGAGCCACTCAGGTGCCTCTAGGGCACTTCTCTCTGATTTCTGAGCTCTCCTCCCCTATGTGTTTTACATTCCTAGGTTCAGTCAACAGAGGAAGCACCAGGCTCTACCTGGCGAGACCTTGGCAGGAAGCTCCGCCTACTGAGTGGCTACCTGTGGCCTCGAGGGAGTCCAGCTCTGCAGCTTGTTGTGCTCATCTGCCTGGGACTCATGGGATTGGAACGGGGGCTGAACGTATTGGTCCCCATCTTCTACAGGAACATAGGTGAGGGGGGAAGGAGTGCCAGCTCAGCTCTTTCTGGTCCTTTATTCGGCCTGGTGAGGGGTGGGGGCCCAAACCTGGGAAGGTGGGACAGTGTTAGGAGCTGGATAATCAGAAAGAGGCTGTGGCTGGTGCCCGGATCGGTTTCTTCTGAAGAGTGTCCTGGGGGCCATAAGTGGTCTCTGACTTATTTTCTCCACCATAGTGAACTTGTTGACTGAGAAGGCACCTTGGAGTTCCCTGGCCTGGACTGTTATCACCTATGTCTTCCTCAAGTTCCTCCAGGGCGGTGGCACTGGCAGCACAGGTATGAGGGATTCTGCTATCCCCCTGGCTGGCATTGGTCCCTCCCTGCCTTCCTCCCCCAAGCATCCCTCCCCTGGCCCCTTGGGGTTCTCAGACTTTTCATGTCTGGGTACTGGGCCAGTGTCATTTGGCCCCTAAGCTCTACTGAGGCCTCCCCTGGCTCCCCCCAGGCTTTGTGAGCAACTTGCGCACGTTCCTGTGGATCCGGGTGCAGCAGTTCACATCGCGGCAGGTGCAGCTGCGCCTCTTCTCCCACCTGCATGAGCTCTCACTGCGCTGGCACCTAGGGCGCCGAACGGGGGAAGTGCTACGGATTGTAGACCGGGGCACGTCCAGCGTCACAGGGCTGCTCAGGTGCCAGGCCAGTGGAAATGGAGTGTGGGAGGGTGGGGCTGGAGACACAGGAATGAAGGGGCTGTCCAGAGAAAGCTCCCAGCTTCAGCTGCCTCTCCATCCTTTTTTTTTTTTTAACTTCAAGATTAGCATGCACCTGCTCTCATAATAAGACAAATAAAATGGAGCAAATATCTTATGTAATATCTTATAAATTTTACTTCTCCAAAGGTTCCCACTCCATCTAGTATGTTGAGTTCTGCTTTTTACGTGTTCGCACGTATATGTGGAGACTCACAGCACTAATATGATATTGGGGAGGGTTCTCATAAAACAAGCAGCATCATGACATAGGTATCATTCTTAGAGTTGCTTTATTAATAAGACATTAGGGAGATATATTCTTACTATGCATGAAGCTCCCTGTCATTCATTCTAATTGACACGGCATTCTGTGCTTGGGGCAGGTACAGTTTACTTAGCCACCCACCTCTTGAGGGTTAGTTAGCTTGATTCTGGTCTGTTGCTATTGAAAAACAAAACACTAGGGTGCCTGGGTGGCTCGGTTGGTTGAGCATCTGACTTTGGTCGGGTCATGATAACTCGGTTCGTGAGTTTGAGCTCCACGTCAGACTTTGCACTGATAGTGCGAAGCCTGCTTTGAATTCTGTGTCTCCCTCTCCCTCTGCCCCGTCCCGACTCATGCACGAATGTGCGCGCGTGCACTCTCTCTCTCTCTCTCTCTCTCTCTGTCTTGAAGATAAATAAACGTTTAAAAGAAAAAAGAAAAAGAAAACACCACGCTGAAATTCCTGGAGGCAGAGTTGCTGGCTCTAAGCCCCTAAACCTTTCTTTGTCACTTGACTTGCCCTCCTAGCTACCTGGTGTTCAACGTCCTCCCCACCCTGGCTGACATCACCATTGGCATCATCTACTTCAGCATGTTCTTCAACGCCTGGTTTGGCCTCATTGTGTTCCTGTGCATGAGTCTTTACCTCAGTGAGTGCTGCTTGGTGAAGGCGTCTCCCGGAACTATGCCAGGGACTCCCTTGGGCATGAGTCCCGCCCCCACTCAGGTGGCCCACCACGGGGAGGTTGTAGATCAGTGGACTTGAATAAGCTCCTGCTGCTCCCCAACATGATGGGTTGGCCTCCTCCTCTGCCAGGGGAACCTTAGCTCAGCCTGGATGGAGGGCCAGGGAAGGGCATCCTGGTCACATTAGGGGCCTGCTGTGGGTACAGGGCAAGGAGAAACCTCATTTGTGTAACCAGATGCAGCTTGGCTTCACTTGGCCACCAATGAAGCATTTTCACACGCAAGGCTTTGCACAGGCTCCAAAGGTGTCTCTGTCACAGCCCCTTCCCTCAGGGAGCTTAGTACTCTTTCCCTTTGGGAATCTGGGTCCCTGGCCTGTAGTACAGGGTTCACGTGTATGTGGCAGATAGCAGACATCCTCTTGTGGTCTCTGGTTTGGGGTGATGTCTTGATCGCTTCTCCCTCCTCCTCCTGTCCCTCGCAGTCCTGACCATTGTGGTCACTGAGTGGAGAACAAAGTTTCGACGTGCTATGAACCTACAGGAAAATGCCACCCGGGCACGAGCCGTGGACTCTTTACTAAACTTTGAGACGGTAATGAAGGCCTCGGTGGCAGTAGCGTGAGGCACAGTGGCTGGTGGAGCAGCGTGTCTGGGACCGGCGGGGCTGCTAGGGAGCTGGGGGGGGGGGGGTGCTGTTTAAAATGAGGAAGGGGGGATTGGGGACCTGGAGGAAATAACCCAGGTGTAAATGCTGCAGCCACGTCTTACAACCGTGGTTTGAATTCATCAGGTGAAGTATTATAACGCGGAAGGTTACGAAGTGGACCGCTATCGAGAGGCCATTATCAACTATCAGGTGAGGATGCTAGTTTGAGGCCTGCCGAGAGCAATGGCCTAGCCTTGTGGAATTGCCAGGGCCAAGAGGAGTACGGTTCTGGCTGAAAATTTGAGGTTGAAGATGCCTGGGCCCAGGTTTGGATTTGGTGAGAGTGTATATGTGACATCCTCCCCCACCCCGCTAACCCCTGCCCCGTATTATTGCCCCAGGATTTGGAGTGGAAGTCAAATGCTTCACTGGTTTTACTAAATCAGACCCAGAATCTGGTGATTGGACTTGGGCTCCTTGCTGGCTCCCTGCTTTGCGCGTACTTTGTCAGTGAGCAGAAGCTACAGGTCAGAGAATTGTGCTGGGGACAGGGCAGAGGGCCTATGTCTGGGCCCCCAGGTTCCTGGGTGGGAAGCGGGAAGGTGACAGCCTGAAGGCCTTCTGTGACTCTGCACTTCTCTGTGGATCTTCACAAGGTTGGGGACTTTGTGCTGTTTGGCACCTACATCATCCAGCTGTACATGCCCCTCAACTGGTTTGGCACCTACTACAGGTAACTGATCTCCCACCCTCACCTGTTGAGGATGCACAGTTCTTTCCCCAACTCCTCAGAGGAGCCCCAGCCAGCACTGTTTTTGCAGGATGATCCAGACAAACTTCATCGACATGGAGAACATGTTCGACCTGCTGAAAGAGAAGGCAGAAGTGAGTGAAGCGAGGGGGTTGGGGGGTGTGTGTGGGGAAGTGGGAGCCCACATGGTGTTCCTGGTGTCTGGAGAGTACCAGACCTGTAATGGCAACATGCCTGGGTCCCACTCTCCCAGGTGAAGGACCTTCCTGGAGCAGGGCCCCTGCGTTTCCAGAAGGGCCAGATAGAATTTGAGAATGTGCACTTCAGCTATACCAGTGGGTGAGCCCCCCTTTTGCCATCTCACAGCCCCCTTTCCCACCGTCCATATGCAATCTTGCCCCCATTCCCCACCCTCCCCATCCCCACCCCCACGCCATCCCTGCTTCTCAGCCCACCACTGCCTAGAAAGAGAGCCTGAGCAGGGGAGGGGCAGGGCCCGGTAGCAGCTCTGCTGATGGAAGGGGGCACTGGGAGTGCAGCAGGCCTGCTGACCATGCCCACCCTTCCTTGCAGGCGAGAAACCCTACAGGATGTGTCCTTCACTGTCATGCCTGGACAGACACTGGCCCTGGTGAGAGGAGACCCAACCCCTTGGCCCAGACTCCTTGAGTTTCCCTATTGCGGTGCTCATGGAAATTTGTGACCCAGGCTGTGGAGTCAGAATCCTGTCACAGTGGGCCACAAGATTGAATGTAGCAGCCTCCACGGATATTGGTGGCTTCTTGGAGAGCAAGCCTTAAAAGCCAGTGGGCCTGAAAATATTTTCCTTCTGTTTCCAATGCAACAGGTGGGCCCATCTGGAGCAGGGAAGAGCACAGTATTGCGCCTGCTGTTCCGCTTCTATGACCTCAGCTCTGGCTGCATCCGAATAGATGGGCAGGACATTTCCCAGGTAAGGTTGCTCGGGAGGAGTTTGTGATTTAGGGGCCTGTGTGTGAAAGAATAGTGTTCTGTGAAGTGCTGGCCACTCTCCAGGGAGAGAAGGAGATGTCACCCCTGCAGAAAGCTGCAGCAAGAGACCTCAGCCTTCTTGGCATTCCGTGGCCTATCCAAGTGAAGTAGTCATGAGCATAAAAAGCGTATTTTCTCTTTGTAGACAGGGAAACAGACTCGGGAAGGTCGAGTGATTTGCCCCCACAGCTAGAATTATTTGGGGGGCTGGTGACAGGGTTCCTGTACCTCATCCCATGTGCTTCCCTCCAGTCCGTCCTATCTCCCGGGCCTGGGGCAGTCTCACAGGCTGAGGCATATGGTCTCTTGGCCCCAGGTGACCCAGATCTCCCTCCGGTCTCACATTGGAGTCGTGCCCCAGGACACCGTCCTCTTCAATGACACCGTCGCCAACAATATCCGTTATGGCTGCATCACAGCTGGGGACGAGGAGGTGGTGGCTGCTGCTCAGGCCGCGGGCATCCATGACACCATTCTGGCTTTCCCTGAAGGTGAGCTTCCCTGCAGAGTCCGTGCCCTGCCTGATTGAGTCCTGCTGTCCCCACCATCTCCGACCTCTGTTCCATCCCTTCCTGCCCGTCTGGTCACAGAAACCAAGTTTATTATGTGTGACTTGAGGGAGGTGGGCGATATTCACAGGATACGAGACACAGGTGGGCGAGCGGGGACTGAAGCTGAGTGGTGGGGAGAAGCAGCGTGTGGCCATTGCTCGCACCATTCTCAAGGCTCCAGACATCATTCTGCTGGACGAGGTGAGAACCCTGGCCTCCCAGTCTCCTCCTTCCTCCTTTGCCTGTGGCCAGGCCATTCCTGGTGGGCAGTTTTCCCTCACGGATAGATATCATGAATCCCAGCTTCATAAAAACACCTTATGGTTCTCAAGTGCAGACAGATTCTTTTTGATTCCCGAGACCTCCCTCAGCTAGCAGCTGGCATCCTCCTTCCATGGGGATTTGGGGTGGCAGGGGCAGGTTTACACAGATCCTCTCTGTAGGCAACATCGGCGCTGGATACGTCTAATGAGAGGGCCATCCAGGCTTCCCTGGCCAAAGTCTGTGCCAACCGCACCACCATCGTAGTAGCACACAGGTACAGGACCGGGGCAGCAGGCGGCGGGGGGCCCACTCGTGTTCTGTGGTACATAACCCAGTTCTGATTTCTCAGGCTCTCAACTGTGGTTGATGCCGACCAGATCCTCGTCTTCAAGGATGGCTGCATTGTGGAGAGAGGACGGTAAGGAACACAGCAGGATGAATAAGGCGGGGCCTCTGAATTGGGGGCCCCAGGAAAAGGTGAAATCCCAGGAGTTTCTGAAAGGGATCTCCCTTGCCAATCGCACTCATCTCTGTGGGCTGCTGGTAAGGACTCTTGGGGTTGAACTGATAGCTGGGACCTACACTTTCCACTTTGCCCCAGGCACGAGGCTCTGTTGTCCCGAGGTGGGGTGTATGCGGAGATGTGGCAGCTGCAGCAGCGGGGACAGGAAGAAGTCTCTGAAGACACCAAATCCCAGACTGAGACACAGTGACAAGAGTTGTGGCCACTTCCCTCCAAGAGGAGAACTCAGAAGGGAATAAGATGTATCCCTTTTCCCAGTATATTTCATGCTGGGGTTGGGGTATGGTGCTAGCTATAGTGAGAGCAAAGAACCTTTCAGAAAAGCACTTTTTGGGGAAATAAAAGTGTGGACTATGCCAGGATCCTTGTGACTTTGATGTGGGGTACTGCCGTGGGCCTCTACACTTAAGTCAGGAGAGCATTCTTGACAGGACCCCCCTGGTTTCGGTTGTAGAGGAGAAAGAAACACAGCACTTGGAGGTCCTATTGACTGCCAAGATCCTTTATTCTTTGCAGGCCCCTCCTTGTCCCCTCGGCATGAGGCAGCCCCAGTGTAAGGGGGATTACATGATGCAGGGAGCTGAACGGGGCCTGGCCGGCATTCCCCGAGGCCCAGCCGCCGGATGGTTCTAGCCGCTCTCTCCTATGCAGCTGGAGAGGTCAGCGGGGCCTTCTGTGGGCTGGGCTCCACAGCTGTTCCTCCTGACGCTCCCTGGAGGGGGCCTCCGTTTCTTCTCCTTCTCCTCAGTCTTCCAGGCTGCTCCCAGCCTCCTCTCCCTCTGTACCCTAGAGGTGTGAGGGCCACAGTCCTCCTCAGCCGAGCCTCCCTCCCCAAGCCCAAGGCCCTAGCACAGGCTGCAGTTGGACGGCTTCAAGGTGCGACTTTGCGCCTGGAGCAAGGAAGGGGGAAGGAAGGGAAGGAAGACAGGGTGCGACGTCAAGGAAATGAGGGACAGTCCTCACTTCAGAGCCCAGCGTGGGCTAGAGTCACACCAAAAACAAAAGGATAACCACCATTCCACACTCTCTACCACTTGAAGAAAGCCCCCCAAACTCCCAACGCAGGACCTCAACTCCCCCCACCCAGTCCTCATACCTGCTGCCGTTGGTATTCTGCCTCACTTGCTGATAGTGCTTGTGCTAAAGCTAAGTCTTCTTCCTCCTGAGAACTGAGAGGGAGGAACAGCTTAAACTAGACGACAATAATATCTGAAACATGAGTGTCTTATCTGTTAGGCATCACCGTGCTAAGCACTTCTGAGTATTATCTCAATCTCCACACAACCCTATAAGTAGGTAGGTATTAGTACTGTTCCATTTTAGAGGAAACTAAGAACCTTATAACCTTATAGGTTAAAAGAACTTGTCAGAGATCATATAGTTAATAAGCCTCATTTTGAGCCCAAGTGCCTAACCATCATCCTACATGGGGTTGGAGTGGTCCCACGTACCTCCCTCCAATCTGAGCTTTTGCCTGCATCCCATCATCTTTCACCAGAGTAGGTACCTTGGGACCTGGGGTTTGGTCTCTGCCAGGGACAGTTCTAGGGCTCGTTGCAGAGCCTCATCCTCACTCTGTAAAAAGGAGAGAGACCAGTTGCCTTGGACTTTATTCTCCGTGTGGGTTTCCTTCTGTCCATCCAACCTCCACCCAACTCACCAAGCCATTCTGCAGAGCAATCACCGGAGGGGCTGTCCGGGATGGAGACTGGGTTGTGGCTCTACGGCAGACATTCAAGAGGCTGAGGTCAGAGATGCAAAGGGGAAAAAGGGAGAGGAGAAACAGGCAGGCCTACCTGCTGGGAGAGGTAGATGAAGGCAATGTCCGACTCGGGCTGGGGATGGTGCTTGTAGAAGAAGCTTGTGCTCTGGAGATGGCAGCAAGTCTGTAGAGAAGAGACACTCTTGGCATGCTTCCAAGGATAGCTTGCAGGCTCCTCCCAGGCCTTACCCAGGAAGTCAGGAGGGGAGTTCCTCCAAACAGTCTAGAAAAATAGGCACTTGAAAACAAAGCTAAAAGACTCCCCTAGCCAAAGGCAACAGGTTTGAAGCTCCCCAACTTGTAATGAAAGAGGCTGAGTAAGTTCCAAAAGGATGGGGAGATCCTAAAGGCACAAGTACTGGACTTGGTTGCAATTACCCTGCCCGGCTGGTTGGGTGACCCTCCCCAGAGCAATCATGGTCCAGTGGGTGACGGTGCTTGATGCAGAAGTTTCGGCCACAGCGTTCACAGGTCAGTTTCATCATTTCTCGCTGCCGGCAGCCAGAGCGTTCACACTTATTGGTGAAGATCTGAGGTGGAGTGGGAAGGTTTGCCTCTGCTGAGACTCTGACCCCCACTTCTCAAACCCCATCATAACAGCTGTTCCAGTTTGCAAGCATCCATGGTCCCAGCTAGGTCATGGCTAACCCCTCCAAATGCTTACCTTACGTTTTTGCTGTGCTGGATCTGAGCGACAGTCTCGGTCAATATGCTCCCCCACAGCACGGTCAGGGGGCTCCCCTCTGGCCACAGGTACAGGCACATTACAGAGTGGGCATACAGGTACCTGGATATCCTAGAGTTAAGGAGCAGGGTTCAGTCTGTGGCCCGCTCCCAGTCCAACCAAATATCTGGTCCTGAAACAGCCTCCCTGAAAGAACCTGGATATGCCCCCTATAACGCACAAGGAAACAATGTTTGCACCGCTGAGCCTCAAAGCAATAAAGCAGAGGAAAGGAGAGGCAGAGGGATTCCGGAGATGCTGCATGCTTTCTCCACCCGCCCCCTCTCACCCTCAGACCGCCCCCTCACCTTTTGGTAAGCAGACCCACAGTGATGCTGGGCGTAGGCCACATGGTCTGCGCAGAAGATGCCCGAGCAGGCGTCGCACTTCAGCGGCAGAAAATCTGCAAGAAGTGGGTCGGATTGCAGGCCCAGCGGGACCTCGACGTCGTTCCCACTCACTCAAGCCTTCCACTCGGTAAGGAAAAACGGCCACCGGGTTTGCAGCAAACTATACCCGTTCCTAGGCACCATCTCCTTAGCCACGCCCCCTTAGCCACCGCCCCCAACTTCGATCCCCGCCCTCCTCTGACACTTCCAGCCCCCGAGCCCACCCTTCGCCCCACCTTCAGCTCCAAGCCCCGCGGGCCCGGCCCCGCCCCCCGCGCGCTCCGCCCCTCACCCAAGCGCTGACAGCTCGGCTCGGAACAGTGAGCCCCGAGGTCCGGAAACTCCATCGCTGGACCGGGCGGGGCCGGCTGGCCGAAGAAGCGGCGCTGATCGTGTCTAGGGCTCCCGCGCCGGGTCCAGGCCACGACCCCGCACTCTGGGGGGCTCCCAGCCCCGCCCTTTCCTCTCCCCCGCCCAGCCCGAGTTACCGGAGCCTGAGCCCTTCCCGACCAGCGGGGTCCCACTCCTCCCCCGGCGCGCGCGGGCGCACTGACGTCATCGCGCAGGGCGGGCACGTCCCGCGCAGTCTCGGGGCGGCGGGAGGAGCGCCCTTGCAGAGGAGAGCTCCGCCCTTCCCTGCTGGGTGAGGCGAGGGCGTGGCCGCGCGCGGCTCGGGGTTCTTGCGCGCCGGTTTTGCTCCCAGAAGAGCGAAAGGACCGGCGAGGACGAGGGTAGATATCTTGGGGAAGGCGGGCTGGGGTAGCTTGGGGTCTTTTGCAGTTGGGTCCCTTGCCCGCTTCTCGCTCTCACACTTTCCCCCTCGCCCTTTCGTCCGCTGCCACGGCTGCACTTCCTGTCCACGAGCTGAAGATTCCCATATTTCCTCGAAGTGCAGAATTTTCTCCGGATCTGCGGATCCTTCCTCCAGGTTTAGCTCTGATGCCCTTTCCGTAAGACTTCCCTGACCCTCCCCAGTACCTGCTCTGTGATCTCCCTGGTTCTGTGCTAGCACCCACATCACCTTATTGTAATCAGCTGGTCACACAGGCGCACATAAATGTACTGGAAAATCAGGGACCACGTCTCCCTAGTTCTGGGTCCCTAGCACCCAGCGCAGTGCCTAGAATTGTGTGGTTTTGTTTATGTGGGTTTGATAGTATTTCAAAAATTGTTTTTAGAAGTAAAGTTGTTTTGGGGCGCCTGGGTGGCTCAGTCGGTTGAGCGGCCAACTTCGGCTCAGGTCACGATCTCGCGGTCCGTGAGTTCGAGCCCCGCGTCGGGCTCTGTGCTGACAGCTCAGAGCCTGGAGCCTGTTTCAGATTCTGTGTCTCCCTCTCTCTGACCCTCCCCCGTTCATGCTCTCTCTCTGTCTCAAAAATAAATAAACATTAAAAAAAAATTAAAAAAAAAAAAGAAGTAAAGTTGTTTTGCTGTAAGAATGAAGTAAGTTGTGTCAGGCTGTCATGGTCTCCTCTGTTCTCACAGGTAGGTACCAGCCCCTCAGCTGCTGAGGCGCCCCTGGGAGCTTATTAATAAAAAACATATGGGCGCCTGGGGGGCTCAGTCAGTTAAGCATCCAATTTCGGATGCTTGATTTGATCTTGATTTCGGCTCAGGTCATGATCTCACGGGTTGGTGAGATCAAGCCTGGAGTCAAGCTCTGTGCTGACAGTGCAGAGTCTGCTTGGGATTCTCTTTCTCTCTTTCTCTCTCTCTCTCCCCTCCCCCTCTGCTCGTACCCAGCTCACTCTCTCTGAAAATAAAAATAAAATAAACTTAAAAAAAAAAAAGCTTAATAGGGGCACCTGGGTGGCTCAGGCAGTTAAGCGTCTGACTTAGCTCAGGTCATGATCTCTCAGTTTGTGAGTTAGAGCCCCACATTGGGCTCTGTGCTGACGGCTCTGAGCCTGGAGCCTGCTTCGGATTCTGTGTCTCCCTCTCTCTCCCCGCCCCTCCCCTGCTCGCATTCTGTCTCTCTTTCAGAAATAAATAAACATTAAAAAATATTTTTTAAAATGAAATAAAAAATTTAAAAAGCTTAATCAAAACATATGAAGAAGCAACTGGATGATATATGCAAAGACATGTCATACAGGGCAAATATATACATTTCAGGAACCCCCAGTCTGGGGTGGACAAGTATCTTTTTAAGTCAAAACCTGAAGGATGAGTGCATGATAGCTAAGTGAAGGCTAAGGGAGAGAGGAGTAGAGTGGAAGGAGATGGTATCCCAGGCAGAGGAATCAGCAGGGACAAAGACCCGGAGATAAGAGAGGGAACGAGGTCTTTACATCAACTTTAAAAAAGCTTGGGGCATCTGGATCTTAGGGTATAAAAAGCAGTCTGGAGGGGAAGCTGGAGAGCTAGCAGGGGTCACATTAGCTCAGATAGTGGAGGCCACAGTAGTATTGAGAACTTCAACATAAATATAACAAGAGACTACAGATAGCTTTAAGTAGGGGAGGAACATGATCAGGTTTGTATTTGGGGAAGATCACCCTGGCTTCAGAGTGGAGAACAGATCAGAGGAACTAGGAGATCGGAAGAAGGGAGACCAGATAGGATACCAGCTGCTATAATCCAAGCAAGAGATGATGATGGCTTGAACTGGAGTGGGGGCAGTGTTTAGAATTAGAGTTCAGTAAGGAGTTTAGGTATGAGATAGATATTTTAAAATAAGTAAACTTTCTGGGGTGCATGGTTGGCTTAGTTAAGTGTCCAACTTCGGCTCAGGTCATGAGCTTAAGGTTCATAGGTTTGAGCCCCGCGTTGGGCTCAGTGCTTATAGTGTGGAGCCTGCGTGGAATACTCTCCCTTTCCTTCTCTTTGCTCCTCCCCTACTCGCACATGTGCACAGTCTTTCTCTTTCTCTCAAAAAAATAAAAGTAACTTTCCAATATATCACTGAAAGGATAAAATGAAAGGGGGAATTCTCTTTTCCCAGAGCAATTATGAAGTACTTAGAAAAAAACATTTTAAGAAAAATCCCAACCTTATCTGCAGGAAACACCTTGACTTACCTCTATGCAAAAGCTCAGCCAAATGGGGTTAGTGTATGGGGTACACTTTGGCCATTCCTTCAGGGAAATTCTGGCTGTTGCTTCCCTCAACCCACCCTCACACCCTGGGGTGGCTCAGGACAACCATGTTTCTGCCCTCCCAACGATGATTGGTCTGGGGGTAATCATCTGACACATACTAGGTATCTAGGCTTGTGTTGCCCCAAAAGCATAGCCTGAGATAAGGATCTGGGTGCAGGTGGTTCATGTGGGAGGTAATCCCAGCCAAAGTAGGAGACGGAGACAAGGAAGGAAAGAAAACCAATAGAGAATGTTATTGAGGGGCACCTGGGTGACTCAGTCGGTTGAGCATCCAACTTTGGCTCAGGTCATGATCTGGGGGTCTGTGAGTTCGAGCCCCGTGTTGGGCTCTGGTGACAGCTCAGAGCCTGGAGGTTGCTTCAGATTCTGTCCTGTCTCCCTCTCTCTCTCTGCCCCTTCCCCACTCTCTGTCTCTCTCTGTCTCTCAAAAATGAATAAATGTTAAAAAAAAAAAAAAAGGAATGTTACTGAGGGGTGCCTGGGTGGCTCAGTGACTCATGATCTCACGGTTCATGGGTTCAAGACCCACGTCAGACTCTGCACTGGCAGTACGGAGCCTGCTTTGGATTCTCTCTCTCTCCTCTCTCTCTGCCCCTCCCCTACTCACACACAGTCTCTCTCTCAAAAATAAATAAACATTAAAAAGAAAAAGAATGTTATTGAGCTGATTACCACTGTGGTAATAGGAGCTCAGTTCCACTGGGATATAGAATGCCCCTCAGAATTGTCTTTCTAAAGGACAGAAGGCTGGGCGGACTCCTGTCTGCCATAAGTTGGGGATTGTTGCTGGGGGTGATAACTCTCCCACACCCACTTGGCACAGCCAATCTGCACCTGTGTGTGAGCTGACTGAGCTATGGAGGATTTGCCCCGGGGGCAGAAATGGTGAGGCTGGGTTTTGAGGTGGGAAGCCAGTCAGGCTTATAGGAACTGTCCCCAGCAGTAGCTGAAGTCATAGATGGACCAAGCAAATGTGGCCCGGGGCACCAGGAGCATCTGCTGTATTTGGCTATACGGCCAATCAGATTCTTTCCCAAGAATTTGGAATTGAGGCCAAGAGAATCAGTATTCATAATATATAAGCTATAGGATGGCCATCTGTCATACTGACTGGGGGACGGGAGAGGAGATTGCTATCTGCAATCCTCTGTTATCTGCAGTGGGACACAGTGAGCTCCATAAAAAGAGGTTAATCTTGTGGCTCACACATTTGGGCTTAAGTCGTATCATGACCTAAGTCTTTTGCCTCCTCCCAAAATCTACACCCCGATAAAACTATGGCTAACTGCTATTATTTCATTGATTTCATTTTGTCTGTTTTAAGATAGTTATGAGTCATCCCAGTAGATTGAGGGTATTTCTCAAGGCTTTGTCAGAATCTCTGATCACAACCTGATGTCAGGCTGATGACATTGTGGAGGCTCTTGATGCAGGTGTGCATGTGAGGGCCCTCTGCCATGGGGGTCCAGCTTTTGACGTAGGTCCCTAAGAAAGAACAGTTGTTGAAGAACCTGCCATTTGTGAACTCCAGAATGCCGTATCTGTGAAATCCACCATCAGTTCTGTTAGATTGAAACTTACAAAATTGCTAATATTTGACTATTTTTTTTTAACTTAAAATGTTTCCATATGATTTACTCTAAGCAGCATCTACCATGGGCAAGAATTGTGTTTCTCTGACCTTCTATCTAATCCTCAGCCTGCTGGGATTTTGACCCCAGACATGAAAGCAAACAGTTACTGTCTGAGAGTATGGTTTAAAGTCCACACACCTTAAACACAGATGTGTCCAATGTCTATGTACCTCTGCCCTTCAAGCTTCTGCCATTTGCTACTAATAATACATAAGAAGAAAGTATTAGATAGGATTCAGGCAAAGCTGCCATGACAGAGACTCAAAAACAGTGGCACCAATGAGAAAGAAGCTTAATTTCTCGTTTGTGTAATAATCCAGGGCTTGGACACCCACCATCCTAAACTGTTGCCTTTGTCCATATGGTCCCAAATGAGTCCTTGCTCCAGGCAGCAGAGTGAGGGGGAAGAAAAGGAGAGCGCTCCCTACAACTTAAGGGCATGACCCTGAGTTTGCATACATCACTTCTGTGCACTTCGGATAGTCACATGATCTCCGTCATGCTCATTCCCTAGCTGGGAAATGTAGTCCTTAGCTGGACAGCCATGTGCCCGGATAAAATTTCAGTTATTTTATCAGTGAAAGAAAACAGATATTTGGGAGAAAGCCAGTGTCACAAGGGGAGATGAAGGATAAATTTTGTGGTATGTGGACCATCTTGAGTTTGAAGTAGGAAAGAAGGTGCTGGGTCACTTAATGTAGCATAGCAGCCAAGATTGTAGAAGGCTTCTTAGCTCATGGGGTTTGAAGATGAGAACAATGGGATTGAGCAGTACTTGGCCACTCTGCTGCTGTAGCCCACTCTGTTGATTGTCTACCCAACAGCCTTTCCCCAGCTCCCTCCTTGAGGACAAAACCATGATTTTAATCACCCTTTTCCAAGCAGTCGTGTTTTACATGGATCCCTTTGCAGCCACCAGGATGAGTCTTAAAAGGCCTAGGTCAGTGTTTTTCAAACTTTCTAACCGCTACTCATATGTTATACCCATTAAAAAAATTTTTTTAAGTTCATTTATTTTGAGAAAGAGAGCAATCAGGGGAGGGACAGAGAGAGAGAGAGACAGAGACAGGCAGAGAATCCCAAGCAGGTTCTGCACTGCCAGCGCAGAGCCTGAAGCGGAGCTCAAACTCAGGAACTACAAGATCATGACCTGAGCCGAAATCAAGAGTGAGATGCTTAACCGATTGAGCCACCCAGGTACGCTCATTTTATACCCATTTTATAACTACATTGATACTCAACACACACACACACACACACACACACACACACAACAGAGGCCAAAACTGATAGTTGACGTCATTATGTTTATGTTTGATGCACTCTGATATTCTATTTCATTTTTTTTAAATGCTGGTTGCCATACTGTATTATTTCCATCCCACCATCCCATTAATGGATTGCAAACTTTAGTTCAAATAAAAAAAATCCCCGCCAAAAAAAAAAAAAAAAGGAAAGAAAAGAAAGCCCTACTGCTCTAAGCCGATTAAACTGCCCTCATTCACCTTGGTTAAGGCATACGATACAATTTGTACCTGAAAGAAAAGTTGGTCCTAAACCTTAAAAAAGACAAAATGATGATTGTTGTTTTAAAAATAAAATGATAGAGTTTTTCTAATAAGCCTGCTTGACCTTCATCTGGCACTCTTGGAAATATAGCTGTTGTTATAGTATATTTGGCTAACAATCCACTGCTGATAAAAGTACAGTTTACAGTTTTGTACCATTAACCTGTGGAAATTGATACGGTGTTGTTCTTACATAGCCTTGAAGAAACACTAACCACAAAGGCGTTATTTTTTTGCCTGTGGAACATCCATTGGTTTGTACCTAACCTAATAATTTTGTTCATTTATTGATATACATATTTCTTCCTTGAAAGCAGGGAACCAACTTTTTGTATTTAAAACATTTTTTTAAATGTTTACTCATTTTTGCGAGAGAGAGAGAGAGAGAGAGAGAGCTTGCAGTTGTGAGAGTGGGGGAGGGACAGAGATGGGGGGACAGAGGATCTGAAGTGGGCTCTGTGCTGACAGCAGATTTGGGGCTTGAACCCACGAACCACGATCATGCCTGAGCTGAAGTTGAACACTTAACCAGCTGAGCCACCCAGGCGCCCCAACTTTTTGTATTCTTTTAAAAAAAATTTTTTTTAATGTTTATTTATTTTTGAGAGACAGAGACAGAGCACGAACGGGGGAGGGGCAGAGAGAGAGGGACACACAGAATTCAAAGCAGTCTCCAGGCTCTGAGCTGTCAGCACAGACCGCGAAGCGGGGCTCAAACCCATGAACTGTGAGACCATGACCAGAGCTGAAGTCAGACGCCCAACCGACTGAGCCACCCAGGCACCTCCACTTTTTGTATTCTTTACCAGTTCCTTCATTTATGATTTAAATAAAACCTTTATATGCACTTACTGTCTACTTAGATGAGAATTTATTTCTGCTCTAAACATTACCTGTGACAGGTAGCTTTCAGGCAGCCATTTTGTGACCATGAATGGAGCCAAGCAGAGAGGACAAGTCAACATGTTGAAGGTGGCAGAGAAGAGAGATGGGAAAGATCCAGGGTTGTTGATAAATTAACCTACCCTGAGCACCACATCTGGCCTTTTGTTATATGACGGAATAAGTGTCTTTGTTAGTGAAGTTTTCTGTGTTTTGCAACCCAAACTTCCTTTATGATATACCTGTTATGGCAACTCACATTAATAAAAATGAACATGTGATTCATTCAGTTGGAACTTTTTGCTGGTGGATTGTCTACATATGGTGTTGGGTGTGGTCGTACCAGTAGAATGATTTCTGAGCTCCCGACCAACCTTACAGACCCTCCCTTCACAGCTCTGGCAAGATTCCTGATATACTAATATTATAATCTGTGCATTAATATTATGTTTAGGGGCACCTGGGTGGCTCAATCGGTTAAGCATCTGACCAGCTCAGGTCATGATCTCATGGCTTGTGAGTTCAAGCCCCACATCGGGCTCTGTACTGACAGCTCAGAGCCTGGCGCCCACTTATTCTCTGTCTCCCTCTTTCTCTGCCCCTCCCCTGCTCACACGTTGTCTCTCTCTCCTTCAAAATAAACATTAAAATTTTTTTTTAATATTCTGTTTACTAGTTTTTTATTTCATTTCATTTCATTTCATTTCATTTCATTTCATTTAACATACATTTATCCTTGAGAGACAGAGAGAGATAAAGTATGAGCAGGAGAGGGGCAGAGAGAGACACACACACATACAGAATCGGAAGGTGTCAGCACAGAGCCCTATGTGGGGCTCAAACTCATGGACTGTGAGATCATGACCTGAGCCAAAGTCGGACGCTTAACTGACCAAGCCACCCAGACACCCCTCTGATTACTTATTGTTAATCTTAAATAATTTCCAAGGCTTAGGGGTGCCTGGGTGGCTCAGTCAGTTAAGCACCTGACTCTTGACGTTGGCTCAGGTCATGATCTCATTGTAGGATCAAGCCCCGGATCAGGCTCCATGCTGAGTGTGGAGGCTGCTTGGGATTCTCTCCCTCCCTCTCTCTGTCCCTCCCCTGCTCGTGCTTGCTCTCTCTCAAAATAAATAAATAAACTTAAAAAAATAATAAATATTTCCCAGGGCTTTATAAATGCTTTTATTTTGTTTTAATATACAACTATCAGATTTTTTTTTTTTTAATTTTTTTTTTCAATGTTTATTTATTTTTGGGACAGAGAGAGACAGAGCATGAACGGGGGAGGGGCAGAGAGAGAGGGAGACACAGAATCGGAAGCAGGCTCCAGGCTCTGAGCCATCAGCCCAGAGCCCGACGCGGGGCTCGAACTCACAGACCGCGAGATCGTGACCTGGCTGAAGTCGGACGCTTAACCGACTGCGCCACCCAGGCGCCCCTACAACTATCAGATTTTGAATCATCCTCTTCATATTAAACTATAGTCATTTGGTCTCAAGATTTTTTTTTTTCCTGTCTACATTCATCAGTGGCTTTAGAATTGTAGGCTTTCAGTTTTTGGAACCTTGTTTGGAGCAGACTAAACAAAGATAAACACTGTCTTTCTCTCTGCTCCCACTCCATGGATGCTCAGATAACCGAAGGCTTAGAGGACCCTAAAAATAAAATCTTTGGAGCTCTCTCTTGAGCATGAGCCAGAATGTTTTAACCACCACAAGACTTACTTCAGACACCGCAGAGACCACAAGAGAGAGCGAAGCTCTGACAGTCTCTCTTTTCTCAGACAAAACTCTTCCTAACCTGATGGGTTATAGCTATTTGTGCAGATCAATAGCTCAGGAGCTTTCCACGAGTTAAAAAGGGTGGTGAACCAACCCAAGTCACCACCCCCTAATGCATAGATTGAATGTAGGTTCCTCGCTCCCTGAATAAAGGAATAAAGGAGAGAAATCCAGTAATATTTCTACCTTGAACAAGGTGTGTCAGAAGTTATCAGTTAACAGTTGAACACCGCGCAAGTCTCTTTGTAGACCCACAAAGCATACGCAGACCTGAGAAGCAGCTTTGTGCTTCAGCTGTGGGTAACTGAGCCTCAGCCTCCTCCCTGAAACAGCAGAAATCGGCTCTACAACTTAGCGCGTGGGGTGATGGCCAGGCACCTCTTGTTTCGGGGCCAGCAGGTTTAAAGCAGACAAGGTCAAAGTGAGGATGCCAGTCAAGGTATCTCGGGCCCAGTTTGACTCAAATGTTAGCCTGATGGTATCTGTTTAGTGGTTTTCCTCTGCTTCAAACAACTCTTAGAGAACACATACAGAAAAGGAAAGGAAAGCTGTTTTGTTCACTGTCCAGTCCTGGTCTTATTCATGTGTTACCTTTCAAAGTGGATATTATGTATTCCCATTTTGCAGATGAGAAAAGTGAATTTGAGGGGCGCCTGGGTGGCTCAGTGGGTTGAGCATCCGATTTTGGCTCCGGTCATGGGTCATGATCTCGTGGTTCATGAGTTCAAGCCCCGAGCTGGGCTTTGTGCTGAGTGCAGAGTCGGCTTGGGATTCTCCAGCTCCCTCTCTCTCTGCCCCTCCCCCGCTCACACTCTCCTTCCCTCTCAAAAATAAATAAACATTAAAAATTTTTTTAAAAAAAGAAAGAAAACTGAATTTGAGAGATAAGTTACTTTCTCAAGGAGATAGCATCTGGAGCCAGATTTTTGTATGGCCGTAAGTCGCTTGTATGATGAAATCATTATACAACATTGCCTCCCCCAAATCTACTTTATAACCTTTTTAACAACTGAAAAGAGGAATCTTAAGTGGCGGGTTTCTCAGAGTGTTTGTAGGGAATCCCAGATCTATTCAAGGGTTATCAATAATCAAACACCCTAGCAGAGCAAGATGTTTAAATATCTAAGTGAGATAACCAGGATGGGGAAGCTCTTGGAGCTGGCTTCAGATCCCAGGAATTAGTAGAGCAGCATAGGTCCACCTTCACTGAGGTCTGCCTTGCTGCCTCAAGTATGTGATACACAACCTTTGTGACAATATTGTCACTTGTCCTCCAGTGCCCTAGCTGTCCTGTGAGCTAATTAGACTCCTAGTTTAGGTATATAGTTCAAGTTCATATGACTTTATGGGTTACACAGTGATCTCATATGTATTTGATTCAACCCACTAAATATTGACCAAGCCTTGTTGGATTTCATAATACCCCGGGCATAGAGAAAGTGAATAACTCATGGTCTCTACCCCCTAGTTGCTCAATGTCTAGTAGTAAAGACATATAAACAACCAATTCAAAGTGAAAAATGCCCTAATACAGTGGCTTTCAAACTTATTCAACCTTGACCCACACCAAGAAATATATTTTATGTCTCATCCCAATATATTTAAATGTAACATAAATACTATCTAAGGGTCCCTAAGTTGATTTCATGACCCACTAATCCATGACTCCTAGTTGGAAAACTGTGCTCTGATGAATGTACATAAGCTATAGAACACAGAAAAGGGGGCCAGTAATGCCCAGGAGTGGGATTGGGGAGGGACAGTGGGAATTCCCCAGGCAGACAAGATGCCAGAGGTATTCCAGCCCCAGGAAGGGCATGGGAAGAACACTGCAAATGTTATAGATTACCCTAACAAGTAGGGCATGGAGGAGATTGAGTGCACAAGAGGCTAGGAGAGTGGAAAAGGAACTTTCTGTTAAACAAAGTAGATTGAACACACACATTTTATGTTTGTTCCCTTCTCAAACTCCCCTAAAATAAGAGAATAAAGAGAGCAGAAGAAAGAACACATGATTTAAAAATGACTAGATATTATTTAGACATGATTTTTTAAAAAATCTTGGAAAATGGAAAGCTAATAGAGGAGGGATCATTGGGGGCATAAGTCAATTTGGGCTGCAGGGCCCTGGAAAGGCTTGGGATGGGAAGAAACAGTTATATCTGAAGGTGAAATGGGAGACTGGGGCTGAAAACAGAAGGAGCAGTTAGATTCCCGGATTCCCTCCTCTGATCTGAGCGGCCAAATGATTGCCTCTCTTACCTCAACAGAAGGCAGGAGGTATATCCTCCTGAGAACAGACCAGAGGGACTCTGGGCTTAGGGCCATCAGATGCAGCTGACGGGGGAGAAGAGAAACCACACCCTTATTTCAGCTGGCTTCTAGAGCACTGGCAGTCAAGTTTATACTCCTCATGCTGGAAAGTGCAGCCTTCTTCTCTAGGGGAACTGACCGGCCTAAGCAAAAAGATCCACAGATACTGGCATTGGGGGGTTCCCAACAAAATGGTTTTCTCTGCCAAATCACCCTGCAGGAAAGATGCCAAGCACTGGGTCCTACTTGTGCCTGGAGAGTATTCATTTGGCTTTTAGGAGCCTCTACTCAAATAGGAAGGAGCAAACCAGGATTTGGGAAATCTCTATCATGAAAGACAGAGGCCAAAATAAAGAAAAAAATGTGGGGGGTGGGGGGCACCAGTGACAATGCAGGGAACATAAAAATATAATTAATAGAACTATTATTAGGTAGTATATATAATAATATTTTATTATGTGTGATTATATATTATATATAGTTATATGACATATTAATAATGATTAATGCAATTACCTTCAAAGAACAGATTTTTCATCTAACGCACAAGAGCAAGAAACTCTAAAAAGGGATATTCAGAAAACAAAGAAAGTTCTTCGAAATAAAAAATACAATCACAGGATAAACAATTCAGAAGAATGGTTGCAATGTAAAATTGGGAAGATATTTTAGAAAGAAGAACAAAAAAGAAAACAAAATGGAAAAATAGGAAAGCAAAGGTAAGAAAATCTCAGTCTTTTTTTCTAAAAAATTTTTAAAGGTTTATTCATTTTTGAGAGACAGAGAGCGAGCAGGGGAGGGGCAGAGAGAGAGGGAGACACAGAATCAGAAGCAGGCTGCAGGCTCTGAGCTGTCAGCACGGAGCCCGATGCGGGGCTCAAGCCCATGAACCTAGAGATCATGACCTGAGCCGAAATCGGACCCCCAACCGACTGAGCCACCCAGGCGCCCCAGACCTGAAGCTGAAAAGCCAGGTAACTTTTGTATTATTTTGAAAGGTGTGCTTCTAAACATGTATAGCTGGGAAAACTAGCATTCAAATTCACACCTTGATTCCAAGTTTAGTATTCTTTCCATATAGCCAGAGCAGTATAATTTAGATCAATAGTTCTCCACAGGGGACAATTTTGCCCTGAGGGAACATTTGTGAGGGTGGAGGGGATTCGGGGAGGGTGCTACTGGCATCCAATGGACAGAGACCAAGGATGCTGCTCTTCATTCTACAATGAACAGGATGATCCGTATCACCGCCAAGAAAGAATTATCTGGCTCAGAAGGTCAATAGTACATTTAGTCAACAGCTGAGAAGCCCTGATTTTTTTTTTTTTTTTTTACTGTTTATTTATTTGTTCTGAGAGAGAGAGATAGAGAGCCAGCAGGGGATGGGCAGAGAGAGAGGGAGACAGAGAATCCCAAGGAGGCTGTCAGCACAGAGCCCAACACAGGGCTCGAACTCACGAACCATGAGATCATTACCTGAGCTGAAATCTGATGCTTACCCAACTGAGCCACCCAGGCACCCGGAAAACCCCTGATTTAGCTGAAATGTAAAATTGGAGCTATTCTGAGCAGTTCAAATCACAGTGTCAATAATTACTAGCCGTTAGAGGTTGACAGATCAGACCAAAATGACTTCACTGATGTTTCGAGTATTTATTTTAAATAAAGGAATCATTTATTTTTACAGCAAAATGTTCAACATTTAAAAAAGTAGTTTCTGGGGGTGTCTGGGTGGCTCAGTCAGTTGAGCGGCAGACCCTTGATTTCCACTCAGGTCATGATCCTAGGGTCTTAGAATCCAGCCCTGCATCGGGCTCCTCTCTGAGGGTGGAGCCTGCTTAAGAGTCTCGCTGTCTCCTTCTTCCTTCCCCCTGATAGAAGGAGGAGGGAGGGGGATGGCCTAGATGGGTATTAAAGGAGGGCTCTTGTGATGACCACTGGGTGTTGTGGGTAAGTGATGACTCACTAAATTCTACTCCTGAAACCAATACGGTAACTAACTAGAATTTAAATACAAAAATTTTTAAAAAGCATGAATGTTAAATATATATTGTTTTACTATAGATTACCAGGATATAAAATTAATCAAATATTATTTTAAAGCATAAACTAAACATCAGTAAAAGTTAAAATATAATCATAAATAATTGAAAATAAAATTATTTGCTTTTTTTAAAAGTAATAATTTCTTAAAATACGTAAAGATTTCACCATTAAGTTTTAAGTGTATTTTTTGTGCAAATTTTCCTAGCTGCTGGAAAGGCTTTCTGGTGTTTTACTGAGTCAAGAGAATGTGAGGAGATGAAGTTGTAAATCTAACTTCAAATATAGTTCTCTGATTCCTCCTTATTAAAATAATCTCATCTCTTGTTTGAGAACTTATTTTTTTAATTAATTAATTAATTAATTTTTGAAAGAGAGAGTGTGAGTGGGGGAGGGGCAGAGAAAGAGGGAGATACAGAATCAGAAGCAGGCTCCAGGCTCTGAGCCGTCAGCACAGAGCCTGAAGTGGGGCTCGAACTCATGAATGGTGAGATCATGACCTGAGCAGGACGCTTAACCGACTAAGCCACCCAGGCACCCCGTGTGTGTCAATTATACTTTTAAAAAAAGTTCTCAGGGCACCTGGGTGGCCCAATGGGTTAAGTAAGCATCGGACTTCGGCTCAGGTCATGATCTCACAGTTTGTGAGTTCGAGCCCCGAGTCGGGCTATGTGCTACAGCTCAGAGCCTGGAGCCCACTTTGTATTCTGTGTCTCCCTCTCTCTCTGTTCCTCCCCCATGTGCACTGTGTCTCTCTTTCTCAAAAATAAATAAACATTAAAATAAATAACTAAATAAATAAGTAAATAAAAGTATAGTTGGGGCGCCTGGGTGGCTCAGTCGGTTAAGCGTCCGACTTCGGCTCAGGTCATGATCTCACGGTCTGTGAGTTCGAGCCCCGCGTCGGGCTCTGTGCTGACAGCTCAGAGCCTGGAGCCTGTTTCAGTCTGTGTCTCCCTCTCTCTCTGACCCTCCCCCGTTCATGCTCTGTCTCTCCCTGTCTCAAAAATAAATAAAATGTTAAAAAAAAAAAGTATAGTTGACACACAACATTACATTAGTTTGAGGTGTACAACATAGCGATTTGACAAGTCTATATGTTATGTATGCTCACCCTAAGTGTAACAAGGAGATCTTTTTGAACCAATGTTTTTGTTTCTCGAGGTAGATATGATCCTTTTGATCTCTGGCAAACTCACGTTTTTGTTTCAAATGGAAAGTTTCTGATTTGTATCCATCTTCTTTAATTTCATTGACTAGAGATTGAGATTCTGATGCAGAGAATCTATATTAATTTTCATGTTGTCCTGTTATTAATTCTAGTTGTTTAAAGTGTCCTTGAACTAGTAAAAGTATTTTTGTAACAGAAGTTCATTTTGTCTGTTGACATATTTTTCTCCTCCTGAAGTCTGTGGAGTGCAATAGTGCTTTTTAAACAAGTAACACTTTGTGTGTTCAAATTTTTAATTCAGCTATACCTCATTTATAAATGACCCAGAATTCAGATTTCTTTTTCTAATGTTGAAAGAATCATTTTACCTCACCTACAATTCTATGTTGGTGCTTTAAAATATGAGGATGTATGAGAAAACCAGAATACTGAAAAGCAGTGCTATAACCACAACTAGCTGTGTAACTTTGGGCAAGCCATTTACCTCATTCGGCCTCAATTTCATCATCTGTAAAGTAGGAGGTGAGGGAGTCCTACGTCAAAATGTAGGGGTGAGGAGTACATAAAAGGATACATGTAAAGCACTTAGATCTATGTGTATCATAGTATCATGTGTACTAAATAACTCAGCAAACGTATATAATTAGCTATTACTGTATTGTCCACTTCCCACGTGTTAATATGTGGTCTTCATTTATTTATTTTTAATATGTAGATAAGCCAAATCTTTTAATGAAATTTCCAGGTAAGCTTGGTGTGGTTGTTTTAAAATATGTCCCCGAATTCTTTGCTTCTTCTCCCTTCAAAAGTGTGAGCTGGACTCAGTGACCGGTTTCTAACAAATTGAATATGGTGGAGGTGATAGAGTGTGACTTTTGACACTAGGTCATAAAAAGCATTGTGGCTTCCTTCTTACTCTCTCTTGGATCACTTGCTCTGGGGAAGGTAGCTGTCATGTGAAGACACTTGAATGGCCATAGGAAGAGGTTAGTATGATAAGGAACTGAGGCCTCTTGCCAGTGAGTAACGGAGGCTTCTAGCCAACAGCTGTGTTCAGTGTGCCATTGTGGAAGCAGATCTGTCGGCCCCAGTCCAGCCGTCAGATGACTGCAGCCAGCCCTAGCTGACATCTTCATTGCAGCCCTGTGGGAGACTTTGAACCAGAACCACCCAACTAAGCTGCTCCCAGATCCCGATCCTCAGAAATAGTGTGAGATAATGTTGTTTTAGGTTGCTAAGTTTTGGAGTAACTTGTTATGCAGAAATAGATAATCAATACACTTGGTATTGACACTTCTTGTTGATGTATAACTAATACATACAGAAATGTATATAGGTGATTGGATTTTCACAAGTTCAACACTTCCGTATAACCAGCACCCAGATCAAGAAATGAGATATCACCACCCTTAAGAAGATTCCTCCAAATGCTGCTCCCCCACCCCAAGGGTAGCCACTATCTTGACTTCTAACAATATAAATGTACTTTGTATAAATGGAATCATATGTATTTTTTGTGTCTAGTTTCTTTTATTCAATATTTTGTTTGAGATTCATGCATATTTTTGTTCTTACACTTTGTTCATTCTATTTAGTTGTCTAAATATACAACATTTATCTACTGAATAACAAACTTCCATATGTCGTATTTATCATACGTATTTCTTCCCAACATTGTGCCACGTTTGCTTTATCATTATGTCCATCTGTCCCTCTCTCTCCCTTCCTCCCTCTCTCTACACACACACACACCATACATTCACATACTCATTTATTTATTTACTTTTCCAAATCATTTGATATACTTTGCAGAGAACATGACCCTTCATCTCTGAAATCTTCAGGATGTATATCCTAAAATAAGGATATCCTCTTATAGAAACAAAGTGAAATTCAGGAAGTTTGATCTTGATACAATCTTTTATGTAATATACAATCCATATTCAAATTTTACCGGTTGTCCCAATAATGACCTTTATAGGAACTTTTTTTCTCCCACCCAGATCCAAGATCATCCCTTGAATTTACTGTCATTTCTCTTTGGTCTCCTTTTCTTTTTTAATATTTTTTTCTTAAGTTTATTTATGTTTGAGAGAGACAGAGACAGCATGAGCAGTGGAGGAGTAGAGAGAGAGGGAGAGAGAATCCTAAGTAGGTTCTGCACTAGCCAGCACGGAGCCCGATGCAGGGCTTGAACTCACTGAACTCTGAGATTATGACCTGAGCCGAAACCAAGAGTCAGACACTTAAACGACTGAGCCACCCAGGCACCCCACTTTGGTCTCCTTTTCAATCTTGAATAGTTCCTCAGATTTTCTTTATCTTTTATGAAACAGACATTTTGAAGGGGAGTCCACTCACTTTTCATACTTAAAAAGACAATGAGATTTCTTTTAACCTTATTCCATTTCTGCAGAGTCACATTTTTTTTCAAACATGCACTAATACATATAACTGGATTTTTGATGAAAATATTTAGCTGAGGGGCGCCTGGGTGGCTCAGTCAGTTGAGCGTCTGACTTCAGCTCAGGTCATTATCTCATGGCTCATGGGTTCAAGCCCCACATTGGGCTCTGGGCTGACAGCTCAGCGCCTGGAGTCTGCTTCAGATTCTGTGTCTCCCTCTCTCTCTGCCCCTACCCTGCCCTGTGTCTCTCTCCCTCAAATATAAACATTTAAAAAATTTTTAAAAAGATTTTAAAAGGAAAATATTTAGCTGAGTCTAAATAGTTTGGTCAAAACTGTTTTGGAAACATGATACTTTGATACAATCACGAAGATCAAGCTGGTTGGGCACTCTTACTTTAAACTCAGAAAAGCTTTTAGCTCCAAAACCAACAAATACGAAATTCCAAATCTAGATCATTTTCACTGCCTTTAGCCTAGTAGAGGAACAAAGAGCTCACAAGTCTATGTGCGGGTTATGTTAGCTTAGCTACCATCCACTCTAAAACAATAACAAACAAAGGCAAGATATTTACTGTCAATAGGTATGTACCACACAAAAATCTATTTACATTGGCTGCTTCAAAAGTTCAAACACTGGTTTAGTATAGTTTGACATATGTTTACTGAACATCTACTATGTGCCAGGCACTGTGTTAGGCTCTGGGAATATTCAGATGATTAAAACATAGTCCCTGCCTTCCAGAATAAGCAGTATAGTGGAGGTTATACATACACACATATACCTGTATCTCCCCCCCCCATATCATACTTGTATAGAGAGAATGAAGATTCCACGTGATACATGGAAAAACAGAAGGACACTGAGGGAACACCAGGAGAGCAGATCTGACGTGGGGGGCAAGGGATGTGAGACATCAAGGGAGTCTTTGTAGATGGAGAGTGCCCTAAAGTACATGTTCAAAGACAAGTGAAGTGTTTGCCAAACAGAAGGATGGGGTGTGTGTTTGTGTGCAAAGCAAGGGTGGGGGAGGACAAGCTTTGTGGGGTTTGGTGCTGTAATGTAAAAAGCAAGACAGGGCACTCCCAGTGTTGGCTCACTGAAATAAATTCCCCTCTAGTTTCACCACCAAAAAAAAAAAAAAAAAAAAAAAAAAAAAAAAAAAAAGGCAAGACAGGGCAGGGACAGATCTCAGAGGCTTTTAAGCCCTATCAGGGAGCTTGAATGAAAGTTTGTAGGAGAGCCTTTGATCAATATTAAATGGCAGAAAGGCTTACCAAATTTGCATTTTAAAATAATCTAGCTCGGGGCGCCTGGGTGGCGCAGTCGGTTGGGCGTCCAACTTCAGCCAGGTCACGATCTCGTGGTCTGTGAGTTCGAGCCCCGCGTTGGGCTCTGGGCTGATGGCTCAGAGCCTGGAGCCTGTTTCCGATTCTGTGTCTCCCTCTCTCTCTGCCCTTCCCCCGTTCATGCTCTGTCTCTCTCTGTCCCAAAAATAAATAAAAACGTTGAAAAAAAATTTTAAATAATCTAGCCATATTTCGGGGCACGGATTTCAGTGGGGGACAGGAGTGTGGGCAGGGAAACTGTCACAGTGTGCCAGATGAGTGATGAGAGAGATGTGGATCAGGGCGGTGATAAAAGTGACAGAATCAAGAAGTAATTAGGACATCAAAATAGCAACTGGTGACTGGGTGTGGGATGAGGCGGATAGTAGGGCTTCATGGTTGGTGATGGCAGCAAGCAGGATGGAAAATATAGAAAAAGCCCATCTATTTAGGGGAGGTGGGGGTGGAGGGCAGAGCGGAAAGAGGGTGTGTTGAGTTGTCAGTATGCTGAGCAGTAAGTACCTAAGAGAGGTTCAGGTGGAGATGCCTCGTTGGAAGTTCTGGGCAAGGAGTCGCGTTAAGATGCAGAAGTCATCAGCACGTGAGTAGAAACTAAATGGGTAAACGTGAAATTGCCCTGGCAGTGGGAAGAAAGATGAACCAGTGACAGACTTGACGATCACCAACATTTAAGGGAGCAGGAAGGAGTCCAAGGAAACTTCAGTCAGACGTTAAAAGAAAAGCAACATGGTGGTATATTATTGTCCTTCCACGATGGAATGGACAGTTCTTGATCTGTTAATCCTTGATCTCTGTACTTTTAAAGATCATTTAAATCTACTCCATTTTGCAATATCCTTTGACCAGAAAAACAAATTCTGCCAAGCACTATTATTGATCAAATTCTTGTCAAAGATTTAATTTCTGCCCTCTGAAGTCCTACAGATAACCCTTCAAAGTTTGAAGGCAGCTAATGTGACTCAGCTCAGCTCTCTCTTTTCTTGGGACAACATTCTCTGTTCCCTCACCGGTTCCCCAGATGACGATTTTCAGCCTTCATCTCTGGTGATCCTCTACTGGGCACACTGCACTGTGTCAGCTTGTCTATGAGCGTAGGAAGCCATCCCCTGTCAGTATTCTAACTTGTGCACAGCACACTACAGGTATTATCTTCCTTGCTTGGGAAACTCTATTTCTAGCAATGCAGCCTAAAATTAAGTTTATGACCAGACACCTTACACTGTCAGCTGTTTGAATGTATAGTTGACTGAAGAGCACTGCCCTTCCTCCAACATAAATGTAATCGACTCTTGTTGCCCCAGCCTGTACTACTACTGGTGATTTTTGTTTAGCCTAAATTGTAGGTTTCACATCTCTGCCCGTTTTTCTTTCACTCATAGGAAAAGCTTTCTTCTTGTCCCTTTCATCATGGGCAGGAAATAGCCAGGACACCTGATAATGAAAAAAATTGTAGACAAACATGTAGCAACCATCAGACCAAGGTGAATGTCAAGAATTGACCCTCGTGAACTTCAAATCTATGGCGAATGTTTTGATCCAAGGCTTTTGGCTCTATCTTCAGACTGTAAGTGTAAGAAGGAAATGGGGGTGTCTGGGTGGCTCAGTCAGTTAAGCATCTGACTCTTAATTTCAGCTCAGATCATGATCCCGGGGTCATGGGACCAAGCCCTGCATCCGGCTCAGCACTGGACACGGTGCCTGCTTGAGATTCTCTTTCCCTTCTCTGCCCCTCCCTCCTCTCAAAATAAGTAAACATAAAATTCAGTTAAAAAAAAAAAATGGATTCAAGGTGACGCATATGGCAGCTATTGTCTTTCTGATCGGTTAATTCTATTTTTCTTGAATCTCCCGTTTGTTGATTAGAACTCTATTTTTTCCCTTCTGAGACCGCCAGGTGATTAGAAGTGCATGGTCCTTTGGAGGCAGAGGACAGGGCCTCAATCAACCCTAACGGATGGTCTCTCAGGAAAAGATGAAATAAATGGAGGAAAATATTCTCACGTGCTTAGGAGAGACATGGCATGTGAGTCAACCCCCCAAAATCAGGCAGCCTTGAAGTACGGTATGCTTCCAGCTGAAGGCAGAGAATGTGAACTCCTCAAAGAGGCCATCTGCTCAGCTCAGGGCTTTCTCTAATGTTGTTCTTCCCCCTAAAGTTTAGAGCAAGGATTCCGGAGTCCACACTACGAAGCTATTAGATTGGTTCTCTATAGTTCCTACATCCTCCAACACCTCCCCATTTGTGCCCTTTTAATGAACAGGGGCTTCCTGTTCCAGGGCGGTTGCTGGAGCCAAACTGCTAAGTTTGGATCCGGACTCCATCATTTACTAGGACTGTGGTCTTCAGGAAAGTTAGCCCACCTGTAAAATGGAGTTGCTACGTGTCTCAGGATTAGGAGGGGAAACAATGAGTTAATAAATATAATAAACCGCTTGGAAGAGTGCCACACACATATTCTGCTTTTGATTCGTACTATTTCTTCAGTGTTCCTTGGACTCAAAGCAGTTTTGATATGGGTATAGGTCTTGTTTGGGTCCCCAGTATAAACAAGTCATGGTTGAGTGAGCTAGTTGTGAATATGCGGACGGGACAGGACTTGTGGGGACACTGAGGTTGTAGGCAACATGGCAGAAAACGATCGTTCTGGTCCTTGATTTGTACTGACTAGGAAGACGAGGCAGTTTCCTCCTGCGTACACTTTATTCACACATGCTAAATCTCACTGTACAGATCACTCTGTCAGGGAAGATGACTAAGGGCAAGTTAGGGCTGTTGGGGTAATCCTTGCTTCTGGCCTTGTTTTGCACCAAGGTAAATAAATAGCCAGGAACAAGTCTGAGGGCACAAGGGTGAGGGGTGAGGGGTGAGGAAGGAACAGAGCAGTGTGGGAGGCAGCTCACAGCGAGGCAGGCAGGCAGCAGCAGTTCTAGCCAATCAACACTTTATTTTTCCACTCAACACCTGCACAGATGTTACTGTCCACTTCCTGACCCTAGTAGGGGGTCCCACCACACCGGGACCATTCACGGCCCAGAGAGCGGTCGCCTTATTCCTTCCTAGAGTAAGAGGACCCTTCATCCCAACAAAACGGAGCTCCTGCTCACTAATGCAGTGCTGGTGCACATGCTGTGGGATTCCCGCTCTCCTCCCTCATCACGAAAGGCTGGGATGATCTAGGGCAAGGGCGCGGTGCAGGTTATGTGGGCTATAGTGACGTTAAGTGCATAACCACCGGCCTGACCCACCACCCCAGGTTTAGTCTGTACCACCCAGACAGGAGCCTCCCTAAAGCTTAGCCACCACCTGCTGGGAAGGAGACGGCAAAGAGCGGGGATGGAGCTGCTAAGGACAGGACACAGGCAGGATATAAAGCAGAGAGGAACACGGGACAGGAAAGACAAATGGTCAAGTGCCCAAACTAAACAACCAGTGGGACACGAGGACAGAGCAGCACAGGTCCCTGAGGATAGGAGGAAAAAGAAAGGGAACGACCACCAGGGCTGGAGGCATAGTGGAATGAGAGTAGAGATGAGGCAGGGAGGCAAGTGCAGGCTGTGGGAAGGACTTCCCTAGCCCTGTTCACATCCACTAACCCAAGTGTAAAATTATTTACAAACTTAAAACCAATCCCAGGCACGGGCACTGTTCCAGGCCTGGGACAGCAGGCAGGCAGGCAGGCAGGCTGAGGGTGGACTGGCTACCGTCTGACAGCCAGCTTCCCCATGTACGACCCCTCCCTAGAGTAGGGAAAAGAGGAAACGGTGACGCCCCTGGCCAGGAAACCCTACTGTGCCTGCAACTCCTTCCCCTGTGGCTCATGGCTCTGCCACGGCCTGAGCCTCTTGGTCTGACTGTACCAGAGAGAGGGTGTTGGGCCCTAGGGATGGAGGGGGTGGAGCATCAGGGAGCTCTGAGGGTGTCTCTGGCCCCAACCCCAGCTCAGCATTCAGCTGTTCCAGCTCCCCCTGATCCAGCAATTCGAAGTCCTCAGTGGTAAGCGCCTCTTCTTCCTCAGGGACAGACAGGGCCTGGGGCAAGTCCTGGGGAGGAGGTGGGAGCACTGAGGGGGAGGGGACCGGGTCGCTTTCGGCCAGGCAAAGTAGGGGTGACAGGGTGTTCGGTGGAGTGGGGAGGTCACCACTCACTGCCTCCGGGCTCAGTGTCTCCGCTGGTCCTCCAGGGGAGAGCTTCCCTCCATGTGTGGGAGAGCCTGCCCCGTTGAAGTGCGTGTTCACAAAGTGAAGAGGGGACGAGAGCCGAAGCAAGGTTTCCTTGGCTACCACATCTTCCTCCTCTTCTTCTGAGTCCAGGTCTTGCCTTGAGAGGGCCTGAGGAGGGCCCAGCAGGTCTTCAGGAGGGACTGGCTCCGTCTCCTCTCCCTCCCCCAGCTCCCGGCTCAGGGCTTCCTCTGGCTCACTTGGCAGGCTCTGCTGGTCCAAATCTATGCAGAAAACAAAGAGTCAGGAATGGGTGGATGGGCCTGCTCTTCTGAACTCTCACAACAGGCAGTCAATTCAAGGATGAGAACTCAGGACATGGAATACTGGACCAGGCCTTAGGCGTTAAGGTCTTTCAGAGCTTGAAGTCGAATTATAGGATCAGTTCTCAGAAAAAACATTTCTGGGGGTGATAGAGAACATGGCCAGCATCCACAACAGGGAACAGGAAGACTGGGAGGACAAAGGGCTTCTCATACCCTCTGAGACATCAGTTAGCTGTGGAGTTGTGGCCCGGGATACAGAGAAGCCACCACTCTCCAAGATAGAAGCCTCCTCGTCTGACAGCTCTGAGTCTGTTATGGCCAAGGCCAATGCGGTTTTCTTCACATCCACCTGCAGGAGAACCCAGATAACAGAACAGATGAGAAAATAAGAGAACCGATTTTTCAAAAGCACCCCCGCCCACTGCCTCCCACCCTCTTGAGAAGTAGCTGCTCTGAAGCAGATTCTCCTCCAGCCTCTACTTGGCATCCCATCTCCCTTGGACCTCACCACCGGGGAGAAGCCAGCCAGTTCTGCTTCGCTTTCACTCTCTGTCTCCGCCAGTGGCTCATCACCTCCAGGGGGTGCATTCTTCCCCTGCCGCTCTAGAGAAATAACAGCAGGGCAGTGACCAAGCAGAGACGGTGGTGGGGGACAAACGTGGTCAAGAGACTAGAGAGTATCTAAGTTCCAGGGCACTTCATGAGCCATAAACCGATGCCTTCCCCCACACCCCCCTCCTGGGCATGGGAGCCCCTTACTCTTCTTGTCGTGTTTGTGATGCAAGGCATCAGCTTCTGCCTTCATGCTGTAGTCCAGCTGCATGAGCAGGGGCTCGAGGCGAGTATACATCCTCTGGATCAGTTCATGATAAACCACCAGGGGCCACAACAGGATGCTCAGCACTGGAGGTTAGAGAGTCCACTCAGGGCTTCCTATGCCTATTTCCTGAGGGCCCTCACGCAACTGGTCCCTAAACAGAAATTGCTGAAGGCTTTCTGGAGGCTGGACAAACCTTCTCCCTCCACATCTACCACTCTCCTGCCCAGATGACTCTTCCACCATCACTAACACTCCAGCATCCCCTGGAGATCTCCGTAAACAGATCATCAAAAAAAAAAAAAAAAAAAAAAAAGAGAGTGCACCATCCTCCCTCCCTTAGGGCTAGCCAGTCCCTTTGACCCAGTCAAGGAAAGAGAAGGAACCAGCTTTGGGAAAGGCAGGGGTTAAAGTCTACTCACAGACAATGTAAGAAATCATAATCCCCGGAACATAGTGTCCCAGCACAGCCAGTACAGCACAGCCAGAACAAACTCGAGCACAGAACTGCAGAGAAGAGAACAGGGTCTGAGAGGTATATGCCCCACTCATCTGGGCAAGAAATTGCTGTTCAGCTGGTGGAAGGAGGGGTATGCCTTCTGGGGATGCAGTGATCTAATCTAGTCTAGTCAAGAGAATGCCCAAGACAACCAATTCACTAAGCTTACAATAGGCATCATCAAACGCCTACAACTCAGACTGATATCCCTTAACAAGAAACAGTATCAAAACATCACAAACTTACTCTCTGAAATGAGACTACTCCTATACCAGGCTACTCGCTGCATGTGTTGCCTCAAAAAGGCACCCAACCCTCTTCCTTCAGTGTCCAACCAGGGATTTCATGTTACTTCTCCCCATTCTCCTACCTCTATTTCCCCACAGTGCGGGAAACTGTTATATGACATGAAAGAGGTTACCTGAGCTGGATTCTGCCTCTTGTACTGCAGCAGCTCCTGCAGGTGAATCTGGAAGGTGAGCCAGCTCTCAGCCAGGTATCTGCACAACTCGGGCACACTCAGCAGGTGCGGCCGGGCGCCTGACCCCGCACCCTCACTGGGGAGACATGACATGACCCCTGGAGGCCTCAGACACCAGCTTCCTAGGCACTCAAATCCCTCTGAGAACGCCAATGAGATCTTCAGTCTAAAAAACTGGACAACCCCACCTCCCAAAAGGAGGCTGTCCTCATCTTGGGAAGCAAAGCCCAGAGTTCCCAACCCTCTGCCCCCAAAGCATCAGGCACCCAAACACTTAAATAGGAACCCAGGACCGAACTTGTTGCCAGTCCATTTGCTATGCTGGGGTCTCTGCAGACCCTGCAGTGTCGCCCTGCCCTGTGGGGACACTGGCACCAAAGCAAAACAGGGTTTGGGCATTTGTCTTCAAGAGCTGGCCTGCACTTACCTGTCAGAGTGGGGCTCCTCTGGGGATGATGCTATAGAGAGAGGTGGGAAACAAGTTATGGAGTGGTAGGGCTCTGGGAGACACTTCCCAGGGCAGAAACAGTTGCCCCTCCTCTGCATTCCCAGAGCACCTTCAGACACCAATCATAGGAAAAGTTACATTGTCATAATTGTTTCTATTTACACAACTGTCTCCCTCTTTACTCACTTTCTTTTAAAGATTTCTTTATTATTTCTAAGTAACCTCTACACTCAACCTGAAGCTTGAACTTACAACCCCGATATCAAGAATGCTCTGAGCCAGCCAGGTACCCCACACTTTAATTTTTTTTTTAATTAATTAATTTATCTTGAGAGAGAGAGCACACAAGATGCGTGCATAGGGGAGGGGCAGCAAAAGAGAGGGAGAGAGAGAGAGTCTCACGTAGCCTGACTTGGGGCTCGATCTCACTGCCCTCGGGATCATGACCCGAGCAGAAATCAAAAGAGTCAGACACTTAGCTGACTGAGACCCCCCAGGTGCCCCTAAACTTCACTCTTTTCAAACACACATTATTCGTGTTTACATCCCAAGTAGCTCACACACAGGTGACATCTAATTGCTCCAAAATACCCATTCAGTAAATACAGGCATAACAACAACAAAAACAGAACCTAATATTCCCATGATTCCTGTGCTATCTGAGCCTCTACCACGAGCACAGAACAGGTATTAATTCATTTAGTCTTCAGTTGCTTACCGACTAAATTCTATCATTCTTGTTTTATAGAAGAGAAAACCGAGGGAAATAGAAATTGAGTGGCTCTTACAAGGTCACACGCACAGCAAACTGGCAGAGCAAGCAATGGAACCCAGGCAATGTGGCTGTAGAGTCTGCACTCTTAACTACTACGCTCACAGTAACACTAATTTTAAGGTGGTGCCTGGGACCCGGGGGCCTGCTGTACATTTGCCCTCACCATTCAACCCACCCAGCGGGCTCAGGCACAAAGCAAGTGCACAACGGGGCTTACTGAATGAATACTCACCTGCGATGTCAGGGAAGAAGCGAGGCTGCCAGAGATCCAGCAGAAAATAGGCCAAAAGTGAGACGCTGAGTAGGAAGAAGGGCCGGAGGGACGACGAAGAGAGCAACCTTAGGGAGAGACAGGCACCTCAGCGATGAGTGGGTGAGAGGCCCCCGCATCCAACGCGAAAGGCGGAAAAGCGCCCACTGATGGGGGAACCGGAACCTCCAGGCCTACCATGAGACCCGAGACAGAGGTATGGGACAACCCCGACCGACAACAGACGGGGGAAGGGGGTCACTCCCCCGAGGCAAGTGTCAACCCCAGGAACAGGAAAGGTGCTCCCGGCCCCTCCCGCCCCCGCCCGCCCGCGCAGCCCGGCCCCGCCCCCTCCTCCGTGGCCGTTACCAGAAGAGGCCGTTGAGTGCGGCCGCCGTGACCAGGCTGTGCAGCGGTTTCTCCCACACCAGCAGCCGCTGCGCTGCCGCCAGCACTGCCTCCCAGCCGCGGAGCCGCAGCCACAGCGTCGTGGCCAGGCGTCCCACCGCCTCGGCCGTGGCCGCCTCCTCCTCCGCCTCGCCGGTGGCCTCCCCCATGCCTAGGCTCAGACCCAGGCCCAGGCCGAGGCTCAGGCCTGCCCCCGGGCCCCCACCCGCGCCGGTGTTACCACCGCCGCCGCCGCCGCTCGCCATAGCCCCGTCGCAGCCGCCGCCCGAGCCCGCGAGGAGCCAGGGCTGCGCGGCCGCCGCCGGGGGCGCGTCAGGCGGAAGGGGGCGCACGCCGCGGAGAGCGCAGCCGAGGCCGCCCAGGGGCCGTCACGTGACGGGGGAAAGACGAGCCGTCACGTGACGCACCCTAACCGCCGGGATAGGGCGGCCCGCGCCTGCGCACAGGCGGCTGCCAGCGCTCCTATGCTGCGCAGGTTCGTATTGTGGTTGCTGGAGTCGTGATCTCGGGTCGTGACTGTGCGCTGTCCGGCTCCACGGGACCGAAGGACTGTGTATCCGTGTCTTCGCACTCCAGCCGTCTTCCTCTGCCTATGTAGGCAGGGCGGCTAGGGAGTCCCGTGCTGGCCCGGTTTTCCCGGTGTGTTGCGGGCCGAAGGGGCAGGAAGTGGGCTGCCAAATGCCCAGTGTCCGGAGTAGGATCTGCTTCAGCACGGGAAGGGCGGCGGCTGTCCCATTAGTCAGTCCTTGACTTACTGGTCCTCCCAGTTCCCTCCTCTCGGCGGATAAACAAACACCAGCGCGTGACTCGACTGACTCGAAAACAGCTTCACCTACTCAGTAAAGTTGTTTCCTCCCCAAACGTAAACTTTACTGCCGGCACGTATCGGAGCTTTTTCCATTCCCTTGCTCAAACGGGAGATTGGGGTCGCGGGTTTAAAAATAGAATCCTGTTTAGCTGTTGTTGACTCTTGGGGGGGGGGGCATTAATTCCATTTACTGAGGCTTACAGCGTACTAGGCGCTTTGTATTTCTTTGTGACCATTTAGTTTCTGCAGTGACCCCACAAAATACGTAATTAGGTTTAGAGTTCAAGCTACCGAAAGTAAGGTAAACAGCAAAAAGTAAGTTTCCCTGCCACGTTTCCACAGTGTACCCACTGTTGTTTCTTCTGTGTTTTTTCCGGCGCATTTTATACATGTATATTGTTCAATGTGCGTATCTTTTAAAAACATATTTGGGAGCGACTCGTCCTGCATCTTTGTTCTACTCATATTAACATCCACATTGATACGAAAAGGTCAGCCGGGCTCGTTCATCTTCAGTGTGGCGTGGTCCCCCGGGAATTGTCCCCATTACCCACCCAGGCAAGGGCACGCTGGGGCTTAGTTCTGGGACTCGCCCGGGCTCAGGGCGACCAGGTTTGCGAGCTTGGCTCCTCCGTGGCGGTCGGGGCTGGCGGCTGGGCCCCGCGGGCGGCAGGAAGTGCCGCGCGCTGACTCGCCGGCGACACCCCCGCGGCTACTAAACGCGGGACAGAGGCACAACACGCGCTTCGCAGCCGAGTCTCCTCTCCACTGGGTGAGGTGAGCGCCCTGGCCTCCGAGGCCCACACCCGGAGCCCGGATCGCGGAGCCCGGAGCCCGGAGCCCCGAGCCCCGCCCGGGGCGGAACAGGAAGAGGCGCCCGCCAACCCGGCCCCGCCTGCTGCCGCCGGCGCGAGGACTGGGGGCTGCGCTGGCGAAGGCGGCCGTCCGCGCGGGGGAGGACGGCGCTCAGGCGAGGGCTCCGCGGCTCCCTTACCATTCGTTCCCTTCCACTTTCTCAGGGCGGCAGGTGGCGGCGCGATGGACTTGGCCGGGCTCCTGCTGGACGAAGAAGGCACCTTCTCCCTCACGGGCTTCCAGGACTTCTCGGTGAGAGCGCGGCCCGCCCCCTCCCTGGCCTTCCTGTGCTTGAGCTCGGGATCCCCGGCGCTCCCCTCGCGGCCCGGGCGGCGCCGCGAACTCGCCTGACGGCTTGGTGCGGAAGCCGGGCGGCAGCCACTCGAGCTTTAACTACTCGAGGCCCCGGCTCCTTGGGCCCTGAGGGAGAGTCGCGGGGTAGGGGACTGGAGGTAGGGGTGGCCGCCGGGGACCTTCTCCGAGAACCTCTGCTGGAGAGTAGTCAGTGGTGGAGGATATCTCCCCGCCTCGCCCCCACGCTCAGTGTAGATAAACTACCATTGGCAAATAATCTAGAGAACGGGGCTGGGTGGGGCATGGGTCCCACCAACAGTGAGGTGAACCCGCCGCCCCGCACCCCATTCCCAGCCTGGAGCCAGGATCTCCATCGTAGCCTTCCCTGCCTTTCACCCTCCACCACCTGCCATTTCAGTTCCTCCCTGGACACCAGAAGCTCAGCGCTCGGATCCGAAGGAGACTCTACTATGGCTGGGACTGGGAAGCTGACTGCAGCTTGGAGGAACTCTCCAGCCCCGTGGCAGGTTAGTGTTTTGTACCTGGGCAAGTAAGAAGCATGAAAATGGGGTTGTCAGCAGTCACCAAAATAACTCGGTGTACCCCATGAGCTACACCGTCTTTTCATAGCTAACTTATCCGTGTCTGGTGTAAGGACTGGGTTTCCATTCCACATTTTTTTAGCCTGAGTGAGTAAAAAAACATTGCTATCTTACAAATCTGTGCCACTCTTTTTTTTTTTAATTATTTATTTTGAGAGGGTGTGTTAGAGTGCGTGTGTGTAGGGCGGGGGGTAAGACAGCAACAGAGAGAGAGAGAGAGAGAGAGGGAGAGGGGGAGAGGGAGAGAGAGAGAGAGAGAGAGAGAGAGAGAATTCCAAGCAGGCTCCTCACTGTCAGCTCAAAATCTGACAGGGGGCTCGACCTCACTAACTGTGAGATCATGAGCCTGAGCTAAACTCGAGTCTGGATGCTTAACTGAGCCACCTAGGTGCCCCCACTGTTGATTTGTATACGAGAAACACATCATATGTATCCCAAATTCGCAAGGCACGTTTATTTTCTCAAATGAGCAAGGTGAAAGACAAATCTAGATGATTTCGGGTGACAGGAAAATAAGCCTTCCTGTTGGAAGGAGCTGAAATCCAAATGTAGAATGGTTTTCTTTTTGTCTCAACGTGGGAGAATTTGATACATTTTGTTACTGTGGTTCTGTCCCCAAGGCTTCAGATAATACAGATCTGGGTCTTCTGCTGATAGCACTGGGGATGGGGGTGTGTGGGGGAGTTGGGGGTGGTGGTGGCAAGGAGGAGTTGTTTGCTTACTCTGCCTTCCCTTTGCCTTCTGTAGACATTGCTGTGGAACTGCTCCAGAAGGCAGCCCCCAGCCCTATTCGCCGGCTCCAGAAGAAATACGTAGCTCATGTGTCCCGGTGAGCTTGGAATTGAGGGGGATAGGGTGGTAGTATTTGGGCCCTAGAGAAAGGGGAAAATGGTTGTCTCTAAAGAGAAGGTATAAAGACACAGGGATGAGCATCATAAGAGTTACAAGTGTTGAAAGACCCTTGTGGTTAATTACTGATCCTTCCTGCCCCTCAGGGAGGCGTGCATCTCCCCGTGTGCTATGATGCTTGCTCTGGTGTACATTGAACGGCTCCGCCATCGAAACCCAGACTACCTACAGCACGTGTCGTCCTCTGACTTGTTCCTGATCTCCATGGTAAGACGCCCCCTCCCCTTCTGGGTCCTGGTGACCCAGGAGCCGGGTGTGAGCGCTTCTGATACCACCTCTGGCTGCCCTGCAGATGGTGGCCAGTAAGTACCTCTATGATGAAGGGGAGGAGGAGGAGGTCTTCAATGATGAATGGGGAGCTGCAGGGGGTGTGGCCGTGCCCACTCTCAATGCCCTGGAGAGGGGCTTCCTGAATGCCATGGTGAGTAGCTGTTCTATTTCTCACTTTGTTTCTTTGACCGCTCCTCATGTTCCCTTCATCCTTTGCTTTTCTCAGTCAGCGTTCTGTAGTTTCTTTGTTTCTTTTTGTCTCTTCTCCTTGTGTCTTTCCTTATTAGTGTCTTCCCTTCCCAGCTTTTCTGGACCAACCACAGCCTTTGGAGGTTCTTGGCATGGTGAGGCCAGAAATGGAACCCCCCCCCACTCCCGGCCCCACACCATTCCCTAATTCCTTCAGGCCCAACATGTTACACTCTGAGTCAGAGCTTATCTCCCTGGGTTCTGATTATTTGCTTCCAGAGTTTCTCTGCCTCATGACTGTGAGCTCCCTATGAGTGTGGACCGTTCTTAGGATTATTTTCTTTCTTTGCCCTTAACTGAGGGTATAATGTGAAACCAGATAATGTGGTATCAAATGAGTTAATATATAAAAGCTCCTGGAACAGTATCTGGCACGTAGTAAGTGCCAAGAAAAGCATCTGCCGTAGTGGCGGTTGTAGCTGCTGCCGTGGTCTTGGTTGGTTATTAAATGGCTGTGGCTCCTATCTGAACTTGGTCTGGTGCCCTTCTCTTCTTACCCATAGGATTGGCGTCTTTACACTGACCCTCGGGAGATCTTTGAGGTGCTGAGCTGGCTGGAGAGCTGGTAGGTTCTAGGAGTTGGGAAGAGGGGCTTATGGAATTTGGGGGCTTAGATCTAAACCGTTAGGGTTAGGGTGTAACTGGGGGGAGGGAGGAGACAACAAGGCGAATCTCCCAAGGTAATCGCTCCTAAACCTATCTGCCCTCTTTGTAATCTTCTTTGGAAGGGTGATAGAACCTTATTTAAAACACAGATCTTAGGCTCGCTCTCCGTTTCTGGACCAACAGGTAGTTTAGGAACCTGTGTGTATAACAGGTTCCCCAGTGTGGGTCCCCAGGGGAGTGAGGGTGCCACTGGGCCAGTAGCAGGAGTATCGAAGGTGTCCTCTGTCTCTCTCCCCTTCCAACAGTGTGGCTGAGCAGCAGGGACGGCGGCGGGGCTGGTACACCTACACAGACCTGTGTGTGCTGCTGGAGCAGCCGGCCTGGCAGTTGGCCCTGGGCTCCCTCTGCCAGCGGCTGGCAAAGGTGAGGAGGATTGGGAAAGATAGGGGCCTTAACTGGGCTGGTGTGTAAGGTGGGGTGAGCAAATGCTGAAAGTCTCAGGAAATGGGGTTTGAGAGTAGATGGCGACAGAGAGCTCTGACTTGAGCACAAGTTTCCAGACAAGGGATGGATGTGTTGAAGGCAGTCAGAAGCAGGTTTTGGGGGAAGGGTATTTGGGCACTGACTTTTCTTATCTTCGCTCCCGCAGCTGTCTTGCCTGTTAGCTATGGCATATGTGAGCAGTGTGGCCTTGGCTGTGGCGTCACTGGCTGTAATTCACCAGTCCTTGGGGCTGCCCTGCAGCCCCTCGCCCGGCCCCCCGGACCTTGGACTGGCCTCCAGGTGCCTCTTGGAACCCTGCATACCTTCTCCCGTGCCACAGTGCCTGCCATGTCCTGTTAACGTCTCCAGCTGCCTGGATGGTGACACAGGGCTGCGTTCACTCTGGGGCAGTCTTCTGGCTTCACTGACTCCTCCACCATTGCCTCCCCCAGACCCTCCTGCCCCTCCCACTCTTTTCCATAACTGTCCCCTTTGCCAGAAGCTCCAGAGAGACTCCCCAAGCTGCCACGCCTGCCACCACTCCAACCATACTGTCTCCACTGGGTCTCCCAGCCCTGGGTACCACTCCCGTGGCCTGGCTCCACCCTGGCTCTGGAGTCCAATGCCCCCCCTGCTCCCCCCACCCCAGCAGTGTTCCCTTTTCAGTGTCATGGAGCTAGCCCGTCTCAAGTCTTTCATTTTCCCGGGCTAGGCAGGCATTCAACAAATGCATTAAGAGGATTTGGGAATCCCTGAGAACCTAGAGGGGGAAAGCTTGATTTAGATCCTCTCTACCTCTCTGGGTCCTTGGCTGGTCCCCGTCCTCCTAGGTAATGGAGCTTAAGGGGTTGTGGGGTAGAAGGACTGAAGGTCACTCACTCTCCTAGACCTCAGTGGCTGGCTGCTTGGCCAGAGCAGTGATGGTACCAGGGAAAGCTCCAGCTTGGTGACCAGGGCCACATCACAGCCAGACAGAGGAGAAGCCCCTGTCTCTCCACCTCCCTGGGTTCTAGACTTTTGCTTTTGAGTTCCCTATGATGGAAGGGGAAAAGTGGGGTGAGGGAGGGAGGAAATGTTGATTGGGGGCCTGAGTGATGTCCCTGAAGCAGGAGAGCGAGGGACTGATAGGGCCAAGGTGGGATCTGCCGAGGGAAGGCGGGGTCAGGTGGGAAACCCTCTCCACACCCCATCCCTTGGGTGTAGCCTAAAGGAGCCAGGGACTGCTGCCGCCTTCAGCCCTGCCCTTTTGTCTTCCAGCCTCTTAGTACCCTGCTCCTGGGCTTCCCTCTCTTCCAGTTCTTCTCCTGGGTGTTCTCTTCACAGGCCTCTCTGGCCACTGCTTTGTATTTGGGTTTTTCACGCTTTTGTAGAACTGAGGTTTCAATAAACAGTTTCAGTTGCATGGCTGGGATTCTTTCTTCCGTGGCAGCCCTGGAAGAATTTCCTCCCCATATCTAGATTCTAAGCTTTTCTACTTCCTGAGCCCATCGTCTTGCAACTCATTTGCTCTGAGCCCCATTTTAGAACTTCCTTGTTGTTTGATGGTTACAGGATTCCATCTCAAAGTTACACTCATCCCTGCTCCCAGCACTCAGGGGCCTGTAGCACTGCTTTGACTTGGGTGCTCTGGGTCACAGATGGTGACTCTATCATGCCTGAGGTTGGCCCTGTCACAAGTGCTGGGTGGGTTCCATCCTTGTGGATCCTGAGAAGCCAGGGCGAGTGTCCTGACTTCCAGTCTGGTCTGACACATGGTGGTAGTTGGTGTTAAGTCTAAAGCTGGGTTGTCCCTGGAAGAAAGTAAACTGTTGTGGCACCTGGACTGAGAGTATTTGGGTGGGACTTCTTCTTAAGATGATCCACAACACAGGTAGTACTGTCCCCTAGGGGGCAGTCTGGAAACTTATGGGGCATTTTTTGATTGCAGCGAAAAATTGAAGGGATGATACTGGCATTTAGCTGGTATGGTCCAGATGCTAGGCATCCTGGAATGCTTGAGACCCCTCCCTTATGAAGAGTTCCCAAGATAACTTTCGAATGCCCTGCTGGACATCATGTATACGGAAAGCCTGTTTATCTGAGCATAGAACTATTTTTAACATGTAAACACGAAATCGTTTTTCTACATTTTGGAAAAGACTCAAAGTTTGCCAGGAATGTACCTACGTGTAAATTAAAACTGGACTTTGCTTTGTTCTGCACTTGGCCAAGAACTTGTTCACTACTTTGGAACATCAGGTCACCAATGGCAACACTGCTTGTGATACATGAGTCGCCAGGAAAGCACTAGTATCTGTTGATGTTGTAGTTATCACATCCATGGTTATTCTCTATATGGGGTAGGCAGTGGATGACGTTGTCTTCTTTAGTTGGGCCCAAGTTTCACATATGAAATACTTTTAATTAATTAATTAATTTATTTATTTATTTTTATGTTTATTCAATTTTGAAAGATAGAGACAGAGCACAAGCAGGGGTGGGACAGAGAGAAAGGGGGACACAGAATCTGAAGCAGGCTCCAGGCTCCGAGCTCTCAGCACCAGAGCCCGATGCGGAGCTCAAACTCACGAACCACGAGATCATGACCTGAGCCGAAGTCGGACACTCAGCCGACTGAGCCACCCAGGCACCCCACAAAATACTTTTTATTATCACTTACCTTTATTTCTCCTTTCTGTTGTTACAGTGGGAAAATTATATAGAGTTGTGGTCACTTTTGCCATGCATGATGTAGGGACATTACCCATGCATTTCCTTCCCAGGTAGTCCTGGGGGCTTGACCCTGAAAGGGTTGAGAACTGGTGTAACCATGATCGTTTCAAATCCTGGTTGTGAGGAGGGAACACTAAAACCTCCCCAGGATATTTGATAAGTCTCCTCCCCACCTCTCGTATCCTACTTTCCAAAGCACGAAACAGGGGATCTACATGGGAGATTCTTGCGGGGGAGGGGTCCAGAACGTGGCTCCCCAGTTAATGGGTGATGGAATTTGCACAAGAGCTGGGCAAAGGTGAAAGGGCCTGTCCTGCCCCAAATCCCTCATCCCTTCGCTCCGCTTCACTGATGCCTCCACCCCCTCCCCACTCCGGGCAGCTAACTTCCTCCAAACTCCGACCTCTTACTCTCTCTACTTAACTCTGGCCCAGGGCAGCCAAGACAAGAAGAAAGGCAGTCAGCATGAGCCGATCACACCCCCATCCCATCCAACTCCAGTCTACGGGCCCCCAGGATGCCCTGACCACACTGCCGCCACCACCACTCCCACCGCAGCCTGCTGTCCAAAATCCCTCCTCTCACCCTTGGGCCTCTCAGTGTGGGCCTCCTCCCTGGGGCCTCAGCTGTCTTCTGGCTCTGCAGGTAGGAGGCAGAGGTGTAGGAGTTAGTCCTAGCTGAAGGGGTGATGGCGGGGGGGGGGGGGGGGGGAGAGCAGGTGGGGGGGGAGGGGAGAGTAGGCGTGGCATGAGAAACCCTCAGGAAATAGGCATTTCCACCTGTTTCTGAAGACTCTCCTTTCCATTTCTTCTCCTGCAGCATATCTTGGTGCTGGCTTCTCTGCTCTGTGTCTCCCACTTGCTCCTGCTTCAAAATCTCCCCCAAGGAGAGCTCTCATATTCCCCTGCCCAACTGCTGGCCTCCAGCCTCTTTTCGTGTGGTGTGTCTACCACCCTGCAAATTTGGATAGGCAGCAGGTGAGGGGAACTCCCTGGAGAGAATGGGGCGGGTTCCTGCAAGCGTGTGTGTGTGTGTGTGTGTGTGTGTGTGTGTGTGTGTGTGTGTGTGTAGGAGTGGCCTGAGGAGTCCTTTTGGCTGCCACTTGTCTCTAGTAGCCAGGGCTGCTATTCCTACAGGCTGCCTCTTGTCCAGGCTCCGTCCTTAGAGTTCCTTGTCCCTGCTCTGGTGCTGACCAGCCAGAAGCTACCTCTGGCCATCCGGACACCTGGAAACTGTGAGCACAGAGCAAGGGCACAGGGTGAGGGTGGAGTGGAGTGCCAGTCTGAGCCTCCAGACCTGGGTGGGCACAGGATTGAGAGTGGGCAGTGGTGGGAACTGCTAGGCTATGGGGTCTTGGAGCTGTGCCCCGGACCAGCAAGGACTGTAGAACAATGGGGCTCTGTCCCACTTACCTCTCTCCTCTCCACGCCCCCAACTTTCCCCAGCCTCCCTTGTGCTGCGCCTGTGTGGGGGGCCTGGCTGCCATGGCCTGGCGCCCCGGAACACTTCTCTCCGAGAGGTGAGTGCCTGGGGATGGCGAGCAGGAGGGCTGAAGGTGGTGCCAGGATGGAGGAGGTTCCTGTTTCCATTTGCTGGGGCCTGAGATGATCTGGGGGAAGGAGTTGGGACAGAGACCCACCCCCTGGGATTAGTTGAGAAGTCCAGACTGAGGTCAACTTGATGGAGCAGAATGCATCCTCTTTGTCTTTTTCTCGGCTTCTCCAGGTGTCCGGGGCTGTGGTGGTATCCGGGGTGCTGCAGGGCACGCTGGGGCTGTTGGGGAGTCCCGGCCGTTTGTTCTCCCACTGTGGGCCCCTGGTGCTGGCCCCCAGCCTGGTGGTGGCAGGGTTCTCTGCCCACAGGGAGGTGTCCCTTTTCTGCTCTACTCACTGGGGCCTGGCCTTGCTGTACGTAAGTCCTGAGGGGCATGGGGTGGTGACCAGTGAGTGGGCTGTGCGGGACTGGGGGAGGGCAGAGCAGCTGGCCCTACCCGATTCAGCAGCCATCTGAGCAGGGACAATGCTTTGTGGATTTGGAATCCAGGACTTTCGCTGGGTTCATGGGGTCTCCCTGGCTTTTACACCGTGCCCTGCTGCCCCTCCAAGGTGTCCTCCTCCTTCTCTTCTCTGGGATCCCTGTTAGGGAATTCTGCCCCTCCCCTACCTCCCTTACCCCCCTCAGGATGCCTGCTTCCTTTTGCTCCTAAAGCTCTTTCTCTCCCCTAGGCTTATCCTGGTCATGGTGATCTGTTCTCAGCACCTGGGCTCCTGCCAGTTACCTCGGTGCCCCTGGAGGCCAGCTTCAGCCTCCTCGCCTCACACTCACATTCCTGTCTTCCGGCTCCTCTCGGTATGTTGGGGTCTGGGCAGGGCGAGTTGAGGTGAGAAGGGCTGGCATGGAACGCTTGATTGGCCCGCTACCTTTTTGGTTTCTATCTACCCCTCGAAGGCTGGCTTGGAAGGTTCCGGTCTCAATCTCGCCCCTCAGGTGCTGATACCAGTGGCCTGTGTGTGGATCATCTCTGCCCTTCTGGGGCTGAGCGTCATCCCCCCGGAGCTGTCTGCCTCACCCAAGGCACCATGGGTTTGGCTGCCTCACCCAGGTAGGTCTGCTCTTCGTCCTTCAGCCTCTTACTCAAATCAGAGGTCTTTTTCTTTGAACTCAAGATTTAGCGAATTTCATTTCTGAGTTAAATCCTGTGCTTTCTCAAAACACCCAGGGGAGAGAAATTGCCAGTCCGAAGGACAATACCAGCCCCTCACCACAGGTGTTTTATTTAGTGTTAAGAGACATCTGCAAGCCCATCACTCCCTGTTAATAATCCTCATCCGATTTACACACTTATGCTACCTACCCTCACAAGCATTGGAGTTGGTGGCCCTACATATGAAGTTTGCTTTTGAGGCATTGTGTACAAAAGTTGTTCATTCGTCAACTTAATAGAGGTCTGTTGAGTGCTGATTATGTGCTGGGCATGTGATAGGGGACGTGGTGTTAAATATGACAGACGCAGTACCTATACTCAGGAAGGTTATATCTGCTAGGGAATGCAGATACTAATTAAACAGTCACCCAAGTAAATTGAAAATTACATGTGGTAAGTGTAACAATGGGGAGATGCATTGTGTAATGACAGCTTATAACGGAGAATCTGACTTTACCAGAGAGATCAGGAAAACTGTTCTTGAGAAAGTGATCTTTGAGCTGAGATGTGAGAGGTGAGGAGGTGCTAACAAGGTGAAGGCAAGGGAGAAGAGCATTCTAGGTGGGGAGAGCAGCATGTGCAAAGGCTCTGTGGTAGCCAGCAACACAGCAAGGACAAGGGCCTGAAACAAGGCCAGTGTTATCTGGAGTGAAGAGAGTAGGGCAGAGTGTGGTGGAAGATGAAGCCTTGTAGACCATGATAAAGGAATGGGTCCTTATCCTGAGTTTGTTGGTTCTGTCAGAAGACATTATCTTCAAAGACAATGGGGTCTTGAGGATTCTTGTGGCACAGGCCTTTGGAAGCAGGGGGATGCTCCAGACTTGAGTCTGGCCCCAAGGTGGCTTTTTCTCCCTCCCCAGGTGAGTGGGACTGGCCCTTGCTGACACCCAGGGCTGTGGCTGCAGGCATCTCCATGGCTTTGGCAGCCTCCACCAGCTCCCTGGGCTGCTATGCCCTGTGTGGCCGGCTCCTGCAATTGCCTTCCCCACCTCCACATGCCTGCAATCGAGGGCTGAGCCTGGAGGGTCTGGGCAGTGTGCTGGCCGGGCTGTTGGGGAGCCCTCTGGGCACTGCATCCAGCTTCCCCAACGTGGGCACAGTGAGTCTTATCCAGGTATGTGGACAGGGGTGGGGCAGGGGAGTGGAAGTACACGAGAGGGAAGGGAACTCACGCTGACCGGTTGCCATCTGTGTCCAGCATCCTGCCAGGCACGCCTCCTCAATGATCTCATTTAGGGAGGTGCCTAGAAGTGGTAACGGCTAGGACCGTGAGGAAGACACTAAGTCACTACTAAACTCCCATACCTCCGGCACGGTACCCTTGCTGGGGCGTCCGGTGAGATCAAGTCATACAAAGTCCTTGCTCTCTTGGGCACTTCAGAGAGGGAGAGGCAGACAATTAAAAAAAAAAAAAAAGTAAGATAGGTACAGAGTGTTAAGTGCTATCAAGAAAACAAAGCAGGTAAAAATTGAAAATAAACTCTTAAAAAAAAAGAAAAAGAAAATGAAGCAGGGTAGTAGGGGGATAGTGGTTGAGAAAAGGAGTGTCCTTTAGGTAGAGTGCTTCTCGGAAGGATCACATTTGAGTTGAGATCCAAATGATGAGAAGGGGCCAGCCAGGCAAAACTCTTGAAGAGGCAATCAAGGAGGTGGCTGTGTTTTCTAGCATCTCTGCTTCGCACAGGCTGGATCTCGGCGAGTGGCCCATCTGGTGGGACTGCTCTGCGTGGGGCTTGGGCTCTCCCCGAGGCTGGCCCAGCTCCTCACCACCATCCCACTGCCTGTACTTGGTGAGTGGATGTATCAGCAGGACTGGTATTGAACCAGTGCCCCCCACCCCCACCCCAGGATGGCCAACTGGTTGCTTGTGGCTGGCCCCCTCTCTTTCTGAACAGCACCCCTGACCTATGGGGTGTCAGCTGTGGGTCAGCTGCTCTCATTTTCTCAGCCCAACATCTTGGCCTCTTGACTGGGCTTCCGACATAAGGGGAAAATGAGCCTTTGGTTGTCTCTCTCCATCCACAACCTGCCCCACCCTGCAATACTCTCTCCTTGCCAGCCCTTCCCAACCCCTTTGATTACTTCCCTACGAGACAGGTGGGGTGCTTGGGGTGACCCAGGCCGTGGTTCTGTCTACTGGATTCTCCAGCTTCCACCTGGCTGACATTGACTCTGGGCGGAACGTCTTCATTGTTGGCTTCTCCGTCTTCATGGCCCTGCTGCTTCCGAGATGGCTTCAGGAAGCCCCTGTGCTGAGCACAGGTGGGGGTGGGGATGGGAAGAGGAGTTGGACAGTACTGGGAAAGCAAGGGCTGGAGGCTGGAGGCTCTCTAGACTCCAGGTCCCACACCCTTTTCTGTGATTTGGTGTAAATAGTTCACCCATTTGTTTAGCAAATATTTATTGAGCACCAGGCTAGCCCCTTCGGATATAAAGGGGCCTCCAGATGTTACGGTCTAACAAAAGAGATGACATGTGTAGGAACGTAACAGGAAAGGCTTAGATAAGGAGCTGGCTGGGGTGCTTGGCAGTGAGAAATGGTTTCTGCTTAAGATGATCCAAGTAAGTTTTACAGAACAAGTTAACACTGAGCTGGTTTAAAGGATGGTAAGATTTGAACATATTTAGTGAGAGGAAGGTCATTTCTGGCGGGGGAACCGTCATAAACAAGGACATAGAAATAGGGTCATAGGGTATGTCTGAGGAGTAGCAAATACATTAGTTAGTGGAGCTTAGCAACTAGCAGTGGTACTCAACTGAGGATGATTTTGCCCCACAGGGAATATTTGACAATATCCAGAGATATTTTTGGCCATTACAAACGGAAGAGGGGATTGTTATTGGCATTTAGTGGATAGAGGGATGATGCTAAATATCCTACAATGCACAGGACAGCCCTCCTCCATCAAAGAATTATATGGCCCAAAATGTCAGTAGTACTGAGGTTGAGACAACCAGGCTACAGCATAGAATATAGGAAGTGGGAAGTAAGCTTGGGACTTTTAATACCAAGCTTTCCAGAGCCTGGAACTACCAAAGCATATTCAGAGGGCATGTGGATGCTCAGAAGACAGGATGATAGGCAGGGACCTTGTGCGAAGGGCCTGGGTGGAGGAACTAGAGAGTAGGGGTAAAAGGTGGGGGAGATGGGAAAAGATCTGTCCTTAGCCCAAGACTTAGATTTAGGTCTAGAAGTATGACCCATTGGCCTTGCATAGGATCAGAGTTCCCCTCCTGCATGGCCCCAACTTTCTGTAGGCTGGAGCCCCTTGGATGTATTACTGCGCTCGCTGCTCACAGAGCCCATCTTCCTGGCAGGACTCTTGGGTTTCCTCTTAGAGAACACCATTCCTGGTAAGCTGAGGCCAAGCCCCAGCACTGGGGAGCAGCCCGGATGTTATCACTCCCTGGGTGGGGCAACAGCCTGACCAACCTTTCTTTTGCAGGCACAAGGCTTGAGCGAGGCCTAGGTCAAGGGCTGCCATCTCCTTTCTCTACCCAAGAGGCTCGGGTGCCTCAGAAATCCAGGGAGAAGGCTGCTAAAGAGTACCAACTTCCTTTCCCCACCCCAAATTGGTCTCCCTGTATCCCCCAGCCCCTCCGTTGCCTCTGCCCTCTGCCTGAAGACCCTAGGAATGAGGAAGGAGGGGCCTGTGAGCCAGGAGAGACAGCAGACTTGTTGCTTGGCTTTGGGGAGCAGTGTCCTGAGTCTAGCAGAGAACTCAGGTCCCAGTGATTACCAGGACTCCTACCCCTGTCCTGGTTAGTTTAGCCCTATCTCCCAGCTTGCTGTGTGAGTCAGCTCCCAGGCTCTAATTTCTCCTAGGAAGAAGGTGTGTGTGTGTGTGTGTGTGTGTGAGAAATGGACCCACCTAAAGGTCTCACTTCCCAATAGGTGTGTTGCCTTTCCTTCTCTTAATTAGGCCTAACTGTTCTGGGCAGGGGCCATGGTTTAGTGGACCATGAATGAATGAATGAGATTTTGTATGTGAACTATCTCTAGTCGAACCCCAGCATTCACTTAACAAATATTTATTGAGGGCCTCCCATGTGCAAGGTCTTGGAACTACAGATATGGAGAACACAGGGTCCCTGCCTTCTTAAGGCACCTACCATTTAAAAAGCCTTATGTAGGGGCACCTGGGTGGCTCAGTCGGGTAAGTGTCCAACTCTTGACTTTGGCTCAGGCACCGTGTAGGGCTCCGTGCTGAGCGTGGAGCCTGCTTGGGATTCTCTCTCTGCCTCTGCCCCTGCTTGTGTGCTCTCTCTAAATAAATAAACATTAAAAAAAAAGACCTATGTAATTATTAATTAAAATCCAAGCCAGAAGGCAGTCTGTATTAAAGATTAAAACAATGCTATGGGAGCAAAAGAGAAGAAACAGTTAATTCTGATTGTGGATCGTGGCAAAGGCCTTATGGAAGCAGCAGCACTGAGGCTGGCCTTGACGAGAGGACTCTGGTTGTGGAAAGCGGATGGGGAGAATATGTCAGGCTCAGGCATGCAGCTGAAGCAAAACCATAAACTGTACAAAGTACAAGATGAGTTGAGGGATTTTAAGTTTCTCCGTGGTGATGGAGCAGAAGCATGGGGGTAAAAATGGAAGGAGAAATGAGAAAGGAGAGGTAAAGGATGAGGTCAGACCATGGGATTTATGCATGGAAGAATCATCTCTGAAACAACTTGAGCGCTGGTGAGGATCAGAAAATTAGTGAAGTTCAATTTCCTCATTTTATTACAAAAAAAAGGGGGCGGGGCTGGAAAGGTAGGGGAGGGAAGTGACCTGAGTTTATTGAAGGGTCCAAATCCTGGGACCCCTCTCCCGCACCTCATCTGCCACTCTTCCTACTCGGCCAGCGCGATTCCGAGGGGCGCCACTACTACTCCACTTTCCCAGCAGCGGGTCCAGCGGCCCTTTTCCCGCTCTCCCCGAGCGGCGGCCCCCCAGCTCGCTTTCTTCTGCCGCGAGGACCCAGATGCCCCGCCCACGTCGGGCCTCGGCCCCGCCCCTAGGTCCCGAAAGGCCTCTACTCTAGGCCTTTCGGTTTGCGCGGTCTGCTGAGAGGACGGTGGGAGCTCTCGCGGCCGCTCACGGTAGGTGGTGTCGGGTTCGAATCAGGGCCGAGGCCTCAGCCGGAGCCAGGCGGTGAGAGGCCCCCCGGGATTCCGCCGGCGTGCCGGGAGCCGCGCGCGGCCCGGGTGCTGCGGCGGGCCTCTGTGGGTGGGCGGGGCGCGTGCGCAGCGCGTGCGCAGCCCGCCTTCCGGTGGCGAGGCGGGTTTGTGTGGCCACTGGTTGGCGGGCTCCTCGGAACTGCAAAGCGGCCGGTGGTTGGTTTTGTTACCCCCGACGGGTCCCGAGCCGCGCCTCGGTGCAGCCACAGCTGTCAAAGTGGAGAGGGAGACGGCGAAGTCCCTCGCGGCAAGGGCGGATGGAAACTACGTCAGGCGACTCCTGGGGTGGGGCTGTGGTAAAGGGAGCCAGGGTTGGTCCCCACGGAGGGACGGGGCGTGGCCCAACCCGGACGGTGGCTGGGGCCTTGCTGCCCTCTGCAGGATGGTGGGGGAGCTGCGCCGAGAGAGGGGCTGGGCCGAGGGGCGGGACTCGGTGCGGACCCGGATTCTCAGACTACCGCATCTGACTGTCGGCGCTCCTAAGCGTCATTCAAGAATAATAAATGGATGAATCTTGTTAACATGAAGGTTAAAGACTGCCTTGAAGGGGGGTGGGGAGGTGGGGAAAGATAAGATTCAGAGGCCTTGAACTCAATAGGACGCGCGTGGTGGGAGCATTGCCAATCCCAGGTCTGGTGCTGAATGTCTCAGACCTTCCTATGGGGCCTCTTGATCCTGAGCACGTTTTTTTTTTTTTAATTTAAAAAAATGTTTGTTTATTTTTGAGAGAGAGGGAGAAAGTGACAGAGCGCGAGCAGGGGAGGGGCAGAGAGAGAGGGAGACAGAGAATCCGAAGCAGGCTCAGGCTCTGAGCTGAGCTCTCAGCGTAGACCCCAATATGGGGCTGGAACCTATGAACTGTGAGATCCTGACCTGAGCGAAGTCTGTGGCTTTAACCAACTGAGCCACCCGTGTGCCCCATACCCTGAGCGCATTTTAGACTCCTCTCCCACCCCCAAACAAGACAGAAAACAACTATACAGTTTGAGGGTTTTGAGCTTCCAGGCTTTCTGAAGCGTTAGGCAAGGAGAATCAACCCAATTTTGGCACTCTTAGAGGGTGCACTGAAGGGCTTGGCGACTTCACTTGTTCACTTGACTTTGTGACCTTTGGCAATGTGGAACTCTGGTCTAGTGAGGGCTAGCTTAATCATTCCAAGATCTCCTCCCTGTGGGAGCGGCAGATGGGAAGTGACTGCAGTCCCATCCTCCAAACACAAGGCTGCTGCAAATAAAAATCACAAAATATATTTACTTTTCACCTAACTATTGACTGTACAAATTAAGTTTTATTACAAGACCCCTCTTCAAAAGCGAGGTTATGGTTGTAAGAATAACGGCTTAGACTGTGATGGAAATGACAGGAGGAATAGAGCATGTTAATCATGTTAATGAAATCCAAGGAATTTCATTATTTCCTTTATATTCTAAGACGACTCCCTCACTTCACTTTGTATTTATAGACTGAAATAATGAAGGAAATCGTATCACTTTTTTTTTTTTTTTTTTACCCACAGGAAAAATGACCAGACTTCTGTAAAGTAACCATAGTTACAGAACATCTACTAAGTTAAGACTACAAATTTAGTTGTTGAACTAGAAAAGTTGGTTTCCAGGAGTTCCAGGATATACAGCAGGGCATGACAGTACCTTGGGTTGGGGATCTGGGGGGATGAGTGAAATGGAAGTTAATGAATTGTCTCTACCTCTGCGAAATGCCGTGCCTTGTGTTTATGACTTCTTAGTCACCCACATTCTTCTCGAAATGGGATTTGGGGCTTTTTTGTTTGCTTCTGGACAAACAAAAGAGTTTATTAGGTCTGTATATGTGTGTCATTGATCCCTTTGAGAATTTGACGGAGCTGTGGACTTCTTCCTCCCAAATGGCTATACGCATGTTTGCATAGATTATGCATATAATTTCAGAGGATTCACAAGCACAGACACTAGATTAAGAATCCCTGTGTTGAGGAATGTTTGTATGTGTATATAAATGTGTATGTATGTATATGTATATGTTTATATGTATGTATATATCTATTTAGAGAATATAAATATATATTTGAAATTCTGAGAGTTTCTAGAGTTTTATTTCTAGATAATGATCAAATAAGCTGAACTTCCTGCTCATGACACTTATGACTTATGATGTTGTATAAGACAAGAACTACTTCTAGAAGTTCTGGGACAGGGTAGCATTGATGTTTTTATTAGGAATGTGATAAAGATGCAACAAGAGGGGCGCCCGGGGGGCTCAGTCAGTTGGGCGTCCGACTTTGGCTCAGGTCACGATCTCATGGTCCGTGAGTTCAAGCCCCGCATCGGGCTCTGTGCTGACAGCTCAGAGCCTGGAGCCTGCTTCGGATTCTGTGTCTCTCTCCCTCTCTGCGCCTCCCCTGCTCAAGCTCTGTCTCTGTCTCTCTCAAAAATAAATAAACATTAAAAAAAGAAAAAAGATGTAACAAGAATGGTTCAGGTTTCCACATTAAGTTATATTGTTAGCAAGCAGAAATACTCATACCAATATGCCAAGGCTTGAACACTATGGAAGAAAGATATTTTATGCCCTTTAGGAACTTAATGAAAAAAAAAATTCTAAATAGATCTGTAGTGGCCAGGAGGTAGTAAGGTTGTCCAGCTGGTTACATGTGGGGCAGGGGATGGGAGGAGGGGGGTTGTGTGTGTGGGGGGGGAGGGGGAGGATTTAAGTCCGTGCCTTCTGTCTTATGAGGGAGGAGTCTTTCACAAGGCTTATTTGATATAGAGCTGTTTGAGTGGTGCCCCCACCCCCAGGCCTGCAGTACCCCGGGGCACTTTCCTAAATTAAGACTTTCCTGCAGATGGAGGAACTGGAGCAAGGTCTGTTGATGCAGCCATGGGCGTGGCTGCCACTCGACGAGAACTCCCTCTTGGTCAAGGCTTATATCACCAAGCAGGGCTATGCCTTGCTGGTTTCAGATCTGCAACAGGTGTGGCACGAACAGGTGGACGCTAGTGTGGTCAGCCAGAGAGCCAAGGTAAGTGTGACAAGAAGTCCGGCGGTGGGGCGGTCGTGGATATGATTTCTGTCTCAGTGGAGGTCAGGGTACATTCACACCAACCAGCGTACTGGCCTGTAGGTTGCCAAGGGAGGTCGGATCAGGTTGAGACGGTTCCAATGAGTGTCCTGCACTTCTACCCAAAGCCCTGGGATCTTTCCATTTGGTGGTACGTGTGTTAGTTTCTGCACGGCATGCAGTACACGCACGATTGTGAAGGAGGCCAGTTGCTCTCTCTTTTTGTTTTCTTCTTTCCTGTTCCTGTGTCTTTTTTCCCTCCCTTCTTCTCATGCCCACTGTCTTCATGTTAACGAGCTTTCCTTTGCTGTTACGGAGTGGGGAGTCAGTTTCCTTTTAGTAGTCTCACTCTGTACGACCCCTGCTGTCTTTTTAGGAGCTGAACAAGCGCCTGACTGCCCCCCCTGCAGCTTTTCTCTGTCATTTGGATGATCTGCTTCGCCCATTGTTGAAGGACACTGCTTGCCCTGGCAAAGCTACCTTTTCCTGTGATCGTGTGGACGAGGCAATGATACTACGGGTGCAGAGTGAGCTCTCTGGTCTCCCCTTTTATTGGAATTTCCACTGCATCCTAGCTAACCCTTCCCTGGTGAGTGCAATTCAGATATGGGGTGGGAAAGGGGAATGCCAGCTGCTTTGAAATGAATCTTTAGGTGCTTTTAATTTTTTTGTGGACTGCATTTGAAATTCTTCTCCAGTTGGAAAACTTTCCTTGACTAGACAGAAGGCAAAATGGATTCTTGACTGGTGTATCCTTTACTTGCAGAGTTTGGGTTTACCTGCTTTATTGTGTGTCTTTATTCATTGCTTTATTCATTCAACATTTATTAGGTGTTTACTATGGGCTAATTGTTGGGTGTTTAGATCTAACACAATATAGCCTATTCCTGGAGTTTGTAATCTAGTGAGAAGACAGACGGAAAACGGGATAAAGTATGGCAAATTCTCTGATTGAGGTAAGCTCAGGATGATCAAAGGTCCGAAAGACCTTTTTTGGAGAGATGGTTTCTGAGCTGATTTTGAAGGTGAGCAGGAAGTAATTGGGAGAAGATCAGGAGGTCATTCTAGGCCAGAGTGTATTTTGAGAAACAGGGAGATACAGAAGTGTGGGCAAGTGGGGGAACTTCATGACTGCCGGGAGTTGTGGGAAATGAGGTGGGCAGTGACCAGATTTTGAAGGATTCTAATGAGTTTGGATTTTATCCTAAATGCAACAGGGATACACTGAAAAACTTTAAGCAGGGGTTTGACGTGATCCAATTTGTAATTTATCAAGATCAGCCTGGCAACAGGGCAGAGTATGTAGTGTCATGTACCTTTCTGAACCCTTCTTGTCACTTAATCCTCACCACTGCCCTGCAAGGTAAGTATTCTTATCCCTGTTTTCAGAGTAGGAAGCTGAGATCGAAGGCAGTCCAGAGTCATCCAGCTTATAAATGAATGAGCTGGAATTTTACTCCCAGGTAGGTCTGATTCAAGAGCCCATTTTCAGCCACTAGGAAGATAATGTTCTTTGCTCACTTGTAGCTTTCTAGGCCCCAAGAGCTTTTATTAGGAATTAGCTTGAGAGTAAACACTAAACTTGTTTGCAGGAATTACTGCCACTGGTCCCTTCTATCCTTTTATATAAACAGCTTGTTTCAGTCAGTAGCATTAGAGGCTTGCGTCTTCTAAGGGAGGTCTCAGGGTGTAGGTTTATCAGCAGAAGGACCTGAAGACAAGTGGACAAGTGGGCATCATTTCCTATAGCCCCTCTTTAGTTTTCCAGAGATGATGCGATGCTTTGGCATCAACAGAGTGGATGTGAGTGACAAAGTGCTTTTTGAGAAGCTCTTCTCTCATGTGTTTAAAAAAATTTGTTTTAAATGTTTATTTATTTTTGAGAGAGAGAGAGAGAGAGAGAGAGAGAGAGAGATAGAACGTGATCAGGGGAGGGGAGAGAGATGGAGACACAGAATCCGAAGCAGGCTCCAGGCTCTGAGCTGACAGCACAGAGCCCAAGACGGAGCTCCAACTCACAAACCGCAAGTAGATCATGACGTGAGCCGAAGTCAGATGCTTAACTGTGTGAGCCACCCAGGCGCCCCATTGATCTAGAATCCAGTAAAGCTGGGCTTGGGTGCTGTGGAGAACTACTTCTCATTCACCTCAGACTTTCTTAAAAAATTTTTTATGTTTATTTATTTTTGAGAGAGACAGAGTGCGAGTCGGGGGGGGGGGGCAGAGAGAGGGGGAGACACAGAATCTGAAGCAGGTTCCAGGCTCTGAGCTGTCAGCCCAGAGCCCGACGACGACGGGCTTGAACTCATGAACTGTGAGATCATGACCCGATCTGAAGTCACTCGCTTAACCGACTGAGCCACTCAGGCGCCTCTCATCTCAGACTTTCTAAGGTCCATCAGCAGTGCTTAGCAGATAGCAGTCATTGATATCTGTTGTTTTTAATTGAAATTTTTGATGAAAATTTCCATCCTTCTTGGGACGTCGCTCTTTTGTTCAAAACCCTGTTAACTTTTTCTAAGTAACACCAGGGGGCACTGTTCCCTTGATAATGCCTGTTCCGGGACCAAAACATTAAGGCTGCCTTTGGGAAGCGCCAGCTATAGCTAGTCTGTCTCATTTTGCATCACACAGCCCTAGAAATTCAGAATAGTGAGATTTCGGAGGCAGGTCTCCTAGGAGGCTGGTGGGCTCAAATGTTTTTGTTTTTTGTTTTTTCTCCCTGAAAGAATAAAGAGCACTTATATAATGATATTAGAATGGAAAATACCATGTAAAGGGAAAACTAGCTGTTGTAGGCAAATTTCTCTAATTGGGCAGCTGCAATAAGGAAAGAAGCATTAGTGTTTGGAGTGGAATCAGTCCTGACTGGCCACAGGGAGACGTGAGTATGGATCAGTTGGTGAACAATAGTGCTTTAAGGTAAAATAATATATTTATTATTAAAAAAAGAAGAAGCATGCCATCCCAGGGAAACCCCTGAACCTGAGGAGGCTTTACAGGGAAAAAGTTAGAGCCAGTGGACACTGTCAAGGGTGTAGGCGGATACTATTTCAGGCTCGTGTGTGTGTCTGTGAGGTCACACAGTCATAATTTTTGTTTGTTACTCATTGTTGTGATAGTTTTTATTTCATTTTTTTTCAATGAGTAATTCATGCAAAAGACAAACATTTCAAATAGCATTTAAAGGTCTAGTGTGAAAAAATAGGTCTTTCTACTCCTTTTTCTAGTCGCTCCTTTTCCTTCTTTAAAGCAACTACGGATGCCATCTTGTGAATTCTTAAAGCTATATGTAGGTTTGTATATATGTAAGTATGTACATACTCAGTCAAATACGTATCTGGGTGTGTGTGTGTGTGTGCATTTTCACAAATGGCAGCATGCTATCCACATAATCCATCACTTAATTCTAGAACTTAGAAATCATTCATAGCAATATATTGAGAAGATCTGCCTTAATATTCTTTAATGGTAACAGAGTTTTATTTAATGAATATATCAACATGTATTTAATTGATATGCTACTAGTAGACTCTTAAGTTGTTTCCATTCTTTTGTTGTTATGCCTGGTGACTGTCCTTGTATTTACTTTTCCTATGTGTAAACATATGAGTAAACTAGCAGTGGAATAGCTAAATCGAGGAATATTTGTAATTTTACTCTTGCTCACATAATGCCAAATTGTCTTCCAGAGAGATTACGCAGCTAAACTCTCACTAGTCATGCAGGAGAACAGGAGGGTACAACACAGGATGTTCACACTAATGACTTACTAGTTCTCAAGGCTCTGCGGGATATCATGGAATATGTAGAGCTTTGGGTCACCGCTTCCTAGCCCATTTCTGCTTCCAGCCAACTCCCTTTATCCCTTCTTCCTTCGTTCTTCCTAGTATCTAATGTAACTTTTTAATTTTAATTTTTATTTATTTTGAGAGAGAGACAGAGAGTGCAAGCAGGGGAAGGGCAAAGAGAGAGGGGGGAGAGGGAGAGAGAATATCTCAAGCAGACTCTGCCCTGACAGCCTGCACTCCAACTCATGAACCCTGAGATCACGACCTGAGCTGAAATCAGGAGTCAGACACTTAATTGACTGGGCCACCCAGTTGCCCCAATAATTGAATTTTTACGAGACTTGGTTTCTTCATCTCTAAAGGGGAGATGCCAGTCACAGCCTTACTATGGAATCGTGAAGAGTAAATCGAGAACATATGTAGTATTACTGAACTTTTAGCATTATAGTGGACCTGTGAGAGCAAATACTCTGACTCCGTAATTTTCCCTTGAAAAAGATAAGGACCTTGAAGGTGCTTGGGATTAAGCCATTTTCACATCTAGGTGCTCTCAGAACCAGAGCTGGAATCTAGATGTCATTCCCAGTCTGTTGCGCTCTTCACTATATCCAAACCTGATAGAATTCATCTCGGGATCGATAACGGCCATTCTGCTCTCCTGCCTCTGACTTGTAAATATTTCAATGGGAAATATGAAGACATCGGAGGAAGTTATAAGTAGCTTTTCCTCTGGAAAAGATCGGCAGCTCCTGCCTCTATATCCACCACACTTCCTGACCTCCTTAACTGTTGTGAGCTCTTTGAGGGCAGAAGCCTCAAAGGGTCAGAATATGTATGAGGCACACAGTAGTTATTTGTTGAATTGACTTATTGAACTCCTTCTCTTCATATATTGTTGTCTGTAAATGAAGGGGTGGGGTGTTCCTGACCTGAAGTACTTCAAGATTTTTCCTTGTAGTATCTGTGGATTTGCTCTGAAATCTGTTACTTCAGCCACATGCCTTGTCATACTTATCTATATTAGTGTTCATCTAACTTTGAAATGAGTTATACCCTGATAATCCAGAGTGGTGTAACCCAATCTTATGAAATTGTTGGGGAAATTGAAATATTTACTGATAAAAAGCTTAAATTTTTTTTTTTTTTTTTTTTTTTGCTATGTAGACATTAGAGTCTGATAGATCATTTCAGGTGCTTGGTATGGTATTACCATATTTAATTAGAACATGGCATTGGTTAAAAACTGTTTCTCATTGTGTTTCATGTTGTTATATTTACTACCACTCAAAGAAATTGCTATTAAGGTGGATTCCCAGAGAGAGGCTGGTTACTACGTTAGGAGTTTCTGTTATTTATTTATTTTTTAATTAATTAATTAATTAAACATTTTTTATTTAATTTTTTTTAATGCTTATTTATTTTTGAGAGAGAGAAACAGAGACAGAACATGAGTAGAGGAGGGGCAGAGAGAGAGGGAGACACAGAATCTGAAGCAGACTCCAGGCGCTGAGCTGTCAGCACAGAGCCCGACACGGGACTCAAACCCGGGAACCATGAGATCATGACCTGAGCCGAAGTCAGATACTTAACTGACTGAGCCACCCAGGCACCCCAGGAGTTTCTGTTATTTGAAGGCTGTTACCAGATGGACGGTGACACTGTTTGGTTACCAGTTGTAATTACTTTCACCTCAACCCCTGCAAACATTGACTTACTTTCATACAAGTATTCACCTATTTTTCCTCCTAATCTACCTTGAACAGGACCAAACCTAAGAAAATAATTCTTAGGAAAGAGGGTTGGGTCTAGAGCAGATTAATTTTCCCGAGGCAGAACTTCTGCCACATTTTGAACAGTACTTCCTGGAGGCTTAAGTTTATCCGAAGGACCTGAACTGAGAAATAGGACCAGGTTGGGATGTACTGTGTGATGGAAAGAAGTGACTGGTATTTACAGCTAGACTTGATTTCTGGCCCTCCACTCTGTGTCAGTACCCTGCACTTCTTGGGTCCTGGTGCTGGTACAAAAGCTGCTGCCACTAACCCTTGTCACCTATGCCTCCCCACCCCCCCACCCCCCATCTCTTCTCCTAATTTGTCCTTAGAGAAACGTGGGGGTTGGTGTACTACTGCCAGTGGGCCACCTCTGGCTTGCTGCCTATTTTTCAGGAGTTACATTGGAACCCCAGCACCCTGATGTATTACACGTTGTCTGTGGGTGCTTTCCTGCTACAATAGCAGAATTGACTATTGTGACAGGGACTGTATGAGCCACAGAGCTGAAAATACTGACTACCTGGCTCATACAGAAAATGTTGCTGACCTCTGATCTAGGGCATTTCTTCTTAGTGCCTCCTTTAGCTCATCTGCTTGGGGGTAGGGAGAGGAACTCCGATAGCATGCACTAGCCACAGAGAGATGATTGATTTTAGCTTTTTTCTTTGGCTATGGCTTTCTCCTTTCTAAAGCTACTGAATACCTTGCGTAGGTGAATTAAGTGATTTTCCTATATAGCTGTGTATTATCATGTGAGAATACCATCTTAGCTGCTCGGTGGCGTGGCTATGCTCACGTCCTTCTTATCTCTTGTTAAAAGCAAGGCGTGCTAGTCGGTTTATTCCTTCCCAGACTGGCCTCTTGGTGACTGGCTGGCTTCTGTTACTATGACCTGAGACTTTGGTGCATTTGTGGGAGCAAATTGAAACTCTGGGCTCATTCTGGGCTATTGGCAGCCCTGAAATGGCTCGTAATCAGTGTCTGGGTTTAATTTGAGACTGACCCAAGGCTCTCTACTCTCTGTTGGTTTTTGTCTTCTGTTATATGCCAGCTAGCTCACTCTGTTTAAGCCACACCTACTTTCCTGAAGGTTACTTGGGTTTCCGCTTTTGTCCCTCAGTCTCTGAGGAGAATTGAGGCAACACCTTCCTCTTATCAACTCTGTCACATCCTTCTCTTTATTTTCTTCTTTTTTAAACAAATTTTAAGTTTATTTCTTTATTTTGAGAGAGAGAAAGAGAGAGAGACAAAAAGAGAGAGAGCATGAGTAGGGGAGGGACAGATAGGGAGAGAAAGAGAATCCTAAGTAGGCTCAGTGCTGCAAGCATGGAGCCCAATGTGGGGCTTGAACTCACAAACCGTGAGATCATGAACTAAGCTGAAATCAAGAGATGATGCTTAACTGACTGAGCCACCCAGGCACCCCACGTCCTTCTCTTTAAATTGCCACTCCGGGTTATCTGTCCCTGTGTTCTCCTCTATTCTTCCCATCCTTTTATCCGTGCTGCGAAGAAAACCCTTGAACTTCTTTCACATACCTATTTAATTATTTTATTACTGTATTTGTGTAGATGGATTGCTTGCCTATGAAACTGTAAGTCCCTGTGAAAACATTTATTTTTCAATATTTTTCCTAGTTCCTAATATAGTGTTAGGGAGTACTCTGTAAGTGTCTGTTGGCTGATGGACGTCTCTTCTATGAAAGGTCTCCCAGCATTTGATTCGTCCTCTCATGGGCATGAGCCTGGCCTTGCAGTGCCAAGGGAGGGAGCTAGCAACCTTGCTTCGAATGAAAGATCTGGAGATCCAGGACTACCAGGAGAGTGGGGCTGTGCTGAGCCGAGGTGAGAGGGTATTCTTTGGGGGTGTTGCGAGGGGAATGGTTCAGATGGTCAAAGGGCCTCAGAAAAGGGGAGAGTCGTTTGCATTAGAGATGGGTTTCCCTGGGGAGATGCTGACCAGATGCTGGGTGACACTTCTCTCTGCCTTGAGGACTTGGCTGGTGTCCAGTAGCCATAGAAGCTGTAACTGAGTCCAGCCATGGCCTAGGTTATGGCAAGAGGGGACTTTGGAAAAGGGCCAACAGCTCTATACAAAATTGTACGAGGGCGACACAGACTTGGGACCTTAGGAAGTGCTAGAGTTTCAGCTTCAGAATAAAAACTCAGTTTGACCTTTGTCTTCGTGGCAGGAAAAACTCCTAAGAGCACATGCTGCCACCGAACATGTCCTGTGTGGCTAATCACCCTTTCCTCCTCCTGTTTGCTCACACACTCTCATCCCTTCTCCTGCTGGACGCTGGGTGCTGCATGTTTATGCTCTTTCCCAAGAAATCTTGGGCTCTGTTTCTTTTCCTTCTCACAGTCAAGAAGCTCATCCTAAGACTAATATTTCTTTTCTGTATCCCTTCTTATTACAGATCGGCTGAAGACAGAGCCATTTGAAGAAAATTCCTTCTTGGAACAATTTATGGTAGAGGTAGTGTATGCAACAATAAGAACTTTCTTTTTCCTTGCGCAACTTCGCTTTATTTTCTCACGCGTTTTGGGTGTTAGCTCGCTTGCATGGTTGGGAAGTCCTTTCTCTGAAAAAGGTGCGTAGAGAAAATCTGATAAAACTTGAGACGCATATTGGGGAAGATAGGGTGAAATAGGGGGCAAGAATATAAAAGGCGAAAGTGGGCTGGTTAACATTTGTAAAACATCTCTGTTAACGTAGGGATTTCATTTGGAATTCTCTAACCTTGGAAAGTTTGGTTGACCAGTTGATAAATTTTTGCTTGTTGAGATCAGATCGCAGGTCTGGATTATAGGGTGGGGGGCTAGTTATTATTACTTGTCCAGGCCCCTTCAACATCCCACAGCAGAGGAAGGTGAAAAGCACAGGGCTACCATTTGGGAACTGTCTTGTGGGCACAGTAGGCTGTGGAAAATCACAGTGTTTATACAAGGGGACTGGCAAAGGAATGAATGGGGAGTAGATAATTGTGGCCTGTCAGAAGCTCCTGCCTAGGTTTCCCTTCTAAGGATTGAGCTTGGCCAAAAGAAACATCTATTAAATGCCAAACAGGGGGAGTATTAATAATAGTGACCTTTGATAATAACAGTCAATATTGATCTTCTCCTTCTCTAACTCTTTTGGGACTGGTTAGTTGTACAGTGAGTACCTTAGTATTATTGCCCTGTTTTCTAATTATATGTGTTACCCAAGTTGGTACTTTACTATGTAAGCAAATAATGCTATTATAATATTGCGTTCTGTATAGATTATTCATATTTTTGTCTTGTCATCTAGGCTAATTTGTAAACTCTTTGTGGACAGGGACGGTGACTCATATTTCTTTTGAACATGAAATTAATGTTTTTCACAGGGCTAGGCCTAAAGCAGGTGTTCTTGACTTGGAACCTTCTGTTCTGCCTCTGTGCATTGGCCAAGCCAAGACGCCATGATGCTTGGGGTCTTAACACTAAGAGCAAAAAATGCGAGTTGAGTGCTCAGTCCACCTACTGAAGCAATTTAACTCTGGAGAAGAAGGAAAGCATGTACTGTTGAGTCCTGAAGCAGAGGAGATTTCAAGTCTTTATGGGGAAAGAGAGACCATTACACTTGCCACAGAGAGATTTCCTAGGCCATTTTTCTGCCAGATAGCTTCCTCTGTCCATAAGTGTAGGTATTAAGGAGGTTAACACAGGCCGGGGGTGACATGCTAATTCCCTGCCTCAGCCCCTTAGTTAAACAATACAAAGCTTCGTCTTAGCCCCAGCAGAGAGGTCCCTTCCTGATCTAGTGCCCACATACTTACCAACTTGATTTCTTAACATTTTTCTTTATGAACTTTATACTTCAGTGACAGACAATGACTTTGAATTGCCAAAGTGCCTTTCTTCAGCCTTTATGTCTTGGCATACACTGTTCCCTTAATCTATAATGCCCAACGCCCTGGCCTTATCTACCTTGTAAACTTCTATTAATCTTTGAAGTGTCAGCTTTGGCTTCTTTGGGAGACCTTTCCAGACTCTCCTTGTAAAGATAGTCCTTCTTCCCGCCACCATAGTACCTTGGTTCCTACCTCTGTTTTACCACTTACAGCTTTGTGATATTACCGTTTATATGTCTGCCAGACTATGCCTTTCTCCTCCATTGATCTGTGGACAGTTTGAGGACAAGGACTGTGTTGAATGCTTTTCTGTATCCCCAGCACTGAACAGAGTGCCTAGGAGTCGTAGGTTCTCACTAAGTTTGTGGATGAAGATGTTGGTAAATCCGTGCTAGGGGAATTTCATGAAAAGTGTGGCGGTGTGGCCTGTGCATACAGTGCTGCTTGTGAGACCTATATTTGGGGTATTCAGTTATTCTCTTGGTTTATTTTGCAGCTTCGGATAAATCAGTACTCAGAGCCTCCATTTACTCATTTGTAAAATTGGAAGCTCCTCTCTTCCATGCTTTGGGGTGGGGGCAATCCTGCAGAATCGAATGAGAAAGCATGGAGAGTCCTGGTGCCAACCCAGGAAGAATATTGGTGTTTTGGAACCAATTACTTCAGGAATACTGGTCTTCTAAGTACTGGGTGGATCACACCCAAACCACATAGACTTAACGGAATTTTATATATCTGCAAAGGAGTTGAGAGACAAGTGGCTGTAGCTTTCCATTTCATAGATTAAGAAATTGGGCCCCAGAGAGGCTAAATGACTTGCCTAAGGTCATGTAGCTGTAGCTGTATGTTTAGGACCGCCTACATTTCTTATCTGGGATCATCCCTATTTTGTTTTGCCACGCTAACTGGCTGTATACACCAATTAGAGGAGAGTTAAGGGCTAGGACAATGTGGAATTCTTGTGACCTCTGGGATCACTGCAGTGTCCTCTGGGATCACTGAATGTCCTGCATAGCCGCTAGAACCCGTTTCCTCATGGGACTGCAGAATTTCTTAGGGCCACTGTACCTTTTCAGTTACTCTTCTTGCCTGGGGTCCTACAAACAGGACACAGAAGGGTCATGGGGTCACCCAAGACAGCTGAAAGGATGTGCCATCAAAATAAGCAACATAGGAAGATAAACAAACCGGGGACAGAGAGCTCGGGATGAAGGTAGAGGGGGGCCACGGCTGATGTCAGAGGGCCATGCGGTCAGTGCCTAGGGTCTGTTTTTCCTAGTTCTAGGCTAGAGGCCATAGAGATAGAGCACAGAGGGCAGTAGGGCAGGGAAGTTTCTAGGAGACTAGGCCAGGAAAAATATTTAAGGGTTGAACAGGGGTTACATCTTCATATTTAGTTCTTTTGTTTTTCCTCTCCTGCCAAGAGCCTTCGATTTCGCATTTCCAGGGAGCCCCAGGGGGCCAACTGATGGTGGCCTGATCTAGGGGGAGTACTGGCAGTGTTCCTCAAGTTGGCTGGATGGAGTGGCTGCTGGTCTGATCTTCATAGAGGGAAGATCCCCATAAAGAGCATTTCCTAGGACTGGGGGCTGGGAGGCACCATCAGGAATGGAAGATGAGTCCAGGAATGGGGGACTATTACCACATGGCAGTAGGAACTGTGTTAAAGAAGTTTAGGAGGATGGGGCTGGCATGGCCCTCTCTCACTCTAGTCCACTGGAGGGAGTTCCTTCCCCTGGCCCTGTCCATGCCTCCCTCTCTCCATCTGGTTGCCATCAGGCTGTGCGGCTGCTGGCGGGCTCTTTATTTATTTATCCCAGTGTAATGGGGTGAGGAGGGAGCTGGCCTGAGGCTGGCATTCCGAGGCCGTGCCACTGAGCCACAGGCGGTTTGCATGGGTGTGTGAGTCACTGGGGCTGCATGCTGCTCAAACCAGACGCGGCCAGGCTCAGGGACAGCAGGCAGCCCAAAATAGAGCCCCGCCCTCTGCAGCTGGCAACCCCTGGCGGGGAATCAGCCCTTAACACCAAAACCTGAGCGGTTGCGTGAAGTTGGCTTCCTTAGGGAGGGGGCCTTAACGGATTCTCTCCTTCCCTATCTTCAGAGGAGAGTATTCAGCATAGCCAGTCATTCCCGTTGCTGCAGGCTGCATGCCTTGTAAGATTTAAATTAATCCGTTCGGTATAGTGCCTTCACCAATGTCTATTATATGGTTATAGTTATGTACCTATAGGTAGCATTGATTTGACTCAGCGTCCTAAATGTAGCCTTGTGTCCTGTCTAGTTTTAAGTTACTGTCTTCATTCTCTGCCTGGTTGCAGCCCGATGCTAGAGCAGATGCTTCAAGTTGTGAAGATACTCACTGCTGCTCTTAGAAAGCTAGAGGTTATATCAGTGATCCCTGGGGAAGATGATCTTTTAACCTGGAATCTGCTGTCCTGTTGAGTTCATTCACAGATAGCCTCTGCTTGGTTTCCTTGGCCAGTGTTCCATTCTTTACCTGCCCCTTAAATGTTAGTGTTACTCAAGATCCTGTCCTTATCCACTCACCCTTCCCTCTCTGGGGCATCTCATCCAGACCCCAGTTTCAACTGTCGCAAGTACACCAGTGAGTGCCAATCTTATGTCTCTACTATGCTGCAGCCCATATTTTTTTCTGCACATTTGACATGTCCACCTGGATGCCCCACATGCAATGCCCTAAACTTGTCCAAAAGAAACCATCTACTCCCCTAAACCCATTTCTCTTCCTCTATTCCTTATCTTGGGGAATCGTACCAGTATCCGTTCAGCTTTCTAAGCTGGAAACTTGACAGTTACCCATTTTTCTGTTTGTCCTTACTTTCAAAGCCTAACTTGTCAACTCTCTTTTGAATCTGCTCTTCTCTATTCCGGCGTTCATTGCCTTAGATTAGCACCCCCACCCCCGTCCCCCTTTTATTGGTTTGACCTTCCAGTAGTGTCCTAGCTTGTCACTCAGTCAGTCCTTATTCCCCTCCAGTTGAATTTGCGTTCTGTCAGAGTGGTCTCTTTGAAACGGAAACAGAAAACCAGATTGCTTAGAGTCATTTAGGGGTTCCCGGTTGCCTACAGGATAAAGTTCAAACTCCTTGCATAGCACACAAGGTCATTCACACAAGGTCATGGCATATGATTTGGTCCTCTTGACCTCTGCAGTCTGATCCTCTGTCACTCTCCCACATTGAAGTCTTTATTTTATTTTTTTTATTTAGAAAATTTTAAAAATATTTATTTAGTTTTGGAAGAGTGCAAGCAGGGGAGGGGCAGAGAAAGGGGGACAGGATCCAAAGCAGCCTCTGCACTGACAAGCTGACAGCAGCCAGCCCAATGTGGGGCTTGAACTTATGAACAGTGAGATCATGACCTGAGCCGAAGCCGAAGTCAGACACTCAATGGACGAAGCCACTCAGGGGCCCCTACCACACTGAAGTCTTAATGCCCATACATCTCTTGACCAACTTGCCTGGTATTCTTTTCTGTCTCGTCCTCGTGGCAGATTCCTATTTAGCTTTCCTGACTCTGCACAGACATCATCTCTTTTGTGTTTTCCATGACAGTTTTTCCTTTCCGCAGTCTGCTCTCCTTTCAGGCACAGGGACACTATCCTGCTATTCCCACAGCCTCTTGTACATATCTCTGCCATGGCATTTGGCATAAGGGAAGATATGGAAATGAAAAAGAAGGATGGGGGGGACAGGGAAAATTGAGTTCGCTGATCTTTTCTCATTTAGGCTTTTCCTTTATAATGCTTGTTAATTCTGCGGCACCTGGGTGGCTCAGTTGGTTACGTGTCCAACTTTGGCTCAGGTCATAATCTCGTGGTTCATGGGGATGAGCCCCACGTCAGGCTCTGTGCTGACAGCTCAGAGCCTAGAGCCTTCGGGTTCTGTGTCTCCCTCTCTCTCTGCCCCTCCCCCAATTACGCATTCTCTCTCTCTCTCTCTCTCTCTCTCTCTCTCTCAAAACTAAATAGACGTTAAAAAAATTTAAATATAATGCTGGTTAATTCCTTCTCAAGATTTTCTTCACATGGCTTCTGTAGTATGATACTGTCCTGTCCTTCACCCTACTTCATTGGTTGCTCCATCTCCAAACCGCTTGCTGGTTCTTCTCCCTTATTACCTCTTCACGTTGGAGTGCCCAGCATTCAGTCCTTGGTGCTCTTATATTTTTTCACTCACTCCTTTAGTGATCTCATGTAGTCTGTGGCTTTGACCACCTTGTTGATGAATCCCGAATTTAATTTTTATTCTTAGACTTTCCCCCCAGACTCTGGGCTGCCTGCTCAACATATCCGCACGGAAGTCCGCCAGAGTGTCAAACTCAATGTGTCCAAAACTGAACTCCTAATCTTACCCCCAAATTTGCTTTTCCAACAGCCTCCTCACATCTTAGTTGATGGAAACATCATTCTTTCACTTGCTAGGGCCATAAACTTTGGAGTCATCCTTGACTTCTTTCTCTCACATCCTGCCTCTAGTCCATCAGGATCTCCTGTTGGCTCTTCCTTCAAAACACATGCATACTTTCACCTCTGCTGCTACCCTTCTGGTCTGAGCCATGTTTGTCTCTTTCTTGCATTATTGCAGTAACCTCCTTACTGGTATCTGCTGCTACCTATGCCTCCTTCTGGCCCATTACCAACAAAGCGATCTTATTAAAACACAGATCACATCATGATACTCCCCTGCTCAAAGTCCTTCATATTGGCTTCACATTACACTTATAGAGCAAAATCCTACATGATCTGGACCTTGTTACCTTTCTTTTTTTTTTTTTAATGTTTATTTATTTTTGAGAGAGAGAGAGACAGAGCATGAGCAAGGGAGGGGCAGAGAGAGGAGACACAGAATTGGAAGCAGGCTCCAGGCTCTGAGCTGTCAGCACAGAGCCCGACGTGGGGCTCGAACTCACGAACCACAAGATCATGACCTGAGCCGAAGTTGGATGCTTAACCGACTGAGCCACCCAGGTGCCCCATGGACTTTGCTTGTTACCTTTCTGACCTCATCTCCTACCACTTTCTCCTTCTTTTACTCCACTGCATCCACACTGGCCTTGTGCTGTTTTTCTAACTCTCTTTGACTACCACCTGATTTTAGTCCTCTTTGCAGCCTGTTTCCTCTGCCTGGAATGCTCTTTCTTCAGATATTTGTGTGGCCAACTCCCTCACTTCCTTTTTGTCTATATTAATTATCTACTGGGGCGCCTGGGTGGCCCAGTTGGTTAGGCGACTGACTTCGGCTCAGGTCATGATCTCACGGTTCATGGGTTCGAGCCCTGCGTTGGGCTCTGTGTTGACGGCTCAGAGCCTGGAGCCTGCTTCGGATTCTGTGTCTCCCTTTCTCGCTGCTCCTCCTCCGCTTGTACTCTGTCTCTCTCTGTCTCTCAAAAATAAATAAATGTAAAAAAAAAATTTAGTTATCTACTTCTTTATAACACATTGCTCCAAAATGTCATAGTTTAAAACAACAAACAGTGTTGAGGGTCAGGGATTTGGAAGCAGCTTAAGCTGAGTGATTTCTGGCTCAGGGTCTCCCATGAAGTGGCAGTCAAGGTGTTGGCTGGGAATGCCATTATCATAAGGGGCTGGAGATTTCACTTCCAAGCTCTCTCATGTGGCTGTTGGCAGGAGGTGCCATTGCCTTGTCATATGGCCTCTCCATAGGGCTGCTCACATTACATGGTCCTGGCTTCCTCCAGAGCAAGTAATCCAAGAGACAGACTAAGACCAAAATGGAAGCTGCAGTCTTTTTACAACCTAATCTCAGAAGTGACAGCCCATCACTATCTTACTGTAATCCCTTCATTAGAAGTGAGTCACTAAGTTCAGGCCACACTCAATGGGAGGGTAATTAAGTCACACCTCTTAAGGGGAGGTGTCTCAAAAATATAATACATGGTTTTGTTCAAATGTCACCTTCACAATGGAGTTTACCCTGAGTATCCTATTTAAAATTGCAAGCCACATCCTTGCCCCTCTGTACATGGCACTCCCATTTCATTTTTACCAAGCTCTACTTTTAATTTTTTCCATAGCACTCACTTTCAACATATTATAAAATTTCCTTATTTCATTATATTCATCATTTATGGTATCTTCCCCCTGTTAGAATGTGTAAGCTCAGCAAAGACAAGTACGTATGTTTTGTGCACTGGTTTATCCAAAGTGCATAGAACAGTGCCTCTACACACAGTAGGCATGAAATAAATATTTGTTGAATGGATGAATGAATCTTATCTTCCCACTCCTCTTTATTTTCCCTACCTTATGAATAGGCCGTGAAATGATCACCTGTTGGTAGCCCGAGATCTAGATAGCCCTACTATAAATAGATGAGGAGCCTAAGGAAAGAAATGCTGTCTGATTGCCATTCTCTCACCTGCCTGTTTATTGGGAGATAGTCCCAACTTTGGGATGAACTATCAACCTTGAATCTTTTCTTACTGAGTGACCCCAGAACCTCTTTTTTAGACCAGTTAAGAAATTAAATATCACAAAAACCAAAAGAATAAGAACCTACCAAAATCCTGGAAAGAACATTAGTCATACAGCCAAAAGTAAGTTCTTAAGTTTCCTCTTTCCTCAAATTTTCCTCTCTCTGGGCTCTCCCTCCACAGTTAGAAGGGCTGCCCTGCTACCATATGCCTGGTATTCAGTATGTAGAGGAAGGCACAGGACCCAGTATGCCTTCATGGGCATCGTAAAGAAGGATAAGTCTAGATGCAGGAGACTGCCCTCCCTACCAGCATGCATGTCAGTTCTCTGATTGAGAGAACCCTGTGGTTAATTCATTCTCCCAGTATTCTCCGTGATGTATATGCACCGTGCCAGGTTCTGTGAGCAGACAGGGTATGAGAATATTATCGTCAAAGAGCTTTTGCTGTGCTTAATGAATGGTGATAGGGGCCACGGTAGTGGAGTGATCGGAAGAAGCTTCCTGCAAAAGGCAGGACTTGATCTGGACTTCCATGTTTGTTTTCGGTTTCGGTTTTGCTAGGGAACTCAGTGGAAGACATTTTAGCTGGGAAGCACATGGGTGAAGGCTGTAAAATAATAATGAGTGGGAGAGGCTTAGTCGAAAAAAAGGTTAGCAAGATAATAACTTCAGGCTAGGTTGTTGGGGGGCCTTAAATGCTGCTCTGGAAGATTGGTACTTCATTCTGAAGGTAAATGTGTTTCAGCTTTTTTTTTTTTTTTTCTGCCGGCATTCCATTTATTTGCCGGTTTGTGTTCAGTTATTAACATCTATCATTACAGGCAGTGATTCTCAAACCGGCACATCTCCTAGGAAGGAGATGAGCACTTCCTTCTTGTAGTTACTCATTTCTGTCGTAGATAGTGGGAAGCTGTGGAAAGTTTTGGCTGGAGAATTGACATAGGAAAGTGATCTTTGGGAAGATTAGTCTGTCCGTGGTATGCCTATGTGAGCTCAAGAATCGTGGTACTGTTGACAGACTAGGAAAATCATGGGTGGGGCTCAATTAAATCTAATCTTGGGCATACAAAGGAATGGTTTTCCTTATTTAAAACACAAATCCACCAGTATTTGAGCTCTGGAATGAAAATCTCCAGAGAGGAAGGAATGGCTGCATATGTTTCTCAGCTACATTTCTTCGGAATTTTGCCTCCTCTGGGGTTTTCCCAATGTGGTTCCTGTAGTCACTCTTGAGCCCTGCTGCCCCCGGCCACCACCTCTTTTCTTTTGGGCCCAAGGATGTATTAAAAGGCCTGTTTCTTTATTTTCCTTTTACAAAGCATTATAGGGGTTGATACTTTCCAAAGAAAATTTATCAAAAACCTGAGGGAAAGCAAAAAGGAAATCAACATAACAAATACAAGTGGAATAAAATCACTCATTTCCAAGAGAAGATTTCTGATTGTGGCAATCCTAATAGTGAAGGACTTCATCAGCCTCTAAATTCTCATATCCAAAAGCCTTGAAATCAAGTGTTCCTAACTCAGATGACTACAGGGGACCAGCGTGATATGTGTATCAGGCTGGATAGAAGACAACAGAGATTTGTAGGGGTCTGTGGAAAACTGAATTGCGCATGCCCCCTGTGTCTAGACCCAGATAGGCTAGCACAGTTGAACAGACACTGCTCTGGGGGATTGTGTATCGTACTTCATTCAGAGGAAGTTACCAACTCTTCTAAAATGAAAACTGTTTTTGTTTGTTTGTTTAGCTCCACTGAATCCACCATTAGTCTCTTATTTGGTTTCATTCTTATTTCCAGTCTGAGAAATCCACTTAGTTGAGAATCGAGTTGTGAGGCAGTGATGATGGATATCTTATTTCTGGCAAACATCTAGCCTTCTTAGGCCTAAACTCTAAGCTTCTCATACCTCTGGGACATTTGGCAATGATTCACACAGTTGAATCTCTCTCCTCTTTCCCCAGTAGAGGAAAGGTTTCATCAAAGTCCATTCATTACATTATGGCCATTAAACAGTGCTTTAGTGTATAAAAAATGATGACTTATATATGATCAGAGTCAATGAAAACATATAAGATGAAAGTCTTTTTCACATACGTGTTGGATTTAAATTGATTGTAGGACCTATAAGTGGTAATGCTCAGGAAAGCACTGACAAAGTGGGTTTGAAGCTTAGGTTGAAAAGACCTATAGAAATAGATCTGGGAGTCTGCTGCAGAGGAGAGATACCTGAAGTCATGAGAGTGGATGCCTGTTTTGCTGGGAAGAGCATGAAGAAAAGAACAAAAGTCCAATGATTGAGATTTGGAGAAGAGTCAGAGTTGGAAGTAGTAGTAGGAGCCAGTGAAGGAAGTGCGAGCAGATAGGAGAATCTGAACACAGTAGTTAATTAACCCAGAAAGGGGAACAGACAGTTATCAAGTACATACGTACATGTGCCAAACACAGTGCCAGGTCGTTTGTCTAACTTACAATCCTTAAACAAACCTATGAGGTTGGTGATATTATTTTCATTTGAAAGATAAAGAAGCAGAGGCTCAAGGGCTAAGGAATTTGTTTCAAGTCAACTCACCTGATTTTCTCATATTTGTCTTTACTCAAATCCCGTGCTCTTCTCGTCACCCCAGAGGGGGATCCAGAGCGCCGTCCGCGGGAGAGAGACCAAAGTGAACGAGTGCCTGCCTGCCTGCCTGCCCGCCAGAGGAAAGTCCATTAGGCAATTTGTGATCTTGGGCAATATCAGCAGATTGCAGGCAGCTAAAGAAGGATCAGTTGATAAGGCAATGGACACAATGGGTATAGAACTCTCATTATTTCATTTCACAATGAAAAGGAATTGAGAGCTGGCTGCTGAGTTAGCTGTGGCTTAGCAGAACCCCTTCTGAAGGTGAGAAGATGCACGTGTGTTTGAAAGCAAAGGAGGAGCCACTGGAACAGCAGCAACGTAAGCTGATAAAGGGAAAATGATAGAGGGAAGCAAGGACCTGTGGAGTTGAGCAGAGTGGGAGAATTAGTCCTTCCTCTGAGATTTGCGGATGGCCTGAAGGCGCAGGTGATGTTTTGAGCAGATGACTTGATCTCGGCCTATTTCCATCCTCTTTCCCCAGGAGATGTTGCCTGTTCATTCAGGAATTTTAAAGTCCTTCCCAAGGACTTTTAGCATCAGATGGTTCCATGACTTTTCTGTTAATGACCAAAATAGTGAAACAGACAGGAGTGAAAGTATCAGCTGTATTCTTTCCCTCTTCTGAACTCCTGTGTCGCTTTGTGTCTTTTCTGTGTCACTTATCACTGTAGTGCCTTGTATATAGGAGGCACACAGTGATGAGTGGTTATAGCTTAAAGGCCGTGGCATTGGAAGATCCTCTCACGTGGGTAAATGTTGTCTCTGGTTATAGAAATGTGGAGGAAAAACAAAAGAATCAAATGACTTACCTTTAAGCTTTCCTGATGTGTTGGCTTCCTAAGTTTAATTTTTTTTAATGTTTTTTTTGTTTCTGAGAGAGAGAGAGAGAGAGAGAGCGCACACGAGCAGGGGAGGGGCAGAGAGAGAGGGAGACACAGAATCCAAAGCAGGATCCAGGCTCTGAGCTGTCACTACACGCTGCTTGGACCCACGAACCATAAGATCATGACCTGAGCCGAAGTCGGACGCTTAACCGATTGAGCCACCCAGGCACCCCGGCTTCCTACCTTTAGCCTTATGCCTAAAGTGTTCTCTTATTATAGCCTTACTCATGGGTGATATTTCTTTTGGATAGTGAGCCACATTGAAAAGTGAGAGACTGAGTCCTGTAGGTTAGCAGTTGAGCAGTCCAGTGCGTAGGGAGCAAGATGTTAGGATTCATGGGTATTCTTGCTTTCTCCCATAAAGGAATTGTCAAGGGAGAGATTGCCATTAAAAATCTCAAGAAACAGTTTTTTCATTTTGTATGGGAAATCTTTAGTCTATTTTTTTAAATTTTATTTGAGAGAGAGAGAGTGTGTGTGTGAGTGGGGCAGAGGGAAAGAGAGAGAACCTCAAGTAGGCTCCACACTCAGTGCAGAGCCCAATGAGGGGTTCGATCCCATGACCCTGGGATCATGATCTGAGCTGAAATCAAGAGTCAGACACTCAACCTACTGAGCGACCCAGGTGCCCCTAGTCTATTTGTTTTTATATTTAGAGGTTTAAACTCTATGTAGATGGTACATTTTAAGCACCATTGGAAATATGAAACATTGTGGAATCATGCAGAAAAGTGAAAATGTGGTTTCTGCCCTTGAAAGGTGGACTTTTGAGGGAGATCAGACCACTGGAATTTGCATATATACAAAGGATATTCTAAATACTTAAAATATATGTCACCTCAGAGAGAGAAGAAACAGATTCATTTGCATAGCAAGCTAGTTTGGAAGAGGTATTTCTGGAGAGGTAAATCTTTTATTTATTTATTTATTTATTTATTTATTTATTTATTTATTTATTTATTTATTTATTTTTCAATATATGAAATTTATTGTGGGGCGCCTGGGTGGCTCAGTCGGTTAAGCGTCCGACTTCAGCTCAGGTCATGATCTTGCGGTCCGTGAGCTCGAGCCCCGCGTCGGGCTCTGGGCTGATGGCTCAGAGCCTGGAGCCTGCTTCCGATTCTGTGTCTCCCTCTCTCTCTGCCCCTCCCCCGTTCATGCTCTGTCTCTCTCTGTCTCAAAAATAAATAAAAAACATTAAAAAAAATTTAAAGAGAAAACCTCTTAAAAAAAAAAAAGAAATTTTTTGTCAAATTGGTTTGCATACAACACCCAGTGCTCATCCCAAAAGGTGCCCTCCTCAATACCCCTCACCCACCCTCCCCTCCCTCCCACCCCCCATCAACCCTCAGTTTGTTCTCAGTTTTTAAGTCTCTTATGCTTTGGCTCTCTCCCACTCTAACCTCTTTTGGAGAGGTAAATCTTGAGCTAAGAGAATGTAGGGATTTCGTGCGGTGAATGGCTACTGAAGGAAAGACACAACTAGGTATTTTATTCAGTTACACAATCTGAGAGGCTCTCCCTAGGTGTGGTGGTTTGAGGGAATCCTTCAAAAACACTTTGGCTTCTGTTATTCTTATCCTTGAAGCTTGAGCACCTCTGAAACTGTACACTGCCCTCTTAGGATCTTTTACTCCACATAACCCCTTCCAATTTGGTGTGAGTGAAGCTAGGAATGGGGAGGATCTTTGAGATATGAAATGGGTGAGATTAGCTATCTACAGGAATGATTTACCCTACTGTTTGTAAATATATTGCCTATGAGACTAGGTTACAAGTCTCAGCAAGGGCGCAGGCGAGTAACTTAACGAAGGAAATCATGGTGTTTCTAGTATGTGCAGAGAAGATTAGAGCCATAGGATTTGGGGGGCTGGAAGGGTCTTTATCGATCTAAGAATATATCAAATCTCTTTGTTTTACTTTTGGGGAAATTAGGGCCTGCAAAGATAAAAGAACTTTATCTTTACCCCTGTAGACCAACTTTACCCCTGTAGACCAACAGGGGTAGGTTTTGGCACCAGGACCCATGGCTCTGAACTTCAGGTCTGGTATTATTCCATCATATTCTATTGCCTTGCCACGTGTTACACAGCGACACTTGGAACTTTATGTGGACAGTAGGCAGGACTGAGACCCATTTGTGAGCATTATGGAGACCTAGCCTATGTAAGAGATGGGAAAGTGGTCCGTGGCTGGAGTGCTCTGCCTGAGTACTCCTCTCTTCCTCCACATCTTTCTTGTAACCCTTGGTCTTGCACACCTCTGGGCTCTCATAAGCAATTAGAGAAAAACTTACATAATTTATTCATGAGGTCCGAGAAGATGGTCCAGAGGAGCAGAGTTGTATAGAATTTGAAAAAAGAGAAACTAAGGAGTAACAATTTATTAATTTATCTACCACAGTGCCAAAGCAGTGAAATAGAATGGGGACAAATGTCTAGTTTTTTTCCACAGTGTATATGAAGTCTCCCATAAAGTCATTTGCTGTCTTCTGCCTTTTTTTCTGTGTTTGACAAATAGCACTCAGTGTTTATTTGGCTTCCCAGGAAAAATCAGCTGAAGATAGTTCAGTCACTGGAATGGTATAGCCCCCCACCTTATAAACTAATACACTGGCATTTTAATTTCTAAAGTAGTGTTCTGTGATTTTAGTTAGCACTTGTCAGTCCTCTGGAATCTGATTATCCCTAAATGAACTAATGAAAACCAAGTTGGGGACTCTGGACTTTTGGTGACCCCTACAAAGTATAGACTTCCCATGAGATGCTGCTTCAACAGCTTCTCAGGGTCTCTCAATCTGTATATCTGGCTGTTTATCTCCCCTAACATTTCTTACTGCAAACGCTGAATCCTGGGGCTCCTCTAACCATCGTAGAGGATCGCGCTGGGTTTAAAAGCACCCAGCTAAGTCCTCAGGTAGTGCTTATTGGACACTGACCCTCTTGGTCATTGCAGTAGGTGGGCCTGGCCATGCTGCCCCTTTCATCAAACCTGGAAGCGTGTACTTCCAGAAAACGTGCCATCCATTTTGGGGCTTTGCCCAGCTAGAGAAGCCCTTTGGGTGGTGAGTGAAAGTGTGGAAGTTCTGCCTTGGAGGGGGACTCTCTCAGAGCTCTCTAATTTAAACTTTCTCTGACTGCATCTGCCCGTGGTGCAGAGGAAGATTGGCCCTTTTGCTCTCTTTGTTTTCTCACAGCCGTTTTGAGGAAATTTAGTGTCAGAGGACTTCCCAGAGTTTTGTTCCCCGGGTCTAGAGAGCCCTAATTCTTCGCAGCCCAAGGCTTGGTTCTAGTGGCCCTGAACTGGTCAGACCCTCTTGGATCAACCAGCAGTGATATTCAGACCAGTAACCTGTCTCACCTGAAACTGCTTCTCAGGCCTCCAAAGCCTGAATCAAGTGACCATTGTACCGATCTTGTATCGGGGCTCAGAATGTCAGTTTGCCGCTTGTCCTCGTATATAAATATAGGTGTCTCTAGATATAAAAAGTGAGAGAGTCTGTAAGTTGCTTTTTTTTTTCTATACCCCCTTTCATGGGGCAAGCTAATGAGATGCATATCATTAAAGACCCGATGTTTTGTGGGACGGAGTCTTTTAAACTGGATGTGCCTGGCTTAGTCATGGCAAATATTTACCAAAAAAAAAAAAAAAAAAAAAAAAAGAAAAAAGAAAAGAAAAAAAAAGGGACATACCATATAAAATTAGAGTTCTGAAAATAGTACTCAGAGAGGGAGAAAGAAAAAAAAAAAAACCAGGACAGAAAATACAGGCCAGTCTGTTTGGGGAAAAGGGAAAAAGAGATAAAATGAGAGAAACCTCGGCAGTAAAAACAGCATCTTGGTAAACAGACTATAAAAAAAAATTGTGACCTGCTTTCTGGCAGCCCTGGCGGCTGTCGAGCGGGTGAAGGTGGCAGAGCTGGCGTCTGTGTGGACACACGGTGCCCGGGGCGCACGGCTCCCCTGGCCGCGCAGGGCGTTAAATTTAGCCACATAATGATGGGCCTGAGGACAGCCTCTTGTTGACCACACCATAATTACTGCTTCGCTTTATGAATTTTATTTTGCTTATTCTGTTTCCTCCTTCTCTGGCATGAAGGGGGCCTGGAGTGGGGGGAGTCCCGCCCCCACACCCCTCCCCTTTCTGGACAAATGAGTCTTCATAGAAACCTGGGCTGTTGGGCCATTAGGGTAAAGACTAAGCTCTCTTGATTAATCGGAAAGGGAGGAAGGTTTCTGGTCGCGAAGGCTCTTGATTTAACATAGTAAAGTCAGAAGTGGAACTCACTAGCCCTGCTTCTCAGAGCTCTCAGAGAAAATACCCTGAAGTCTTTAGTCTTAGAAGGCACTTTCGTGTGAATCTGAGAGGTTGACACTCTTACTCTGTTTATAAAACCCCAAGAGCTGGCTCCCAAGTGTTGTTGGATTTTTTGGTCTTTGGTCCTAAGCTCCCTAGCTAGCTACTTAGACATTTACTTTTGACAACATTCTGCCTCACGAAGAGGTACATTGTTTTATATATATCTTAGTCTTGGTGATACCTGGGTTCTTGAAGCCGAGGATCTAACATAACTCTGTTCAGGTAACATATTCTGTTTAGAATGTGTTTAGAATATTCTGTTCAAACCTCAAATATTCTTCTTTTGGGGCACTTGAGTTGATGCTAATCTTCTCAGTTTTTGAGTTAAGACAGCACAGTTCGTTAGAGCACACCCTGGCCTGTGTGAGAACAGTGCCCTTCCTAGCTTTATCTGTTAACTCTAGGGAAGGGGCCAGGAGCCTGTGGGCTCAGACCAAAAGCACCATACTGGGGAGAGAAAGTAAGCTGTGGAAAGAGCATCGGAAGACTTGCATGGCGTAGATACTGGGTCATTGGGGGTGAAGTTCTTGAATGGTGACCTAGGCTGGCAGCTACCTATGGCCCCACAGTGGCCCTCCAACTGAGGAAGTGGTGGAAAAGGAAAAGCAAACAGGGGTTGTGGTCAGGGTACTGGCTTGTCTGTCATTGGCCAGGACTGTCCTGTTTGTGTGTGAGGGGTGGTTGGGCTCCTCCCGAAGCCAGGCAAGAACGTGTCAAGGAGAGGCTTCTTGCGGCTCTTGTTTTCCCCAAACAAAGGAAACTCCTTGCATTGCTGGAAGTCGCGTGCTTGGATGCTGAGTTTGTTATTGCCTGATAACCTGGCCACCAACTCCTGCCCTCCTCTTCACCCCATGCAGCCAGTGGCTTAGTGGGAGCAGCTTCCTGTTCCTCATCCCAGGCAGCAGATTCACTCCCTATTGTACCCAGAAAGGGTTTGAGAAAAGGAAGAGTTAGCCCTCCTGTCCCCAGACCTATCCTCTTCTCTTCCCATGGAACCTTCTAGAACAGTGCTTTTCAAAGTGATCTGACCCATGGTCTTACTGTGCGTAGCTAATATGCAGCATGTGTCCCATGTGATGATAAGTTCAACAGTACTCAAACCATTTTATACCCTGTTCATTGAGATGAGTCCTCTGAACTAGTGTGTGGATATCATGGCAATGTCAGATGGCTATGAAGATTTTTAAATGCTTATACTTGATTTCTATACTTACCCCATCATGGGCTAGTTACAAGGAGTTCATGGGCCAGCACCAGTTTGCTGATCACACTTTGAATAGCATTGTCCTAAAACTGTAAGACCTAGTGAGTTTGAGCTATTTCCTATTGGTCATAGAGGTCCTACCCTTATGTTCAGTAGGGGTTCAGTAGGGGATGGATAGAAAAAGAAATTCTTAAGGAAATTTCAGGCAGTAAGAAGCAATCTGATCTCAGTTGCCGGGTCATGCCAAAGAGCTCTGGTACTGAGCTGGAAGCTTGAACTTAGCTGATTAAAGGTTTCTTTTCCCGGTGCCAAGGTTCTGTGATTCTAATGCTAAATGGTAAGGCCAAGAGGTAAAGTTAATGGTCTTGATGAATCTTAAAAGAGTAGCTTTCGATGACTTACCAAGGTAAAGAAAGAAAAGGAGGGGGATGTTTTTCATAGCGTTCATTTACTAGTCTGTCATTTTCATCTAGATATGAGGTCTTTCTTATACAGATCGATCATGTGTTTGGTCAGCATTATCTTTGTCTTCTGTTAGGAGGCCACCAAATTGTTTCCAGAGGTTGAGAGATCTAGGATTGAGGAGAAAAGTAAATATTGGCAGAGTTGGTGGAATTCAAGTAAGAGATAAGAACTGGGCCTTGGATTAGAACTGTGGCTTACTGGCAGGGTTACTTAACATCCCTAGTTGGAGGGTGGGGGTTCACAGCCCAGGTCTGCAGGACGGCTGGGTAGAGGGGACTGGCCACACAGTGAAAGGTTTGTCTTTGCCAGAGAAAGAGGAATAGGGCACTGAGAGAGAAGACTGGAAAGTAAGCCAGGAATTTAAAGGACTGGAGAGTTCCATGAGGGAGGGAGTGGGAACCTGCTGGGTTCCACCCTTGTTAAGGGAAGAAGGAAGAGAGAAGTCAGCCCAGACTCACCTCTGTGTCTTTTCTCTTTTTAACACCCCACTAACCCTAGGGATCTGCAATCAGGAAGAGAAACCAGATGGAAGCTCCTGATTAAATCTGGTCACATGTCCCTGCTTAAAACTCCTCAGTGGCTCCCTATTGACCTTAGGATAAAGTCCAAACTCCTTAATAAAACCATTAAGGCCCTTTATGATCTGGCCTCTGTTTACCTCCCCAGCTTCTTCTCCCACTCTCCTGCTAGGCCACACTTACACTCCCCACCCACACTTCTACCTTCCATCCCAAATCTACACTTCAGGCACAGTGACCTGCTGTCAGCTCCCAGAGCCCATTATTTTCTCTCTTATCTCTTAGACTTTGGCACGAGTTGTTCTCCCTGGAAAATCCCTGCCACCACAGACCTTTTCACCTGGATAACTCCTGTTCATTGTTTGGATTTCAGTGAAGATGTCACTTCCTTGAGGGAATTTTCCTTGGCCCTCTAAGTTCAGTTTAGTTGCCTTTCTTTAGAAAGCCTGTATCATAGGCCCTATCACACTGCATTGTAATTGCTATTTTTTTCTGGCTCCCTGCCCCCGATGGTAAGTTCCCCAAGGGCAGGGGTATGATCTGCCTTGTTTAACTTGTCTGATCCATTGTAGGTACTCAGAGAAATTTTGCCTTTATTATTTAATTTGATTCACTTATTTTTCTTTTTAAGTCATGTTTTTATTTATCTTTGAGAGAGAAAGTGTGAGTGTGGGAGGGGCAGAGAGAGCAAGGGATAGAGGATCTGAAGCAGGCTCTGCACTGACAGCAGAGAGCCCAATGCGAGGCCTGGACTCACAAACCGTGAGATCATGACCTGAGCCAAAGTTGGAGGCTCAGCTGACTGAGCCACCCAGGTGCCCCTAATTTGATTCACTTGTAACTAGCAGGTGAAATGAGCAGGCTTTGCTGAATAAAATTCAACACAAATCTATTGATCACCTACTCACATAAAAAGAAGAAACAAATGCACATACATTTTTTTAACCCCACAAGGGTCACTTCAGGATGAGGAGATACGATGGCTTCATTTGGAGAAATTATGTGGCCCTGATATTACCTGAGTCCCACAGGTAATTGCAGTTGAAACCAGAACCTCGTCCTGCAACTTTCTAGCACAGAGCTTCCCACCCCCTGTCCCCTTCTCCCCTGGTTTCTCACCCTGTCTCAGAGGCTCTGTTCTAAGGAAACATATTTGAGAAGGGAGGATACCCAGAGAATAAAAAAAGCATTCCTGTAACTCTTCTTAAATCTTCCCATTGAAACGTAGGTCTGAAATTCTAGAAAAATGGCTGAGCACCAAATTAGATTATCATCACATAGGAGGTCAAGGAAAAATGTCAACACCATGAGACATGAAAATGAGCTGAGACACACACAGTTGGAGGGGAATCCTCAATCTTGGAGAAGGATCTGAGAAACACTGACATTTTCGGCTGCCAGCATGTTTTCTTTGGGGCTGCCCTGAGAACAAGACAGCCAAGTGGGATGAGGACAGAACTGAGGGGCTCGGGGGGACACTTGCTGGCCCTCTTCCATCTCCACCAGTTTCTCAGCCACTGAACAAGTAAAGTAGATGAGCTAGAATGTTTAAGGCTGCCTCTCAGCCCTTTTTATTCTTCAGCTCTTGGGAGCTGGAAGGAATTGGTATCACCCAGATCAATGGAAACCTAGTCTGTAGGCAGAGCTGGCCACAAGGCCAGATTCAGAGTTACTCCTGAGCCCTGGCCTTTGGGCAGGGAAGAGCGTGGCCTGGCTTCTCTCACCAGCAGGGATCAGTAAAATCGAGCCACGCGGGACCCAGACGTTCTTTGTCCGTCAGTGTTTTCCCAGTGTCTCCTGGGGAGTGATTCAGGGCCAAGGTGACAGTGGGTTTGGAGCCCAGATGAAAGGATCACAGGGACCACAAGACAAGATCCCTTGTGTGGTGGCCGGCTGGAAAGAGGAGGGAGTGAGTGTGTGTGGAGGTCAGTGACGCAACTCCCCTGGCTTGCAGGGATGGAGGAGGAGAAGGCTCGCCGTGTGTCTCCTTATAAAGAGGCCCTTACCACATGAAGCAGGGGGTGAAGGTGATCCCGCAGTGAGTCACCCAGGAAGGGACGCCGTGTGCCCAGAGCCCAGAAGAGAGGACTTGTGGATTTCCCACTCTTTCCTTCTATGATTTTAGGCGTAATACGAGTTGCTTTAGTCACTCAGACTGCCGCGCTGCTTCTCCTTCTGTCTTCTAACCCATTTTTTCTCCTCGATCTTCACTATCCATGGCGTGCATGGATTTTAATCTATCAATTTGTTCTAGATTTCTGTAGTTGTTTTTTTTTTTTAATCTAAAGCTTGAAATCTTTTGAGTTCAAGAAACTCTAACCGTACTTCTAATTGTATTTGCCTTTGAGAAGATGGCCTGGTGGCTCTTTGCCAAGCATGGTTATTCTTAGATTGTGTCTGCTTTCTTCTTATCTTCAAGGCAGGTATCATATCCTGGACTGGAATCTGAAGAGATTCTAGGGGGCCCCTGGATCCAGTTGCCCCCTCAGTTTGAATGCAGCTCTAGTCTGGCCTTTATTGAGGTCTAGGACTGCAGAGAGCTCTGGGGAGTGTCCCTGTAATCAGCCAGCCACCAGCCCCACACTGCCTTGTAATAAAGCAGCTCTATATTTGTTCTGTTTATAGTCTCCTCTGTAATAATGCCACAGCCCTCATTGCTCTCTCTCTTTGGGGAGAATTTTCTGGGTAATAGAAAATTTTGAAATGTTAAAGAGGGTTGTAGACTCAGAAAATGTTTTTATCTAGGATGTGTCTGAGGTTGGGAAGATACCCAGGAAATCCAGGCAGCCAGTGAGCGCCCTCGGGGAAGAGCGTGTTGTGGTGAGCGTGTTGTGTGTGTGTGTGTGACACTGTGGCTGCAGGGCCCATGCGTGCGGAGGGGAGGTGTGGGAAGCTGCGGGTACGCGCTGTGTGGTCACGGTAGGTGTGGCGTGAACTTCTCTCGTGGTGGTGGCAAGTGGAGAGCATGGTTGGAAGTGGGGTGAAAGGTGTGCGGAAGGGGCTAGCGCAATGATGGAAAACCCTGTTTTGGCAAATTTCAAAACTCTCAGGTATGTAGGATGGTGAGATGGAGAAGTTTAGCCTCAGAATGGAACCTTTTAGCGCTCACGTGCCATTCATTCTTTCAACTGTGTCCCCTTTGCTCTGGTGCCCAGCCTTTCCGGACCTAGGCGCCACACAGTTCTGCCTTCCTTGTTCTGCCTTCTTTTCTCCCCAGCTCTTCATTTCTTTCTTTGTCAAGCGGGAAGAAGTCAGAGACAGACTGTTACGGAGAGGGGGTGAGCAGTCAGCCACCTTGATCTAGGTTAGTGAGCGAGAGCCTGATGTCCCAGGCTGACGGCTTTGAAGTTTACCTGTGTGATAAGTCCTGGGAGTTATCTTCGCCAGGGCTCCTGCTAACAATTCTGATTCCTCCTTTTCCCTCCCGGTCTCTACCTCTGCCTACCCCCACCCCCCGGATTCTATAAATACTTTATTATATGGCACTAGTAAAACTTCAAGTATTTCTTTTTATTAGAGCTACATAATATGGTAATTGTGTGACAGAACACAGCTCCCGTGAGCGGCCCCCACCCTCTTCCTAGGTGTGGCCTCTCACCGCCTCGGCTTGGGCTAGGCCCACAGGCCTCTCTGTTCCTCTTGAGTGTATGCAGAGGGGGCTGGGGACAGCTTTTCAGACAGAAGTAAGGGGTCAAGGCCTTTGGGTAGGATTGGGCCAGAGGAGTAAAGAGGTGCTTTTCTAGTTTTCAGCTGTATCTTGGTGTGTGAGTTCAGCAGGGGTCTTATCATTAGCATTGATTCCAGTTGCCGCACGAGGCCACTCAGCCTGCCTTTCCTTTTATTTATTTATTTATTTATTTATTTATTTATTTTTATTTTTTTTTTATTAAAAAATTTTTTTTAAATGTTTATTTTTGAGAGATAGAGACAGAGCATGAGCAGGCAAGGGGCAGAGAGAGAGGGAGACACCGAATCCAAAGCAGGCTCCAGGCTTCAAGCTGTCAGCACAGAGCCCGATGCAGGGCTCGAACTCATGAACCACGAGATCATGACCTGAGCCGAAGTCGGATGCTCAACCGACTGAGCCACCCAGGCGCTCCATCCTTTTATTTTTAATTTAATTTAATTTTTATTACATAGGCTCCATGCCCAGCATGGAGACCAGTGTAGGGTTTGAACTCACAACCCTAAGATCAAGACCTGAGCTGAGATCAAGAGCTGGACACTTAACTGACTGAGCCACCCAGGCACCTCAACTTGCCTTTCCTTTTAATAGCGTTGTCATGTGCCCATCCATAGAAGTAGGTTTTGAACTGAGACTCGGGGCCAAGGGTGCATGGGTTTCTTTGGTCAGCTCTGGTTCACAGTACTTTTTTTTTATTTACATTTTTTTTAAGTTTATTATTTTGAGAGAGACAATGCAAGTGGGGGAGGGGCAGAGAGAGAGAGAGAGAGAGAGAGAGAGAGAGAGAGAATCCTAAGCAGGCTCTGAGCTGACAGCTGCAGAGCCCGACGCAGGGCTCCAACCCATAAACTGAGATCATGACCTGAGCTGAAACCAAGAGTTGGATGCTTAAGTGACTGAGCCACCCAGGTGCCCTTATTTACTTTTTTTTTTTTTTAATATTTATTTATTTTTGAGAGAGCATGAGAGGGAGACACAGAATCTGAAGCAGGCTCCAGGCTCTGAGCTGTCAGCACAGAGCCCAATACAGGGCTCGAACCCATGACATCACACATGATGTGAGCCGAAGTCAGACGCTTAACCAACTGAGCCGCCCAGGCGCCCCATATTTACTTTTCATAACACCCGTCATTCTTTCTGATGTCTCTTGGTTCCAGAATCTGTAAGTGCTAGAAGAACCTGATCCCTCCCATCTCTTGCTGCTTCAACCTTAGGACACCTCTCCTCTTAAACCCGAGTCACTGGTCTCTGTGTCTGCTAGCCTCATGGGAGGTGTGGGGCTGGAAACGCTACACTCTGTAGTTCTTTCATTACTGTCAACATGTGATCTGTTAACTGTGTATTTTATTGTCTGATTGATTCTTATTATTTGATTCTGGTTTTTGTCCACTGAGAACTGATTTTGAACCTCCCTTACCCCCCTGTAGGATGTAGTTTCGGCATCCTTTCTTCCGCAAAGCTTGAGAAGTGGGGATTTCTGCCCAGGTAGCAGCTACAAGAGCCCTTGGTGCCAGGGACAGGGGGCACAATGTTTAGTCCTTTTTTCACTGCCTCTGTGCCCAGTGTTTGCCTAGGGGCCAACCCCCAAACTAGGCTCTGCCATGCACTCTTTACTCCCCATGGAGACCTATGGGTATATGCTCTTCCCACATTTTGGGCCTAGCCAAGGTTAATATTAGGCCTTCTAGCGGGGCTGCTGTTCCCGAAAGCCACAGGGTGTTGTTAATATTCATGTGACCGCAGAGGCTCATTAATATTCATGAGGTATCTACAGTCTTCCTTTAGGCCCTTAGCTCGGAGAAAACAGGAATAATTAGAGTTTCTAGAACTTTAAAACTAACCCTATTTCCTGAAGTCTCTTGAGGAGGAGACAAACCTTAAGAGTAAATGTCTGGGCCAAGAGAAAAAGGAGTTTTCATGCCAATATCCTAAACTGGTCTGACAACTTAGTGGAGTTGGGCTGGATGGCTGTTAATGTTATCATCCTTATCCAGTGTTTATTGAATACCACTGGGTTTGGGTTCTTGTATGAGGCACTGTGGGGAGTAGGAAGCTAGCACTGCTAAGTTTTCAGTGATACCTGACATGATTCCTGCCCCAAGAAGCATATGGAAGAGAAGGGGACACAGGTGTGTATATACCTCTAATCCCAGGTGAGAATGCCATGCTAAATAGAGATGTACACCAGGTACTTAGGTGGGGACGGATGAGGAAGTCCTTCTCTGTGGGGAAGGCAGTGAAGGATTCCCAGGGAGCTCTTGAAAGAGGGCAAATCTAAGGGAAGTAAAGGAGAATTTTCTGTGACTCTTAATAACCTTCAGTAAGGCAGAAAGCTACTTTACATTCCCCTCCGGGGCTTCCTGCTTACCAACCTCACCTTTGTATCCTTTTATCAAATGCTTTAGCTATTCTGATATCTTATTTAATAGAACTTCTTTCCCATAAAGTATCCTTCTACTTCCTAGATGGCCATTTTAACCTTTTTTCTTTTTTTTTTCTTCTGAAAAATGTAACTAGTAAGAGCTCCCAACTGTGATATAGTCTTTGGCAAGTTTGGCTATTTTAAAAGATGAACATAATTCCAGATTGTATAATTAAAAGAAGAGCATGAGAGGCCACATCACCCTCCTGTTGTATTTAGCGGTAGTTGGCTTCTTAGGATTTTTGTGTCATGTTTGAAAGATACATGGGGCCTTGGTGCCATAGGAAAATCAGGACAATAACAAAAGGGGTATAACAGAATTTTTAAAAAAGTATCCAAGGAAAATGGGATTATTTAATTCAGAAAGTAGGTTGGTAGCTCATTCGTTTAAATATGAATATTGGTACATGTACGATGGTAAAGAACTTTTCCACATTTCATTTAAGATACTGCAAGAAAGGATGAACTTGAATTATAGTGATAAGGATATAGTTGAAGTAGAGAGAGAGAAAAAAATATATATATATATTTTTTTTACTTGACTGGAATGTTACCAGGGAAACTTGGAAACTCCCTTCCTAGAATTCTTTGCGTCTTTCCCTCACAACAGGTGTAGTATATTAACAGTTCTTTTTCAGGGTCCCTGGGTGGCTTGGTCAGTTGAGCATCTGACTATTAATTTCGGCTCAGGGTCGTGATATCGAGCCCCACATTGGGCTCTGTCCTGTCAGTGTGGAACCCACTTAGGATTCTCTCTCTGTCTCTCTCTCTGCCCCTCCCCCATGGGCACTCTCTCTCTCTCTCTCTCTCTCTCTCTCTCTCTCCCTCTCTCAAATAAATAAAATGAAAAAAAATTAAATTAAAAAAACCTGTTATTTTCCACACTCAGTTGTTACTTCCTCTGTACATCTTTCCTCTTCTGTCCTCTTACATTTCTTCCTTCTGTTTCTTTACAAAGCCTGTTCATGTTTTTTTGTCTTGATCATTGCTGTTCACACAGGTATTCTTTAAGATGGGTGAGAAATTGCTAGACTACCTTCACGAATCAGGCAGATGATGCTGGGGTGGAGGCTGTGTGAGAATAGGAACCTTGTCTTATTCACCCTCTACCTCCAATTTGCTCCTGGTTCATGGGAGGTGCTACAGAAATATTTGTTAAATGGATGAACAAATGTTTATATTTGTGAGATGAGCTGACTTCTCAATGAGCGTTTTGCTTATTAGAATGTTTGCCCAGACCATATTAAGGACCACAGGAATGGGAGAGCAGTGTAAAATGTCTAAGTCCTTGCTGTTGGGTGACAGTGTTTTCATTCTACTGCTTGATGACAAAGGATCATGTCATTTTGGTGCAAAATTAGAATTTCTACCTAAAACCAAGAAAAACCAAAACAGGGTGATATAGAAATAATTTTTTTAAGTTTGTTTGTTTTTAATATTTATTTTTGAGAGAGAGAGAGAGAGAGAGAGAGACAGCCATAGCAGGGAAGGGGCAGAGTGAGAGGGAGACACAGAATCCAAAGCGGGCTCTAGGCTCTGAGCTGTCAGCACAGAGCCCGATGTGGGGCTTGAACTCATGAGCTGTGAGATCATGACCTGAGCCAAAGTCCGACGCTCAACCACCTGAGCCATGCAGGTACCCCAATATAGAAATAATTTTAAAATATAGGGGGAAAATATAGGGAATCTATTAAATAGAGAAAAGCTTTCTTAAGTATTCACGGCTCTCAAGCCAGCAAGATGCTTGGAGAATGAACTTCACAGACTAATGGCTGTTAAGACTGGAACCAGAAACCAGGGACAGGGGTTTGGCTAATTGGATTCTCAAGACATCAGTCCCAGGAAGCCTGGGAAGGGTGGAACACTGGATCTGTCCATTGTGCTACATTGGAATAGTCCCTTTGGTGGGAGTTATGGTTTCTCTTCTCTTGGGTTCCATTCCTTTCAGGCTTATGATGAATTAAAGGTAAATTTGAAGTTCATCTGGTTTTAGGATCTATTCTACTCATCTGTCAGGAAAAGGACAGCAGGTGGCGCCAAAACATTGTCATACTTGTGCTGGCTTGGGAAAAGACTCCAGGTGGAGAGGATTCTCTTTTGAACTAGGGACAGAGAGGGAGACTGGCTATCTTGGCCCTGTTGCTCAGGTAAGAGATCTTTGTGGGCTCGGTGCCTGCCAGTTCCTTATCATCCAGGATCTGTACCTACAGTGTTCTTCTTTGGCAAGAAGATTGTTTGGGGTGGGGGTGGGGAGGTCCCAGCAGATCAGAGTGGAAGAAGAGCCCGTTCACTTTCTGTCTCTGTCACTGTGTCTCCTTTGGGGCCTGATTCTGCCAGGTGCAATGGTTTCTGAGGCTCTTGCCTCATACTGTCAGCCTCTTTTTCCTCTCTGTGAATTTGTTTCTAAATTTTGACAGTTGTCTATCTTGAGATACTTTTCTTGTTTCAGGACACTCTCCTTATGGGTAGATTTCTTTTTCTCACGTCCCCCCTTCCCAAGTTTCTCTGTGGGGGGTGGTGCTGGAAGTGGGGATCAGGGAGTAGGGAATGGAGAACACTGGCCCCTAGATGAATTTAAACTAGAGGTGCTGGCTGGGAGAGCGGAGGAGGACAGGGCAAGCCAGTCCATTAGAGGCTCTCTGGTTCTGAGAAGGAAGCAGAGCACTGTCCAGACTGCAGGACACCGAAGCAGTGTGTTAAAAGTCATGTCAGGATGGACTAGAACTCAGAGGCTCTTTTGCAGCCGCGCTGGGCAGGCACGGCTCCCTCAACCCTGACTGATTCCCACCACCGCGGAGCCATTAGCTCTCTTCCAGTATTGTCCCTGACGCCCCCAATTTCCCCACTCCCTTCGTAAACCCGCCGGGCTGTCTCCAACCTTCATTCCTTGAGCTTGTTCCTTGGGCCTCCCCCCTTCCCTAGGGCGGGTTTAAGGGCTGGGCGGAGCTGTCCGCCTGAATCCCCTGTGGCCCCTTTGGTTCCTGGTTCTATATATATCCCTGTCCTTCTCTGCACAGGGTTTGATACGGCTTTATGGGCATTTCCATCCGCTTCACAGGCACAGCCATCACAGAGGCGTGTTTCACCCGAGAAACCTCAGCGGAGCCTGGCCTGTGGCGGACTCAGTCTGGCCCCTGAATCAAGGCTCTCTTCTCTTCCTGCCCTCCCCCGTCCCTCCCCCTCCATCTCCCACTAGCTACCCCCAAGTGAATAACAGAGCTCTGGGGAGCACTCAGCCTCGTTGGCAGAGCATTTTGGAACTCCAGAGACTCGTGGAGAATTCTTTAGTGTCCGTTTCTCCACTAAGCTAGGTGGGGAAGGTATGAACCCTGACTTCTGGCTGTCAGAGGGCATGCAGGCATTTCTCAAAAAGAATGGAACCCAGTGGGTGCTGCAGGTTCTCTTGAGGCAAATGAAGAGAAAGAAGAACCTTTATAAACTGAGGCTGGAGGAGCCAATGGGGGCCTAATGAGGAGGGTCAGGAGCAGAACTGGATTGAATGGTTGAAAGTGGCGAGGAGACAGTGTACCTAAGACAGTGGGTAGGAAAGAATACTCGCCCCCCTGCCCCCAGGACTCCTTTTGGCTCATTCTCTGGCCAGGAGAGAAAAAGGTGAAATCTGGTCTAGAAAGGGAAAGTTTGCATAGAATAAAGGAGAAACCTGTTAAGTGGGCTAAAATTTGCATAGGGAAGCAATAGACAGCACCCCCCCCCCCACCAGTTTGGGGATGTCTAATATCCCAAGTAATCAATAGCAGCAATAACTTTTTAATACCTATTGAGTGCCAGCCCAGGCCCTCCAGCTGTAAATCTTGTTCTTATTGTTCACAACATTTTTAGGAGTTGGTATTTTCCCCTGGGATGGAGAGCAAGCCTGAGATCCAGAGGATGTAAGTTGCCCAGAGTCATGGAGCTAATCAGCAAACCATGAAGCCAGGCTTCAAAGCCATTGAGCTAAACCCACAGCCCCTGCTCTTTCCACGACACCGTGCTACCTCCCTAAAGAGCCCATAAGAGGGTGACAAAGCTGATTCTGACTTAATTTGTGGTCTGAATAATGTTCAGTCTCTTTCCGTTATTTAAAATGTTCACATTTCCACATGGTCTCTAAACCTGACACCTGTGTTTACTTGTGAGTCTCCCTGACGTTTTGGCTGCTTCTTTGAGCCTGGGAATTCCCAGGGCACCGGATGCTTGGCTGTGCCCCATAAAGGACTGGCACATCTGTGCGGCGTGCGTCTCTTTGTTATTACCCAGCGGAGCTCGGGCAAGAAGGCAGCTCCCTGTTGTTGCCTAGACGCCTTCATCCCTGGCTCAGAGACCTCAGTCCGTTTGTGACTCTGCTGTCCAGAGTGGCCTGGCTAGGTATTTTCTTTTCCCTACGATGTTTACTGTTCTTTCGTGGGATTTCAGATTTCCATGATGGCGGAAGGCTTGTAAAATGCAGGGGTGGGGAAGGGTTACTGTGGCAGGAGCCCGGGCCAGGCCAGGTCGAGCCAGCAGCACAGACAGCTTTTATAATGGTATGCAGGGCTAGGAGGCTTGTAAAGGCGATGCAGGCAGATAGGGGGATAAATCATGCAAGCAGTGGGCAGGGTGGTGAGCCGAGGTTAGGAATTAACTTTGTGTTGGATGGAGCCCAGGTTGTGGGATGGGAAAGGAGGCCTCCTCTCTTTTCCTCTCCTCTCAGCTCTCTTCTTTGCCTCTCCTTTCTGTTGGCCCCATTCACTGCAGGCTGTGACATGTTTGCCCTGGCCCTTCCTGTCCCTCCTCCAAGTTGCCTGAACTAAATCAACAAGGGAGAGGGTACCCCAGAGCAAGGGAAGAAAGTCCTTCATGTATCTACCAGTCAGACTCCTTTGTTTTATTGCAAATAGGGACTGGAACTAGCTGACCCGTTCCTTCCTCTAGCCAGGTGTAAGGGTGCCCATCCTTAGTGCCTTTCTGCTTGTCCTCAGGGAGTATGGCCTTTACCTAGAAAATGGACCAGAATCCTCTGGGATCATGAAGAAAGCAGAAAAGGCCCTTCCAACTATTCTGAGATTCCCCATCTTGGTGTAGGGTCTCAGTCTATCCATGCCAGGGGGTAGACCTTGACTGGCTTCTTTTGAGGGCTGAGGCAAATCCAGATAGCTTCGTTTGGGGATTATTCTTGATGATGGCTCCTTTTTCTCTAGGGCTTCTGTGTGTCCCATATGGAGATGCGGAAGGAGCTGGGAGAAATGCAGAGAGAGGCCACATGAGTGGTCACACTGGACGTTGTGTATAAAAAGAAGCCGAGGTTAGATTCTCTCTGAAGATGTGTGCAATGTGTATATAGCAGCTGAGTGTTAAGAGGTGGGTACTTAGTGCAGGGACAGTGTTTATAAGCCTCTTCAGGTCTGTTAGGATCTCTGTTTCTCCTTTCAGCCCTTCACGCAATGCTTTGCACATTGTGGGGGATCAATAGATGTTTCAGACTCTGCTTTGGCTTGTGACAGGCACGCTGAACCAGCCCTAGGCCCTCTTCTCCTATTCCCTACTCCCCTCCAGCATCTCTCACCATAAATTGTTCCCCTAATCATCACAGCTTTCAAGTGGACGGCTCAGCCCAAACTAAAGTCATTGACTGCATTTCTTCCTCCCCAGATCTGTAATAACAGCACTGCCACTTTCCTTTCTAATTAGGCCCTAATTGAAAACTGGTTGCATTTGGACTTTTCTTCTTCTGTTCTGCTTTTTAGTTCCAGTGGTGGAAAAATATGCAGCTGAGTTTTGGGTTTTTCCTTTCTCCCCCCACCAACCCCTTTCTTTCTCCTCCTCCTCCTCCTCCTCCTCCTCCTCCTCCTTCCTTCTCCTCCTCCTTCTTCTTCCTCTTCTTCTTCTTCTTCTTCTTCTTCTTCTTCTTCTTCTTCTCTTCCTCCCCTCCTCCTCCTCCTCCCTCTTTTTTTTTTTTTTTTTTTAATATGGTGGGATTCTTTTGGAAAAACTGTCCCCAGCCTGTTGGAGCCCCACTCACAAACCCCAGCCTTCTCCTAGAAGACCGGGTCTTTTCAAGTGGTTTGCGTTGAACACGTTGGAGGCCCCCAATGCCTGTGACAGTTTCTGTTAATTATAGAGGCTCTTTCCCCCTCTCACATTAGTCAAAGGAGTTTTGTGTGTTTTAACAGCGTTTTCCCTTGGCTTGAATAAGACTCTGTTCAGACATTTCCTAGGGCTGGTGAGTCGGCAGCAGTCACTGGTACCCAGTAGCAATGTTTCCTTATTGGCTTCTCTCTGGGCTTTAAAGATTACGGTGGAGGGATGCTTCCTTGTGTGCTTGAAGTTTAGTTGTTTCTGGATTATGGGCATAGTTCCTACATCATCAAAAGCTTCTGCAGTGTCTGGGCTGCAGATATAAGATAGGCATGCACTTGTGTCTGGAGATGTTCCCCAGGTCTCTCTGCTGCACTCTGTTCCCTGCCTTAGCCAGTCCTCGTGGAAGAGTCCCCTTCTTGTCCTTGCTGTCCTTGTTGGGACATCAGAGCATTTCTGGGGACCCTGGCTTCCATTCACTGTTTCTCAGGCCTTATAAGCATTACCTCTTTTAGGCCTTAGGAGCACTTATGTTGCTGTTGTCCAAAATATTAAGGTGCCCTTTCTGTCTTGAAGCCCCCAGGAATGACATGTCACTTGCTTGGGCCCAGGCATTCTAAACAGAAATCAGCCCTGTCACATGATCTGCTTAGGGACTTCTCTGAGAGACCAATCTACCAGTTAGGCAAAAAGAGAGCAGGAGATTGCTGAAACAAGCAGTATTCAACTAGAAGTCCTATGTGGGGCTGCATTTTACTGCATTTTGTTGAACTTAGGCAGCTTGGATTTTGTCTGGGAGGGTATCAGCAGGGTCTCATAGATAGAGCTGTGGGTAGGGGGTCAAGAGAGCCTTCATAGGCAAAGCATCCTTGGAAGCATGACTTCTAATTGCTGGGTGATAATTGCTTGTCCTGCTGTGGGCTTTATTGTTTGGTTTTTGTTTTTTTGGTTTTGTTTTGTTTTGTTTTGTTTTTCAGAGATCTACTGAACCCTGTGTGTTTTTCCTTAAGAATATTTTGCCTTTTTTTTTTTTTTAAAGATTTTCTTTTTAAGTAATCTCTATACCCAACGTGGGGCCCAAACTCACAACCCCAAGACCAAGAGTTGTATGCTCTACCAACTGAACCAGCCAGCCACCCCAAGAAAGTTTTGCTTTTGAAGGGGAGTGTTTTCAGCTCCTGCGCTATTTTCCTAGCCTAGAAACCTCCCTGTCTGAGGCATTGATTTTATTTGGATAGGAACATGATGGGAGGAAGATCTTGAGGAGTGATTGACTCACTGGTCCTATTCGGGGCTACTCCTGTGAGCTTGGGTGTTTAGAGGGAGAGAATGAACTTTTTTGGAGTATTAAATGGGTGACAGTCTTAATTATGGTAGTTCTCATTTCCCTTTTTCTAGAAGTATGGAATACTTGAAAATACTATCAGCTCTGGCTACAACTTAACAGGTTTGGCAGGGAATCTTAGGCTCCCAGGGAAGGTCAGCTAGCTCAGGTTCTCTGTTGTTTAAAAAAGATGGAACTAAGACCTGGGGAGGGGAGTCCCTTGCTCTTGGGGAAGATGGGGGGGGGAGTGAGGAGCGGACTGTTATTCATGTTAGAAAAACAAAACCCTCAGAAGCCCTGAGTGGCAGAACCTGGAGGCACAGCACTTCCCTGTAGGAGGACAAAGCCATAGAAAGAGAGTTCTAGAAATTCAATGATTACTTTTTAAAAATAAATTCTTGGATCGGAATTCAAGGAAACTGGTTCCCCACATGGAGTATAATTTCCCCATTTTCTTCCCCTTTTCTTTCCTGTCTGTCTCCCCCTCCCCAATTTGTTTGGAGTCTATGCTTCAGCACATATTTGGTGCACCAAATGCAAAACATCTCCCTGCCTTGTGACCGCAGAGACTGCAGCGTTGGGAATTCTTCCTGAATTGCTGACATGGTTGTGCTGTACGTTGCTTATATTTTATGGCACACGTTTAACAATATAAACTGTAATATATTAAGGTAAAACATTGAACAAGCGAAACAGAGTCAAAAGACACTAGCGACGTGTGTTTGGTTAGCAGTGAGGAGGTAGAGGACTTTAACTTCATCACTGCCTGTTTCTTGTGCTGTAAGTGACGCTGGTCTGTACTTTTAAGGTATAGAGTGTAAGCCATGTATCGCGTAAAGGCACAGGAGCTTTCCATGCACCCGGGCGAATCATTTTGGCAAAATTTTTTCATACATTTTTTTTGAAGTGTTTTTATTTGAAATACTTTTAGATTATGATTCCTGGTGGCACAACTACAGAGGTGCCTTTCTATATAGAGACTGGATCCAGATTGTTTTATACTTATTATTATTAATTGTGGAAGTCGTGAGTATAGGGAAAATGCAAAAAGAGAGTGAAGTCATCAGAGGTTTGGAACAGAACTGAGTTGCCCAGCATCTGTGATGTTTGTTCCTAAAAAACGTGGGTTGCCAGAGATCAGCTTTCAGGGAAATAGTATTGATGAGTCCCTTCTCTCCCGTGGTATCTGGACCTTTGAAGCTGGCGGTATGGCTTTGGGGGCCTATTTCAGCAAACTGGCCTCCCTGTTATCCTTCCGCCAGGGAAGGATTTAGTTGTATGCCTGCAGGAGGCTTTTAGCAAGTTCGGGGGAAGCTCAAGTTCCCCTTCTGACCCCTGGCGTTGCTCTCAGAGAGACTGAAGTTTATTGGCCAGTTTGGAGTGTAAAGGTGTACAGTTAGCTGGGATAGGATTAGTAAAAATAATGATCTGTATCTGTGTGGCGTTTATGGTCGGCAAATCGCTTTTGCTTACATTGTCTCCTTCTGGTTCTGTCTTTGCGAATTCAAGCAGCGTTTTTGTGTCATTGTCCCTATTTTATAAATGAGAAAACTGGGGTCCTGAGTTTCCCAAGGTTACACAGCAAGTAGGCAGCAGAGCCAAAGCTCAAACCAGGTCAGTTTAGACTGTTCCATTAGGTTAAGTTGGTCACCTGGTCTTCTACCTTATGACTCTTGGTTTGACCAAGGGCCAGGGTTCAAAAGGGTAAGCTCCCCAGTGTTCCCTCCATTCTGTTTTAATCTCTGTCGTATTTCTCACTATTTTTAGCAATTCTTTTTCTTTCTGACACTTCCTTTTTCCTCTCTCTCCCTACTTCCCTGAACCCCCGCCCCCCTTTCAGAGACTGCCTTATTTGCTTTCTTAGAAATTCCTCTTGTAAGGCTTTTGGGAACTTTGACCTACCTGTAGTAACTGCATTTCAGAGAGTGTTTAAAATGTCTCCTTCCCCTCTCCTTCATTCCCCCACCCCCAAAGCATGGCCTCGCCCCATCCTGCCATCATGCTGGCCAAGCGCGTGGGGCAGCTGTGGTCAGTCCCATTTATAAAACTGGTAAATATGGGACCGGTTTCTGTCCCCTCCAAAGGTCAATATTTGTGCAGAGTTTAATTTTAACTTAACAAGCAGCTGTTTTCTGCAGCTGCCCTGGTGTGTTGTGTTGTGTGTGCTTTCCTTCCCTCCTTCCCACTGGCTGTGTGCGTCTGTGTGTGTGTGTGTGTGTGTGTGCATCTGGATTCACACTGGAGGCTTGGTTCTGGTCTTCCAAACCTGCAGCCCACTGGCTTGGCCAGCCTCTGTCTCATGGAGGACATTTGGGCTAAAGGGCGTTAGATAAAGGGCAGTGGGCCTGGCATGTGGAAATGGCCCTTTTCCTGGGGTCAGGGGACAGAGAACACTATATGGTCTTCGGGAATCCTAATATCACCACCATATCTGCCTTTACAGGAGAGATTCTAGAATGCAGGATTGGAGAGAAATGGTCCCCTCTTGTATAATCTGCACCGTCCCCCTACCTTGCTTTCTAAGGAGTGTTAGCCCCTTATCCAAGAACCCTGGGCTCTAATTTCGCCAGCTGCTTCTCGAGTAAGGCGAGGGGAGTATATAAGATAATCTCTTTAGTGCCTCCTCCAGGTTTTATTATCCTGTGATTTTATGAAAAAGCATAAAGCATTGGACTGCATGTCAAGAGGAAATTCTATTCCAGCTTCTAGCTTTAAAAACAGTGAAAAACTGGTCCTTGAGCAAGTCGTTTTTATCCTCAAATGAAGAGACTTTATTTAAAAGAAGTCTGAGCTGTTTAAAGAAAGAGAAGTACTTTAATACTAAGTTCATCTTACCTACCCGTATCCCCTTGCACCAAGCTATATATGCTTTTTCTGCTTGTGAGCATGTGCCTGGCTTGGACAGTTTAGTCCAGCAGATGATCCGCCTGACTCCTCAGAGCCGTGGGATCTGAAACAGAAGGAGAGTATGTGAGTTCCCGCTATGGTGGCCACCTCCCAGCTCTTCCATGAACATATTAGATGTGAACCCCACCCTAGGGCCTTCACACTTGCTCGTCCCTTTGCTAAGAATGCTCTTTCCCCAGATATCCACATGGCTCGTTCTTTCTCTTCCTTCAGGAAGTCGAGGACTTCCTGGCTACCCTATCTAAAATTTCATCCCCACCTCCCTCCCCGCCCCCATCAGCACTGTCTGTCCCTTCCCCCTGGACTCTGTTTTTCTCCTTAGCACGTATCATTACCCAGCATGCCACAGATTATACTTTTTTATTATGTTGTTTTTCTCCCCTGCGAAGGCATGGATTCTCAATGAGGGCAGGGAATTTTGTCTGTGTGTTCATTGCTGTCTCCCCGGTGCCCGTAGAACAATGTCTGGCACATGTAAGCTCTCAAAACGTATTTGTTGAATACATGGAAGGAAGGAAGGGAGGGAAGGAGAAGTAGGCTCCCTAAACTGATGATTCTTCACAGGGGGTACATAGCCCCTAGGGGAGGTGGTCAGAATGATTTGGAGGTCTTTTCAGACTATTCATACCCTTACCAAAAAATTTCTGATATGCACTCCCTCTGCCCCAGGATGGTTAAGAATCACTGCATAATGACCCATAGTTACTGATGAAAATATGTGGTATGCCTCATGTGTGTTGGGTGGAAAAAAAAGTTGAGAACCACTGTCCTCGGCAGCCCAACAGGCCTGTCCCCTCCTGGCTTGTGACTTGCAGAGAGCTGTGCTGGCTAGGAGGAGATTTGTTCTTTCTCACCCCCTACCCACCTTCCCCTGCCTACTCTATACCCCCAGCCCATGCCTCCCTGCCCCTCCCCTTTCCTTCATTCTCAGCCAGACACCCACCCACCTCCACCTCCTGCTCACAGAGGCGGTGTGGCTGTAGTCAGGACACAGAGAGCCCTTGACGGCAGTAAGCGCTTCTTGTGACATCAACTCTGTGGCTTTAGGGGGAAGGCTGTGGCTCCGGGTCCCCAAGGGAGGGGGCTGTTTTTCTCTTCTTGATCGTTCATGTTGGTGCCCGTCTGACTTATAAACTTTAATGGCCAGTTTTAAAGGTTACTGCCATGGGGCACCTTTGTTGCCAGTTTTAGTTTTTTAATTTGGAAACTTTTTTTCCCCTTGTGGTCTTGGGAGGAAAGATTTGGGGCCATTTGGGGCTGGGAATTGGTATTTGTGGGTGATGATGAGATAGCACAGCAGCGTTCTGGCTCTGGCTCCAGTAAACCAGAATCCTTGGCATGTTACCCAGTGGCCCAGATGAACCCCAAAACAAGAAGGAGAAGACTGACACTGGCGTGCGTAGTCTTGGGCAGTCGTGGTCAAGGATGTAGGGGCCTATGGGTTTGTTGGACTGTCTGAAAAGAGAGGTAAGCCTAGCTAGGCACTGGGAAAGGAAGGGCACTTCTCCCTTTTGCTGTAACCTGTAACTGTCCCCACACCTCCGGTCCCAGCCCTTTGCTCTGAAGACGAACATCCTTGACAGTGGGCGGGCTTCACCAGGATGGAGACAAGGCTTCAGATATAGAATTAATCATCAAGTATATGGCCTGCTGGGGGTCGCCCCAGTGTAGCATAGATACAGAACTGACAGAGAAAGCTTCGCTGGGTCTTTTTGCCAAGCTCCCCACCCCCACCCCCACCTGCCATGCCTTTATGAAGAAAAAAAGCCTTTCTCTACTCAGAATAACTTCACAAAGTCTCATATGTTAAAAAAAAAAAAGTCACTGCCCATCTCAGAGTCGTCTGTACTCTTAGAGGGAAAACAATGTTATAGAATAATATGCAAATAATAGCATCTTGGAATCAGAAGCGATTATTTATAGTGCCCTAATAAAACTATCATATTCAGGGCCTCTATCTGAAACTAAGAATGTGGGGGATTTCAAATGTATTTGGTGGGTGCTAGAAAAGAATTCTGAGACGTTTAATACTGAGCAAGCCTCTGCCCTGGGTACTTTTCTTGTGGTAGAGTAGTAAAACAAATAAACAGGTAGGTCATCTAGCAAATAGACCCCAAGAAGGGGCAAAATACCAATCTATGGGTGCTTAAGCATTTACTCAAAGACATACGCTCTTGACTAGACTGTTTACTGGTGTCCTTCGTGGCCTAAACCCATACCTCCCCTCTCCAGTATTTGAATGGGTTAGCCTGAAATTAGGATTCAAGTTTGGATGAACTTGAAGAATTCAGGAAAGGATGCTTGCTCTAGAAGGAAGGAATAGTGCAGCTCTCCAGGATTTAGAGTGTGAGGGCAGACCTTTCTGGACAGTTTTGATACGTTCTACAAGATACATAATATAGGGTCTTGGATTCAGATCTCACTCCTGGCTGTTCTTCCTGGGCCAGACAAAACTGGATTTGCTTCTTTTTCCCTGTGTTGCCAAGGCGGGGGAGGAGATGGGGGGATTGGCTCGGGGCTGGGCCACAATTAGTGACCTGGAAGCTGGGCTGGGCACCCAGAGGCTATAAATAGCAGGCATGGAGCAGTCGCTGAGCGGACTCGAAGCCCAGCCAGACTAGCCGCGTTTCAAGTGGTCTGGGTGGGATTTTTTCTTTTTTCTCTGTTAACCATTTGTACATCTGGTTTCCTCCGTGTTGGTGGGGGCAAAGGAGGAGGGTGGGGTTGTGAGCAGAACCAGAAGTTCATATGTGGAGTAGCTTCTTGGTTAGTTTGTATCTTGGAGCTTTGGGGGCCCTTAGGACTAGATGGGATCTGGGAGTAGAAATGGTAGCTGCTAGGAGCTGAGTCTAGGAGCAGGGCATGTGGTATGGGAAATGCAGAAGTCCTGCAGGGCCCCTGTCACTAAGGTGTGACGGGTGCTCCTGCAGGGGACAAAAGTACAGTCTCACATGGAACTACTCAGTTCATTTGGCAGTAGACTGGGACTTACCTCTCAGGACCCAATGAAACAGTCCCTCTGTCACAGCCAGCCTATCTGTGGGAACCTTCTTCCTCACAGGCATTTGCCAACTCTTGCTCCTGTTGTCTGCCCTGGATTTGAATTTTGTTTTTAACGTTTATTTCTTTTTGAGAGAGAGAATGTGTGTGTGAGCAAGGGAGAGAGAGGGAGAGACAGAACTCGAAGCAGGTTCCAGGCCCGGCACCGTCAGCACGGAGCCTGATGTGGGGCTCGAACTCACGAACAGTGAGATCATGACCTGAGCCAAAGTCGGATGCTTAACCGACTGAGCCACCCAGGTGCCCCTGTCTGCCCTGGATTTGAAGACAGAATACTTTGATCTGCATTCCGTTTCTTCTGCTTATCTCTTTGTCACTGGACATATTACTTAAGCTCCCTGGGCTTCTGCTTCTTCATCTGTCAACGAGCAATTTTGATGGAATACACCCCAGCGTTCCTTCTAGCTTTTATAAACCCATACATCATTTCAATCAGTCCATTTCAGTTTTTCTTTTCTTTTTTTTTTAAGTTTATTTATTTATTTTGAGAGAGAGAGAGAGGGAGAGAGAGAGAGAGAGAGAGAGAGAGAGAGAGAGAGAGAGAGAATCCCAAGTAGGCTACACACTGTTAGCACAGGACCTGATGCAGGGCTGGAACTCACAAACTGTGAGACCATGACCTGAGCCAAAATCAAGAGTCAGACACTTAACTGACTGAGCCCCCCAAGTGCTCCTCAGTTTTTCTTCTTCAGGAAGAAAATTTACCTCTGCCAGGAAGCCTTTCCTGAATTATCTGTCTTATCTTCCTCTTACTTCACAGACCATTTGCAGTTATATAGTTTATCCTATTTTTTCTTGCATATGTCACATGTTTCTTTGCAATTATTTTCTTGCGATTCGCATACATTTATATTTTGTCTCTTCAAGTAGATTGCGAATTCTTTGAAGCGGGAAACCTTGTCTTCTCTGTTCCTACCACTCAGCACTTAGTATTAATGTTGTAGGCACCATTGACCCCCACTCAAACTTCCTGAGAGCGGGCAGCCCAGCTTGGAGTGGAATGGGAAATAGGAAGAAATGAGTATGTTTTCAGCAAACACCACTTTGAGAGGTGTCTTTGTTAGACTAACATGAAAAGCAGCAAATGAGGACCCAGAAGGGAGATTTCATGTGTTTTACGGAACCGGGGGATGCCAGTCCCACGGCTGCACTGATTCCTTTCTCTCCCTTCTTTCCTCTTCTCTTGAAGGTGCTTTCTCTTAACGGTGCAGTCTGAATTAGTGGTGCTTTTGGGCACTGCCTAATAACATTGGAGTGTGGGGCTCTATCTTGCAGAATGGTAAAAGGACTTCATGTTGCAAGCATAGGCTCTTTATTTTAGGTTTCAGTTGTTCCCATTTCACTAATCCGTCTGTTTGTAGACCTCCTTTATGCCTGAAGATGAGGATAATAACGCTAGTTGATATCCGTGAAAGTGTATGTGACGTTGTTTTCCGAGTCCAAGGAGAGCAGTGTCTCCCCTGGTTGGCTTTCCTGTCACAGGGCTTTGATCACCCATCCCTTGTTTCATCCTTTCTCCTACTTTTAGCTCTTCAGACCAGGCTAAACAATTCCTCCCTGCTTGGGTGTTTACACTCTCCCAGTGTTAGCAGAAGATTATCGTATGTAGTCCCAGACGTCACTTAGGCCATCTGCCTTGCACCCCTCATCGCTCGCTCCCTCCTTTTTCATCCTTCCACCCCCCCCCCCCCCCGCCCCCACCTCACATCAGTTATGGTCCTCTTCCTGGCACTCCCGGAGACTTATCTCTGCAGCTCTGCTGCGGGAGCACCTGATCCTGGGCACGTGAACCAGGCAAGTCTCTCAGAACCAGGGGAAAGAGACCTCTTCTCTATCTTCAAGGTATGCCCTCCAGCGTTGGGATTTGGGGCACAGAACTTAGTTTTGTTGGTATCTTTCTTTCAGTTCATTCATATAATAAACATTTATTGAGCACCTATTATATGCTGGTTTTCTATTAGACACCAAGGATGTCCTTCTGTTCTATTAAACTTAGCAGCCATTTAAGTAATTACGTTAGGCATTATGTTAGGCATTATGTTAGAAGGTGGGGGTTCCAGAATAACCGAATCTCTCAAAAACTTTGCCCTCAAGGAGTTTATAACCCATGTCTGAAGGGTCAGACATGCAAAGACTAAATTACAACATGATGCAGAACAAAATGAAAGCAAATATAGGTCCAAGTGATGTGCTTTGGAAGCAAAGAATAAAAAAGGTTTAATTCTGGCTTTTTGAAGAAGGTTGGGTGGTGGGCAGCAGGAATGGATCTCGGGGAAGACCTTAAGAAAGAAAAGAAATTTGAGCTGGACCTTGAAGGATGAGAATTTCTCTAAGTAGAGAATGTGGAAAAGGATATTAGAGTGAATAGCATTCATTCTTTCTTTCCAGAAATATTTTTTTTTTTTTGTCGGGGCGGGGGAGAGGAGAATGGGAAAGGGCATTAAGCAGGACAACATTTATTCTTCCTTTGAGTATTTTTTGAGTGCCTACTTTGTGCCAGTCACTAATCTAGATGCAGGGATAGAGCAGTTACCGAAACAAAGTCTTTGCTCTCATAGAAATACAGTCAAGTGAGTTGTCAGAGTGAACGTGGCATTGTTCTTCTGTGCCCCATTATCGTTCACCATACTTCTAAATGTACTAAGTCCTTTGAACTAAACCCTCTGGACATATTGTCATCTCCTAATTTGGTGCCATCTTTCTGGATTCTTTCCTCTTAGCCAGATTTTTGGCAGGTCAGTAACTGAGACCAGATTCTGTACAAACCTTGGGCAGTAGTGAAATTGATACTTTTGATAAACACCCAACGTCACTGGAAGATGATGAGGTGTCTTGTATTTTAGTGTTATTTTTATTTTACAACATACTTGTAAATTCTTTGAAGATTGATAACCTATGTAAGTAACAAATGGTAAACATAAAACTAGAAAATGCGCTTACCCAGAATATCTCCTTCCCCATCAAGCAAGTGATTGGCACTTGCTCTAATCATGTTTACCTTGGCTGTATCTCCTCCGCCTCTTTCGTTTACTGTGCTGATTCTCAGGGCCCATCTTCTGCCCAGCTGATGTGTGTTTCTGTTTTACCCATGGTCTCCTCATGGCTTTAAGCCATTTTAATTTGGTCAAGTTAAGCCTTTCTTCCCAAGTCTGCAATTGCCTTTGCCTCAATTCTAAGAGAGGCTGACAGTAGGAATGAATCCAAAATTCCATTCATTTTCCATTCACCACATCTGGGTTTCTTTTAGCATCATTTTCCCCCTTGAGAACATTTTCAAGGTTCTCCTAATTTTCTAGTGCTTTTTTGGGGGGGTGGGGGAGGTGCCTTTTGGAAGATTACTCAGAAGTTTCCAGGACTGATTATCTAGTCTTGAGTCTATTTATGTATATCCCCACCTTCTCCGGTTTAGTAAAATCATTTCCCTTTCCTGTCTTCATTTACTGTGTGGGCATCTTATTCTCAAGACCCGAGTTCTGGGTGATACTTTTCTTCTGTTCTCCTTTGTTTCCTGGAGGAACCATGGACTCTCCAGAGTAGTCTTGACACATCTTGCGTTCACTTGCACACTCCGGATACAGTAGCGATTCGTTTTTCATGTCTCCTGATTTCACTTCCGCAACCAGCCTCATTCTGTCAGTTCTGGAGATCTCTAGCTAGATGTTTGCAGTTGCCACACTGTTCTCAGCCACTAGGGGGCACTCTGTTTTCCTTAGCTCTTTTGGCCTAATTGTGGGGGGAAATCTGCCATTTCCTTTAGTCAGTCTGTATCTGGCCCAGGGCCACCACATTCAGCCCTGCAGGCTGGGTACCAAGCGGCTCAAGTGAGCATCATTCACGTCAAGTAGGATGCCTCTGAGTCATGCGATGCAGTGGCCCTGCCTTTAGTCCAGCCAAGGCAATGTCAGTATTTTTTTTTTTTTTTTTACCTTAGGCAAAACAGAGCCAAAAATACCAAAACCAGAACCAAAAGAAAAAAAAAAAGTTTAGATAGGAACAAATTTTTCCCTGCACTATCATTACATTATTCATATAGATGATGTAAGTTCTGTTAAACAAACAAACACCTTGCATATGGGTGCTCTGGAGTTAGGCAGACCTGGCTTTGAATCCTGACGGCACCATCTACTGGCTACAGGACTTTGCTGAGCAAGTTACTTAACTTGTCTAAATGGGGGCTCCAGAGTCTGGTGGTCTAGGTTCAAAACCTGGTTCTACTCAGTTACTAGATGTGTGACTTTGAGAAAGTTACGTAACCTATCTGGCTCCAGTTTCTTTTTGTGGAAAATGGGCATATACATGTTCTCATGGAGTTGTGAGGGGTCAGTATGATACATACGTGAGTGCATTTCACGGTGTGGCACATAATAAACAATCAAAAGTATTGGTTATGTGTCTAATTATTGTTATTCTCTTATTTCTTTCCATTTAGGATTCAGTGTATTTAACAAAGACACTTCGTTTTTGGTTCAATGTTGATGTATATAAGTGAATTGGAAAACAGTTCTCATTGTTCTCAAATTGATGTATCGTCCCCCACCAAACAGAACAAAATAGAGTTCACGTTAAAACAAGAACGAGATCCTCTTCTATCAGTTGGCAAAAATTGAAGTCGATTGTTATATCTTTGGCAAGATTATGGGGAATTGGGCATTCTTCATACAATTTTAGTGGGAATATAGGTTGATATATTCTTTTTGGAGGGCAATCTTTTGGCAGTATCCGATATATCCTTTAAAAATTTTTTTAATGTTTGTTTATTTTTGAGAGAGAGAGAGAGAGTGTGAACAGGGGAAGGGCTGGGGGGGGGGGCGGCGGGGGGGACAGAGGATCCAAAGCAGGCTCTGTGCTGACAGCAGCGAGTCTGGTGTGGGTTTCAAACTCACGGAACTGTGAGATCATGACCTGAGCTGAAGTCAGACGCTCAACTGACTGAGCCACCCAGATATACCCTTTAATCCAGCAGGTAGAAATGTAATCTGTAGGGTTATTAACTTGTGAACACATGTGCATGAGTATGTTCAAAGCAGCGTTGCTTCTAATGGGGGAAAATTGGAAACAGTTTAAATGCCTGTTATGTAAATGTGAAAAAAATTATGGTTTATCCGTAAAACAAAATACAATGAAGCCATTAAAAAGAATGAGGTAGACCTGTATATACCGTGAAAAGATGGCCATCCTATACTAGTAAGTGAAGAAAGCAAAATGCGTACGAATATATACTATGTGGCTCCTTGTGGGGGGAAATCACCTTTGTGTATGTATGTTTATATATAAGAATAGGAAAGAGTCTGGTTAAGGATACACACCAAATTGTTCGCAGTGGTTACCTCTGAGAATGGGTTGGGGATGAAGAGAGGGGGCCTTTTACTTCTATACTTCTGTAGTGTTTAAAATGAAGTGTTAAATGGGGGCACCTGGGTGGCTCAGTCGGTTAAGTGTCCGACTTCGGCTCAGGTCATGATCTCACCTGCTTCAGATTCTGTGTCTCCTTCTCTCTCTGCCCCTCCCCCGCTCATGCTTTGTCTCACTCTGTTTCTCAAAAATAAATAAATGTAAAAAAAAATAAAATAAAATGAAGTGTTAAATGTATATCTAAGTGTTAAGTCAGTATATCATTTTGTAATTTTTCTTAGAGGAAGAGAAAGTACTGGATGAGTTTACCCAGTACCAGTTCCTTATCCTGATAGCGTTCTTTGCCATTTCTTAATTTGATTTATTTAGCTTCCCCCTAGTCCAGGTTCCTTTTCTCAACCCTGTCTGGTTTAGGGGGCTTCTCGGTTCATCTGGGAATTCACATTCTGCTTCTCTTCCACAGTGTAATCACTAGGTCAGGTCCTCTGGGTTCTTGGCCATATTCCATTGCTTCTTTAGAGCCACTTGCCCCTCTTAGATCACCCTAATTTCTAATCCCCTAGTGAGGAAGGCACTTCCCTAGTTGACCCCAAGAATGTCACTTAGGGCTTTAGGCCTGTCTGCACTAATCTTACTCAAGCTTTACCCTTCTTGAAGATTTCCTCAGCTCCTAGACTTTTGAAACCCTTGTTCTCATCTCCCGATAGATGTGTGTCTGTCCGGTTGGCCTTCTTGTATTAAAGCTGGTGCTGCTCCTCAGTGAAGCCTAGAAAATTACCTTCTTATTCTAGACCAGGTCTAGCCTAGGGTTGGTAATTATAGTGTCACTCCTAGTGGCACGTGCCATGTTCCCGGCAGATTCTTACCTTAGGTCCACCTTCTTGCTAAAATAACAGGAAGCTTTTTTCTTCTCTTGTTTTGAAGACCTGTGTCTGCCAAACCACCGCTGCCCTTAGTGGACCTCCCACCGGATTCCACCTTCCAGTTGGAGGAGCGTGTCTTGCACTTCTTCACTCTGTCCTCTTTTCCCAGCCTTCCCCGGTTCCTGAACCCCTTCCACTATGCCTTCTGGAATCAATAGTGCATCATCAGCAAAATGTCCTTCCTCTTCAGTCTCTTCTCTAAGCATTCCTTTCTCCTTGCTCAGAAACATGGCTTTTGCTGAGGATGCTTCTTTATCTGCAGCCCACTCACATGGTGGCTATTTCTTTTCTTACAGTCCTCTTATCACTGAGTATGGTGGTGGGAGGTGTATCCTTCATGCTTCTAATTGCTGCTTTCTGACCATTCTCCTTTTCCTTCCCTAAAAAGCCCGGTTTTCACGCTCTCGTCAGTTTATATCATCCAGGGGCGCCTGGGTGGCTGAGTCAGTCAAGTGTCCAACTCTTGATCTCAGCTCTGGTTCTGATCTCAGGGTTGTGAGTTTGAGCCCCACCTTGGACTCCACACTGGGCATGGAGCCTACTTAAACAAACAAACAAAAAACCCAAACCAAACCAAAACAAACGATTCTATCATCCAGTACTCTTTATTGCTATAGTGCAGTGACTCTGACTCATTCCTATCTGTTTCTTGAGGACTTGAGCTGCTGATTCACTGCCACTTTCTCCAGTCTTCCTGAATTATTTTGACCTCTGCTATATCTCATTCACTGATTTCTGTGGTCCTACTGTAGAGCAGTGCTTCTTAACAAGGAGGGGTTTTGTCCACAGGGAACATTTGACAGTGTCTGGAGACATGTTTGGTTGCATAACTTGAGAGGCACTACTGGCATCTGGTAGTAGTGGGTAGTGTCCAGGACTCTGTTCAATACCCATAGTGCACAGGATGCCCCACCCCCCACAACAAAGAAGCTGTCCAGGCCATGGTGCTGCTGTTTAGAAACTCTGCCCTAGAGCCTACTCTAGACCTTGTCATGGCTAATAAATGCAGCCCCTCCATAATCTCAATTTTATACATCTCACTTTCTAGCCACTCATTCCTTTTACTCTTCCAGGTCTCTTTCTCTACCTTGACTCAGCTTTCCTTTAATCCTGCAGGGACTTGCAGTCCATTGATCTTACCCTCCTTTTTATTGTCCTGGCTTCTTTGATGTCCTGCTTCCCTTCTTTACTCAGCTCCTGTGGTCAATCATTATAATCACTTCCTTGCATACGTTTTGATTCTATTGCCCATCTCTTGTCTTGTGTACAGTTAAACCCGACTTTTTGACCTCCTCCATACCTGCATATGTAGCCAAACATGGTCAGAAAAACAAAACAAAACAAAACAAAACAAAACAAAACAAAACAAAAACAAGACATAACATCTGTGCTGACTAGTTTCAATTTAAATTCTTGGCCATGAACTTCAAATGCACCCTAATACTGCCAGGCAGTCATATTGTGTCTCCCTGACCCATTCACTCTCCCGTCCTTTTACACCTCCTCTTTCCCCAAGCCACCTTCACTCTGCTTCCTATTTTGCTGGGGAAAAAAAAAAGAAGAGTCATCAGAAGTGAACTTAACAGATTTCCACCACCACTTCTCCTCACTGCCAACATATATGCTCTCATACACTGCCTTTCTACCTTTTTGCATAGGTAAGTTTGCCATCTGCCCGTCTACAGGCAGTACCTCCATTTGTGCATTAGATTCCATGTCACGTATCAAGGAAATTGTTCCAGCGATTCTCCTCTCTCTAACCTATTGCTTTCTTTAGGTTTATCACATTAGCATACACATGTGCTATTATTTTTCCCACCTGGAAAATCCTCCCCTTGATATCTTACTTTGCCCACCAGTTACTAGTCTGTTTCTTTGCCCACTCTGTTGCAAAACTCTTTACAAGAGCTGTCTATTTACATTGTGTTCAGTCCCTCTCTTCCTGTTCTCTCTCTTTAAAACCACTTCATTGGGGTTTTGACTCGTATCACTGTACTGAAGTTGTTCTTGAAAAGATCACTGCTGACTTTCTCATTGCAAAATCCAATAGTTAGTTCTTAGTTCTCATCTTATTTGGTGTACAAGCAGCCTTTCATACAATTAGTCAGCCAGTCCTTCTTGATATACTTTCTTCACTTGACTTCCAGAGCTGTGCACTCTCCTGGCCTTATTTTCTGTTTCTTGGTTACTTCTTCCCAATCTCCTTTGATGACTTCTTTTTTCCTGTACTATCTCCAAGGCTTGGTTCTTGGTCCTCTTCTGATCTCTACATACATTTCACTCTGTTGGTAATTACATTCAATCTCATGGGTTTAAATACCATCTTTATTCCTGTATCTCCAGTCCAGATCTTCCCAGACCCTAGACTTGTGTTTCCAGCTGCTTGTCCAACATTTCCCATTGAAAGTCTGTTGGACAGCTCAAACTCAACACATTCAAATTGAACCCCTGATTTCCCTCTGTGTCCACAGCACGCATATGCCAAACATGGGCCTCCTATAACCTTTCCTTCTCAGTTGATGGCAACTCTGTCCTTCTGCTTGTTCAATTAAAAATCTTGGAATCATGTTTAACTCTTACCTTTTTTCTCTCATCCAGTCCATCAGGAAATTCTGTTGGCTCCTCTTTCAAAATAGATACAGAACTTTCCACTGCTTCTTCCACCTTGATCTGAGCCACCTTCAGTTTTTTCTCAGATGACTATAGTAACCTCCTAACTGGACTCTGTGCTTCCACCTGGCTCTCCTATAGTCTGTTCTCAACTTCGAAGCTGGACTGATCCTTTAACGTTCTAAGTCAGTTGATGCCACTTCTTTGCTCAAAACCCATCTCACTTCAAGTAAAAGCAGCCCTTTGAGTGACTGATAAGGTCCTATATTATCTGACCTCCATAACTACTCTCTGACCTCTCCTACAATCTCTTATTCCCTTACTTCACTCTAGACACATTGACCATCTTATTATTCTTTCAATACACTGTACACACTCCCGTCTTAGGCCTTTGCACTAGCTGTTCCTCTGTTTCCAACACTTGTCCCTCAGATATCCATGAGCTAAATCTCTCAGGTTCTTCAAGTTTTTTGCTCAGATATCATCTCCTCAAAGCCCACCCTGACTACCCTATTTAAAACAGCAATCTGGGGTGCCTGGGTGGTTCAGTTGGTTGAGTGTCCAACTCTTGATTTTGGCTCAGGTCATGATCCCAGAGTCATGGCATTGAGCCCCACATTGGGATCTGCGTTGAGCATGGAGCCTGCTTGGGTCTCTCTCTCTCTCTCTCTCTCTCTCTCTCTCTCTCTCTTTCTCTCTCTCTCTCCCTCTCTCCCTCTGCCCCCCCTCACTCTCTCTCTCCCTCACATATAAATAAAATAAAATAATAAATAAAATAAAATAAAATAAGATAAAATAAAATAAAACAGCAATCCACTCCTCCGTCCCTACACTCTCAATTCCTTACGCTACTCTTTCTTTTTTTCCCTATAGAATGCAACATCCACCAACATACTTACTATTTTATATTACCCGTCTTCTACCACTAAAATATAAGTGCCACAAGGGCTGGAATTGTTTTATGTTTTGTTCATTTTTGTGTCTCACTAACCAAGAACAGTACCTGGAACACAGTGGGTCCCAGTAAATATCTGTTGAATTAATGCCCATCTAGTTTTAGGCATGATCACAGAGCACAGGTGACTGCCCAGTTGAGTCCAATGAGCAGTAATTTTGTGTGTCTCTGCAGCACCTTATATTTACAGAATCTTTCCTGGCTTATTACCAACTCTTCTCCCTCATCAGGTGTTCCCCTCCTGGGGGACTAGTCTTGCAAAATTCTACCAACTTTATGCAATACAAAGTTCAAAGTCATTAAAAAAAAAAAAAAAGACCAAAATAGCAAGAAGTTGGCCCTCTCACTTTCCTCCTGTCCTGAATTATTTAGAAAGAAGGAAATCTTAGAGCTCCATGTTTCCTTCTTCTCCAAGTGTCACTCTCTCAATATGGTTCTTTGATTTCTGGGCTTTGGGATCCAGTTTTAGGAAGGGTTTCTGGATGAGGCAAAATGCTTTGCACCAGGAGCCCCTCAGTAAGTGAGTCTCCACCTTTCTCCCCCAATCTACGTTTTGGTTTACTGAGCCTCTTACTTTTTGTCAGCTTCTCAAAGCTTCTCTTCTTGGGCCCAACCCAGATATAGTCTAACTGACTATACCTCTGGTTTTTTGTCTTCAGCACCCCTTATGACCTCAGTGAAAATGTTTCTTACTTCCTGTCTGCCTTAAAACCTGCCCCTTTGCTCTTTTAACATTATTCTGATGACGCTCCCTCTCCAGCTGCATTTATAATAGTGCCCATGCCCCTTCTCTCTGAACTAGATCCCAGGTTATTAAGAATTTGATTGAGAAACTAATTCCTGCTATCAATGGCGCCATTCCTATTCACTCTTGGCTCTTGCTGCTCTGGTAAGGCTCTTCCTGATCAGTCCTGGGCACAAGAAATGGGCACAGACTAAGAGTCTGCATGAACTAAGGTTTTGATTATGTGGGGAAAGAGCTGGGCAGGGGACAGCTGTTAAGTGACCACCAGGTGTAAAGCATTGTACTGATATAGAAACACGTGCTAAGCACTGGTGGTGAGCTCCTTTAACACTTAGGACTCTTGGTGAAAGATAAGCTCCTCAAGACCTGGAGACCTGGCCTCTTGGCTAGACGTCTACATGCTACATGGTCTCTTTTTATCATGGTTGGCTTTTACTTCCTTTCCCTTCTCTGCTTTATTCTCCCAACAGATCTTCCAAAAGCTACCTTGCTTGTTAGAGATAATACAAATGGGAATGGAGGAAAGCTGGCTTGGCCAAGTGTCTCCTTAGCCTTTCTCCCATGTCTACTATATGCTTTCCCTTTATTAGGAAGGGACCCATACGGTCTCTTGACCCTTGGTCAGTCCTTCCTTTAGATTCTCCCTTAGGTGCCCTTGTGCTCTGGCTAGTGGCTTTTAGGGTGGCATTGGGGTGGGAGCTGTTATTCCCTGGGGTGGGAATCAGAGAGAATAAGATTCCTCTCCCACCCTCTTCCTCTGTTTTGGAGGGTTGGAGGGCCAAAGCCTTGACAGAAAATGTTTTATTGTCAGCAGGTGTTCAAGATGCCCTGTAACCAGAGCCTAGGTTTGGTCCTTCCTTCATCCCCTCACCTGGAGATGAACCCTGGAGTAGCTCTTCTGTTCCCTAGGGTCAGCCTGGTGTCAGGGCTGCCTGCTCTTGCCTCCTAAGTGAGCCTGGGTTTAGGGGTTTAGCAAACTCACTGGGAATCTTAAACCCACAAGATTATGGCTTCCTGCAAGGAAGTGGGGAGTACATCAGTAGGAAGCACTAAATTAGGTAACCAGGGCATCCTTCCTCCTCAGTGAAACCTAGATCCAAGAGAGCACGAGATGTACTATACCTAGAAATGATCTTAGAGTACCTGGGCTGCAGCCAGGAGAGAGGACAAGGAGTGTAGAAATCCTGGGCTGAGGGACTGAAGTCTCAGAAAGCAGCTTTTAGCCTCAGGCCTGATCACATCCATTTAGGAAAATTTCCTCATCAGACCTGTCTTGACTCCTGTGCAGATTCACACTTCTCTCTTTCTCCAGCCCTCTTCTCCCACCACCCACCCTCATCACGACCACACTCCTGTTCTGAGTTGAGGTCTAACTTGAAGCATATCTTTTAACCCCCACTTTCGTCTGTCTCTGCTCCATCCTCCTCTGCTATCTCTTTGATGCCTCGTTAGGCCCTGCTCTAACCTAGGTAGGCACTGGATTTTAGAGCATCATTGGACACGTTTAGGTCACGTCCCTCCACTGCCACCACAGCCAGGGGGTTAGCTGGTGCCCTGTTGTGAATGAGTATTTTGAGTTAAACTAGTAGCAGGTGACTGGGGCTTAGCAGTTGACCTTCAAGCACTTCAGCTTCCTAACCCACAACCTGCCAGTCTTCTTGTCTTTCTGGAAAGTGACTTTGTATCCAGAATTTTTATTTCTAGAATCTCAGAATCCTTGGAATCCTTGCCCTTCTTTAAACTCAGAGACCAGAGGGGCCAGGCACTGGCCACAGGTCTGGAGAGCATGTCCCTCAATGGACTTACCACCATGCTTGGACTTTGGTAGTTACTGCAGATATTGTGTTAAATAATTTTCACTTTTTCATGTTTTTGATGTTTGATTTGATCTGGTTTTCACTGTGTCTTTTACAATATTTTCACTATAGGGCACCTGAGTGGCTCAGATAGTTAGTTGAGCATCCAACTCTTGATTTTGGCTCAGGTCGTGATCCTAGGGTCATGAGATTGAGCCCCACGTTGAGCTCCATGCTGAGCGTGGAGCCTGCTTGAGATTCTCCTTCTCTCTCCCTCTTTCCCTCATCCCTGCTTGTGTGCATGCACTCTCTCAAATTAAAAAATAATAATAATAAAATAAAGTATTTTCACTATAAAATAGTGGTACATATAAAGGAAAATATATGATGTACATAAGGCATAAAGGATAATAAAGCAAATACCGTGTACCCACCAGTCACTGCATTTTAAAGCAATTAACAGTAATTTTCAGCCCCATTCCCCTCCATCCCCTGTCCCTCTTTCCTGTTTACCCTCAGTGGGTTGAAAACAGTGGGCAAAGCAGCTGGGGAAGCCTGAGGGTCATTCTGTTCCCTTCTCCACAGAAGTGGCCCCAGACCTACATTCGTCTAATGGGAGTTTAGACATTGACCATCAGTGTTATTTTTGTTAACAGGAAGGCTGATCAGGACACAGTTTATCCCTCTCAGTCCCTCCCTTCCCCCAATAAAATGGAATATCTATTTAAGATGCATTTCCCAAGAAGAACTCTGACAGCTTTGGTTTCTTCTTCTGGCTGTTTATGTCTCCCTCTTGCCCTTGCCCTCCCTAAACCTAAACATCTATAATGATCCAGATAGTTCCAGGACTTCATTGATTTTTCATCCTGCTTCATTTTGTCTGGCTCCTACAAGTGAAATATCTAAACTGCCCAGGTTTGCCTGCCAGGGTTGGTCACATAGACAGAGGACAGGCCGCTCTCCCCCTCCCTTTGAGCCCTTGAGCCACTGGACATTATTAGTGTCTTCTACAGCAGGCTCACAGAAACCAGCAGCTACAGGTTTTACAGAATTAAGATTGTACATAGTCTCAACTATTAAGGAATTCATAATCCAGTGGAATATTAATATACACAAATATACATAGTGTATTATCCACTCTCAGTAAGCTTATTCGTTTTCCTTTTTAAGTTTATTTTAATTTATAGAGAGAGAGCATGAGCACAAGCAGGGGAGGGACAGAGAGAGAAGGAGAGAGAGAATCCCAAGCAGGCTCCACACTCTCAGCTCAGAGCCTGATGCGGGGCTCAAACTCGCAAGCCACAAGATCATGACCTGAGCCAAAATCAAGAGTCAAATGCTTAACCAACTGAGCCACCCAGGTGCCCCTGTTTGTTTAAATACTGTCTCAGCAATTAATTGTCAGGAAGAAAATTTCATCAATTAACTTAAGTGAAAAGGGAATATACTGAAAAGGCACAGAGAGATCTCTTGGTACCTAATTTCAGGGCACTAACCATGCCTCACAGGGGCTGGAAAGGTGGCTTCTTTCCCAGAGATTTCAAATCACTTTTTATCCCTCATGCCCGCCCCCTGGCCAGTTTGCTTCTGCTCCCACAAACTACTGACTGGCACGTGGCTTTGGTTTGACTTGTTGCTCGCTCGGACTAACTCTACGTGGCTGTTGTAACTAAGCATCCACTGTTGTTCAGTGAAAGTCCACAGCAGGGTTTTTTTTTAACCCAAGGGTCCGTGGTTCCCTTGAAAATCCATGCTTAGAATTCAGGGATTCGTGAATCGGGTGGAGGGGAAAATTGCAACCTTATCTTCATTAACCTGTAATTGAAATTTGGCATTTCTTTCTCTTATAAACAGAAACCACTACAGCATTAGCAGTGCCTATAATTTTTGTCACCAATAGATATTACAGATATTTTTATATCATTTTATATATGAAATAATTTATATATGAAATTTTATCAAGAAATATAGTTTATATTCACTGCTGTTTGAAATGACAAGTTATTAGGCCCGTGGCTAGATCTTGTAGTTTAATATATTAATAAAGAAGCATACATATTAATGTATTACTCATTTTAAAAAATATTCAAAAAAACACCATTTTAATTAATTGGTTTTCTTTGTAATCTTATATGTCTTGTTTTTTATTTTCTTTAAATGTTTATTTATTTTTAGAGAGAGAGAGACTGTGAACAGGGGATGGGCGGAGAGAGTAAGAATCCCAAGCAGGCTCTGCATTGTCGGCACAGAGTCCGATGTGGGGCTCGAACTCACAAACTGGGAGATCATGACCTGAGCTGACACCAAGAGTTGGATGCTTAACCGACTGAGCCATCCAGACACCCCTCTTGTATGTTTTTTTATACATATTTGGAAGAGTCCTCAGCCTTCACCAGACTTCATAGGAGTCCATGGCACACACAAAAAAGCAAAGAATGCCTGCTCTATGGCTTTTGGGTCACATATTGGATGGAGAGAATCTGATTGGTCTAAGGATTGAGTTCTCTTGGGTCAGATGTCCACCCTTGGTCTAATTAGCTGGGTTCAGGAGATCTGGGTCACATAGTACAGATTTGACCACCTCATCTTGCCCTTTTATGGGGGTATGTGGGTGAATAGAACACACCTCCAGAGAAGGGAGCTTAAGTGACCTGGCCACCTTAACTTACTTTGTAGTCATTTGTATTTGATATAGAGAACAGTTTTCTTCCTACTTGTATCATCTATCTAGGAAATGTGTGCTGTTGGAGTACCTGGCTGGCTCCATTGGTGGAGTATGCGACTCTTAATCTCTAGATTGTGAGTTCGAGCCTCCCGTTAGGTGTAGAGATTACTTAAAAATACAATCTTTTAAAAAAAAAAAAGAAAGTATGTAGTGTTGGTTGTCAAAGGAACCAGTAGAATGTGGATAGATCAATATGAATCCAGAAAGAGATCTACTGATCGTCTAAGTAGTAGCATCATGTTAGTATGGCAAGAAAACACAGTTTGTAATTGGAATTAATAGTAAAGTTTTAATACTGAGTGAAAAAAAAAATTCTCTTCTTCCCCCAGCCAGGATCATGGATCCTGGAAGAGCCATTCTTTCCACATGCATTTTCTCCAAATTATAGCTTCCATGTTTAATCTGTCATAGATGTGCTCAGTGTATTCATCTAGGATATGCAGTCTTTATGCCAGGAAAACAACATGATACTTACTATCTGCTCAATGAGGAGCAAGGGAGGCTAATGCTGAGGACATGCATTCTTCTAACCTGGGGCTGAGTTAGGAATTTGAGTGCAGAGATTTCCAGAGAATCTCATTTTCCTGTGACAACATCACACAGATTTAGCTGCAAAATCTCATTCCTTACATGACACTGTTTTTCCTTGCTAGCCTTCCTTCAGTCATGCCACTAATTCTGATCAATCTGGCAACAGTGATTTGGGCTGGGGGCTATTAGTTCGCTGGTTCCTGTAGATCTCCCCCCTATTTTCAATTCAGTATGCTGTTCTGAATTAATGGACATATATCTACCCCAGCTCCACCCTCCAGGTCTACCCCATGGCATTGCTTCCGTTTGTCTCCAGCGTAGGTTAAGAGCAGAGAGTTTGAGGGCAGAGTTTGGAAAGCCCTGACAAGGGTGAAAAATCCTGCCTGCTTCCTGCTGTTCTCTCAAGGCAGACTGGGCACAGACCTGTATCATAGAACTGAACATACTTTGCTGAACCCATAATCATTCATTTATTTCTTTAGACCTAGCATAATCTGGCTCACAGAAGGTGCCAAGTAAGTGACTAAATTTATTTGTTTCTGTAGCTTGAGATTTTTTTCCTTGATCCTGCTTTCGGGAATTATCTCCTGCTATTAAGCAAGATTTATTCTGTGTATGTGTGCGTGTGCGCGCACATGCGTGTATACCCTTGTTTATTTAATAAAGAATTTAAAGCAGCTTTTTCAGTAACCCTTTGAATTTTATTATCTCCTGGTCCCCAGACCTGGAAAACAGTGTTCCCTTTACCTATTCCCAGAAAACTTGCAGCAGAATATATTTACTAGAATCTAATTCAGCATCCCTGGACCTCAGACTGGCCTTAGCAGGAAGCAGACTTTGGGATGAAGTCAGGCTCAGTGATAGAGAAGCTCAGACTGTGGGAAGCTGCCATCAGAAAATCTCAGGGCATTGAATTTGAAAGGTGCTAAGGGCTCAGAACCTCTAGGTCTAGTTATTCCTTCTCCGCAGGACTTAGGGTGACCCTTGCCTCTCTTCCCCCCACCTCCCATCCCATCTCCTATCCCAATCAGTACATCCTTTGCCTGATACCAACAGTTTTTGCTCCTAGCAAACTGATACGAATAGCTTTAAAATTGTTTTTTAATGTTTATTTATTTTTGAGAGAGACAGAGACAGAATGCAAGCGGGTTAGGGGCAGAGAGAGAGGGAGACACAGAATCCGAAGCAGGACCCAGGCTCCAGGCTCTGAGCTGTCAGCACAGAGCCCGACGCGGGGCTTGGACCCACAAGCCGTGAGATCATGACCTGAGCCGAAGTCGGACACTCAACCGGCTGAGCCACCCAGGTGCCCCTGAATAGCTTTTTTAAATAAGAACTTGCAGAAATGGCTCTGAGGTTGTGCCGTGTGCCCTAACTTAAACTCTACTGGGTTATGGGAATCTAGGACTGCAAAAGGAAGAACTAAGAAGTCCCTAGAGTTCCAACCTCTTGTTTTTTGGACTGAGTGAAAGATTGGCAGTCAAGGGCCTGTATCTAACTGAGCTAGTCAAAAGAAGATCCTCAGCCAGGATTGGGGAAAACTTCCATCCCAAAGCTCAGTGAATATAGGTTGTAGGCTCCATGAGTGAAGTAGTCATGTCTGTACCCCCAAACTGAATGCCCAGCACATACTTCAGAGCCTGGCACATAGTAGACACTTGGTAAATATTGGCAGAATGAACCTGAATTCTAGGAACTAACAGCTTGGTTGGGGAGGTAGGAAATTAGTAAACAAACAAACAGTTGAAAATTATTGTAATTGTTTGGAGGGAAAAGAACAGAGTTCTATAAGGACAAATACTTTAGATGATATGGTCCAGGGGCCTGAAGAAGTGACATTTAAACAGAGATCTAAAAGATGAGAAGGGACCAGCTTTGAAGCCAGCAGGGGATAGATATATAAGAGATGCTGTTAAACCCCTAGCCAGTTAGAAGTAATGCCGAGGAGGAAGTCTGCATGCCTATTTATCTAGATTCTTGTAGGCTATTTATAGAAAAAAAAAAGGAGGGTCTACTGTTGATTCATGGTTAGTGTGTTCGCTGCTGCCCCCACCCCACACCGTTCCTTACATATCCAGCTTTGTTTTATAATACCTTAGACCTGGTGTTATTGACTGGGAATCAAAGGCTCTAGTGTGTGGCTGGCCACGAAGAACAATTATTTGTTTATGGGTCTGACTCCTCAACCAAAATATGAGCTTCTTGAAGGCAGTGAACTCCATCTTATCCTTAGGACATGGCACACTGTGTGGCATATTCAACAATTTCGTTGAATGATTGAATTGCTAATAATAGTTAATATAATATTTATTGAGCGCTTTCTGTGTGCCAGGCGGCGTAGCAAGCATTTCACATGCATTATCTCATCTAATCCTCACGATAACTCTGTAACGCAGGTAGTATTATTATTCCTGGGGTTACAGTTGGAGAAACAAAGGGTTACTAGCAAGATAAAATGATGTATTGGGGATCCAAGTGTAAGCGTTTCAACTCCAAAGCCCACACTGTTCAGCTGATTGAAGTGCTTCTTCTGGTTGCCTTCAAGGAACACAGATTGCTTGGAACTCTCAAAGGAATGTGATTAATACGTCTCACACATTATCTCATTTAACAATCCTCTCGGAAACCCTCATTGATAGGAATTATTTTTCTCATTTTATGGAGAGAAAATTGAGGCTCAAAGGGATTAAGTCACTTAGCTAAGATCATAAAATGGATATGTAAATGGAGAGGGGCGTATTTTCAGAGTCGGGCACGTGTGACTCTGGATCCTGTGTTCTGTCCCTGTTCTGTGCTAACTCCGGTCACTCAGTCACTAGGCAGGAGTCTGCTCCACTGACTGTATTAAAGCCCTTTAAAAGTTGTCCAAGCCTGTTGAGAGCCTAAGCGTCTATTCCTATTTTAGTATAGGTGCTGCCGAAGCGAGCACAAAGCGTCTATTCCTAAAAGAGGAAACAGAATGGAGAATGGCAAGAGGAGAGGGGGAGAGCAGAGACTTTATCTTTTTTAAAAATCCTTTTGGGGCACCTGGGTGGCGCAGTCGGTTAAGCGTCCGACTTCAGCCAGGTCACGATCTCGCAGTCCGTGAGTTCGAACCCCGCTTCAGGCTCTGGGCTGATGGCTCAGAGCCTGGAGCCTGTTTCCGATTCTGTGTCTCCCTCTCTCTCTGCCCCTCCCCCGTTCATGCTCTGTCTCTCTCTGTCCCAAAAATAAATAAACGTTGAAAAAAAATCCTTTTAAAAATTGAGTTACAATTTGTATACTTTAACATTTACCAGAAGTGTGCGATTCAGTGGTTTTTAGCATGCTCACAGGGTCGTACAGCCATAGCTGTTATTGTGATTCCAGAACCTTTTTATCACCCTAAAAAAAGAAACTCTGTGCTGATCCGCAGTCACTCTTTATTTCCTCCCCCCCACCCCATCCCTCAGCTCCTGGAAATTGCTAAACTACTTTGTCTCTAGGTGGATTCGCCTATTCTGAATATTTTACACAAATGGAATTATACAATGTGGGGTATTTTGCATCTGGCTTCTTTCACTTGACTTGATGTTTTCAAGATCCATCTTCTGAAGCAAGTATCAGTACTTTGTTCCTTTTTATGGCAGAATAATTTGCCATTATATGGGTATGGCGCATTTTGTTTATCCATTCATCAGTTGGTCGACACTCGTGTTGTTTCCACTTTGGGATTATTATGCATAATGCTGCTATGAACATTCGTGTAAAAGTTTTTGCATGAACATATGTTTTCAGTTCTCTTTGGTATAGACCTAGGAGCACAATTGCTGGGGCATATAGTGACTCTCCATTTAACTCTTTGAGCAACTGCCAGATTGCTTTCCATGGTGGTTTATCTTTTATTAATAAACGTTTTAAATTGAAGTGTAAGATATATACAGAAAAGTGTCCATATCATAAGCAGATAGCTTGAAGAATCATTACAAGGTGAACATGGCCATATAATCAGTACCCAAATCAGGAACCAGAAACTTTCAGTTCTACTCAGTGCATACCATCTGTAAAGGGTTGCCGCTGTCCCGACTTCTAATACGATAGGTTATTTTTGCCTGTTTTGAACTTCATATACATGGAACTATATACATAATATATACTCTTTTATGCCTGACTTCTTTCACGCAATAAAATGTTTATGAAGTTTACCCGTGTTGTGGAGAGCAGTGCTTTGTTAATTTTCATTTCTGGATAATATTTCATTGTAAGATCATTCCGCAATTTATCCATTTGCAATGGATACATACATAGAATTGGAATGGTCTCTTCGTAGTTACACATATGTTTAGATTTACTAGATGTTGCCAGTCTTCCAAAGTGACTCTCAGTTTGTACTCACACAAGCAGCATCTGAGAGTTCTGGTTGTACCACATCCTTGTCAACACATATCATCTGCCCTTTCCCTATTAGCCATTACGGTAAGTATGTAGCGGCACCCTATTGTGGTTTTAACTTCCCTAATAACTAATGGGGTTTTGTACATTTTGATGCAATTGTTGGTCATTTAGATTTGACCAAGCCTTTTGCCAATTTTCTCTTGAGTGATTTGTCTTTTTCATATTGATTTTTAAGAGTTTTCCATATATTCTTCATATATTCTAGAAATGAGTCCGTTATTGCTTATATGTATTGCAGGTATTTTCTCCCATTCTGTAGCTTGCTGTTTTGCTCTTGGTGGTATCTGTTGGTGAACAGAAGTTCCTAATTTTAGTGTAGTCTAGTTTATCAATCTTTTCCTTTGTGATTTGTGTCCTAGTAAATCTTTACCTACCTAAGGTCATGAAGATCAGGCCCCTCTCATGAGTGTGTGTGTGTGTGTGTGTGTGTGTGTGTGTGTGTGTGTACTTATGTGTATATGGGGAGGCGGTGCATCACCCTCTAGAGTAAGATTCTGCAGGGTAGACAGGATACTGTGTTACCCTACAGGGAGCAGGCAGAAGGCACGGTGGGCGGGGGGGCAGGGAGCCCATGAGGTGACAGCCGCCATGGGCTGTGTTCCCAGCTGTCAGGCGTGTAATCTGGAGTGAAAGAGAATCCCTTTAGTGGTAGAGGTCCTACAGAGAATACTAGTGGGTCCTCTAAATCACCTCTGTGTCCTGTAGACCCAGCTGACTGTCCTCTCTTCGCCACTGGAACAAGAAAGAAAATGAAATCTGCACTTCTGAACAGTTGCTCGTGGCACAGGGCAGGGATCCAGAGCCTTCAGAGCCAGGTGCCTGCCTTATAGCTGTGATTTTTGTTGTTATTAAATATGATGCTTTTTCTTTCTGATTTTTACCACATTGTTTCATCTCCGTTTGGGGAAAGGATGGTGAGGCGGCTGAACTTGAGAGAGGTGCTTGATGGTCATTCAGACTGGTTGTCTCCCCAGCACAGGCTGGCCGGAGTCCCCTCCCTGAGCCAGAGCTGACAGGAGCTGCTTGTTCTTGGAGAAGGAGTGGGAGCTGCTGCTGAAGTTTCTGAGGGGCTCCGAGGATTCCTCCCCCCCAGGAAACCACTTTGGTCCCCCAGCCCCTTTGCCGCTTGTGAGGCGCTCCCCAGACTAGAAAGCCGCGGTTTGTGCTGGGGCTGGGTGGGGCTTTGGGACAGTTTAGGCTTGGCCCTGCAAAGGGGAGGGGTGGCTCTGGAGCGAGCAAAGGGTCACAGCTTAGGCTGTACCATTTGCTTGTCACCTTGAGAAGTTCCACCTTGTCTAGCAAAACCTCCTTTCAGAGGCAGCCACCACAAAGGGCTCTTATGAGAGCGGCGGCCCCCACCCCCCCCTTCACTTCCACTCCCTTTACCATTATTTTTCTTTTGGGGCAGAGCTGAGGGGCCTTCCTGCTATGACTTTGAGGGGCTGTACTTATTTTAAAAGGAGATTTAGAGTCTAGAGCCTCCCTGTACCAGAGACTCCTGTTTCTGATTTTCTAGTACCATCGGAGGACATGCCAGGGCTTGAGTAAGGCTTTCCTTCTCTGGAGGGCCTTCTGTCTTTTCCTTCTGCCAGCTTCTTGGGCTATTTGGGGAGTTAAGAAGTAGGTGAGGGCTAGCTTCTAGTACTGGACCTCAGAATGGGGACCAGCTTCCTTGTGGGGAATGGGTTGCGGGGGCAGAAGGGAGACATGCGTGTCTCATGGGGTGACTCTAAGAGGTATTAGAGCATAGTGGTTCAGGGGTACGTTCTGGAGTCCGGCTTCCCAGGTCTTCTGCTTCCCCACCCTACCACTTTCTAGCTGTGGCCTTGGTTAGGTTACTTAACCTCTCTGGGCCCTTGTTTTCTCATATATAAAATGACAATGATTTTAGTGCCTTGCTGATAGGGTTACTGTGGAGATTAATTGAGATAATGCATTAAAATGCTTAGCCTAGTACCTAGTACATTAAAAGCATCTCCAAATGTTAATCTTACTAATATTAGTTAAGCCATCTACTTGGACACCTCTTTTGTAGTCTCTCTTCCCATCTCCCGTCTCTTCTAGCTGTGCAGTTCAGGGAGCTCACTAGGCCTCAAGTGGAACCAGAAAAATCTGAATAATACAAGTAGGACTGGACTTTATCTCGAACTGTTTTGAACTATGCGCGTATCTTATCTCCATTGCATTTCCAGCACCCTGAGAGAGAGAGAGGCAGCAAAATTATCCCATTAGAAGGGCAGGCCACAAAGCGATTTACTGATTTGACTAGACGGCATACCTGCGTGCCTGAATGTAAGAACGCGTGCACACAGCCATTCTCCCACCTCGCGTTAACGTGGGGAGGGGCAAGATGGACTGCACTTGATTTGCAGGGTCTCCAGTGCAAGATTTTTTTTTCCCCCAAACACAAGATTAAGTCCAGACCTGTCTGTGCTCTCTCCTTAGCAGAGCCCAGCGCTGAGTGGGCGGGTGCTCAGGAGCTAGAGGCTGCCGGGAGAGCACGGTGAGGTCAGCAGCGGCGGGCAGAGTGGTCAGGGTAGGCCCGGTGGGGCCCAGACCCAAACAAAGCTAACCCAGACCAAACACAGGAGCGGCCTCAGCCGTCTGGACTTCACATGCCGTCTTCAAGGGCAGCGTGCCTTGTGTGCTCAGGGTACTGTGTTCTCTCCCAAATCAGCAAGATTTGCAATCAGCGAACTGAGAGAACTCACAGGGGTGCTCTGTGAGGGACAAGACAGAGGCTGGATCTTGCTTGAAGCTCCAAAACTGCTCATCCAAGTGAGCTGCTGTGGAGTAACTGAAGTGCGGAGGGGGGAGAGCCAGCGGTTGTATTTGCAAAACCTGGATATCAATGCCATCTCTCTCTTTTTTCTGTCCCATTAACGTTTTTTTTTTTTTTTCTCTCAGACTCTGAAGAAACAGAGATCAATCCCATCAAAATACATTTGTCTGTCAACTGTGGATGATGTATCTGCAGGTCATATTTTATGTTTTTCTACTTTCCAAATAGCCTTTGTTGATTGAGCATGTGTTGGTTTAAAATGGAAATGGCGAGGCAGAGCCTTTTGCACCAGGCACATTAGGGAGCAGGAAGGAGTGGTGGGAAAGGGTTCCTGGCTGAAACATCGTTGGACAAATTGGGCTAGTTGGAATGCTTTTGCTGAAGTTTTTTGGGGAGCAAGCTGCTTGTGCTCTGTGTGCCTCTGGAGAGGGTAGCTTTACTCTCCAGCGTCACACCTGCCCCACCAGAAAAAAAAGAGAGTGAGGAGGATGAAAAGCAAGACCTTGACCTCTTGGGTAGGTCCTGAACTTGGGAGATCAAAGAAGATCTTTGAGAAGCAACAGAGCAGTTTGGGGTAGATTGGGAGACATAATATATACCGAGCTGGCAACCTTTACATTATTGCGTGTGACCCTTCCAGCAATCTCATATGAACAGGTGTCACTAGGTATCCTCGCTTTTCTGGTGAGGGAACAGAGCCAAAAGAGGTTAGGAACATAGACGCTGACTGGCAAAGTGAGGATTTAAAGCCAGGACTTGTTGGTACAGAAGCCTTCTGGCCTTGGTCCTGACCAGAGTCTGAGGAGTGGGCTAGTGTGGCAATGGTGGGCAGTGAACTCCCTGAGGGTTACCAACCAGGGTTTCCATGACAGTGTGTCCCTGCTCTGGGCTTTGACTTGTCACTGAACTGTTGGAAGAGCAGTGGGGAAGGGTTAATAATTGAGTCAGACCTGGTTTCTCTGTCTGCACTAGAGCATCAAGACATTTCTTGAGCCTCCTTGGCACTGGACTTTTCCAGGCAAGAGAAGTCTCAGTGTGCCTTGCAAAGGGAAGGGACAGACATTTCTTGGGTCCTTACTCTACTCTCTCATTTAATCCTTCCATGAACCATGACCATAGTTGTTGTTAGTCACCCCCCCATCCCACCCATCTGTCCATCCCTCCATCTCTCTTTCTCTCTCTCTCTCTCTCTCAAGATCAGACATTGATTAAGTATAATAACTTGCCCTAAGTGTTCCTGCTAGCAAATAGACCTAAGGTACGAATCCAAGTCTTTGGACTCTCGAGCCAGACCTTAAAGCTTGCTTCTACTTCTCTTTTTTCTTCGAAGAATTTATTTTTCTAATCCCTGGATAATCTTCCTGCTTCCTCTTTGAATGAGAAGCCACTTTGGGCTTTCTCTTTTTATACCGTGATACTTCCCCTGGGCATTGGATTCACCTTTCCTTCTAGTCTCACCCTTTTGCTACCACAGCTGGCTCTGTGTTGCAGACTTAGGGGTCATTTCAGGTTTCCTTTGGTCTGGGGATTTATTTTCGGTTTCTGGGTCATCCCTCTGTGACATCCACCTTCTGTTCTGGAATGGGGTAATCCTTGACTCCTTACAATGCTACACCCACTCCATCAGCAGATCCTGTTGGCCATACCCTCAGACATACCCAGAATCTGGTCACTTCGTGGCCACCTCCCCTCTACCACCCAGGCCCAGGCTCTCCTGGTCATCCTAGCAGCCTTCTAGAAGATCTGCCTACTTCTTCTCTGGTCCTTCAACACTCAGAGTGATGCTTTCAAAATGTAAATCAGATCATTTCACTCCTTTGTAAACTCTAATGGCTTCCCATCCTCCAGAACAAAAGCTAATAAACTACATTAACTGCCGATTTCAAAAAAATACACAAACACACAGGCACACAGCTGCCATGCTCGTCCTCTGGTACAGGGTGACTGTCTAATTTATCGTGCAAACTAGGACTGAATCAGGGAGAAAGGGACCTCTGTTAATAAACGGCAACAGGCATAAGCGGGGACTGGACCCAGGCAAACTGGGAATCTAGTCCCTTGACCCAGAGAGCCATGTGGATCATTCTCTCACTTCTGTTTGGGTTGTTAAAAAATATTAACCCTCTCAGTGAGGCCTTCTTTGGCCTCTGATAAAAATTGCGGCACAATCCTGCCCCAATCCCATAACGCCTGTGCTGATTTATTTTTCTCTGTGGTCACCATCTGATAGAGTGTATGTTTTAATTAGCTATATGTTTGTTGTTGATCCCCCTCTCTAGCATGTAGACTTCACGAGAGCAGGAGATTTTTTTCTTATCTCTTGTGCTCGATCTGCTATATCCCCAGCATCTCAATCATCCTGAATACCGTAGATGGTCAGTAAATATTTGTTGGGTGAATGGATTGAAGGTGGAGAGGAGCACTGGGGAGTTCTGTTTGTTAGAATCTTTCTTATTAGAGTCATCTTCCTAAACCGTTTTTCTCCTTCTTCGCTATTTTGGTAACCCTTTGGTAATGTGGGACCCTAGAAGAATTTTCCAATGTGCCCTTAACCCTAAGCGGAGCTAATGATGAAAATCACCATGATTTCCTAAACTGGGACTTGCTTTCTCCAGGCGAGGAAGTTTGTGAACATCCCAGCAGAGTTTACCAGGTTGCGTGAGGGAGGAGAGGAACTCCTACCCTTAGGAAATCATGCTTTAGGGGCTCTGCCCTGCTGTGTGACAGTACAGTCTGTGGGGGCCTGGGGGCTGGGCGCTGCACAGGCTTCTGGGCCTGGTGCTGGCACCAAAGACCTGCTCAGGGCTGACGCTTGGTCTGTTCCCTTTTCTCCTTTGTCCCCTACGCCCAGTCTCCTCGGCTGTGGGCCCCTATTGAGTAGGGTGAGCTACTGTCAGTCAGGGTCCAGCCTTTCTTTACCCAGGACTCTAAAAGTTTCTTTTCTGAAACAACTTCAGAGGAAAGGAGGGATGGAGTCGGGGTGGGGTGAGGGTGGGTAGGGAGGTGGGGAGTGAGGTTGGGAATCTGACCTTTTATTTCTTTTTTTTTTTTAAGTTTTATTTATTTTTGAGAGAGAGAGAGAGAGAGAGAGAGAGAGAGAGAGAGAGAGAAAGCTGGGGAGGGGCACAAAGAGAGGGAGACACAGAATCCAAAGCAGGCTCCAGGCTCTGAGCTGTTAGCACAGAGCCTGATTTGGGGCTTGAACTCACTAACCTTGAGATCACGACCTGAGCTGAAGTTGGACGCCCAACCGACTGAGCTACCCAGGCACCCCACCCCAGTCTGACGTCTTATTTCTAATGGAAAGAGACAATTGGGATCTCTCCAGCAGATCCTGCTGGGGTCAGAGAGTAAGAGGGAGCCTTGGAATTTCTGGACCCCTGGGAGTGAGTTTGAGGACTCATAGTGATGGGAGCTACAGACACAGCTCCACAACAGAGGGGAGTTTGGGCACTGGGAACTGAAATGAGCTGCAGTAGGGAAAAGAAGGGGAAATTAAATGCCCTAGAGGATCTGTAGCTTTGGTTTTCCTAAAGCTTCTGATATGGCCAGATGGCAGGGGCCAAAGTCCCAGCAAACTGGAGATGGGAGGGAAGTGTGGCTGTGGGACTCCTGAAGAGTCACAGTGTAACGGTTAGTTAGTGGGTTAGTTAGTGAGGAGGTGCTAAATGTTGCCGAAAGCCTGCAGAGGCAAACTTGGAGAATGCTTCTGACCCCTCACGCTTGATTCAGTATTCCGTTTGGAGCGAAGCAAGCCTTGGCAAGCACGGGTGCAGTGGGGAAAGCCACTTTGTGAAACAAAAGGAAACTCCCACGGGCATACCCTTAATTCAAAAAACGAAGCCCTTAGCAATCTGGTGGGTATGAACTTCGCCTTCGGGTCCTGTTTCCCATGAGATACATTAACATGTCTTGTCTTTTCACACCTTTGTGCCTCACATAGCTCCCCACCTTCACAGTCTAACCTTGCACAGCTAGCCAGGTGTCACCCTCCCCACCCCAGGCTTTTTGGGAGACTCTCAAATTCCTCCTCTTTCTTCTTCTCTGGGTTCCTAATACTCTTTGTTTATAACTCTGTGATAACACAACACTTGGAAAAAACCCTACACTGCCCGTTCCTTGCACCTGAATATACTCTTTGAGGCAGGGACTCTTATTTTAAATCTTAGACTAGCTCAGTCCTGTTCTGAGGAGGGCAGGGTACACGTCTTTCCCCCTCGCCCCAGTCCTGCAGTGCCTGGCACGTGGGAGAATCTTAATAGCTTTTTGCTGCGTAGCACTGATTCTGGGTTAATCGGATGAACACATTATACAGTAGACTGACCTGTCTCTTCTTCCCCTCCCCACTCTGGGCAGTGACCTGCTTTGTGGCTGGTACACCTTGCTCCTGGCTCCTTTGTACTTATGGCAGGGGGCACTGCTATTTGCTTTTCTTAGTCCTGACCCCAATGTTCTCCCTTTGATCTCTGCCGCCTGCCCTAGCTCGCCCCTGCCATTGTCCTGCCTGGAGCTAATGTTCCTCCTTCCCAAGCCGGGGCCTCTCCACCTCCTTCTCCTTGCATATTGTGAGGATGATGCCTGCGGAGTCAGTGATGATGGGAATGGCTGGAATGGAATTGAGGGATGGCCTCAGCCCCCTGAGGGTTCCAGGTGGGGCCAGCTTTTCAGGTAGAACGTCCATTTTCTCTGCTCATTCCTTCCTTGTTCCCTGAGAGAGTGTGTTCCTGAGCTGGATGGGAGTTTAGGCAAGTGAACTGTGATGTGAGGCAAGAGAGCGTTGTGATCCTGGGAAAGGCTGTGTTGCCCTTTTGACTAAAATTCTGCTGTTTCGGGAAGTGAGCAGGGTAGTCATTGTACGCACGGGCCCTAAAGCCCACCTCTCCGGGTTCTAATCCTGCTCCACTGCTTGCCAGTAGGCACCACCTCGGGAAAACGGGGTCATACTAGTGCCTGCCATGTTCATTCCTTCACAAATAGTTATTTTGTTTTTAATGTTTATTGATTTATTTTGAAAGAGAGAGAATGCCAGCGTGGGGATAGGCAGAGAGAGAAGGGGAGAGAGAGAGAATCCGAAGCGGCCTCCATGCTGTCAGTGCAGAGCCCGACACGGGGGCTTGATCCCACGACCGTGAGATCATGCCCTGAGCTGAAATCAAGAGCCAGAAGCTTAACTGACTGCATGGCTCAGGCGCCCCAACTCACAAGTCGTTATTGTTGTTCTAGGTACCAGGGAAACAGCAGTGAACGAGGCAAATGGGTTAATACATTGACAGTATCTAGCACATAGTAAATATGCAGCAAATGTACCCATATTCTCTTTGTAGTACTTTTCAGGGAATACTCAGGTGGGGTGACTTTTGACAACAGCTGCCGAGACCAGATGTCCCTGAGACAGGGAAGGATGGAAGAGGTTTAAGATACAGATTCTGTATTTGAACTTAGGTTCAGGACAGCACTGGCTTTAGTGGCCTTTCATTTTGACACTAAATGCAGGAGCTGGCTAAAAATCACCCTAGAAAATTTATGAGTCTGCTTAGTTCCATAGAAAGGGCAGGAGGGGGTGACATGGGACTGCCTAGATTCTGCCTAGCCCATTTGTACAGGCAGCACCGTGCCTAACAAGCTGTGTGTGGAGGACCCTTAAGAGAGGCCATCTTTCTTTTCTTTTTTTAAAGATTTATTTTGAGAGAGAGAGAGAGAGAGCACGTGCACACATGTGAGCGGGTGAGGGACAGAGAGAGAGGGAAAGAGAGAATTCCAAGCGTGGGAGCCTGACACTGGGCTCGATCTCATGAACCTTGAGATCATGACCTGAGCCAAAATCAAGAGTCAGACGCTTAACTGACTGAGCCACCCAGGTGCCCTGAGAGCCCCCATTTCTTGAGCAGTCTGGAAACATGAGACATAAGGAAGGAGAACAGCTGTTGACCTCTCCACTGTCAGGGCTCTCTGGCTGTAGAGTAGAGGACGTTCTGCTGGAGGAGGTGGCTTGGGGAAGCTGACACTAAGAAGGAGAGTGAGGCGAGGTAGAGGTGTGTGGCCTGATAGTTTGCCTTCCCTGTTTCAGTTTGTTCCTCAGGGCTGTTTTACTCCTGGGGTGATTATTGGCTAGAAGCAAAATTTCAACTTAAGGCTCCTGATTCATTATCTGTGGTTTCCAGTGGAAGTCCAAGCCTGATATAGTCCTTAGGGAAATGGGATTGGAGTATAAATGTGTGTTACATTTCCTGGGCATCAACAAGTTTTCCAGCCACCACCCTACTCAGGGAAAGATAATCCTGACTGTGGTTCAGCAACTACTTCACTGCTTCTCCCACTTTCTTTCTTCCAGCCTTCTCCCATGGTGGGTTTTCAGAAACGAATGCCCTTATAGCACAGAGCAAGTGCCCTTGACACGAGATGTGGGTCGATCCAGGATGCTTGGATTGGTGCCCATGTGAGCTGCTGGCACAGCTTCCCTCAGAGACCTGCTAGCTTGGCTGGGACCATGACTATTTGCATGCACAGGGACAGGGGAAGTTACTCTGGGTCCTTTCCAAGATTCCGGAGTGCAGCCAGGCTTGGGACCACGGGATACCATGCTCCTTCATCTCATTTTTATTGCCTTTCTTCCGTCTTCAGCCATTACTTCAACTCAGTTAAGCCAAGTGTACGAAACTTGAACTAGGCAAAGCATTTTCCTGTAGATGTAAATCCATGGTTCATTCACAAGGAAGCAAACAGAGTGTGATGATAGTGGTATTTCTCAACTTTTTTCTTATTATCACCTTGCTAAGGAACCTTTTTTAAATGTTTGTTTATTTATTTTTAAGGTGAGGACAGGGCTGGAGGGGCAGGGAGAGTGGGAGAGAAGGAATCCCAAGCAGGCTCCTCGAGTTCAGCACAGAGCCCCATGGGGGGCTTGATCCCAAGAACCGTTAGATCATGACCTGAGCTGAATTCAAGAGTTAGATACTCAACTGACTGAGCCACCCAGACACCCCATAAGGAGCCTTTTAAGACACTTTTTTCTAATCACTTCCTCTCAAGAAATTTTAATCCACAGACATACCAAAATTCTGTTTATATATGGTGTGTGTTATCTTTCATACTTTAAAATTTTTTTAATGTTTATTTATTTATTTTGAGAGAAAGAGTGTGCACACACGTGAGCAGGGGAGGGGCAGGAAGAGAGAGAGAGAGAGAGAGAGAGAGAGAGAGAGAGAGAGAGAGAGAGAATCACAAGCAGGCTCCATGCTGTCAACATAGAGCCCAACGTGAAGCTAGATCCCAACGAACAGTGAGATCACTACCTGAGCTGAAATTGAGAGTCGGACACATAATGAACCAAGCCACCTAGGTGCCCTGATCTTTCATACTTGAAAAGAGTAAGATGTTTTTATGCCTCAAGAATCAATTTTCAGGGCACCTGGGTGGCTCAGTCAGTTAAGCATCTGACTTCCACTCAGGTCATGATCTCACATTTCGTGAGTTCAAGGCCCGCGTCGGGCTCTGTGCTGACAGCTCAGAGCCTGGAGCCTGCTTTGGATTCTGTGTCTCCCTCTTTCTCTGCCTCTCTTTCTTTCTCTCTCTCTCTCAAAAATAAATAAACATTAAAAAAATTTTTTTAAAGAATCAATTTTTCTCCCCTCCTGGGGGAACCCCATTTGTCGGTTCAGGGATTACAGTAAAGCACCATGGGATTGCAGTAAGGAATGTAAAATGGCAGGGAAGCCTCCAAAGCTTTGCAAAATTTAGTTCTCCCATCTCCTCTAACTGAACTTCACAGCTCCATAATTTATAGTCTTATCTCTCAGTCTGTCATTCCCATTCTGCTCTTTCTCCCCTTCCCTGGATTTCATCTTTTTTTCTCTCTCTAGTGTGGAATTGTAGGAGTGAATTTAAGTAAAACAGTCATCTGTACAGCTCAGGGACAATGTAGGGAAGATGATTTCCTAAAACCGTCCTTTAAGAGGTCATCCCTTTGGGAGAAAGACCCCAGAGACCCATGGGTACCCCAGGGGTATTCATGGGAAAACATAATAGACTTTAAGTATTGGGGGAATTAAAGATATACATTTGGAGTTGCCTTTCAGAGGAGAGGAGCTCACAAGAGGTCTTATATTGTTCCCAACAATATATGGATATGGATGTCCTATACTGGATCTAACTTCCCTACATAAATTCTTTTGGGTTTGATGCTGTTTCTGCCAGTGGAGATATCAAACTCCTTTTCTCTGGCAATAGAGTACAACCAATGACAACATCTTCTCTCCCCTCTAGAAACTACCAGAGGCATGCCATGTAGGTGACGGAAGACCCTTTGTCATGCATTTACAGAATCTGTATGTGGCAGTCACCAGACAAGAGATCCAAGTGAGACAGGAGCATCAAGGCACTGGTGAGTAGCTCCGTAGCTGTGGAGGTTCTTGGTCTCCCTGGGGTTAGAGTTAAGGTATAGGTCTGTGCTGTCCAATATGGTAGTCATGATTTAAATTTAAATTAAAAATGAATAAATGAACTAAAATGAAAAATACATCTCCTCCTTTGGTGTAGCCACATTTCAAATGCTCAATAGCTACGTGTGGCCACATGTGGCCAGCAGCTACCAAGGCGGACAGTGAAGATGCAGACATTTCCATCACTGCAGAAACTTCTATTGGAACTGGTCTAGGTATTTGGAGAATTAGTGAGAGGACCAGGAGAAAGACTAATCTCTCTACCTGAGACATGGTAGGAAATGTCTATTGAAGAGCAGTTGGCTGTTTTGAGTCAAAGAAGCTCTTGTCCTACCTAGTTAAAGTGGGCCTGGGGAATCTTCAGAGTAGACACAGAGCTTTCCAAAAGTCAGCTGGAAGTTGGATTTGTGGCTACTTCTGTCTGTTTATATCTTAGTACTAAACCCTGGCCTTTATCAGAATGCTTGGTAAATGCTAATGCCTTCCTGGTAAGAAGAAGACATTTATCACTGTCTTCTCTTGATCTTTCTGATTTCAGGAGATCCTCAGCCCTCAAGCAGTACCTCCCCACAAGGAACTGAAAACCAACTTCTGAGCCAGCCAGAAGAGCCGGTCTCCTCAGCACCATCCCTCCCAGTGACTGAGAAAGACCCCACAGTGAGTCATGCACCTGTAGCCCCTGAGCCAGAGGCCCCGAGGCTATCACCTAGTTGATGCTGCCGTAACAAATACTGGAGGGTATTTGTGACCAGGCCTCTAGATTATGGATTTCTATATGGAGAATCATGGTCTTGTGCATCTTACTTTGGTATTTCCTCTCTGCAATTCCTGTACTGACTGAGGGACCTTGACTCCTTCTCTCCCTTACCCCACTTCCAGTGATAGTCTATGAGGTTGCTCCCTGCGGGAGAAGGGATGTACACATTGCATAGGGTCTTGTGTCACATTCACGGCCTAGCACAGACTTCAGACCACCTGTGCCAGCCACTCATCCCACCCAGAGTCAGGGGAGCAACCTAACCTAAGTGGAACTGTTCGAAACCTCTATTAACTTGGATTCCTTTTCTTTCTAGCGTCCTTCAGGCCCTGTGAAGAGACCTCAGTTGTCAAAGGTCAAGAGGAAGAAGCTAAGGGGGCTCTTCAGTTAACCTGTCACTGTCTCAACTGCTGAGGATGGACCTGGAGAATAGTGCCCTAATGTCAGCCTAAAAGTCACTCCCATGGCAGGAGTATCTCTGACACAGAGTTATATCGTCTGAGGCCCCACTGTAGGGGCAAGATAACTGAAGTCCATGTTGAAAGGCATGGGTACTGTTGACCAAGGGAATCTTGGCTCTAGCCTGTTGGCCATTGGCCTTCCCTATCCAAGTGGAAGCCAGCTTCTGAGAATCCCATACCTTCCTCTCTTTTGTTAGAGGTTCTCCAGACCCAGGGTCCTACCATGGACTTTAGATACATAGGGCAAGCCAGCAAAAAGGCACAACATGCTCAGGAAGCCTATCTACCTTTCTTAAGAGTCTCTAGCCAGTCCCAGGTGCTCCTCAGAGACCCACTTCTCTCTTAAGCATGGAATAAAAAGCACTCACACCCCCCTGCTTTCGAGATTGCTTATTCTATGTAACACAACCAACCTATTTCACTTTACTGGGCCCCACCCATTGTTGTCTCTAGATGAAGTTTAGGCCCTCAATCTGCTCCTTCAGATTCTTCTCATGCTTCTCTCATGTGGCCTACGCTAAGCCTCCATTTGGGAACTTTGATCTTGAGAACTCTTTCCGTGGTGGGCACAAGACAGAACAGATTGCTGCTGTTCTCCTTTGCCCAACTTCATATGGGGTGTTGTTTTGTTTTTTGTCTTTGTTTTTTTTTTTTTTGTCTGTTTCCAAGGCATAGACAACAGACTAAACCACAATATGGGATTGAAATTATAAAGAGCTTCGAGCACAAGCGCCGAGGTAGTTTCCCACTGGAGTGGGAGAGAAAGGAATTTTATTCTCCCGTCCTTCATGCCACTTCAAATAACATGGTAACTAGAAGAACTCGAGAAGATAGGACAGCAGGGAACAGGAATGGCCACAGAGTTCTCTGGGACAACTGAATTGGCCTAGGGAATGAATAGTGCTTAGCAGGAAAAAAGGCAAAATTTGTATGAGATAGGAAGAATCTTAGTTAAAAAGTCCACTCTTTGGACAGATCTGGAAAGATTTAGCAGACCAGGATTCGCAAAGTCCCATGGCCTTTTCTGCTAGGTTTTCCTCTATGGGTAAGACCACCTGAAACATTATTTAGTAGAGACAGGAAGGAAAGTAGAACTCCGATGTTTACTGGGAGCTGTTAGGTAGAGGAAGGAATGGGGGCAGAACCCACGAGGGCCTTTTCGGGCTTATTTACTTATGATGGTCAAATGCCTCCTCATCCCCACGTCTTCTCTGTCTGGGATGGGTGTTTCTGTCCTTATGTCAAGTCATGGGGAAGAGGACAATCCAAGCAATGATAAAGTAATAATAATTATAATAAGAACAGCAATAATAATAGGCAGCTAAAAGTTACTGAGCAGTTAATATATACTAAGTACTCTAATAACTACCTGGCATTGAATCCTCATAGCATCGTATGATGAAGATACTGTTAATCCATTAAGAAATACAGTCTTGAGGTGATTAAGTGACTTATCAAAGGTCATTCAGCTGATAAGTAACAGCCAGCATTTGAACCCAGACTTCTGAGTTCTTCACTGCATCCGTATGTACATTACAGAAAGCGTTTTCCAGGAAGGGTGTTAGGCCTTTTCTATCTTCCACTGTAACTGCCCTTCTCCTATGACCCTGCTTCCTTTCAATAGGATCTTGTAGTTCCCATCACCTCTTCACAGCTGGAGCCTTTCAGGACTCCAGGACTTCAGGACCCCCATGCTTTTACTGACTAGCCCAGTCTGAGAGCTCCACCGGGGCTCATTCCCAGTCACCGTTGATAACTCTTCACCTCCAGATCACAGTGCCCCACTGTCGTGACTATCACTGATGCAAATTGGGGACTATGTAAAAACAATCTATCAGATGGCTCACTTTGTTCTTTAGGGATTTTTTGGGCATAATTTAGATAGCCATATTTCAGCATCTGTAAGGTATGAGACCACATGGAAAACGGGAAGACTTGCCCCAGCAAGCTGGGAGAAAATAAGGGTTCTTCACCCTGGATAATCCCTCTGCCCTAAGACCATGGTCTCAAGAGCTTGTACTTTTAATCAGAGGGGAATCAGGGGTTTGTGAACCCCCTAAAATTGTAAGCAAAATTCTAAGAGCATAACTTTTCCATGTTCTCAAAAGAATGCATGACTTTTTTAAAAGGTTAAGTAAGAGTATGCCTAATGATCTCCCTGCCACTGCCCCCCTCTACCCCAAAGGTGGCAGCCTCCATGGGGATATTGCCTGAACACATCCTTAGAGAAACATTGCTCCCAGAGGGTCTGCTTCAGGTATTCTTGCCCCGAAGCTCTTGCCCCCCAGAACGAGGGGTGGTGTTTGAGAATCCCTGGGCAATACCAGGGAAATCCCTGCCTGGACAAATTGGCCTAGCCAGGCTGTATTCCAGCCCTGCCCCCTGGCTTGGGCCCCTCCCCGAGGCCCCCAGCCCGGCCCAACCCCCACCCCACATGCACATAAAAGGGTCGAATTCTCGTGGCTGCTCCATAAATTTTATTCCGTAAATATTAGTTTTCCCTGTGTTTAATAAAGCAGTGGCCCACCTCCCCGCCTACCCGCCCGCTCCCCGGGGCCGGGGCTGGGGCCAGGGCTGGCTGGTGGGAGAAGGGACTCTTTCAATTGCTTTGGAGTATTTTTAGAAAAAAAAATAATATAAGGTGGTTTACATGAGCAAGCCAGCAAACCAGGAGCGGGACTAGGGACCTCGAGGAAGTTCCTGCAGCAACTTGACCTAAAAATAGGGAAATAGCGCCACCTAGGCTGCAAGGCCTACTTGGCCGGGCTGGCTGGCTCCCCTCCCCCCACAGTCAGCTGGGACAGGCAAGCTCTTTGCTAGAAGGGAAATCATCCCTCAGCACTCCAGCTGGGCAGCATCTCCTTTAGTTAGCCCTTACTGAGGGCTTTCCCAGCAGCCTCTAAGGCAAAGTCCCAGCCGCCTCCTAGAAAAATCCCATGGGGATCATTCTCTGTTCTGCTATGGGTCAGCCAGTCTCCCAGATCAAGGAGTGCTTCCAAAAACTAGCAAAGTGATTGATAAGGAAGGAGGGAAGGAGCTTCTGGTCTCCATGTTCCTACTGAACCCCGAGGAGCTTGCCCTGGAATTCCTAGGGTGTAAGGTAGCAAAGAGAGAGTCTTGTGTTCCTACACTCCGGCCCAGGAAAGAATCTGTCCCCGTCAGACCAGGGTCCTTCCACAGGTCTGATGCAGTGCACCTACAGGGAACACTTGGGGGAAGGAATGAGGGTCAACTCTCCTGAATACTCAGTGCTACTGCTTCTTAATCTTATCGGGTGGTACATTTCTTGCCTTCCTATTTCTTGCCTCCTTTTCTTGCCTTCCTATTCATTGAAAACTCCCATTTTCCCAGGCCCTTACCTCCCCTCGCCCTGGTCTTACCTCATCTGCTGGGAGATGAGCAGGAGTCTCGTGTGTCATTCTCTGGGGTTTCCAGAGAATGGGTTTCCAGCTGTACCCAACTGAGATGGCAGGAGGGAGGGGAACAGAAAAGGCAACAACTTAGTCTCGTTCTTGATATTGTCACCAGGGGCATCTCCTTCTCTCTAATCATTCTGTCCTTCATTTTCTTCTTACAAAACGGAAGATTTGCCCCAAAGAGTATAGGGGAAACCTAAGATCCTCTTGATAACCCTTCCTCATGATGTGATAAAGTCATGTTATCAGTTCTGCCTACTCCCTCACTATTTGTGCTATTAATACCATCTGTGTTATATACACATTTCCTATGTGCTTTTTGTTTTCTCATCCTTTCGTTAGATTATACTCTTTGAGAACAGGGTCAGTTTTTAACCCTAACTCAGAAAATATCACCGTGGTGGTATTATATTACCAAAGGGTGCAACTTGATGTTAACTGGGTTTTGATAGGATCAGGATGTTTCCTTGCCTTGCCTTGCCTTCCTTTCCCTTCCCTCTTTTCTTTTTTCAAGTAAATTTCTACACCCAACGTGGAGCTCGAACTCACAACTCCAAGATGAAGGGTTGCATTCTCTATGGACTGAACCAGCCAGGAGCCCCAGGATGTATGCTTTTCTAAGCTCTGTCCTGAAGTATTTTCTCTATTCTAGTTTCCCTGATGCAGAAACTGTTCAAAAGGAGAGGTGACCTTACTATGGGAGGCCTCCAGATTCAGAGCCCACGACCCTGGGTTCCTAGTCCTTGTTATCAACTTCAGCAAATGCGTGGGCTCACCGAATTGCAATGGGTTATGCTGGGCACTCAGTTACAGAGAGGAATGCCAGAAGGGAAGGGAGCCCCACTTTGAGGGGAGAGCTTTCCCTAACTGCCATGACCTTCTGGAAACTGCTACAAGTTATTCTTGCTGTGTGTTCCTTATTGCTCTATTTTTCCCCCCTGTTCTGTCGGACAGGGCCTCAGAAGATCCCATCCTGTGGGGAAACCTCCAGACAGGGAGAGTATGACGTAGCTTGTGTGTGTGTGTGTGTGTGTGTGTGTGTGTGTGTGTGTGTGAGGAGACCTGGGAATCCTTCACTACTTGACCTAGAAGCCCATCTATCCTCCGTCTTTCATCCCAGACCCTTGGAGGAATACTTTTCCATCTGAGACTTTGTTTTATGGTGGTCCCTTATGGTTCTCCTCAATTCTGGGGTCACGTTACTTTGCCCTGGCACAAGGGGAAGTCATCAGGTGGCACCAAAGCATTCCAGCAAAGGCTCGATCATTCTTCCAAGCTGTTAACTCCTACCTGCCCTCAGTTTCTCTATCCTGAAACCCAGCAGCTTCTGCTGTGCTTTCTACACTCCTGGACCCTTTGAATGGCTGTTAGCCTCTCAGCACCTAACTCTCATGGGTTCCTGAGAGTCTGGGCCAGCTTAGGGGAACCCGGAAGAGGCACTGGAAGGACTCCAGGGTGTGGGGAGCACACAGCCATTGACTCACCTGGGAAGATTGTGCCAGGATTACTTGTCCTGCTGGGCCAAGGGCCAGGAGTTAAAGGAGCATACAGCACCACACTCTTCCTCCCCTTACTTGGGGGCCCAAAACAGAAGCAGGGTTAGAATTGGGGAGTAGGGCTTGGGGGCTTCTGTGAGTCCCTTCTGAAATCTGGGTGTTATATTTACTTTTTCATATTGGCAGCTGGAAGGGGAAGCCCATCCCAGCTCGGCATTGTTGTCTAACATGGTTAATCAGATCCTATAATCCTGCTGTGGAAATATTGGGCCTCACTCAAAACAATAGAGACCAAGAATATTGTGGTTAAACTTCAACCAACTGCCTCCCTGGCCTGTTTGCCTAACCCCTACCCCCCTCTCCCAGGCCAGAGTCCTCCTCGCTTTATGGACCCCTGATAGGATCGACAGCCGGTCAGAAATCGGTGACAGGAGAAGAGAGAATGGAGTAGGAGAAGGGTAATCCTCCTGACTAGCCCTCCATCCTGTTCTTCCCCTCCCACCCAGGCCTTGAAGGGTGAGCAGGGTGGTGAGCAGAGTTGGAGCTAGGGTCGGGGGGAAGCCCTGCAGGGTCTGGGTCTAGGGTCAGGGGTCAAGAGCAGTAGTGTTGGGGGTCCTGGGAGGGGGTAAAGAGATCCCATATTCAAGACAAAAAGACGGCTGCCACATGAGGAGGAAAGACTGCCAGTTTCATTTATGACTGCTGCCTGGCACTACCAGAACACAGAGCAAAACCAGTGGGTCCTTGTCGTGTATGGAAGGACCAGGGAGGCCCCGGGTGGGGGAAGAGGAATTGGTAACAAGTATGTCTGTTTCACTAGTAACTTGATATAACAGCAATGTAAATAGTAATAGTCCGATGATGTATGGAGGTGACACTGATAACCCCAACTTGAGTGGTTTTCTGCCACTCAGAAACGTTGCCCTTCACGTTGCTGTCTTTAATAAGTACCAGTTCAGTGTGGCAGGATAATTTACACGATTAGAAGAGTAGAACAGAGGGAACAGGTAGCCCGTACAATGGCATTTGGGATCAAAAAGAAGACGGAGTGTCTGGATGGTGCTAAAGGGAAAACTAGCAGAGTGATACATTCAGCAAAAGGCAGAGGACGTTCCTCTTGCAGACACTAGAGCACCTGGCTGGAGAAATGGCCAACTGTGAGTTCGTACTTGGCCGTCATGCACCCAGGGTGCACTGGGCACGAGTCACAGCCACCCTGGTTACAGAGGTGTCACCAGGGAGGTGAAGTACAGGGAGGCCCCAGCTCCAGCACCTTGGACTATTGAACGGTCAAAGTGTATGTGCATTTTTAGGATTTGAAGAATGAAAACAGAACCGTGCCAAATGAAACTATATTTAATCTACTCACGTAGGGTGAGGGTGAAGCAATACCAGAGAGCATTTGCTGTTTCTCACCGATGGTGCCATGTGATAATTCAGGGATGGCCATGGCTCCTGTGGGTCAGTCACCAAAACCATTTTGGTTTTTTTTATTTTTATTATTATTTTTTTCAACGTTTATTTATTTTTGGGACAGAGAGAGACAGAGCATGAACGGGGGAGGGGCAGAGAGAGAGGGAGACACAGAATCGGAAACAGGCTCCAGGCTCTGAGCCATCAGCCCAGAGCCCGACGCGGGGCTCGAACCCACGGACCGCGAGATCGCGACCTGGCTGAAGTCGGACGCCCAACCGACTGCGCCACCCAGGCGCCCCTATTTTTATTATTTTTAAAAGTTTATTTATTTTTGACAGAGAGAGAGAGAGAGACAGAGCATGAGTGGGGGAGGGGCAGAGAGAGGGAGACACAGAATCTGAAGCAGGTTCCAGGCTCTGAGTTGTCAGCACAGAGCTCGACGCGGGGCTCAAACTCACAGACCGCAAGATCATGACCTGAGCCGAAGTTGGATGCTCAACCGACTGAGCCACCTAGGCGCCCCTCACCAAAACCATTTTGAAGCAGAAACCACTTGGTGGAAGCTGACCTTACCACCAGAAAGACATCTGGAAAATAGTTCTTGGGAATGAGAATCTAAGACATACGTAAGCTTCTGGATAAGAATCTTAAAAACACCTTAATGGCCATCATCAAATGGAGTTGAAGCAGGTTATGAAATGTATGTCAAAATGATCTGAAGATGATGGGAAACATTTCAACAGTTGAGTAACTTGGACAACCAGTGTGGGGAGAATTCAATGGCAAGAAAGATCCCTAATGGAAGCTCCAGAAAATTCTGACCAGGAAGGGGGATGTAAGGAGCCAGGTTGGTGGGTTAAACCTTGTGCTGTACATAGACTTGAACTATAAATGGGGAAGGCCAACAGGGAAGCTTCAGATCATCACAAAGGAATTCCAAGAAAGGCACAGGTTTGTAGGAAATGTTTCAGGAATGAAACAGAAAAACCATATCCAACAAGAAACAAATACAATTAAATGTGAATTAATTCAAATCCTGTACATACTGAGAACTTACACATCAGCACCCCCACCAACAGGGCCACGAAGACATATCTTCTGTTTTCAAGAAGTCTGCAATCCCAAGATGATAGTTAAAAGATAGATTTTTTTTCCCAACTGTATAAAGTAGAAAGTGAGAGCCATGCCTATGTCTGTTTTAAAAAGTTTAAAAGAATCCTATGTATAAATACTGTTTTGTTCCCTGATTTTATTTTTACTTGACTATGTTGTGTCCATATCTACATGTCAAACACAAATCTCTTTAAAGGGCAAATTATCTTCATTATGAGCTATATAAAAAGTTTGAAAATCATACTCGTGGTCAGCAAGCAGAAAGCCAACCTATTCCATTTTCCCCAGCTTCGTCTTCCATCATACTCGTCTCTTTGCTATTTCTTTAATATGCAAGTACGTTAGGCCTTTGCTCTATGCCTTTTTCTCTGCCCAGAATGTTCTTCCCCTAAATATCCTCTTGGTTGAAGACCTCACCTCTTTCAGGTCTTGGCTCAAGTCACACCTCAATGAGATCTCCACTCACCGCCCCACTTACCAGAACCTGCCTCCCAGCCTCACACCCTCCCCGCAAGGTGGCTGCCCTCCCAATCCTTTCCTTCCCTTTTTTACAGTTTGTGCTCATAGGGCTTTGGGTCCCCTTCTAACACATTATGCATTTTCCTGATTTTTACATTATCTGTAATTGGTCTCCCTAATGCCTCCCCACTAGACTAAAGCTCCATCAGGGCAGGAATCTTTTTTTTTTGTTTTTCGGGTTCTGTCACATCCCACGCATCTTGTGCAGTGTTTGGCACTTAATAGGTGCTCAAAAATATTTGTGAGTGGATATATGAAGAAAGAAGATCACACACACACACACACACACACACACACACACACCCTCCACACTGGCAGTATCTTGAAGCGATTTTAGAAATTTGTAGACACAAGTTACTGTAATATTTTTTGTTTACAGCAACCAGTAGTAAGGCAAGAGTGGTGGTTAAATGCCATTTTGTTAGCTAGGACCATAATGGAATGATGTCATTTTGCAGAAACTAAGAATACAAGTTATTAAAAGTAAGGGACAGGATACCTTCTTGCTTTCTTTGGCTATACATCTCCAGCATCCTTAGGATGCTATATGTACCAAGAGAGACTGGTGAGAGGGTGTGGGTGGACCAATCCAGACCCTGTTACAGAAAGCCGAGGAGCATGGCTTGAGTATTAAAGATTAGTACCCTCCCCTTTACTGACCATTCATTGAACTAGTATTTTCCAAGACTCTCTTTAAGCAACTAATTTCTTTCCTAATAGAGATGCTGGGGTGGAAATAAAGCGCATTAGTATTAGTAAACATGTTACTAACCATACACAAAAAATATATTTGTATATATGTCTTTTTGTCTATAAGAGTTTCCCACAATCTTTAGTTTCTGATTTGAGGGCAAAAACTCTTCTATGTAACAATCTGGCTACTTTTTCCTACCTTTTCAAAGTCATCAAAACAAGATCTTTAATGCCTGAATCTCTCTGAAGTGCCTCGTAATGAGCTTATTGTTAGGGCAAAGGTAACTTGACATTCCCATTTCTAATCAATAGCCAGCTTTCAAAGCATTTGAGTGGCTCTAATTGGATCTCCAAATGTGTTCTGGACTAATCTGAGGCTTGAAAGACAGCCTGCTTCCATTTCTGAATATGGGCCAAATTTGGTGGAGTTGCTAACCTCTTAAAAAAATCAACAGAGGGAAATCTGGCTGGCTCAGTTGGTGGAATGTGAGACTCTTGATCTTGGGATTGTGAGTTCAACCCCCACATTGAGCATAGAGCCTACTTTAAAAAAATAAAGAATTAAAAAATCAACAGTAGAGAGTCACCTAGGTGGCTCAGTCAGTTGAGCATCCAACTCTTGATTTCAGCTCAGGTCATGATCTCATGGGATTGAGCCCTGTGTCAGGCTCTGTGCTGAGTGTGGAGCCTGCTTGGGATTCATTCTCTCTCTCTCTCTCTCTCTCTCTCTCTCTCTCTCTCTCTCTCAAAAATCAACAGAAGTGAGAGTGATCGCAACCAGCTGGGGAAATGGTAAATTAAAGAGTATGAGGTCTTAAAAATCCAAGATGAAAGTAACAAAAGAGTCCCCTAGATTTGGAGAGAAAATGAGTGACCTGAACAGAGGTCAACAACCCAGCACGCTTGCCCTAGGAATCACTTACAAAGAAACGGGGTCATTATGGAGTCAAAATGGCCTGGATTCCAACTCCAACTCGCTCATTTACAAGCTCTGAACCTCAGTTCCTCATCCATAAAGTGAAAATAATGGTGTCAATTTCATAAGGCTTTTGTGAAGGTTACATCAGATAACACTGGGGTTTCCCCCTTTACTAGATCATCCAGGTTGGGTTTTCATTATCACTGGCGCCATCATCTTTGCTTGGGCCACTGCCCGTCACTGAGAATCCCCTTCATTCTTTTCAGGCATTCCTTTCCCTCCTTCAAAACTGATTTCTTCCAAGAGGTCTAACTCCATCATCAGATGGAATTGAAGCACATATGAAACGGATGTCAAAATGACCTAAAGATGGGGGCATCTTGGTGGCTTAGTCAGTTAATTGTCCAACTCTTGATTTGGGCTCAGGTCAAGATCTCCAGGTTCATGAGTTTGAGCCCCATGTTGGGCTCTGCGCTAACTGTCCGGAGACTACTTGGGATTTTCTCTCTCTCTTCCTCTCTCTCTGCCCCTCCCCCTTTCCTTGTGAAAGTAAACCAATAAACTTAAAAAAAATCTAAAGATGATGGAAAATATTTCAACAGTTAAGTAACTTGGACAACTAGTGGGGAGAATTCAATGGGAAGAAAGATCCCAGGCTAATCTCTTCTTAATTCCATATCCTTCTAGGCCAAGTTCATCTTACCTACTAACCTATCTAGCTTACTATATATGCATTATTCTGTACTCACTCATAAATGGCATTCACAGCTTTGCAACTGTCTTTTATTTTCATGATTTATTTTTAAGGTTAAATAGTGAATTTCTTGAGGACAACAACTGTGTTTTTTTACTTTCTGTTTGTATTCTCTATCCTTATGCACCTATCACACTACTGTTCACAAGATAGATGCTCACTAATAGAAAGGATCCTCCTAATCCCACTACTGTCTTGGGGCACACATGTATGAGCAACCTGTTGTATATTATTCCCCCGAGACGGGTGATAGGAATCATAGAACCACTGCTGCTAGTGAGCCCAGTGGAGGATAAAAAACAAATTACACATAAGCTTTGCACTTCACAGCTTATATTTTTAACCCTTGCAACAACCCTACGAGGTAAGTGATAATATTTTCGCCTTATAGATGAGAAAACTAAAATTTAGAGAAGTCAAGTGACTTGCCCAAGGCCACAAAGGTAGAAGGTATCAAAGACCATGTTCAGGCGTAGATCTGACAACTCCAGGCCTAGAGCTCTTTCTATGAGCTAAGGCTGCTGTGCTCCGAGTCATTGGAAGATATTTGGCTAACTGCATTCCAGCAACCTGTCTGGTTGTGGTTCAGCACCCATGGATTTAGAGCAGGACTGATCTGGCCAAGTGGCAGGATAAAGAGAAAAAAGATTAGTTGATTACAGAAGTATGGACCAGCACAGTATGTATGCATGTATTTGTCTGTAGATATACACATATCTGTATACACATGCACACACATATGAATATATGACTATAAGTACTCTTTATTTGAACTATGTAGTGTTCAAATCAAGATTGAGTAAATATACTAACATAGTAGTCTAATAGATATTTAATGATCAGATTCTATGGTATATTTTCTTCCCCCCATTTCCTTTCCACATATTTTTCCAGCGTTTACTCTAGTGTGCAAAAGCTGAATCATATTATCTAAAGAAATAGATCTTACTTTGTTCTCTTCAAAATAGAGATGATTGAGGGTAGAAGGGGTCTAGAGGTGGGAGAAGAAAAGTGATTTTAACAAGAGGCCCAGGACTCAGATGTCAGGTCCCCCCCACCCCCACCACCGATCAGACTCTATCACTGCTGCTCAAACTCCAGGCCATTGGTGCCCCCAGAGTGGCACACCTCAGTTCTCCAGGTTTACTGCCGCAGGAGCCTGGAAGTGACTAGAAAAAGAACTAGGCTTTGTTTGATAGGTCTAATGGATTAGCCCAGCTCAAAATCTACCCTACAGCTACTGAACAGCTAAGAATATAGGCAGGCAAGAAATGACCCAAGGTTTCAGGCCCCAATTTGGATTCAAAATGCTCCAGGGTCACTGCCCTGGAAATTATGATGCTTCCAGTTCTGCCCTCTTCTCCCCCTTCCTGCACTGAATGAGACTGGACTCACGCAGATCTAAATTTGAGATTCAGATCTTGAACCATCAGGTGTCCTGAGGGGGGAAAAAAAAGTGTAAGTTTGGAATGAAAAAGCTCCAGAGTTCAAATCTTGACTGGGGGACCACAGGCAAGTTACTGTACTCGAACAGCCTTGGAGTTGTAGATTTGTAAAATGAGAATAGTAATTACTGTGTACAGAGGGTTATTGTGAAGATTGTACTAAGTGCTTAAAGTACCTGTTATAGAGGAAAGACTTCATAAGTGTTATGTTCTTCTCCCAGAACACACCCTGATCACTGCTCCAAAGTTAGCCAGGCCCAGGAGGGGCTAGACTTGGTGGAACGCTATCTAAACCAACGAGGTCACACTGCTGTCGGACCACCCCTGATGCCAAGCGGTCTTAGCACTGCTCTAATGCTGATTTGACACGGATCAGATCTTTACCAGAGATTTGCACTCAACGGGATCACAGTTTAAGAAGAGAAATGAGAGAAAGAATGGCAACGTTAATAAATGGTTACAAGTTAGAGCCCTTAAAATGATCTTAAATTGTCTTTTACTCGGAGAAAAGAAGATTGAAAGCGAATTTAAAGAACTCTTCAGGACTGTGCACATGGGATAATAAGCAGGATAATTACCCTAATTTCTAAGACCAGAAGAAGAGGAAAGGAGTCGAATTTGCATTAGAGAGGGAGGAAGAAAGACTGAAATTAAGGCAAAACTTCTCTAGAAGATTATTAGAACACACTGCAATAGATGACCCTGGGAACCTATGGGATTATCTTCTTTTGAGCTCCCTAAGAAGAGCCCTCCCCTCCCCCGTTTGTCTGGATTGGGAGAGGCACTGACCTGGTCTGCTCCAGAAATCTGAGCAGTAGAGAGGGAGGCGGGTGGGGAATAGTGCCGGAATAGTTTTGAACCCTGGAAAAGGTACCTTAAAGCTCTTTGAGAGCTCAAGGAAAAGAAACAATGTTGGAGAGACCTGTGACTGGGAGACATAGAATTCAAATACTGAGGAAGGAAGAGACCCAAAGTGGAGAACATGGGGGGCAGGATGGTAGGGGGGTGGGGAGGAAAAAAGAAACAATCCACTGTGTTTCCAAGTGACATGCCACACTCTCCTCCTGGTGCATCATCCTAACTTCCCTTCTGTGGGCCTCAGTTGCCTTTTCTGTAAACGAAGTGCTTGGATTAAGCACTATCATAGGTCCCCATCTAATTCCGAACTTATGTTCACAAAATCGATCCAGAGAAAACGTGAGGACATCTGTGAAAAGCCACCACAGCTCAAAACCCAGGAAAGAGGGCCAATGAACTGATGCATAGGTGAGAGCTGGGGCTCTGGGGTCAGACCCCCGTAGAGGGTAGAGGATTTGAATTTTCTCTCTGCTCCCCAGCCAGAAGCTAGTTGTTTATCTTCTCTGAGCTTCAAAATCTTCGTTTGTAAACGGGAATAAGAGCTCAACTGAGGTTGTGAGTTTGAATTAGATAATGCAAGTAGCATACTTAGTATAATCATATGGAAGAGCTCCCATGTACCAGGCACGTAAGAATCAACAAAGTGGTACTTAACTGGGTCAGTATTCTTGGAATGAAAAAAATGTTTAAATCTTTCTATTTCTCATTCTTTTATTTCTATCTCTATTGAATCGGTAGACTATACTGCGACCAAATCATATAATTTGTTGTGATGGCGGCATTTGTTTTCAACATCCTTGCCCTTTCTTGTTTTAGCAGAGTAAATCCTAATTCATTCAGCTTTCCTGAGTGGCATATCAAAACAAACACACCGTCCGTGTTTACTTCTCTAGCTGCCTCTACGTATTCTCTATGGTTTTGAATTTGTAAAGTAGAATTAACAGAGGAATTGTGTAGCAGCCCTTGCACGCCAGCAGCTGTGAGTCGTTGTTGCGGTTCTCAGCAAGCCCCTGCCCCCCCAACCCCAGCCCCGCGCTGCCGGGTCTTTAACGTGGTCAGTTCCTCCAGCTGATGTCATCATTTAGCTGCTCTTCTCCACACCTTGGCCCATCCCTTTGTAACTTCATTTTGCTGTTTTTTTAATAGTGTTTCCAACTGAAAAGAAAAAACAAAACCCACCAAAAAGCCCGATTTGACTCTTCATGAGGCTGGGTGCCCCACTCCCAGCTTCACACCCGGTGGCCGTGGGATGTGCACCGGGTTGATACAGAATTCAGTCCACCACGCTGAGAGGGCGCGTCTCCCGGGCCAGGGTGGGGCACCAGGTTAGGGGCGGCCTCCCGTCTTCTGGCTTTACTTCCCCGCAGGGGACACCGTAGGCGGCTGTGCGGTCCGGCCACTGCCCCCCGCCCCTCGCGTCCGGCCGCGCCGTGGGTTGCGGTCTCTGTGGGGGTGGCAGCTCCTGTCCGGGAGGTTTGCGCCTGGCGGGGCACCCCGGAGCCGCGGGGAGCCCAGAGGCGAGGCCCAGGCGGGGTGGGGCGCGTCCGGGCGGGGAGGGCGAACTCAGGCAGTGCAGGGGGCGCCGAGGGCAGCGGGCGGGCGGACGCGGCGGAGGAGCGAGCGGGACGAGGGCTGGCTGGTGCCGGGGCCGCCCGCCCGAGGGGGAGGAGGCTGTGCCGCCCTTGCTGCAGGTTCGCTGTCGAGCGCACAGGAGGCAGGGACATGGGTAGGGTGCGGTCTGCGCGGGGCCCGAGCCCGGATCTCTTCCATTTCCCCTCTCACTCGGCCCCGAGCTGCGCCGCAGACGGCAGCAGCTCCCGCTCCGCCAGAGCCGCCTGACCGCCGGGCCGGGGTGCTAACCGCGGGGCCCGCCAGCCCGCCGGCCCGGCCAGCCCAGCCCAGCCCGGCGGCCCGCAGCCCCGCCGCCCGCCGCCCCCCGCCGCCGCCGCGTTGCCAAAACAAACGGGCCGGCCTATTTATTGGCGGCCGGCGAGCCGGGCAGCTCAGAGTCGAGGCGCCGAGGGGGACAGCGCGCCGCCACCAGCCAGGGCCCCGGGCCCCCGCCCCGCACCTGAGTCCCGCCGGCCCTGCGCCGCGCCGCGCAGCCCATGGCGCCCCCACCTGGAGCCCCCCGGAGCCAGCCGGACGCCTGAGCCCCCGCAGCGCGCCCGTCGACTCGCCCACCCACCAGCCCACCAGGCGCCCTCGCCCGCCCCTCGCCCGGGCTCCCCTGCCATGTCTCCCGCCCGGCTCCGGCCCCGACTGCGGTTCTGCCTGCTCCTGCTGCTGCTGCTGGTGCCGGCGGCGCGGGGCTGCGGGCCGGGCCGGGTGGTGGGCAGCCGGAGGCGGCCGCCGCGCAAACTCGTGCCGCTCGCCTACAAGCAGTTCAGCCCCAACGTGCCGGAGAAGACGCTGGGCGCCAGCGGGCGCTATGAAGGCAAGATCGCGCGCAGCTCGGAGCGCTTCAAGGAGCTCACCCCCAACTACAATCCCGACATCATCTTCAAGGACGAGGAGAACACGGGCGCCGACCGCCTCATGACCCAGGTGAGCGCGACCCGCCCTCGCAGGGCGCCGCCGCTGAAGCACCGCCACCTGCCCGGCCCTCCCCGCCCCCCTGGCACCTTTTCTCGACTGGCTGGCACGCCCCCTGGCACCTGCCCCTCTCGCCGAGCCCAGCCGCCTGCTGCCCAAGATGGGCCGGCCAGGGGTCCCGGCGGCAGTGCGGACACCCGCGGACCCGCCGGAGGTGGGAGAAGAGCGCCCCACTGCCAAGCGCCACGGCCGAGCCTGGTGGCGGCAGCCCCACTGCCCCAGAGCGCCGGCAGCTGAGCTCAGACTCGGCACCCGGAGGTACCTCGACCCGGCCGCCTCCCGCGCCTTCGGGACCCACGCAGTCCCTCCTGGCCTAACCTTCCGCACCGCTGCGCCCCTCTCCATTCGGCACCCCTGAGGGCGAAGAAGCTGCGGGCGCAGAGGGCCGTTCCTCCCCGCGCGCTCTTGGTTCGCTGCGCTGCCCTCTCCGGAGCGGCGTTCCTCACCCCACCCCCCACCCCCCTCCCGGGTCTGGGGTTAGGGACAGCCGGGAAGAGCTGAGCCGGGAGGCGGAGGTGGGAAAGGGAACTTGCCCGGCGAGCCCACGTGTCTGTCCCGAAGAGCTGAGCCGCGCCGCTGCGGTTAAGGGTGGGGTGCCGAGAACTTCGGGCTCTGGGACCGAACTTGGGGGACCCCTGGGCTTGGTGGCAGGGACGGGGAGTGTTGAAAGAGAAGAGCTAGGATGCCAGGAGAGGGAGGGAGCAGAACTAACGCTAGCTAGTTTCTGCAAGCTCGGAACAGGACCCGCTCAACCCAGGCACTGGGGAGCAGACTTTCTTCCCTGCATCTGGGGTCCCAAGGGATCAGAAACCTACATCCCCTTCCTCGGTGGTCTCCCGGGGCTTCCCCCGCATGCAGGCAGCCTGCTCCCTAGGTGCTTTGGGAAGAACAGCTCCACCACAGCCCTCAGCCTGCGCCCTGGCGCCGGGGCTGGCCGGCCGGTGTCGGGGCCGAAGGTTGGCTGGTGGCCGGGCCGGGCCGGGCGCCGAGGAATGCAGATAAGGATCCGGGCCACGGGCTGGGCAATCATTGACAGCGCTCCCCAGCTCTGGACCCGGGGGAGGGGGAGAGGGGCGGGGAGCAGGGGCCCACGGGGCCGACTTAGCTGGAGGGGGGGGGGGGCGGCTAGAAGCCTGGAGGCAAGGAGCACACGGAGCTCCCTTCCTGGGCAGTGTGCTCCCCAGCTAGGCTGCTCGCCCAGAGGACGGCCAGGCCTTGGGCTGTAGCCGCTGTTGGCTCCTGGGAGACCGAGTCCAAGGGTCTGTGGGGCCCCCTTTGTGCGGGATGGGGGTAGGTTGAGACATGGGCTGTCCGCATTTGGCGGCGCCTCGCACCCGAGTCACGGACTGTGAAAGGGCCGGCTCTCCCGCAGTCCCCTCCCCCCAGCCAACTGCAGGGTCCTTTGGGCTGCAGGCACGCGGGGAGTCATCACAGACCGTCGATCTCTCTCCTTCCCGCAAGGCGCGGCTCTACTCCCACCCCGTGTGAGACAGAGCGTGGAGCCGGCTCGCTGAGATCAGAGGCTCGGTTTCTCCAGCCCTTTCCCTGATAGGGGCGGCGCAGAGGTGCTGAAGGCTCTGGACTGAGGGAGAACCTTGCCTGGGATTATCAGCCTTGCGTGCGCCCCTTCCTGCGGGGGACACTCCGCGTCGCCCTCCATCTGGCCCGGCTGGGCGCTAGCATTTCCACAGGCTTCTGGTTTCCAGGCTTCTGCATCCTCGGATTGGGTGTGGGTCACTTTTGGATCTTAAGTCCCAGCAGGAATACTCTGTGGCGCTGGAGAGATCCAGGCGGCCGGGATTCCCCTCCCAACACGCCCCCACGTTGCTGGGGCGCTCTGCACCTGCCGCGCCTCCAGACCGAGTCGGGGGGCCTCAGCCCTGAGGCTACGGTGACACCTACTGGGCACCTCCGGCCTTGCACGCCTAGCAGGCCAGCCGCAGGCGGTCGGCTCCGCTACCACCCCCACCCTGCGGGCAGAGGGTGGTTTCTGGCCTTCAGGTGCCTTGGTGGGACAGAGGGACTGGGCGCGGGAACAGTGTAGCCGGGTCTGTGGAGGGATCAGTACCCCGATCTGAGGGGAAAGAGCGTGGGAGGGAGGGACCACTTATCAGAGGAGGTCGCCCCAAGGGTGCACCTCGCAACACGCCCTCCAGATTTGTGGCGCCACCGTGCGGTCCAGGTCCCTGGAGCAGCCAGACGCTAGAAGGGAAAGAAGCAAGTTAGGGCTCCCTGTTCCTAAAAGAGAGGGACAGAACAACCTCCCTGGTTTCCTAACTCCAGCGGATACTCTGGGAGAGGCCGGGGGCGAGGCCGCGCCTCCACCTGCACGCAGGCCGGCATCTCCCCCTAACTCTGCTGGCTTTCCTCTCCTAGCGCTGCAAGGACCGCCTGAACTCGCTGGCCATCTCCGTGATGAACCAGTGGCCCGGCGTGAAGCTGAGGGTGACTGAAGGCTGGGATGAGGACGGTCACCACTCTGAGGAGTCGCTGCACTATGAGGGCCGCGCGGTGGACATTACCACTTCGGACCGCGACCGCAATAAGTACGGACTGCTGGCGCGCTTGGCAGTGGAGGCTGGCTTCGACTGGGTGTATTATGAGTCCAAGGCCCACGTGCACTGCTCCGTCAAGTCCGGTGAGCCGCTGCCTGGGGGCTGGGCCCGGGGCCGGGGCCGCAGGGCATGGGCAGGCACAGGGCTCACTGCTGCCCAGAAGGTGAAGAGGCCTGCCAGGGGATGGAGGCGGGGACCCCAGGGAAGAGGACGTCCGCCTCGCTCCCCACTGCTGCTTGTGACCACCTGCTCACCCCCTGCCTGGTAGTGTCATGGCAGGAGCCTAGGGAGACAGGGCCCTGTCCCAGCACTGCTGGGGGCCGACCTCGCGGTCCACAGTCCAGAGCCTGCAGCAGGAGGTGCAAGACAGAGCAAGCTGGACAGATGGAGGAAGCCAGGCTGGGACAGAGATGGCTTTCCCACTCAGATGACTCAGAATGGAGGCGGGCGGTGGGGCCAGGGGCCGAGGGCCAGCTTATGCCCAGACACCAGCATGCCTCACCAGGAGCCGGGAGCCCAGAGACTCAGAACCCACAACCCTGCTGCAGGTCAGGCCCTTTAGGGCACTTTGTATGCTCCTCCAGGGGGTGCAGGCATCCCCAACCTCTCCCTCGGGGCCCTGAAGCTGGACAGTTTGGGGCAAAGCCAGCCACGAGGGGCAGAATAAACAGTGGACTCAATAAAATGGATTTTCCCAGATTGGCCGCCTTGTTGATCCGAATGGGCAGGCATTGGGGCCTTGCCCCTCCCTCAGATCTTGTCAGCATCCCTGTCACCTACACTGAACCTGATCACGGATGCTTCAGATGGTTCCCGTGTGACTGCCAGTCTGGCTCCACCTGGCTTCAGGCACAGCCCTCCATGCTGGCACCACGTAGCAGTCACACCTGAAGACCTGGCACATGAGACCAGGCCCACTGCTTACTATTCCCGAACCCACCTGGGCACACTGTGGTGACCCACCCCCATCCTCCCCTCCAGCACTTTCCTGCCAATTGTATCTACTTCAAGTCACGTCCACCCTTCACCTGCGAACACTGGCCCGACACCAGCTCCCCGAGTGGCCACTTCCGTCATTATTCCCACCCACAACACTGCTCACCATCCCGCCCACCAATGCCACCGTGTCCTGTCCCCGCACAAGGACCCAGCACATGAACTGAAGACGGTGACTTTACCCTTGCCACTGAGTCACGCCCTGGCCTGACCACTCACTCTGAGGCTCCCCAGAAGTCTATAGCTGCCCACGGCTGGCCCTCCTTTCGCTTCTATATGGACTCCAAGGGCCAGCTCTGGGACAGAACTCGGGGTGTCAGCCTGAGAGTGCAATTTTTGGGGAGTGTCTGAGCAAGGAGTGAGAAATGACAGGACATCCAGACCCCAGAGGAGCTCAGTGCTTTCTCCACGAGACTGTAGCTTTCGAGTTTCAAGTCACAGCTGACCACCACCTGGCTCAGTTCACCCCTGACCTCTCTGCTCCACAACATTGCTTCACAGCGAGCAGACAGGGGCTTGGCCTGGGCTTCAGCAGGGCCCTTTCCTTCTCACGCATGGGTCTTGGAGCCACAATATGCTCCTCTCACTGGCAAAGGATTAGACGGGGGAGGAGGACAGATCACATCGTGGGTTGGGGTGTATTCAAGGCTGCACGGGAAGGGGGGAGCAGAGCCAGAATATGGTGATGGGAGGGCTCTTTGGGAGCGAGAGGAGCTCTGGGGAGGGGTGCTGTGACACAGCAGTAACACCTTCATGTCCCTTCTTCCCACAGAGCACTCTGCTGCGGCCAAGACAGGTGGCTGCTTTCCTGCTGGAGCCCAGGTGCGCCTAGAGAGCGGGGCACGTGTGGCCTTGTCAGCTGTGAGACCCGGAGACCGGGTGCTGGCCATGGGGGAGGATGGGAACCCTACCTTCAGTGACGTGCTCATTTTCCTGGATCGCGAGCCAGACAGGCTGAGGGCCTTCCGGGTCATCGAGACCCAGGACCCCCCACGCCGCCTGGCACTCACGCCCGCCCACCTGCTCTTCACCGCCAATAATCACACAGAACCAGCGGCCCACTTCCGGGCCACATTTGCCAGCCAAGTGCAGCCTGGCCAGTACGTGCTGGTGGCCGGGGTGCCGGGCCTGCAACCTGCCCGAGTGGCAGCCGTCTCCACACACGTGGCCCTGGGGGCCTATGCCCCACTAACAAGGCATGGGACGCTGGTGGTGGAGGATGTGGTGGCCTCCTGCTTCGCGGCCGTGGCTGACCACCGTCTGGCTCAGTTGGCCTTCTGGCCCCTGCGACTGTTTCACAGCTTGGCGTGGGGCAGCTGGACCCCGGGGGAGGGTGTGCACTGGTACCCCCAGCTGCTCTACCGCCTGGGGCGGCTCTTGTTGGAAGAGGGCAGCTTCCACTCGCTGGGCATGGCTGGGCCAGGGAGCTGAGAAGACCCCTTCACTGCCCTCCTGCAGCTGCCTAACGTGGTCCAAAGGCCTTCCCGCCGAGAGGACACTGGCCCTGAAAGGGACCCGAGTGGGGGGCACTGGTTCCCACCATCTCCTCTTTCACAGACACACCATGGAGACTTGACTGGGCAATGCCAGTGTTGACCACCCCACCTCGATGTAGGGACAGAGCTACAAGCTAAGCTGGTTGGGAGGGAGTGGTCTATCTTTCTATTCTAGAGACCTCTTGAGGCTGGCACAGTGGATTCCCCCACCTGGCCAGCTCTCACTTCGATTTTTCATACCTGCCTCCCCCAATGGGGAGGGCCCATTCCATCTGTCTGAGGCCCCTCGTAGGTGGGCTTGCACCTCAGTCGATGCTGCTAGATTCCCTGGGAGCCAGCAGGGAGCTGGCTGGACTCAACACCTGCTGCCCAGAACTGAGAAGGCCGCAGGGTGGGGCAGCCAGTCTGGCCATCCTGAGGCATGACCTTCCTCCCTGGCCACACTCCTCGGGACAGAGACTGTTGCTGTCAGTGGGCAGAGTTCCTTGTTCCAGCCAATGTGATCATAGTGCCCAGGACCAGGGGAGCAGGCTGGATGTCCTCTGCCCCTGCCCAGGCTACGCTCCCTGTTCTGCTGAACCATGACCCTCACCCCCCTCTCCGGTCAGTCTCCCCCACCTTATTTATTGGCTCGGAGGGGGAAGCCCATGGGAGAATTTTGGGGATGTTTTGGTCTTTTCTTCCTTTTGTAATAAAAATTATTTAAGTTGTTAGAGCCATAGAGTCTAGGATGCTGAGCAGGGCCAACACAGAGTCTGGAGCCACGGGTGGGTCGGTTCAAGGGTGTGCTCACCTTCTTCCAAGGACAGAAACTCCCATGCTCCCACCTTTACTACAGGCCCTTCTTCACCAAGAAGCCCAGCAAAGTTGCCACAGAGAACTGGGCTCTGTGCCAGGCAAGGCCTTCCCATGCTGATCTCAAAGTTTGCCCTAAACACTGTTGGACCAGAGAGAGAATGGAGGTAACTAGCCCATGGTCACTTCACTCATCTAGAACCACCTCACTGGGCCTGTCGAGGCACTTTTCTTGCTTACTCAAGTCTTTCTCGGGGCCTGTTTCTCATCCTTCAGTGTGAATAACGGACCAATGGTACGAGCAGATTTTGTAGAATTCACATCTGCCTTGTGGCCCCTTCTGACTTCTTGGAGAACTCAGGAGTCCCTAACCTAGCTGTTCTCAAATCTCAGAATCACCTGGGCAGTTTGTTTAAAAGTGATTCCTGGGTCCATCCAAACAATTCTGCTTTAATAGATCCAGAGCGAGGCCCAGGAAATTTTTACAAATAACGAACATGGCGGATGGTCCATGGACCACACTTTGAGAAACACTGCTTAGTCTAGAAAAGGCCCAGTTTATTGTCAAGACAAGGAGACTCCCTTCATTTTTTCTGGGTCTCTCTATGCCAAGGCAGGTTTTCCTGTACTTGCTACAGATCAGCTGAGAGTCCCAGGTCCAGCGTTATACTTGTTAAATTCTCAGAAATTTCATAAGCCAGTTGATATAGGGCATGGTGGGAGTATTCACACCGTCAAAATTGGTGTATGCTACAAAGTAGAGTTCTCCCGACTGTGAACAGCCCGTTGCTAAAACATACCACTGCCCAGCTTCTGTCCTCTTACAGAGATTACTATGTTAGGGATGAATGCTCAGACTCTTACCTCCTCCTTCCCCCACCTCCATGGAGGAAAACTCCAGAGAAGTTGCCCTGGAGACTGTGTCATCTGGGAGGAAATAGGCCCCCACAAGCTATAATGACAAGTGCTGTCATTCAATGAAGGCCAACTATCACCAGATGTTGTTCTAAGTGCTTTATATTTAGAGCATTATTTCATTCTCATACAACACTATGTGGTGTATGTTTTCATATTGCCATGTTCCAGACGAACACAGAAGCTGGAGGAGGTTAAGTAACTTGCCTGAGATTACACAGCTAGTGAAGAGGCAGGATTCACACCCCTCCATCTGGCTTTTGGGCCCACTGTTTTGACCACAAGGCTTTTTCTTTGGTGAACTTGGGTCCTCTCAGCATTTCAGGCCTGGAAGTCAGCTTTGTCAGCACATCTAGAATGGACCCATGGCAGAGGTTCATGGACAAGGCTCAAAAGAACCAGAATGTCCGTGAACTCCTTTACAGTAAAAAACAGAAAAATGGAAGATTAAGGTCAAGATACTTTTGTCTATTCATTTTTACATTCTCTCCCTTAATGACATTCTTCATGGGTGTGGGGGAGGGGGTGAAGGGAGGGGAAGGATGACACAGACCCTTGTATGCCACACATTTGGTGAGTGAGAAGACGAGAGAGAGATTTTCCCCTATGGGGGTCCAGCTGCTTCTCCTACTGAGTCTGAGTACTCTCCATCCTGCAGACCCAGAACCATTTGGTGTCCCCAAATCTTTCTGTTCTAGATGGGCCTCCTTCGGAAACACACTTATTCTTCAGATAGAGAAGGCTGCAAAGACTCAGAAAAAAACCCAACACTGATCTGAATTCAGACCTCAAAAACCAAACTTGGAGTGGAAGTGGGGTGCCCAGTGGCTTTTCTGGGAACCCTGGGATCAGATCTGAGTAGACTGTGTGAGCAGGGAGATATGGGGAGACAGCCAGGGAAGTCATCTTCCAGCACTGCAGTATCATAGTCCCAATCCCTCCCACCAGAGCCTACCTCACCCCGATGTCTGTAATGCCAAGGCCCAGAGGAGGGTCAACTGTGCTTCCCAGGCCCAGGCATCTACTGACCCAATGCCTGCCTCTCCTCTCAGGGTCAAGTACAATCCCCAAGGCTGCTGTGTCCACAATTGTGACCTGCATTCACCTGTTCAGTCATTGTTTACTAGACATTCTTGTGTCAGGTCCTGTGCCAGAGTGAGGGAAAGCAGTAGTCCCCCCATCAGTGAATTCTTGGGTGGGAGGAAGAAGCATGGGGAGACATATCCATGCTGTGTGCTGAGTGCTTTGGATGACCTCTCACAGGGGCTATGGGAATGCCATGAAGAGGCTGAGAGCTAGGAAGATTTCCTGGGCAGGTAGGTAGGAGGGTTTGCCTGGCAGGCAAGTAAAGGAAAGGATCCAAGCTGAGGACACAGTAAATGCAACAACGTGGGGCTTGAGTGAGCCTGGGGGCTTGGAGGAACTGCCACCAGGTCAGCCTCACAAAGCTATGTGGGCTTGACAAAACTGAGGTAAAGAGGTAGGCAGGGATCAGATGACACACAGCCTTGTATGCCACACATTTGGACTTCATCCTGAGGGCTTGGGGAGGGCCTGAGGGTTTGAAGCTGGGGAAGCTCACGACTAGATTGTTTCAGAGAGCTCGCCCAGGTGCAGTGTGGAGGACGGTCAGAGAAGGCAGCTGTGGAAGCAGGGAGTCCATTTATTGGGGAGAGAAGTTGGTGACCTGGGTTGAAGAGGTGGCTCAGGGGTCAGAAAGAAGTTGATGGATTGTAGATTTTAGGAGTAGAATGGCCAGGACTTGAAGCCAGTTTGGGTGAGCCGTGAGGTTGAAGAAAGGGCTTAACTTCAGGTGTTTAAACATGAGATCTAGCTCCCCCTGTGCCCAAAGCCCTTGACCGTGGCTCTTCTCTGGCCTCAGTGTCTGCACCTGTAAGGGAGATATCCAGGGCTTTCCCATATAGATATCCTCTCTTCTCAATGCCCCACGCTGGTCTAACCAGGTTCTAGGAACCCTCCAGGCTCCTGCTGTCTCTGCCTGCCCATCCCCCAATCAGGAGTGCATAGGGAGGAGATTCAGAGTAGCCCTTATAGCCCAGTCTAAGCAAATGCAACACTGGTACCTGAGTCCACAAGTCCTCCGGGAGACGTGGAGATAGGGAGACCTGGAGTGTTGGGGTACAGGAGGCAAAGTGGGGGAACCTGGCTGGGAGGCCTAGAGAGCCGCCTGGACAGACTGCCCTCAACACAGAGCCACTGCACCCTGGTCTCCTACTTCTCTGTGCAGACGTGCCCTCTCAGGTACCCATTCCCTAGCTGTCCCTGCAGCCTTCTCTCTTGTTTGGAGAGACCCAGTCATCCTGGGCATGGCTCTTCCCAAGCTGCACAGGACTGCACTCACCTGAAGACACTGCCTTGGGGATGGTTTTTGATAGTCTGCATTGCTGTGCTGTGAAGGCTGGAGCTGAACGCATCAATCCTTTAGACAACCAGGCCTGTTGCTAGCACTGGTTCCTCTGCAGCTGGTGTGTGTGAACTGGAAATAGGAGCCCCTCCATTAAAAAATTTAGCAAATCCCTCCCTGCCCCCCATAGAGATCCAACTAGAAACAGCAACTCTTCTGGCGTGGTGCCAGCAAGTCCATTTAGGAGAGAGCCTAGTGCAGGGGGCAGACTGGGGTACCAACACATCTGGATTTCAGCCCTGGCTTGCCTGCCCAGCCTAGAGCCTGTACGTAATGTACCCCGACAGCCTCTGCCAGGCTCAGCTGATTCCAAGAGTGATTAAAGTTTGGAGTTCCCTACAGTGTCACACAGGAGCTCAGAGCAGAGTGCCTAGACGGGGGTGGGGACAGGATGAGTGACAGGATGAGGGCAATGACCGGGGACTTCTGGAAGTGGTTTTGGGCTTCTGCCTTCTGGACTCGAGTGACTGGGGCAAAGGTAAATGGACGGATTATTGGGAACAGATCGTAGAGAGGCGCAGGGCATGCTCAGGAACTGGGAGATGGTGTGATTGGGACTAAAGGTGCCAGGAAGGGAAACGGGAGCTGGGTGGGGAGTGAAGGGATGGGGTGCGAGGGTAGGGGACACTGTGCCCCATGGAAGGGGCGGAGCTGCGGGCCTGGTGGAAAGTGCTGGAGCAGGAAATGCCCCAAAGAAGTCTGAATGGTGGCTCATGGTGGAGGGTAGAGGCCCCTGCTCCCCACCTCAGAGGGGGCCCTGCCTCCATGGGGAAACCTCTCTGGTAGGGGTTGGCGGCGACTCCCCTACCCCGTGCCCTCTGCCCCCTGAGCGGAATGTGCCTGTTGGGGCTTGGCCCCACGTCCCACACCCCTGCCTGGATCTCAAAGCCTCTTTGTTCCATGGGGCTGAGTTGTGGCCAGCCCGGATCTGATAAGGCCGGTGGGGCAGATAATGGCTCGCCCTGTGTGCTACACCACCCCAAGCCACACCCCGGCCACCTCGCACGCACGCACATCGCTTGGGGCCCCAGAAGGGAATAGATGCAGGGGGCTTCCTGGCCAGGTTAGAGTCAGGAAATCTCCACCTCTGGGCTGACCCTTCCTGCAGTTCATTTAAGACCCTCTCTCATCTGCATGGGAGATTGGGTTGAGAGAATTATTCCCATTTCAGAAATAAACTCTCCAAGAGGGAAAATGCCTTGCCCACAGTTATTTCTTTCATAATTAAGAGCATCAGTTGTGCTAAGTTTTCCATTTACATTATCTTTTAGAATTCTAGCAGCCTGGGGGCACCTGGGTGGCTCAATCAGTTGAGCATCCAACTCTCGATTTCAGCTCAGGTCATGATCTCACGGCTGGTGGGATCGTGTCCTGCTTGGGATTCTCTCTCCCTCATTCTCTGCCCCTCCCCTCCCCTGCTCTCTTTCTCTCTCTCTCTCTCTCTCTCTCTCTCTCTCTCAACTTTTTAAAAAGCTTATAAAAAATAAAATCCTAACAGCCTGTGAAGTGATGTTTCTAATTCCTACTTTACAGAGAAGAAACTGAGGCCCTGAGAAGTGAAGTTACTTACCCAAGGTCACACAGTAGCAGGGTCCAGACCAGAACCCAGATAGCCCTGCAGCAGCAAACTGAAGGAGGTGGGAACTGATGAGTCATCAATCCTAGAGGAATGGGAGGAAGGCATTTCCAGCCTCAACCTAAAAGATTTGATGGGGCTGGGGTGGCCAAGAACCGGCCAGGGAAGAACTGGAGGAATAATGTTCTAGAAGCTGTGAGAGGATCCCATGGTGGGAGTGGCAATGGTTAAAATATGTCCACAAATTGTTTGACACTTCCTCTCCTTTTGAATCTGGCCAGAGGCTAGGTCAGGAAAAGGCCATATAGCTCTGAGATTGCCTAGCTGGAGAGGCTACAGATAGACTAGCTTCCAGACCACAGCCAAAATCAACTGTTAGCCATGTGAGTGTGCCATCTTGGGTGTCCAACCCAATGGAGCCTTCAGGTGGCAGCCCTGGCCAACATCTAAATGTAACTACATGAGAGAGTCCAAGTAAGAACTGCCTGGCCAAGCCCTTCCTGAATTCCTGAAAAAAAAATCATAAGCAAAATAAAATGTGTGATTGGAACTCTGAAGTTTTGGAGTGATTTCTTACACAGCAATAGTAACCAGAACAAAGGGCAAAGAGGAACTTATGAAGGCATCTTCTGAGGCCTTAAACACACTTTTACACAAAAGTTTTTAAAAATGGAGTCACCATTGGGCTGGAAGAGGTGTGATGCCTCTTAATCATCACCTCCTCCTCCTTCTCCTCCCCCTCCTCCTTCTCCTCCCCCTTCTTCTTCTTCTTCTTCTTCTTCTTCTTCTTCTTCTTCTAAATTCTCATTTATTTAAGTAATCTCTACACCCAACATGGGGCTTGAACTCAAGTGTTGGGTAAATAGATCTTTCCACAGTCAATTGATTAGAAGAATGTTATGTATCTGCTTTAGGGGCAGGATCTCCCATGATAGCAAATTCTTGGAGAAGTGAAGAGCCTTCTGGAAGGAAGGAAGCTCATGGATCTGAGCTAGTGGGTAATAAGGAGTCATCCATCGCCAAATAAAAAGCATGCTATTAGAGATTTTTAAAAACCCAAAATGTTAGGTGTTGAATAAAGTGCTCAAGAGCTGAGGCCAGATCTGGAGATAGTCTGGACATTTCTATGGGCATTTGCTGGTCACATTTTCTCTGAGTGTTCCTGCACACAGAAACTTGCAGGGTCTCAACAAGAAGGTCCCTGAAGGGGCACCTGGGTGACTCAGTCGGTTAAGTGTCTGACTCTTGGTTTGGACTAGGATCATGATCTCATGGTTCATGAGTTCAAGCCCTGCACTGGGATCTGCACTGACAGTGCAGCCCACTTTGGATCTTCTGTATCCCTTTCTCTCTGCCCCTCTCCTGCTCACTCTTTCTCTCAAAAATAAACATTAAAAAATCTTAAAAAAAAAAGTCCCTGAAAATGGACTGGAAGCACCCCGTTGTCCTTATAAACTCCAGGTATGTTTGGATTTGGCTACTGAGCTTGCCTCCAAATGCCCAACTTAAGAAAATGCAGAGGGGGCACCTGGGTGGCTCTGTCAGTTAAGTGTCCGACTTTGGGTCAGGTCATGATCTCACCTTTCGTGAGTTCGAGCCCCACATCGGGCTCTGTGCTGACAGCTCGGAGCCTGGAGCCTGCTTCGGACTCGGTGTGTGTCTCTCTCTCTGCCCCTCCCCTGCTCACACTGTATCTCTGTCTCTCAAAAATAAATAAACATTGAAAAAAACATTAAAAAAAAAAAAGAAAACTCAGAGGAAAGTGACCAGGCAGATGATAGGGAATGGGTATGTTTTGGGGAGTGGTTGGGAGTGTAAGGGTAGAAAGTTTACTTGAGGAGAGGCTTCTTGGTTTTTGAACTCTTAATCCTAGAGATGCACATGCAAAATCTAATAAAGAGAGAAAAATAGCAAGTTGACAGTGAACAATCCCGACACTACTTTTGTCAAGTAATCAAAGTTAACATCACCAATAATGTATATTGACACCATGTGCCCTCTGATATGATGCACTGAGAAGGGCATATCACCTCTGTATTAGGCTTCCCTATAATACATACCTTATTCGAATCACAAGAAACAAACCCAAGATTGAGGAACATTCTACAAAATAATTGGCAGTACTCTTTAAGAGAGTCAAGGTCATGAAAGACAAGGAAAGACTCAGAAATGCCCCAGGTAAGATCCTGGATTGGATATTAAAATAAGAAAAGGACATCAGTGGACAAACTTATGAAATTAAATAAATAAATTCTCTACTTTCATGAATACTGTGTGTTGTTCCAAGGCTAATTTCTTAGTTTTGGTAAGTGTTCTACAGTCATGTGAGATGTTAACCTAAGGGGAGGTTGGGTGAAGGGTTTATGAGAACTCTGTACTATTTTTGTGATGCTTCTATACATCTAAAATTAACTCAAAAATTTAAACATACAAAAAAGTCTAACAAAGTCATAACATCATGGATCAGTCAAAGATGGGCTCCCTTACCATCCTTGAAGTCCCAAGGAGGCCAGCTGTACTGAGCCAGTGATCACGTTATGGCACTTGCACTTGAGAGGGAACCCTGGTCAGAAATGGATTGGAAAAGGGTTTGAGGAATTAAATAGAATGGAAAGTCACAAAATAATGTGCTTCCCTTATTTAGAACATATAATAAGGCAAGCACTGTGCTAAGTTCTTTAAATCTTCTATCACACTTATACCTCACAACCTTTCAGGTAGCTGTTAGTTTTCCCTGTTTACAGATGAGCAGACTGGGTTTTGCAGAAGCAAAAGAACAAGATCATACAGCTGAGAGTTGGTGGAGTTGGGATTCAAAGCCAAACTTCTTTACTCCAGAGTTTGTTTTTAATCACTGCACTGTACTGTCTCCTCAAGGATGACCCACTGGGGTGTGGCAGAGAAGCGGGCATAGAAGGCAGGAGGAAGGGGATGGGCTGGTCAGCCAGAGCTGTCCATGGTGCTGGCCAGACAGGCATGTAGCTGGAGAATAGGAGATGGTCTAGGGGAAGACAGGTGGGAAAGCTAACAGAGAAGGAACACTGCTAGACTAGAAAGAAAGAGCAGTTAGATGTGGTGACAGATCCTTCACCAACGAGGAGGAACCAGAGGGGGAGACACTTCAAGTTTTGGCTTGAAATAAATAACTGTGTGTACAGTATCCAGTGAGGTAGGATTTTTCCTCAGGTCTCATTTGCAACCAGTGCTATCCAGTATAGTTATACTGGCTGTTAAAATCTGGAAATACTTTTGTACCAGTTGGGAAATAGTCACTGACTGAGTCCTCCACTGCTGTGGCTGCTTTCCCTGTCCCCTCGCCATGTTTCCCCATGACCCAGCAACTAAAGGGTTAAAGCCTGGCACAATGTGAACCACCAGGACCTGTTCAGCTCTAAGGCCAGCTGGTATCCATTCTCATATGTCGGCATCCATACCTTTACCAATTGTTAAGAATTTTGAATACTATCCCTGTTTGCCCCCATTTTACAGATGAGGAAAGTGAGCATCTGGAATATTTAATAGTTTGCCTGAAATCACTCAGCTATCAAAAGGTAGAGCCCAAGCTTGAACTTGAGTCTTCTGGAATTAAGCCTCATGTCCTTTTCCCTCCATCCCCCTCATGCTGACTTTTATGTCTATCTACCATTTGGTAGGGACAACAAATAGAGGGAGGAAGTTATCTAGGGAGTTTGGGTTGGCACAAAAGAATTAGAAAACCCTATGTGGGAAGTGGGGAGGGTTCTTAGGCAAAATGGAACTCTTTCATTTGAATTCTCTTGTGATATGATAGTCTTCTCCCAAGTCCCTGCCAGTTTTGTGCTCTGGCAGCTCTTTCAGGCTGGAGGTGCCATCAACCTCTTGACACATGCTCCCCACCCCTAGCAGCTTCAGAGGACCATGGCACTCTAATACAGAGAGAGCTCCATGCCTGCTCCTAGATCCAGCCCCCAAACTACCCCTAGTGACCCTCTTAGTTACAGCTTTCTCTCACTCTTCACCCATCAGGCTGGGATTGGAAGACTTACCTCACTAATTTCAGAGGTCAGAAATTTCTGTGGGGGGACTCACCTCCTCCTCTCCCTCCATAAGTTAAGTATATCTTGGATTCAGACCTTATTTCAGAACCAACACTGGAAGTGGAATCAGAGTTGCAGGAAAGGAAGGTGGAGAGGACTTTGCATGTGCTGGAGTTGGGCTGACTTGCCAGCTGGACAGGAAATCACCCTGGAACCTCCTTTTGTTTTTCTCCATCCCAGAGCACCAAGGCAGCCTCCTTCTGTAGAAAAAAATGAGGGAGATGTGGAGAGGAGAAAAACTTTCTGCCTCTCCAGTATGTAGCAGAGAGGCTGGGAGGTGGTAGGAGGGGAGGGTGCACAGAAAACCAAGTGGCTTAATTATACGGGCCTTCCACTTAGTGTCAGTGACCAACCTCTGTGCATGCATGCACATTTTTTTGTTGATTGCCTACCATCTGTCAAATACTTCTTACATGCCAGATCATTCAATCACTACACCAGCCTTTTGATCATTATCACCAGGTAACAGTCGAGGAAAACAGAGGCTCAGAAAGGTTATGTGACTTGTTCAAAGTCACACAGTCACAGTCAGGATTAATCTCAGCCTGACATTTCTCGGCCCAGAATCTCCTCTATTCTATTCAGCTAGGGAAGGGGGGTGCTTAGAAAAAATATTTTTCAGTGTGCTAAAGCCAAAATTACTGAGTTTGTGCTTTATCTTTATTACAGCCAACCACAGTTTCCAAACAAAAGGATGCAAGTTTGTCTACTATCCATCCTCCTTCCTCCTTTTCTCCTTCATCCTGGTCTTCATCAATTTCCTGAATCATCACCCACCCCCTGCTCACAGTCTTGAACCAAGCAACACCCACCCTGTTGTCTTTCTTGGGTCCCTGGAAGATACAGTAACCAGGACCTAGCACCCATTTTTTCCCATGGGTTCTGAGTTCCTGAAAAGTGGGACTTCCAAAGCAAACCCAGCTTCCTCTTTCCTCCTGAGACTCAATCATTTGTCACACCCCTTTCCATGTTGTTTGCCTCTTGGAGTAAAGTCTGGCTTGGATCCCTCCCTGGGAGTCCACTATGTCAGTCAAGGTCACTCTCCAGCAGAGCTCTCAGGAGGCAGCCACAGCTCCACAGAAGAGGAACCCACAGGAGCCCTACTAAGAATATCCTTTCATTATCCCAAGCCCAGAACCTACCAAGGTTTGGGCACACCAGAGCTCTGGAGGGACACTCCTTCAGTGAAGAAGCATAAGGACACATGGCTCCTAGCGTGTGCTTTCTCACCTTCTTGAGGTTTTATTGCTGGGATTCCTGAGGTTACTACCAAGCCTTGCCCCCAGAGTCACTGCTCCCATTTCTTTTTGGCCCAAGAGTGGAAAAACAGGTCCCTTTCCCTGTCCTTAAGGTCCAGCTGAGTCAGGTTGACCATTTCAAAAAGTGTTTAGAGGAAAACAAAAAGGAAATCATTACAGAAACTACAAATAGCATAGAAGTGGTCATGTCCAAAGTGCAGGTTTCAGATTCTGAGAATAATGTTAAAACTGTTGAAAAACTCACTGAGTTCCACATTCCTTGATCCCAAGAAAATTCCAAATCTAATGGTGCTGACATAAGTTAATGAGCCCTGTGGCCTGCCCCTTCCCTCCAGTTCAGCCAGCTTCTGGCCATGTGATCTCCCAGGCCAACTGGGGCCACATTGTCATCTTAGTCCATTGTTTACTTTCACAAGCAAATGCCAACTTTCCCAAATGAGAATTTATTTTCTGGGTCCCCCCCCCCAGACTCACTAAAGTCTCTCCCTCTAACACCGCACCCCCCATCACTGTCCTGGATAGTGAAACATCTTTAATTGTCCATGAGTGAACTTTGAGGCTTTCAGCTCACCCACCTAAGAAGTCTTCAGCAAATGAGTTCTGTGAAAAACAAAACCGCAGGCCCAAAATGGGTGTCACTTAGGCCAAGTTTCAACCTCCCCCTGAAATGTAGTTCTAACATGTAAGACAGGAACTTTCTGGTCAGCACCAATGAGGTAATATGTCATGCCACATGTGCCTTCCTCAACCCCCAAAGGAAGATGAAGTAATTTGCAATAAGACCCCTTGTCCTTCCCCATAAGGGAAGGTGATCTTGCCTGAAACAGTCCTTTTTTTTTTTTTTTTTTTGCTAATAACATCTTGTCCCACCCTCCTGTCTTTAAAAACCTTCCATTTTGCACAACTCCTCAGAGCTCCTCTCTATTTGGTCTATGGGATGCTGCCCACTTCTCGAATCGATTAAAAAAGCCAAGTAGATCTTTAAAGTTTACTCCCGGGGCACCTGGGTGGCTCAGTTGGTTACGCGGCCAACTTCTGCTCAGGTCATGATCTCACGGTTCGTGAGTTCGAGCCCTGCGTCAGGCTCTGTGCTGACAGCTCAGAGCCTGGAGCCTGCTTTGATTCTGTGTCTCCTTCTCTCTCTGCCCCTCTGCCTCTGGAGCTCTGTCTCCGTCTCTTTCTCTCTCAAAAATAAATAAACATTTTAAAAAATTAAAAAAAAAATAAAGTTTACTCCCTTGGCTTTTTGTTATTTAACAGACACCTTCTCCAAAGCAAATGCAGACAAATCAACAAATGGGCTTCCAAAAATCACTTTAGTACAACAATGCTTTCTTCATACATTAACTTCCAGACCCCTAGAAAAGAGTTAGCTTGGTGCTTGGGAGGAGGAAAAACCGGCAGGAAATGGATAGGACACATTCTCTCCCACTGGCAAGAAGAATCCAGCTGTAAAGTAATAGACAAATGAGAAATGACTACGGGGTGTTTTTAAGTTAATAATCGCAATCACAGACTGAAGTTCCGGTTGAGATTCTGACCCTATGTCACCATCGCGCGTCCGGAAAGAACTGGAACTGCTCGTACTCCAGTGAGGAGCCAATGGAGTTAACCTCCTATGAATTTGGTCGTCGACTAAATCAGGATTGCAGGGATGTCACGACAATTGGAGACTATACATTACATGCTGCGATTGGTAGAAGCGCGGTGACTACTATGCAGGGAAAGTCAGAGAATAAAAAATAAGGTAAACATTAAAATTGGACTGAGCTTTCGCCTTCTTTGAGCCTTGACTCATTCGGCTTGCCGTCGTTGTCCTGGGATACCAAGAAACGCTGTGCTTTGAGCGTCCTGTATCTAGGGAGACGACAACATGGAGGCGGAGTGAGTTCTGAGAGTTGGTCCCAGGACCAGGGGAACGGCGCGAGCGGCCAAAGAAGGTATCTGTCCTGGAAGACCGCCTCCTTTGGGAAGTTGTGGCCAGGGGTCCCCTCCATGTCCCTTAGAGACCCCCTGTGGGACCGAGACTGAGGCGAGATCAGCCTGGGATCTCTTAGAGAAAGGAGGAACAGCTTTAAGTATTTTGATCACTTCATTTTACCAATTTCTTTCCACTCCACACTACACGACGACCCACCACTTTTCCCACTGATCATATTAAGATTGTTTAGGTTGGAAATGAAGCAGATAAAGGAAGCTGATGATATATATATATATATATATATATATATATATGTAGTTTATGTATATATAGTTTTTAAGTCCTCAAGTTTCGAAAATTGGATTTAAAAACAACCCCTACCTTGGCCCGTGTCTTCACAATGATTGCAGATGTGTGTCTTTTGAAAGAGTAGCTCAAGCTAGTATGGAAGTTATGATTGTTAATTACGATTGTAATTATGATTGTAACATTGGTTTGTCTAGGGCTTTTTCAAATTCCCTATTTCATTCCAGGTTCACATCAACTTTTTGAAATAAGATAATCCCCATTAGGTGAGACGACTGAGACTCAAGGAGATTGAGAAACTTGCCCATCTCAACAAACCTGGGCAGATGCTGGAACCCAGCTCTCCTTGCTTCAAGATCATCGTTCACTTCCCTAAACCCTAAAACCTGATCTGGACCAGATTTCTACTCCATTGTCTCTAATTTCTTCTATATGTGATGATTGGAGACTTTTTCAGAGCCCCAAGGCAGTGACTATCTATAGAATCCCCTGAGGTCACAGACAGTAATGAGTCTGGCAGGACTACAAAGCCATCCAGTAGCAGAAAAGTAATGGGACTCTCCTCCCTGTCTCCCCAGCTTGCATTTCTTTGATTCCACCTGAACCGTCCTCCTTACAATTGAAGGTAAGGGTCTTGCCTGTCCATTGCCTAGCACTGGTACGTAACAGGCACTCAGTAAATGTTTTGTGAGTGAATGAATGAATGAGTGAGTGAGTGAATGAACCTGAGATATTCTTCTGGAGAGGTTTGGAGGTGTTGCTGGTTAGGAAAAACTGAGTCAACGGAATCTTTTGCTTTGGATGGTGGTGGGGAGAGTATGGAGAGTGTCTGATGAAATTGTATAAATTTTTAAAGGGTGACCATAACATTGTTTACTAAAGTGTAATATGTTATAATAAGGAGTTGAACCCTCACCTTGAAAAGAAGTAATTTTAGGCCAAATAAAAGACAGTTTACATTTACTCATAAATGATGTAAAGATTAAAATTCATGAGAAGGCCTTACAACACTGCTTGGCACATAAGTTCTCAGTGAATGTCAGTAGAAGTTGTTACCATTTTTGAGATTGTTATTCAAAGAAGTGGGGAAGGACACTGTGGAGTCTGAAAAATATATATATGCTCAAAAAGATATTAAATTGATGCTGTCCAATATGGGAGCCACACTGGGGTGTGTATGCTGAAGGAAGTCTGCTAAAGGAAGAGGGGATTTGGAGTTTAGTATCCATGTGTGTCTCCTAGAGCAGGGCCAAACACCCTCTGAGTATTCCGTGAATGCTGTGGATTCTCTCCCTGGAAAAGAGCACTTCTCCAGATACATGACATTTTGCATATGATTTGCATATAACACTCACATATATTTGCATATAATTTCCAGCTGCAGTCTATCCAGGGATCCCTCTGCTCTAGAGGTTGATTCACTTATCCTTGGATTGAGTGATTATTTCCGTGAATGCTTACTTTAAACTTGGACTACAGGTTGCATACTGATGGAAGAAACCCCAAAGACCAAGAACCACCCAGTCTCATTTACCTCTTCTTTGCCCCTCCTCATAGGAGGCAAGTCACGCTCAGAAGCAACAGGCAGAGAGCAAAATCCAGATAAAGGTAACGTGAATGCTTTAGTCACACTCACTGGGGACTGACTGAGAAATGCCAACTGTGGCCATGGCAGGCAGAGCTGCACGGGCCTCATCCCCAAGTCCCTTTCCTGCATGGTGAATTTCTAGGCTCCTGGGCAAAGTGCTGGATCTTGTGTTCAGGCTCATTCCTCATGGTGTCACTCATACCTTGGTTCCAAAGCCAGCAAGCCGGCCCTTCTTCATGATCATGATGGCCACAGCAAGTCTACTCCATCAGCCTCTCTTTTTGATGTCCCTCCTGTCTCCCCTGTGGTCTTTTCCTAACTCCAAATTGGCAAGAACTACTGGTTTAGCCAGAGTGCTCCCCTTGGACTTGTGTTCCAGGTGTGTGATGCTCATCCAGGCAGCCCCAAGCCCCCTGATGAGGACCAGGGACAGTGGTGACTACACCATGAACTCCGGGTCCTGCCTGAGTACCAGCACCATGGCCATCCCCACCATCACTGGCAGCAGCGTGGCCCTGAGTGCCTGCAGTAGCAGCAACACCAGTGCCCACGTGAGGACATGTTCCGGGTGGGCGGGGCAGGGGCAGCAGGGCCGGGGAGAGGTGGCAGGGCAGGGGGGTAGGAATCTGCAAGGACCTGACTCTCCTGCATAGATTGGGCACCAAGCCGACTGGAGTGGTGGCTGTGGGGAATGGGAGTGTGTGTGTGAAGAACTCTAGGGAGGTGCCCATCAGAGCTGAGAGAGTAGCCAGCGATTTTCTCTTCCCTCAGAAAGTTCTTCTGGTCCTGATCCCTAGGACCAAGTGTTTGGCCAATATGTGGATGTGGCTGACTTTTTGCAGCTCTCAGGACTGTCTCTGTGTGACATGGCAGGGGTAGGGGGCAGTTGTCCCACAGGGTGCCTATGGGGTAGGAGTGTGTTTGGTGCAGCGTGTGTCTGTGTTGTGTGTGGATTCTCATGCCTCCTTAGGTGAGATGGTGCTTGCATTTGCCTTCCCGAGGACTGGGAGTCACCTCACCCCTCCACCTGTGCCATTCTGGGCCTATTTGCCCCAGATTCACTCACTGCCCTTCCCCACTCTGCTCTGTGCAGGCAGGAGATTGGAAATGGGAAGGAAGGGAGAAGCCAGGGTATTTCTCTCCCTCCATCTCTACTTTCCTGACAGTATTTCCATCAGAAGCTGCACTTCCCCATGACTCCAGTCCCCACCAGACAGGCCTCAGGGCTCTGAGAAGCCCACCACCTCCCCTAACCTAGTGTGGCAGCGACTTCCTGATGCTGCCAGCTTCTGAGTGACTTCACTATGCCTTGGCTGTGCATTAATTTCCTTGTTTCAAACACCCGAAGTGGCTTCTGTTTTCCTGACCCTGACTGATGCACCAACCAATATTTATAATAAATTGCCCTTGCCCACCCATGTCACCTTTCCCCTGTGGGCGAACCAGGAAAGGAAATACTATATTGGCCATCTGACACTCTCTGTACCTACTTAAACCAAGAGTGTAAGCTCCAACAGAGAAGAGATGTGTCCATCTTGTTCGCTCTTGTCTTGGCACCTAGCATAGTGTCTGGCACATAATATGCCATCAATAAATATTTGTCAAATGGATGAATATATCTTTACATTAAGTAACAACATAGAAGCAATGCTTGGCCAAACATAAAATAAAATGGCCATGAGTGGATTGTTCATGGCCATGGCTGGGGTAGGAAGAGATACTGGTTCATCTTCCCTTCTCCTTGCCTTTCCCCCTGCATCTGCCTCCACCCTCCTAGGGATCAGGTCATGAAGGATTTTCCATTATAGATGGGAAGTGTTGGCACACTGCACCTCTAGCATCATCAGGAGCTGTGCTTGGAGTGGCCCCCACATCAGGGTGGGGGGTGAGGGCTTGTTTCAGGCAAATTTACTCATTCCCCTGCTCCATCAGCCAGTTGAGGGACAGGAAGAGGGAGTGGTGGCATATCCTTGTGGTCTCAAAAAGTGCCTGGGATAGACCACCCCAGCTAGGAGAGGCTTCCATAGTGAAAGGGCAGGATGGGAAGGAAGGAAAGGAAAAGGCAGTACCCGAAGGGCGTGGTATCTTTGGGTGCATGGAGGAACAGAACAGACCAGCCAAGATCACTCAGTGCTGGATGGAACAGTCCAGGGAAGGCTTCAGGGGCAGGGTCACAGAGAATCTAGTTGGAAAAGCATTGTAGTGATTTCAGAAATGGTAATACCTCACTCCAAGGCCGGCCTGCCCCTCACCTTCTGTCTCCAGACCATCCCCCAAGAGCCAGCAGTGGTGTAAGTCCTCCCTTTCCAGAGATGGGAGATCTTTATCTGTTCTCTGGGTATTTGAATCTTACCTGGCTAATGCATCCTTTTTCTCCCCCTTTTCCCTGCCAACTGCACAGCCTGCCAGCTTCACGGGCACCCAAATATGCTTCCCAAAGAGGCAAGACAAAGTGAAGAAGAGGGTCATCTGGGGCATCGAGGTGGCTGAGGAGCTGCAATGGAAAGGCTGGGCACTGGGGAAGGAGGTCACCAAGAACCTGACTCTGAAAAATATATCCTTGAAAATCCAGAAGATGAAGTACAGGTATCAGAATGAGGGATCAGAGACCCAGCCCCTGAGTCCTCAAGCCCCTCAAACAGTCGCTCTTTTGAAAAAAAACAAAAACAAAAACCTTTAAAACTATCATATAAAATTAGAAAAGGGTATATAAAACATGCACAGTTTGAATAATTATTGAAAGGGGAACCCATGGGACCAAATCAATAAGAGTAATGTGTCTGAAGCTCACCTCCCATGTCGTGTCACATCCCTACTGGAACACCTTCCCTACCCATAAAGGTAACCATGATTGGACTTAGTGATAATGATTTTCTTGCTTTTCTCAAATGGATTTACCACCTACATTTCCATCCCTAAATGATATCATTTAATTTTGCCTTCTTATGAACTTGACATAAGTGGAATAATAGGGTATATATCTGTCTTTTATATATGTCTTTTATTTTTGTTCTGTTATGTTTTTAAGACTCATGTGCATGCAACTATAGTTCATCTTTTTCACTGCAGGATAATATCCCAATAGATGCTTATATTGTAGTATATTCATCCATTCTTCTGTTTTTTTTTTTAATTTTTTTCAAACCTTCATTTATTTTTGAGAGAGAGAGAGCATGAGCAGGGGAGGGAGAGAGAGAGAGAGGGAGACAGAATCTGAAGCAGCCTCCAGGCTCTGAGCTGTTTGTTAGCATAGAGCCTGACGTGGGGCTCAAACTCATGAACCGTGAGACCATGACCTGAGCTGAAGTTGGATGCTCAACCAACTGAGCCACCCAGGTGCCCCTGGGTTGTATTTTTTTTTATTTTATTTATTTTTGAGAGAGAGAGCGTGTGACCGGGGAAGGGACAGAGAGAGACACACGTAGAATCTGAAGCAGGCTCCAGGCTCTGAGCTGTCAGCACAGAGCCCAATTTGGGGCTGGAACCCACAAACTGTGAGATCATGACCTGAGCCGAAGTTGGATGCTCAACTGACTGAGCCGCCCAGATGCCCTCATCCATTCTTCTGTTGAGGGATGTTTGGGTTGTTTTTGGTTTGAGACTGTTGTCAACATTCATGTATAGATCTTCACTTGCAAGAGTTTTTTCTAGGGTAGATACACAGAAGTAGAATTGCTGTGATCTAGGATATGTACATGTTTGCTTTTATAGATAAGCCAAACTATTCTCCAAAATATATGTTTCTATTTATATCCATGCCAACCATGCATGAATTCCCATTCCTCCATTTTTCTTACCAACAATTGTTATTGCCAGAGTTTAAAAGTTTTGCTAATAACAGTAATTTTTTGTGGTTCTAATTTGCATGTTCCAGCTTACTGATACAGCTGAGTGTCTTTCATATGCTATCGACCGTTTCATTTTTGGAATTCCTGTCAAAGTCTGCGCCTATTTTTCTATCAGATTGCCTTTTTTTTTTTTTTTTTAGGCAAACTCCACCCCCGGTGTGGAGCTCGAGCTTGCAACCCTGAGATCAAGAGTCACATGCTCTATTGACTGAGACAGCCATGCACCTCTTTTTTTTTTTAATGTTTTTTAAAAATATTTTCTTATTTATTTTTGAGACAGAGAGAGACAGAGCATGAGCAGGAGAGGGGCAGAGAGAGAGGGAGACATAGAATCTGAAGCAGACTCCAGGCTCTGAGCTGTCAGCACAGAGCCTGATGTGGGGCTCAAACTCATGGACTATGAGATCATGAACTGAGCCAAAGTCGAACGCTTAACCAACTGAGCCACCCAGGCACCCCCCCCCCTTTTTTTAAGTTCTTATGGTGGCTACCAATCCTTTGTCAGGTGTTATAGATATCTTTTCCCACCTTGTGACTTGTCTTTTCCTCTTTACCATGTCATTCAAAGAATAGAATTACTTCATTTCAAAGGAATCAAAAGAATCAATCTTTTTCTTTTATGGTTTCTGCTTTTTTGTATCTTGCTTAAGAAGTCCTTCCCTCCACCTACCTAGGTCATGAAGAGAGTCTTCTATAGTATCTTGTAAAGACTATAGCTTTGCCTTTCACATTTGCCTTTTAGCTATAGAGAATTAATTTTTGTGAATGGTTGTACGATAACACTTTTCCTCAAACAAATGGCCAAGTATCTCCAAGCCATTTAGTGAAAAGTTCATACTTTCCCTGATGATCTCTTCCACCACTGATGTTTATCCTTGTTTCGTTTGTGATCTCAAAGTGAAAAATTCCAGTGTGTCACTATTTGTTTGGATGTTTCCTGTAGTTTTTTGTTTTGGTTTGGTTTTTGTTTTTTATTTTTTAAGATTTCATCAGGTTAAGGGCGTTCCCTTCTATTCCTAGGTTGCTAAGACTTTCTCTCATAACACCTTGAAGGCTGTCTATTATTTTCCTTTATTGAAATTATCATTTTATTTTTTCTCTCTTAATTTGTTAACCTGGTGGGTTACATTAATTGATTTTCTCTGTTAAACCAACTGTGTGTTCCTGGTGTAAGCTCACCTTTGTCATACTTGAGTATTCTTTCTAAACGTTGCTAAATTCGTTTGGTTCTCTCCTTTTGTTTTTGGATAGGCCTGTAATTTTCCATTCTTCTCTTGTCTTTGCCAGGTTTGGGTAATAAAGTTACCAACATATCAAAGTTACATCAAGTCAGATTCATAGACTATGTAGGGGAGTGTGTTGGCACATTTCATATTACTGGGAAGATAAGGCTGGGATTATTTTTTTTAATTTTTTGATGTTTATTTATTTTCAAGAGAGAGACAGACAGAGCATGAGCAGGGGAGGGGCAGAGAGAGAGGGAGGCACAGAATTCAAAGCAGGCTCGAGGCTCTGAGCTGTCAGCACAGAGCCCAACACGGAGCTCGAACCCATGAACCGTGAGATCATGACCTGAGCCGAAGTCGGACATTCAACCTACTGAGTCACCCAAGCGTCCCAAAGGCTGGGAATTTTTTTTTTATCAGATGTTTGGTAGGACTTGCTATGAAGCCATCCAGCCTAGTGTTTTCTCTATGGGAAGATTTTTTGCTACTTATTCACTGGTTTTGATGATTTTAGGTAGGGTGGCCATAAAATTTATTGTCTAATTCTTGAATCAGTTTTGGTAATTCATACTTCCCTAGAAATGGGCTTATTGGCTCTAAACTTTAACATTTATTGGTATAGAGTTATTGGCAGTATCATCTTCCTATGAATAGTTTTGAAGTTTGCAATGTCTGTGGTTTTGCCCCACACTGGAACTCTCCGGCCTTGCCTAGGTCTGTTTGAAAGGCATCCTGATAGGTCTGTTCTCAGCCTTGGTTTCCCCCCAGCTCGGTGCTCATGGATTTTTCTTGTTTTATGGGCCCTGATCCCGAAGTGCTTAAGCCTGGCTGTCTCCTGCAGGTCCCCCAAGACCAAGTTCTTCTTCACAGTCATCCCCCAGCCCATCTTGCTGAGCCCGGGCATAACCTTCACGCTCCCCATTATTTTTCGGCCTCTGGAGGAGGTAAGGTTTGCCACTTGGAGGGCACGGGCAGGGAGGGACACAGGCACGATGACCTTGGAAGAGGGAGCAGGGCACAGCAGCAAGGAGCACCCCACCCCCCCTTGCACTTGTGCGTGTGTGCGTGCATGTGCACACACACACACACACACACACACACACACACGTCCTGCCAGCTATAGCAAAAGCTCCAGCTAGTGAAGTCCTGGAGAAACTCACACTATAAACTCACTAAACTGAAGGGGGTTCCCAGTTGGATGTTGGGGGCTAAAATTTGTGCTACTGTATTAGCCACAAGAAAGCCCTAGATTCCTTAGCCCAAAACACTCCCCCAAATACTTTGTTCTTCACCAAAGAGGCCCCATATCTCTGAGACTAGGGCAGTGTTGAAGGACAGGCAACCGGCTTTCCTTCAAGACAAAAAGCGAGGGTCATGGCCCAGCCCACCCCTCAGTGACTGTGTTGGGGGCATGGCCAAGAGCTGGGGCGGGATGTGTGGTCCCTGAATACCATGTAGGTACCACCGATCAGTGACTGCCTGCTCCCCCCACCTCCTCCCACCCCACCTGCAGAAGGAGTATGTGGACCAGCTGTGGTTTGAGAAAGCAGAGGGGATGTTCTGTGTGGACCTGAGGGCCACCCTTCCTTGCCACAGTCTGACCTGCCCACGATCCCTGCAGTTGCCCACGTGTGCCGTGGGGGACGTGACTGAGGCCTGGTTCTGCCTGGAAAATGTGGGGTAAGGGGAGTGGCTGAGGCTCCAAGGCAGGGAGAGTGAGTGCTGTGAGGAGGCTCCCAGGGAGCTGGTGGGGGAAGGGGGAAGGGGGAGAGACGGTGGGGCCCAGCATCACCACCTTTCTGAAGTAGGGGCAGCAGACAGAATGAGCTCAGTGACCCTGATCTACACCCCCTCCAGGGACTTGCCCACCTTCTTCACCTGGGAGTTCCCCAGCCCGTTCCAGATACTGCCCACCACGGGGCTGCTGGAGCCAGGCCAGGCCTCTTGCATCAAGGTGACCTTTCATCCCCTTATGGCCACCATCTATGAAGTTCAGGCCACATGCTGGTATGGAGACGGCAGCAAGCAGAAAAGAAGCATGCAGCTGCAGGCCGTGGGTGAGGCCCGACTTCTCACCTGTCCCCAGAGTCCACCTGCTGCCCGTCCTGGGTCTCAAAGCCTCAGTGTGCCCCCTCCACCTCCCCTGCCGGCCTGTCCTCCACCAGTTTCCCACTCTCCCCCAGCCCTGCAGGCTCTGTCTTTGCTTTGCCTTCCTTGGTGTGGCAGACCAGTGTTTCCCTGGGCACACCTACCTTCTTCGAGGGGCTGTTCAGGTGGGGCCACAGAGGCCCCAGGTGGATTTCTTCCCAAGACTGTCTCATCTCCGTCCCAGCCAAATGTGCCCAGCTGCTGGTGAGCATAAAGCAGAAGCGACCAGAGGACCAGGATGCTGAAGGTTTCCAGAAAGTGTTGCACTTCGGCTCTGTTGCTGTGGGCTGCACTGCTGAGAGACAGATCAAGCTCTATAACCCTTCCATGGTACGCGTGGTAGGCGTCCTGTGTATAAGGGGGAGGAAGGGGCATCCCGTGTATAAGGGACTGGAGGGGGTGTCCTGTGTATAAGGGGCAGAGGGTGTCCCATGTATAAGGGGCTGGAGAGGGTGTCCTTGTATAAGGGGGAGAGGGAACATCCTTTGTATAAGGGGGGAGGGGGCATCCCATGTATAAGGGGATGGAGGGGGTGTCCTGTGTATAAGGGGGGGAGGGAACGTCCTGTGTATAAGGAGGGGGCAGACCACAGGGCTGGCTGCTCCTAAAACCCACCGCCTTTACAAAATGCCCTCTTCCTGTGCATACCTTTGGCCCCAAGCCTCGCATGAACCATGTCTGTTGATACACACATGTGTCAACAGGTGTCAGCTGGTGTCCTCCTCCCTTCTCAGCTGGGGGTTGGGCTGGAGTATCCCTTGACCACCCCCAGAGCAACTCTAAGAGCAGCCCTAAGATTGTCCTAACCCCAGGACCACAGCCAGCCTTTATGATACCTTTGGGAAAGAAAAGAGTGTCCCCAGGCAGTCCCGGTGCAGGGCACACAGCTTGGCCTCGTCCTTCCTCCTGATGGAGGTGGTTTCATGCTCAAACTGACAAGAGGGGCATAGGCTGGACTTCAACTGCCCTCACCCCCTCAGCTGGGTACCTCAGTAAGGACAACTGCCTCACTCTGTGACCTCACCCTTCCTGCCCCCGCCTGGCCCCACAGGTGAGCGCCCCCTTCAGGATCGAAGTGGCCCCAGACATGCTGGCCAAAGATCACACCTTCTCCTGCCCCACTACCAATGGCATTGTGCCTCCAGGAGAGAAGAAATTCGTGTCGGTGTTCTTTCACCCCGAGACCTTGGACATCAGAACTATTGACTACTTGTCCATCATGCCCTCTGGCTGTGCCTCCCACACATTGCTCAAAGTCGTCGGTTTCTGTAGAGGTACTGGCAACCCTAGAATGCTGCCCGGCCTCTGGGGATCGGAGCAGCCAGCCTTTAGGGCAGAGCAGGGCTCTTTGCCAGCTTTTAAGGGTGTGACGCCTCCTTGCCCTTCAGCCTGGGTGTCTGCTGCCCCCTGGTGGGCTCCATGTGGAATCAGTTTTGGACACCTGGAGATAAGGTTCCCCCTGTCCCTGGTGCCTTGGAGGTCAGCTCAGGTTGCTGGGGTTCTGGGCCTTTCCAGCCCAGCCTTCTGTCTCCAGGCAGCACTGCCTTCCACCAGAGGGACCCTTTCTGAGACATCCTCCAGGAGGCTGATGCCCCAGCCCCACACAGGTGGCAGGGCCTGCTCACAACAGCCCCATCTCCTATGCCCAGGCCCTGAGGTGTCCCTGCAGCACTGCTGCGTCAACTTTGGCTGGGTCAACCTCGGGGAGACCTTGGAGCAGACCCTGTGGATTGAGAACAAGTCAGACTGCACAGCCTACTTCCAGTTTGCCATTGACTGCCAAGAGAGTGTCTTCGACATCAGACCTGCCTTTGGGACCCTGGTGGGCAAGGCCCGCATGACCTTGCACTGTACCTTCCAGCCCACTCACCCCACCATCTACTCTCGGCGAGTGGCCTGTCTCATCCACCACCAGGTGAGCGGTGGGGGAGGGAGGGTGGAGGGGCTCTGCTGGGAGCTGGAGGAGGCAACCTGAGGCCCAGTGATGAAGACAATGCTTGGTGATCACGGCCCTGTATTCCGGAACTTCTCCTTGGATCATCTCTGCCAGGGCCCCAGCCTGGCTTTTGGAGCCAGAGCTTGGCCAGGGGCACACAAAGGCTCACTCGGAGCCAGGCAGGTATGCCAGTCTCGCCCTGACGACTGCCAGGCCGAAGGCTTTGCTGCTGCTGCTGCTGCTGCTGCTAATAGGCTGGGAAGAGAGAGGGGAGACTGGACTCACCCCTCACAGCATGTGCGGGGCAGAGAGCCTTGAAGTGAGGACCCAACTCAGGGCCCTGGGGAAAGTCATACAAATTGTGCCCTGACCAGCTGACTCCTGGCCAAGGTGGTGAGTGGGGGCTGAAATCCAGCCTCACCCAGACACATGTCACAGGACCCACTGTTCCTGGAACTGATTGGGACCTGCCACTCGGACAGCACCAAGCCAGCCATCCTGAGACCTCAGCACCTTGCTTGGTACCGCACACACCTGGCGCGGGGCCTGACGCTCTACCCTCCGGACATCCTGGGCACCATGCTGAGGGAGAAGAAGCTGGAGCAGGATAAGAATGGGGCCCTCCTGATTCCTACTGAGGTTTGATGGACCCTTTGGGGCTCCCCACAGACAGGCTACCCTCCCCAGGTTCATGCCCCCTTCTCTAGAAATTCTTGGGAAACCCTGTGCCCCCAGAGCCCTGTGGGCACCATCAGTAGTTGGGGATTGTTTGTGTGGAGCCCTTGTGGCCTTTTCCAGGAAGGGGCGTGTGGATGAGGGGCAGTGGCGAGAGGAGTGGCAGTTGGGCCCCTGCTCACCTGTCTCTCCCCACACAGGCCCCGGAGAACGTGTCAGCCCCACAGTATCCTCTGATCTCCCCCATGAATGAGTACTTCTTCGATGGTACCAGCGACATAGCCATCTTCCCTCCACCTGTCAGCATAGAGCCCACTGATGTGGATTTCGGTGCCTGCCCTGGGCCCGGGGACCCCAACCCTGTCCCCCTGTGCCTGATGAACCACACCAAAGGCAAGATCACAGTGGTCTGGACACGGAGGCCTGACTGCCCCTTCTGGGTGACCCCAGACACCTGTGATGTGCCCCCACTCAAGTCCATGGCCATGCGCCTGCACTTCCATCCACCTTACCCTAACTGCCTATACGCTGTGGAGCTGGAGGCCTTCGCTGTCTATAAGGTGTGTGCAGGGAGACGACATGGGGGTGGGGAGGGCTGCCTCTCTTCCCTGGAACCTGAACAGCAGGGTGGGGTTGGAGGGGGGGGGTGCTGCTGTGGGATCTATCCTCTCTGTGCCAAGCTCCTCCTTGGCTGGATAGTGGTCCTTACTGGTTTGCCTTCTCCCAGGCTCATGGGCTTGCCTTGGCCAAGGGGCTTCTTAGCCCATCTAATTATGTCTCACTCATATGTGTCCTCCCACTCACTCCAGAGGGAGCACCCAGCTGGGGTCAAGCCTCTTGGGAAAATTTGGCATACAAGGAGCATCTCCCTAGGGCTCATTATGAGGTGGTCCATCCAAAGACCCATGGGCAGGAGGAACCAGGGTCTGGGGCACTGAGTCAGGGGTGCTGGGTAATTACGTGTGTGTCAGGGGGAGGGGCTTCTAGCACAACTTCCTTTGGCTGGGGAACTCAGACCACAGGCAGTGCCCAGCCCAGCCTCTTGGTCCCAGATGCTGGTCGCACCCTCTTCATCTCTGGTCCTGCTTTTTCCTTTCCTTGTTGGCTCTGCCCACCCTGCTGTTCTTTCCCAGAGGCCAGGTGCTGGGGCCGAGAGAAGAGTAGAGTCCCTTACCAGCTATGTGACCCTGGGCAAATCCTTTAATGTCCCCGAGCCCTGGTCTTTTCATCTAAAAATTTGGGGCCATATCCGAACTTTTGAGAAGGACTTCCAAAGTTTAGTCTTTAATTGCCTCCATTCTAATATCTTGGCAGTGGGAAAATGCAGAGTTTTGTAGGAATAAGGCTGTGGACACCTGGCTTTGCCAAGGCTGAGCCCTCCAGATTTTTAGGCTGCTGGCTTTATAGCCTGCACTGTCTGATAGGGCAACCACCAGCCACATGTGGCTACCGAACACCTGAAGTGTGACTAGTCCAAACTGACATATGTCGTAAGACCGGCCTTCAAAGACTTAGCACGAAAAGAGTGTGAAGTAGCTCACGCGTCACTTAGATATTGACTATATGTTGAAATGATAAGAGTTTGGACCTATTAGGGTAAATAAAACATATCCCTGAAATTAATTTCCCGTGTTTCACTTTGTTAACGTGGCTGCTAGAACATGTAACATTACGTTTGCGGCTTGCATTTGTGGCTCGTGTTCTATTTTGATTGGCCAGCGCTTCTCCGGGCACATTCCTGCAGGATGAATGCTGTTCTCACATCCCAGCCCCAGCCTTGTCCTTGTGCTGTTGTGGTTATTAAAGAGCATATTTGCTGAGTGCTCAGCGTGGGCCTGGCACGCTGCAGTTGGAACTGTCAGGATGGTTGTTCTCTGCACTGCCTTCCCAGGGAACCCCTCTCTCTGTGCCCAATGTGGGACTCCTGCAGTGCAGAGGAGGAGCTAGGGGGCCCCACAGGGTCAGACACAGGAATTCTGAGCTTGTCCTTGGGTCCGCCCCCCTGCAGGTCCTCCAGAACTACCATAACATCGAGGAGGACTGTACCGTGTGCCCCTCCTGGTGCCTGACCCTCCGCACACGAGGCCATAGCTATTTTGCTGCCTTGGAGCCCCACGTCCCTCAATATTCTCTGGACGCCCCCAAGGTGAGCGTGGCCCCAGTAGCAGTGGGAAGTGGGACAGGGGAGCTCGGCTTCTGCTTTGGCCATCTCTGCACTCTGATGCCCTGAGAAACATCCCAGCACCCTCCGGGGCCATCTCAACCTCCCCCCCCCACTAGCCCCTGGGGCTCTGGGCATGGAGGACTGGGGCTTGGACCACTGGTCCCCTCCCTGATCCATCTGAGATACTCCCTGGGCCTCTCATGCTGAGGTTTAAAATTCTCTAGCTCTTCCATTTGTCTGTGCTTGTTTACTGAGCACCTGCTAGGAGTATGGCCACTCACACCATGAGCCCCTGCCCTTGGACATTGGGCAGGCCAGTGAGGGTCACAGAGCTGGTCCCTCAGCTTCCTGAGTCATAATTCCCAGGCCTCTCTGAAGGGCTCTTGGAGGCCCTGTATGACCTGGGCAGCCAGATGACAGATGGTTTAAAAGCACAGACCTTGGAGCCAGACCGCCAAGTTCCTTCGACACCTCTTCCCAGCTTCCCTTACCTTTGTTGCCCTTTTCATCTGTCTCCCCTACCCTCTCACACCTCATATTGTTGGAAAGGTGCTGCTTTGGGGCACTGTGCTAGGGGGTGATCCTGCCCCCCTTCCCCAGCTGCACATTTGCTCTCCAATCCCCCGACTGACTTCACCTCCGAGGTTCAGCTCAAATCCCTCCCTGACTGCATGAGGTTCCCCTCCCTGACCCTTGTCCCTTTCCCTTGGCCAGTTCATCCCAGAAGTTTGTGGCCTTTACTGCCATCCACCAGATTTTGGGCCTGTGTCACCCCCGCACTGCCTCACATATGTGCACTTTTGCCCCAGCTGGATGGGCCACCCTGGCCAGCAATTTCAGGCCTTGTGTTTTATGTAGCCTGGAGCTGGCCACACCCTATGTGCTTAAGGGATGTTTGGAAGCCAGGATTTCTGGGGCCTTCCCTTTCTCAAAGTGGGGTTCCCCTCAGCCACCTAGATGAGAATCATCTAGAAAAGGCTGTTTAAGTGTGGAGGTTCCTCAAAAAATTAAAAATAGACCTACCCTATGACTCAGCAATAGCACTGCTAGGAATTTACCCAAGGGATACAGGGGTACTGATGCATAGGGGCACTTGTACCCCAATGTTTATAGCAGCACTCTCAACAATGGCCAAATTATGGAAAGAGCCTAAATGTCCATCAACTGATGAATGGATAAAGAAATTGTGGTTTATATACACAATGGAGTACTACGTGGCAATGAGAAAGAATGAAATATGGCCCTTTGTAGCAACATGGATGGAACTGGAGAGTGTTATGCTAAGTGAAATAAGCCATACAGAGAAAGACAGATACCATATGGTTTCACTCTTATGTGGATCCTGAGAAACTTAACAGAATCTCATGGGAGAGGGGAAGGAAAAAAAAAAAGAGGTTAGAGTGGAAGAGAACCAAAGCATAAGAGACTCTTAAAAACTGAGAACAAACTGAGGGTTGATGGGGGGTGGGAGGGAGGGAAGGGTGGGTGATGGGTATTGAGGAGGGCACCTTTTAGGATGAGCACTGGGTGTTGTATGGAAACCAATTTGACAATAAACTTCATATACTGAAAAAAAAAAAAAAAAGAAAGAAAGAAAAGGCTGTTTATCCCAGAGTTTCTGGACCAGGATCTCTGAAAGTGAGTTCTCCAAAGGATGATTTGAGGGCATCTGGGTGGCTCAGTCACTTGAGTGTCCAATTCTTGATTTTGGCTCAGGTCATGGTCTCACAGTTCATGGGATCGAGCCCCACATCAGGCTTGGGATTCTCTCTCTTTCAAAAATAAGTAAATAAACATTAAGAAAAAAAAGGTGATTTGAGGGCACCCTAAAATGAAAGACCTACTTAACTTTGAGGAGATCTCAAGCCTGTGTTTCCTGGGCCCACTTCCTATGGCCATTCCATCTCACTGTCCAGAGGTTTCTGGAGGACAGAAGCATTTTTTGGTGCCAAGCTGTGTCCCTCCATTCCCTGTTCCCAGGGTAGTGATTGGGATGTGTGGAGGTGCCTTGGATCTCCTTGGAGACAGGCCCACATAGACTTCCCTGAGTGTGTATATCGGTGGGGTAAGGGAGGCGAGTGCATAGATCTGAGCGTGGGTCCCTCTTGTCTCGCACCCCAGCTCTTTCCTGCGGTGTCCCCCAGCGAACCCTCCTACCGCAGTCTGCTCTTGATCAACAAAGGCTCCACGCTGTTGACCTTCAACCTGGCCCCCCAAAGCAGCTCAGACATCTCCTTGCGGCCCAGTTCAGGCCTTGTGGCCCCGGGAGCCCACCAGATCTTCCTCATCTGTACCTACCCGAAGGGCAACGCTTGGAAGCAGCACATTTTCTACTTGCAGTTCAATTTTTGTCCTCAGTATCTCAAGGTAAAAGGCAGAGCTAGGGGATTGGGTCCTGAGGAGCGAGCCATAGTCTGGGGCTTCCCTTTTCAAAGCCAAATTCTAGGGTTGACCTCTAAAGCTCCCCTAAAGTAGTCAGGGGGTTGCTCCTCTCCCAGGAAGTGCCATAGCAGGGAGAGGACACCTTGGCCACATCTGTGAACAGCTCTCCTAACCCCAGGGCCCAGCATATCCACCTCAAGGTGTCTGGAACAAGAAAAGGGGTGCAGATGTCCCAAAGGAATAAGTGGGGGCAATACAAGACTCATATCTGCAGATAGTAGAAGGGTGTTTGGGGCGGGGCCAGGGAAAGGGGCCAGGGTGGTGGCCCCATCTGGCCCATGGAATGGTCTGCACATCCTCTCTTGGTCTCCGAATTCTTTTCAAGAGCCATCTCCTGGGTCAGACGCTACCTACTCGGCTTTGACAGAAGCTGTCTATGCCCAGACTGGAGGAGGGCCTTTTGCTGCCCTCTCCAAGGGGGAAAAGCTGCCCACCCTGTCTTCTTGGACATTTGGGGGAGCCAGGTGAGGTCAGAGCTCTTCCCTCCCTCCTCTGGCCCCAGGAGGTAAGCATGCAGAGCCGGGAGGAGCCCCTACATCTGAAGCTGGACACCTGTAAGAGCGTGTTCTTCAAGCCCACCTGGGTGGGCTCCTCCTCCAGCAGCCTCTTCACCTTCCGCAACCCCTCGCGTCTGCCACTGGAGTTTGAATGGAGGGTTTCCCAGCAACACCGGAAGATGCTGTCCGTCAATCCCTCTAGGGGACTTATCCAGCCCAGTGAGAGCCTTGTGAGTGCCCTGCCCCACTGCTGGGGGCCCGAGGGAAGGAAATAGCTGGGATTCAAGGGAAGAGGGACCCATGCTCCTATCTACATGCTCCTCCCACCCCCAGCTAATAAACACACTGGGGGAAGTCTATGTGGACTATGGTGGGCCGTCTCCAAGGACATCCAAGGTCATTCTCGCTTTCACCACCATCTGTTACTCTTGCCTGTGAGGGGCCAGGCTTACCGTGTGCACCCTCCCATTCAATCTGTAATCACCTCCCCTGCCTTCTAAGTAGGTGTGACAGTTACCCCTGTCATAACTCCCATTTTACAAAGAAGAATTGAGACTTAGAGCAGAAAAAGTCATTTACTAAGATTGTAAATTAGGAGGTGCAGAGCTGGAACTTGAACCAGAGTTTCAAGGGGCAAGTCCACTCTCCCTCCACGGTCCCCAAAGCCGTGAGATGGCTGGGAGGTGGTTTGGAGCAGCTGTATTTGGGGCCAAATGGGTGGGGTGTCATTAAGTCATGAGGAAGGGTACTCCTTGAGATCTGAGCAGCAGTCTGGAGGGGGACACAGGCTGGGCCCCAAACTAGCAGAGCCTCATTCCCTGGTCTAGGGCCTTATAGACCATTTGGGGGACCAAATTTGGGCCAAGGCCACCAACACACAGTGTCTGGAAGAACCCAGGTAGTAGCGAGGTGAGAGACCACACAGGCCCTGGAGTCAGCTTTGAGAGTTCACACCCCAGCTCCCACCAAGCACTCTCACCAGCTGTGTGACCTTGAGCAAGTTCCCTGCGCCTGGATGGCTCAGTCGGTTGAGCGTCTGACTCTTGATTTAAGCTCAGATCATGATCTCAGGATCATGAGAAATGAGCTCTGAGTCAGGCTCCGAGCTGGGCATGGTTGAGATTTTCTCTCCCTGCCTCCCTCTCCCTTTCCTTTTGCCCCTCCCCCACTGATGTGCCAGAGTGCTTTCTGTCTCTCTCTCTCAAAAAGAAAGAAAGAAAGGAAAGGAAAGGAAAGGAAAGGAAAGGAAAAGAAGGAAGGAAGGAAGGAAGGAAGGAAGGAAGGAAGGAAGGAAAGAAGGAAGAAAATGAGGCACTAAAATAATACCACTTAGCTGGTGGGGATAAAGGATTGAGGGACTGAGGGAGACAACATAACATATGATGTGTGACAAGTGCCTGACATGGGGTAAACACTCAGAAAGGGGTACCATAGCTTGATATTCTCAGATGCCAGGGGCCTGGGCAGGGGGTTCTGGAGAGCCCCATGCAGGGATGATCTCTCTGACCCCAGACGGTGACGTGGACCTTCAGCCCACTGAAGGAGACCAAGTACCTATTCCGAGTGGGGATGTGGGTCTGGGAAGCCGGTCTGCCCCCAGACACCAAGCCCCCCGCTACCACCCACTACATGCTCCGGCTGGTGGGCATGGGCATTACCAGCAGGCTCTCTGTGAGTAGGGGAACTCTGGCAGGTGGGGCTGGGAGCTGGGGCTCTGGGGGCCAGGGCATAGGTGGCGGCGGGGGGCGGGGGAGGCCCCGGGGTGCCCGACTCCAAGAGGGCAGGGGATGGGAGCCCTCTGGCCCTGCCCTGCCTTGGAGATTCCCTGAAGCCAGGGGTGGGAAAGCCAGGGCTGTGGCTGGCTGACTCGGGTCCTCAGGCAAAGGAAAAGGAGCTGGATTTCGGGAACCTGCTGGTGAACAGCAAGCAGTCCAGGTTGCTGGTGCTTCTGAACGACGGCAACTGCACCCTATATTATCGCCTGTTCCTGGAGCAGTGTAGCCCTGAGGTCATGGACGACAGCCCACTTGGTACTCGGGCCTGGGCTTGGACTGGGGCGAGGGAGGCAGGCAGTGAGGGGCACTGGTTAAGACTGGTTAGGGGCGCCTGGAGGTCTCAGTCGGTTGAGCATCTGACTCCTGATTTTGGCTCAGGTCATGATCCCAGGGTTGTGCATCGAGCACCCCCCCACACACACATCGGGCTCCACAATGAGCAGGGAACCTGCTTAAGATTCTGTCTCTCTCCTTCTGCCCCTCCCCTGTTTGCTCTCGTGCATGCACTCGCTCTCTCAAATTAAAAAAAAAAAAAAAAAAAAAGGTTAACCAGATCATGGTTTCGGGGCAGGCAGAGCAGGGCTTAAAACTTGGTGTTTCTACCTTTCGATGTGTGGTATTAGGCAGTTCACTCTCTGAGCCTCAGCTTCCTCATCTGTAAAATGGGTCTATTGTTGGCACCTACCTCACAGGGCGGCTGGGTGGAACAAAGTGCTTAGCAGGTGCCCATGACATGAAGACTGGTTGCCTCTGTCTGGTCTGGGAGGAGGGACTCTGCTCCCCGCTTCCCAGCTCTGGGCCTGCTCTCTAGCCGGTTCTCTGCTGGTCCGGGAGAGGGTATCTGGGAAGGAGCAGGAGGAGAGACCGGGACTCTTCGGCCTGCACTGAGGGCCCCTTCTACCCTTGACCCCACCTGGGTCATCCCTGAGCAGCTTTGCAGATGGACCGTACTGAGGGCAGAATGCCACCCCGGTCCCAGGACACCATCTGCTTGTCGGCATGTCCCAACCGCCGGTCCCAGTACTCCTGGATTATCAGCTACTCCCTCCTCTCACACAGAGGTACCTGGGCCATCTGGCAGAATCAGGGTCAGGGAGGAAAGGGGGAGGGCTGTGTGAGCAGGACTTGGGTCGGAAGGGTGCTGAGGTTCCGGACAGGGAAAGCAGAGTGAGTGTTAGCGTGCAAGGGTGTGCCTTTGGGTGAATGGCATGTATGTCTCATGCCAACCACATGCGTCTGTATGTGTGCCTGTGTGTGCCTGAGCCGTGGAGGGCTCAGTGTGAAGGGTTTGGAGCTGTGCCTATTTACTATGGGATCTTAAGACAAATCCCCAACCACGTGGGGGCCTCAGCTTCCTCCTCTATAAAATGGAGTTGTTACCAGCTTGCTCCGGGGCCCACTGGGAGGAGTCTGGGGCAGCACAGAAGAGTGGGTAAGAGCGTAGATCCGAGCCAGACTGCCTAGGATTGGCTCCTGGTCCGAGCATTCACTAGCTGTGTAATTTAGCAAATTGATTAAGCACCCTCTGCCTCAGTTTCCACATAGTAAAATGGGAATAATAATGGTGCACAGGCCAAAAAAAAAGAAGTACTGATACATGTTACCACATCGGCGAACCTTGAAAACATTAGGGCAAGCAAAAGAAGCCAGTCACAAAAAAAGCCACATATTGTATGATTCCATTGATATGAAATGTCCAGAATAGGCAAATCTGTAGAGACAGAAAGCAGATCAGTGGTTGCCAGGGACGGGGGGAGGGGAGAATGGAGACCGACAGCTACTTGGTACCAGGTTTCTTTCTGGGGTGATGAACATGCTGTAATATGGACAGTGGTAATGGTTGCACGACTCTGAATATACGAAAAATCTGAATTGTATGTGTTAAAAGGGTTAATTTTATGGCATATAAATTACATCTCTTTTTTTTTTTATAAATTATTTTAAGTTTATTTATTTTGAGACAGAGACAGTAGGAGCAGGGGAGGGGCAGAGAGAGAGTCCCAAGCAGGCTCTACAGGGTCAGTGCAGAAAGCCAAAATCAAGAGCCAGACGCTTAACTGACTCAGCCACCCAGGTGCCCCTAAATTATATCTCAATAAAGCTGTTAGTGAAAGTTAGTTTGAAAACAGTAATGAACGGTGCACATTAGATACAGTGATGCATGAAGAGCACTTAAGACAATGCCTGACATGGAGCGCCTGGGTGGCTCAGTGGGTGAAGCCTCCGACTTTGGTTCAGGTCATGATCTCACGGCTCGTGGGTTCGAGCCCCACGTCAGAGCCTGGAACCTGCTTCAGATTCTGTGTCTCCCTCTCTCTCTGCCCCTCCCCTGCTTGAGCTCTGTCTCTCTCAAAGATAAATAAACATTAAAAAAAAAAAAAAGACAATGCTTGACACATAGAAAGTATGTGACAAGGCTTCACTGTTGGCTGGAAACGTCCCAGAGCCTGGGAGACACCTGCTGTTCCTGACAAGGGTCCCAGGCAGGTTGTCCTACACCCTCAGCCTGTGTGCTCTGCTCTGCCCCAGGGCAGCTGGGAGGTGAGGCCACTCCTCTCTCCCACATGTCTTCCGCCTAGATAACAAGGCTGGGGAGAAGCAGGAGCTGTGTCACGTCTTCTTGACGGCTGTGTACCCCTTACTCTCCATCCTGGACGTCTGCTCCATGGGCAGCGCTGAGGGCATCACCCGGAAGCACCTGTGGCGCCTCTTCTCCCTGGACAGGCTCAACAGTTACTTGGAGCGCGACCCTACCCCCGAGGAGCTCACCTATAAGGTGCCTACCCGGCACAGGTGAGGTGGGCGGACAGAAGGGGCAGGGCCCATGTGGGGATGTTCTTGGAGCTTTCTGACCGCACTCCCAGCGCCAGGCCCTGCCCATGAATACTCTCATCTCCCCCTGAATTCTTGCCCATCCCTGGAGGGGCCAGGAGAAGTCAGGGCTTGGCTCAAGGTCCGAAGCACTAGCCCACCCCTGCCCCTGAGTCCCAGATTCTCCAATTCCCACCTGCAGAAAGAGGAGTGCTGAGCTAGCCACCGCCCCACCCCCCACCCCCCCCGGGAGGGCCCTATACTGTTCCCACCTGTCTCTGAGTCTGTTTCTCTGTTCCACACAGCACAAGCCAGATCCCTACCGTCTTCACCCCTCTGAAGCTCGACTTCAATTTTGGAGCAGCACCGATAGAGGCCCGGCCCTCTGTGGTGCTCCTGGCCCTGAAGAACATTGGAGCAGTACCCCTGGACTGGTATGGTGGGCTTGGAGGGGGCTTCTGAAGGGCTTGGGAGACAGGTGTTGGAGGCCTTCTCTTGTTGGTGGTAGTCCTGGCTGCCTGATCTCTGTGAACAGTGGATCCCCTCATTGATGGGATGGGGAGGCCAGGGTGGGACAGAGCCTCAGTCCAGGTAGGCCAGGCCTGCATGGGGGCGAGTGAAGATCTCTGGTAGGGAAGGACAGGGACAGGCTGTCGCCGAGCCAGTGTCTGGGAGGATGACATGGCTGAGCCAAAACACCTGGGCTGCAGGAAGGCTTGAGGCTGGCCGCGGGGCAGGCTGCACTTCTCCAGGTCACATGGGCACCGGCCTGGGGCCCTGAGCCTGCCAAGCTTGGCCCTTGCTGTGCTCGACTTTCTTCCCACTGGGGGCCCGAACTTGGATCCAGTAAACATCCTGTTTCCATGCCAAGGCTGTTTCTTGTTCTTCCCCCCTGTCTCTGCCACGCGTCTTGATTTCCTAGTAAACTTCCTTTTGATGACTTCTAACTTTTCTTGGCTAAGCGGAGGTGAGAAAGAAGTGTACCCATCTGGGTCAGGCTTGGGAGAGACAGTCAGGGGCCCAGCCTGGGAAAATATGTTGGGGGGGGGGGGTTCTGTGATCTCGGGAAACTTCCTGCCTGAGCAGAGTCTTGGGGTGTGTGGGGGCAAAGTTGGGGTGGGGCCTGCATCATCAGGGGTGCACTGGCCGTCCTTACTCTCTGGATCATGCTGCCCCTCCCTGCGGTGGGAGCAGCTGGGGAAGATGGCTCCCTAGGTGGCTCCTGTCTGAGAAGGGCCAGGACTATGAGTGGCTGAGGGTTCCTGGCCCTGGTGACTTGAGGAAGCTTGGCAGACAGGACTGCTGGCCTGGTGGGGAAGGCCCGGGGCCCGCCTGAGCTCCAGATCTGCCATTCACTGGGCTCTTCGAGTGGCCAGAAGCCAGGCCCTACAGGAAAAGTGGCGTTAGTCTGTCCTGGCACGGCACAGGGTATTTTGGTGGGGATTATGCATGCAAGTGTGTTTGTGCAGGAGCAAGCCAGCTCATACTCTCTGTGGAGAGAGTCCAGGTTGCTGGAAACCGAGGTGGGAGGAAATCCAGGCAAGGTGCCCGCTGAGCTGGGCCCATCCGTCAGGAGATCATTTGAGGTCCAGGAAGGCAGTCCGTGCTTCTTCCAGGATTCCAAGCACAGCGGACTTTCCTTGGAAGGCTTGACTCTCCTAGGCTTTTTGTGTTGTTGTGTTTCCTTTCAGTTTCTTAGAAGGCTATTTTTGAAAATTCTAGCTGGTCTCTGCTGAGCTCATAAAGAACAGACTGAAGGTTTTGTTCTTGCCAGGACCAGTGAGAAATGGGGAGTGTGGAGTTGGCCTAGAGGTGGCAGCAGGCAGGACAGGGTGAGAACCCCAAGTGGGAGGGGGAGCATCAGAAGAAATAGAAGCCCCATAGCAGCCATTCTCCCTCCGGGTCATCTCCTCTGGTGCCTTTGCTCCTGGCCAGGGAGACAGAAGGCTTTAGGGACACCAGATATGCTGGTTAACATCTGTTCTCTCGTGCACTCATTAAGTCCTGGCTAAATGTTTACGGGGGGCTTCCTAGGTCCAGGCTCCAGACCTGGCCCTCAGAATCCAGGTGCCAACAATTCCAAGCCTGGCCCTCTGGGTGCCATAGGGGTCTGGGGCAGGCCAACTTTTTGATGCAGGGTGATGTGTGCTAAAGAAAGCTATAACTAAGCTAGACCTGCAGCCTAGGGAGATGAGGCAGAGAGACTGCAAAGAACCTTCCAGACAGAGGGCCTGGCACGTACGTGGCTAAGAGAAAAGGTCTCAGAGTGGCTGGAGGATTCATAGGGAGGAAGGGGCCCGGGATGTGGCTTGGGAGGCAGGCAAGGGCCAAGGCGTCGGGACCTTGGCATCTTTTTAAGAGTTTGAACTTCTTCCTGAGGGCATTGATGGTGATGTAAGCGGGGATGGGGACAAAGACATGATCTACATCCATGACCTATCACTCCGGTCTGGGGTGCAGGGTGCAGGGAGAGAAACGGACTAGCAGCTTGAGGTGGGGGAACAGGAAGGGAAACACACACTAGAAGACTGGCAGGGAAGGGGTGTGGGATTATTGGGATGGGGACTGGGTGCAGGCAGCGAGGGAAACGGAAGTGTCAGAACTATCGAGATAACCCCAAAGTAGCAAGATCTCCAGTTTTGCATCTGATCAGTATCCCCCCCACTAATGAAATGACAAAAGCAGTTTATTCACCTGTCAAAAATCACAAAGGTGATGGAAGAAAAGTGAGAAACTCCCCAGGTCCCATTCCACGTCCACTGTGCTGGGGTGATGAGGGGTGTGGAGTGGGCTTTCACACTCAGCGCTTGGACAACGTACACACAAACACAGTCCAGGAGTTATTATATTTCTCTTGCTTTTTTTTCACAGTAATGGCACAATACTATACATAATGATTTCTGCTCAGCATTACACCAATAACATTTTCACTCAACATGATGCCAGTAACATTCCGTTCAGCTCAATACAGATCGATGCATACAACTCTAACTCATTCTGTTTAATATATTGCATAATACTCCCCAATATGAATGGCCCTTATTAAGCTAATCTCACACTGGATGACATTAGTTGTTCCCAGTGCCTTTTTTTTTTTGCCACAACAAAGAAAGTTGTAATAAACATCTGTGTATGCGTGCACATGCGTGCACAAGCATGCATTTATTCCTACAGGTTAGTTTCCCAGGAGGGAATTTCTGAGTCAAAGGGCATGAGCTGCTACAATTCTAGTCGGCCCTGTCAAAATCCCTACAACAAAAGTGGTAGCGGTTCCTTCCTTCCCAATGTTTGAAGGGAAGGCATTGAGTGGAACTGGTTTTTTGTTTGTTTGTTTGTTTTTTGTGTGTATGTGTTTGGTTTTTTAGTTTTATTCATTTATTTTGAGAGAGACAGAACGAGCAGGGAAGGGGCAGAGAGAGAGGGGTGGAGAGAGAGAATCCCAAGAAGGCTTCGTGCTGAACAACCTTAGCCTGGAGCCGAAGGGTGAGCTCAAATTCACCAAACCACGAGATCATGACCTGAGCTGAAGCCAAGAGTTGGATGCTTAACCGACTGAGCCACCCAGATGCCCCGAGTGGAACTGTTTATTACGTTTCTGATGTGAAAATATTTCAGGTTGATTCAAGGGAGTCTTGATTTGCATTTCCTCCACTCTTTGTTGAGCATTTCCCCATCTGACTGCTCCCTGTCCGTGCCCTCCCTGTCATGGCCCAGGTTGAGCCCAGTTCTGTGCCGTGCCTTTGTGAGTGAAGGGGTCCGTCTTTTCAGATTGTAACCTGGGGACCCATTTGCCACTTGTTTTGTCAGCTAGTGAGAGTGTAATATCTACTTTCCCACAATGTGAGGCATTTTGGGAGGCATCAATTCTATGCCCAGAACTGCTCCAGATTCAAGAGAGCCAGCCCTGCTGGGCCATCGGTTCTCTGCCCCTGTGCCCATGCCATCCTGGACACCCTACCTCTTAGGGGCCTCTGGTTGGTCCTGCCAGCATTTTTAGGTGCTTCAAATGGCCCTTCCTAAGAGCTGTGTCACACCAACCCCTCCAGGGTTAGTGGCTAACTAACTCAAAGTTACCTACACAAAGTTACCTACACAGGCACTCCCCCTGGACCCACAATGGAAGCCCTGACCTGACACTTTGTGTCACCAGGGACCTGCTGCTGTTCCCAAGTTTGGGGGCTATTATGAAATGAGAATCAACCGTAGCCACGTTTGCTCAGCTGTGCATGGGATGGCTTACCAAATTGGGGGAGGGAGTGGGGGAGACTTCCATCCATCCCATCTGGAGCTCAGAGGTCCCACCTCTCTGTTCTAAGAGGCTTCAGTCCTGCTCTGTACCCCTCTCTCAGGGCGTTCCTCTTCCCAAGTGACCAGCAGATTGACCTGGAGCTGTGGGCAGAGCAAGCAGAGTTTGACGGCACTGAGCTGCACCAAATGCGTGTACAGGACAACTGCATATTCTCCATCAGCCCCAAGGCTGGGAGCCTAGGTCCTGGGCAAGAGCAGATGGTGGAGTTCAAATACAGGTGCTCCTCCCATGCCAGTCCTTACACTTCTTGTCCTGGAGATCCCCCTTTCCCTTGGTTCCTGGAAGAGCTTGGCCTTGCACTCTGTGATTCCAGGGTACCCTAAGTGGCTGCTACCCTGGGAGGACCCTGCCCACCCACCTGGTGGGGAGGTTTGATTTTCCTCTTGCCCCATCACAACTCAGGGGTTTCCACATGTTCCCAGGGGCTGGCTGCCTCAAAGTCACAGGTACTTTGCTCTTCCACTTGTACCAGGGCTCAATAACTCATCCCATATTTGTCTCCTCCCTTCCAGCCACATGTTCATCGGCACTGATCACCTCCCAGTGCTCTTCAAGGTGTCCTATGGCCGTGAGATCCTGGTGAGACCCTAGAGCTCCTCTTACCCTGGACACCGGAGAGAGTAGCAGGGAACCGTGCTCCCCCCTGGGGAGCTAGGGTCTAGATCTCTCTGTTGGGTGCTTCACTTCCTCCCAGGGAAGGATGCTACTCATGGGCTTTCTATTTCCAGCTAAATTTCATAGGTGTGACAGTGAAGCTGGAGCAAAAGTACGTGCACTTCACCTCCACTAGCCACCAGTTCATCCCTGTCCCCATCGACGACACACTGCCCCCAAGGCAGGTCAGTAGTCTACATTGTCCTGGTTACCAAGAAGCCTAAGCATTGATCTCTATACATCAGCATGTATAGAGGTGACAAAGACCCTACCTTCCAGAAGTCCTTACTCTACCAGGTGGGGCTACAAGTTTGAACCCTGAGATTGGGCAATTGGGAGAGAGCCAAATCGAGACGTTTCTGCTTCCTGGTGCCTAGTGCTAAGCCCTTTGCCAGACCTCATTCCCCTGCAAAAGCAGAGGGTTCTCTCCTCTAGCAGAGGATTTTTCAAACTTCTTTGACCATGAATCACATTAAGGTGTTTTGGATAATAACCCAGTAAGTACATACATCATATACCAACTGAAACATAGTATCACAAATCCATATGTACCCTACTACATGCAAAGTGTTCTGATGTCTTCCGTTTTTATTTTATTGCATTCCATTTCTTACACACTGGACATGACCTGCTAAATTAGTTTCCTGACCTGCTCACTAATAGGTCTCAGCCCCAGTTTGAAAATCACTGCTCCCAAGAAGGACCTCTTTCTGTTAATCCTCAAATCAGTTTTCTAGGTGTGCAGGATGGTTTAGTGTTGGTCTGACTGTATTTCATGGACGCGAGACACACAAAAAACTTCCCTCCTGTTCCGCCATCTTGGCTCCCTCTCCTTGAAGGACCTCTTTCTAGAGTGTGAAAAACAAATGTGAATCCTTGCAAAGCTATAGAATTTTCTGTATTAATTGGAAGGAATTGAGTTCCTTTGCTCTGAAAATGTACATTGGAAATCTCCCAGAGCAGGACATAGTGTTTTCTCAAACATGCCACAGCTGAGAAATTTCTAACCTTTTAGAAGTCCTTGTATTTCTGAGCAGAGGCCTCTGGTCATCCATCCTAGAGTCAGAGGAATGGGCCTTCTGGACCTAAAGGGGGGGCATCCCGAGCCCCAAGCTCTGTTTGATTTCCTATACCACCCTCTACTCTACTGGCTTCCTGGGAGGCAAAGACTCTTGTGCCCCCTGGAGAGCTTTCCAGAGAGACTAGGCCACTCCCCCATGGCCTTCAACATCGATGATGGAGAATGCCCCCAGATCTGGAGCCAGGAGACCCAATTGTGCCTTCAGCCAATCTCCACAACCATGGCCAAACTTCCTCTGTCATTCATGAGGTGGTGACAGATGGTGGTCTGGACCTGCAACAGGGCAGCGGAGATAGAAACGAACAGATTTAATTTACATTATGGAGGCAGAATCTTTGGGACTTGCTGGGGCCAGACTTGGAAAGTAGGAGAAAGGGAGGGATTGGGATGTATTGAATTCCTAGTTTGAGCATTTACTGAAAGGAGATACACTGCATATAGAAATAGGCTTTGTAGTGAAGACTTTGGTTTTTTACCAAATTGTAGATGCTTATGAGACAATGGGGGGGGAGGGGGCTTGTCTGGAAGAGGTTGGATACCAGGTCTGGAGCTCAGAGGGTGACCCAAGCAAGAAAAATAAAATCAGCATATTCAGGAGCAGGTGCTGATAAAGATGAGGGGGCAAGACCTAGATCCAAATGAACTGTTTATTCTCTCTGGCTTCCATTTTCTTAAAATGAAGGGTTGGACCAGAAGATGTCTGGTTTCTTCCAGGACATTCTGTGATTCCCACACTTTGGAGTTAGCCTTGAGGAACCTTATACCTTCCTTACACTCCCTTATCTGCCTTTAAGCTGGACTGCCTCTAATGTTGGACATGGAAAGTGTTAGGTGGTTAGAAAGAGAGCCTAGAAAATGCTAAAGAGTGAAGGGTGCATGCGTGGCCAATTCTATAAATTTTAACACTAGAGACACAAGCATTAGTGTCCCCTTATGCCTTGACAAAGGTAAATTTAGAAGGGAAAAAAGGATTACAGAGTATCCTAAAGTGTCACAGTCTGAAAATACAGTTACATACTTCTTGGGTGATCAAGCCACAAGGGAAACCCAAGGTAGTTAGGGGGTTCTGGGGCTGTAAGGGTGACATCATGGAGATCAACCTGCCCTCCTATAGCGGACACAGAATCCCAGGCTGTCTGCATTGCAGCCCTGAGCTGATGTGTGGAGACGTCACTCTTCCTGCCCCTCCCCTTACAGATTTATGAGCTGTATAACGGTGGCTCAGTGCCTGTGACATATGAGATCCAGACCAACATCCTGTCACAGGTTCAGGAAAAGAATTTTGATCACCCTGTCTTCAGCTGCCTCAACCCCCAAGGGGAGATCCAGCCAGGCTCAACGGCTCAGGTCTTGTGGATCTTCTCACCAATTGAGGCCAAGACCTACACAGTGAGCAGCAGCCTGGGCTAATTGAGGGTGGATGTTGGAGTTGGCCTCCTCAGCAAGCCTTGCTCTGACCAGTCCCTTCCCCACGCTCCTAACTTCCCAGGTGGATGTGCCCATACATATCCTAGGATGGAACTCAGCCATCATCCGCTTCCAGGGAGTGGGCTATGACCCCCATGTCATGGGGGACACAGCCCCCTTCCACAACATCTCCTCTTGGGACAACGACTCCATACATTCTAGGCTGATGGTTCCTGGACAGGTAGGGGGAAGGGAGGTAGGAAGGTCTGAGGCCTAGGAGGAGCCCGAGGGCCCTGGGGTGGCCAGTGGAGGGATAGGGAAGCTAGGAAGGAAATGCGATGGAGGTGAGAGGGAGGGTTGCAGAGGTGAAGCCTGGAACCAGCCCTCCTCCAGATTTAGGAGGCAGCACTGGTTCAAAGAGAGGCTTACCCTGCCACCTAGTGCCCACAGGAGTTCCTGCTCAAGCCACTCCACCTGCTGCAGGGCCCTGCATCCTGCCCTCTTCTCTGGACATGGGGATGGGGATTCTGGAAGGGGTTGAAGGAAGCTCTCCCATTTTAGGGCTGTGAGATGTTATCTTCATACAGAACAGTTCCTCCTCTCGACCCAGATGGATTTTGCTATAAGACATCTAGGGTCAGTAACACCCATCTTTAGTTCAAACACATCTCACTGTTGGGAGGTCTGACCCATTCATTCATCCACCCGTCCACCCATCTCCTTCCATTGACCCACATGCCCATTTACCCAACCATGTAACCATCCATACTTCCATGCAGCCACCCAGTCATTATCCACCCATACATCTTCCTGTTCACCCTTCCACTTTTTGGACTCTAACTGCATGAGAAGCACTATGAAGGCCCTGAGGACACAAAGAAGAGCCAGGCAAAGTCCTAGCCCTGGAGGCACTCAGGCTCTAGACAGAGAGAAAGTGCCCCTTCCCTGTGGCCTCAGTTTTTCCAGACACCCTGTTTTGTTCCCAGTGAAGAAGCCAACAGCTGATCCCCCAATTAATTTACAGCCATCCTTTTTTCAGCCCTTCCAAGCCTATTTTAATGGTCAAAATCATAGGCTTTAGAGTGAGACTGGGTTTCTCCCAGCTGTGCCTGTAAGAGATCTTTGGAAAAATTATTTATGTTCTCTAAACCTTAGCAGGACATCAGTAAAATGGGTACAATAATAATACCTATATCACAGGACCATGGTGAAGATCAGATGCATGTGAACTGCCTACCATGGTACCTGGCCTGTTGAAAGCACTCACTAACTGGTAGTGGTTGCTATGGCTATTATTCCTTCACCTCCCAAGGTGGCTGTTGTGTTGTCTCCACCAACAGAATGTCTTCCTGTCCCGGTCTCATATCTCTCTGGGAAACATTCCTGTGCAGAGCAAGTGCCGCCGCCTTCTGTTCCTCAACAACATCTCTAAGAATGAGACCATTGTCTTTGAGTGGCAGCTGAAGCCTCTAGACTTTGGGGAGGTGAGAGTCCCCTGTTTCCACAGAATCAGAGCCTCTAGCAGGGCTCCAGACCTGCCCTATTCTACCTCATCCTATCCCATCTTGTTTCATCTTACCCCATCCCACCCAACTTACCCTCACCATCCCACCCCAGGCCACCCCACCATCCCATCCATCCCATCCCATCCTATTCCATCCCACACCATCCCATCCCATCTTATCCTGTCCCACCATCTCACTCCGTCCAACCTGCTCCACCCCACCTCATCCTACCCACCCCATCCCATCCCTGAAAATCTCCAGAGACCTCCCTTCCCCAAACAGGTGTCTGTGAGTCCCATGAGAGGGAAGGTGGCTCCTGAAGAGACAATCCCATTTGTGGTGACCCTGCAGACCTCAGTGCATGCCAGCTTCTACAGCATGGACCTAGTGTGCAAGGTAGGACCAGCACCAGAGAGAAGCTGGGATGGCAGAGCTCCCAGTCCTCGGGTGTGGGGTGAGCTATGAGATCCCCAGACTTCCAGAGAGAGGCAGGGGCCAGCCCCTGGATGAGGGGGGCCCAAAGCACATAGACCCTCCAGACCTTGGCCTTCACTGTCCTCATCCTGGGCTACAGGTGCACCAGCAGGAGCTCCTGAATCAGTACCATAAGGAGCTACAAGAGTGGAAGAGTGAGGAGGTGCGGCAGAAAGTGGAATTCACCATCACAGATAAGAAAGTAAAGGTGAGGAGGCCAGAGTGGGCCTTGAACACCACAGATCTTCTGACTGCCTTACCAGAGGGGTCAGAGGTAGTGATCTGAGGTAGTCTTACATGCAAAACTGGCCAGCCTGCCCTAGATTAGCTTTCTTTCATTAGACAAAACATAGCATCTCCCCAGGAGACTCTCTTCTGGGTACAAAAACCTGGCTGACCATTCCCTGTCTCATGTAGCCCCAGTATTTAATGGGTGCCTGCTAAATTCTGGGACCCAGGGGAAACAAGACAGAGCTCACCCTCTTCTGGAAGACAGTGTGGTATAGTGGGTTCAGGTGCAGACTCTGGAGACAATTTGCTGAGTTTTGATGCTTGGCTTTGATGATTTCTAGCTCTGGCATCTTGGTCAAGCTATTTAATTATCTTAGTTCTCTCAACTGTAAAATGGGGATAATATGACATCTGGGATTGGCTTCAAGATAGCCCAGAGGTGGGGCCCAGATGAGACAAGATTGGCCATGAGCTACTGATTTTTGAAGCTGGGTGGTGGATAATGGAGGACTCTTTGTACATTCTCTCCACTTTCCTGCACATTTGAAAATTTCCATATTAAGAAGGTTAAAAATAAAAGTTTAAAAAATATTTTTGGATGCAAGAAAAATAGTACCTGCTTTGCAGCATTGTTGTAAGGATTAAATGAGGTCATACAAGAAAAGTGCCTCCAACAGTGCCGGGCACCAGGTAAGCATGTGCTAAACATGGCTATTAGTATTTATAGGAAGAGACTGATAATAAGCATGAGACTAAACATCCATCTTAGTTCTTCCTCTGGTTTCACAGCCCCCCTGTGCTAGTATTTTTGCACCTTGATCACCTCTGTCCTCACCACACTGAACCCCCAGGGAAGCACTGCTCCCCTCTGAAACTGTGGCCCAACTGTGAATGCAAATCATGTCTTGAGGGTATGGGAGAAGGGATTTCTGAATTACATCTTAATGAGGGAGGGTGTTTTCTTACCACACCAAACCACAAAGCTCCAAGGCACAAGGACACGCTCCCTTGGGACAGCCTGCACATGTTTGGTGGCATGTTCTTTCTCTTTCCTTCAGTTGGGTTATCTGGTTTTCCTTGTCTGCAGGCAGACCTTCCTTAGGGAAGGTCCTGGAAAAGGGTGTGACTGGGAGTTGGGTGGGATCAAGAGGGCGGCAGATCCTGGCATTGGCTTTAGGCCCTCTGTGGGTCAGCAGGAAGGATAGGAAGAGGGGAGTCCCTCTAGGCGTCTTATATCCTAAGCACAGGTCTCTTTGCTTCCACAGAGAAGGGCATATTGTACAGCCTGTGAACCTGTGAGGAAGTACAAGGTGAGGTCCTAACCCCATCTCTTGGGATAAATTGAAAGATCCTTGTTTGCTTCCAGAGATACCTCCAACTGCTGGCCCAGCTTCCTGGAAGGAAGGGGTCACACCCCTATTTGGCCCTAAAGGCCTGGTTGGGAGCTAGGGACCCATCGGTGATGGGGATGGGGTCCCCAAACCCCTGTCATCCACATCTCCCCCTTTTCAAAGACGCTGCCCCCCATCAAGAATCAGCAGCCTCTCAACCGGCCTGCCAGCTGGAACCTTAAGATCTCAAAGGAGGAGCCATCCTGGCTGTGTCCCCAGCTGCCCTCGCCAGGCATACTGTGTTTGGGCCTCACTGCCCGTGCACACGCCACCGACTACTTCCTGGCCAACTTCTTCTCCGACTTTCCCCGCCACTTCTTACACCGGTGAACTCTCAGGGAGGGAGGGGTCTCTGCCCCCTGGGGAACCTCACTAGGCTTCCTGCCCCACCACCTTCTTTCCCTTGCCAACTTGGAGCCTCTTCAGATCCTGTGCCGACTCAGGTTTGGGCTTGGTTCCCCAAATTCAGTAGCACTATATTTGGGCCAAAGCCAGGGCCTGCCCCAAGTTCATCTATGTTCTCATGACTGCATCACCACCACCATTGCTCATGACCCCACACCCAGCATGGTGGCTTGCCCAGACCACTCAGAATGTCACGGCCTGTTCCAGGGAGCTGCCAAAGAGAAAATGCCCCAGGAAGGAGTTGGTGGCTTCTGAGGAAGAATCCCCTGACAAGTGGGCCCCTGTCTCCAAGCAGGAGAAGCAACTCCTGGTTGACTGTCTCACCGCCATCATCAGGTGACAACCCCCGCCCCTGGACCCTCATCACTCCCCTCATCTCTCTGCACTCATTCAGCCAACTCTGGGTTCCCCCCATGGGCCCTGAAGTCCCTTCCTTTCTTGAAAACTAGAACTTCCTTACAAGGTCCTTCCACTGGTGGCCCCAGGATAGGGCAGCTCTAATGGAGCTGGCTAGAGGAATCCTCAGGGCTGGATCCTAAGTTTTGTCCTGTCCATGGCTGGTAGATAAGGTCCAAGCCAGTTCACTGTTTACCCAGGACTCCTGTCCCTTGTCTGTGTGACTCTGACCTCCTGGCTCTGCCTCTAAGAACCCACAGGGCCCAGAGGTGCCTTCCTCCAAAGAAGGGATAGAGGGGGCAACTAAGAGGTCTCCTTCCCCGCTTAGCACCCATTTGTAGGCATAGTAGGCAGGCACTGCCCCTTGGGGAACACGGAAGTCAGAGACCCACAGGGGGCTGCAAGGCCTCTCAGCAAGGACCTTCTCTTCCTCCCTGCCATGCAGGGGTCTGCTAGAAGACAAGATCTTCCATGAGGCCGTGGACCAAAACCTGGTGGAGAAGATACCTTACTTCTGCCAGTTCTGGAGTGAGCAGTCAGCCAAGTTCATGGCCCAGAACAACAGCCTACACTTAGCACCAGTCCTGTCTCCATCCTCCAGCAGCTGGGAGGAAGACAAAGGCAAGGAGCAGGAGGAGGACGAACTGAGTCTGGGGAAGAAAGAAATGGAAGAAGAGGAGGAGAAGAGCAAAGAGGAGGAGGAGGAGTTGGAGGAGGAAGAAGAGGAACAAGAGGAGCTAGAAGAGGTGAAGGAGACAGGCAAGAAGGAGCTGGAGGCAGAGGAGCTGGAGAAGGAAGAGAAGTTGCCCTGGATGGCGATTGAGCCCACACGGCAGCACATGTCCCAGGAATCCCTGAAATGGCGGTGGCAGCAGCAGCTGAAGGTCATAGTGAAGGAGGAGCAAGAGCAGGATGAGAAGGAGGCAATCAGCCGGTGAGGAACCAGAGCCAGGCGAGGGTTTGGAGGGCAGCTGTGCACAGAAGGATCCTGGGAGGCAGTGGTGTGCTGGGGCCAGCCTCTATCTGCGTGCAAGGCTCTTCCCAGCTCAGCGTGCACTCCCATCTCTCTGAGCTGAAGGCCTTCAGGGGGTATTTACAGAATGGAGATCTGAGATTTACTTTTTCCCTCCAAGACCCGACTATTAACATTCACTAGCACATCATCTCCAGGGGGTAGTTCTAGTCTCTAAAGTCTCTTAAATGGGTTTCTAGAGGCCAGAGAGAAGCACCACCTCTTCTGGTAGGTCCCTCCCCTGGGGCTGCTCTGGGGGCAGCTTTCTGTCTTTGTTGGGATTCCTTAGGCCCCACCTGGTCCCTTCGAGACCCTCCCACCGCTGGATGCCTTTTCCCAAGCCTGGCCCTGAGATGAGATGGGGCCTACAGTTGCCTGGGTTCGGATTTCACCACTGGCACCAGCCAGTGTAACGTTTGGCAACTTGGTCCCTTTTAAGCCCCAATTTGGGGGTCTGTAAAATTGGGACAAGGATGCCTTATAGTGTTGGAAGGGCAGGAAGTTAAATGAGAATCCACATAGAGCACAGGGCACACAGTATACAGCACAGAGGAAGCGGAGAACGCGAGCGCTGTAGAGGGCGGTGCTGACACCCGTGTCCCCGCCACTCGCAGTCTCCCGGCGTTCGCCAACCTGCAGGAGGCGCTGCTGGAGAACATGATCCAGAACATCCTGGTGGAGGCGAGCCGCGGGGAGGTGGTGCTCACCTCCCGGCCGCGCGTCATCGCCCTGCCCCCGTTCAGCGTTTCCAGGTGGGGGCGCCGACTGCGCGAGAAGGGCGCGAGGGACGGCAGGGGCGGGCTGGCTCGGCCCGAAGCCTCTCTCCAACGCCTTACTGGGGCTTTCTGCCTTCCAGGATTGTGACTCCAGACTTGCTGGCGGCGCCGCCCCTCGGGCTGCATCAAGCAGAGGTGCCCCGCCCGGTGGCACCGCCCCCTACCAACACTCTGCAGATGTCAGCGCCCGGCCCCACGGACTTGCTGCTTTAAGGACCCCCATCTCCACCGCCCCGCCAGTAAAGCATATAGCCTTTTTTTTTTCTCCGTATCTGCCTTGACTTTATTTCCCCGACCTAGGAGGAATTCTCGCGCGCGTTCTGGGAGGGACAGATGGTTGGAGTGGCTGAGGTGGACTGCAGCGACTCATTGCAGATTTGGGTGCTGGAAAGTTGCGCCTCTCCGCTCCACAGCGCAGCTGGGCGAGAGTTCCCGTCGCTCTCTGCCGGGCGCTGGACCTGGTTTGGCCAGTGGAGGGCGCTTCGGGCGGGGCCTAGCTGGCCTTTGCCTGGTGGACAGGAACTGAGCGCCCGGCCTAGTCCGAGCAGCAGGTGGCCGCGCGGCGAGGTGACCACCCCTCCCCTTTCCCTGTTGCGCCTGCTCCGAGGCTGGGTCCTTCCATCGCCAGCCCTTTCTCAGCATCTGCCGGGCTCCTGGGGCTCTGCTAAGAGCTGAAAAGGAAAGGAAACCAAGGCACGTCGCGGAGGGCTGAGCTAGACGCTGGGACGCGGGTGGAGGTCACAGCTAGCGGGCCACAGACCCTACTAAGCGATTCCCATCGTGAATCTGAATCACCAGCCTAGGGAGTGTCCCTCGTCCCCCAGGACACCCACCTCCCCTCCCACTCCCCCTAACCTCCTCCCGGCAGCCTCTATCCTCTGCTCCTCCCTCCCCCCCCCCCCCCCCGCCCAGAGGCAGGTGGGTGGAAAAGTGACATCTGGTGTTGTTCCAGAGGCGCCCAGGTCCCCGACACCCCCCCTCCACCCCCGCGGCCAAGGCCTCCAAAGAGCTCAGGCCCCAGAGCCCTGGCAGGGGTGGGGAGGGGGTGGGGGCGCTCCGCCTCCTCTGAGTCAATATTTGCTTGGAGCAAACGGGCGCCCGGACAGGTGTGTGTGTGTGTGTGTGTGTGTGTGTGTGACTAGGGGCGGGGACTGAGCAGGCCGTATAAGGGCGCGCTGAGCCCAGAATCCCGCACAAGCTCCGGGGAGTGGGCTGGGGACCAAGCCAAGCACGGCCCGGCCAGGTGAAGGGTGGCCAGGAAGGGAGGGGCGGACCAGGTGCACACCTGCGGTGGCCGCCCCGGCGGGCGACGTGTCAGCCGCAGATGCGCGCAGGTGAGGGCGGCGGCTAGCGGAGCGCTGTGTGGCACTGTGCTCGCGGAAGACCAGGACAGGAGATCACCAAGGGCCACAGCCAGGCCCCGGGCCTTCCGCTCCCGCCCCGCGACGAGCCCCTCGCACAAACCGGACCTGAGCGTTTTGTTCGTTCGGCTCGCGTGAGGCAGGGGTGGCCTCTCAGCACCTGCCCCGGGGCCGGGCCCGACCGCCACGCAGGCACCTGCCGTCGCCGCCGCCGCCATACGGGTCGGAGAGGCTGCGAGCCGCTCCCGGGGAAGATCCGGCTCCCATCCGGCCCCGCCCGCCCTGCCTTATCCTGCCCGCAACTCCGGGGCTGCCCGGCTCGATTCCGGGTAATATGGGCCGGCTGAGCAGGCTCCACCGGGTGGCATAGGGGGCTGTGGCCGAAACAGGAGCCCTTCTGGAGGTGGAAACCCAGCTTCTAGTCCCTCTCTGTCCCAGCGACCTCTCTGGCCTTGGGCAAGTCATTTCCCAGCCTTTCCTCGGTTTTCCTATATGTTCAGAGGGGTTGGTCTGGCCTTGGGCAAGGGCCTCACCAGTCCCCAGATCCTGGTTTCGGGGCTTCTAGCAATAATGCTGAGCCACTTACCTGGGAAGTTGGAGGCCTTCGAGGGATTGGAGTGTTAGCTGTGAGGAAGTGTGGAAAATCAGGGTGGGGGAGCTAGAACCAGATGAAGATCAAGTCTGCTCCTTCACATCTGTTTGGTGCTGACATCCTGAGGGTTCGCTCCCTGCCATCTCCCTGGCCCTTCTTTCAGTCTTCCCGTGTCTGAGACAGGCAGACAGACAGATGGGAAAGGACAAATGGGGCCTGGTAGCCCTAGCCAGGTGGGGTCCCCAGGCACCACAGCCAACCACCTTTCTTAAACTTCATAATCCCAAGGCTTCCTGTTATATGCAGCTGGGGGAGAGGGTGGGTCTCAGTGGCCCTCATCTTAGGTGGGAGTCCACGGGTCATTAGCCACAACCAAACCTGAGACAGCCGGTCCCTCTTCGGCAGGGAGTCAAAGTGTTAAGATCTGACATGAGGGAGGGGGGTGGAGATTGCCTTAGACCCCTGGCCTCCTGCCCCGGAGAGGCTAGAACTGAGGGTTCCACACACAGCCTGAGGTCAGTGTGAGCCCTTAGCTGAGTCTCTGTCCTTTCCAGGTGTCCGTCATTCCTCCTCTCTCAACATTGATGGTGATGCTGGTCTAGCCCCAGAGAGAGTGTCGTAGGTGGAGGGAAGCCTCCTTGGACAGCAGTAAGGAGCTACAGTTTCCCCTTAGGGTGAGGAAGCATCATGGGGTAGGAACTGTACTCCCAGACAGAGGTAGCCCCCAGTGAAAGAGGAGGGTGAGGAGTCACTGGTCCCTTCCAGCTCCATTTTGGATGCTTCTGGAGGTGCTGGCTTGTCCCCTCCACTTGTTCCCCACCCCACCCCACCCCGTCACCCCCACCCAACTCCCCGCAGGGCCTTCGGGATCTGCTGAGTCCTCTGCACAGAGAAAGGGAGGGGGAGGGGATGAGATGGCTCTGACAGATTCCAGGCAGTTCTGGGAGGGGGTGGACTGCAGCAGCCCCAGGGAGGGGGCATCCATGGGTCCCCATGCTGGGATATGTGCAGTCCCCATCCTGGCCCCCCGACCAGGCTTCTGTCCTGGGCCCAGCCCTCTGCTCCTTGCCTGGCACTGAATGATTTGCCTGTTAGGGGCCTGACCCGGCACTGGCACATCTTCCCTGTGTCGTTGAGGGCTTCCTGTTCCCCTCCCTAATCGTGGAAGGGGGTGAAAACTCCCCACCTTTGGCTGGGATTCCAAATCTTGGGGCTGCACAATGAAGAGCTCTCCCCCTGAAATGACTGCCCCCACAGTTAAGGGGGGGGGGGTGGGAAGAATGAGGCCAGCAGCGGGCAGGCCACCAGAGGCCATTGTGACTGAGAGACACTGCTTTTCCCCCCCCAGGGCCTAATTTCCCCCAGAACTCCACTCCCAGTCCCCAAGACCCGCTTTTCCAGACCAGGGCCAGGGAACGGGCCTCTCGTCCAGGTCCCTCCTCCCTGCCTGGCCAGGGGCGGAGACTCCAGGCGCCAGGCTGGCCTGCAGGTGCGGGGCTTGGGAGGGGGGGTGCTCAGCAGCTGGCGTTCGAGGGGCCCCCTTACCCCTCCCCCTTCCTGTTCCTAGCCAGAGCCTGCTTCCTGTCATCCCTGTCAGCACCCCAGGCGGGGGAGGGGACAGGTAGTGGAGGAAGCGGAAAGAGGGACTGAGCAGTGGGAGTGCGGGTGGCGGTGGGATGGGAAAAGCGTGGAGGAGAAATGTGGAAGGGAGGAGGAGAGCAGAAAACACAAGCAGGACAGAAGGATAGACAGAGGGTGCAGCCCAAAGGGATGGGAGACACAGGGAAGATTTCAGAACGGGGAGGGGGGGAGCTGCAGCCCTCCCATCATCCCCCTGTGAAAGCCAGAGCTAGAGAGAGGGCAGAGACAACCGGAGAGAAACCAGAGGAAATGGACGGAGGCAGAGACACAGAGGCAACGTGACATAACAAGAGATGCACAATTCAGAGAGATGGAGAGATTCCAAGGTGCCAGGCCAAAGGTCAGGGTATCGAGAGGTGGAAGGCACAGTGTCTGTGGAGGTAGGGGTCCACCATGTGAAAACAGCTTCCAACCCCACATTGCGGGAAATTACCCCCAAGAGAGGAGAGACAAGTGGCTTCTATAGCCAGGGCTGGGGGTGGGGCTGATACCCCTCTCTTGAGAAACCCATCTTTCCCCATTGAAGGGCAAAAGATGAAGAGGGGCAAGGCTCTGGCCCTACTGGGCACTGAGCAGCAAGGGGCTTGGGTCTGACTCAGTCTCTGCCCTTTTCTGTCTTGGCCACAGCTGGAGAAACAGACAGCTGTGGCAGCTGACCGACCCCCTGCCCACCTGCTGGTTGTGACTCAGCCTTGGAACCTCTGGATGCAGAGGGTACCCAGGGTCTATGTGAGAGTCAGGGGACCTGGGAGTGGAGGCACCAGTGGGGGGGGGGAGGGGGCCTCATACCCAGGTGCTAATCCCCATCCGGCCAAGGCAGAACCAGAGCCTTACTGACCTTCTTAGAGATTAGTCCCCATGGCGACCTTGGCAACTCGCCCCCTCACTCTGGCTAGGTGTGGGGGGTGGTGTGCAGAGGCCGGGTGGGGCGGGGAGAGAGCCTTCCTGAGGCATCACAGGATCACCGCAGTCAGGGTTGGGAGGGCCCTTCCAGGGTCAGCAGTTAGTACAAAACTGGAGCCTCAAGAGAGGGCATGACCTGCCCAAGGGCACCTATAGAGCCAGAAAAGCCTCAGACCCGAAGTCAGGTCCCCAGTTCCACTCTCAAGTGTTCTTTCCAGAAGAGCAGAGGCCTGAACAAGAACAAAGGACATTAAGATACACCCCCTCGGACCCTCCCCACTCATGATCTCCTAAACTGAGATCAAGGGCAGAGCAACTTGAATGGGGTGAAGCAGGAAGGCTCTCCCTCCTGAGTACTAGGCTGGCTTCCACAAGGCCAAGGTGGAAAAGGGGATGCAGATCCCAGAGCTCTGCCTGCTGCCCTGACTCCTCCCTCCAGCCCAGCCCAGCCTGCGGGTGTGGGGGGCGGGGGAAACCATGCCGCAAAGCCAGTTATAACCACAACCACAATGACAGAGCAGCTAACATTTATTGGGTGCATATGGCACGCCAGTTCTGTGCTTTACATGCACCTAAATCTTCACCACATTTTTTTAAGACTATTGTCCCCATTTTACAGAGGGAAAAACTGAGAAGCAGAGTGCAGCTTATACGCAGGGGAGCTTGGATTTGAACCCAGGCTTTAGCGCAAGACTCCAGAGCACTCTTAACCCTTCAGTGTCTGTATGATCAGGGGCGGGTGATTGAGACACCTTCTCTCCTCCTCTCCGTGGCCGTGGAATGGGATATGTGCATGTGTAAGCGAAGGGCATACTTGTGTGTGACTCCAACACCCAGCACAGAGTGGCACACAGCACATTGTATTAAACGTTTGAGGAATAAGCGAGTGAACAAGTGTGTGCCCATAAATGAGTGTGATTTGGAGGGGTCTACTGAATCCTAGGAGAGTGATCGCATGTGATGCCTGCCGGATCTGTCTGCGTGCCTGCAACCGTGTGAATGCATGTATGCGCGTGCCCTCTCCCTGCTGCCCTGTGTGAACCCCATCTCTTTGCGTCTGGTGAGTGGGTGGTAGTGGGAGGGGCCTCCCAATTCCCCGGATGGTAGCCAGCTCTTCACCCTACTGAGGGGCAGAGAAGAGGGGCTCTGTTTCTAGCAGGGTAAGACAATGGGTATGTGGGTGGGGCTCCCGCCCCGACAGGATACCCCCCCCCACTCTTTTGGGGCCAGCTGTTGGACCCTGCCTGAGTTGAACTGATCTCTCACTCAGTTATCTCTGTCTCCCAGGAGACCAGATCTCACAGCCCCAGGGAAAGTGCCCTTCTGCCAGTTCCAGGCTCTAGAAGGGGGAGTGGGGGGGGGGGGAGGAGGCAGAGGGTGGGGGAGTGGGGCTGCAAAGAAGAGGCTGGTGGTGGGACCAGGGGAGGGAGGGCCCCAGTCACAGAATTTGCATCTTCAGTCACCAAAGCCCTGACTGATTTCCCAGTGAAATGAGGTGGGAGCAGGCCAACTTGAGGAGAGGACATTGGCCACTGGGTGCTTGCTCTAAGCTGCCTGGCCATACGGAGAAGTCAGGCTGTTCAGGGATGGGTGAGGGAGATGTCCCTGGGGATTCTCAGGGCCTTTACATGGAGAGAATAGAGACCTGGGTGGGAGCCCAGGATCAGGTTAAGTGTTTCTTTGTCAGATCTGCGTGCACGTCCCCTATGGGATGGGTATCTGACTGGGGTCTGAGGGCCTCACAGGTTCTTAGAACACAGGACTGAGTCTGCTGGTTTCTCTTTGGGATCTTCAGGTGCCTTGTGAGATTTTGAGGAAGGTGACTGAAGATTTCTCTATGGGACTGAAAGTCCTCATAAGAGAGGCAGGGCTGGATAGGGTGCGGGTAGGAGTTCTTTGAGGGTGATGAGATCCCTATGAGATCTTGAGGTCTCCTGGCAGTGTAGATCTGGGGACACCATTTTCTTTTTGTCTAACTTCCCCCTCCATGCCCAAAGGCTGAGGCTGTGGATGCAGAGGAGGTAGGGGTGAGGGTGCTGAGCTGGCAAACAAAGCCACCTGTGCATCCATCCTTCAGGAAGCTCTGAGCGCAACTGAGCTGGGAAAACAAACAGGACCAGCTGCTGGGGGTTGAGAGGGGGCTAGGAGGGGATTGGGACGGGGTGGGGGGAAGCTGGGGGGCTGGAGCTGGACCAGAGAAAGGAGAAAGGAGGCTGGGACAGGGGTCCATAGCACAGAAAAGGGACAGGGATCCCAGAGTCCCATTCCAGCACACCAGGCAGGGCCACCTGACAGCCCCTTCCCCTCAGTGGGTCATTCTTCCCTTTCTCCATGACTTTGAGGCCCAGAGCCAGGGAGGGGTCTGGGGGATGTGGGGACCCTGAGAGGCGACTAGGCAACTGCCTATCGGTGGTCTTTGTGGGTGTGCCCATTTCTGAGAGAGCCGGGCACAGACATCTACAACTAGGGGGAGCAATGAATGGGCCCTACACACCATTTTCCTGATGAGGAAACTGAGGTATGCAGGAGGGAAGAGGCTGGTTAGTGCCTCACAGCTTCTTAGAGCAGAGCCAAAAGCCGAATTTAGGACTAGAAAAGGGGCGGTGTCCTTTTTCACCCAAAGGGTCTCCACCCCCAAATCCCAGCCTGATTCCTAATTCTAATTTGGATCTCAGCTGTTATTCCTCCCCACTACTTCCCTGGCCTGTGAACACACACCCCGCGCGCGCGCGCCGCTCCTGTAGAATGTGGTTGTCTGGCCAGCTGAGAAACTGGAAACTGCCCACCTAGGTGGAGCCCCAATCTCAGGGCCGCGCCCAGGACCCCCGCCCCACCTCCCGCAAACACACTGTCCATCTAAAAGACACCAGCGCACCTTCGAAGCTGACACCCAGCGCCAGCGTCACGGAACAGCGCAGACGCACAGCCTGACGCACTCGCCACCCGCGCGCACCGCCCCTCCGACCTCAGCCCCAGACCAACTCCCTCAGCCACCTCACCCCTCTTCGCCCGCTTCCTCCGGCGCGTCCCGCCCGCGCCTCCTGGTGGCCGAATCCAGAATTTCTGATAGAGATGGAAGAAGAGGGAGGGAAAGGGAGGGAAGGAGAGATTCAGGTTCTCACCTCCCACCATGTCCAGGCAAAGTCCAAGGGCCAGGACACGAAGAATCCAGGGCTGGCTCTTGCCTCCCTCGATAGTTTGTACTTCTTTATGGATTTGGGGAAAGTATACCCTACTTGTGTTTCTCCAACCACCGCCCATCAAGGGTAGGGAATCAGGGAATTGGCATGGTTCTGACCCCGTCTCCAGTCAACCCCATATGGTCGTCCTTGCTGTGACTCAAATATTACTAACTGTGCTTTACTTCTCAGTTTTAGGGCACTTTATTCTTGGCATTCACCTTCACACACCTTATGATCCTCAATAGCTATTCCTTACCAATGAAAAGAGAGACCCAAGGGAGGCTCCAGTGGCTCCCAGCACTTGTTCTCAGCACTCCAGAATTTGTGTGTGTGTGTGTGGGGGGGAGTTGATAGAGTGGGCAAACCATTACCCTAGCTCTCTCACTGGGTAATTTCCTCTACTCCTCTTCCTCTCCCCCCAGGCATATGGCCCAGCCTGACCACTTTGTTGCCTCACTCACTCATGTTTTATTGAGCACCTACTATGTCTCCAGCACCATGCTGGGTTTGAGGATAACAACAGGACTGACACAGCCCCTGCCTCCTTAAACAGAGCTTACACTCTAGCAAGGGAGACACTTGGTACAGCCATAAACACACATAAACAAAAGACGAAGACAGCTTTAGAGTGACAAACACTGTAAAGAAAATAGGGTGAGGGGTGCCTGGGTTACTCAGTCAGTTAAGCCTAGGGCTTCAGACATCAGCTCAGGTCATGATCTCACGGGTTTGTGGGTTTGAGCCCCGCATCAGGCTCTGTGCTGACAGCTCAGAGCCTGAAGCCTGCTTCAGATTCTGTATCTCCCTTTCTCTCTGCCCCTCTCCCATTCCTGCTCTGTCTCTCTCTGAAAATTAAATAAAACATTTTAAAAAACAGAAGAAGAAAAGAAAACAGGGTGGTATGATGAATAGTAAATGCCAGGAACAGCATCACTCAGGAGGTAATAAAGAAGCCAGCATGCCAAAGTCTTTGACTAAGACACTCCAGGCAACAAGAACAGCAAATGCAAAGGCCCTGAGGTGGAAATGAGCTTTGGGCAGTTGGGAGAAAAGATGGACGGTCAGCATGGCTAGCCTGCCAGGAGCTGGAGGTGGCTGCATCTGGCCTATGAGTCCTTTTAGTCACAGGAGGCTGAGTGGCAAGAGGGCTGGCTTTGGAGTCAAAAGGTTTAAATTCTAATCTTGCTTCGACACCGGTTTTGTGAATCTGGCCAAAGGTCGGCGCACCCTTGACCCTCAGTTCCCACATCTGTATATCCAACCCTACCGCTCTCGACTGTTGTTGAGTCTATAAAGAAAGCACTTGGCTCATAGGAGCAACAAAATATTATTAGTTCCCTTCTCACTCTCCCCTCCACTTCTGCTGGAATAGCCCCTCCATTAAGGAAAACTCACAATTTTGCCAGAAGTCTTTGTGCCTCATTGAGAGCTACGATGGTTGGGACATTCCGCGGTCAATTGGGAGGAAATGTCCTCCCTGGAGCCTCCCTTAGGTCGCCAAGCCTTTCCTCCTCCTCCTCTCCCTCCCACACTTCTCCCCGACACACAGGGCGCTGGGAATGAGGGTAAGAGCCTTGGCCCTTCACTCCCAACCAGAGCTCTCAGACCCTGGAGCTCGGTGTGGCGATTGGGAGAGTCGCGCTAAGGTTGAAATATTCTTTCTACCTACCACAGCGAGCCACTTCCCTAGTTACTATTATTTCTAAGCGCTTCGTAAATCCGCGCCCTCCCTGGGGCGGTTCACTCTCCCTGAGTTCAGCGCCGCCTCGCGGCGAGTCCTGCGGGTGAAAACTCCGGGACCGCAGAGCCGGTTCTGGGAACTCAAGCTTGGGTGGAAAGGAGCCACAACGGGCCGATCCTCCGGGGAAAAGAGGACTGAGGGGCGTGAGGAAAGTCTCTTGCGGAAAGTCGTGTCTACCCTCCCTGCCCAGCGTGGCCCCAAAGAGAGGCCTTGACCTAAGCCTGAGGAAGAGGCGGAGTTTGGACGTTGGGAAGAACTCCCCGCACCCTCCAGTCAAGAATTGGCGGTCTTAGCCGGGCGGCCCCAGGGTGACCTGGTATCTCCATCCCTAAGTGTCCGGGTCAGGGAGGGCGCGTTCTGCCCAGAGCTCGGGTGCGCCTTGCCTGGCTCAGGCCCCCAATAAAGAAAAAGCGGAGTCAGCCTCAGCTGCGGCGGGCGCGGGACGTGTGCCTCAGCACTTTCTATTGTAATCCCGGAGGGCTGGGGCCAGATTGGTGGCTTTGGGAAAGGCCTCGGTTCCCCAGAGGACACCAGAACTGACCGCAGCCTGCCCGCTGACTCAGCTCCCCCCACCCCAGCGGGAGGGAATGCGGGGAGGGGAGGCGAGGCCGGGTATAAAGCCCCGCACGCCCGGCCCGCGCGCAGCCTCTCCATTTTTCCGTCAGTACCGCGCTCACCCACCCGGTGAATACTCCGTGCTGGGGCAGGGTTTCTCCGGGGCGGGGGAGGGCGAGGTGAGGGAGAGCCTCTAGCGGCCCTGGTCCAGCCTCGCGTTCTTCACCCCCAACCCGGTTTGGGCGAGCCTGGGCCCCGGATGGGGGCTGAGGGACGCTGAGCCTTTGGTCCCACCCTTCTCTCCCCAGCGGCATGAGCAGCGCCCCCGCGCCGGGCCCGCCGCCCGCCAGCCTCACGCTCTGGGACGAGGAGGACTTCCAGGGTCGCCGCTGCAGGCTGCTGAGCGACTGCGCAAACATCGCCGAGCGCGGAGGCCTGCGCAGGGTGCGCTCCGTCAAGGTGGAAAATGGCGCGTGAGTGATGGTACAGGCGCGGCCGGGCTGGGTTGGGGGCCGCCGGGCTCCCCTGGCCTAAGCTCCGAGCCTGGGACCTCAGCTCTCAGCCCTCCGTTCCCCAGACTGTTAGCCCTGCCTGAGACTGACCAACATGGGAAACCCCTTGGCCTCCCAGAACTCCCCCACGTGCCACAAGACAAATCATGTGAACTAAAAGGATGAAGGCGAGAGGCAACCCTTTGTGGGAGCCCCGTGAGATGGGCCTGAACCCTGAAGGGGTTCCCAGTGTAGTTATTTCCTCCCCAGAGTTTTTCTCTGTGCAGCTAGATAGTTCTGAACTTGGTGTAACAAAAGAAGCTAAATCTCTTCCTCTCGCTCCATCCTGGTCTCTGAGAGCCTGGGGCGCTTGGGAGAGCTGAGGCCTCTGATTATTGCAGGTTGTTGTTATCACAGATTGCCACCGCAGGTTGGGGGGTTCCTACACCTACCTTTGCAGGCACCTAAATCCTCGAGGTAGGAACCGTTGGTAGGTGATCTTCAGAACCTGGAAAATTCCTTTCATCCTGGGGAGGCTAAGCCGGAAGCCTGGATCCCTGAAACCCCAGATAGCAGCTATATACGGTCTTTAGTTTTTCTAGAGGGGCCATATTGCCATGTGCTGTGTATGTCAGGGTAGGACTTGGGGTTGGAGAAAAAAGATGGGGTTCTCAGTCTTTTCGATCACAGTAATCAAGGTGGGGACAGAGGAAGGAGTGAGCCTGGGGCAGATGCCTCCCAGCTTTCTTTGTCTTTCCCCAGGTGGGTGGCCTTTGAGTACCCTGACTTCCAGGGACAGCAGTTCATTCTGGAGAAGGGTGACTATCCTCGCTGGAGTGCCTGGAGTGGCAGTGGCGGCCACCACAGCGACCAGCTGCTCTCCTTCCGGCCAGTGCTCTGCGCAGTAAGCACAGCCTTCCCCTTCCCCTTCTGCTTCCTACCTCCTCACTCCAGACCCTGACCCCACGATGGCACCTCATAAAGGCTGTCCATCCAGGGTATGGGAATGTGTAAACACAGTTCCTAGATGAGTGGTAGTGGCATTACTTCCAGAACCAGAAGAGTCCCTGAAAGTTGGGACAGTGGACCTCAGTCAGGTGCCCAAAAATCAGAACCACGGACAGCGCCAAGCCCAGGCCTGTCTTAAGCACCCATGTTCCTCACATCATGTCGTCCACACCTGTTAAAGAGTGCTTCTGCCATCACACAGTCCTGTAAGGTTGGGACGGCTGCTGTTAGCCTCATATACAGGTATGGAAATGGGGCTCAGGAGGGCAAAGTGACTTGCCCTCGGACACAAGGGTTAACGTGATGAGACTAGAACTCAATTCAGGGATCATTGTTGAGAAGAGATCAATCTCTGTGTGTATGTATGTGAGGGAAGTGTTGGCAATGAATCAAATGAATCACTGGACAGGAGGATCTCACTTCTCACTTGTGCTGACTTAGGTACCCTACTGTTGAGGCCTGGGGCTGAGAGGTAGAGGGCAAAGAGCAAATGCTGACTCAGCCTAGCTTCTATATTCCAGGAGGGGAAGGCCCTAGAACTATGGAAGCCCAGACTCAGCCAACACTGATGCCTGGCCTGTCTGTTATGATTCTGCCATCTGGCACCCGTCAGTTGGGCCTTACCCTATGAGAGGCTGTTCCCAAGGTGCTGCACAGGGGATTGAGTAGTCAATGAGGCCCTTAAGAAAACTGCCTTGGTTCATGGGCCAAATTTCTCTCAGGATCCTTGATTTTCCTTCTGCAAAGAGGTCCAGATTACAAGATGCTCTCTAGTCCTCAAGGGTTTCTGGGAAACCCTCAGTCTCACCATCTCAACCCAAAGCCATAGAACGGACTAGGTGAGGGACTTCTGAGCCTCCCAGCTTCCTAGCCTGCTATGGACCTGATGGAGTGATCTTTGGGAATGCTTGTGGAGCCAAAGTGTCTGCAGAGCTTGTGTTGGGTGGCAAGGTGGGGAGAGTAGGGCTGAGAATGTACCCATTAATACCTCTTTGGAGGGCCTAACCTGATCACTCCCACCTTCCTGTGCTTCAGAATCACAGTGACAGCCGTGTGACCCTGTTTGAGGGAGATAACTTCCAGGGCTGCAAGTTTGAACTCACTGATGACTACCCATCCCTTCCCTCCATGGGCTGGGCCAGCAAGGATGTGGGTTCTCTCAAAGTCAGCTCTGGAGCGTGAGTCCCAGGACTGGAACAGGGGAGATGGGAAGAGAAGGGAGGCAATGGAGACCAGGGAGGGGGGTTGGGAAAGGTGATGGAGTGCTAAGAGACATAGTAAAGAGATGCTGAGTACTGGGGGACCGGGAGAAGTGAGATGATGGAGACAGATGGGGGGGGGCACAGAATAGGAGAATAAGAGTCAGAGGGCCAATGTGGGGATAGAGCAAGGGATTTTTTAAAAGATGGATGAAGAGGCAATGGAGAGTGGGAATAGGGGAGAGAGATCATTGCAGGGAAAATTGAAGCAATGGCATTGGAGCTAGGGGCTGGGGCTGCAAAAGGAGGGCTGCTAATGGGGGACATTGGTGGGGGTGGGGGCAGAGCCTGCTCACCACCCCTGTGATCTCACTGGCCTAGGTGGGTGGCCTACCAGTACCCAGGCTATCGAGGCTACCAGTATGTATTGGAGCGGGACCGGCACAGTGGGGAGTTCCGAAACTACAGTGAATTTGGCACACAGGCCCACACTGGGCTGCTGCAGTCCATTCGAAGAGTCCAGCACTAAGCTCCAGAGCCCTGACACCTCCCATGAGGACCCTCAATAAAGGTTCCTGAACCTGCCTGCCCCTCTTGCCTCTTTCTTGGTGTCTTGCGTTGTGATCTTCATCCTAATCCTTCTGAAGGTCCTTCCCTGTCAACCTGACTCTTCCCTCAGGCTTTGGGACTGTTGACTATGAAGCATAAACTGGCTTAGGATGTATGTGGCTAGATCCCGACAGGGCTGAGAAAATGGCTGTTAAGAACCTTGGGCATCCTGTTAAAGACAACCAGTCCCACACCTCTCCCTGATAAAGGCCGATCAGCTTGGTCCAGGTGTACCATAGCACACACATGGTGCCTTTGCCATCCTCTAGTTTGGGTGCACACGGTCCTATCACAGCACTCATAGCTGAATTCCACCCACCTGGGCCAGGCACCACCATGCACAGCAGGACCTACTTAACCCTATGTGGAGCTCAGTTGGATTCTTCTCTAACTCCCAGGAGTTTGTCTTCTAGCTTGGCTCCCTATCCAACTGAGTAAAGCCTGCACCCTTTTCCTAGCTTTATAGAATCTCTGTCTGATAGAGAAGCAACACTGTAAAAGGATAAATGAGTGGGAAATTCCACTGCCTCCCAGGGCCTTTGAAGGGGGAGACTTTCTCTGAGTGGAGCCCCAGACCCTTTGTCTGAATAACAATCCCTTCGCGATATTGAGCTCCAACATTTACAAAGCATTTTTATGCGCTTCCTCTCAGCTGTTCCCAAGAACCCTCTTCATTCTTCCTCTCTCTCCCCTCTCTTCAGAGGGTTGGTCAGCTGCAAAGTCTACCCCACAGCCACTGACCACAATGAGCCTGGTTTCTGGAGTGGTGGCAGAAGACCATAGCCATGTTGGGGCTGAGTGTGGTAGCAGAGCCCTTGGCACCAAAGCAGTTTCTACCCAGTTCCCTCACTGGCCCAGTTAATGATACCCTTAGTCTCATAAGCAGGGCCTTCAAGGCCCTGGGGACTCCCCTCACTCTGTCATTCAGGGATGCTCGTGTTTTCAAGCCCCCAGTGGACCTGTCAATGGGGAGAAGTGGCCCAGATCATCGCCCAAGCCCAGAGAAGGTAGGGAGGACAGACTTGGACCTTAGCCATTCCCAAGGGCCCAGCTGTGCAGTCAGGCATCTGCTCCCTTAGAAAGAGCCCTGGACCAGAAGTCAGAACACCTGGGACCCAATAATGTAGCATCTGTGAACCTCTACTCCCTCACCTGTAAACTGGGGCTACTGATCCCTGCCTTGTCTATCTCACAGTGTTGTGAGGATTCAAGGAGAACCCACTGAAAATGCTTGTGGTGTTATGGAAAAGCACTGGGGCAGTCAACATAGGGTCCTCATTCCCTTGCACTACCCCCCACCCCACGATCCATGGATCCTAGGGTTAAGTCGGGAGAGCATGGGACAAAATTCTAGGTAGGGTACGAATTCTGCTTTATACCCGGATGAGTTCTAGAGTCCATGGCCCCTGTTACATTTGATTCTCCTAACACCTTCCATACTTCATCCATTTCACCAACGAAGCTGGGCTGAGAGGGAGAAGGTTTGATGAGGCCATCCACTTAAATGGTGACAAAGTCAGGACTTGAACACAGGGCTCCTGACCCCAAATCCAGGCTGTTAAGGGGAGGCTGACCTGAGCTGTGGCTAAAAGCCTCAGCAGAGCCCCAAACCTTTTTGGGTCCCAGAAGAGCCTGGGATTCCTTCCTGGTCCTAAATGTCCCCCTGGGGGATGGTAATAGTAACAATAGCTAAATGTATATAGAGCCTGTCTGAGTGTTCAGCACAGGTTATATAAGCCTCGTAATTCTGTATGGTAGGTACTGTAATCCCCATTTTACAGCGGAAGGGACTAATTTCCCCAAAGCTGTACAAGTAAGAAATGGGGGAATTGGAGTTGAACCCAGAACTCAGACCAACTGGCTTCAGAGCCCAGCAGTCTACCTCTCCACTTCCTGCTTTGCAAGGGTAGGCAGTGGACAAAGGGAGATCTAGTATCCATCATCAGCTAAGCTGCCCTCCTTCTAGGAGGGTCTGTGGCTTCTGGGAGGAGTCAGCAAGATGGCTGTAGGGACTGCCAGCGTGAACTTGAATAGGACACTCCGATTTCTAGGTCTTAGTGTCCCCACCTGGGAGTTGAGAGAGCTAATATTTGCTTCAGGCTTTGTCAACACGAACCTTCTAGGTTTTCCTGGACCTAGGGGTCCAACTCCGCTTCCCACATTGGAAACTAAGGAGTATGGGATGCAGAGGCCAGGCTAGAACTGAGCGTTTCCACCTTTCCAACCTCCTCCCATTCTAGGCAGGTTGATGGTCAGCAGAACCCTGTGGGACTGGCACCCAGCCAGCTGGAAGGAGGATGCAGGAGAAGCTGCCTGGGACTCATCCATTGGCTGCACTTGGCCAAGGCCAAAGGGGATGAAGGAGGTCTTCTCCTTTCAGGCGCAGCCAAGACCCAAGGGCAGGGTCAGGGATGGGTGGGTGGCGGGGGGGGACACCTCTCAAACTCTTTCCAGAGCTCATCTACCCTTCCAGCACCTGAGTCTTCAGTGAGGTGGAGGCACAGAGCCTGAGCTGTTGATCCCTCACCAGTCTGGAGCTGGGATGTCTGGATAGACCCCCAACTCTGAGCATCTCTCCCTTCTGTCTCAGCCTTCTGCTGAGAGCATTATGTGGGTGAACCTCACTGCCTCCCCACTCTCTCAGCTCTGACCTCCTGCTCCTCATTTTCTATGTAGGAAAGAAATATGAAGGCATGAAGGAAAGAGATTGGGACCTCAACCCCACCCCTAGGCCCTCCCCTCCTGTGAAGCCCTGGGTTTGGTCCCCAGGGAGGATCCTAACCTCTTATCTTTGCTCCCCCCAGATTCTTCATCCACATCTCGAAGCCCCATCTCTCTTCCTTTAGGATCCTCTGGCATCCTGAGATCTCCCATTTCCCCCTGGGCTCTGCCTCCCTCACTCCTCCTTTGCTCCTTCTGACTTTTGCACCCTCCATCAGCAAAGATGAACACTCCCGCAGTTACAGCAAGTGAGGAATGAGCAGGGGCCCTCCCTGCTGAGCCCCCGAAGTTGGGCTTCTCAGCCATCCTCAATCAGGCACCCCTGGATCATGGATTCTGCAGGAGACTTGCCCACTCCAATCAGTGTAACCTGAAGCCCCAGGTCTCCTCATCTCTTGGGCACAAGCAGTGTCAGTTTGGACAGTAGCCACCAGGTGCTGCATGGCTGCAGCGGGGCTCTTAGCCCAGAGCCTCATCTTCAGCTAGCATCCCTCCTTAGCTAGGCTCTCTTGAGCCAGGAAGCCCCACAGAGACTCCAGGCCACTTGGGAACCACATCTGCTTTGCTAATACACAACCAGCATCTTTGGAATGGATTTCAGCTTCCACAACTCCTCCCGCCCTGGGTGGGGGGCCTTAGACAGTACACAACACTGTTTCCACCCCTTTCCTCCTGCTAGAACAAGGTACCAGTTGTTCAGAGAGAACCAGGATGAGAGTAGTTCTGAGGGTGGATAGTGGGCTGGGGTGAGGGGAAGGGGATGGATGGAAGAGCTATAGTTTGGGGAGGAAGAGGAGCCTACCACATGCCACAAATTAGGAGCAAATGAATGAGAAAAGGAGAGGCATAGGAAACAGGAAGGGGGATGGCATAGAAGAGACAGAGATGAGGAAGGAGAGACCTAGAAAGGGGGAGAAGGGGGAACCCACTTGAAGTTGTGGGGGGAGACGGCCCCGCGCTGGCCTAAAGGCCTGGGAGACCTGGAAAGGCAGGGAACAGGCCAAAGCAAGAGGGAAACAGGGAAGGAGATAGGGTCTCCAGGGAAGAGTAGAGAGCAGGCGAGGAGGAGTAGGGAGAAGGCGCTGGGAGGAGGAGGGGGCGGAGATAAAGGGAGCAACTGCTGCCCGGCCGGGAGCGGAGCGACAGGCGAGAGGGAGGGAAGCGGAAATTTAAAAGTGAAGATGGAGATAACGCAGCCTGGAGACGGGAACCCGGGCGGGGGTGGGGGGAGGAAGGGGGAGGAGAGCGGAGCCGAGATGGGGGCGGGAATGGGCGGAAGGAGGGGCTGTGGCCCCGGGGGTCCGAGGTGGGCCGGGTACTCTGCCCCTTCGCTGTTTGCTGAGAGTCACGGAGGCGGAAAAGAAATGCGCTCCCGACCCCTATTAGAGCGGGAGGCCCAGGCCCATCCCCCGCGCGTCTCCCGGGTTGCGGGGCGCTGGGGGCTGCTGGGTGCGCTTGGCTGCGGCGCGGCGCGTCGGAGACTTTATTGCGATGGGGCGATAAGAGGGGCGGGGGCGGGGTCCGGGGGGCCGAGGCAGCAGCGCTTTAATTAAAACGGAAATTGCGGCCCCTGCCCGCGCGGGGGGCCGGAGGGTTCCAAGCAGCCTGGTAGCTGGGAGCATCGCTCCAGGACCCCCTCCATCCCCCGCCACACCCGGGCAGCCCCCTCCCGCCAGGCCCTGTCGGACCTGTTCCGTCTTCTTCTCCTTGTCACCCGCGGTTGCCTCCGGCGGGGATCCGTGCCCCGGAGCGCAAAGCCTGACGCTTCCCCCCTTTCTCATCCCCCCCCCCCCACCTCCCACCACCCAGTCCCTGGCGGCGATGAGACAGAGCGGCGCCTCCCAGCCCCTGCTGATCAACATGTACCTGCCAGGTACCAGGGACCAGCCGGGGGCTGGAGGCACCGGGACTTGGGGCCGGAAGTTTGGGCTAGGGCATGGGAAGGGGTTGCTGGGGTCCAAGGGAAGGGGATGCGGTCCAGACACTAGAATTGCTGGGAAGACTGAGCAATCTAGGGCACTGGGGGACCTTAAAGGCAGATGGAGAGGTTTGGGGTTTTAGTGCGAGGTCTAAGGACTCCAAGTGAGCAGATTGGAACCTGGGAGGCCGAGGGCGGGAGCTCAGGGGCTGAGAAAGCCTGGTAGGGGGAGCAGAGGTCTTCGGTGTGGCCGGGGACTGACTCCGTGTGCGTTCAGCGTTGCGAGGCTGTGGTCCGCTGAGCGTCGCCCCTGCGCCCTCGTGGCTCCTCACCTCCGTGCTCCGAGCGTTCCCACCAGCCCAGCCTACCAGGCGCCCTCCTCTCCTCTCCGATGGGCTCCGGGCGCTCCCGCTCGCCAGGCGCACTGCCTGCTCGGCTTTATAAGGCTCCCGCCGGCCCGTTCGGAAAGCGGATTTCCTTTTTCCTGGACGCGTTTCCTGACTTGGGCGTTATGGAGGGGCTCCGCGCGGCGCGCGCCCAGGCCAGGCTCCGGGAGGAGGAGCTGGCTGCTCGAGCCCCCAGCCTTGCACCCAGGAACCAACCCCCAACACCCCCACCCTCCCGAGCCTTGGCCCGGAGCCCTTTCGGTCAAGTCCACAACCTCCGCCCGGTCCTCCTGACTGTTTTTTCCCGCTGCTACAGATCCCGTCGGAGACGGTCTCTTCAAGGATGGGAAGAGCCCGGGGTGGGGGCCGCTGAGCCCGGCGGTACAGAAAGGTGAGCTGGCCCGCGGACTGGGGGCGGGGGTGAGGACAGTGGATGGAGGCCGGGGCATCCACCCTAAAAGGACGGGCGCCACCGGCCACCCGAACGGAGGGTGGAAGCGATGTGTACTGCAGGGCTCTGAAAAGGGAGGGTGCAGGCATACTGTGGAGGCCGAGGAGAGGGGGCATGCACTTGGCTTTTGGCTCCAGCATATTCCAGGTCCCAGGGCTGAACCTGCAGACCAGGGCAGAGGGAGAGGATCCTAGCCCTTGGCCTTTTCTGCTGCAGGGCCAGGACCCAGGTGCTTGGTGTCCTTTCCCTATTGGCAGCAGGAGCACAAGGCTCAGGACCTCTGGGCATGGGGACCCCGATAATTACTCTCTGGCCACTCCAAGCCTCCTCACCACAGCACCGGGCCAGCACCTACCTGCCTCACTGGCCCAGGCTGGCGAGGCTGTGGCAGCCAAGTCTGCTAGGCTTCGTTTCCCCACCCAGTTCCGCACGTCTCTAAATTACTCTAGGTTTTACCTTGTTGGTCTCAGAGCCTGGCTGGCCCTCCCGCAAAGCCTCCCCAAAGTCCCCCACCTCCCCGCTCCTCTCTCCTCCCCCACCTTCCTCTCCTCTCCCCTTCCCCACCTCAGTACCCTAGATCTCACCAAGTCACGGTAACCACAAAGACAAGGTTGGCAACTGCTTTACCCAAAAGGAAACGTGATTCCCAACAAGAATGGGTTTCCAAGCTTCTGATGTCGGTCTGCATCAGTGCCAGCTGCACATTTTCAGCCAAACCTTTCCTTGTTTCTGACCCTAAAGCTCCTGGCCTGAAGTCAGGCAGCTACTGGCTGCGCTGGTGTGGAGGGATTGGGGTTGAAGCGAGGGTGAGTAGCAGGTCTGCGTTTAGAGCGAGGGGTTGAGAAAAGAAGAGAGGTCCCACCGGACTTGATTGGAATCAATCATCAGACTACTCGAAGGAACACTCCCCCCCTTTTGTCCCCTAAAAGAGAGTGCCAGGAAGTAATTGTATCAAGATTTTTCTCCCCTTGTCCGACGGAGCCTCCAAAACAAGGGAGTAGAAATTCTCGGGCAGCCCTCTGTCTCCTCGTCGGCATATCTGGGAAACACCTACCGGCGGCTTCCAGCAAATCCCAAAATCAGGACTGGGCCGAAGAGCCCGGGAGATGGCCAAAGATAGGGAGGAGGCAGGGAGCCAAGCACCGGCGGCTTCCCAGTCTCATCTCCTCTCAGAGCTGTGTGTCAAGCCCCAGAGAAGTATAACACCTCCACATGCCAGAATCCCGCCTGTTCCGAAAATGCGGACTCAACCCGAGTAGCTGTGCTCTGCGCACTGGGCAGTTGAGAAGGGTGGGGAGCCTTCAGAGTCTGACCGTCCTCGCGGGCACTGGGGGCCACTGCCCCCATTCCTGTCTGACTGGTACCGCAAGAAAGCCAGCCTCCACCTCTTCTCCACTTTAGGGAGGACCAGTCCGACTAACTGTACGCCTTTGGGGGCTAGGCCTTGTCTAGGGGCGGGGGTGATCCTGCCGCACTCCTGCCTCTTCCCTCTGGACTTGCGGACAAGGTCCAGCCGGGACGGGGCAGTCTGACGACCTGCGCAGACTACCCTGTGCGGTTGTGTGGGCTCCTCTCTGCTGAATAGGGGCGCAGGGCCAAGGCGGCCCGCGTAGGGGCTGCTATTCGGCCCCTGCTGGCCTGCGAGAGAGCCGCTGCTGCTCCCACGCAAAGGAGGCTGTGCTTCGCCCTGCCCTCCTCCCCAGTTCTCACACACCCAGGCGCCCGCGGAGCTGTGTCCTCCTCGGTGGGAGCCGTATTTCCATTGTGCAGAAGCGCGGTAAGCGCTAAGGACCGTTCGGCGGATCAGCCCATCCCTGGCCAGCCGCTGCAGCTGCGCCCAGCTACCCCGCTGGCCGCGCCTGTTCCCTCCCCGACGCCGGGTCCCACCCGGCCGGGCCGGTCTCCCGCCTCACCTCTCCCCCTACCTCCTGCCTCCCCCATCCCGCCTGCGGCTGACAGCCCCGTCCCCACAGGCAGCGGGCAGATCCAGCTGTGGCAGTTTCTGCTGGAGCTACTGGCGGACCGCGCCAACGCCGGCTGCATCGCGTGGGAGGGTGGCCACGGCGAGTTCAAGCTCACGGACCCAGACGAAGTGGCTCGGCGCTGGGGCGAGCGTAAAAGCAAGCCCAACATGAACTACGACAAGCTGAGCCGCGCGCTGCGCTACTACTACGACAAGAACATCATGAGCAAGGTGCACGGCAAGCGCTACGCCTACCGCTTCGACTTCCAGGGCCTGGCCCAGGCCTGCCAGCCGCCGCCTGCGCACGCCCACGCCGCCGCCGCGGCCGCCGCCGCCGCCGCCGCCGCCCAGGACGGCGCGCTCTACAAGCTGCCAGCCGGCCTCGCCCCGCTGCCCTTCCCCGGCCTCTCCAAACTCAACCTCATGGCCGCCTCGGCCGGAGTCGCGCCCGCCGGCTTCTCCTACTGGCCCGGCCCGGGCCCCGCCGCCACCGCCGCCGCCACCGCCGCACTCTACCCGAGCCCCGGCTTGCAGCCCCCGCCCGGGCCCTTCGGCGCGGTGGCCGCCGCCTCGCACTTGGGGGGCCACTACCACTAGACGGGGCGGCCGGGTGCCGCGCGCGCCGTCTCCCAGGCGCCGCGCGGCCTCGCTCGATCCCGTCCACACCCCGGGGCAGGGGCCCGGAGCCTCCCCCCAACACCGTTCCTTTGATCTCAGATTTTACTTCATCGCCGCCCCCAGCCCCGACGGAAGGGACCTGAAGCCTCCTCAGTCTTCTTTTAACACTGGATTTGCCACCACCCCCAGCTGTGACAGTGGCCTGCCCCCACTTCCTTTAACCTCCTTCTTCTAGACCCCAGACCACGAAGGAGGTTCCCGGACCTCCCCGTCTTTTTCTGCCCTCCACCTGTCCTTCGGCCTGGCTCCTGAAAGCCTCCTCCATTATGACCCCTCTCTTTCGAATTCCAAACCTTTTCTCATTTTTTTCTCTCCCCCACCAAGCTGCCCCACCCCAGCATGATGGAGGCCTCACACCGTCCACCTGCTCCTCCACCGCCAGGGCTTCACCGGACTTGGTGAGGGCCACTGCGCCTGTGACACATCTAGGTAGCTTCTGGGCCCCTTTCCTCCGCCCCCGCCCCCCACGCTCAGGATGGCCTGGTGTGTTTCTATTCCCTTCCCTTCTATTAAAGCTCCCGAGCTCCCTACTGTCTCCTCTCTGTGTTCTTTGCTGCACCAGAAGGTTTTTTCAGAGGGAAAGGAAATGCCCGGCTCAGGCCTGGCAGAGAAGCGTCAGGAGGAAGAGTTGGAGAGAATGAAGGCAAAGCAGGCTTAGGTGCTACCAGAGGAGAGAGAGGGGCCCCTGGAGGGTGGGCTCAGCCTAAGAGGGAGACTGACCTGCGGCAGCCCCACCCTCCACCGAGCAGGGGACCCCAACCTGCCTCACCCTCCCTTCCACCTGCCCCACCCTCCCTTCCACCTCCACCTCTCAGTCACCCCACCCCATCTGTCTTTTTTTTTTTAATGTTTATTTATTTTTGAGAGAGAGAGCGAGAGCACGAGTGGGGAAGGGGCAGAGAGGGAGGGAGACACAGAATCCTAAGCAGGCTCCAGACTCCAAGCTGTCAGCACAGAGACCTAGGCACTGCTCCAACTAAGCAACAGGGAGATCATGACCTGAGCCCAAGTCGGAGGCTTAGCCGACTGCATCCCCCCAGGAGCACCCCCCCCCCGACCTATCTTTTAAAAAAATGTTTATTTCTGAGAGAGAGAGAGAGAGAGAGAGAGAGAAGGGGAGGGGCAGAGAGACAGGGAGACAGAGGATTGGAACGAGGCTCCAAGCAGACAGCAGAGAGCTGGATGCCGGGCTGGAACTCAAAAACGGGGAGATCATGACCTGAACCAAGTCAGACGCTTAACGGACTGAGCCACTCACTCAAGCGCCCCCCACCCTGTGTTATATTTACACCATCTCAACTTTTCCTCAGTCTCTCCAGCTCATCTTCCCCACCTCCCCTCGCCTCCCCAGCCTACACTCACTTTGACTTTCACACTCTCTCACAACCCCCCCCCCCGCGCCCCTGTATCTCCAACGCCATCTTTTCTCTGGATCAGCCTCCTCATTTTCAGAAAGAGAGACACCCCTTCCAGCCCGCGGTCCGCGCCCGCCCCTCCCAGCGGTGGCTTGCGGCGGCACCCTCCTTCTCGCGGGTGGCGCGCGCCCTCTGCTGGTGGGATCCGGGTAAGCCAGGGTCAGGTTTTGCAGCTAAGCCCAAGCTTAGCTTGGTGGAACCTGAGGTGTCTCACCCTAACCGAGGACTGGAGGACTCCGAAGCTTCCAGCCTTCCTTTGACATTCAGAGAGAAGGGCAAAGGGGGAGCCCTAGCCCTACATCCCTAGGAAGTTCTGGAAGTGGCTCAAGTGGGTCATTCTGGATGAGCCCTTTTCCTCACCACCTGGAGGCCCTCCTGAATGCTGCACCCATGGAACCATGACCCTCCTAATATTTCTGCACCTTTTACAAAAACTGTTGGCAGGAAAACTTCCTTCGCGTTTCCTTAGATGAAAATGACACCTGGGTAGGTGCGTGACATGATGACCGCGGCCTTGGGCTGCACACGAAGGCCAACGTTCCCCTTCCACCTAGTATTGGTGCTTCTATCCCAAGCTTCCGGAAGGTTGTTGGGAGAACACCCTGGGCTCCCGCCAGGAGGCTGAGACTTCCCTGTGCCCTGTGGGCAGGACGGGGAAATGCAGGTGGAAGGCAGGACAGCTAAGTGCAGGGAGGGCTGGAATGCTTTCCCCCAAAAAGTGCTGATGAAATCCTCAAGGGCCACCCAGGGAAAGTCTTCATTCTTTTTCATTTTATTGTCACTTGATATTTTCCTGGTTTTCCGAATAACACATACTCAGCATAGAAAATTTGAGAAATACACACATAAGGCCTTCATTAAGCATGTGTTGGATGAAGAGTGTAATGAAACATGGGGAAAAAAATCACCTACAGTCCCATTGCATAGAGGCCACTATTTTTTTTAATTTTTTTAACGTTTATTTATTTTCTTGAGAGAGAGAGAGAGACAGAGCATGAACAGGGGAGGGTCAGAGAGACAGGGAGACACAGAATCTGAAACAGGCTCCAGGCTCTGAGCTGTCAGCACAGAGCCCAATGTGGGGCTCAAACTCACGGACCGTGAGATCATGACCTGAGCTGAAGTCGGGCGTTTAACCGACTGAGCCACCCAGGTGCCCCATAGAGGCCACTATTTATAACTCTTTGACATAATCTCCTTCTTTTTGCTATGGCTTTTATAATTTAATGGTATCCTACTGTAGTCGCCTAATATTCTGGCATAAACATGTTCCATCATCATTATGCTTCTATATACTATAAACTTCATGGGTGGAAGGTCAGGCTCGTGTATTCCATGGAGCAGATGAACCAGGAGATGAGTCCCACCACCAGGGGATGAGGGCCTCAGTGACTTGGAGGGACATGCAAAAGGCCTCTTTGCAGGGGCAGGAAGCTGGGAGGGAGAAAGAATTCATCTGAGAGCCAGACCAGGATCCAGAAAGATCTGGGCTGCTAAGAATTGTGGGCTAAATGCAACAAGGTGAAATTTTTTGGCAAGGAGTGTGAAGTCTTGCTCTTAGATCTTTATTTTATATATATATATATATATATATATATATATATATATATATGTTTATTTTCTTGAGAGAGACAGAGACAGAATGTGAGTGGGTTAGGGGCAGAGACAGAGGGAAACACAGAATCCAAAGCAGTCTCCAGGTTCTGAGCTGTCAGCACAGGGCCCGCCATGGGGCTCCAACTCGCAGATCGTGAGATCAATACATGAGCCAAAGTCGGCCGCTCAACCGACTGAGCCACACAGGCGCCCCGTTGCTCTTAGATCTTTAAATGAAAAGACAGGAGGCCAGAGTGTGAGGCATGGCAAGGAAGTGGCTCAGTAGAGCCTGTGTATAAATTAGTGGCCTCTTAGTCAACACAACATTAAACGGAAGTCTGAAGGATGAAATGCAGAAAGACCATTGTGATCTGAGGATGCATTGATGGAGCTATGGCACCCAGGATGAAGGAAATGACCCACTTGCTCTAATGATTGTGCCCCCAGCATACAGTACACAGTGTTAAAGAACACTTCCAAGAAAACATCAAACGGAGAGTATACAGAATAGTGGGCTCAGGAAGTGAAAAGAAAGAATGTTGGCGCACCAACAACAATGAGAGATGTAGTCTGGAAATCAAACTAGGGAAAGGGACATGAGAGCGTCCTCAATTACTCAAAGAGCTGCCCCGTGGCAGAGAACCTGGATGTGCGCGACAGTATTAGGACAAGTGGTAGGAAGCTACGGGAAGACAGATCCCATCAGTTTGATCTAATGAAGCACCTCTGTCAGTACTCAGCAGCTCCTTCCTTGAGGGGTCGAGGGGGAGGTGGACAAGGTAACTTCTCCAATCTTGAGACTCTTGAAGTCCTGTGAGTGACTTGGTAAAGGCAGGATTTTAGGTGCCATTTGGCAGCTGAAGGGAGGTGTTGTTAGATTGGAGGATCTTCTTACCTATGAAATCACATCCTTAAAGCCCACCCTGCCCCTCTGTGTTTTCCTGCACGCAGAGCCAGTTTGAGAAGCTAAGATACAGGAGTGCGAGCAAGAAAACCTGAGTTCCAGTCCCAGTCTGGCAACTAATTTGCTATGTGACCTTTGGACAATCACATCTCTTCTCTGGAATTCCATTCTATCTTATTAAATAGAGACTCAGCCAGGGATTTGCAAATTCTACTCTGTAGAACCTCAAAGGTCACCTGGGTTCCTCTCTGTTCCCCCCATCCCCCAAAAGTTGGAAAATGTCTTTCCAAGGTGATTTCTAAGATTGTGTCCAGCCCCAGCAACCCTTAGATGGGTATTCTCTTCTCCAGGCCATCTTGGCACTGGCAATATCACTGCCTCCAAGATGTTTCCAAGCCTGAGTTACTATGCTCTTGGGATGACTCTACTCCCACCAGAGCCCTAAAGAAGCCACACTTAGCTCTTAACACACTTAGCTTCCTGATGATTCAAGTCTGTCTTCATTAATGATTAACCCCTTGGTTCTTGGCCTTCCCAAGGTACTGATTCCAACATTTCTTCCCTTTCCCAATCCAGGGTCCAGCCCCTCTTGCATTCCCTGAAGTCTTGAGCCTTTTCTCAATCTCCTTATTTATGTCACTGGTAAAAATATGACTCACTCCCCACCCCGCCCCCTACACCCCATATATTTTGCTCTCGAGTTTATAAAACACTTCCACATCCATTCTTTTATTGGTCCCCTCAAAGGTCAGGGAGGAAGACAGGGTAGGGATTGCTTCACCCACTAGAAGGATATATAAACCAAGGCCCAAGACGTTAAGAGACTTTGCCACAGTCTTGGGCTTGTTCTAAGACCTCTGTCTTCTGGTTTCTCTCTCCCAAGCCTTTTCTCAGTGCCGATAGTTTTCTCCATCATCCTGAGTGGCTTTGATCACCTTGTTTTTAGGGTCCCTCCCACTGCCTGCTTTCCCTCCCACCACCTGCCAGGATTACACAGACCTGTGTCTCCTCTAGTAATGTGTGTTCCATGTCACCAAGCTCCACTTGCAGATGGAATCAGAAGCCCGACTAGCATGCGGCATGAGGACATCTGTGTTCACGCTGCCGGATACCTGCACGGTCAAGGAGCAACAATGCCACCTAGGGCACCGAGGCTGACAGAGCACTTGCCCATATGTTGGCTCTGTTACCAAACATAGTCATCAAAATGGGCTTCTGTGTTGTACTTTTCTTAGAGCCTTCTTTTCTAGCCTTCGTCTTTTTTTCAACGTGTCTCTAAAATGCACTTAACTTCAGCTTGTTCCTCAACCTATGTGTAATTCATCTCAAGTAGACCTACTGATAATAAAAATGAGCCCTACCACTCATTGAACCTGACTCTGCCAGGCTCTGCCCTATGCTAATGCTTTTCATGTGGTATCCCCTTTGATCAGGCCACCGCCTTGCCAGGTGGGGATGACTATCTCCATTTTCAGATGAGGAAGCTGAAGCTTAGAGAAGTCAGGTGACTGTGATCCCAGAGCTCAAGTCCTCAGCATCTCTCTCCTGGAGAGCCTCTTCCTCATGCAGATATGACCTGCTGCTGTGCCCCCTGCAGATACACTTTTGTCTACTTGTCATAGCAGAAGACTATTGGTTATGAAGGGCACATTGATGGCTTGTCTTATGAGTGCCCTTAGTTAGGGCCTCTATCTGATAACAAATCAGAGACTGTTTTGTTGCCCCATTGTCTTTTGCAAGACTTCACCTTCCTGCTTATGTTCTTACAAGTTTGGAGATCACGGTATGATGGGTGGGGCTGGGGGTCTGACTGCACCTTGGCTTTGGTGGCATTTCCTACCTCAGTTTTGTCAGTGTTATTTCTCCTTGACTCTCCTCTGTCTTGGGATGGTGGGTTTCATATGCAGAGGCAAGTGACCCACCATCCCATTGACTGTGACTTTCTCTCTCTGAGAATTCTATTTCCTTCTTTCCTGTCTTTGTAGACAAAGGCAACATAGTGTAATGGTTAGGATCAAGGGTTCTGGGGCTGGGCTTCCTGGTTTGGGGTGCTTGCTCTGTTCCTTGATAGCTGTGTGACCTCAAGCATGTTACTTTGCTACTTTGTGCCTCAATTACCTTATCTGCAAAATGAATATGATAATAACAGAACCTACCTGAGAGGGCTGAAAGATTAAATGATTATATAAGTACCTTGGTACATATATCAGTGTTTTCTATTAAAACAAATAAAAACCACACCAAACAAAGAAAGCACCTGTCTCTTCCCCCTCTAGTCCCAATCAGATGCCCCCATGTGTCCTGGGAGGAACTCGAGTGGCTACATCTACTTTTCTAGGCCAGTCCAGACCTTGTCCTGGACCTACCTGCTGAATTTCATCAAGAACCAGCCTCTTGACTGGTGATGAAGCCACACCGCAGGCACATGGGGAGGCCTCCCATACCCAGTGCATCCTCCATTTATTCTTGGGGTGAGACATAATCTAGAATTATAGGATCTCAGCTAATGTGATTTTGGAAATCCATCTATACTATTTGGAGACTTAGTTTTCTCTTCTAAAAGTGGACAATAGCAGGGCACCTGGGTGGCTCAGTTGGTTAAGCATCCGACTTTGGCTCAGGTCATGATCTCACGACTGGTGAGTTTGAGCCCCATGTCGGGCTCTGTGCTAACAGCTCAGAGCCTGAAGCCTGCCTCGGACTCTATGTCTCCCTCTCTCTCTGCTCTTCCCCTGCTCACACTCTGTCTCTCTGTCTCTCAAAAATAAATAAACATTAGAATATGACTCAAAATGATACTATGTGTTGCTCGCAGGCCAAAGTGTTTAGAAGTGGATGTTCCTTCTTCATACTCTCTTCTTCCCTTCCTGCCATCTGGATTCAGATGAAGACTAGTTCCTGAAAGAAGGCAGAGCTACCATGTGGATGGATCCTGGTTCCTAAAACACCCATGGAGAGGTCATCCATTCACATGCATTAGACTATTCCTTGAAGTTTGGAAGTTTTCTTGTTACAGCAACTAATATTACCATAGCGAACATTCAAATTGCATTTAGTCTTTACAACAATCTTTTGAAATAGACATTATGATTTCTCCCACTTTATAGATGAGGAAACTGAGGCACAGAGGGGTTAATGAAATCACACAGTGAAAAAGGCCAGAGCAGAATGTGAACCCAGTCTCATTTCAGAAGCAGTGAGTTCTCTTTACCACTAAGGATGCGAAAGAGCTTTATATGCTAAAGCTTCCTAGAAATAATAATAATAAGGGTACTATTTATTGAACACTTATGTGCCAGGCACTATTTAAAAAGCTTTACACTCATTTAATCCTTACAACCCTCTGGCGTTGGTTCTAGTGTTATTCCCATTCTGTAGATGAGGAAAACTAAGGCACAAGATGTTAAAGAACTTGCTTGGGGTCACAGTGCTGCTAAATGGTAGAGACGTGATTCAAACCCTAGCAGCCCAACTCACTCCTTCCCCCACCCTTTTCTATCATCTCTGATGGAGGAAGGAGCAGATTCTAAGATTCTAAGAGGCCCAGGAAGTGGCAGGATTATATGCCCAAACCCCAGCCCAACCCCAGGACAGGTTCCAATTCCAGCACTCACCATGGATTCCAGACAAATAGAGTGAGACATAAATTACAGAAGTCTTGTGGCCAACTGTGTCCCTTACATTTATCTCAAATGACATGATAGAGTAGAAGGAGACCAAATGGACATGGATTCAAACCCAACCCTTGCCTACTTCCTATAGAATTGAGAAGGCTACTTACTCTCTCTGAGCCTCGGTGACCTCATCTGTAGAATGGAGATACTGATTATACCCACCTTGTTGGTTTGCTGCAAGGGCAGAGACTGTGCCTAAAGAATCTAGCACAGGGAGCTGTTTCATTAAGTGTCATCCCCCCAGCATCAACCAGCTCAGAACAGAGACCTGCCCTGTGAGCTCAGTCTTCCACCAGTCTAATCCTCCAATGGTAGCCCAAGTCTCCTTCCATGAGTCAGGAGCTCCTTCCTTAATTTCCATGAGATTAGGGGAGGAAGAAGTAGTTAAAAGGAGGCTGGGAGGCCAGACCCTGAGCGTGAGAATCAGGTTCATTTTTTCTGAAAGAGGAGGACAAGTTGCTTAGCAACACAGCAGGAAGTTGTCAGGGAGGCTTCAGGCAGTGCTGTCCTTTTTTTATTTTGCAGTATGGAGAGATCTGAGGCAACACTAGATTGGGAAATGAATGGGACAAGTGGGAAACGGTCTGAGGTCAGATGGCAATCTCTGGGCCTCACCCTACTTTCCTATAATCACCTTTCCAATACTCCTACCCTTTTCCCTTTTGGCACACAGAGGCAGAAAGACAAGTTCTGGGTCCATCTTGCACACATCTGTGCAATGACCATATCAGCAACCATGTATCTAAAACTCAGGACCACCTTATATATGTACTTCACTTTACAGTTTACAAAGCACACCCACAGACATAGTTTCACCTAATACTTACAACAGTTTCTTTAATTCCTATATGACAGACAGGGGAGAAAAGTCTCAAGGTCCCAGTGAGGAAATAGCAGGGCCCAGGTTTGCTGCAAATCTCAGCATATTTCCACTTCCTGTTGAAGCATGGATGTTTATACAAGCATCTACACACACATGTGTGCACACAATTCCATATGCTCACAGTCTGAAGGTGCTTCATGCCTAGTGTCCCCTGTGCACCTATCCCCATCCCTGTTCAAAAAAAGGGTGCAATATGGAGGCAGGGTTCAGCTGTTCTTCCTTGCTGACCCCAACCAGCCTGGGGCCAGGGGATCCCTGGAGTATGGAGTTTCAAGAGGTACCTGGCCTGCTGGCCCAAAGGCCTCAATTCAAGAATGTTGCTGGACTGGGCCTGGCTGGCACAAGTGTCTACATACCAGCAGCTGAAGCAAGTCCCCTGGCTGGCATTCCAGAGAGATGCACGTGGGTCCCACTGGACCTTTGCCTGCAGCAAGGAGTAAACACATGTCACCCAGGTTATAGATAGCTCATGGGAGGTCCAGGTCTCCAGAGCTCCCCACTGCCTCAGGGGCCAGCAGAGCTCATCAAAGCAGCTCCAGGCTCCTTTCTGGATTCTGTCTCGGTCCCTTATTCCATCTGTCAATATTTATTAATAGTGTTGACTACCTTAGCAATGGTTTTACCGCAACAACAGTAATATTGTCATTCCTGTTACAGCCATTTGATAGACACAAATTCAGATAGACATCTGAAGTCCTTGTTTCCATCTGATGGTTGAGAAAACTGAAGTTCAGAGAAGTTGAATGACTGACTTAGATCACTAGCTAGTTAATGGTAGAATAGGGACTCAAATCACTGACTTCTGGTATTTTTCTCTGTACATCACCTCATTCTACCTTCAAATATCTGGGTGGGGGGGAGGAGGAGTTGCAAGGGAATATTCAGCCACTCCATCCTTTATCCCCAAATTGTGCATGCCCAGTACCCTGTAAGTCAACATGCCTCAGAAAAGGCAATATGAATAATTATTTTGATAAAGGTTTTATCAACTTCCAAAAAATTATTTGAGAAGACTTACTGTATAGCAATATACACAAAACAGAATATTCAGTTTCAAAAGACAAATAAAAAAAAACAGTTGGTGAACTATGAGAGGCATTCCCATAAATCAAGGACAAGGTCAATATATCTGTTTTATCCCTTCTAACCTTGTGATCACTGCCATCAGTGAACATTCTATCATCACTTCTCAGCCTTTTGGCTAAGATCAAGTGTAGTGAACATTCTATTAAAGGTCCTAGTCAATGCAATAAGATAAGAAAAGATACATGCTATATGCAAATATTGGAAAGGAAGATATTAAAATGTCCTTGTTTGCAGACAGTACAGCTTCATACCTAGAAAATCCAACAGACCCAACTGGAACACAATTAGAATTAATGAAACTAGTGTATCCAGTCACATACAAAGATTAACATACAAAAACTTATGGTTATCCTATAACTCTATAAAAATAAGGAAAAGAATTGGGAATAACAGATTTACAACAGCAATCAAAATATGCTCCTAGATAAACCTAATGAAAACTATGGAAACCTCTAAATGAAGAAAATGACAAATCTTCACTAATGAACAAAAAAGAAGACCTGAATAAATGGAACACTTAGCATGATGCTGGGTAGAATGACTCAATATCAGAAAATGTCAAATCTGTCCAAATTGGTCTATAAAAGTAATATAAGCTTGGTTCTAAAGTTCTTCTGGACTATGCTTAAGAGTAGCCTAGACAATGTTAGCCAAAAAACAATAAGCTTACTGCAAAGCTGCAGTTATTGAAGGTGTGATTTGGCATAAAAATAGTTAAGTAAACCAGTGGAACTGAGTAGAGCCTTGAAACAGACCCATGCATATGTGGAAATTTCATAAAAGATAAAGATCACGTTCACTGTAGGGAAAGGAAGACTGTTGAAAAGTTGGCACAACTTGTTATTCATTTGGGAAAATATAGTTATATCTCTACTTCTCATTACACACAAAAATAAATTCCAAAACAGATTAAAGAATGAAATCTTTCTTTCAACAACGAATAGTTGTATACTTATTGGCAACCAAAGACAAACATGGAAACTGTCACTATTTCACATTTCTTGAGACCCTACTAAATGCCAGGTACTGTGCTAGTTCTCATTGTTTAAAGCAAGAATGTGGGGGCACCTGGGTGGCTCAGTTGGTTAAGCAACCAACTCTTTTTTTTTTTTTTAATGTTTATTCATTTTGGAGAGACAGAGTGTGAGCTGGTGAGCGGCAGAGGGAGAGGGAGACATAGAACCAGACACAGGCTCCAGGCTCTGAGCTGTTAGCACAGAGCCCGATGCAGGGCTCAAATCCACAAACCATGAGATCATGATCTGAGCTGTAGTCAGAAGGATGCTAAACTAACTGAGCCACCCAGGCACTCCAAGCAACCAACTCTTGATCTCAGTTCAGGTCATGATCTCAGGGTCGTGAGTTCAAATCCCATGTTGGAATCTACGCTGGGTATGAAGCCTACTTAAAAAAATAAGATAAACTGGGATGCCTGGATGGCTCAGTTAAGCGTCCGACTTCGGATTAGGTTATGATCTCACGGTCTGTGAGTTCGAGCCCCATGTCGGGCTCTGTGCTGACAGAGCCTGGAAACCGTTTCAGATTCTGTGTCTCCCTCTCTCTCTGACCCTCCCCTGTCCATGCTCTGTCTCTCTGTCTCAAAAATAAATAAACATTAAAAAATAAGATAAATTTTAAAAGAAAGGATATCAGTGAGTTAATGTGAAGCAAAAAATTTCCCCTATGTTTATTATTTGAATAAGGGATAATGGGCCTTCTATGGCAGTTATGCCAAAGATAGAGGAGTATTCTTTAAGTGGTCTTTTAAAAGATATTTATTTATTTTTGAGAGAGAGAGAGAGAGAGAGAGAAAGCAAGGAAGAGGGAGAGAGAGGGAGACAATCTGAAGCAGGCTCTGCGCTGTCAGCACAAAGCCTGATGTGGGGCTTGAGTGAGATCATGACCTGAGCTGAAATCATGACTCAACTGACTGAGTCACCCAGGAGCCCCTAAATGGTCTTCAATGGATCCTTGCAAGAATGTTTATGTGTATGTCCATGCTCTGTGTTCATGTATAAAACATGTGCTGCATGTGTACACACACATGTTTGCTGTGTTAGATAGGTATCTGACTTACTTGTCCAGCAAAGGACATTCTTAAATTCTTGGGATTTGGAAAGAGCTTGAGGAAAGGGGAGTGAAGAGACTTTGGAGATGAGTGAGAGAGGAGGGGGACTGGGCCAGCCAGACACTACTCAGCCTCAATTTTCCTTTCTTCCTTCTTTCTTTCTTTTCTTCCTTCCTTCCAGCCTGCCTGCCTTCCTTCCTTCCTTCCTTCCCTGTCTCTCTTTTTCTTTCATAATGATTTTCCTTCTTTTTAAGGTAATAATAATAATATTCATTGTAACAAACTAGAAACTCAGAAAAATACTAAGAAGAGAGTAAAACTGATCATTTAAAATTCCACTACTTAGGGAAAGCAATCACTAATATTTTAGTAAACATCTTAAAGGTCTCTGTTGCTGCACACACACACACACACACACACACACACACAGAATTATTCAGTATATACCCGTTGACTGCCTACTGTGTGCCCAAGCACTATGCTAGGTGCAGGGAATCTAGCAATGAACAAGACAGACCTTTTATTGAGACAATACAAGATAAATAAGCAACACAAATTTATCAGGGGTGACAAACGCTGTGAAGAAAATAAATCAAGGGTATGTGAAGTAAGGTGACTGTGGGGCAGTCTGAGATGCATTAATCAAGAAGAGGTGGCCATTAAGCCAAGATTTGAATGACATTAAGAGGACAGCTATTTAAAGATTAGTCTTTCTCTCCCACACAAATAGGACTGGACCACATTATATTGTTTTTAACCAGATATTTTCACTTTATCATGGTCATTTTTCATGTCAATGAATATAGATTGATGTATCATTTTAATGGTCCATAATATCCCAATAAATACTGATTTAGTACAATATACTTAATCTCCTACTGTTACATCCAATTTATTATTATTATAAACAATATTAGGATAAGCATCCTTGTGTCAGGTCCTTTCCCACTTATTTCCTTAGGGCAAATTTCTGGAAATGTGAAGCTGGGTCAAAGAACACGCTGCCTTTTACATTTTTTTTTTTAAGTAGGCTGTATGCGCAGCACAGAAGACCTGAGCTGGGATCAAGAGTTGACTTTTAACCAACCGAGCCACTCAGTCACCCCTGCCTTTCACATTTTGATCCCTAGCCACATAGCTCTCCAAAGAGACTGAACTAACATGTGTATATATATATATAAAACAATACAAGGAAGTGCATATCTCTTCATGTTTTTATCATGGTTGGCATTTTCCATTTTAAGGATCTCTGTCAGTATAAGACATGCAATCTCCCATTACTGTTTTAATCTGAATTTCATGGTCAACAGTGAAGTCTTTTTTAATGTATTTATTGATTATTTATATTTTTTGTGTAAATGACCTCTTTAAAGTTTTAACTAATTTTATACTGAAAATATATTTTGCTACAAATATGTTCTCTCAGCTTTTCACTTGTCTTTCGATCTTATTTGTGGTTGTTCTTTTAATTTCTCTATTTCTCTAACATTCAAAATCGAAAATGGAGTCAGATGAATTAATCTTTTCCTTCAATGTCTATGCCTAAAAAGATGTTCTGTACCCAACTCATATGCAATAGTAAAAATACTAATAAATATTCTTCATTTTCTCAAGTTTTTTAAAATTATAATTGGACTATTGCCATATGTTAACTACTACTTTCTAATTATGCAAACAATATGCTAGTGCATTTTTATTGTAAAAATTAAACTCCATAGATAAGGTGAATGTCTTTGGACAAAATCAATCCCACTTCTTCCAAGAAGTCATTTATTAAGAGTGATGTATATTTTTCTCAAGCTTCTATTATACACATACACATACACACACAAATTAAGGTTTAGTTTTGTTTTGCTTTTGCATAAATTATACTGTATACATTGTTATGCAATTTTTAATGATACTACATGGTTTGTACATCTTTCATCAGTACATACAGTCCAATCTATTCTTTTTAACTGAATACTGTAGTATTCAGTAATATGGCTGTATCAAAATTTGTTTAACCCCTAACTCACTGGTGAATATTTAGGTTGTTTCTAATTTATCTCTCTCCAAACAATAACACAATAAAAATATGTTTGTCATGTCTCTTTGTACACATATTCAAGTATTTCTCTAAGGTCAATACTAGAAATCAGAATATTTAAATAAAAGTTATGTGCATTTAAATTTTTAGTAGGTACTTTTAAGCTGTCTCCTCTTCTAAGGATTTTGTAGCTTTTTTCTTTACATTAAAAAAACCAATTTGGAATTTATTTGGGGATAAAGAATGAGGAAGGACTGGCCTTTTTTCTTAATATAGACGACTACCCAGTTGTACAAAACCATATGCTGACTAATCCATCTTTTCCCAATGGAGTTGAAATGATGCCTGTATCATATATTACATTCCCATGTATGCCAGGGTTTAGCTTTGGGTTATCTATTTTGTCCTGTTGTCTATTCCTATGTCAGTACCATATATTTTAACTACCTTAGCTCTTTAATACATTTAAATATCTGACAGGGCAAGCCCTCCATCATTACTCTTCTTTCTTATGCTTTCTTGATATTCTGTGTTTTTCTGGGATTACATGTAATTTTTTTTAAGGAGTTAAATGTAGAAAGATTATAATGGAATACCTCTTTCCCTGTTTATATTGTTTATCATCACCTTCCTTTTAGGTAGTCATATATAAAAATGATTCCTTTTAGGTAGTCATATATAAAAATGCACACAGAGAAACTTTATGATTTATGGACTTGAAGCTAAATATCAGTCACAGGAGACTATGACCAAGAGGCGTAAAGAAATGGAAGTGGAGTAATCTTAAGAGAGGGGGGTAACTGCTGTGGGCAATATATCCAAGTAGAAAGAGACCTTAGGAGAAGCTAATTACTAAAGAAATAGCGGGGAAAACTGAGGGGGGGAGGGAAACTATGAAAGCCTAAGTTAGATTGGGAAAATGTTAATGCAGGAATTAAGAGGTTAAACTGAAGACACAAGGAAGAAGAAACAAAAAATAGGGGTGGAGGCTGCTGGAGTGAAAAGTTAGCTATCCAGCCAGCAAGTGCAACAGAAAGACTGCCTCTAAATCTCATCAATGTATTAAACTAAGGTCAACTAATGTATTGAATCCTGAGACTATCCCCTACAGTTTATCTATCTTGCACCCAATCTTTCATCATTGAACTAGAACAATTTTTCTACCCATTTACACACATAGTCTGGGGCTATAGGTGACCTTCCTGTAGGGTGTTTAGCAAGGTTCTGAGAAGGAAGGTAATGGTCTTAATAAAGGTCCTTAAACTGTTAACATCTGCTGTCTTGAGGCCACTTACAGCAAATGTTGTCTATCATGTATAAAGGGGTCAGGAGTGCCACTTAAAGTGGGACATGTGAAGATGGTCAGCCCTCCATACCTGGCTGTCAGCTGTCTTTCCTCATGGGGGTGTGGCTAGAAGGGCTGCTGTGGCAGCCTCTGTTGTAGAAATCTTCCAGAGATGCCCATCTGGGTGCCTGAGGCAGAGTCTCCATGGGTAGAGGCCACAGGATGTCCCCTTGGATATTGCCAGATGCTCCGGTTGCTGGGCATTCAGTCTGGCAGGCAAAGCAGTTACCATGACAACCAACACCCCCGCCCCCACGTCTGCAGGGGTTTTTTTTGTTTGTTTGTTTGTTTTTGTTTTTGTTTTTTTTTTTGCATTTCTCCTTTCCCATTAAGTACCAAGGTATTCCAGGGACAGACAAGCATATCTCTCGGGACAGAATGTACTCTGCTCCAGGAAGAGGGGCAAGTAAGTGGGCAGTGGAGATGTGTACATGTCATGACTGAAGGAGCCTTCATCAGTGTAAATGCCTATGTATCTCCTTTCTGGGTTAAAATGTATGCTTTTGGTTGTATATCAAAGCAACAAATGACAAGATCACTGTTTATCCACACATTTGCTTTCCTGCTCCCCTCCCCTCTCTGCTGCTCCTCCTGTGCTGGGAGAGTCACCCTGGTCCTTTGCCAAGGGAAGTGCTGAGTCATGGCTCCATCTGGGTTTTTGTCTCCTACCCTCCATCTCCATTCTTTCCTTAGTCCACCCCTCACACAGGCTGGGCTTTCTCTAGAATTCTGAGCCCTCTTCACCACTTCTCTCCTCAGCCTGGACTCACTGTCGTGAGGTTCGTTTCTCAGCAGAAAAAGAAGGCACTTGACACTGTTTCTGCACCTTCTCCCTTCTCACCTTGCCTTCTCAGAAGACTGAACCTTTCCCCCATGTGACCACCCCTCCCAGAGAAAACAGGAGTCTGACCAGGTTTGACCCAGGATGCTAATTCTTCCGTGTATTCATGCTGATCCTCCTCCAGTCGCTTACCCCCTAATCGGATTATGGCAGTGTCTCATGCCTCCGGGCATGGCAAGGAAAGTGAGATTTAATTTGACACCACGCACTGAGGTTTTTTTTTCTCATTCTAAGTCTCCAAGTGCCAGACCACAGGTTCCTGGACGGGTGTGTGTATGTGTGTGTGTGCGTGTGTGCAGTAAAGGGAGGATGCTGTTTCTATGGGTTCAGGAGCAGTACAGAGAGCAGAATGTTTGGGAGTCTCGGTAGACTATCGTCTCTCTTTCCCACCCACTTTATACTCTTCTAACGCAGAAGTTCCAACCAAGTAGTCTTGCTAACTAGTTCCAAATAAGGCAGACTAGGATGGTTTCCTCCGCTAGAGTGGGGAGAGTGGAAAGTGGCCCCGCCCGCTTAGTCTGGTTGCTATGGCGACAGCCGCGGGGTGACCCGAGTGCTCCTCCCTCCCTCCTCCCAAACCCGGAGAGATGACGGCACCGCGCTGACTGCGCCAAATTCCAGCCAATGGGCGGCTGCTCCCGCCTTCCCTTCCGCCTGCTCTCCCTTTTCTCCCCCCCGGGAATTCGATTCACAAATCTGGACTGGGGATTTCCGGCTCCAGGCCGGGTGCAAGGGCGCTGGGCCGAGGTCGAGGGAGAGTCGCGTTCTGTCCTCTTAGGAGGGTAAATGGAGGCCGGCATCCTAGGTTATCCTGCCAGACTCCTGCAACTCGCCACCAGAAGAGACCACAACCTACTCCCCAAATTATCCGGAAAATCTAGTTGAAGCTGAGCCTGTAACTCCTCCTGCCCCTACAAGCCCCCACCCTGCCCAAGCGCGCCGGTCAGCACCACGGACAGCGAACCCGGGCCTAGTCTTTTCAGGCCTCGCGGGGTTCTGACTCCAGCTGCTTGATGTCTGGGCGGCTACTAGGGTCAGAGACGCCAGCTCTCTACTGGAGCCAGGCTTCCTCGGGCCAATGAAACTGAATGGGGCGTTTAGCCACGTGGCTAAGAAGGCAATGGAACAGGAATCTCAGGCTAAAGAGCTTACTTCTGTTCTTTCAACCCCAAAGAATGGCTCCTGTCTCCCAGGCTGCCTGTGTCCTACCTAGCCTCCCTGGGGATAAGGGGCCAGGTTTGAATCTTAAGCAGGGATGGACTTCCCAAGGCTGTCCTGGGTGGGCGTGTGACTGAAACGGCCTTGAAACAACCTAGCATGTTGGAAGAAGGGTGTGGAGCTGAGTGTGACAGTTAGGCCCCACCTGAGAGTAGTGAGCACAGACTTAGGCCTGACTGGACTCTAGACAGCATATATAGTGGGGAGAGGTGGAGGAAGAGAAAAGCAGCTATCATAACTAGCTAGTTCTGCTTCAGTGGACTACTTTGTAAAGGGAACCACTTTTGCTGTCCTCATCACGTAATCCCTAAATAGCCTGTGCGTTAATGAAGAGCTAGATGAGACAAGATGGAGGTGGAGTGGGTGAGGGGATTCAGCTTTATCACCAGGCCTCAACCTTTGGCTACTTTACTCTCTGTAAAACGGAAGACAATGCGGGGGGGCGAGGGGACGGAAAGAGTAACAGTTCTCAGGTACCCACCTTCCCCACGAGGCCCGTGGGGGTCCTCCTGCCGTGCCTCTGACAGTTTCACTCCTGCTCCCGCTCCCTCCCTCCTGGGGCCCAAAGAAAGGCCGGCGCAAAACCATCTGCAGGCGCTTCCAGCGCTTTATAGTTCTCTCCGGGACAGACGGACAGACAGACAGTGCAGCCCGCGCCGTCGGCCCGCATCATTGGCACCTTGGACACGGCACCAGGCCCAACCCAGTCCCTGGTACCCTCCCGGGAGGATTCCGGTCCGGCCTCAAATCAGCACCTCAGACAGCTCCCAGCCCAACACCCCTCCCTCCCCCCTCCCTCTGGAAACAACCAAATAAATTAAAAGGTGGGGGGAACAAAAACACCTAAGGATAAGGAAGAGGAGGTGCCCCTCCCCCAGTGTAAGAAGAGTTTCTGTCTCCTCCCATCCTTCCGCTGAGGCGCCGCCGCCGCCGGGGTGGCCTCCTAGGTTGATTTTGCTCCCAAACCTCAGCCTCTTGAAGCCGGCATCTCCCCACCCCCCAACTCCCGGCATGCAACACGTTGGAAAAGGTAGGGAGAGGAGGTGGGGGTGGGGCGAAGGACCATCCAGGTGGTTGTCTGGGCTCCTAGGGCTGCAGTTTCTCGCCGCACCTCAGTCCGTTCAAATCAAGAATTAATAGTCCCTTTGGTCTGGGAAGAGGGATATGAGGGCTCAGTCGGGGGAAGAAATGCAAGCTGACATAGGTGGGGGTGGGGGGGAGGGGGAGCAGACAGGAGGGAAGATGGTGACACATGCCAGAAGGGAGGAAAAAAAGAGAACAAGAAGGGGAGCTGGGGACACAGGTGCAGAAAGAGAAACGGGAGCAATGAGAGATAGTCAGGTGGGGGGTAAGATGGAGACGGAAATACACACCCAAGGTACCGAAAATGGAAAGGCAGAGAGGGAGATGGGAAGGCAGACCGGAGGATGAAGGTAGAGGAAGAAGGCCGGGAAATGGTCAAGACCAAGGGACATGGACTTAGAGACGCACACAGAAAGGAAGGAGGAGACCCAGGTAGAATTGAAGACATGGGGCACAGGCAGACAGAAAGGGTGAGGTTGGGGGTTCCCCTCCCACGCGCATCCCCCACCCTATGCCTAGCATATTCAGAGCCGCGGCCTCTGGCGTCCTGGCCTCCACCTTCCCCTGCGGGACAGGGGCGGCTCCTCCTCCGGCCGCGGCGCGGAGCGGCGATAACAGCGGCGGCGGCTTGATGGTCCCGGGGGCTCCGAGTGCGTGTCAGGGGCTGGGATGGGGGTGGGGGGCGGGCGCGGCCCTGGGAATCCCTTAGCGGTCCAGGTTCATAGTCCAGTGCTTGGCTCCGGTCGCGCAGCTGTCCCTGGCGGCCGAGGAGGAGGAGGGGGCTGCGGGCGCGCCCCCGCTGGGTGGACCCCCGGCGCCGGCGGCGGCCTCGCCCTCGTTCTTGAGGTCTTGAAAGACCTGCGTGAAGAAGTGGGGGTCGGCGTTGAGCCGCAGCATCTGGGGGCTGAGCCGCTGGATGAGGCGCAGGCAGCGTTGCCAGAAGCGCTCCTTGTCGGGCTCCACGAGGAAGGGCTTGAGCGGGTATGAGATCTCGTTGCCCATGTAGGAGTAGGCGAGGTAGAGGCAGGTGAGGAAGGCGGCCTGCAGCTCGGCGGCCGACGCCAGCTCATCCCCGCGCAACGACTCGCGGCACAGCAGGTACACGAACACCAGGTTGGCGGGCGTAATGAAGGCCTGGTCTTGCCAGCCCTGCAGCAGCAGCGAGCGGTCCACTCCGCGGAACCAGCCCACCAGCTCGCCCGGGCTCAGCTCCTTGAGGCGGTAGCAGCGTCGGCACACGAAATCGCCCAGGCAGCGCAGCAGCTCGCCGGTGGACGCCTGCACGATGACCCGCCGCGGCGAGCCGCCAGGCACCGGCGGCGCCGCCTGCGGGGCTGGGGGTGGCGGCGGTGGAGGCTTGCCCCCACCGGAACCCGGCGGCGGGGCGGCCCCGCTGCCCCCCGACGGCGGCTCGCAGGTGGCAGCGGCCGCGGGCACGGTGGGCACCGGCACCGCCAGTGGCTTGGTGGCGCCGCCGCCGTCGGGGGGATCCCGACCCTTGCGGAGAAGGTTCTCGCGGTTGCGTTGCTGGACCAGGGGGTCAGGGCCAGTGGATGCCGGCTTGGGCGTCACCTTCTTGCTGCCTTTCTTCTTCTTGGCAGATGCGGCCACCAGGCGCTTCCAGGTCAGCGCCGAGATGAGCACTGACGGCCGCTTGAGCCGGCTCTCGCCTTTGCCGCCCTTGCCTGCTGGCGGCGCCCCGTAGCCCCCCAGCGCCTCGTCCCCCGCGGGCGGCGCTTTCTTCTTCTCTTCGGGCAGCCCGCCGGGCCTCCGGCCCTTGGCCGAAGAGGCGGGGGATAGAGACAGCACCGTGCCCATCCTGCAGAGCGGGGCCGGCGCCCGGGCCCCGGCGGGAACCGCGGGCGGCGCCGCTGTCGCCGCCGCCGCTACTGCAGCCCCCGGAGACCCGGCGGTTGGGGGCCTAGCCCCGGCCCGGGCGCGGGAATGGGCAGGGGAAGGTGGTTGCTTGGCTGCTCCGCGGCGGTTGCTCGGGGTCTGAGCTGCGCCAGCTGCAGCGTCAGCCCCACCCCTTGGGCCCGGTCTTTAGCAGCGCCGCGCCCCGCCTCACGCAGCCAATCCTCGCCCGAATTGCCCTTGTGACCGGCAGCTCCTCTGACCAATAGAACTCGCATGCCTATCTCAAGTCCCGCCCCACCCCCTACCCTCTGTCTCTGGTCCTTTCCCTTCACCAGAAAGGGGAAAGGAGGAGGAGGTGGCCCTGGTTCCAAGGGCCTCCTCAGGGTCAGAGCTGGGGAGAGGGGACTGGCTGCTCTCCCCCGCCCCAAGTCCTAAGGCCCTGGGTCAGCTTGTTTTAATGCATTGGATCGTGGTAGCAGAGAAGCAGTGGGAAGAGACTCTCCACGCTGTTGATTATGTGTTGGGGGGGCAGGGTGGGCAGTGAGTACCTTCATTAAGGCGCCCGGGCACCTGCTGGGTCGAACTGCTCTGGCTTCCCCAATCTGGCCATGGGTAGATTATCTCTTCGCTGTCCTCCCCTGCCTTTGTCCCATGAAGCCACCACCGGGGAGGTTGTGGAGGAGTGCAGCAGGTGCATTCTTGCTCTGCCTGTGATGGGGTGCTGGCAGGGCCCCGACCTTCCAGCAGGTCACAATCCCCTCCTTGGGGGCCTTTGCTCTGGGGATGGCAAGACCCTCAGATATGTATTCCTGAGTCTGCTGTTTGCTGGCCTGATTGTCTGCAGCTGAGTCTGTGGGGAGAGGCCCTAGGCTTTGGTCCCTGGGTGGCTCCTCTTGTGTTCTTCTCCCTCACCAACACACCCTGATCCCACATTTGGGTGGGTGATGAATGATTGGTTCCTGGGGGAAATGCTAGAAATTGGATGGATTGGTCTCCTCTGGCTCAGACAGCAGACAGCGCCTCCTGTGTAGAGGGAGGCCCAAGCCCAAGAGGTTTGGCCCAACCTTCAGCCCAGCCCTGGGTCCAGGTTGAGATGGGTTTTCATTGTTAGATTCTTCCTGCCATTCATGTCCGAGCTGTCCCCACTCTCAGCTGCAAGATATTAGGCTAGGTCCTGCCCATTGCTCTCTGGGTCTCTCTGTTTCCTCCTCAGCACCCATAAGGCCTTGTCCTCTGGGCCTTACCTGCACATCCAGGCTGGTTCTGGGTCTGTTCTGTCTGCTTTATGGGACAGTGTCCACTCTTCTCCAGGCTTGCTCCCTGTGGCTTCCCAACACAGAAGTCTTCAGTGGGCCTTGGAGGTAGGTATGATGGGGAGAGAAGCCCTTGCTTAGGGATTCAGCAAAATCCTCAGGATTATCCCTGGAATCACCTCCATGTTCTTCATAGACCACCAAAATGACTTCCAGGGACTACCGCTGTCAGGGTTTGCGTGTATGAGTATGTGTGAATGTGGTTTGTTCCGTATAGGCTGTTCCAGAATCGCCTTGGGCTGCAGTTTCTGCCACCAGAGGCACTGGCTTTTCTCTGCTCTCCCACAGCCCCTGCTCACTCACACCTTCCTGGAGGCCTATGGTGTGGCTGTCGTGTTTCCCTATCTCTTTACCACCATATGCACACAGACTTGTACCCCCTTCCTGACTCAGCACCCAGTGAGCACTTTCTCAGCAGAGTCTCTCCTGCTCCCTTACATCTGATCATTATACTTTTGCAGCCCAGATGACCTACCCCACCTCTTCTTCTCCCCCTAGTTGCAAAAAAGTGTTCCCTCTTTTCAGCTCCTATAATTGGTCCCACTTCCTCCTATAAGGGCTTCTGAGTCAGCCTTTATCTGGCGCCCAAGGAACAGTAGGCTCACCAGTAGTTAAGGACAGGTCCCACTGAGACTGAGTTGCCCTAGCAGAAACACGTGGATCTGAACGGCACGTGGATCCTCCCAGTTCTGCTCCCGGGAGTCCCTCATTGACGCAAGGCCTATTACTGGTGTCACGTAGGACAAGATCTTCTATGCAGCACCCACAGATGTTGCCATCATGGTACCTCCACTCCAGGCCCGGTTGTGACTTCCTATTGTCCTCTGGGTCAGAATCAAGAATTTTCTTCCCTGCTTCAGGGTCCCCAAAACAGATGCTTTAAAAGGTCTTACTCCCTTTCTCATTTTTCACCTTGTCCTGCCTCAGACCCTCTCTCTGGCTCACACACTTTCCACCCTCCTCCTTTGGTTATCCCTCTTGAATCTCTGAGCAACTACCTCTGGGCCAGAACCCTCCCTCAAACTACTACCTTGCCTTCTTCTGACAAACTCTTGAAAATCCACCTCTTTCAAGAAGCCTTTTTGGACTGATCGGAAGGGACCTAATGCTCTTCCTGAGGTCGATCTTTCTAAACTCTTTCCCCAACAGCAACTGCTACATAACAACTTGGTTAATTAAAGGCTGAGCTCTGAGTCCTGAATCAAAGATACGCAAAATGAATATGGATGAAAAAGTTTTTAAGTTTATTTATCTTGAGAGAGAGAGAGCAGGGGAGGGGCAGAGAGAGAGGGAGAGAGAGGATCCCAAGCAGGCTCTGGGCTCCCGATGCAGAGCCTGACCGAGAGCTCAATCTCACAACTCAGAGATCAGGACCTGAGCCAAAACCAAGAGTCAGATGCTTAACTAACTGAGCCACCCAGGAGCCCCTATGGATGGAATTTTTAAAGGACAAGGAGACAAAATAATCAAAACAGATCCTAAAACAACAGCATTTCTGTTATTAAAAAAAACAACAACAACATTGGGATGCCTCGGTGGCTCAGTCAGTTAACCGTCTGACTCTTGATTTCAGCTCAGGTCCTGATCTTATGGTCATGAGTTTGAGCCCAGAGTCCAGCTCACTGACAGCTCAGAGCCTGGCTGGGATTCCCTCTCTTGCCCTCTCTCTCTCTGCCCCTCCCCACTCTCTCGCTCTCACTCTATCTCAAACTAAATAAATCAACTTAAAAACAAACATTTACGGAGGAGAGGAGATTATGTCTCTACAGGGTGGAGGCCAAGGGGAATAGGTATAGTGAAAAGAGAAAAACTTCAGGGAGACGATGGGCTTTATAGAAGGGTGGTGACTTTCCCACCGCATCTGCAAGTGTACTTTTCTAGTTGGGTTATGTTTAGGGTCTATATTCTGTGATTGATTCAATTATCTGTATTAGTATCTGTATGTCACATCTCCTCTGTCCATTTCTCATGGATGTGGGTGCTCCTCTGGGACAGTGCTGGCTGTATTAGACTCCCAGAGATGAGAACCCCGCCTCCCCCAGACCAGGCTCCTTGTCTGTCTCCATCACTCTGTAGATTTCCTAGAACAGTGCCCTGTCCAGATAAATGGTTATTCCTGCAGCCTCTTTAAGGCAAGAACTGCAGACCTCAAAACAAGAATTGGAGGGCTTAGACCAGGGTATTAGCCTGTGTAGGAACACAGCCTTGTTGATGAGGATTACCACCAATTTCACCTGAGAGATGAGCCCTTCACTGACCCCCACCCCCGGGAAGATGAGCCCCATCTTTAAGGCAACATTTCCAGGCAATGCTGCTCAGACTCTTCTACCCTTTTATCTCCTTTTCTGAGAGGCCATAGTCCAGGAGGCAGGAGGTAGTTCTGGTCATTCAGCTCTCTGGACCTCCTTTCCTTCATATTAAAATGCAGGGATTCTATATATCTTACTTTTATTATTGGACAAAAAAATGAATATTAATGAAAGGAGATAACATCTTGGGGATTGGACTTAAGAATGATTCCTAAATCCTCTTCCAATTCTACAATTCTGACTCTAAATAAAACTCATCCTCTGAATCTGTTTCATTTTCTAGCTCCAGCACTGTCTGGTTCTCCCTAGTCTGTTTCTGCCTGACGGGCTCAGTCTTTGTGTGCACAGCATCCATGTGAGGCCTGCTTTTCTGCAGTTCAGCCCAGGAGATGAAGGGGAGGTGCTCAGGCTCACAGGTCTCCCTCCCCAGATCCCTCCAAACTTTAGTGGGGCCCCTGAAAGGTTCTGAGACAAAGGGCAGGATGCCAAGGTAGTCCAGGGTCTCCCCAGTGAACATTAAGGCTGGAGGCCCCAGGACCTAAGGTCATTGCAACCTATGTCTCCAGGGGGCTCCTACAGAGAGGCTGATGGCAATAAAGTTCCTTAAAACAGCCAGGGTGGAGACTCAGCCTGGGCATCTGAATGCCTGGATCCTGCTGCCTCTGACTCCTTCACCGATCCAGTGTCCCCACCAGGGTCTCACCTCCTGAGGTGTGCAAAGGGGAAGGACATGCACCCTCCCAGCCCTCCTTCCCTCTCCTGAAGCTCTTAGTCCAGGAGAGCTCGTGTGGGGAGGAGTAAGGTCCGGGGAGGCAGCCAAGGGAAAAGACTTCCCCGGGCAACAGTGGGGAGTGGGAAAGGGGATGAGCAGAGAGGAAAGATGAACCTGACAAAGGAGGTGCTGCCAGCTGTCAGGAGGAAGACCCCACCTTCTCACCTCCTTCCCATTCCAGCAGGCCCCTTGTTAGGATCTAACTGAGGAGGCCCAAAACAGGTGTTTTAGAACAGAGAATAGGGTTGGAAAGCACAGCTGAGGAAGAAGTGCCCTGAGGCAGGGAGAGAAGGGACTGATGTCTAGATACTGGAGGCCCAAGATTGGGGTCAGGGGAGGATGTGGGTGAGCTGGGAGCTCCTTTTCCTTGCCATAAGCTCTGCTTCCTTCTTTCATAAAAGAAGGTCTCCCTTCCAGGTTACTGATGCCAGCCCTCCTCATCCTCTCACCCTCACCCCTCAATCTTCTCTCCCTAGCTCCCTGGCCCCTGCCTTCACCTCCTTTGTTGCCCCCTGAGCACAGCTCTCTGGGCCCAATCCTCCCAGCTCCCTCCAGCTTTATTTGTCAGCTCACCTTGTCTTGCCTCTACCAAGCCCTTTTCCCCCTCCTCCCTTTCATACCCACCCCAAGCATCACCCCCCACTCTATCTCCTCCCTGCCCCTGCTGGCACCCAGCATAGCACTCCAGATGTAGGAGCAGATCAAGAAGGGCGGGGGTGGTGGCTGTTGCTTTTCTGGGATATTCTTAGCCTGTCTGGGGGCTGGAGCTGGAATCAGTGTTTCCATCTCAACCAGGCAGGTGGCTGCAGGGAAGCTGCTGCTGTGGCTGGGTCTTCATCTAGTTCCATGTCCCTTTCCCTGTCCTTCTATGTCTCAAGTCCACTCTGCGAGCACAAGACCTCTGTGCCCTGGGGTAGGTGCTTCTGTCTGCCCTGGCCTAGCCCCAGTGAGGTCTGAAAACTCTGCTCTTGGAGACTCTTGGGGGAAAAGAGGGCCTTTGGGAACTCCAGATCAGATGTTCCCTTCATCTCTCTGCCCCAAGGTGTGCTTTCTTCTGCCCCAACAACCCCTGCTTGGTACTTGGTCCCTAGACTCTAGTCATGACCATGAAAGCCTTTGTTATCTCAAAACACAGGAAGCATCCAGGGGCCCTGAAGTTCTAGGAGCTGTCTCTTGAGTGAGTCAGAGCCTGGGGTCCAGGTCTCCTTTGGGATTGAATAAGGGGCTCACTGGCCAGATTCCTTTGTTAACAGACAGAGGGACCAGGGAGAGATCTGACTTGTTCATAAATAGCACAGAATATATTTGTCACCTTAAAAGAGACAGTGTAGGGATTCCTATGTGGGTTCTAGAGTCATAAAGGTCTGGATTCAAATACAGCTTCTCCACTTATGAGCTGGGAGACTTAGGACAATTTCTTAATTCTTTTGAGGTCTATAAAAGTAGACCATCACAGGGTTGTTGTAAGATTTTATTGAATCTCACAATGCTTGTATACTACACGGCCATGGTGGTTGGTGTTCATAAAATGTGAATTATTACAAATTACATTGCCACCATTATTTTTACAGAGCAGGAGAGGTTTACTTGAGTGTACCATGACCACGTTTTGTTTTGTTTTTTCCTCATTAGAACATTCTTCATTGAGGCCAAGGCAGTATCATCATTTCTTTGGTTTGGTTTTTGACATCCAAGTTTACAGCTGTCCTTTCTTTTTGGCTATTGTGCTGGCAGCTACTGCGACTCAGACTGTCCCTGGGGGCTTGTTTGATTTGATTCCTGAGGTAATGAAGACCTGACAGCATATCAGTTCCCCTTCTCTGGTCCAATGCAGGCCTTGCTAATTTTGTGAACCTCTATATACCTGCTATGTTCCAGGCACCATACTGACCCCATAGTTTGACTATGGCTTTGAGAAAATGTCCTGAAAAATTATAAAATCCAGGGGCGTCTGGGTGGTTCAGTCAGTCGAGCATTGGTCTTTGGCTCAGGTCATGATCTTATGGTTTGTGACTTGGAGCCCCGCTTCGGGCTTGCTGCTGTCAGCATGGAGCCCATTTTGGATCGATCCCCTGTCCCCCTCTTTCTGCCCCTCCCCCACTCATGCTCTTTGTCTTTATCAAAAATAAATAAATATTAAAAAATATAAAATCCATATTAGCAAATACTACTTGAGAAACTATAACCTACGAGGTTATAGTATAACCAACTGGGCTGGGTGCTGGGAACAGGAAAAAGTGTGAGTTTGGGTTTCAGCCTTCAAAGAACATACAACAGAGATGATAGAGACGTGAGCAATAATAACAGTGGTAATTGATCAGTGTCCTATGATCAGTTACAGAGGATGGAATTGGATGATTTGGCTAATCCCGCCCATCCCCCTCCACCTTCCACCGTTGCAGCTAATCCAGCTTGTCCTGAATCCTCAAGGTTAAGCAACTACTGGCAGGGAGTTAAAATCAATTTTTAAGTAAGGTCCAGCTCCTCTGCCTTGTCTTGGGTCTCTCCAATCCATGGCCTTCCCTGTCTGACTCTAAGCTGTGATGATGGTATACACCTTTTCCAAGGCAGAGCCAGGCCTCAGCAACTCCCTGGTCGCAGTGACAGATTATTGCCCTCAGAGCAGGAGAGTTAATGAGTTACTGTGTGTGTGAAGAGCTCCTATGGGCCTGCTACCTGGTCCAGCATCTTAGGAGCCACTTCTATTTATCTCCTCTTTGTCCAGCATTAGGGGCAGGTGGGGGATGGGCTTTGGAATAGGTTCATTAATTTATACTTTCATCTCCTTGATCTCAAAATATAAAGACAATCCTTTATTTTCACCTCCTCTGAGTAAAAAGGCAATTCTAATGTTATAAGCTTGAGCCCCATATATACTTACTTGTGATTTTTAGTGGGGAGCAGAGTAAGAAGGTTGTCCACTAGATTAATTAGTAGTTCCTAAACTACTCTACTCAGCAGAACCACCTCGGGGAACTTTGTGAAAATACTATTTCTGGGCTCTGCTTCAGATCTGTGGAATCATAATTTCTTCAGGTGGGCTTAAGGTGGCATCACTGTCAGAAATTATTATGAGGGAAAAGAAAATGCCGGGAAACGACTAGATCCCACCTGTTCTTTCTGTTTTGCTCCCTATAGTTGCTGCTGGCCAAGCATCCTCTGATAAAAAACAGAAACAACAACAACAAAAGACCTTATTTGCCTTTGGGAAACCTGCTTCTTCCACACTCCTAATCCATGTGGTTTGCCTGCCTAGATCCAAGATAGACTCAAGCAGTTGCTGTCCTGGTCACAATGGATCAGGCATGGGCTGGGGACTAAAACTAGTCCAATGAGACTCAATTCTTGGAGCTTTTCTAGAACTACTGGGAATGAGGTGCTTTTATCCCCCTAAGCTGGTGGGAGGAAAGCCTTGAGGAGCCGGTGACTCTCTGGCCCCCATATGGAGAGAGGTCATCTGAACTAATACACAGGAAAATAGAGTCAACAGATGGAGGGAGACATTCCTGATGTAATTTTAGCTGCTGTATCCAGCTGGGCTTGATGCAGGTCTATGACCCATAAATGCCCCTCCTCCCCACTTTTTTCCTAATCTTAAGGTAATTTGAGTTGCAAATCTAATATCTGCCAGCTAAAAAAAAATCCTGCCTAACAAGCTTCCTTCTGGAAATGCGTTGGTAACATCAGAGAAATACATGTTTAGTCTTAATGGCTGAGGAGGGTAGTCTCTCACATCCAGCTGCCAGTGAAAGGCTGAATCTGGAAGAGGTACTGTTGACCCAACGTGGATTCTGACCCCAATGCCTATTTCCTGCTACAGTCCTCGGACCTCCCTGTCCAAAGCAGAGCTGGTGATTGGAGTTCTTCATCATGGCCCTTCCTCAAAGTAAAAGCCCTGGGACAGGAAAGCCCTTTCCCTACAGCCCACACGACTGTCAAATCTTCTTTCTGGACAGCTGCCAGGTTGCATTCCTTAGGTATCAATTTTCTGCTGAAATAAGAAATTTGATGCTTCACCCTCCATCGTGGTTCTGAATCAAGTTTGCCTCCAACCAGTGTAAGAGGCAGCTGTGGTCACATAGAACCATTTGTTATCATCAGGGCCATTAGCACAGTGTCTCTGGAGGGCCAGGGAAGGGGTGGGCTTGAGCTTTAAGCTGCCCCAGGATTCTTGGCCAGAACTCCAGAACTTTGTCTGTCCTGCCTCTGGGGAGCTCTCTCAGGGGAGGGGCTGGGGCTCCAGTCAAACCAAAATTTTCAGTTACTGTATGATTCATGTCTGTCTTTTTAAAATTTATTTATTTATTTATTTATTTATTTATTTATTTATTTCCAGAGAGAGAGAGCGCATGCTAGAGAAAGGGGCAGAGAAAGAGGAAGAGAATCCCAAGCAGGCTCAGTGCAGAGCCCGACTCGAGACTTGAACTCATGAACCATGACATAGATCATCACCTGAGCCCAAGTCAAAAGTCACCTGCTTAACTGACTGAGCCACCCAGGCATCCCTGTCTTTTTTTTTTTTTTTTTTTAACTCCAAGGTTTTTTACTTTCAAATTGTGGATTATTCTTTAATGGGACAATATTTTCCTATCCCACTCTGGTCCAAAAGCACAATCTTGATGGTGATTCTATGAGACTTGGGCATTCATTCATAATTCATCTCTCCATTCATTCATTTATTCGTTCGCGCAACACAAATCTGAGTACGCAAAATTTTTCTTCGTCGTCGTCTTCTTCTTCTTCTTCTTTTTGTTAAATTAAATCCAACTTGTAGCATAATCCTATTGGGTGGAATGAAATTCAGTCTTAGTTGTCATGGGGACTCCATCCTACTCCCAAAGTTTATAAACCTTTCCAGAAAACAAAAGGTGTCTAGCATAGTCCTTTGGGGGAACACATTGTCCAAGCCCAAAGAGCATCTCAAAGTCTGTCATTTGTACCATTTCTAGGCTATGACTGAGGGTCAGAAATCTTTAAAATTGTTATGTGATAAGTGACACACAAAAAGTATAAAAAATAGGGGGGCCTGGGTGGCTCTGTCAGTTAAGCGCTGGGCTCCCGTCATGATCTCACGGTTCATGAATTCAAGCCCCATGTGGGGCTCTGTGCTGACAGCATGGAGCCTGCTTTGGATTCTCCATCTCCCTCTCTCTCTGCCCCTCCCCCACTCACACACACACACACACACACACTCTCTCTCTCTCTCTCTCTCTCTCTCTCAAAAATAAACATTTAAGGGGCGCCTAGGTGGCACAGTCGGTTAAGCCTCCGACTTCAGCCAGGTCACGATCTCGCGGTCCGTGAGTTCGAGCCCCGCGTCGGGCTCTGGGCTGATGGCTCGGAGCCTGGAGCCTGTTTCCGATTCTGTGTCTCCCTCTCTCTCTGCCCTTCCCCTGTTCATGCTCTGTCTCTCTCTGTCCCAAAAATAAATAAACGTTGAAAAAAAATTAAAAAAAAATATTTAAAAGAAATTGTAAGCAAAAAAAAAAAAATTCAGGTATAAAAGATAAAATAACATATCTACCCCCTAGTTCAAATAAAGTATTGCCTACACAGTTTAATCCCCTTATCTTCTCCTTCCCAATAGCCTCTTCCCTATCACCAACCACTCAAGAGAATAAACAACATTCTAAATTTGGTGTTTACCCTTTCCATATATTTTATTCTCTTACTACATGTGCAGGTCCTTGATTAAGCAAATGTGTGTGTGTTATTACTACATAACATTTACCACAAACTTACACATTTAGAGGCTTAAAACAACATCTATTTATTAGCTTACTTCTGTAGGATAGAAGTCCAGGCGGGCTTGGCTTGGTTTTCTACATACAATTTTATAAGGACTGAAATCAAGGGCGGTTTTCTTATCTGGAGTCTCTGGGCAAGAGCCCGCTTCGAGGCTGATTTAGGTTGTCAGCGGTACTTAGTAGTTACAGGACTGAAGTCCTCATTTCTCTGTGGGCTGTTAGCCCGAGGCTGTTCTGAGCTCCTGGAGGCTGCCCACAATCGTGCATCGAATCCTTATCACACCTGGAATGTCTCTTATTTCCACTTCCTTGACCAGCTGGAGAAAACTTCCTGCTTCTGAAGGGTTCGTATGATTAGGTTAGTTCACCCAGATAATCCCCCTATTTTAAAGTCAACTGATTAGTAACTTCAGTTGCATCTGCAAAAAATCCCCTGTGCCATATAACATAGTGTATAATGTACTTACTCACGGGAGTAATGTGGAGAAGGAGGAACATGGAGGCATCTTCGAATCCTATATATCTATGTATCTATGTATTTTTCTATCTCTTGAAGGTCAGTTGTCGATATTTTAACACTATGTAAGTGAAACCATACTATATTAATCTGAAACTTGCTTTTTTTTTTTTTTGCTTTATGTTAAGTTTGTAAGATTTATCCTTGTTGATGTTGGCCTTTGCCACTGCATAACATTTCACTGCATGAGTAAATTTTATTTATTCTCCTCGTGACTGCTTTTTAGGTTGTTTTCAATTGTTTATGATTACAAACAATGTTGTTATATTTTACATGTCTCTGGTGTACATGTGCAGTCATTTCTCTAGGAATATACCCAGTAGTGAAATTGCTGGGGTATTGAGCATGCACATTTTCAACTTTGCTAGACATTATTAAATTGTTCTTTTAAGTAGTTATAATTACTCACACCACCCCTCACCAGCAATGTATGCAAGTTCCTGTAGCTCCACATTCTCATCAACTTGTGATATTGGCAGATTATGTGAAATAATTCATTGTGGTAATATATGAACTTTAGATACTCAACAAATAAATATTTATGAAGTGGCACTACCTGCCAGGCAGTGAACAAATTAGACAAGATCTTTATCCCATAGAATTGCATCCCATGGAAAAGGCAAACACACACACACACACACACACACACACACACACACACACAGCTCACTTGAGATCTCCACTTGGATGTATAGCATCTTGATGCGTCAAAAACCAGCTCCTGATACCCTCTCCCAAGCTACTCCTGCTGTCACCTGTATCTCTGTTAACAGCCTTTCTAGTCTACTAATTGCTTAGGGCAAAAGTTTTGGGATTATCCTTGATTCCTCTTTTTATTTCATGCCCATATGTAATCCCCTAGCAAATCTTAATAGTTCCGTCTTCAAAATATCCAGAATTCCACTTCTCACAATCCCTCTGTCTCCACTTTGGCCCAAGCCACCATCATCTCTTATTTGGTTTATCGCAACAGACTCCTAACTGGTCTTCCTACTTCTTCCTTCCCTACAGTTTGTTCTCAAAATGACAGCTACGGTGGTCCTGTTAAATGGAGGCCAGATCATGTTACTCCTCTGCTTAAAACCCTCTAATAATGGCTCCCTGCTTGTTCAGAGTAAAAGCCAAAGTCCTTGCTATGACCTACAAGGGCCTATGTTAAAGATGGCCACAAATTCCTTGCCACTCCTCTCATCGAGAGGTGTATTGGTGCCCACCACCACCCCTTGAATCTAGGTGGGCTCCATTACTACTCTATTAGAATATGGCAGAAAGTGCCACTATACCCATTTCGGGGGCCAGGCCTTAAAAGACTGGCAACTTCTATTTCCTGTTTCTCAAAACATTTGCTCTTGGCACTTTGAGCCACTATGCAGGAAATCCAACTACTCTGCTGGAGACACCACATGGAAAAACCCTGCGACTACAGAGAGAGGAAAAGGGGTCCAGCTTCCAGTCATCCCCACCAAGGCACCAGACATGACAGTGGAAACATTTGGGGACCCTATGGACTGACGCATTTGCTAACTGAACACTGCTGAGTGACCTCAGTTGATGCCACATGGAACAGAAAAATCACCCAAATGAGTCTTGTCCAAATTCCTGACCTATAAGTTGTGAGATGTTTAAAAAATGGTTGCTGTTTTAAGCAAATTATTTGAGATAATTTCTTATGCAGAAACAGATAACCAAAAGAGCCTAACCAACCTTGCCCCTACCCATGATCTCTATGACCTCATCTGCTACCTTTCACCTCCTTTACTCCTGTCTAGTTCTAGCTGCCTCCTTGCAGTTCTTCAAATCTTCCAGAAAAAGCCTCTGCCCAGGACGTTTGCATGTGCTGTTCCCAATGTTAATTCTTCCGTATACACTTAAATAAAGCTGGATCAAACTGTAACTACTATTTTGTATGTTTTGTTTGTAATAGATAATACTCACCTTCTTATTAGAGCAAATATCTCACCAAAACACTTTTAATGGATGCACAGTGTTTGATTATGCAGGTATTTGTTTTACCAATGTTTTTTATTAAAATTTTCTAATACAGAAAAAATGAAAGAATGCTACAGTGAAAATCCACATATTTGCCATCTACTGTCTATAATTAACCTTTTACTATATTTGCTTTATCACATATTAATCCTCTATCCAACTTATTTTGTTAAATACACTTCAAAATAAGTAAGGCCAAGGCTTTTTGCTAGCTTTGTTCATTACAGTATTCCCAGCACCTAGAACAGTGCGTGGCAAACAGTAGGCATTCTATAGATATTTGGATCAATAAACTCAGGAAAAGTACAAGAATTAACATACCTCAGCAAACCATCCAGTTATACAGACATAATGAGAGTCTCCAGTTAGATGTCACCCTCTCCAGGAAACCTTCCTTGAATGAGCCCTATCTCCTGTCAAGCTAGGCTGAGGATCCTTCCCTGTGCTCCTATAACATCTGGGACACAGAGTGCCCACCTTGTTGCGTTTAAAGTATTGTATTATAATCATTTTGTACATCTATTTCCTCTATAGATGGTGAGCTTCTTGAAGGCAAGAACCATTTCTCATTTGCCTTTGTGCCCCAATGCCTAGTACAGTGCCTTGCCTAGGAAATCATAAAATGGCCAGTACATACTGAATACTTACATTGGGGCATCTACTATTACATGTGTTACATGTATCATGCACTTTATATGTATCATGTTACTTAACTGGGTCAATAACCCTATGAGGGAGATAATGCTTTCATCATTCACATTTTACAGAGAGAGAAATTGGGGAACAGAAAGTTTATTTGTCTGAAGTCAACAGCTAGTCATAAAGTCGGGATTTGAACCCAGGCCATCTGGTTCTGGTGCTTGTCTTTATAGCATTATGCTGCCTCCTACACAGAGGTAGCTCCCCTGTAAAACTTATTAAATGTAAGCCACAGGGGTTCTCACTTGGCCAGACCCTTCCAAAGTCCTGGGAGAGGCCCAATCATGTAGTCAGAGTTATATACCTTTTCTGACCCAAATTGGTTAAGACTGCTGTCTTGTGGCGCCTGGGTGGCTCAGTTGGTTAATCGTCCAACTTCAGCTCAAGTTATGATCTAGCGGTTTGTGGGTTCGAGCCCCGCATGGGGCTCTGTGCTGACAGTTTGGAGCCTGGAGCCTGCTTCAGATTCTGTGTCTCCCCATCTCTCTACCCCTCCCCCGCTCCTTCTCTGTCTCTCTCTCAAAAATAAACATTAAAAATTAAAAAAGACTACTGTTTCTTTCCACTCCAACTTCGCTTCTATGTTCCCTTATGCAGAAGATATTGAAACTCTATGGTGGTTTGTGGGATCAAGCTAAATTTGGGACTCAGTGGCTCTGTTAGTTTCTTAGAACTGCTTTAAGAAATTACCACAAACTTGCTGGCTTAAAACAACAGATATTTCTCTTTTAGAGTTCAGAGTCCAGGTGTTGGCAGGTTTGATTCCTTCTGCAGACTCAGAGGGAGCATCCATTCCATGCCTCTTTCCTAGCTTCCAGTAGTTGCTGGCAATACTTGGCACTCCTTGGTTTGTAGACACTTCACTTTAATCTCTGCCTCTGTCTTCACATCAACTTCTCCTCTGGCTCTGAAGTCTCCCTCTACCATTCTCTTGTAAGGACACCTGTTACTGGATTAGGGGCCCATTCAAAATCCAGGATGATCTCATCTCCAGACCCTTAACTTAATTACAACCACAAAGACCCTTTTACTAAGTAAGGTCACATTTACAGGTCTTGGAGGTTTGGATATGGACAAATCGTTTGGTGGGGGAGTACTGTTCAACCTATGCTGAACTATAGTTGTGTAATCTAAAGGCATCTCTCTGTATAGTTCATTATTAATTCATTCTGGTGTGAGACTGTCTTCCAGAATGATGACCAGTGCCCATTCACTATGCCAACAAATGCATATGTCAGATCAGAGCTTATGTTGCAAAAAGGGCATGTCCTATAGTACCTAGCACCAGAAGTGTGTAAGGAAGACAAACAAGGTTTGAAATGTGGGGACCCAGAAGTTTGCCTGTGGAAGATTCTTCCAATCAGGTGTGTAAAACTATAAATGGAGAATTCAGTTCTCAGACACCAAAATGGAACTTCCCTCTTGTCAGGAATGTATTTGACTATGTCCTGAAATCATATGGCTCATATATGAAAGAAACGTGGTAGCAGTTTTTCCAAATCAGACAACAATCTTAAAAACTGACATGACAGTATCAGTTTTGAAGCCAGAGCCAATTCTTTAAAGCTATGAATAATAAAAAAAAATTATTTTAATCACCCATTCTAGAGGAAAGACTACATTCTTTCCAGTCTTTCTTAGACACTGATACTATAAAATTGTTGTCATGTAAACATGGGATCACAGAGTATCCAATCAAGAAATGTAGAACAAAAATATTTTAGGATATTAAAATATTGTTAATTTTTCTAGATTTTGTGATATTTGTGTCAGCTTTTTAGAATTCATAATTTATTTTATTATAAATATTCACTTTCCTGCCTAATATTATATTCATAATTTTATAATCTTTTTCTTAAGAAGGACTCCAAGGTTATATAACCTTTAGGCCCCACCAAAATCTATCCTTGCCCCTTTAAATAAGATAATGGCATTTTCACTCCTAGGTTTATACCCAAGAAATGCACATATGTTCATGATAAGACATATATTAAGCTTAGCAGGGATACTGAAATGGCCTTATACTGGAAACTACCCTAATGCCCATTATATTAGTTATCTCTTGCTGCATTAAAAAAAATCACTCTAAAACTTAGTGGCTTAAAATGATAAACATTTATTATCTCCCAGCCTCTTAGATCAGGAATTTGGGAGTGGCTTAGCTGGATGGTCCTGATTAAGGAAGGGTCTCTTCTGAGGTTACAATGAAGGTTGCAAAGAGGGAAATGCAGTCATTTGGAGACTTGAATAGGGCTGGAAGACCCACAGCCAAGCTCATTTAATGTGGCTGTTGGCAGGAGGTCTCAGTTCTTTGGGGGGTTGGTCTGAGCCCTCACTGTAGGGGTGGGTGGGGAAAGGGGACACACCCATCTATCTGTTCTGGCCCTTACCTTGATTTTGCTCCTCAGCGATTTCTATTTACTGTGCATTGAGCCTTACTTGCTTATCTTCAATATTTGTAATTTTCCTTCTTTGAATCCTTTTTCTCTTTAAATTTCATTTCAATATTTGATGTTTTCTTCCTTTTCACCCTTCGACTTCTCTTAAGGTATTATCTGCTTTGTTAATTCACTCAAGCATTTTTCCAATGCAGCCTTTCCTTCTGAAATTACTTTTTTCTTTCATTTCTAATTCTTTTCTGAGTCCTGTCACCTCATTTTAGAGTGTCTCTAACTTTGATTTAGGTTGCCCTTTTATGTCTTGTATTATTTTTAACGTCTTTTATCTCCTTTCTAAATAGCTATGGTTACAGTTTTTATCTGCTCTGTGGGCATGTCTTCCTGGCATGCTTTCTTTGCCTGTAGGTAGTATTGTGGTTCTGCTTCTTATTTTCTTATAACTGTAATTGATTTGGGCCCAATAGTTTTGTAGCTTATTTCTATGTGAAATTAATTTTCCTGAGCTTTTAGGGAAGTGGGGGTCAGAACAGCTCTTCTAACTTCACAGAGTTCCCCTTTCTGTTATTTTCATGTAGTAATAAAGAATATGGGGAATGCCCAGATGGCTTGGATGCCTTGGCGGCTCAGTCGGTTAAACGTCCCAACTTGTGATTTCAGCTCAGATCATGATCTTATGGTTCATGGGTTCAAGTCCTGCATTGGGCTCTGTGCTGACAGCTCAGAACCTGGAGACTGCTTCCGATTCTGTGTCTCCCTCTCTCTCTGTCCCTCCCCCATTCACGCTCTGTCTCTCAAAAATGAATGTTTAAAAAAAATTTTTTTTAAATAAAGCATAGGAAGCATACTAAGATTTCTTGGCTCTCCTACCCTCCACATTTTTGTCTGATCCTTATCTTTTTATTTTATTTTAAGGGAAAAAAGAGAGTGCACAAGCTGGGAGGGGCAGAGAGAATCCCAAGCAGGCTCCACACTGTGAGTGCAGAGACCAACACGGGACTCAATCCCATGAGATTCCATGACTGTGACATCATGATCTTAACTAAAATCAAGAGTTGGACGTTTAACTGACTGAGCCACCTAGGCGCCCCTTTATTTTTATTATATCTATCCTGCTCAATGTTGATTCTTCCCCCAGCAGTTTCTTCTTAATGTGGGATCTTATCCTGGCAGAGAGCCCTGATGACCAGTCTTGAGAGTTCACAAGGGCTAGAGTGCCCCAATTATTTCAGAGCTTGGCTCAAGCTGCTTGTACTCACCAACTAATAGTTAGGCAAAAACCCTCCCAATTTCTGCTGCTTTCTTAATTTGACCCATGAACACCTAGTGCTTATTTTGGTGTCCTCCTCAGTTCCATCAGAAGCCCACGACTTTCCTCTGCTTTCTTTTGCATATATGCCAATTCCATGAAGGTCTTATTGCCTTGTCTACACCCACTTGTATTTTGGGCTTCATGAGGATATCTTGCTACCTAATTTTGTTGTATATCTATCGTTGTGTTTTTAGTTTTACTATCTAATTGTTCTGTTTGGGCTTTTGTTGTTGTTTTGTTTCTTTTTGTTTTGATGGGTTTTTTGGTAGAGATTTAGAGTAAAACACTATGCCTCTGCTACAGCTATCTTCACAGAATTTCAGTTGTCAATATCTTCTTGTGAATGGTGGTTGAGCATATTATTCACTTTGTACAAATTTATTGAACTGTACCCTTCATATTTGTGTACTTACCTGTACATGTATTATATATCCATAGAAAGTCTACCCCTGTACTAGGGTTCTCCAGAGAAACAAATCTAATAGGATATGTGTGTATGCATATATACATAGTATGTGTATATAAATATGTATATATACATATGATATACATACACGTACATAGAAACAGAGGGAGAGGGGAGAGATTTATCTTAAGGAACTGCTCATTTATCTTAAAGAAGAGTGATTATGAAGGCTGGCAAGTCCAAAGTCTCCAGGGTAGACCAGCAGGCTGGAGACCTAGAGAAGAGCTGATATTACAGTTGCAGTCTGAAGGCTACCTTAAAATTAACCATACACCCCTTAAAAAGAATCTCAATATGAATTTATAGATGAGACTAAGAGAAGCTAAGTAACTTGCCCAAGATTGCAGCTACAGAAGAGTGGATTCAGAACTTAGCTCTCCCTGAGGCCAGAGTCCATGGTACTTTCCACTATACCAGGAAAAAGGTATTCCAATGGGGTCTAGTCCCATCTTCACTAATACTTTGCAAATCCAAGATACTATCCTCCTCCATCAGGAGCTGCAATGGCTTCTGAATGTTCTGTTTTTGCTTTCCACACAGCAGAGTGATTATTTCAAGATGGAAATCTGATTCCATTACCTAGAACACTTCAATGGTGTGTTACTGTCTTAGTCCATTTGGGTTGCTGTAACAAAAATACTATTGACTAGTGGCTTAAACAACAAACATGTCATTTCTCACAGTTCTGGAGGGTGAAAGTCCAAGATCAAGGTGCTGACAGAGTCAGTGTCTGGTGAGAGCCCATTTCCTTATTCATAGAGGACCAAGTCTTCTCACTGTGTCTTCACATCACCGAAAGGGTGAGAGCTCACTAGAGTCTCTTTTGTAAGGGCACCAATCCTATTCCTGAGGGCTCTACCCATATGACCTAATCACTTCCCAGAGGCCCTACCTCCTGACACCATTAGGAGTTAGGATTTCAACATATGAATTTTGGGGAAACAAAAAAATTCCAACCATAACAGTCTAAGAATATAGGTAAAACTTCTATATAAAGACCAAAAAGCTGTAGTTTAAACAAGTTAGAAGTTTATCAGTTTGTCAGATATACTCTAACAGTCCAGGGCCAGTATGGCTACACCATGGTGATGGGGATAGTTTTCCTCTATCTTGTTGCTTTGCTGTCCTCAGCATATGGTTTCCAACTCATGGTCTAGGATAGCTCCCCCAGTCCTGACCATCATGTCCATAGAGAAGAAAATAGGAGGAAATGGAGGCCTGCCCTTCTGCTCACAACCCATTGGTTAGATGTGGTCACATGGGCAAACCTATATGCAAAGAAATCTGGGAGATGATCTTCAACTGGATAGGCATGTACCAAGCCAAAATTCTGGAGTTCAAATATTAAAGAAATAGAGGGAAAATGGACATTGGGGGACAACTAGGACTTTATGTCATGTATGGTTTTCCATCAATCTTATAATTACATGTTTCTTGGCTTTGCCTTGCCAGGCTATAGTCTCGCCTCCCAGCACACCCCTGTCATTCTCCCTCCAACCACAATGACCTTCTAGTTTTTGAGTGTTCTGCCCACCCCCCCCACACCCCCCCCCACACCATCACCACCCTGGGCCTTTGCAGGAACTGCTCCTTCTGCCTGGACTGCCCTTCTCCCACATTGCCTAGTTAACCCCCACCCATTCTTCAGATGTTAGCTCAAATGTCACTTCCTCAGGCAGGCCTTCCCTGATCTCACTCTAACATAGGTACCCACTCTTACCTACCATGAACCCTTCCTCTATACTACTCAGCTGAGTTGTAATTGTGCACCTATTTGATAATAAGTAGTATTCAACTAACTGCCACCCCGTCCTCTAGACTATAAATCAGTGAAGGCAAGGCCATTTCAATTTTACTCACTATTGTATCCTCAGCATCTGGCAGAGTGCAGGGGAAAAAATATTTTTCTTGGGAAAAAAAAAAAAAAAGGACAAGTAAGTTACTGTGAGTCCTTAAAATTGTCTGAATGATACTGGCAGGACAATTTCAGTGGTCAGACCACATGGCTTGATCTAGAGACTTATCACCTCTTCAGTCACAACAGCAAGTCTGGATTATCTGGATCCTCCTGTGGGTAGAGAATGGGTTGTTCGAATTCCAGGTCATAGGTTTGATTCTAGCATCCCATGCGTTGCCATCTTGCCCCTCTGACTGCAAATAGATTCTACTAGGCTTTTAACTGTTTTGCTTTGATCAGGTTATATTTAAAAAGTAACCGGGGCGCCTGGGTGGCTCAGTCGGTTAAGCGTCTGACTTCGGCTCAGGTCATGATCTCACGACTCGTGAGTTCGAGCCCCGTGTCGGGCTCTGTGCTGACAGCTCAGAGCCTGGAGCCTGTTTCAGATTCTGTGTCTCCCTCTCTCTGACCTTCCCCCGTTCATCCTCTGTCTCTCTCTGTCTCAAAAGTAAATAAACATTAAAAAAATTAAAAAAAAAAAAAAGTAACCAGACAGGTTGAATCCTGCCAGATTGCATCCCTGTGCAGAAACCCCCACAGTTTTATCATGGGAATGACTGCCTGCTCTGAGGTCCAGAGTTCAGAATACCCAGAGGAAAGAAGCGCCTGGGAGTTCCCACTGAAGTTAAAGTGAAGTAAACTGGAGAATTTCTGCGTATCACAGATTTAACTCCCTCTTCCACATTATTCCAGGTCTAAACACAAAGACCTCTGCAGACCTCAGAATTATGTGTCTGAATACTTTTGGCTACAAGTCACATTAGGTGTCTGAATGCTTGTAGCGTAAATTTGGCTGGCTTAAACTGTAAAGAGTTTCTCATCAAATATCACAAGAAGTCTGGAGGCAGGGAAGTCCAGGGTTCTTTATTCATTGGAACACTCCACAGAGGACTTGAATTCTTTCCATCCCCATTACATAAGAGTGGTTCTGCCCCCTTGCTGTTTTCATTTGACTATCATTCCAAACAGTACATAAACAGCTACCTTATTAGTTTTTAAAGAATGAATAGTATCTCATTTTAAAGAGATATCATAATTTAACCAACCCCCTCTTGATGAACATTTGTTTCCAGTCTTTTGATATTACAATGATGTGACACATATTTGTGCATAAGTTATTTCATGTGTGAGTGAATGAGTCTGAAGATAAATTCCTAGAAGTGAAATTGCTGGGTCACAAGATATATGAAGCATTTGTAATTTTTATATATGTTGCCAATCTGCCTTCCAAACAGGCTGTGCCAATTTATATCCCTTCGCCTAATGTGTACAGCAGGGCTTTAAGTCTTTCTGACACCATAACTTAGAGTGGAAAAACCATGGTAGATGTCTGAGTGGCTTCGGGGTAGAGAAACAGTAGGCGGGTTGCTTATCAACTCAGTCATTTTAACTGGTAGCAACATAAGCCTTGATCCTCCTTTCCATAAATCATTAATCCTTGTGGACGCCCCCACCCCACCCTTGTGTCTAGGCCTAAGTGTCCTTGCGTAGTCCATATTTTAGAACTTAGCCCTGTAACTTGCCTGTTCTATCCAGAAATGACTCCTCTCTAGTTGTCTTTTCTCCCCATCTCCACCTGCCCATGTCCTAGCCTTCTCTTCCATTAAACATTATCTGACACCTCCAGGCAGAATTAGTCACTCTACTCCGCTCCTACAGAATTTTGTTCACACCTCAGGCATAGCATGAATCACCTATAACATAATTATTCACTTACCTGTCTGTCTCCCACTATGCTCCTCAAGGATAGAAACTTCACCTTCATCTTTCAACCAGCACCCTCACACGTGGTGCCTGGCACATAAGTGGCTCACGGTAAAGGTATGCGGAAATGAAATGAGGCAAGGACACAGACGTGTAGTACCTGGTCACAAATGTAACAGTATTTATCATTTTCCTTTGCTGATCGTGGTGATGAGAGGGTAAAAATATGGATGTTTCTGAATATTTATTTTTATGTTTCTGGACTTCCTCCTTATTCTGGAATCTGTTCTGTTCTCTGCTCAGTGGCTAGAACAGTGCTTGGGAGAAAAGGCCTTTCATAAATAAATTGTGAAGGAACAGATATCTCTGATCAGAAAGAACGTCTACAGTGCAGCTGAGACTTTTTTTTGCTGTTTAATGTGGCCAGAAGGTATTTCTAAGTCTTTCCAAAAGCCTCAAGCTTGGCCCCTCATGTGTATTTAGGGTTCTGTATCTGGGTTTTATTTCACATCGTTAATGCATGTAAAAGGGCTTAAAAACAGTGTTGGGTAATTAGTGCACAATCAGTAAGGGTTGACTATGGTTCTTATTATTATCCTCACTAGCCCAAGCATGCTCTCATCAGTTCACCCCCTGTGCTGGTCCCTTCATCTCTCTCCCAGCAGATAATGTGGACTCAATCCCTGGAAAATATTCCATTAAAAGCACAGGCTTCAAGTCACCAGCTCTGTGACCTTGAACCAGTTAATGTCCCAGAGGCTCGGTTTCTTCATTTGGACAATAGGCATTATATTAATGTCTACCTCTCAGGTGGTTATGAAGATGAAATGAGACAATCATGGACCCTGCCTCACTCCATGCAGGCTTGGAGTAAGTGCTCAACTGTCTTCATCATCCTCATCCTTGTCCTCAGTATTGTGAGCCTTTCATCCCTTCTTTCTGGAGGAACTCATTCCCACAGCTCTTCTGGTTGACTGGAAACTTTTAGCTGGTTCTGGAGTTGGGAGCATCACCAGAAGGCTTGTTTTGACCATGTGTGGATGAAGTTCCTGCTCTTCCCTCAATGCCCTCCTGTCTGAATATTTCTATTTCATTCCCATAAAAATATTTTGTTCGGACCCATTCCTAAGAGCTGGTAGTAGGCTGTGGGAACTTCAAATCAGAAGAATAAAGTTGCCCACTCTCTGTGACCATATCCCTGCCCATGGGCAGTATTTGGCTGACACTACTAGGTGCCCCAATTTTGTCCTAATTTTCATAGATTCACTTGTACCTTTGCCCTGTAAACTTCTTCTGTGGACCTTTATCTAAGGCAGCAACTAGGCACTCTCCTTACTGATCCAACTTTGTGCATGTAACTCAGTTTTATGAAACAAAACAATATATGGGAGAGGAATACAGAGGTGTTACAAATTATAAGGATAATTGTAGATACTAGATATCTACAATATCTACTAGATAAAGATAACTAACATAGAAGACGGTAAAGGTTGTCTCTATGGAAGGGGGAGGGGGAGATAATTGCAGAAGAGCCCACAGGGAGCATATGAGACCCTCATAACATTCTGTTTCTTAACTTGAGTTAGTGGGTACATGGAAGTTCATTGGGCTATTAATCTTTAAACTATACATATTCATGTAATACACTTAAGTGTGCATGATGCATTTCTTAATTTTTTTTGATAAAGAAAAACATTGTAAAGGAGAAAGGAAGAAAGAAAGAAAAAAGGAAGGAAAGAAGGAAGGATGGAGGGAGGGAGGGAGGAAACTGGATCTGTTAATAGGAAAGAACATGTCAATGTCAAATTCCCATTTTTGGCTAACATCATTCAGCATCTAAGAGGATACTCTCAACAATTACTTAGTGAATCCGTTTATTTAATTTATGAACTATACATTAATTCATGCTCAAAAATCAAACATTTCTAAGCTTCTTTCCTCAGAATATCTTCCAGACCAAAATTATCGATATCATTGTTTTAGGGGATAGAATTTCCTCCGGAATCTTCACCTTCTTGTAGTTGCTCCTACAACCACACATCACAGCAGAATAGAATCACTCTTTAGTTCTCATGTTAAAAAGAACTCTTCTCCCCCTCCCCCTGCCCCCCCCAAGTTAACTATCACCTTCAATACTCCCATCTCAAACAAAAGATACTCTTGCTGACAAGTAATACAAAATATCACTCTCTCAATACCAGGGTTGTTAATTTTGAATTGTTTTCAACTATATCTGTCAAACGCCTTGCTGAAACCAATTATTATCCCCCCTGAACTGGCCATGGGGTAGAATGCATGGTATGTCCATAGCCCCCAGTTTCTGAAATATGCATCTCCATCCTGGGGTGCCTGGGTGGCTCAGTCGGTTAAGCATCCAACTCTTCATTTCGGCTCAGGTCATGATCTCATGGTTAGTGGGTTCAAGCCCCGCATTTGGCTCTGCCCTGGCAGCTTGAAGCCTGCCTGGGATTCTGTCTCTTTCCCTCTCCCCTGCTCATTCTTTCTCTCTCTCAAAATGAATAAACATAAAAAAATAGATTCCCATCCTCTCACCACTCTATGACCTTGTCCTCCACTCCACACAAGCATAGCTATTGGATCACGATTGGGCACCTATCTTATAGACAGACAATCCAGAAGCTGGCTAGTGGCCTATGCATAGTTGTTAAACAAACAAATGAATGGATGACTATGATCTAGTCTGGCACAAGAGCTTTGCCCAAGAGAATCAACCACGTCTGAACTGAACCAATCAGATTCACTCTCCTGTGGAGCTGAAATTGAGATGCAGCAGTTGAAGCTGATGACAAGTTGAGAAACTGAACACACAAAGAGATGACAGGTCACAGAGGTTTTGAAGCCACGAGGAAGCAGAAGACATGAGTAAGCAAAACCAAGAACGAACAAACAATATTCAGAGAAGAGTTTGAAGAGTTTGGCTGCCAGCAGGAGGAGTAGGAGAATCAAAAAACCAAACCACACTAAACCAAACCAAGCTGAGTTTCCATAATGGCAAGAAACTGAAGCCCTTCTGATGTTGAAGGCATTACAATTATAACCCAGTCACAAGTTTTACTTAGGGTCCTAAGTCATCTTGTAGTTCTCAAATTATGTCCTAGGCTGTACAAGGATGAGCTGTTCTTGGGGCACCTGGGTGGCTCAGTTGGTTAAGCGACCGACTTCGGCTCAGGTCATGATCTTGCAATCCATGAGTTTGAGCCCCTCATTGGACTCTGCTGACAGCTCACAGCCTGGAGTCTGCTTTGGATTCTGTGTCTCCCTCTCTTGGCCCTTCCCTTGCTTATTCTGTTTCTCTCAAAAATAAAACATTTGAAAAAAATTTTTAAAAGGATGAGCTGTTCTTGGTTTCTTATGAAATATATGTTCATTGATATTCCTGCCATATGTAATTTTAGAATAAAATGTCATTGGGGCTCCTAGGTGGCTCAGTTGGTTAAGCGTCAGACTCGATTTTGGTTGTCATTATCTTACGGTTCATGAGATGGAGACCCACGTTGGGCTCTGTGCTGACAGCTCAGAACCTGCTTGGGATTCTCTCTCCCCTTTTCTCTCTGCCATGCTCCCTCTCTCTCTCTCTCAAAAATAAACTTTAAAAATAAATATACATATATGTATGTGTGTGTGTGTGTGTACATATATCACTCTATTCTCTTCTTGCTTGCATTTGCACGGTGTCCATGCTTTCATGGAAAAGTTGGATGTAATTCTTATCTTTGCTTCTCTATAAGTAAGGGGTTTGTCTGTTCTGGTTTCTTTCAGGATTTTTTCTTTATCTTTGAATTTCTGTAGTTGGAATAAAATATACTTAAATGTGGTTTTCTTTGTTATTCATCCTGCTAGGTGTTCTCTGAGTTTCTTGGATCTATGGTTTGGTGTCTGACCTTACTTAATTTGGGGAAAATTCTCAGTCATTTCTTCAAATCTCTTCTGTTCCTTTCTCTTTCTTCTTCTGTTTTCCCCTTATGTGTATATTACACCTCTTGTAGTTGCCCTACAGTTTTGGAAAGTCTGTTCTGGCTTTTGTCAGTCTTTTTCTGTTTCCTTTTTAGTTTTGGAGGTTTGCAATGAAATATCCTTAAACTCAGAGATTCCTTCTTCAGCCATTAATGTCCAGTCTACCTATAAGCCCATCAAAGGCATTCATTTCTTTCTTTTTTTGAATTATTTTTTTAATTGAAGTATAACTAACATGGCATTCTTCATTCCTATTACAATGATGTTTTTGTTTTTGTTTTTAACTGTCTAGCATTTCTTTTTGGTTCTTTCTTTGAATTTCCATCTGTTTACATTGTCCCTCTGTTCTTTCATGCTGTCTGTTTTATCCATTAGATGTCTTACCATATTAATCATAGTTGTTTTTAATTCCCAATCTGATAATTCCAACATGCCATATCTGAGTCTGGTTCTGATACTTGCTCTGTGTTTTCCAACTGTGTTTTCTTCTTTCTACTATGTCTTGGGTGCCTGGGTGGCTCAGTCAGTTAAGTGTTCAACTCTTGGTTTCAGGTCAAGTCATGATCTCACTATTGTGGGATCAAGCCCTGCGTTGGGCTCTATGCTGAGCATGGAGCCTGACTGGGATTCTCTCTTTCTCTCTCCCTCTGTCTCCCTCTCTCTCCCCCACTCACCTGCACATGTGCTCTCTCTCTCCCTCTCTCTCAAAATAAATAAATAAACATTAAAAAGGAGTCACGTTACTGGACTTCAAGCTGTCTTACAAAGCTATGATCATCAAGACAGTATGGTACTGGCACAAAAACAGACACTCAGATCAATGGAACAGAATAGAAAACCCAGAAATGGACCCATGAACATATGGCCAACTAATCTTTGACAAAGCAGGAAAGAATATCCAGTGGAATAAAGGGTCTCTTCAGCAAGTGGTACTGGGAAAACTGGACCACTTTTTCACACCATACACAAAAATAAACTCAAAATAGATGAAAGACCTAAACATAAGACAGGAAGTCATCAAAATCCTCGAGGAGAAAGCAGGCAAAAACCTCTTTGACCCTCAGCCACAGCAACTTCTTACTCAACACATCTCTGGAGGCCAGGGAAACAGAAGCAAAAATGAACTATTGGGACCTCATCAAAATAAAAAGCTTCTGCACAGCGAAGGAAACAATCAGCACAACTAAAAGGCAACCGATGGAATGGGAGAAGATATTTGCAAACATATCAGATAAAGGGTTAGTATCCAAAATCTATAAAGAACTTATCAATCAACACCCAAAAAAACAAATAATCTAGTGAAGAAATGGGCAAAAGACATGAAGAGACACTTCTCCAAAGAAGACCTCCAGATGGCCAACCAATGCATGAAAAAATGCTCAACATCACTCATCATCAGGGAAATTCAAATCAAAACCACAATGAATACCACCTTACACCCGTCAGAATGGCTAACATTAACAACTCAGGCAACAACAGATGTTGGCGAGGATGCAGAGAAAGATCTCTTTTGCACTGCTGGTGGAAATGCAAATTGGTGCAGCCACTCTGGAAAACAGTATGGAGGTTCCTCAAAAAATTAAAAATAGAACTACCCTACAACCCAACAATTGCACTACTAGGTATTTATCCAAGGGGTACATAGGTATGCTGTTTCAAAGGGGCACATGCACATCCAATGTTTACAGCAACACTATCAACAATAGCCAAAGTATGGAAAGAGCCGGCAAACGTCCATTGATGGATGAATGGATAGAGATGTAGCATATACATACAATGGAGTATTACTCGACAATCAGAATGAATGAAATCTTGCCATTCGCAACTACATGGATGGAACTAGAGGGTATTATGCTAAAGGAAACTAGTCTGTCAGAGAAAGACAAATATCATATGACTTCATTCATATGAGGACTTTAAGATACAAAACAGATGAACATAAGGGAAGGGAAGCAAAAATAATATAAAAGCAGGGAGGGGGACAAAAACATAAGAGACTTAAAAATGGAGAACAAACAGAGGGTTCCTGGAGGGGCTGTGGGAGGGAGGATGGGCTAAATGGGTAAGGGGCATTAAGGAATCTACTCCTGAAATCATTGTTGCACTATATGCTAACTTGGATGTAAATTAAAACAATAAATTAAATAAAAAATTTTTAAAGAGTCACATTATTAAATACATATATGTCTTATGATTTTTTTTTTTTTAATGGCCAGGCATGATGTACTGGGCTAAAGGAACCATTATAAACAGTTTTTAGGAATGTGGTAAATTATAGGGGGAGAGAAATCATTCCACAGTCCTATGGTTAGGTCTCAGTCTTTTAGTGAGCTTACACCTCTGGACTGTGAACTTCACATGTGCTTCTCAGTCCCTCCTACTCCATATTAGGTGGGACAGGATGGCCAGAGGGAGCTGCGGTTAGGTATTTCCCTTCCTCCAGGTCAGTTAAGCTCTGATAAACCCTAGCAAGTTAGACTCCAGTTAAATAGTTTCTCCAGAAGCCAACCTTGCTAAGACAAACAGAATGCTCTAGTGTATTTCAAAATGGTTCCTTTTCCTCCTCCCCCTGCCAGAAGCATGCAGAAATTTTTCTATTTATTCACTGTGAGATCTGGGTTGAATTACAGAAGGTAAGGGGCGCCTGGGTGGCTCAGCCAGTTAGGCACGCAACTTTTAGCTCAGGTCATGATCTCACGGCTCCTGAGTTTGAGGCCCACATGGAGCTCTCTGCTGTCAGCACAGAGCTCACTTCAGATCCTCTGTTCCCCTCTCTCTCTGCCTCTCCCCCACTCTCTCCCTCTCCCAAAAATAAATATTTTTTTTAAATAATTTGAAAAAGTAAAGAATTACAGAAGGTAAAACTCACAAAAGCTTGGGGGCCTCTGGATGACTGTGTTCCCCCTGGAGTTTCTAACTCTCAGAATTGGTCATACTCAGCTCTGAGCAAATCATAAGCTATAGCTCTGGTTCCCAGACCCCAGCTCTGATTCTCTTCATTTGCTCATTGGTTCTTGCCAAGGGGGGGGGGGGGGGGGTAGTGGTTTGCCCTATGACCTCACTTCTCTTACAAATCAAAGACTTGTTAATTTTTCAGTTTGTTTCACTTTTTATTTGTTGTTAGGACAGAGTGGTGACTTCTAAGTCCAGAAACCGGAAGTCTAATATTTTATTTTTACTGATTTCCAGCTTATTTGTCAAATTTTAATCCTGCAAGATTTGCAAAGATTTCCTTTATGGTCCAATTTAACCAAGACTTGGAAGGATCAAACTGTTACCAAGTAACTTAACTGCATCCCAGAACAAAGTTCAAACATAATTAAAGTTAACAGAAAATAACCCAGCACCCAATAAAGTAAAATTCACAGTGTTTGGCACCCAAAGATTACCTGGCTTACAAAGAAGCAGAAAAATGTTATCTAAAAGGAAGAAAAAAAATTAATTAAAACCAACCCAGAACTGATACAGATTTTAGGATTAGCAGACAAGGGCATTAAAACAGTTATAGTAACTATATTATGTATGCTCAACAGTTAAGTGAATACATGGAAGAAAGTTTTAAAAGACCTAAATTGGGGTGCCTGCGTGGCTCAGTTGGTTAAGCGTGCAACTTCAGCTCGGGTCATGATCTCATGGCTCATGAGTTCAAGCCCCACATTGGGCTCTGTGCTGATAGCTCAGAGCCTGGAACCTGCTTCAGATTCTGTGTCTCCCTCTCTCTCTGCCCCTCCCCCACTCACACTCTGTCTCTCTCTCTCCCTCAAGAATAAATAAACATTAAAATTTTTTTTTAAATAAGTAAAAATAAAAGAACTAAATTAACCATCTACAAATGAAACTACAATGTGTGAGATAGAAAGACATTAGGAACAGATTAGACATTGCAAAGAAAAGATTAGTGAATTTGAAGACACAGAAAGTGATAAGTTTAAGATGTGTACTATAAACCTCACAGCAGCCACTAAATTAAGAAACACAGAGTTATAGCTAATAATCCAATGAAGCAAAGAGTGGAGTAACAAAAATACTCAATCCAAAAGGTAGAAAAGGAGGAAAAGGGAGCAAAGAACAGAGAGGACAAATAGAAAACAAATAGCAAGGTAATAATCAACCTAACCATATTTAAAAACCACATTAAATGTAACTGAATTAATTAGGGGCGCCCGGGCAGCTCAGTCAGTTAAGTGTCCGACTTCAGCTCAGGTCATGATCTCACGGTTTGTGAGTTCGAGCCCCGCGTCGGGCTCTGTGCTGACAGCTCAGAGCCTGATGCCTGCTTCGGATTCTGTGTCTCCCTCTCTCTCTGCCCCTCCCCTGCTCATGCTCTGTCTCTCTCTGCCTTTCAATAATAAATAAACGTTAAAAAAAATTTTTTTTAATTTTTTTCAACGTTTTTTATTTATTTTTGGGACAGAGAGAGACAGAGCATGAACGGGGGAGGGGCAGAGAGAGAGGGAGACACAGAATCGGAAACAGGCTCCAGGCTCTGAGCCATCAGCCCAGAGCCTGACGCGGGGCTTGAACTCACGGACCGCGAGATCGTGACCTGGCTGAAGTCGGACGCTTAACCGACTGCGCCACCCAGGCGCCCCTAAAAAAATTTTTTTTAATGTAACTGAATTAATTAAATGGCAGATTGTCAATTTGGATTTTTACAAAAAGATTCAACTATGTGTCTCCTAAAAAAAAAGAAAAAGACACTTTCAACATAAAGACACAGATATTTTGATAAAAACTAAAAGGGTAGAAAAAGACATATCCATGCTATCACTAAAAAAAAAAAAAAAAAAAAAAAAAAAGCCAAAATGGTTATATTAATACCAAAGTAGATTCAGAGACAAAATATAACCAGGAATATAGAAGGTCATTATATAATGACAAAGGGGTCAGCTCATCAGGAGAACACAAGAATCATAAGTGTTTATGCACCTGAAAGCAGAGCTCCAAGATTCATGATGCAAAAACTAATAGGACTGCAAGGGGTAATCTGGAATTATATTCAGAGGTTTCAACATCCCCCTGTCAATAAGGGATAAACAAGTAGACAAAATTCGTAAGGATACAGAAGGTATAAGCAACACTATCAACCACCTTGACCTAATTGACATTGATAGAACACTCAACAACTGCAGCATACATATTCTTTACAGTCAGATATGCAGGTCTGCAGCTTAGAAGAGCCTTCTATGCAGGAAAGAGACTTGAGAGTCATTAGCTTTAAGATGATAATCAGAGCCTTGAGCGTGGAGGCAAAGAGAGTGTGGAGGGTGAGAAGAGAGGATGAGTAAAGGAAGAAGAACCAGCAGGGCAACCTGAGGAGCAATCCAGACGTAGAAGCAGGAGAGTGGGTGTAATCAAGACCACTGAAGAGTGTTTCATGCAGGTACCAGCCCATACAGTCAAGCCTGTATTTACTCATTCAATAATTCTGAGCACCTGCTACATAGCAGGCACTGTGCCGGGGACACAACGGAGAGAGAAAAAGCAGACTTCGACTCTACTGTCCTGGAGTTCACAATCTAATGGGGAAGACAATCAAATAAATCTCACCAACAAATCTGTAATAACAAAGATGGTTGTGAGAGCATACACCAAAGGAATGTGAGCTTCCTGAGGAAGTAACATTTGAGCAAGATCAAGACAGGCAGGCACTAGATAAAAAGCACAGGCAACAAAAGAAAAAATAGGTAAAGTGGACTTCATCAAAATTAAATTTTTTTGTGCTTCAAAGGACATCATCAAGAAAGTGTAAACACACCCTGAGCACAGGAGAAAATGTTTGCAAAACATGTATCTGAAAAAGGATTTCTAACTAGAATATATTAAGAACTCCTAAAACTCAATAATAAAAAGACAAATAATCCAATTTAAAAATGAGCAGAGGATTTGAATAGACATTATCCAAAGTCATACAAATGGCTAATAAGCATGTAAAAGTATGCTCCAGATCATTTGCATTAAGGAAATGCAAATCAAAACCATAACGAGATATCGCTTCACGCCCAAAGGGATAGTCATAATGATAACTTTAAAAGTGGAAAATAACCAGTGTTGGAGAATGTATTAGTTTGCTAAAGCTACCATAACAAAGTACCATAAACTGAGTCCTTAAACAATAGATTTACTATCGCATAGTTTTAGACGTGTTAAAATATAAACTAAAGCGCATTAAAATTTCTAAGAGCTGGGGTCCCTGGGTGGCTCAGTTGGTTGAGTGTCAGACTCTTGATTTTGGCCCAGGGTCGTGAGATCAAGCCCCACCTTGCGCTCCGTGCTGAGTGCAGCCTACTTAAGATTCTCTGTCTCAAATTAAAAAAAAAAAAAAAAAAAAAAAAAAAGAGTTTATTTGAGCAAAAACTGATTTGAATCAGGCAGTATTCAATCTAGCAGATAGAAAGGACCTCTAAGGAGCTGTACAAAATGAAAGACTTTCATAGGCAGAAGACAGTGGAATAAGGAAGTTACAGCAGCAAAAAAGGAGCTTGGTTATTGCGAGTTACTTTCCCTTAGGGGACGGCAGAGGTCTATCTAGTGCTGATCAGGTGATTCCTGATTGACTGATTTAAGATTCCATTTCTGGGACAGTTGAAACTATAATTAAGTTAACTCTCAGTTTGGCGATGTGGGACTTAGTATAAGTGACTCCACTGTGGGTCTGTTGTCTTGCTTTTAACAGAGGCTAGAAGTCCAAGATCAAGGTGTCAGCAGAGCCAGCTCCCTCCAAAGGGGCTAGAGAAGGATCTGTCCCAAGCCTCTGTCCCAGCTTCTGGTAGTCGCTTGGTTTGTGGCAGCCTACCTCCAGTCTTCACAGGGCATTCTCCTTGTGTGTGAGTCTCTGGGTCCAGATTTCTCCTTTTAATACAAGACACCAGTCATATTGGATTAGAGGCACAACCTGCTCCAATATGACTTCATCTTAACTAATTACATATGCAATGACCCTATTTCCAAGTAAGTTCACATTCTGAGGGACTCTGGGACATATGAATTTTGGAGGGACATAATTCGACCCGTAACAGCAAGGATGTGGAGAAACTGGGACTCTCATACAGTGCTGGTGGGAATGTAAAATGGCGCAGCTACTCTGAAAAACAGTCTGGCGGTTTCTCAACATGTTAAACATAGAGTTACCATATGATCTAGCAGTTCCACTCCTAGCTATATATCCAAGAAAATGAAAACATATGTCCATACAAAAAATGATATACAAATATTCACAGCAGCATAACTCATAAAAGGCAAAAAGTGGAAACAAACCAAATGTCCTTCAACTGATGAATGGATGAACAAAATGTAGGATTATCACACCACAGAACATTATTTGGCAATAAAACAAATGAAGTACTTAAACTTACACAATATTATACATCAATTATATCTCAATAAAAACATAAATGAAGTACTGACACATGACTCAGCATGACAGCATAAATGAACCTTGAAAACGTTATGCTAGGTGAAAGAAGCCAGTCACAAGAGGTCACATAATGTACGATTTCATTTATAAGAAATGCAGGTTTGGCAATTTTGCAGATGCAGAAAGTAGACTGGTTGCCTAGGGCGGGGGAATTTGTGGAAGGTAGGGGGAGCTGGCTATTAATGGCTACAGGTTTCTTTCTAGGGTAATAAAAAGGTTCTGAAATTGATTGTGGTGAATATGAATATTCACTATGACTATGTGAATATGTGGTGACTATGAATATACCAAGTTTAACTGTATACTTCCAGTGGGTGAATTTTATAGTATGTGAATTATAGTTTAACAAAGCTATTACTTAAAACTAATAATAGGGGCACCTGGGTGGCTCAGTCGGTTAGCATCCAACTTCAGCTCAGGTCATGACCTCACAGTCTGTGAGTTCGAGCCCCGCGTCAGGCTCTGTGCTAACAGCTCAGAGCCTGGAGCCTGCTTCAGATTCTGTGTCTCCCTCTCTCTCTGCCCCTCCCCTGCTCATGATCTGCCTCTCTCTGTCTCAAAAATAAATAAAAACATTAAAATTTTTTAAAAAATAAAAATAATAAATAGGAATAAATAAACTCCTTACCATGCAAGCAAAAGAGGGAGGGGGAGGAACATTCCAGTAAAAAACAATCACCAGAAGGTGAGCTCCAGAATGGCAGCAATTTTTGCCAGTTTTGTTCACTGCTGTAGTCCCAGCACCAAAACAATGTCTGGTAAATAGTAGGTCTGGTGTGTGTATACACACACACACACACATATAGTATATAATATAATGTATTACATAGTAACATGTGCAAAAGCCTTGTGGCTAGCTGTCTGTAGAGCATGTGGCTCTTGATCTTGGGTTATGAGTTCGAGCCCCAAGTTGGGGGTAGAGTTTACTTAAAAAAAAAAATTAGAAAAAAAAATCCTGGTATCTAGAAAAGAGCACTTGCCTCTGGAGAAAAGATTCAGTGTGTGTGACTGGACGGAAGAGGACGGGCAGACCGTGCAAGTTAGAGATTTGTATCTTAATCCTAAAAGCAATGGGGAGCCACTGAGGGATTTTTAAGTGGAGATGATCAGATTTGCATTTCAAAAGACCCCACCAATAGCAGGGGACAGTCAATTAAGGTAAGGACTGAAAAGTTGGATTTAGCAACAAAGAAGTTGTTGGTGACCTTGGACAAAATCAGTCCAGGTAGTGAGATGGAGTGACTAATTTGGGGAACTGGAAAGGAAGTAGAGCTAGCAAAATTATCCTACACTTGGTAAGACCTCTCCTTATTCTCAAGTCTCCAAGGAAACCGACCAAAAATATACTTGGCTTGGGAAATAACAAAAGACATGTTCGCATGAATATTCACACACAGCCGGTTCACCAGCTGATTCTGTTTCTGTTCAAGGATTCCACACTTCTCACCCTGACACAGACTGAGGACCTGTGGCCACAGCTCTTGGTTCTCTCTCACCAAATGCTGGCCTTTCGTTGCTGGGAGCGGTGGATAGAAGGCCACAGAGCAGGCTGCCATCATCTGAGATGTGGGGGCGCTTCGGAAACAGAACTTGTCCCCTTTTAGCTTCGCTGCACCTCTCACCTGAACTACGTACAACCCAGAACCCAAGGGCAAGCCAAGTAGATGCACTGAAGCCCTATTCACAGAAAACTAAAGGGAAAAGCCTTTGGAATAGGGCACTTGTCCATGGTGACCAGATGTCTGAACTGAGAACCAAAAAGACTGGGTTCTAATTCTCATTCTGCCAGTCACAGTAGCAACTTAACCTCTCCAGGCTTCCATCTGCTTCCATCTCAGAAATTACGAGAATAAACACATGCCTTGCCCTGATCAGAGTGATTAGGAGGAAATGACAACTGCACAAGGGTGTATCTAGATTTTGTGGGGCCTGAAGTTTTTATCATTTCATAGGACCCCTTTAAGAAAAAGAATATAGGGGCGCCTGGGTGGCTCAGTCGGTTGAGCATCCGACTTTGGCTCAGGTCGTGATCTCGCGGTCCCTGAGTTCGAGCCCCGCGTCGGGCTCTGGGCTGATGGCTCAGAGCCTGGAGCCTGCTTCCGATTCTGTGTCTCCCTCTCTCTCTGACCCTCCCCCATTCATGCTCTGTCTCTCTCTGTCTCAAAAATAAATAAATGTTAAAAAAAAAATTTTAAAAAAAGAAAAAGAATATAAAATTTTAAGAACAAAATTAGGTACAGATGTGAATATTTATAATGAGAAATTACATCAAACTACAAATTTTAAAAAGGTAATACAAAAAATTTTTCTATTTTTTTAAAATTACACATTTGTGGGGCGCCTGGGTGGCGCAGTCGGTTGAGCGTCCGACTTCAGCCAGGTCACGATCTCGCGGTCCGTGAGTTCGAGCCCCGCGTCGGGCTCTGGGCTGATGGCTCAGAGCCTGGAGCCTGTTTCCGATTCTGTGTCTCCCTCTCTCTCTGCCCCTCCCCCGTTCATGCTCTGTCTCTCCCTGTCCCAAAAATAAATAAACGTTGAAAAAAAAAAAAGAGTCTCTTATGATTTGTTTCCCTGAAGCCCTCCATGATATGCCACAAGCCATCACCTCCAGTTTTTCTCCTTTGCACACCATGTTACACTGAAACAGCAGAGTCCCGTAATCAGGTTGATCCTAAGGCAAGACCTGACTGAGGTTCTGGTTCCTTAGCCTCTCTTGGTTCCTGACTATTCCCCGAGCCTGATTCTGGAGGCTTCATGTCAATTTTGTGTGTTTCCGGATATCATTCCAGGAAATTTCTCTTCTACTTAAGTGAACCAGAGTCCATTTCTGTTGTCTGCAATTAAGAACCCTAATCGGCACAAAGACCCATTGAAATCTTCAGCCAGAGGAAGTGACATGATCAGAGCACTTTATGGGCGAGAAAAAATAGAAAAATCTGATAAAGATAGATTGAAGAGAGAAAAACAGGAATGAGAGAGGCCAGTTGGGAGGTCTTCATGACGTTTGGGGTGTATGATGAAGCACAATATTGCCAGTGCCAAAGAAGTGGGAGAAACAGCAGCTTTTGGCCACTGACTGGATATGGAAAAAAGAAGAGAAGGGAAAGTCCACGTTGACAGAGTTTTGAGTCTTAGCAACTAGGAAAACAATAATGTTACAAAGAGAAACAAGCAAGTCAGGGAAAACAGTTTGGAGGGGGAAATCTTCCATTCATTTATTCAACAACTATTAATTGCCTGCTCTATGCCAGGCACTGTTCTAGGCATTGGGAAGACAGCTGTGGGGAAAACAAAGTCAGTTCTAAATTAATAAGTACATACATGAGATAATGAACCTGCTTTAATAAAGCTTCAGTTTGTGGTGCCACAGACCCACATCAGAACATATCTAACTGGCAGCCAGAACTTCAAGAAAAATCCTAGGCTGGGCCTGAAGACAAATTGGTAGTCATTGTCATAGATGTTCATTCATTTATTCATTCACTTGTATTTATTGAGTACCTACTATGTACTCAGTACCATTCTTGCCATAGACATACAACAAAAAAAATAAAAGAGGGGCTCAGCTCTCATGGAGTTTCCATTATAGAGTACAGAGACAGACAGTAAACAAATACACAAATATGTCAGATATGTGATGTGTACTATGAAGAGAAATAAAGCAAGGGAAAAGGAAGAGGAAGTTTGCTGTTTTAGATAAGATAGGTTGTTCTGCAAAGTCCCCTCTTGTAAGGAGATATCTGAGTGAAGTCCTGAATGAAGAGAGGCAACATCCACATGGTTACTAGGGGAAACCTATTTCAGGCAGAGGGAATAGTAAGTGCAAAGGCCCTGAGGCAGGACAATTTGGTTTCCGCAAAGAACAGCCAAGAGAACAGTGTGGCTAAAGTAAATGGGTAAGGGCAAGAGTAGGAAAAGAGGTAAAGGTGGGAATGGGAGTGGGAGCCAGATCCTGTAGGGCCTTGCAAGTCATTGCAAGTACTTTGGCTCTTGTTCTGAATGAGATAGAAAGACTTTGGAGAATTTTGAGCAGAGGAAGCACACGACATGACTAACACTTTAAAAGGATTGTTCTGGCTGCTATATATAGAGTAGACTGGGGGTGTGCAAGGGCAGAAGCAGGGAGACCAACTAGCAGACAACTGCAGTCATTCAAGGCAAGAGACCCGGGGTGGCTTGGACCAGGATGGTGATGAGGGAGGACATGACATGTGATCAGACTCTAGAAATAAACAGAAGGAGAACCGACAGGATTTTCTGATAGATTGCATGTGAGGTGTCAGAGAAATAAAGGAGTCCAATGTCTCCAGAGCTTTTAATAGGAGCAGCTAGGAGAGCAGTTGCCATTTACTGAATAGAAAGAATTGAGAATTATATCCAGAGCTTCAAGAAAGAGTAAAACTGTCCCCAGCTTTCCTGCCTGGAAGGAATAATTTGGCTCCCAAGCCATGATGGGGGCCCAAAGTAAAACACTCCTGTGAGGGCAAGGGGCAGGGGTGCATTAGCCTAGCATAGGCTATCAAGGCCGAGATGGGAGAAGCTGAAGTCTGCAAGGGGAGTGGAGGGAGCAGCAGCAATGGCAGCGATTTACAAAGGGATTAAATAACCCTTCTAACAAGGGAGGAGGACACCACAGAAATAGAAAGGGAGAAAATGAAAATATTTAAATGTTTATTTTTGAGAGAGAGAGAGAGTAAGGGAGGGGCAGAGAGAGGGAGACACCGAATTTGAAGCAGGCTCCAGGCTCTGAGCTGTCAGCACAGAGCCTGATGTGGGGCTTGAACCCATGAGACGTGAGATCATGACCTGGGCCGAAGTCAGATAACCAACCGAGCCCCCCAGGCACCCCAGAAAGGGAGAAAATTAGAATAAACCTTGTGGTGTTGGACTGGAATTGAAGGTATGGTGTGCACTCTTGGCTTTCTGCATAGAGAGATTGATCTATCAATAAATAGAAATGTGTGTGTGTGTGTGTGTATATATATACACATATATATGTGTGTGTGTATATATATATATATGTGTGTATATATATGTGTATATATATATATGTGTGTGTGTGTGTGTGTGTGTATATATATATATATATATATATATTTCCTAGCACTGTCCACTGAGAGGCCCAAAAGCAGTGACACTCCAAGAACAATGAACACACCTAGCACCCAGATCTTGATTTCTAAATATCACTCTCCATTAAAAAAGAACAAAGGTGCCTTGGATAAATGGCTGGTTGCAGGGCTGGAGCAGAGAAAGTACAAGATGAGCCTGGAAGTAAGGAAGTGCTCAAAGAATTATGATAGAAGCCAGCTTGGCAGGTGGCCAAATCTGGGAAATTTTTGAGCATCAAAATAAATAACGATTCAACAAGTAAAACACTCACGCCTATAATAATGGGGCCAAAGATGCATACCCCTAATGTAATCATGAGGAAACACAGATAAACCCAAATTGAGAGACATTCTGCAATATAATAGGTCTGCAGTCTTTTGAATTGTCCTGATCACGAAAGCAAAAGAAACCTTAGACACTGTCTGAGACTGAAGGAGTCTGGAAAGACATGATAACTGAATGTAATTAATAATTCTGGACCTGGATCCTTTCATCATTAGGCCAATTGATGAAAGTGCAATAAGGTCTGGGTATTAGACAATATGAATGTATCAATGTTAATTTCCTGATCATGAGCATTGCATTGTTATGTAGGAGAATGTCCTTTAAAAAAATCTATTCATTTTTTGAGAGAGAGAGCGTGGGTGGGCAAGGGACAGAGAGAGAGGGAGACACAGAATCTGAAGCAGATTCCAGGCTCTGAGCTGTCAGCACAGAGCCCTACGGGAGGTGTGAATTCATGAACCTGTGAGATCATGACCTGAGCTGAAGTCAGACACTCAACCACTCAACTGACTGAGCCACCCAGGTGCCCCAAGAACGTCCTTTTTTTGTAAGACATATACACCAAAGTATATGGAGTGATGGGACATCATGTAAGCAACTTACTCCCAAGTGGTTCAAGGAAGGGGAAAGTTCTTTGTATATTGTAATTTTTCTTTTACATCAAATAAAAAGAAAAAAGACAAGGAAGGAGTGAATGAAATCCCTGAGGCAGTGGGGAGTGAGGGGGCGTGGTCAGCCAGTGCACAAAATAGTAGAATATTTCTAAGGAGAGGGCAGTTAATGATGTGTCATGTTGCAAAGAGATGGAAGAGGAGCAAGACTGAGGGAAAAAAAAGTATTAAACTTACAAAATTGTTTCTATGTTATCAATCAGGGCAACAGCTGTTTACATATGCAGCATAATGGGAGCTAAATCAGTTATTCATCACGAGAATGCTGGCTGTGCCTATGGATTTCTACAACTTCTTGGCATCCTGGGCCTTGGGATTCAGAGGCTGGAAACCTGCTTTCACTACAAACCATCACGATTTTAAGAAGAAAATCCTAATGACATAATCATATTAGCTCTTGTCAGGATGGCAGATCTCCCTAATTCCTAGTTTTAGGTTTCTTTCTTTAGTATATTCTCATTATATGCAATGCTCACATTTGGGGCCAAAAATATTCTGAATATGGAATTATTGTGCCCAAGTAATACGTGTTCATTATAAACAAAAGTGTGGATAAAGAGAACAAATTTTAAACCACCTATAATCCCATCATCCAGAAATAGTTTCCATTAGCAATTTGCTGCTTATTTTAGACTTTTAAAATTCAAATCACATCTATAAATTTTTGTTGCACTAAAGGAAGGATCCTGCCCTGTGCTATTTTGTATCTTGTACACACACACACACACACACACACACACACACCATATAGAGCAAACACTGTCTCAGTCACTAAATATGCTTCAACCACCTCACTTTTAAGGACGCTGTGAAGAATTCCATTGAGCAGATGGGCGTTGATTTATGTAATCATGTTCCTATTTGAGGACTTTTGCATTGGGCGCAGAGAGACCGCGCCTCAGAACTTGCCCACGAAGCAGGGACGACTAGGGAGGATGAGAGGTTGGGGGATAGCTAAGTCACACGGAACAAGGTTTCAAGTACACAGAGACTTCAAGTACACAGAGGAAAGGTCATCGAGGCCACGGCCGGCAGAATTCGAAGAGCTGAAGGAGTCGGGTTGTACCCCAGGACAAGGGGCGCCGAATGGGTGGACCTCGAGACCCGAAGAACTGAAGCGAGACCCGTGGTGGTGGCGGCGGCTGCGGGCGGCCCAGGCTCGAAAGCTAGTGCACCACCGCTCCTCACCAACAGAGGGCGCTGGGGCCACAGCAGTACGCAGTGGGCGGGTGCCAGCTGCCGGCCAGATGTGGGGAGCTGGACCGCGGGAGACGCTAGCTCAACCCCAGCCCCTCCAGGCCTGCAGGCAGGGAGAGAGCGAAGACGGGATGCAGGGGCAAGGGTGATGGCAGAATACGCCACCATCGCTGCTCTGCAGGGTCCTAGTTTGCCTTCCCTTGTAGGGCAGAAGTGAGGAGAAAGAAGCCTCCTGCCCAGAAGGGACTCTGATTCCCACAAAAGCAAAGTATGGGCTGGCAGCCACCCTGAGGCTGGCTCAGCAAGACAGAGCCAGGTCCACCGGGTGGGGCTCCGGGCCAGGGGAGACCCACGCGACTGTCTGCGGCGGGAAAGAGAGCCGGCCTTGAGGGCTTTGAGCTTCTGGAGTACCCAGCCCTCGAGTCCAGACGTCCAACACACACACCACACACCACACCACACCACACCACACCACACACAACCTCCCTGCACTCTTTCTGCCCGGGTGCGGTGTGCATTCAAGAAGAGAGAAATTGAGGCACAGCCGGACAGAGCACTAACTAGACCTGTCCCCCCCTCCCCGCCCCCCCCCCCATGTTGCCTGCAGCGGAGAAGTTGGGCTAGAGGGCCGCAGTTCGAAGTTCCAATTAAGGATCCTGGGCCGGGGACAACCCCAGGGACCCCGCCCCCTTGGCCTGCCAGCTGTCCCCACCCCGGCTGCTTCCCTGACTCCGGAGTAATCAGCTGCTGCGCACGGCTGTAATTGACGGTGCAGGCCCGGTCTGGCAGAGGGCCGGCGGGCGGCGCAGGGGCGGGCGAGGGGCTTAATTGCAGGGCTTCAGGTCGCAGTCTGTGCTGCAGCTTCGCTTGGGGTGGGGGAAGGAAAGGGACAAACACTAAGCTCGCAGAGCCTGGTCTCAGGGGGAAGCTAAAAGACCTTCCATTCGGTAGTAGGGGATCCCTTCCCCGGAAAGTGGGGACGGAGGGGCTTGAACCCTAGCGAGAGTTTCGGAGGAGGAGCTGGACGTCTCTGGAGAGCTAGGCAGAGGGGGGTAGATTCCAAACTCCCCACCCCAACCCCAAGGAGCCCTGGTTCATCCTGTCCGAGACTCCTCCCCTCGTTATGACCCTCCCTCCACCACCACCCGCCGCTTCCCTTTCTGCCGCCCCCGTCACCCCCCCCCCCTCTTCTCGTATCCCCAGGGCGCTCCCACCCTGGGGAAGAATGTGCCCTCCTAGCGCACCCTTGCCATGGTAACGGCACACCCCCACCCCCGCGCACCGCAGCGGCCGGGCCTGGCCCGCAGGGCGGCGAGAAAAGGGGGAGTGGGCGCCTCCCAGCCCCGCGGACACACCTCGACTGCCCTGGTTGCCACAGTAACCGGGGAAGTTTCGAAGTGCGCAGGCGCAAAGTGGCACAGGGCTCTACTCCTGATCCTTCACCCCTCTAATCCACCAGCAGAGAACCCTGGCTCCTAGGAGAGACTGCCACTCATCCCCCTCCACCCCCGCGCAACTTCAAGGACAAAGTCTGGAGAGGGATCATGGGGCGTCCCAGCTTCCACGCGCCTCAAGCCTAGGGAGCAAACGTGGCCAGAGGGCCCAAAGAGTCTGAAACCTGAAAAGGGATCCCCCTGTCCCCAGCCCGTCCACCTCCCCAACAGAGCCTGAGGGGGGCGCTGGCAGCAGGAAGCCCGGAATGGCCCCGGAGGCGCACAGGCCCCACAGTGGAGCGGTGATTACAGGGACCTGTCCCTCCCGCCCCCGGCTCCCACTCTCATTAAGTCATTTTTTCCCCTGTTGGAAAGTCCCCGTGCCTTGAGCGCAGGGGTTGGGGCGACCGCAGGCAGCTGCCGGCAACCACATGAGAAGGGGGGGTGGTGGAGGGGAGGAAGGGGGCCGCGACTAGAGCCTGGCCAAACTCCAACGTGGAAGGCCCCCTGCCGGGGGCTAGCTGGGGGCGCATTGATCTGGGAGGAGGAGGGCTTGGAGAAGCTGACGTAGCTTCTCATCCTGGGTCTTCCTAGAGTTGTTAGGGCCTCTACCTCTGCCTCTTTCCTCTTATTTCAGCCCTGGGACCTTGAGTGACTGGAAAGCAGGATGCCTGGGTTCTGATCCCCACCCCGGTCTGGCTGCCGCTCCCTGACCCTTAACCTGACCACTGCCTGCTGATCTGTCCACCACCCTCATTCTCTGTTAGTTCTCCCTCTCCCTCCAGCTGGGGCCATCCAGGCTCTATCAGACCATACTAGTTTTTCCTCCTGCAAGGAGGTGACCCAGGGTCCATCAAGGTGAAAGGTATTGGGGACCAGGACAGTTCCCTTCCCCTCTAATCTATGGTCCACCATCTGTTCTTATTCCAAAATTGCAACCCTGGTCCTCCCCCAAGCTATTTGGCAAGTTCTTCCTCCCATCTACCTCCATCACCCCCAATTTCCAGTCAGCACATTGATTTCTGTCTCGGCCTTCAGCCAGGATGCCTAAGCCCCGTGCCCCTTGGGCCCTATCTTCCTGCCCTTCATCACCTCCACATCTCCCTTTAGGACCATTGCCAGATCCTACATCCCCCTTTTCAGTTGTGGGCTCCAGCTTTTGCCCTGAGACCCTAGCCAGCTTCTGGCCCGGAGGGAGGATATGGAGTGGGTAACGCCTTGTTTGTTCCTTCCCCAACTTTCACTCTCTTCCTTTACAGATCCTGCCGGCATATATCAGCTCACCAGGACTTGACTGGAACACGTCCTTCCCCCCACAACGTGGTGTCCAGCCCCTGCCCCACCCCACCGCTCACTCCTCTCTGGAGGCAGCAGGCTCTGCAGTATTCCTGCTCCTACCTCATTATCCCAGCCCTGATCCTGTATCTCTCCAGTCTCTCCTCCCCCTGGCTCTGTGCTCCTTAAGCCTGGAAGGCACCGGAGGGTGAGGTCAAAGCTAATACACAGTGGACACTGCTGGGGGTGGGAGTGCTCCCCACTCAGGCCTCTCTTCCTCACCCCCTACCTCTTTTCTCCTCCTCCCTGGGATGGGAGGGAGCAAGGGGGCGGGGAACCCAGCCCCCACAGCTCCCTCCTGGGTGAACAAGAGGAAAGGAATGAGGCAGGTGTGTCGGGCTGCTCCTGCTTACCCCTCCTCCCCGGGGGGACTCTAACCCGCCTGCCTGTGGGGCTGTCTTTTGGGGGTTGGGGAGAGAAACTCTGTCCTCCCCAGAAGCAGCGGAGCTGAGCATGTGGAAGGCCTGGCTGTCGTAGGCATGTCCAGGAGCTGCCGGGATGCAGGCAGTTGGAGGAGAGGAAGCTGAAGGCAAGCTAGTTGGGGCAAAACTCCCAACAGGGATACACCACCAGGAGAGCGGCCTTTCCTTCTCACCCCTACCCTGAGGTAGGGAGACATGGGCTAAGGAAATATGGGGGTTCGTGTAGGCTGGCAATCGGGAAAAGGAACAAGACTTCATCCTTGTCTGGTTCATCCAGAAGGGTGCCATTCTGGGTAAAATGAGGCAGGAAGCAGGATCCTCAACTTGGAGCAGCAGGAGGTCTGGATGAAGTAGGTGAAGTGTTCTTTCTCTGAGATCCCGACCACTCTACCTCCCTCTCTACCGCCCTCCTCCTTGAGGGTTTGGGACAAAGGAGGCCGAGGAAGGATGTCCCTTCGCCTCTGGCCTTACTTACATACCCCATCTCCCCTGCATGCACGCAGAGAGACCAGCATCCAGACAGTGAGTCTCCTGGCCCTCCCCCACCACCCTCCTCCCTGCCGCACCTTCTAGCCCCACCTGCTCCCTGGGGCGCTGGGCTGGCTGGGTTGAGCTGGGTCTTGCCCAGGATTACTCCTCGCAGAGTGTCTGTCTCTGCCGAAGGGTGCTGCTGGGCACCGCCACTCGTCCTGGCTTGTGGCAGAGGGCTCAGGCACAAGGTGGACAGCTAGAGCTCCGGAACTGAGAGCTCCGGATCCAGCTTCTTGTCAACATCCCCCTTAGCCTCCATTCAGGCAGGTTCCATCTGGTTTGGAAGATGGCTGTAGTTTCCTAACTGGCCCCTTGTTGTTAACTCCTCCCCTCTTCGTTCAGTTCCCCAGCACAGTGAGCCATGTGGGAATCAGACCATGACACTCACCTGTTCAAGACCCTCTGAAAGTTTCTCATTCCTCTGAAAATCCCAACTCCTTACGATGGCCCAGAGGGACATGTGATGTGACTCTTGCCTGCCCTCCGAGCTCCTCTCCTGCTAACCTGCCCTTGATTGCTTCATCCGATCACACTGGCCTCTTGGCTGTTCCTCCTGAGGAGATCTCTCTCACCACCGACCTTTGGCATTCACATGGCCTCGGCCTGGAAAGCCCTTTCCCTCAATCTGTGCGGGGCTGTCTTCGGCACACAGGTCTCAGCATGAGTAACATAACTCAGAGAGGCCTTCCCAGACCAATGACTTTATCTAAAGAGGCCACACTCCTACCTATGTGTCTTATTCATCAATACCTCGTACCTTATTCATCAATAAATGAATCGATGAAAAAGATGTGGGGTGTGAGTGTGTGTATACATGCAGCCATAACAAAGGAGGAGATCTTGCCATGTGCAACCATATGGATGGACCTTGTGGGTATTATGCTAAGTGTAATAAGTCTGACTAGTAAAGACAAATACCCCATGAGTTCACTCTTATGTGGACTCTAAAACACAAAACAAATGAATGAACAAACAAAAAGCAGGATCAGACCTATAAACACAGAGAACAAACTGATGGTTGCCTGAGGGGAGGCGGGCGAGGGGATGAACAAAATGGGTGAAGGGGAGTGGGAGATAATGGGCTTCCAGTTATGGAATGAATTAGTCACAGCACTACAAGGCACGGCATAGGGAACAGAGTCAGTGGTATTGTAATAGCATTATATGGTGACAGATGTATAGAGATGTTGAATCGCTACGTTGTACACCTGAAACGAACGTAACATTGCGTGTCAACTGTACTCAAATAAAAACAGGCTTTTAAAATGCAAACATAAAAAATAAACACTAAAGGGACCCCACTCCCCACACATCACTCTACATCCAGCACCGTGCTTTATTTGCTTCGTGGTACAGAGCATTGTCTGAGATGACCTGGTTTGTATATTTACTTGTTTATTGTCCCTCTCTCCCAACCAGAATGTAAACTCCAAGAGGCCGGGGCTGTGTCTCTCTTATTCACATCTGTCTCCCCAGCACCCATCGTCCCCTGCAGAGTGCCAGGCCACAAAGAATGCAAAATAAATATTTGTTAAATGAATGATGAGGGACAGAGGCCCTTGGGGGAGGGCATCCTAGGCCTCTACAGAATCACTTCAGCTCAGTTGCGTCCATTTCTTCTTTTCTAATCATCTTTCCCCTGCCCTTCAGCTTCCAGGGTTAGAGGTGAAGGCACGAAAGGAGACAGGCCCAGAGGCTGCCTGGCTGACACTTGCCCTCTGGTGTGGGTGTCGGGCAATCCCCAGCCCAACTGAGCCGTCTAAGCTTAGGGCAAGAAGCAGGGAGGCAAATCAGTCCCGGAGCCCCCAGAAGTGAGTGGTGGGGTCCAGGCAGGCCTGGACTCTCCCCTGATTGCAGACTTGACCCTCAGAGCCGGGAGGTTCCTATCGGATCAGATGGTCCAAACTCCTCTCCCAGGAGCCAGGGCGACGCTGCTGCCGGGCCAAGACGGCAAGCCGCAGAGGGCCAGGCTCAGGGAGGGGAAGGAAGCCTTCCGCTCACTTGCAGACGCTGACCCACTCGGTGATGCGGCACTCCTCGCAGACCACGAAGCAGCACCAGTGGAAGCGGCAGTGGCAGCGCTCGCTGCGCGTCTGGCGCAGGATGTTGTGGCCGCGGCCGCAGCACATGCTACCGCAGCCGTCGGGGCCCGCGCTGCTCTTGTTGCACAGGCGGCCCACGGTGCCCGCCGAGTCCAGGCGCGGCTCGCGCTCGCAGAAGTCGGGCGACTTCTCGAAGTAGACCAGGTCGGCGGGGCTGGCCCGGCGCCGCGGCCCCGGGACGCCCGGGGCTGGCGAGGGGGCCCCCGCGGGGCCGGGCTCCAGCTGGCCACCGTTGCGGTTGTGCGGCCGGATGAGCGTGGCGCGGTGGAAGCGGCTGCGCAGCAGCGCCCCCACGGCGCGGAACTCCGGCGTCACCTGCCAGCACGTCTTGAGCTGGCAGCTGCCTGACGTGCCGTGGCACTTGCACTTCCGCCGCATGTTCTCCATCACCGCCTGCAGAGGGAGGCACGGCGAGGGGTGACGCCCGCGGTCGGCCCCACGGCCCTCCTCCCAGCGCAGGCACTGGCCTGCGAGAATCTCCTCGGAGACTTCTGAAACCGACTCCCATTGAACGGATGCAAAAGCTGAGGCCCAAAGCGGGGCAGAGTGGGGAGGCGGGCGCACAGCTCCTGAGCCAGGCAGTCGGGAGAAGAACTCCGCCTGCTCTTCTGCTGTTCTCCCATCCGCCTCCCACAAGGCCAGGTCCTGGGGGAATTCCCTCCTTCCTCCCGTCTTCTCCTTTCCCACCAGCTGCAGGGGGCTCTTGGGGCTGGAGGCTCTTGCTTCCTGAGGGGGGATCCCAGATCCTCAGGGAAATTCCCTCTCCTTCCATCCCTCAGGTGGGGGCCAGAAGCAGGGGGTTGCTGGCCCCACTGTATCCTATCCCCAAAGCCTCTGGCCTCAATCCAGGCTGTGAGTGGGGGCTGCGGGGAGGCTGAGAAAGCCCCTTTCCTTCTCTGGGCCCTGCAGCCCTTTGCAGGGAGCCTAAGGAGGGGACAGGAGCTGAGGAGTCTCCCCTTCACCCCATTATACCGGCTGGAGCTTATTCTGCCCACTGCTGAATGTCACAGTTCCTCCTAGGGAACAGTGAGCACCAACCGGGGCCAAAAGCTCTACCTGAATACAGAATGGGAGCAGCCCCCAGAGAGCCAGACCCTCAGCCCAATGAAAGCGAGAAGTTCCCAAGCATCCAAGGGAGGTAGTTACAGGGGTGTGGTATACCGACCCCCTGCCCAACTCTCAACCTGCCCTAGAATCTCCTCCCAAAGGACCCCTTGACATTATCCTCATTAGAGACACTGGAGACATCTTCCTTTCCCGGGACTCCATTCCAAAACACAGCTGCAGACAGGGAGACCAGTGATCTGGGGCCCTCACACCTGGGCGGTTAGGGCCAGAAGAGCAAGACCCTGCCCTCTGAGTGTTAAAGGGCTCCGCAGCTTGTAGGTGCAGCCTGTGGTGGCAACACCATGGAGGACCGAGCCCAGGGCCTCGGCTGGCCAACGGCTCCAGAACATTCGCTTCCCACAGACAGCAGCCATTAATTAACCAGTTTAACGAGGAGTAGGAGGCACTGTTGGTATGGGCTGGGATAGCATGGAAGCTTGGGAAAAGAGCTGCACTAATAGGGCAGGGCTGGGTGGAAGCTGGATGTGACCTGAGGGTGGATATGCCTCAGTTTACTTCACCTCTAAGTCAGGATGGGAAGAGCTGAATCAGCTCCGAGTCTTTGTGGAAGGAGTCGGTGAAGCACCGGGCCCAGAGGACAGGAGAAAGGGGAGTCAGGAGGCGCAGGTGCCAGGCCGGGTGAGGGGAAGCCAGAAATGAGGCCTGAGCAGGCCAGGCAGAGCCGAGAGAAGGCATAGGGGCTGAACAGCCAGAAAAGGAGGGTGTTGGGCTACCACGAAGGCTAAGGAGGCATCTTAGTGGAGGCACGCACCCAGCGCAGACGACCCTGTGGAGCGAAAGGCTCAGCTGCCCGGCGATGAATCCGCCTCTATCCCTTCCTTACCAGCTGCACCACCTTGGGCAAGCTTCTTCATCTCTCTGAACCTCACTTTCCATATTTGAACACGAGGCTGCTACTAGCACCCTCATAGGTAGTTGTAAAGATTAAAAAGGCTAATATGTGATGTGGTGTGGTGCTCCAGACGGTACCTAACACATAGTAAGCACTCAATAAATGCAAGCGATTGATTCTTTCTTTCTTTCCTTTCTTCTTCTTCTTCTTCTCCTTCTTCTTTTTCTTCTTCTTTTTCTTTTTTTTTAATTTATGACCTTTGAGGGAGTACGAACATTCAAGGATAGGGAGAAAAAGGAGGAAGGTAACCATAACACAGGACCTCAGTGGCCCCGAGGAACCTCCCCTTGCAGGAATCCCTCATTCTGCACAGAAAGGCTGGGAGAACAGGTAGAGGGTCACAGCATAGGATAGCACAGAATCATGGAACGTTAGAGCTGGGCCAGGGCAGGGGAGACTAGGGAGCTGGATGACCCAGTTCAACCTTCTTGCTTTATAGGGGAGGCCACAGAGAGGCAGAGCAAGGCCAAGGCCCCGGAGGCCCTGTCTGCAGCCCTGTCCCCACCACCCCCCGCCCCCATCCAGTGCTCACCACAAAAAAAAAAAAAAAAAAAAAAAAGCGAGCAGGCTGATCCAGGACAGGGTTTTTCTCATCCTTGCATCCCAGACTAGTCCAGTGCCTGGCACACAGTAGGTATCCAATGCATGTTTGATGACTGGATTAGGCAGGGACAATGAGAGAGTTGCTGAGTAAGGGGGGAGCTCTGGGTCCCAGAGCAAGGCCTGGGGGGAAGGGAGGAGCCCTAGGCAGAGGGATCTGGAGCAGGCCCAGGCGGGTGTGGGGCTCTCACCTGCCTCCCAACTCGGTTGTTGTGGAGCCTCATGCGTGCGTGGATGTCTCTGTGAGGCTCCCGGGAGTCCAGAAAGTCCTTCGAGAAGCGCTCCCCGAAGCCCACGTCGGGGCTACAGCCGCCCCACTCCCAGGAGTCCTGCAGGCCCGGGCTGGCAGGGGGCAGGGCTGGGTGTTCCGGGACCCCGTGGCTCAGGCCCTTACCGCGCTGCAGCGCGTCCAGCTGCAGGCGGTGCAGCTTCCGACGGAAGGCCTCCTCATCCCCGCGCCGAGAGGCGTCGCAGCCGCAGGCCCTCAGTTTGCCCAGGGCGCAGGCATTGGACACCGCGTGCACTACGCCCGCTGCAGCGATGGCGTAGGCGAAGGCACTCTCTCGGAAACCTGAGGGTGGAGATCCAGGGAAAGGACTCTCAGGGGCCTCCACGTTCATCCCTCTGCCCTCTCTGCCCAACCTTCTTACCACACAAAGGGGAAATGGAGGCGCAGTGTTGGGGGAAGGTCTGGGACAAGGACACAGATTCGAAGAGGGGCAGAAATCACATCAGAAGTTCTGCATGCAGGGTGGAGTGTGGGAGGTCTCCCCAGAGTCCTCTTTTGTACTTCACTCCCTGTTCCACTAACATCACCCTTAGCAAGCTCAGAATTCGTGTCTACCTCTCTCCTGTTGGGCATAAAGTATCTGGGAAACATTTCTTTTTCAGATCAGGGACTTCATCTGTTACCTCTCATGTGATATTTGCAATTTAAAAATAAACCTGCGGAAAGAAGGCAAAATTTAAGCTAAAAAAATAAATGACTAGAGATAGAATTCCAGGCCCCAGAAGATGTTCATGGGCAGAAGGTAACTAAGAGGAGAGTGTCCTCTGACAGCTCCCGGCCCCAAGATTGCCTGCCTGGTGCCACCCCTTAGGCCCCACTACAGAACACTCCCTGACTGCCAGATTCAAGAGGCAGAGGAAAGAGCCAGCAGAGTTTCCCCTTTTCCTGTCCACAGGACATCCCAGAAAATCTGCTCGGAAACGGGCGTTGCCCAGCCACACTGCCTGCAGTGGGTCTAGGTCATCTGAAGAGGTTGTTTGAGGAATGCTGGAAATAAGCCCATTGCCCTGCAGGAGTGTTGAAAATTGAGAGGGAAGGGTGAGTTAAGGCAGACACCTTCTTTTTGATGCTCTGGAGCACAAAGCCCCTGACGACCACTTGCAGGGGCCCAGGACTTGTCTACACTACTTTTCTCCTCGGTGTTCTCAGCCTGAGCCATCCTCTGGGAAGGTCTGGGCCTGTGGCAGGGGGAGGCCTACTTACAGAGGACGGTCTGGCTCCTGGCCCCACAAGCTGCTTCTTCCTTATTCTGCATCTGAGAGGGGACCAGCTAGGAGCATTTTACAGGTTTCTGACCAGTCTCTGGAACTGAGAGAGTGTGGGCAGTGGGAGAAGAAGCCAAGAGCAATGAGAGCCTCCATATGAAGAGGAGAACTCACCTGTGCCATAGGCACCTGTCGTGGAAGCCCAGACCTGGCTGGAGATTGATGGCTTGCGGGAGGCCAGAGAGTCAGAGGAAAAAAACTCTAGATCCTTCCATCCTAGTGCTGAAGCCTGGAAGCACATGCTCTGGGAGTTCCCGTAGCCCTCAGAGAGCCAACCAGGACTGAACAGAGACCCTAGCCCAAACCTACCCCTCACACTCACCCTCTGCATCATAGGGTCCTGTCCTCCTTTTCTTGTCTAGCCAAAACGACGACGACGACAACAACAACAACAACAACAAAACTTGACAAAACGTGTAGTAGTTAAAAGTATGAACTCTCAAGCAGCCAGATTGTCTGGGTTCAAATCCTGGCTCTTCCACTTACTAACTGTTAATAGCTACCCAACTTTGACCAAGTGACTTGACCTCTGTGCTTCAGTTTTCATATCTGCAAGACAAGATTGTTTTTACCTGCTTCATTTTTGTCCCAAGGATTAAATTAGTTAGTAAATTTAAAGTACTTAGAAGAGCACCTTATTCATAGTAAGTACTGCACAAACATTAGCCATTATTGAGAAGTTCTTCCTGTTGTCTGACTTCACTCACTACTGCTGTAATTTTAGGCCATTGCTTCTTGTTTTCCCCAGTCAGGGACAGAGCCCAGAAGCTCAAGACCCATTTTAGAATAAATCACATGGGCCACTAGAAGCCCATGAAGCAGGCTGTCCCTGTCTATCTTCTCTCTCCAGCTTGTGGCATCTCCAGACCCTTTCCGTAAGGAGCCCAGCTATGAACAGACAGGAGGGGATGAGGATTGGGCTGGAGCCTTTTAAGGGGATGTTGGGAATTGGTGGGAGCCAAAGAGGAGTAGACACTGACATGGGATGTAGGGCCCAAGAGAAATGGCAGACCTAAGTCCCTGGGGAGCACAGCCTGTGTTTATCCCTTGCCTTTTAGCTGTGGAACTCTGAGCGCTTCCCTTATTGCTAGGGGAGTCATTAGCCCACTCCTAGGACAAATGGCAATACTCAGACTTCCAGAAGCAGCCCAAGCCTCAGAAATCATCTCCCCCTCCAACACACACACACACACACACACACACACACACACACTGTGCAAAAGGGGGATGCCCAAGGTCACAGGGGTTACAGAGCAGAACCAGAGCAGGACCCAGGCCCAGCTCTCTCAGCTCCCAGGCCTGGGAACTGGCTGCTAAAGGACATTGGCTCTAGGGAAGACATGTTCCTGAGTAAGAAACCCAGCCAGCCCAATTTCCAGTTTCCATGGTCCTATCTATGCACAGCACCAAGAAAGAGCAAGAGGCTGGTCTAGGGGGATGTGCCAGCCTAGACCAACCACCATCTTCCAGGCTCTTTACATTCAGAGGCAGGCCTGGAGGAATCTGGAAAAATGTAGTCTACAGTCTACATAGAACACCCCTACCTACCCAAGGCAGCTAAAGACACCATCCCATGGCCTCTGGCAGCTGTCACAGCCACGTTTAGTGGTGACCAGGCAGGGCTTGTGTGACCACCCTCTGCTCCAACATCCAAGATTCAGAGAAGTCCAGACTGCTGGGCCTCTGCCCCCAGCTCCCACTCAGGGCCCCAGTTTCGGTCCTGGCCCCGGCTGTCTGGGGCAGACGCAGGCACTGTGCCATCTGGCCAGCTGGAGGGGGAGAGGGGTGGGGCCACGGCCAGCTGGGCTGCCTGGAGCATGGAGGGAGGGGGGGTGCTTGTTAAGACGCACAATTAGCCGTCCTGCCTTTGATCTGGGACAGGGACTGCCAGCATCTAAGTGGAGTCAGCTGCTCCTTCAGGCTGCAGCCAACGGCCAGGAAGGGGCTGGGGGAGGAGGTTTGGAGGGCAGGGGAGCATGGAGGAGAGAGAATTCAGGAGCCAGTGGGAACCAGGAGGGGTCAGAGAAGCTTGAGCCCCGCCTATTTGAGTCAAAGAGGGAGGGAAGGGGAGAGATCTGGTCTCCATTCCCTCCATGCATATAATCTGTGCATGCTCATGTGCCTGGCCTGAGAGAGAGGAAGAGGTTGTGTGCATGTGGGAACACTTAGGGGTGACACTGAATGTGGCTACACGTTTGTACAAACAAAGGTAGGTATCTGTGCGTGTGTGTGTGTGTGTGTGTGTGTGTGTGTGTGCATGTGAGTTTCATTTCTTGGACTACTCCATTGTGCCACTCACCTCTGGACACATGGTGGGAGCTTGGGAGGCAGTATGGCAGGGGGTTGAGTGCAATCTCTAAAGACAGCTGGCCTGCATTTGAGTCCTGGCTCTATAGCTCACTTACAAGCTGTGTGACTAATGGCAAGCTACCCAACCTCTCTTAGCTTCATTTGTAAAATGAAGATACTAATAAGACCTATCGCATGGGGATTGTTCGAGGATGTTAAAGTACAGATAAAGTGCTTTAGAACAGTGCCAGACAAACAGCAAGTACTTAATAAGTATTAGCGAATTCATTGGGTGCTATTAGAATAATGGAACTTTAGGTGATCCTGGGATATAATTGCCTGTGCCTCTTCTCCTCATCTGAGTGCCACCACGCACCCCACGCCTGGAGGCCTAGCCATAAAACCAAGACTCCTCAAGGATGAATGTAAAAGAGAGGTGGGAGAAGAAAGAACCAGAGCCTTGGAGAACAGAGGCCAGACTCTCAAACTGTGGGCTTCCATTGGGCTGAGAACCCTGCTTGCTATAGAGCCTCATGCCCCCTCTTTCCATCCATTCCAGATGGGTCTGGGCCCTGCCTTCCCAAGCTTGTCCACTCCAGGTGCTCAAGCACTCTTCTCTCCTTCACTGGAATTCCATCCCTTCAGCCCAACCCATTTTCAGGGAGATGTCAGGACAATTAGATGGCAGTAACAGTATTAAGGTGGCAGGTCCCAGGGACCACCTCCTCCCTGCAGTCTCTGAATTTTAAACATGGCAGAGTGCACCTTGAAGAGAATCCCACTGGCAGTCTGGGTTGGAAGAGCGGTCAGCAACCAGTACTCCAGTTGGGGGAAACAGGTCACCTGACCCCACAGGGGACAATTCATAACTTGAAAAGAAGGGGAACTGGGGGAAGGACCCCATCCAGGGGAATGGCTGCCACCAAGAGTGACCCCGTGGAATTCAAATTTAGGTAGTCCTCGAAGTGATGGGCCAAGACGGACAGCGACATAACCCCAGAGGAGGGTGAACACAGATACCGAGTGAGAGAGGGCTGTAATGGTGGCCCCTGGAAAGAGAAAGTGGCAATTTCTTCCAGAAGCCTAGAGTCCCCTCCGAGGAGGGACAAGTAGAAAATGGGATGTCTCAATGCAGGAGCAAAAGCCACATAGGTAGGACAGTGTTCCAAGGCCAAAGGAAAGAGCCCAGCCCCCCTGCCAGAGCCCGGCCGCAGCTGTCCCGCCCCTCCCCACGCGCTGGGCGCTGCCCCGCCCTGGCTAGCCCCGGCAAGTCTCCCCCCCTCCACCCCTAACCTCTCCCCCTACCAGTCCCCCCAGCTCACCTCCTGCTTATTAAACTGCAGGTGAACCCGGGAGCGCCTGGCACCGCGCCAACCCCGCGTGCTTCCACCGCTCTGAACTCACCCTTGAGCTTCAAAGACCCCACGTCCTCCACCAGGCCACACGGGCCTCAAGCGGGCGAAGTAATCAGGACGCGTGGGCGCGCTCTATCTAGAGGGGGCAGGAGGCCCAGAGGGGAACTGGGGACACCGTGGCGGGGAAGAGGGATGAAGAGCTTGTCTTGCCTTGCCTCATCTGGAGCGGCAGGGGTGAGACCTCAGCGCCTATTCAAACCCCCGCGAGCAAAACCCAAAGCAAGGCCTCCGGTGTCCTCACCTCCCGGGCCGGGTGCTGGAGGGGAAACGGGGCGTCGGGGAGCGCACGGGTGACCTAGAAACCCGGAGTGGGAGCAGGCGCGCGGCGGCGGCGAGCACCGGCGGGGCCCGGCCCGGGCAGGAGAGAGGCACAGGCCTGTCACTTGGCGTGGGCGAGCGCGGGGCCGACCGGGGAGGGGCGCCCCGCCGGGGGTCCCGGGCAGCCGCAGACTGACGGCTGGTGGGGCTTGGGTGCGGCAGGGCGGGCGGGGCGGGAGCGCGGGGCAGGGGCGGGCGGGGGTGCCCCTTGGAGAGCCGCGCGGCCCGGGCCGGGAGCCGTCTGCCGCGGCCCGCGGGGATTAGTTCGCGGCTGCATGCCGCCACACGCGTCGGGCTGGGCTCGGCAGGATAGAAACAGCGCCCCGGGCGCGCGGGGGAGGGAGGTGGGGAGGGCGCGCGGGGGCGGGGCGGGCGGCCTGGGGCCGGGCTGGAGGAGGCGGCGGTGGCCCCTGACTTGGGGGCCCAGGGGATGCAAGTAGGGGTCCTGGTGAAAAGGGAAAGGCCCCAGCTTGCCGAGTTCTTTCCGGAATAGGGTGCTTTAGAGTCTGACTCTCCTAGAAGCCTCTGGACCCCAAGGGCACAGAATATAGGGGTACAACTCCTCCTCCACTGGGCAAGAAAATTGGACAAGTCTCAGAGCCAGGTCCCCACACTGTCCCACTCAAGCAGCTGAGAGGAGAGATGGATAACGCCTATCTTCCCCCAAAAGGCCTGAGGCAAGGCCTAAGGTACCAGGGCAGGAGACGGGTGGGAACAGAAATGAGTGACAAGGCCTCCTGCCATCTCCAACCCTAAGGGTTGTCAGGGTGGGCCCTGGGTCACTCAGAAGGCACAGAGGGAGGACAGGGATCGGGCTGTGGCTTCTCTGGGCTGTGAGGGGAAGAGGGATTGGCAGGGCGGTCGGGCCTGCTGGGCAGGAGGCGGGCACACACCCAGTGCCTCTGATTCAGAGAAGGTTTTCGGGGGCGGTGAGAATGACACAGAGGCTGGGGTGTACCTTGCCGGGAAGAACTTCTGCAGAAGTACAGACATTTTACCTGCCCCAGCTTCCCTCACCTACCCCATTTGGCAAAAGTCCTCCGTACTGACTCTGGGTACTTTATCACGGGCTCTCCATCCCAAGTGCTGTTTACTAGAGGGTAGAGGGTAAACTGAGGAAGGTGACAGATACTTATATTTCCCAGGCTTGAGATATACAGTGTCAATGACCAGGCAGGATAACCCAGGAGTCAACTCTCGGGCACAGAACCTGCTACGGTCAGCCCACCCAGCGCAGGCTGGAGACACATCTTCCCCGTTTGGCTGGCCCCCATGGACTGTCCAAGACCAGAAAGAGCAGAGGAGCAGCATGGTTGGTAGATGGGCACCTGGGGAGGTTGCCAGCTTGAGGCAGTGGGGATGGTTGGCAGATAGCTTTGGGGGTGGGGTGCTGAATGGGGTGGGCAGAAGGGCAAGGGCGAGGGGCAGCTACCTCTGCTGAAGATGGGACTCTCGTAGGGGATCTTGTTTCGAGTCTCGAGACTAGAGCAGTTCCAGCGCTGGTCCCGGAACTGGTGCTGGCACTCGTGGATGGCGATCTGGATGCCCTGGATGGCTGAGGCGGCCACGTCGGGGTGGCGCACACACACCTCCATCTGCCGCCTACTCAGGCCCGGCAACGTTAGGCACACCGTGTTGGCATTGAGCACAGGCTCCGGGGGGAGGCGGAGGCCCAGAATGTCGTTGGGTGCAGACCTGCAGGTGTGGGGGTTGGGTGTGGGTGAGTGTTTTGGGGAGCTAGGAGGGCCCCATTCAACAAGTTACACTCAGTCCCAAAGGCCACAGTTCCTCTTCTCCAACGCCTGCTTCTGAAGGTTTGGCCCATCATGTATATTCCTAAAGCATTCTCCTGTCCTTGATCCTCTCATTTCCTCCGACACCACCCAGCCAGCCGCACACCCACACAGGTTAACGTGTAAATGGACACACATCCGAAATGCCTGCGTACACAGTATTTCATAAGTACATCCCCAGGCATAGATGCTCACATACGTAGCGATCCCCAGGAGACCACTCCCAAGACATGTTTCAGACAGTCACAGTCACACAGACACACTGCTGCACACATGGAGATGGCCACCCAGACCCAGGAACACTTCCACGCATGCATGCTTCAGTCAGGCATCGTTATACACACGTACACAAAGACACTCACAAGCATACACACGTGTTCATCTTAACATACACTGATCCAGAAGCTCGCACATTCACATATATGTGGACACACAGACTGCTGTTTAACAACATAGCTTGCAGGGCTCACAATATCACACACACACACACACACACACACACACACACACACACACACTGAGAACCCTTCCAGCTGCAGTGTCACAGTGACCCCACCTGAACTACTCCCTTTCAGCCCCCAACCCATGCCCCTGTCTGGGAGCGATCTCCAAGGAGGAGCAACGCAGTCTGAGCTTACTCCTGGGGTAGGGGTGCATTCCCCTGGCCTGGCATGGACTCCAGGTTGGCACTTGCTCCCCTCCGCACACACACCTCCTCTTCCAGTAGCCATCACTTTCCTGGGCACTGCCTTGCCTCCCTGGACTGCCCATACTCTGTCACCAGTTCAGCCCCCTCCTGTGAGGGCACTGTCTTTCATTGGGCACCAGCTCTTTTCTGAGACACTGTCCCTCCCTCCTTCCAGGGTCCCCTGCCCCAGAGGGAACGCCGGAGGCCCCCGTGGCTGGGGGTCCCAGCTCTCCAGGAGGGCGGGGCGTAAGGTGAGGGCTCACCTGGGCACGGCGGCAGCCAGCAGCAGTAAGAACAGGAGCGCGCAGAGCGCGGGCCGCGGCTGGGGCCGAGGTCGGAGCCGCAGCCAGGGGCAAGGGTGGGTGCTGCCCATGGCGCGCGGGCCGTGACGGGCCAGGAGTGGGGGGCTCACAGCCCGGCGGGACCGGCGAGCCAGGGGCGACGGCGCATGATCCGCGGGGGTCGGGGCGGCTGCGACACGGAGCTCCGACTCGGGTCACGGCTCCGAGAGCAGACGGCGCCCGCCTCCCCGCTCCATGGGGCAGCGCCCCCGGGCACCGCCCTCGGGGTGGGGGGGCGGGCGGGCGCACCGGGCACCTCCTGGCACAGGGGTCCGGGGAATTTCCCGAGGCCCCCCTGCGACAACTCCCGGTGCCTCTCGAGGGTAAGGGGGGCCCGGAGGTGCTGCGGGCTGGGGATGAGAGGCTGGGTGCCCGGGAGCCCCCCAGAGCAGCGCCACGAGCCTGTGCTTCCGAGGGCGTGCGAGGAGGGCGGGGGGCGGGGGGGGGCGGGTGGTGTTGAAGGGGGGACGGCGCTGTTTGTGCCCGGCCCCACCGCCCAGAGAGTGAGTGACTGTCCCGGCACAGGGAGCTCTACCGCCTCCCCTTTCCTCCCTCCCCCCCCCCGCAGAGTGTCTCAGGGCTCTACCCCAGGTGACGTCACTACGGGGGGTGGAGGCGTGTATGGGTCCTGAGGCCACAGCGCCCTTCGGCTCCGGACTCGGGGTGGAAGCGGCGGTGCAGAGGGCTGGGGAAGGAGAGGTGTTGGGGTCTGTGCGCGCGTGCACGTGGAGATGCCAGTGCCGGGCGCGCTGGTTTGTGTAAGAAGGTGTGTGTTACTGCGAAGTGTGTGTGTCTGGCTGAGACACAGCTGTCGGGGAGCGGTCCTCCCCAACATACACACCTGCAGGGACTGGAGGGGAGGGGCTGGCCCCCCTGCCCACCTCTCCCACCTCAGGAGGGACTTCCCAGGCTTGGCTGGTGTAGCAGGTGTGTGTGTGGGGGGGTCCCGTAAAGGGGTTTGGCAGCCTCTGGATTTTGCTGTTCTTCCCTGTGTGACCTTAAACAGGTGCCTCGTGCTCACTGAGCCACCCTCTGCCCTTTCATGAAATGAGGTTACTGAGGCTCACCTCATCTGATCAGTGAACCAATGAAGGTCAAAGTGCTGGGACTCCAGTAAATGTCTGGGAGCAGAACTCCCTGGGGTGACACACCCTGGGAGAGGTATTAGAGAGCCTTCTAATCCCAAAAGTGTGTATTTTGTCCCCTTTTATTTCTTAAGAAAATGAGGCTCAGAGAGGGCCATGACTTACTCAAGGTCACACAGCAAATGAAGAGCTGGAATCCAACCCAGTCCTCTTGACTCTGAGCACAGCAGCAGTGGCCCCAACACTGAGCGCTGCTTGCCTGGGCCTTCCTGCAGATGCTCCAGATCTTGCCTGGCCCTTGCTACCTGTACTTGGTTCTCTGGGAGCCACCCAAAACCGGACTCCTGACTCAGGCCCACTCCTCTCTGGGATTCCTTCATGTCCTCTCGCCCCAGCTGAACACTACAGCCAGGCAAGGACCTGAGGAAACAGCAGGCTAGGGACAGAGGCTCCAGCTTCTGTTTCTGGTTCTAACCTGGGCCCCGATAGTGAATCCTATTCCCACTGTGGCCTTAGCATCCTCCTCTGTACAATGGGCACAGGCCTCTCACTCTACTACACACACATACCTCCCTCCCAACCTCATTGCCCTCTCCTGGTTTAAGGACAAACTACCGGAGCCTCTGGGCTCTGAGACAAAAGGGGCCCGTTCCTGGAATTGCCCATCCCTGGGGAATTGGGGGAGAGGGGTGGGGCTTTCCCTGTCCCCAGACTGTCAGGTGGTGGGGGCAGCCCGAGCAACAGCAGGCTGACGGCATCCTCCCCCCTCCTTTCCCCCCATTTCTGCCGGCAGCCATCGCAGCTGTCAGGAATTAAGGGCTTGAGGCTGCTGGGGGTGGGGGTGGGGCAATGGGGGGAGCAGTCTGGCTGGACAGCAGGAAAACAGCCGGGGGCAGGAAGCAGTCTGCGTCAGCCAGAGCCTTGTTTGACCCCAGCCGCCCCCTGCCCTCCCCACTCTCCTTCACCATGCTGCAGGACAGGGACAGCTTGGGACTAGAGTTTGGGGAGGGTTTGGGGTATGGGGAAGGATAGGGCACGACCAGACTCAGCACAGGAAGGTAGGCAGGAGCCTGAGGTGGGAGAAGACACCACAGGGACAAGCCAGGCTGTTGGGGAAACTGAGACCCAGAAAGGATTAGGAAGAGGCCCAACCTGGGACAGGGAATGGCTTCATAATCCAGCTTGCAGACCTCCTTACTCCCCAGATACAGCTCACACTAGCCTTTCCAGGCTTGATGCCTCATCATAGGTATCCCCTGGGGTACGCCATTGTGGGGAATACTGATTCCCGGTCCAATGCAGCTGAATCAGCCTGTCGGGGGGCAAGGCCTGGGGGTCTGCATTTCTAGCAGTATCCCAAGTGATTTTCATGAGGACCACATTTGGGAAATTCTGCTGACCTGCTTGAGGGACTGATTTCTTTTTCCTTTGACCTGCCTCTGCCGAGGGGAGGTCTCTTTGCTCCCCCACCCTCTAACAGCTCAAGAAATACAGAGGTGTAAAAGAGAGGGAGAAGTCCCTTTCTTTGAAAATCCCAGGAGGCAAATAACGATTCTCAAGCCTTGTTTGCACTGGGGCGTAGTTCTGGCCTGATGTCATGAGGGTCTAAAAGTACCCAAGCCTGGGGCACTTCTCAGTGCAGAGAGGAGAGGGCATATGTAGGCACAGGGGCCTTGGCATATGTGGAGATGAGGCCCAGAAAGAGTGTGTGACTGGAGCCCCAGTCCCAAATGACCCCTGCCATGGGCAAGCCCCTATCAGCAACCCCCAGACCCCACCCTGGCCCTGCCCTTGGCTCTGGCCCTCAGCCCAGCCCCAGCCCCCGCAGCCGCCAGCTGAGACCACAATTACAGGGGCCACTGGGGGTGGGGGGGGGCACCAGAGATGAAAGGCAGCTCAGAGAATGGTTCCAGCTGTGGCAACCCTGGAGGAGGTTACAGGGAAGGGAGGGCTAGAGGAGGCACCAGGGTGAGAACAGGTGGGACTCTCACAGCCCCAACCCGGACCAGGCCAAGCTCAGTCCTGATGTTCTGCAAGAGAACATCTTGGTGAAGAGGAAGGGAAGGCAGCCCCAGACCGAGAAGAGAGCTTTTTATCCCATCCTTCAGGCCTCAGGGACCAGTGCCCCTCAGCAAGGTAAGGGGGAATAACTAGCTGCTTGAGTCCCCCAAACTCCTAGTGTATTTGGTCATTGGAAGGAAGGGGAAATGAGCCCTTGGCCTTAGGCTGATCCTGGGCCTTCCAGCAGCTTCCCCACCCATCTGCCTGCATTCTGGCTGTCCCTGATGTGGTCATGCACACATCTGGGGCGCCTCTGTGCTCTTCCCCCATGTCCCTGGTACCACATGTCCCTCACCACTCAGCCAGCAGGGAACCTTCATGGCTCAGACTGTGCCTGGGGCTGAGCAGCTGGGTAAGCAAGGGGGTTGAGGGGGGGCGTATTTCTGAGCTCTGCTTCCCGCCTTCTTCCCAGGCAGCAGTGCAAGAGCACAGAGCCATCTCTGAGCTTAAAGATGACCAAAATAATGTTCAAAATGGTGCCTCTCAGGCCAAGGCTCTCACCCTTCACAGAAGGCAGTTCCCAGACTCCTGCTGAGCTTGGTCAGGGAAAATGGACCACCAACATGAGACCATCGGTTCGAAGATTGCAGTGCTCTCTTCCAGTGTACTAAAAAGCTATCAGGCACCCCCATTCCATGACGGGAGAACTGAGGCTCGGAGAAATTAATTGACTTGATCAAGGTCAAGCTGGCAAACTAGGCCTTTCCTCACTGTTATCATGTTACTTCCTCTGAATTCCTTTTCACCTGCTTGGGGTGGTGTCAGTTCATGCCACTGTCTTAGTTTCCTTCTCTGGCCCATGGGGGAGTCTAGCATCACCTACTCCACACCACGCACCAAGACCTGGCAATAGACACTGGGACGCAGGCGTCTGCCCCTAGGTCTGGGTCAGCCCAGAGGTCTGAGACAGTCTGGAACCCTAGCAGCTTGGCCCAAGCTGGTCCGTGGGTCTCCTTGCTTCCTTTCATCCTACCCTCTCCTGTCCACGGCTCTCTGAGCCAGATGCTTGCAGATGCTTGCAGGTCCTGTCTGTTGGTCCCTGTTAATAGGGAAGCTGGGCTCTGTGCACCCTCTTGTGGTCCCTGAGAGAAGTGCAGGAGATTTTTTTTTTTTTTTTTTTTTAGTATTGAACCCAGCCCTGGGGAAGGCAGAGCCCTGAAGATAACTGTAATTTAGTAAGCTTCATTTCTCCTCCATGCTGCCCATGATGCCAGTTCCACTCCCACCCTTGGTAAGTTGTCAAACCCCCTTGAGTAGAAGAGGTTCTGAGTCCAGATTCTCTGAAGTTCGGGCATTTGAACGTTCTGAGTCCAACTTCTCTGAAGCTCGGGCGTTTGACCTAAAGGAGTCAGGATGAGGCAGGAAGGAAAATTCAGATGCCCTTCCCTTCCCACTGCAGCCTGATACCCCTCTCCATATATGCCTCACTCTGGGATCCCAAACGTGATTCTTGAGGGCTGAACCAGGCTAGGTCAAGAGGCAGATGCAGAGGCATTGTGGGGAGGGAGGACAGATACACTGAAAGCCATGGTTAAGGTCTGTTACGTCCAGGGTGAGTTCCCTTTCCTTCTGTTTCACTGAAAAACTCTACTCTCCTCCCTGTGCCCCCAATACCTGTGGTCTTAGCTCAGGCTGCCAGTCCCAGTCACGGTAGTACATCTTCCTGGACAGTTATTGGTTTGGGGGTGGGCAAGTGACCCCAGCTGACCACATCAGGGTCTTCCTTAGGACTTTGTCTGGGAAAGCCATTCTTTTTTAGATCACCAGCTCTAAGAATGTGGGCATAGGGCTGACATATAGAGAAGGTCTATCTGCAGCAGGAGATAATGAAGGCAGCGTGAAAAGAAGGGCAGAGATAAGCTAGAAACCATAGATGTTGGGGGGGCGGGTAGTGAGGGAAAAAGACAAGGGAGAAAGACCTATGACATCGTCTGGCCCTCTGGGTTCAGTTGTGCTTGAATTCAGTCTCACCCCTGCACTTCCCAGGTAATTAATTCCCTTTTAATTGTTTTTCATAGTTAATTCCCTTGACCTAAGCTAGTTTGAGTTGAGTATCTTCATTTGCAATCAAGGTCTGCCCAATACCTGCAAGGCATCAGTTCTCTATTCCCACTCTCACAGAAACTACCATTTATTAAATATAAGCCTGACATAAACTATCGTGCTACATGCTATGCTAAGTGCTTTTCATGTCTCAGAAGAATCCTCCCCATGGTTCTATGAGGATGTGAATGGTCCTGGTAATGGTGCCACTCTCCCAGTGAGAGATGGTGTCCCTTTCCCCTTCCCTTGAATTTTCACTGGTTCTGTGACTTGTGTCGACCAACAGGGAGTGACAGCAATGCTGCGTCACTTCCAAGGCTGGACTGTTAAGGAGCTTCTGCCTTCACACTCAGCATGTCCATTTTGAAAGCCAGCCTAGGTAAGAAGTGTAACTAAACCAAGGCCCCCATGCTGTAAGGAAGCCCAAGCTAGCCACATGGAGAGGAGGAGACCCTGGAGGAGCTCCGAGGCACTACTTAGACATATGAGTCAAGCCTCTTAGACTGTTCAGCCTGGCCCAGCCACTGCAGAAGGCAGCCAGGTGAATGACCACAACCATTGGTCCTTGCCATAAGGAGCAGAGCCACCAAGCTGAACTCTGAAAAAAATCCTAACCTAAAGGATCAGGAGAAGTAATTATTCGGGGGTCCTTTGTTATGCAGCAATGGATAACTGAAACATGATGGTATTCCATTATATAGACAAAGAAACTGAGGCTAACATGCCTATATTGTAAACTTCTTAGCAGCAGCAGCAGCTTCAAACACAGAGTGCCTGAATCCAAAGCTCATGCTTTGCCTACACACCTAGGCAGTCATTCTCTCCTGCAGTATTTGGACTGTGGGAAAATTGGGGCTCTGAATCCTAGCCATTTGCCTATGGCCCCGCCCCATTCTCTCTGCGGGAAGATGGAGGCATGAGATCCAGCTCTGGAGAACCCAGAACCTCCAACCTTTCCTCCCTGTCCCTGCAGCCTCGACATCAGCTTTCTGAGAAAGAATCAGAAGGGAGGAAATGTGCTTGGGTGCCCGGAGAAACTTGGGACAACTTTGCATCCTCCCCCACTGAGTGTGATTAGAAATGCTGATGGGGCAGTCTTTTCAATGAAGTTAGTTTGGGTGGTTAAAAAGCCTGATGTTACTAATAACATAATCTCATCACATTCTACAGTTTATAAAGTGCTTTAATCCTATGGGCTTGGGTGGCCCTAGAAGTCTACCCTCAAAGTCCCCAAGAATCACAGAAACAGAAGGGCAGATAAAGGTGTCACCCTCCCCAGAGAAGATGAGGGCTGGACTGAGAGCTGAGTACACTACCAGAGGCTTTTGATCTTCTTTTCTTAGACCTTTTCAGTCTGTCCCTTTAAAGAAGGACAGTTAGGTTTTTCCCAGCTTGCAGATCCAGGCCAGAGATGTTTGACAAGGGTGAACCAGAAGAATCCGCACTCTTCTCCACGGTTGCCAGGAGAACCTAATTCAGTAGGGGAGATAGGGACCTAAGGTGATAACCCCTGAGATGCTAGTTCTATCAAAACCATCTTCCTTTACACACTCCTTCGGAAGCCTGGCCCCATGGTGGCCCCCAGGAGGCCAGCTCCCTCCCAAACTGTGGGCCCAGTCCTATTGGTTTAAATATTTTTATTGATACTAAACTCACCCACCCACCCCATAGCCAGCAGTTCTAAGGCGTCCTGCGTCCAGAGGCCTCGAGTTTGGCTCTTTGCTTTCCATATGGGGGCCAAAGAGCGAGAGGGACTACATAGCCTCCCCCGGGGGCCCTCCAGAGCGCTCCCCCCGGGGTGGATGGCCTTCAGCGCCCCTCGCTTTCGTGGGCGGGCGTGTATCTCACGCCCGGCCGCCTCACAGTTGGCGGAGGCCTGGAAGATGGACCTTCGCTGCGAGCAGCGGGGCAGCGCCCCCTCCGGAGTCCAGAGGTCCCGCAGATGCCGAGGGGCGCGCGGTTTGGAGAGCCAGACGGCGCGTCAGAGGCAGAGGCTGAGCTCCTTGCGCACGCGGCAGCGGTGGCACTGCACCACACAGCACCAGTGGAAGCGACACAGGCAGTTCTCCTCGAGCTGCACGCTCTCCTGGCGGTGCCCGCGGCCGCAGCACAGCAGGTCACAGCCGCTGAGGTCCAGGGCACTGCTGTTGCAGGCGCGGCCGCGCGTGCCCGGCGAGCCGGTGCGCCGGTTGGGAGCGCAGAAGTCGGGCGAGTCGGCGGCGTAGAGCAGGTCGGCGCGGCCGGGCGGCTTAAGAGTGCGGACCGCGGGCAGCAGAGCCTTGCCGTCGTTGGTTCCCATGACACGCGAGGCGCCGTGGAAGCGCTCGAGCAGCCGCGCGCCCACCTCCCGGAACGGGGGCAGCTTCTGCCAGCAGGTTCGCAGCGCGCACGAGCCCGACAGCCCATGGCACTTGCACTCGGTGCGCGTGTGGCTCCGTACGGCCTGCAGGGAGCAAAGGAGCCGGCGGATGCGGACAGATTGGGGGTACGGGGTGGGGGAAAGGTCCAGAGGACCGACAAAAAATTAGATGGGGAGGGTGAGGTGGACGGAAGAGAGAAAAGAGCAGACCAAAACCAAGAGAGCGCAAGGTGGAGACGAGGAAACCCAGGGAGCAACAGCTCGGAGAGAAGGAAAAATTACAAAGTTGGAAGAGTGAGAGGAGTTGGGGGGAGTGGGGTGCAGTGTGCAGCAGAGATCGCAGGACGCAAAGTCAGGGAATGGGAGAGAGAGAAAGCAGAACTGACGGCTGGGGTGAGAGTCTCCCTAGAGGCAGGGAGGGGTTGCAGCTGTCCTGCTCTATTCCTCCTGCCAACCTCCTTCTGCCAGCAGGGCCCCCTCGTTGCTGCCCCTCTCGGCCCCAGACAGGGCTGAGCAGAGCCAGCCTCCTGGGCGTCTGACAGGTATGTGGGCCTGTCTGGACATTCCTCTCTGGGCCCCCTCTTACTCCCTGCCTGATGCCTCAGGGCTGAACCCTAGAGGACACGGGATGTGAGGGGGGGGGGTCCCTAGAGCATCTTAGAACTAAGGCATAGGTTTCAGGATGGCCGACGGTGAATGCATTACTGAGAACCAGAATCCAGAACCCCTGCCCCTTATTTGCAATTTGTGCCTGAAGCTGGGGTCTAAGAGTCACAACCCCACTAAGATTTATGGTGTCAGATGACTCAGCAATATCATCTGTGGAAGCTCAGCGTCCAGAGACCAACCTGAAATGCAGACTTGTGCGCCCCCCTCCCCTTCCCAGGTTTCTTTCCTTTCTCACCCTCCCTCCTGGAAACATCTGACCGAGAGCTGGGGGTGGGGGTGGGGGTATGGGGACTCCTCCTTGCAGAGGGAAGGGGAGAGGCAGGGCCCAGTCTGGAGTTGGTGGGCAGCCAGTTGGCAAATGCCCAGATTCAGTCACAGCTTTCCTGGCCTTTAGCTGACTCCCTCCTACCTTCACCAGCCTTGTCTTTCACACCTTTCCAAGCCTTCCTTGGCCACGTTCTGGCCCTTTTCCCTGGCCTCCCTCACTTCTCCCAACTCCTCCACCTCCAGACCTTTGCCCCAGCTTCTGTCTTCTCTTTCATCCCCCAGCTTTTGTCACCCTCCTCTGTCCCTGTGCTGGTAGCCAGATCTCTACCTATCCCAGCCTTTGCCTCACCTGTCGGGTCTCAGAGGTTTGTCTTCCCTACCTGAGGTCCTGAGTCCTCTTCTCTGGGTGTCCCCTCCCCATCCTGCCCACTAGATCACCAGCTCTAGGCCTTCCTAGGCCTCCCAAGGGACTCCCTCTTCTAGGCTGGCCACCTTGCCTCCCACATGCCCATCCACATGCCCCCAGCCAGTCTTCCCAAGTGCGCCCTTTCTGCCTCGCTGGCTCCCACACACGTTAACATACTCCTGCACATACACGCCCTCATTCGCACCCCCATTTCCTCACACGTCTACAAACACGCTCGCGCACACCCCACCGTCACCCACGTCCACTCACACCTACCCATACCCACACATTCATACCCACACACTCTCTTACACACCCCTGCCCATACTCACCAGCCGGCCGGCTTCGTTGTTGTGCAGTTGCACCAACGCACGGATGTCTCCGCGGCCCCGCTTGTGCCGCGCGTCCATAAAGAGCCTCGACTTCTCGTCCCCGAAGTCCACGTCGTCGCCGCAGCCCCCCCACTCCCAGGCGGCGCTGCCGTCGGGGGAGCCGGCGGGGCCGGGGGGCCCAGGGGTGCCGGGCAGCCCCGGGGGACGCGGCGGGGCCCGCCCTCGGGGCGCCTGGCAGCCGCACTGCAGCAGCTCGCCCATGGAGCAGGCCTGCGTGACGGCGTGGCTGGCGCCCGCGGCCGTTATAGCGAACACGAAGGCCGTCTCCCGGATGTCTGCGGGCCGGGGGCAGGATGGGGGAAGTCAGCCGGCAGGACCGAGGCTGGGTCCCCGGGGGTGGTGGGGAGGGGGGAGGCGCTGCGGTGGGCGAGGCAGCATGGCTGGGAGGCAGGGTCGGGACAGGGTACCCACAGACCGGCGGGAGAGGTGGGGCTCCCGCAGCCGCCCCCCCCAACCCCCCCTCTCCTCTGATCCCCGAAAAGAAAAAGCAGCCCCCCCCCCCCAGGTGCTCTCCCCACACTGACCCTGCTGCAGGATGCGCCCGAAGGCCTTGCTGTGGCTGGAGCAGTTCCAGCGGCGGAATCGGAACTGGAACTGGCACTCCCGCACCCCGAGCCGGGCGCCCCGGGCTAGCTCTGCCACCACCTCTGGCTCGGCCTGGCACAACTCAGCCTGCCGCCCTGCCAGCCGCCGCGCTTTCCTGCAGATGCTGGTAGGATCCATGACCAAGGGGCTGCCCACCGCCCTGGAAAGCAAAGAACAGCACGTCCAAGATATAACTCAAAGGGCTGGGGCGGGGGCGGGGAGGGAGGCCAGTCCCGCTCAGCCCACAGCTAGGCGCTGGGACGCGCCTCTTCTCTCCCCCCACCCCAACTGAGTGTGAGATTGTCCCATCTGGTTCTCTTTCTGTCCCATGTCCCCTTTCACTAGAGTTGAGACCGAAATTGCTATAGAGCAAGGATTCAGCCTTATCCTTCCGTGCACATCTTCATTAATAAGTCCTTCTAGGAATTTGACTCAAGGTGAGGGCACCCGGCACCAGGTGAGCCAAAAGGGAGACAAAGAACAGGCCTGACCCCAAAGGGTGATGAAGCTCACACCCCCTCTCTAGCTCAGTTTGTCCTTCTGTAAAATGGGAAGGTTGGGCTTTGATCCCTAAGGTGGGCCCTTGCAGGAGGATATCCTCTATCTCTCTGAGCTGGAGAGCAGGAGGAAGTAGCTGGGGGACTGAGTCTCTGAAGCATTATGGTGAAGTAAGTGACACTACCCTTTCGTTCCAGGGTCTGTGACTTTTTCAGAGCAGGATGGCCGGCAAGGCAGGCCAGGCCCTGACGTCACTGGTTGTGACCTAACTGGTTTGGGGAAGGGGAATGCCTGTTTGGCTTGGTGTGGGTAAAGACCGAAATGGGAAGTTCCACACACTTCCAGAAATCCTTCCGTTCCCAGCCTTCATTCCACCTAAGGAGAGAGCTGTTATTTGGTTTCCATAGACCAGACCCCTGAAGGTTAAGGTTACTCGCAGCTGAGTGGAACTCCTTGAATCAGATCGCTCTTATTTGATGAACGCTTAGCTGTGGTCCCTGTGCTGCAGGAATGAGTGGGCGGAGCACTTGGACCTGAGAGTAATTTGAGATCACACAAAAACCCTTCAGCAGAGGACAGAAAAAGACTCCGGGTGGGGAGAAGTAGCACCAGGAGATAGAAAATGTCGAGGAAAATGGTAGGAGATAGGTGCCAAAGGTCAAGGTGGCCTACTTTTCATTTTAGCCTTCATGCCCATCGGCCCCCCTGTCCCCATTTGCTCCACAAGAACAGGCTGCCCAGGCATGTTCTGGCCCCACAACAATGAGATGTAATGGGCTTGAACAGCAGCAAGAAGAATTTAGGTCTTAAGGTAGAACTTCTCAACTCTGGGGAGCGAGATGCTTAAAGAGGCCGTTGCAAGAAGATGTGTAAGTTCAGTTCTTTCTAAGGTCTCCTACTCCCCCCCCCCCCAACACACACACCCCACCCCATCAGATCATTGTCAGCCTCCCCACCCAAGTAGTCCTGGAGCCAAAATTCTTTTCTCAGTGAAGAGTTATAGTCCAGACTCCTTCCTCCATGCTTAGGACCTGACCATCACTGCATTCCAACTGCAGCCTGGAAAGGTCCAGCCCCAGCCCATTCCCAACCCTAGAAAAGTGGTGGATGGAGCAGTGGATAGTGTGTGCCATGGATAGGGCAGCACAAGGTGGTTCCCAGTGGCCCAGTGACCACAAGTTTGTCAGTCTCTTTCTCTCTCTCCGTGTATCATCGATCCTCCCCTACCCCCATCCATTTATCCACCTCATTACAAAAAGGATTTGAGAAGACTTCCAGCATGGTCAGTAGATAAGACTATGAGCACCTTGGGAGTTAGAACTGACATTTTCTTTTGTTTCCTGTGGCAGATTTTTAGGTGCTTAATTCGTATTTCCCCCAACTTTTGTTATGAAAATGTGCAAATGATTACTATAATACTACAATATTACAAATGATTGTTCTAATACTACAACGAACACCATTTAATCCATGTTTTTGAATGAATGAATGAATGAATGAATGAGCCTTCTAAGGAGAATGTCCTCATTTGAGTCCAGGCCCTTGTCCACATGAGATTCCATGGCTGCTAATCAGCTTCCTCTCTCTCCACCCCTCCTCTGCCCACCCCCCACTGGATGCAGAGGCAGGGAAGCAGGCCTCCCCATGACTGTCCAGCTCCTTTCCTGCCACCTGATTGTCCAGGCCTCCACCTGGGAATCTGGGGCTCTGCAAACTCTTCTTCCCCAAATCACCCCACCCCCCATGCCACTAAGCTCCCCAGTCTCTCTTCCCAGCCCTGCCCTCTGCTAACTCCCTAATTTCCCAAGGTTGACTGGTTTTATCCTCTCAAGGTTACTCTGACCCCATCCCTCTCCTCTCCCTCCTCCTGCCCTAGGGAAGCAAGAGAAGGTGGGGGTATGCAGGGAGAAAAGCAAAAACCTCCTGACCTTGTCTGCTTGCCAGGGGCTAGAGATAGGAGAGAAATCGGGAGGAGCAGGAAGGGTAGGGCCCTCCCAGAGGTGGGGCCAGCCCTTTGCAGGGTTGAGGGGCTGCCCCAGAGTCAGTTGCTGGTCCGGGTCTGGCTCCCCAGGCTGGCTTGCTGCCTGGGAACAAGGCTTGTTTACAAGCTGGTCAGGAGGAGGGATGGGCAGTAGTAGCAGCTAGAATCCCAAGGGACCAGCTTGCTCCCTGCCCTCCCGTCCTCGCTCCCATCCCCAAGTCACAGGAAAGGAAAGTCCAGAAGAGGAGTGGGGGTGGGGGGGTAGGGCATCGGGCAAAACATCAAGCGTCACTTCTGCACCCTGGTCTCTGTCAACTCTGGGTGAGCTGAGCCACTGTGGGCAAGTCAGCTCTCTCTCCGCGCTTCAGAAACAGGAGAAGTTGCCCGAGAAGCTCCCTTGTCCCCTCCAAGTTAACACTGGACATAACATCAAGAAATAACTCCCCCATCTCCCCTCTTTCTTTACCCTCCTTTCTTCCCTTCTGCTTCCTCAGGGAATCAACTCTGCTTTTTTGGCCTCTGAGTCAGCATTGGCCTGGGTCAGCCCAGAGAAGATGTACCCTTTTGGGAGCATTTGCTTGTTTGGGGAGCTAAGCACAGTGGTGTAGGAGTTATATAATATATAGCAGGTAGGATCTGAGATCCTAATCAAATAGCCATTCCTGGGCATAGAAAAAATGAGGCTAGTCCTAAAGGAAATCTTGCAGACAAGAAGGGACAGGCCTAAGGTTGGCCATTCTAACTGGCTTGGCAGATGCCAAAATCTCCCTCCCAGGACCTTGGTTGGTAGAATCGACAGCCAAGTGAGGTGGCGTTAGGGACAGCCAGCTCCTACTGGCAACATCTGTAGCTCTAAGCCCTGGGGGCCCCAGGTTCTGGCCTAACCTACCTTTCCGTCTCCAGATTCAGAGGGCCAAAGGGAATGCCAGAAACCATCTACTCCTCCTCTACCCACTTCACCCCCGTTATACAGACGAACATCTGAGGAAAGAGGTGGCCGACCTTGGCCACTCAATGGAGGAATCCGTACTTCAAGGAGTTTAGGTGAATGTTATTTTTTAAGTTTATTTGTTTGAGAAAGAGAGGGAGCATGTGTGTGTGCGGGGGAGGGGCTGTCAGCTCAGGGCCCCACAGAGGGCTCAAACTCATGAACCAAACCTTGTGATCATGACCAGAGCCGAAATCGAGAATCAGACGCTCAACCAACTGAGCCACCCAGGCGCCTCTGGGTGAATCTCTTTAAAACCAAAGGGACTGGAGGGAATGACCACGTGGGGTCTCGGAAGAGCTGAGATGCCCTCGCACACCATCCTCCACACAGCCCTTCTGCCAAGCAGGGTTGGCTCACTGCATCCATCCCAGATAACACCTCCAGCTTTCTGGACTCAGAGCTACCCCCTCCCAATCCCTCAGTCATCAAAATCACATCCAGCATCTTTCCGAGCTCACCTCAGATCCCTGTTGCCCCTGAGCCCAGCCCTCACTGACCACCTCTCCCCCCCATCACCTCAGGTGTCGCTCATCTGGGGGTGCTCATTATCCTGCCAGTGGCATAACTATTTTGTCGTGTCGCCCTGTCTTCTCTCTCCACTTAGGTGAAAGACACACTAAAGACAAAGATCTCACGCTGTCACGATGTCACGATGTGTCACGATGTCATTCGTGGCACACGTGCAGAGTCTGGGGAGTCTGTGACTTGGGTTTCGATCTGGGCTCCGCCATTTGCTTCTCCTAAGACGTCAGCAAGTCCCTTGCATGTGAAGTGGGCACTTAATATTTGTTGAATGAATGAGACCTGACCTTCGCAACCTCAGTGTCCATGACCATCAAATGGGAGTCATGATACCTGACAACTTCCCTGGTACACATGAGAAGAGCCTGCCCAGACGGTGAGCTCTAGCAAAGTGCTTTTTGTCCTCCCATTCACACCCCCATTCATGTCTTGGGCCTGCACAGAGCAGGGCAAATGGTAGGCGTGCAGGCAGCTGTTTGTGGATTCACGAGAACACCCTTTCCTCCAGCTGTCTGCCCTGACTTCTCAGCTGGGATCCCTGTGTTCCTTCCTCCCTCACCGGCCCTGCCTGTGAACCAGAAGCACCCTCCGGGACCCTCCCCTTCCCCAGAGAGCACTCCTGAGTGGATTATCGAGGCCAAGGAGATCACAGACCCTTTTGGTGCCCGACTTCCTCTGAAGGGCCTCCTGGCCAGCCACCCTCTATTTCCTCACACTCCCCACCCCCAGGGTCCTTAGTCTGACCCCCACCTCCTAGGAGCCAGCAGAGGGAGCCCTGAGCCCTGGGGCTGTGGGTGGGGGCTGTATGGGGGTGGGGAGGTGGGTGGTGGAGAAGGGGCAGAAAAATGTTGCCTGACGGCTGCTGAGGCGGCTGGGCCCGGGCCTGTGCCCGCCCGCCTGTCCTGTCCTGCTCTGTCTAACTCGATAATTACTGCTCCCCATCCCCCAGCCACTACCCCCACCCCAAACACCACATCAAAGCCAGTGATGCCCCAGCTCCATTAACCCCTGCCTCCCCACCGCCCACCAGATACCCCATTCCACCCCTCTCCCACGCTGGCCCAATTTGGTTCCCTCTGCCCCGTCCTGGACACTGTCCTTCCCACCTCCTCACGCTGCTCTCCTTCTCATGGCTCTTGGAAGAGGCAGGGGCTTTCCCTTCCCTGATGAACGTCACCAGTCAAGAGGGCTTCCTACTGGTCAGGGCTGTGGGAGGCAAAGGAGTGGACACATTGACCCCCCCCCCCCCCCCCCCCCCCGCCAAACACACACTGGATTCTCTGAGGAGAATCTGTCATGTGTCTTCTGGTCTCCCATAGTGAGGTGGGGAGCACCCATGTGAAGGTGGGGGTGGGGAGCAGAAAGGGCCTGTGGAAGGCCCTGTACCCCTTTCCTGACCGCACCCCCCCACCCCTCACTGCACGCAGGGATGAGGTACTCGGCAGGAGGTAGACTCCCAGCCCTAGTGCTCACTGCCTGCATTCTGGATGGCCTGAGGCAAGTCCCCTCCAGTTCCTGGACTTTGCTGGACCTCTAACCATAAGTGAAATGATTGGCCTAGATGATCTCCAAGTCCTCTCTAGATCTAATTTCTAATTTCTGGCTTAAATGGAGGGCTTGGAGCTGGAGGAACCAGCTTTGGAAGCCAGGTGGAAAACCGTAGCTCCCTAGCTCCCTCCCAGCGACCTTTTCCCTCCCTCAGCTCCTCCTCAGGTGGATCAGGGGAAGCACCCATGGTCTCGCCCGACCCCGCCTCTGGCAGGAAGGAGGACATAGGCTAGAGGGCGCTCTGCCCAGTCCCTAGGGACAGGCTTCTGTGTTCCCTAGCGCCTCCGGCTCCCGCTGGCCAGGCGCCCTGCTGCTGCCAGCCTGACCCCGGCCCGGCTTCCCCACCCCGCCCTCGCCTCATCCCCTCCACAGCTGCATTTCTCCATCAAAGTACACATTCTGGAATCCCCCTCGCTGGGCCCTGGTGATCAAACTTCCCACTGACCTCCCCCCACCAACTCCTGGCTTCCGATGAGAACAGGGCAGGAGGGGGCTGCCCCCCCCCCCCCCCAGGAAATGTCACAGTGCCAGGGCTCTGGTGGGCTTGGGGCATGCTCTGGCCCAGATAGAGCCAGCCTCCTTTTGCCCCTGCCCTTTTCTGCTCACAGCCCCATTGTCTCCCTCCAGGGGAAGCTGCCAAGGCGGGAGGCCTGGAGGGGGGTACTGGGTGGCCACCCCACCCCAGTTCCCACCCCGCCGGGAGCTTGGTGGGGGCCAGGAATAGGACTGTCCACAAAGGGTCAGATAAAGACAGGATGGAGGAGGATGGCCAAGCCCAGCCTGGGGTGGAGGGGGGATCCCAGCTGGAAAACCTGGGTGTCATGAAGAAGCCTGGGTCCTTTCCCTGACTCCCTGTGGGGCCAGAGATGAGGTTGTCCTAGGCCTCTGGTTCCTGTTTCCTTTCCATAATGGGTGAGGGGGAGGGGGGGAGTGGAGAAAGGCAAGATGAGATGGGGGAAGGGAGTGAGACTGGGTGGTATTTTTGCTAGTGGAACAAGGGGGAGGGTTGGTTTCTTTCATAGAAAATATAAAACAGAAAGAGGAAAGAGGAAGAGAGAAGGGAGATTGATTTGATCTATTCTGTGAGAGTGAGCTATTTTCCACATGCACTGATTGAGAGCATAAATAAAGATGGGTCAGACATTGAGGAGGACTTCCTGGGGGAGGGGGGAGGGGCTCAGAGACCAGGCTGGTGGGGTGGGCGCTGGTGACCAGGAAGCCACAGACTTTCTCTCTCTGCCTCGGTCTCAAAATGGGATCTGTCGGGGCCAGGGCACATGCTGGATGGCCTGCAGGCAGGGGGCTGGACAAGATGACCTCAAGAGAGCCTGGCCAATGTCCTGGAATCTGGGATTCTGTGATTTACAAAGATATGGTTACAGATGGGAGAGAGACAGACAGAGAGGCCGGAGGCAGAGTTTAGAAAGCATGCATTGCATGGAGGGGGGATGAGGGGGAGGGGGAAAGGAAGCGGAAGGGAGACTTTTCTGGAACCTGGAGCCAGGTACCTGAGCCTATTCCAGGCCCTAGATCATTCCCCTACAGGAGCCCTCCTTTCCTAATCAGGACAATCCAGTCACTCAGCGTTCCTGGGGTCCTCTCTGTTCCCACCCTGGAGGCTATTAGCATGTCAGGATGGTGTGCAGGGCTGCTGCTTCCCTGCCTACTGCTAGAGCCCCAGCCCGGCTAGCATTCTCTGAGAAGCAGGGAAAAGAGGGCCAGCAAGCAGGTCAAAGAACGAACTGGAAGCCCCTAGCCTGATAAAGTTACTAGCCTAAGTGAAGCTGGGGTAAAGGGCAGTGTGGGGGTGAGGGGTGGGCAAAGAGTGACGGGAGCCTTAGGCCACAGGGATGCTGGGTCCAGCCCACCAGCCCAAGCCCAATCTCAGAGAGCAATGGTAGGATGGGGTGGGGACAAGAGTGTCAGCAAGTAGAGTCAAAGATCCCAAGAAAGGAATCTGGGCTCAGACCAAAGGAATGAAGTGTCAGAAACAGAGGAGAGTGAGGGGGCCAGTGCAGGTGGGAGAGGCAGGTTCTCTGTGGGAAGCATCTGAGCGAGGCAGTTGCTGGACACCTTATCACCCCAGCCTCTCACTCTTCACCCAGCTTGCTCTGCAGCTGCAGCCATGAAGGCCCCTGTGTTCTCCTACACCTGTCCTCCTCACCTCCTCCCCCACTCCCTGCTTCCCAGCTTCAGGGTCAGTCTCCAAGGGACCAGACCTCTCTCCCTCTGGCTTGTCACCCACCCACCAGCCCCTCTTGAACAAAAGAACCCCCACAATACAAGCCCCAGGAAGGTGAAGCAACCAATTCAGCAACATTCCACAATACTTCCCCAGCACCTTTAGCCTCCAGGGCCCAAAGACAAAGGCTCTGACTTCCCGGAGCAGGGAAGAGAGACCACAGAGGGGACGGTTGTCAGTAAAACGCAGTAACTGGCATGGTTGTCCCATGCATGGGGTGCAGTAGGAACACACAGAAGGCAAGGGAGGAAAGACAAAAAGACAGTGTCGTGGAAGATGTGCTGTTCTAACTGGAAAGATGACAATGAGCTGGAATAAATGGAAAAGGAGAGGAGGGAGGGCGGCTACCATCTGGGAGAGACCTCTGACCCCATACCTTGAGAAAGGGCAAAATTAGAAATGTGTGTCTGGGAAACAAGACAGAGATTCTTTTACAAAGTTTTGCTTGGGACTCTTGGAATTTTAAATTTAAATTAATCCTTTTCACCCCTACAAACTCTAGCCTGGAAAACCCGCAGCGTGGAGGAGGAGACTTACACTTATGGATGGAGCACCTCCCAGTGTCAGATCATTTTGTAGATCCTCCCATCTAATCCTCCTATCTAGCTTACCAGGTAGGGAGACTGTTTCCCAGTTTTAAAGTTGAGACGTTGAGGCGCAGGAGAAGTGAGTTGCCAAGGTCACAGACTTATTGTCGGCCGAGATTAGATCTCAGGTCTATTTCAAAACTGACACAGCATTATAGCAAGCCAGGATCGAAGGACGCATGTTCCCTGGCCGGGACTGGGTCATCCTCGATTTGCTCCCTCACTGACACCCCCAGGGGACATCTCTCCCGCATCACGAAAGAGGGATAGCAGCCAGCAGCTCCCTGTGTGGGCATCCAGCTCTCTATCTCCCGGGGGGGGGGGGGGGGGGGGGAAAGGATCTGCCTGCCCCACCCCTCCATCCAAACGGGGGGGGGGAGGGTGGAAGAGGAGCGGAGGATAGGGAATCCAGCCAATGACATGGCCCTATGCAAATAGACTAGACCCTGCTTTCTTAGGATTGGCTGACGCATCAGCGGTATTGTCCAAGTCCCTCCTCTTTAAACTCTGATCTATTCCAGGCGGGTCTTTGCAGCTCCAGAGAGACTAGGAAGGAAAAGAAAGTCTCCGGGATCCGGATCTCTGAGAGGTCTCGACCCGGCACCCACCTTTCTAGTTGCTGTCCATCCCCAAGGCTCAAAGTTCCCGCGACCTTAGCTGCGTAGGTGTCTGCTCTAGCTAGGGCCCGGTCTGGAGGCCAGGTCTGGGAAGACGTCCCCATCTCCTGGCTGGCCAGGCCTCCCTCTCTTCCACCACGACCCTTCACGATTCTCAGTACCTCCCGAGCTGCATTTTTTTCATTTCTGACCCCCCACATCTGGAAGGGTCGGAGCCTAGGTCCCTTTCCTGTCTTTCCTCCTCTTCTTTGCTCTGGGGGGAGGATGTAGAGAAAACCGCGGTCCTGACTCAGTTTCCCTTTACGTTTTTCCCCCGCCACTACCACTTTGAAGTAGCACTCAGCTTCTCAGCGAGAAGCTGGTGGGTTGTTAAGCAAAGTAAGGCGGGGAAGAGACAGCTGTTGGACCTTCCCTGCTTTGTGGCTTACCACCTTGTTCTTCTCTTTCCCACAAATCCAGTCCTCCTCCCCTAAATCCAGGGCCCTCCTCACACACTCTTTTCTTTGGATCTCTCACTGCAGATCCTCCCGCCGTCTACCCGGTAGCTCTTTCCTACCCGCGTGCCAGTTCCTTGAGGACCTGGATTGAGCGCATAACCGAAGGGGGTTGAAAGAGAGTGGGGAGGGTGTGTAGCACAAGGTAGGAGGAAATACAATAGAATGTGCGGGGTGTGGGTTTAGGAACATCTGAGTGGCAGTTTAGAAGTGGCCCAGGCGGTGTCTGGCAGGACAGCGGCACGCACCTCCCGGCACCTCCCCAGCTGCCCTAGGGCTGGGTTCCCGCTCGCTCGCAGGTACTGCCCAGAAGCAGCGGGACCGCGTTTCTGAGCCACCCGCCACCCCTCCCCGCCAGTCAGTCCCGAAGTCCCCACCCTTGAGCTTCAGTAGCCACACGGGGACAGCCAGCCCGACACAGCACTCACCACCACAGTCCGCCGACGTGCGCGGGACACAGGAGCAGCAGCAGCAGCAGCCCGAGGAGGGAGGGCGCGGGCGGCAGCATCGTGAGCGCTCTACCGCGGGCCGGTGCGGTCAGGGGGCGAGGCTGCGGGGCCAGCCGGTGCGCGCGGCGGCGCGGGCTTCGGGGCGAGCGCGGCTACGGCGGCGGCGGCGGCCGGGAGGCGATGGCTCCGGCGGCGGCGGGGGGGCCCATCGCGGGCGAGGAGGGCGCGGCGGAGGCGGAGAGCGGACGGGGCAGCCAGCGCCTGTGTCTCCCGCCGAGCTCGCTCGGGAGAAGAAATCAGAGCCGGGGGCGGGGGTGGGAGGGGAGCTGGGCCCGGGCGGGGGCGGGGGCCAGGGGGGCCGTGGGGTGGCAGTTGCGACAGTCAGGCGGCGGGACTCTCGGGAGGGAGCCGTGCGCCCCGGGGCTGGAGGCGCGGAGCTCCGCGGAGGGCGGGTGCGAGGTCCCGGGGCGGGGCCCGAGCGCGCCGGTGGCTGCGGGACCCGCCTGCCTCGCCCCTTCGCTTTGCCTCTCTCGGACTGGGAGACCCCGCCGCCTCCCAGAGTCGGGGGCAACGAGGGGCGGGGGAGTAGGGTGGAGAGGGGTAAGGGGGGGGTGAAGAGGAGCTGGGGAATGGGGGACGGGCTGGAAGGGAGACGTTTGACAGGTTTGTTGACTGTAAAGAGAGAAAACTTCCCAGGAATGAGGGAGTTGGGGGGGTGGGGGCGGTGGTTCGGAGGGAGATGCTGGAGAGGGGGCCGGGAGAGGAAGTCTGCCTGGGGCGCTGGGTGCTCCGGGAAGGGGTGTCGAACTCTACTGTCTGCCGGGCGGACTCTGGAGGGGTCACCCCTTACCGGCCCCGCCTCCGCGCCGCACGCCCCTTTCTCAGCCTTTCCCCAGGAAAGGAGGAAGCCCCAGGCCTCCGCTCTCGCTCCCCCAGCCACCCCGCCTCTTCGAGCCCGCGTTCGGGGAGGGGGGTGGAGGGCTGCGAAGGGGAGATTAGACAGCAAGAGGAACCTCTTGATGGCCTGCGCTCAAGCGCTCGCACGTGTAAGCGAGCGATAGAGCTGAGGTTGCAGTCTTGCGAGAGATTAGTGGAGGCAGAACTCAGGGCAGCCGGGCCTCGCGTGTCCGCGGGTGCCTGCCTCTCGTGGCTTCCCCAACTTGGCCGGGCCAGAAGGGGTGGAAGAGCCAGCTGCAGGTGAGATGGCGTTTATCTGATTCTCTAATGCCACAAAAATGTCTTTGATGCCCCTGCCACCCCCCAGGTGGGGGGGAGGGATCAAAGGCTCCGTGGGGAGGAGGGACAGCTCCATTCATCAAGCCTAGCGTACTGGCTGTGGCTGCAGTCCCTGCTCCACCCCCGCGTGCCCCAGGAGTGCCGAAGGACAGGTGGTGCAGGACATTCCTCAGCAAGGGCCAGTCTCCCTGTCACCACCAGCTAGAGTGGCATCAACCGTTGGGGGGGGGGGGTCTCCCTAGTGGTAGAAACTTCAGGTACTCAGAGGAAAGCTCCTGGTCTTTTAGGATGGAGATAGCACCTGAACTCTGGGAGGGAGGGAAGCCACCGCCTAAAGAGATAAACATCCTTGGTGAGCAGAGACAAGGCAAGATTGAGTCCCCAAGAGAGTGAGGACAAGTGGATAGAGATGAAGCTGAGGGACTAAGGGGATGCGACAGAAGACCATAGATGCCTAACCCAGGAGAGGAGGCAGATCTGCGGAAGGTCAGAGGAGCTAGTGGAGAACCGAAATGGAGAAACATTGCCCTAGGCGCAGAGGGAAGTTTTGCTTCCTTAGGTTTGCTGCGAACCCAACTCCATGGCTGTCGTGTCCAAGCTGTGTCAGTCTAATTCCCTGTACTGGGTACAGAGAATTTTGGTGGGGGGGGGGGGCGGGTGGTGGTGGTGGCTGGGGCACTCTAGAGAAGAGGTAGGGCCCCTAGTGGCTGAGGGAGAGAGAGTGAGGGGCACAAGGCCCAAATGTTGCCCCCTCCCATTTTAGCCTTTAATAGCATCCAGCTGCCGCCCATGGCCCTTGCACCTATTAATTTTGTACACAGTTGCTGTTTTTCCAGGGTAATGCCAACTGTGGACACTACATACTCAAAGACATACCCAGATTGGGCACACACTCAGGCCAGATGGTGCTCAACAGGCATCTGGAGAGCTTTGAGGGTTCCTAAAGGCTGCAGGTGGCCAGTGACCAGACCCCTGGGAATCACTGCCTGGGTTCTAAGTCCCCTACCCACCCCTGCCCCCACCCAGCTACTGTTATTGCAGATTATGAAATGCTCTCCCTATCCTGCATTCTTCTCCGAGGCAAGAATTTTAATGTATTTGTCTTTGTCATCAGGGGACCAGGGCTCTGGGACCGCCCTGCCTCTGCCTGAGGAGGGAGCGCCCCAAATCTAGTCCCTGCTGTCTCCAGACCCCAGCCTCTTTCCATTACCACCCCCTCATGTCCTAGCCCTGCCCCTCGCCTCCCTCTCCTAAGACACAGTCTCTCTGTGGGGTGGATAAAAATGATGTTATTGAAACAACAGAATTGGGAGCAGTGGCAGGGAGCAGGGATCAGCGCAGGAAACTGGGGCGTTTGCCAAGAAGCCTTCTCCCCCGCAGGCGGCCTTTCTGCCCCCACCCCCCACCTTTCCTACAAACACACACAGATCGCCCCACCCCTCCTGCAGCACTCTCTGGCCAGATCGTACAGAATATTTGGCCATCCCTGGATTCCCTAAGCCCTCATCTCCCCGCAACCCCCCCACCCAGAGTCCCATTGCAGAATCTATTGGCCCAGTAGTGCCTGCAAAAGCACTGGGGCAGAGAAGGGGTCTGCTGGAGTCTGTGATGGGCAATCCTCGGCTCCCAGGGCAACTGTGTCTCTGCTCACTCTCTTTTGCCTTCTCTGCACCCCCCTCTAGGGGTTGGCTGGCGTATGGGCAGAACCAGAGCAAATGCCCTTATGGCCTCCGAACCTTTAGAGAGATGAGTTCGGATGCCCCTGAGGCTTCAGTCCCCCACTATTAGCTTAGAAAACTTCATGGAGCAGGCCTGGGGATAGAGACGGAAGTACACAAAGACAGATCAAGATGCATGCACACACACGTGCACACTCACACATACCCACAGCTGGGCACAGGCGTCCAGATAACCCACAGACACCAAAGAACACCCTCGCCTCCCTTCGACAGTGTTGGATAACTTTCACTTACAGGTACAGATGGACACACAGATGGGCTGACTCAGACGGAGACACATGCCTGCCTCTCTGGAGATTACATGCACATGCAACCCCATCTCCCCCCTCCCCCCTCCCCCACCTCTGCACACGCATGAATGTGGAGGAACGTTCACAGGAGACTGGAATGGGAACACAGCAGCCCAGAAGGGGGCAGCATGGAGGGGGGTGGTGCCTCTCTGATCCCCCTCTGCCTGTCCTCTGGGCACTGGGCCCCCTCCACCTCTTCCTCCGTGGCTCTGCCTTCAGTCCCGAAAACCTTTTAACTCTACATGTAGGCCCTGATGCAAAAGAGAGAGGCGGAAGGAGCACAAGGATGTCTGGCTGCGGAGTGGGAGCGGGAGGAGGGGCAGAGGTGGGGACTGGGGAGGGGGAGAGAGGCAGCTGGAGACAGATAACATCAGAGTCGCTGCAGGGAAAGCAGAGCTCTCTGTCTGTTAGATCCTCTCTCCCCATCTTTCCGTGTGTCTTTTCAGTGTGTCTCTCCCATCTCCAGAATTTGGTTTCCATTTGTGTCTGTCTCTAAATCACTTTCTCTGCTTCTTTGTTTCTCAGAATGACTGAAGCTGCAGGAGCCCAGGAATTTGGGCCTGTGACCCTTCCCCTCCCAGGGACCTCCCTCTCTCCCTCCCTCTGCATCGCCCTCCCTCTTCCCCAGCAAGGGGACCCAACTGCCATTCCTTTAGGGTGGTGACAGGACTTGAGAATTCCTAAGGGCCCTGGGTGTCTAGGGCCCCGGAGAACATAGAGGGGAAAGGCTAGTCCTCCTCTCTAAAGAGATGGAGAGAAGGGGAAATAAAAAGGGTCACTTTCTTCTCCCTCCCGAACCCCCACATGGCCCTACCCCAGCTTTCCCAGCCCACCTGAAGTCAGGATGGTGCGACTTTCCAGCCCAGGGTGGGAGCTTGGATCCCTGATTCCCAGCATTAGCTCTTTGAATCCCTGCCTTGCAGACCTAGTTTCCTGAGACGCCCTCTGGGCCTTTGTCCAAGGTGACCCCAGGCTCCAGTTCCCCACAGGGCCCACCTGCCCCCACATCTTCCGTATCTCTCACCCTTACCTATGCCCCAACCTTTCAATCACCCCATCAGTCAAAGGGAGAAGGAACTGGAGGGGGTTGGGAAGGGGCTCTGAGGAGGGGAAGGGGAGCAGGGGCTGAGAGGGAGGGGCTGCTCGCCCACCAGGACTGGGCTAGGAAAAGCCAGGGAACATTTGTTTCCACTTAGCTCAGCCCCAGTGGCCCCGGGTGGGAGTGGTCAGACCCAGGAGCCTCTCCGGCCATCCCAGTCCAGACCTGGCTCCTGCATTAGGGCCTGGGGGTGGGCAGAAGGACCCTGGCATGGCCTCAGGTATTCTGAGGGGAGCCTCCACCCTCCTCTCCATTCTTCTCCAGGAGACACCCCCTCTCCACACTGCTTCAGGTCCCACCTCTGAGGGAATCAGGACGTTTCAGTCTCGGTGACTCTCCTAATCGTGCTGGTATCTGCTGGCTATCCCTGGGCAGCAGCCAGCACATTTTTAATTGAACACCTACTAGGTGCCAGGCACCCAGCTACGTAGCGGAGAAACAATGGTGAAGAAAAGCAGACCTCAAGGAGCTCATGGTCATTAATCATATCATCTTACAAACAAATGGAAAAACGCAACCTTGACCTGTGTTGTTGAGGAGTAGGGAAGGGCTGTGAGGCTCTGGTGGTGGGGATTGGCCAGGTCAGGGAAGGAGGAGCAGCCTTCTCAAGGAGAGAATGCTCCCACTGAGATACAAAAATAAGGTGGGGTTAACCGGGAGACCCAAGAGAAGGAAGAGCATTTCAAGCCGAAGGAACAGCCTTGGTAAAGGCCCTGCAGGGGGATGGAGAAGGCGTGGGGGCACTGAATCAAGGTTGGCATGGGTTGAAAGAGAGTGAAAAGCAGCCTGGTGGGAGCTGAAGCTAGAGAGATTTAGGGGGATCAAACCAAGTAAAGCCTTACAGGCATGGAAGGGAATGTTTTTCTAATTTTAAACGCAATGGGAATTCTACAAGACAAATACATTGCAAGAGGGAAGAAAAAGAGATTGGGGGGGGGGTGGTCTCTAGATTAAAGGAGAACTAACATATAAACAAAAAGCCAAACAGGCAAAGTTGAACTACAGTAGTTAGTGACACGTGGTCAGATGCCAGAAATAAGTAAATGCTTACCATAGAAGTCAGGCTAGGTAGTTGCTCAGGGGTGGGGGGAGGTGGTTGTCCTACTTTGAGGAGCACACGGAATGGGATGTCTGGCAACGTTCTGTCTCCCTTTATGGCAGTTGGTTTCAGGGTGTTCAATTGTACATTTGTTCTATGCTCTTTTCTGTGTTCATGATCTTAACAGGGTTAAGGGCTTAAGAAAAGAAAGGGCGAAGAAGAAAACCACTCCCTTGGGCCTTTGCAGGAAGCCACTGTAGAGATTTCCCCGGGACAGTGAGTGGCATGGCCAGTTCTACATTTTGAAGAGATGGTCGTGGTGTGGAGGGGGGTTGGCAGGGGAGCCCGAGCAGAAGTCAGAAGGCCAGCTCAAGGGCCCTGCAGTGGCCCGGGGGAAAAGCCAGGGTAAATGGCAGGGGTGATAAAAAAGAGTGGACAGTTCTGGTCAGTGTCAAGAAAGTAGGGTCAAGTGGGCTTGGGGAGAGGCTGGAAAAGGGGACGAGGAAGAGGGAGGCGTCAAGGGTGCCTCTGAGATGTTTCCCTGGCCTGGCCAGATGAATGGTGGTGGGTCCGCTCAGCTAAGGAACACCGGAAGAAGGCCAGCATTAGGCAAGGCTGGGTGGGAGTTTGGGACCTGGATTAAAGATGCTTCCAAAACATTCCCTGTCGGGAGTAGGCAGTTGGATATATGGCTCTGGAGCTCAGAGGGGAGGCCTGGGCTGAGTCATCCTGGTGCAGGGTGTAATTAAGCCAAGCACAGGGCCAGGATCTCCCAGGAGACAATACAGAGGGAGAGGAGCCCCCGTGAGTATTTAATGGCCAGATGAAGGGGGAAGAGGCTGCAGAGGAGAATGAGGAGGGCCTCCAGAATGTAAGAGGAAAAAGCACCGTGGTTTCATGGAAGCCGAGGAAAGAGCACCTCCAGATGAGGGAAGGGGGCAATGGTAGCAACCATTTCTGAGCTGTCAGTGAGATGAGGAGGAAAATGTGTCCATAGAACACGGAAGGAAAACCACTGGATCAGCTCAACCTCAGGCTGATTTTGCCAAAGCACAAATACGACCTTGCCATTTTCTTGCTGTAAAAACCTGCATAACTTCACCTCCCGAATCAAGTCCGGACTCCTTAGCTTGGCATTCAGGTCCCACCACGGTTTGTCTCTTTTTGGGCTCCCCGCCTCACCTTCCTTTTCGTCTCCACCAGAGCTCCAGGCTTACTGTGGCTCTTGGTCAGGCCCCAAACCCCGGCCTCCTCCACACTCGGCTCCCCCGCCTCCCCGCCCCAGCAGGCCCAGCTGTGCCTTTCCTCCCGGATCCCACACACCTATCCACACACTGTGGAAGGTGGCCTCTCCAATTCTCATTAACTCATAGCACTTTGAACCTTTTTTATAGGAAGCACAGCATTTAGAGTTGATTTTGTCTGTATATTCTTCCTCCACTTGCTTATGAGGTGTTTTTTGTTTTGGTTTTGTTTTTGTTTGGTTTCGCAGGGTGTGAACTATCTGGCCTGCAGTGAACCCTTCATAAACTTGGGTTCTTTTGAACTTTGAAAGCACGGAAGGTACACTGCAGGGCCGGGCATAGCAGCCCCAGCACGTGTGGTGTCACCGCCTCACCAAAAACCAGGTCTCTGAACTCAGGGGGAACTGGGGCTCCAGGGGAGACCAGGGGATTTCTTAACATCCTCTCTGCTGATGCATGCACACGGCCCACTCCCCGGCCGACCACTGATACCACGGTGCCTAAGGACAGGGTCACAGCGCCACCTCCTGGCAAGATAACACACTGTCCCTCAGGAGCAAATGCTTTCTGGAAGGTCTGTGTAGTAGAGACATGCAGATTAAAAATGCAAACCAGAGGGGCGCCTGGGTGGCTCAGTCGGTTGGGCGTCCGACTTCGGCCCGGGTCATGATCTCGCGGTCCGTGAGTTCGAGCCCTGCGTCGGGCTCTGTGCTGACAGCTTGGAGCCTGGAGCCTGCTTTGGATTCTGTGTCTCTCTCTCTCTCTCTCTGCCCCTCCCCTGTTCATGCTCTGTCTCTCTCTCTGTCTCAAAAAAAAAAAAAAAAAAAAAACCACAAAATAAAAACGCGAACCAGGAAGAACACCAACCTGTTAACAATAAAACTTTCGAAGATATATAATTTCCCAGTTTTCTGGAGAGCATGCTTCAACGCTGATCATATCCCTTGTGTGATGTCACTGGGGACTAATACCCAGTGTAGGTTACTTAAGAGAAAAACAAAGAAACTATGCATGGGAAAACAGCTGCCTTTTCCATGTTAGTGGAGACCCCAAGGCTTATGCAATGCCTAGCTAGCCGTGGGGTATGTTGGCCACACTATAAAATATTGTTCAGGCATTAAACTGACAAAAATGTTCATGTCATTGACACAAGAAACAGTCTCTACGAAATAATGCTGAATTACCAAAAGAGCACCCGAACTGTTATTTTCATTTACAAAGACTACAAAGTAGAAACAATTCACGCAGCTATAAGGATCAGAAGAGAATTAAAAGTCTTATAATTAGTTGATTTTATTCAACAGTGAAGAAGCATTTTGAGTTATTTCGCTTACGTATTGGCTCTCTGGTGGAAGCTTGTTTTCAGTTTTTGTTTTTGTTGTTTTAAGTTTATTTTGAGAGATTGCATGAGTGGGGGAGGGGCAGGGGCAGGGAGAGAGGGAGAGAGAGAGGGGGAGAGAGAGAGAATCCCAGGCAGGCTCCGCGCTGTCAGCTCAGAGCCCAACGTGGGGCTTGAACTCATGAAACCATGAGGTCATGACCTGAACCAAAACCAAGAGTTGGATACTTAACTGACTGAGCCATGCCAGGCACCACAGAAACTTTTTTTTTTTTCTTATAGAGACTTCAGCTATTCAATAAAAAGAAATCAAATAAGGAGGGAACTAGTTAGGAAGATGTCCAAAGCTCATGGGGCTGGGGAATGCCCCTTGGGACAATCAAGGTCAGAGACCTTCCCTGAAGCTTTCCCCCCAATTTTTCCACCTGCTAGCACAGGATCTTGTATATAATATATGTTCAGTAAATGTCTGTGGAGCCACTAAACGAAAATGATGTCATGCCTGAAATACCAGCCATCTTCCTCAGTGCCATTCTTTCAAGAAGCTTCCCTCGATTGCCCTTCAGCCCTTATGTCTTTAAGTCACTTGCCCTGATTCCATAAGGGCCAGATCATGCCTTGGGGCTGGCACTGAACCTCATAGCCCTACCTCCCTACTGCCTTCCATGCCTCTACCCAAAATGCATCTAGGACTGGCCAGGAAGGAGGTCCTGGATTTGGATTCATATCTAGCATCATTTCATCAAACCTAGCATCACGCCTCCTTTGTCCTGGGCATGTAAAATAGGTATGTCACAGATTGGGTCCTCCAGATGCCAAGATGGCTTTTGGGATGCAAAGGGTGTTTTTGAAAAGGAAGGAGGCCGAAGCAGGATTGGGCAGAGGGAGAAGTGGGGCTGTGATGAGGCTCAGCTAAGCCTCCATCAGCACAGGCACTGCCTGCTCTGGGGGGAGTTTTGCCACTAGAGTGTCCCTCATGGCTTGAAATGGCCAGGCCCCAATACCCCTATCTCACTCAGTCACCAGATATGCGCGCATCCCCGGGAAAGGAAGAGTATGTTCTCTGCAGCGGACCCTGAAGGAGCTGACACCCAGACACTGTCTGTTGACCCCACTCCTCATGGGTGGGCAGCAGCTCCTTCTGTGAAAGGGAACCTGGGTGGTGCATCTCTGTGTTTACTAGGGGGACATTCGGCAGATGGGGAAACTGAGGCCAAGGTCATGGCCATCGGGTGGTAGAGGTGGGAGTCCAGATTGTGCTTCTGTTGCACCTTACCGCTGCCTGTTTCCACGCAGCCCACCACGGCCCAGCACCGGTGCCCATTGAAAGGGGTTCCCATGGAGAAAATGTTACTGAACGACCCGTAAGTGATCAGAAGGGGCCACAGGATATCTAACAGTGTCAATGGCATTCCCCAGGACATCAGGAAGATAGAACCTGGAATGCCCCTCTTAGCTACTTGCATCTCCTCCCTCTGCCCCCACCCCCTTGGATTTACACCACACAGGTCCTCTGATGCCCCCTATGCCTATAAGCCAGGATACCATACTTTGCCCCGTCACAACATGGCCCCGCCCACTGCCCTCTCATGTCCTCTGTCTGCCTCCCCTGCATTCAGAGTCCCTCCCGTCATCATCTCTTCACTATAGCTTTGCATCATTTTACTTTTAATTTCAAAAGACAACAAGGTCACATCGGTTGGCTTTAGAAAGAGTGTGATCAAATTCAGCTCAGCCATCTGCCAGCTGTTGGGCAACTAATGATCCTGCCTGTGCCTCACCTTCCCCTGAGATAAGAATACCCACTGGAGCACATGGGTGGCTCAGTCGGTTAAGCGTCTGACCTCGGCTGAGGTTGTGATCTCACGGTCTGTGAGTTCGAGCCCTGCGTGGGGTTCTGTGCTCAGAGCCTGGAGCTTGCTTTGGGTTCTGTCTCTCTCCCTCTCTCTCTCTGCCCCTCCCCTGCTCTCTCTCTCTCTTTCAAAAATAAAAAAATAAACATCAAAAAGTTTTCTTAAAAAGAATACCCACCCCATAGAGATGTAATGAGGATTCAATAATATAGTGAAGACACAGACGTCAGTATCTGAAATAAACCGAGCTCTCATTCACTCGCTAGTAATGGTTTTTATTATTTTTTTATTTTTAAAAACTAACTTGTTTGTTTATGTATTTATTTATTTTTGGGAAAGAGAGAGCATGCAAGCACGGGAGGGGCAGAGAGAGACTGAGGATCCGAAGCAGGCTCCGCGCTGACAGCAGAGAGCCCGATGCAGGGCTCGAACTCACAAACAGTGAGATCGTGACCTGAGCCGAAGCCGGACACTCAACCGACTGAGCCACCCAGGTGCCCCTAATGGTTACTTTCTAAATAAAGAATTCAGGTTGAAGATCAGGCCTTCTTGCAGTAAATGAAGACAGCAAAGACTCGAAGACAATTCCTAGGGAACCAGAGGTATCTATGGATCGTCATCCGCAGAAAGGGTGATGTATGTCCTTTTAAGTTTAAGATGAGGCAATTTAAAGAAAAGTATTAAGTAGAAGTATAGTCTAGGTGGTCTGTGGATATGGCGAAATCCACGAAAGGGCCTACAAATAATGGTGTACGGGGAAGCACAGTCTATACTTAGAGCTTTATTAAATCTACTCCGTGCTTTGAGGGGGAATAATGACATGTCCCAGAGAGGGCAGGAGGGTCACTGCCTCAGAACACAGCGGAGGGCAAGCTGAGCAGAGGGTTCCCTCCCCTGATGAGAGTTCCTTAGAGCTGCCAGGGATGTGTGGCCGGTGGACTCTCCCAGTCTTGGAGTCCAGTCTGGCATCTCCTATGTCTTCATTCCTTCCAACAACGGTGTGCTGGAAACAGTGCTGGAAGATGGGTCAGGAGGCATAAGTTCTGGTCCTAGGAGCTCGTTTGCTTTGTGTCCTTGAGCCAATCGCCTCCCCACTTGCTGCTTCGGTTTCCCCATATGACAGTGGGGGCTGGGAATGAATGAGCTCTAAGCCAAGGTGCTCGTTTGACCGTCCTTTGCCAATTGTGGTGAGTCCTCTATGCCAGCAGAGGGCGCCAGACCCTGAGGCGCAGATTCGAGGCTCCCTTCGCACCATCCAGTAGAGGGCCGAAAGAGCCATAGTGAGACGGGAACCGTGCAAGCTTCGGTCGGGAGTTGGGGTACCCAAGAGACTGACTAGAGGGCAGGCTCCTCAGAAGAAAGAGCTCTGGGTAAGGACAGGGAGAGCGGTGTCCCAGTCTGGTTCTGGACTAACGGCAATTAGAGACCAAACAGCTGGCATTCAAAAGCAACATTCCTGGGCGCCTGGGTGGCTCAGCTGAGCGGGTTAAGCCTCCGACTCTTGATTTCCGCTCAAGTCCTGATCTCCAGGTTCGTGGGCTCAAGCCCCGCATCCGGCACTCTGTGCTGACAGCTGGGAGCCCGCTTGGGATTCTCTCTCTCCCTCTCTCTCTCTGCCCCACCCCTGCTCGCACTGGTGCTCTCTCTCTCCCTCTCTCAAAATAAATAAATAAATAACTTAAAAAAAAAAAAAAAGGCAACTTTCCATTCTAGCACAACCCTCCCTTGACGGCCTCTGTTGTTGGGTGGGGTTTGGAGATCTCTCCCCAACCCCTCTCCTGACACAAATATTGTTAAATATTTGGAGAAAAGTAATGCAGCATCATGGGAAAGTATTGTATTCTACAGAAGATTCAAAATTCATCATTCTTGCTTCATCTAAGTTCAAAATGTATTTGCCATCTCAGGATTTTTGTTTTGTTTTAGAGAGAGAAAGAGCATGCAAGCAGGGGAGAGGGGCAGAGGAAGAGAGAGAGAGAGAGAGAGAGAGAGAGAGAGAGAATCTTAAGCAGGCTCCATGCTCTGCTCAGTGCAGAACCAGAGTCGGGGATGGATCCCATAATCCTGGGATCATCACCTGAGCAGAAATCAAAGGTTTGTGCTCAACCAACTGAGCCATCGAGGCCCCCTCAAGATGTTTAAACAAGACAGCTCATTAGCACATTACTGGTAATGGGGGGGGGGGGAGAAACAACTAGAAACAACCTAAAATGTCCATCAGTAGGAAAATAATTATCTATATTACAGCAAATACCATAAAATACAAGCTCTGTGCATGTACTGACAGGGTCAAGACATATGGTTCACGAAGCGGACAAGAAACAGTATGCCAGGATAAATTCTATAAATGGGTAAACTTCTGGAAAGAAACCCAAGGAACTGTTCACAGGGGCTACCTTTGGGAAAACAGGAAAAGGGAGCTTTACTTTTCAATTTTATACCTCTGTATATAAAACTGGGAATTCTCAAACATCGTGGATTTTGTGTATTGTTGTTTTTTTTTTTAACCTCAACAGGGATTCTCTGATGGTAAGATTATGGGCCAACTTTGTATCTTTTTATTTTTATGCTTTTCATTTTTTAAGACAAAAATGTTTTGCTGAAACTAATATTACACTGTATGTTAACTAACCGGAATTTAAACAAAAATTTGAAAAGAAAAAAAATTTGTTATTTTGAATGGGTGACATAAGGTTCAAAAAACCAGGACAATATAACAAAGTATGCATGGAGAAATCTTATTCCCACCCTGTTCTCATCTACCCCATCCCCCTGCCCATCTTCTGCCAAATCCCATAGGCAACCACTTTTCTTTTTTACCTTTTGACCCCCTTCACCCATTTGTCCCACCCCAGCCCCGTCTCTGGCAGGCACCGATCTGTTCTCTGCAGCTATGAATTTGGTTCTGGTTTGTTTTAGATTCCACATATAAAAGAGGTTATATGGTATTTGTTTTTTCTCTGTCTGACTTATGTCACATAGCACCGTGCCCCCAGAGTCCATCCATATTGTTGTAAATGGCAAGAATTCATTTTTCAAAGACCGAATAATATTCCATTTACGTATATACCACATTTCTTTATCTGTTTATCCATCGACAGACACTTAAGTTGTTTCCACATCTTGGCTATTGTGAATAATGTTGCATTGAACATGGGGATACATATATCTTTTTTGAGTGAGTGTTTTTGTTTTCTTCAGAGAAATACCCAGAAGTGTGATTGCTGGATAATAGGGTAATTCCATTAAAACATTTTTTAAATGTCTTATTGTTTATTTTTGAGAAAGAGAGACAGGGAGTGAGTGGGGGAGGGGCAGAGAGAGAGACACACACACAGAATACAAAGCATAGAGCCTGATGCCGGGCTTGAACCCATGAACCATGAGATCATAACCAGAGCCGAAGTCAGATGCTTGACCGACTGAGCCACCCAGGCGGCCGGGGTAATTTCACTTTTGACTCCATAGTGTTGTCCATAGTGACAGCACCAATTTACATTCCCACCAACAGTGCACAAAGGTTCTTTTTCTCCACAACCTCACCAACACCTGTTATTTCTTGTGTTTTTGATGATAGCTATTCTAACAGGTGTGAGGTGATCTCTCATTGTGGTTTCGATTTGCATTTCTCTGATGATTAGTGATACTGAGCATCTTTTCATGTTGGCCATCTGTATATCTTCTTTGGAAAAATGTCCATTCAGATCTCCCGCCCATTTTTAAAAATTTGATTGTATTTTTGCTATTGAGTTGCGTGAATTCTTTATATATTTTAGACATCAGCACCTTATTGGATATATAGTTTGCAAACATTTTCTCCCATTTGTTAGGTTGCCTTTTATTTCGTTGATGGTTTCCTTTGCTGTGCAGAAGAGTTTGAATTTACTTTAGTCCCACTTACTTATTTTTGCTTTTGCTTTTGATGTCAGGATAAAAAAATCACCAATGAAAACGAATGAAATCTTGCCATTTGCGACGATGTGGATGGAACTGGAGGGTATTATGCTAAGTGAAGTAAGTCAGAGAAAGACAGATATCATATGTTTTCACTCATCTGTGGAACTCGAGAAACTTAACAGATGACCACAGGGGAAGGGAAGGAAAAATAAGATACAAACAGAAAGGGAGGAAAACCATAAGAGACTCTTAAATGCAGAGAACAAGCTGAGAATTGATGGGGTGGGGAGTTAGAGGGTGGGTTAAATGGGTGATAGGCATTGAGGAGGGCACTTTTTGGGATGAGCACTGGGTGTTGTAAGTAAGTGATGAATCACGGGAATCTACTCCTGAAACCAAGACTATACTCTATGTTAGCTAACTTGACAGTAAAAAAAAAATAAAAATTAAAAAATTAAAAAAATCATCACCAAGACCCATGTCAAAGAGCTTACCACCTGTTTTCTTCTAGGATCTTTATGATTTCAGGTCTAACATTCAAATCTGTAATCCACTTTAATTTCTATGTATGGTGTGAAACAGGGGTCCATTTTCATTCTTTTTTTTTAAATTTTTTAATGTTTATTTATTTTTGAAAGAGACAGAGCATGAGCAGGAGAGGGGCAGAGAGAGAGGGAGACACAGAATCTGAAGCTGGCTCCAGGCTCTGAGGTGTCAGCACAGAGCCCAACATGGGGCTTGAACTCACAGAGTGTGAGATCATGACCTGAGCCCAAGTCAGATGCTTAACCAGCTGAGCCACCCAGGCACCCCCCATTTTCATTCTTTTGCATGTGGCTCTCCACTTTTCCCTACACCGTTTGTTGAAGACACTGTTCTTTCTCCATTGTACATTCTTGGCTCCTTTTTTGTAAATTTGTTGACCCTATATATGTGAGTTTATTTCTGGGCTTTCTGGTTTGTTCCATAGATATACAGGTCTGTTTTTATACCAATACCAAACTGATTTAGTTGCTGTGGTTTTGTAATATTGTTTGGAATCAGGTAGTGTGTTGCCTCCAGCTTTACTTCTCAATTGCTTTGGCTGTTTAGGATCTTTTGTGATTTCATACAAAATTTAAGGTTATTTGTTCTATTTCTGTAAGAAAGGCCATTAGGGTTTTGATAGAGATTTCATTGAATCTGTAGACTGTTTTTGAGTAGTATAGACAATTTAGCAATATTGATTCTCCCAATCCATGAATATGGATATCTTTCTACTTATATATGTCTCTTCAATTTCTTTCATTAATATCATTAGTTTTCAGTATACAGGTCCTTCACCTTCTTGGTTTAAATTTATTTCTAAGTATTTTATTCTTTTGTATGCAGTTGTAAATGAGATTGTTTTCTTAATCTCTCTTTCTGATAGCTTATTATTAGTGTATAGAAATACAACAGATTTTTGTGTATTGATTCGGTATACTGCAATGTTACTGAATCCATTTATTAGTTCTAATGGTTTTTTGATGATGTCTTTAGGGTCTTCTCTTTATAGTATCATGTCATCTGCAAATAGTGACAGTTATACTTCTCCCTTTCCAGTTTGGAAGCCTTTTATTTCTTCTTCTTGTCTAATTGCTCTGGCAAGACTTCCAATACTATGTCGAGTAAAGCAGGTGAGAGAGGCATTCTTGTCTTGTTCCTGATCTTTGAAGAAAAGGTGTTTTTAGCTTTTCACTACTGAGTATGTTTGTTGTGGACTTGTCACATATGGCCTCTATTATGTTAATGTATGCTCTCTCCATACCAGCTTTGTTGAGAATTTTTATCATAAATGGATGTTGAATTTTGTCAAGTGGTTTTTCTGCATCTACTAAAATGATCATGTGATTTCTATCCTTCATTTTGTTAATGTGATTTATGTCATTGCCTGATTTGTGGATGTTGAACCATCCTTGCATCCTTGGGATAAATTCCACTTGATCATGACGTGTGATCCATTTAATGTATTATTTTTGGATGACCACTTTTGTTGTTTCATGTAATCCTACTAGTGTTTCTTTGTGCAGAATCAAGCACATAAATGTATAGTCTAATCCCTCTTTCATATACAAAAGGTAGTACATATTATTATGTACATGATTGCATCTTGCTTTTTCCATTTAGCAATGTGTCCCGGATATCTTTCTATTACTAAAATATGTTTCCCATCTTTCTCCTTCCCCCTTTTCTGCAAAAATACTCTGCAAAATACTTTTGCAGAGTATTTACTGCTATATATTCCCCTTTCAGCCCTGCTTTAGTCATTACAGGGATGTGGAAATCAAGCCTCAAAGAAAGCAAGTGATTTGCTGATAGTCACACGGCTAGTGTGGTAACATTTCTTGGCTGGGCAGAGCAGGAGCTCTGTTGAGACCCAGACTCTTCTCAAAGGTTCTCTGTGGCCTCTAGGTAAACCAGGGCATTTTAGGAAAGATACCCACTCAAGTGTGCATACTACTCAGGGACTATGTAGGAGAGAACTTGAACCTGGCTTATTATTGTTATTTAAACATGTACAGTTGTTGGACTGGGATTTTATGAAGAACATAACACTGAGGGAGGAAACGAAAGAGAGAATGAGATCATTAATAGGTCCCCAAGATAAATTACTGTGTGAAAGAAATCTGGGAGAGAGGGTCAAGTAGGGTCAAGATGTTGGAGGATGCTGTGAATCCAGGCGGGAAGTGAGGCTACACATGACCATCATCCATATCCCCCTCCACACTCTGAGATTCTGAAAATGGGGAAGCTGTGGTGCAAGGGAATGAAGGGTATTACTTGAGGCCAGCAGCTTGGGTTTTGAAATAGCTAATCTGAAGAAGTAGATGGAAAGTTTCTGTTGGCCAAAGAGAGGGACAGAAGCCACAGAGGTCTGTGGTCAGAGCAATAAGGAAATGGCACAGGCAGTGGTGTGGACAGTAGGGTGGCCTCAGTCAACAAAGAGAAGGATGGCAAGTGCAGAGGGCAGCATGGCAGTGAGACTGCAGCCCAGCATAACGGATCTCACAATGTGCAGAACGTGTTCAACCTCCTAGAAGGAATTGGTAAGGAAGAGGGTTAGTCCCAGGGGAAAAGAGCAGAGATTTTTTTTTTTTTTCTAATCAAAAGGGGATCACTTTGAGCTGCAGAACTTTGGCACATTAGCTGCAAACGTGACAGCTTTATTATGGATCAGCAGCTGGGATATAAATATACACAGCTCTCCTTGGTTTATTTTTGTCACGATTTCAATTTAAACCAGCCTCACAACCTGCATAGCAGACATTATTATTCTCATTTAATACATGAGGGCACCAGAGTCAGAGTTTTCCAAGCTCACACAACCAGAAGTGGTCACTTCATCCCCCTACCCATTTTCTTTTACATCTAGGTGCACATTACTGATGTGATGGAGAGGTCTGCACGTCTCCCAGAGATCCTGGATTTGCCACTGGATACATAACTAGATGAAGTGTAGGTGGTACTATTTCAGAAGGGCACGAGTGCATGTCATTTAGACACAGGGATGTCTGAAGTGGTCTGTAACATGGCATGAAGTATGTATATGCTTATTGGGCAGCTGCAGGAGAAGACTGTGGTTCTGGTGGTTCTGTAATAGCCATTCTATTCCTCCTCGTTTGGGCTAGCCATGCAACTGGGAGAATTGACTTCAGTTGAGGATGACCCCTGATTAATCTCAGTCAAATCTATTCTCTCAATGACGGAGACTGGTTCTGGAATGCGCACATGGCTCAGCTTGGGCTAATGAGAAACAAACAGGGGCACCTGGGTGGGTCCGTTGGTTAAGCGTCCTATTCTTGATTTCAGCTCAGGTCATGATCTCACAGTTTGTGAGTTCAAGCCCCACAGGGGGTTCTGTGCTGACAGAGCAGAGCCTGCTTGGGATACTCTGTCTCTCTCTCTCTCTCTCTCTCTGCCCCCCCAACTCTCTCTCAAAGATAAATAAATAAATAAACATTAAAAAAAAAAAGAAACAAGTTTTCCAAGGGCTTTTGGAAGATGTTTCCATCTCTTAGAAGAAAGGACAGGAAAAAATGAAAAAGGTTGTCTTTTCTTCTGGATGTTGTCGGCCATGGATAAAGGACCCAGAATTGCTTCCATTCCCTTAATACCTACAGCTGGCACCAGAGGAAAGGAGAGGTAAGAGAATCAAAAGAAAAATATTTCAGAGCCATTGGATTAAATTTTTTTTTCAACGTTTATTTATTTTTGGGACAGAGAGAGACAGAGCATGAACGGGGGAGGGGCAGAGAGAGAGGGAGACACAGAATCGGAAACAGGCTCCAGGCTCCGAGCCATCAGCCCAGAGCCTGACGCGGGGCTCGAACTCACGGACCCCTGAAGTCGGAGGCTTAACCGACTGCGCCACCCAGGCGCCCCGAGCCATTGGATTAAATCAACCAGAATCAATCAACTTGTTAAGTGAATCAATAAGTCTCCATCTTGTTTAAACCAACTTGAATTGAGTTTTCTATTACTTGTGTCTGAAACCATCCCGACTGATACAGCTTACCCTCTGAGACATTTAATCTCAATTAAATCAGAGTCTCCTCAGCTTCCCTGGGGTTGTGTCTAAATTCCCATGCACTTCTGTAAAGGCTGAGCTTTGGGGTGTGAGAATAGGTACTTGGTCCCCAGACATCATCTTTCCACCCAGCATCCACTGAGGCACCCATCAAAGCCATCTGGTCCTCAGTTGGTGGGGTGTACAGGTCACTGTTGTGCTGTCCCTCATTCCCAACAGCAATCTCTCTCTCTCTCTCTCTCTCTCTCTCTCTCTCTGTCTCTCTCTCAATTTCTGTCCCACTCTTGGGCACACAATAAACATTCTTGCTGTGTGGATGCTATGCTGGGTCATAGGAAATGTTATATAATTTTCAAAAGCTTGGTCCCCTGCTGCATTGCTCTTGGGTGCTAGGATCATTTTGCCGCCCCTTTACTGTGCTGGGTCTGGGGGAGCACTGTAAGGTCCTGTGTCCCCACATACACCATGTATCCCTTTCTACTCTGGATTCTGTCAGGAGGCACAGACCACATCTGCTCTCAGATCCCAAAAAACCAAATGGGGGTGAGGGTGTAGAGGGCAGAGCTCTCCTTCCTTAAGAGCCCACCTCTGCTCACCCTTGTTTCCCATATGATTCTTGTCTTCCTGCCAAATCAAGACATCTCTGTCTCCTCTTGGGGCCAGGAAAGTCTCGCTCTTATTTATATTTATTCTCCTAAATGTTTTGTGCTTTCTGTTTGTCCTGCCTGTTCTGTTGTTTCTTTTCTCTCCCTCTCTCTCTCTCTGTTTTTTGTTTCTTTTCTCTCTCTCTCTCTCTCTCTCTCTCTCTCTCTCTCTCCCAATCTTTCAGTTTCTTCTTCTTTTACTTATTAATCCTATTTGTATTATTTTTCTAGACATTAAAGCATTCATGATTAATATATCAAAATCTAAAGCTAATCAAAACCCAAAACATTTCCTCTTCCCAGATAATACAAGGATTTTCAAATGCTTCAGGTACTCCATTTTTCACCACTTTTAATTCTAACCCCACAGGACATTATAATCCTTATCCCTTTCTCTCTCTCTCTCTCTCTTTTTTTTTTTTTGCAGTTATGATTAATTTACATTTATCTACATTTTTACCACTTTCCTTGATGTTTATACCTTCTGAAGTCTCAGATCTACTCTGTAGGATCATTTTCTTTCTGACGCATGTTCCCTAAAAATTTCCTTTACTGAGGTGATGAGCCCCCTGTTTTTGTCCATCATACAAGACATTTTTCATTTTCTTTGTAAATTTTCTTTTTGTGTAACATTGTAAGTTGGAAGTTTCTTTCAGCACACTGAAGATATTCTACCATCGTCTGGGTTTCCACTTTCTATTGAGAAGTTAGGTATTAGACTGTTATTTCTTTGAAAGTATATTTGTGGGAATGCAAGCTGGTACAGCCACTCTGGAAAACAGTATGGAGTTTCCTCAAAAAACTAAAAATAGAACTACCCTACGACCCAGCAATTTCACTACTAGGCATTTATCCAAGGGATACAGGTGTGCTGTTTTGAGAGGACACATGCACCCCAATGTTTATAGCAGCACTATCAACAACAGCCAAAGTATGGAAAGAGCCCAAATGTCCATCAATGGATGAATGGATAAAGAAGATGTGGTATATATATACAATGGAATATTACTCAGCAATCAAAAAGAATGAAATCTTGCCATTTGCAACTACGTGGGTGGAACTGGAGGGTATTATGCTAAGTGAAATTAGTCAGAGAAAGACAAATATCATATGACTTCACTCATATGAGGACGTTAAGAGACAAAACAGATGAACATAGGGAAGGGAAACAAAAGTAATATAAAAATAGGGAGGGGGACAAAACATAAGAGACTCTTAAATATGGAGAACAAACAGGATTACTGGAGGGGTTGTGGGAGGGGAATGGGCTAAATGGATAAGGGGCACTAAGGAATCTACTCCTGAAATCATTGTTGCACTATATGCTAATTTGGATGTAAATTTTTAAAAAATAAAAAATAAAACAAGTTAAAAAAAAAAAAGAAAGTATATTTGACCCTTGAACAACATAGGTTTGAACTGTGTGGGTTTGATTATTTGTGAGTTTTTTTCAATAGATATATTGGAAAATTTTTTGGAGATTTATGGCAATTTGAAAAAACTCACAAACCACATAGCATAGAAATATTGAAAAAATTAAGAAAATTTGGGTATTATTGTAAGGATACAGTATATATTAAGGGGCGCCCAGGTGGCTCAGTCGGTTGAGCATCCAACTTCAGCTCAGGTCATGATCTCACAGTTCATGAGTTCAAGCCCGGCGTCAGGCTCTGCACTGACAAGTCAGAGCCTGGAGCCTACTTTGGATTCTGTGTCTCCCTCTCTCTCTCACACTCTGTCTCTCTCAAAAATAAATAAACATTTAAAAAAACTATATAATAAAAATAACATACAAAATATGTGTTAATTGGCTGTTTGTGTTATTGGTAAGGCTTCCAGTCAACAGGAGGGTATTAGTTAACTTTTGGAGCAGTCAAAAGTTACACTCGGATTTTCAACTGCACAGGAAGTCAAAGCCCCTCACCCCATGTGTTCAAGGCTCAATTGTAATCTTTTTTTTTTTTCCTTGGTTTTCTGCAATTTTCACTATGATGTTTCTATGTGTGAGTTTCTTTCATGTATCCTCCTGGGGATGCATAGGTTTCTTGAATCTGGGGGTTGTTATTATATATCAGTTCCAGAACACATCAAGCAATCGCTTCAAATAGCACTTGTACCCCATTCTCTCTCCACTCTCCTTCTGAGACTCCATTTAAATGCGCTTTTCTGCTTTAACCTCTATGTTTCTTACTCTCTTTCATATAAATTTTAGTTTTTTTTACTTTCTGTATTATTATACTCTAGGCAACATCTTTTGATGTTACATTCAGTTTTCTCTTCAGCTGCACTTAATCTGTTGTTAAGTTCATTTATTTTTTACTTTCACTTATGTCTTTTTCATTTCCAGAAGTTCTGTTTGCTTTTTCAAAAAGTCTGGGAGCACCTGGCTGGCCCAGCTGATAGAGTGTGCGACTTTTGATCTCAGGGTTGTGAGTTCGAGCCCCATGTTGGGTGCAGAGATTACTTAAAAATCAAATCTTAAAAAAAATGAGGGGTGCCTGGGTGGCTCAGTGGGTTGGGTGCCTGGCTCTTGATTTCAGCTCAGGTCATAATCTCACAGTTCATGAGTTTGAGCCCCACATGGGGCTCTGTGCTGATGGTGTTGAGCCTACTTGGGATTCTCTCTCTCCTTCTCTCTCTGACCCTCCCTCCCTCTCTCTCTCTCAAAATAAATAAGCATTTTTTGAATGAAAAAAAGAACCACAAACACAAAAACAAAAGAATCCATTATGCTGTTTTTCTTAGTTTCCTATTTGCTCCATACTTTTTCAAACTGTCTCGTATTTCATTAAACGTAATAAGCATGTTGTCAAAATATGATGTGTCTGATAATTCCAGTTTCTGAAATTTTTATGGGTTTATTCCTGCTCTGTCTTTTCTGCTGGCTCTTACTCACAATTCTTACGGTATCTTGTTATTTTCAACTATGTGCTGGATATTGTTGGAATCATTTGTTGCTTTGAAGAAGCTTTGTCCAGAGGGCATTTGTGTTTGCTTCCTCCAGGCAGCTAGAGTCATGACTGATTTAGTACCACCTTAAACCAAGTTCAAGGTTTGACACTCTCTGAACCACTCAGATGAGGAAACCCTTGTCTGTATATTTCTGTAAGAGCTAGTTTGCTTCTGGATTACACTTACTCTGAGGGTGTGGTCCTTTGAGATCCCAGTTTTTTTTATAGATACCAATTTTTCTTTTTTTTTTTAATTTTTTTTTTCAACGTTTATTTATTTTTGGGACAGAGAGAGACAGAGCATGAACGGGGGAGGGGCAGAGAGAGAGGGAGACACAGAATCGGAAGCAGGCTCCAAGCTCTGAGCCATCAGCCCAGAGCCTGACGCGGGGCTCGAACTCATGGACTGCGAGATCGTGACCTGGCTGAAGTCGGACGCTTAACCGACTGTGCCACCCAGGCGCCCCTAGATACCAATTTTTCATACTCCCAGCTTGTGTGCATCCTGGGCTCCCATTACATGGATGGCTCTTGCTAGAATTGTCAGATGCCCTAGAGCAGAGCCACGTCTCTTTTCACTAACTCTGTTGTGTGCCCATTTTCCTTTCAGTTGAGCCTAGGAAGTTCTTTACTATCTTGTCTTTTCAGGGCTTTTAGGAAGATGCCCTTTATATTTTATCCAGCAATTTTAGTTGCTTTTAGTGGGATATATTTTCTGAATAAGTTAGCCTGCCAAAATTCCCAAATCTTTTGTTTAAGCCAACGGTATTCCCTTTCCTCCCAGAAGACTTCACTTTTGAAACTTAAAAGCCAGAGGCTGCTTTTCTTTGCACTGTATCATTTATTCCCTGAAGCAATAAATAAGGAAACTCCATGTTTGAGGGAGAAAAGGGCTACAGAGTAGAAGAAAGCACCCCTCGATTGGGCTACTGTTTCAACATATTGTTCTGCCACATTTGTAAACTGCTTAGCCTGGTGTCAAACACATAGTTAGGGCTCAGTAAATAGTTGCTGTTGTTATCATTATTATTTCTGTATCCAAACTCACCTTCTTTAGGAAACCTTCTTTCACTAATCATGAACCTGTCCCATTCCAATTCTTCCTTCACTGTATTTTCTCCAAGTACCTTTTTACCCTATTGATTTGCTCTAATAGCTTTTTCAAATGTGCAGTTTTTCTTGGGAAAGTTCAGTGACTGAAGATCATCCCCAGAAGCCTTTGAAAGTATAGAGATATTGTTTCTTTGTTAACTCTGGTATCAGAAATCTTTCAGCTACAGGTAACAGAAGGCTCAATTTAAACTGCCTTAAAAAAAAGATTCTACTGGTTAACGTAACTGAAAAACCCAGTGGTAAGTCTTCAGGTATAGCTTGATCCAGGGGTTCAGTAATTATCAGGAGGACTTGGTCTTTCTCATCATGTCACGGTTCTTTTGCCCTTCATTTTCCCTTCATTCTCAGGCAGTTGTAGTCTGTGTGGTAGCAAAATCTTCACATTCACATCCTCACAGCTCCAAATCCAGTGGGAAAGTGCTCCTATTCACTCTAACAAAAGTCCCAAGATTCACCCGTATCGGAACTAGTTCAGTCAACGCTTCTTTCGCTGTGGCTAGGGGAATGTGATGTGCTGATTGGCCAAGATTGAATCAGAGGTATACCTCCTGGAGCTCACAGTTAAGCCCCTCTGCAAACCATGTGTTTTGAGATCAGAGAAATTGTGGTTCCCTGAAGGAGAACTTGGGGGGTTGCCAAAAGAGGGGTAAGTGGATACTGAGTGGACAAAAGCACCATCTGTCCACTTCAGTCTCCAACAGCTCACAGAAAAAAAGCTCAGCAATGAGGCCTTTGAGGCAGAATAAACTGCATTAACTAGGTGCTGGTTCTCACTAGGTCTCTGGAACATTGACATAGATTTCAGCCACATACAGATAGGATGAGAGCCGGAACACTTGGATGACGGACATGAAGGGTGCTCTCACAGCCTCCCAACCACTCTGGCACAGCGGACCCCATTTGTAATTCATCAGGCTACTCCACTTGGCCTCCTCAAGCTGTTTTTCTCCCTCTGATATAAAAATAACGCTTAAACAGGATCCCGACCCCATGTCCCAGGCAAATCAGCTATCCAGATATGGCAGCCAAATTCACCCTAGGGTCAGGGTGCAAGTCCTTATTACACCCAGTTTTGAGAGCAAACCAAGAAATAGGGTTTCAAGAAATATGATACCATGACCAGAGACTAAAAGCAAACATCCAAGGAGTATTTATTTCCCAGCCAAAGCCAGTATCTTCTGCTGATTCGTCCTGCCAATGATAATGGGTAGGGCTCGCCTGGCCACAGGAGCAGGTGTGGGAGCTCTGAGAGGCAAAGGGCAGGGGCAGGTCAAGGCAGGGCAGGGAGCTTTTTTTTTTTTTTCAACTGGAAGATCGCTACGGTTGTAGTGTTGAGCAGTGCTGGGTCTGCCCCAGCTGAAGCCCTCCTCCATGCCATCCTTGATGACACCATCCCATGGTGACGGTCAGAGCGCCCCGTGCCTGCCTGCCTTCAGAGCCTTGTAGCCGGAGGTCTAGGGGGACTGAAAGCAGGTGGCGAGGCAATAATTATAGTAACCACTTACTGAGCATCTATTACATGACAGGCCTGTGCTTTATTTACAGTAAACTTGGTGCTTAAGAGTGTGGGGCCAGAGCCCAGAAACGCTGGTTTTGACTTTGACTCTCAGCTCCATCTCACCTGCTTTGAGGTTTCGATCAAGTTAACCTCCTTATGTCTCAATTTTCCCCATCTGTAAATTTTTTTTGTAAAATCTTTCTTTCTTTTAATGTTTATTTATTTTTGAGAGAGAGAGAGAGAGAGAGAGAGAGACAGAGACAGAGCATGAGCATGAGCAGGGGAGGAAGAGAGAGAGAGAGAGAGGGAGACAGAGGATCTGAAGCGGGCTCCATGCCGACAGCAGAGAGCCTGACACAGGGGCTCGAACCCACGAACCATGAGATCACAACCTGAGCCAAATTTGGATGCTCAACCGGCTGAGCCACCCAGGAGCCCCTCTCATCTGTAGAACTTTAATAAGGAGTATATAACAACATTCATAGATATTAAATATTTACCACTTAAGTAAAAATACATAATAATATTTACCACACAGGGTTGCGAGCGATTATAAGAGATACTGCGCCCAACGTGGTTTGCTGTGTAATTGTGAAGGATCATTATATATATTGGAATTTCTAACCCTACCCTGATCCTGCAGTGTAATGCATTAGCTAGGGAGAGGCTTGGTTGCTGTAGCAAAGGTTTGACATGTCAGTGGTTTAAGCAAGATGGAAGTTAATTTCTCTTAACATAACAGTCCAGAGGAAGGTCGCACGGGGATGGGAGAGGTTCTACTATTTCCAACCTGCATCTTCCACCATGGGGTTCAAATAGCTGCTCCAGCTCTGACCTTCTTATCAGAATTCCAGTCAATAGGAAGGAGAAAATCTGCCCCTTCCTTCTAAGGTCATTCTGAAAGTTTGCATACAATGCTGATGCTCAGATCCCATAGCCAAGCTTTGTAACGTGGCCATACTACCTGCAAAGGAAGCTGGGAAATATAACGTTACACTTAGCTAAAATTGTGGGGATCACTCATAGAGGAAAAAGAAGGAGAGAATAGATATTGCTCTGCCAGAGCCCACCATCTGGCCACCCTGAGCAGAGAACACATTCAGCAGCCTTCGAAGGGAGGCATCCGGGCACCACACCAGCTCTGAAAAATGAGGCGTGGATGGGATCCCATGGTCCCGTGACTTGTAAACTAAAAGGCAAGTAATCTGCTCCTCCCACTCCCCACAGACAACAGCGGAGGAGGAACAGGATAAACCCAATTAAAACATCCCCTCAGAACAGGAGTCCCCGAATCTTATCAATTACTAAATCTAGTTGGGCTGGAATTGCAAAGCAGCTCCCCCCACAGAGGAGTAAGTTCTTGGGCAATGCAACTGGCTGCCACTCGTTCTGCTCTCTGAGAAGACCTCCCCTTTCTCTTGTCCTGTTGGCCTCCGGTGCTGCATCCTGGGAAGTTCTCCCTTACACAGCACCCTCCACGGCTGCACTGGAAAACATGTCTCTGCAGACCTTACAGTTTCCACAGACCTCTTCCTGCTGGCGCAGGTCTGAGGGGGGCTGGGGGTCACCGGGGGGGGGTGTCATACCAGCTTTTGGTGACCAAGCTTATCGTTTCTCGGCCAATGCAACAGCCTCGAAATCTTAAAAGCCTTCTGACTGGTTCCATATTTGAGTAACCACAGCCAATGCTCTCATAGAGACACAATTTCTGTGGTATACTTTCTATTCTCTCTCAAACTGCTGGTGGCTCTCTTGAGGTCATCTGAAAAAAAGATGTCTGGCTGTAAAGAGGGCCTCCCTTGCTCTGCCTACGAGGCCAGCTCCCACTGTTTGCTGAACAGAGTGCTTGAGAGAGGCTTGGAACTCCCGGCACAACCTTTGTTAAGTCTGCCTCCTCCGAACCACCTCTTACAACTAGGCTGAGCTCATCCCTCTTGTAGGTCTTCGCTGACAACAGCCAACAACTGCCAATACTCACCAACAGTCTTGTTTCCATCCAGTTTCTGTGACTTCTAGGCTCTGTTAGCACGTGATTGACCTTCCAAAGCATTATAGATGACTGCCACACCACAGGTTTTGCTGTCACATAACAATGGTCACCACCTTACCAGCAAACAATACTTTTCTTTGCTATCTGCTCCCCAGTCTTTAAACCAATGCCACTTGTTTTATACTGTTAGAGCAGTGCCACTTACAGACACCAAATTCTGCATTCCTTAGGATGCGTGTTTGGTTGCTTTACCAAAGACACGATTTAAGAATGACTTAAATAGGAAAATTTATTTCTCTCTCATATCATAGTCTGTAAGACGGTCTACAGCTGGTAGGGTGACTTTGAAACCCTTAACAAGCATCTTCCATTTTGGGTGCAAGATAGCTGCTCTAGCTCCTGCCATTGCAGGAGCATTCCAGCCAGCAGAAGGGGAAAAGGAAAAGGCGAACCCACCCCTCTTTTGTGGAAGGCCTGACCTGGAAGTTGCCCACATCCTCTCCACTCACATCCCTTTGGTCAAATTTAGTCACAAGGCCTCATTTGGCTTCGATTAGAAGATTGGGAATCTGAGTATTTATTATATGCAGCCGCTTCAGCTGAAGTTCAAGTGATTCTACTACTAAAATAAGAAGAGAAAAATAGATATTGGGAGGCGACTGGCAGTTTGCCCCAGAATGTTTTCATCCTTATTTTACATCAGTAGAATCAGCCTCGGAGAAAACAAGCAGTGCTTTTTAAGGTCATGTGGCAAACTAACAGCAGAGTGTGAATTTTAATCAGGTCCGTCTGACCATAAAACACGCCTTCCATGACACGCAGCCAACATATTTTGGTCATCAAAGTGCCCACTGTTTACTTGGAGATAAAGGATATTCACACGTGAATAGTTACGTAAATGTCCGCTCCGTGCACACTGAGATATGCACACAGATCCTGAGCTATAAGGACACCAGTGCAAGGGACAATGATGCCATCAGGGAAGACTTTTCTTTTTTTTTTAACCATTTTTAAGCTTATTTATTTATTTTGAGGTGGGGGCAGAAAGGGGGAGGGGAGAGGGAGAATCCCAAGTAGGCTCCTCACTGTCAGCGGGGAGCCTTATGCAGAGCTTGAACTAACAGACCATGAGATCATGACCTGAGCAGAAATCAAGAGTCAGATACTTAACCAACCGAGCCCCCCAGACCCCCCAGGGAAGACTTTCTTGAAGAAGAGGCTCTCCTACTGGCCCTGTAGGTGGAACAGGCCTGAGGTAGAGGGGAGAATGGAGTATGGCAGGAGAAGGCAATGGTGTGAGCTGCACCTGTTCTGTATCTGGCCTGCTTGTGAAGGTGGCCCAGAGCTTAAGGGTGGGGGAGGTAGACACATCACATATCTCCAAAGATGGTCCACTTGACCTTTCCACCAGGTGAAGTGTCCCACTAGCTGTACCTTAGACGTTCCATCGGCTGGGACAAGACAAGAACATCCCACCGAAGAAGAGCTGTGCTCACCCCTGGAAACATGGGGTGGCAGAGTCACATGGAAAGGCACATGGAAAGGCAGAGTCTCTTTCCCGATCTGTTCTCTTCCACCCTCCCTGTAGGCAGTGCAGGGGCTTTGAGGGGTGATGAGAAATGTGTTCAATACATTCAGCAAAAAATCCAGTAACCCATTACTGAGTGTCCACTCCAGGGCCAGAGACTGGGATGGAAGAGGCTGGAAGGAGGGGCAGAGAGAGGGGAGCTAGGGCAGCTGGGTCAGCATTCCCGATTTGGACGCTGACTCAGGCCCCAGGAATGCCAAGGAAGGGGGGTGGGCAGCCACCAGAGCCGGGCTGGGATCCTGTTGGCACCGGGAAATGTAGGGACAGCGGGCACAGAGGGATGTTGGGACGGGGGCTCCCACACACTGGGACCCACCTCCAAACCACTGGTAGAAACAGAGGTCTCTCACTCTGGGCCCTCCAGCCCACCACACACCTTCACAGTGATTCTAGCTCCCCACCTGCCCCGCCCATCCCACTCCAGCTCCCCCAGCAGAGAGAGGGACAGGCTCCTGGGACTCAAATGAGGACATTTGGGCATACAATGCCCGCTCTCCCGCGACCACCCACAAACCCCTTGTCCCCAGCCTCTCTGCTGGCTCCAACTTGCCCTTTCTAACTTCAGCACCTCCCACGACTGAAGTGTGTACAAGGAAGACAGTCAAGCTCTACCTGCGTCCATTTTCCCTCCTTTGGCGCCTGACAACGATGAGAAGGAACCCAGGACTCTGAGAGCCCACTTCCTCCCACCTGGCGCCCCCGCAGCGCTCCAAGCCACCTCCCTCCATCGCAAAGTCCTTCGAGCTTGTCCTTGGAGACCCAGGAGGGAGCCCGGGCCCAGGCCTCCAGATTCCAGGTGCGCCCCTTCCCTCCCCACCCTGCCCCAGGCGGCTGGGCGAGAGCAGCTGAGCCCGAGGAGCCCTCCCTCCCGCTGCCTGACACCCAGAGAGAAACCGATCCGGGGAGGGCAGGGCGCCAGGGGCCGGGCCCAGAATAGTGCTGCCCAGCCTGTGTTGCGCACTTGCTCTCGGTTGGTCCGGGGTTGGCCGCATGGAGCGCGCACTGCGCCGGGTACAGGGGTCCCGGGGGACGGGAGCTGGGGCAGCCGAGGCCAGGGGATTGCGAGCACACCACACCCTGTGAACGAGTGTGAATGAGTGTGTGTGCGTGTGCGCACGAGCCTGTGGGTGCCTGTGAACACGTGTGCGCGCGCGTGTGTGTGTTCTTTGTGTCAGCGACGTATGTGGTGCCCTGCATGCCTGGGAATGGTTGGATGTGTTTTTCCGAGTGTGTCCAAGTGTTGGCGTACGGGTGTGTTTGCGGGGGTGCACCTGTGCGTGCATGCGTGTGCGTGCTTGCACGCGCACACGTGGTGGGAAAGGAAGCTACCCGTGGGTTCGGGGATGCAGGGCGTTTCCCCACCCCTTCAGACATTCTTCTCCTCACAGAACCCATCCTGGAGCAGCCTTGGGGGACCTGAGCGTCAAGGTAGGCGGGGCTGCCTTCTCAAGGGCGTAGCCTCTCCTCCTACTTCGTTTGTCTCCCACCTCTCTGGGCCCGCAGTCTCCACTCTGCTAGCCTGGCTTTTCTCTCTGTCTCTCCTCTTTCCTTCTTTGTTCCTCTGTTTCTTTTTTCCCTCACCCCCCTCTTTCCTCTTTCAGAGGAAGTAGGGAGAATCTAGAGGCGGAAGACTCCGAACCTAGTTCTGTTAGCACTTAGTAAATAGCTGTGTGAATTGTGGTGAATTGCCCCACCTCTCTGATCTCAGGTCCCGCTTCAGTAAAATAAGATGATAACATCTCCCTTATAAGATTGCTATGAGGTTTGAGTGAGAAATATATTGGAGGAGAACCCTTGGGAAGCTTGCAAATGTGAAATATTATGATTAATAACATTTTAATTGATTTTGTTGTGTTACTCCCCATTAACCAAACAGGCCCCATTCCCCCTTCCAGAGATGAGCTGTCTAGAAGAAGGAGAGAACACTTCATGGTCATCGCCGGCCATGACCACAGGCTCAGAAAGAAGCCATGAGAAACAGGGGGCCAAGGCCTCCAGGTGGACAAGGCAGGAGGCTGTGGCGGAAGGGGAGCTGCCGGGTCTGGGGGAAGGTGAGGCCAAGGCCAGTTCTGGGGAGATGGGAGCGGGGGCAGTGGGACATCCCGGAGCCTGGGGCTGGGGCTCTGCCCTGGATCCTTCCAGAGCACAGAGTTGGCCCCAACCCTCATCTTGTAGTCTGTCACTCCACATGGGAAAAGTCACCTGCACAGCAGAGCCAGGGGCCTGGCGCGGCCAACTCAGGACAGAGCCACTGTCTTGTGTGACTCTGAGACTCAGCTTTCTCACCTGCAAAATGGGGCCACAGCATCCAGGCTTCCCAAGGCTGCTGTGAGGATGAACAGAGCCAGCGGATGAGAAAGGTCTCTAGAAGACAGATTTACTGTCCTCTCCCCACCAACAGACCCCCAGGCCAAGCCACCTGCTGAGTACGCTGGACTGGAGGCCACGTTCCCCAAGGCCACACACTTGTCCCAGGCTGCTCCTTTGGCCAAAGTGGGCGCCCCACCAACAGAGTGGGACATCTTCCCCCCTAACCACGAAGCCTCGGCCGCTGGCTCCAGCACGGATGAGCTAGAGCTGGACATAGGGTTCCCGGCCACAGCATCGTGGGGGTATGAGCTCGGCCGGGTGGAAGAGAGGCCTGCCCTGTGCCCATCCCCACGGGCCCTGTTACCCAGGCTGGGCTGGGACGACGAACTGCAGAAGCCGGGGGCCCAGATCTACATGCACTTCATGCAGGAGCACACCTGCTACGACGCCATGGCAACCAGTTCCAAGCTGGTCATCTTCGACACCACGCTGGAGGTGAGGCCGTGGCTCTGCCCCACCTTTGTTCTCATGGGGCTGTAGCCTCCACTCACCCGCTCCAGGGCCCCCCCGCGAGTCCCTTTCCAGAGATCCTTCTTAGCACCATGGAGACCAGTGGTGGGGAGGACCCCTACTCCCCAGTTGTCATCCCAGCTCTGCCATTGAGTATGTGTAGGCTTTGGCATCAGTCACCGCTCTCATCTCTAAAATGGGAATGGGGGCCCCTGGCTGGTTCAGTCAGAAGAGTATACAACTCTTGATCTTGGGGTCGTAAGTTTGAGCCCCGTGTTGGGTGTAGAGATTACTAAAAAAAATAAAATAACATAAAAGTAAAAAATGACATAAGATGGGGACAGGAAATGCCTGCTTTGCCCTCCAAGTTTCAGAGGACTCCTGGAATAACCCGGGTCAAGTGGGAGTACTTTGTGAACCCCTAAGTATGGGGAAGACCTTGCAGGCTGGCTTAAGACAAACAGCAGGGAGCTCTCAGTAAGAGAAAAAAAAGATGGGTTCTAGCCCCTGCTCTTCCCTTGGGCTAAGCTATAGAACGCCTGCTTCCACTTTTACCATCACGTATAGCGGAGCAGTGTTTCCAGAAGCACGGCGATAGTATTACTTAGGGTGAAGCCAAATGAGTCAACGTCAAATTTATTTAGAGAAATCTATTTTGTAGATGCTACGCGAATAAGCGTACCTCCAGCACGTAGATTAGTGAAAACTATACTGTGTGTGACTGTACGCATGTAGCACCCGAGTAGAAACCCCGAGTGAGTTTGTCACACCCTGATGTGCCAGGTGAAGGCGTCACCACAGTGCCTCCGGCCACCAGCAGCCTCATCTCTGCAGCAAGTGTGCCTGGCAAAGAGCCTGCCAGTGTGTGCCATGGCCTAGGACGGGCAGTCAAGCTCATGCAGAGGAGATCTCGGGAGAAGGCCCCGGGGGAGGACCCTGGTTGGGACAGGGTACCACTGACGGGCAGTGAGAGACTCACCCCTCGGTGTTCTCTCTGGCCCTCAGATCAAGAAGGCCTTCTTTGCCCTAGTGGCCAACGGCATCCGGGCGGCACCGCTGTGGGACAGCAAGAAGCAGAGCTTCGTGGGTGAGGAGGGGCTGGGAGGCAGAGGGAAGAGAGAGATCTTCGAGGGGATTCCGGGGCTGAGCTCCGACACGCCACGGGTTCGGGCAGACCCTTGGCGTGAGCCAAGCCGGGGGCTGGCGTGGGGGAACATCCGATCCCGGCCTCGTGGTGGCCAGCTGGGAGACCCCCATGCGTGGAGGAGGTTTGACCAGCTGACCACTCCAGCTCTACTCACCCATGGTCCCGTGTCGTAGGTGCTAGATAGGAAAAGAGAAAAGGGAGAGGAAGGAATTAGGAGAATAGAAAAGGGTGCGGCAGGGGCGGGGAGAGAAATTACAGGGGAAGCACAAAAGGCGGGGGGGGCGCTGCCCCGCTTCCCTCTGTCCACAGTTCCCACAGCTGTCTCAGACCTAGGACTCTGGCAGAGCCCGGAAGGGGGTCTGACCCCTCAACCTGCCTCCCACCACGAGGCCCCAGGCTGACCTCCTGCCCTTCCCTCCTAACCCTGCAGGGATGCTGACCATCACAGACTTCATCTTGGTGCTGCATCGCTATTACAGGTCCCCGCTGGTGAGGAGTGGGCTGGGGACCCCAGGGGCTCCCATCTGGGCTGGGGCGGAGGGTGGCTCAGGGAGCCTGGTGCCCGAGGGGCCCGTGTCCGACTTCCGGAGTCCTGTCAACGTCTCTAGGTCCAGATCTATGAGATTGAAGAACATAAGATTGAGACCTGGAGAGGTGAGCTGGCGGAAGGGACCTGGAAGGGGCTGAGGGTGTGTGGGTGAGCATGGGGCCAAGGACCCGAGGTGGAGGATGGGCAGTGGGGATTTCTTGGAGGGCGCAGGGGAAGGGTGAGAGGGAGCCCAGAGGGCCTGAGGGAGGAAGACAGAGGGGCTGGGCTGCCCAGTGAGGCAAGGTGGCCAGCTCCTCAGGCCTGACTCTGGCTTTTTCCTACAGAGATCTACCTTCAAGGCTGCTTCAAGCCTCTGGTCTCCATTTCTCCCAGCAGCAGGTAAGCGTCCCCAGCCACCCACCTGAGCCTCCTTGCCTGAGCAGTCCCCTTCCGGGTCAGCCCCTCAGTTCTGACCTCAGGGGCTCATCCCGTGGCAGACAAGGCAGTCTGGACACCCTGTCCTTCTGCAGGGGCTGGGGTGGGGGTTGTCTCTCCCCCAGACCCACTGCTCCCACCTCTGCAGCCTGTTCGAAGCCGTCTACACCCTCATCAAGAACCGGATCCACCGTCTGCCGGTCCTGGACCCGGTCTCAGGCGCCGTGCTCCACATCCTCACACACAAGCGACTGCTCAAGTTCCTGCACATCTTTGTGAGCCTGGGCACAGCCTCAGGGTGACCCGAGGGGCTGAGAAGTCATTGGCCCAGCAGACCGGGGAGGGAGCCGCTGGGAGCACTCTGGGGGCTGCTCCACCTTGACTGCCACCTGTCCCCAACCCACCCAGGGCTCCCTGCTGCCCCAGCCCTCCTTCCTCTCCCGCACCATCCAAGATCTGGGCATCGGCACATTCCGAGACTTGGCCGTGGTGCTGGACACGGCGCCCATCCTGACGGCCCTGGACATCTTTGTGGACCGGCGCGTGTCTGCGCTGCCTGTGGTCAACGAAGCTGGTACCTGCACCCAGAAGTGGGGCTGGCTGGGGTGGGGCCGTGGCAGGCAGGGGTCTGTGGGCGTCTGCTCGGGACCCAGGGTGGAGTTAGAAGTCTGCCTGCTTAAATCTTGGACCCTTACTTAGCCTCTCTGTGCCTCAGTTTCCTCATTTGTGAAATGGGAATCTTAATAACACCCATCCTCTGACTTCACGGGATGATTTGAAAAGATTATGTGCAGTTAAGAAGCATGGTAAGAGGAAACCGAAGATGAGATTTTAATGGGAATTCACCCTAAAATGGGCCATGGGATCCAGCCAGACCTCACCTTCTTGCCTTGAAGAGAGGGATTAGAGGGACTACATGATCATTTCTTTGGTTGAACTGTGGCTGTAAACTGTTTCAAAGTCAAAATTGCTGTGATGAAGCTAGATATCAAAAAATGTTTTTTTATTTGTTTTTGTGTTTTGAATGTTTATTCGTTTTTTGAGAGACAGAGACAGAGCACAAGCAGAGGAGGGGCAGAGAGAGAGAGAGGGAGACACAGACCCTGAAGCAGGCTCCAGGCTCTGAGCTGTCAGCACAGAACCCAACGCGGGGCTCGAACCCACGAACGGCGAGATCGTGCTCTGAGCCAAAGTCGGACGCTTAACTGACTGAGCCACCCAGGTGCCCCAAGAAATGTTTTGATTTATTTTTCATTATGAAGAATTGCAAATGTATGAAAATGGTGGGACACACCGTATAATGAAAGCCACATATCCGTCACCTGGATTAACTATTGTTAACACGTTGTCATAACCAGGGTTTTTTTTTTTTCCCCTATTTTTTGCTAAAGTGATTTAAATGACAGAGATCATGTTATTTTATCCTTAACCCTTTAGTCTGCATCTCTTAAAATCAGTATATGTCCTATATCACCTAACAAAACCAGAATGACTTACTAATATCATCGAATATCTGAATCTAATTCTCATTTCCTCGCCTTCCCCGAGAATATCTTTTTTACAGGTGGTTTGTACAAACCAGGATCCAGTTAAGGTCCATGCTTTGCAATGCTTCTTTTGTCTTTAGTTTCTTTAATCCAGAACAGTTCCTTCCTCACTTAATTTTCATAGCACTATAATGACAATCCTGGGTCAGTCGTCCTATAGAATGTCCCCCCATCCAGATTTGTCTCTTTGCTTTCTACAGACGGCCTCAGTGTTGTTCCTCTATTCCTGAGTTTCCTGTAAACTGGAAATTAGATCTAAAGGCTTGATCGGGTTCAGGCTATCCATTTGAGGCTAGGATATTTCAGAGGTGACACTGTGTAGTCGAATTGCATCACATCGGGAGGCATGATTTCAGGCGTCTCCTCTCTGGCTGTGACGCTGTGTGATCTGTGGGTTTAGGTAGTGGCCCCTGGATGCCTGTTTTAAAGCCAGTAGCCTCGGGGCGCCTGGGTGGCTCCACCGGTTAAGCTGACTTCGGCTCAGGTCATGATCTCCCGGTTCGTGGGTTTGAGCCCCGTGTCAGGCTCTCTGCTGTCAGCACAGAGCTCGCATCAGATCCTCTGTCCCCCTCTCTCTCTGCCCCTCCCCTGCTTGCACTCCCTCTCTGTCTCTCTCAAAATAAATAAATAACCTAAAAAAAAAAAAAAAAAAGCCTGCAGCCTGGGGAGGACAGGGAGATGTCCAGTAACTCTTTCTGAAAGCCTGCCTCCGGCCCTTGCACAGCATGCTGGTTCTGACGTGAACCTCTTCCTTTTCTCTCACCACCTGGCCCCCCACCACCCCTGCAGGACAAGTCGTGGGCCTCTACTCCCGCTTCGATGTGATTGTAAGTGTCTGCGGGAATAGGGAACTGGGGTGCCACCGGGAGGCTGTGGCTGTGAGAACCGATGGAGGGGTATCTGTAGCCCGGAAGGACCTTTAGAGGTGTGTAGAGGGCAAGTGGATAGGCGGAGCCTGGTTAAGGGGCTGACTGACATGGCACTTGCCTCCCTGCCCCAGCACCTGGCTGCCCAGCAAACCTACAACCACCTGGACATGAGTGTGGGCGAAGCCCTGAAGCAGAGGACACTGTGTCTGGAAGGAGTCCTTTCCTGCCAGCCCCATGAGAGCTTGGGGGAAGTCATCGACCGGATTGCCCGGGAGCAGGTACCTCGTGCCCCTTCATACATGCCCCCAGCACATATGGCCCAGTCCCCATGAGCAGCTCCAGCTGTCCTTGGACACCGGACACCTGCCCTGTCCTCCCATTTTATGGCCATTTCAAGCTCTCAGTGTCCACACTCGTCTGCAACTGATCCTGCAACTGGAGATCTGTCCACACCGGTCTGCAACTGGTCCTGCTAAGGGCCACAGACAGCTGATCACCCCGGCGTGGTCAGAGCTACTTCTAACTGGTTTCTAGGAGATACTTTTCGGCTCCCCCACTTACGTCGTTGCCCCTGAGTCTTGGTGACAATCTCGTTGGTTACCATAGCTGCATGGCTCGAACCTCTCACTGATCCTCTGCGGACCCGCAGGTACACCGGCTGGTGCTAGTGGACGAGACCCAGCATCTCCTGGGCGTGGTGTCCCTCTCCGACATCCTTCAGGCACTGGTGCTCAGCCCTGCTGGCATCGATGCCCTCGGTGCCTGAGAATATCTGAGTCCTCACTCCCAGGCCGTCTTCCACACGCAGAAGCCAACGAAGGGAGCCAGGGAACATGGTCTCCATCTTTCCCCACCCCAGTTTGCTGGTTTGGCTGTGGTTCAGGTAGGCTCTGCCCTGGGCCATCGGCCTCAGCACCAGCCCATTGGTCTTCCTAGGCTCTCAGATCTCAGCCTGAGGCCCCCTAAGGATGGGGGTGCCCAGCTCACTGCTGAGCAGCCCCATGAAAACTACAAGTATCAGGACTCCCCGTGAGGCCCCCACTCTGTCCCACTCTCCACTGAGGTCATGAGGGTAGTCACAAGAGGGGCGGAGAGGGGCTGGGGTCGAGGCAAGGGCAGTGATGTGATTTCAGATGCTCTGGGGAGTTTGACCTGCCTTCTCGCAACTCAGCTCCCACCTGTTGGGAATCCCACTGGAAGGAAGCAAGTTAATAAACCTTTGTTGAACAGAATTTCCATGCTCAGTCAGAACTACGGCTGAAAGGAGGGGGTTTCTATCTAAGTAATCATCTCAGTAAATCCGACATGACCTCAGACTCTTTCCTGGTACCGCGTTGGCTAGGGGCTGGCTCAGATTCCACCCGCTTGGCAGTGGATGGCAAGACGAGGTTCCCCTACTGGAAACGCAACCTCTCCTGCCCACGGAGTCACTGTCTTGTCTTCTCTTTTCCTCACAGGCTTCACCAGCCCTCTGTCATTGCCCTTGCCCTGCCTGTGCTCCCAGAAGCCCTCAGGAATTCCCAGTCCTCCATGGGATGATGAAATTAAGAACAGCTGAGTCGAGCCTGGAGATCTATGAACCAGAGGCACTGAGATTACCCCAGGGCTGCCTGCTCCATGCCTACCCATATCACTTTCCCCCCACTGGCCCCAGTGGAGCGGCGAGCCCTCAGCCAGTTGGGTGTATTCATGGGCTCTGGATTCCTCAGCTTCTGGACTACCTGGGAGGCCCTGCTATTCTTCCACACTACTAAGGGTGGCTCCCCACAACTTGGCCACTGCCCTTCTTCCCTCCCAGCATTGAAACAGCAGCCATGTGGAGAGCCTGTTGAGTGGGGTCCTCCCTCCATTCTCATCCCAAGCACCAGCAAACGGTGTTCTCAGTCCCCAGTGACAGCCTGTGTTTGGATCACTGAGGATGAACACTGAGAGAACAAAAAGAAAAAGAACAACCAACCCGTGCACTTAAATTGTATAAGCTTCACTCCGAAAACACTAGTCATTTGGCCTGAACCTGCAGCAAGAGCCCTGTGCTTTCTGAATTCAAAGACGCGAGGGAGAATCTGTAATTGACAAACGCTACCACTGGCCTTGCTTTTGTGCATAGAGTGTTAGTTTCTTTTTTCATTTTTTATTTATAACAAAACCATAAAGAAGATGTTAATTAGTTAATGACAGAGTAAGTGCAACTCAGTCCACAAACTCTAATCTGCTAGAGACAACTTTTTTTTTTTAAACACTGAATGTAATTCCTATTATGGACCCTGTTTCACCAGGTGGTAGAAATTAATCTCCGTTTGGGGTTCACCCACCACCTTTTCCTGGGGTTAACTTTGGTGAGAAGGAGAGGCTTTGAGTAGTGGAAGACTTTGTTCCTCACTTATCATCAACCACACTTGTCAGCACCTGCTAAAATATTCCCATTCCTTTCTCTCTGTCACTTGGTCGGTCACTGGCAGGCATGGCCCCTGCTAGGTGCTCCCTCAGTCCCTACCACAAAGCCTCCTTGGGCCTGCCTTCTCTGGGGGCATGAAGACATTCTAGCTCCTGGACCTGCACCCCTCTGGGCTTCAGGACGCTGTGTGGTCCCAAGCACATCTGCTCAGACGGACAGCAAGTGATCTGTTCTGCGCTGAGTTTTGCTGTGTGTGTGTGTGTGTGTGTGTGTGTGTTTAGCCCCTACCCTGGAAACATAGGGCACAGGGATCTTATCATCTCCTTATCATTTCCAAACCTCTCTGGGGTATTTATCATATTCACCTCCTCCCTTCAGACACAGCTCCCTTCTCAGGGGCCCCAGAAATGTCTAGTCTCTTTGCCTCCCCACCCCCCACCAACCTATGGAATCTTCACCAGTGGGGCCTTTTTCTCTAACCCGTCATCCATTCTTCCAAGTCCACTGCATGTGTCTTGAGTTCTTGCCACCTGCTTTGAGGGTCAGGCTTTGGAAATTCCAAAGCCAAGGCCAGGCTTCGATTATGTCATCCCTCCCCTGTGGCAGTGGACGCTGTCTGCTATCCAGTGGGGAGAGGAGAGGTTAATATTTCTAAAATATGATCCCACCACATTTACCTCACAGAGCAACAGAGTGGAGACATTTGTGCTTGATGAGTCAGGCAGTAAATGAAGGCATTTTCTCACAGACATGCATCTTCTGTTTCTGACTTTGCCATAACCCATGGGTCAGTGCTGGTTCTGCTCTGGCCCTGCCTGGGAAGGTCCTGGGCCTTGGGCTCAAGTGGGAGGATGGGGGTGCTTCTCTGGGCCTGTCTCAAGTGACAACCTTGGGGAGCCTGGGGCAGGCTGCCTCCTGCTGCAGCCGACTGTAGGGAATGTGTAGCAGGGTCAGTCCTTTGAGGTGGTATCCCAGGTTGCTCTGCGTGAGCAGACCGTCAGGTCAGCCCAGGTGTTCGGTGGAAAGGGCAGCCTGAGGAAATCACTCTCTCCCCCTCCTGCTCCCCCCCAAGAGTAGATAGGTCTCCAACCTCCTGGGCCCACCATTCTGAGGACCCAGCAGTTACCCCTTGGGCCCTTCTCCCTAACCCTCAGTTCCTGACAGCCCTCCCGCATCATGGCTGCCAGAAAAGAGGCAAAGGGTTGCCATGGGGACTACTCCCGCCCCAACTCTGAATAAAAGTATGAAGGCCAGCCACTCTGCTGGCTCCTCTGTTCATACCTAGGAACCTGGGGCTGGCCAGATGGTGCAGGCATCGTTGCCTCCATGCCCCCGACTCCTGCCCTGACCCCCGAGGCCCCTCTGAGGTTCTGTGACCTCCAGGCCGGACTCTCATCCACCTCTCTCATCATCTCACATCACCTCAGCAGTTATCAACCCTGGCTGTGCCACAGGATCCCCAGGGGAGCTTTATAAGATGGTAATGCCAGGGCTCCGTTCCTAGAGAGATGCTAATTTCCTGACTTGGGGGGTGCGACCAGGGCAACTGTATTTTTTTGTAGAAACTAGAGGCTTGCGATGCATAACACGTGATGGGCACGATAGCTTGCTGAGAAATACAGGCGCCTCATTTCCATAATTAGGAAAATTGTCTGTCGCCCTATGGCGTCTATATTATTTGTTATGACCAAGATCTACAAGAAGAGCTGGCTGAAAGCAGGGGCACAAGGTAGAAGATACACGATTTGCTGGCATTCTCGCTAGCCTTACAAACATGTGCAAATACAGAAGAATTCAGCACAGGGTTACGTTATGTCCATCCCCTGACGACAACTGTCAGAATTTGTATTGGACGTGCACCTTACATCTGGAATCACAAATAATGAGCTAGAACTGAACAAATATTAATGAGCCAAGATACATCAAGAGCTAAAACATCTGTAGAACACGAGCATGTAGACAGCCAGAAAATATTGGGTACTCGGTCTATTTTTACTCCTGGGAGTGCTGCATAAATGTTTAAGAAGACAAGCTGATGTCAAGGGGCACCTGCATGGCTCAGCCAGTTAAGCACCTGACTCGATTTCAGCTCAAGTCACGATCTCACGATCCATGAGATCTGTGCTTACGGCATGGAGCCTGCTTGGGATTCGTTCCCTCTCTGTCTCTCTCTGTCTCTCTCTCTCAAAAATAAATAAATAAACATTAAAAAAAAGAAGAAGAAGAAGAAGAAGACAAGCTGATTCCTTAAAGTCTTACCCAAAAATATGGATTCTAATTGGATCCAACAAGTTCAAATTAGCTGGAAAGGGAGTAATGAGATGTGCACATTGTTTTCGGTCAAGAGCGTATCTCCTGTGCTGAATTAATGTCCACTTATCCGTAATTATCCTAATTCCTATTGTTCTTTCTTCGCAGTCAGGTCAGGGTGGATAATCGGGGAGCCTCACTGTGACAACACTTTCCTGTGACTTATGTGGGCAGCTCAGAGTCCTCGAGACCCCAGCCCCCCCGTGGTCTGAAGGAGCAGACACTGGAAAAGGCAGAAGTTGCTGAGTGACCTGGTGACAGAAGTCTCGCACCCCACCCCCTGCCCCGAGCCCAGCCCCCATTCTCTGCATTTATAGGGACCGCTCACAGGTGGATCCCTGCACAGGTGGCAGACAGCTATGCCCTCAGAGTCAGGAATTCCTCCCAGTTCTCTCCAGATCGCTCCATACAGAAAGCTCTGTATCCTCCCCTCTTCTTCCTTCCCCTGCCTACCATCCCAGCCTCTTCTCATTTAACAAACATTTTTTAATCGCCTCCTAGATGCTAGACACAGAGTTGCTCACTGGGCTCCAAACTGAAAGGAACTTGGTTTGTGCCCTCTGGTGGGTGCACAGCTGGTGGGGGAGACCGTGGGGTCTCCAACAAGGTGAACAGGTTGAGCGCTCAGTTCTCTCATGTGGGTGGGGAGGTGGGGAGAGCACAGAGGAAGTGCTTGTGCTCCCCCCAGAGAGGTCAGGGGAGGCTTTTCAAAGGCAGTGACATTTGAGCTGAGCCCTAAGGAAGGGCAAGTTCTCTGGGATGACGTGGCAGTTGGTGAAGACACTGTTCCAAGAAGAGGGGACACGAAGAACCAAATATTGAGGCCAGAAAGAGCATAACGTGCTCAGGCAAATACAAGGAGTTGGGGTTCAGCTGTGGAAAGGGTGTCTGGGCAGGGAGTGGGGGTGGCGGGCAGGGTGCCAGAGTCTTCTAAGCCATGATAAGGACTTTGGACTTTGCTTCATGCCTGAGGGAAGCCTCTGAAGGATTTTAATAAGGGCAATGATATGACTTTCTTTATCCTCACAAACAGAAGAAATTTGATTTTAGTTTTCTATGACCCAGCAGGAATTTACAACGGGGGCTGGGCCTCATTGCCTTCTCCAGCCCCGGGTACTCCCCAGTCTCCGTGCCAACGTGCTTTCCCTCTGGTTGGCTTCCTGCACGGAAGAGGCTGGAAAACTAAAAACTACCATCCCCGTGTTCTCTTGCAGCTCGAGCTCCAGCCTCTCGGTTGTATGTGAGGCACACGGAAGGTGGGAGCGAGGCGGCGGTCATGGGGGCCAGGAGTGGGGGCGGGGAGGCTACTGCCCACCTCCCCATCCCCCACCCACCCCCACCAGCCCTGACCTGGGAGACGAGGAGTAGCATAGGGCCCGCAGTTGTAGCGATAGCTTCCCAGCACTCGTCCTCCCGAGGGCGGCCAGTGTGACGCATCCCAGGCTGAGTGCCCCAGGGCCGTCCCAGGAGTCATTCCTGGAGATCCAGCCTAGCACACCTTCATCCATGTTTGTGGCACCTCATTACCTCTATCAAAGCACTTCTGTTCAAAAGACGGTGCCCCTCTTGGTGCCCGGAGGATTGTTCTGCAGATCCTTCTCGGGCAGGGCCTTGGCCAACAGCGCGTGAAGACAAGGCCTCTGTGTGAGGTCCAGGAAAACACAGGTGTTCTCATTTTCCATGGAGGGAGATGGCTCCGCCTCCCACAAGATCCTTAAGTGGGGACACGGTGTTCCCCACACACAGAAAGGGGGTCAGATGCTGGGTCATCAAAAAGAATGACAAAGGTCTCCAATTATCAATAAAAGTCCCTTTATTCTATATTTTTTCCAAAGATAGCCATGTGACTGCCGGCGGGGGGGCGGGGGAGGAGGGCGGGGGGGGGGGAGAAGTGGCCTTTTATCTGAGAAGGAAATGTTCAAAATTATAAAAGTGGCCAAAGCTCAGGGTTCTACAGAAAGTACACTGTCTTGGACCGCTGGCGTCTGGGAGCCTCTCGTCTGAGACACAGCAGTGGCCAGAAATTACTGTGCCAGAGAGAGAGAGAGAGAGAGAGAGAGAGAAGGGGGCTGCTCCAGGAAGGCCCGGGCCCAGCTCAGCACTGTCTCTGCAGGAAACGCAGGCCCACCTTCTTATTGGGAACCAGGACGATGCGGGCCACGCTCCTCACCTCCCCCGTCTCGGGGGCCAGGACCACCTCATACTGCTGGATCAGCTGGGAGGTAAAACACACATGGGCCTTAGGATCCGCGATCTCCGTCCCCTGCCCTCCGCTACACGCTCCCTCCCTGTGCTGCCCTTCTGCTCCTCCCCACGGCCTCCATCAGCCCTCCCTGGCCCACTCAGCCCTCCAGCCTCTCCCCCACTCACCCTTGACAGCAGCAGCTGCATCTCCAGTTCCGCAATCCTGCGACCCAGGCAAGCCCGGACCCCATAGCCAAAGGGCACAGAGCCAAATGGATGCTGGACCCCAGGGGTAGCAGGCTGGCTCTTCTTCAGCCAGCGGTAGGGCCAGAAGCTCTCTGGCTCAGGGAAGATGTCAGGGTCACGGGACACCACATAGTGACAGAACACAAACTGGGTCTGCGGAGCGAGAAGGGGCAGCCCATCAGCTTAGGGCCACAGGGCAGCCCTGGGAGCCCCAGCTCTTCAGCCCCACTCACGTTCTTGGGGAAGAGGAAGCCACCGACTTCGATTTCCTTTTCCGTGATGACCCGGGAGTTCGTGGGGACCACGGGGTAAAGGCTGCAGGGAAAAGAAAGCACAGGTTCACCTCTGGTGCCCCAGGCCCTTCTTCCCATCTCACCCCTGGCCCTAGCGCCAGCCCAGCAGCCCCCACTTCCGACTCCTGTCTCTGAGTCCTCCTCTGCACAGACCCTGTGCTCCTGGGAACCGCAACCTACCGCAGGGTCTCCTTAAGCACAGCTTTGAGCAGGGGCATGTGTGCTAAGTCCTTGTACTTGGGCACGTGCCCGGGGGGTACCATGCCCACCACTTCCTTATGCAAGGCAGCCTGGATCTCTGGGTTCTTTGAAAGATGGTACAGGGCCCACGTCATTGTGTTGGATGTCTGGGAGGCAGAGGGAGAGATAAAGTGAGGAGGGATTTCTAGGAAAAAGGCTAGTTAGGTAGTGGGGGGAGTGTGAGTGAGCGTGCGCGGAAAAATGAATTTGCCGCGAGCATGGCAGAAAGAGACACGGGCTCATGGGGACCCTCCATGTGACTCCACAGCAGGATGAGGACCCATATGATGGAGAATCACGTTCTAACAACAAGGAAACCGTAACAGAGGGCAACCCCCCGTGACAAAAGGAATGCAGAGTCTGACCAAGAAGGCGCTTGTGGCCGAGCTCTCTGCTTAAATTGCATCTCAAATAGATGTGAAATGTGACTTCCTAGCTGGCCAAGAGAGGCTCCAGGAGGCGATGGGATCCCTCTTACAAAAGAACCATGCCCAGAGTGCCTGGATCGCTCAGTCGAGTTGGGTGTCCGACTCTTGATTTCTGCTCAGGTTATGATCCCAGAGTTGCGGGATCAAGCCCCACATCAGGCTCTGTGCTGTGTGTGGAGTCTGCTTAAGATTCTCTCTCTCTCTGTCTCTGTCTCTCTCCCTCTCCACTGCTCACATGCAGGCTCTCTCTCTCTCAAATAAAAATAATAAATAAAAAACAAACGAAAAAGAACCATTTCCTGCCCACCTCTGCCGGGATGAAGGACCTCCCTGTTTTCCTTCTAGCTCTACATCTGAGACACAGAAAGAGAAGCAGGTACCTGGAGGAACGAAGGTCAGGCTCAGATGAGGGTAATGGGGAATTGGTTCAGGACAGGAGCTGGGAGCCCCCGGTCTCCTTGCTGGCCCCCCTCACGCACCGTGTCTACGCCAGCCAGGAGCAGCTCGGGCAGGCTGCCCATGACCTCATGAGCACTGAGCTGTCCTCTGGTGAGCAGGAAGTGCAGGTAGCCAGATATCTGCACTTCGTCTGGCCCACTTTTCTGCAGCTGGGTCTCTATCTCCTTGAGTTTCTGATCAATCAGCTTCTTCCCTACAGAGACAATGGAGAACAGAGGAGGACAAGGTCAAAAGCCATGATCTCCCAGGACCAAGAGCCACTCTGACGGCTGGAAGCATGAGGTAGGGAGTCCTGGGACAGACTGCTGACGCACAGACCCTGGAACCCACCCACAACCTCCCTCCCTGGCCTCCTCACCGAAAGAGAAGATGGTGTTCCAGCCATCCAGATATCGCTTCCAGAAAGGCAGCAAGGAACGGCTCCACTTGGGGAGGAAGGTGACATAGAGTGAGTTCTGGAACATGAGCCCGACAGATCTGACGAAGGCCACAGTGTCCTGGGGGATGGGTCGCTCCAGGCAGCCAATACGTTTCTCAAACAGGATGTAGCAAATAGCTGGCAGTGCACAAAGGCCATCACAAGAGGTGGTGTCATGGCACCCAGAATCCAGGGGGCTTGAGGAGAGGGAACACGACCTGCCTCTGGCCCCTGCCCGCCCAGCCCCTGTCCCCACAAGGGTACCTTCCAAGGCAAAGTAGTAGAAATGGTGAGCCATGTCAGACACGTGGTCCCCTGAGGCACTCTCTGCCAAAAGATGGTTCAGGTGGGCCAGGAAGTCATCAATCACCTCATTCAGAGCATCGGTGTAGAGCGCAGCTTCACTGGGCTTCAGCATCCGCTGGTTCAGAGCTTGGCGTAGCTGGTACCAGTGGTGTCCTTCCCTGTGGAGGATGGAGGAACCACACACTTGTAAGCAGCTGATGGAGGTTAGATTAGATGGGGTCTTCCCCCTGCCCCGAGACCTCAACAGGGTCTAGGAAAATCTCAGACTCCTAGACTTAGAATTACAGAATCACCGAATTTCAAATGACAGAATCTTGGAATCACAAAACTTCAGAATCTCACTATACCATCGTGGGAGTAGTCAAGATGCGCATCTGGAACCAGACTCCCTGGGGTCAAGTCACAGGTCTGATGATTACTGGCTGAGTGACCTTAGGCAGGTGACTTAACGCCTCTGTGCCTCAGTTTCCCCTTCCATAAAAAGGGAATAATAAGCGTGCCTATCTTAGTAGGGTTGTTTGGACAACTACAGTGCTTAGATCAGAGCCTGGCACATGGCGAATGCTTAAGGAATGTCGACTCTGATTATCTTAGGATGCTACAACTCCAGAATCTTCTGTATGTGAAATGAGGAGGAACTCCGATGGTTCCAGTCCTCTGTGTGGCGGATGAGGAAGAAAGGAGGAACAAATGAGGGTTCCTGGGATGCTCAGATTCTGGACCTTCATGCTCTGCTTGACTTAGTGGGTCTAAGGGACAGGGAAACCCACCAGGCGGGTGCCCCAGCCCCTCCTGCTACGGGCATCCAGTAAGGGGTTGTGTCCCCATCCTGGTTAGACAGGGATGCTCACGAGGGTGGGACCATGCTTCCCACAGCGGGGCTTCATGCTCAGGAACTGTCCCCACCCGCAGCTGTTCCCCAAACCTGTTACCTCTCCTAAGAAAGCTGGGTATGGGCCAAGTTTTTAAAAGCTAGTTGCAGAGTAATAAGTACAATATGGTCCAATTTTACGAGGAGGAAAGGAAATCCTAAATATCCGTATGTGTATCCACATGTTTCCACATAGAGTAGAGAAGAAGGACCCACCAAACTGTCAGGATTACTTGGAAGAATGGGATGGGAGTGGGAGGTAGGCAGACAATATTTCATCATTGGAAATCTTACAATAAGTATTATTTTTGAATTTTAAAAACCAATATGGTATTTAAAAAGATAGACGCTAAAAAGGCTTATGGCAAGAATCGGGGTTTATTTTTTTAATTTTAGAAAATTATTTATTTAAATGAACCTGAAACCCCAGGAGTTTTTTTTATTATGTTGGGAAACCCTGCAAAAAGATCAACTAAAAGTGTCGCTGACAAAGAAATGAAAGCCAGAGTAGACTCATGTATTGGAACTTCAGGCTGTAGGGTTTCTCTGAGAGTAAAAAATTCTCCCAATAGTAGCGATCAGATTTGCGGAACTTAAATGAGAACATTTTTGCGGTTGTTAAAATATTTCTTGGGAAGACAATGTTTCATAGAATGAGATGTAAAAATATATATATTTATGTACTTATGCACATATATACACTAAAACAAAAAAGAACTCATCATTGGTTAGTAAAATAGCTTTAAAATACATGTATATGGTACAATATAACTAGGAAACTGGCTTTAGAGTAAAAAATTAAAAACAGGTGACAAAGGGGTGCACATAACATCCGGCTCCAATTCTAGATCCTGAGCCACCAATTCCAGTGGTGGCCTGACCTGGCGAAAACCTAAGACCCAAATCTTGCCCTCGGGGTCAGACATCAAGTTAAAGAGCTCTTGAAACATAGGCCTTCTCTGTTCTCTTCCCAGAACTTCGAGCAAAGGGCTCAGTAATTGTTGGAAGTTCTAAAACTGTCTACCTGTGAAGGAACCAGGAAAAAGGGGTGGAAAAAAACCACATGTGATGGGAGAATGGACGTATGGGCATCAGAGGCAGATGAAATGCACCCTCTCACCAGTTCGCTTCCTTTCCAAAAGTATCAAGGCATTAATTTCTTGAATTCCAGAATCGGAGAGATCTCGTTCGCCAGTGGCAAGCGATGTAAAACCTCTCTAGGCTTCAGTTTCTTCATCTGTAAAATGGGGATTATAATACTATCTACTTCATGGGCTTGTGAGGATAAGGTGAGATAATAAATGTAAAGAGACTAGCCTGATACCTGGCACGTCACAAACACATAGTTAGCTACTATCCTTGGTGCCATTACCACAACCACCGCCAGGATCAACTCTCGTCTCTTAAGAAATGTCGAAAGCATGAGATGTCAAGCAACTAGGGAGAATAAAAGTCGTTCATTACTTTGGAGCTCTGTTAACATACCATAGCAAAATGAAACCTGTCACGGGGTGAAAGAGGTGATGGGGATTAAAGACTACATTTATCATGGTGAGCACTGAGTAATGTATAGAATTGTAGAAGCACTATTTGTACCCCTGAAACTAATATAACACTGTATGTTAACTGTACTGGAATTAAAATGAAAAACGATTTTAAAAAACCCTGTAATATACCCAGTTACAACCTGTGACACTGGGAATGGTTCATCGCCAATGATTCTCGATTGTTTACTTCAATTGGCATATGCGTATATAACATATTCAGCCCGTCCTCGAATTTGTCACTGCCAAAATAATCTTAACTTTTCTGGGTGTAACTTCAAGGCTGAAACCCACATCTGTTTCTACGTATGGAGAGCACCTGTGAAAGTTATATGCAACAACAAACCTATAATACATAATTTAGGAAATATTTTTAAAGTCAAATTCAGCCTTCCTAATTAATATGGTGACAATGATTTTTCAACTACACATAGATTATGGCTCACGTTGCGATATCTTCAACCATAATGTAGAATAATGGGGCTGGAAAGGTCCTAGAGAGAGCGTGGAGGCATTCTACCCCAAACTTCCCATTTTACATATAAGAAACATACGGCCAAGGAAGGAGAAATTATTCATTTGTCCAAAGTCATAAAATACATTAGTGGAAAAGACAATGAATGGCCGCTGGGCTTCAGCCCATCCCAACCAGCTTTCTAGACTGAGTATCAGGCTCAGAGGATGAAGGGAGAGCCTACCCTGCCCATCATCCCGTGGCTTCCCAATGCCATTGCCCTTGGGCCTGGCCCTCTGAGGCCTTGTACCAGTCCCTTTAGGCCCCAGCTCACGTGGTGAAGGGCCCATAAGCCAGGCCCTGTTGGTCCCGGTGCTCCTTCCATAGTTCCATGTCGTTCCGTACTGGGTACTTGCTCTCTTGCCGCATCACTTGCTCCAGGAGTGGGGCACTGGCCAGGTTCACATACATCTGAGGCCCTAGGCGGGTTACCCACATTGGACCATACTTGGTCTTGTTCAGCATCTGTGGGGGTCAATGAAAGCTGAATAACCATGGCCCATCCAGGTAGGCATTTACTAGAGAGGAGATGGGATGGGGGAGTATCTGATAATCACACCAGAGCAAGTGGGATGGGCAAAAGCAAATTTTAAAGGAGGTAGGCACTAGGATGGCCTGTGGTTCTGAAAGAACACTGGAAAAAAAATGAGCACACAGGAGTTAGAATATTCAGAGCAATGAGTATCTGGCAGAACTGGGAGAATTGAGGTCCTTGGAGAAGCGAGATTTTAGAAACATGGGATGTGGTAAACGGGGTATGTTTTGAGGTATAAACATATGGGGTCCAAGGTTTTAGAGAAACTGAACCCTTTAGTGAGGTATAATAGAATACCTATGGCTTCTGGCTTCTTCAAAGAAGCATTTAAATCTACTGCAGCTTGCTTTCAATGAGATAAAGATAAATACCTCATGTATTCAGTGAGAAAAAAGAAACACAATAGAAACTCCAGGAAAAACAAGAAGCTGAGAAAGAAAGTCAAGATTAAAATATGAAGGTATGTGGTATGAATTTATTTTTAACAAAAAAGTTTTTAGCTGCTCAGTAAAATAATGATCAACTATTTTATCTTAGAATTTCTAAAGCACTTGACAATCGGTACCCATTGCATCTGTGAAACTGGCATTGGTGTAATGTTTTTATAGGTGCTGGAAATGAGGGGGAAAATAAGTATACTTTGAGTTTTGGAGGTAAAACTTAAAAAGAATCCACAAACACTGACACTAAATTTACTGGCTAAGTTAACACCCACAAACTTAAAGAATTTGAAACATAGTGGTTTCTTACTGTGTTTTACTATTGGTGTTAAAAACTAGATTCTCCTAGGACCAATGCGACCTAATTGCCCTCAATATATTACCCAGTTGCCCAGAATCCACCCCGAACTAACAGCCGATTCTGTCAGTTCCTAGGAATACAGCCTTGACAACCCCCCCGACATCTATTTAGTTTTGTTTCCACTTTCACCTCCCAGTAATGCCTACCAGCGTGGTATGATTTTGAACAGATGATTGTGTGTAAACTACAGGGATTCCTGGAGAGAAACAGGCATATTTGTACATTGCTGGTGGGAGTCTAAAATTACACAAACCTACATGGAGGACAATTTGCTAACATTTATAGAAATTACAAATACATTTATAAACAAAGTATGGGAAGTCTACATAATTGAATACTATGTCACCTTAAAAAAGGATGAATCACCCCCTGTGTAGTAATATGAAAAGTTGGATTGTAATACAGAAATATACATAACCAAAGTAGATTGTTAAATGGAAAAGAAATATACATAACCAAAGTAGATTGTTAAATGGAAAAGTATGATATCTTCTGTCTAAGAAAGGGGGGCTAAATTAGAATATACAGCATTTGCACTTGCTTTTATAAAGAAATATTGGGTCATATCAGAAACTAATTAAAGTGACTACCGATGGGGCAGGTGGAGGGGACAGCAGTGAGAGGCAAGATTGCACAATGTATATCCTGTCATATCGTTTTGAGCTTTGAACTATGAGAATGAATTCAAAATTTTGATTTTTTTTTATTTTAGAGAGAGAAAGAAAGAAAGAAAGTGTGAGTGGGGGAGAGAGGCAGAGGGAGAGAGAGAATCTTGAGCAGGCTCCACAGTGTGGGGCCTGACTCAGGGCTCAAACACATGACTCTGGTATCATGACCTGAGCCAAAATCAAGAGTTGGACATTCAACCAACTGAGCCACCCAGGTACCCTATGAATTCAAGTATTTTTAATCTAAAGGGAAAAAAAGAAAGTGTATTGCAAAACAATGAGTCATCTGCCACTGACCAGGTAATTCCAGAAAGCGGGAAAGGCTGATCAAACCTCTCAATTCATGTATATACTCCTTAGATTTATAAGGTTCCATTTTGTAAAAGTACTTATATGTCTGTTTTTCTCTACTGAATTCTTTAGGAGAATTATCTTAAACATAAGTTTTAATTTGTGATTCCAGTTGGTTTATTTAAGATATTAATGACAGGGGTGCCTGGGTGGCTCAGTCGGTTAAGCATCCAATTCTTGATCTTGGCTCAGGTCATGATCTCATGGTTCGTGAGATCGAGCCCTGTGATGGGGCTCTGCACTGACAGCACGGAGACTGCTTGGGATTCTCACTCTCCCTCTTTCTCTGCCCTTCCCCCACTTGTGCACACACTATCTCTCTCTCTCTCAAAAATAAACTTAAAAAAAGTATTAATCACATAATAATAATGATAATAATAGTAAATATTTCCACGGAGCTTAGCATAAAACAGACGCTATTCCAAACACTTACGTTAGAAATTCAGTCCTCACTACCGCTGTATGAGGGGGGTGTAACATTACCACAATTTCATAAAAGAGGAAAGTTAGGCCCAAAGAGGTTGCCCAAGGTCACTTTACTGGGAAGTAGAAGAGTCTGAATTCAAACTCAGACCACCTAGATGGTTCTCAACCACTTGCTCCATCGAACTACAAACAAACTTAGGTCCTTTAAAAATACATACTATTGGAGCACCTGGGTGGCGCAGTCAGTTAAGCGTTAGATTTTGGCTCAGGTCATGATTTCATAGTTTGTGGGTTCGAGACCTGTGTGCTGACAGCACAGAGCCTGGCACCTACTTCGGATTCTGTGTCTCCCTCTCTCTCTGCTGCTCCACCTGTTGCGCTCTCTCTCGCTCTCTCTCTCTCAAAAATAAATAAATAAATAAATAACAAATAAACAAACATTAAAAATTTTTAATAAAAAATAAGTAAAAATATATACTATTTAAAACCAACGTAACTATGCAATAAACCAGGGTTCCTCACGGCACTATTGACATTTGGGGCTGGATGATTCTTTGTTGTGGTGGACTGTCCTGTGCATTTTAGGATGTTTAGCAGTATCCTTGGCTTTCACCCACTAGCATCTCCCTGCCCTCAAAGCTGTAACAACCAAAAACATCTCCAGACATTGCCAAAATGTCCCCAGGGAGGCAAAATCACCCCAGGTCGAGAACCTCCACAATAACCCCAACCTTTTTGTTGTTGTTGTTGTTGTTTTGTAACCCCAACCTTTTTTTTTTTTTTTTAACGTTTATTTATTTTTGAGACAGAGAGAGACAGAGCATGAACGGGGGAGGGGCAGAGAGAGAGGGAGACACAGAATCGGAAGCAGGCTCCAGGCTCTGAGCCATCAGCCCAGAGCCCGACGCGGGGCTTGAACTCACGGACCGCGAGATCGTGACCTGAGCTGAAGTCGGACGCTTAACCGACTGCACCACCCAGGCGTCCCAACCCCAACCTTTTAATATGAGTCTTAATGCTTTAATTTTAGAGGACTCTTCTTAAGAAACAATACCTCATTTTGAAGAAATACTTATCTACAGTTTGGGTTTTTTCTCTTTGTGTTAAGTTCAAATACAATTACATGTTACAGTTTCATAAAAATGCAAATAGAGGTGGGGCGCCTGGATGGCTCAGTCAGTTAAGCATCCAACTCTTAGTTTTGGCTCAGGTCATGATCTCCCCAGTTTTTGAGTTCAAGCCCCACATCGGGCTCTGCAGTGGCAGTGTGGAGCCTGTCTGGGATTTTCTCTCTCTCCCTCTTTCTTTGTCCTTCCTCTGTGCTCTTTCTCTCTCTCTCTCAAAATAAATAAATAAACAAACAAACAAACAAACAAACAAACAAACAAACATTTTTTTAAAATGCAGATACTGGTAATCTCTGAGTCATGGTTTATAGATAGGTTACTTTCTTCTTTATACTGTGATTTTTTTTTTTTCAGATTTTCTACCATGATCTTAGAATCAGAAAAAAAAAAAAAAGTCATGTTTTAAAAGACTAGATCAACAACCATTTACTTGGGGACCAGCTTCTCTGGAATCCAAAACCTCTGGCACCTCTTCCTGGCTGTCAGCTTGGAAGTTTCTGAGGCATTTCCCCCTTTGCATAGGCCATGCTTTCTTTCCTCTTCCTTCATATTCCTCTTCTCAGTTTACTCAGTGGAACTGAACAAGGATCTATTTATGTAGGAACTTATTTTAGAAAGACACCATAATACTTGCTGAAAGAGTGTGCTATGTCTGTGAACCTACCATTAGGCCGTAACCTGAGCCAGTTAGAGAGCCCCAACGTTCTCAGATAGATCCTGTCCAAGTGCCACTTTGCAGAACAGAGTCCCCTAGGGATCATCTTCCAGGATGAATGGGAGGGGTAGCTTCCACCAAGTGAGACTCCAAAGGGGGAGAGTGATGAATTCACTCAACATTTATTTATTGAGCTCATATCCTGTTCTTCCTATACTTATCTAGGGCCTGGGGATACAGCTGTGTGCACAGCAGGAACAGCTACCCTTAGAGAGTTTACATCTCAGTGTATGAGCCACACAGTTGAGAATTTGATTACATATGCTTATAAGTTGCTCCCTAGTTAAGTCTTGTCTCTTCAACTAGATTGAAAATCTTCTAGGTCAGGAATGATGTCATACTTCTTATAATTGCAGTCTTCTTTTTTTTTTTTTTTAACATTTATTCATTTTTGAAAAGCAGAGAGAGACAGAGCATAAATGGGGGAGGGCTAGAGAGAGAGGGAGACACAGAATCTGAAACAGGCTCCAGGCTCTGAGCTGTCAGCACAGAGCCTGGTGCGGGGCTCGAACTCACGGACCGTGAGATCGTGACCTGAGCTGAAGTCAGCCGCTTAACAGACTGAGCCACCCAGGCGCCCCCATACTTCTTAACTACCTCCCATGTTGCCTTGACATACCACTACACACATTTTAGACAATATTTAGCAGATGTCAATGAATCAGGTGGAGAAAAAAGTTGCAGACAACACGAAGAATATGAGAGACAAACAGTGACAGACAGAAGCGAGGCAGAGAAGGAGATTCACAAGAAACCAGTAACAGTGGCTCCAAAGGAGTGGGAATTAGTTGTAAAAGCCTGGAAAAATAATCCAAAAAGGAAATTAAGAAAATAATCCCATTTAGAATTGGATCTGTTTTGGACTGAATGTTTGTGTTTCCCCAAAATTCATACAAAGCCCTAGTCCCCCAGTGTGGCTGTATTTAGAGATGGGGCCTCTAAGGAAGTAAGTAAGACTAAATGAGTAATTAAGATTAAATAAGAGTGAGTCCCTGATCCAATAGGATTAGTATCCTCATAAGAAGAGACATCAGAGAGCATTCTCTCTCTCTCTCTCTCTGCAAGTACACACCAAGAAAAGGCCATGCGAGGACACAGGGAAAAGGTGGCTGTCTACAAGCCAGGAAGAAAGCTGTCACCAGAAATCAACCTACTGGCACCCTGATCTCAGATTTCCAGCCTCCAGAAGTTAAAGACAATAAATTTATATTGTTTAAGACAGCCAGTCTGTCATATTTTGTTACAGCAGCCAGAGAAAACTAATACAAGCATCCAAAAGAATAGAATACTCAAAAATAAATTTAGCCAAGGAAGTGAAACACTTGTACATTGAAAACTACAAAACATTGCTGAAGGAAACCAAAGAACTAAATAAATGGAAAGATAGCCCATGTTCATGGATATGGAGACTTAATATTGTTCAGATGGCAGTAATCCCCAAAGTGGTCTACAGATGCAATCCAATCTTCACCAAAATGCCAATGACATTTTCTACAGAAATGGAAAAAAACAATCCTCAAATTCATACGGAACTGCAGAAGGCCCTGAATAGCCAAAAATATTGAAAAAGAAAAACAAAGTTGGAAGAGTTATACTTCCTAATTTTGAAACTTACTACAATACTACAATAATCAAAACACTGTGGCAGTAGCATAAGGATACATACATATATAGGCCAATGGACAAGAATTGAGAGTCCACCATCTATGGTGAATTGATTTTTGTAAAAAGTGTCAAGACCATTCAATGTGGGGAAAGAACAGTCTCATCAACAAATGATGCTGGAACGACTAGATAACCAAGTGCAAAAGAATTATGTTGGACTCCTACCTCACTCCATATACAAAAATTAACTCAAAATGGATCAGCAACCTAAATACAAGACCTAAAACCATAAAACTCTTAGAACAAAATATAGAGGCAAATCTTCATGACCTTGGATTTGGCAATGGATTCTTAAATTTGACACTAAAAGCATGAACAATAAAAGAAAAAATAGATAAATAAGACTTCATAAAAAATTTAAAATATTGTACATCATAGGATATTACCAAGAATGTGAAAAGACAATCTATAGAATGGGAGAAAATATTTGCAAATCATACATCTGATGAGAGTTTAATATCCAGAATATACAAGAGGTCTTAAAGAACTCAACAACAAGAAGGCAGCTCAGTTTTAAAATGGTCAAAGGACTTAACATTTCTCCAAAGGAGAATACAAGTGGCCAATAAGCACATGAAAAGATGTTCAACATCATTGGTCATCAAGGAAATGCAAATCAACACCACAATAAGATACCATTTCATACCCAGTAGGATGGCCTTAATCCAAAAAACAGAAAATAACAAGTTGTTGGTAAGCAGGTGAAGAAACTGAAACCCTTGTACATTGCTGATGGAATTATAAAAATAGTACAGATGCTACAGAAAACCATTTGGCAGGTCCCCAAAAAATTAAACACTGAATTACCATATGATTCAGCAATTCCACTACTAAGTGTATGCCCAAGAGAAATGAAAATATGCCACACGGAAACTTTTACACCAATATTTATAGCAGCATTATTCATAATAACTGAAAGGTGCAAACAACCCAAATGTCATCAATTGATGAACAGATAAGCAAATTGTGGTCTACACATGAAATGGAATATTATTCATCCATAAAAAGGAACAAAGTATGATACATGCTATAACTTGGATGAATCTTAAAAACATGTGCTAAGTCAAAGAAGCCAGACACAAAAGGTCATATACTGTATGGTCCTTTTTATATGATTTATCTGGATAGGCAAATCCATAGAGATAGAAAGCAGATTAACAATTACTGAGGGGCAGCAGGACAGAGCAAAAAGGAGAGATTAACTGGTGACAGGGTGTTTTTCTAGGGTATTGAAAAAGTTTTGAAATTAGAATTAGTGATTTCATAACATTCAAAATACACTAAATGCCACTGAATGGTACACTTTAAAATGATGAATTGTATTATGTGAATTCCCTCCCCCCAACAACAAAAAAAAAGCCTAGAAGTTTCTGGTATTTAAAACCTCCAGAGCCTCAGCGAGAACCTGATGTGAACAAAAAATAGCCCCTCAGAAAAGAAAGAACGGAAAGAGGCTGAGGAATGTCCACTTGAGTCAGTTCTTTGGTTCCAAAATTTTTCTCAACTGTAGATCAAGGAGGAAAGAGAACCAGACCAACCTTTCCTTTCCACTGTTAACTCCTAACCCAGGACTAGGGATCAAGCTTTGAGGGGTATTTGTTGGTCTGTTTAACTGTTCAGGGAAGAACACAGGGGCAGTCTCTGAGAATGCCCTCTGTTATGCAAAACTACTGTGTTTACAACTTTCTTAGAGGGCAATTTGGCAGGCAATACATGTCAAAGCCCAGAACAAAATCTTTTACCCAATAATTCCATTTTAGGGGTTTATTCTAAAGATGGGCATGATATTTAGTGATAGATATATCAAAGCTTTTACACATAAAAAAATCTAAATATATAACAATAAAGTTCAGCAAATTCTGGTGAAGCCATACAAAAGAACACTAGTCAGCCATTTAAAACTGCTATAGGTGTACTTGTTGATATAGAAAGGTATGCATATTTATTAATTAATTTATTTTCAAATACTTGAGTGGTTTTTTGTTTAATGTTTATTTATTTTTGAGAGAGACAGAGAGGCAGAGCTCAAGCAGGGGAGGGGCAGAGGGAGAGGGAGACACAGAATCTGAAGCAGGCTCCAGGTTCTGAGCTGTCAGCACTGAGCCCGACGCGGAGTTCGAACTCACGAACCACTAGATCATGACCTGAGCAGAAGTTAGACGCTTAACTGACTGAGCCACCCGGGCACCCCCATTTGTTTATTTTTTAAAGTTTATTTATTTATTTTATTTTTGAGAGAGAGAGAGAGAGAGAGAGAGAGAGAGAGAGAGAAGTTGGTTCTCATGAACTGTGAGATCATGACCTGAGCCAAAATCAAGAGTCGGACACTTAACTGACTGAGCCACCCAGGGACCCCAAAAGGTATGCACATTTATTTTTAATAAAGGGCATCTACAAAAGAGTATATGGTATAGTTTCATTAAAAAATATATATATACACACATATATATGCATATATATACATATATATACATACATACATATACTGATGACACATGGAGGAAAATGTAGAAACCTATTCACCAAGGATTAGCAAACAGGGATAATGCTTACTTACCACTAAGATTATGTGTGTATTTATGTACTTGTTTCACAAATGTTTATGAAGCACCTATGTGTACAAGGCACTGTGACATGTGCAGGGTTTGGGAATTATGGGAGATTTGGATTTTCTCCTTTTTGTGTCTGTATACTTTTCTGATTTCTCTACAACAAACACATATTTATATATGCAGAATAATGTTTAATATTCTGCAAATTACTTCAGCCACACTGAAATGACATTTTCTCTTACAGGTGGTACGTAGTCAAAAACTATTAGCACATAATTCATATTTATGTGATTTTTCCAAAAAACAAGAGAAATTTTTGCAGGAAGAAAGTGCCTGTTCATTGTCATGTGTTTTTATCTCATCCACAGCTGGCAGTATCAGTTGAAGGGTCAGGGACTGCTTGGCAGGAGATTTTGTTCTAGTTCCAGCCCCAACACTAATGGGCTTTGTCACTTTGTTGGGGGATAGCTCCACCATGGCACCCTCCCGACTGTGAGACTCTGCCTGTACTCATATACACGGAGGCTTGAACCCAGCCTTCCCTGAGTCTTCAGAGTTCAATGCCCTGTGACACCACCCACCCCAGGACACGAGAGGACAGAAATCCTACAAGGAGCCACCACAAAGCTACCCAGCACTTGACTCCCTGTGTCCCCTAGGAGGCTGTCAGGAGACCAACAGATTCTCCTCTGGGTTTAGATGAGGTGTGTGCTTTCTGCCCTATCCCCTTCAGAAAAGAGCTGCAGAAAATAAAACCATCTAGCTGAAGTCTAGAAGGGGCACCTCAACATATCGCACAACTCACACTGCAATCATCCGGCCCCTCTGTGTGGGACAGGGATCTCCGTGAGCTGGCACCTTTGGCTGATTCTTCTTTTCACTGTCTCTCTCTCTTTTTTTTAATGTTTATTTTAGAGAGAGAGAGACAGAGCGTGAGGGTGGAGGACAGAGAGAGACAGAGACACAGAATCCAAAGCGGGCTCCAGGCTCTGAGCTGTCAGCACAGAGCCCAACACGGGGCTTGAACTCACAAGCCATGAGATCATGACCCGAGCTGAAGTCCAACGTTTATCCAACTGAGCCACCCAGGCACTCTGTCCCTCTCTATGTAAGTAATAAACTGTCTAAATCTAAATGTGGCCTGCTGTATCTTTTCCAGAAAAATCTGTTATGTCTTGGCTTTGCCTTGTCTAACATGTGAACTCGATACTTTTGGTTCCCAATATGGTGCTGGTAAAGTTATAATGGCCTTCTAGAAAACTGGGACCACATGGTCAGGTTCAGAGATAAAGTAGAACCCATGATCTAGTAGCACGTGCTCCGACCTAAGTGTGTGTTGGAGGGCAGAGAAGGGTCCTCCCACCAGCGGATGGCATGGACCAAGCAGGGTAGGAGAGGTAAGGCAGGCAGGGCCGAGGAGCAGCGGTCTTCCCACAGTCCTATATCCACTCTGTCAGTAAATGGCCACTGAAAATTGAAAGTAAATGCAAAGCTGTCTTTCCAGTGGAGGTGCCCCCCACCCCCATGCCGCCCCTTGTCCCCCACCCCCTGGAATCCCTGACCTTCCAGCCACTACCCACCTCCTGAAGTGCCTGTGTTAAACCCTTTGGTCTGTGTTTCTGTAAAGTGTGGGACAGCAAAGACAAAACAAAAGGGAAAGTGATTCTGTGATTCTGAGTGAGAGACTCATGAGCCAACTCCTCCTACATACAAAATGTATGATGGGTTTCAAAATGTTTCACTGACAGCGTTCCTAGACTGTTAGGAAAATTCCTCTGAGGTCCAAACTTTTCATTGTATAACCATGTCTTGTTGGTTGGCAAGTTGAAGGTCCCGGTAGGAGTGATGAGTAAGATTCAGAGTCAGCTTGCCAAGTAGTTTTGGAAACAACGTTGGTAGAGTGACAGGGTGTAATCCCCCTGGCAGTCAAAGAAAAAACTGCTGTCTTTTACCACCTAAAAAGCAGTATATTCCTGATATGAAAGTTGCACCTATAGAAGGAACCATACTATCAAGGGTGTCACCCCACTGCTCCTGACAGATTGACTACATGGGGTTTTTTAACTCTCTTCACCAAAGCTGATAAGGTCATGGCATCCTTTTAGGAAAAAGACCGTGAGACCCCACAGGCCAACTAGCAAAGTGTGCAATAGGATCCTGGGAGGCAGTAACAAGCCTGGTTGATGTATTTAGTGACAAGGGGACAGGAGTCCTTGACCATGGTCCCCGAGAGCCCTGATGAGTTGTGTTGGTTTTTATTTTATTTTATTTTATTTTACTTTATATTTTATTTTATTACTTTATTTTATTTTATTATTTTAAAATGTTTATTTATTTTTGAGAGAGAGCGTGCACAAGCAGGGGAGGGGCAGAGAGAGAGGGAGACACAGAATTTGAGATCATGACCGGAGCCAAAGTTGGATGCTTAACCGACTGAACCATCCAGGTGCCCCAAGTTGTGTTGGTTTTTCGAGAAAAAAGGGAGAGGGTCCCATAAAATGTTTAAAAACATTCCGTGGTTGTTCCTTACCCGTCTGTATTACTAAGGAAAGGAAAACTGTTCCCATTAGACAGGTGGCTGTGGCTACAGATAAAATACTCCCTGGTCATCAGTTCGTCAAAGATATACTGAATGTATTGTGGGAATAAATGTGTTATATACATGTAATATTTCTCTAAACTGTAAGGGATGTTTTCGGTGGGGAAACGCCATGATTAGAGCAGTGGTAGTGGGTTGAGTGGACCACCAGGAGTCCACCTTGTTCTCTCGGTTCAGTCATGCGGTATCAGTAAAGTAGTATGGGATTCCAAGGAAAGGGAAGGGGTGGAAAGGAAGATCACTGTCTTGATCAAAGAACTAGTACAGACAAACATGCTTAAGGAAACAATCCAGGGGTGTCTGGCTGGTTCAGTTGGAAGAGGTGCAACTTTGGGTGTAGAGATTACTAAGATAGATAGATAGATAGATCAATAGATAGATAGATAGATAGATAGACAGACAGACAATCCAACAGTACAAACTGCTCTTCCACTGCGGCCAGTCAGTCCTCATGAGACATGTGAGCTACACGTGTCAGTGACTGACATTACACAGACTGAGACCAGTGGTAAAATTATGTGGCCACTAGGCAATGGTTCCTTAGGGTTTTGGACATGGCACTTGCCTGACCTCACCACCCAGAATACCCCAACTGAGAGACAATTACTGGCTTGATATTGAGCGCTAATGCACACTGAGACGGACACGGCTAAGTGCTGTTCTACCTGATGTCCCGTGGGAAACGAGAACATCAAGTGGGTACTGCCTGACAAGCATCCCTGATTATGCACTACATCCAGAAAATAGCATACCAGCCATTAAGTGGTTAGTCGCCCTCTAGATGTGTTGACTCAGATGCAGGGTCTATGCCAACACCTCAGATTTCTTGGGGGCTTACCTTCACTGAAGTTACTGACAATGCCTGGACCTGGTTCATGGATAGATCAGCTCAGTTGGGGGCCATGGGGTGTCCTGGGGTGATGCTGCCATGTACCCCCCAAAGAAAATTGTCTAAAACTATGCACGGAAAAGAGAACGCTCGCTGTTGTGAGCTGTGCTACTTGCTCTGGAAAAGACCTCCCCAAATACACCCTGTTACATTTTCACTGACTCATGAGCGTGTGGGCTGATGCCTGGCAGTGGAATGCCTGGATGAACAAGTCTCAGCCTCTTTGGCAATGATCATCATGGCAGCAGATCACACAAGACCCATACCCTCTGTTCATGACCTGGAGGCATGCCCGTGGCAAAGGTTTCCTTGGATCAATATGGGTGAAATCAGCAAGCTGTGAAGGAGACCTGTGATACAAATGTAAGGACCGTAGCCATCCAGACAGACTGCTGCACAGGGCATGGTACTCCATCCATGGGAGCCCCCAAACAAGGCATAGTGACCGCAGTATGTGAAGCCAAAGAAGGTGGCAGATATGCCCAGACTGCCAGCTAGACATTCCAGTGGTAAAAGAAATTTGGGGGCTCATAGTGAGGGGTACTGGACCTGGCCTGTCCTACCAAACAGACTGTACAGGTCCCCTACCATCCTCTTGAGGGTACCATCGGACATCGATTGTAGCAGACACCTCTTCAAGGTATGACACTACCGTCTCCATCTGCACAGCACGAGGAGCACACTATTCAAAGACCCTTCGATGGACAGTGCTATACATTTGGTTTCCCAAGGGCATCCATTCAAACAATGGTTCCCACTTGAAGTAAAAAGGACCCAGCAGTGGCAGCTGCGTGGAACACTCACTGAACCTTCCATGCCTCGTATCATCCCCAGGAAGCCAGTGCCACTGAAACATGGAGTGGACTCTTAAAGGAGAAACTGAAAAAGATAACTGGATAACCCAGCCTCAGCTCCCAGTGGATGACACACCTAAGAAAGTCAGTTTGGAATATCTATGTGACAATTCACCAGGAGGGTATCTGCCATTTCAACAGAATTCTTCATTGTGAGATTGGAGAGCCAGGAAGAGGCCCGAGATAGGCTGTAAGAGACCCGAGCCACATAATTAACTCTTCTCATTCCCCCATTTTTCTTCCCACACCTACCCCCTTGGAAAACTAACAGCTACTTTGCAAGTAGCGAGAAGAGTCATGGAGTAAGCTATCCTAACTTGGTGCTTCTTTCGCCATCACTTCTGCTTGCCGCTCTTGGGCAGTAATAGATATGGACGGTAATGGCCATGAATATGAGGTTTCAGCTCCCAAGATGGCCCCGATGTGGGGATGGGAGATGTTCTAGAATGGTAGGAGGTATACAAGGAAGAAATAACTGAGGCACCTCAGGAGAGAGCAGGGCTCATGTGAGGGTTAGGACACACAGGAGGATTGGGACAAAAAAGTGAAGGGACTGCTAGGAGGTTGTCACATTGTACACATGGCTGTGGGGAGAGGAATACCTCTGGCTTGTGGGAGATAAGGGGTCATCCCCGGGAAGTTGGAGGTGCAGGGAGGGACTATTAATCTCTCTCTCTCTCTCTCTCTCTCTCTCTCAGCCCCTATCTACAGACAAGGTGGCATCTAACTGACATGTGGCCAAGTTAACTCAGACCACCACCGCCCTCAACTTGACCACTGGCCAAATAGAATCTCAATCTAAAAACTCTTAGAAACCTCCCAAGGGCCAGTGATTTCAGAAATGGTCAGCCTCCAATAAAGATAACAGGACAAGATTAACCTTCTGGACACTGATCTGGTCTCTTTAGCTTCATCCTGTTACTGTTGGCCTCTTGTTCACTTGTCACAGGCTGCTCCAAACCCTTCAGCACGGGTGGTAATAGGCAACCGTAATGCCCGGCACTTCCGCGGGGTTGGCTGAAGTGGGGTGTGCGTGGTTGCAACTCCGGTTGCCCTTGGATGGGGCGCCTGGCTGCAGTATATACTCCAAACAGGCCTAATCAACCTACAGGGAGTCACGGATGTGGTCACTCTCATCCAATACTGCCAAAGACAGATTTGGTAGGCGCTCCCGTCAGTAGAACTGGAATATTTATCTGATGGGGTATTTACATCCCTGCGAACTCTGGGATATGTGAAGGGCTGGGGTTGAACGGTGGAGCAGCCCAGTACCTATCTATGCACATAGAGACTTGAGCCATAGCTTATGAGTTTTGGCAGAACACTTTGCCATCTTCCTGGGACATGGAAGAACGTCTGTGAGGAGTTGCAATAAGGCCCACACCCACTCACCTCCTTATCTCACTAGGGAGGTTGTCATGAAACAGTTTCTCATCACCTCCCAGGTTCCGATGAAGTGTGGGGTTTCTGCCCACCCCCACTCAGACAAGAACTGCAGAACATAAAACCCTTTGGCTGCAGTCTAGAAGGAACGCCTCAGCAACGGGATACCCCATAACTCACGCTGCACTCATCTGGTGGGAAAAGTTTCAGTGGCGTCTTTTTGAATGTGCGGGACAAGGTTCCTGGGGAGCCGGCACCTTTGCCTTACTCTTCCTTTCACTATTTAGCAATGAAATGTCTAAATCTAACAGTGGCTTGTTGTATCTTTGCTGATTAAATCAGTCCGGCCTTGGCTTTGCCTTTTCTTGCTTGACATTTCCTCATCAGTCAAATAAGAGAATTCTATTAGTAGTTGATCTCAAAGAGGTGCCCTGTGGCTACACACACGTTAAGGTGAATAACCCAAGGCAGGCCATAATGGCAATTACCAATTCACAGATATAATGCCTAAAACGTACTAACCCACCTCAAGGCAAAGGCTGGTAACCTGGGGTGTGCAGACAGGCTCAGGGGTGGGGGATGGAAAACTGAAATTCTATGCAATATGTGGTAAACAGACTCGCTTTTTGTTGTTGCAAAGTGCTGTAGCTTTCAGATGTTTAAAAGGTTGTGATAGAGATTCTCTCCTTACCAGATTCTGCTCAGGCTCTTCCCAGCCCTCTTCTTAACTGGGCCTCGGCTGGGGCCTAGAAAGACTTGAACTCATGGACATAGTTTCTAACAGTTCAGAGTAGCCTCCATAGGATGACCTTCATTCCGAGGATAAAGGCCCCTTAAAGTGCCAGCCTGAGGGGTGCCTGAGTGGCTCAGTCGGTGAAGCGTCTGCTTTTGGCTCAGGTCACGATCTCACAGTTTGTGAGTTCCAGCCCTGCATCGGGCTCTGTACTGACAGCCCAGAGCTTGAAGCCTGCTCGGATTCTGTGTCTCCCTCTCTCTCTGTCCCTCTCCTGCTTGCACTCTAAAGAACTTCCTGTTTGTTCTGGCTGACACCTAAAGATAAGGCCCCTGTCCAGTCTCTGAGGAAGTATAGAAGTCCTGCTGAGAAGCACCAGTTAACTAACCATATGAGTTTCACATGGACCAGCTGCCCCCCTTCCTGCCTTTTGTAATTTTTCATTTCCCTGACTCTGCTCAAGGGCCTGCCATCCTGCTCCCCGCTCTCTCCCTCTTTTAAAAGACATAGTCACCCCTGCCCACACCAGAATGGAGTTTATCTCCTTCCCCTCCTGACAGCCACTACTGAATAAAACCTGTTTTCACCACTCTAACTCATGTCCGCTATGCTTACCTTCGACAGCTGTGGGCACCTTGAAAACTCGAAAGCAACACTGAGCTGAAAAGCAGAAACTACACAAACCTCCCTCAACCGAGGAGTAGAGGAACACATTGTGGCATATCCCCACCGCGGAATATTAGTCAGCCATAAAAAGGAACAAAGCACTGATGCTCACGTGCTACAACATGGATGAACCGTGAAGACGTCATGCTAACTGGAGGAAGCTTTTCACAGTAGAGCACGTATTCAATGAGCCCATTTATACGAAGTATCCAGAACAGGCAAATCCACAGAGGAAGAGGATAGATTAATGGCTGCCAGGGGCTGATGAGGGAATGAGGCCCCGGCGGTGCTAAAGAGCACGAGGTTTTCCTTCCGGGGCAACGAAAACATTTGAAAATTGATGTGGTAATGGTTGCACAAGTCTGCGAATATACTAAAAGCCGTTTAGTTGTTCATCAGGGTGGATTCTATGGCATGCGATTATATCTCAAAAAAGCTGTTACATGGGGCGCCTGGGTGGCGCAGTCGGTTGAGCGTCCGACTTCAGACAGGTCACGATCTCGAGGTCCGTGAGTTCGAGCCCCGCGTCGGGCTCTGGGCTGATGGCTCGGAGCCTGGAGCCTGTTTCCGATTCTGTGTCTCCCTCTCTCTCTGCCCCTCCCCCGTTCATGCTCTGTCTCTCTCTGTCCCAAAAATAAATAAACGTTGAAAAAAAAAATTAAAAAAAAAAAAAGCTGTTACAAGAAAAAAACAAAACAAAACACTAAAATCTCCCCTGGAAAAAAGTGATACCGCATTGCAAGGTTCTATTTTCCTACTTAGTGGCCTGTTTAGTTTAGTGACTGGTAGACTCCTTAGGGAGGCTCTCAGCACGGCAAAAACTAAAAACAAAAAACAAAACAAACAAACAAAAAACACAACAAACACTCAAACAGCAAGTAAATAGCGCCAAGGACAAAAGTAAACTCACCAACCTCACGTACTGTTTTGCCAGTGTCACTAAACCTGCCCCTAAAAGTTGGCAGGCCATCAGTTGGATAAACAGAGGGAGAGAGGTAACTCTAGGCACGGGCCACTCCTTTGCCTACACTGGCAGATGGTCAGAAAGAAGGCCCACTCAGGGTCAAAGGTGAAGAGGAACCCCGCTGGGACCGTCATGTCTCAGTGCTGTCAAAGCGTCATGGAGAATTTAGCCCCAACCCCCTCACACAAGTGGAATTCACATTTCCGGGAGACAGAAGGTGCTAAATAATTAACAGCATTCCCAGGTTCTCCTAGCTCTCAACCTTGCCTTGAATGATCTCCTCCAAGATCAGAGCAGCCCAGGGGCACTATTTGGACTTAGGATGAGCAGGATTACTTTATTTGTTATTATGAATATTTTAATGTGGAGAGTTAAAGAAAATAACATTATAAATGCACATGCACCCACGCACTCAAATGAAGAGAACTGTTAATATTTGTCATATTTGCTTCAAATCTTTTTCCAAAAGGAAAATATTTCCAAGTTCCCTTCTTGTCCTTCCCTTTGCCCTCCCTCCCCAGGACAACCACTATCCTGAATCGGAAATGTATCCTTTCTGTCAATGTTTATATAATTTTACTGTACATATAGGTGTCCAGTGATAGCTTATAGTATTTTTGTGTGGTTTTTATTTTACAGAAATAGTATTCTACTGTACCTATCGTTCTATACTCAACCTTGCTGTTTTGGGACTTTTGGTTTTTTGTTTGTTTTTTAAGTAGGCTTCATGCCCAGTGCAGAGCCCAAGGCGGGGCTCGAACTCACGATCCTGAGACCAAGACCTGAGCTGAGATTAAGAATCGGACGCTTAACCGACTGAGCCACCCAGGTGTCCTTCAACCTTGTTTTTGAGTTCTTTATTGATACATTAAGAGCTTGTGCATTTATTATGACTGTTGTATATTGTTCCATTGTATGACTATATCACAATTTATTTATCCTGCTTATGGGTATTTAACAGGTTTCTGAATTTTTGATTTTACAAACAAAGCCGCAAAAAAAATGTGCATGCGTGTAGCCCTTACTTCAATCATCATAAAAATGTCTGGTTTTATGCAAGAAGACAGAACTGTCACAAGTTACTAAGACATGTACCAGACCATAGGACAGTAAGAATTTCCCTCTGATTTTGCACTCGTAGAGAAACAACGGGCTGAGGATACAGGGTGATCCATGAAAAAGCATTGCCTGGGACACCCTCAGAGAGGCCGTCAGGGAAATAGAAACCCTGCCCACCCCCCACTTACACCCCTCACACACCCAGAGGAAAACCGCAGTATGTTGAGGGCACTCTGCCCACAAACTGGACGAGTCTCAGGTGAAACAATGAAGGCATTCAAAGAACAAGGACTGCACGATCAGCAGGTGACGCAGAACTAGAAAGAAGATGTAGGCAGACAGGTGGAAATCGAAAGTAAGGACCCAGAACCAAACAAGGGTACAAGAGAAAAGGCCATTGGAAGACCTCAAAATATCATGGGAGACCAGGAAGCACTTGGTCAGCCTTGCATTTATCTCCTGCTTTCCATTCTTTGGCTCTCGTGGTTTTTAAAAAAAATTTAATAGGTAATACACACATGCACACTGTTAAAATTCAAAACAGTGAAAAAGTAAACAAAAGGACCTAAAAGTTGGCAAACTGTGCCTGGGCAGGGTGATGCCAGAGAAAACCTGGTGGAGGTCCAGAGCAGTCCTGCAATAAAAGATAAGACTTCCTCCTAACTCTCATCTTCAGACTCCAAGAAACCATCACACAGAGGCAATCATTATTGCCGATTCCTTGTGTGTCCTCCCAGAGATATTTCATGCACCTACTAAACACATATATGCATGTATATCTCACATTCCCCCTTCATCCACAGATGATGGCATATAATACCATTTTGGGTCTCACTTTCTTCCCATCTCTTAGCAAGCAATTACATTAATACCCATAGAGCTGTCCCTGTTCTTTTTGGTGGTTGCATAAATTCCACCAGATGAAGACACTATAATCAATTAGACCCTTAACGGGACATGTAAGTCATTCTAATCTTTCCCAATCAGAAATCCTGTTACTTTGAATATTCGGTACTCTCTTTGACCACAGAATTTTATCTGTAAGATAAAAATTCTAACAGTGCAGTTGCTAAGGTGGTATGATTCACACTTTTGACCTTAATACCCAGTTTCAGTTCCCAACCCTGAGGCTTAAAGGCAGTACATCCAATTTTGCCATAGTCTCAAGGACTACCATAATGTCTTCCAGATGAGACTGAAAGCCAAAAAAAGGTAACTAGAGGACAATCTCCGAAGGGCTGGATGGTAACATGAGTACTGGGACAGAAAATCCATCTAATCAATGGTATTAGCCAAACTGAAGAAAGAATGTGTTAACAGAATGGGAGGGGTCGTTACAAAACCCAGAAGAGGGAAGTCAAACAGCGAGAATTTGGCAGCATTTATCTTTCAAGAGAGAGATACTTAATCTAATGGACAGGCACCAGAGAAGCACGTTCAACCAGGTTTCTCCAAGGCCTAGATGAAATTTCCTTCCGTACAATTCCACTCCTTTAGTTCTGGGGTCTCTGCATACTAAGCAGTCCACTAATGTAGGTACTACTTTTTCTCCCTAGGTACCTGGATCCTAGGAAGAGCGGGCGGTGGATTAAAGACGGCCACAGATTCTTTGACATCCTTCCCACTAAGAGGTGAGGTCTACATCTTCTCCTCTAGAATCTAGGTGGGCTCTGTACCTGCTCTGATGGGTAGAATACAGTAGAAATGATGCTGTGCCAGGTTTCAGGCCCAGGCCTTAAGAAACTGGCAACTTCCACTTTCTTTCCCTTGGAACATTCACTTTGGGGAAAGCCAGGGCCTCATAAGAAGTCTGATCATCCAGAGACCACCATGGTGTAAGGAAGCCCAAACTAGCCACATGGAAAGAGAGAGAGATGCTTAGCTGATCTGGTCAAACCAGGCCAGGCACCAAACATGCAACTGAAGAAGCCATCTTGGAAATTCCAGTCCCAGGAGATGTGACATGGGGAAACACTGAGGAAGCCATGGAAACAAATTTAGTTTCTGAACAGAAACATGGCCCCACTCGAGCCATCCCAGCCATATCCAGCCATTCAAACCGAAGCCCTGCTCCCTTGGGAAGCTGAGATAAGTCACTTCTGATGTGCACTGCCCAAATTCCTGACCCACAAAATCATGAGTGTACCAAAATGTTGTTTTAAGCCATTATATTTTGGGATAGCTTGTTATGCAGCAATAGATCATTAGAATAAGGGGTTTCTATGTGATGGAGTATTATGATTCCCGAGAGGGCTGACTTCTTCAGTAAATAAACCGTGGGCACTCCAGTCCACAATTTGTTTCTGTGGGTTTGGCCAATGTTGGTCAGTCCCTAATAGTCTGCCCATGTTCAATTTTCTGATAAGATATAGTTTCTGAACTCAAAAAGTTGAGACCTGAATGGTGAGGCTTACTCAGTCGGCCCACCGCCCATACTGTCTTTTCACTCGATCTTATGTCAAACAACCCAGGCCAAAGAGCTAAGGCGAGTCTCACAAAGTTTACCACCTGATGGAACCACTGCTTGGTACCACTCACAGCCCTTTGGCTGGTACATGACATTTATTTATTTATTTTTTTATCAAACATTACTAAGAACCTTCCCTGTACCAAGGACTGTATCTGGCACTGGAGGGCACGGAGGTGGGAAAGACACAGGCCCAGCCCTCAGAACTTACCAGCCCAGCCTCTAAGCCATATAAACAGGTGATGGCATGAAACATGTGCCATCTAAATATATAAAGCAAATATTAACAGATCTAAATGGAGAAACAGGGAGCAATACAGTAACAGTAGTGGAAACTGATACCCCACTTTCATCAGTGGACAGACCACCGAGACAGAAAATCAATAAGGAAATATTGGCCTTAAGTGACACAATAGACCAGATGGACTTAAGAGATATATACAGAACATTCCATCCAAATGCAGCAGGATACACATTCTTCTCAAGTGAACATGAAACATTCTCCAGGCTAGATCACATGATAGGCCACAAAACAAGTCTTAACAAATTTAAGAAGAGTAAAATCGTATGGAGGATCTTTTCTCACCACAGTGGTATGAAACTAGAAATCAATTACAAAAAAAGAAAAACCTGCAAAATTCATAAATATGTGGAGATTAAACAACATGCTACTGAATAATCGTGGGGTCAAAGAAGAGATCAGAAGAGAAAATCAAAAAAATATCTAAAGACAAATGAAAATGGAAAATACAACATATCAAAACGGAAAGGGAGAAGGGGTGCCTGGGAAAAGGAGGCTGGGGCCTTGAACATCCCTGTGAGGAGTTCAATGCTGATTCCCCAGGTCCTGTGGAGATTCCTGAGCAGGGGAACCAAACATGCTTTAGGGACACTGACGCAGCAGCGGTACATGCATAAGACTGAGCTGAAAAAACACCAAGCAGGAGGGGGCGCCCAGACACCATCCCTTCCCACAGTCGCCATGGGGCTGTTCATGCTGCCAGCCAAGCCACAGCCAAGCAGGGAGGCTGACCTGGTGCCGGAGCTGCCAGAGCTGGAAACGATATGTCTTCTGCATTGGGCAGAACAAAGCCTGCCACGTTCAGAAGGTCCCAGGTCATCTGGCCTTTGATGCTGATATCAGTGGAGAGCGGGATTGCAGGCTTCAGGGAAAGGGCTGGGGCGGGGGGGGGGGGGGGGGGGGCGGGGAAAGAATGGTAAAAGCCATAATTTATGGAGTGCAGCAAAAGTAATTCTAAGAGAGAAGTTCGGAGTGATAAATGCCTACATTATGAAACAAGGGAGATCTCAGGTAAGCAACCTAACTTTACACCTCAAGAAACTAGGAAAGGAATAACAAACTAACCCCAAAGTTAATAGAAAGGAGAAAATAACAAAGATCAGGGTGGAAATAAATAGAAACTAAAAAGGCAATAGAAAATATCCATGAAAATCTGACTAAAAAATGGGCAGAAAATCCATATAGATATTTTTCCACAGAAAACATACAAGTGGCCAACAGGTACGTGAAAAGATGCCCAACATCAAAAATCATCAGGGAAATGCAAATCAAAACCACAATGAGATATCACCTCATACCTGTTAAGATGGACATCAAAAGAATAAGAAACAACAAGTGTTGGTGAGGATGTGGAGAAAAGGGAACCTTTGTGCACTCTCAGTGGGAATGCAAACTGGTGCAGCCACCGTGGGAAACAGTGTGGAGGTTCCTCAAAAAATTACAAATAAAACTACTCTTGGGGCAGCTGGGTGGCTCAGTCGATTGAACATCTGACTTTGGCCCAGGTCATGATCTCACGGTTCACGAGTTCGAGCCCCACGTTGGGCTCTGTGCTGACAGCTCAGAGCCTGGAGCCTGCTTCCGATTCTGTGTCTTCCTCTCCCTGCCCTCCCCTGCTTGCTCTCTCTCTCTCTCTCTCTCTCTCTCTCTCAAAAATAAATAAAAATATTTTTTAAAAAACAAAAGAACAAACAAAAATTTGTTTGTTTATGCAAAACAAACAAAAACAAAACTACCCTATGATCCAGCAATTCTACTGTGGGTATTTATTTAAAGAAAACAAAAACACTAACTCAAAAAGATATAAGCACCCCCAAGTTCGCTGCAGCATTATTTACAATAGCCAAGACCTGGAATCAACCTAAGTGTCCACTGATGAATGAATTGATAAATTGTACTATAGGGGCGCCTGGGTGGCTCAGTGGGTTAAGTGTCGGACTGCGGCTCAGGTCATGGGTTCGTGGGTTCGAGCCCCACATCGGGCTCTGTACTGACAGCTCAGAGCCTGGAGCCTGCTTTGGATTTTGTGTCTCCCTCTCTCTCTGCCCCTCTCTCTCTCAGGCTGTCTGTCTGTCTCTCTCTCAAAAATAAACATTAAAAAAAATTTTAATTAAGAAAAAAGAAAGTGTGGTATATATACAGTGGAACATTATTCAGCCACACAAAAGAAGGAAATCTTGCCACTTAGGACAACATGGATTGACCCTGAGGGCATTATTTAAGTGAAATAAATCAGAGAAAGACAAATTTTGACTGATCCTTCTCTTCCATGTGAAATCTAAAAACAAAACAAACCCAAACCGAACTCATAGATATAGAGAACAGATCGGTGGTTGCCAGAGGAGGCGGGTGGGAGTAGGGAAAATGGGTGAAGGGGGTCAAAAGACAAAAAGTGCAGACAGAAAATAAGTGAGCCCCGGGGATGTCATGTTCAGCATGGTGGCTATAACTATTAGTACACTATTGTATATTTAAAAGTTCCTAAGAGAGTAGATCTCTTTTTTATGTTTTTAAAAAAATTTTTTGAGGGTGGGGGAGGGGCAGAGAGAATGGGAGAGAGAGAGGATCCGAAGTGGGTTCTGCACTGGTAGTAGCAAGATCATGACCTGAGCTGAAGTTGGATGCTCGACTGAGCCACCCAGGCACCCCTCTTCCGGTTATTATTTGCATCCCTCTATAGTGGCTAATGATATAGATCATTTTTCCATGTGCTTTTAAGGCATTTATATACCTTCTTTGGAGAAATGCCTATTCCAATACTGCTTTCATTTAAAAAATTGAGTTAGTTATTTTATTATTGAACTGTAGAAGTTCTTATATATTCTGGACCCAAGTTCTTTATCAGATACATGATTTGCAAATATTTCCTCCCATTCTATGGACTGTCTTTTCACTTTCTTTTTTTTTTATTATTAATTTATTTTCAATTTAGTTAACATACAGTGTCGTTTTGGCTTCAGGAGTAGAATCCAGTCATTCGTCTCTTACATATGACACCCAGTGCTCATCCTGAAAAGTACTCACCTTAATTCCCATCCCCCATTTAATCCACCCCCCACCCCCTCCTTCAGCAACCCTCAGTTTGTCCTCTGTATTTAAGAGTCTCTAAGAGAGATCTTAAGAGTTACCACAGGAGGGGTACCTGGGTGGCTCAGTCGGTTAAGCGTCTGACTCCTGATCTCAGCTCAGGTCATGATCTCACAGTTCATGGATTAGAGCCCCTCACTGGACTCCGAGTTGACAGTGTGGAGTCTGCTTGGGATTCTCTCTCTCCCTCTCTCTCTGCCCCTCCGCCGCTCATGCTCTCTAAATTAATTAATTAAAATAAATAAACTTTTTAAAAAAAGAAAAGAAAAAAATTGTAACTATAAAAAAAGAGAGGGGCACCTGAGTTGCTCAGTCAGTTAAGCATCTGACTCTTGATTTCAGCTCAGGTCATGATCCCACACTTCATGAGTTTGAACCTCATGTCAGGTTCTGGGCTGATAGTGTGGAGCCTGCTTGCGATTCTCTCTCTCCTTTCCTCTCTGCCCCTACTCCGCTCACTCTCTCTATCTCAAAAATAAATAAATAAAGAGAGAGAGAGAGAGAGAAACATGACACATGAAATGACAATTATGGGCACAAGGCAAAGTGGGGCACATGAAGGCAGTCTGCAATAAGAGCTACGGAATAGATGACTGATCTCACCAGTCTCTGGGTCCCCATCTTTGGAAGACATCAACTTAACATAAGTTTACATACAAATTTAACATACGTTCACATTTCATTTTTCTAGCACTCTTGATATTATTTTCTTTAAGAAAGAGAAGGGAACTGCATTTATGGACTAGCACGATTTTCACATGTCCCAGTCCCTACTCCACTCCCTTAAGTCCTACAATGCTCTCCTGAGCTGACTTTATTATTTTTGTGTGTGATATGCAGTTTCGACCCGACAGTCGAGGGTGCCGAGGGGATATTATGGTCAGCTGCCTTTATATCAACTTCAACTGCTCTGCTTTGTGCAGCACTCACCTGGTTGAGGTGGGAGGGACCCCAACCCCAGCTTTAGAGGTGAGCCTACATGTGTCTAAGCTAATTAGAGTATGTCAATGGCCACTATGATGGGTTCAGAGACAGGCAATTAACCCAGGCCAGTCAACTAACTTTTGCAAGGCAGCAGAGCCAAGAGAACTGCAGAAAAGCAAAACTATAGCTTTGATGATCTCATCAATCTCTAGACCAGGCTATATAGCTGTAGGGCATCCAACTATTAGACTTTTTGGTTATATGAACCAATAAAGCTACTTTATTGTTTAAGCCACTGTGAGAGGCAACCAAACAAATCTGAAATGATACAAAGTGGGTCACTGAAATGTATCCTCCTTCTCAATAGGGGTATTGACAGGGTTTTATAGATGCGCAGGCTTTGACTCTTTATTAACTCACACCAGTCACATGTAGTGGGAAGGGCTAGTATAATTTCCACCAGTGCCCTGGGAAGGTTCATGTGACTCCAGATCTCTGGGATACAGGGCAGGAGCCAGGGGACTCTCCAAAATCCTAGCCCTGGCTGCTCCTTTAAAAGGCTACACATTCCTGGGGCGCCTGGATGGCTTAGTCAGTTAAGCATCCTACTTCCGGCTCAGGTCATGATCTCCCAGTTTGTGAGTTAGAGCCCTGGGAGAATCCTCCCTTCGGATTCTGTGTCTCTCCCGCTCTCTCTCTCTCTCAAAAATAAACACTAAAAAAAAGAAATAATAATAAAAGGCTACACATTCCTGGCTTTCTTCTCTTCCTCCTCCACCTCCTAGGGTGGTCTACAATTTCTTTGGTAGTTACTGCTCTAGAGATAATCCTCAGCAAAACCTTCCAGTAAACTCTCCCTATGAAATGAGGAGGAATCCTTAGGGCATTCACTGGGGCGTTCACTGGGGCATTCACTGGGCCTCTCCTATTTCTAGAGGTTAAATCAAGCAGGAAAAGTTTACAGAACTCTGGTGTCTCAGCTTACTTGGTATCTTAAAGCTGAGCCCAGAAGGAATGATTTTTTTAACCAGCTCTATGTGTCTTGTGACCTGCCCACCAAATCTAAGAAACAAGAGCTAAGCACTTCAAGCACTTCAAGCCCTCATAGCCATTTTCACCCTCATCCTCAACTCCCTATCCAGCTTTGTCTGGAGGGTGCCTCAGATACTGCCACACCTGATCCTTTGTCCCCAGAGGCCCTCTCTACCAATCCTGTCTAATCCATCCTACTGCACACACCATAACCTCGACAGTGCCCCCTAGAGGCCATCTTCACCCCGTGCCTGCTCAAGAGCCCACCATGGCCCCTCGGAGGAACCAGGGCCCTTTGTCTGACCTTCATGGCCCTCCTCAAAGACCTGGCCTATCCCCAGTGCCCAGAGCTCTTCTGAGTTTCTGACTACTGCCCAGCACAGGGACATGGTAACCAGCCTGTTCACCAGCCCGGCCAAAGGCCTGCCCACTCTTCCTGCCAATCACTGATGACCACACATGTGCCTAGAGAGCAAATAAATGAATCAAAGGTGCCACCCAATCCCCAACCCTGGGCAGGCTTCTCCTCTCAGGGCACTCAAGTTCTCTGCCTCAAATTGGCTGTTTATTGATCTGTTCACTTCCCTCTCTCCCTCTTCCCCCAAAGGAGCATATAAACCCTAGGGTATAAGCTTCCAGCTCAGCACTGAGGGCACTGGTCACCTCTCAATGAATCCCAGCACTTGGAAACGTGCCTGGAGCAGAGTGGACATGTTTATATTTTTTCATAGTCATTAGGAAGACAGATCTGAGGTGAATCTCTACAGTTCATTTCCTAAAACTCTTCCAACTTAGCCAACATCGGGTTTTCCCATCTCTGTCCATCCGGAGTGGGTTATCTGCCTCCATGTGCATTTCACTGAATAAACTCTTCTTACTGGATTCCTTAATTTAAACAAATGTTCCTTTTCCTTAATGTCTATGATTTTGCTTTCACTCGAGAAGTGACATTTTTCTCTCTGTGGAAAAATCTATCCTGCGAATTGCTTGACGACCATAATCCTCCAGAATCCATTTCCTTTGGAAGAAGTCCATGGTCGCCAACATCACCACACAAGTAAACAGTCGTTGTGCCGCATCTGGCAGCTTATACCCTTACATTACCAAGTAATGTTACCAACACAGTTCTCTCCTCTCTCAACCCCTGTTCATTTTATTAAAAAAAAAAAAATTTAATGTTTATTTTTAAGAGAGAGAGAGAGGCAGAGTGCAACCAGGGGAGGGGCAGAGAGAGAGGGAGACACTGAATCCAAAGCAGTCTCCAGGCTCCCAGCTGTCAGTATAGAGCCCAGCAAGGGATTCACACCCACGAACCCAGAGGTCATGACCTGAGCTGAAGTCAGGTGCTTAACTCTCTGAGCCACTCAGGCACCCCTACCCCTGTTCATTCCAAACCTGGCCTCCCAAGTCCCCTCCTCCCTGGTGCCCTCCTGATTCATACCACTCCGGGACCTATTCATTTCGGTTCACAGGGTTCTGTCTACCCTTCGCACATAATCCCTACAGATTTCCAGTCTATGACCATAGCTCCAGTCGGTCCTGAGCTAAATTCTCGTGTCCTTCACTTTTGGTCCAACGTGTCCCCATCTCCAGCTTCTTTATCCTTGTGCTCACCCCCACCCCCCAGTCGCGAGCCCCCACCCTCTCCCCCGCCCCGCCCCCGCTAGGTTACCTGGAGCTTGTGTAAGTGCAGAACGTAGCCTTGCACTAACAGCTGGAAGAAACTGCGCAGCTGCCCCGGCCCCGGAATCTCCTCCAGGGTCCGCAGCCTCCGGTCGCCAGGCCCGTTTCCAGGAGTCTCGGCGGTGGCCGAGACGGCGGCGGGGATCGCGGCCTTGGCTCTGGCCCCGTGCGGGCAAAGGCCAGGGAGGGCCACCCGCGTCCCCAGCAGCGCCCACCGCAGCCTCGCGCCCCTCAACGCAGCCACGCGATCCATGGCCCGCGCCGCCCGCGTCTTTGGACCGCGAGTGAAGAGCGCCTGGAACCCGCTCAGAGATCAATCCCAAGGGGGCGGGGTCAAGGCGCCAGCCGCCGGGTAGGCCGGGCGCAGGCTGGCCAGGCCCCTTGCCGCTCACTTTCCCTCGCGGTCCTGAGTCTCTCCAACAGGACCTAACCGACTCACAGAAGCCACCTCCTCCAGCCGTGAGCCTGAGGCCCGGGGGAGGGGCCGGCCCACGCCGCCGCGGAGGCTGTCCCGGGGGATATACGGAGACCGCCCGAGCCCCGACCGTGGCCGCCAATGCCGCGACTCCCCACCTTGCTCTCTCGCGGACTCTCAGCGAGAACTTGAAGTTCTCTGGACGGTACTTTGGTTCGCAGTAGAAGAAAGTTCTCGGAAGCCCCACCCAGTGCGTGAGACTGGCCGTCGTCTGACCTGCGGGTTGGCCACCCCAGGGCGCCATCGCCCCAGCTGTCCTCGCTTCCCCGGGAGCTGGAACAGGCTGCTGAGATTAAACCGGCCACTGGCTTTTCCTATGCGCCCGCTGGTTGTCCGAGCGCCCAGCCACTAGAGAAAAGAGAAGAAAAGAAAGAAAGAAAAGAAAACCCGTCCCAAATCCAAGGTCATCTGATTCCTGGAGGGTGAAAGCCAAACTGGCAAACAAATTTAAATATTAAGGGGTTGTTAATGCAATTCTACCCACCCACCCCCCCAACCCCCAACGCGCACACACACTCCTGAATCTGCCAAGGCAGCGTTTTTCAAAGTGCAGGTTGAGCCCAGATTTAGTGACTGCAACCAGAATTATTGTTTTTTAATAAGATAAAAAAGAATAAAGCAGTATAGAAAATACTGCCCATAAGAAAGATTATTGTTTCATGAATCCTTTTTTTCACATATATTCAAAGTATATTGAAAAGTTACTTCTATTTCAAAACGTTAAAAACATGGCTTGTACAAATATAAAATAAACACAGATCAAAGATTATGCAACCATTAGTGAGAGAACCAGCAGGATGGTAAGGCTTGTTCTAAGAACACTGGAAGAATTGTCTTTATATATATATATATATATATATATATATATATATATATATAAAGAGCCAGAAGGAGAAAGGGCACATTAGGTTCAAAGGGGCAACAATTAGAGGGTCAGCTAAGGTGGCTACATGTGGATTTATTTTTCTTTATGCCTTTAGGGGACATAGAGTTTCTTCAATCTGCGACTGAAAATCTTTCATCAGTTTGGGAGTTTTTCTGACATTATCTGTTCAAACATTTCTTCTACCCTAATCTGTTTTTCCATTTCTCTCCTAGGACTTCAGATTATACATATGTTAGACCTTCTGACTGATCCTTCCTTTTACCCACTTTTCTGCATTTTTTAAATCCTTTTCTCTCTTCTAGCTCATTAATTCTCTATTCAGCTGTGTCTAACCTACCGTTAAATCTGCCCATTGAATTCTTTTTAATGTTTATTTATTTTTGACGGGGAGAGAGAGAGAGACATAGCACGAGCTGGGGAGGGCAGAGAAAGGGAGACACAGAATCCAAAGCAGGCTCCAGGCTCTGATCTGTCAGCACAGAGCCCGACTCAGGCACCTCACCACTGATTCTTGATTTTGGCTTAGGTCGTGATCTCAAGGTATGTGAGATTGAGCCCCACCCAGGGCTCCACGGTGAGGGCAGAGCCTGCTTGGGATTCTCTCTCTGTGTCTCTCTTTCTGTCCCTCCGCTCCTCAATAAATAAATAAACTTTAAAAAATGTTATTTATTTATTTATTTATTCATTCATTCATTCATTCATTCTAGTGTTTTATTTTGAGAGAGAGCAAGAGAACAAGTAGAAGAGATGTCAGCACAGAGCCTGACTTGGGGCTTGATCCCATGAACTGTGAGATCATGACCTGAGCCAAAATCAAGAATCGGTGGTGGGGTATCTTAATGGACTGAGCCACCAGGCACCCCTTAAATTTTTTTTTACTTTATTTCATTTTATTTCATTTCATTTTTTATAATTTATTTATTTATTTTTAAATTTCATCCAAGTTAGCATATAGTGCAACAATGATTTTAGGAGTAGATTCCTTAATGCCCTTTACCCATTTAACCCATCTCTCCCTCCCACAACCCCTCCAGCAACCCTCTGTTTGTTCTCCATATTTAAGAGTCTCTTATGTTTTGTCCCCCTCCTTGTTTTTATATTATTTTTGCTTCCCTTTCCTTATGTTCATCTGTTTTGTATCTTAAAGTACTCATATGAGTGAAGTCATAAGATATTTGTCTTTCTCTAATTTCTCTTAGCATAATACCTTCTAGTTCCATCCACATAGTTGCAAATGATAAGATTTCATTCTTTTTGACTGCCAAGTAATTATCCATTGTATATATATATATACCGCATCTTTATCCATTCATTTGTTGATGGGCATTCGGGCTCTTTCCATACTTTGGATATTGTTGATAGGGCTGCTATAAACACTGGGGTGCATGTGCCCCTTTGAAACAGCACACCTGTATTCCTTGGATAAATACCTAATAATGCAATTGCTGGGTCGTAGGGTAGTTCTATTTTTGATTTTTTGAGGACCCTCCATACTGGTTTCCAGAGTGGCTGCACCAGTTTGTATTCCCACCAACAACGCAAAAGAGATCCTCTTTCTCCGAATCCTCACCAACATCTGTTGTTGCCTGAATTGTTCATGTTAGCCATTCTGACAAGTGTGAGGTGGTATCTCATTGTGGTTTTGATTTGTATTTCCCTGATGATGAGTGATGTTGAGCATTTTTTCATGTGTCGGCTGACCATCTTGATGTCTTCTTTGGAGAAGTGTCTATTCATGTCTTTCGTCCATTTCTTCACTGGATTATTTGTTTTTTGGGTGTTGAGTTTCCTAAGTTCTTTATAGATTTTGGATACTAACCCTTTATCTGGTATGTCGTTTGCAAATATCTTCTCCCATTCCATCGGTTGCCTTTTAGTTTTGCTGATTGTTTCCTTCACTGTGCAGAATATTTTTATTTATTTTTATTTTTTTAATGTTTATTTATTTTTGAGACAGAGACAGGATGCGAGTGGGTTAGGGGCAGAGAGAGAGAGGGAGACACAGAATCCAAATCAGGCTCCAGGTTCCAAGCTGTCAGCACAGAGCCCGACATGGGGCTCGAACTCACGAGCTGTGAGATCATGACCTGAGCCGAAGTCAGACGCTCAACCGACTGAGCCACCCAAGCACCCCAGAAGCTTTTTATTTTGATGAAGTCCCAATAGTTCATTTTTGCTTTTGTGTCCCTTGCCTCTGGAGATATGTTAAGTAAGAAGTTGCTGCGGCCGAGGTAAAAGAGGTTTTTGCCTGCTTTCTACTTGAGGATTTTGATGGCTTCCTGTCTTACGTTTAAGTCTTTCATCCATTTTGAGTTTATTTTTGTGTATGGTGTAAGAAAGTGGTCCAGGTTCATTTTTCTGCATGTCGCTGTCCAGTTTTCCCAGCACCACTTGCTGAAAAGACTGTCTTTATTCCATTGGATATTCTTTCCTGCTTTGTCAAAGATTAGTTGGCCATATGTTCATGGGTCCATTTCTGGGTTTTCTATTCTGTTCCATTGATCTGAGTGTCTGTTCTTGTGCCAGTACCATACTGTCTTGATGATTACAGCTTTGTAATACAGCTTGAAGTCTGGGATTGTGATGCCTCCAGCTTTGGTTTTCTTTTTCAAGGTTGCGTCAGCTATTTGGGGTCTTTTCTGGTTCCATACAAATTTTAGGATTGTTTGTTCTAGCTCTGTGAAGAATGCTGGTGTTATTTTGATAGGTATTGCATTGAATATATAGATTGCTTTGGGCAGTATTGACATAAAAATGCATATTCTTATGGACCCGTTCTATTTCTTCTATGAAGCCCTTAATTATATACTTTCATCTTTTTCCTGTTGTTGTTTTTTTTTTCTTTCTTATTAGCTTGTTGGTCTTCTTTTCCTATTTCGGGAGATTAACCTTTCTCTGTTATATATACTACAAGTATTTTCTCCTGGTCATCTGTTTCCTATATCTTTGCTGTATTTAAGATATCTTTTGTTCATTTCTGTGTGGTCCAGTCTGGCAATTTTTCCTTTAATGACTTTTTGGTGTCAAATCTTGCTTGGGACTATCCCAAGATTGTTAGGGGGAAAAACTTTCATATACTTTACCTTATATTTAATAGCTTTGTTTTTTACATGCTGTATTTTTTTTCACAATTAGCAAGTCAATCCATCTGAAATTAATTTTTGTTTCCGGTTTGACCTGGGGTGTTAACATATCTAATTATCCCACTGTTATTAAATTAAATAACATCTAACTATTCCAACATCATTTATTAAATAATAGCTCAGGAATTTGCTGGGGGTGCCCCCATCTCCTATCTGGGGGGAGCAGCATCCTTTAAATTATAAGACTTAGCAGATTTGATCTTCCATTTCACTCCAGAACATTCCTTTGGTGCCATGTAGCTTTCAGGAGCTGTCTCTGGATCATCCTCTGATATTACAATTACCACCTGCAGCTCAGAGCTACAGTTTACCCAAGGTTACCCTCCATCCTCACTGGAGGCGAGGAGGATATGGGAAGGGACATACCCATTCATATCATGCCACTCTGCCTCTTTAGTGTTCCCAACACCGTACAGCACATGTTTCCAAACTTTTTAGTTTGGAATATTAGTTCCATGTCCAAATGTTTGGACATTTTCAGAGGGGAATCCCTACATAGGAGAATCCAACGTTCTCCTTCAAGTTGCCCGAAGGTAGGCAGCTGGTGCCCTAGACCTTCATGACCCTGTGCTTCAGATGCTTCTTCCACAGCTTTCTAACTGGGTTCTGCAGCTCTGGGTTTGTTCATTGTCCCTCCTGCATTCTCTTCTTCAAGTCTTGAAGTGGAGAAACTCTACTTTCCCTTCCTTGGGAAAACCCCACCTCTTCCCCAAGGAGCCTGGATTCTTTTCTTCAGAAAAGGTTCTGAGTCTTAGTTTGGTAGTTTCATGCAACCCTGAGTTTCAGCCAATGGTCCCAGAGGCACAGGGTGGGTGGGCACCCAGCTCTTGGCCGATGATGAAGGAATAACCTCCAGTTCCTATTTTATTCACAATATTCCCACCAGCGAACATGGCGCCAGGGTTGCTGACATGGTTCCTCTACCAGCTGACCTGTAAAAGTAAGCATCTCACTCTAGACAAATTACTTTTGTAATTTGTGCAGCCTAAACCGTATTGAAGCAAAAATATTTCCTTTTAAATTAAATAGAATGAGTGAGCATCAATTATTTTGCTGAAGAACAAAGCAACTGGTTTCTCTCCTGCCTTTCTTGGGGTCTGGGAGAACTACTGGCATCACAGAAGCTCTACACTAGCTCTTAATGACTGCACTCTCTGCCACCTGGCGAAAAGCACTTGCCTTAAACTCAAGTCAACAATTGTCCTCCAAATGGGGCGCCTGGGTGTCTCAGTCAGTTGAGCATCCAGCTTCAGCTCAGGTCATGATCTCATGGTCTGTGGGTTCAAGCCCCACATCAGGCTCCGTGATGACAGCTCGGAGCCGGGAACTCTCTTCGGACTCTGTGTTTCCCTCTCTCTCTGTCCCTCCCCCACTCATGCTCTGTATCTCTCTCTCTCTCTCTCTCTCTCTCTCTCTCTCAAAATAAATAAACATTAAAAAATGGTCCTCCGATTGGGGATGGGATGGCATGGTCAATTCTTCCACACAATGTATCCCCATAGGTTTGAAATACCACATACATTTTTTCTTCATTTCTAGTATGCATTTGAATCTATTTCTATTTCTCTGTTCTTCATCCCAGAGGCCAAAAGCATAACAACTTTAGGTGAAACAGACCAGGCTGGGGATCAGAATAGGCAATGAGGGGGTGGGGGTGTGCTGGGAATTGGGGCAACTACAGGATTCAGCCCCAGGGCAGCTACCACCCAGCTTCAGCCAAGTGTTGCCATGTGGGAATACAGGCCTGGTGTGGCTAGAACTCTTAGATTTTATTTTATTTTTTATTTTTTTTTAATATTTATTTTTGAGAGAGAGAGAGACAGAGAGACAGAGAGACAGAGTGTGAGCAGGGGAGGGGCACAGAGAGAGGAAGACACAGAATCTGAAGCAGGCTCCGGGCTCCCAGCTCTCAGCACAGAGCTCGACACGGGGCTGGAACTCCTGAACCGTGAGCTCATGACCTGAGCCTAGTCAGACGCTAAACCAACTGAGACACCCAAGCGCCCTTGGAACTCTTAGATTTTAGAAGAGCAGCCCCCAAAATCTGAATTTTTATATGAAAACCTCCTACAGCTTTAATAAACAAATTAATCAGTGCAAACAAAATCTGTGAGTGTGCTGGTTTTCACCCCCTGCTTTATGCCCCACTCTTCTCTCTGCCTGTTCCTGAGCTAATGCAGTCCCATTTGAAATATTGCTTGTGATGGACTGAATCGTCGACCCCCCAAATCCACGTGCTGAAGTCTTAACCCCCAGCACCTCAGAACGTGACTATATTTGGAGATAGGGCCTTTGAAGAGGTGATCGAGGTGAGACGAGGTTGAATGGCCCCTAAACTCACAGGACCTTATGGGGAGATTTGGACACAGACACACACACAGAGGAAACCAAGTGAAGACATCTGAGGAGGATGTCTACGAGCCAAAAAGAGAGAGGTCTTAGGAAAACACCAACCTCGCAGACACCTCGATCTCAGACTTCTGGCCTCCAGAACTGTGAGAAAATAAATGTCTGCTGGTCAAGCCACCCTGTCTGTGGTACTTTATAATAGCAACCTGAGACAACTGATATACTGCCTCTTTTTTAAAAGTATTTATTTTTGAGAGAGAGAGAGAGAGAGAGAGAGAGAGAGAGAGAGAGAGGTAGAATGAGTGGGGGAGAGGCAGAGAGAGAGGGAGACACAGAATCTGAAGCAGGCTCCAGGCTCTGAGCTGTCAGCCTAACGCTGGGCTTGAACTTGCCAACTGTGAGATCATGACCTGAGCTGAAGTCAGACGCTTAACCGACTCAGCCACCCAGGCACCCCTATACTGCCTCTTTTTATTTTATTTATTTTATTTTTTATTTTTTTAAATTTACATCCAAATTAGTTAGCATATGGTGCAACACTCATTTCAGGAGTAGATTCCTTAAAGCCCCTTATCTATTTAGCCCATCCCCCCCTCCCACAACCCTTCCAGTAACCCTCAGTTTGTTCTCCATATTTATGAGTCTCTTATGTTTTGTCCCCCTCCCTGTTTTTATATTATGAGTGAAGTCATATGAGTAAAGTCATATGATTTTTGTCTTTCTCTGACTGACTAATTTCACTTAGCATAATACCCTCCAGTTCCATCCACGTCGTTGCAAATGGCAAGATTGCATTCTTTTTGATTGCCGAGTAATACTCCATTGTATATATATACTACACCTTCTTTATCCATTCATCCATCAATGGATATTTCGGCTCTTTCCATACTTTGGCTATTGTCGACAGTGCTGCTATAAACATGGGGGTGCATGTGTCCCTTCGAAACAAACCTGTATCCCTTGGATAAATGCCTAGTAGTGCAATTGCTGGGTCGTAGGGTAGTTCTATTTTTAGTTTTTTGAGGAACTTCCCTAGTGTTTTCCAGAGTGGCTGAACCATCTTGCATTCCCATATACTGCCTCTTTTTAAAAAGACTACTGACATGGGACACCTGGGTGGCTCAGTTGGTTAAGTGTCTGACTCTTGGTTTTGACCCAGGTCAGGATCTCACCATTTGTGAGTTCAAGCCTCACACTGGGCTCTGTGCTGACACTGAGAGGCCTACTTGGGATTCTCTCTCTCTCTCCCTCTCTCTCTCTCTCTCTCTCTCTCTCTCTCTCAAAATAAATAAATAAACTTAAAAAAGAAAAAAAACCTGCCTACTCACAGCTGTTTATTTGAATACCACAGTCTCCTTGAATAGTTAAAGGTCATTATTCTCCTTCTCCAGGGAAGAAAAACTAAAGTTCAGGGGCACCTGGGTGGCTCAGTCCATTGAAAGTCAGGCTTCAGCTTAGGTCATGATCTCATGGTTTGTGAGTTCGAGCCCCATGTCTGGCTCTGTGCTGACAGCTCAGAACCTGGAGCCTGCTTCTGATCCTGTGTCTCCCTCTTTCTCTGCCCCTCCCCTGCTCGCACTCTTCCTCTCTCTCTCAAAATAAATAAGTAAACATTTAAAAAATTAAAAAAAAAAAAGGAAAACTAAAGTTCAGAGAGGTAAAGAAAGGTCAGTGGCAGAACTGGACTTTGAACCCAGGAACTGGGCACTGAGTTCAATGCTCTTTCCACTAGATGTGAGGGGAGAGAGGAAGGACGAAGTTGTGTGAACATTTCTACTGCAGAAATGGGAGGTGGAGAGGAGCTCCTATTATCCTGATAACCAGAGGCTGGGTGATGGCCCATAGGAAGGTAGGACCCCTTGCCTGGCCCCACATAATTATCTGCCTGGAGCAAACAGTGTCCTCCAGTCCTTGTGACTCGAGCCTTTGTGGGGGGAGCAGCTCACCATTATCCCAACCGGCGCTGCCTCCTGAGGTCTCTAGAAATTGCCCCAAGGATATGTGCTGGCCTTCTTTTTTTTTTTTAATTTTTTTTTTCAACGTTTTATTTTTTTATTTTTTTTGGGACAGAGAGAGACAGAGCATGAACGGGGGAGGGGCAGAGAGAGAGGGAGACACAGAATCGGAAACAGGCTCCAGGCTCTGAGCCATCAGCCCAGAGCCTGACTTGGGGCTCGAACTCACGGACCGCAAGATCGTGACCTGGCTGAAGTCGGACGATTAACCGACTGCGCCACCCAGGCGCCCTGTGCTGGCCTTCTGAGGCTGACATGCTCTTATTTGGAATTCCATTTTGAATAAGAAAGTTATCTTGTGCAAATTTAAGGATGCTTGCTGCTGTGTAATACAGAATTTGTCTGGTCTTTGTCCCCGGGTCCCGAGCTGGAGCCTCCAAGCTGTTGGAATTACATGAGGGATAGGAGTGTGGCAGCAGATCCCTAGATAGTTTCAGGATGGGGGGTAGTCATGCCAGAGAGCTTGCCCATATGTTAGATCCTGCCTATGTAACAAAAAGCCAATAAAAACCCCAGATGCCAAAGCCCAGTTGAGTTTCCTGGTTGTCAAATGCAGGAATATTCTAGAACGGCGACACCTCCTGATTCCAAGAAGAGAGGACATGGAAGCTCCATTGCTCAAGATCCTCCTATTGGTCTCTTCTTTTGTCTGGTCCTCTTTCAGATGCTTTTTAATAAAACTGTAATTTTAAGGATAGAACTTTCCCAAGTTCTGTAAGTCATCCTTGTGAATTATCAAGCCTCATAAGGGTGTGGGAATCCCTGAAACTGCAGCCCGTTGGTCAAAAGCATAAGGGGGCTTGGGGACCCCCCAACTTGCAGGTGGCATCTGAAGTGAGGGCAGTCTTGTTGGGGACTGTTCCCTTAACCTGTAAAGGCAACACTAACTCCCGCTAGTTTGTGTCAGAATTGCAGGTGCAATACTGTGGCTGGGTCTAATTTTAGGGAATTACATTGTGCCCAACACATGTGAAGATTCCAACCTGGTCTTCAGATGCTATTGGCTCATACTGAAATGCCCTCATTTCTGCCTGACTGCACATTCCAACCCTATTGGTGACCAAAGGGTCTCACCCTCCCCCCGCCCCCCACCCATCACCGCACACACACAACTCTCTCCTGCCTCTGCATCCTTCATGGGCTCCTGGAAGCATCTGACTCTTCCTGAACTCAGGGCATGAACTTTGAGGTCATCTCAGGCCCATCTGCCTACATATCTCAGATGTCCTCATATTGGGCATGAGGGAATCTCTGGGACTTCCCTTCTGGAAGCTGGTACAGGTCTTTTCTGATCTCTGATTCTCAAAATCATTGGCAGAGGAGAAGTACAGGACACAGAGACACACATTAGCCTAGAAGAAGGAGGAAGAAGAGAGGAAGAAGGGAAAGGGAGAAGGAGGGAGAATTAACATTTGAGGGCTTATTCTGTGCCAAGCACTCTTCTGAGACTTTCCTAATATTAATTCACTTGATTCCTGCATCAACACTGAGGTTTATATTATTCTCCTAGTATTTGAGAAAGCAGAGGGGTGAGATTAAAAATAATTTGCCCAAGTCACACAGCTAGTAAAAATCAGAGTCCGGAATTCCAAAGCTGGGAGCCACGGTGATTGTGAATGCTTGTCGTGAGCACACTGAAGTTGTGTCTTTCCACAGGCCCATTTCACTCAGTCATAAAGCAGGGTTAGCGTCACTATAAAGCAGCTTTGGGATTCCAAACACAATGACATTTCACATGTTTAACGTGGCTTCCTAGAAGTCACACAGAGCAGGGCACCTCCTACAAGTCACGCAACAAACAAGATCGAACAGGGGTAGGAAGTTAACGAACCAAAAGTGAAGTCAGTCTGATCCCCAGCTGGGATAAGGCCTCAATCCGCTCCTGGTCAGCTCCTGGCACTAGCAAGTGCTTATGCTGTTCAAGAAGTGAAGGGTCTCTGTTCTGTTTGGGGATCCACCGGCCAAAGCCTTCAGTGGCAGCTGCCTTTTTGAAGTAGTCAGACCCAGAGGGGTCAGTGTCCAGATTCTGATAGTTTGCTTCAAACATCCTCCCTTTCTAAAGGGATTTCATCTGTCTTGGGCCTTTGCAGACCTCCTCTGTTCCTGCTGGTTGTCAGTTCTGAGTGTGGCATCCCCCCGGTGCTGGTCTTTGCTGTGACGCTCTTAGCTGCTTGCATCATTGCTTGACACAGGCCACTGTTTGACATGAGTGACTCCATCTTGCTCTCTGCAATGCTCTTGACTGACTTCCTTTTGCTAAACCTCCTCGTCATTGTCTCCCCATCTGCCACCTAAGGTACATCTTAGGCTCTTCAGAGCAGGAAATTCTGGCTGGCGGTCAGTAAGCAAATACGTTTTTCCTAAATATTTCATCATATGTCTGACCTTGAAATTTCGCAAACAAATAAATGACTATTTTCTTCTCTGCTGTGTGGGTCTTTCCCTAAAAAGAATGAGATAAAACACGCCAGCCACTGCTTCCTTGATGGGAGAGGGCCCCTCGATGAAAAGGGAGTGACCAGGAGTGCTGCTGTTCTCCGACACATGAATGCGGCTCCCTATCCTGACACAAAAGAACTTATTGAAACAAGAGGCAGCCAGATATAGTGAAAAGAGCAAGATAGTATTAAAATGCTCATGATGTTTCGTTAAGAAACAACAAGTCACAAAACCATTTCAACAATTCATCTGTCTCTCTCTCTCTCTCTCTCTCACAAACACACACAATTGGAAAGATGCATACCAAAATTAATAACAGTGGTGAATTACATGTGACTTTCATTCTTTATACTTTTTCTGTATGTTGTCTTAACTTTTTAAATCAATTTCTTGATAATTATAAACATAATTATAATATGATAAATATAATATAATACAACTCCAGAAATTAATTTCTTTATAATTTCTTTACAATTATGTTACTTACTAGCTATGAGACGTTGAGCAAATTATATATAACCCCTTGAGTAAGCCTCAGTTCTCCACAATTAAATAAGAATAAAACCTACCTGGGGTGCCGGGGTGGTTCGGTCGGTTAGGTGTCCAACTCTTAAGTCCAGCTCAGGTCATGATCCCACAGTTCGCGAGTTCAGCCCTGGCATCATGCTCCTCACTGATGATGCAGAGCCTGCTTGGGATTCTCTCTCTCTCTCTCTCTCTCTCTCTCTCTCTCTGCCCTTCCCCTGCTCGCACTCTCTCTCTCTCTCTCTCAAAAAAAAAAATAAAATTTTCTAAAATTCTTTAATAAAAAGAATAAAACATACCTAATTTACAGGGCTGTTGTAAGAATGGAAGATAATATAAGTCAAGTTCATCACTCAATTAATTATCATTATTATAATATACCAGAGTGTCCTGTTTAATCTCTAACCAAAGCTTCGTTTACTTCTTTTAACAAATGGAGAGAAAGTATTGATTCAGGAGGCCTGGGATAGGGCTTGAATTCTCCATTTCTAACAAGCTCCAGGCCCATAGACCACATTTTGAGTAGCAGGTTGAGAGGGATGAAGACATTGAGGAAGAAGAATGTGTAGCTGATCACTACAGGTATTTTTATACTGGGAGCATTTGGAAATTCTGGAAACAGGAAGGATGTTGAAAGTCCAGGCTTTCATTTCAAGAAGAACCACTCATGGGGGAGAGAAACTAGAAAAAAATGTTGGCAGAACTCATGGGGGGTTTCCAGCACACAGCATTACTCTCTCAGGACATTTGTCAAAGCCTAGGGCTGCAAAGTGAGAGACTGAAAATCTAAGAAGGAAAGCCTCCAGAAAGCCAAGTGTTGCTTTCAGGAGTCTTGCAATATATAGTAGAATTAAAATGTAACTTTAAATGAAGGGTTCCGCTCATGCAATTCCAACGTGTCTGTTGGGGTGGAGAGGCCACACCACCAAGTGATGCTTGGACACCAGCTGGCTGTCCTACAATTCAGCTCAGTTCTGACACTGTTCACATCCACATCAGATTCCACAGGTTATGTGCCCAGTCCCACAAGAGTGCCCCCCACCCCTACAGATGCCAATTGCAAGCCCAGGTTGTTACCTGTGCTTCTGACCACCCAGCTACAGATTGGAGGTTCCCATGACTGGTCTTCAGATGCCAGTCACAACAAGTGCAGGTTGTTATCTGTACTTCTGACCGACTAGCTATAATGCAGATGGTCCTAGGTTTTGGGCTTTAATTTGCTAGAGCAGTTCACAAAACTCAGGAAACCCAATTACTCACTGAATTATTAGTTTATTGAAAATAATTTAAAAGAGGGGCGCCTGGGTGGCTGTCGGTTGAGCGTCCGACTTCAGCTCAGGTCATGATCTCACAGTTTGTGGGTTCAAGCCCTGCGTCGGGCTCTGTGCTGACAGCTCAGAGCCTGGAGCCCGCTTCGGATTCTGTGTCTCCCCCTCTCTTTGCCCCTCCCCTGCTCATGCTCTGTCTCTCTCTGTCTCAAAAATAAATAGAAACATTTAAAAAAATTTTTTTAAAAGAAAGAAAAAAGAAAAAAACAATTACAATAATATACTGTAATAAAAAAAGAAAAAATAATAATTTAAAAGAAGATAAATCAACAGCCAGATGAAGAGAAACATAGGACAATACCCAGAACAAAAGCACTTCTGTCCCCATGGAGTTTGGGCCCAGCACCGTGACATGTGGAAGCGTTCTGGCTCCCCACACTGGAAGCTTTCCAAACCCTATCCTTTGGGTTTTTTATCGGAGGCTTCGTTACAGAGGCATGTTGATTAGATCATTAGCTGTTGGTGATTGATCCAACCTCCAGTCCCTTTCCCCTCCCTGGAAATCAGGGGGAGGGACTGAAAGTTCCATCCCTCTGCTCACTGTTGGTTCCCCTGGCAACCAGCCCACATTCTTAGGTGCTTTCCAAAAGTCACCTTATAGGGGCACCTGGGTGGCTCAGTCAGTTAAGCATCCGACTTTGGCTCAGGTCATGATCTCACTGTTCACGAGTTTGAGCCCTGCATGGGGCTCTGTGCTGACAGCTTAGAGCCTGGAGCCTGCTTCAGATTCTGTCTCTCTCCCTCTCTGCCCCTCCCCCATTCATTCTGTCTCTTTCAGGAAACTCCTAGGGTCTTGAAAGCTGTGAGCCAGGAACCACGGATGAAGATCAAATTTATATGAGAAATATATTTTGGCCATCTGCATGACTGGCTATACGTAATCTTCTAAATCACAAAAATAATGCAAAAAGCAGGAAGGAGTGAATGGAGCTAACGTGTTCTAATTATGCATTAAAACCAATAATTTGTATTATACTTCTGCTATGGCTGCATAACAAACTGTCCAAAGAATTAGCAACTTAAAACAACCTTCACTGCATTATGCGTACAGATTCTGTGAGCCAGGAATCTGGAGCAGGCACAGCGGGAATGACTTGTTTCTGTTCATCTATGATGTCTGAAACCTCAGTCTGAAAGACTCAAAGGCCGAGGGACTGGAAGAATCTGGAAGTGCCTGATGGCTCAGAGACAAGAACTGTTGTCCAGAGCGTCCTCACATGGCTTTTCTGTGTGGCTTGGCTTCTGCAAAGTACAGCAGCTTCGAGGCAGTAGGATTTACTACATGACAGCTAAGCGCTGCAAGCAGGAGTGTTCCAAAGAAGGCAGAAGCTGCGTCATCTTTTATTACCCAGCTTCAAAAGGGACACAGCATCCCTTCTGCCATACTCTTCAGCCAGAGCAGTAACATGCTCTCCTAGATCCAAGAGGCGGGAAATCAGACCCCGATTCCTAACAGAAGAATGGTGAGACCAGTTGTAGATTACACGTGTTTTCAGAGAGATTGTTGCGGTCAGCTTTGGAAAAAACAGCCTCCCACACTAGCCATCTGTTTGGGGTGATGAAATATTTGGAGTAGGCAGTGATAATGGTTGTGTAACAATGCACGTGTAATTAACGCTACTGGGTTGTACATTTAAAATGGCTAAAATGGCAAATTTTGTGTTATATATATTTTACCACCATAAAAAATTAGAGAGGGAGGAAGAGAAGGAGAGAAAGAAGGAAAGGAAAAAGAGACAGATAGCAGGAGACCCAGACCAGCCCAGGGCTGAAATAGGTGGGAAATTAGGCATGGCATTCCAGAGAGGAAAGCTGGATTCTGTGTCCATGCCCCTAGCTGTGCATATAATTTGTACCCCGCCCCCTCCAAGATTCCTCAACCTAGAAGCTTGTTAGAGGGTTTGTAGAGAGTTTGAAGGATAGTAGAAGGTTTGGCTGGACCCATGACAAAGTGTACTCACTAGAGTAAATGAGAGGTTAAGAATAAAACCAAAGGGGACGGCTGGGTGGCTCAGTCAGTTAAGTGTCTGACTCTTGATTTTGGCTCAGGTCATGATCTCACAGTTCATGAGTTCAAGACTCGCATCAGGGTCAGCACTGACAGTATGGAGCCTGCTTGGGATTCTCTTTCCCTCTCTCTTGCCTCTTCTCTCTCTTTCTCTCTCTCAGTAAACAAAGTTAAAAAAAAAGAAGAAGAAAACCAAAGGACCAACTTCCATTTTCAAACCCACAAACCCACAATTTCAACAAAAGGCTTATAGGACCAACCTTGGAAGACTAACTTACAATTCTAACAACATTACTGAGTCTCTCGGAATCAAGCTTCAGAGAATAGTGCCATTGAGCTGGGGAGCGAATGTATTGGGTGGCAGAATCACCAGCATAGTCCCTGGAGAGGTGCGATGCCTAAATATTGTGTGGATGGATACTTGTATAACAAGGATGTGTAAGGGTTAAATTGTAGTGTAGGGCTAACGCTCAGCTTGAAAAATAACAACTTTGCGGGGCGCCTGGGTGGCGCAGTTGGTTAAGCGTCCGACTTCAGCCAGGTCACGATCTCGCGGTCTGGGAGTTCGAGCCCCGCGTCAGGCTCTGGGCTGATGGCTCAGAGCCTGGAGCCTGTTTCCGATTCTGTGTCTCCCTCTCTCTCTGCCCCTCCCCCGTTCATGCTCTGTCTCTCTCTGTCCCAAAAATAAATAAACGTTAAAAAAAAAAAAAAAGAGGGGCGCCTGGGTGGCGCAGTCGGTTAAGCGTCCGACTTCAGCCAGGTCACGATCTCGCGGTCCGGGAGTTCGAGCCCCGCGTCGGGCTCTGGGCTGATGGCTCAGAGCCTGGAGCCTGTTTCCGATTCTGTGTCTCCCTCTCTCTCTGCCCCTCCCCCGTTCATGCTCTGTCTCTCTCTGTCCCAAAAATAAATAAAAACGTTGAAAAAAAAATTAAAAAAAAAAAAAAAAAGAAAAAAAGAAAAATAACAACTTTGTTCTGACACTGAAGATCAAAAGATAACAGCCTTGCTTTTACTCTTGTAAATCATACTTCATACTCTTGTGAATCAGGCTTTACCAATGAAGGAAACAAAAGCTCAAAAAAAGAGCATCAGAGACAAGATCAAGGAGATCCACTGGGTGCAACTTAGCGGCAGAAAGTCTAAAATAATCACCTCATTCGATAACTGTTTCTGACTCATGTGGCAACTGTTTCTAACTCATCTGGGAACTGTTTCTCTGTTCTGTTCCCAGGTAATGATAAAATGATGTGATCGGCTTTAAAAACTCTGTACCCTGGCTGTTTGGAGCCACACTCTTATCAAGAGTGTTGGTCCCGATCGGTTGGCCTTGCCTCTCATTGTAATAAACTTTGTTGTGACTGTCACTGTTGCCTGTAGCATTCTGTTTCAGGAGTCGTGTGGATGCAACAGATGCAGTAATGCTACCAAACAATAGGTACATTGTTCAAAATGAGGGGCTAAACAGTTTCCAGTATTGCTAGCACATGCTCTTTTTTTTTTTTTTTTTTTTGAGATTTGATGTCTGATCTTATTTGTTACTCTTAGAAAATCTCATTTTTTAAATGTTTATTTATTTTTGAGAGAGAGAGGGAGACAGAGCATGAGCAAGGCAGGAGGGGGAGGGGGAGGCAGGCAGAAAGAGAAGGAGACACAGAATCCAAAGCAGGCTTCAGGCTCTGAGCTGTCAGCACAGAGCCTGACATGGGACTTGAACTCGTGAACTGCGAGATCATGACCTGAACCAAAGTCAGACACCCAACCAACTACGCCACCCAGGCATCCCAGAAAATCTCTTTTTTTTTAATTTTGTTTTTTATATTTTGAGAGAGAGAGAGAGCTGGGGAGAGGGGGAGAGGGAGAGAAAGAATCCCAAGCAGACTCCACACTCAGCATGGAGCCCAAGTGGGCCTAGATCCCACGACTCTGGGATCATGACCTGAGCCGAAATCAAGAGTCAGATGCTCAACCGACTGAGCCACCAAGGCGCCCAGAAAATCTCATTGTTGCCTGGACTCAGAGGTAGAAGCTCTCAGAAAGGGCAGCCTCTGTCTCTTGGCAACCTGTTCCTGGCGCTTTCCTTTGACCTCCTTCATGCTCTTGGCCAAAAGTTTAGTGTCTTCTTGCAGCCTCTTCCTTATTTTTCTTAGAACTCTGTGTCTTCTGAGCAATACGCCGACATTTGCCTTGGAGGTTACGTGGAGTAACAAGACGCAGAATCTTGGGTGCCTTGGTTCTAGGTTTCTTACCTTCTTTGTTTAAGAGCCCCATCACAACACACTGGCGGACATCATCTTCTTTAAAGAGACTGAGAAGTTTGCGGATTCTTCTAGCTCTTTTGGGCCCCAGGCAACAAGGCACAGGAGCATCCGTGAGTCCAGGAATATCCTTCTCCCCATTTTTCACGATGACCAAGTTGAGAACACTGAGGTTGGCATCCACAGCGTAGCCCTGAACAGATCTGCACTTTCTTTCTCCAGTCCTCCTAGGTCTGTAGCAGGAATGTCCCTTACTCAGCGGCCGTACACTTCTCGTAAGAGGTATAAAGTTTCCGGTCATCATCCACGTCAATGAGTCTCTGGCAGCCAGCAGCTTGGAAGGACATGTTCAGTTTCATCCTAAACCTGCTTACCACCTCCAAGGCACTACGAAAAAGAGTTTTGTCATCACATGTTCTAAGCACTGATGGGGACATTAGATTTTATAGTTTTACCCAGAGAGTTGGATTCACCTGCTGCTAAATGGGACACGAGCAAGATAGAGGAGAAAATATAGAAATGGAATGTGTAGGGGCCCAGGGCAGGCTGCCCCAAGATGGGCCGCTTTGGCATGAAGATGATTTCAAGCTGAGGGCAATTAAAGCCCTGTGGGCTCAATAAAAGTTTTGCCCCTCCCTTAACTACTCAGAAGAATTTAAATTGGAGATCTTTCCCAAAACAATGGTTATTACCAGATAAATTCTATCTGAGTGACCCATCTATATGGCAGGGAAAACAGCTACCAAACACCTGCTCTTGTTATCACCCTGTGATGTGCATTCCTTCCCTCTGAAGTCCCAGATCCCTACCCGCTTCTCCTTAGTGCAGGATGACATATATCCCTCATTTTGCCTGACGTCAGAATTTCCATGTCTGTTTGGATTCCTCGTACATATACTCTTAAATTTTATTTTCTCTGTTAATTTGTCTCATGTCAATTTTTTTTTAATGTTTATTTATTTTTGAGAGACAGCGAGAGACAGAGAGACACAGCATGAGCAGGGGAGGGGCAGAGAAAGAGAGAGGGAAACACAGAATCGGAAGCAGGCTCCAGGCTCTGAGCTGTCAGCACAGAGCCCAACACAGGGCTTAAACTCACGAACCGTGAGATCATGACCTGAGCCAAAGTTGGATGCTTAACTGACTGAGCCACCCCGGCGCTCCTCAATTTTTTCTTAGTCCAGCTAGAAGGACCTTGAAGGGGACAGGATATTCTGACCCCTCGATACATTTATTGATACACCTCATTCTACTTCTGTGATGTTCTCACCCATGTCTTCCTTTGCACTTGTTTAACTGGGGAGTCGGATGCTGAAATCTGGACAAAGTAAAAATCTCTATTCAACTTTACAAAATATTTATCGAGGGGCCAGATGGAAAGACAACCGTCTCCAAAGATGGGAAATAAATTATTTCAACCATGTGGATTTTAAATTCTGTTAGGCCTGAGTGGCTCAGTCAGTTAAGTGTCCGACTTTCGCTCAGGTCATGATCTCACGGTTTATGGGTTCAAGCCCTGCATCAGGCTCTGTGCTGAAATCTCAGGGCCTGGAGCCTGTTTAGGATTCTGTGTTTTTCTCTCTGTCCCTCCTCTGCTCACACTCTCTGTCTCTCTCTCTCAAAATAAAGAAATAACATTAAAAAATATTTTTTAAAGATTTAAATTCTGTTAGGTGGGATTAGAACAGACTTTATTTAGTCTAGGACTAATTTTTCCCCATTATTGAGGCTATATACCTCTGAATGTTCAATCTGATGTCCCGTGAATTATTGGGGGACCCAATCTATTTGGGGGGACCATAATCTATTCCTGTCCCTATATGAGTTCTGAGGACTGTTCCCTTAGGTGGGTTTCCTCTCAGGTGTGGGTGGTGTTTTCTCAAGCATGCGCTGGTCAGAGTTCAGCTGAAGACAGAAAAGGTTCCTCTGTAGATCTCCTGAACACTTTCCCTGTCCCTTCTCTGGGTGTAGCTCTCTTCTTTGAGAATCTGCCTATGAATTCCTGGTCTCCCCAACTCCTAGTTCCCCTTCTTCAACTCAGGGGCTCTAAGAAGCTCCCCCTGGCCTCCAACTCCCTGAGTTTTGGCCTAGAAACTCTCTCCAGGCAGTAAGCTGGGGCAAACACCAGGTCACATGCTTTGTTTCCCATCTCTCAGGTCCTATGCTGCCTGTTGTCCAGGGTCCGAAAATCATTGTTTCATATTTTGTCCAGTTTTTTTAGTTGTTTCCTGGGGGAAGTATAAATCCAATCCCTTTTACTTCATCTTGTCTCGAAACAATCATGTAGATTTTAAATTAGATTTTAAATTTTAAATTATTGCTGTCTCTCTTAAAAACTGTTCATGACTCCAAACATATGTTTTCTTTCACACTGAGGAGTTGGTTTACCATCTGCAATATTAGGGGAGGGTTTTTTGTCAAGAAAGGTGACAGATGGCAGTGGGGGAGGCGCCTGGGTGGCTCAGTCAGTTAAGTGTCTGACTCTTGGTTTCAGCTCAGGTCATGATCTCATGGTTCAGGAGTTCAAGTCCCACATCAGGCTCTGTGCTGACGGCACAGAGCCTGGTTGGGATTCTCTCTCTGCCCCTCCCCTGTTCATGCTCTCTCTCAGATTAAATAAACTTAAAAAAAAAGGTGACAGGTGAGAGTTGGCAAAACTCTTTAATGACACTACAAGTGTCTCTGTAGAATTAATTAGCTACTGGTTGTTCACTATGATGGATATAGCACTGGTCTTGAATTTGACTTCTCATAGAAATAAAATACAATGTAATTTGCAGTTTGAACTTCTTGATTCCATTTTATGAGGTCTTTTTTTTTTTTTTTTTTTTTTTTTTACAGCTGCATCTCTGAGGTATACAGTGAGGTAACGTTTAGGGTATGTAATCACTAGGAGATCCCTTAGTGTAAATGCAGGTCATTTTATTCTAAACACAGGCCACTTAATTTAGAGTAGTATGAGTAAAGTAAATCTTGAGACAAAAGAAAAGGAAAGGAAAGGTAAAGAAGAAAACCAAACCTCCATTTCCAAACCCACAGTTTGGGAATGTGCCATAGATATTAGAATAATGGTGCTGGAAACTCCTTTTGACAACTGGCAGAAGTTTTTATATGGCCATATACTGTCTACTTCATCATTTTCAGTAGATGAAAATGTATAAGAAACACTATATGGGGCAAAAACACACTAAACATCATTTATAAATCATTTAATTATTACTTTTTGAACAGTTAGGGCACCTTTGATCGTATGATTAATTCACTGTCACATTTGTCAATCTTCTAACATTTTTTGACTCTTTTTTGGCTTCACAGGCCATCCTTCCTTCAGCCTAGATCTTCCCATTGATTTCTGAGGTTGGTAACTGCTACAAAGTACTAGGAAACTGGGTGGTACATGCATTCATTAATTCATTCAACAACCTTGGCCAAGTCATCTAAACTCTCTGAACCTCATTCTTCTTATCCAAAAAAGAGATAATAATATCAATATTGAAAGAAATTTTTAGTGTGTGTGTGTGTGTGTGTGTGTGTGTACGCACATGTGTGTCTACACCAAGAACAATGCCTGAATCATAAGGGACACTCACTAATTTGTTTGGCTTAAGCATCCATTATAAGGAGAGAAGTACACAAATTAACAAAATGTCTAGAATACCTCCTCCAGGAACTATGATTTATTTCCCTTCTGAAATACATCATGATGAGATTTTCAATGTCAAAGACTTCATCTTTTAATATCACAACCCATAAGAAGGGCAATTTGTCTAGGCTAGAGAGGGAATGCAAAAAAAAAATTCTTTCATCTCTAGGGATTTGAGACTTTTCCTGTCTGACAGAGGCAACAGAATCAGTGATTATTTGTATCAGCTATAGTCTCAGATATGATTGCTGAGATGGCTGTACTTACCAAGCCCATGGATCCTGGCTTTGAATTAGTTTCCCAACAAGAGAGATGTCTAAAATTTGTATTCCTCTGCCAAAGAACATTCAGATTTGGGATGTCTGGTTTCAATTGGACTATCTTTCAAATTTTAAATATATCATGCACTCAAGGACTATCATAATTATTCTAGAGAGCTGCATACCGAGACAGATCCTGTCATTGTCACAGCATTATCAGCAGCTGATCTGAGCCAGGAACTCCACTCCCAGGTATATACTTCTGATGCATTGAATTGTGTGCCTCCAGATTAATATATTGAAGTCCTGACCCTCAGTGCCTCATACTGTGATCTTATTTGGGGATAGGGTCATTGAAGGATGTAACTCGTTGAGGTTATACTAGAATAGGGTGAGCCCCTATTTCAATCTGGTGTCCTTATGGAAAGGAGAAATTTAGACACAGATATGCACACAGGGATAATGCCATGTGGACATGAGGGCAGAGATTGGGGTTATATGTCTACAAGCCAAGGAATGCCAAAGATTGTCAGCAAACCACCAGAAGCTAGGAGAGAGGCATGGAACACATTTTCCCTCATCCTCAGAAAGAACAAACTCTACAGACAGCTTGATCTCAGGCTTCAAGCCTCCAGAACCATGAGACAATGTATTTCTATTGTTCTAGCCACCCAAGTTGTGGTGCTTTGTCACAGCAGCCCTAGCAAACTAATACGACATCCAAAAGAATTGAAAACAGGCAAACAAATACATATACACACATGTTCACAATCGCACTATTCACAATAGGCCAGAAATAGAACCCATCCAATGCCCATCAACGGATGAATGGATAAATAAATTGTGGTATATATTGCTGGAGGATTAAAAAAAGACAGGACCACTCACTGACCTGTGAGCTGGACCCAGGCCCTTGGAAGCTCTTCCCTCCCTCCCCAGTCCCTTGCCTTTCTGCTCCCAGAGACTGATCCAAGGACAGAACCTTGAGATGGTGATGTGATGCTGAAAACACCTGCCTGGTCTATGTGGCTGAACCCAGTTAGGGCCTCTTTATAAGCTTTTAAGATTTGGCGGGGCAGGTGTGGGGATCCATTCATCTTGCAGCCAACCAAGATAAGCCTTGTATTTAAGTTCCCTTTGCTATTATTAAAATTGCCACCTACCAACACAGAGTGGCCTGCCTCTTTCCTCAGTCTGTCCCTGCCCACTGCCTATGGGGAGTGGTTTCAGACTACACCAGGAACTCCCGAGAGGGTTGTGACCCTACATATACATGCACTGGAATATTATTAAGCCATAAAAAGGAATGACGTACTGATACATGCTACAAAGTGGATGAACCTTGGATATATACAAAGTGAAAGAAGACAGACACAAAAGGTCACAAACTGTATGATTCCATTTATATTAAATGTCCACAATAGATAAACTATAGAACTAGCAAGCAGAAAGTGGGGGTTGGAGGTAGGGGTGCTGGGGTTTCCTCTTAGTTTGAGGAAAATGTTTTGGAACTAGATAGTGGTGGTTGTTACACAACATTGTGAGTATATTAAATGCTACTGAATTGTTCATTTTAAAATGCTTAATTTTATGTTATTTCAGTGTCACCTCAATTTCTTAAAAGTGCTATCTTAAAATTAACGCACAGGGTAGGGGCACCTGGGTGGCTCAGTCAGTTAAGCAACTGACTTGGGCTCAGGTCATGATCTCGCGGTTTGTGGGTTCGAGCCCCCACATCAGGCTCTGCACTGACAGTGTGGCGCCTGCTTGGGATTTTCTCTCTCTCTCTTTGCTGCTCCCAGACTCGTGCTTTCTCTTTCTCTGAAAATAAGTAAACTAAAAAAAATTAACGCACAGGTCTTAAGTGCACAACTTGACATTACCTATGTAAACAACACCCCCCTCAAGAATAGAGCATTACTATCACTCCAGAAAGTTCCCTAGTGCCCCTTACTACACTATTGACTCCCAGAAGGAAACATTGTTCAGATTTTTTTTTTCCAAAAAAAAAATTTTTTTTAAGTAGGCTCCATGCTGGGCATGAAGCCCAATGTGGGGGTCAAACTCACAATCCTGAGATCAAGACTTGAGCTGAGATCAGAAGTCAGATGTTTAACTGACTGAGCCACCCAGGCACCCCAACATTGTTCAGATTTTAATCCCCAGAGGTTATTTTCCTCTGTTGTTGAACTCCACCAAAGTAGAGTTATACACCATGTACTCTTTTGCCTTCTTTTACTCAACATAATTTTTCTGAGATTCATCCATGTTGTTGAATAGATTAGTTTTGTTTCTTTTTATCGCTGAGTAGTAGTATTTCAGACCATTTTATCTGATCTATTGAGTTGGGTTGTTTCCAACTCTGTTATTATGAATGAGGCTGCAATAAACATTTTTGGTGGGCAGGGTGCCTGGGTGGCTCAGTCAGTTAAGCATCCGACTTTGGCTCAGGTCTTGAGCTCACGGTTCATGAGTTCCAGTCCCACGTCGGGCTCTGGCAGCTCTGAGCCTGGAGACTGCTTCAGATTCTGTGTCTCCCTCTCTGCCTCTCCCCTGCTCATGCTCTCTCTCTCAAAAATAAATAAAATATTTTAAAAAGTTAAAAACAAAAACCATTTTTGTTGGGCATCTTATTTTATTGGGAGGAGGACTATCTAGGGGTGGGATTGCGGACTCGTAAATAGATAAATGTTAAGTCACAAGTAACTCCTGGTGCTCCAACATGGTCGCACCATTTTACACTCCGTATGTGAAAGCCCCAGTTGTAGCACCTCTCCAACATTTGTTCTTGATTGCCTTTTAATTTTTTTAACATTTATTTTTGAAAGACAGAGAGAGAACACTAGTGGAGGAGGGGCAGAGGGAGGGAGACACAGAACAGGAAGCAGACTCCAGACTCTGAGTTGTCAGCAGAGCCTGAGGCGGGGCTTGAACCCATGAACCATGAGATCATGACCTAAGCCAAAGTCAGAACCTTAACTGACTAAGCCACCCAGGTGCCCCTTGATTGCCTTTTAAATTTTAATTATTCTAGTTTTATCTCATTGTCCCTTTAATTTGCATATACATCAGGAAATGGTATCTTTGTCTTGTTCTTTTTAAAAAGTTAGCTTTATTTACTTACATACTACACAGCTCACCCATCTGAAGTGTAGAATTTGACTACTTTCAACAAATGTACAGTCATGTAACCACTACCACAATCAAGATACAGAATATTTCCAACGTGCCCCTAAACAGTCAATCCCCTCCCTCATCTACAGCCTCTGGCAACCACTGATATGCTGTTACTGCAATTTGCCTTTTCTAGAATGTTTTCTAGAGTGTTATGTAAGTGGAATCACAAAGTACGTAGTCTTTTGTTTTTGGCTTGAGTACAAGGCTCTCGTGATTCATCCACATTGGTGCATGTATCAGTTTATCCCTAAGTCGTATTGAGTAGATACATCACAGTTTGTTCTTTCAGGAGTTGTTGGATATTTGGGTTGTTTCCAAGTGTTTGCTATTATGAATAAAGCTGCTATGAACATTTGCATGCAGGAGTGAACTGCTGGGTGGTATGTTAGGGGTACGTTTTATTTTACAAGAAACTACCAAGCTGGTTTCCAATGGACCATTCTGCACTCCCACCAGCAATGCATGTTCCACTTGCTGCACATCCTCACTGACACGTGGGATTTGCAAGCTTTTTCCTTTGAGCCATCCTGCTTTGAAAGTGGGCATCCATATAGTTTGTCTCTTCTTTTGGTTTTCTTTTGTTTTGCCCCCTTCCCCCCGCCCCAACCCCTTAGACCCCAGTGAGGGAACTGCTCTGCTACGTAGCAACCCAGACCCAGAAGCAAGTGCTCTACAAACAGCTTAACACCAGGTTCTCCACAAATGTGTCTTGCGTGCCAGGACTCGGCTCCCTTTCCAGACGCATCCGTGTCTCAGGAGGAGCGGCTCTCGCTCAGGATGCCGCCCAGTGTGCCCCTGTAGTGGGCACCTGGGAGAATGGGTGAATGGAGGCCCAGCCACACACTGCCCTATCATTTGGCTTTGACAAAATTCTGACTTAGAGATTCAGTCATAATCTACAGATGGTAGCTTCGCCCTCATTCAAGCATATACACAAATCTGAATCTGCATCATTCTAGTTTTAAATGTACTTCCCTGACAACTAATGTTAGGAGGTCCAATCTTTCCAAGCTAATTATCTTGATTAAATAATCAGGTTTGGTATCCCACGGATAGAATCAAAGTATATTTTAATCAGTTTTGTAATAGACACACACTATTGTAATAGTATTGTAAAATATTGAAATAGTAACATGGTAAATTACTATTACTTTATGGAAGGAATTTTTTTGGTGGTGTTATCTTAGAATCCATTTTATTATTTTTTGTTTATATTTGAGAGAGAGAGTGCAAGCAGGGAAGGGACAGAGATCCAGGCTCTCCACTGAGAGCAGCAAGCCTGATGTGGGGCCCGAACTCACGAATAGCGAGATCATGACCTGAGCCAAAGTCAGACACTCAACTGAGCTACCCAGGTGCTCCTAGAATCCATCTGAAATCTGCACTATATATGTTATCACTTTGCCAAGTGTTTTACATACACTTTCCCCTTATTTAAACCTCGTAACTACTATATGAGGTATGCTTTGGTCTCACTTCACTGATTGAAACTTGTATCTTTTCAAAATTAGTCCCTAGCATTGTGTCCTAGTCCATTATAATAAAGGCACAAATGGGTTTAGAAAATAACTATTGATCCTTCTTGTGTTCTTTCATTTACGTGAGAAATCTGTCAAGAGCAATGTAAGATCGCTTGCAGCTTTCATTGCTCCAAAACTGATGAAAGGTCATGTCAAAAGAGCATCTATCGGGGTGCTTGGGTGGCTCAGACGGTTGAGCATCTGGCTTCGGCTCAGGTCATGATCTCACAGTTTGTGGGTTCAAGCCCCCCATCCGACTCTGTGCTGACAGCTTAGAGCCTGGAACCTGCTTCGAATTCTGTGTCTCCCTCTCTCTCTGCTCCTCCCCCACTCATGCTCTCTCTCTCTCTCCTTCAAAAGTAAATAAGAACATTAAAAAAAATTTTTCAAAAGAGCATCTTTTGATCCCTGGACATTAATGAAGGTGCAAACTCTGTGGTGGAGAGGGTTGTCTAAAAGGCCAAGGCTTGAGAGGCTGGATCAGAATCACAAGTGGCATGAAACGGAGGTCCCTCAGCTATACATCTCTGAAACTGCCAATGTTTCTAAGTCTCAAAGCAGTTGGGGGATTCACCCAGTAAGTACACAGCTAAATCTTAAAACTCTTAAAGGACAATTCTAAAAGAAACAAGGAGGGGAGGTCCCCCAGTTGTCTGTGGTGACCACCTTCGTTGTACAACTAATTCAGCTGAGAGGGGCATGGCAATACCATGTGCCAGATTATCCCCTGCCTCCACTGGCCCAGTGCTGGATGGCCCCAGAGGGCAACTGAGTGTGTTGTTAGGCTATCATGACAGGGACAATCACCATCAACAAGTAAATAGCATAAAAGCAGAAGAATGCACCTGTAACAACAGTCTCTTGGCACAGCTGTTGGGTTGGTGCACCTGCTCTTTGGCTCCAGTTCAAGGTCTCCTACTCTCTGTACCCTGCTCCTCCCCCTTTCCACCCACCAGGTCCCCATTGCTCCCTTGCTCTTTTTAAAAATAGGCTTCATGCCCAGGGCAAAGCCCAACGTGGGGCTTTGAACTCATGATGCTGAGATCAAGACCTGAGCTGAGATCAAGAGATGGACGCTTAACCAACTGAGCCACCCAGGCACCCTTTGCTGTCCCTTTTTAATTAGTTTCTCTTGGGATAGGACTGAATACTTCACATATTTGTAATGCTTAATGTAGGTATTATTTTCATATTATTTATTTTCTAATGTTTATTTTTGAGAGACAGAACGTGAGTGGGGAGGGGCAGAGAGAGGGAGACACAGAATCTGAAGTGGGCTGAAGTGAAGCATCTGGCTTCGGCTCAGGTCATGATCTCACGGTTTGTGGGTTCGAGCCCCGCACTGGGCTCTGTGCTGACAGATCAGAGCCTGGAGCCTGCTTAGGATTCTGTCTCCCTCTCTGCCCCTCCCCGACTTGTGCTCCCTCTCTCAAAAATAAATTTAAAAAAAATAAACATTAAAAAAATTATTTAAAAAACCCTGACTTTAAAAAGTTAGATGACATGCCCAAGGTCACACAGCAGAACTGAAATTAGAACCCAACGTCAGGGGTACCTGGATAGCTCAGTCGGTTAAGTGTCCAACTCAATTTCAGCTCAGGTCATGATCTCAGAGTTCATGAGTTTGAGCCCTGCAATGGGCTCCGTGCTGACAGTGCATAGCCTGCTTGGTATTCTCTCTCTGCCCCTCCCCTGCTCGTGCTCCCTCTCAAAAATAAACTTAAGAAAAAAAAAAAAAAAAAGAACCCAAGGTCAGATTACAAGGTCCATGCTCTCTTCCTATCACAACACCACTATTCTTCATTGGTATTCATTCTAAATCAGTTTCTGATCAATCCTGAGTGAATTTGAAGTAAACAGAATAGTGACTACCTTCTATGCCCCCACCCCAAATCCCTACTCCACTGATCCAGAAATATCTTGTACTTCATTTCTTGACTCCGGAACATTCCATTCCGTCTCCAAACAGGGACTGTTATCAATTTAAAAAAAAACAGTGGACACGTTCTGACATTTATCCTACTACACCTCCAGATTTAAGCTTTCAACAAATCTTACTTCTCCCAAAGTCCTTATTGAGCTGAATACCTTAACACAGGTGTTCATTGCTAAACATGTATGCTGAATGCTTAAGCAAGATTTTTTTCTCTCAAGGGTGAAGAGGGATTATAATCCCCATTCCTTTGTCCCATGTGGCAAAACACCACACCTTCAGAGATTGTAATAGGATGGAAACTAAAAATAATGTATGTATAAGGGTGCCTGTGTGGCTCAGTCAGTTAAGCATCCGACTTTGGTTCGGTCATGGTCTTACTGTTCATGAGTTGGAGCTCTGCATTGGGCTCTGTGCTGACAGCTCAGAGCCGGGAACCGGCTTCAGATTCTGTGTCTCTCTCTCTCGGCCTCTCCCCCACTCATGCTTCCTCTCTCTCCCTCAAAAGTAAAAACATTAAAAAAAAATAATGTATGCATAAACACGTTTTAAACTATTACGGACACTTATTTTCATTACCTATTTAACTTAGTAAGCTCCCCTCCCACTCCTTATCCCATGATGCTGCAATGCTGGTCCCCTCTCCAGTTACAGGGATGTCAGTGCACTGGTTATGCCTTCTGGGGATTCTCAGCTGGCAGGCCACAGAACTTAAGCTAGTTTCCAAAGAATAAACCAGCTCAGCCAGGCCTCCACAGCCAAGCCCTTGCACCAGACCAGCCACCACAAAAGTACTTATGCAGGTGGCCAGTTTTCTTAGGAAGGCTGCTGACTGCTCTCATCACAAGGTTTTGACACTGCAGTGGAGTACCACACTAAGGTGGCACAGGACAGAGCTGGCTTCAATTCTATCAGAACAGATTTAAGGACCGCCAGGGCCTCTCCTGCTGGGCCTGACTTTGAAGTCCTTGCTACTGAGCAGCAGGTAATATCTCAGGACTTTGTCACAAAGCTTTCTTCACAATTGTCAACATGGCCTTCAGACTGACCAGCGCAGCCATCTATTGCATGGCCTTGAACCCAGTCAGGCCTCTCAGTGACTTTTCCATGGCTCCATCCCAACTCACCACTTAGAACTCCAGAAGCCACGAAGCAGGGTAATCATCTTTATGAAATTCAGAGAGAATAAAGGCAAAGAGCCTGGGGCCAGGTGGATTCATGTTGGGCACAGCTGCTAGACAACTGAAGTGAAGAGACCACAGGGCCCAGGAACGAGTGAGCAGCTACCAGCAAGTGCTGGGTTGAGTTGAGGAGAAACCATAGTTCAAGTGAAAACCACCTTTCTGATCCACTATTCCACCGCGTGCTTCCCCTGGGCATCACTGGGCCCCAGCACAGAGAGGAGAACTTCTGGTTCAGGTGTTCGTGTTCTTTGTACTCACAGTTCGCTCAGTCAACGTTTATTGAACACTCGCTGTTTACGGAGTCTTGGGGAGGGAGGTAGATTCAGTGAAGAGTACAAGAGTTTCATCAGCGGTCTGACTAGAAGGCCATTCTACAACGGTGACTGCTCCTGCAACCCACCGGCCATGCCCCCAGACTCTGCTCGCCTGGTGGCCTGTGAGCTAGACCCCGCTAATCAGTGAAGGAGGTAAGAACCCACAACTTCCTGTGTGTTGTGGGGAAATCGCAGCTCCTTCCGCCCTGCCCCTGGGTTGTGTTTTTTGATGTGTAGACACAGACAACAGCAACTGGGATTACCTGGGCTCCTTCACTGGGGCCACAGCAAATTCACAAAGCTCAAGACCTCTTACCTCACAGATAGCGAAGAGCTAACATTCATGAGAAAGAAGTCTATAAGGTTGAACAGGTAGTGACGTGAGGTCAGAACAGACTCAGGGCTATTGGCTGCTGGGTATATGAAAGGAAATATGAAGCCCCTAAAGACTAGGATGACAGGAAATGGGTTCATCACGTATGGCCTCTCCCTGCCTGTCTACTGAGGAGGTCAGAAGGTTTCTCAAAGTGGCTCCTCGGGGCACAGTGTGGGGAAGAGGGTGGTGGGGAGACCTGAGGAGATAAGGACCTTCGGAGGGACCTCCTCAATCACAGGCAAAGGACTTCAGGCCCAAATATGTTTGATGTGTTTTTTCCTCCAGAGCTGTAACTCATTCACAGCACCAAGGCCTCACACAAACCACACGTGGCTCTCTGAAGTTAGAAACCAAACCCTGCTTTATAAGGCTGAGTGGCCATCAGTGGCTTCTCTGCTGGGATATGAGGTACCAGCCAGTGAACCTTCCTCACCTTCTCCCCATTCCCACCACCCCTCCAGCCCTTCAGATACCCATCTCTGCAATTCAACCACTTCAAAAAAATACTTTGAGGAAGGGGCCGGGGCTCAGGCTAGCTGGCCAGCCAGCCAATTCCCATGAGGTAGCTAACACCGGTGCTCCTAGGCAGGGGCTAATGGAGAGAGGCCAGTCATGGGCTCACAGCAGCCAGGAGTGAGTCACCGGTTGACTGGGAGGTGGGGGAAGCAGAGAGTCTCAAAGTCTGCCCAGAGTACTTGATCAGAGGCAACATCTGGGTGGAGAGGCTGGGCTCTTTGCTGGTATCCTCACTGTCCCTGGAAGAACTGGGTTTTCTGGGAAGAGAAGAATGGCCAGCTTGGGTCTTCTTGGGCTTGGGCATGGTCCCATCTTCAGAGAGTGGTATGCTTCCCTCAGAGAAGCTGTGTTTTCTGAAGAAGCGGGTGGGAAAAGAAAGAGATGGCTATGTGGCTGAGACTTCAGCCTACGATTTGTCTTTAGAGTCTGGACCAGACATTCACAACACTATGGCGCTACAGACCATGATTACACGAAGATGTAAATAACCGTAAAATACACCTTCTTTATCTGAAGGCTAGAGAGCTTGGTGCAAACACGAATGTGTGAGCGAAGGAAGGCTCAAGGAGCCCACAGCTAGTGAGCACGGCTAAGAGGGGCTGTGTCTGCAGGTAACCCCATGCTCCAGCTCAGCTTTGCTGGGCAGAAGGGGAGTCACCAGGCAGAGGACACTGGCTGCACATTGTGATACGCATATCCCATATGTGGCTGCATATCCCACCAACCCGCAGTTGGAGAATGCTGATCTTCTCATAATCTGGGAAGGGAGGAAGAAGAAAACTCCTTGAACTCACATCCAACACCATTCCCTTGCTCAGACAGCACTCACCCCAGCTTGCCAGTCTCTGATTTGTTGAAAGCACTGAGTGCCACATCACCCTTTGGGACAGTCAGAAGTGATGTTGGGAGAGACCACTAAAAGCAAAGGAAGCAGTGAGGTCAAAAGGGCTAGGCAGAAGTCAGGAGGGAGTGTTTGGGGTCTTGGGACTCTTTCCCAGCTCTATGGAGCACTGAGTGACCATGGGGCTCTCCTCTTCCCTACCCTTCAAGCATGGGCCCATCTGGGACAAAAATCTCTGTTCTTTCCAGATTCAGGCAAGAAGTTGACGCTACAAAGCACTCTTGGCTCTTGAAAGAAAGGCATCCAGGGAGTCCCGGAGGCCATTACTCCCTTGGAAGGGAAGAGTCATGAGACACAGAGACAAGGCCTAGGGGAGAAGTGAGAAGGTCTGGATCTCCATCCAACTCTCGCTGCACTCTTCAGGTGGAGTGAGGGACTGACTGAATTTGTCCCCTCCCCCGCAACGGTGTCACTCACCATTGGAGCAGAATCAGAGACAACTCCTGTGTGGAACCCTTTGTAGCACCAACTCCGAAGCAGATCTACTCCTAGGACAAGATTAGCAGGGGTGGGACTTAAGAGGGTGGAATCAACTGGTCAATTCTTGCCAGGGAGGCCCATTTCTTGGTCTACTGAGATTTAATCACTCACTAAACATGGCCTCCTGTGGGTAGGGAGGACACATCACCTTTGAGCTTGTTGCCATGGTACTTCTGTTCCCACTGGGTGGTGAGAATGTTGAAATATCGTGGCTGCTCAAAAAAGCGGAGATAGCGAGAGGAGATTCGAGAAGGAAAAATTCGTTCAAATTGACCGCGGCGAGAAAACTCATCTTCCATCTCAACCAGAATCCGAACATCATCTGGTGTCAGGACATCCAGCACAGACGCATAAAAGTCCTAAGGCCCAAAGAACAGAGAGGAAGAGGGCGTGACAGAGAGTGTGAGCTGGAGGCAGAGAATCCAGAAGCTGGGGACAGTGAGCACAGTTCTGAGGTCCTAGGCTCCAGGACTCCCAAGGCAGCACCAAGGCCGACTAGTGGGTCATCTCTGGAACTCATCTATTCCCAAGCCTACTGAGCTTTGCTGTCTGGGGAAGATGCCATTGGTCCAGGTAGGGGAGCCTCTGGGACACAGAGATTTTAAGAGGTTTGCTGGCTGGAGTCAGGAGCAGAATCCAACAACTCTGATTTGGTAGCAGCCTTTTGTCTGCTACTGTCATATTTGGCTCCCTCATCTGCTCTGAGAAGATGTCAACCCTCCTAGGGGTTCAACGCACCTCAAGGAAAGAAACCCAAAGGATCTATGGCTCTGACAACAAGGGATGGCTAGTATAGCATTTTGCTAAGAGCAGTGGTTCTTGACCATGCGATAGAGGCCATCAACTCTCTCCTGGAACGACACATACGCCAGCAGATCTCTGCACACCAAGGGATCATGGACCAGGGTTAGGAAACCCTGTCCTAGGGAAAGGGAAAACCGGTCGCCTTAGGGTCCCAAATATTTGACTGAGGAAACTTTCTGTTGGCACTCGGTGTGTGTGTGTGTGTGTGTGTGTGTGTGTGTGTGTGTGTAATCTCCTACCTGATCAGGAATTTTCTGGGTCAGATAATAGGCTTTCTTCATCTTCTGTGCAGTGAATTGTTCTGGGGTCATTCGACATTTGTCCCTGGGGGAGCTGGGCAGGCTAAGGCAATGGATGGAAAAGAAGCAAACGGTAAGGTCAGCAGCTTCACATCCTGAAGACATGAGGAGAGAGGGTCCATCCCAGGACCCTAAGCTTAACTGGAGAAGGAAGATACTCTTGGTCAGGGTCAGGGGACTCACTAGGGCACCAAGGTTAAGTGGTTTGTTGGATGGAGTCACATCCTTCTCAAGAGAAGACAAAGAAGTTTAGAGGAATATTTGTTACTTGAATAGATCACACCATAATGCCCTGTCTGGGCGTCCAAAGATCAATTACCATGGAAAACTGAAAGAGTATAAGGTACCTCATTAGGTTGCATTTCAGTAGTTAAAAAAAAAAAAAGAGGACCCCCCCCCCCCCCCCAAATAATTGTTGGATACTTCAGTTTCATTTGGTGGACACTTCCTAAGTACCCAGCTCAGCCCTACTGGCTGTGTTATCCTGGGCAAATCACATGACCTCCCTGAACCACAGTTTCCTCATCCACATTACTATGATTACTGCTGAGAGACACAAAGATAGCCTCCAAAATACTCACAAGACGGCAGGTGTCAAATGACAACCACAGCACAGAGCCAAACAGGAGTCTGCAAGGCATGGTGGGGAAAGCAAGTTTTGTTCCTAGCAAATCAGGATTGGAATCCCAGCTCTACCACTTTGTAGCTGAATAACCATGGGTGGGCTACTTAACCCCAGTGATTTTCAGTTTCCTCATCTGTAAACTGAGGATACTTAATACCAACCTCATGGGGTTGCTGTGGAGATAAGTTACAGGATTCTCCTTACACACAGCAGGTACCAACTAAATACTAGCTCCCTTTCCTCAAGATTGGTTCCAAGTGGTGTGGGGCTATGGTGGAGAAAGCCCATGTAGGGCTGGCTTCATGAAGATTCTGTCTTCAGCTAGGCTCTCATGGATGGGTGAGGTCACAACAGGGAGGTCTGACTGAGGGGAACTTCAGGAGGAAGAATCCCAATGAGCAGAGGAGGGGATACTATAGGAGGACAGCGAGAAGCCATATACATTGCAGGGGGGGGGGGGGACTCAATTCACTGATCCTTAAGGATCCTTCCAACTTTGAGGTCCTATGAGTGATTGATTTGTCAGAGCACAGGAGCCAGGGGGAGAAGTAGAGGGAGGGGCACCTGGGAAAAGGAGGCTGTGGCCTCCAATGTGCCTGTGAGGAGTTCAAAGCTGATTCCCCACACCCTGTTGGAGATTCCTGAGCTGGGAACAAGATAACCAGACATGCTTTTGAGGGGCACTGACGTGGGAAAGGTGTGTGGATAGACTGTGGGGACAGACTGAGTCGCAAAGGAGACCATCAGGAGGGGGCGCCCAGACATCATCCCTTCCCACAGTCACCATGGGGCTGTTCATGCTGCCAGGTAAGCCACAGCCAAGCAGGGAGGCTGACCTGGTGCTGGAGCTGCTAGAGCTGCTGGAGCTGGAAACCATATCCTCTGTGTTGGGCAGAACAAAGCCTGCCAGGTTCAGAAGGTCACGGATCATCTGGCCTTTGATGCTGATGTCCAATGGAGAGTTGGAGTGGAGGCTTTGGGAAAGAGTACAAAGAGCAGTAAAACTGTTTCTGGTTATGCACCCAAGTTAGGGCTAGCCCCATTTACTCACTGCCTCCCCAACTCATGTGCATCATCATGGGGGACTTCTTGCCCCACAGATAGTGAATAACCTCACTCAGGGGGGGTTCCTGGCCATGACTTTCATCCACTAGGGCAAAAGCATGCAGTAGGGATCAAGTTGAAAAGAGTAACTTTTAACAATCTCTCTCCATCCTCAAAGACTCTTGAGATAATGGCAAAGAATGAGTGAATGAGAAAAACAGACCATGAAGGGAAAACACAAATTCTAGTGAAGGAGAGGTCTTCCCAAAGTCAGCAAGGCATGGGGGGCAAAGGGGTAGAGGATCACGGAGCTACAGGAAGAGTTCTACTCAGGGCCCTGAGAATCCCACTTACCTTGGGGAAATGTTGACCTCTAGGACCCAGGGCTTGAGGTTCTCATCCAGCATGATGTCAAAACCAAAGAGCTCGTGGCAGCTATAGGGCCGCCGCACGTACATCTTCAGCAGGCTGGTCACATAGGGTTCTGACCTGGTCACAGGGAAGACCAAGTATTCAGCCCAGCTCTTCCCAGAGAGCCCTACACAGGCCGCCCTGCCAGGGGAGTTGCCCAGAGATGGGAGAACAGAAGTAACCCAGGAAAAGCAGCTCCCAAGAGACGCCTCTGATCCAGAGCCAGCTTCTGGAGAGGAAGTTCAGTAGAAGAGCAGAACTCTATCCACTCCCTCCTACTGCCCGTCCTCAGAAACTGACACACAGCATGGTCAATGTCTAGGACACAGCAGCGTGGAGGCCCATAAGAAAAGGGGATCCAGTGGCAGGCCTTGCACCCAGGGTGGCAGTGTGACTCACGAGATGATGGTTTTGACAACAACATCCTTTATCTTCTCCCAGATGGCATCGCTATTGATTCCCTTCTGGCTCAGGTAGTTCCATAAGGCCTTTAGTGCCCTGCAAGGGTGGGACGGGGGTAGTATTTGGGGTTATATTCGATGAATGAGTGATCAAGGAAAGAGAAAGAGAAAGAAAAAGGAGTAAGAGGTCCAAAGGTGTTTTCTCCACATCTCTTCTTTTGAGGTTTTCAATTAAGAAAGGAGCGTAGATGCAAACAGACCAATTCCGAAGTGCCCAGTGTTTAAATAACCTTTGGGCTTTACATCAATACTCCGCTCACCATTCCCTTGAACCTCCCCAAAGGCTAGAACCTTGTGCCCCTCTAGGCCTCCACTTCATGGGGGCCCAGCCTGGGTACCATTTGTGGCCCTGGCAGGCCGTTTCATCTGAATTGGCCTGGTACTCGGCATTCTTCTTATTGACGCTGTAGTTGGTCAGGTGCATGAACTTGTTGCCAAGGCTCTTCATGGAAGGGGAATACCTGGGAGTGAGGAAAAAGGCAGAGGTAAGATAGAGAGATGGCAGGCAGACAAGGGTCCAAACATTTCCCAAATCCTGAGGAGGTAAAGGACAAGTGGACAGATCTTTTCAGATGCACAAGAGTCTGAGAAGTATATCTGCCAGTAAGGTTTCTAAAATACCACAGCTCTTTTATCATGAGCAGCTCACAAAACTCAGGAAAACTTTTACTTATGTTGACTAGTTTCTTATAAAAGGAGATGACAAGGGATACAGATGAACAGCCAAGTGGAAGAGAAGTATAGGGCAAGGGATGTGGGACTCCTCTCCTTCATCCCCACCTTGGTCCTGCAGAAAGACCCAACCCACATTCAATGAGGTAGAGAACTTTCTCATTTCCTAGTCCCCAAGTGACAATACGATTTATAAGAAACTGACCTCTGTGTCCCTGCCCCTGGTTCCTGGCACAGAGCTACCAAAACCCTTAAGAATTCCTCAGTAATAAGAGCATTAGAAGCATCTTTTGTTCTCATATATGGTCTTTGACCCCAGTTCCTGACACATAGCTCCTGAAACCCTTGTAATTTCCTAGGCGACAAAAGGGTCTTTTGTTCTAATGAGGCAACTTTGGGTGGGTTCCTGGATAGGGTCTGATCACCAGACAGACCAAAGCTTGAAATCTTCGACCCCGCCCCCCCATTCTCTTAAGAGGGAGAAAGGCTAAAAACAGAACTGATGATCTGAAAGGCTAAAAACAGAACTGATGTGTATGTGATGAAGCCTCCATAAAAATTCTAAAAGTAAGGGGTTCAGGTTCTGGGTGGGTAAGCACGTGGGGCGTGCTGGGAGATTGGTATCCAGAGAGGCAGGGAAGTTCTGTGCCTTGTCTCCTCTGACACCTTGCTTTGTCTGGATATTAATCTATAATCAAACTTTACCATCTCCTTTTATGGTAAGCTTCTCTGGCAAATTAATGGAACCTGAGAAGGGGGTCCCAGGAACCTCTGACTAATAGCAGACCAGTTGTCAGATGCATAGGTGGCACATGGACTTATGACTGGCGTCTGAAGCAGGAAGAAGAGGCAACCTTGTGAGAATGAGCCCCAACCTGGAGGACTGGATGCTCTGGGGACTGGATGATCTGGGGGCTGGACAGTGGCAAGAGTTAAATTGTAGGTACCCAGCCAGTGTCTCAGAGAACTGCCTCATGTGGTTTAGAAAAAGCCCCAATGCATTTCATGACCAGAAGTGTCAGAAATGAAGCATTCCATGGGGAGCCTGGGTGGCTCCGTCAGTAAAGCATCTGACTTCAGCTCAGGTCATGATCTCACAGTTTGTGAGTTCAAGCCCCACGTTGGGCTCTGTGCTGACTGCTCGGAGCCTGGAGCCTGCTTCAGATTCTGTGTCCCCTCTCTCTGCCTGCCCCTCCCCTGCTCATGCTCTGTCTCTCTCTCTCCCTCTCTTGAAAATAAACATTAAAATTTAAAAAAAAAAGAAAAAAGAAAAAAAAGAAATGAAGCGTTCCATGTAAAAGGAGACATAAGGAAGGAAAAGAAGACTGGGTTTTCCAAATATCCTCCTCCTTCTCTCTTGTTAACCCAAACTACCAAAGTGTGTTCTTTCTGCTCAGCATCCTCCAGTTTTTCTTCTCTTTCAGGAAAACAAACCCCCCAGAGGAGTCAGGATGCGGCCTCACCACTACCACATACTTGCAACTGGCGAAGCGGACGAGTCCATCTGAAAAGAGGTAAATCCGCAGAGGATCGTAGGAGGTGACGTAAACATAGATTCGCAGATCAAACTTGCTGCCGCTAATGAGGTAGGGTTTGTGTAGATACCTACACGAGGAAAGGCCAGCTTCAGGGACATGACCAATGAGACAGGGCTCAGGATAAAATGGCAAAAGCCAGCGAACAGTCCCTGGGATAAAGACCTTAAAACATTTGGCGAAGGAGGTCTTTGGCTGGGAGGACACAGGACAGAAGAACACTATAAACAGTGAATCTCCAGGTTGAGGAGATGGGAGAATGGGGAGCCAGATGTGAGCTAGAGACAGGCTCACCTCTGTACCAGGAGAGGCCTTCGCTTGGGGAGCTGACTCCACTTGTGAATGACCTGGATGCCGATGCCTCGAGCTGACGCTGGCTAGAAATCAAGTGGAAAGGAGACGAGATGTGCTCCCGGCCCAATACACCACTGTTCCCCATTTTTTCCTACCACCCACTGTGATCCACTCACCGGCTTAACAATCCACTTTTGGCGGCTGCTGCTCTCCCAAGCTTTGCGCAGGAGCTTGGCATCCTGAGGCAGGATGAAGGACTGGGGGAAGAAGCTGAACTCCTTCTTGCCAAAGCGGCTCTGCATGCGAGACAGGTTCCGCCACAGTCGGTCCTTTCGCCCAATCTGGAATGAACCTGGGAAGTGGTTTAGCTACAGAAGGGACAAAGGGTGAGAGCAGGGGGATGGCCCTGGTGAGGCCACGAGGAAGAGAGCAAGACTCATGGTACCGTTCCAATTTCCTTAAATGACAGCATGAGCCCTTGATCCATCTTACCATCACCATCTAATGGTAAGTACTCAGTTACATAAGTACCAAAAGATGACAAAAGCACACACAAAACACACCAAAATGTAGTGCTCTCAAGGAGTTGATAGTTCACGAACAGCCGTACAATAGTGATTAAGTCAGATAAGTGCAAAGAAAAAGGTGTTTTAAGTCTTTTGCCATGACAGCCTGTAGGACAAAGACAGGAAAGCACATGGCCTTCATTAAGTCTGGGGGCAAGGGACTCCTTTGTTTCAACATTAGACCAGCACCCTCTTTATGCATATTCAGCTTGGGGGAGTGGAGGTGACGCGCAGCAGTTACAGGAGAAACATGATCAATGGAAACAGGTGCTGCACCTCCAGACACATTAGAGGGAAAAGTGTCTCGGGCAGTCTGCCACTGCTCGGAACACCGCCCCTGCACCGCTAGAGGTGCGCGGTCTGCGAGGGTCCCACCGCACCCTCCTCCAGCACTGCCTCTGCTCCTCTAGACACCTTCCTGGCTTCTCCACGGCCACCCCCCTCTTTCCTTGTTCCCAACACTGACCTCCTCCCGCCTGCTCCCCAGAAAGGACCCCTACCTTCTGATGCTCCCGAATGGATCGGAAACTAGGAGACTTCATGTGATGACCCCAGCAGCCCAGCCAGTCATCGTTTCCTACAGAGGGCACATCAGGGAGTCAGTTCTGTTAGCAGCTCAGTCCTTGGGATGGAGAGGCTCAGAGGCCCCAGAAATACCACTGGGCCTGGGCACAGCTCCCAGACCCAGTTTTCTGAGAGTCGCCATGGAGCTGTCCTACACGAGGCTCTGGGGTCAGGAATAGAACAACGGCTCCTTGTCTTCTAATTTTGAGGAACAGGCTCCAGCCCAGAAGGAGTTCAGAGCTAGGTCTTCCTCTGAGGTTGGAAACTTCAGGACAGGGTCCCCACATATCAGGAGGTAACTAGGGCTCTCCTCCTACCTAAGACCATCTGTTGGGGCAAAGAACAGGCTTGCATTAAGGCAGGTGACTCACTTTTGCTGATTTTGAAGTGGGACCGTCCAATGGTCTGCTTGACAATGTTGGGGGTCACTGTGCTCATCTTCCACCGGAGCAGCTTCCTCTGCTCCCAGGGAAGTTTCTCCACTGGGGAAAAGGGATGGGGGTGAAGAAGAGCACGAGTCAGGATGAGAAGAGGAAAAAGGTGGCACTGTTGCTCAACTTCACCTAGGTAGACAAGCCACTAAGTATTGTTCCAGGCCAAAGTTTCAAAGGAGAAGTCCTTTGTAGAGTAAGGGGGGCTGCACAGGGTTGAGGAACACAGAAAGGAGGGAGGTTGCAAGGGAGAAGAAACAAGGCTAGAGGGCAAGAATGGGGCATGAGATTATGGGGCTGACAAGGGTCAGCTCAGGACAGACAAGGAAAAGTTCCCCATTTCAGACTGGTGAACCAGGTGAGGTACCGAGTGCCAAAAAAAGCCACTCTGGAAAACCCTTGCTACCTTATTGCCACCTCCTCCTAACTTTGCTAGCATCCTTCTCCTGGGGGTACTTATGGACTTAGCCACTTGGCCAGGTTTACCTCTCTCATCCCGGGTGCCAAAATAGATGGTAGGGGGCACATTGGGAAAGAGACTGTAGATGAGAGCTGGTCGGACAACTTTCTCATTGGAAAGGGGTTTGGTCAGAATCTCTGCACAGCTCCTAGGATGAAAAACAGACACATGGTAGAGAAAGGGAAGTCCACAACCGTGGAGTGCTGTTACTACGACATATACTTTCTTTCGGGGTGCTGTTTTTAAGTTTATTAATTTTGAGAAAGTGAGAGAGTGCACACGCAGAGGAGGGGCAGAGAGAGAGAGAGAGAGAGAGAGAGAGAGAGAGAGAGAGAGAGAGAGAATCCCAAGCAGACTCTGTGCTTGAGGCATGCAGCCCAATGCAGGTCTTGATCTCACCAACTGTGAGATCATGACCTGAGCCAAAATCAAGAGTCAGATGCTTAACCAACTGAGCCACCCAGGAGCCCTGGGGATGCTGTCTTTTAAATTGTGATTCTACAAAGACAAGTGCTCAGTAATTATTTTGCAAATAGTAATCCATAAAGCGCTAGGGCTAACCCATAAGCTACACTATTAAATGTCACCTAAAGACCAAATTTTCCAACACTTCCTTCTGTGATTCAGCTCCAAAATTTCTAGTGACAGGTCACAGGCAGGGGAAGCCCCTGAAAAGAGTGGTTCTGCAAGTAGGTAATGGGTCTGGGTGCGTGCAAGAGGAATATGCTACACAGAGACAAAGAAGAGAGAAAAAAATTGATAAGAATAATTAAAAAGGAGTAAGAGCAGAAAAGACCTAAGAAGAACAGAGTTTTTAAAAGAAAAAGGAAAAAAAAAGTGAAAGAAAGAAAAGAGTGATACCTCTAGCACATTTTATATGTAGGTTAAATCTGAAGATACACAGGTAATTAATGCTTTTCTCCATTTTGGAAATGATTTGTGGTATCAGATTTTTATGTAACAGTATGGTAACACAGGTCTAGGAATCTGGGGCAGTGGGCTATTGAGTCCCTACTGTTGTTCCAACAGTGGTTAGCCAAGATAGCCAAGGCTATCTCAAGGGATCTCAAATAAATGAACACCTCAACTATGTATTGGGTACAAGCTGACACACGCAGACCATTTCTTTAAATAGCATTGGGGGTGGAAAAAATAGTTATTACTCTCTCTGCTGAGTCGGTATGATCCACAGACATTACTGTTTTAAGATTAATCTTTAGATTCTAAACAGCCATTCTACCTGTTATTTTACAGCACACCAGAAATCAGCACTTCAGTGTTTTAAATCAAGAATTTTTAAAGAATGTTATTGGGTCACGTTAAATACTAATTCTCAAGGAAATAATGTCACTGAACTCAACTCTTAATTCCTCATTTCCAAAACAGTCTACTTGAAAGGCTTTGAATTTACTGAGTATCAGAATTTAGGATTGTTGAAAACCCAGGTGCCCCAACAAATAAACATTTTTAAAATAAATAAATAATTTAAAAAATATATGTATGTGATGGTTTATAGCAGCTTTATTCCCAACAGCCCAAACTGGAAATGACCCAAGTATAAATATCCTTCAACAGGTAAATGTACTGTGGCATATCCTCACCATGGAACACTACTCAGCAATAAAAAGGAATGAACAACCTTGATGCATGCAACAACCTGGATAAATCTGCAGAGAATATGCGGAGTTAAAAAAAAAAGCCCATCCCAAAAAGTTACATGTGGCAATCATCTTATTCTTATTTTTATGATACTCTTGATGAAATCAAGATGAAATCAACTTGTGAAAAAGTTATAGAACAAATTAGTGGTTGCCAAGCATTAAGGAGGAAACAGGCACAGGAGGGAGGGAGGTTTGGCTATTAGGGCAACAAGAGGGATTTCTGCAGTGATGGAAATACTTGTATCTTCACTAAGGTTAATATCTTGATTGTACTCTATGGTACTAGCTTTGCCAAATATTACCACTGGGGAAAACTGAGTAAAGAGTTCAGGGGATCTCTCTGTATTATTTCTTACAACTGCACGTGCATCTATAATTGTCCCCAAATCAAAAGTTTAATTAAGAAAAAAAAAGGTAGAAAATCTTTGTTAGCTGCCTCCTCAAGAGGGCTGGCTTCTGAGCTAGCAGTAAACTATGCCGCTGCAACAGTTACTTCTCTGGTCCTCAATATTCACATCTGAAAAAAAAAACTGGAGGGGTTCAGTAGGTTAAGCATCTGACTTCGGCTCAGGTTATGATCTCACACTTTGCAGGTTCGAGCCCCGTGTCGGGCTCTGTGCTGACAGCTCAGAGCCTAGAGCCTGCTTCAGATTCTGTGTCTCCCCCTTTCTGCTCCTCTCCTGCTTCTACTGTCTCTCCCTCTCTCAAAAATAAATAAACATTAAAAAGAGACAGACAGACAGACACTGGACTCTTAATGACCTCCAGCTCTAAAATTAAGTGATTCTTGGAGAGCCTGGGTGGCTCAATCAGTTAAGCATCCGTCTTCAGCTCAGGTCACGATCTTGCAGTTTGTGGGCTCGAGCCCCACATCAGGCTCTGTGCTGACCGCTCAGAGCCTAAAGCCTGCTTCCGATTGTGTCTTTCCCTCTCTGCTCCTCCCCCATTTGCAGTCTGCCTCTCTTTCTCAAAAATAAATACACGTTAAAAAACAAATTAAAAAAAATTTTTTTAACATGTATTCATTTTTTTGAAAGAGAGAGAGAGCTAGCAAGTGAGCTCTCAGCACAGAGCCTGACGTGGGGCTCAAAGTCACTAGCTGTGGACCATGACCTGAGCTGAAGTTGGATACTTAACTGACTGAGCCACCTGGGCGCCCCCCCAATTTTTTTTTTAATTAAGTGATTCTTGTGGCACCTGAGTGGCTCAGTCAGTTGGGTGTCTGTCTCTTGATTACAGCTCAGGTCATGGTCTTATAGTTTGTGGGATTGGGCCCCATGTTGGGCTCTACACTGAGAGTGCAAAGCCTGCTTGGGATTCTCTCTTTCTCCTCTCTCTGCTCTTCCCCCCCACTCACGCTCTCTTGCTCTCAAAATAAATAAATGGACATTAAAAAAATATTAAATTAAGTGATTCTTCAAAAAAGAATATGAAACAGAAAAGGCAATAAACTAACTATTGCTAGGTAGAGAAACAGAGACAGGGTCTTCAATGACCTTTCTATGACTGTCAACTTTTCTATAAGATAAAATATATAAATCTCTCACAATTCAGAAAAAATGATTTTAGCTAGTCCCAAAGTATTTCTGATTTTAGTCATCCTTAAAATGCAAAGTGGTTTGGAATTCATCAACCTCCACGTGTTTGAAAATCTATGTTTTAAGCCTGTATAGATAAGGTCTGTACATCTTGTAGAAGTTAAATTAACCAGTGAACAAATTATGAGCAAACTGTTTTTGTGAATTTTATACTATATGATTCAGAAAGTTTAAGTAAAGGGCTGTGCAGCTGTCTCAAAGTAGGCCTGAAGACAAACCCAGGTCACCCTTAAGTACGGAAAAGGTGGGACTCCAAGTCAATTATCCTCCTCTTATGGAGAGCAGAGGTCCTCAAGTCAACATCCAGATGTGGCTTTATTTTTCTGGAAGGAGGACCAGTTAGGCTTGAGTAACACTAGACTCAGGGTTACCTAGGACAGGATTTCTATCCACCTTCACAGAAAGTTCTAGTTCTGTGTCTTCTCTTTCCAAACAGTTCTCTCCCCTTGCTAGTTTGGGGCTTCAAAACTGGTGCTGGCGTTGCTACCATCCCACTCACAGAGCTGCAGCCTGCCTCGTCTGCACCAACCAAGGCATGGAAGGCTCCTTGTCCTCTTTGCTTCATTTGAGGCACAGCTGACACAGACAAAAGCAAGCTGAGTGTGGGCGCTCTGTACAGTAGGTATATGTTAGCCTTGACACGTGGCTTGATTTTCATTAAAATTAGCAGAGATTTTACACGAAAAACAAAACACCAACTGTCAATACTTGTATTTGTTCCTTTTACATTTTCAGTAGAAGTTATTTTTCTAAAAAAATTTTTTTAATGTTTGTTTACTTTTGGGAGAGAGAGAGAGAGTGCATGAGCAGGGGAGGGGCAGAGAGAGCGGAAGACATAGAATCCGGAGCAGGCTCCAGGCTCTGAACTGTCAGCGCAGAGCTGGATGCGGGACTCGAACTCCTGAACTGCAAGATCACGACCCAAGGCGAAGTCAGACGCTTAACCAACTGAGCCACCCAGGCGCCCCAGAAGTTATTTTTAAAAAGAAAAACACCCTAGGGGCGCCTGGGTGGCTCGATCAGTTAAGTGTCCGACTTTAGCTAAGGTCACAATCTTCCATTTCGTGAGTTCGAGCCCTGCACTGGGCTCTGTGTTGACAGAGCCTAGAGCCTGCTTTGGATTGTGTCTCCCTCTTTCTCTGCCCCTCCCCCTCTCGCACTCTGTCTCTCTCAAAAATAAATATTAAAAAAAAAAAAAAAAGAAATTAGTACTTTGGGGCAGGGGGGTTCTTTATAATATTTTTTTAATAATATTTAATAAAACAATGTAATAAGGCAAAGTTGTAAGTGGTGAGGGGAACAAGTAAGGTTATGTTGAAGGTGTTAACTTTCTACCCAGAAAGGCAGCATATGTGACCCTTCAGCAAGTCCTTGAAAGACCTTCAGCAGAGTGACTGCCCTCATTTATAATAACTTCCTCACAGTCCTGCGTTCCTTCCTTCCCCTGGGTTCCCCATCTCAGTTACGCAGCATCCTCCAACAACCTGTTTTGTAAAAGAAGAGCCTACATGAAGAGACTGACTTTTTGGTTCCCTGGTTAGACATGGATATTTCTCAGACTCTACCAAGGGTAGTCAATAAAATAACCTAGATTTAAGCTAGAAGATTTTTTTCCTTTTGGGGGGGGGGGGAAAGAGAGCATGCGCATGTGCAAGTGGGGGAGGGGCAGAAGGAGAAAGAGAATCTTAAGCAGGCTCCATGAGCCAAACTTGGGGCTTGATCCCACGACCATCAGATCATGACCTGAGCTGAAATCAAGAGTCAGACACTTGACTAAGACACCCAGGTGGCCCAATTTTCTAAGCACTTCTTGAAATCATTTTTTTACTTGAACAATTTCTTGGAAATTAAGACCAAACTGTAGGCTAAGAAACATGGTACTATTTTTAAGCCTAAATGATACAATATGCTTCTGGTCCTTGTTTGAAAACTAAAATCGCAAATGTAAAACTCTGGTAAAAATGAGTTACAGTTAACGGGGCCATTAATGACGTAGGTAATTAATCTCCTTATAATCTTAAAGAGACAGCAAATGAGCCTCTGCCAATGATCAACATAATACTCACCTAGAGATCACTGCTACCGACTCGCTGGTGGAGACAGCACTGAATGAGGAGCACTCTGCGTCTCCTGGGGGGGGCAAAGAGAGAAGTTCCACTAGGAGAGGCTGCTATACAAACTCACCAAGCCTAGGCAGCTCTTCCTTGGACATGTTGGCTCAGCCTTCCCGCAGAGCCACGAATACCACCCTGCTGCCTTGCACGGCCTTTTGTGAGCTGGGCAGCAGCACAGAGAAAGCAAGACTGGTGGGATGGGAGGGCTAGGAAACCCATTCCCCAGAAGCCACTACCACCCTTAGACCCACGAAGCAAATGATTACTGTAGGTGATAAAGGGAGTCAAGGAGTCAGCATACAGCTGTCAGCCCCCTTCCCTTGGAGGTGGTGACCACTTCCTAGTGGGAGGTAAGAGGGTCCTTTACCCTCCTCTTCTTCATTCTCATCATGGCTGCAGCAGTCTTCCAAACCATCTACCAGCTCTTCTTCTAGATCTTCAGCCTCACCCAGGTCTACCTGGAGGTGTGTAGCTGAACTGTAAGAAAGAATCATGCCCCAGCCCAGTCAGTAAGACAGGTCACAGTTAGATTCTCATTCCTTGATCATGTCCCAGTGTTTCTCTCCACTCACCAACCTGCTGTCTCTTGCTCATTTCTCTTGCCCTCAGAGCTTAGGTCTAGCCACAGTTCCTCAAGCCCACAGCCCCTGTGGTGTAGAGAGCTACCCTGTCTCCTATCTTCTCTGAAGTCCCTCATAGCACGTAAGTACACAATTCTGCATACAAAAACACCATCAACGAATGCCTGGTGACTGACTTCAAAGGTCGCTAGACTTCTGGGAATTCAGAACAAGGACTTGGTAGACCAAGATTCCAGAGAGGTAACAAAGCACAAGAGAAGAAGCCAAGCATGTGTATACCCTAACTCTAAAATGGCTGCATTGGGGTGCGTGGATGGTTCAGTTGGTTGAGCGTCTGACTTCAGCTCAGGTCATGATCTCACGGTTTGTGAGTTTGAGCCCCACATCAGGCTATGTGCTGACAGCTCAGAGCCTGGAGCCTGTTTCTGATTCTGTGTCTCCCTCTCTCTCTGTCCCTCCCCCACTCATGCTCTGTCTCTCTCTGTCTCAGAAATAAACAAACATTAAAAAAAAATTTTTTTAATGGCTATCATACCAGGAATGGCAAAGAGCCTGATCTGGTTTGGAATTAAGTAGAAAAGTCATAGGCTCCAACACAAGATGTTTGGTATTATTCTCCCTGGTTTTAATCTAAAACAAACGCTTCCTCTAAAGGACCAGAGAGTAAATCTTTTCAGTTTTGTGGGCCATACAGTTTGTTGCAACTACTCAAACCTACCATTGTAACAGGAAAGCAGCCATACACAGCAGTTAATGAATGGGGAAGGCTGTGTTTCAATAAAGCTTTATTTATAAAAGCAGACAGTGGGCAAGATTTGGCCCACCTACTGGTCTAGTTTGCCAACCTCTGCCCTAAAGTGAAAACCAAAATTCTAGGGCAGCCAAAAAATAAAACCACCTTCAAAGACATAAGGTCAGTGTCATTAAATTATGGTGTATACATTCTCCTGCTCTAAATCAATCAAAAACGTCCCCCAACTTACCCGATGTCCCTAGCAGGTGAGTCCAGCTCCCTGGCTTCCTTAGGCCCCTCCGTCCCAAGCTGGCCCAGATGGATGGAAGAGAGACGGGTGGCCACATCAGCTACGCCAAGGGGTTGAGAGGGAGAAGGCAGAATGGGAGTTTTGTCTTCTCCCAGTGGTGGGGAGTCGATCGTAGACCCACAGGCAGGGCTGTGGCTGAGTGCATTGGCATGTGAGGCAAGGAGGTGAATGCTGATGCGTTTGGTACAGAAGACTGTGCTGTCCAACTCCAACGTGTCCCGGGCTCTAGGGAGGATCCTGCTGTTTGCTCCAGCATCCTCCTGAGGGAACTGCTGGCCTACTGAGGGAGGTTTCCACAGCCTGTTCTTGTTGAGGAGATCGCACTGCAAGCTGGAGTTCATGAAACAAGACTGTTCAAACTGGCAGCCTTGCCTTGGCTTCTTCTCAAAGCCTCTTGCAGTCAACTTCCTCACGGCCTCAGTGAACCGAACCTCCTTAGTCAGAGCCTGAGAAACAAAGTCACCATCCAGGCCACAGGGATGTGGCTCTGCTCTTGTGGTTAAGTTACTCCGGTTATACTGGGGAGAGGCAACACTGGTGGTGGACATGTCTAAGGAGCTGGGGGCAGACAGGGTGCTAGAGGCAGGGGCATCATCTAGGACAGTGCCAGTACTCTTGGGGACCTTGTGTTCAATAGGCTGCACTGCACAGTCTCCAGTACCCCCCGAATGATGCCAGGAGACAAGATGGATCTTGGGTGAGGATACTGGCTTCAGGCCCTCTGTGGCCTGAGATAAAGGCACTTTAGTGCTATTTGGCCGCATGAAGGAGTTGTTATTCAGCGTGGGCTTGGAGGGGGAGGAGGGGGAGGAGGGGGAGGAGGGGGAGGAGGGGGAGGAGGGGGAGAATGGAGAGGGGATCTTCCCTGAGATGGCAGAGGCCAGGCTCTTCCCCGAAGGATTTTCCCCAGCCGCTCCCAGTGAGAGGTATGGATCTGTAGATGAGGATGCCATGGGCTGAGCCATGGGGGACACTGTGTAAGAAGGGGCCTTGTTGGCAGTGAGTCTGACAGGGAGGCTCTTCTGAGGGAGAGAAAATGGTGTTTTTCCGGGCAGGCTCGAGCGCAAGCAGAAAGACTCCAGTTGCTGGTACGGTTTGTGCCTGCAGCCGGAGCGGCGGTACAGGAGGGTGCCGCCGAACAGGTCTGGGAGGGTGTGCAGGTAACAGGAGGTGCTGTGGCCTGCGATGACGGCCGTGCGCCCTGAGCTACATAAAGTGCTGGGGCAAAAGAAGTATGCTGGCGGGGGTGGGACCCCCAAGAGGCCTGGGCCCAACCCTGCTGAAAGTGTCCCCACGTGCTTCCTCTCCAGTTTCCAGATTGGCTTCACCTGCTGATGGGCCTGAGCCCAGGCTTTGCCCTCGGAGGGTTTCTCCGGTGGCGGGGCGGGCACTGTGCCTGAGGGGCCACTCTGCTTGAAGCCGTTTCTCTGGCGGAGGCCAATGCTGTAGTGCTCTGTTCCTGCTGAGGCCATGAGGGGCCCACATCATGGCCACGTGGCCTCATGGCCCAACTCGGAAAAGGTGCCACACACCTCCAGTAGTAGCGGCTGCATCCTTGAAGTCCGTCAGCCTGAAGGGGAGAGAAGCCATAGGGAACGTCACAGTCCCAGAAGGACAGACACCGGGCAACAGAGCCCCCCTTCGGTTCTTCCTGGGCACCCGGCCGTGGCTGTCATTTAGAACCCTGAGAGAAGAGCACGAGAGTCCTAGGGTGCTTCCAGTGGTCTTCCTGCTACCCTCATGCAATCAAAGCCGGCTTCATCAAGGACACGGACTTTAAGACTCCACCAGTGAGTCTGCTCACGTGTTCCCACACCCTCAGGGAGATCTTTCCTCTCTCTCCAAAGCAAAATACATCTCTCTGTGTGTCACCATCCACTTCACCGAGTGGCTTCCTTCCCTCGCCTAACCCCCAGTGTGGCAAGGAATAAGGCAAGTCTGGGGGTGGCAGAGAAACCAGCCAATATCTTCCTCTTCACCAACCAATTCTGAAAGACCAAAGGTCACTTGAGAAACAGATTTTACATCTAGGAGTCCCTGACCAACGTTCAGTCACCCCTGGCGTGGCCTGCATTTTATAGTTAAGTGTGACAAGTTGAGATATAAGCAGAGAATTCCCGGGCTGACCTCTGCAGTTTGCTCAGAAGCTGAGACAGTGATTTCATCTCTTCAAGCGTCTTGCCAACTATATGGACTTAAATCCCATGCTAGCTGTTGGTGGGAAAAAGTAGAAACAAAATGGAACTGGACACCAACGGTATTTTTACTTCAAGTGACCTCATTTCCAGCAGCCACAGTGGGACAGGAGAGTTCAGGGGGCAGAATATAGAGGAAGAAGTAGGAGAGCTTTCCTTATATCAAACCCCAGGTATCAGTTGGGGATTGGATCTCAGGGAGGGAGGGCCTGTCTCAGACACTCCCTCATTCAATGCTTCCTCTAAGGCAAAACCTCTGAACCAGCCAGTAATTCTCAGTTCCAAACAGTCTGTTAAGCATGGTCACTTACTTTCTAAATCAAAGTCACAAAATAATCTCCAATTTTCACAAATGACAGCATCCAAAGGGGAAAAAAATAAGACCCTTCTATAAGAAGTCATTCATCTGGGATAATTCTGAATGGAATCCTGGCATCCTTACCAAGGAAGTGTTTTTGCAATGGCAAGAGGGAAAGAATTAGCAGAGAATTTTTTGGCTCAAGTTACTTCTAAAACACAAACTTCAACGGGGAGAGGTCCTTGTATTTTGATAAGAGACTAATGGCCAAGGAAGACCCACTATTCCTATCTACATCTATAGGAACTGTTGGTGTTGTCTAACAACAGAAAGCCTGCAGAAGCCACATGACATTGCCCTTTTTTCCTGCAAAGGCTGACCTATGTGAATTCTTTCTCAAGGAGAGAGAGTACAAAAACCACAACTCATTACTGCCAACATTCAAAATGGCAGTGGGCTAAAAAGAGCCTAAGTTCTAAAACTAGATTTTGATGCCAGCAGCCTCATACTAAGGAGACAGAAAATGGACCTCCACCAAGTCCAAACTATGGAAATACTGCCGGGGCCAATCACACAGTGTGCACTTATGGTAGAGAAGTAGACACGAGGGAATATCAAAGCCTGCCGTGGACTTTACAAGACCACACACGTGTGCGTTGTGTACACTCAACAGATTCACAGTCCCAACTCACGTAGTCCTCACGTCTTGCCCTACCAATGCAACCCAACAGACACACCAAAGTGACTGGAGAAAAGGGCTAAGGAAATGTCACTGGTATGCCTGAAAAATGCCCCACTTGTGGCTCCTCGTGGGCACTGCACTATCTCAGACCTTCATGGCTTTGCAAGTGCCACTCCCTGGAGCCTTTTCCTTCTTTTCACCAGACTGAAAAGTAATCAGCTCGAATATCCCCTTCTCCTGGGAGCCTTCCTGGACTCTCCACTTTGCAAAGGATGCCTCATCTGTGTGCATGCCACCGTCACTGTTTCTATTATGCTGAACTTTAATGACGGTCTACTGGACCACTCATCTGACCAGAAGCGACAAGCATGTTTTCCTTTAGCCCATGTCCTCAGTTGTGTCTGGAACATAGTTAAGTGCTCAATATTCTGCTGAATGAATGAATACACTGGAAAAGTTCAGTAAATGAAGGGGAACACGCTAGCAGTGATGAAGACTAATTTGGGCATCTAACAAATGCCAGGTAGTGTGCTAGGCATTTTACCTCTATTATCTTATTTAATCCTCACAAAAACCTTATATTCAAATTACTGGTGATGAATCTGAAAATCAGAAAAGCTAAGTAACTCTTCTATAATTAAACAACCGATAATGAGTGGTGCCTAGATTAAAACTAGAGTTTGTCTGACTCTAAATGCCTCTTAAACAGGAATGAAACACACACTCATTCCCTGTCCCCTCAATTATCCTTAAGCTTCAGGTTCAAGAGAAAACCCAGGTTGGAAACTCTCTCCCACCATTTATATTGAGCCCCTTCGTGGACGAAGCTTGTAAAAGCATGTGCTCGTCTCAGAACCATGGCCAATCCCACTTTCCCCCTGTAGCCATGGAGGCCCACTGCCTGCTGGGTGAAGAGAACCCTTCTTCCTCCCTTCTGCACACACCACGCAATGTCTGCCTCTCTGCATCGTGTCACATGAATCCTCAGTGCCAGGAATACTGAACCAAGTGGCCTGGCATCTGGCTGACTTGACTTCTAATCCGAATGAGTAAGAAGGAGCAAAGAATATACTTCTGCCCTCTTCAGAGGCTGCGGGTGGCCTGCTCCCAGGCACAGTGTGAAGCAGACCAGCTGGGCAAGCGCCAGAGTAAAGTGGGTTCTCCTCTAACAGGATTCCAGATCTCCTATGTCTTTGCAATGGCTGTTTCCCACTGCTTGTTTCCTCTCGTAGTCCCCATGATGTGTAGGATGGCAACTCAGAAACGAGCCACCTGTCTTTGTAAGGACACATTATCTGGACACAGGGGTCAAACAGATGAGAAGATGGTTCTGTACATCCCTTTCTGGGAAACAGCTCCAGAGCTAGTAAGAGATAACCAGAGTTGGCGAAGATGACGGTGTCAGGAACTGCCAAGCAAAACCGATCTGGCATGTCAGATAACCTACACAGAGTAGCTTCAAGAACATGAAGTAAACAGTATCACTCATAACAGTACCACGTACAAATGTTCTGACCTGGTATCATAGTTTTTGGTTCAGAAGTAGTGTCTGGTTTAGACCAGGAAATAATGGTTGCTAAAAGCAACCTTCTTCTTTCTCTTTACAGAGATCATTAATGAAATCAAAACCCCATGTGATGGGGAAGTAGAGACCTAGCTAGAAAATTCAGGCAACCTGGGTCCCAGGGACCTCTGACTCCTGGCCATGGGTCACCTTTTCCATATGCTACCCTCAATAGCACTGCCACTCTAGTACCAAAGAATGACTTCATCTGACTATAGGAATGCGAAGCGACAAACTTTAAAAAACCTTCCAGGGGCTCCAGGGTAGTTCAGTCAGTTAAATGGCCAACTTTGGCTCAGGTCATGATATCGCAGTTTGTGAGTTTAAGCCCCGCATTAGGCTCTGTGCTGACGGCTCCTGGAGTCTGCTTCAGATTCTGTGTCTCCCTCTCTCTCTGCCCCTTCTCCACTCTGTCTCTCAAAATAAACATAAAAAAAAAAAAAACAAACAACAGAAAAACGCCTTTGAAGGCCTAAATATAAGAAGTAGAGGAAGTGAGGGACTCCTGGGTGGCTCAGTCGGTTGAGTGTCCGACTTCGGCTCAGGTCATGGATCTTGTGGCTCGTGAGTTCAAGCCCCGCGTCGGGCTCTGTGCTGACAGCTCGGAGCCTGGAGCCTGCTTCGGATTCTGTGTCTCCCTCTCTCTCTCTGCCCCTCCCCTGCTTGTTCTCTCTCTCCCTCTCTCTCAAAAATAAATAAAAACATTAAAAAAAAAAAAAGTAGAGGAAGTGAGAAAATAGTTTCAAAATCTAACACATTGCAATAGTGGTTTCTGCCATAAAGTCAAAGCCTAGATGGACAAATAATGTCTTGGTACCCAGACCCCAGAGAAAGCATATACTCAGAAGGCCATTTTCCCACGAGGTCATAAAACCTGTCCCTTGTAGTATACCCTAGGCTCCTGACACAATGTACACCACCCACCCCGCCCCAACTCCCTCAGATTCCTAAGCACACTGTGATGATACACACTGGTGTGTCTATGTGTGTCTTTAGAATCTCAGAAACAGGCTGCCCATCTCCCAGGAAACATTATAGGATGAGACATCGAAGGCAAGAATAAGAAGGAAAGGTATTTATATATGTAGGAAGCCTCACAAAGGCTACTGATGAAAGCCTTGTTTCAAAAACGCCCAACTGGTGGCGCCTGGGTGGCTCAGTCGGCTAAGCATCCGACTCTTGCTTTCGGCTCAGGTCATGATCTCACAGTTCCTGAGATGAAACTACCCCCCCTAACCCCCACCCCCAGCATCAGAGCCTGCTTGGGATTCTCTCTCCCTCTCTCTCTGTCCCTTGTGTGCTCTCATATGTGTGCTCTCTCTCAGAATAAACAAACATTAAAAGAAAAAGTCTGTTTCTATAACAACAAAACACAAGAACACCCAACCCAAGCAAGTCTAAACTTAGAGTAATTGGTGATTGTATAAATTAAAAGGATTCACAAGTCCTATTATTTTCATTCAATTTACATACATTTTTTTAGCCACATATATATCCACTACTTAAAGACAAGTAAAGGCACTCATACTTACTCTCTCTCAAGGGTCCGCCATTAGTTGACCCTCCAACCAAGAGCTTGTGAGGAACTTACTTTAGGAACCAATAAACTGACCTCATCTGTTAGATTTTGAACAATCTAACACATTTCACAGAGCTACTAATCTTACACCTTTCTTGCTCCTACAGATTATCCCTGGGGAATAGGAGAACTCAAGGGGTGAACAGGGGATACAAACACTATGCTATTGCCAGAAGCGTTCAAGTTTAGAAGCAAACAAGCCTGTTTCTGATTAAGTTCCTCAGTCAAGGTCCAAACAGGAACATGCCCAGCTGAAAAGAAAGGTTAGTTTAGGGCAGATCAGCTGAGGAGCGTGTTCTTGGGAATAAAAGCCCCTTTGAAACAGCTCTCAGGACATTTGAATGTGTTTAAGCAAAAACAAAGGGCTGGAAGAATATACACTAAACTATCATGGTAAGTATCTTGGGGAGAAGAGTGGAATGAAGGATGGGGCATGGGAGGGGAAGGGAGGGGGACATTTTTCCAGTTTACTTCATGGGCATCTGTATTGTCTAATCCTTCAAAACAACACCAACCAACCACATGTTACTTGTGGGAAGTATTCCAAGAGTCTCCAGGGCACTATGATCCCTCACAGACATGCTGGGTCAGCAGTTACCATCCCTTCATAACTCACATCAAACAGAGCTCTGATGAATAGTGAATTCATTCAATGCTGAAACCACACAGCTGGAATGTTTGAGAAAAGACAAGAGAAGAAGTATCATAACTCCCACTGGGTAGCGGTGAGATCAAATTGGAAAATTCACATAAAGCACAGTCCACACTAAACATTCAAGGGGTGGGTGGCAGTTATCATACTCATTACTGGCACCGTCTGGTCAAACCTTCTTCCCTCAGCTCTTTTCTCAAGTATCAATGAAGGAGGGGGGGAGGGGTCGGAAGGGGGAAACACACATGGAGAAGGCAGCACAGCAAGTATTCCGCTGCAAAATTTCAGCTAGTACAAATAATGTCCTTTTATAAAAAGACATAGTAGTCTGGTCATTTGGGAAACTTCTGTGCAATTTATTATATTACTGGTAACTAGGTTCTTCACCTGCAGGTGTGACTTGGCACTAAAAAACAATTGAAAAGTGCTTTTGTGGGGGGGAGGGTGGTGCCTGGGTGGCTCAGCCAGTTAAGCTTCTGACTCTCGATTTTGTCTCTGGTCATGATCTCATAGTTTGTGAGTTTGACCTGTGTCGGACTCCACACTCAGTGTGGAGCCTGCTTAGGATTCTCTCTCTCTCCTCTCTCTCTCAAAATAAATAAATAAGCTTAAAAAAAAAGTGCTTTGGGATATACCCTTACAGTTTTTATATAACTAGATGGTTGGGATTTCTGAAAACACTGGGTGAAGAGTTAAAAAGTGATTGTTACTCACTTAGTGCCCAGACCCTGATCACTACATACCATTTGTCAATAAAAAGAACAAAGGAACTAGAGCTCCTTGGAAAATAGTTGGGACAGGAAAAGCATCAGATGAGCCCAGACTATCTCTTATGCTGCAAAAACTAAGGAAACATTCCAAATTTGATAGAGGCATCGTAAGATCACAGAAACAGCTCATATCACACTTAATAGTAAAACACTAGATGCTTTCCTTCTAAGATTGAGAATAAGACAAGGATGTCTACTTTCCTCATTTCTAGTCAACACTGCACAGGAAATTCTAACCAGTGCAATAAGGCAAGAAAAAAAAATTAAGCGTATGTAGATTGCAAAGGAAGAAATAAAACTATACTTATTTGCAGGGGACATAATCTTGTACATTGAAAATGCTAAGAAATCTACAAAAAAACCTTCTAAATAAGCAAATTTAGTAAGATAATAGGATACAAGATCAAATACAACAATTGATTTACTTCTATATACTAACAAGTAAAAAATGAAATAAAAGAAACACATCCATTCACAATAGCATTAGAAAAGATAAAATCCTTAAGAATAAACTTAACAACAGGTGCCTGGGTGGCTCACTCAGTTAAGCATCCAGCTCTTGATTTCGGTTCAGGTCACAATCTCAGTCATGAGATCCAGCCCCACATTGTGCTCTGTGCTGAACGTGAAGCATGCTTGGTATTCACTCTCCCTCTCTCTCTGCCCCTCCCCAACTTGTGCATGCACATGTGTGTGCTCTCTCTCGCAACATAAACGAATATTAAAAAAAATAATAATAAACTTAGGACACCTGGGTGGCTCAGTCAGTTAAATGTCCGACTTCAGCTCAGGTCTTAAGTTCACAGTTCATGAGTTCTGGCCCATGTCGGACTCTGTGCTGACAGCTCAGAGCCTGAGCCTGTTTCGGATTCTTTGTCTCCCTCTTTCTCTGCCCCTCCCCTGCTCATGGTGTCTTTCTCCCTCTCAAAAATAAACATTAAAAAAAAAAATTTTTTTTTAAATAAACTTAACAAAAGAAGTACATTGAAAACTACAAAACACTGCCAAGAGATATTGAAAATTAAATAAACGGAGACATATAACATGTTCATAAACTGGAAGACTCAGCATTGTTAAGATGGCGATTCTTCCCAAACTGATCTATGGAGTAAACGCAATTCCTATCAAAATCCCAGCAGGCTTTCCTGGAGAAACTGACAAGCTGATCCTAAAATTTACACAGAAATGAAAAAGACCCAGAACAGCCAAAAACAATTAAAAGAGGGGGGAAAAAAAAGTTGAACTTACACTACCCGATTTAGAAACTTAGTATTAAATTACAGTAATCAAGGCAATGTAAGTATTGGCATAATAAACATACAGATGAATGGAACCAAACAGAGTCCAGAAATAAACCCTTACATTTACGGTCAATTAATTTTCAATAAGGTTGCCTATGCAATTTAATGAGGAAAAGGATAATCTTTAACAAATGACTTTGGAACAGTGGGTATCCATGTACAAAACATGAACTCAGACTCTTACTTTAGACCATAATTGACTCAAAATGGATCATAGAGCTAAATGTAAGAACCAAAACTATAACACTTCGGTAAAAAAACAGGAGAAAATGTTTATGACCTTGGGCAAGGCAAAGATTTATTAGATATGATACAAAAATCGTGACTGAAAAATTTTAAAGGAAAGTATGGTTAACAGTCCAGCTGTTAGCTGGATTATATCATAATTAAGAACTTAGAAAGGGGCACCTGGGTGGCTCAGTTAAGTGTCCAACTCTTGGTTTTGACTCAGGTCATGATCTCACAATTTGTGAGATCGAGCCCCGTGTTGGGCTGTGTGCTGACAGCACAGAGCCTGCCTGGGATTCTCTCTCTCCCTTTCTCGGTCACCCACACTCTCTCTCAAAATAAACACATAAAGTTAAAAAAAAAAAAAAGCTACACACACATATATAAAAAAAGAACTTAGAAAAACACTACTGAGAATGAAAAATAAAAATCTACAAACGGGGAGGAAATAGCTGCAACTATAAAGGACTTGTATTCAGAATATACTAAGAATTCTCACAAGATGAAGGGCACCTGGGTCGCTCAGTTGGTTAAGCTTCCGACTCTTGATTTCAGCTCAGATCATGATCTCACAGTTTATAGGATAAAGTCCTGAGTGGGGCTCTGAGCTGACAGGATGGAACCTGTTTGGGATTCTCCCTCTCCCTCTGCCCTCCTTTGCTCACTCATGCGTGTGTGCATATGCCCTCTTCCTTCCTCTCTCTCAAAATAAATAATAAAAAAAAGGATGAAAACGAACCCAATTTAAAATTTTTTAAATAGGCAATTTTAAAAATAGGGAAAACATCTGGGGGCACCTGGGTAGCTCAATTGGTTGAGTGGCTCTTTTTTTTTTTTATTTTTTTAATGTTTATTTATTTTTGAGACAGAGACAGAGCACGAGTGGGGGAGGGGCGGAGAGAGAGAGGGAGACACAGAATCTGTCAGCACAGAGCCAAATGCGGGGCTTGAAGCCACAAACTGTGAGATCATGACCTGAGCCCGAAGTCGGACGCTCAACCGACTGAGCCACCCAGGCGCCCCTAGTGTCTGACTCTTGATTTCAGCTCAGGTCATGATCTCACGGTGAGTTCAAACCCCACATCACACATCAGACTCCAAGCTGAGAGCACGGAGCTTGCTTAGGATTCTCTCTCTCCCTTTCTCTCTGCCCCTGCTTGCACACACGCGCACGCACACACACACACACACAAACACACACTCTCTCTCTCTGTCTCAAAATAAATAAACTTAAAAAAAAAAAAAAAGGTTATTACTACTTAAAGGGAAGCTTGGTTGTCCTCAGACCAGGAGGTAGGCAGCGCACAATCAACTTCAATTTTTGTTTGAAATTAGACTGGCAGGAATGAATTTTACCAGTGAATGATTCCAGCCAATGAAGTAAAACTCATTGCTCCATTACCTGAAGCAGGCTTGACTGGGGATCCATCACTAAGGTGCAAGAACTGAGGTCACATGCCTTAAAGAAGGGCCTCCCCAGTATATAAGTCTTTTCAGTGTAGCCACTGGTAGCCACCTTAATATGAACTAGTCACCCAGCATACTCTGCTCTAACCTGCCAGGGAATTTGCCAACCCTGGCTTAAAGGGGAATAAGAGGAAGAAGGCAAACACGGGAGCCTGGCAGATAAAGTTCAACAGCACTTTCTCTGGGGCCCATCAACACACCATGTAGGGGGAGGTCTCTGATTTTTAGGGGAGAAATGCTGTTTAAACCTAATTCTAAGCAAAACCTCATTGTCCAACAAAACACAAGGCCTGGTCCTGACTTCAACTGAAAAGCAGCTGCTGTCAGCACCAGTTGAGAAACAAGAACCTTGAGGCTGAGATAAGGGCTGGCTAGGGTCGAAGGACCACGGGGACAACATGGGAAGCTTAAGGTTTTTTGTTTTTGTTTTTTCCTATGACCACTGTTACTCAAGAAGGGAACATGTTTTCTGTTAATCTTCTTGAAACTAGATGGGAATGTCATATTTCAGTAAAGTCGTGCTAAGGACAATGGGAGCGGGGCTGAGATAAGAATGTATCAATCAGGGGTGCCTGGGTGGCTCAGTCTGCTAAGCATCCAACATCGGCTCAGGTCAGGATCTTGCAGTTTGTGAGTTCCAGCACCAGGCGGTGTCGGGCTCTATGCTGACAGCTCAGAGCCTGGAGCCTGCTTTGGATTCTTTGTCTCCCTCTCTCTCTGCCCCGTCCCTGCTCATGCTCTGTCTCTCTCTCTCTCTCAAAAATAAACATTCAAAAAAAAAAAAAAAAAAAAAAGAATGCCATCAATCATTTCAATCCTATTCCTCATTTAACCGACTCACCTTTAGAGACCTTGTAGAATCAGAGGCAGTAAATAAGCTTCAAATGCACAAAAAGACTTCAGTAAAAAAAAAAAAAAAAACATGCAGGCAGAAGGGGCTAAGTCCCTTTGGTATTCATGCAACACCAACACTCCCAACATGCCCTGTGGCAATGATTTCACCCTGACCTCAGATCTTCACTCCCACTCACTCAATCCACCATCAAGTCTTTCCAGCTTCAAATGTATGCCCTTGGAGCCATCTATTCTCCAATTCTACCATTACCTTAGTCCACACCACTATCACTTCTCACCTGCTGGTTTTCCTGCTTCTAACTCTTATGCCTTCTTTATAATCAATTCTCCAGACTGTGGTCATGGTGCCCTTTTTAAAATGTAGCTTAGGGGGGGCGCCTGGGTGGCGCAGTCGGTTAAGCGTCCGACTTCAGCCAGGTCACGATCTCGCGGTCCGTGAGTTCGAGCCCCGAGTCAGGCTCTGGGCTGATGGCTCAGGGCCTGGAGCCTGTTTCTGATTCTGTGTCTCCCTCTCTCTCTGCCCCTCCCCCGTTCATGCTCTGTCTCTCTCTGTCCCAAAAATAAATAAACGTTGAAAAAAAAATTTTTTTTAAATAAATAAATAAAATGTAGCTTAGGGGCGCCTGTGTGGCTCGCTCGGTTAAGCGTCCGACCTTGGCTCAGGTCATGATCTCACGGTCCGTGAGTTCGAGCCCCGAGTCAGGCTCTGTGCTGACCGCTCAGAGCCTGGAACCTGTTTCAGATTCTGTGTCTCCCTCTCTCTCTGCCCCTCCCCTGTTCATGCTCTGTCTCTCTCTGTCTCAAAAATAAATAAACGTTAAAAAGAAATTTTTTTTAAATAAAAATAAAAAAATAAAATGTAGCTTAAAGCCATCTGGTGGTTCCAAGGCCTACATGATCTGACTCCTGTATCTCTGACCCTATGAGAGCCATTCTTCCTCCTCACTAGGTGTGTTCCCACCTGTGTTCCCAGAGGCTCCACTGTTCTCTCTGAAACACTCAGATCTTTAGAGTTCAGCAAATATCACCACCTCAAAAAGCCTGTCTACGCTGATGCAGTACCCCCGATCCTTCCCTATCACACTACCTCGTTTTAGTCTCACTCCTCCACTAACTGAAATTATTGGATGTGAATATTTCCTTGTAACTCCCTAAAGAAATAGTGGAAAAATAAATAGGAACTGATTTTTTTTTTTAAGTTTATCAATGGGGTGTGAGACTTACCTATCTTCTTTATCATTTTAATTTCTGTCTATAAAAATGAATCACCTAGTCAAAAACCATATTCCTTATTTTTAAAACAAAAACTTCAATTATTTATGCATTCCTTTGTTGTCTATTTTTCCTTCCAGAATGAAAGCTCTTTGAGAACTGGGACCTTGTTTACATAGTGTTATGACGAGCCCTGGAAATGTAATCGGGGCTCATTAAATATTGCTGAATATTCAAATGTATCTATAACAGCTAAAACCAGCACAGCCACCAGTGGACGCTCTTCAGGTCACACAGGTGCTCCTACCACCATCTCCTTGTTGCTACTTCTTTACTCGGTGCAGGAACCAGGCCACAGCCACACCCAACTCCTCCCCAGTGCCTTTTCTCCCCATGAAGCCCCCTCCAAAGTCCTCCAAGTTCCTCTTTTATCCCCTCCCTCACATCCAACCAATCTGCTCTTGCAATTTCAACTATTAGTTACAGAAGAGCCACTCTTCAGACCTGACCTCTCTCAAGCTTCATGTCCTCGTCACCAACTGTCTGTTCTACCTTTTCATCATGCGTATCCAATCACTTCAATCCAGCTTGTTAAACCAGCCCTGCACACTTGTCCTTCAATTTCTTTCAGTGGAAATTTCTTTCTCTCAGTCACCTAAGAATATGTCAGTCACCTCGGACTTCATCCTTTCCCTTATTCTCCATGGCCAAACCAGTGATAAAATTTAAGAGATTCTCTTCCTTAGCAGGCTTCATTTCTCCACCCCTACCCCAGTTCTGGACCATTGCAATAACATCCAGACTGAAGTCTGTGTTTCCAGGGCCTGCCCTCCTGAATCCCATCCTCCAGGCAGCCTCCAGATTCACTTTGCTTGATTTTACTTCAATGGGTTACTCCTGATTCAAACATTTTCTAGGAGTCCTCATTAAATACCACAGTAGCCCAACAACCATCCGCATCAGAATAACATGGGGTGCAGATTCCTGAATCCCATCTTCAGAGAGGATTCGGTAGGACCAGGAATCTGTGCTTTTTTTTTTTTTTTAAAGTAGGCTTCACATCTAGCCCAACACAGGGCTTGAACTCACGACCCTGAGATCAAATCCTTGAGCTGAGAGCACAAGTCAGAGGCTTAACCAACTGAGCCACCCAGGAATCTGCATTTTTAACATTCCAGATGATTCTCACATGAGTCAATAAATAAAATCCAGATTTCTCAGCTTGGGTTTGAAAGGCTTATTTCCATTTCCTTCTACCTTGAACTGCTGTATGAACTGTGCTGGTCTTAACACTAAACTCCTGGAATAAACCTTCCAAACTTGTCTGCAGGCCTTTACTCCACTAAGCCTCTTCCTTCTGAATCCCTGTATTTTATTTACCTTTTCCAGGCACAACTCAAGCCCCACTCTCTCCATAAATATCTCTTGCGTATTTATTCCTCTAACGTGATACTTTGCAAAGGCTACTCTCAACACTGTTCTCTTTTCACCTGGATATACCTCACAAGCTCCATGATGGTCTTCATAGGGAATCCGGGTGTAGCTATAACAGACAAATGCAAAGCTAATCTGGCAGAAGGGGGCAGATCACTGCCCTAGTTTGACCTCCTCCTCAGCAATGCCTCCCATGTCTCCTCCCCAAACAACCTCACCGGCACTAGGCTCCCTAGAACAAGGTTTCGAAAACCATGGACTTGGGGGTGATGGGTACATTCAATGTCACTCATACATTCACAAAGCTGTTAAAAATAGGTGAGCCTCAGGGGCGCCTGGGTGGCTCAGTCGGTTGAGTGTCCAGCTTCGGCTCAGGTCATGATCTCGCAGTCTGTGAGTTCGAGCCCCGCGTCGGGCTCTGTGCTGACAGCTCAGAGCCTGGAGCCTGCTTCGGATTCTGTGTCCCCCTCTCTCTCTGCCCCTCCCCCACTCATGCTCTGTCTCAGAAATAAATAAACATTAAAAAAATTAAAAAAAAAAATAGGTGAGCTTCAGTGGCTCAGTAGGTTAAGCATCCAGCTCTTGATTTTGGCTCAGTTCATGATCTCACAGTTGATGTCCCCAGCCTGTCTGGGATTCTTTCTCTCCCTCCCTCTCTGCCCTTCCCTTGCACTCTCTCAAAATAAATAAACAAACATTAAAAAAAAAAAATCTGTTAAAAATAAAACAAAAAAACTTGACTAAACGGATAAAAAAGGAGGATAGGGGGCGCCTGCATGGCTCAGCCGGTTAACCAACCGACTTTGGCTCAGATCATGATCTCATAGCTAGTGAGTTCCAGCCCCACGTCTGGCCCTGTGCTGACAGCTCAGAGCCTGGAGCCTGCTTCGGATTCTGTGTCTCCCTCTCTCTCCGCCCCTCCCCTGATCGCACGCTGTCTCTCTCTCTCAAAAATAAATAAAAACATTAATTAATTTAAAAAATAAAAAGGATAAAGAACTACAAAACGTTCTTAAGCAAAATGACTTCAAACATCCCTTTCTTTCTGTTTACAGAGCTAGCTTAGCCCAATATCTACCCCCTCCACCCACCCACCTCACCAAACGCAGGGCTCTTGCAGTAGATCCCCAACTGCCGTCCGGGGCTGTAGCCTCTGCTCTTCTAGAGCAAGCAGTCTCAGGAAGCACACCAATCTGCTTTGTCATCTTTATCCGGCATCCACAAACTGCCCGTTTCATTCCGCCTTCCACGCTTTGAGATGTAATTTTGCCTCAAGTTTCCTCCTTAGTTGAGAGTGAATGATGAGCAACCTACGCTAGAAAATCTATGGCTGTTGTTTCAAACCATCAAGTCTCCAGGGGCCAGGTCCAGACCAACTTGGACAAGGTATCTATTTCTACAGAAAGCAATTATTCATTACCCACTGATCAAATCACTCTCCTATATTACAGAAGTGGGTGTGGCCCTTGGGACCTGCACTTCCCTTTTCCTCCTCTACCTAGGTTGTCTCTCACCGTCACCAGGGGGAACTCAGGACATCAGAAATGGCTCAGAGTCTACAATTCGAAAGCTCTCTAATGAGACTGCTTTAATCGCTCAGTAGATATGTTAGAAGATAGAACTGTCTTATCTGGAACCAAGCTGAATGGGGAGGAATATAGGAATCAGACTCAACTTCTCTTATGAGATAAATCCCAAGCTATGTCTCCCTAAAAAAATGTGGAGGAGCAATGAACTTCTTGAAGGCCTCCTGAGAAAGGAAGGTCAATACCGTAGCCCGATGAGAAGGGAGGGTCAATACCACAAGTTAAGAAAGCCAGCTTTTACAGAACACAGTTCAGTAATGCAAAAGGAGTTGGCCAACCTGAGAGAAAAATCTAGCTTACAGCACCTAGAGCTGAGGGAGGTAAAATTACTGAAAAGTGAAAACTGCTGGAGGCTTAACATAATTGGGTGACTAGCTCTCCTAAAGCCTTCGCTTTCATCACCGGAAAGGAACCTCTTCCCTCCTCCTGAGGGTGGACGGTGGTCCTCTGGGGATAGTCCACAGGTTCTGCTGGTGAAACAATTTTCCTAACAAAACTAAGATGGGATTCGCCTTTTTAACTGTGCTGGCCTTCCCACTGACGGTACAAAAGCGACGGGGGGTCAACGTTTGGTGCCGGAGCAAGAAGTGAGACAATGGCATGCCAAGTTAGATCCTTCACCACCACACGCCTCCTCACCACACAGTGAAAGAATGCCAGCTTTACCCAAGAATGTCCTTGATGGCAGAGTAAAAATTCTATTAAAGCTCAATTCTGGAGGGCATCTTTTTAATATTCTGTGTGACAAAACAAGAAGCACATATAAAACACCTATGTGGCATACAGAAGGTGATGGCTACCTCTAAGGAAAGCACTGTGCGTGTGAATTGCAAAATTTTTCTGTGGAACATCATCCTCACTTGGAAGAATAAATGTCACAAAAGCGACGGGTTACTCAGACTTTGGCATTTGGCAAACATTTTCTAGAAAATAAAACAAAGTGAGACTGGCAACTCGAGAAAAAAACAACTGACAGTATTTGTTGCCAATGATAAAATTCGAGCTTCCAAGAGAAAATTGGAATTTTGGCAAAACTGTATCTGCCGCCATGAGCTTGACAGCTTCCCAACACTTAACCCTTTTTCTGATGAGAGTGTGGTGATATGATTTTTCTGACACTGTTAATAAAATGTGTCAACATTTGGAAGAGCCACGTAACTCAGTGAAACCAGTATTTTCCAGATACCTATCACACAATGCTACAGAATCCTCTCTGGGTAAAAGACGCAGTCAAAATGAGAGACAGACCAATGGATTTTAATGTAACAAAGTATGAAAAGTTCACTGCTATCATTTCAGATACCACACTGTAATAACTTTCATAAAACCATCCCTTGTTAACTTGTGTGTAATACCAAAGAAGAATATCCACAATTATCTGAAAAGGCTATTAAAAATACTCTTCCTTTTCCAACTAAATGTCCATGTGAGGCTGGATTTTCTTAATAATTCAACCAAAACAACAAATCTGACTGAACACAGAAAGAGATATGAAAATCCAGCTGTCTTCTATTAAGCCAGACATTAAAGAGATTTGAAAAAATGTCACTCTTCTACTTATCTTTTTGAAACAATATCATTTTTCATTTTAAAAATTCTACATTAACTTGTAATGGCTTTATTTCTAAATGAATTAATATATATTTCAATTTCTAGTACGGTAACTATCAAGATTATGTATCCCAATTAAAAAATATATTGAAGATCCCAAAGAGCTTTTGAAGTGTATAAAGAAGTCCTAAGATGGGGCGCCTGGGTGTCACAGTCGGTTAAGCGTCTGACTTCAGCCAGGTCACGATCTCGCAGTCCGTGAGTTCGAGCCCCGCGTCGGGCTCTGGGCTGATGGCTCGGAGCCTGGAGCCTGTTTCCGATTCTGTGTCTCCCTCTCTCTCTGCCCCTCCCCCGTTCATGCTCTGTTTCTCTCTGTCCCAAAAATAAATAAAAAACGTTGAAAAAAAAATTAAAAAAAAAAAAAATTAAAAAGAAGTCCTAAGAGTAGTAAGTCTGAGCACTCTGGTCTAGAATACCACTGTCTGTCCAGAACACCCCCGAGGGCTCCCAAGGACAAAGTTCTTTGTGGCACCTGGGTGGCTCAGTCGGTTAAGCATTCATTTCAGCTGAGGTCATGAACTCAGGGCTTTGAGTTTAAGCCCCACATCGGGCTCTGGGCTGACAGCTCAGAGCCCGGAGCCTGCTTTGGGTTCTGTCTCCCTCTTCTTCCCCTCCCCTGCTCGTGCTCTGTCTCTCTCAAAAATACATAAATAAACATTTAAAAAATAAATAAAGTTTAATTCTAAAATTTTTCATCACAAGTTTAAACAAGTTTATTCTTCTGTTAAAAGGAGACAGAGGGGCACCTGGGTGACTCAGTAGGGTAGCTTTCCAATTCTTGGCATAGCCTTGGGTCATGACCTCGCAGTTCATGGAATAGAGCTGGGTGCATCGGGCTCTGCGCTGAGAGTAAGAAGACTGCTTGGGATTCTCTCTCTCTCAAAATAAATAAATAAACTTAAAAAAAAAAAAAGGAGGTAGAAACTACTAAACATTTTATAAAAAGAACTAAGTTAACCATAATTGGAATAAGCATTTCATGATTTAATAAAATAATTTCTAGCTATCTTATTGAATAACACACACCTAAATTAAAAGAAATCTCTTTAAAAGCTTTTCATACAAGTTTGATCCTATAGCTTGAAAAACCCATGGTCCCAAAAAACATTCTCATCACATTTAACTGTGGGGTTCTTCTGAATTCAGAATATCACAGACTTCACCCTAACACCGATGTGTATTAGGGGGAGAGGAAGCCTTCTGGGTTTTCAAAGTAATTTACTCACCAAAGGAGGCCTTCCTGAAATCAGTATTTCCAAATGCTTTGTTTGGCAACCTGAGGTTTTTACACTTGGGATAATACAGGGAAGTGTGAAGGATATAACATCCCTCCCCAGGCCCCCCTCCACCTGCCTTTTCTTGTCAAGTCAGTTTCAGAAGAGTTCATTTGAAAGCTGAGGATCTGGAAATGGACCCTTCTAAAGCTATATACGCAGGTGTATCCCTTGGAAGTCTTGGGCCCCAATTACCCTGCTTGAAAAACCACTGCTCTTGAGGATACTGTTCTCTTTAACAAAACATCCAAGGCCCTTTGTGATCTAACCCCTATTAATTTTCCTTTTCTTATTTGTCACTGGATAGCTACCTCTAAATGCACCTCAGGCCTGTCAAACTGCTTCCAGTTCTCTTTTTAGGCCTTGCTGTATTTTCTCTAAAGTTATTTTGTATCTGGAATGTGTTCTCACTTCTTTATTCCCAGAAAATACTTGATAACTTTTCAAGGTTCCATTCTACCAATCAATAAGCAGCTGGTTGCCTTCTGGGCACCAAGGGGGTGGGTTTTATGCAAACAGTAGCTCAATATTTACTGCAAGAAATGAAGGACGGAGGGAACACTGTCCCAAAGGGTCCCCCAGCTATTTGTTGATTGGCTAAACCAACAGATGATGAAGTTGAGGAAGATGTGATCTGGAGTATCTGGGGGAGCAAGGATTACTCAATAAAGGAGGAAGGATTCAAACATTTCCAACATCCAGAAAGAGAATGTGAAGACCAGGGAATGGGGATGATATAATTTTCCGAGCAAGGCTGGGTTAAATATCTAACGTTCTATCGGAGCACACACCACACAGCATGGCAAATGCTAGTTTACTTGATGAAAATCTCTAGACTACAAGCTCCGCGAAGACATGCCTGCCTTGTTCACCACTACACCTCCCCAGCGCCTTCCACAGTCTCTGGCTCATTAAATATTTGTCGATATTTGTAAAACACTGTTGAATGAATGATTAAATAAAGGGATGAACAAATGAAGAGTTAACGTTTACAGGATCTCAAACCCTATTTGAAACTCTACAGTTTGGGAATAGTATCTCTCTACACCTACTGAAGGTGGGGAACTAAAAAAGTGGATATCCGTGTTCACTTCACCTATGAAGCCTGAGAGGTAGCTTGGGCTCACACACAGGCGAGGAGAATTTAAACCGCAGCGCGGCGGGAAAGGGGAGGCACGGAGGCCCAGGGTGAGGGGATGCTGCAGGGTCCGGGCGCCCAGAGGCGGGCTAAGTTCACGGGGCGTGGCGGAGGGGGAGAAGGGTCCCCAGGACGTCCGAAGACCCGGCCCGGTGGAAGGCCGCAGCCCCCTCGCCTACCCGGAGATGGAGAGCTGGCGGGCAGGAAGCGGGGCTGGGGCGGGAGCCGCCGGAGGGCTTGGGGACCCGCGCGAAAGAACCGGGGCAGAGGCAGGGGCAAGAGAGTCGGGCCGGCGGCGGGTCGTTCCCCCAGCTTCACCGCCACACTCACCTAGCGGACCGAGCTTCGCCCCGGCTCGGCGCCGGCTCCGCGCTGCTTCCTTCCTCGGCCTGCTGGGGCGAGCGGGCGGCCTCAGACGCCCCTAGCAACCACACACCACCACGCGACCCGCGCTCCCAGCCGCCGGCGCCGCGGCCGCCTGCCACGCATCTGCGCGCGCCCCCAGCGGACGGACAGAGGGCCTGGAAGAGGCTATCTCGGCAGAGAGGGAGGAGGGCTGGCGCGCGGAATCTCGGGGGTTGTGGGACCTGGGAAGGACGGCCGTCACCAGCCGCGCGCAAGCGCAGTCGCTTCAGTGCGCGTGAGACCCGGAGAGCAGAATTCTGGGAGTTGTAGTCCCGAGATTGAGTCCCTGAAAGACTATATTCTGGGATTCCAGGATTCTCTCCTTTTCTGAGCCCTGATTCCACCTCACATCTATGGACTGACTTGGGCCGTGCCTTAATTCGCTCCTCTAAAATCAAGTAATTAAGGCTTTATTGAAGAATTTTCTTATTTCTCAGCAAAAGCCTTTTGAGTTTGACTCCAGTAAAGGACACGCGGCCACATCCCTTGTTTCCCTCCAACCCACTTTCCCCTAACTCCAGTCCACTCAGAGTACTATTACAACCTCCTGCTTTATGAGCTTCAGGTATGAACTTTAGGAAACACTGACTCCAATTCATTATCTCCCTAGGCAAGGCAGACGGTGCCCTAGATGTCCTCAGTCCCATATGACCCTAGACTTAATGGATCTGAAAATCGAAAGAGAGCTGGAGGGTGAAAAGATCTTTTCTAAACAGTAGGCTACAGAAATAAAGGGAACAATAAAAGGTGAGACTAACCTAATGAAAACAATCTGGACCAGAACAAGGATGCGTAGTAAATCATTGATTTCAGCAACGGTATGACGGATGCTAAAACCATTAGAGGACTGATTGGGGGATCCCCTATAGATTTTAACCAATCTTAGATCGTGTATTGTGGGACAGCTATAATTATGTTTCCTAATGTGATGCAATTTAAACTACACAATATTTAGGAAGTAGTGAATTTTTGTCAAAAAATTGTTGAATCTGGGGTGCCTGGGTGGCTCAGTCAGTTGAGCATCAGACTCTTAATTTTGGCTCAGGTCATGATCTCATGTGTCATGAGATCAAGCCCAAGTCAGCATGGAGCCCACTTGGGATTCTCTTTCTCTGCCCCTCCCCTGCTCATGCTCTCTCTCTCAAAATAAATAAACATTTTTTTAAAAGTTGAATCTGAATCTAATCAAGCTTTTGTCTCCAACTTCCAGTAAAGAGAAATAATGACACTGCAAGAAAGCAATCCGACAAATCCAGAAGGTGGGCCAATGTACAGACAAGTGACCTCATTTCTTCAACGATTTCAGAGTATTAAAAAAAGGTGTTCTAGATTGTAGGAGACTTAAGAGACATTATCAAATGCAATGAGTGGACCTTGTTTGGATCCTGAGTCAAACAAACCAACTGTAAAAGATATTTTTGAGACAGTGGAGAAATCTGAATATGGGCTGGGGACATTAAGAACAAAGACAGATGTTAGGAAACCATTATTGGGGTGCCTGGGTGGCTCTGTTGGTTAAGTGTCCTGCTTCAGATTCTGTGTCTCTCTCTCTCTCTGCCCCTCCCTGGCTTGTGCTTTCTCTCACTCTCTCTCTAAATAAACGTTAAAAAAAATTTTTTTAATGGAATGGGTAGAACCAGTGTGGCAAAATGTTTATAATAGCTGAATCTGTGAGATCAGAGTTTGGGAGCTTATTATGCTATTCTATTTTTATGTTTGAAAACGTTAACTTCCCTCTCCCACCAAAAGAGTTAAAGCAGACATGCACTCATACATACGCAAAATGAAACATGGGCACAAACGCTCAAACCTTCCAGACATTCTGTGAATTCCAGACACTTCTCACAGCACTCACTTCTAATCCTCTCAGCACTTTGTACAATGATATAAAATGGTGTAAGATTGTTTATAGATTTTTAATCCCCTAGATTGTATGCTCACAAGGATGGAAATATGTTTTCTTATTATGCTTCCTCATAAAATGATTAACTATTGCTTTATGTGATAACCTAAAAAGTCTGTATATTTAATTTCTCTACATCGAGTGTTTTATATGCCAGACAAGCATGATATCTCTAGCTAGTATTTAATGAATTATTTGGGGCGGGGGAAGGAATAATTCTTTCCTAAAGAATACTTCTTTCCTGGGCGCCTGGGTGGCTCAGTCGGTTAAGCGTCCGACTTCAGTTTAGGTCATGATCTCACGGTTTGTGAGTTTGAGCTCTGTGTTGGGCTCTGTGCTAACAACTCAGAGCCTGGAACCTGCTTTGGATTCTGTGTCTCCCTCTTTCTCTGACCCTTCTCCGCTAGCACTCTGTGTGTGTCTCTCTCTCAAAAATAAATAAGCATTAAAAAAATAAAAAGAGTAATTCTTTCCTAAGGTAATTCTTCCTAGTTTATCTTTTAGGGGGGGGGGAAATCTAGATTTTAAAACACAATACTTATTTGTCTAAATCCAGACAAGTCTTAGTGAAGTACTGTGGCTTTGTGGGTTTCTGTTTTTGTTTTTTAATTTTTTTCTTTTTTTTTTTTTGGAGAGAGCCCAAGTTGGGGAGGGGGCAGAAGGAGAGAGAATCTCTCCCGCTCAGCAGGGAGCCTGACAAGGGGCTCCATCCCATGACCCTGGGATCATGACCTAAGCTGAAATCAGGTGCCCCAGCTGTGGCTTTGTTAAAAACAAAAACAGAAGTTCTGATCTGTTAAAGATAAACACCAAGGTAATATGGGTTACATTATATATTTCCCAAGATGTGTTTTAAAATACTTGAATAGAAAAAGAATAGATATGGTAGCTTTTGGAACAGTAATGGAATTCACTGAACTAATGTCTCTAATTTTGTGTGTTTAAAAATTTCCAACTAATAGACTTAATATGTTCAAAACTGAACTTGAATTCTCCCACCTGCCACCACTCCACTAATAGCCTCCCCCATTTGAGTTAATGGCAATTCCATTCTTCCAATTGCTTAGGCCAAAAACCTTGGAGTCATATCCTTGTCTGCTTTCCTTCGTTCACACCCTCACATCCAATCAGGTAAGAAATGTTATTTGCTTCATGTACAAAATATATTCAGAATCTGACTACTTTTCACCATTCCATTAGTACCACCACAGCCTCCTAAGCCCTCACCCTGCTTCCCAGCCTCCCCCACTCCTCACAGTCCATGCACAACACCAGAATGGAGAGTAATCTTTCAGAACACAAGTAGATTACATCACTTCTCTGTCAAAACTCTCCAATACATCCCTACTTTACTCGAAGTACAAGGTCTACTACAGGCTTACCTCTGGTCCTCACTACCTTCCTGTCCTCATTTCCTACTATTCTCCCCCTTCTTCACTTCTGCCATCCAAACTGGCCTCATCATAGCTCCTCAAGCTCACCAGGCAAGCTTCCATCTCCGGACCTTTGAAGTGATTATTCTCTCTGCCTCACTTTGCCCTCAGATAGCTACACTGCTCATTTCCCTCATCTCCATCAAGTCTTTGCTCAAAGGTCATCCCAGTGAGGCCTACCTTAACCATCCACCTCAGCACTCCTCGTCCTCTTTCTCCGCTTCATTGTTCTCCAGAGCTTTATCACCTCTCTACATCCTGTGCAGAATTCACTTATTTTGGTAAGTTCATTGACTCCGCAGCTAGAATGGAAACTCTATGACAAACAAGCACTGCTTTATCTCCAGTGCCTACAACAGTACCTCGCACAGAGAAAGAACTCAATGTTGAACTGAACTGCCATAATCTGGACAGGAGAAAATTCCAGTGGTCTCTAGAAAAAAATGTTATTTTTGCTAAAATATAAACACAGACAATGAAGATGAATGCTAAATAAAATTCCTTATAAAACTAAGGTACTTTATTCATCTTTCATTTCAAAAACAATTGGAATTTAAGGAAGGACAAAAAGTAATACCCCCATTTTATGGATAGAGAAACCAAGGAAGGCTCTGGGAAGCTTGTCGCAAGCCATCCGGTGAGTCAGGGTTGAAACTTTGTAGTATGTTTCCAGCTGGATCTCAACTCTAATGGGTCTGCCAAACATCTCTTTCTGGTGAAATACACGATGTCCTAAACGGCTGCCCTTCTCAAGCAATTGGGCTTCCCTATACATTGAAACTCCATCAAACATCAAAACTCATCACTAAGCCTGAGATCACAAAGCAATCCAATGTACGGCTCTGTTTAATCCTATCTCTCCTATTTCAGCTCCACTGGTCTTGGCTTGGAAGTAGGTGACCACATGTAGCTCAGCTGAAATGCAGGAAGCTGGAAGGCAGGAACAGATATAAATAAATAAGGTCCCAAACCATGGTCTTGTGTGAACGGGACACAAGAGCTGCAGCACCAACCAGCAGCCAAGAGAGGAGCTGACCCCCCACCCAAGCTCTTACCCTGGCATCTCCAAGTAAGGTGAGGTATACCTTTTACTACAGGAGTTTACATAGAAAAGATGGGTGGATGGGAGGAAGGAAGGAAGGAAGGAAGGAAGGAAGGAAGGAAGGAAGGAAAAGAAAGAAAGGAAAAAAAAGAAAGAAAGAAAGAAAGAAAGAAAGAAAGAAAGAAAGAAAGGAGAAAGTTAAAGAAATAAAGGAAAGGAGAGGAAAGGGGAGGGGAGAGAGGGGAAAGGAAAAAGAAAAAAGAAAAGACTCTCTACATAACCCATGGATGGGAATGTGGGCTATGGGTCAGGAAACCATCCACAGCAGCATTTATCCCCATAGCCTAGAGCTGAGATGGGCTCAGTCTTCGTCACTGTCCTAGGGCCAGTGCACAAAAGCAAGAACCTGTTGGGAGGATTATACAAGCTCTAGAAAGGAAGCGGCCTCTCAGGTAGAAGGTACCTCCCTGAGGTCTGGGAGGTATGCCCCTGGGGTTAAAGGCACATTATTGGAGAAAGACCCCTGCATGTACAAAAGGAAGGAATCTTCTCTGGCACCAACAGCAATGAAGTTTACTGATTGAAATCATCCTGAATCTGGGGAAAGGAGGGAGCTTTATACATAAATCTCTTCTAGTTTCTCGTTCTTAAATCATTTGACTTGTAGCTTATCTCTTTTTTTAGTCTCTTTTTAGTTCTTGGTTGAGTTGGTGGCTTGAATAGTAGAAAAAGGTTGGCAATAGAGGGGTAACGAAAGTGGGTGGATGGACCGTGGGTGGATGGACCGTAGGAATCTGAGATCACGTGCTGTGGGTTGGCCTCAGGAGGTGAATGAGTTTCCTGCAGTGTTTGGCAGAGGCAGGCCTGGGGCTGCTATGCGGCAGTAGCTGATTCCCCAGAGAGAGCATGGCTAATCGCTCACTGGCCCCCAGGGACACCAGCACCTGTGAGACAGAGAGCAGATGACAGAATAGGACATGCAGAGGACTCTCATTTGGCCCAGCAATTCCCACTCTAGTAAAGAAAGAAAAAGACAATGGGCCCCTGGGGAATCAATATAGATTCTGCGGGGAAAGAGAAACTTTGGAGAGAGGGCTCATCGAGACCGGAGGTCTACTGCCATTCTCTTCGGTTACACACCATGAAACTGAGGCACCGAGGGATCCATGCATTTGTCCCAGGAAGGGGTCATAAATGCAGCAGTGACAGTAAGTCAAAAAGTGTGATTCCTAGTCATGAATCTTGACCAGTGGGTCTTAACCTCAGTACCACCAAGAGTCTCTTATATTATTTCCCCATATGGATTGCCAGAAAATCCTATAATTTACATCATCACCATCCCATCAAAATTTCTGTTCTGCATGAACCAGCCAATGTTCCCACACTGCTTTATTATAATTTGGAGGTTTAGCCTTATCATAGGGAGATGTGTGATTCCCATTAGGCTACTTATGTCACAAGCAGAAAAAGCAGAATAAAGCAGTGGTTAAGGTATGGGCTCAGGACTCAGACCCTTGAGCTCAGAAGTCCAGTTCCCCAAACTAGCTTTGTAACTTGGGCATGTTATTAAATCCTTAGTGCCTCAGTTTCCTCACCTGCAAAATGAGGAATATAATAGCTTAAACCAGGTAATAAAGGTAAAATGCTTAGCATGGCGCTTTTCACGTGGTAAGTGCTAAGAAAAAAAAGAAAAAAGATAGCCCCTTCCCAGCCCCCAGAATGAAATCCCTCTAGACCTCAACATCACCTCCTCTGGCCTCACCTCCTTCCCACGTAGACTCAAGAAGAGAGAACCCCTGGGCTTGGAGATCCTGGGAATTTGCCACTCATCGGAGCCCTCTCCCACATTCCTTCCCTTTTCCAGGGTGGGAGATGGTAGATGGCATACCCATCTCCAAGACACCGCCCATGGGTTTCCCAGCATCCCAATTCCTTAAAGGCTATCTCAGAAAAATGTCGTGAAATACAACCCCATCGTCATGGTCCGGAAGTCCCCAGGGGTGTACCTGATGGATGCAGGGTTCCTGTCGGAGGCTCCGGAGGGCAATGAGGGCAGCCTCCTTCACGTTTAGCTGGGGGTCTCCACAGGCCATCTCTAGGAGCCGTTGGGGCACTTGGCACTGTAACAGCTCCTCCCCCAACCCCTCAGGGCCCAAGTTGCCCAGAGCTGACGCGGCATTGCGCCGGATACCAGCCTGAGGATCTCCAAGTAGCTGGGTCACACTGGGTATCGCGGCTGCCAAGGCAGGTCCCAGGGGACCAGCTTGGTAGGCTGCGTTGCCCACGGCAAAGCTGGCACCGCGCCGCACGGCAGGGTCCTTGTCTCTAAGCCCCAGCAGCAGAAGGTTGAGCAGCCCAGCCTGGCTCTGCAGTGCCCCACGCACAGCCATGCTGTATTGCAGCAGGTGGCCCAGGAGCCCGTAAGTGCGGGCCCGCACAGAATTCTCTGGGTGGCCCAGGAGGCTGCGCAGAGGCCGATAGGTTTCATCAGAGCCAGCCAGGAGTTCTTGGATGAAGGACAAGTGGCTGGGGGACAGTACTCGGGCTGTGTGGGCCAGCAAGGAGAGAATGTCAGAGGTCAGCAGCGGCTGGTCACCCAAGAGGGCAACTGAGAGGAAGGAGATGATGGTTCTAGGGGAGGCAGCCACTGTGTTCACAAACTGGTTGAGAGAGGTGGAATCCGCGAGGGCCAGGTGTGTGAGGAGGCTGACAGGCAACTCAACTTGCGTCAACGGAAGATGGTGGCAGCAGACCTGGGAGAAGGGATAGAGGAGCAGGCAAAGTGGTTCAGGGAGAGGAAGAATTCACCGCAGCGAGGTAGCTAGAAGGGGCCCAAGCTCTGGCCAAGAGAAAAGCCAAGCTATGCTGAGAAATGCCACAGAGAGCTGGAAGACCTGACCCGAGCCCTCCACGTGAGACTGTGGAGCCCAAGAGAACAGGTGCAGGATCATTCCTTGCTCTGCAAGGACTCAGGCTCTCTGCCTTCAAAAACCCACTGCTGAATGCCAAGAATTGCACAGAAGTGACTCCTGGCTGAGGAGCTGAGTCTCCCTGCCCAGACTGGGATGTCCTCCCCACAGAGCTTCAACAGATCCAGATGAGGGACAGATGGAGACGGGAGGCGCCAGCCCCAGCTCTAACTAGTGCTTCTGCTCAGGCCTGAATGCTTTCTCCACTCCAACGCTTACATCAAGCCAGATGCTCCACTCTTCCAGGAGCTCAGGGGAGCCCTGGAGCTGTTGGGAAGTGAATTACAATACACGAGGTCGGCCATCTTCCTCCTCCACCTTCACGCCTGGTGGCTTTCCCAAATACCTGCAGCAGGCGGGCTGTGACTTCTGAGTCCACTAAGTCAGCTAACACACCTCCAAGGAGGTCGGCATCCACATCCAGGGCGAAGGGGAAGCAGAGGAGCTGGCAGACAGAGAGCACCACGACAGGCAGAAACCCAGACCCGTGAGGCCTAAGGAGGGCAGAGTGGAAGGATTTACTCGGTTTTACTCACCCACCCTTTATTATTCTCTGCCCCCTTCTCAAATCCCCAAGTCCAGCGCCCCTTCTCCAACCTCACCAGTCCTATTTCTGGCCTCATAGCTCAAGCTGTCAGCTACGGCTCTCCTGCCCACCCCTCCCCACCGCCACACTGCAGACTGTCTGGACAGTCTGGTCTCCCTCGTCTAGCTCGAACTCACGCCCGGCCCAGCTGACGCAGGAAGCTGGGGGAAAGCAGGTGCTTCAGGGTGGTCATGAGGATACTTCCACGTTGAGACAGGTGGCTCAGGCATAACTGGGGCTCCTGGGTGAAGGTGGCCATGGCCAGGCTCAGCAGGGCTGCCATGCCTGGAAACACCGAGAATGGAGACCCAGTGGTGCAGGAAGGGCCCCGGATGCTCCAGCTTCTCCAGGGCCCCCACCTATTTAGTCCCCTTCACATCCAGCGCAGTCTGTGCCATCCTCTCCCCAGGGGGCAGCGGCTGCAATCTCTGTGGGCTAACCCAGTTCTAGGCTGCCTCCTCTTGAAAAGGATCAAAGGAGGCCATGCTTATGGAAAGATACCTTGGGGTGAGATCAGCGTCCAGTCTGGCTCTGGGCTTTGTGATGGCTGTGATTCCTGTGGAGACACCTCCTCGGGGAGCCTTAGAGCCATGGAGAAGCGGTGCCATAGAATGGTCCACATTTCTGAGTTAGCCACGTCCCTTATCGGGCTACCCTTCCCTGGCTGGAGATGAAATTGAAGGAGGGTGGGTAGGGAAGTCAAAGTCAGGTATCACAATGCCTTTTTCTTTTCTTTTCTTTTCTTTTTTTTCACTCTTATCCCTGATCTCTAAGGAAAGGGAGTCCCAGAAATAATTCCTCTGTTTTCCCAACAACGTGGGATTTCCCTGTTGTCTTAGTTACCTTTCTTATCACATCTTAACCCACGCAAGTGTCTGCTAGAAACCAGGGAATTACAGCTCTCCTCCCCACTGAATCCTGGGATGCAGCTGGAATTCCCCAGAAAGGGTCCACGATGAGGGCAGGGGGGCCCTTTTGAAGGTAATCACGGCCACCATATTTGACAGAAGAGGCAAGTGTGGGTTGCTTCTTCATTCCTATCGTCTAGCGGTTCATCAAAATGCCTAGCTTGTCTCTCCTGCCTTCCCATCCAACCTAGGATGCACCTGTACCTGGGTAAGAAGCTGCAGCAGCAGGATGAGGAGGCCGTCATAGAATCCACAGCCACCTGGTGGAGTCAGCCGGACCTGACAGAGAGAGGCAGGAAGAATGCAGATCCCCAAGAGAGATGAAGGGGCCTCATAAACCCATGCCTGCAACTCCTGGTCAGGCAGAAAGAGCTTGTCCTCTGCCTGGTGTAGTGGGGAAAGCTCTCCTGGACTTACACAAGTCCTGGTTCCTGACTATTCATTCAATGACTACCTCTGCTCTAAAGACACATCATCTGGTAGGGTCGGAAGACACTTGCTACACAAGAGGCTGGGGTTGGGGTGGGGGTGGAGACACAGTTGAGAGTGCCTAACTCTGCCTTCTGGAGGTAGAACACCGATGAATTAAAAGTTCAAAAAGCAGTCAAGAGAAGGAGGTGGTAGGAAGGGACACCATTCCTTGTAGCATAAATGAAGGCAGGTCATGAAAAATGATAGTGAATTTTGGAAGTGGTAACTCCTGGTAGAGCAGGATTATAGAGCCCAGAGGTAACAGATGAGCTTTGAGGAGAAGGTAAAGGAGTCTGGACTTTATCCCGGAAGCAATGGGAAGCCACTGAGCTCCACAAGCTCCACGTGGGCAAGATTTTCGTCTGTTATTCACTGCTGTAGTCTCAGAACCCAGAATAGCGCTCGGCACTCAATAGATACTTCTGTGCTAAATACTTGAACAAACGACTAGACTTTTAAGAAAGCTCACCCTGGTGGCAGTGAAGAGAATAGACTGGAGAGGAGAGAGCCTAGAATAGAGATCCTTCAGCGGGCAAGCGCCACAGTGAAAGATAGATGGTGTGCACACAAACTAAGGCAGGGCAGTGATGGTGCCAGGTAAAAAAAGATCTGAGACAACAGGAAGGCGGAACACATGGGACCTGGGGGAACCATCTAGATGGGGGAATAATGGAGCAGAGAACACAGTCTATGATGACTCCCAGATTTCTGACTGGGGCTCCTGGATGAATGTGAGTGTCATCACTACTGGTACCACCTCTCTGAAGTTCAACTTTATCTAGAAAAAGCAGGTGAGTCTCATTACATTTCATGTGTCTCTCTTTCAAGTGTGTTGTAAGATAAGATGTGAGGTGCTTTCCAAATTATAAAGAATTCTGCATCTATAAGGATGATGATCATTTGAATACGAAGTCTATCCTTATTACAAAATGAAAGAAATAGGGGTTCCAAAGTACCTAAAAAGGAGAGGCGGGGGGGGGGGGGGGCGGGGGGAAGGCCCGGAAAAGGAGAAAGCAGAAAGGAGTCTACACAATGGACTGGATTCCTCAAGAGTTCTCGGGATGCCAGCCACCTTTTCCATTTCAGTTAAGGAGAAGGAGGGGGGACAGGGAAGCCAAACTGTAGTCAGAGGGGAAGAGATTAAGCTTTTGAAATGACCCTAACAACAGGAGCAGAAGCTTCTGCGGGAGGAGACTAAAGTAGGCAGGAAGATCTCATCCTCCAGTAGGTAACTCGGGTCCCCCTCCCTCTGTCCCTCTTTGGAAGTGTCAGCCCAGTCTGGGCTCAGAGAAGCTGTCATCTGGGGGCAGACAGGGAGGAAAAGAACGACTGCTTAGTTTGCCCCAGCCAAGCTGGCACTTCAGTCTCGCCCCCAAGTGGAGTCCTGGGTCTGACTCAGTGAAAATGTTGTCTGTGCCCTCTCTGGTATACCTCACCTCTGCAGGGGCAGACAGAGCATGTGAGGCTGCGGCAATCCACTCCACAGGCTGGAGGTCAAAGGTCACCCCTTGCTGACCAAGTTGACCCAACAGGCAGGCTGCTGCACTCTGGGGAATTAGAGGAAGAGAAGGAATGTCTGAATCTGCACAGTAGTCACGACAGGCAGAGAAGATTTATGTCTCTGGCCCAGAAGAATGCGTCATAACCACCTCTTGATGAGAGTGATGCCCGCGCACCCCGCAGGCCTGGGTGGCAGGGTGAAAAGGGGAAGAAGGGGAAAACTGAAAACTCACCACGAGAGAGACAACGTGTGAATGGGTAAAGAGAGTAGCAATCTCATTGCCTAGCTTCCCCATTCTGGAAAAAGAAGATTCATCAAAGGATGCACCAAATGAAAGGAGGCTAGGGAGTGGCCTCCCTCCCCGCTGGATGGCACTCTCTACACGGCTGCTTGACCTTGCCCCAAGGCACAAAGTTGGTAGGAATCTAGGTCTGTTTTGTTCTGTGTAGAGAACATCCCCATCCCTTCTATCCCCATCCCTTCTGAGGATAGGCTGTAAGGTCCCGTTCCCCATATTCTACGTCAGGGTGAGCTATCGGGAGGGAAGATTCCAGTGGAGAGACCCTACTTCAGGCTTACCCAGAAGGCAGATCTTGCAGCCGAAGGACAAGAAGGGAGAGGAGGTAGAGTGCCACCTCAGTAGACTCTTCCCAATCTACTACCTTTACCTACAAAGGAAACCAAAGATATCAGAGCAACTTCTGATTGAGACAGTAGGGCCACCACGATATACCTGCCTGTGTTCCTGGCCTACCTTGCCCTGGACCAGCATCAACAGTGACTCCAAGGCCAGGGGCTCTTGCCCTAGCAGATGGCACAGGCACTCACTGACATGGCAGCATGAGTAGAGAACCTAAAGGAGTGGAAAGCAGTCTGTCAGTGAAGCCGAGCAGCCCCTGGGTTCCTGGATCAGAAGGCTCAGCTGAGAAGCAGGCTAGCCTCTCCGCAGATCTAGTGTCCACACCGGGGCAATTCGAGAAGTTCAGGCCAACTTCCGCCTCTTCTTGCTATAAGACGGTGAGATAGGGCTACTGCTCTATTCTAGTGAGGACTGGCTAACAGTGGGGCCATCTCAGGTTGAACAGACTGAAAAGCAGAAAGGGACCCTCTGGGGTCTCTTGTCTCTCTCAGTGTCTTTCTCTCTTGGTCTTGGGGGTTAAAAAGAAATCTGAAGTCCCAAGAGTTCTGGACAGGCAGTACCTTGAGAAGGTGTAGGCACAGGATGGGATGCCGCAAGCCAGAGATAAGGGACGGTCTCAGTTGGTTGTTGTCCTCGGTGAGCTGATTCGCCAAATGCTGAGAGATCTGTAGGGACATACTTGAAGCCTCAACCCCATTCCCATATTCCAATCCTGTTCCTCTCATATCTCCAACTACTCAGGGTTCTCAACCCCTTGCTAGCCACTCTTCCTCAGGTTCACCAGGAACCTCAGATCCCATTCTATTCCCAGTCTTCATGGCCAAAGAAGAACCAAAAGTCATGGCCTAGTTTAGCCCTAGTAGAGACAGGTATAGAGGAAAGTGTTGCTGGCCAAAAGGGAGCAGGAAATCTAAATCCTGAGCCCTTGAGGCAGCATCATAGGTGGCTTCGGGTCAGCTACCCTACCACATGGGCAGTTTGTCAATGAGCTCTCTAGCCAGCTGGCCAAGGGTTCTGGGATTTTGGCGACATCGTGTTCAACAAGTGGCCAGATTACCAGACCCAGGTGGAAGCATCTGTTTCTGGAAGTACAGAGTAAGGGGAAGCAAAAATGCTTGTTTTTCTGCCTTTCTGAGAAGCTGAGGCCAGCCTCATCTCCGGCAACATGGATGAGAGGAAATCAGAAACTGCAGCTCAGACCTGCTCCTTGGCTTCCCAGCAGCTGGGCAGCCCCACAGGAGCAGTGCATATGGCTGCCAGTGCAGAGGACATGGCTCCAGGCAGGTCCTCACTCTGCTCCCATAGTGGCTGGCTCACTTGGGGGGCTCCTATGGAGAAAAGCAAAGAACGCAGGGTGGGGTCTGATTGTTTGTCTCGGATCCCCATTCATTCTTTCAGTGCACAGTTAGTTGCTGAGCCCTCACTAAATGCCAGGCACTCTTCGAGGCAATGGCAGTCGGGAGGGCACAGCCGGAGTTACTCAGAAGGCAAGAGAACCTCCACTCCCTACTCTGGTTACCTGGGGGTATGTGGAAAGGGAGCTGGGGAACTGTCAGGCCATGAAGGAGCCCATCCAGCACAGCCCGCTGGGTAGTCAGCAGGCTGGAGTAAAAGGCTTTGGAGATGGTCCGGCTGTTCCCATCCATAGCTTCACACAGAACAGTAAAGCACTAAGGGAGACAAGGGCGGCATTAACATTAGGGCAGCAGAAAACTGACTGGGTTTAGGGTAAGGAGCAAGAATCCCCCCAGAAAACCTGAGAATAAAGGAGAAAACCCAGGGGGACCAGCTGTGGCATTCTAAGTATTCCTCACACAGAAAATGCATTATAATTAATTGCCTTCACATTTCAAGGATGGCAACTTTAGGTTATCAATCCTATTCTCTGATCAGCTGCTTCCTAGATGATGTTTCTCAAAGTGTTATCTGTAGTCCACGAGTATGAGAATTCCTGGGGATTCCTGGGTCCCTTCCAACCCAGTCTTACTGATTCAGAAGTTCAGGAGGTGGGATATTTATTCCAAACTTCCTATGCACTCACTGCACAGTGACATATGACAAATGCTGGCCAATAATGTGAGTCACTGATGGCCAAAGTTTAGGTTAGACATTGAAAGCTTCCTGACTTGAAAGGATGAGGGAGGTTAAAATAGGCTCTCAGACTAGAAGAGTTTGAATGGACTGCTCACTGGAGGCAGAAATGCAGCCCAGATCTGTGTTCCCAATTGCCAGTCTGAACAATGGCTAGGCAACTGTTTATTTCCTTGCTCATGTTCCTCCCTAAGTGTCTCCTTGGAGATCAGTCAGAACTCCGCTATCTTCTCATTCAATCTTCTATTCTCCTGTCCCTCATTTCCAGAGTCCAGGGGCGAGAATCCACTAGCTTGCTAGTCGTAGGGCAAATACATTTGGGAAATACTAGTCCATCTGCAAGTCTCTTCAAAAAGAAATACTTCTAGGGGTGCCTGGGTGGCTCAGTCAGTTAAGCATCCGACTTTGGCTCAGGTCATGATCTCACGGTCCGTGGGTTCAAGCCCCTCATTGGGCTCTGTGCTGACAGCTCAGAGCTTGGAGCCTGCTTGAGATTCTGTGTCTCCCTCTCTCTCTCTGCCCCTCCCCCACTCGTGCTCTGTCTCTCTCTGTCTCTCAAAAATGAATTAAAAAAGCATTAAAAATTTTAAAAAAAAAAGAAGAAATACTTCTATTTGTAGTTCCCTGAAACAGGCCACAGTCCTTAATGCCTCTGGGCCTTTGTAAATGCTGCTCTTTCTGCTTAGAATGTCCTCCCTACTTTCTGCCTCACCCACCCGGCAAACTTCTATGCATTCTTCGAATCCTAGCAAAGATGATTTCCTTTGAGATTTCTTCTATGACTCCCCAAGTGATATTAATCATATCTTCTTCAGTGGTGCTTCTGTACTTTATACAAGTTTTATACAAGTTCTAATGTACTTTTCATGCTGTTGTCCTTGATCATTTTTCATCTCTCCTACTAGACTACTAGTCCCTTGACAATGGGGACCTTCTCGTACTCAAGTGGCACAAGGCACACAGTAGGTACTCAATAAATGTTTGTTCTATTACTTTGATCTAACCCTCTATAGTTATAAGAAAGGGAAAGGGAGAAACATGGAAAGATATCAGAGACAGAAATCTGGACAAGGGAGCAGATTACCATAAGGCTATCCCTCCTTAGAGTCTGCTCAGAGTCATCTGGTTGGGCCAGCAGTTTCCCCAACAGGTCCAAAAAGAGGTTGGCGGCCTCCTGAAACACCTGTAGGCTGGGAAAAAATAGCCCATCTCTCTAAAAGCCCACGTGTGGTAAACGTCAGTTCTGCAGGTAGGAGAATCTGTGCAAAGGAATATATCAGAATGCTCCTTCCCCTCCCCCCACTAAACACACACAGAGTCTTACATACCCTCCATGACCTTTCTTTGCCATTTTCTCTACGTTACTTAAATTGTGACCCTTCCATTTAGTGTATGGTGACCCTTAGAACCTCAAAGTCTTGGGGTGAACTTAGAGTGGTCTCGGTCCTTAAGAGAATCAGGGGATCCCTAACCTGTTGCTTTCTCCTCACTTAGCCTCTTCCTAATAGAGGAAGGAAGAATTGGGGGTAGAAATTGAAGCCAAAGTGGCCAACAGAGCAAAGCTGGCTCTCATCCCACCTGTCACCTGTCTGGCTCCTCTCCAGATTGAAGGTGCAGGCAAAATAGGCCTGAATCACAGCCATCAGGTGCCGTAAGAAGGTCCCATACCAACATTGCTGCCAGGGAAGAGGACGGAGAATAAGGGCAATGTAGACGAAGAGAAAAGGCAGTGAAAAAGGTGTCAGATATCCAGTCAGGCTGACCAAACAGGGAGGCTTCTGGACAGAAAGAGGAAATCTAGAGGTAACAAAGGGGCAGCCAGGGGGCTGTAAACAGCCTGTATCTTGCTTGGCCAGAATAGCATTTAGGAGTTCAGGAGGCTCTATTTTTCAAATAGCTCAAATTCCTTTCTAAATTCCTTAGAAACATTCAAGGTTAACACTCACCAGCAGGATGCAGCTTCCCGTTAAACATTTCAGTGTTCTGTCCTCTCAGCTCAGCCACAGCAGAATGCAGCGTGGGGTAGCACAGATCTGGCCTCAGACACCCTGAGCCTCATGCCTACCTCCTCTGTTTATCCTACCTCCTCCATTTATTGTCCCTGTGGCCATTTACAAGCTAATGCTGGTGTATAAATTGATTAATCCCTGAATTTCAGTACTCTGTTCTATAAAAGCAGGTCAATAAAACCTAGGATTTAATATTCCAAACCACAGTGCTCTAAATATTGGGAAATTGAGCATAAAAATCTGGATTTCTAGCTTCTCTTAGAAAACTGGAAGATCTGGCAACACGGGGCCCGTGTTCTCATGTGGCAACAGTGAGCTGAAGCTGAGGGCATGTCCCATTCAGATTGAGCACAAGATCTCCGGTCTGTCGTCTTCCCCACTACTCTCATACAGTCACACAGAGTCTACCTCCCTGACTGACGGGATCTGCCTGGCATCAGAAGGCAGTGGAGTATGCAACTCGTGGTCTACTAACCGGAGAGGAGGAAAGAAAAGAAAAGGCAGTGGGCCGAATAGAGATGGCACTGAAATCCAAGGAGCAGAAAGTCCTGGAAGTCTTTCAAGGCTACTGGCCTACTGCTTACCTGCTGGATACTGTTGCTGTCCCGGCTGTGTCTGAGCAGGCTGAGCAGCAGCCCGGGGAGCCCTGCCTCACGACAGAAGGAGTACAAGAGAACAGAGTCGCTGCAGCTGGACAGAAGACTGCTCAAGACTCGGAGTGCAGGAAGGATGTGGGAAGCACCCTCCAGCATGCCTTTCAGGATCTGGGCAACATGAGGGAAAGAGACAGTAATCGATCTTATCAGAGGGAAAAGGAGTCACAAATACTAATTGTCCCCAAGGAGTTGGCAAAGCAGACCAATGTTCTCATTCCTTTCTTTGGGACTCTAAAACCCAAAGAAGGAGAATAGAGAAAAAGGGAAGCAGTAACAAGGAAGAAGAATATAGATATAGATGGTCAGGTCACTTGACTTACAACAGTGGTGACCAAGGGACAGGGGACCTCCCTCAGAATCTCCGTCAGGCCCAGTGCCATTCCTATCTGCTCCCTTCCTTCTCCAGCCTTTAACTTTAAAAAACATATGTATGTGCCCACACGCACTTCCAAAGATTAAACACAATGGACGCAAAACAGTGTCATTCAACTCCAGACAGATAAAGCAATATCATCCAACTCTAGATCAGGACTTGACTAACTATATATGACCTACAGGCCAAATCTAGCCTGCCACTTATTTTCATATAGCCTACAAAGTAGGGTCAGTATGATACTTTGAAATGGCTATTCTTTAAAAGGTTACTCTTTAGGGGCGCCTGGGTGGCTCAGTCAGTTAAGCATCCGATTCTTTTTTTTTTTTTTTTAATTTTTTTTAACGTTTTATTTATTTTTGAGACAGAGAGAGACAGAGCATGAACGGGGGAGGGGCAGAGAGAGAGGGAGGCACAGAATCGGAAGCAGGTTCCAGGCTCTGAGCCGTCAGCCCAGAGCCCGATGCGGGGCTCGAACTCGCAGACCGCGAGATCGTGACCTGAGCTGAAGTCGGACGCTTAATCGACTGAGCCACCCAGGCGCCCCTAAGCATCCGATTCTTGATTTTGGCTCAGGGCATGCATGATCTCAGTTTCGTGAGATTGAGCCCCGTGTCGGGTTCTGTGCTGACAGCGCGGAGCTTGCTTGGGATTCTCTCTCTCTCTCGTCTCTCTGTCCCCCCACCTCAAAAATAAATTAAAAATTTCTAAAAAATAAAAGGATACTCTTCAAAAGAGAGTAATGTTTACATCAAGTGCTTTATCATATGCCATTCAGTGTTTCTAAATCTTTTCACTTATTTGCTCATTTACTCTTTACAATAACCCTGTGCAGGAAATGCAATTAACCATTTTGCACTAAAGCTTCTAGATAGGTTAAGTAAGGAGTCAATAATCATACAGCTAAAGAGTAGTTCAGATGGGGGCGCCTGGGTGGCTCAGCCAGTTGAGTGTCTGACTCTCAATTTTGGCTCAGGTCATGATTTCACAGTTCGTGGGATGGAGCCCCATATCTGGCTCCGTGCTGACAGCACAGCGCAGAGGCTGCTTGGGATTCTCTCTCTCTCCATCTCTCTGCCCCTCCCCCCACTAGTGCTTTCTCTCTCTCTCTCTCTTTCAAAATAAATAAATAAGCATTAAAAAAAACTTTTAGAAAAAACATAGGGGGAAATCTTTCTGACTCTGGGTTTGGAAAAGATGTCTTCCACGTAACACCAAAAGCATAATACACAAAAAGAAAAAATGGTAATTGAATGTCATCAAAATTCAAAACCTTTGTGCTTCAAAAAACACTCTTATGAAAATAAAAAGACAAATCATAGACTGGGAAAAAATATTTGCAAATCACATATCTGATAAGGGTCTCTTATCCAGAATATACAAAGAATTCTTATAACTCAAGAAGACAGAACCCAATTTACAAATGAGCAAAGGACCGAAGAGCTATTTCACCAAAGAAGATACACAAATGGCTAATAAGCACATGAAAAGACACTCCACATTAGTCATTAGCAAAGTGCAAATTAAAATGACAATAAGCCATTATTTCACACTCACTAGAGTGGCAGTGATAAAAAGACAATAATACAAGCTGGCAAGAATGTGGAGAAATGGGGCCCCTCATACATTGCTGGCAGGAATGTTAAATGATGCAGCCACTTTGGAAAATAGTTCAGTAGTTTCTTAAAATGTTGAATGTAAATCACCATCCAACCCAGCAATCCTAGGTATCCACAGAAGAAAAATGAAAACATATATCCACAAAAATACTTCCATATGAATGTTCATTGCATTATTATTCATAAAAGCCAAAAAGTGGAGACAATTCAAATGCCCATCAACTGATGAATGAAGAAACGAAATGTGATATAGCCATATGACAGAATTCTAATGAGAACGAGCAATAAAAAGGAATGAAGTATTGATATGTCACAAGAAGAAGGAACCTCAAAAATGTTCCGCTAAGTGAAAGGAACCAGATGTAAAAATTGGGTATTGGGGTGCCTGAGTGGCTCAGTCAGTTGAGTGTGCAACTTTGGCTCACGTTGTGATTTTGTGGTTCCGTGAGTTTGAGCCCCACATTGGGCTCTCTGCAGTCAGTGTGGAGCCCACTTTGGATTCTCTGTCTCCCTCTCCCTGCCCTTCCCCCGCTGGTGCGTGCATGTGCTCTCTCGCTCGCTCTCTCTCTCTCTCTCTCTCTCTCTCAGAAATAAACATTAAAAAAACAACAAAGAAAAAACCAAACTGTGTACTGTATGATTACATTTATGTGAACTACCTGGAACAGGCAAATCTATGAGACAGAAAGTAGATTAGGGGTTGCCTGGGACCAGGGCTTTGGGAATGATAATGACTTGTAAATGGGTATGAGGGATCTTACTGGGGAGATAAGAATGTTCTAAAACTAGATTATAGTGATGGTTTCACAACTTGGTAAATTTCCTAAAAATCATTAAAAAAAACCCAAAAAAAACGGCGCCCGGGTGGCTCAGTCAGTTGAGCGTCCGACTTCAGCTCAGGTCATGATCTCACAGTTTGTGAGTTCAAGCCCCACGTCGGGCTCTGTGCTGATGGCTCAGAGCCTGGAACCTGCTTCAGATTCTGTGTCTCCCCCTATCTCTGCCCCTCCCCCACTCATGCTCTGTCTTAAAAATAAATTTAAAAAAAAAACATTAAAAAAAACTTTAAAGAAAATAGAAGGAAAGAAATGCAGGCAACATATTCTGGCTAGTTCCCAGTAAGGAAGATCATGGTGTTTCAGAAAACAAAAGGCTTAAATTATGGAAAAAGCCTAAATGTCCATCAACTGATGAATGGATAAAGAAATTATGGTTTATATACATAATGGAATACTACGTGGCAATGAGAAAGAATGAAATCTGGCCTTTTGTAGCAACGTGGATGGAACTGGAGAGTGTTATGCTAAGTGAAATAAGTCATACAGAGAAAGACAGATACCATATGTTTTCACTCCTATGTGGATCCTGAGAAACTTAACAGAAGACCATGGGGGAGGGGAAGGAAAAAAAAAAGGTTAGAGAGGGAGGGAGCCAAAACATAAGAGACTCTTAAAAAACTGAGAACAAACTGAGGGTTGATGGGGGGTGGGAGGGAAGGGAAAGCGGGTGATGGGCATTGAGGAGGGCACCTGTTGGGATGAGCACTGGGTGTTGTATGGAAACCAATTTGACATTAAATTTCATATTAAAAAAAAATTAAAATTAAAATTAAAAAAAAGGAAAGGCTTTGTAAAAAAGAACACTATGAATACCAATTAAGCAAAATATTATTCCTTAAAAAAGAATCATTCTTCTCATTAGTATGCCTATATTAGAAAATATTGTATACTTATTTTTAACTTAAATTTTTTTAAAATTTCTGATTTAATTAAGATTTTTAATTTAATCAAGAAAGATTTCATGGAAAAGCGCTTTCTCTCACTATGGAAGTACTAAATAATACCCTCCATTTTTGCCTCTTGCTCTCCAATGCCTAAAACGTTTACCATCAGTCTGCCGACCCCTGCTCTAGGTGAATGCTCTTCCCTTTCGAAAGAGAACCCAATGGGGCACCCGGGTGGCTCAGCTGGTTAAGCATCTGACTTCGGCTCAGGTCATGACCTCACGGTTCGTGAGTTCGAGCCCCACATCAGGCTCTGTGTTGATAGCTCAGAGCCTAGAGCCTGCTTCGAGTTCTATATCTCCCTTTCTCTGCCCCTCCCCCACTTGCACTCTCTCTCTCTCAAAAATAAACATTAAAAAAAAAAGAAAGAAAGAGAAACCTAAGGCCTGTTCTTTCTGTGTCACTAAAGGAGGTTAGCAAATATTGAATTAAATAGATGGATGATTGCAAGAGAATTGGAAAGGGACAAGCTTTCTTTTTCTCCTTATGTTTTTAATACCTCATCTGTGATTAAAAGTCTAATCCCATCCACAGTATCCTTCTGCCCGTTACCTGCCCTCCTGCCTCGCGCAGCTGACCCTGGATGCGCTGGCAGAAGTCAGGATTGCACAGCAGAGTGAGGGGGGCTTTCAGCTGGACAGGCACAGGGTCAGCAGTCTCTAGCAGGTGCTGCCACTCATCATCGCTGTCGGGCTCCTGAGGCATAGGGGAATGAACAAGGTCAGAAGTGTGTAAGGTTCAAGGGTAGTAACCCTCAACCTGCAGAATCATGGAGTAAATGCAAGAACCAGGGAATCCTTCAACACAGATGTATTTGCTTCAACCACCGGTTTAAAAAGGTATAGTTTGGCAGTATGTGAAGGGTCTTGAAAAGTCTCTTGGAGAACACTGGCATGTGTTCAAAAGAGGTACCTACAATATGTCCATTTATAATTTTAAAAAATTGGCAATGTCATAAAGGCAATCAGTAAGGGAATAATAAATCATGGCACATCCATATTAAGAAATATGATGAAGTTATTAAAAAGATTATAGTACTCGGGCGCCTGGGTGGCTGAGTCGGTTAAGTGTCCGAGCGTCCGACTTCAGCTCAGGTCATGATCTCATGGTTCATGGGTTCAAGCCCCATGTCAGGCTCTGTGCTGACAGCTCAGAGCCTGGAGCCTGCTTCGGATTCTGTCTCTGTCTCTCTGCCTCTCCCCTCCTCATGCTCTGTCTCTCTCTCTCGAATATAAAATAAAAAAACAAAAAAACAAAAAAAAATAGAAAAAAGATTATAGTACCGAGGACACATCACTAATGTAGTATTCTGACCAAAACTACATAAATGAATTTAATCATGAGAAAGTATCAATTTGAGCAACATTCTCCAAAATAACTGGCCTGTGTACCCCAAAACTGTCAGTCATGAAAGACAAAGGAAGACTAGGAACTATTCCAGATTAAAGGAAACTAATGAGGGGCGCCTGGGTGGCGCAGTCGGTTAAGCGTCTGACTTCAGCCAGGTCACGATCTCGCGGTCCGGGAGTTCGAGCCCCACGTCAGGCTCTGGGCTGATGGCTCAGAGCCTGGAGCCTGTTTCCGATTCTGTGTGTCCCTCTCTCTCTGCCCCTCCCCCGTTCATGCTCTGTCTCTCTCTGTCCCAAAAATAAATAAACGTTGAAAAAAAAAATTTAAAAAAAAGGAAACTAATGAGATATAACAATGAAAGCAATGCATAACCCTGGATTGGATCATGGACCAGGAAAAATTTTTTTTTGCTATAAGGAATAGTACTGGACCAATTGGCAAACTTTGAATATGGATTATAGATCAAGTAGCAGAATTGTATCAATGTTAAATTTCTGGCTTCTGTAATTGTACTGTAGTAGTGTAGGTCAAGGATCTTGTTCTTAACCAATGTGCACTAAAGTGCTTAGGGGTAAAGGGACATGATTGCATCTTACCCTAAAATGACTCAAGAAAGAGGATACACCCTTATATAAGCAGACATATACAGAGAGAAAGTCATAAAGCCACTGTGGCAGAATTTGAAGAGTCGGTGAATCTGGATGAAGGGCATACAGGAATTCTTTGTGGTATCCTCACAATTATTCTTGAAGCTTGAAACTATTTCAAAATAAAAAGTTAACTACCCCCCCCCCCAAAAAAAAAGCCAGAAAAGATTAAGGTAGAATTATATGTTCAGATGTAGAAAGATCTCCAAAATGGATCATCTGGTAAGAGAGGCATGATGCAAAACAGTACATGTAGTGTGAACTCAATAACATTAAAATAGTCAAACTACAGATTTCTATGTATGCGTATACATACATGTAGAAGTGCAAACATTTGGAAAAAGAAAGACTAAACTAATAATGGCAGACACCTCTGGGACTGGGGTAAGACACAAGAAGGACTTTCATTTCTACCCATGTGTTCCAATTTTTGATAATTGCATGTTTATACTGTGCAATTAAAAATCTACAAATTAATAATAAGAAAGCAATTTTTAACACCAGGGGAGCTTGTTCTTGGATGGTTGGGAATCACTGTTCTAGAAAAACATGTACCCAGACCCAACATCTGATGGCAAGGTCAAGGCCAAGAGGGGCCCCCACAGCTCACCTCATTTTCTAGGTCCACTGCATCAATGCTCCGCTGGCTCACCACCTCTGGCCTCAGCTCTAAGAGAGCTGGTTCAGAATCCTGGCTGATCTGGTTTTCCCTGCCAGAGGAACAGGGAACAGGAAGAGTTCCAGACCTGTGAGGCTTAGGGTTCATCTACATATTCCTCTCTCTAGGCCCAAGATACGAATGAAAAACGAGCCATATAGGACTGGATAGAAAAGAGCTTTCTTCTAGGATATGGCAGGACAGGATGTTGACCACTACACATATCCTTGACTGCCCTTCCACTTTGAACCTTACTCTCAAGCGTACCTTGGCAGTTTTCACCTGTAGTTCTCAACTCAAATATCTTCCCTTTTACATGGAGACAATTCTTTCCTTCTCAGTTAATGTACAACTGAGGCATAAAGAAAGGAAACTTCCCATTTCCACTGATGAATCAGGAAAGCATCCAGAATCGTAATTCAAGAACACAGGACCTGGATTCCGAGGGCCCTGTCCATACTTAGGTGGTGGCTAGTGATAGACACCATTTTGTATTTGTTTGGACTAAAACCAAAGATCTTCAAGGGACCTCCATCTATAAACCCCTGGCTAGCCCCTCCTCACCGAGGTACAGGGGGGGCCTCTCCAGCCCCCCACTCAGCCCAGCTGTTCTTCATTTCTGAGGCCAAGATCCCAGCCAAGAGGCCTGGTTCCTGAGGAGTGGCTCTTGGTCTGGGCAGAGGGGCTGTGCCAGAAGCCATCTTGCTGGTCCTGTCCTCTTGCTCAAGGGCAGGTCCTGTGTTCTGGTGTTTCTGTGGGAAATGGGCAGGAGACACACTGAATCAAAACTATTTGGTTGTGGGGTGGGCTGCCTGGGTGGCTCAGTGGGTTAAGCATCTGACTCTTGGTTTTGGCTCAGGTCATGATCTTGTGGTTCCTGAGTTCGAGCCCTGCATCAGGCTCTGAGTGGACAGTGTGGAGCCGGCTTGGGATTCTCATTCTCTCTCTCTCTCTCTCTCTCTCTCTCTCTCTCTCTCTTTCTCTCTGCCCCTCCCCTGCGCATGCCCTTTCTCAAAATGAATAAATTTAAAAACAAAACAAAATCATTCATAGGTATGAATGGTACCTACTCAAAGGGCAGAATGAAACCTATTCATGGCCCTTTCTCAACCTTCCTTCTCCAATTCTCTCGGTCACTAGGCTGGTCATGTCACATATTCCCTTCTGTCCACATACCTTCTGCTTGGCCTCCTCAGCCATGCGTTTACAGGCTTGTCGCAAGATTCGAGAACGATTGCCCTTGGGGGCCAGCTGGTGTGCCTGTTGGTCCTTTAGGACCTGAAGTTCTGGGGGTAGGCGACTGGTGAATGGGGTACCCAAATCTGGGCCTGCTGGTTCAGTCACTACTGTAGGGAAGAAGAGGGAGAATATGTGATCACACTGGGGCTGCACCACCATCTCCACTTGGCCAGAGACAACTTCAGTGTCCTCAGGCTTCTGTGGAAGGAGGCCATGTTGACAATGTGACAAAGAGGAAGTGGGGTTGCAAGAGAAGTGCCAAAGGTTAGGCAAAAGGTTAGGAAGAAAGTTCCAGCTGGTAGGGTAAAGCAGACGTGTTACATCCAGACACTGGGGGAAGGGGGTAGATTGGAAAGAGCACCAGGGAAGTGTAAAAGCCCTGGGAACCCCAATGACTCACTGGTGACACGACCAGCTATAAAGGGGTGATGTAAGAGATCTGGCCAGGACAGACGCTGCCTAGGGTCCTTGGTGAGCAGTCCCTGCAGGAAGTTCTGTGGAGAGAAAAAATACCCCATGGGTCATCGCTTTCCTACAGACTCCCTCTAACTCACCAGCAGAACTAGGAAACCAAGACTCCTGAGTCCGTTCCATGAGCAAACTAGCTGGTCTTGATCATGCCCTCTCTAATCCTATCCTTAGGCCTCAGTTAGCTGGCTTCAGGGAGAGACTTCTCTGCCTCACCTCCTGCAGAGCCCCAATTCCTGTCCAGAGACTTACTGTCACCTTCACAGTCATTTTCAGAAAGCAAACATTCAAAAGAGTCCGAATTGCTCACTTTGCCCTCCCTTTGATTGCGGGTTTGTTTGCAGCTGGGTAGGACCAGAAGCATTGGTGGTTAAAAGCACACTCACACACAAGTCATTGTGTAAAGATGTGTTTGGGAGCACAGAAAAACAGAAATCTTTCAGCAAGTCTTGAGATGGTAGAAGGGAAGGGAGACTGCCTCTGAAAAGGGTGTACCTGTTATGGTGTATCCTTGGGAAAATCCCCAGTTGGGCCTAAAATAGGGATAGAAGGTACTGGTCGAGTATGACCACTGTTCTAAAACAAGGTGATTAGTATATTGTGGCTCTTGCTGAAGATGCCTGCCTGTCTGCTCTAAGGGAGAATGAATATCCTATGTAGATCACCCACTTAAATTTCTTTTGCTTAGATTCTTTTTGATAATTATTTGAGCCTCTCCAACTAAATAGGTTAGGGAGAAACTTGTCCCTTTTCATCTTAGACAGGCCAAGGGAAAGTTATAAAGAGACTGCACTCTGGGAAAAGGTTGCACTTAAATTCCATTGAGGGCCCAAATTTTGCCCTAGATAAGAAATAAAAAGGGTCAACTCTTTATTCTCCCTCCCTCCCTCACCTCCTGAGACTTAGCTGCAATCAACAGATACCACTTCTATCATCTGCCCCTCATCGCTGATCTAGCCCCACTAGCTCTGCCCATTTGGATTTCTGAAGATTCCTTCTTTCAGGAAGAAGACTAAGAGGTCTGTGGGCAAATCTAGATATCATGAGGACTTTGCATCTGATAGGAAGTAAGTGGAAGAGAGGATGTGTAAAAGGACAGTTTCTGTCTCTGGTGGCTTGAAACTACCTTACCATTGTGATAAAGAATAGCCTGCCCCGGGGGGCACCTGGGTGGCTCGGTGGGGTAAGCATCTAACTCTTGATTTCAGCTCAGGTCATGATCTCACAGGTTCGTGAGTTCAAGCCCCACATTGGGCTCTGCACTAGAGCAGAGCCTGCTTGGGATTCTCTCTCTCCCGTCTCTCTCTGTCCCTCCCCACCGCGCGTACGTGCTTTCTCTTAAAACAAATAAATAGACTTAAAAACACACACACATATATACACACATACATACATATGAATATATATACACATATACACACACACACATACATATGAATAGCCCACTATGTATATGAATAGCCCGCCCCAGGGAGGGGCTGGCTGGTATTCCCAAATTCTGCAGAGTTTAGAACAGCCTCCCAGAATAAGCCCCTGCAGCAGAAAAGCAACGCAGCTTGGCCCAGCTCCCACATTAGTTCAGTAACGGCAGAGTCTTGCCCCAGATTTTGGAAAAGGGAACCAGGGCAGAGGAAGACAGGTTTCTAATGCAAAAGTAATCTCCCTTTCGACGTTCATTACCTTGAAGCAAGGACTAATGGTGGTCGGCCAGCGCACAGGGTCCTTGAGAATGAGGCTGACCAACTGAAAGATGCTGGTAGTGTAGAAGGGAGGGGTGCCCACAGCCAGCTCATACAGTATGCAGCCCACAGACCAGAGGTCTGCAGTGTGGTCGTATGGTCGCTCTTCCACCAGCTCTGGAGACATATAAAGTGGTGTGCCTTTGATGGATGTCAGCACCATCGTGTTGGTGCTCATTGCCCTGGCAAATCTGCAGGAGATGAGGGAACAGAGTTGGGAAGAGAAAAAACATATTCAATAAAAACAAGGCCTATCATGGTGTGAGATATCCCAAACTCAAACAGAGAACACCTTCCAAAGACCCAACAGGAACCCCCAGTCTTTTAGCTCGGGTTCTAAAATGAGGTCCAGGTAAGTTAAGCATATGGTCGAAGACTCCTTGCAGAACTGGAAGCTGAGACAGAAGGTCAGGGTCCTCACCCAAAGTCACAGAGCTTGATGCCACCACCCTTGGCAAGGAGGATGTTCTGAGGTTTCATGTCACGGTGGAGAATGCGGTGGGAATGCAGATAGTACAGAGCGGACACCAACTGGGCAGCAATGGCCTGAACCTAGGGGTCAAACAGGCAGGGGAAGGAAAGGAGAGGCCAGAGGAAGGAGCCTACTGACGAGCCCAAAGACATTTCCCTAAATTACTGATGAGATCTTCTCTTCTTGCTCTTTCTTCCAGAGCTTCCCACATCTTCCTTAGCTCTTGACTCCCATTCACTCATTCTTTCATTTGTTCATTCACTCGTTCAAGGAAAATGTATCGAGTCTCACTAGCTGTGACCTGGGATGGGCAAATTATCTCGTGCCTCTCATATGCATCACCTGTAAGCTCATGATAATAATACCACCTCCTTTATAGGATTATTGTGAGGATTAAACAAGTCAAAGCATGCCATGCTCAGAATGGTGCCTGGCATTTAGTAAGCCTTCAATATACATTAGCTGTTACTAAAAAAAATTTTTTTTGTTTATTTAGTTTTTGAGAGAGACAGACGGAGCACAAGTGGTGGAGGGGCAGAGAGAGGGGGAGACACAGAATCAGAAACAGACTCCAGGCTCTGAGCCATCAGCACAGACTGATGCAGGGCTCGAACTCACAGACCGGGAGATCATGACCTGAGCCGAAGTCGGATGCTCAACTGACTGAGCCACCCAGGTGCCTCTACATTAGCTGTTATTAAACAAGACAAAGTCTTTTTTCTCAAGACAAGTAACCAGACAACAAATAAGACAGAAAAAATAAGTATGATGATGACTTACAAATGACAATGCTTAGAAAGAAATGGATTGCTACAACAGGAAGTCCTGGGGAGGGGGGCTACTTGTTAGAGTACAGAGAAATCCCTAGAATGAGTGTGGCTGGAGAATGTGTTCCACCAAATCCCACTGCCAACCAGCAGGTGTTGGTGGTGAATCCTGCCTTAACAACAACTCTTATTCCCTTCCTGCCCTCTCTGGTACCACCACACGTGCTATCTGGTGACAGCAAAAGCATTAATAACAGGAATGTTGAATACTGTGCATCAGACACTCTTTTAAATGCTTTATATGAGGGGTGCCTGGGTGTTTCAGTCAGTTAAGCATTCAACTTTGGCTCAGGGCATGATCTCACAGTTCATGGGTTTGAGCCCCACATCGGGGTCCATGCTGATGGTGCAGAGCCTACTTGGGATTCTCTCTCTCTCCTTCTCTCTCTGCCTCTCCCATGTTCAAGCTTTCTCTCTCTCTCAAAAATAAAAAAAAATTTTTTAAAGATTTAAATGCTTTACATGAATTCATTAATCTTCACAATAGTCTCATGAGACAGACATTAAAATGACATCCATTTTTATTTTTATTTTTTTTAATTTTTTTAATTTAAAAAAATTTAACGTTTATTTATTTTTGAGACAGAGAGAGACAGAGCATGAATGGGGGAGGGGCAGAGAGAGAGGGAGACACAGAATCGGAAACAGGCTCCAGGCTCCGAGCCATTAGCCCAGAGCCCGACGAGGGGCTCGAACTCACGGACCGCGGGATCGTGACCTGAGCTGAAGTCGGACGCTTAACCGACTGAGCCACCCAGGCGCCCCGATGACATCCATTTTTAAATGAGGAAACTGAGTGCTAAGAAGTTAAGGTAACTGGCCCAAAAGGATCCAGCTAGAAAGTGGCAGAGACAACTTTGTACTCAGAGATTTTGGCTCCAGTGTTCACCTACTTTACTGACATGCCACACTGTCTCTATATATACCTAGACTCTTATAGTTTCCTCAGGAGTTTTCAAAATGGAGAATCTCAGTGCCCTCAGCTTTTGCTACCAGTCCTTAATCTGAAAAGAGGTCAGGGTAGGGGACAAGTTTGAGCCAGGAAACATACCTGGTCTTCTGGAAGTTTTCCATCATCTTCCAAGATCTGAAAGAGCTCTCCCTCAGCATAGTCTGTCACCACCACCACCTGCAGGGAGAAGGCAATGGTACTGATGGCTCCAGATTTATACATTCTGAGGCTGGGAAATTTGGGGGACCCTTCTTCCTGGGGAGAGGTGACCCAAAACTGAAGTGCACCTCTTTGTCAGTTTCAAAGCTGTCAAGCATATGCACAATGTTGGGATGCCGCAGACCCCGCATGATTTCAATCTCTCGTTGCAGATTCCTCAGCTCCTTCTCTGAACGTCCCAGTTTTGGAATGAACTTCAGGGCCACCACCTGTCAGTGTTAAGAAGAAGAGTCAAGGCCTAACCATGCTATTGAAACATTCACCTCAGAGCTCCAGAACTCAGGCTTCAGATTGTTTGGGCAAATTCTCATTACCTGCTAGTCTCCTACTCCTCTTCCTTACAGTACCCTGGCCTTATCCAGACTCCCCCCACCTCTTGCCCTAGGAGAAAACAGCCTCTGCCAGACAGATCCCTTTGGTGGAATCTGGGAGAGGTGTTCTGATCTGGGTAAAGAACTCTGGGTAAAAATTTAAAAGATTTAGGGGAAAGAGAAGGAAGAAGAAAATGAAGAAGGAAGAATAAAGTTAAGGTGGTTTATCTCTTCCTGCGTGGTAAGATAGACAATAACAATAATAAAAATAAAATTTATTGTTTACTAGGTGCCAGACACTATACTAATGTAGTGATTCAGCATGAATCATATTTAATCCTCAAGACCCATCAATCAGATACTGTTCTTATCTTCATTCCACAGATGAGGAAACTGAGACATTGAGAGTTTAAGTAACTTATCCACAGTTCTAAGGCTAGAAATGGTGGATTTGGGTCTGAACCTAGTAATCCAATATTAGAGCACACACTCCACAAGAGAAATGACCGAGTCAGTGCCTTTGGAATACAGGTCCGTATTCTGGTCCCTGTAGAATCCCACCCAAGAGATATCCCTCCTTGTTCACCACCTGAGCACTGTATTTTCTTCGACCCTTGTACACCCTCCCAAAAGAGCCTTCTCCGATCATCTCCAACACGTGGTACTTCTCCATGACAGAGATTTCAGGATCCTTCAGATGGAAGGAGGTAGAGATGGTGGTGAAGGGCTACAGCTCCAGGGACAGCTCCACACATCTAGGAGGCCTGGGTTGGGCATAAAAGAAAGGTTTATGTTAGCCACCTTGCCTTTTCCTTTTTCATAATAATCCAGGCCTCAAAAACATGGTAGGGTGGAGTGGATGGAAAGATGAGATCTTGGGAGCAAACAGAGAGCCTCTTGTTCTCCCTCCTTTTCAACCTCCTCCTGGCCCCCAACCCAACCTCGTTCCCACCGAAACCCGTGCCCCACGCCCCTCTCCACGCAGCTCCGCCCACTCGACCGCTCCCCCTCTTCTTCAATCCAGCTTCTCCCCTCGGCCCCGCCCCCTCCGTCCCGCCTCGCCCACCCGGCCCCGCCCCTTCCATCCAGCCTCGCCTACCGACCCCGCCCCTTCCAGTCTCCCCAGGTTCCTGCCACCGCCAACCTCCTCAATACCCCCGCCAGTGCCACCTGCCCGCGCGCTTCGCAGACCGGAGCCCCACTCTCACCCCCAGCCTAGGGGCTTCAAGCTCCTCAGGCCGAGGGATGCAGGCCCTGGCCTTCAGCCCCGCCCCTTCCGGCTGCCTGTGGATTTTGCCTGACTTATAATTCTTCTCCACCCCCGCTGCCTTTCTCTTTAGACTCCCATTGTTACCACATGTGCTCGCTGGAACTGGTCAGAGAGGTTCAGAGGACAAAGGCTTTCAGAAGTATTGGAGAGTCGTCGGACCACCCATAGGCACTTTCTAGGGCACTTCCGATCCCTCTCTTGGCCATCAGGACCCACTAAGGACCTGGAGTCTATGGTTGCCTAGAAACGGCCCGTAGCCACCCTCCCTCGTTCCCTCCCTGGTTCCATCCCTTAACCTGCCGCCTCCGACTTCCCCGAGAGTATTTCCGGTTCCGGCTGTGGGCCGGAGAAGACATGGCGGCGTCTGCGTCGGCAGCTGCCGGGGAGGAGGACTGGTAACTTTGGGGGCATGGGCTTTGGCTGGCCGCCTGGATCCGGTCCGGGGGACTGGCAGTGGCCGCGGACGGTCCGTATGGCGGGCGCGTGGGGCGGAGCGAGGGATAAGGGATGGCAGAGACGCTGACATGTCTCAGAGAGCTTCTGCACTGGGGAGCGGGAGGGTGGAGGGGCGCTGATCTGATGGAGAGGAGACAGGATCTGCGCCGCCCAGGCCAGCTCGGGCTGCGCCTTGTCTGGCTCGATCCCCTCTTCTCCCCTGAAGTGGATTTGCCCAGGGTCCCGGAGGATGCCTGTTTATCAGCACACACACACACACACACACACACCCCTCCCCGCCGCTTTTTACTTCCCAGAATGATGTCCTCCAGCTCACGTCCCTCTTTCCCCTTGGATCAGCCTAGTTCCGCCGAGGCTTTCCTCGACCTTCTCCCTCCCCGCCAGCACTAATGAGGACTATTGTCTGAATAAAGCTTTACACCTCACAAAATGCTCTCCTAGTCCTTCTCTCTCTCAAACGTTCTCAACAAGAGACCAAAACCTGGAAGGACTCTGGGATTTGGAAATAAGATAAATGTGGGTTCACTCCACATTTTATTAGCTGGGTGATGCTAACCAGGCCACCTAGCTTCTGTGAGTCAGTGTACTCAGATGTAAAAAAGTGGGTGTGGTATCTACCTCATAGAATAGTTGAGAGGATCACGATGGATTTGTAACCTATATAAAAGCCTTCTTTTCATTAATAACTGAGGTGTGGGCACTAGATGGGGCATCTAGTGGGACTAGATGAGGCCTGAAGAGGCAAATCGATTTGCTAAAAAGGTACATAGTTATGACTAGGAATCCAAGTTATCTGACTCCAAATCTTATGTTTTTAGGACTAGCACTCTTATAATCTCCCCCGCCCTTTTTTTGGCCACCACCTTACCACCGTCCCATCCCATCCCTCACATCCAGGGCAAGTCACAGCTATGGTGGGGTGAAGTATTGAAGGGCCTCTTAATGGAGGTTACACGTCAGTGTTTCTTTGGTTCAGGGAGCCCAGCCTGTGTTGGCCTTTATTGAGACCATCTAGGCTCATGGTTTTTCAACCCTCTTCAGGGGAACTTTAAGATTTGGAGGAGACACTTTGAGCCATGGAAAGGGTAGCAGTGGTTGCACAGCTGGCTTGTGATGCTCTGAGACTCCCACACATGTCAACCAAAGTACTCCACTGTTACCTATTTTATATTTTGAGGCCTCTAAGACTTAAAAAGAAAGTTTGAGAGCCAGTAATATATAGGTCATGCTAGGGCAGACCTGCTCTTGATGAAGAGGTAACAATAACTATAGAAAGGAAACCAAGAATGCATTTTTACATGCATTGCCTGGGTAGAGCTACGGACTCAACCCAGCCACTCATCTTCAATGGCATTACAACTGCTGTTTCTAGGATTAAATATGTATGTCCTCTCATTTACATTTGACCACCAGATCTTGACCTAAGCAGGTTGATCTAGATCAGCCAAACAACAAGGGTCATGAATACATTGAATATTAACTACATCCTTCCTTCTTTCCTTTTAAGGGAGAAAGTTATATACCAATAGGAGAAAAGAGGACATAGACTAGCTACTGTGGCCAAGATATTATTAGGTACTTTACATAAATAACCTTTTATTCTCTAACCCTAGAGAGTAGGTGGTATTATATATGGTAGGTTGACTCAAGCTTACAGAGATAATTACTCAGATCATGTAACTGGTAAGTGACTGGTACCTGTTACTCCAAAGTTGGTGGCTCTTTTGTATCATGGCCTTTATCTCTTTTTCTTGGTATCTCTTTTTGAATAGGCTTAGGGTGACTGATACTGGCAGTATGTGTAGACACTGGGACCCATGTGAACAGTGGTGTAGGGAAATCCAGGAGCGGTGTTGGTAATCAATGGACGTGATATTTCTGGGTCAGATAGATGGCCAATCAACAGTGCGATGGAACTTAAAAAGGAGGTCAGGGAACCTGGCTCTGGTTCTAGTTCTGCCTCTGTTAAACTTTGATATTTGAGCTAGTTATTTCACCTTCCTGGGAATCCATTTCCTCAACTGTTGACAGAATAACTTCCATGCTTCCTTCCTGGCCACTTGACAGCTTAAAACATATTCCCCCCATTTTTATGGAGGTTAGCAAGAGAATGCACTCAGGTAGAGTGCCAGTTTTCTACAAAGCCAGCCTTCATTGGCTTTAGCAGGCTTTAACAGGGAGAGCTGTAATGGTGAGTCAATCTCCCCCTGTCTCTCTAGGGTACTTCCCTCTGAAGTCGAGGTGTTAGAGTCTATCTATCTGGATGAACTACAGGTGGTTAAAGGAAATGGAAGGTACGTATTCAACTAGAGGTGGGCAGGAGTCCCCTTAGTAATGAGAGGATTCCGTGGAGAATCCGTGAGCCTTGATCCAGAGAAAATGTTGCTCTCCTGGAGACAAAGACTATTCCTTTAATCTCCAAAAGAAAGAGCCCAGTGCTCACTTCCTCCACCCACTTTACTGTCTCACCTCCATTTTCCCCAGTCCTCAAACTCCTGCCTAGTCACATCCCAGGTCCCCACTTTATCCATTTGCAGATCTTCACCATGGGAAATCTACATTACCCTGCACCCTGCCACGGCAGAAGATCAGGATTCACAGTATGTCTGCTTCACTCTGGTGCTTCAGGTCCCAGCACAGGTGAGGCCCCTACTTTATGGTAGCAAAGAGAGGAAGGGGAGAGGCCCTGAGGTGGAGTGCTTTAGCAGTAACTTGTTATTCTCTCCCACTAGTACCCCAATGAGGTGCCACAGATCTCTATCCGTAACCCCCGAGGACTCTCAGATGAACAGATCCACAAGTAAGTTGGACAGTTCAGAGGAGGGAAAAGGAGATACAGCTCAGTCTGGTGAGGGGAGGGGGCAGGCCTAATGTTTGCTTTGCCCTTTTTAGGATTTCGCAGGCACTGAGCCATGTGGCCAATGCTGGGCTGGGTACTGCCATGCTCTATGAACTCATCGAGGTAAGAGGTGTCCTGGCTTGGGAAACTGCTAGAGCAGTTTCTCTCAAGGGAGGTAATGGGCCTAGACTCTTAAATATGTCTGGAGTCATTAATTTAGTCCTTGTTTAGGTAAGGCCTAAATCCAGAAAAATAAGGTTTTCTTCTGTTTCTGAGAATACCCCCCCCCCCCCCAAAAAAAGACAGTTCTGTAGCTTCCCCAAGTTGCCTATGCCAGTATCTTGAAAATTACTTTTTCTCTTTAACTTGGATTTTTTTATTCCATTTCAGTGCATTCTCTTGGCATTGGTGGCTGAAAGTAGCAAGAGATAGGGGCCTTGCTTAGAGGATCTAGCCACAAACAAACATTTGAAGGCTCACCTGCCCTTGGAACTGACTGAGAAAATCATGGTTCAGAGTTTCTACCCCGATAAAATTAACAACACACAGGGAACACATAGAGCTACACGTTCACATACACAGATAATTTCTGTTGCTTGAGATTAAAAACACACAATAAGTACAGTCTTGTTTTCCTTAACTTCGAGTTTTGAGAAAAAATGTTTAGAAGAGAATGAAGGTGGGCGGCCCAGAGTCAGAGAGTGGGCTTAGACCATTGTAGCGCTCCTGAGCCCAGCCTCCACAATGCCACTTTGAACTTTGCAGAATTCCAGAGTATTAGCTATTCAGACAGCAGTGCAGATGTGTTAGTTCATTGCCTAACTTGATGCCTGAGTTCTCTGTTTGGGTTGTCCATGCTTTGACTTTCTTTCTGAAGGCTGACTCCAGAACAGACTTTTGGGTGGGAGTGATACTCAGAGGGGTTTAACCTAGGAACACCTCCCAGAAGATACGTTTTAATTGAACATTTTGTTCTCTGAAGGTGTATTACTTTCATCCCCGAGACATATTAAAAGTGATTTAATGAGTGGAAAAATAATGAAATTGGATTTTGCAGCTGGGTAGATTCTGGGGGATGGGCGGGGCCACGGAGGATTGATTCCTCCCTTGGTGAATCCTCTCTTCCTCACTAAGACAGAAACTCATGAACACAAAGTAACATTGACTTGATAGGAGACAGTCCTTCCAGTCACTCCTGGGAATAATAGACAGGCTTTGTTCACAGTTCTTGCCCCTGCCTCCCTGTTTGAACAGTGTCTTCTCTCCTTTCAGAAAGGGAAGGAAATTCTCACAGATAACAACATCCCCCATGGCCAGTGTGTCATCTGCCTGTACGGTTTCCAGGTGGGTTTCTCTCTTGGGACCTGGGGTCTGCTTGGGACGGGCAGTGGAGGGCTCATGAGAGCTCTGATGTCATGCTGGATGTCTGTCCTGCCTCAGGAGAAGGAGGCCTTTACCAAAACCCCCTGTTACCACTACTTCCACTGCCACTGCCTTGCTCGGTATATCCAGCACATGGAACATGAGCTCCAGGCGCAAGGACAGGAGCAGGAACGACAGCATGCCGCAACCAAGCAGGTCAGCTCCCCAGCCCCTGCTCCCACCTGACCCCCCGTGTCACACCCTTTCTGTCTCTCCACTCCAGGGGCTCTTCACCTTTTTAGGGTCACAGATACCTTTGAGGTTAATGAAAGCTCACCTCTGTCCAGAAAAAAAGGGCAATCTTTTAAACATATCTATGTACTGCTGTAGTTTCAGAGAGTTCCCACATCTCCATCTAGGGAGACGACTCCTGTCCTATCCTTCACTACTGAACGGTGTACCTCTGCCCTTCGTCCCAGCCCCGTGTGGATTAGGCTGGCTGACTGGGTTAGGCAGCTGGCGAGCACCTTGGGCTGTGAAGCAGGGCTCTGATTGCTCCTCTGTTTTTAGAAGGCAGTCGGTGTGCAGTGTCCGGTGTGCAGAGAGCCCCTCGTGTATGATCTTGCCTCACTGAAAGCAGCCCCCGAACCTCAACAGCCCATGGTAAGGGAACCCCCTTCTCATCTGAGCCAGAAATAATGGCATTCTCCAAGGAGGGAGGGATGGCATCTTGTCCGCTTCGAATGGGATCTTGGGAATTGGGCTTGACCAGCCTGGGACCTCTCTGCAGAGCCGTAGTCCCCACTAGGCTAAGACTTTGGGAGCCCCATCTGAGCGACAAGCCCAAGAACCTTGTACAGGGGGTGCCTGTGGCTCAGCCGGTTGAGCACCTGGCTCCTGATTTCAGCTCAGGTCATGGTCCCAGGGTCATGGGATTGAGCCCTTAATCAGGGCACTGCATTGAGTGTGGAGCCTGCTTGGGATCCTCTCTGCCTCTGTCCCTCTTGCTCGCATCCTCTCTCTCTCAAAGAGAAAAAAGGAACCTTGTGCAGATTTCCTGAGGCAATCCTGAAAGAGCAGGGGTTCAAGTCTGCCTTCTACTGTTTATTTTTTCCTCCTTGTCATTCTGCTCGCTTCCCTCTAGGAGCTGTACCAGCCTAACGCAGAGAGCTTGCGCCAGCAAGAAGAGCGTAAGCGGCTCTACCAAAGGCAGCAGGAGCGGGGGGGAATCATCGACCTTGAGGCTGAGCGTAATCGGTACTTCATCAGCCTCCAGCAGGTGAGGAAAGGCTTTCTCATTCCTCACTTAATGCCACCTACCTTCCCACCAGCATGCGTCTGCCACAGTGGCCCTGAGGGTGAGCTCTCGTCTACCCTTGAGGCTGATGGTGGTCAGCTCCAGTAGTGAGCAAGGGGCCTGCAGTTCCCTGCTTTGGGGAACTACGTCTCCCTCACTGTATCTGCTCACTTCTTTCTAGCCTCCTGCCCCTTTGGAACCAGAGTCAGCTGTAGATGCCTCCAGAGGATCCCACCCACCCAGTGCCCTTGACACAGAACTGTCCACCTCATCAACTGCCCAACCTGACCTATCAGCTCCTCTGCCTGTGGCCTCCCAGCACACGTGTGAGAAGATTCTAGGGGCTGGGCCAAATCAGCAAAGGTTGGGCGAGACCCCGAAAACTATGCTAGATCCTCCCCGGGCCGGTCGAGGCCCCTGGAGACAGCCTGAACGGAGGCACCTAAAGGGAGGGGAGTGCAATGCCCACAAAGGTACCAATGACACCCAGGAACTGCCACCTCCCGAGGGGCCCCTCAAGGAGCCCATGGACCTAAAGCCAGAACCCTGTAGCCAAGGGGTTGAAGGTCCTCCCCAAGAGAAGGGGCCTGGCACTTGGCAGGGTCCCCCACCCCGCAGGACTCGGGACTGTGCTCGCTGGGAGCGCTCCAAGGGTCGGACTCCGGGCTCTTCCTACCCCCGCCTGCCTCGGGGTCGGGGAGCCTATCGTCCTGGTACTCGAAGGGAGCCCCTGAGCCTGGAGTCTGAGGATGGTTCCTAGCAGTACTGTGGGGGGACAGGGATTTGGGGCGGCAGGGGGCAATAAAGAGATCTGGCCTTGTTTGGCTTCTTTGTTTAGTAGCGCCTAGCTTGTGCAGTATGGCTTTTTCTGACTTCCTGGCAAGACTGGAGTGTGGCAGAATAGCCCTAACTTTGCTCTAAAGTCTGTTTTCCCAAGAGATCAGGGCCTGAGTAAAGGCAGGTCTGACGTCTCTGCTAGTGTGAGTTTCAGGAAAACTAGTAGAGGCCAGCCAGCATTTAAGCAGAATATATGGGAACATAACATATATATACTATGTACACACACACACACACACACACACACACACATTTTTATGCATATGCATTCTTTTTAATTGAATGCCTTTTAAATGGAAGACTCTACTTCCCTGATTGCCATAGTATCTTTTCTTTCTGCTTTGCCCTAGCTTATGCCCCAACACTTGTGTATGCTGGATGCCTGAAGGTCCTTGCTTTTTATTCAAGTACCAATACAGGGAGGTAGGAAGGGGGTCAGAGACCAGAGCGGTGTGGCAGGTGTTTATTGAGCTAGAGAAGAGCTGAGCATGGCCAGCCTGTCACGTCCTCAGAGACTCGGCATTATGAACTGCCCCTGCAGGGTCATTTTTATACAGCATGAAGTAGCCCTGGACCTGGGCAGGACTGATCTGAGTTGTAACTTGAAGGACGCGTTCTGCAAAGGCCTCGGCCAGGGCAGGTGCTTGCCCTGGATAGAACCTCTGGAACATCTGAGTCAGCTGCCAGTGTGAGCAGTAGCCCACGTACTCCTTCATGTCTACTCGTCCAGGGCGGATCAGTGCAGGGTCCAGCCTAAGAGCAGCAAAAGCAGGATCACAGGCACAAGTACCACTGCTACCCCCTAAAATGATGGTTTCTCTGAACCTCCTGATCTCCCAAAGCACCGAGGGAGCAGGGAGTCCTGCCTCACAGTCTCAGATTGCCTCATCCCTTCTTACCTGTCAACATGGTTGGTGGTCATGAACACAATGCGTGCCTCAGTGGAAGCCACACCATCCAAGGCATTGAGCAGTCCACTGAAGGTGAGACGACCTAGACCTTGGTACTTGACTGGGTCTAGAGGAAGGCAGAGATAAAGAGGCGTGGATGGTCATAACCCTACTTAAACCTTCTACTCCCCACCATGTTCCCCTACTTATCAGTGACTCTTGTGAACTCTCGTTGCCAACTCAGGCATCCTCCATCAGCCCTCTGGATTTCCACTTTCTTCCACTGCTCCTCACTCCTGTACCTCATTTACCATCACTTAGAAATGCTCCCCATTTCCTCAGCTCCCCTCACTTACTCTCTGCAGCTAGGTCCCGGCTAAGAAAGGCTGCATCCACATCTTCCAGGAGCACCAGGCTCTGCTGTGGGGCCACGCTCAGCAGGTGGTTGAGCCGGTCATCGGAGAGGCTGGAGTCCGTGAGACTCAGCAGGCAGATGCTGTGCTCCAGTTCCCCAGCCAGGGCTGTGCTATGGAGGACAGGATGACAGCAGGCAGGCAACCCGGAATCAGTCCTTGGGCCCAAATACTTGTCCTCCCCATAACGGGTGGGGTCTCAGAGACCTAACCCTTCTATCACCCCATCTTAAGGCATCTCATGTCCCACGTGTATCATGTTCCCGGGTCTCCACGTTTAATTCCCTTTCCAACCCCACAGCCCAGTTTTTCTCCAGTTTAAGGATTAAGAGAAAATGTGACCCTACTCACATAAAACTGCTTTTTCCACAACCAGGGGGCCCATAAAGCAGGTAGCCACGTCTGTAGGGAATGCCTAGGAATACAGCCAAGATGATCAGGACCTAAAATGAATTCAAGTACTCTACTTCAAATATCCACATTCATTACCAACCCTGCCCCCTAGTGGCCTGATGACCTCAGCACTGGAAGAAATTAACCCTAGGGGCCAACTTTCATCTCTGGGAATTAAGCTAGAGCTTCATATTCATCTACCATATGACCACAGAGACCAGCCTGTTTTCCCTTACTATAGCACCACATCAAAAACAGCCTGGCCAAGACCCCAGCGGCTTCTCACCTCTGTCAGTGTACCACTTGGGGTTATCGATGAATTCCCGGATGTCTCGGACAATTCGGTTAGCCAGACCCTGTTCTAGAACCACAGAACTCAGTGGCCGCCGTCGGCGTGGATAGCCAAAAGGGCGCCATTCAGAGCCCATGGCTGTGTACATCACTGTCTTCCCTTCCTCCTGCTGCAAGGCTAGCTCTCGAGCTAAGAGGGGGAAATAAGACAAAGCCAGTAATTCGTCTTTGCCATGCTATTAGGCAGACCTGTGCCAAGACAGCTTCCCTCTGGTCTCATGGGCTAAGATCCTCCTCTCCAAGCTTCTCTTCCTCTGACGTCATATGCCCCTATTCTTGCAACTTGCCCCCCCCACCCCCCTCGCCATAAAGGCAGCCCGTGCTATCCCACACCTTCCTCCAGGATGTTGAAGAAAACCTTTCGGTCAGTGCCCAGAGCTGTGAAGGTGACAGATTCCCAAGGAGTCCCTGTCTGCAGGTCTATCATCTGCATCTCTCGGCTTCGTTCCACTCGGATCCATTTCCCTTGGTACCTGAATAAAAATGGTCACAATGAGGTGAATGAATGGGGGGTCAAATCCAGCTCCCCTCATTCTCCTTTCTACTCTTACAGCCCTCCCTGGCTCCCAACCTTACCAGATAAAGTGGTTTCCAGGGCTGGGGACAAATTCAAACTTAGTGGAGATGCGCCCACTCTCATGCTGAAGGTATGAAGTCTCAACACTGAGATGCTGAGTACGGGTACTGTGGCGGGTGAGCCAGCTAAGCAACCAGGCATAGCTTCGGTCTCGAGCAGGGACTTCCAGTGTGATCATGTAATGGCGCCGGAATGCCACCAAGCCCAGCTGGGCACCCTTCCGGGCCAGGGCCAGGGCTGTGCCCACACCCACAAGCCCAAATCCAGCCCCAAAGTAGGGATTGTCCTTCAGGGCCAGAATAAAGTCTGAAAGGGGCATCTTGAGAGGGAAACACTGAACCTTACAGGCTCTGACGCATTTTCAAACCTGGGGGTGGAGAGCAGTGGAGATGGGACAAAGCAGATTAGTTTAGAAAGGACTCTGCAATTCCTCGTCACCCTCATCCCTTCTTCCCACAGAGGCCAGGTGCAGGAAGGACAGGTCAGTTCTACTGTGTGTTTCCATATCCTCCCTTTGTGGGATGGAGGTCCTGCTGGAATGCAAGGGCTGAGACTTCAGGCCCCTCTTCCCATTTTGCCCTTCATTATCCTGTTCATAGTTCAATTTTCTGCCAGAGGACGAGGTCTAAAGATTCCTTAAACATGAGAGAACAATGTTACCATCTTCTCATCAGGATAATGGGCAGAATTTTTGTGGTCCCTGGGACTAGCTGAGATAGAAAGGGGCCCACTGCCCAGAGTTAACAGAGGATGAAGCTACTCTCTTCCACTGACCTGTCAGTAACCCCATGCCTTACCACCATGAGTAATACCCTTCAAATATCCTCTCCTTTACATGCTCAATTCCTAATGTCCTGTTTAGTTAGCCCTTTATTACCTCACGACTAAACTGTCTCTTTAAAATTAATTTTAGTTCTTAAAACGTCATCTTAATGGGCCTCCACCTCTGGCTTTGGTGTACCAAATTGCTATACAGGGATCCAGATCTTTCTTCATACAGTCTGCTTCAATCCAATGGCTTGTTCTGAACAGATCCCTGAATTGGGTAAAAACTCCTCTGCCTGGTACTCAAAACCCTTCACAACACAGGGCCTACCTATCTTTCATTGCTTAGCGCCTAATAATCTCTGTTGTATAATTCTGCTCAGGCAGGTCTTCTCTACTCAGAATCCCCATTCTAATTGACTCTTCCTTCTCCCCCAATTTAACACCTGTCCATTTGCTGCTTCCTCCACGGACATTTTCCCCGAATTCTCCCCCAATAAAACGTGACCCAGTCTAATTTTAGATTGTAAGGTCCCGAGGGATTGGAAGTCACATCGTTTCTAGCACACCTTCCCGACCCCTGCCACTTTGCTGTGCGCGAGGCACGCGGGACGGTGAACTGACAGCCGAGACCACGGCTGAGGCTCAGAGTAGAATCCAGAATGCCAAAAGAAGGCCACAGACAAAGCCCTTCCCCCTCCCGTCCCTTGTCTGACGCCCAGAAGCCCCTTCCCGAACCCTTTCCACACCCCAGCTCGCGCCTCCAGCAGCGTGGCTCGGAGTAACCCGTCACTCCGCCCCCTTACCGCCATGACTCTCTGGCCCTCCCTCTCGATGGTTTCAGCCCCCGGCACTCCAGGGACGCGCCGCTCGGCCCCGCCCCGGCGTTCCTTCACCTACTTCCCGCCACACCCACCTAGCGGGCCGTGCCACTCTGCCCCACAACTCTCGATGGTACTCCCTGGGCCGCTCGCCTGGGAAAAGGGGCAAAGGGAAAACGCCAGAGAAAACCATAGAGTACACCGCCAGCCGACGAGAGGAAGAGAGAGCGGCCTCCATCGGCCCGAAGTCCTAGAGGCTGCTGGGCCGGAGGCGGTCGTACAAAAGGAGTCCCGGGAGGCCGCTCCAGCAGCTGGTGGACCATAGAGAGACACAGCTCCCGCCGGCCTTGGCCCGGGAGGTGAGTTAGTGGCTGCAGGGCGGAAACTAGTAGGGAGTGTTTGTGGAGCGGGCCGGAGGCAAAAGTTTCTCGAACCCCAGGATGAGGGTGGGCCTGGGCGGTGGGAATCCCCTGGAGGAGGTGCTGAAAGAAGCACGCCGACGGTCGGGGCCCCGGCGCATCACAGCAGCCGTCCCGGTGCCTCAGCCGCGTCACTGCTTTGGATCCCGCCCGGTTGCCCGCTGCCTCTCCTCAGGACCATAATCATGACGATGCTCCATCCCAAGCTTTGCAGGTCACAAAACGGCTTTCCCATTTGCTGGCTCTTGTGATTGCCGCTCCCGCCCAACGATGTGGACGCTGTCATCATCTCCACTTTACAGATAGGAAAGCTGAGGCCCTGGGAAGCGAGGTGACTGTATCTATCAGAGGCCACGCGGTGAGTCAGAGCCCAAAGACACGTGGAAACCCGGGTGCCTTTGTCCCCACGCCGGGTCACATTCTTTCCCCAGGCCTTCTCTGTGCATTAATTTGTCCCTTTTCTTGCTCAGTGCCTCTGCCCCAAAGATGTGCTCATTTCGCCTCTTGTGCCCGCCTCTCTCCCACCTCACCCGCTTTCCAGCCGCTGAAGGTTTCAGGTTCTTGATCTAGAAGGCACTGTGTCCTCCTTGCCTCCCCGCAGAGCAGCGATAAAATTCTGTGAGCGGAGGCTGTGGTTTCCAGAGAATCCTCTGACCGTGGAAATGCACTTCCCAGCTACCTTCCGAATCCCCCGATCTGAGGTTTTGAGTTGCAGCATTCACACCTGCAACCTGATTTCCTATCCCTAAGGCCCTTACTTGACCTCCATGACTCAATTTCATGGAGTAATTACTGTCGTACATTACTTATTCTTCAGCTTATGCTAATTTTTAGCCATGTGTAACAGGATATGCAATTTAGTTGGTATTCATTTCTCAGTTGTGTTCTAGTGTTTTCAATATGAGGCCATAGTCAATGAGTTTGAAATTTCTCCAGGTGTGTTCTTCATATGTAAGGAACCACTGGTTTATCTTTGTAGGAGACCTAGCTTCCCTCTGATGGATCTCCATGTCTGCGGTTCTCCACTAGAATCTCATTTGTCTTACTTGCATAGATTGTTGTGGTTTGTGTTCAGTGAAGTGATAAGTCAGTCAGTTGCATTCAGAAAGCTCTAACTCCAGGGAGGGAGACTGATAGCTAAACAACAGTGCAGTGTGACAGTTTCTGATAGAGTTAGGTACAAGGTACAAGGCCCTGAAGACCCCAGAGAGAGTAACTTACATAAACAGTGTCAAGAAGTCTTCACAGCAGAAGTGACATTTGTGCAGATTCTTAAGGACAGTGAAGAGTTGGTTAGCCAGACGAGAGATGGAGAAGGGGAAATGGCCCGTCAAGCCAAGAGAGAGAGAGAGAGAGGCATGTGTGAGGGTATGGGAGCAAAAGAGAAGTTGGTGAGCCTGGAGAATGGCAACTCATTGGTATGACTGGATCAGAGATCTGTTGAGGGGAGAGGTGGTAGATGAGTCTGGAGAGGTCAGCAGGGGCCAGGTCATGAAGGAAGGGCCTTATACCCATACAGAGGAGTAGTGAGATCATAACATGTTAAGCGGGGAAGGGACATCTGAGATCCCTTGGCCCAAGTTTTGTTGCAGATAAGAAAACTGGGACCCAGATTGCTTTATGATTTCACCAGGGTTACTTAGATCCAAGAAACTTAACCTTCAGTCTTTAGTATATTGGCCAAAACTTGTTGGCTCTCTTCTAATATTGATCCCTATTAACATTTGTATACTTCTCGTTCTGAGCATTGTTGTAAAAACTTCTAGGTTAACTAGGTGTGGCATGCTGCCATGCAAGGAAATGCCTAAGTGGGCAGGCACTGGGCCGTGCACCCACATCAGCTGGGAAGAAAGTGAGTGAGATCTCTAACTATATTTTGTTTGGGTTCTCTTCTGATTGGCTTATCAGCACATAAAAACCACAGAACACCTGTCAGTGGTGATGACAGACCCCGTGTTGGACCCACAGCCAACCGACAGCACTGGGGAGATGGATGGACTGTGCCCTGAGCTATTGCTGATCCCCCCATCTCTGTCTAACCGTGGAATCCTGGAGCCTGTCCAGAGCCCCTGTCCTGCTGGGAATCCCACACCTTTGCCTGCTGACCCAGGCTGCCTGCTGGTAGAGTCCACGGCAACTGAAGAGGACACAGGGAACATGGAGATCATTGTGGAAGCAGTAGCTGGAAACCTGTCCCCAGGTGCTCCTGGAGAGCCCCCAGGTACAAACATAGTTGCTACCAGGCCAGTGGGACAGTCAGCCCTGAGGTTTTGTCTGTGCTATTTTTGACCCTTCTATATAAATGTGATGAGAACACAAGGTAACATCTTATTTTTATTCTTAGAGATGTTGTAATTTGATTTGCAGTTGGTGAATGTTGATTGAAGGCTGGCAAGGTGGTTCACAACCTGGTACCGAGCTCTTGGCAGAGTCTATCCCTGTGAGGGCTTCATGTCTGCTAGGCAGCAATCCAGAAGGGAAGACCTTTCTGACACCTCTGCCCGATCCTTACTCCTATAGCCCTCGGGGAGTTTTTCCCCCATATTGACCCTCCCACTCGGGAACTGCAGCCAGGGATTAGGCAACAGGCCCAGCGCCTCCACCACCCTGGGCTTGGCAGGGCTTCCCAGAGGTAATCTGGTATTTCCTTGCCCTAGTTTCTTGTGTATAACATACTTAACTCATCCGAGGCATGTTGTCAAGAGTGGGAGTTGAACATTTATATTTATTCTAGAAAAAAGACTCTCCCCTTTATTCTTCCCATATCTACAACTTCTTATTTTTAGGTAACTTCCCTGCTGTTAACTGCCATCCTCCAGCTATGGCTGTCACAACTTCCCTTGGCAGTGTAGTATAGTGACAGCAACTACTGGGAAAGATTAGCTAATTTGATCGTAGAGTATTTCTAACCTTCTGTGTAATGAAACAAGTAATAGGCAAAGAACAAACCTGGGAAAAACATTTGCAATACATGAGGAAGAGTTAATATCTTTAAAATTCAAAGAGCTATGAAATAAGAAAAACGGTGTTTTTTGGGGGTTTTGTTTTTTTTTTAGAAAGGGAAAAACCTACAGGCACTTCAATAAGGAAAAGTAAAAATAGTCAATAACCATAAGGATGCATAATGTCACTAACACACAAATAAGTTCCAGTTAAAAATAATTATGAGGGGTGCCTGGCTGGCTCAGTCAGAAGAGCAGATGACTTTTTTTTCTTTTTAAGTGTATTTATTTATTGAGAGGGAGAGAGCGATCCTATGGGGGGAAGGGCAGAGAGGGAGGGAAAGAATCCCAAGCAGGCTCTGTGCCGAGTCTGATGTGGGGTTTGAACCCACAAACAGTGAGATCATGACCTGAGCCTAAATCAAGAATCAGACGTTCAACTGATTGAGCCACCCGGTGCCGCAGAGCATGTGACTCTTGATATCGGGGTCATGAGTTCGAGCCCCACGTCGGGTGTAGAAATTACTAAAAAAATTTAATAGTAATAAACTTAAAAAAAATAATAACAGTTATGAAATGCCCATATTGCTTCCCAACTATGGCAAAAATTAAACGTTTTTTATAATACTTATTGTTGGTAGGAAAACAGATAACTGCCTTATAGCTTATGGAGTGTATAAATTAGCATAATCTTTTGAAGGTCATTTTATATAATGAACTTTAATTTTTTTTAATGTTTATTTACTTTTGAGGGACAGAGAGACAGAGGTGTGAGCGAGGGAGGGGCAAAGAGAGAGTGAGACACAGAATCTGAAGCAGCCTCCAGGCCCGAGCTGTCAGCACAGAGCCTGACACGGGGCTCAAACCCACGAACCCTGAGATCATGACCTGAGCCAAAGTCGGATGCTTAACCGACTGAGCCACCCAGGCACCCCTGTATAACAAACTTTAAACTGACCCAGTCATTCCATTTCTAGGCCTCTGTCCTATAGAAAACTCACACACATGCACAAGGAGACAGGGGTAAAAGGATGTCCCGAGCAGCTTTATTTATAATGATTGCAAATAACCCAAATGTCCATCAGTAAGGGCAAGACTTCATTTTGACTTGTTCATGCCAGGAAGTACTCTGGACTGGACAAAAAAAAATACAAGGTAGAGCTAAAGGTACTCAGAAAAAAAAGTATCTGATATATATAGCAAGCGGGGGTGGGGGGGGCGGGGCAGGGAGGGAAGCAAATTGCAGAGAAATGACTGAAAAAGGCCTGAAAGAAAAAGAATATACACCAAATTTTGTGTGAGAGTGTGGGGGGGTTATTTTTTCTTTATATACATCTATGTTATTTGAGTTGTCACACTGAACTTTTATTTAAACAAAGAAACGATAAAAAAAAAAAGGATTCCCAGGGTAGATGTGGCACAGACCTGGGCTTGAGTCCTGGTTCCACCATTAACAGGCACCATGGCCTTAACCTTAGAACTCCAGGCCCCTCTTCTCGTAGGGCAACTGGAGCACCAAGTGAGTGTTTCCTACACCTTTGTCAAGGTCCCGCCCGTTGCTTAAGAAATGGCAGTGATTACTGTGAACGTGATTTGGGTCTTTTGGAAACGGATGTTTTCCATTTTGTAAATTACTGTGCCTCTGAAAAATCTCTTTACAGAATGTGAAAGTAATACTTTGTCACTTATACTGTAGATGTTATCCGCAGATTGTCGTTTACTTCTTTTGGAAGGTCGTAATTTTTCATTTGGGCAAAACATATTGCCTTTTCCTAATGCTTTCCTGATTGGTTAATGCTTGTTGCATTTATTTAGCAAATATTAAATACCTATTTTGTGCCAAATGTTGGGCCAGATTCTGGGAATCCAACTTTAGTATATGTGCTGCCGAAGCGAGCACTTGATAGCGGGAATCCAAATGTATGTGCAAATAAATAGACTGTCCCTGACCTTATGGAGCTTACTGTCCAGGGATAGAACCAGACTTAAGGTCCATCTCCACTCTACTAATATTAAAAGATTCACCTACATTTTCTACTAGTAGCTAACTCCTGTGAGTCTCATTCCATCTGATTCTGTGCCTTTCTCTGTCGGTCCTCTGCCTGCAGGTGTCCTGGTAAAGGTGGTGGAGGTGTACTTCTGTGAGCGCTGTGAGCAGAGCTTCGCAGAGCCCACTCTGCTGGCCCTGCACCAGTGTACTGAGACCCTTATACAGCCTATGCAGGGCCTCTCTAGCCTTCCATGCTCTGTAGAGCTGACCCCCAGCAACCTCATTCTCTCTGGCCCTCTGCAGGGCCAGGGCCCACCAGATAGCCCCCTGCCATGCCCTGTGTGTAGACAGGAGTTTGCCCAACCCCAGGCCCTGAAGAGCCACTTCAAGATTCACCGGGCCACTCCCGACATCTTCTCCTGCCCAGAGTCTGGCTGTGTGTTCTCCGCTGAAGATCGCAAGGGTCTGCAGCACCACCTGAGGCAGGCCCACGCCACGGTTCCCGTGCCCTGTTCTTTCCGGGGCTGCCCCCTGCTTTTTGGGAGCCAGCAGGGCATGGAGCTGCACCGGCAGGCCCACTACCCTTTCCACTGCAACCATTGCAGCTTCGTGGGCTCCAACGTCAAACTCTTCCGGCAGCATCAGCGGAGCCACGGGGCCGGGACACAGGGAGAACTGTCTGCCCTTCAGGGTCTTCCATCCCAGGAGCTGCTGCCAGGTATGAGGCCAAAGGCCCAGCAGTGCCTTGCCTGGAATGCAGCCACGGTCAGTCTTACAGGACAGGCCGTTGATTCCAGTGCCATGAATGTATATGTGAATGCAAGGGAACGTGGAGCAGTGGCTCAGGAGGCCAGCATTACTGACTGACAGTGGAAGGCATCTAGAAACCCTGGACCAGTCAGAATATATAAGACAAGGAGCAAGTCTTTGTCCATGACAGTGAGTGATATTTGGCTTTAGCTGTGCTGTGGCCTTGAAGTTACTTAACCAGTATCCTTTTTTTGATTCATTTCAGAGCTTTCTGAGGGCAGAAGCTAAAATGTTCATCCGTGGCCGTAGCCACTGGTAGAATACCTGTAGACTTCTTTTTAGAGTACGTGGGATTGGGCCAGAGAAGCCGGGATTCTTTTAAAAAGAAACCTTCTAGAAGGGTGGAGCCTCACTGATCCTTACTCCTCTCAGTCTCAACAAAAACAAACAAAAAACCACCACCACCAACAACAAAAAAAAAGGGCATGGGGTGGATAGAAGAGCAGGAGAAAATAGAGAAACCAGGCCTGGAAGGTCAGGATTCTGCTTAGAGACTTAGGCTTGCTAAGACCTGTTGGTGCTTTGTTCCCAAAGAGAAGACCCCTTTTTCCTGGGAAATAGTCTTGTATCTTTGCCTTCCTGAGGCATCTCCCTTTGTTGAGGGATAGAAGGGCTGGATTGGTGTGACCCTGTCTTGCTGATCAGGCTTCTCAGTAGAGCAGTTAAGAGGACAGACTATGTTACCCTGCGTTGAGCCACCAGCCATTAGCCCTGGGAACCCAAGCCAGGGAAGGGCTCTGTACCCATTCTGTCCCTCTCAGTCCCCTACCCCCACTGCAATGATCTCAAAGCTCTTACCTTTCAGGGGTCTAAGGATGGTGTTATCTGAGGTTTGATTTACTCTAGGTTGGAGCATTAATGACAGCTTAGCTCTTGGTCTTCCTATCCTTGTCTTGAGTGATAATAAATGTATAGACTTAGAATCCGAGATTCTCTTACACTAAACGGGGAGGGGGTGATTCTGCCAGCCAGTAAGAGGAGCAGTCCAAGCCTTCACTGCTGGCATTGGCTTCTATAGACATCATCGAGTGTTATGTGTCTCCAGCTCCGAAACTGCCCAGTAGAGAGGGAGAGCCTTCAGAACAAGCAGATACGCCCTTGCCCAGGCGAGAGTCAGCTGACGAGGAGGACGTAGAGGAAGAAGAGGGGAATGGCACCTTAAAGGACTCCCAGAAAGCCCCAGAGAAAGCCCAGGGGGCTCAGCAGTTAGAAGGTAATAACATGGTTAGGCTGAACCTCCTGGTGGTGGGGAGGAATGGATTGAGGGGAGCCTGGCATTGAGGCTCTGGGGTTTGGTTTCCTGGGCTTTGATTCATATCCCTTTGTTCCTACCCTTCCACTTTGACATGTCTAGTGGGAAAATGATAAATGAGTAAAGACTGTAGAAACAGAGCCGGGGTAAATAGAGTTTGCTCTCCTGGGCTGGTTTTCCTTGGGCAGAAAGCTTTTTTGCAGGGAAGGAGAGGGTGATATTCATCATACAAAGATGCTAGAGGTTATTGATCAGCAGCCTGACATGTCTGGCATTGGGCCCACTGAGATTTTGTTTCTGAAACCCTACTTCCCAGTTTTCTAACTCACTAGAACATTTGAAACCCATCCAGCCCACAGGGAGCACATTTATTGTCAAGAGAATAGAAAAGATCTGGTTGTATTTATGACCAGTTCTCTATGATCTAGAACTCAGTGAACCAGTGTTAGGAAGTGGGAGTACTTTACCTTCTTCACTTCCCTTTTCCACACTCCATGGGTTTTTTTTCCTTCCAACCAACCCTGCTGATCCCCCTGCCTACCTCCATGAACGAGGACAAGGAAGAACAAGAATGGTCCATCCGGATTGTTCTCTCGAGCAGCTCTAGACAAAGGCTTAGGAACAGTAGGTGGCTGGGTAAAGCACTTCAAATAGGTTTGCCACAAGGCTTGAGAAATCCTTGTGATGTTGCTTCTTTCAATACTTGAATTTCTTGTCTCTTCTTTGAGACTACAGTGTTTGAGGTGCTACTGTTTCGGTTTCCTGGAGAGAAATGGGAAAGGCCATACGATGTTTGTGTCTGGGCAGATTGTGGTTCTCCCATTATCTGGCCAGCCCCTGAGCTACCTTCTGTGCCTTTTCCTCTCCCAGGGGATGTGGCTTCTGGCACCGAGTCCCTCTTCAAGACCCACATGTGTCCAGAATGCAAGCGCTGCTTTAAGAAGCGGACCCATCTCGTGGAGCACCTGCATCTCCACTTCCCGGACCCCAGCCTCCAGTGCCCCAACTGCCAGAAGTTCTTCACCAGCAAGAGCAAGCTCAAGACCCATCTGCTGCGGGAGCTGGGCCAGAAGGCCCACCGCTGCCCGCTGTGCCACTACAGTGCGGTGGAGAGGAACGCGCTTAACCGCCACATGGCCAGCATGCACGAGGACATCTCCAACTTCTACTCAGACACCTACACCTGTCCCGTGTGCCGCGAGGAGTTCCGCCTCAGCCAGGCCCTCAAGGAGCACCTCAAGAGCCACACGGCGGCGGCGGCGGCAGAGCCGCTGCCCCTCCGCTGCTTTCAGGAAGGCTGCGGCTACACGGCCCCCGACCGCAAGGCCTTCATAAAGCACCTGAAGGAGACCCATGGTGTGCGGGCCGTGGAGTGCCGCCATCACTCTTGTCCCATGCTCTTCGCCACGGCCGAAGCCATGGAGGCCCATCACAAAAGCCACTACGCCTTCCACTGCCCACACTGCGACTTTGCCTGCTCCAATAAGCACCTGTTCCGCAAACACAAGAAGCAGGGCCACCCCGGCAGTGAAGAGCTGCGCTGCACCTTCTGCCCCTTTGCCACCTTCAACCCGGTGGCCTACCAGGACCACGTGGGCAAGATGCACGCCCACGAGAAGATCCACCAGTGCCCTGAGTGCAGCTTTGCCACCGCCCACAAGAGGGTGCTCATCCGCCACATGCTGCTGCACACCGGTGAGCTGGCTTCCCTGCTTCCCGTAACGTAAGGGTGGCAATGAGGAGGGGGCGGCAGAAGTGAGCTTTTACTGCGTACAAGACACAGGAAGGGCCTTGCGTGCATTGTCTTGTTGGACCCAGTCTTCCTAGATATAAATCAAGCCTTAAGCCGAGTGTCACTCAGCTAGTACGGTGGTTAAGCCACTGAGCCAAAGACTGTGCTCTCACTGCTATGCTGCTGTGTCTCACCGTTAAGGCCCCGTCCAGTTCTGCTTGCCCTTCGTCAGGCTTGCCTGGGTCAGTACCCAGCCTATTAGAGCGAAGAAACCCAGACGGGGGGAGATACCTTCCTTTGCAATTCGAGTTTTGAGGTGTGCTATGAGAGATGGGGCGAGGGGACTGAACCATCTACATATGTTGTAGCCTTGGCAGCTGACTCAGAGTCTAAATTGGTTACCAGCATTGCTGATGCTTTGAGTGACACAGCCACATCAGGCTTCCTCCTACAGCATCACCCCATTTGTGCTCTCTAGGCAAGAATCAGTGGGTTGATAAGATATTTAAAAAATCTCATCAAAGATTTTTGGGAGGCCAGGTTTTAGGTAGCTTGGGGTAAAGCCATTGTTTCCCTGGAACAGGTCATTTCTACACATGCTTTGGTCACCAAGCCTCGTTTTTCTGCGGCCTTTCCTAAAATCTTCATCTCTACGGTGCTTTATAGTTTAGAGTTCTTTTAGATAGATCACTTCATTTAATTCATAATAACAATCTTGTAAGGAAGACAGTTGAAAAAGAGAAACTGAACACTTAAATGGCCTGTTTCAGGATCACACAGCTAGTATCAGAACCAGAGCCAGACCACCACGTTGCTTGCTTTTGACCGTGGGGAAGTGGGCTGGGCTGGTAGGCAGGGATCACAGGGAAGGGTCCTGAAGGACCTGGTCTTGACCAACTACACAGACAGCTCTTCCTTGAGTCCTTGCTGGGCACTGCTGAGGACTTTGGGACATCTCATTTAATCTTCTGTCAACCATGAGCAGTCAGTATTTTTGTTGCTCCCTCTTTGGAGCCAAGGAAACTGAGACTTGGAGGGGTTAAATGACCTCTCCAAAACCATACGGTAGTAAGCTGGGATCTGAACCACCACTTGATAGCTCTGTGGTTTCTCTCTGCCTTGGCTTCTTTTTCTGTAAAATGGGGCAGTCCTCCTCCGGGGGCTGTTGGGAGGAGTCAGTACGAGGGGACCTGGTACATAATGAGCATTCTATACATGTTGGCTATTGACGTCTTTGTTACCGTGTCGGATTTCAGAGTTCAGATTCTTAACTACTTCTTGTATTGCCTGATTTTTTTCTCCTCTTCCACAAAACTGGAAGGAACTAGGGTAAGTGGAGCCAGTGCCAACAAGCTCCACAACAAATCAAGGGTAGACTTCCAAGCTGGTTTTGGAAAGCATGGTCTTCACTTTCCACCGGGGCTTGCTCCGTGTCGGAGTGGAGAAATCGTCTGCGAGGGCTGGGAGCAGCACTGACTTGTGAGCCACGCCGCGGGCCGCGCGTGAAGCTTTCGTTCTGCTTGGCATCAGGGCAAGCTTGCTGGGGAAGATGGTCTGTGCTCACTCGGTCCGTGTCTGACCTGTGTCCTCTCCCCTCTCCCACCCCCACTCCCCCATAAGGCGAGAAACCTCACAAGTGTGAGCTGTGTGACTTCACGTGCCGAGACGTGAGCTACCTGTCCAAGCACATGCTGACCCACTCCAACACCAAGGATTACATGTGCACCGAGTGTGGCTATGTCACCAAGTGGAAGCACTACCTCAGTGTGCACATGCGGAAACATGCAGGGGACCTCAGGTATGAGCACACGCATGCCTCCGTCCCTGTTCCCAAGGACCTTATGCCAGGCTAGCCTCCTCTTGAACTCACCTTGCTCTCCTGGCCCCAGAGCGACTCCTCCTATTGTCCCTCTCTGCTCCTCTCACCTCAGCTCCATTGCCTGTAGCTGGCCTCTGTGCCTGTGGCCCAGTGTGCATGGTGAGAGCTGTCTGGGCTCAGGGGAGGGAGCGCAGGCCCACACACGAAGGTGTCCCTTGGGTTCTGAGTCCGGTCCTGGGAAAGTAGGGAGGCTGCACCTGTGACCCCAACCCAGGCATGTTTCCCGCTGAGCTGTGGCACAGCTGGCCAGGGGGTTTCTCCTAGCTTCCATGCCTCCACGGGAGAATGGGACCTAGGCACAGAAACCTGCCCCGTGAGGCTGTAGCCCTGTCAGCTCCTTCGGAGTCCACAGCAGGTTGCTGATTTATGCTCTCTTCCCTTTGGGAAGCGATACAGAGGAGGGGTCGGAACACAGGCCCTGAAGCTAGGCTGTCCCTGCCCTTCACTTCCTTTTTAACCTTAGGCAAGTTATTAATTTCCGTGCTTTAGTGACCTCACTTGCAAATAGATACCTACGTCAGAGGGCAGTGGAAAAAAAGAATAAATTAGATGATGCGTGTACGGTACCGAGTGTAGAGCCTTGTCCATGGTAAGTGCTCGTTTACCTGTCAAGGGAGATCGATAATTGTGACTTTGCCCCCCACCCCCACCCCTGTCCTCCTCGCCAGATACCAGTGCAACCAGTGCTCGTACCGCTGCCACCGGGCTGACCAGCTGAGCAGCCACAAGCTGCGCCACCAGGGCAAGTCCCTGATGTGTGAGGTGTGTGCTTTCGCTTGCAAGCGGAAGTATGAGCTGCAGAAGCACATGGCCTCCCAGCACCACCCGGGCGCGCCGGCCCCGCTCTACCCCTGCCGCTACTGCAGCTACCAGAGCCGCCACAAGCAGGCCCTGCTGAGCCACGAGAACTGCAAGCACACCCGCCTCCGGGAGTTCCGCTGTGCCCTCTGCGACTACCGCACCTTCAGCAACACCACCCTCTTCTTCCACAAGCGCAAGGCCCACGGCTACGTGCCCGGGGACCAGGTGTGGCAGCTCCGCTCTGCCAGCCAGGAACCGGAGGGGGCCAGGCAGTGCCCGACACCCCCGCCAGACTCAGAGCCCTCGAGCCAGCTGTCTCCCCAGCCTGAGGCGCCAGACCGTGACCCCGGGACTGTGGTGGACCCCAACGTGGACCGGGCCCCGCCGGAGCCCGGTGAGGAGGACCGCGCCGGGAGACTGGCTGGCAGCGAGGTTCCGCGGGGGGACGACCTGGGTAGCAGCCCCAGTCCGGCTGAGGCAGATGAAGGTGGCTGCACGCTGCACCTCGAGGCCCTGGGGGTGGAGCTGGAGCCCGTGGCTGAGCCGCCCCTTGAGGAGATCACTGGACCCGCACCTGCGGAGTTCAGGCCCCTGGACCCCTCGGGGCCCCTGAGACTGGAAGGGCCAGGTGCAACTTTGACAGAGCTGTCTACCTTTGAAGGTGCTGGGACGTCTGGTTTGGATGCTGAAGAAGAGCCCGTTCTGGAAAAGCCAGCCCCTGAAAGCCCCAGAAACCCCCCTTCCTCAGAGGAGGCCCCTGACAGCTGGGTGGGAACCTTCAAGGCAGCTCTGCCTGCTGAGACCGCTCCCCTCCCCCAGTTCCCAGAGTCAGAGTCCTTACTCAAGGCCCTGCGGAGACAGGACAAAGAGCAAGCAGAGGCTCTGGTGCTGGAGGGGCGGGTTCAGATGGTTGTGATACAGGGAGAGGGGCGGGCCTTCCGCTGCCCGCACTGCCCTTTTATCACCCGCCGGGAGAAGGCCCTGAGTGTGCACTCCAGGACTGGGTGCCAGGGCCGCCGAGAGCCCCTGCTGTGCCCTGAGTGTGGGGCTAGCTTCAAGCAACAGCGTGGCCTCAGCACCCACCTGCTGAAGAAGTGCCCTGTTCTGCTCAGAAAGAACAAGGGCTTACCCAGACCAAGTTCACCCGTCCCTCTGCGTCCTCCGCCCCCGGGCACCCAGGACTCAGGGGATGTGGAAGGTGGGAAGCCCCCACCTGCGCCATTAGAAGTAGAGCTGGTGCTCCCAAAAGATGCTCCCTCTGTGCCTCCCAGGGAGCCGGAAGTAGAGGAGCGTCCTGGCACACTGTGTGTCCCTGCAGTCCCTCCTGCAGGAAACCCCTCACCCGAAGAGACGCCTGAGAAGTTCCACTTCGAGCAGGGCAAGTTTCACTGCAACTCCTGCACGTTCCTCTGTTCTCGGCTCTCCTCCATTACCTCTCACGTGGCCGAAGGCTGCCGGGGGGGACGTGGCGGGGGAGGAAAGCGGGGGGCCGCCCAGACCCAGCCCGTTGCATCCCTCCTGAGCGATGGAGGCTCCGCTCCCCTAAACAGCGGCAGCACAGAGCGCAGCCCTGGGAATGGGGACACGACTGCGGTGCCAAAGCAGAAGGGGGCGCGCTTCTCCTGCCCCACGTGTCCCTTCAGCTGCCAGCAGGAGCGGGCTCTGAGGACTCACCAGACCCGGGGCTGCCCCCTCGAGGGGTCCGGCGAGCTGCACTGTGGCCTCTGCACGTTCACCACTGCCGCCGCTGCCGCCCTGAGGCTACACCAGAAGCGGAGGCACCCTAGCACGGCTCCTGCCCGTGGGCCCCGGCCCCCTCTGCAGTGCGGGGACTGTGGCTTCACCTGTAAGCAGGGCCGGTGCCTACAGCAGCACCGGCGGCTCAAGCACGAGGGAGTGAAGCCGCACCAGTGCCCCTTCTGTGACTTTTCCACCACCAGACGGTACCGGTTGGAGGCACACCAGTCGCGACACACAGGTGTTGGCCGCATCCCCTGCAGCTCCTGTCCCCAGACATTTGGTACCAACTCAAAACTGCGCTTGCACCGGCTAAGGGTACATGACAAAACACCCACCCACTTCTGTCCCCTCTGTGACTACAGTGGCTACCTTCGCCATGACATCACTCGCCACGTCAACAGTTGCCACCGGGGCACTCCTGCCTTTGCCTGCCCCCGGTGTGAGGCCCAGTTCAGTTCCGAGACGGCACTCAAGCAGCATGCCCTGCGCCGACATCCTGAGCCTGCGCCCCCCGCCCCCGGCTCTCCTGCAGAGGCCACCGAGGGCCCCCTGCACTGCTCCCGCTGTGGGTTGCTGTGCCCCAGCCCCGCCAGCCTGCGAGGACACACCCGGAAACAGCACCCGCGGCTGGAGTGCGGGGCCTGCCAGGAGGCCTTCCCCAGCCGGCCGGCACTGGATGAGCACCGGAGACAGCAGCATTTCAGCCACCGCTGCCAGCTCTGTGACTTCGCTGCCCGGGAGCGGGCGGGCCTGGTGAAGCACTACTTGGAACAGCATGAGGCGGCAGCGGCCTCGGAGGGCGGTGCAGGTGCCAGCCAGCCCCCCCTGCGCTGCCCCTTTTGTGACTTTACGTGCCGCCATCAGCTCGTGCTGGACCACCACGTGAAAGGGCACGGGGGCACCCGGCTCTACAAGTGCACCGACTGTGCTTACAGCACCAAGAACCGGCAGAAGATCACCTGGCACAGCCGCATCCACACCGGGGAAAAGCCCTACCGCTGTCACCTCTGTCCCTATGCCTGTGCTGACCCTTCTCGACTCAAGGTAAGGTCGGGGCCCTGGGGACTTCCCTGATCCCAACTCGCAGCTATGAGCTCTGGGACTTTCGTCAAGCCCCCTAACTTCTCCAAGCCTCAGATTCCTCGTGTGTAAAAGGAAGAGAATACTGCACAGAGTTGTTAACAGAGATAAAATTCCGTCATACGTGCTTGGTATGTGATGAAGGCAGGTAATAGTTGGGTGGTAATCTCCGTGATAATGGCTAACATTTATTGAGCACTTATTGTATGCTGGATACTAATTTTAGTCCTTCCAAAACACAAGATAGAATTGCTTTTGCTATTTCTTCTGCAGTTGATTTCACAGGTTAATAAACTGTGAGGTAGAGGTTAAGCCCCCAAAGACACAGGTAGCAAGTGGCAGAGCTGAGATAGGGCAGACCAAGAGGTAGGCCCAGTGGGTTAGGTTGGTGTCCACATGGCCAGACTGGGGAGCCTGCTTGGTAACAGAAGTATGGCCGGGATGGGAGCACATCCTTTGAGTGTCAAGGGTACGCATTTTCTGGGCATACTCTGCTCTTCCCTCCTCCAGTACCATATGCGGATCCACAAGGAAGAACGCAAGTATCTGTGCCCTGACTGTGGCTACAAGTGCAAGTGGGTCAACCAGCTCAAGTACCACATGACCAAGCACACAGGTGAGTCTGTGCGGTTTCGACAGGCCCAAGGGGTTCCCCCATTCTCTGGCACACCCAGCCTCCTTGAGGTTGTGGGTGTCCTTAGTCAGGTTCAGGGTGCACATCAGTTTTTCACATTGGTGGTAGGAGGGAGGGATGCTGAATGGCCAGAATAGCTTCCCTGCCCACTGAAGACCTATCAGAATCAGAAGAGAGGTGAACCTGGGAGCCTATGCGTCTGCACTGTGTAAAAGCTTGATGGCCCTAGGTTACCCACCTCCCATTGAGAACTCAAATGTGTGACTGAAGGAGGTCTCCTTGGTTCCTGCAGACACGATGGGCTGTCATGGGTAACAAAGAGAATGTGAAGGGTTCACTTGTTTTGACTTCTTTTTTTTCTTCTGGGTACGGAGTCCATGAACTATGGCTTCTCAGGAAAGACTTAATGATGCCGTGCTTGTGATTACTGTGTATGATCCCCTCATGTAAAGGAAGTAACCAGATGCATTTCAAGGCACTCTGCATCTATGAATGACACTTCTTTTGCCTCTAGCTCTTCCTTCTTAAACATTTTATTTTCCTGTTTGGGTTGGACAAGGAGTTGTATTTAAATGGATTTCCAAGTTGCATGAGGACCCCATCATCAAAAGGGGGTTAGAATCTCCCATTTGGAAACCCTGTCATATTTGAGTGAATATTTGCTGCTGTCAGGTGGCCACTTGGGAATCGGTTATCAGCATCCATTGAGCACCCGCTGTATACAAGGGGCTGTTTTGGGAGAAGGGCATAGAAATGTCAGAGGAGACTGGAACATTCTAAAGATGCAGTCGTTAGTCACCATGCTGCTTGTGTTCTTTGTGTCCCGGGATCACGGCGACTCTTCCGGCACACTGAGCATTGTTCGACTCCCTTCAGCAGTAATTTGTTCCTTGTCCTCGCCCTGTCCCCCAGGACTGAAGCCATACCAGTGTCCCGAGTGTGAATACTGTACCAACCGGGCTGATGCGCTGCGTGTGCACCAGGAGACGCGGCACCGGGAAGCCCGGGCCTTCATGTGCGAGCAGTGTGGCAAGGCCTTCAAGACCCGCTTCCTACTGCGCACCCACCTCCGCAAGCACAGCGAGGCCAAACCCTATGTGTGCAACGTGTGCCACCGTGCTTTCCGCTGGGCTGCCGGCCTGCGCCATCACGCCCTCACCCACACCGACCGCCACCCCTTCTTCTGCCGCCTCTGCAGCTACAAGGCCAAGCAGAAGTTCCAGGTGGTTAAGCATGTGCGCAGGCACCACCCCGACCAGGCCGACCCAAACCAAGGAGTGGGCAAAGACCCCACCACCCCCACAGTGCACCTGCATGACGTGCAGTTGGAGGACCCCAGCCCCCCTGCTCCTGCTGCTCCTCCAACTGGACCAGAGGGCTGAGAGCCTACCCCACCTCTTGGAGGGTGTGGTCCAAGACGTGCAGTGCAGACTGACTGGAGGCAGAGTGAGCCTGGAGCTCAGGGCCAGAGGAGGGGCTAGCTTCGAGGCGCCCGGGGAGGGGGCTGCAGGCCTCCTGGGACTCAGGCTCTAGTACTTTGAAGTTGATGGCCATATGTATAAAAGAGCAACATGGACCACAAATTGATTTCCTGTCGCGGCACACTGTGTTTTTAACCCATGAGTTCCTGCTTTCTTCACCATCCCTCCCCCAAAGTCCCTGGCCCTAAGATGCTAGTTTTACCCATTCTGTCGTCCCCTTTCTTCTTGCTGTCAAGTCTGTTTTCTTTCAATGCCCTCAAAACAGTTGTATCTACCTGCATGTGCTGTTGTGCCTGATGCTCTCTAAAGCATGTTAAACAGAGTGATTACTAGCTTATAGACTCGTCCACGTCCCTGACTTACCATTTCCAGGTTGTCCTCTTGATCTGCCCTGTTCCCTCTCAGACCTCTGCCTCTCCTTTGTCTCCTTCCATTTTCACTGCGTGATTCTGAAATGGGCCAGGTCTGTTTTCTCTCTGTCCTTGAACCTGTCTAGGCCTTTGCCTTGCTCCTTCTTGCCAAGTTCCTTGGTCTACCTATAGAGGGAGGACTGCCCCCCACTAAGCCTGTTCCTAGAAGCAGGTTTATTTCAGCATCTGTCTGTCCTCAGCCTGGCTCAGCAGTGACACTAGAGTTAAAGTACAAGGTAGTGTGAAATGCAGAGGACTTGGGGGCTGGTGTGAATCTCCAATCCAGACCTCACAATGACTGGATGATTAATCATCTACACTGGGACACACTGGGAAAATGAAAGAGGGTACTTTTAGTAATTATGCTGGGACAACAGATGTAAACCAGGATGATTTCCAGGTATAAACCTCAGCAGGGTTGGGATCACATACCCTTTGTCTCCTCCTTTTGCCCTTAGAAGCTATACTAATGAACCTTTCTACATTATGTAGCACATGCAGGGGCCCCTGGAAATTTCTTATTTTCCTACCCTTTCCCTAGCCCACCTGTCTACCTGAATGTCTCCCAACCTTCATACTTCCTCTTGCCCGACAGTGACAGACCATACTCAAGCACAACTGGGGAGAAAAGCTCTGTTTATACAAGTGGGACTAGGGAAGAGCAGTCCAGTGGGGACTCGGCTGTGCAGTGTTCTCTTGAGAGTCCGTGTAGTCTTGGGGTCAGGTCTCCTTCCCCAGCCTCTGCCTGGGGAACCTGGAGGATTGGTCTATCCTTTCCTTGGCTCTGAGCTTTAAGGAAGTTAGTGTGGAGGGGATAATGCCTCTTAGTGTTTCTCTGCTCCAAGCCCCTCTCTGGGTTTCTGGTGGCAACCATCGTTTGAGCCAGGGTTGATGAAAGAGACTCATCCTTTGGGACTGAGGTATGGGATTGAGGCTGTGGCAAGAGGAAGGAAGTCCAGCAGAGAGTATGCAAAGAAAGGGGCAGAAAAGATACCACAGGTGGAAAAACGAAGAAAGGGAAGAGAGAGAGAGTGAAAAATCAGGTCCTAGATTTGCTTGTTAGGAAAGGTGAGGTAATTTTGTGCTTAGGAATGCACAACCCGAAACTTGGTTTTTACCACCTGTGTTTGCCTTCTGGAGCATCCTTCCAGGTTTTTCTTACCGTCTCAAGCCAGCGCACCCACCCTTCCCAAGAAGTGCCCGCCTTAGGATTCATCCCCCTCTAGTCCTTCCCGGATGCAGATATGCACAAAGATGGAGGCCGGATGGAGGCTGGTGCCGTCCTTGGAGAGTAGGTGTATGTGGCGGTAGCCTGGAAAGGGGCAGGAGGACAGCATTAGGAAGGGAGCCGGAGCTGGACCGCTGGCCAGGGTTTGGGGGACCGGCCCACCTTGTTGCATGCAGGTCCAAGGAAGTGTGTACTGCCCAATAAAGTCGTGTCGGGTTTTCCAGTTGTAATCATTTACCACAAAACGCAGCAGGGCCAGTTCAGGCACCAGGACCCGGAAGCATAGTGTCTGCCCCCAGTATGGATTAAAACCTGAAGAGGGGGTGAAAGACGGTGGGAGTGAAGGGACAGATCATTGGCGGTTTTCTTTAAGCCCATCCTGGGCCACTGTGATTTTCAGAGCAATCAGTGTGAGGGAGTCGAGGTGAGGCAATGGAAACCCAGAGTGGGTGAGCAATTTGCCCACACTGTTGGAGCTTGTAAGTAAGGGACCAGGACTCAGACCCAAGATGTCCGAGCCCTTTTTTGTCCCGTTCTACACTGCTCCCCTTGGGGGTGGGAGAGGGGTGGTGACCGGGACTGTGCTTCATGGAGGGCAGCATGGTAGGAAAACGGCCATGTTCCTCCCCTACCCCCAGCACTGCCCAGTCTCACCATTGTTCTCCACGTAGCTTGTCTCTTGCCGGGTTGTGTCTGGGCGGACACCGAAGATTTCAACTCTCACCAGTGGATCCACAATGGACCTCTCTTTAGTCATGTCCTCCTTGGGGAGTTGCTGACCACTGATCACCTGTAAGCAGGACTTGGAACCTCAATAGTTCCTGTTCCCAGCCCCGCTCCAGCTCACTCTTACACCCAGGGGAGGGGGGGGGGGCGGGGATACACAGGACCTTGCGCTACGGCTTCTGGATTTGAGTAATATATTCTCTTCTAGTAATCTACCTGCAATTTAAAATGCATCCAAGTAGAAATTTAACAAGGTTTGGAAGCAGGTATGTTAACATCAGCAACCCCTTTCCAGCATTTACTCTGCACCAGACATTGTTGTAGGCACTTTATGTTAATCACAACAACCCTTTGAGGTGGGTGGTATCATACCCCCATTCTGCAGGTGAGGAGCCAGAGGTTAAGGAACCTCCCCAGAGGTACACAGCCCATGAACGGACTTGACCCGAGGCAACTGGCTCCAAAGACCACACTGTTCACAGTTGGGCTGTGCTGCCTTGTGAGGAATTCACCCATCACACTCCCACCGGGCCCAGCCATCTCCTCCCCCTGCTTCTATCCCAGCTACCCTAGGCTCTGCCTGACAGTTTCTCCTCTCCCAAGGTACCTGGATTAGGAGGGTCTGGGCTTTGAAAGGGCTGATGGGCCTCTCTGGGTGGAAGGAACTCTGGATGTCACGCAGGAAGTCTGGCTTCAGCACATAGCCACAGCCACCGTTCTGGCGGAAGAGCCCATCACAGATGTCCATCTCCAGCCCCGCGGTCTGCACATTCATAGCCACTGAGAGCCCCAGGAGAATAGGAAGGAAGGATGTATCTCAGGAACCATCTAGACCCTCTTTCAGGGGAGTAAGGAAATGTGTTGGGTAGGAGAGGGCCTGCTGGGAACACCCCTTTAGCATCTTTCTCAGCCTAGCACACTTCAAGCATTCCCCAGCCCTCTTGCCACCTGTGGCCCTTCCCCTCCCTCCTCCTTGTCCCTGCTGACCCCTTACCCATCTGGCAACCCGCATTCCAGAGTTCCTGGGGGTTGTAGTTGGACGAATCTGTCCTCAGGCCACTGGGATACACACGGCTTAACTGCCAGGCGTTGTGCTGCACAAACGCATTGCCTGCAAAAGGGATATAGTAGGGAGATGGCAATGGAGTGGATTCCACCACTTCCCTGGCCCCAGGTACTTCACTCTTGTGCCCAGCACCTCGCAAGGCCAGCTCCGGAAGGCTTCACCGTGCCTCTCTGTTCCATCCTGACCCGTCTCCCCAGCTTCCCTCCCCCTGGAGCCATGAGCCCACTACTCATAACTCCTGTCCCTGTGCCTACTCTGAGGAGTTTCGTAGCTCCCTCGTCTCTCCTTAGTCCCCTTGTCCTCTTTCTTGGGACTCATCTGCCTGCCCAGCAGCCTGACCCTACTCATCCCAATTCCCTCCCTGGCCCTCCCTTTCGGTCCTGACCAGCCTCTTTGATGAGGCTCTTGGCCTTGGTTTCAGAGAAAGATGATGTTTCATAGAAGCGGTAGTGCTCCCTCGAGTGAGTGAAGCTGTGGAATGAGACGGCCTTCAAGTAGACAACCAGGGCAGAGAGGGATGGACACATGATGGGTTTGGATTTCTGGAAAAGGAGAAAATAGGAAGATGAAATTGAACCCTCAGCGATCTGAGAGGAAGGGGCCGGTGGCCAGGATCTGAATTTCCCCACCCAGCCTGAGCCTCTGCCCACTGCCTCCCCATTGCATTCCCCCTCCTGCCTCACCTGCTTGGGAAAGAGAAGGGACTCAGGCTTGGAACTAGGAGCCTGAACCATAATCTGACAACAGATAGGCGTACAAAACGGCGGACACATCACAACCTGGGGATGGGAATGGGAATAAAGGCAGTCTACATACACTGATGGGACTGGTTTCAGCTTCTGGGCTTAAAGCGTCTGCTCTACTGTTACTTTCTGGGCAACAGGTTTGTAATGATTTTTAAGCAGAGGGGTGTCATCCTCCCTACCTCTCATCTTTTAAAACAATAGTGAATTTTGGTCAAACCCAGACAGATATGCAAGGTATGCAAATGGGCATGGAAGTCACACCTGGAAGGATATGAGGGTCCCAGAGTAATAGCGTTACATTTGTCTCCTGAATTCCCATTTCCTTCCCTGGACATGGTAGCAGGTTAGACACCACAGCCCCAGAGAGGACAGGGTAAGCCAGCAGTTAGTCAGCTAAGTCAAGGAAGCGCATGAGAAGGAAATGCAGACTTCAAACCAGGATCTTGGTGGACCCACCAATGGCACCCCTTCCCCACAGGGAGTTGGACCACCCTGGCACAGCCTTCTTGAAACCTTCTCCTTCCCTGACTTTCTGTTCCTTCTTTTTGGTCATTTCCAGCCCCTTCTCAGAGTCACCTTTTCCAAGAAGCTTTCTCTAAGCTCATTTTAGATGAGGCCACAGGCGTCCCTCCACTAAGCCCTACTTACCCAATACAGTAGAGCGTGTTTTTGTCCTCTCTCTCTCCCTCCCTCCCTCCTTTCCTCCCTCCCTCCCTCTCCTCTCCCTGCTCTCCCCACACCAGTGGTTTTCAATCTGGCCTTTAAGAAGATTGAGAATTAGTACAAAGATGTCTCAGGAGGGGCGCCTGGATGACTCGGTCAAGCATCTAGTTTCAGCTCAAGTCATGATTTCTTGGTTTCTGGGGTCAAGCCCCATGTCAGGCTCTGTTCTGACAGCTCAAAGCCTTTGGATTCTGTGTCTTTCTCTTTTGCCCCTCCCCCACCTGAGCTTGCTCGCTCTCAAAAAATGAACATTAAAAAATTGTTATTTTACTTTATTTTTAAAATTTTTTTTTAACGTTTATTTGAGACAGAGAGAGACAAAGCATGAATGGGGGAGGGTCAGAGAGAGGGAGACACAGAATCTGAAACAGGCTCCAGGCTCTGAGCTGCCAGCACAGAGCCCGACGCGGGACTCGAACTCACAGACCGCGAGATCATGACCTGAGCTGAAGTTGGCCGCTCAATCGACTGAGCCACCCAGGCGCCCCAAAAAATTGTTATTTTAAAAAGATATCTCAGGAGTCAGTGGGGGGACCCAGGAGAGAGCCACATAGGTGCTCCACCTAGGACAGCTCCACATTTATCTCTTGTATACAGAGCACCCGTATAAGATTTCATTCAAAAAAGATTTCATGGCCCAAAGAAGTTGGAAAGCCACTGCAATCTCTCTCTCTCTCTCTCTCTCTCTCTCTCTTTCTCTGACCATATATAGTGATGCCATCCCTATACCTCGTTTACTGGGGGTAAGGGGCGTTTTGCTCCTTGGCTCTCCACCTTGCTTGGCTCTAGTCTCTCCACACATGAACTCAGCTTATGGTACAGACCGACCCAGTGCTAGAGCGGAAAGACCACCCTCCTGGCCCACCTTGTCCTTCTTTTTGTCCTTACTGCGGGGGCTCAGCTCCTGGGGCTCAGACTCAAACTGGGCCTCCAGCTCTGGCCTAGCCTCCTGCTCTCCCTCCAGTTGAGACTCCAGCACTTCCTCCTCTTCCTCTTCCTCGAGGTCCTCCTCAAGGGTCTGTAGCTTCTTCCCCTTCACCAGGATCTTCCTCCGAAGCTCCTGGGGGTGGAAATGAAGGGACTTGTTTACTTGTCTGCTCTGGGCCCCTCCTGGGGACCATGCAGTGCCCACTGCTCTGATGGGACCACCTCAAAGACAGGGGAAGTGGGTGGTCAGGAGTGCCCATGGTCGGGGGGCGGGGGGGGCGCTGCATGATACATAGAGTAGGGATTCCCTATCCTTAAGCCAACTTGTAACATCCCTATCCATTTGGAAAACAATACATGGGACCCCTACCTCACATTTGAAGATTTCTCCCAGATTAAAGATTTAAATGTAAAGAACTAAGAGTATCAGAAAAAAATAGAGAATCTTTTTGAATAATCTTTCAGTGGGAAAGCCTTTAGAAACAGGAGGTGGAAAAAAGAAGAAAAAAAACCAGGAGATGAAAACTCAGAAGACATAAAAAAGACTGGCAGATTTGACTACATAAAGCTTCAAATCCCCAGTAGGGCATGGGGCACCTGGGTGGCTCAGTCGGTTGAGCCTCCGACTTCGGCTCAGGTCATGATCTCACAATTTGTGGGTTCGAGCCCTGCGTCGGGCTCTGTGCTGACAGCTCAGAGCCTGGAGCCTGCTTCCGATTCTGTGTCTCCCTCTCTCTCTGCCCCTCCCCCACTTGTGCTCTGTCTCTCTCTCTGTCTCTCTCTGTCAAAAATAAATAAACATTAAAAAAAATCCCCAATAAGGCAGAAGAGGCAATAGTCCAAAAGCAAAGACTGCAAAAACAGATATTTTCCAAAGCATTTATATCTTTAACATTTAAAAAATAGGGGCACCTGACCGGCTCTGTTGGGAGAGCAGGGGACTCTTCATCTCAGGGTCGTGAGTTCAAGCCCCACATTGGGCGTGGAGCCTACTTAAAAATAATAAAACAAACAAACAAACAAACAGGGATGCCTGGGTGGCTCAGTCAGTTAAGCATCAGACTTTGGCTCAGGTCATGATCTCATGGCTCATGTGTTCGAGCCCCACATTGGGCTCTGTGCTGACAGCTCAGAGCCTGCAGCTCACTTCAGATTCTGTGACTCCCTCTCTCTCTGCCCTTCCCCTGCTGACGCTCTCTCTCCCTCTGTCTCTCATAAATAAATAAATAAATAGTAAGTAAGTAAATAAATAAATAAATAAAACCGTAACTACAGTTTCTTGCTTAGGAATCATCTCTGTAAAACAAACAAACAAATTTGTTATGTATCAACAAAGATTACAAACCCAGGGTGACCTGGGGTTCCTGGGTAGCTCAGTCAGTTGAGTGTCTAACTCTTGATTTTGGCTTGGGTCATGGGATTGAGCCCCAAGTCAGACTCCATGCTGAGCATGAGTCTGCTTAAGATTCTCTCTCTCTCTCTCTCTCTCTCTCTCCCTCTGCCCCTCCCTCCCCTGTATGAGCTCTATCTAAAATAAAATTTAAAAAAAGATTATAAACTCCAATAAAAGTGGGTAAATAATATAAATTAATCCAAAAGAAGAAAATATAGACCTTTCTTTTTTAGAAACTTGAACTTTTCTTTCTTTCTTTTTTTTTTTCCCACATTTGCCACTATGAATCATCTCACTACTGGAGTTGTTTGTAGTCATTCTCTTACACTGTTGGTTGGAATGCAATTTGGTTTTTTTCCTCCGGGGGCAACTTGGTAATAATTACCAAAATATCAACATGCAAACTCTCCAACCCTGCAATTTTACTTCTAGAAACCCATCTCACAGAAAGAATAAATGAACAAAGCTGTATGTAAAAATGAAAACTTAGCAACAACCTGAATGATTACCATTTACTGGTTGAATAAACGATGGTTCATAACAGAAAATAGAATACCACATAGGAAATAGAACAGCTATTAGAAGGAGCAAAATTATACATGAAAAGACATCCATGATATATACGGTATGTGAAATATAAAAGGGATATAGAAAAGGACCCCATGCACGTTTTTAAAAACATAAATATACATACACATACATGTTTATATAAGCATTTAAAAAAAACTATTGACAGGCACCTGGGTGGCTTAGTCAGCTAAGCTTTCCAGCTCTTGATTTCAGCTCAGGTCATGATCTCAGGGTCGTGAGATCGACCTCGGATCAGGCTTACTGTGGAGCATAGAGTCTGCTTGGGATTTTCTCTCCCTCTTTCTCTGCCCCTCCTCCACTCATATTCTCTCTCTCTCTCTCTCTCTCTCTCTCTCTTTCTCTCTCTCTCTCAAAATAAATAAACCTTAAAAATCTATTGACAGCTGTTTTGGGAGAGGCTGAGATTATGGTGGGGGACTTCCCTTTCTGTATATTGTTTGTATAGTCTACAATAATTATGAACTATCAGGAAAAAAAAAGATATTTCCATTGAAAAAAGAAATAAGAAGTAAATAATTGATTTAAAATTTAGAGAACTATAAACAATTCTGTATTCGATTGTATTTTTTAAAAATTAGGGGTGCCTGGGTGGCGCAGTCGGTTGAGCGTCCGACTTCAGCCAGGTCACGATCTCGCGGTCCGTGAGTTCGAGCCCCGCGTCAGGCTCTGGGCTGATGGCTCGGAGCCTGGAGCCTGTTTCCGATTCTGTGTCTCCCTCTCTCTCTGCCCCTCCCCCGTTCATGCTCTGTCTCTCTCTGTCCCAAAAATAAAAATAAAAAATGTTGAAAAAAATAATAATAATAAAAAAATAAAAAAATTAAAATTAAAATTCTTGGGACATCGGGTCATGGTATTGAGCCCCACACTGGGCTCCACATGAGCGTGGAGACTGGTTGGGATTCTCTCTCTTTCTCTCTTCTTCTGTCCCTCTCCCCTGCTCATGTTCTTTCCCTCTCTAAAATAAAAATTTTTTAATTAAAAAAAGTTGTCTCCAAGATACTAAAGAGAAGGATAATCCATCTGAGGGTGAGGAGAAGGGAAAGGAGGAGCATGGAGGAAGGAGCCGAGATGGGGAGGGTATGGAAGCCACGGTAGAGCCCGGGCTCGGGGAACAGGGCGCCTACCTCAGGCGAGGGCAGCTGAGTGGGCAGCAGCCCGTCCAAGGTTGTGCTCAGCAATTGTTCCCCCAAGATCTCGGTCAGATGAAGCGCCATGACCTGCTGCTGCTCCCAGGTGCAGTGGTTCTCCAGGGACAAGATGACTGGGTAGTCTGATGTCTGATAGGGAAGGGAGGGGACGCTGGAGCCAGAGTTCTATAGCCTGTAACTTCCTTGCGTCTCCAGGCCTCCCCTGGTGACTCACTCAGCGGAGTACCCTGATGGCTAAACTCCTCTGACCCGATTCCAGGTGTCAAGGAGGTCTTGCTGGGTCTGGGGCCCACCTCATGTTTAAAAGTCACTGTTGGGGGAGCGCCTGGGTGGCAGAGTCGGTTAAGTGCCCGACTCTTAATTTCGGCTCAGGTCATGATCTCACGGTTGGTGAGTTCAAGTCCAGTGTCAGGCTCCAGGCTAAGAGTCTGGAACCTGCTTGGAATTCTCTCCCCGCCCCTCTTCTGCCTCCCTGCTACTTGTGCATGCTCTTTCTCTCTCTCTCAAAAAAAAAAAAAAATAATAATAAATAAATAATTAATTAAATAAGAAGAAAAATTAAAAAGTCACTCTTGGGATCCCAAATCTGAGACTTGTACCAGGTCTGACCCAGGTCTCTCTGGGACCTTTGAGTGTTTAGAAGGCTAGGCCATTCCCCTAACTATGTGCTCATGTTACACTCTCATCTCCCGATTCCTCTTGTCCCCCAGCCCTACCCACCATCTTCTCTGCTTCCTTATCCACCCTCTCCCAAATAGGTGACAGTTATTCAAGGTACTAGTTACTAATCTCTAGCAATAGCCTCTCTGACTACTAATTACTGGTGACATACCCAACCCTTATTCATAATCCCTTAATATTCGCCTGATGTTTCAGTTGCACATATATGCTATTTGATATGACCTCCCCTGTATCCCTCTACCCTCTGCAGATCCAGAGCCAGCCACTCCTCCCTCAGATCATCTTCCCTCACCAGTATGCTCATCCCGGGGCTCCCACCTGGAAGGCGTACTGTGCTACAGTGGCCACGACATCTTTGAACGGGATGCGGGAGGTCAGGGTGTGTCCATGGTAAACGATAGGCTCCCCACTAGGTCCGTCCCATATATCCACCTCCACACAGCGGCACCCCCTCTTCAGGGCCCTGCAAAAAACCCCAAACACCAAGAGACGGAGAGGTTAAGGTCTCCTCTTCCGTCTAGGGACCCTTACCCACTCTGGAGAGAACAGTGCTCGCCGGCACTTATCTGTTAAGACCCTTTCACGCTACATCTCCGTGGGCCTTTCTCTGTCCACTGGAACACTGTTACAGCTCTCACCACCTCCACCCCCCCACCCCCAGCCCACCTAACTCACAGGTTGCCTTCAGCAAGTCATCACATATTGCCTCATGATGCTTCTGGTGTTCTGGTTGTGTATCGTTCTGCGGCCCCTGAGTTATTTAAACTCTTAGGAAATTTGTTTGTTTGTTTTTACATTTATTTATTTTTGAGAGACAGAGAGAGACAGAGCACAGGTGGGGGAGGGGCAGAGAGAGAAGGAGACACAGAATCCAAAGCAGGCTCCAGGCTCTGAGCTGTCAGCACAGAGCCTGACGTGGGGCTGGAACTCACAAACTGTGAGATCATGACATGAGCCAAAGTCGGATGTTTAACCCAACTGAGCCACCCAGGCGCCCCTATTTGTTTGTTTTCAAAGTAAGCTCTATGCGCAACATAGGGCTTGAACTCACGACCCCAAGATCAAGAGTTGCATGTTCTACCAACTGTGCCAGACAAGCACCCCTCAAATTCTCAGTAAATTTATACTTTATTTTCTCTACTGAATGTCCTGGGGCAGAAACAATATATTTCACTAATCTTTGTATACCCTGAAGCTGCTAGTTCAGTTGCTGGCAATGTAAGTCAAGATATCTCGACTATTCAATCTAGCCACAGATAATCACAATAAAAGAAGATACCACTTATTAGCTATTAACACATGGATTATCTCATTTAATCCTCACAACTCAGGGGGAGCCTGGGTGGCTCGGTCAGTTAAGTGTCCGACTCTTGATTTCAGCTCAGGTCATGCATGATCTGAGGTTCGTGAGATCAAGCCCCACATCGGGGTCTGTGCTGACAATGTGGAGCATGCTTGGGATTCTCTGTCTCCTTCTCTCTGCCCTTTCCCTGCCCCACTCAAAAATAAATAAACAAACATTTTAAAAAGTCCTCACAACTCAGACAGAATAGGCATTGTTATCATCCCTATTTCATAGAAGGGGAAACTGAAGTACAGAGGGGTTAAGTACTTAGAACCAGAGTACCAAGCTCTGAGAGAGCTAGGATTTGACCTCAAATGGTCCGACTCCAGAACATACGTTTCTAACTTCTATGCGCTACTGCTTTTTGTGTAACATTTACTTTATTTGTTCAAAATAAACCTGTCAGGACCTCTGGGTTCCAGGGGCATTTCATAGCCTATGAAAGAGAAAGCAGCTCTATATACCCATAGAGTTTCAATACTAGTCTCCTGTCAGTCTTCAACATGTCCTTCAAGTCTCCCAGGGATCCAGGGATCCTCAGCCCCAACCCCCCCCCCCCCCCCCAGGACATGTTCTCAATCCCTGTTAGCTACTGAGAGCACAGATGGCCCCTTCTCATGAGCTGGAGCCCTTCCCGCTGCACCGTATATATCCTTCGACGCTGCTCTGGCCACAAAGCTGGTCCCCCACTAGGTAGGTGTTGTGAGAGGAGTTGATATAATAGTGGTTCAGGGGTTGAGTCATATCCTGGTAGATGGGGAGGCAGGCTGGGTTGAAGACATCTCCATCCTTCGAGCAGAGGTAGCTGAGGAAGCCATCCAAGCTCAGCACATGTCGCACTTTGCCTAAGGTGGGGAGCAGGGGAATGCCAGAGTGAGAAGCTCTGAGTGAGAGCATCCCAGCACATCCCCAGCCCGTCTTTCACTCCACCCCCTCTTCCAGAGTCCTGACTTACAGATGGTGTCCACTCCCAGCCTCTAGATCCCAAAATGTGCCCCACCCACTGTCACTTCGATCATCGCCGCCCTCAGAGAAAGTTAAAGTTACAAGGAGAATCGTTAAGATCATTCTAGTCCAGCAGTGCCTGGGTGGCTCAGGTGGTTGAGCATCCAACTCCTAATTTCAGCTCAGGTCACAATCTCACGGTTGTGGAATTGAGCCCCACGTCAGGCTCTGTGCTGAGCGGGGAGCCTGCTTGGGATTCTCTCTCCTTCTCTCTCTGCCCCTCCCCCACTCATGGTCTCTCTGTCTCTCTCAAAAATATATAAGCTTAAAAAAAAAAAAGCATTAGTTAAAAACAAAACTAAACATCATTCTAATCCAGTGCTATCCAATAGAACTTTCTGCAATGATGGAAATGTTCTATTCTGTGCCATCCAGTATGGTAGCCTCTAAACACATATGGCTACCAAGCACCTGAAATGTGGTTGTGTGACTGAAGAACTGAATTTAAAATTTTGACTTTAGCTAATTATTATTTTTTAAGTTTTAATTTATTTATTCTTTTAAGTAATGTCTACACCCAGTGTGGGCTTGAACTCATGACCCGGAGATTAAGAGTCCCATGCTCTTCCAACTGAGCCAGCCAGGCACCCTGATTTTAGTTAATCTAAATGTAAATAGTCACACAGAGTTCATGGTTACCATAATGGACAGCATAGTATTCAGTGCAAAGGGTTAATTTTATAGATGGGGAAGCTGAGGACCAGAGAGAAACAAAGTCAAAGACTTAGTGGCATGACCGAGGTACCTGTGATTTATTCCCTGGGCTGCGTAGCTGCTGCCAACCATGACCTGAGGGTTTCTTCCTATCATCAATTCTCAGATGGTATTTTGAAGAGTATTTGTCCAATATCACCTTACACTACACTTTCTTTGATGGTAGGGTCCTGTTACTCCTTCCATAGCCCTCACCCATCTCAGCATGGGCTTCACACAATACCAACGACAACTAATACTGAGCACTTATACCTGGGATGTTCCATGCAGCATCTCTCTTAATGCTCTCACCGACATGATGAGGCAGATATAATATAACCTGCCCTGAGAGGTTAGGTAACATAACTAGTAAGTGAAGGAGCTGGGATTTGAACCCAGGCAGCCAGGTGTCTGAGCCACACCCGTATCACTGGGCTGTGCGGTCTCACTGAGGGTAACAACACTGCAGAGGGGTTCTCTTGGGAGGCCAAACAACTTGACTCTAATGCCCAGCTTCCTTGCTCCAGCTTTGACAAGGCCTAGAGATGGAGAAAGGCAGTGGCAGGAAGTCAGGCAGGAAGTTTTCTTCTTGATAGTAATAACTTAAATCACGAGGGTAAATCCACAGTTGCCAGATACTTCTCATGTTCATCATTTCATTTGGTAACCAATTATTTTACAAATGAGCAAACCATGTCTCACTTTGCCCAGGGCTACTCAGTTAGTAAGAAGTACGGTGGGGAAGAGGAGAAAGCAGGCAAAAACCTCTCTGACCTCGGCCGCAGGAACTTCTAACTCAACATGTCTCTGGAGGCAAGGGAAACAAAAGCAAAAATGAACTATTGGGACCTCATTAAGATAAAAAGCTTCTGCATGGTGAGAGAAACAATCAGCAAAACTCAAAGGCAACTGAAAGAATGGGAGAAGATATTTGCTAACAACATATCAGATAAAGGGTTAGTATCCAAAATCTACAAAGAACTTATCAAACAATCCAGTGAAGAAATGGGCAAAAGACATGAATAGACACTTGTCCAAAGAAGACATCCAGATGGCCAACTGACACATGAAAAATGGTCCACATCACTCATCATCAGGGAAATACAAGTCAAAACCACAATGAGATACCACCTCACACTTGTCAGAATGGCTAAAATTAACAACTCAGATGATGACAGATATTGGCGAGGATGTGGAGAAAGAGGATCTCTTTTGCATTGTTGGTGGGAATGCAAGCTGGTGCAGCCACTCTGGAAAACAGTATGGAGGTTCCTCAAAAAACTAAAAATAGAACTACCCTATGACCCAGCAATTGCACTACTAGGCATTTATCCAAGGGATACAGGTGTGCTGTTTCGAAGGGACACATGCACCCCCATGTTTATAGCAGCAGTATCGCCAATAGCCAAAGTATGGCAAGAGCCCAAATGTCCATCAATGGATGAATGGATAAAGAAGATGTGGTTTATATATCCAATGGAGTATTACTCAGCAATCAAAAGAATGCAATCTTGCCATTTGCAACAACGTGGATGGAACCAGAGGGTACTATGCTAAGTGAAACAAGTCAGTCAGAGAAAGACAAATATCGTATCACTCATATGTAGAATTTAAGATACAAAACAGATGAACACAAGGGAAGGAAAGCAAAAATAATATAAAAACAGGGAGGGGGACAAAACATAAGAGGCTCTTAAATATAGAGAACAAACTGAGGGTTGCTGGAGGGGCTGTGGGTGGGGGCATGGGCTAAATGGGCAAGGGGCATTAAGGAGGACACTTGTTGGGATGAGCACTGGATGTTATATGTAGGGGATGAATCACTGGATTCTACTCCTGAAATTATTATTGTACTATATGCTAACTAACTTGAATGTAAATTTAAAAATAAATAAATAATTTTTAAAAAGGAAAAAAAAAAAAAGAAGTACAGTGGGGAATTGAGCCCAGGTCTCCTGGCTGATACGATGCTCTGCAGCCAGAGTATAGTAACTGCCAGGTGAATGCAGGGGAGGGAACATCCAGAAGGACTGGCAGTAGAATAAATGTAACTGATGTCTACCAGATCCTGCACTGGAAAGGGAAGATCCCACTTCTAATGCCTCAGCATTCTTCTTCTATTTAGTTTTCTGAAATGATTTCCTTATAGCCCCCTTTCTTCTCTGAGCATGAACAGGTATCTGGAATCAGCGATTCTAGCCGTTTCTATTTGACTCTAAGTTCCATGAGGGCAGTGTCCTTGTCCAACCTCCTCCTGCTGTATTTCTGGTCCTGAGCCTAGGTCCTGGCCCATGACAGGTGCTCAGTAAGCATTGGCTGACGTAGTGAGTGAACGAATGAATGAAAGGGCGTTGGGAGTTGAGACTTGGCAACGTGGGTCCCTTGTCCAGCTCTCATTCATCTCGTCTCTAATCCTCATGCTCCACAGAGGTATGAGGAAAGGGTCCAGTGACTCGGGTTTGAATCCTGATTCCTCCTCTCATTAGCTGTTGGCTTTGAGCAGCTCATTTGATCTTTCTAAACCCTAGTTCTCTTCTTTCGCACAACTGACTTAATAACAGAACCCACTTCAACAGGCCATTGGAAGGATGAGGAGAGAAAAGGCATGTAGCAATGTTGGCACATGACGGGATACTTAGCAGAAGCCGAATAAAGATTATGCTTTTGATTTACAAGGTTGTAGGGAGGACTAAATGAAGTAAGTGATGTGAAAGTTCCTTGTAAATCATCTATTATTAATGTCAGTTCCTGCTATTCTGAAGGGCATGGAGGGCAGGGAGATGTCCACTGAAGGGGCAGGGAGAAAGGTCTGAGGGCAGAGAGGGCGTATGTTAGTGGTGCTTGCTAAAAGCTGGGTGACTGGCCTCCTCATCACGCCCCCTCAGCCAGGGACTGACTAGCTTCCTTCCCCAGGGGCTTAGCGACTCAAGAACCACTCGGAGATTTGGAGAGAGCTCAGGAAAGGGCAGAGACCCAGCACTTAAAGAAACAACAAACAGGGACCATGAAGGAGCTAGAGGAAGAGGAATCATATGCGCTAGAGGAGAAGCCAAGGCAAGAGGCCAAGGATCTCCCTTTTCCCCTGGGGACAAACGTTGATACCAGGAAGAACTTATTCTGAAAGTGAAGCAGGAGCAGAGTGGAAGAGAGGGGACTTAAGGAAGGGTCTTCCTCTGGAGAGATCCAGCACGATGGGAGACTCCTGTCTTACTTGGGAGGAAAATGATAGCACAGGGACTGGCATACGGGTAGACTCAGCCTTCCCTGAGCTAGGCAGAAGGCGGCTTGGCTCTGGACCTTTCTAACCCTGGTCCCCCTCCCCGCCCCGTGACCGGTGCCTCTCCACCCTCTGGCCCTCTTACCGCTATCTGAAGGCTCATAGCGGTCGATGAGTTCCAGAGCAAGGTCTGAAGCTCTTTCTCCTTCTTTCTGCTCCTCTCGGAGGAAATCCACAAATTCCAGCAGGGTCAGCTTCTGCCCATCAGCTGAAAAGTTTTCAAACACTTCCTGCACCTCAGGGCGCTTAGTCAACGCCTTATAGAACTCTACAAATTCTTCTCCTTCCAGAGTCCCAGACTGGGATGTGTCTGCTGCCTGCAAGAGAGGGTTTAGAGGACTGTGGACAAATCCTTTTAAGAGCAAATTTTACGGCTCCAACTTGCCTTGTAAGGGCAATCTTACTGACAGATGGATACAAACACATTTCCACAGTATGCCCACAGAACTCCTGACATTTAGTGTTCATAGAAGCCACTTTGGTAAGTAAAAAGCAAAATGGCAGCCACACCATTTGCTACTAGAGAAAAACTTCAACTAGAAAGAGTGAAATGCCCCCCAACAAGGTCAAAAGATCCCTCCTCCTATTTACTCACATTCCAGTTGGAGTTTTCCATTGATACTAGGCACCTGTGAAATTCTGGCTGTGGACAGAGAGGTCCTTGAGCTACGACATAGTAATGTATTGTTTGCCTTTCATAAGATTATGAATCATCTTTCCTTTTTTAAATTAATTTATTAAAAAAGATTTTTTAAGTTTATTTATTGTGAGAGACAGAGTGTGAGCAGGGAAAGGGCAGAGAGAGAGAGGGAGAGAGAGAATCCCAAGCAGGCTCTACACTGTCAGTGTGGAGCCCGATGCAGGCCTCAAACTCACGAACTGTGAGATCATGACCTGAGCTGAAACCAAGAGTCAGATGCTTAACTGACTGAGCCACCCAGGTGTCCCATGAATCATCTTTCTAAGAAGACCGAAGGGTAAGAAGCATGCCCGACACTTTCCATCGAGCCTGGCATAGTGGTAGGGTGCATAGGAGAGATTCAACAAAGAGCGATGCTGGATGGGGCCAGAGTACTTCTGGCCAACTGAGAATGTGGCCTTGCCTGGCTTCTGAAAACCCTTCCCCGAAAGACTCACTTGGAAAAGCTGCAAGGCATATTCCTGGTCCATTTCCACATTCATCAGGTGTAGTAACCGCTGGACCTCTGGGAAACTCATGCGACCATCCTGGTTCTTGTCTCCACGCTGGAACCAGTCACTCAGCCACCCAGGTGTGAGTCAAGGCAAAAGCACCGTGTGTGTGTTTGTGTGTGCAGATGAGTGTGCATGTTCATCCACTGACATATTCTCCCCTATCATCTTCCCAGTCTCTCCTCCATGGCCAATGCATTTTCCACATTAGCTGCCAGAATAATCTCCCCAGAGATCTATCTTGTCCTTGCATGGCTTAGGTGCCTGCAGGGGCCTCCCTGTTGCCTGCAGAAAGGAGCCCAAGTTTCTTAACATAGATGAAGGTCTTCACCCCCATGAGCTGGCACCCACCCAGCCTTCTCACCACACCTCTATCCTCCCTGTACTTTGGCCAGACTCAGCAACCCCCCCACTCTCTGATGTCCCACTCTCCCTCCTGCTCTTCAATGTTCTATGTCTGGGCCTTTACTCATGCTATTCCCTCAGGCAGGAGAGCCTTTCCCTCCTTCTTTATGTTCAAATTCTACTCCTTTTCAAGGCTCGGCTCAAATGCAACTTCCTGCCTAACGTTTTCTTAGAACTCTCTTAGCTAGAATTAAGTATTTCTCCTTCCTTTGAACACCCACAAATAATCTAAGTCCCCTAACACTTCTAAGATACTTAGGTTATTTACACAATTCCATTTTTTTCCAACGACCAAAACAATGCCTGAGTCTCACTGATCTTTGTACTTCTAAAGTGTGGTATAGTGACTGACACCTTCTGCTTAATAAATGGCAAATGAATGAATGAATGAACGAGCAAATGAATGAACGAACTGGCATGGAAGGTGAATACAATCTAGGAAACCTGAATCAGTCAACACCACTAAAGCTGCTTCCCAGTCCTATGCCAGCTAATGCCACTGGGATCTTCTGTTCAGCTCTCAAGATCTGTACCTTGTTTGGCCTTTTGCCTCTCACTGTCCCAATCCTGAAGGGCCTAACTTCTGCCCACTCTCTGCCTGGCTATGTTTTTTGCTGTCCCAAGCCTCCATTACTCCTCCAATATCCTCTGCCTCATATTGGCCTGAGCTGCCCTTGTCCACCCCAACTGGACTCTTAGACCCCCCTATCCCTACATGCCACGCACCCCCCCCCCCCATCCTTAGCCCTGCAGCTCTTTCAGTGACCCCTGGTCCCCACTCTGACTCCATCCTGCTGATACTGGTCCAGCCGCTCCTTTTGGTCCATGCTGGTGACAAAGTCCACCAAATGTTGGAGCCCCTGCATCCATATCTGGGCCTCCTCAACGCTGTTGGCCACCAGGTCCAGGTTGGAACGGCGGCCATGGAAGACGATGGTGAAGCCCTGCTCCAGGGGGAACTCCTCTGCCAGGCTGCGCAACAGCTCAGACTCATGGCCCTCACGCACTGTCTCCACATCAGAGATTGAGACTGCCGGAGAAGAAATGAGTGGGGCACTGAGGAAGAGAATCCACCAAATTGCAGGGGCTAAGGGTCAAGGACCAGTACTCCCTTCCTCTCTGTGAAGCCATAGGGAAGAGGAACTCCAACCTCCACAGGATGAAACCCCTGAATCCTTAGTACAGGGAGATGCAGACCCCTGGGATTCAAGATTCCCCATGAGTCACGGCCATTTTCATAGGCAGCATGGTAAGGGGCCTGTGTTGGGAGTGGCAAGACCTGGCTTTTGGCCACCAGCTGGCAGTGTGACACAGACTAAAATGACTTAACCCCTCTGCTCTCATCTGAAATAAGGGGTGGTCCCTTCCGTGGCCCGGTCACAGAATGTCTCAGGTCCTTAGACTCTAGGGGACAGGGCTCTAATCCCCCTTTGCCAACATCCTGCCTTATCTCCTCTCTGAATTTCAGCTCCCATGTAGAGGCATCACAGGAGGACTGTCAGGGCTGACAGAAGGAAACACTCTCGAAGTCTACATTGTAGCAGTTACACCAAAGCGTGATGTGCCCAAATTCAATTCCCCTATTCCAGGTTTGAGGGCTTCCTCTTTCCAGATGTCTAGGGGAGAGCCAGAGAAATTCTTCCACCCCGTTTCCTCAGCTGGAGGTGGTGTGGCTGGTGAGTTTTGATTATATCTCTAAAGCAGACTCTCTTAGATGTGTCCTGTGATCAGATTTTTAGAGGGTTCATAAGGCATCTCTGGCCAATAGGATGCACACTGCTATGTTGCATTTATGATTTTTAAAAATATTCATCATTGTGGCTAACGCATTAAATGCATCCTGGCTTTAGGTCCCATGCTAGGTGCTTTATACATGAACTCATTTAGTCCCTGTAACCATCTAGGCAGGTAGTGTCTAATCCCTATTTTGCAGATGAGGAAACTGAAGCTTAATTTAAGTAACTTGTCCACTCAGCTAGAAAGTTGCAGAGCAAGGGTTTTAATCCAAGCAGCCCGATGCCTGAGATCATGCCTTAATTTAATAGTAATAAAATATAACCTGTGATTTATTGAGCCTTATTATATGCTAGGGCTCTCCTAAGCCCTTTACATGCAATAAGAATGTTGCATTAACATTGAATCCTCATAAATAGCCTTATGAGACAAGTGCTGTTATAATTTCCACTTTGCAGGCTAGGAGAGAGACACAAGAGGGACAGCACAAGGACACATTGTAGGATCCCGGTCCCTCCCCTGCTCTCTAGCTGCTGGTCTCTTCAGAGTCCTGTCTACCCAGCACGCCCACCCCTAGCTATCCACGTGACTCACAGCTGGGCTTGGCCTTGCCTCCTGCCTGCCGGGCATGCCAGACTGTCATGCCATCATCCTGAAGTCTGAAGTATCTTAGTTTCTTCCAGCTTTTGGACCTCACCTTGCGCACCAGCATGCCTTTCTGCATCAGCAGCACATCTTGATTGATGGGCAGCCCTGGGCCAGGAGAAGAAGGGGCTGGGTGGGTAGCTGGCAGGGAGGGTGGAGGGCCCCGGAGGAGCTCTTGGGACAGGGGTCCAGACTCCTCCCTTTCCCTGGGCTGTGTCCCCAAGCTCTCCTCTCCTGCTGGGGTACTCACGGCCTTGCATCAAGGACACCATCACCTACTGCTCCACAAGCTGGTGCCAGAGTCACCTAAAGGAGCAAGGAGGAACAAAAAGCTTTGGATTAATACTGGTGGTCTTAGAATAATAGATCAAAGGAGGAAGAGAAGGAAACCAGTGTGCCCTGACTGGCCACTATGTGCTAGGTACCTCATCTACAGACTCTTCAGCTCTTTTTACTTCCAGTTCGAGTTTGTTAGACTCTGAGGCTTAGAGAGGCTAAGAAACCTGCATCAGATCACATAAGATTCAGAATTTAAAGCCAAATATGTCTGATTCCAAAGCCTTTGCTGTTTCCCATAGTCAGCTCCAGAGAGGGATACACCAGAGCTTTCTGCTCAATACCCCACAGTCTGCTGGGTAACCTGCATCATCCTTCTTAGCTCCTGATTATTAGGGACTACCATCAAGCTGGCTGCCCCCTTTAAGAACCTGGAATCTCTCTAGATCCTAGTCTTCTCTTCTCCAGATGGAATCACCCCAGCTTCTCTATCTTGGGAGCCCTCTCCACGATCCTGTACAGATCAACCAGCTCCTGGGGACCAGGGCAGAACGTCTCTTTTGTCTCTTCTGTGACACTTAGTGCCATACTTGCAAAATAAGCCATCTCCTTCTGCCTTCACACAGTCAAGCGTATTTTATACTCCTTGGCCTAACAGTTATTCTCAGTTTAATGGACCAGGTAAGTTACGTAGTCTCAGAACTGCATTTTGTTAAATTTTTTTAATGTTTATTTATTTTTGAGAGAGAGAGAGGGACAGACAGACAGACAGAACGTGAGTGGGGAAGGGGCAAAGAGAGACAGAGATAGAATCTGAAGCAGGCTCCGGGCTCTGAGCTGTTGGCACAAAGCCCGACATGGGGCTCGAACTCACAGACTGTGAGATCACGACCTGAGCTGAAGTCAGACGCCTAACCGACTGAGCCACCCAGATGTCCTAGAACTGCGTTTTCAAGTCCTCTCTACCTACTAAAAAAGATAACCTTCTTTAAGATCTATGCTAATTTAGGACCTGGGTAGGGAACAACAAACTTCCCTTGAAAAGAACTAGAAGACTTGATATGTAGCCCCTATAAGAAATTATCAACTCTTGACGAAATCTTTCTGGAATTGACAAAGTTCACGAAGCATAAAGCTCTATGCTTTGTATAAGCAAAGGAGCTGCACTTGAATAGAATTGTTGTGTTTTTTAATTGATAAGTTAAAAGTTTTGACAATGGTAAGTATCTAAAACCTGAAAAGCATCTCTAAAATCAGTCAGGTAGTGCTCCATTAAAACATTGTGAAGTTCAACTCCCTATGTTTCATAAATGAAAAGCAGAAGTCCAGAAATGTGATGTGACTTGTCTCAGGTCACACGGCCTATCAGTGCCGTATCTCTGTTTAGTTGGAAGAGCCTATAAATCTTTAGGGAAAATGTGGGGGGTCACTGAAAATACAGCTTCCCTGACTATAGTACCCAAAGCTGAAGTCCAGGAATGTGATAGACCCAATGAAGGCTTCTTTCCTTCCTTCCTTTCTAAAAAAAATTTTTTTAATGTTTATTTATTTTTGAGAGTGACAGAGAGAGCACGAGCTGGGGAGGGACAGAGAGAGGGAGACACAGAATCCGAGGCAGACTCCAGCCTCCGAGCTGTCAGCACAGAGCCCAACACGGGGCTGGAACTCACGAACTGCAAGATCATGATCTGAGCCAAAGTTGGACACTCAACCGACTGAGCCACCCAGGAGCCCCTCTTTGTTTTTTAAAGTAGACTCCACACCGAGTGTGGAGCCCAACATGGGGCTTGAACTCACAACCATAAGATCAAGACCTGAGCTGAGATCAAGAGTCCGATGCTTAACCGACTGAGCCACCCAGGCGCCCCTACAGAAGACTTTCTAAAGGACTAGCGAACATGCAGGGGCCCAGAGGGAGAGGAGAAGGTTGGCAACCAATCCATATCTAAGTGGGAAGGACAACTTGAGGCAGCTCTCAGGAGAGACAGAACCCCGAGACAGTTCCAAAAAGCAAAGGTTTTGCTGGCTGAAGCTGAATATGTGAGCCTGGATGAGAACAGAAGAAGCCTCTGGATGGACGAAGGGGCCCAGAGTGCTTCACGAGAGGCAGAAAAACAGCTCTGCTCTTTTGGGTGGTGATGCAGTCTGGAATCTGAGGCTTGCAAAAGCTGAATGAAGACTGAAGTAATAGGTGCTCTCCTAAATGTCTCAGGTCCTCAGACTCTAGGGGACAGGGATCTAATTCCCCTTTGCCAACATCCTGCCTTCTCTCCTCACAGAATTTCAGCTTCCATGTCTGGGGCATAGGGACTCTGGGATGGGGTGGGTCTCAGCCCTGGGAAAAGACAGAATTACCTTCCCTTACACCTGTGTCCAGAAGCCTCACCAGAATGTCCTGAAACATGGGAAGCCCACGGGAAGCCTAAGCTCCAGTGCTGGGACACTCCTATTTTTGAGCCTATCTCCTCTCAAATGAGCCTTAGGAAAAAAAAAAAAAATCTTTTTAAGTAGTCCAACACAAGGCTCAAACTCACAACCCTGAAATCAAGACCTGAGCTGAAATCAAGAGTCAGAAACTTAACTGACTGAGCCATCCAGGTGTCCCTCTTTAGAAATTTATCTAAGGCTTTTTGTCAGACTCCTCCAACCCCAGGGCTTGCCTTGCTCTTCCAATTCTGCTCCCGTTCCTGACTCGCTATTTGAAACCTAGATCCAGGCAACATGTGGCCATATGAGGGCCAATTCCAACTCAGGGAGCCTCAGGATATCAGAACTGGGCTTCATTTTATAGAGAAGGGGACTGAGGACTAGAAAGATTAACTGAACTGCCAGAGTCATCGAATGAATTAACTAAATAGCATAAGTGGGACTAGAACCATGGTTCCATATGTCCAGTTTGGAGATTTCACCAAGCCTCTGCCCTTAGAAAGGGTTTTGTCTCAGAAGCAGGTTAGGGCAGGGCTACGAATCCATAGGGGACATGGGCGTTTTGTCTCTCCTCTCTGTCATCTTCTGCCCCCACCATGTCCCACTTAGTAGCCTTTCTTTTCTTTCTTCCAGTTTCTCTTCTCCCCCATCCTGACACCTTCATTTTCCCTTCCCTCAGCTCACCGTTCTCTCCTGTTCCTGTCTGCCTCCCTACTTGCCTCCTTGTCAGCCTCTCTGTGCTCTCCTTTCCTCATCCTTCTCCCCGCCTCCCCCCTACATCCCCCCTCCCCCCAGGCTCACCTCTTCCTCTCTTTCTTTCTCTTCTAATTCCCGATACCTCTGGTTCTTGTCCCCTGTGGAGATTTTGAGACTGGGGTCCAGGAGGGAGGAGGACACTCAGGAGTGCACCCCCTCCACTCAGGCTCACTTTCTCCGTATCCTAGGAGACGGACTGAACACACTGCCCAGAGAACGCGACTTAGAACCCAGGTGTTCTAGGTGTTGCTGCTTCCTCTGGTGTTTGAAGGTAGGATGGGAAGGAAGGTCACAGCTGATGCAGATGCAGTGAGGAAAGAAGGGACAAAGAATCGGAAGTGGGAGCAAGAGCAAGAGGTAAGGAACAGTGGAGGAAGCCCGAGAGGAGAGTAGGTCTTGACTGTTCACTCCTAGAGGTGAATGTAGAGATCCTCGAGGCTGCAGATAATTACCTCTACAATACAGAGGAGAGAGCAGAGATGCAAAATAAGGTCAGAAGTGGCCAGGGCTACAGAGTAAGATTTGGTCCTCAACCTACAGGTGGCTTATGTCACCTAGAGATGGACTTTGCCAGGGTTGCCGATAGTGCCAAAGGCATGACAGTGAAATTCAGGGTGTCTCAGGGCCCTCTGAGGGCCAGGAAGGAAGAGAATCATTTTGTCCCCTCTCTTGCTTCTGAGCAGGACTATTGCCTGAACTCATTCATATAAAGAGGACAGAATGGCTCTGGTCATAGGTGATAGCTCGCAGAATGTTAGAGCTCGAAGACTTTCATAACTCATCTAACCCACAGGTTCCTGGCTATATCACTATCCTTAGGAGTGTCTTAAAATAGAGACTCCTTAAATAAACGTTGAAAAAAAAATTAAAAAAAAAAAAAAAAAAGGGGCGCCTGGGTGGCGCAGTCGGTTAAGCGTCCGACTTCAGCCAGGTCACGATCTCGCAGTCCGTGAGTTCGAGCCCCGCGTCAGGCTCTGGGCTGATGGCTCAGAGCCTGGAGCCTGTTTCTGATTCTGTGTCTCCCTCTCTCTCTGCCCCTCCCCCGTTCATGCTCTGTCTCTCTCTGTCCCAAAAATAAATAAACGTTGAAAAAAAAATTAAAAAAAAAAAAATAGAGACTCCTGAGCCCCACCCCAAATTGGCCAGATCAGAATTCGAAAGGATGGGGCTCAGGAATATTTATTGTTAAAAAGAACCCCCAATACACAAGCAAGTCTGGGAAACCCTGAATTCCCATCCCAGCTCAGGAAGCTGCTGTCCAAAGTCACAGAGCTAGTTAAAGGCAGAGTCGGGACTAGAAGCAGGTGCGTTTCCCAGCACAGCACTTGGGCATGCCAACAAACTGCCCTGGCCCATCGAGCAGGCTAAGGACAGGTACGGACTCAAACCTGGGTTCTTTCTAAGGAAATCTCCTAACTCTATAGTTTCTATACGCTTCCCTGGGTCTTTGGTAATCCTCAACATTCTGTTAATGCATGTATGCTAAAGCATGGTTACTCCAGTTCTCTCTCTCCCCTTACGAGGGTGGGGCTCAACCCTGAGTGTCAGCCCTGGGTGGCTAAGAGGTCCCCATATAAAGGGCTGACTGCCACAGCCAAGGAGGAAAATTGTAAATCAAAGGGGATGAGCTAGGGATAACCAGGAGGTGGGAGCCTTGGAGATCTGTTAGGGCTAAGGAGTCCGGGGTACAATTTAATCAGGGTGGATAAGCATGTGGGGGGCAGAGGCTGGGACTCAGGCAGCGCACAGCTTGGAGCAGAGGCTGGTTAGAGCCTTGGGGCCCTTACCGCGAGCAGGAGAGCAGTCCTGTCTGTGAGCTCTGTGACGCCCTCTCCTGTGGGACGAGGAAACCCAGCTGGGTTCTTGTGCTCCTCTCGCTGCTCCGCTGGCTTCCTCCCCTTTTCTACTGCAGTTTGCTGCTGTGACTGGCAGACTTGCAGCCAAAGAGAAGGAGTAGGGTGGGGAGAGGTGTGAGCTCTCTCCTTGGTCCAGCCCTTCCAACTCTTAAAGGCCCAGGACACAGGTCATCAGGAGGGAATATTGGGGGAGGGGTGGATAGAGAGGGATTAAGGGAGGAGGAGCCTGGCTGCCCTTCATCTAGATGCCAGCCCTCGCTGACCCCAATCCTGCAGTAGCTCTCAAAGTGAAACCCAAGGAGTGTCTGCGTGGCGGTGCTCCATGAATCGCTGCTTTTCATTCCGCACAGCTTCTCCCTGCATGGTGAACGGCTGTCTCTGCCCTCATTTCATCTGGCTCCTTTCCAGGGTGTCTGCTCCACCGGCCTGCTTCTGTGTCTCTGCATCCCGCCTTGTGGGGCGCTCAGCCTAGCTCTGTGGCACAGGGAAAGGCAAAAAGAAATAGGATGGGAAAGGAGGAAGATGAGGAGAAAGGGAGGAGAGGAAAAGGGTGTCGAGGGACAGGTTAATATCTCTGACTCTTTTGGGCCCTTGCTAAACATTGAAGGAATTGCACGCATAAATGCATCGAACAGTTCATTTGTTCTTCCTTTCCATGCTTCCTTTCCGTGCTTTCCATGCTATGAACACTTGTTCATCGCCTCCAATGTGCAAGGACATGCATGCGCATTTATAAAGATGTGTGTAGAGATGGCATGGACCTGTGGTACGTAAGAATCAAGGGCAAAAAAGTGGAGCACAAGATTGGAGAGACACCCACAGGGAAAAGAAAGGTAATGAGCTTCTTGCAAGATGAATGACTAGGTGGCTGAAATAGAAACCAACACTGAGGCAAGGGGACCAATTTAGGAATTGTAAAAGGCTTTATTAAAATGCGTTTTTAAAAAAAAAATTTAATGTTTATTTTTGAGAGAGAGAGAGAGAGAGAGAGAGAGAGAGAGAGAGAGAGACGAAGACAGAGCACAAGCGGAGGGAGGGGCAGAGAGAGAGAGAGTGAGGCACAGAATCTGAAGCAGGCTCCAGGCTCCGAGCTGTCAGCACAGAGACCGACACGGGTCTCGAACCCACAAACCACAAGATCATGATCTGAGCCCAACTTGGACACTTAATCGACTGAGCCACCCAGGTGCCCCTAAATTTTAAAAGGTTTTATTATGGCTCCATACCTCACACGGAGAGACTGAGGCCCAGAGAAGTTGAGGCCATGTCCTGGACTCACATGTCAGCGTCAGAGACAAACAGGTCCTGGCACTCTCCCAAGCACTGTGAGCTGGGACCTACTTCTGCTCTGCCTTGGAAAGACTATGGGATATGGAGTTTTCTGGACCAGTGGATGGGAATCAGGCAGCTGAACGCACAGGGCACAGCGCTGAACTTAGGCTTCTGGGGATCCTTTTCCAGGGAGGTGTGTTTTAATCATAGGCACAAAGGGAACTAACTGTATGAAATGATGTGATTTTAAGTGTGCTGAGATCTGGCTACCTCTCATGGCTCCCCTAGACACCCCTCAAGTGCCTCATATTCTACCATTAGTGATTATTTATAGCTAAAACTTTACTCCCATTAAAAATAAAATCCTCCTAAGTGATTACCATAAATGTCAGGATCGTGGTTACTTCTGGGAGGAGGGAGTTGTGATGGGATCATGCTCATAGCTGGCTTCTGAAATGATTGGCTGAGTTCTAGTTCTAGTCCTGGGAGCTAACAACAGTCTTCCCTTTCTAACTTATTCAACTATACATTTTTTTTTTTCTTTTCTGAGAGAGAGAAAGGGCGCAAGTGAGGGAGGGCAGAGAGACAGAGAATGCCAGGAGGGGCAGATAGAGAGAGAGAAGCAGGGCTTACCTGATACAGCGCTGGAGCTCACCCAATGTGGGGTTGGAGCTCACCTGATGTGGGACTCAAACTCACGAACCATGAGATCATGACCTGAGCCGAAGTCATATGCTTAGTACCTGAGTCACCCAGGTGCCCTTTTTTCTTTTCTTTTCTTAAGTAATTTTATTATTAAATTTTTTTTAAACGTTTGTTTATTTTTGAGAGACAGAGCACGAGCGGGGGAGGGGCAGAGAGAGAGGGAGACACAGAATCTGAAGCAGGTTCCAGGCTCTGAGCTGTTAGCACAGAGCCCGGCGACCACGTAGGGTTCAAACTCACAAACTTCAAGATCATGACCTAAGCTGAAGTCAGATGCTTAACTGACTGAGCCACCCAGGCGCCCCAGTAATTTTATTTTTTTAAAGCAACCTCGGCACCCAATGTGAGGCTCGAACTTACAACCCTGAGATCAAGAGTCACATGCTCTACTGACTGAGCCAGCCAGGCACCCCTAACTATACGTTTTCTTTATGTAGTTTTCTATATCTGTTACAATAACAGGGTTTCCAGTTTGGGCAGGTGTTAATTTCTGACACTTTATTGTTTTTCCACAATTTATAAGCTGTTTCCATATTCTCCAGCGAGCAGGTTTTTTGTTTTTGATTTTGAAAGTTTGTTTATGTAATTTCTACATCCAACGTGGGGCTTGAACTCAGGGCCCTGAGATCAAGAGTCACATGCTCTTCCAACTGAGCTAGCCTGGCACCCCTGAGAGCAGGTTTTGATAAAGGAAGAGTATACAGGCTAGGAAGGCTGAAGAGGGAGGCCATTTAAGGGAAACAGATTAAGAGAGCACCACAAATTAAATGGTGCGGGCTTCAGGTTTTACTTAATAGAGCACCTGTCTCATGTGCTTATCTTCCTCCCCCATTTTTACTCCCCTAACATCATCACATCCTTAGTTTTCCACACTTCTGCCTCACATTCCTCACTTCTACACTCCTGGGTTATATATGGTTTGCCTGTTTCTATTTGCCTTACCTAGTTGCTGCCCAATTTCTTCCCTTCTGGGGGTTTGGTCAGGGGTATTATCATTCCTCCTGTATTTTCTGGGAGAGTTCAGATCTCAGATTTTTTTTTTTTTTTCATGCTAATGTTCCCCAGATCATGTGTTCTCATTTTTGGGGCAGGCACATGGGAGACCTTCACAAGGTTAGAATGCTCCAAACAGTGGCTTAGAAGACATGCCCGCTACAGGATGCTCTATATAGACCCAGGGAGGGAGCAGACAGACGGGGCCCTGGTACAGGAACTGTCCCTGTGGTTTGATCTTTCCTATTTCCATAATGATCCTGGCCCTTCCCCCCCTGTTGTCTATTATTAACAGATCCAGAAACTTGATCAGGGCAGCAGCAGCAGAGGGATTTTCTGGGAATCATGCCCAGGAAAGGCCCAGAAGCCCTAAATTGAAATGAAGGGGCAGCTGGCAAAGAGGGAGACGTAAACACTGTCCTCTCCTGCTGCCACACAGACAAATCTAGACCCTTCTGATACACAGGGGAGATGCCCTAAACATCTTGCTTCTCAGGACTAGAGTCAGTTCCCCAGTCCTTCCAGCCTAACTAAAACTTCTGAAATGAAGCCCATCTTCTTCGTGGCCAAAAATGCTTCTCAAAATATTAAATTCCGCTTTAAAAATCATCAATATAAGACCACTTAATTAAAAGCCAGGATACATAACGTCAAAAGCTGGAGGATATATAGCCATTCCTCTATTCTGACACTAAAAACGAAAAACCAAGGGAAAGGGGAACAAGGAGGTATAAAATGAACCAGAGGACAAAATGAGGGAAGTTAGAATAAAAGTTAGAGGGAAGTTAGAATAAAAAATACAAATGGTGTCTCCATGACCTGAGCCAAACTTGGACATTTAATTGACTGATTCACCGAGGTGCCCTTTTAAAAAATTTTTTCTTAAATGTTTATTCATTTGGGGCAAGCCCCAAAAGTGTAAGCCGCATGTTGGGTGTAGAGATTACTCAAAAATTAATAAACTTAAAAAGTCACATGCTCTTCTGATTGAGCCAGCCAGACACCCCTATTATATTTTTGAAATTCCACTTTTTTCTTATATTTAGAAATATGTAATTGATTTATTTTTATTTTTGCATATTGACTTTGTATTCTAGGACCTTGCTAAATCCATTCAATTCTGAGTTTGGAGATTCTTTTGGGTTATCAATGTATACAGTTGTGCTGTCAGCAGATTTTTTCCACTTTCCTATCCTTTTATTTTCTTGGCTTAGCACACAGGCTTGGGAGGCATGAGAGTAGGTATCTTTGTCTCAATCATGTCAGGGAGGAGGACTTCAGTATTTTTTTCATTGAGTAGTTTACTGCAGGATTTTTGTTGATACCTTTTATTAAGTTAAGGATGTGCCCTTCTATTACTGGTTTTCAGTTTGTTATTTTAACCATGAATAGGTATTGAATTTCATAGTATTCTTTTGTTCATCTGTCTAGACAATTGTGTGGGTTTTCTCCTTATACAGTTGTTGATTATGTGAACTGCACTTAGTTTTCAAGTGTTAAGTCAGTCTTCTATAGTAAACCCAGATTAGGTATGGTGCACTATCATTTGTATGTATATATATATATATATATATATATATATATATATATGTATATATGCATGTGTATATATATATGTATATATGCATGTGTATATATATATGTATATATGTATGTGTGTGTGTGTGTGTGTGTATATATATATATAGCTAGACCTATTTTTTCCTAGGAATTTTCCTTCTACATTCATAGTAGAGTTCAGTCCCTGGTTTTCCTTTGTGATATCCTTGATAGATTTTGGTGGCTTCAAAAGTGAATGGGAACCTGTTCCCTTATTCTATAGTCTCTGGAACTTTATGGAAGATTCGTGAGTATAGATCGGAGTGATGTCCTTTTTCCTTTCTTAAAAGCCAAAATGTAATTTATAAGTTTTTTTTTTTTTTAAATGTTTACTTTGAGAGAGCGTGTGTACACGAGTTAGGGAGGGATGGAGAGGAAGAATCCCAAGCAGGCTCCACTTGCTCAGTGCAGAGCCTGACTGGTGACTTGATCTCATGACCACAAGATCATGACCTGAGCCAAAATCAAGTCAGACATTTGAGCCACCCTGGTGCTCCCCCCACCCTGACTTTTTCTAACATTTTTTCCCCCCCAATCTAAGGTCTATTAAGGGTTTATCAATTACACTGACGTTTTCAAGGGAATGACTTCCCACTTCATTTTCTTTATTGCACGTTTTCTATTTCATTGACTTTTGCTCTTTGTATCTTACTGTTTTTTGAATTTGCTATCCTTTCCCAGTTTGACATAAAACTTAAATCACTTACTTCATCCTTTCTTTTGGAACATGTGAATTTAAAGTAGTATTTATTTATTACTTTACCTGCATGTCACAGGTTTTGATATGGCTTTTTTTTTTTTTTCTAATTACGTTTGTAATTTCTTTTGTGCCATTTAGAACTGTACTGCTTGCTTTTTAAAGTTAGGAACTTTCCAGTTTTCTTTTTCCTAACTTAATTCCACTGTGTTCAGAGAACATTAATTTTTTCTTGAAAAACTTTGAGGCTTGATGGTCTGCTATGACCAGTTTTGGTAAATGCTTCCAGTGTAGTTGAAGAGAGTATGTATAATGTCGGTTTAGAGTGCAGTGTTCTATATGTCATTAGGTTTGTTAATGTTGTTGTTCAACTTAGCTGTTAGATCAGCTTTGAAATAAATGTATTAAAATAGTTTAAAAATTCCACAGCATTCAGGAATCTCATTTCATTCTATTCTTTCCTATTCCAAATGTTGTACTTGGACTTTTGACAGCAAGAACTTTATCTGCTCCGCCTCTCAGCCTTTGAGCAGCAGGGGTAGTGAGCAGGGGAATGCTATGCAGACAGTAAGGAAAGAGTGCTCTCAAGGCAGCCAGTGCGTCTCCTTGCCCTGTTCCACCACTCAGTCACAGGTCCCCCAGTGCCTTGGAAAAAAGCTGGAAGCAGAGGCTGGCTCCATCTCGCTGAGAGCCAGAAACAGGCATGGAAACTAAGGAGATGTGTGCTAAGTCTTGAGCCTCAGAAGGAAATGAATATCAAAGTCTGTGATAAAATGTTTCAAGCACTACCCCTTTACTTATAGAAGTCTCTCCCATATTAAGTTTTGGCCACTACAGGCAGGAGTGAGGTTCTGTTTCAGGAAGATATTTTACCAGATAAAGGGCAACACCCCAGCCTCCGAACAGCTTTGATACATCCGCAGGACTTTTCCCAAGGGACCTATCCACAAAGGAACCATCAATGCTCTCTTGGCACCACAGTGTGTTTGTGTAGATGAACAGATGGTAGGGTGGTAGGGGCAGGGGTGACAAGGATCATGTGACCAGAGTGCCTAGATATCTAGATATTGACAAATTCAAGTCTCCAGTTTAAAGGAAACATTATCTTTATAAAATCAGAAACAGGTTTTATTTCAATCCTGTTAGGGTGTGAGAGGGATGGAAAACAAAAAACGGAGGGGTCTCTTTATACACATAAGGCATCAGGATCAACTACAAGGAATAATACCCATTTCCAACCCTCCCCCAACTCCTGTGTGCGGTCCAAGACCAGCTGAGAATAGATGGAACAGGAATTAAGACACTGTTGGCACAGTAACATGGCCAACGCACCAAAAGATGGAGAGAGAAGAGAATCTCCCAGGGAGCAAGGCCCTGGGCCTCAGCTGCTTCCTCAGTGGAGGGGGAATGAGAAACTTTGGCTCAGCAGGAAGGCAGTTGGCAAAAATAAGGGTATCTTAGCTGGACTCTCCAGATCACAAACTAAGGGCTGAAGGAGGTCCAGACGTCTATCTGGTCCATATTGTTCTCTGCTTTCTCCAAGACCTCTTCTCTTCAGGCTTGAGACTGAGAGCTGACCTGATTCTCCTCTTCATTTTTGGAAGGCAGGGGAATAAGTGCTTATTCTACCCTTTCTACATCTAGGCTACTCAATTACTACTTTCTTGGTTCTAAAGAGACAGAAGCCAACTAACAAGGCCGGCTCTCTTGGTGAAAGTCGGCTTGAAAGAGCCCTCATGTTGGCAAAACTGTCTCTGCGAAGGTTTCTCTGAGCTTGCCGCTTGCAGACAGCCCCCCCGCCTCCTGGCCCAACTTGTTTGGAGGCACCTTCATTTGTGTAAGATGTGGACAGAAAATACTTTGTCTCTCTCTAGACTTGACTAGTAATTCCATCTGTGATTGGAGATGGGGATGAGAGAGAGCAAGCAGGTGTTGGCAGGGGGAAGGACGAGAGGAAAGCAAGACAGTTTACACCACGTTAGATTCAAGCCAATGGAGTGTGAAGAGTTATCTAGAGCTCCAAAGATAGAAGGGGGACTCTCTGACATAATATGAACAAGCTGGAAATATTTTAGTGTCAACCCTGTAATTCCCATAGACCAATAGGGAATGTGTCCAAAAAAAAAAAAAAAAAAAAAAAAGGAGACTTAAGTGAAGAAGCAGAGTCCAGTCCTCCATCTTAAATCTGAATAACATGAGTTCATTCAGCTAATACCACTTCAAGTACAATTATGAAGACAGATGGAGCTACAGGAACTCATACTAAAGCAAAGAACGGGATTGAGTAGCCTATCATCTTGATCCCAGGCACCTCCCCTTTAAGTCACCCAGAAAATCTCTCCAAGGACTGGAATTCAAGGTGAGGTCCACTGCTGTCTCTCCTCCCCCAGTACAATACCCTCCCAGGACAGCCTGATGAATTAAGACGTCTGTTAAAGTTTTAATACGAGGGATGTAAAAAAGAGAAAAGCACTGAGATTTGGAAAAGCTAGCAGCTGGAGCCAGAAACAAGGTTAGGGTCCTTGTGGCATCCGGAACTGGGGGCGGAAGAACAGAAAGGGAACGGAAAGAGGAGGTGGGGTCCTGTTGTCCTTTGGCTTTCTCTATCCCCTGCTTCCCATTCCTCCCCACAGTTCATGCAGCTATTGGCCTGCTAGAGGGGATGTAATGCCCAGACCAACTTTTTATTAAGCTTATGCAGCTAACAGACTTGTAAACAGTGCCAATTGACAAAGTTTTGCTGAGTATTACAGCTTGTGTCCACTAAACACACCTCTCTCTGACATTAAAAACAAAAGACCAAAGTAAACAAATACTGAGAGAGAGGATGAAGAGACACATCTTGAGTCTTCCAGGAAGGCAAAATAAAAAACCGCCACCTGGCTTGGTCCCAGGCGCTCAGCATGCCTACAGTGCTGCTGCCACCACCCTGCCTCCCCTCCCCGCCAGTGGCTGGTGGAGGTGGGGGAGAAGGGCCATCTCGGGCATGCTGCAGACACAGCATTTGCTGGTGTGGACACCCTCCTGGAGCTGTGGTGGCAGACTGCTGTGTCAGGAGCCCATCTCCTGGGAGGAGTGGAGGGAGCCCAGGTCCTGGAGGCGGCCTGAGATGGCAGCCCACACTCTTCAAGCGGGGTCACCCTGCCCCTCTTCTCCAGTGCAGTTCAGCGTTGAGGTTGTCTATTCCCGGTCGGCGGTAAAACCTGAGCTGTTTTCCTCGCAGGTTCCCCCTCCTGTCCCCAACTTGGGGGAGCAGTGGAAGGGGGCGGGGGAGGATCACTGAGGGGGCAGGGGGATACCCCGGGGATCGGTGACCTGGCCTTCTTGCAGGTTCTTCACCAGTTGTGCAAGCCAGCGTTTCGTGGTGGTGTCGTCTTTTAGCACCTGGGCGAAGGTCGTGTCCTTCAGCTGGTCAGGGAGGCACTGCCTGAGCGCTTCACGTGCCCTACATCAGAGACAAACAAGCCAACCGGGGAGACCAGCAAATAAACCCACATTTGGGGGACAGAGAAGAAGTTCTGTCTTAGATACACACATAATGAATCCTGGGAATATGCAGTTCAGTCAAGGTATCTTAATCCATTAAAATTCCTTAAAACTTGTATTAGGCATGGGCTCAGAGGTCTCCAGGATCTGTCGTCTGTGAGTATTTTCAGAATGATGCCTCAATGTGGAATTTCATGACAAAGCAAAATGGAATGAAGTGGTGCAAGAGTTCACCTGAATTCCAACTGCTTTCGGATTCATTACAGTAAATACTGTCAATACGCTCATGACAGAAATAGATGGGTTATGGTAAATGAAACATTTCTAAAGTCAGTGCATGAACAGGGGAGATGACTTGACTCATTACGATAAATGAATGAACTTTAATTCTGAACAGTATAAACTTGTGTCTTTCCAAAAACTGCTTCAGTTTCTTTATTTCTTTCCCTTTTTTTTTTTTTTTTTTTAAAGTAAGCTCTACACCCAATGTGGGGCTTGAATGCAGGACTCTGAGACCGAGAGTTGCATGCTCTACTGACCAAGCCAGCCAGGCACCCCTGCTTCAGCTTCATAGTTAAAAGGTTTAATAAAAGGTGAGAAGTAAAAACAAAACAATGGTGGCAACATTATCAGATGAACTTTTAAATGTATCATTTTCTTTAAAAGATAATCAGAGAAAAATCAAATCTGAAAACCTTAAACAGGTAAACGGTAATGATTTATAAAGCTGTTTTAAATAAAGTTACGGCTTTTGTTCAGTCTGGTTTCTTTGTACAAGTAGAATTTTAAATAAACATATTTTCAAACTGATGGGAACAGGAACCACTGAAGAACAGGACAAAATGGTTGAAGAAATAGCTAGGGCTTGAATAACCTCAGTGGGAGAAGGCTGCGTTCACATTAAATCGAGTTATCCCCATTCCTAGGAACACAGAAATTGCCCCATTATGTGGTTTAGCAGAACCTGAGCAAGTGGCTTTCAGCATGAATTATGGATTTACAAAGCAAAAGGTCAAACATTTCTAAAATGCATCATATCTACAATGTATGATTTCTGACAGAAAGATTATGAACACAGGCAGATAAAATAATTAGTTCAAGGACTTTACAGGAATCAAAGAGAAAACTGAAAATGTAATTCAAGAGTCCTCTGGGCTCCATTCCTTTCTTAAGAGATCTCTGAAAATATACTTCTCTTTCTGACCACCTGAAGCAGCAATAGAAAGCTCAAACCACAGGAATAATGTATCATAAGGTTTGCTGGAAACTGACTAGATTCTCTGAAATTTTAGAGGAGGGTACAGAGTTACAGTGGGGAGACAAAACTGATTTTTTTTTTTTTCCAAAGTAAGCTCTATGCCCAACGTGGGGCTTGAACTCATGACCCTGAGATCAAGAGTGGCATGCTTTACCAACTGAGCCAGCCAAGCACCCCCAAAACTCTGATGAATTTTTAAGTTTTTATTTATTTATTCTGAGAGTGAGCGAGCATACAAGCAGGTGAGAGGCAGAGAGGAGAGACAGAATCTCAAGCAGGCTCCCCACCATCAGCGTAGAGCCTGATGTGAAGCTTGAACTCATGAACTGTGAGATCATGACCTGAGCTGAGATCAAGAGTTGGACGTTTAACCGATTGAGCCACCCAGGCGCCCCTATTTTATTTCAAAGTTTATTTATTTTTATGAGACAGAGAGACAGAGAGAGAGAGACAGAGAAAGAGAGAGAGAAAGAGAAAGAGAGAGAGAGAGAGAGAGATGGGGGGAGGGGCAGAGAGAGAGAGAGAGAGAGAGAATGAATCCCAATCCCAAGCAGGCTCTGCACAGTCAGTGGTGAGCCTGACGTGGGGCTCAAACTCATGAACCGTGAGATCATGACCTGAGCTGAAACCAAGAATCAGACGCTTAACTGACTTAGTCACCCAGGCACCCCCTCTGATGGATTTTTAAATCCTTTCAAATTTGAAAAGGATTTAATTAAGTTCTGTCTGACTTAAAGTTATATCCCTTGCCTACCCTAAAGATATTAAGAGCTATGCCATGAGACAGGGCAACCATTCACCAGAGTATTTCCCCAAAGTCCCATAAATCCTGTAAATGTTTAGTTACCTGGGATTATCTGAGAGTCGAAGGTAACATCTCACTACATGCTTCAGCAGACGGGCAGAAGGCTCTTTGGATAGCTGCAGGACCATCTTACCCTATTTTCCCCCAAAATGGTGTGGGGTAGGAAAAAACACACAAAATACAAAATAATTCTAGTTGACATCAGAGATCAGATATTTCAAGAATCATTATATAAGGTTCCAGGATGCTGTTCAGTGTCAACTGCAAAAGGGACTAAGCTGTGTAATCAGAAGTAACCGTAAGGGGGATAGAGATAGATGAAAGAACTCACCAAAATCATGGCAACGTGGGAGAAACGCTCATATGTCTGACATATATATGCCAAACCTGTGTCATCTAAAAGGATCTTCTGGAGGATGAATGTGGCAACCTGGAGTAAAACAAAATTAAAGAGTCTAAAACGTTGCTCAGATTTGTCTTCCAAATGTTGATTCATCTCCTGGGAATAATTGTGAATCAGAAAATTAAGCAGAGACCCTGACATTATGTACAACTTACTCCCCAAGATAGGCATGGTTAAAAAAGATTCATAATAAACATTACCATATTGAATACTATGTGCCCGAGTTTTTCCTATAGGCATAAAGTGCCTCGTCTTATTTTCACAATAAACCTGTGAGGTAGGTCCTACTGTTATTCACATTTTATATAAAAGGGCAGGTCTGGGTAACTAACAATTTCTTAAAAATATAGACATATGGGGGCACCTGAGTGGCTCAGTCAGTTAAGTATCTGAACTCTTGGTTTGGGCCAAGGTCATGATCTCACAATTTGTGAGTTTGAGCCCTGTATCGGGCTCTGCACTGGCAGTGCAGAGCCTGCTTAGGATCCTCTCTCTCCCTCTCTCTGCCCCTCCCCTGCTCACGCACACCCTCTCTCTCTCAAAATAAACAAATTTTAAAAAATGCAGATACTTTTCCAGTTATTTAACATGTACTATGTGCCAGGCATAACGGCTAATCAATAACTTGTCAGGTTAAGGTCCCAAGTGACAAAGCCACTAAGTTGTAGAGTTGAGATCCAAACCTAGTTTGAAAACCTAGTTTTCTTTTTTCCATGGGCCAAGAGGAATTTAGAAATTTAGCTGTGCCTTATCTCTTCTAAATGAGGTAAGTAAAACTTTTCCTACTACTTCTTAAAAAAAAGTTTATTTTGAGAGAGAGCGAGAAAGAGAGTGCACACAAAAGGGAAAGGCAGAAAGAGAGGGAGAGAGAGAATCCCAAGTAGGCTCCATGCCTTCAGCACAGAGCCTGACTCGGGGCTCAAACTCACAATTGTTGAGACCATGACATGAGCCTAAATCAGATGTTTAATGACTGAGCCATGCAGGCGTCCTATTTACTTATTTTTTAAAGTAATCTCTACCCACAATGTGGGGTCCAAACCCATGACCCTGAGATCAAGAGCTGCATGCTCTTCCAACTGAGCCAGCCAAGCGCCCCTGTGTTGCATGTTTAAAATAAAAAAAATTTAAAACCATTACATCTGCTTGCATCCAACCCAGCAATAAAATATTCATTGAATTAAATTAATTCGATGTGACTAAGCATACTTTAGGAGCTGAGGTTTGATGTTGCTAAAAATAGCAACATGGACAAGTAGCCTTGAGAAAAATCACATGACATGAAATTTAAAAAGTAGTACATTATTGGGGTGCCTGGGTGGCTCAGTTGGTTAAGCGGCCGACTTCGGCTCAGGTCATGATCTCGCGGTCTGTGAGTTCAAGCCCCGCGTCGGGCTCTGTGCTGACAGCTCAGAGCCTGGAGCCTGTTTCGGATTCTGTGTCTCCCTCTCTCTGACCCTCCCCCGTTCATGCTCTGTCTCTCTCTGTCTCAAAAATAAATAAACGTTAAAAAAAAAATTAAAAAAAAAAAGTAGTACATTATTAAAGGGAAAGAAGAATAGATGTGAAAGGCATAAATGATATTGCTGAGGGAAAAGACTAGAACAACTTAAGGAGAAAACTATATAAAAACAAGAAACACGAGGAGTATGTTCTTCCAGAAAAAAAATTGATACAAAATCATCAAATGAAGTTAAAAATAATAAAAGAAGCTTATATACATCCACACAGAAAAGGCAAGTTCACCAACAAAAGGATTAACTTACACTGCTGGCTCAAGATTTCACTGTACGTTCAATATCAGAAGACAACAGGGCTATGGCAACATACTTCTGATAGGGAGAGATAAGAATTTTATACCCAATCGGGGGCTGTCATTCATAGTTAAAGTGCAAAGTAAGCAAAAGCCCAAGGCATATATACACTTCAGTATGCGTAAAAAAATGTCTGGAATATACATTTAAAAAAAATTTTTTTTATGTTTATTTATTTTTGAGGGGTGGGGAGGGGCAGAGAGAGATGGAGACACAGAATCCGAAGCAGGTTCCAGGCTCCGAGCACAGCTCACTCATGAGCCACAAGATCATGACCTGAACTGAAGCCGAATGCTTAACTGACCGAGCCACCCAGGTGCCCCTGGAATTATATACATTTGTGGTGAGAAGTGGGTTCAGAGAAAACTGAAAAATTTAGTGTTTAACTTTATATTCTTCTGAAGGGCTTGATAAAAAAAAAAAAAAATACATACATATACGTATATATATATTTACATATATATATATATACGTATGTATATATGGGTTTTTTTGTTTGTTTTGTTGTTTTTTTTTTTTTTTTGAGAGAGTGCACGCACACAAGAGAGCAAGTTGGGGAGAGGGGCAGAGGGAGAGAGGGAGAGAGGGAGAGAGAAAGAGAGAGAGAATCCTAAACAGGCTCCACGCTGAGCATGGAGCCCAACTTGGGAGCTTGATCCCATGACCCTGGGATCATGACCTGAGCTGAAATCAAGAGTCTGATGCTCAATTGGCTGAGCCACCCAGGTGCCCCAGGTCTGGATTTTTAAATGATCATTTTATAACAATTTTTATCCAAGAGAGAAAATATATTCATGTAAGTTTCAAAAAGCCTGAAGGGAGGCAGAAAATGATCCCAGAACCATAAAGTAGTCCAAGAGCCAACAAAATATAAAATCTAAGTTGAAAAGCACATACCGTTTTAGAAAGTTCACTTCCAGATTCCATAATGCGCAAACACAAAGGGATGATTTCTGTTGTCAATAAAAAGTTGATTACTTCCTGCTCATCTGTTTTCACTAGGGCCCCTAAAGAAAATATGGACAAAATTATTTCAGAGTGAATGTTTTTAATTAAAATTAACTTTGGAATGAGTGTTCATTCAACTAGTTGTGGAACTTAAATAACAGAGAGAAGATACATTGTGGTTCATTCACGTCAGAGAATCAGATTCATACTGATGTTTAAACAAAAACAAAAACAAAAACAAAAACAAAAAAAAAAAAAAAAGGGGGGGGGGGAAGAGAAAGCAGAGGTTGACTGTTACCAGTCAGCATCTGAAAGATCAGGTACCAGGTTTGGTCCATCACATAGTGAGCAGCAGTTCAGCCATCTAAATCATTTTTCTATCATTCTTGGCTACACAATGACATCACCATCTACTTTCTATTTATTTTAGGGAGGAGAGAAGAGTTCTGTATCAGTACTAAAGGATATCCCCAGGTAGCAAAGAAATGGTGTCAATTTGAATCCTATTTCACATTGGACATAAACAAACATTACTTCTTGGTTACTTAATTGTTACTCTTTCCCCAAAGAGCACAATCATGGAAGGGTGTACCCAAACCAGAAACACACACACACCTGAACTTTAATCCTAGTCCCGCAACTTGTTTACCAAAGTTTGGTAGAGTTACCCTCTCTTTATAGGTCTCTGTTTCTTTATCTATAAAAAAAAGAGTCGGAACAAATGATTTTTGAAATTCATCCCAATTAAATTCTGTTGAGTTCTAAACTGACACCACGGACCAGGTAACAGACACAGTTCAGGGATATCTTCTCTATTCTGTACATAGGGAAGCAGAGCCTCATTAAACAAATGACTGGTCCCTGAGCTGTCCAACGCATCAACCAGTTTTTGTATGAAAGGCCTCAGTTAATTAGATCTATAATAACTTAATCACTTTCGATTAGAAAGGAATATCATTTACTTAAAATAAGAACTGGCAATCTACAAATGCTACAATCTCTAAACCCCATACCAAACAGCACATAGAAGAATTTACTAATGTGGCCTATAGCAGATATCAAATTGCTATTTAATTTTCACTTTACACGTAGGTTTAAAATCCATTCTGAATTAATTTTTACATAGAGTACAAGGTATAGATTGTGCTTCATGGTTTTACATATGGATATCTTAATTGTCCTACCACCATTTATTAAAAAGACTATTATCCTTTGTTCATGAAATTATCTTTGCACCTTTGCAAAAATCAATTAACCATATCTGCATGGGTCAATTTCTAGACTCCCCATTTTGCTCCATTGATTTACAAGCCTAGCTTTTCTCCAATACCACACTGTCTTTACAACCACAGTTTTCCAGTAGATCTTGAAATCAGGTAGTGCAGGCCTTCCAACTTTGTCCTTCTTTTTAAAATCTGCATATTCTAGCTCATTTGCCTTTCCATATAAATTTCAGAAACAGCTTGTCGTTTCTATATTAAAAAAAAATCCTGCTGGGATTTTGTTGTAATTGCTCTAAGTCCACATACATCAGTTTGGGGAGAACTCACACCTCAACAACATTGAATCATTTATATACCTATCAATGAACATGGTATATCTCTGCATTTATTTAGGACTTCTTTGATTTCATCATTGTTTTGTAGTTTTTTACCTACAGATCTTGCACATTCTGTAAGACTTACACCCAAATTTTTCATGTTTTGGTGCTATTATAAATGGTAGGTTTTTAAAATTTCAATTTGACCGTTTCTACCACATAAAATGATTCATTTTCGAATACTGACCTCATATCCTGCAACCTTGCTAAATTCACTAGTTCTAATAGCTTTGTTTGGGTAGGTTCTTCAAGATTTTTCTATGTAGTTAACCTTGTTATCTGTGAATAAACAGTCTTACTTTTTTCTTTCTAATTTGTATGCCCTTTATTCTTTTCTCTTGCCTTATTGCACCAGGTAGGATTTCCAGAATGATACTGAATAGGAGTGGTGAGAATGAACATCCTTGCCTTGTTCTCAATCTTAGGGGACAATGCCTGGTTTTTCATATTAACTATGATCTTAATTGTAGGATTCTTTTTTTAAACTTTATCAGGTTGAGAAAGTTCTCTCCATTTCTACTTTGCTGGCATTTTTATCATAAAGGGAGGCTGAATTCTGTCCGCTATTTTTTTTTTTTTTAATGAAAGAAACAACCAATATTTCTTCTTTAGTCTGTTGATATGGTCAATTATATCGACCGTTCTTTAAAAAATATTTGTTTATTTATTTATGAGAGAAAAAGCAACAGCACATGTGAGCAGGGGAGGGGGCAGAGGGGGAGAGAGAGAGAATCCCAAGCAGACCCCAAGCTTAGTGCGGAGCCCCACGTGGGGCTCAACCCCACTACCCTGGGATATGACCTAAGCTGAAATCAAGACTCTGATTGATGCTCAACCGAGCCACCCAGGTGTCCCTAAGATTCTCTTTTTAAGTGATCTCTACACCCAATGTGGGACTTGAACTCACAACCCTGAGATCAAGAGTTGCATGCTCTACCAACTGAGCCAGCCAAGCACCCCTATATTGACTGATTTTTGAAAGTTAAACCATCATGCACTCCTGGGATAAACCCACTTGGTCATGATGATCCTTTTTATATATTGTTGGACTTGCTTTGTTAACATTTTGTTGAGAATTTCTTCATCTATGTTCTTGAGGGCTACTGGCCTAAAGTTTTCTTACAATGTTTTTTTTCTGGTTTATTATCAGAGTAATGCTGGCCTTACTAAGAATTTAGAAGCCTTCTATATTCTGGAAAAGTTTCATAAAATTTGGCCATTTCACCTAAGTTATCAAATTTATGGGCACAGAGTTATTAGCAGTATTCTCTCATTATTCTTTTAGTGTCTATGGTCTGTTGTAACATACACCCTTTCATTCCTGGTACTTATAATTTGTGTTTTCTCTTTTTCTCCCAGTCTATCCAGTTACAGGTTTATTAATTCCACTGAATTTTTTTCAGTAAAAAATTGGGGGTGGGTTAAATAGGTGAAGGTGGTCAAAAGGTACAAACCTCCAATTATAAGTACTGGGACTGCAACGTGCAATGACTACAATAACAATATCGTATTGCATATTTCAAAGTTGTTAAGAGAGATCTTAAAGGTTCTCCTCACGAGAAAAATTTTTATAACTGTGTGTGGTGATGGATTTTAACTTATTGTGGTAATCATTCTGCAATATATACATGTATCAAATTGTTATGCTGTACATTTAAAACTAACACAATGTTTGTTATGAGTCAATTATATCTCAAAAAAAGTCAGCTTTTGGTTTCATTGATTTTATCTATCCTTTTCCTGTTCTCATTTTCAATGATGTCTGTTCTTTATTATTTCCTTCCTTCTGTTCAATTTAGCTTAATTTGCTCCTTTTTCTATTTTCTTAAAGTGGAAAGGTTTGAACATTGAAGACCTTTCCTCCTTTCTAGTATTAGCATTTTATGCTACAAATTTCCCTGTAAGCCCTGCTTTAGCTGCACCCTGTAAGCTTTGATATGCTGTTTTTATTTTATTCACTTTCAAGTATTTTCTAATTTTTCATGTATCATTTCATTTATATTCAAACTTTTGTGATAACCTTTGAACTGTAAGCAAAAAGTCTAGGCCCAACATTTACCTTCTGCTTGCACTCTCAACTGACTTGGAGAAATTAAGTTTCAGAAAATATATGCAAGGGCAAACAACTAGCTTTATACTGTCTATTTTTTTTTTTTTTTTAATCTCCCTACAGTTAAGTTTATCCCAAGATCCCAAATGCATCATCTAACTGTAGTGGTTTAAAAACCAGCAGAAGTAGGGTGTAATTTAAATCAGAATTAAGGATATAAATGTTTTCTTTTGGCTGGTACCTTGTTCATGTTTTAAATCCTCCATGGGAAATTTTTGTAACTTAAAAGTAGAAAACAATATATTGGGGGAAAAAGTTTCTAATTAGAGTACCACTTGAGAGGGGATGTAAAAAAGAGTAACATTCACTTGTATATGAGATTAACAGCTACTCCTTAAATGTACAATAAAATGTCTCTGAGAAATATGTCTCAGAAGTACCAAACTTTTTGTTTTTTATCTTAAAGTTTATTTATTTGAGAGACAAAGAGAGAAAGCATGAGTTGGGGAGGGGCAGAGAGAGAGGGGGGGAGAGAAAGAATCCCAAGCAGGCTCCGCACTGTCAGTGCAGAGCCTGATGTGCAGGCTCGAACTTAGGAACCATGAGATCATGACCTGAGCCAAAGTTGGATGCTTAACCAACTGAGCCACCCAGGTGCCTTAAAAGTACCAAACTTTTGAAGTATACTTCCTGTTCCATGGTTTATAATTGTAGGGATATGAACACAAATTGAAGATAAAAACAGTAACAAACAAAACAAAGTCTGTACAACCAATGTTCTTACTGGGGCGCCTGGGTGGCTCAGTCAGTTAAGTGTCTGACTCTCGGTTTCATGAGTTCAAGCCCCTCATTGGGTTCTGTGCTACCAGTGTGGAGCATGCTTGGGGTTGTCTCTCACTCCCTCTGCCCCTCCCCTCCTCAAAATAAATAAATAAACTTAAAACAAAAAAGTTTATTAAAAAAATCAATGTTCTTACTGTTTGGTCAGTACATGAGCAAAAACTATGAGAAAAAGATACTGAAGGGTGAGTTTGGAAAGAAATCATTTTCTTCTTCTTTTTTTAGTAGGCTCCATGCCCAACGTGGGGCATGGGGATTGAACTCACGACCCTAAGATCAAGAGTTGCATGCTTTACCGACTGAACCAGCCAGGCACCCCTGGAAAGAAACCTTGAATGTATTTACTTTTCACAAATCCAAAGACAGTTCTTTATTATCTGGGAGTCTGAGATCTGAAACAGCTAATGTATTATTTTCCTGAGCAAAACATATTTTAGACACATCTCCCATAGTAAATATATGTGGAAACATTAACTGTAGCATGCAAAAATTCAACTAGGTGAAGGAGAAGACAAACATCTGCAGTTATGGGAGAACAGCTCAAAAGTTAGAAAAGAGAAACAAACAAAACACAACACCAGCTCAAATTCTTATCCCTGTAATAATACTCTTTGTTGACTGCAGTTCTTGTTCTTTACTCTCCCTACAATTCCAATAAATCTTTCTACATATATGCTAAATTTAATCCCAAATGTTGGGCTTCATACCCTTATTAACAACACACAGAATCGTACTTGATAAGAACCATTATATAACTTATTTACTTATTATTTAACAAATATTTATTATTATTTGTTATTATATCCTCATTTATTAGTGAAAACAGACTCAACCTCAAAGACAAAAAACAAACAACTGGTGAACAAAAGTTATAAAAGACAAAACAAAACACCGAAGTTAAGATCGCTATTATGAATGAGTATTTCAGGCTTGTAAGACAACCCTAATAACTTACCAATAACTCCAAGACTGGTTAGCCGAAGATACTCAAAGGGACGCGTTTTGCTGACAGTGTGCAAAAAGGGGTACAAAAAAAGTGGGATGTGTGCTGCAAGAAATGCTGACCTGAAAGAAAAAGATAATCACATTCAGAGCCCAGACTCAATTTCTAAGGATTGTGAACATTCAATTTCCAGGCAGTTCATTCTGTAAGGTCTATAACATTGCCTAACCAAGAAACCTCTAGAAAAGGGTCAACGGTCATTAGTCTAGACCAATGGTTCTCAGTTGGGATGATTTTGCCCACCAGCGCACATGCGGCAATGTCTGGAGATAATTTTGGTTGTCACAACTGAGGGGGGTGGTAGTGGCATTCAGTGGGCAGAGGCCAGGGATGCTGCCAAACATCCAACAGAGCACAGGACAGCCCCCTTTCACTCCCCTCCTCCCACCACAAAACCTAGCTCAAAATGGCAATGTCAAGGTTAAAAAAAAAAACCTAGTCTAGATCAATGGTTAAGAGAATACACCATTTTCCCTGTAACCAGTATCAAGTACCTGAAAAACTGATAAAATATCCAATTGCAGATATAAAAAAGTAGGTCATAAAATGCTATTAAGTGCCCGAGAAATTCTCCTAGATGCCTTCCTATTCACAGGTACAGTCACACAAAACCTTAGAAACCGAGACAGGAAAACAAAGGAGCCATTATCAGGTTTATCTGCTATGTTTAAATGCACACTGTTCTTTTTTTTGTTAGAGCATTTCAGATACACTAGATATTCTAAAAACATTGTAATCTGAAGCTAATATGTCAGGCAACTAACGTGGAACCAATCCATTACTTTATATTATTTATAGTTACACCTTATGGGAGAGCAAACACTCTAAAATTTTAACACAGTACTCTTGCATTTTTCTTAAGTGCTTAAAAATAACTTTCATTGTAACTTATCTAGAGCTCTAAAATGTCAGTGTCAACCTAGCACTCAGATTTCATAAGGAAACTTGAGAAAAAGAGGAAAGACTTCAATAAGATGTCATTAAGTGCCTCAGAGCCATAAAAGTCACAAAGCAGATATCTGAACAGGATTTTCCTTTTCCTGTCAGATGTAGCAGGCCAACTTGCATGCCAATTCTAATCTTTTACAAGGCTGCCTAGAATCCTTGGTTAAGAAAGATTCTGAAGCCAAATCTAGGTTCAGTGGGGAAAAATGCTGGGTTCAAATATTTACTGAACTCCTGCTAAATGCCATGCACTGTGCCTCATATATGGCACAGTGATGTCTACCATGGGTTAAGGGGGGAGAAGTATCTACATACCTGACTTTTCTTGAGATGTGAACGCCACTCCTTTATTTTTATTTTTTTATTTGAGAGAGAGAGAGAGAGAGAGAGAGCGAGAGAGCGAGCGAGAGAGAGAGAGAGAGAGAGAGAGAGTGCATGCACTCGAGTGGGGGTGAGGGGCAGTGGGAGAGAGAATCTTAAGCAGGCTCCACACTCAGCACAGAGCCTGATGTGGGGCTTGATCCCACAACCTTGGGATCATGACCTTAGCCGAAATCAAGAGTTGGACACTCAACAGACTAAGCCACCCAGGCGCCCCTATTTTATTTTTAAATAAACTTTACCTCTAACGTGGGGTTCAAACTTACGACCCTGAGATCAAGAGCCACATGCTCTACCAGGCGCCCCGTGAATGCCATTCCTTTAAAGTTCAGTGTTATAAATGAGTAAAAAGTAAATGAGACAACGGATTATTATTCAGCCTTAAAAAGGAAGAAAATTCTGACATATACTACAATGTAGACGTTATGCTAAATGAAGTAAGCCAATTACAAAAAGACTAATACTGAATGATTCCACTTAAATGAGATACTCAGAGTAGTCAAAATCATACAGACAGAAAGTAGAAAGATGGTTCCCAGAGGCTATGGGAATGGGGAGTTATGGCTTAATGGGAAAAGTTTCAGTTTTACAAGATGAAAAAAGTAATGGAGATGGATGGTGGTGGTGGTTGCATATTATAAAGGTATTCTTATTACTCAACTCTATGCTTATAAATAGTTGAAATGGTAAGCTTATGTTATGTATACTTTACTGCAATTTTAAAAAGGCAAAAAAAAAAAATTATAAAAGAACATGTTAAACAATACTATGCTGTTACTACATGAAAACTTGGTGAATTAGAGACCAGAAATTCTTCAGGAAAAGCAAAGCAAATGAGAATCCTGGAGATCCACACCCACACACATGCACCCCACTGCATGCCTCTTCCTCTCATTCATAAAAAGACCATATTCAATACAACCTCCATCAACAGACGCATCAAAGGACTGACCTGGTTTCCGGGTGTGATGCCACACATTGCAGTAATGCCAGAGCATTGCAAACTCTGTTAGATTGGTGTGCTGTCAAGGTGGGTGGGTTGATGGATGGATAAATATTTACAATTTCCTAAAAAATGGAAACCAGCAGCAGATGAATAAAGAATTATTACAAAATGAATTCCCATGGTATGAAAGCAAAAACCCTAAAAACTCCCACAACTTAAAAAAAAATTTTTTTTTAACATTTATTTATTTTTGAGAGACAGAGTGTGAGCGGGAAAGGGGCAGACAGAGAGGGAGACACAGAATCCAAAGCAGGCTCCAGGCTCTCAGCTGCCAGCACAGAGCCCGATGCAGGGCTCGAACTCACGAACTGTGATATCATGACCTGAGCCGAAGTCGGACACTTAACCGACTGAGCCACCCAGGCTCCCCAAAACTCCCACAACTTTTGATTCCACATATCCTGTAAGAACTGAACTATCAAAGTGGGAGCAGAAATAAACAATGCTATCTTTTCATCCCAAAGATACCTGAGACTATGAGAAATTTCTACATAGGTTTCTAGAAGATTTGTCTGGAGGCAACTGTGGTCACCTACACTTCCCTCTTTATATCCAGCATCTGTTGAGGCCTTCACTTGAGGGGCTCTTATATTTATAATCCTCCATTTTGTCAGTACCCTGCTTTAAGTTATAGTGATAACTGGCCAGATACCAAGTGTCAGTAGATCAACCACAGTGACTCATTAAGAAGTCTAAATTTGGTCAGGTAGCAACTGCAAAAAGGGAGAGATAAGAACGTGGGATGGGCACCTGGGTGGCTCAGTTGGTTAATCGACCAACTTCAGCTCGGGTCATGATCTAGCAGTTTGTGAGTTCGAGCCCCGCATCAGGCTCTGGGCTGACAACTCTGAGCCTGGAGCCTACTTCAGATTCTATGTCTCCCCCTCTCTCTACCCCTCCCCTGCTCATGCTCTGTGTCTGTCTCTCAGTAATAAATAAACGTTAAAAAAAAAAAAAAAAAAGAACGTGGGTATACACATGGAGATATGTTCAAACAGCAGTGAACATATGTACTCTGTCAAAAGGTGATGATATGCTGTATACAATTCCTTTTTTTTTTTAATTGTAAAACTTTTATAGGAAAAGTCCCTGAAAGAAAGATTAGTTTTGGGGATTAAGAACACGCTTATTGTGGGGCACCTGGTGGCTCAATTGGTTGAGCATCTGACTTTGGCTCAAGTCATGACATCTTGTGGTTTGTGAGTTCGAGTTCCACGTTTGGCTCTGTGCTGACAGTTCGGAGCCTGGAGCCTGCTTGGAATTCTGTGTGTGTCTCTCTCTCTCTGCCCCTCCCCTGCTTGCAATCTGTCTCTCTCAAAAATGAATAAACATTAAAAAAAAAAAAAAAGAATACACTTATTGTGATAAGCAATGAGTACTGTACAGAATTGTTGAATCACTGAATTGTAATACTGTATACCCGAAACTAATATAACACTGTATGTATGTTAATTATACATTAAAAAAAGGAAAGATTAGTTTCTTGGTTACATGATATAGGAAATGAATGCAAATTTACTTAACAGGCTTGAAAAATTAATCTAATTATTAGGAATTTTGGACAATACTTTAAAGGATGATTATTCCATTATCTTGGTATTGTAAGATTATACCATATCAATTTATTTCCCACCAATGATCATTACAGTCAGAACCAAATTTTGGTTACTTACCCTTTAATGTACTAGTGTACCTACCTCTAATCCTATAGCTATCATATCTTTATCTTAATATTTCCTTTTGCCAGAATATACCCTGCAGTTCTTATACTTTACTTTCTACCTTTTTTCTTCTGTCATGTAGAAGTGTCTTGTGGTGTTCCTAAAGCTGTGTTTTTCAAAGTGTAGTTCTCAGACTACCTACATCAGAATCACCTGAGGGCAGGGCAGGTGCTTTCTAAAAAAAGATTTTTAATCTGAGACCAAATAAATCTTTTGGGTAAGACCCAAGAATCTGCATTTTAACAAGCACCTTAGACTTTTCTAAAACAGATTCTTACAACTGCTAACATTTAAAGAACTATTCTACCAAAGTCTTCGAAATCATTTGAGCAGACAGAGAGAGAGAAGCATGATAAACAGGAATGACCTGCAACTCACTGGTATGTACCCACCTGTAAAAGTGCTGCAATAGTACCAAATGAATGCCACAGCATGGGTGCAAGGTCAGGAACAGATTCTCGCTTCTTACTCAGCTCCAGCAAAGCATTTTCCCTTGTCTCAGGACTGGACAGCTCATTGATCCACTGATAGATTTTTTCTCTGTCTACTTGAGCCAGTGCAGTAGGCACAGGCTTCAAGTGGAAAAAAGAAAGTAAACATGTTTTGTTAGAGTCAAACCAAGTTTTACTCTGCTTTAGAGGGAATGTTTTTTATAAATACCAGGGGAGCTTTTCTATATCCGTACACTTGATGTAAATAAATTCAATCTCTCAAAATCTAAAACACACACACACCTTTCAATAATTTCATGTTTAGAAATTTATCCAAGAGGTACACCTGGGCTGTACTGAGGACATACCAGGATGTTTACAGTTGCACTGTTACAAAAGCAGAAAACTTGAAATTGTAAAAATCTATCAACTAGGAACTGTTAGCTACCTATGGGTACATCTTTATTTGTAATACTATGTAGGTCTTTATTTTTATTTTAAAAAAAAAAAATTTTTTTTTCAACTTTTATTTATTTTTGGGACAGAGAGAGAGAGAGAGAGCACGAACGGGGGAGGGGCAGAGAGAGAGGGAGACACAGAATCGGAAGCAGGCTCCAGGCTCTGAGCCATCAGCCCAGAGCCTGACGCAGGGCTCGAACTCACAGACCGCGAGATCGTGACCTGGCTGAAGTCGGACGCTTAACCGACTGCGCCACCCAGGCGCCCCACTATGTAGGTCTTTAAATAAATAGCTTTACATGTGTTGATACTAAATAAAACCAAAAAACAAAGCGTACAGAACAGTATAGACCCTTCCACTTATATACATAAATATACTTATATATTTACATACAACATTTCTAGAATGACACATAAGAAACTTAACAGTAACAATAAAAAAAAAAAAAGAAGCTTAACAGTAATTACTGCCAAGGTTGGAATCTACATGGGAAATTTACTTTTCCTTGTAAACAATAAAATCTTCTGCATAGTTTACTTTTCTTAAGCATATATCTATAATAGTTTATTTGATTTTATTACTTTGATGTATTTTTAAAATGCTGATTTATTTTGAGAGAGAGAGAAGGAGGAGGAAAGAGAGAATCCCAAGCAGGCTCCGTGCAGTCAGTGTAGAGTCTGATGCGGGGCTCAATCTCATGAACCACAAGATCGTGACCTGAGCTGAAATCAAGAGTTGGGACACTTAACCAACTGAGCCACTCAGGTGCCCCTGTAAGTTTTTGAAAGGAAAAAAGTTACACCCTCCCCACCCACTTCTGGTCCTTCCCCCATTAATTCTGGCATCCCCTTCCACGGAGCAGAAAACATGTGTAATTTGGAAAAGCCCCCTTCTAATGATTCTTATACATACTCTACCTCTACCCCTTTGAGAATCATCCATTACTTACTCACATAGGGGCAAGACGGACAACATTCTTTTATTATTATACTAAAGCATCACAACGTTCAAAAAAATTTGAGCATTTCTATAATTCTCCACACCTGTCAAACAGCCTGTGCCCTCGGTTAACTCCCTTAATTATTCTTCTTTGGAAAATATGATAGAGTAGAAAAATGATTACCATTGCTATTTTTAGCTCTAAAGTCCTAACAGATTCAAGATTTCGATCCCTATGCCCAGTATTTTCTCACTTAGTTACCCCAACCAGGGGAATTATTGGGTAGATGGGGGGCAGGAGGGGTAGGCAAAAAAAAAAAGAAAAAGAAAAAGAAAAAGAAAAAGAAAAAGAACTATACTTACAGATGAGATCACTATCACTCAGAGGATTAACCTGCTCAATTCACCCAAGTATGAACTTGCATATTCCAGTGCTTCCTGAACTGCATTACACAGCTTCCCATGGTATTTATATGTTCCCACTACAGCTTAGTGTGATAGAATGACCTACCCATCGTACAGATGGAAAGATGAGGCACAGAAAGCACAACTGTCTTTGTTGAAGAACAAAAGTCTAAGATAGACTTTGAGGTGCACTCACAATCACTGTGCCCAAGCTGAACAGTCTTCTATAAATGGAAGCTTGATTATAAGCTTTTAGCTTAATGTTTATCATTTCACTTGCTTGACAGAATGAACCACAAAGTGTTCTGCTAAATGGACTGAAATACCATGCAGCTTAAGTCCTCTTTAAGTGCCTCAATCTGTTGAAAGGTATTTTGTAACTCCCATCAGTGGTGGTCCTCAAGGAAGCCCAGGCTCCCACAGCAGAAATATGAAGAAGTAACAGGGTAGTCCTACCCCCCCCACCCCCCCACCCAATAGCAAAAGCAGTATTGTCCAAGCACTTGCCCTTTCCAGGCTACTACAGATAGGCCCTCAACTTAAAAAATTATTTTTGGAAATGTAATTCCCACCAGGAAGACAGGGTATGTTTATTTATAGAGTATTATATCACCTTAAAAAGCTCTGTGGAAACAAGGGCTAAAATTTTAGCTTTGAGTTTCCTGCCCACAGTCTCCTGGATGACCCACAATCCAATAACTAAAGGGGTCTCAGAGATACTCATTGCTCTATTAATAGAGTATCTATACTGATTAGTCTTTACTCATTCAACTCCCCCTAAAGTCCTGTTGCCCCAAACCACTAAGCTCCATTGCCCCCAGTACAGCCAGTTTGCAACCTGTATCTGGAACTCCTATGCCTCATGCTGCCCCAGGGAGCCCTGGGTGTAGAACAGCAGGATGCACTTGTAGCCACCGATCAGCATATCATGGCTTCTGAACACCAGGCCCCACCCCCACATATTCTATTTCCAGAGCTGGCCTAACTTCAGCAAGGAGATGGTGTCCTTGGAGCGATGCTAACACTCTAGAGGGCCTGGTGCCTAGTTGGGTATCTAACGTCATGGCCACCTGCTGCCAGCAATACTCCAACTTTTAAGGCTACTTGTAGGAGCTGCAGCCTCTGTGGGGCTTTGGTTCTAAGAGAGCTAGGGATGTCAGGTGGGTGGTAATGTCCTCTCAGGCACTAGCTTGGACCTATGGGTTCTGTAGCCATTCTAGCAAAGGGAAGGCAGTGAGGGCAGTTTGGTGCCAGGAAATACTTGGGATAAGAACCCTCTTTTTCATCACCCCTAGTGAATTTTGCCTACAATTTAACAGGAGTTAGTTTAACCCTACTGAATACCTATTTGTTATGGGATGAATACAATTATTTCTTTAAAACAAAAATTTTTTTAAACATTTATTCATTATTGAGAGACAGAGAGAGACAGAGCGTGAGCAGGGGAGGGGCAGAGAGAGAGGGAGACACAGAATCTGAAGCAGGCTCCAGGTTCCGAGCTGTCTGCACAGAGCCCGAGGCGGGGCTTGAACTCACAAACTGCAAGATCATGACCTGAGCTGACATCGGACACTTAACCAACTGAGCCACCCAGGCGCCCCTGAATACAATTATTTCTTAAAACAAAAATGGGAGCTAACACACATAGTGCTTACTCTGTCAGGCACTGTCCTAAACAAATACTTGTCACTACTCTCATTTTATAGAAGAGGAAACACTGTTATTTTGCCAAAGCCAAAATCTGAATCCAGGCAGCCTGGCAACAGAGTCCATACTCTTTGCTTTGCTAATGCTGTTTCTCACCTGACTGAAAGATTAGGTCTGATCTAAAGATGACGTTTAAAGGGCACCTGAGTGGCTCAGTCGGTTAGGTGTCTGACTTTGGGTCAGGTTATAATCTCACGGCTCCTGAGTTCAAGCCCTGCGTCAGGTTCTATGCTGACACCTTGCAGCCTGGAGCATACTTCGGATTCCATGTCTCCCTCTCTCTCTGCCCCTCCCCTGCTCGCGCGCTCTCTCTCTCTCTCGCTCAAAAATAGATAAACATTAAAAAAAATAATAAAGATGATGCTCAAAACAGCTTTGTCCTGTGACCTGGACAATAGAGACAGGGAACATATATATAAAAAGCTCAGACAAAAACTTAAAATGTTACTGCTGTTAGTTCAGCCGAATCCGAAAAACAATCAGCACCATGAACGATACCCAATACTGTCGATGTGAAGGGATATTCTCGACTTAATTGAGACTACAAAGCACATGATAATCATCAACAAAATATTTTTTTTTAAATGTTATTTAAGTAAGCTCTATGCCCAACGTGAGGCTTGAACTCACAACCCAGAGGTCAAGAGTCTCATATTCTACCAACTGAGCCAGCCAGGCACCTCAATAATCATCATTTTAATGAGAAAGTCAGTGAGATAGTTGGACCTAATTCCCTATGTCAAATCATGGTTCTCATAGGAATAATCTAGTTAGTGATAGCCACTTCACTCTCACACACACACCTCCACCACACACATCAACAGGTAATTTTATAACACATGCAGAAGTTTAGTTATTGTGGATAATAAAAGGGAAAATACTTTTACATTTTGATTTACATATTGATATATGTACAGGTGACTTGAATGTGGGTTTGAACTACACAGGTCACTCATACATGGACTCTTTTTAGTAACTACAGTACTGTAAATGTATTTTCCCTTCCTTATGACTGTCTTAACATTTTCTTTTCTCTATTATAAGAATGTAGTATATAATATACATAACATACAAAATATGTGTGGATCAACTGTTATCAGTAAGGCTAACAGTTAAGAGCAGACTATTAAGAATTCAGTTTTGGGGGAATCAAAAGTTTTATGCAGATTTCCAACTGTGCATGGGGGAGGCTGGCATCCCTAACCCCTACCCTGTTCAAGGGTCATCCGTATTAATATTACCAGATGACTGACAAAATCCTCTGGACATTATCCTTGAATAAAACTCCAAAGCACAATGCTAGCGTTTCAGTAGATCTTGATGGAAATAAAACCCCAATATGTATCTTACCCTCTTTCTAAATCCCAAGGATCATTTAGGCACACCTTTCACAAAAATATTAGAATCAGAAAATTCATGTCTTCCTAAGAGTGTGGGAAATGAAAGAGGCAGGTGGGGTAGATAAGGAAAGAGACAGAACCGTACTGAACATTAAAAAAATTTTTTTTCAATGTTTATTTTTAAGAGACAGAGTGTGAGTGGGGAAGGGTACGGGGAGACATGGAATCCAAAGCAGTTTCCAGGCTCTGAGCCATCAGCACAGAGCCCAATGCGGGACTGGAACTTAAGAGCTGTGAGATCATGACCTGAGCCCAAGTCTGATGCTCAACCGACTGAGCCACCCAGGTGCCCCTGTACTGGACGTTTTTTAAAACATGGTTTCATTTACTGAACAGAACACGGTTATTATCCTCATTTTACAACTGATGAAAGTATGAGTAAAGGATGGTAGGTTTCCTCTTCCTGCCATTCTCTAAACATCACCACTAAAGATTCCTAAAGCAATTGCTACAATTCTTTTATAATTTACTAATCCATTTCTGAGGCTGTGGATGATATAGAATTCAATCTAGGAGCATACACTCCTCTTCTGGAGAAGCATAACTTCTCTACTGGAGACTACTTTAAACACATTAAAAGTAATAGCAGAATACTGCCACAAGAATTGAAGTTAACACTTTTTTTTTAAAGTTTATGTATTTTTGAGTGGGGGGAGAGAGAGAGAGAGTTGGGGGCACAGAGGCACGGGGTGGGGGGCAGAGGATCAGAAGCAGGCTCTGTGCTGACAGCAGTGAGCCCAATGTGGGGCTTGAACTCACAAACCGTGAGATCATGACCTGAGCTGAAGGACCTGAACTGAAGCCAGCTACTTAACCAGGTCAACACTTCTTGGATCACGTGAAATCTATGGATCTTTTCCTCAGGAAAACATGCAATTGCAAATTGTTTTGCACATAATTTCTTCTACACAAAATTTACACACAATTTAAAAGAATTCACAGACCTCATGTAACCTATGCATGGATCCAGAATTAAGAACTTGTTTATCAAGTGAAAGAATAGAAAAGACCCCAATTTACATGTAACTACACAAGCACAATAAGTGGAATGCACACTGCACTGGAAGCCAGAAATGGCTTCAAAATACAGTTTTGCCATTTCTATAATTGTGTGACCTAGTATAAGTCATTTACTTTGGCAAGCCTTAATTTTATCATTGGTAAAATAAGGGAACAATACCGTAAAGTCCCAGGCAGCTCTCAAATCTTGGAAATTACTTTATTTAGTTCTTAGTTATTGCTGAGGGACTAATCTAAGAGCTCTTTTAAAAAGTTAATTTTATTGAGGTTAATTTGCATAAAATTTTAAGTGGACCCATTTTAAGTGTATGTTTCAATGACTTTTTTTTCCCTTTGTTTTTTTTTTTTTAACGTTTATTTATTTTTGAGACAGAGAGAGACAGAGCATGAATGGGGGAGGGTCAGAGAGAGGGAGACACAGAATCTGAAACAGGCTCCAGGCTCTGAGCTGTCAGCACAGAGCCCAACGCGGGGCTCGAACCCACGGACCGCAAGACCATAACCTGAGCCGAAGTCGGCCACTTAACTGACTGAGCCACCCAGGTGCCCCATCTTTCAATGACTTTTGAGAACTTTATATACCTGAGTAACCACCACCACAATCAAGATCTAGACCTCTTCTTTAGGAGTACCTGGGTGGCTCTGACAGCTCAGAGCCTGGAGACTGCTTTGGATTCTGTGTCTCCATCTCTCTCTGCCCTCCCCTGCTCATGCTCTGTCTCTGTCTCAAAAATAAACATTATATATATACATATAGACAGACTTCTTCCACCATCCCCAAAAGTTCTGTGGTACTTCTTTCAGTAAACCACACACCCAGTCTTAGGCAATCACAGATAGGCATTCTGCCACTATAGAATAGGGTTGCCTTTTCTAGAAATTATAGAGGAGGTAACATATATTGAACATAAACATACTTTGTTTTTTTTAACACGCTTTTTTAAAAGTTTATTTATTTTGAGAGAGAGAGAGAGAGCGCGCGCGCACGCACGTGCGCGCGCACACACACACACACACACACGCACACACACACATGCACACGAGCAGGGGAGGGGCAGAGAGAGAATCCCAAGCAGGCTCTGCATTGTCAGCACAGAGCCCAACAGGGGCTCGAACTCACAAACGGAGAGATCATGACCTGAGATGAAATCCAGAGTTGGCCGTTTAACCACCTGAGCCACCCAGGCACCCCAAAACATAGTATGTTTATACCAATGTACCAGTCACTGAGGATTACCTCAGAATTCAAAGAGGAAACAGGTTCAGGGAGGTTTAGCAGACTCAAATTCACACTGTGAGTGTATGCTGGAATTAAATTCAAATTGTAGTCTACTTCTTTATACAATCAGTAAGCCCTACCCTAGTCTGTAGGATTGAAATCACAATGATCCTTCCAAGTTGAAGAAATTATTTTTTAAGAACTCAATACAGAACTTTGAGTTTAACATTCTATTCTAATACAGGTCATTAATAGTTGGACTTGGATAAACAGTGGGTTCAATTACAGAAACCAGAAAGTCATTTATGAGAAGTATGATTTGGACTATTAGTTATCATCCTCAACACTTACTTCCAAGATTAGAAATCATATAGAACTGTACATTTTTAGGTATAACCTCCTTAAAGTTAGTGGTCCTTTCAACAGATCAGTTTAAAAAATGTTTATATTACCAAAATTTAGGAGAGAATCACCCTCCTCTCTTCTGTTTAATGGTTTGGATATGAAAAATGTATTTCAAGTAAATTTTTCCTTTCAACAAAGCTTAACAAGGCAAGACACTTACCAAAGTCAGTCATCAATGGCTAAACTCTTAAGTGTCACACAGGGTACTGATAGTTCGTCATCTATCTCTGAAAGATCTTAACTCCACGTGAAAAGGAGAAAGAGATTTCGGACTTAAAAAAAAAAAAAAAGACCCACGTTATCCTTAAGTGGGAGCAAAATAAGACTTTCCCCCCTCATCAGTTAAAAAATTGGTATTGATGGCTTTTTAAAACAGGAAATAACCAAACCTCTCAATATAACTTTATATTCAAGAGCCAAAGTACCTGTTGGTTTTGCTACCAGTAACTATGGGACAGTGAATAAAGAAAAATGTCACAAGATTGAAAGAGATTATTTTCCTAAATCTGGAGATGACTTAACATGTGGCTTTGGTGTCTGCATAATAATGATACTCCAAGAAAACACACTTTCTAAATAGTGCCAAAGGAAATATTAAATTAGCTTAATTATCTTCATATTTTTAGAAGGGCCAGGATGTTCTTCAAAACACCCCTTTAAAAATTGAAGTGAATAAGCAAAGAGAAGTTAGGCAATTTGCTTAAAACTTCAACAGGAGACATAGGAGGAGACAGCATTTAAATCAGATCCCTCAGAGTGCACAATGTTCCTTTTACTTGCCAAACAGGAGGGCACCTGGGAATCCAGCACAGATTCAACAAAAAGATGTAAACTGACTGATGATGCTACTGGTTACGTGGAAAGTGAGGGTAAAAACATGGGTTTAAGGATACTAAGACCACCAGTGGAAATTAGTGGAGAAATTTTTTAAAAAATTCATACCCAATGCATCTCTCAAATAAAGGCTTACCTTTGGCTATTTTAGATCACTAGCGGAACAGTCATTAAAGACCCACAATATGTGAAAATCTGTAGTTCTACTAATCTGAAACAACCTCCAAGGTCCACAACAAGGTGATTTGTTACTTTGCTGAGGCAGGAATTATAGTCCCAAGGCTGAAGTCTGGGAGCAAGTCACTTAACCAATGAGTGTATCTGGCCAACAACTGAGCACTTTGTTATTCGCATTTCATCTTTAGAATAATCCTGTGTGGCATTTCTGTCCCTATTTCACAGATGTGAGAAAGAAATTATATTTTATGGTGGCAATAACGACAATGTTAAAATGTATTCTGTAAAGTATGACAAGAATATACCATACTGTACATTTCTAGCATAATACACTACTGAAGACTCAAAATTTAAGATACTTTCCAAATTATCTCAATTCTTCCCTCTAGTGAATGAAATCCTGCATTCACATGTGATCACATCCTCCTTTGATAGTACTATCTCCCTAGCTGAACTAATGCTTTACCTGTTATTTTAAAAAAGAGATAAAGGCATACACAGGTATAGGTTTTCATCATTCAGCAAAAAAAATTTTCTCAATGGGCTTAAAGGTAGTGTTGCATTAAACTCTTCTCAATTTCCAGTAATATACACCATGACTATCCCTTTACACATATCAGAATAATACAGGCAGTTTAGTCTAATAGAAGGCATGAAAGATTGGGAAAGAGGTGGTTGAACTTTTCTATGCTTCAGTTTCCTCAGTAACCAAACAGTCTAGTGAATGAGTGGTACAAAGCAACTTGTCAGAACTTTTGTGTGATTCCCAATAGCATAACAGATGAAAATGTATCTAAAAGCTCAGATTTTTTTAATTAAAAAATTTTTAATTAAATTTAAATTTATTAACTTATTTAAAAATTTTATCTTTTGAGAGACTGAGCACGAGCAGTGGAGGGGTAGAGAGAGGGAGACACAGAATTGAAACAGGCTTTAGGCTCCAAGCTGTCAGCACAGAGCCCAATGTGTGGCTCAAACTCACAAAAATATGGGGTTCAGACCCACAAATGTGAGATCATGACCTGAGCCGAAGTCGGATGCTCAACCAACTGAGCCACCCAGGAGCCCCTAAAAGCTCAGATTTTAAATCAATGTAAAGCAATGTAACTTATTTGAAGAAACATATATTTAGTGTCTATTATAAGTAATGAATCACAACCTTAATCATTGTTCAAAAGATGCATTAGGGGATAAGTGAAAATAAAAGAAAGTGAATAGGTACAGAGTTTGGATAGTCATAGATAAAAGAGCAGTTTGGTACCAAAGCCTGGAGAAGACACAATCAGATTGTGGGAAATGGACAAGCCAAACTTACAAGAATCCCTTGGGTAACCTGTCCCTCCCTTACTAGCAGCAACCTTATCTTCTGACTTGCTTCTTCCCAAATTACATGTGTAATTTAGGAGAAGAAACAAAAAAGCTGGGGAAATTGCAGTCACTTAATAGAAAGATGTAATGCAGAGAATGGATACTCTGAGTAGTTACAAATGCTTAGAAACACGGTGAGAGGAGGCAGAGATGTCACTGGCCCCAGAAGTGACAATGTTTTCTATAGCTGAGTCACATTCAGCATACTTTTTCACTTTTTATATTTATTAAAAAAAATTTTTTTTAATGTTTATTTTTGAGACAGAGAGAGACAGAGCATGAATGGGGGAGGGTCAGAGAGAGGGAGACACAGAATCCGAAACAGGCTCCAGGCTCTGAGCTGCCAGCACAGAGCCCAACGCAGGGCTCGAACTCACCGACCGCGAGATCATGACCTGAGCTGAAGTTGGCCGCTCAACCGACTGAGCCACCCAGGCACCCCTCACTTTTTATATTTAAAGTTAAAGCAATTTTTTTTTTTTTTGCTCTCTATTTAGTACTTATGTCATTTTGCCTGATAATGCACTTCCAGTGTATTATCATCTTAAGTCACTTCACCCTAGTGGAACGAAAAAAGTACAACTGGTATTCAGAAGAGTGTGCTCAAATCATATGATCTCATTTCCCCATTATGGCTATGTGCTCTCAGTAGTCACCTCCCTCATCTATACTCTTTCATTCATTTGAGTATTTGAGACCAAACTTTGTGCTAGGAACTGTCTTGGCACTTGGGGTAACCATGTAAACAAGATCCTATGGATCTCTGTTCTTGCCCTCAAGAAGTAGACAGTCAACAAACAGGTAAGTTAATACAAAAATTACAAACTGAGATAAACGCTGAGAAGGATATTTTAAGAGAGAAAAGTTAGGGGTTACAAAACCTCTTTAAAGAGAGTGATCAAGAGAAGGCTACTCTGGGGAGATTTAGGCAGAGACCCAAGGAAGACGAGCCAGTTACACCCACCGGCTGTGTGTGTGTGTGTGTGTGGGTGTGTGGGTGTGCGCGCGCGCGCAATGGGGGGTGGTACGTGGTAAGAGCATCCCAAGAATAGAGAATCAGAAACTGCAAGTAAAGTAGAAAAGCGCAGGTATAAGAAGGGGCAGGCGGCCAACGCAGCTGGAGCCTACGGAGCAAATGACATAAGACCAGACGGCAAACGTAAGGACCGTATCGTATAGGGAGGGCTTCACAGGCCACAGCAAAGAGTATGGATTTTATCTAAACGCAATGGAGAGTCCAAGAACTACTTCAGACAGGTGAATTACACGATCCGTTTTTCTTATTAAAAGATCGCCCTGATTAAATGAGATGTGTGAAAAAGGTGTTAAGGGCAGAGAACCGTAAGTCAGACGTTAATAGGTGTTCACTTCTCCCGGTCCCGGATTTTCCACCTGTAAAACAAGTGGTGTGAGCTAGAAGCCATTTCTTTCCCGCTGCGAAGTGCCCAGGCAGCGAGCGAGTTCCGAGAGCAATGGCCGTGTCAGACTGACCACGGAATTCCCCCTCATCCCCGCCGACGCCCAGCACGCAACCGGCACCCTGAGACTGTTGGTCAGCGCAATGAATCAATGAATGGCCTGCCCCGGCCGCGAGGGAGGCGCTCCGGCGCGGGACCAGGCCCCGGGGCCGGAAAAGAACGCGATACGCGGCGCAGGAGGCTGCGAGAGCCGACCGGAGAGGAAAGTGGGGGCCGGCTCCACCAGAGTGAAGGCGCCAAGAGGGAAGGGCCCGGGCCTCGCAGACTGAGGGCAGGAGGAGCTGGGACACCGGGCCCGACACGGGGACCTGGGAGAGGAGGCCGAAAAGCCGGGCTAAGGACGGGGTCTGGGCCCAGGCAGGAACGCCCAGCCACTCACCGCAGCCGTCGCCAGGCTGTGCATGTTGAGAGCGGCCGCCGCTCTTCTCCCACTGCCGGACGCTCCTGACCCGCGTCCCCGCTTCAGTGACTCTGCCGCCAAAGATGAAGAGCCGCCGCAGCCGCCATCCGCCTCCGGCTCGCTCCGCCCCCTTCGCAGCCCTGTGACCCTTCACCCCTGACCCCGCCCACACACCTCTTCCCGCCTCCTGGCTCTTGGTGGAGTTAATAGTCCCAAAGTCTGCCCTTCGCCCCTTAAGATTCTTGGCCAGAAGGACGTCCGCCACCTACTAGTCCCCGCATCCTCTGGCTTCGAGCAGGTATCCCCAGAGAGGAGCGTGAACTCTGACTCTCCTCCGGAGGCCAGGGAAGGGCGGGAAAAGCCTGGCCGTCTCGGAGGACAAGCAGTGCGCATGCCCAACTGGGCTGTGTAGGAGGGGAAATGACGGAAAGTCCAAAGTGCTTGAAGTGGGAAGTGCGCATGCGTACTACTTCAGGCGGGGGCGGGACTGTCTCGGCGAGACTTCGCTCCGTGCTAGGGCGGGGCGAAGGCGTAGGAAAGGCGGAGTTTGCAGGGTTGCACGCACGCGCCTCGTCTGGTCGCGTCGAGTGTGCGTGCGTGCGTGCGTGTTTGCGTGTGGTCACAGTTCCCGCCATCAGCCGCTCTCCCTGAGTAGGGGGAGCGAGCGGCCCCTCTCCTTCGTGCCTGGTGTCCCTTCCTTCCTTCCCCCCGGCTCCTCCCCCTCCGCGCGGACTCTGTGCTTCCGGCAGGCTACTGCAGGGCTCCGGACCCGCAAGCACAGGTAAGGCGGGCCCGGCGGCGAGCTTCTCAACTGAGCCGTTTTCCCCAGGTCCCTCCTCCCCCCGCCCCCTGCGGTCCGCCCACTCGGCGTTCACTCTTCTGGAGTTCGCCCCGCTGCTGTTTAGCTCACCCCCACCCCCAGGACGCTCCCTGGGCCTCACAGGTACTCCTCTTGGGTTCCCCTCCAGGCTTTTCCTCTCCTTTGACCCGGTCTTTACTGTCACGCTCTTCCTCCGCAATCCAAACCTGGCCCCTTTTCGCTGGGGGCTGTCGTCGTCCGCCACTCGCCCCTTAGCAGGGCCTGCTGTCTCTTCAGGTGACTTCCGTTGCCGTACACCCATCAGGCCTTGGACGTTCACTCTTGACCATTCTTCATCTTCTTCTCTCTGCTAACCATCTCTCGCCAAAAGACATGAATTGTATTTTTGTCGTGCATTTGGTTGCTCTCCATCTTCTAGCTATCAGATCAGGTTGTCAGGTTTACCTATTTTAGGTCTTGATCCATGAAAGGAAATGATCATTGATAACAAAATCCTGTGTTCTGGAGAGTTGGCCTGTAGTGGTTTTGTGGTAATCCTTTTCAAAATTTTGGCTCTGGGTAAATGCCTTTTTGGGGTGGCAGTATCTGACAAGTCTACAAGTCTCTAACTGTACAAGATGTCTAAGACAGGGTGTCAAGGAGGCAGTTGGATATACTGGGTTGGAGCTCAGAGGAGAGTTCTGGGCAGAATATGTGAATTAATGTATATATGTCACCTGCCGTGTTGATAGTTAACTGGAGCTATGGATAGGGATGAAATTGCCTATGGAGAGTGTAGTACTGGAAAAAAAAATGCACCTAGGGTAGAGCACTGAGGGATTCTTGGTGTTTAATAACCGTATGGAGGAGGACAAGTCTTTTGTAAACGAGGTGAAAGAAGCAATCAGTAGTGTTGAATTCTGTTGAATTCAACAGAATGAGGACTAAAAAGCCTGGTGACATCGGAGTAATCTATGATTAGTGAGAGATGTTCGATGGAGTGAAATGGAATATCTGGGTTTAGTGCTAGGGTCTTTTTTTTTTTCAGTTTTTTTTTTTTAATTTTTTTTTAACGTTTATTTATTTCTGAGACAGAGAGAGAGAGAGAGACAGAGCATGAACAGGGGAGGGTCAGAGAGAGGGAGACACAGAATCTGAAACAGGCTCCAGGCTCTGAGCTGCCAGCACAGAGCCCGACACGGGGCTCGAACTCACAGACCGTGAGATCATGACCTGAGCCGAAGTCGGACGCTCAACCGACTGAGCCACCCAGGTGCCCCGAGTGCTAGGGTCTTATCACCTCTTCTGCTGTAAGCTTTATATTCCATCTATATATTGATGATTAAGAATTTTAACTTCTAGGCTTTTCCCTTTATTTTCAGTTCAAGATCTAAATAACCAATTGTCTGCTTGATATCTCCACTGGATTTTTTTCTTAGGAATTTCAAATATAATATATCTAAAACCAAAGTCTTGATCTCCATTCCCCAAATTCTTTGTCTTTCAGTATGCCATTTCATTAACGGCATATTCACTTATTCACTTACATAAGCTAGAAACTTGAGATCCATTCTTGACTTTCATCCCGTGAATCTTTAAGTTCTATTTATTCTATATCCAATACAGTTGACCCTTGGACAATGCAAGGGTGGAGGGCACTGACTCCTTCCAGCTGGAAATCCATGTGTAACTTTTGACTTCTCCAAAACCTAACTACTAATAGCTTACTGTTGAGTGGAATGCTAACAGCATAATGTTAGTACATATTCTGTATGCTGTGTTCATTACATACTGTATTCTTAGAATAAAGTTAGACAAAAGAAATGTTATTAAGAAAATCGTAAGAAAGAGAAAATACACTTACAGTACCGTGCTTATCAAAAAAATCCATGTATACATAGGTCCGTGCATTTCAAACCTATGTTCAAGGGTCATCTGTATGTCCGAGTCTATTTCTTTTTTTTTTTTTAATTTTTTTTTTCAATTTTTTTTTATTTATTTTTGGGACAGAGAGAGACAGAGCATGAACGGGGGAGGGGCAGAGAGAGAGGGAGACACAGAATCAGAAACAGGCTCCAGGCTCCGAGCCATCAGCCCAGAGCCTGACGCGGGGCTCGAACTCACGGATCGCGAGATCGTGACCTGGCTGAAGTCGGACACTTAACCGACTGCGCCACCCAGGCGCCCCTGTCCGAGTCTATTTCTGTACATCTTCAGTATCACTTTTCCAGTTCAAGGCACGATCTTAAAATTTTTTTTTAACATTTATTATTTTTGAGAGAGAGAGACAGAGACAGAACATGAGTGGGGGAGGGGCAGAGAGGGAGACTCAGAACCAAATCAGGCTCCAGGCTCTGAGCTGTCAGCACAGAGCCCAACACGGGGCTCGAACCCACTAGCTGCAAGATGATGATCTGAGCCAAAGTCATAGGCTCAACCGTCTGAGCCACCCAGGCACCCCTCAAGCCACAATCTTCTTTCACTTGGACTTAATGTCACTGGTTCCCTGTATTCTCATCTGTAAAATAGGAATAATAATCACCTTATTGTATTGTTCTGAAAATTAAATGGCACATGACACAATAAATAGCTAATAAGTATTGTTATTGTAATTGTTATAAGCTGAATCATTTCAGTATTCTCTTGTCTGCCCTATTTTCTTTCATTCTTCCTTCTTTTGCTCTCCTCTCTGAACCCAAATAAACCATATCACTTCTGCATTCAACAGTGACATGTTGTTTCTCTGCTTAAAACTCTTCTGTGGATTTCCTGTCACTAAATGTTTATTAAATTTAGGGTAAAATTAAAAATCCCTGTGGTCTACAGGATTCTGTATAATTTGATTTTTTCCAGCTTCACCAGCTTCATCTTGCTCTAGCCTCCTCTTTCTCACTAAACTCTAGCTACATTACTTTTCATTTCCTTAGTCACACCAAGTTGTTTTCCACTACAGGGCCCTTGCACATGCTGTTGTAGTTGCCTGGTTTGTTCGAGCATGACCATCCCCAATTAAGTCTTTCTTCAGTATTAACCTAACTTTTGCTTGATGCTTTCTACCCTCTATCCCCAAGTCTTAAATCAGGTACCCTATTATAATGTCTCATCATGCCTTGTGCTTTATATTTGTATCACTTTTTAGAACTTGTAATTATATATTGTGTGATTATTTAAAGCCTGTCTTTTATTAGAACATATGCTAGGAGGTATTTCATTTCTATTTCTCAAGAATTCGAGTGAATAAGTAAACTGGAGCTTGTTTTAGGAACCATCTGGTCTTTCAGAAGCACCAGCTTACTTATACCTTGTCATCTGATGACAAGCACCTTTTCACTCTTCAGGCAAATTCAGGGACACAAAAGAAAAAAACCCAAGAGTTTTCCAGTTGTGGATGATTTTACTCATTCTTAGGTTATAAAATCATTCAGATTTTAGACTCTGAGTTGGAGATAAACTTTAGGTCAACTTCTGTCTTTTAGTCACACATTAATTTTATCTCTGTGCATTTGTTTTATAGATCTTTTTAGGAAAGAAAGCTCTTAGAAGTGGTTTATATATTTTAACAGCAGTTTAAACTATGAGACTGGAGGGTATGAGGTTTCCAAAAACTAAAGGAAAATTCCATATTTAAGTAAGTTAGTGGTGGATGTGGGAGAAAATACTAAAATTTAATAATTTGTGTGTGTAGAGCAGTATTTGTGTTGAAAAATAGGAAATAAATACAGGAAGCATATGAATACCAGATACAGAAAAACATTTGGATTTATTTTATACTTAGTGATGAGCCGTTAATGTTTGGGAGAAAGTTTCAGTTAAGCAAGATGAAGACAAGCCATTCTAGAGATACGCTGTACAATGTTGTACCCATAGTTAACAATATCATATTGTACACTTTGTTTTGTTGCCATATTAAGTATTCTTACCACGGTAGAATAAAATTTACAAAAAATGTATGATAGGGAATTGGCATCAATAGTAAATATTTAGCACTTACTAAGTGCTTGTATTTGTTCTAGTACAAAAGAAGGTAAGACAGGTTCCTTGCACACCTCCCCCCCCCCCCCCCCCCCCCCGCCCCAGGAGAAAGTTAAGGAGACAAATAGTGCATGCTTTACTTGTTAAGAAATAAAGAGTAGTTCTTTACAAAGGGTATTTATAGAGTAGAGGATTCATTGGATGGAGAAATCCTGAGACAATGGAGACTGAAAAGTGATTGTTGCTGCAAATCATTGATGAGGATGCATTGTGATAGTGGTTAAAAACATGGGTTTTGGGGTGCCTGGGTGGCTCGGTAGGTTAAGCGTCCGACTTCTGCTCAGGTCATGATCTCACGGTCCGTGGGTTCAAGCCCCGCGTCAGGCTCTGGGCTGACAGCTCAGAGCCTGGAGCCTGCTTCAGATTCTGTGTCTCCCTCTCTCTCTGCTCCTCCCCTGTTCATGCTCTGTCTCTCTCTGTCTCAAAAATAAATAAACGTTAAAAAAAAATTTAAAAAAAAAACTCATGGGTTTTGGTGTTAGACTTTGTTTTGTCTCTTAATGAATCTGTATCCTTGGATAAATTCTCTCTCTAAGCCTCAGTTTCCTCATCTGTAAAATAGAGATAATAATCCTTGCCTTTAAGATTATTGTGAAAATTAAATAAGATAATTCATGCGTGGCACTTAGCACTATGGTTAGTAAGTGTTGCATAATAAATATTAGGTGAGAGTGATGGCAGAATGAGGAGTTTCTGAATTAGGATAGCAGCTATGAAAAGGCTGGGTTTTAGATGAGTGAGATTGAGGGTAAAGCTGATTCTAAATTTTTTTGCCTAAATGACTATAGAAGGAATATGTAGAGAAGTCTGGGAGCCTCTTAATGAGGGCATGAATTGTATCATCTTCATTTTGTATTCTTACCACGGTGCCATCAAATTAAAGTGGCTCAATCATTTTTTAGTAAGGGAGCAAATGAATTTACAGTTGGTACTGTAGCTAGCGTTCAAGGAGATCGTGAAAGATGTTTGGGTAGAACTTCAGGGGAAGTTGAGGCTTAGAGAGCCTAAATTTGAGAAACAAACCCATGAAGTTAGTTTTGTAAGAAAAGTAAAAACTCCAGATTTACTCACCTTTCAAAATGTGTATCAACACATCATGGAAATGGTATTTTGAGACTTCGGGCATCATTATGTAACAATGTTTATAAAGTAAACAAAGAATATACTCTTTTTCACTGCCTTCTTAGTTTCAAAATGTAGCAGAGAGAAATATCCCAAGACACAAATTGATAAGGTGTAGGCCTTGAAGTCGCTCATTTTGATTGTGTGTATATGTGTGTATCTTGAGCGTTACATTTTAAATGTTTTCAGTAAGATACGTTGTTTTTAAATAATCAAAAAGAGTTTATCTTTTTGTATAAATGATTGCTTTCTTTTTTTAATTTTAACTTCGTAAATTGGATTCTTTTAAAAAGGCACACTTATATTTTCTTTAGCTGAGGTGATGGCTTCCGGAGAACGGGCATAGCTGCAGAATATGAGTAGTTCCCCAAGAAGAGTGCATTGCCTTTGGCACAAGGATCAGAATAAAGGTGAATTGTTATTACATAGGGTTTTTCAGTAAAAGTCACTGAAAAGTAAGTAATGTTTTTATTTTGGATGTGTGTTTCCAAGAGTATGCAAATTGACAGGAATTAACAGTTTTCTTTCTTTTATTTTATAGTAGTGGTTTTATGTTTTAGCATGCTTTCTTTACCACAGAACACCCTCTAGATAAAGATGTTTTTAAAGCAGGGGCACCTGGGTGGCTCAGTCGGTTAAGCATCCGACTTCAGCTCGGTCATGATCTCACCGTTCGTGGGTTTGAGCCCCACGTTGGGCTCTGTGCTGACGGCTCAGAGCCTGGAACCTCCTTCAGATTCTGTTGTCTCCGCCCCTCCCTCACTCTCTCTCTCTCTCTCTCTCAAAAATAAATAAACATTAAAAAAATTTTAAAGAGAAGATGTTTTCAAAGCAGTACCTAAAATATGTGCATGTAAATAAGTGTACAGGGTACAGAAACATTTTTGCCAATATTATAGATTGAGTTTCATAGAATTCTCAAAGTTGAACCAGTAATTTTAATAATTGTGAAAAAAGTTAGGGAAAGAGAAATCTCTTTGGACATGCTTAAAGAATAATTTGTTTTTGTTATACCTTGTCTTACCAATATTCCTTTGATAGGGAATTAGCATTATAGAGTTCAAAGAAACCTCATTGTCCTACATTCATAGAAAGTTTAACTGTTACTGATTAGTGCTACATACTGAAAAAGAAACTTAGTTTTTTTCCTCTTAACAGAATAGGGCAAACCTTGATACTATGATGAATGTACAAAAGTAGATATTGTTAATTTGTTTAGTGCAAGACCTGGGAATGGACTAAATTGAGGTATTAAAGAAAAGTTTTGTTGGTTCTGCAAATTTTACATCCTGTACTTTGTCAGGGTGTTGTTTTTTTCTTTTCCTTAGAGGAAGGAGAGATGGCTAGTAGAAATGGTTAAGGAAATGTTCAATATCTGAAGTAAAATTTCTGTACTTAATCCAAACTGCATCAAAATGTTTTAGAATTGTATAGGGAGAAATTGTAAAGAGAGAAACAGAAATAACAGTAAAGGTTTTTTTTTTTAATTTTTCATATGCTTTAGTGAACTTTGAAATCTACACTTCCAATTTTGTTAAATAGTGTTAATTTTTAAAAATTTGTTGGAGGAATTCAGGGTCATTGACCTTACTTTTGGTCTGTGAAGAAAGCGCTATGATAATGGGGTTTTGTATTATTCTCTTTCAATTTGGTACCCTGATCCATAATGACATATAAGGAAAGGTAAGGGAATTTGACAGAACTCTGAAGATGGAGTTTCTCCATTGAGGAATGAACAATATGAATCCTAGTTTAGGCAAGTTTACTAATGTTTTTGTTTTAATGTATTCTGTAATTGCATATTAATTTTGTTCTCCCACAAATGATTTTTTCTCATTGAATCTTGGTGAGATGTGAGGACAGCTTTGCATTTAGTGAAGTTCAGGTGCCAGTAGAAAAGACTTACATGCAGTGTTCAAAAGATGACTTGTATGTCGTCCACTGCATAGTGATACTTATAAAGAGCTTAGTAAATATAATCCTATATTGGTCACATAAGAGGGATTTATGGTTCCAGTGTCTGCTGTTGTGTGTATATATATATATGTACACATATATGTGTATATATATTCTTAATGTTTATTTTTGAGAGAGCACACATGTGCGTGCCAGTGGGGGAGGAAAACAGAGAGCACGTGCCAGAGAGAGGAAAACAGAGGATCTGAAGAAGTCTCTGTGCTGAGAGCAGTGAGCCCAGTGTGGGACTTGAACTCACAAAACATGAGATCATGACTTGAGCCAAAGTGGGAAGCTCAACCGACTGAGCCACCTGGGTGCCCCTCTGTTTCTGTATATATTAACAGCAAATTGAATAAAATTGTTAGTGCTGATTTGTTCATTCTTAATCATTTTGTTTCTTGTGTGTCAGACACTGTCAAAATGGGGATGCTGAGATTAAAAAATATATTCCTTATCTTCAAATAGCAAAATCTAGATAGAGACAAAGAAGTGAACAATTTGTGATACAATGTGACAAATGTTACACTAGTAGTAAGCACAACATATATAACAGGAAAATACAGAAGCATGAAACTGTCTCTGTGGATGTGAGCTGAGAGAAAAAGTGAAAGGTAGCTGGGAAAGGCTTCTTAAAGAGGATAACATCTAAGCTAAGCCTTGATTTTATAGCCAAGAGAAATTAAGTGGGGTTGTGGGGGCATGGAGAGAATACATGAAAATCCTCCAGAGATAGACCACAGTGTATGCAGAAGTACACTGGCATAGTTTTTGGGGGGAAATTATAAATTCAGATGGATGGATTTGGTGGGCTTGTGGGGATAGAGGGGTAAATAGGGCCTGGATCATGAAGAGTGTTTATGTCATGTTAATGAGTCTAGATTTTATTGTGAGGGCAATGGGGAGCTGTTGAATGATATTAAGGAGAAGAGTGATGTGATTTGATCTACAGTTCATCATAAAGATGTCTGGAAGGTGTATGGTGATAGACTTGACAGGACTCTACTGTGATCTTCCATTTCCAATGCAATACCAATAATCGTCAAGAGAGAAGTCAAAGATAACTCTCATGTTTCTGGCAAGGGCAACTGGGGTAGGAGAGGGGTCATGTATTCTTGGCAGTGTTGAGAGCCTAGTGGAAGAAAGTCTCAAGGACCTGTCCAAACAATGAAGCACCAAATTATTAATTGCAAAAGAAAAAAAAAAGTATTACAAACACACATTGCTGGTCCAAAATTCTGTAGTTACTACTTTGAGCAGTGCCATGTTAACAGGTCTATAAACAGTAGCAGGACTCTGTTACTCTGATGGATTCACGTACCTACCAAATTACACTATCTAAATCTTACCACAGTAGGCATTCAAAAATTTTGATGAGGTGAGTGAATAATAATGGAGGACTTAAAATGCATAACACCTTTTAACTATTCAAAGTGTTTTCACATCTCTTTTGAAATTTTGTTCTGTTATTTGATATATACTACCTAGAAGCCTTAAACTAGAGGCCCTCCAGGCTCTATCTTGCCTGTATCCTACCTGTAGGTGGGTTTTGCTTGATTTGTAGCTTTTAAAAATAAATTTTAATTCATTGCCCACAATTTACAATGGGCAGTTTTACATAAACATTTGGAGCTCGTTTTCTTGAAAAGTTAGATGATCAGGCAAGTAGCTGGGTTCACTAATTCTACATGGTAAAACTGGCTAGATTTCGGTAGCAGTTTTCAGAGTTTGCCTGCCTAAGTCATGTCACCTGCATGACTCCTATAGGCGGTTGACTTTGACCCCTTTTAACAGCTTATTTATCTGAAGTCTTTCAAGAAAGAGGTGTTGTGGGCAAGGAATAAATACAGAAAATGCACACTAATTCCATTCATATTAAAGCTTTTGTCTGTTCAGTGCCTAATGTATGTTATTTCATTTAGTTTTGCAAAGCTATAGCATTTGCTATTCCTATTTACAGTTGAGAAAACTAATGGTTAGAAAGGTAGGTTATAAATTAGTGACAGCTGGCTCCTGATATCTAGGCCTCCTGTGTTTTTCCTTTGTATACTACTTTTTCTTTTTTTTTAAGCTTTTCCAGTTGAGTTGTTTAGGCAAAGTATGATGATTTTTAATTTCTTAAGTTATAAGCAAGAATCTGTATTAGCAATGTTTTTAGAGATTTGAAAACAGTATACATAAAATTTGTTTTAATTTTAGATGATTGTATATATGTGTGTACATACATGTAGATAATACATAACACTAACATTCTTTACTATTACAGTTGTGTTTACTTGCTGACATTTGGTAAGCTAGTTTGAAAGTTTTAGATATTCTGTTATTGCTGTAAGCAATTTTTAAGTAGAAGTTCTTTCAGAAATTTGAGTATTTGTCAAAGATAAAATTGGTAAAGATTCTTTCCGCTTTATGGTAATATTAAACAAATGGTAGGTGGTTCTTAGGAAGAGAGGTTTTTAGTGTGTGTTTCTTTTGCCTAAAGAATAAATTATTTTCTCAGTATAATTCTGAAAGTTAAACTCATTTGATTATTCTTACAATTTTTTTATTCATCTAATGTCTATACATGTGGATATGCTTAGACTACTGATTGGTAGAAGGAATTGTTTTATGATATGATTTGATATTTTCAGAGGAACTCCATTCTAAGAAATGGAGTCAGCTGACTGAAAATATTTTTTTACTTACATTTGAAATTCAAGACCCTTTCACATTCATGAAGGACGGTAAAAGTTGGTCATATTGCTGTGAGCAGTCACATTGACAATTTAGTATTCCTGATTGACATGCCTTTAGTGGCAGCAATATGGTTGTTAATGGTGCCAAATGCAAAATTCAGGCACTGCTAGGGCACAGATACTGGCACATGGCAAAGAAGGGAATGTGGTAGAGAAGAAATAAAATGTAGGTAGACTCAGTCACTGAACTCAGTGACTGCTTTAGTTGTCTTTCTTCTGCTTACCAGCTAGCTAATCAAGGCCTTTGAGGTTGCTTAATAAAAAGTGGTTTACTGAAACAGAGAAGAGGACGTAAAAGATGGTTTATTAAATGCTCTCTTTTAAGTGACTCTTATTTTAATCACTCTTAATAAATTGTAACTTACTATTTTATTTTTCTTCCTTAGAATCTGTCAGGTGTATTTTTGCTTTTTAATTTGGCTAGAAGCAATTTATTTTTAAAGAAAGTATGTCTCCTCTGAAGATTCACGGTCCTATCAGAATTCGAAGTATGCAGACCGGAATTACAAAATGGAAAGAAGGATCCTTTGAAATTGTGGAAAAAGAGAATAAAGTCAGCCTGGTAGTTCACTACAATACTGGAGGAATTCCAAGGATATTTCAGGTATTACCAGATTTTGATGTGGAATAGATCTTGACTCACACCCTGTAGCGAGTAGCTTCCCTGTACAATAGTAAGTATAGTGGTAGCCCTCCTCCTAGGTTAATATTTCTTTTTTATTTCTAGGACACTGATAGTTCTGTGTATATCTTTTATAAATGATTCAACAGCATTGTTGATGGTGTAGAATAAGGAGCGGGAAGTAGTCGCCATTATTGAAAAGAAAACTGGGAGGAAGCTGAGAGGAACTGGGTTTGGATACTATTTCTAAGCTATTCTGAAAACCACATTAGGATAACTTTAGTTACTCCTTTTTTTTCCTTAGCATAATATGATAGATTCATCACTATTTAGTATTAGCTTCTAAGAGAACTCATCAGTATCTTCTAAAACCAAATGTCTACTTCCCAAATAGTCTTACCAAAGGTTATAGTATGGACCATTCAAGGATGATTATTCGAAGTCATATTTACAGCTGTTTTCTTCTAGCTGTAAACTTTTGAAGAATTTCATTATTTCATCACTGCAGAAAATAGTAAATTTTGTTTTACTTCTATACTTTTTATCCTGAATTACTCATCTTGTTATGATTTAAATTTAAGAAAATAATGTCTTAACATTTTCTGCACTTTAAAATTCTGTATTTGTTAATTACATAATACAAAAGTATAATATTCATTTAAGCTGAAGTACTCTATTGAATAATAATTTATGAAATATTATGCTTGAGAACCCTAGACCTGGGATAAAATTTGCATTCCTGTTTGCTTTTGAACTGTGAAAATAAATTGCTTATGATTTAGTGTATTAAAGATATTCTTAAATAGATTGGAGGTGGTAACATGGGTAATAGAAACAGTGGTAGTTTCTCCCACAAATGTATATCTACTAATTGTTCATCTCAATGAAATGATTCCTTTTCAAATGGAGATTCAGTTTTTCAGCCCAAATTAGCAGTGAGTAAATACTTAAATGTTTAAGCAAACTTACGTCTTTAGGAGCATGAAGATTCTGCTTGTTATTCCGGCCTCATCTCAGTTCTAGATCAATTTGCATTCAGCATTCATTTGTTAACCACCTACAGATTAATGTGGTGGATACTGTATTAAGGGCTATTAATACAGAGCTGAATGAGTTGTTTTTCTTCTCAAACTTAAGCATAATCAAATGCATTTTCAGATGTAAAAATATTCCAGACACACTGAAGTAACACAAAGAAGAGAATGGTTTGTGCCCTGAGCATTTAGATGGTAAATAGGAGTTTGCCAAACAAGTGGAGGTAGGGCGGAGGTGATTTCTATACATGGACAAACACATGCAAATGTGAATCAACACTCAGGGAACCAGAAAAGTATTTTAAAATAAACGGACAGTAAGGAATGAGTAGCAGAAGTAGAGGCTGAAGAGCTAGATAGAAACCAGATCTTGAAGTATCTTGTTTGTCATACTAAGAGGAGCTTAAATTCTAAGAAGCCAAGAATCTCAAGTTCAAATTCATTTAGGGGCTAGGCAGATGAGTTTATTACAAGAGATAGTGGGAGAATAAAGACATATGGGAGGTCATTGTGGGAGTTTAGGTGAGGAATGAAGGTCCTAATCAAAGGAAAAGTCAATAGAAGCAAGAAAAGACCCTGGGGAGATTCCCAGATTTCTGAGTGGATGGTAGTCCCTTTCATGTCTTGGTAGGGAGCAGAGGGGAAGAACTGGGGTGGGGAGGGGAGAGATGAGTTGTTGTAGGCGTCAGACGTTCAGATATTGGTATCTAGTAGGCATTAGGTAAACAGGACTGGAGCTCCAGCAGAGAGGTCTGGAAGGCCTCAACAGAGTACTGGAAGGCTTCAATAGAGTACTTCAGCTTAAAGCTGGAAGGCCTCACCATATGGGAAATAACGAAAATTGCGGGGCTAATAGGATTTTCACTTGTTAGAGACATCAAATTCAGATTATTCTCATCCTGTTTGTTAACGAACAAACTTTCCCCTTTTGTAGTTAACTTTGATTTTTAAAAAGTAGTATGTGGACTGAAATAATGGTTTTAAGTGATCTCTTTTTTTGCATGTTAAACTCCTTGTTTAAATATTTCAGAGTTAAAGCCTCTGAAACTGTTTATTGTGTTCTATGATAGAATTGTTTTTATTTATTTTGGGAGAGAGAGGGTGTGCGAGTGTGAGCGGGTGGGGGGTGGGCAGAGAGTGAGAGAGAGAGAGAGAGAGAGAATGAATGAATATCCCAAGCAGGCTATGCGTTGTTAGCAAGGAGTCTGATGCAGGGCTCGATGCCACGAACCCTGAGATGATGACCTGAGCTGAAATCAAGAGTCGGACACTAACCGACTGATCCACTTAGGTGCCCCTTATGATAGGATTTTTACTGAAGGACATGAGTTTAAGACCTAGTAGGAAGCTTTTATGTATATATATATATATTTGTGTGTGTGTGTATGTATATATATTATATAAAATTGGAATATAAATGAAGTCTGGTAAAATTACATTTTTAATCTTATGTAAAAATTGACAAAGATCAATTCTAGTTTTAAAAAATTATGAAATACTATTATATTTTTCTGCTATTCAAAGGGTATATCTTCAACAAAAGGCAGCTTTTGAAACCTTTGTATGTGCCTGCTGAGGGAGAACATTAGAGAATAAGGATGCCTATTTGGCAAGAATTACTTAGGTAATAAACTGGAAGACTTATTAATTTAGTCTTGGAAAAATTTCAGCCAAGAGAAAATAAATGTTATCACTTCATAGCACATATCCAGAGTCTGGAAAATTATAGGACAAATTACTGGACCATTCTGGGGAGTGGAAGAAGTAAGCTACGAGGGTTTCCAGAGTACTCATGATCTTTATGATTGAAAGAAAGTTAAATGAACCTGCTTAGATAATTAGAAACGAAAGATGGGGGTGTCTGGCTGGTTCAGTAGTAGAGCATGGAACTCTTGATCTTAGGATTGTAAGTTTGAGCCCCATGTTGGTGTAGAGATTACTTAAAAATAAAATCTTAAAATATGTATTTGAAAGAAAAAAAAAAGACGTCTCAAATTGGTAAATTTTATTTTGCCATGTTTTTGAGAGGTGGAATTCTTTTGAAGATTATAGTTTGGATTAATGTATCCTTTTACATTACAGCTACCTAAACCAATTGTCAGATATTTTATAAGCTTTTATTTAAGAAAAGGAAGAGAGAAAAAGAAAGCCTCTAACATAATGTGGCTTTCTAGAGTAGTGCTGGTATATCCACCTAGGCTCTGTTCATTGTTAACTCACTAGCTTTTATAGCTTTATAACTATATGTGAAAATATTCAATTCCCTGTCATAAAATCAAGAATTCTAGAATTACTTTGTAAAATAAGTTTTAATAGGAGGTGTTTGCCTCTCCTGAAAGTGAAATCTTTAAGTGTATCAAGAAATGGGAACTCTTTTCGGTTGGTGGGAAAAAACCCTAAAATTAATATGGGAAAGACTTAAGAAATGTAACTTAGAAAGTATGAAGTAAAGTGCTCCTTATACAATTTATTTTACTTTATTGTGCATTTTTAATAATGTAATTTTCCTTTTGTGTTGGTTAGCTAAGTCATAACATTAAAAATGTGGTGCTTCGACCAAGTGGAGCGAAACAAAGCCGCTTAATGTTAACTCTACAAGATAATAGCTTCTTGTCTATTGACAAAGTACCAAGTAAGGATGCAGAGGAAATGAGGTTGTTTCTAGATGCAGTCCATCAAAACAGACTTCATACAGGTGAGCACTAAATCTTCCCAGGGTTTGCCATTAACAATTATAAAATAATATTACTAGATGGTATACTAGTATCTCTGATGAATATTGATATAAAAATCCCCAGCAGAATACTGCCAGACTGAATTTTACAGCACAATAAAAGGGTTATATACCATGACCAAGTGGGATTTATTTCTGGAATGCAAGGATGGTTCAGGATATGAAAAATCAATGTAATACACCGAGAGTGAATGAAGGAAAAAAAAAACACATGATCTTCTGCATGCAGAAGAAGGCTTTGATAAAATTCAAAACCCTTTCATGACAAAAACACTCAACAAACTAAGAGTAGAAACTACCTCAACCTAAAAGGCCATGTATGAAAAACACACAATTCACATACTCAGCAGTGGGAAACTCAAAGGTTTTCCTTTAAGATAAGGAACAAGGCAAGGATGCCTTCTCTCACCACTTCTGCCCAACATAATACTAGAAGTTCTAGCAAAAGAACTTGGGCAAGAAAAAGAAATGAAATGCATGCAAATTAGAAAGGAAGAAGTAGGGGTGCCTGGCTGGCTCAGACTGTAGCGTGTATGAGTCTTGATCTCTGGGTCATGAGTTCCAAGCCCCATGTTGGGTGTAGAGCTTACTTTAAAAGAAAAGAAAAATTTTTTTAAAAAGAAAAGAAAATTATATCTGTTCTCAGATGATATGATCCTATATGTAGAAAACCTTAAAGATTCTATGAAAGACTATGGCTAGCAAAGGAGGAGGGAACCTATTGGGAAGAGTTACCTTGTCATTTAAATCTTAGGTATTTGTGTTTCTCTACATGAGACTTATTCTGAGGTTTTACTCTTGCTATGAAGATAGCAAGTACTATACAAAAATCATACAGTATGATTAGGTTCCCCTGCCCTTTCCTAATCCCTTTCATTTAAAATGTTTTGATTTAAAAAATGTATTTATAGACACTTTTAAAGGAATAATCTAGTGCTTAAAATGAGTTTTCCACTATTACTATTAGTGTTCAGCTATATTCTCATCAAAACTTCATTACTAATATTTTATAGTTGACAAATTTTGGGTTTTTTTTAACTCAGATATGACACATAAAAATGTTAGAAGGTGAAGATGTAGGAGTGCTACTTTGCTTGTGTTTAATTAATATCTATTTGATACACTATATTCCTTGTAAAATTAAAAAATTGATTGCTATGTAGTACCTACTCATATGTTCATGTTACCAAATCGGAGCTATGTCAATTTACTAAATAACTGTTGAATTTTAGAATCAAGGAATTGAATACTGTTTAAAATTTTTAGAATATGTCAGGGACTATGTCTGTATACCTTTCTGTTTTTGTTTTATTTCATTGTACCCATCATGTTAATTGACCCACTGTTTTAAAAGTTGACACGTGTAAGAAAAGCATGTCTCTAAATAAATTGGAATGGAAAGCACAATAGACTGTCTGGAAACCCATATTTAAATCTGAACAACATGATATAGTGGAGAAATGTGAATTTTGGACCTAAACAGATTTGGGTTTGAATCCTACCTCTGTTTACTTCCTGTGTGGTTTTCAATATGTCACTTAACAACTGAGTTTCAGTTTCTCATCTCTAAAATGAAGGTTATATTACCTTAAGTTCAGGTCTTAAAGAATAAAATCTCATAAATAGAAAGCATGACTGGTATAAGAGAGACACTTAGTAATTAGGTCAAAAGGAGCAGGCTGTGGAGTTGAATTGTCTTGTGCTGCTCTTGGACAAGTTATTTTAATCTTTTGACTTTAGTTGCCTTTGCTGCCCAAAAGTAATACGTACTTTACAGAGACTAGAGTAGGATAATGAATGTAAAGATACTTTGAAAAGTATAGCACATTTAATATATAATGTGTGGCAATTCAGATCAGTGGAAAAAAGACTAAATTTGATAGACGTGTTATCTATAAATGAGATAACTAACCATTTAAGAAGAATAAAGCTGGCTCCCTATCTCACTTCATTCATCTAAAAAGATTTTACATTGATCAAGGATTTGAATATAAAAAAGTAAAATGATAAAAGTGTTATTAAAGGGGAACACTGGATTTTAACATAATATCTAGATGGAAAAGACCTTTCTATGATATAAAAACAGAATCAGTAAAGGAAAAGATTAATAATGGACTGTAAAAAACTTAAATGATCTCTGAGGCAAGAGTAAAAAAAAAAAAAAAAAACGAAAATATTAGCCACAGTGACAGAGTTAATGTTGCTAATAAACAAAGACCTATTTTCCAAATCAGTATGAGAAGGACAATCCAGTAGAGTAGTAGAAACTGCATATAGGAAATTCAGGAAGATAAACAGATGGCTCTAATACATGAAAAAATCTCAACTTCACCAATAATTAAATTCAAGTTCTTAGTATCACATCAGCAATAGTATGAGGAGAACAAGATAGTTTCATTTATTTGGTAACAACTTAGAGATATTTTTTGGAGGAATAACTGGTAATACCAATTTAGTTTAAAACCACTTCCCTGGGGCCCCTGGGTAGCTCAGTTGGTTATGTGTCCAACTCTTTTTTTGTTTGTTTTTTAATATTTTTTTTGACGTTTATTTACTTTTGAGAGCGAGAGAGAGAGACAGACAGAGAGACAGAGTACAAGCGAGGGAGGGGCGGAGAGAGAGACACAGAATCCGAAACAGGCTCCAGGCTCTGAGCTGTCAGCACAGAGCTGTGTGTGGGATTCAAACCCATGAGCCGTGAGATTATGACCTGAGCCGAAGTCGGATACTTAACTGATTGAGCCACCCAATACCCCATTAAGTGTCCGACTCTTGATTTCAGCTCAGGTCATGATACCAGGGTTGTGGGATCGAGCCCCACGTTGGGCTCTGTGCTAAGGAAAGAGCCTGCTTGGGATTCTCTCTCTCTCTCTCTCTCTCTCTCTCTCTCTCTCTCTCTCTCTCTTCCTCCCTCTCCCTCCCTCTCCCTCTCTCTCCCTCTCTCTCCCTCTCTCTCTCTCTTCCTCTCTTTCTCTTTCCCTCTCACAAAAAATAACAAAACAAAAACTGTACATCCTTTACTCCACCAATTCTTATTCTAACAAGTTCTTAGAATTCCTATTCTACAAAAACAATTTTATTCATGCAAGAAGATACATGAAAGAATGCTCAGTATTTGCATTTTTTAAAAGTTAAAACATTTCAAAGGATTGTGGGAAATTGACTGAAGTATAAAATACTTCTAAAGTATATACAAATTCACACTTCTGCAGTACCTTACATGTTTTTTGTTTTAAGTTTGTTTTGAGAGAGAGCAAGCACAAGTGGGGAGGGGCAGAGAGAGAGAGGGAGAGAGAGAGAATCCCAAGCAGGATCCACACTGCCAGGGCAGAGCCCAGTGCAGAGCTCAAACTCACAAGCTGTGAGATCATGACCTGAGCCAAAGTCAGATGCTTAACCGGCTGAGCCACCCAGGTGCCCCAGTACCATGTGTATTTTAAGCTAGCACTGATTTCTTTGGAATAGAAACCATTTATGCTGCTTGCTGAACTTAATAGAGTATATAGGTTATTGGAAGTATATCTGTCACTGGTTCTAACATGTTTCCTTAGCATCCAGTGTCAGTGTTCATGCCATTGACACATAGTGACTAATTTTTCTGTAGTGTTAATTACCAAATATTTATAGAGGAGACTTTGTAGCACTTTGATTTTGCATTTAAAATTTTATTTTTGGGGGCACCTGGGTAGCTCAGTCAGTTAAACATCCGACTTTCGCTCAGGTCATGATCTCATGGTTTGTGAGTTCAAGCCCCATGTCAGGCTGTATGCAGACAGCTCAGAGCCAGGAGCCTGCTTCAGATTCTGTGTCTCCCTCTCTCTCTGCCTTCCCCCACTCACACTCTGTCTTTCTCTCTCTCTCTCAAAAATAAACGTTAAAAAAGATTTTTTTAAAATTTATTTTTCTATTACATCTTCCCAGATTTTTGCATGTTATTTCATTTTTTGCTTGAGACTCTAGCTTGGAATTTCAATTACTATATATAGCAGATATATTTTCAGAAAGAATCAGTTGATAAGCTCTTTGATTTTTTTTTTTAAAGTTTATTTGAGAGAGAAAAAGTATGCTGAAGGGGCAGAGAGAGAGGGGGAGAGACAGAGAAAATCCCAAGTAGGCCCCACACTCTCAGTGGGCAGAGCCTGTATTGGGACTCAAACCCACAAACTTGTGAGATCATGACCTGAGCTGAAATCAAGAGTCAGAGGCTGAACCCACTGAGCCACCCAGGCACCCTAGCACTTTGATTTTTTAATGTTTCTTCTGTTTTTTTTTTTTTTCAGTATTCTGTAATAATGGTAAATCTCTTTTTTTTTTTTTTTTTTTTTTTTTTTTTTTTTTAATTTATTTATTTTTGGGACAGAGAGAGACAGAGCATGAACGGGGGAGGGGCAGAGAGAGAGGGAGACACAGAATCGGAAACAGGCTCCAGGCTCCGAGCCATCAGCCCAGAGCCTGACGCGGGGCTCGAACTCACGGACCGTGAGATCGTGACCTGGCTGAAGTCGGACGCTTAACCGACTGCGCCACCCAGGCGCCCCAAATCTCTTTATTAAAGTAAATGACTTGGGATTTATTCATTTATTTTTCCCCCACCAGCCACGAAACCTCAGGGGTCTGGTAGTTTTGGAGCTATTCTGGGCAGCAGGACCTCACAGAAGGAAACCAACAGGCAGCTTTCTTACTCAGACAATCAGGTATGTTCATTTGACTTTTCTAGCTTTTAAAAAAAGTTAAAATCAACTATTATTATGCAAGTTTTTTCCATAATTTATCACAAATTCCCCTTCTTACATGTAGTTTTACTGAACCCACTGTGACCTATGCTCTGTGTCTCATGGTCATCATGAACCACAGTAAAGTGTATTTTTTTTTTTTATATATATGTATTTTTTTTAAGTAGGCTGGGTCCAGCGTAGAGCCCAATGTAGGGCTCAAACTCACGACCTTGAGACCAAGACCTGAGCTGAGATCAAGAATTGGACACTCAACCAGTTGAGCCACCCAGGTGTCCCAAAGAGTAGTTTTTACAAACATAGCTTTGGTATTAGATGTAGGTTTGAGATTTGGTGCTGCTGTTTACTAGTCCTGGGTCATTGGAGAAGTTCCTTGAGTATCCTGAACCTTACTCTCCATTGGTAAAATTGAGACAGAAGTAATATTTTAAGGGTTGCTGTGAGATAGTCCTGTAAAAGTGCTTAGCTCATGGTACCATATACTAACAATCCTATAAATATTTGTTGCTATTACTTCTGTGACGTCCTTTGAGTCTGTTCTGCATTATGAACTTTTCCCCTATACTATATGATACCAACCTGCTTTGTTGAGGTTCTCTGTTTACTTTTTAAGTAGTTTTTCTTTCATAAACATTCAGATAGCCATGAGTCTTGCTGTGTACTATTACAACTTAGGAGTCCTATGTCTTTTAAAATTTATCTCATAAATGGAAACCAGACATAAAGAAAAGCTTTGAACTATTCTGTAAGTAAATTGATGAGTTCTGTTTGGCTGGGAGAGGTGATTACTTAGTCCATTTGCTGGACTAAGCAGGGAGATTTTATTTTTGTTAGTTTTTTTAATAGGTTATGGGTGTTTTTTTTTTCTTTACATTTTAATTGAAATATGATTGACATGCTATAAATGCACATATTTGAGGTGTACAATTTGACACGTTTTGACTTAGGTATAATACCTATAAAATCATCACCATAATCAACCAAGTGAACATAAGCCATAACCCTTAAAAGTTTCCTCATCCCTCTTGGTAATCCTTCCTTCCTGATTTCTCTCTGGCATCTATCCCCTAAACCACAACTGGTTTGTTTTTTGTCACTGTAGATTAGTTTGCATTTTCTAGAGTTTTATATAAGTGGAATCAGTGTATATATTTTTTGTCTTTTTCATTCAGCATAATTATTTGGAGATTCACATATAGATAGAAATTTAAACTGTTAGGGGCGCCTGGGTGGCTCAGTCGGTTGGGCGGCTGACTTCGGCTCAGGTTATGGTCTCGTGGTTTGTGAGTTCAAGCCCCGCGTCGGGCTCTGTGCTGATGGCTCGGAGCCTGGAGCCTGCTTCGAATTCTGTGTCTCCCTCTCTCTCTGACCCTCCCCCATTCATGCTTTGTTTCTCTCTGTCTCAAAAATAAATAAACGTTAAAAAAAATTAAAAAAAAAAAAGAAATTTAAACTGTTAGAATACTTAAATATGTAAATGTTAACATATGTAGCAGAAACAAATATTTATACTCTCACAAGTAATGATTCCTGTCAGTGGGATTGTAAAATCAATTTTATGGGTCATAACTAGCATTAAATAAAAAAGGAACAAAATAGAAAATAATAGAGGAAGTATTATACATAGTAAGGATAAGTATTGATTTCTGAAATTTCTATTGTCATTTTATGTATGTATAATAGTTTATGATGTAAAATATTTCTAAGTCGAGATCATGGTCAAAAGGGTTAAAAAATGCAAAACAGTATACATATGTATACTGTATAGTATACTACCATTTGTGTAACAAAAAGAATGAAGTTGGTTTGCATTTACATAAAGAAGAATACTTATAGAGGATAAGAGAATGGCAAGTGGAAGAACTGGATGGATGGCAGTGGATGATAATGAGACTTCTTAGTGTATGGCTTTTATATTAGTATTTTGATTTTTGAGTCTTAAGAATATATCACCCATTTGAAAATAAATTCTAACTTTTTAAAATTGTTCATTCAGATGATCTCAGAGATTTTTTTCTTTCCTATCCTAAGATTGTATGTAATTCTGTAGAAAGAAAAAAATTAGAAATTTCTTCCATAGAGAAATTACATTGCTTTTAATCTAGTTGTAAAACTTATCTGGCAGAATGCCGGCCAAAAGCACTACTTCCCAACTAAGATGTTTAAATTGTTGTATTCACTTTTTTTTTTTTTTTAATTTTTATTTACATTTATTTATTTTTGGGACAGAGAGAGACAGAGCATGAACGGGGGAGGGGCGGAGAGAGAGGGAGACACAGAATCGGAAACAGGCTCCAGGCTCTGAGCCATCAGCCCAGAGCCCGACGCGGGGCTCGAACTCACGGACCGCGAGATCGTGACCTGGCTGAAGTCGGACGTTTAACCGACTGCGCCACCCAGGCGCCCCTGTTGTATTCGCTTTGAATGTTCTTGCTGTATTTTTAGGGTAGACTCTTCGAGTGATCTACTGCCAGTGGACTCTGTCTCACTCTCATTCTCCCCATCATGATGTATTTGTTTCATTGATTCCTCCAGACTAGAACCCCTCAAAAGTCCTATGAGGCATATGTGACTTGGTATTTAAGTTATGGCAATGAAATATCATCATTGCTTCTTTTTCTCATACTTATGTCACATGATCATAATCATTGAATGTTTTTCTCTGAAGATTTATTTTCATGCTAATCACTAGAATCACATCTTATGTATCTGAGTCTTTTTTTTTTTTAAGTCCGGTATTCAAAGCAAATTCCTTTCTGCCTCCAGTTATAGTGCGGAAATTTTAAGTTGATGGGAGTGCTAGAAGAAAATGAGTGTCAAGTTCAATTTCTGATGCAGACTCCACATTAGAATCAGCTAGAGTGCTTCAAAAAAGCCTACTGGTGAATGCGCCTCACTCCAAGCCAATTAGGCTAGACTATCTGGAGATGGGTTTCTAGTTGTGAATTATTTTCATAAAAATTTTCCATATGAGGGGTGCCTGGGTAGCTCATTGGTTAAGCATTTGACTTCAGCTCAGGTCATGATCTCACGCTTTGTAAATTCAAGCCCCGCATAGGGCTCTGTGCTGACCACTCAGAGCCTGGAGCCTGCTTCAGATTCTGTCTCTCTCTTTCTCTGCTCCTCCGCCACTTGTGCGACACTCCCCCTCCCCCCCAAAAGAAATAAACTTTAAAAAAATTTAAAAAGTTTTCCATGTGAGAATATGATCTAAAAGCATGCCAATTAATTTGAATACTTAGCTATGTTAAACTTTATTCCTACAGACACCTTCAAAAAGAGGAAGTTTGGAAACTAAAGATGATATTCCATTTCGAAAAGTTCTTGGTAATCCAGGTAGAGGATCAATTAAGACTGCAGCAGGAAGTGGAATAGCTGTCACCCGAACAGTTCCCTCTTTGACATCTACATCAACACCTCTTAGATCAGGGTCATTAGAAAATCGGTATGAAAGACTTTTTTTCTTAGTCATTAGCTGTGCCTGTTTATAAATGTCTTTTAGGCCTTTTAGAAAGACAGGGACTTTGAGAAAAAAGAGATTGTCCAGTGAGTAAAATATGTTAGAAAAAGAACATATAGAGCATATATTTTAGTAGGTAATTAGTGTTGGCTTTTTATGATTTACATCAGTGACACATACTGAGCATGCAGATGTACAGTATATTAATTAAAATGTGGTTTAGAGAATTAAGCAGTAGTAGTCATAGTTCCTGTCCTTGAATATGTTGGTTTATACTTCTTAATGGTATGAATTATGACTTTTTTAAATAACTTTTTTTCTTTGTCCTCTACAGGACTGAAAAGAGGAAAAGAATGCTATCATCTGGCTCAGAGTTGAATGAAGATTACCCTAAGGAAAATGATTCATCATCGTAAGTTGCTTAAAGAACACTTAAGGCACTAGATCAGTGTTTCTTATATATTGGTAATTACGGTCACTAAGGAAGATCGGAGGAGAGGTGTTCAGTTTATGAGAATTCTGAAGATAGAACAGAATTTAAAGTATTTTAGTGACAGTAGATTATAGACTCCATAGAGAGAGTATTTGGCCATTGCTGTTGCTTTGATCATTGCCCTTCTCCCATCCTAGCCTTTTTTATTATCTGCAATACGTAGAGGAAGAATAGGATTGAAGAACTCTAAACAGATGTTTCTTGTTGGCTGCTTTTTTTGGTGTGAATTCTTTCCTTCCCTTTATCTGTGATTTTTTTTTTTTTTAATCCTATTCATGTGAAAAGTTAGCCTGCGAGTAAAAGGATGTGAACCTGACATAGGGTCTAGGCAAGGAGCTTCAGTTTTTTAGAGGTATTTTCTGGCTTCAACAAAAGAGAACAGACCTGCAACAGGACAGTCACCAGCCTACAGTCTCTTCCTCATCATGGAGGGTTTTTGTTTATTTTTTGTTGTTTGGGGGAGAATAGTTATTACACAATTATGAAATACTTCAATTAGTGCCTTTTTAAAAAGTTTTTATTTAAATTCCAGTCAGTTAACATACAGTGTAATGTCAGTTTCAGGTGTACAATTTAGCAATACAACACCCGGCGCTTATCACAAGTGAACTCCTTAATCCCTATCACCTGGTTAATCCATCCACCTACCTCTCCTCTGGTAACCATCAGTTTGTTCTCTATAGTTAAGAGTTTGTTTTTTATGGGCGCCTGGGTGGCTCAGTTGGTTAAGTGTCCGACTTTGGCTCAGGTCATGATCTTGCAGTTTGTGAGTTGGAGCCCTGCGTCGGGCTCTGTGCTGACGGCTCAGAGCCTGGAGCCTCTTCAGATTCTGTGTCTTTCTGTCTCTCTCTGCCCCTCCCCCACTCACACTCTGTCTCTGTCTCAAAAATAAACATTAAAAAAAAAATTTTTTTTTTAATGTTTGTTTTTTGTTTTCTCTCTTTTTTTCCCCCTAGATCATTTGTTTTGTTTCTTAAATTCCACATACAAGTAAAATCATATGGTATTTGTCTTTCTTTGACTGACTTATTTTGCTTAGCGTAATAGTGTCTAGCTCCGTCCACATCATTGCAAATGGCCAATTAATACCTTGACAGAAATCAGTTGATAATCAATTAACTGATACTCAAGGTCAAGGGTCAGCAGAAGAGAGTTGAGAAAAAGCTAAAGAAACTTTATATATTTATTGGGGTCTTGGTTCTGTTGCTATAACAGATGGAAAACTGGGTAGGTGATATAGGACTGGTGTGGCATCTGAAACTACAATCACCATAGACTCAGCTTCCTTCTATTTTGTTGGTCTACAATTCTTTTTTTTTTTTTTTTTTAATTTTTTTTTCAACGTTTATTTATTTTTGGGACAGAGAGAGACAGAGCATGAACGGGGGAGGGGCAGAGAGAGAGGGAGACACAGAATCGGAAACAGGCTCCAGGCTCTGAGCCATCAGCCCAGAGCCCGACGCGGGGCTCGAACTCCCGGACCGCGAGATCGTGACCTGGCTGAAGTCGGACGCTTAACCGACTGCGCCACCCAGGCGCCCCTACAATTCTTAATAAATAGCTTTCTTTTTGTGAACCAAGATAGATGCTTCAGCCTCCACTCTCATGTCTGCATGTCTGTTGATGGGAATGGAGAAAGGAACAAAGGGAGGGCATACTGCTTTCCTTTAGGCCGGAAATCGCACACACCACTTCTGTGCACATTGGCCAGAGTTTGGTCATATGGTTATACCAAATTATGAGGAACTCTGGGAAATATGCTTAGCCTAGCCCAAATTATACTATTATGGCAGAAGTATACAATGATTATTTGGGGACAGTTAATAGTCTGCTGTAGTTTACCTCTCTAGCCATAGAAATATACCTATTCATCATTCTTCGCATACATTTAGTCATTGTATCCAGTTCAGAGCCCAGGATCTCTGGGTGATGTGCATTTCTCTCCATAATGTCTAAGTGTGCCTTGGGCCATGTGCCTCATGGCCTGATACCTAAAAAAGTAAAAGGCAAGTTAACCTGTATTCCCCACTCCCAAGTCTATACATGTATTATCATACATTGCTGGCATAGTTATAACCACAATAAAAATTTCTATTTAGAAAAGACAAGAATAGGAAACTGAAGGAGTCACTGCTCTACAGCAGCAATAAAATCTTGGTAGGCTGAAGGTATGAAGACAGTGAAGGCAGTTAGCCCATGTAGCAAGCAGTCTGTGTTCTGTCCTTTGGGAGAAACTCCCTCATTGTACTTCATTTGACTCCTGATTTTGCCCCCTAATAGATTTCCTTTGTCTTTTATCTTTCAAGGCCATAGCTGAAATGGGTTTTGAAGACTGTGTTCTTTCTTGGGGCTGTGCAGCTTTTGTAGCCTGCTTCATGCTGATAAAAGTTCTGGGAGTTAGAAGTATCCAGAAATCGTTGCTTCTCAGCCTTTTGGTGAAGATCAAGTGTAGAAGTGTCCAGAAATCTAGGAGTTTTAGAAGTCCAAAAGTTTATTTAAATATAGAACAAGAAGGATTTTATAGACTTGAGAAAGAATTTGGGCCAATATTTTTGTTGTTTGGTTTTGGTGTTGTTGTTTTTTAATGTTTATTAGAGAGAGAGCATCCTCAAGGAAGGGAGGGACAGAGAGAGAATCCCAAATAGGCTCACATCAGCAGCACAGAGTCCAGCGTGGGACTCGAATCCATGAACCATGAGATCATGACCTGAGCTGAAATCAGGAGTTGTGGGGTGCCTGGGTGGCTCAGTCAGTTAAGCATTTGACTTTGGCTCAGGTCATGATCTCGTGGTTCATGGGGTCAAGCCCTGCATCGGGCTCTGCTGACAGCTCAAAGCCTGGAGCCTGCCTGCTTCAGATTCTGTGTCTCCCTCTCTCTGCCCCTGTCCTGCCTCTCTCTCCCTCTCTCAAAAATAAATAAACATTAAAAAAAAAAAAAAGTGAAGGGGCACCTGGGTGGCTCAGTCGGTTAAGTGTCCGACTTTGGCTCAAGTCATGATGTCACAGTTCGTGGGTTCGAGCCCCGTGTCTGGCTCTGTGCTGACAACTCAGAGCCTGGAGCCTGCTTCGGATTCTGTGTCTCCCTCTCTGTCTTTGTCCCTGCCCTGCTCAACTTACTCTCTTTCTCTCTCAAAAATAAATAAAACATTAAAAAATTTTTTTTAAGTTTTGAAATAATTTTAGATTTACAGAAAAGTTGCAAAAGCAATATAGAATGTTCCTGTATACCCTTCACCCAGTTTCCCCTAATAGTAACATCAAGTTGTTTTTTTCATAAATTTATTTCCTTAGTTAACCTTCTGTCATTGCCTCAGTTTGACAATCAAACACAATTGGATTTTTTTGTTCCATATGGTCTCAAATTACTAGACGAGTTCAATTCTAGGCCATTGGCACAGAGGGCTATATTCCTTTTCATCCCTGATTGTAAGCTGGCTAGCCCCTTGCCCAGTTTAACCTGTCTTGAATAGGACCATGCTGAAACACAGACCAGTATTCTTATCGTCTCAGTCTTTTCACTTAGAGTTATAGGTTTGATACGCAAGACATTACAGTAACAGTTTTATGAAAATTTTGCTGAGATGTAGCAGTAGTACTCACCAGCTTTCCAGTCTGTAATATCTGTGTCCTGACCCTCCACCTTCCAACTGTAGCTAGTGCTATATATTTTAGGTTTGTTAGGGTAGTACCACACTTCTAGTAACAAAATTTGTGTATGCGGTGTCTAGTTGTAGGGAACAAAATTCATTTCAGCTAGTTTATATACACAAAGGTATTTGCCTTCAGAGAGTATTAACAGACTTACAGAATCGTTAGGAAAGCTGAAAAGATAGGCTTTAGGTTAAGCTTTCAGAATGATTTTAAGAGCTATCCCTGGATCAGGTCACCAAAGATGCCCCTGGCTGTTGCTGAAGCTAATAGCTGCATTGGAAGCTGTCACCTCTGGGACCATGCTGCCATTGCCAAGATTAGAAATCTCTACAGAAAAACCGGATGCCTCTAAAATGATGTTTGTCAGCACAAGGAGCAGAACACATTACCTCTGCCTTACTTCCACTTTTCAGATCTCACACAATTACATGTAATTTATCTTAATTCCCATCCTGAACACTAACTAGGAAATGTAGTTTTTTTGTTTTTTGGCTTTTACAGGACAGATACACCAAAAGGTGGTTTTAATGGACTGTTGCATGTCAGTTCACCATATTCACCATACTTGTGGGACATCTCACTTTTTCTACTTAGAATTCTGTATAGTGAGCCCTAAATTTCTGATCTTTGTTTTGGGCTAATAATACTTTTAAACACATCACAGTCAGATTGTATGAAGTTTGGGTTTCCTAGAAGACTCTAGGTTACTACACTTGTATAAGTGACTTGTTAAGAAGGTGCTTATAGGACAGACCAGAGTGAGGAAATAGGACAGGGAAGGAGAGGAAGCCACCCAGGGGTGTGATCTTAGCGAAAAGTCCCACAGAGAGTAGACTTTATCTTGATCCAGCAGGGTCTCTGGGCCTGTTCCAACTTGAAGCAAGGAAGATGGGCTTTCGTGTTCCCATACTGCACAGCCTTTGGTTCTGTGGCTCTGCCCTGATGGGCAAAGTATTTTAAGTAGCCCAAAGGCAGTTCTCTGAAAAAGAACTGCAGGTGCTGGCTGTTGAAAACACAACTGGGATGTGTGAAAAGTATAAAAAGGGATCTGAGGGGCTCTGATGGAACAGAACTATTAAGTTCATTCCATGGTATCACAGATTCTTCACATTGATGCTACTCAATTTCTGGGCGAAAATCTTACAAAAGAGGGTTAGAGGGACGAGCTGCTATTTGTCCTTACTGCTATAAATAGCCTTGAGGCTATAACTGGTATTGTCATCTTTTTCTTCTGCTATCCATTCTAGACTTGCTGCATTCTCCACTAATACTTCTGCTGGTCTTGGTGATTTGCCTAGTGGTATGACTAAAGTCCTCATCCCTATGGGGATGAGCCCCTGGTCACTATGTACTTGTGCAGGCCATGGGTCCTAAAATTGCCCATTCGTAGTTAAAACTGAATGTGACAGCATTAAGAAATTCCCTAGTAAATTCCCTTTATTCCAAAGATATTCTTCATGTCCTCATTGTATAGTATCAACCCTGCCTCCTTATAGTAATCAAAGTCGGGGCACTTGGGTGGCTCAGTTGGTTAAGCGTCAAACGCTTGATTTCAGCTCAGGTCGTGATCTCACCGTTGATGAGTTTGAGCCCCACATCGGGCTCTGCACTGATAGTGTGGAGCTAGCTTGAGATTCTCTCTCCCTCTCTCTGCCCCTCCCCCGTTCATTCATGTGTGTACCCGCTCTCGCGCAGTCTCCCTCTCAAAAAAACAAAACAAAACAAAACAAAACCAAAGTCAGTTACCCCTGTTAGTATAGCAGTTCCTTTCTTTGCCTGTTCCTCTGCCAACATGAGGAGCCCAAGATGAGTAGCAACCATAGCTTTAGATTAAACGGGACTCTTACTGTCCCCACGGTTGAAAAAGTTCCCCTTCTGGGAACCAGGACTTGATTGTTTAATGTCTCTTTAGTGGAGCTCTCTGGTGTGCATTAATAAACAGATCCCTACTGTTTGTACACACTTCTGTATGGCTGTTCATATACTTCTTCCATAAATCATTCTCCCTGATCTTCCAGGCTTGCTACTTGCTGGCTTCTTACTCTCCATCCAAACTATTTGCTGCTGTCCCGGAAATTATGGCCCACTTTTTTTTCCACACACAGTGGATAAAGAAGTGTGCCTCTCAAACTCTGCACCATGGAGGATTTCCTCTCACCACTCTGTTTTTGGGCAGTACCCTAATGGGTCTATAGTGCAGCAACAGTTCATTTTTATCCTGTACCAAGATAGCAGATGATCTGTCTGTGAATCAGTCCAGGTTGGTTATAGAGAGTATTCATAAGCCTATTCCTCTTATCTATTCCTGCTTGCTTAGAACTCATCCTAGATAAATCACTTCCACTTTATGATGGATTGCTGCTGTAACTTTCTGGTCTGATGACTTCAAGGGTCTCTTCCAGGCATTAGTAACATGCCAGGAGTAGTGTGTGATACTTTATAAGTAATGTATACTTTTTTTGCTGCAGACAGCATGGTCTTGATCTCAAATCCTAAAGAGCCAGGCTGCAATTCTCTTTGGGTGAGCAATTCTACATGGTGTCTTAAGTTGGTAATTGGCTCAATGGCTCAACTGACTCTATTGTTTTTTCTCTTGAGCAGATCAGTACTCATAGCAACAGCCAACCAGTTCCATAGTCTTTATGATTACTATTCCATATCACTTGGATCAGTTATCTGTTGCTATATAGCAAACCACTCCAAAACTTAGTGACTTAAAATAGTAACTATTACTGCCTGTGAGTTGATGGTGACTTAAGTGATTCTACTTTATTTGGGCCAGAATTGGCCGATTGTCTCTGGGTACTCTCATTTTCTCATGCATCCATGGTCATTTGCTGAGGCAGTTAGTGGTTAGTTGGTCCAGAATGGCCTCACTCATGATTGCCATTGGCTTCCTACTGGTTGGGTAAAGAGGGTGATTGGGCCATGTGTCTTTCATCATCTAGCAAGTTAGTCTGGAGTTATTCACATAGCAGTGTCAGGATTCCAAGAGAGTGAGTGTAAATTTGCAAGGTGCCTTTAGCCTTAGGACTTATACACTGTTGTGTCTGTTGCATTCTTTTAGGAAAAGGAAATCACAAAGCCAGCCCCATTAAGGCATGGGAAAATAGACTGCATTTCTTGATGGGGGATTTGGGTACAAGGAAAGGAATGATTTGGGACACATTTTTAAAAACTGTATTGAAATACAATTTGCATATTCTAAAATTTACTTATTTTAAATGTGCAATTCAATAATTTTGGGTGATTGTATTGAGTTGTGCAACCATCACCTTAATCTAGTTTTAGAATGTTTCTATAACCCCAGTAAGATCCATTGTGTAATCTACCATATTTCTCAAATGCTAGAGATATTGCATGAGCCGTATTCTTTTCTAGTTTATCTCATCCCAATTCACTACAAATGAAAATCTTAATAATTATAGTTGATAGGGTCCCAGAGGTATTATCACCAGCAGTGGGATTTCTGTTGCCATTGCCAAACAAGTGGTCCAGTTCCAGAATCTTGGCCTTAGAGGTGTGCTTCCTAGGCCCATTTCTAGAACTAGCTGTTGTTGATCAAGTTCTCCAGAAGCAGGCGCTGAAATGGAGATTTGTGCTCAAGTTATTTATTAAGAAAGTACTCCCAAGGGATACCAGGAGGGGAGTAGGGAAAGCAAGTCAGTAGTGCAGGAAATGAAGCTTGAGTGTGGTCTCATACAAAAATCAAGCAGAGGTTAGGCTTCATCCTAATTCCAGAGAGAAAACCTGTTACATAAAATTCACCTTAAAGTTGTTCTCTCATCCAAACAAGGGAGCTTGGCTTCTTGACCTTACTTGTGTCTCTCAAAGTGCAAGCAAATTATCTCTAGTAGCTTGAGGTTAACCTGTGAAAAAGAACCCTAGGTACTGGCTGTCAAAGACATAACCTAAATTGGTGTGGAAGAGAAGACACAAAAACCGGGTCAGAGGGAATCTGGGTAGAGCCATCTGCCTTATGTGCTACAGGCTTTATGCATGATGGATCTCCTAAAATTAGTACTTTGTATCGAAGCATGAGCATATCTCCAACTGAACCCACTCCACTGGAAAGGTTTAGGTATTTGGGAATAATAGATGGGGGAAATGCCACTTAAGAAATTTGACCTGTGTGTGAAATGTAAATTTTCTGAAATGATAAGTATTTAAAATTAAGAACTATGTGTTTATATCTATACGGATATATATATGGATATATATATATACACACACTGAATTAAATTATTAACTGTAGGAACAACAAGGCTATGACAGATCCCTCCAGAAAGTATTTAACCAGCAGTAGAGAGAAGCAGCTGAGTTTGAAACAGTCAGAAGAGAATAGAACATCAGGTAAGTATTTGGTCTTCATATAAAATGCTAATTTATTATATGACATACCGTATTATACTAGAAATAAAAACCTAAACTGGGACATATCTCTGCATTATTCGGTGCATGATTCAGTGCTAGTTATCAGGTGCCAATTTGTATCCAGTACTTGACGAAAGTATTAGATATAAGGGATTTTTATTCTTTTAAGAAAGACTCTAACCTTTACCTTCTTCCCTATTTCACTGCCTACAGTTAAGCTTTTTCGTTGTCAAAGTACCTGAACCATAGAATGAATTCAAGGAGTTAAAGTGGTTGAAACTGAATTTTATCAGTGTTGCTGCTTGTTACAAGTTCCAGAAGGTCTTGGAATTATTGCCTGAAGCAGTTGTTTAAGCTCAGCTTGTACCCCATTTTACAAAAACTAAAAGTTGCGCTGTCCACGAATTGTTGTCAGTGTTTCCCACATTTAACATCTCTCTGATCCTCTCAACTCCTTAGAGAATCAGCTATGTGGTATTGATTTGAATATTATGTCAACTGGAAATGAAATTGAAGCAAGCTAAAATATGGCCTGGTGTTGAGTTTAAGGAATTCATTTGATCAGGACTTCAGGAATGTTCTTTTTTTTTTTTAGTGGTTCAGGGTTATGACATTGGACTCCTACAGAAAGAAGTATCTCCAATATAATTCTTACCTTTGAAATAATAATATATTTTGTAACATTCACTTACTGGTTTTCAGCTTTTATAATCAACCTATAGTTAGGAAACAATGCTTAAAGATGTAATAAACCTTGACAATGTTGAAGTTAAGGTGTGTCTTAGAAGAGTTGATGGGGAAGAGGAGGAGAGAGAAAGAATGAAGTAGTCGAGTGATAAGGTTCATGGAACAAAAAAGTAGAAGTTTTAAGTGTGTTAAAGTTACAGAGTTAGGGGCCCCTGGGTGGCTCAGTCGGTTAAGCGGCCGACTTCAGCTCAGGTCACGATTTCACGGTCCATGAGTTCGAGCCCCGCGTCGGGCTCTGGGCTGATGGCTCAGAGCCTGGAGCCTGCTTCCGATTCTGTGTCTCCCTCTCTCTCTGCCCCTCCCCCATTCATGCTCTGTCTCTCTCTGTCTCAAAAATAAATAAACGTTAAAAAAATTAAAAAAAAAAAGTTACAGAGTTAATCAGTAAAAGTAAAGTTAACACAACCAGTACTTGGAGAGAAGAGAACAAGAACGAGTGATGTAAAGGAGAAATTGCTAATTTTTCATAACAGGGAGATATTACTTATAATGAATAAAGCAAGAAATAGTAGAAACATTATCTAGCATTATGAAGGAAATGAAGGAAACTAAGTTTTAAAACTGGTCAAATTAGAAGCAAAATTTTAGGGTAGGAGAGAATTCTTGGTATTATAACCTTTCTGCAGTGTTTGATCTTTTAACATGCATATATATTACTTTGATGCAAAGAAAGGGGGAGAAACAGTTAAATATAAACAGGCCTAATGCGTAATTTTATTATTAAATGAATTTGGCTGATTTAGGAAATAACATTTCCCTGTTTTTTTCATTTTTTTAGGGCTTTTACCTTTACAGTCATCATCGTTTTATGGCAGCAGAGCTGGATCCAAGGACTACTCTTCTGGTAGCACTAACCTAGACAGGTATGCGTTGGCTCTATGCTTCGTGAAGAGCTTGAAGAGCTCTCATTTTCAGAATACTGAATGATGGTTTAGGCTGTGAGGTCTTAAGTGAATATCCTAATTTAAAATAACAAAATTGCTGAGAATCATGACTCACGATATTTTAGTTAGAAAGTATTCTGGAGGGGCGCCTGTGTGGCTCAGTTGGTTGAGCATCTGACTCTTGATTTCGGCTCGGGTCATGATCTCATGGTTTATGAGCTCCAGCCCCACATCAGACTTTGTGCTGACCGCATGGAGCCTGCTTCAGTTCTCTCTCCCTCTCATGCATGTGTGTGCATTCGCGTACTCTCTCTCTGTCTCTCTCTCAAAATAAATAAATAAATTTTTAAAAAATTATTTTAAAAACTGCTGGAAATGTTTTAGTTTTCAGATGCTTTTTTTTTTTTTTTAATGTTTTCAACAAATGAATAAATGTGCTGAGGCCACAGGTGGTGACTGACTATGTGATCAGATTCTTGACCAGTGTATTTTCCATCATCCCTAGTGATGAACATATCAAGATCTCTCCTGAGGCGTTTTACTTATTTATTTATTTATGAAAGAGAGAGCACACACGCAAGGGAGGGGCAGAGAGAGGGAGAGAGAATCCTAAGCAGGCTCTGCGCTGTCAGCACAGAGGCAGAGCCTGACAGGGGGCTCGAATTCACTAGTGAGCAGTGAGATCATGACCTCAGGTGAAATCAAGAGTTGGACGCTTAATCAGCTGAGTCACCCAGGTGCCTCCTCAGACGTTTTTAAATTGCCTTCGTTGCCTGTGTATTAAGCTACTACCAAAAGTTAGGACATTTTCTTTAAAAAAACAAGTTGCACGTTAGTATTTTTTACTGGGAAAGACTAGTCAGAAACTTAATTGCTGATCCTATACAGATTGAATTTTTTTTTTTTTTTTGAGATTTACTGAACATAAATCTATTAGACAACTGGTAAGTGCTTGTCAAGAAGGCACTATCTTGGAGTGTAGCCTGGAGGGGCAGTGGTAAATGTAAAAGGTAAGGGTAGTGGGTAATGGTGGTATATAATAGATATGTTATAATGACCTATTAAGTGACATTTTGGGTTTTTTTAGTAGAATTTAATTCAAAGTGGTAAAAAATATTTTTGATTATTTGATAAAATGAGGTGAAGTAAAGAATTTGGTCCTGTATCTTTAGGTATATTCAGCCTTGGGTGGTTATTTCAGACACTTTATAACTACAGTGATAACTAAGTTATTTGAATTTAAAAGAGAAACATATTTTTGCTTATTAGAAGAATCCTAAAAGAATCCAAGTTTTTAAAAATCCTAAATTTATTATAGTACAAGTTTCTTCTCAAGATAATAGAATGTGTATATTTACTACACATAGGAATGACTGAAGGAAAAAATATTTTTAAGGCAAAGCTGCAATTCAACGATGAGGTGAAAATTTCCAAATCATTGAGAAAAAAACTAATACTGAGTAAATAGGCTGAAGCCATGGGCACATGGAAAACACAGATTAGAGTCAAGTATTTAGGTCTGGGTCTTCAAAACCAGCATGGGATTGGGAATTGAACATAATTCCAGGCCAGAACTTGGTTTGTTATATGAAGCTACATATCTAGAACTGCTTTCTGTGCTAATAAACCAAGGCAAAACACTTTTGTAGCACTACTTGGGTTTGGAACCAAAAATGTGCTGCTTGCCTGATGCTCTCTGAGCAGAGATCAAATACACAGAAATGGGAATTTTAGTGATTGGTGTCTGTTTTAGTGTTGCCTACACTGGGGCAAGAATTCTGAATCTCTAACATAAAGCCCCATGCAGATTAAAGGCCCACAGTGAGGCAGCTATTAAACATGTCAAGAATGTGGGATTGTGGAATGCAGCACAGAAAGAAGGTTGTAAATGTAAATCAAATGAAGAGACTTACGTTGGGCTCCATTGGTCTATCCTCCACATCTCAGTAGCATTTTGGAGAAAAAAAGACTGAGGAAAATAAAGACAAGGAATTTGCCAAAGAAGAATGGATGAAAGTGATGAAAGTCCACACATTGAAAAGCTTCAACAAATGCCAAACAACAGACACTGAAAAAAAAAAAAAAAATCTACATTGTAGATGAAATTTTAAAAGCTACTTGAAGGAATTACATCATTTATAAAAGGAAAGGAGATAAGGAGATGGACATTAGTAACAATAGAAACAAAAGACACTGGAGTAATAGCATCAAAGAATTCTCTACCCAGCTAAATTATAATTCAAGAATGCAGATGGGGCAACTGGGTGGCTTGGCTGGTTAAGAGCCCACCCCAACTCTTGATTTTGCCTCAGGTCATGATGTCACAGTTTGTGAGATCGAGCTCCGTGTTGGGCTCTGCACTTGTTGGGCTCTGCACTAACAGTGCAGAGCCTGCTTGGGATTCTCTCTACCTTTCTCTCTGCCCCTCCCCCACTTGTGCACACTCGCACTCTCTCTCAAAATAAATACAATTTAAAAACATTAAAAATGGCACAAAAACAGACACATAGACCAATGGAATAGAATAGAAACCCCAGAACTAGACCCACAAACGTATGGCCAACTCATCTTTGACAAAGCAGGAAAGAACATCCAATGGAAAAAAGACAGCCTCTTTAACAAATGGTGCTGGGAGACCTGGACAGCAACATGCAGAAGGTTGAAACTAGACCACTTTCTCACACCATTCACAAAAATAAACTCAAAATGGATAAAGGACCTAAATGTGAGACAGGAAACCATCAAAACCTTAGAGGAGAAAGCAGGAAAAGACCTCTCTGACCTCAGCCGTAGCAATCTCTTACTCGACACATCCCCAAAGGCAAGGGAATTAAAAGCAAAAGTGAATTACTGGGACCTTATGAAGATAAAAAGCTTCTGCACAGCAAAGGAAACAACCAACAAAACTAAAAGGCAACCAACGGAATGGGAAAAGATATTCGCAAATGACATATCGGACAAAGGGCTAGTATCCAAAATCTATAAAGAGCTCACCAAACTCCATACCCGAAAAACAAATAACCCAGTGAAGAAATGGGCAGAAAACATGAATAGACACTTCTCTGAAGAAGACATCCGGATGGCCAACAGGCACATGAAAAGATGTTCAGCGTCGCTCCTTATCAGGGAAATACAAATCAAAACCACACTCAGGTATCACCTCACGCCAGTCAGAGTGGCCAAAATGAACAAATCAGGAGACTATAGATGCTGGAGAGGATGTGGAGAAACGGGAACCCTCTTGCACTGTTGGTGGGAATGCAAATTGGTGCAGCCGCTCTGGAAAGCAGTGTGGAGGTTCCTCAGAAAATTAAAAATAGACCTACCCTATGACCCAGCAATAGCACTGCTAGGAATTTATCCAAGGGATACAGGAGTACTGATGCATAGGGCCACTTGTACTCCAATGTTCATAGCAGCACTCTCAACAATAGCCAAATTATGGAAAGAGCCTAAATGTCCATCAACTGATGAATGGATAAAGAAATTGTGGTTTATATACACAATGGAATATTACGTGGCAATGAGAAAAAAATGAAATATGGCCTTTTGTAGCAACGTGGATGGAACTGGAGAGTGTGATGCTAAGTGAAATAAGCCATACAGAGAAAGACAGATACCATATGGTTTCATTCTTATGTGGATCCTGAGAAACTTAACAGGAACCCATGGGGGAGGGGAAGGAAAAAAAAAAAAAGAGGTTAGAATGGGAGAAAGCCAAAGCATAAGAGACTGTTAAAAACTGAGAACAAACTGAGGGTTGATGGGGGGTGGGAGGGAGGAGAGGGTGGGTGATGGGTATTGAGGAGGGCACCTTTTGGGATGAGCACTGGGTGTTGTATGGAAACCAATTTGTCAATAAATTTCATAAAAAAAAAAATAAAAAATAATAAAAAATAAAAAAACATTAAAAAAAATGCAGACAAGTAATGCTGTTTTTAGATATACAGAGACAATTCAGCAAGAAGCAAATTGAAGGAGTGAAAATAAATACCTGAGCAAAAAATTATAAAACCATATTTAAAAATCTACATTTACAATTTATTCATTTGTATACTAAATGTATATGGTAGAAACTCCAGAAGTTACAGGGTGCAAACAGTGAAAAGTAAATCTCCCTTTCTTTTCTAATTCCTAGTTGTTTATTTTACCTTTCCAGAGGCAACTACTATTGCTAATATTCTTTCAGGCTTATTCTGTACATCTTGATACAGTTCGGTAGTTTTTATAAAATGAGGCGACAATAGGATTGAAAGCAAAAAATTAATAAAATTTTAGACACTAAAGAGAAATAGAGTGGGGAAGAATATAGGGAAATTAAAACATTTTAAGTTCCTTTTGAGAACTTAAGTTATACATAATAAAAAGTTAAAGATGACTTCTGCTTCTGGCCAAGATGGAGTTATAGGGACCAGATTTGCCTTCTGTCATGAAACAACTGAGAACCTGGGCAAAATATATGAAACAGTATGGACATGACATTGGACAGGAGGCAGTGAAAGACAGTGATCCATGAAAGTTGGGAAACAAATGAAGTTAGCCTTATAACTGCCCTACCTTGCTTCGTGGAGAAAGTTCTCAGGCTGCCACACAAGGAGGGGAACCAGTCAGAGCCCTGTGCTCTTCCTGAGTTGAGGAAATGAAGCTAGGAGTCCTGGGAGGTCAAGACATCTGGAATTCACAGAGCAGACGAGCAGAGAGGATTGCTGCACAGAGAAAGAATTGCAGAGATCTGCAGAGGGTTCCCCTTGAGTATTCAGTTGACTGCTGATCAATTTTTCAGGTGAGGACACTAGCCAAGGCCTAGAAAAGAATCACCCCAAGCATCTAAGGGAATAATACTTGGAGTTCACCTAAAGTTAGAGGTAGTTCCTGTTTCTGATAGCAGCCGTGTGCGTGCTAAGAAAGGCCTTGCTTCATTTGTGAGGAAAACCATCCCTGGACTAATTGCTGCTCTGTTCCCACATAACAAACCTTAAAAACAAGACCCAAAAAGATCTTACTGTTTCCAGGTAACCTAATTACATCCCAGAGCAAAATTCAAGAATGTTTATAAAAACCAAAAATATCCAGGGGCGCCTGGGTGACATTCTGATTCTTGATTTTGGCTTGGGTCATGATCTCAGGGTTGTGAGATCGAGCCCCACACTGGGCTCTGCACTGGGCACAGAGCCTCCTTAAGAGTCTCTCCCTCTCTCCCTACCAAGCCCCGCTTACCCCACTCGCACATGCTCTTTCTCTCTTAAAAAATTCTCAGTGTCTGGCATCAAAGAAAACTTACTAGGCATACAAAAAAGCAGGAAAATTCAGCCTTTATGGAGGAGAAAAGTTAATAAATACTGACACAGGTGATAGAATTAGCATATGGAAATTAAAAGTTATTAGTCCGAATCAGTCATGACATTAAATATAGATACAAACTGTTTTAACTGTTGTTAAAAAAGACTGGATATTAAAGGAAGAAAAATAATCTATATACTATTTAAAAGAAACAACTACAACATAAAGATGAAAAAAGGTTGAGAGCCAAAGGATGGAAACAAATACACCTTGCATTATTCAAGCTACAGTGTTTAGGAATGCATCGTAAGAGATACAACTGATGGAAAGGTAATGATAGATTTTAGGGTAGGGGCACCTTGCTGGCTCAGTCAGTAGAGCACGTGACCCTTGATCTTGGAGTTTGTGAGTTAAAGTACCACATTGGGTGTAGAGATTACTTAAAATCCTTAAAAAAAAAAAAAAAAAAAGTCTAGGCAGATTAAAGACCTAAATAGGAAGAAAATAAGAGTTAGGACTTTTCAGAGAAAATAATAGGAAAATATTTCTGTGACCTTAAATTATAGACTTATAAAATTAATAGCACAGTGGCCAGGCAGCCCAGCTTCACGAAGGCTCTCGGTGTGCCATGGCCCACTGCCATGATACCCAGAGGAAGGTCAGCTTCACACTGGGGGCAGCAAAGGAGGAGAAACCTGCTCCTGCAAAAGTGGAAACGAAGCCAAAGAGGGAGGAAAGGATAAGTCTTCAGACAAAAAAGTGCAGCAAAGGGAAAACAGGCTGAAGTGGCTAACCAAGAAACAAAAGACTTACCTGCAGAAAATGGAGAAAATAAAAATGAGAGTCCAGCCTCTGATGAAGCAGGAGAGAAAGAAGCCAAGTCTGTATTAGTATCATTACCATGTCTTATCAGTGGTCCCTGTCTCCCTTCTTGTACAATCCAGAGGAATATTTTTATCAACTGTTTTGTAAATGTAAGTTTTTTAGTACCTCTGGAAATATTTTTAAGATGGAGGGAATCCCATCTCATCCCATTTTTAAAGTATAAATGCTTTTTTCTAAGAGGTAAAATAATTTGCTGGTTGTTTATTTTTTGGTACAACCAGAAAATAATAGGATATTAAATTTGAGAGGCTTTGATTATCTTGGGTGTCAGTTTAACATTCCATAGGTGGGGTAGTTTTTATATACTATAATACCAAGCATACTAAATAGCAGTTTGGAGTCAGATATGCCTTTAATAGATCTTCAACGGTTTTTTTAATGTTTATTTTGAGAGAGAGAATGAGAGTGTGCGAATAGGGGAGGGGCAGAGAGAGAGCGAGAGCGGGAGAGAGGGAACCCTAAGCAGCCTCCAATGCTCTCAGTGCAGAGCCTGATGTGGGACTCATTCTCACAAACCGTGAGATCATGACCTGAGCCAAAATCAAGAGTTGGTCCCTTAACCAACTGAGCCACCCAGGCACCCCTGTCTTGACCATTTTATTTATTTATTTAATTTTTTTTTTTAAACATCTATTTTTGAGAGAGAGAGGGAGACAGAGTGCGAGCAGGGGAGGGGCAGGGAGACAGAGGGAAACACAGAATCTGAAGCAGGCTCCAGGCTCTGAGCTGTCAGCACAGAGCCCGACGCGGGGCTCAAACTCAGGAACCGCAAGATCATGACCTGAACTGAAGTTGGACACTTAATCGACTGAGCCATCCAGGCACTGCTTGAACATTTTAAAATTACTTTTATTCCCATGTTGTCTTTGGTAGAATTATTTCCTAAAGAAAACCACTCCTTGATCTTGGCTCTCCCTGTCAGAATTATGTACTCTGTAACTTCTTGGTCATAGTAGTCTAGTTTTCTTAGTAACTTTGTTAATGAGCTTTTATAGGATTCAAAATTTAAGTATGTAGTGTATATGATATTGTGAGTTAATAGGACTTAATGTAACAGCATATCAACACTTGAAGATATTGGTGCTTGATATACTGTTAAGGGAAATTTGCCTCCAGATTTTAAGCTGGAAGGTCACTGGAATAACTTTTAGAAAAGAATCACAGCTACATGATTTTTTAGACTTTTGGTATATACATTAAGAATTGTATACAAATTGAAGTGTCTGTACTGATCCTCAGAACAACCAATAAAAACTCAGTTATGAAAGAAAAAAATATGAAACTACAAAAGATTGATAAATTTGATTACGTCAAAGTTTGACACTTAGAATATATAATAAAGAATTAGAGGGGCGCCTGGGTGGCTCAGTCGGTTAAGTGTCCGACTTCGGCTCAGGTCATGATCTTGCGGTTCCTGAGTTTGAGCCCCGCATCGGGCTCTGTGCTGACAGCTCAGAGCCTGGAGCCTGTTTCAGATTCTGTGTCTCCCTCTCTCTGACCCTCCCCTGTTCATGCTCTGTCTCTCTCTGTCTCAAAAATAAATAAACGTTAAAAAAAAATAAAAAGAATGTGGAATATTTACAAAACTGCAAATCATTAAGAACCCCGTATAAAACAAAGGGTACGCAAAAGCAGTTCAGAGAACAATTATAAAAATACGTTCAACCTCAGTAGTAATCAGAAAGATGTGCAAAATAACGATGAGATCATGTTTCACTCGTTAATGTGATGGAGACCATGTGAAGAAATAGAAATTCACTATTAGTGAAAATAGAAATTGGTACAGCCTTTTGGGAAAACAGTGACAAGATTTCAGAAGACTAAAAATTAAAATTGAAAATACTTATTCCTAACATTTTCGCTTCTAAGCATATAAACTAAAGGAAGTTCTCCAGGAAACTGGGTAAGAATATTTGTTGTGTCATTATTTGCAGTAGTGGGAAAAAGTTAACTGCCTAAATGTTTTCAAGACTGGGTACTAATATATCTATTAAGTGAATAAAAGTAAATAGTAAAGTAAAACTGTATTATAGTTTTTTTCAAGCCATTAACTTGGATTATTTTGATTATAGGTTAAGTAGGTACAGTGTCACAGGCTTCTTCAGCTATTGACAGACTTGCTAATTTACATTTGTGGAATTTTTTCCAAGTGATCATCATTATGGATATTTCCCCAAATTTAGGATTTTTTTTTTTCAGACATTGACTGCTCTGAATCTTCTAGGGGGGAAAATAATATTCAAAATTGTTTTGCTTTCCTCATTGTCTGTTCTTTTTTATAGGACTAATGTTTCAAGCCAAACTCCCTCTGCCAAAAGAAGTTTGGGGTTTCTTCCACAGCCAGCTCCTCTTTCTGTCAAAAAGCTGAGGTGTAATCAGGATTATGCTGGCTGGAACAAACCAAGAGTGCCCCTTTCCTCTCACCAACAGCAGCAACTGCAGGGGTAAGTAAATTCCTTGTATTTTACTTTCTTTTTGTAAAGTGATTAACTAAAGTATATATTGCTTGGTGTAAAAAAGAATGAAAGGAGTCATATTAATTACAGTTTGAAAATGTATACTCCCTTATTAAAGATGTATTATATCCATTAGTGATGATATATCAGGCCATTATCTGATCTCCCATTTTTGAACTTTGAAAAAAATTCATACGTATAACATACTAATCATAAGGCAAAAAAAGTGTATTTTCTAATCACATGCACTTCACCCTTCTCCTGAGATATTTCAGCACTAAATTTTATTTATATGCTCCCCAGCCTCTTTATGCTTAGAGTTTTATTAAACACATAAAAAGGAGATCATAAGGGCGCCTGGGTGGCTCAGTTGGTTGAGCGTCCAACTCTTGCTTTTGGCTCAGGTCATGATTATCACGGTCGTGAGATCGAGCTCTGTGTCAGGCTCTGCCTCTGTGCTGACAGCTCCCAGAGCCAGCTTGGGATTCTTTCTCCCTCTCTCTCTGCCCCTCCCCTGCTTGCACATGCACTCTCTCTCAAAATAAACTTAAACGGAGAGAGAGATCACAATATAATAACTAATAATAATTGTGGCGCTCTTACCTAAAGTATTTGTTACATGCCAAATACTGTGTACTAAGTGTTTAAATAGATTTTTTTTCTTTAAATTCTCATAGCAGCTCTGTGAGATAGATGTATGAAATATTTGCATTTAGAGGTGCCTGGGTGGCTCAGTTGGTTAAGTATCTGACTTTTTCTTGATTTCGGCTCAGATCGTAATCTCATGCATGGTTTGTGGGATCGAGCCCCTCATTGGGCTCTGCACTGACAGCACAGAGCTTGCTTAGGATTCTTCTCTCTTCCCTCCCCCCCCCCCCGCACCCCCCCTGCCACAGGTGGTCTCACACTCTCTGTAAATAAATAAACTTAAAAAAAAATCGGTTTTTACAAATGAAGTAACTAAGGCTTAGATAAGGTAACTAACTTTCTCAAGGTGATATAGTCAGTGGTACAGCAGTAGTAAACTTCGTCAGTTGGGCTCCACTTGCATTCTTAACCCCTGTGCTCTATTACTTCTCTGTTCCTTGATTTTTTTTCACTCCATACTAATCATGGGCTTCCTCCTATATTATGACATAACCTTTAACCATGTTAGTGTACATTTAGATTTCCCTTTTTTCCCATTACCATCTAGGCTAGAATGAAGATTCTCATGCATATCTTTTTAATATTTATTGGAACTTTAGTATAAATTTTTGGAAGCGTATTTTTGTTAAGACTACAATTTTGAAGTTTTGAAATTTTTTTATTATTCTTACCAAACTGCTCTCCTCACATCTACCAGTTTGTTTTCAGTGTTGCTCAAATTATTGCTTTTGTACCCGCTTTAAGGTAATCTTTTTACTTGAATGAGTGGCATCTCCCAATTCGGCTTATCCATAGTGATTTATATGCTTCATGTCATAGCAGATAATGATATAGAATTTACAGTGAAGACATTTCACTTTCTTCTCTGTTTTCCTGTTCCTTTTCTCTGAGCTTTTTTTTCCCTGTGCTTTTTTCACCAAATTTTTGGTCTGCCTCAAATTATTATCCTGCTTTCTCCTTACGAGACCACATTCTTGTTATATTAGTCATACCTGTCCCTTCTTGTGACCATTTTTTATCCAGATCTTGTCTCTATCTTCATCATATTTGTCTCATTTTCTTATTGTCTCCTCTTATGCGGTCTTTGTTTTCTGGTCTTTGTTTCCATTTCTGGTCTCTGTCATTTGCTTCCTCCAGAGTCCTTTGAAATTCTCATGAGTTACCCACTGTTGATGCTCCAGACTTCCTGTCTACTTCTAGTGTTTCTTTAATTTTGGTATATACCTATACCCATCTTTAGGAATATAGCTTTCTTTTTTTCAGACTTGTTTCATGAATTAGACTGTAGGGTTTCAAGTAGGCTAAGTACTAGGACTAAGGACTCCTTAAAAACAACAACAACAGCGGTGCCTGGGTGGCTCAGTCGGTTAAGTGTCTGACATCAGCTCGGGTCATGATCTCACAGTTGGTGAGTTCAAGCCCCACGTTGGGCTCTGTGCTGACAGCTCAGAGCTTGGATCCTGCTTCAGATTCTGTGTCTCCCTGTTTCTCTGCCCTTCCCCCATTCACGCTCTGTCTCTCTGTGTCTCTCAAAAATGAATAAATGTTAAAAAATTAAAAAACAACAACAAACAGTGCAAAACTGCCAGATCTAGAGGTTAAAGGAGGCCACCTAATTCCATTGTTCCTTACAAATCCTCAAAAAAATATAAAATGAATGAGTAGTGCAAAGAAAAGCACACATAACCATTAGCATTACTAGGAGAGAAAGAATACTATCACCTTCAAAGTACCTTCTGGGTAGAGAAGCAAACCAAATGCCAATAGTGTTATTTTCTACTGCTTTAAGCCTGTGAGTGCTGAGTTGGGGATAGGAGGCTTTAGAGATTCCATGAAACAAAAATATATAGGCGGTAGAAGGCTTAGATGAAGCATAGGGAAAAAAAAATCACTGTTAGAGAAATTCGGATACCATCTGCTGAAATACTGAATATAAGTCTGGATCTTGGTAGTTCACAGCTCTGGTTACAGGAAAGGAACTTGAAAGTAATTGGTGTCAGAAGTAACAGTCTCAAAGAAGCATTACTTGTGGGGAAGGAATCATCCAAACCTGGAGACTTGGTTTAGAAGCAAAAGAAAAAAATGAGATAAAAATGATGAGTTGTGCTGAAATAAAGGGCAAACAAGACAGGCCAACCCTGCCTTGTCTTCTACCACCACTACCATCTTCCGTTAAAGAAACGGCTTTTTCCTAAACTAACAGAAGAAGGTATACTTAGGAACCCTGTCCGTGAAATGAACAGGAATGTAAAAAGCAGGCCACTGCCATACAAAATTATAAGGAAAAAAAACATGATTCAAAATATTTAGACCAAAAAAAAATCGTACCCCTGCAATCACCGTGAACCATGAGAAAACTGTTGTATAGCACCCAAAACTGAATTAAATGTCCTTAGACAAGCATTTGAAGGTATGAAAAAAACACCATGGATCAGGAATTCAAACCCTAAATCAAAATGGGCAAACAGGAAGAAATGGCAGTTGCTTATGCTCAGAAAAAAGAAGAAAGACATCATATCAAAAGGCTAAATTAAAGGTCCCCAAGGGAAAATAAGTTTACATGAAAATTTAATAAGGGGCTTTGAAGGAACACAGAAGAACCACCCAAGGGGGAGTGGAGATGAGATGGAGAAGTATGAACAATCAGAGATACATAAGTAAATAAGTAAGTAAATAATAAACAATCAGGGAGAAAGAGTTGAACTCGGAAACAGGCAAGGAAGGTCCCATTAGAGTCTAACAGTCTAGACTTTAAAGATAAGAAAACTGTTAGACTTTAGATTAAGTTTTATTAGACTTTAAAGATACGGAGAAATCCTCATTGCTTGAGTCAAAAGGATGAAATTATTTGCAAGGGCAAGAGAAGACCGATACCAGACTTCTCAAGTCATCATTCAAAGCAAGACAAGAAAAGAACAAAATTTTGAAGAAACTTGAAAGAAAGGATGCACAAAGATTGTGCCAATCCAAGCGGCCAAGTATGCAGGCTAGAAAAAATAAGCTTTGAAGTGGAAGAACTCCAAAAACTGTATACATATGCTCTTCATGAGGAATCTGCAGAGTGTGAGCTTCGTCCAACCAAGAGGTGACAAGGGAGACATTGACAAGAGATAGGTGATGAACTTTCATGTATTTGGTTGTAGAGCTAAGACTAAAACAATGGTGGGAACACATGGAAAGATGGTATATAAACATTACGTCTTCTGTCAAAGGAGTATGATTGCATCTGAAAGGAAATGGAAAGGGAGAGAAAAGAAAAAGTAGAATAAAATAATTGTGTCAGAGGTAATAGGTATGAGTCAAAGGTTACCTTTTAAAATGGACAGACTAGATAGTAAAAGAAAAAGCTTAAGAAGTAAGAGTTAATGGCACTATAAAAAAGTATAAATAGGGGCACCTGAGTGGCTCCTTTGATTTCAACTCAGGTCGTGAGTTCAATCCCCACATCAGACTCCATGCTGACAGAGCCTGCTTGGGATTCTCACTCTCTCCCTCTTTTTCCCTGCCCCTACCCCACCCATGATTTCTGTCTCTCGCAAAATAAATGAATAAACTTAAAAAAATGATTACTGTAATACAAAATAATAAAGAAAATACAAAATATAAAGAAAAATAAATTAACCTGCACTTATCTTTGAAAACCTTCGTGGCTGGTGTGAGGGAGATAAGAGAGAGGAGGACTGTTGTGTAGGACAACTTTCAGTAACAGATGTTGACTGCAGTACAGTATTAATAATCTCTTGTCATATACTGTATTTAATATAACTGGCAATAAGGCTGCAGAGGAAAGGATCTATATCCACAGACAGCCTGACCTAGAATGAAGCAAAGCATTCCTGAGCTTACTCTTGTATGGAAAAGCAAAGGACTGTCCATAGGTGCTTTGATGTGACAAAAAATACACGAGTGCCAGTTGTGGGCACCTTCCAACATTCTGAAAAATCACTGAAATCACTGATTTCTGCCAAACACCAGGGCCAGAATCTGAGCATCTGAGCATGGGGGACGATCACCCACAATCCCACGGTGTGAGAGAGAGAGAGAGGGAGAGAGAGAGAGAGAGAGCCATTAGCTCAGTTGTGATCATGTGACATTCGGCATCACATACCACTCATATTGCAAGACATCGTTCATTTATTAAGTTAAAATTTATCAGAAATGTTCGCTCTTCTGGAACACTCACAGAACAAGTTACTCACAATCAAGGTTTTACTGTGTGTTTGTTCAAGTAGTACACACAAAAAGTTACAAACCAGTATCATTTATGAATACTGATGCAAGAAACCTTAAGTTAAATACTGACATATTTCTATTCCAGTATCACATTAAGAAAATAATAAACTGTGACCGAACAAGTTCATACCAAGATTGCAAGATAGTTCGATATTAGGAAACCTATTATTATAATTTACTGTACTACTAGGCCAAAGAAAAAATCATATGACTTTCTTTGTTGATACCGAAAAAATCTTTGACAAAACACTCATTTCTGATAAAAACACTTGAAAACATAAGAATCAGTGAATACTTCCTTAACCTGATTAAATATATACCTCACTTTTGGGGCGCCTGGGTGGCTCAGTCGGTTGGGCGTCCAACTTCAGCTCAGGTCATGATCTCACGGCTCGTGGGTTCGAGCCCCGCGTCAGGCTCTGTGCTGACAGCTCAGAGCCTGGAGCCTGCTTTGGATTCTGTGTCTTCCTCTCTCCCTGCCCCTCCCCTGCTCATGCTCTGTCTCTCAAATAAATAAAAACATTAAAAATAAAATTAAAAATAAATAAATAAATATATACCTCACTTTTAAAACCAGTGTTTAGTAAGGAAAAAATCAAGGATGCCTGCTATTTATATTTCTATTTAATTTTGTATTGGAAGTACTAACCAATGCAGTTACACAAGAGAAAGGACAGAGACATAAGCATTGGAAAAGAAAGACCTATAAACCATGGTGAAACTAACTCAAAGCCTTAGGCAGAGAGCAGGATTGGAAATTAACATACAGAACAATTTGGTATATTAATGCAGATAATCAGATGGAAGATAATGGAACAGAAGGCCCCATGTACAGTAGCAACAAAAAAAGGTTTTGTGCGTGTGTGTGTGTGTATGTATGTGTATACATGGAAAGAAACTTAGCAAGAGTTAAACTTGAATGAAGGAAACTATAAAATGCTTCAAAAAGATATAAAATAAACTTAAATACATGTGAAATATCCATGTTCTTGGGGTGGGGGACATCCTAGCATGATCAAGATATGGTTCTCCCTGAAATGATTTGTAAGTTTAATGTGATCCAAATAAAAAGACTGAAAAGCTTTTTTATGGAGCTAGGCTAGTTGATGTTTTTGTGGGCAAAGGTTCATATGGAGAGGCTCTTGGGTGGCTCAGCTGGTTGAGTCTGACTCTTGATCTCCACTCGGGTCTTGATCTCAGAGTCATGAGTTCAAGCCCCACATTGGGCTCCACACTGGGTATGAAGCCTACTTTTAAAAAAAAGGTTGATATGGAAAAACACAGAAAGTTAGGAAAATACTGGGAAGAAATAAAGGGGGGGAATAGTCTTACTATATTTGTAATATTATAAAGTCCGTATGATTAAAATAGCTCAGTATTGGGGCACCTGGGTGGCTCAGTCAGTTAAGTGTCCTACATCAGCTCAGGTCATGATCTTACAGTTTGTGAGTTTGGGCCCCGCGTCGGGTGCTTGCTGACAGTGCGGAGCCTAGAGCCTGCTTCGGATTCTGTGCCTCCTTCTTTCTCTGCCCCTCCCCTGCTCAGACTCTGTCTCTCTCTCTCAGAAATAAATAAACATTAAAAAAAGTGGTTTTTTAAACTAAAATAAAATAGCTTAGTACTGATACATGAATAGACAGGTCAGTGGAACAGAATAGAAAGTCCAGGGACAAGAAGTATTTTTCTTTTAATAAATGGGGTTGACATATCTATATGGCTATTTTGAAAAATATAGTTAGATTCATCTCAACTGTAAACAAGAATAAATTCAAAATTAGAGTCCTCAATTTTAAAAATGGAACTTTTTAAAAACTTTTTAATGTTTGAGAGGGCTAGGGCACAAGCTGGGGAAGGACAGAGAGGGAGACAGAGAATCTGAAGCAGGCTCTATGCTGTCAGTGCAAAGCCCAACATGGGGCTCAAACCCACTTACTGTGAGATTATGACCTGAGCCGAGTCGGATGTTCAACCGACTGAGCCACCCAGGCACCCTTAAAAATGAAACTTTAAATACTAAAAGAAACTGGGAGTGAATTTGTTTATAATTTTAGTGTAGGGAAAGGCTTGTAACTGTGACTCAAAATCAAGATTCAGTAGAAGATTGATAAATTTGTGTACATAAAAATTACATTTGGGGCCCCTGGGTGGCTCAGTCCATTAAGCATCTGACTTCGGCTCAGGTCACCATCTGTGGTTCGTGAGTTCAAGCTCCCACATTAGGCTCTCTGTTATCAGCACGGAGCCCACTTCAGATCTTCTGTCTCCCTCTCTCTGCTCCTTCCCTGCTTATAATCTCCCTCCCTCCCTCTCTCTCTCTCCCTCTCTCTCAAAAATAAATAAACATTAAAAAAAAAAAAAGATAGGGGGCACCTGGGCGGCTCAATCAGTTGAGCTTCTGACTTCGGCTCAGGTCATGATCTCGAGGTTAGTGATTTCAAGCCCCACATGAGGCCCCATGCTGACAGTGCAGAGCCTGCTTGGAATTCTCTCTCTCTCTGCCCCTCTTCTGCTTGTGCTCTCTCTGTCTCTCAAAGTAAATAAACTTAAAAAATTTTTTTTATTAATTAATTAAAAATAAAAATGATAGGAAATTGGGACTTTTTAAAACTCCTGTGTATGCTGAGGAATTTTGAAAAACATGCACATGCCCAAGACTCATGCTCAGAAAAGACCTAAGAAGACATGAAGCTTTCACTTCTGGCCAGTCTGTAAGATCAGTGCAAGCTGGCAGTGAAGGCTGAGACAGAGTTTATGAATGACCCAGATAAGCACTCAAAGTGTGCCCCAGCATAATGCCAATGTTCAAAGCCTGGGAGAAGTTTTTTCATTTTGTTGTTTCTTCTACTTCTTTTCCTTCTTCCCTCTTTCTCCTTTTTTTCTTCACTTTCTCTCCTCCAGATTTCAAGGAAATCTGTCAGAACATTAGCTGGACACAAGCCAAAGGAACAGCGGCTTCAGGGACCACACATGACAAATAATCACAGACTTTACAAAAAGAGTTTAGAAAACTCACTAAACATGTAGCTACAGTAAATAACAAAAACAAATTCTGAGGAGAGATAAGAATCCAGTTTCCATAATTATTATAATATTCAAAATGTTCAGCATAAAACTTAAAAACATGCAAAGAAATAAGAAAGTATGGCCCATTGGTAGAAGAAATTAATGGAAACTATTGCTAAGGAAACATAGACATTGGACTTAATAGACAAAATTTTTAAATAAACTTTAGAGAGGGACGCCTGGGTGGCTCAGTCGGTTGAGCTACCAGCTTCGACTCAGGTCATGATCACATGGTTTATGGGTTTTAGCCCCGCATCGTGCTCTGTGGTGACAGCTCAGAGCCTGGAGCCTTCTTAAGATTCTGTGTCTCCCTCTCTCTTTGCCCCTCCCCTGCTCACTCTCTCTCTCAAAAATGAGCATTAAAATTTTTTTTTAAATAAATAATAAACCAAAGAGAATAAACATTATAAAATAATAGCTAAATATCATCAATACTCTAGTTTCAGTAATGGATAGGGCATATAGACAGAAAAATCACTAAGGAAACGTGTGATTTGACCAACACTATAAACTGCCTAGATGCATGGGACATATATAGAACATTCTGCCCATCAACGACAGAATATATTTTCTTTTCAAATGCACATGAAACAGTCTCTGGGACAGACCATATGTTACACCACAAAGTAAGTCTCCATTTTAAAAGTTTGAAATCATATAAAGTATCTTCTTCAACCACAATAGAATGACGCTGGAAATCAGTTACAGATGGAAAACTGGAAATATGTGGAAATTAAACAACACACTTTTAACTAATGAAGTCAAAGAAGGAATCACAAGGGAAATTTAAAAATACTTAAAGATGAATGAAAGCCCTAGCAGCATACCAAAATTAACGGGATGCAGCAAAAGCAGTACCCAGAGGGAAATTTATAGCAGCAAACACTTACATTAAAAAAGAAACATTGGTGAGGCTGTAGAAAAATTAGAACCCATTATACTTTGCTGGTGGGAATGTAAAATAGTGCAGCTACTGTGGAAAACAGTATAGTTCTGGAGATAGATGGTGGTAATAGTTGCACCACAGCATGAGTGCACTTAAGGCATCTGAACTGTACACCTTCAAATGGTTAAATGGTGGGGTGCCTGACTGGCCCAGTCGGCAAAGCCTGCAACTCTTGATTTCTGGGTCGTGAGTTTGAGCCCTACGTTCAGCATAGAGTTTGCTTTTTAAAAAAATGTATAAAATGGTTAAATGGTAAGTTTTATGTATATTTTCTCATGATATTTTAAAAAATGACCTCAAATCAATGATCTAACTTTACACCTTAAAGAACTAGCTCAAGAAGAGCAAACTAAACCCAAAGCTAGCAGGAGGAAGAGAATAATAAAGATTAGAGAAGAGATGAATAAAGAATAGAAAAACAAGAGAGAGTCGTCCAAACCAAAAGTTGTTTCTTTGAGAAGATCAACAAAATCAACAAACCTTTAAACTGATGAAAATAGAAGACTCACATAACTAAAATCGGAAACACAAGTGGGTACATTACTACCAATCTTACCAAAATAAAAAGGATTTTAAGACCGTTCTATGATTACATCAATAAATTAGGTGACTAGATGAAATGGATAGATTTCTAGAAACAAAGGAGAATTGTGCAGCTATGAAAAAAAAGTGTAAAAAGTTGAAGAAGGTATATAAACTCATAGCCAAAATGAAATACTGTTTCACACCTAGTAGTGGTAAACAAGAAACCCGGGGTGGCTGGGTGGCTCAATTGGTTGAGCATCTGACTCCATTTCAGCTCAGGTCATGATCCCAGCATTGTGGGGATTGAGCCCCCAAGTCAGGCTCCCTGCTGAGGGTGGAGTCTGTTTAAGATTCTCTCCTTCTGTCCTTCTTCCCTACTCACTCTCTCTCTAAAAATGAAAAATAATAATAATAATAAATTTAAAAAAGAAACATGAAAATGAAGTATGTGTTGGTAAATTAAAAAAACAAGTTACTAAGTATATACCGTATAGCATTCCATCTATCTTCTGTTTTTACAAAAGAAATAAAAATATACATGTTTGCTTATATGTATACATAAAATATTTTTAAAATATATAAAATAGAATGTGTAAAATTATATTTTATTTAAATTGGAATATAATACTATATTTAAATATGTTTTAAGTTGCTGTGTCTTCAGGTTCAGTGGTATTTCCTTTAGTGTCTAATCTGCTATTAATCTCATTCAATAATATTTTCATTTGCTGTGTTTTTTATCTCTAAAATTAGTTTGGGGCTTATTTATATTTTTCATTTCTTTCCTCTTATATTTATGTTTTTATCTGCACCTGTGATCACATGAAGTATTTTTTTTTAAGTTTATTTAACTTGAGAAAGAGAGAAAGACAGCATGAAAGGGGAAGGACAGAGAGAGAGGGAGAGGAAGAGAATCACAGGTAGGCTCCACGCTGTCAGCACAGAGCCCGATGTGGGGCTTGAACCCACAAACCGTAAGGTCAAGACCTGAGCCAAGATCAAGGGTCAGACACTTAACCAACCAGGCCACCCAGGCACCTCTAAAGCATATTTATAATAATGGGGCACCTGGGTGGCTCAGTTGGTTAAGCATCCAACTTCAGCTCAGGTCATGATCTCGCAGTTTGTGAGCTCGAGCCCTGCTTCAGGCTCTGCTGAGAGCTCAGAACCTAGAATCTGCTTTGGATTCTGTGACTCCCTCTCTCTGCCCCTCCCCTGCTTGCACTCTATCTGTCTGTCTGTCTGTCTGTCTGTCTGTCTCTGTCTCTCAAAAAAATTTTTTAAAATGTGAAAAAAAAGTATATTTATAATAGCTATTTTAATATCTGCAACTTGGGTGTGATTATTCTGAGACTTTTGTTTAAGCTCTTTGGTGTTAAACCTAGAGTAGACTTTATTCTAAGGCTAATGTAATTCATTTCCTAAAGCATGGGTCTTCTGGTATTTCTGCTCATGCCCTCTGAGTTCATCTAGATCTCACTCCTCTGGTTGGAATTCAACCAATTTTGGGTCCTGCAAGAGCTCTGGAAATTATTCTGCTAATAGTTCCCCATGGGGCGCCTGGGTGGCTCAGTCTGTTGAGCGTCAACTTCGGCCCAGGTCATGATCTCGTGGTCTGTGGGTTCGAGCCCTGCGTCGGGCTCTGTGCTGCCAGCTCAGAGCCTGGAGCCTGCTTCAGATTCTGTGTCTCCCTCTCTCTCTGCCCCTTCCCCGCTCATGCTCTCTCTCTCTCTGTCTCTCTCTCTCTCTCTGTCTCTCTCTGTGTCAAAAGTAAACATTAGAAAAAAAAAAAAATCCCCAATAATCATTCTTTTCCTTGAAGTTCTTGCCTGGTGTCAAAGGGCTTCACCCTAAACATGCACAGGTTGGTATTTAGCTGAATAATCAACAGACTGTGCCTATTTCTGGAGCTTTTCCTTTGCACAGCTCCCTCCCCTCAGGTACTCTGTCCCAGAAATCTAAGCAATCTCAGCCTATCAAACTCTGGTTTGTTTCAACTCAGTTCAGCTTAATTCCTGGGCTCTGTTTGGGTACGCCTCCCTGGACTGCAGTTCACAAATCGCCTGCAGCCAGAAACCCTGCATAATGGTAGGATTCACACTGCTTCCCTTCTAATAAGAGTCACAGTCCTGCACTGCCTGTTGTCCAATATTTTGTCCTTTTTTCCCCCCATTGTTTATGGTGGTAGCATAATTCCAGACCCTGATACTTTCTCATAGTCTGAAGTGGAAGTTCTTCAGGGTATTCAAAATTGACATCACCAATGAATAGTACAGTAATATCATGTACCTCTGAATGTGATACCCTTGGAAGGAGACAGTATCACTATATGTCACTGTGTTTTTCCAACCTGGGCTGAATCTCATGAAGAAATAACAAACCCAACATGAAGAACAGTCCATTAAAAAATAGTGATGGGGGGGAGGATGTATTCTTCACAAATGTCAATGTCGTGAAAGAGAAAGCTGAAGAAGTACTCTGGATTTAAAAAAAAACTGAAGAGACACGAGTACTAAATGCATCATCCTATTCTGGACTGAATCTTGTGCTTAGCCCAGGGGTCAGGGGGCGAATGCTATAAACATATTGGGCCAGTTGGCAAAATTGGATTGAAGTATGTTAGATAAGAGTATATCGGCATTAAATTTTATAATGCTGGTAACTCTGCCTTGGTTATATAAGAGAATGTTCTTATGAAATACACCCTGAAGTATATAGGGCTTAAGAGTTACGATTTATGCAACTTACTCTCACATGCGTCATAAGAAATACAGAGAGAGATGCATTAAATGGCAAAGCATATAGTGCAAAAGGTTAACAGTTGATGAATCTGGATAAAGAATATTCTTGTGCAACTTTTCTGACAGTTTGGGAATATTTTCAAATAGAAGTTTATTTAAAAATATATGCTTTAGAATATATTTGGCAATACCCATTAAAGCCAAATACATATATCCTGTGATCTAGCAGTTCTACTTCTGGGCATATCCTGAAGAGTAATGAGTAAGTTATATCTCAATGAAAAATTAAAATTATAAATAAGAACAGATAACTCTTTGAATAAGTCCCCAGTTCTTTTTAACATTCATTTGAAAATATACAGTTTTACTTGTTATAATCTTATAATGCAGTGGTTCTCAGAGTATGGTCCTCAGACCAGCAGCATCAGCATCAACTGGAATCTTGTTAGAAATGCAGTTTTGCACCCTCTCTGTTTAGACCTACAGGGCTTAGCAATATGTATTTGAACAAGCCCTCTATGTGATTCTGAAGCATGCTGTAGTGGAGAACCCCTGCTTTAATGAACATATGTCAGGAACTACTATTGTCTTCAAAAGCATTATTATTATTATTTTTTTTATTTTCAGCTTCTCCAATTTGGGAAATACCTGCTATATGAATGCTATTTTACAATCTCTGTTTTCACTCCAATCATTTGCAAATGACTTGCTTAAGCAAGGTATCCCATGGAAGAAAATTCCACTCAATGCACTTATCAGGTAATTGTTACATATTTACTAAATAAACGTTTACCTTATTAATTATAGAATAACAGTTGCAGACACTTAAAATTTTATGTGCCTTAGACACTTAAAGCTTAAAGTTTTAGGGGCACGTGGGTTGCTGTCAGTTGAGCATCTGACTTCGACTCAGGTCATGATCTCACAGTTCGTGGGTTTAAGCTCCCCGTGTCGGGCTCTGTGCTGACAGCTCAAAGCCTGGAGCCTGCTTTGGATTCTGTGTCTCCCTCTCTGCCCCTCCCCCACTCACGCTCTGTCTCTCAAAAATAAATGTTAAAGTTCAAAGTTTTATTGGTAATAGTCTTTCAGATATCATGCTATCCAAACTTTTGTAAAACTTCACTAAATTTGTCTCTTGTTTTAACAGACGCTTTGCACACTTGCTTGTTAAAAAAGATATCTGTAATTCAGAGACCAAAAAAGATTTACTCAAGAAGGTTAAAAATGCCATTTCAGCCACAGCAGAGAGATTCTCTGGTTATATGCAGAATGTGAGTACTCATTGTTTTTAAACACTTTAGAGATAAGGGAAATTGAAATGATTTCAGTGTGTTACCTGACTTTTATTTTAAAATGAGATTTGTGTACATGTGTTCATCACAGGTTGTAAAACCTGAGGACTTAGGGTAAGGTTTAATATGACTCTTCCGTGTATTTTATTGTATTTTAATAATACAGATATCGTTTGCCATTACGGGAACTTGGGCTATTTTAGCTACAAAAGCTAACATACTTTTTCTTAAAGTAGGAGTGATTCATTTATTTATTCATGCTAGTCCCCCTGGTAGTTAAAAATATAAAATCCGTCATTTATTCTTATTCACAAAATATGTACCCCCAAATTGTTAGAATAAATCTGACCTTTTTTGTGTTAATTAACTTCCAAATGCTTTAGTTGTATAAATCACAATGTTAGCAAGCTATTTTTGTGACAAGAAAGGCTTTGATCTTATAATTAAAGATATTGTGCCTTCTTAGGATGCTCATGAATTTTTAAGTCAGTGCTTAGACCAGCTGAAAGAGGACATGGAAAAGTTAAATAAAACTTGGAAGACTGAACCTGTTCCTGGAGAAGAAACTTCATCAGATATTTCAGCTACCAGGGTATACACTTGCCCTGTTATTACTAACTTGGAATTTGAGGTTCAGCACTCCATCATCTGTAAAGCGTAAGTAGTCTCTAAGAAAACTCTTTGCCTTTTTAATTCTTTATGGCAGGTGATTAAAATTCTTTGAGAAGGTTTTAATTCTTCCTTTCTATGTCATAAGGACACATAAATGCATAGATTCTACCAAACATCTCTTTTCAGTGTCTTTATCTTCTGTAAAAATGCTTTGTAGGGTGAGAACTAAGGAGAACTGGACTATTTTGTCATGTGCTTTAGTGCTGACTAAGCACTTAATTTTGGTCTGTAAGTTTGGTTTTGGTTGTTTTTTTTTTTTTTTTTTAATCTTTGCGTGGAATACTGAGTACTCTGGGAGTACTTGTTCTTTTTCCCTGGAAAGACTCCCTCTTATTAGTTGCTTATATTATTAAACCAAATTGTTTGTATTAAAAATGGGATTTTTTTTTTTTTTTTTTACAGGATCAGAATTTGAATTATTGTAACTTTTGCAGTGGTTTTTAACCATTTTCCATTCATTATTCAGACTTTCTACATTTAATTAATTTCCATGCTCACTGTCAGGACTTCTGTACCTTGCACTTCACATCAAAAGGTTCTATTTTGGGGCGCCTGGGTGGCGCAGTCAGTTAAGCGTCCGACTTCAGCCAGGTCACAATCTCGCAGTCCGTGAGTTCGAGCCCCACGTCAGGCTCTGGGCTGATGGCTCGGAGCCTGGAGCCTGTTTCCGATTCTGTGTCTCCCTCTCTCTCTGCCCCTCCCCCGTTCATGCTCTGTCTCTGTCTGTCCCAAAAATAAATAAATAAATAAATAAATAAATAACGTTGAAAAAACAAAAGGTTCTATTTTGATTAGTTTCCTAGTTATTGATAGTACATCTCTGAATGTTTTTCAGAGAGAGTGGAATTCTTCTATATAGGTAAGAATTAGTTTTTTGGCTTTCGCACATGACTTAATACAGAACTATTGAATCACATAACCTTTCCCCCTTAATATCTTATATACACTTTCCCATCATATCCTATTACTCTGTGACATTTGGGAGAAACCTGATTTTGTGGGTAATGTTTTTCTTCTGAAAACCCGTGGCGTTCTTTATTTTTGAAATTCAGTTTCACAAGTTTACATCTAAATATTTTGCTTAATTTTCCCTTAAATGTGATACAGCTTTTTCATCTGAAGATTTGGGATTTTCTTCGACTCAAGGAAACTATTCTTTAAATAGTGCTTCTCTTCCATTTGTTTTGGAGTTTTCTTTAGAAATAGTCAATACCTGGGGCACCTAGGTGGCTCAGTGGGTTAAAGCATCTGACTTGATTTCAGCTCAGGTCATGATCTCACTCATGATCTCACTCATGATCTCATGAGTGAGCCCTGCATCGAGCTCTGCACTGACAGTGCAGAGCCTGCTTGGGATTCTCTCTCTCCCCCGCTCTCGGCCCCTCCACTGCTCATGCACGTGCATGCATGCGCACAAGTGCTCCCTCCCTCCCTTTCTCTCTGTCTCTCTCAAAAGTAAATTAATAAACATTAAAAAAAAAAAAAAGAAATACTCAACACCCATATATTGGCTGTCCATTATCCATTCTGTCTTCCATATCTCTGTTTTTCATAGACTGTTCATGAGGTCTCTTCCAGCTATAACATTCCAGTAATTTGGATTAGAATTTTGAACATTCAGATGGACACTATACAGATAATTTCTATTACTAGTATGTGTGACATTTCTTGCCATCGTAATTTCTTCAGTCTTTTTCCCCCAGTGGATAAATTATTTTAAAAGAAAAAATCCAGGTCTTATAAATACAGCCCATCTCTTTTTACAAACTGGAAGGCCCACCAGCAGTTGATAATATGGTAGCCAGTCATCTTTCTCTTTCTTCTAATGCACTTCCATACAAAATCTGTTCAAGTTAAATAAAATTTTGATGATTATTTGTGATTGTATCATTTAATTGTGAGGGTGCCAACCAAACTTCTTTTCATAGGAGAATTTCAGTTGCCTCTGATAGAAATGGCTCCAGGTAGCACAAGAAGAAAGAAGTCATATCAGAGCAGTGGCTACTGCACTGTGCCAATGAAAGCAATCAGGCACTTCGCTTGTGCAGCATCCAGATGTTGGGTGTACACTTGGGGTGTGTGCACCATGCATGAAGTGACATATTTCATGGGATGTAGACACGCCAGGTGGCCAGGCTGAACAGTGGCCCAAGAATGTGGCAAGTCTGGGAGGCAGAAAGGCTCTATGAGGCCACAACAGCTGTGGTACTACTTCCTTCAAGGCCTTGCTTTAGTTGCTTTATTAGGATTTTTTCTTTAAGACTGTTCTTTTTTTTTTTTTTTCCAGTTTTTTTAATGTTTATTTATTTTTTGAGAGAGAGGGAGATGGAGTGCAAGCAGGAGAGGAGCAGAGAGAGAGGGAGACAGAATCCGAAGCAGGCTCCAAGCTCTGAGCTGTCAGCACAGAGCCTGAAGCAGGGCTCGAACCCACGAACCGTGAGATCATGACCTGAGCTGAAGTTGGAGGCTTAACTGAGCCACCCAGGTGCCCCAAGAGCATTCTTTAAACACAAAATAGTTTTTGGCTGAAGGAAGACTGCATGCACCTCAGATTGTAATTATCATTGTTTAGCCTCTGATACATCTTGCTGTAAGTTAGTGTGGCCAGTTTGCCAAAAGTACTTATTTTTTTAAGCTGTTGTAGTTTAATTTGGCTTGTTTTCAGTTATAAGGTATTTCAATATAGTAATATTGAATATGAAGAATTCTGCATTCAAAGAACTTAAATTATATAAAACTAAGTACTTAATATTCTCTATAAAACCTTCTGCGGTCTTCCCTATCTCAGTAGTAACAGTTCCATACATAGGGTTTATCAACCCAAAAGGGTGGTGTATTTCTTAACTCTTCTCTTTCTCTTGCACCCCTGCGTCTCATGTGTCAGGAAATCCTTTCAGCTCTTCCTTCAGAGTACATCCAGGGTCTGACCTGTTGCCACCAGCTGATCAGAGCCACCATCATCTCTTGCCGGGATTGTTGGAGTACCTTCTAAACTGGTCTCTATGTTTCTGTCCTGTCTCTCTGTAGTCTAAACACATTAGCCAAAGTGATCCATATGAAGTAGAAGTAAGTTAGTTCATGTTAGGCTTTTCCTCATAACCTATAAAATAAAAGCTGAAATTCTCACTGTGATCTGCAGAATCCCATATGATCTGTCAGCAGCCCCTTTTCCCCCAGTTAACTGTGGCTTTGTCTCCTACCAGTCTTTCCCCTTGCTTATTCTGTTCCAGCCAAACTAGCTTCCTTGTTTGTTTGTTTGTTTGTTTGTTTTCCCCAAAACCAGGATCCTGGGACCTAAGGGCCTTTTTCACTTACCTTCATCTCAAATTCTCTTTCCCCATATTTTCCTCTATATCTTTATGTAAAGGCCACTTGCTCAGTAAGGCATTTTCTAGGAATTTACCCTATTTAAATTCTAACCATCTACTCTGATCTCTACTTTTTTTTTTCCCCTTAGCATTTATCACTAACATACTATACATATTACTTACATATTTTTTATTGCCTTTTTCCTCCAGTATAGCTTTGTGCAGGGAGGTATTCTATCTTGGGTTTGTTGATTGCTGCAGCTAGAACAGTTGCAGTGCTACTAGAACAGTTTCTGGCAGATAGGAGGCATATTTAGTGATGCATAAGAAATTGCCCAAATTTATCAGCTTTTAAATAATATCTGCTAATTAATTCACAGCTCCATAGGTCAGAAGTCTAGACAAGGTGTGGCCACGTTCTCTGCCCATGGTATCAGAGGCTGAAATCAAGGTGTTCCATGTTCTCATCTGGATCCCCCTCTAAGCTCTTTAAGGTTGTGGGCAGAATTTAGTTCTTTATGACTGTAGCAGTGAAGTCCCCATTTTCTTGCTGGCTGTTGGCTGGAACTACCAATTTCCTAAAGGCTGCCTGTAGTTTCATGCTCTGTGGCTTTCTTTTCTTTCTTTTTTTTTTTTTTAATGTTTATTTATTTTTGAGACAGAGAGAGAGCATGAACAGGGAAGGGGCAGAGAGAGAGGGAGACACAGAATCGGAAGCAGGCTCCAGGCTCTGAGCCATTAGCCCAGAGCCCGACGCGGGGCTCGAACTCACGGACCGCGAGATCGTGACCTGAGCTGAAGTTGGACGCTTAACCGACTGAGCCACCCAGGCGCCCCTCTGTGGCTTTCTTAGGCAATTCATAGCAGTTGCTTTCTTTCGGGTCAGCAGTAGTGTCTCTGTCTTTGAATCCCTGACTTCCTCTATTTCATATCTCTAGATTCAGATTTAAAGAGCTCATGTGACTAGATCTGAGCTTCTCAGATAATCTCCTTTTTTATCAACTCAACATTAGGATTAGTAACATTAATCATATTTGTAAAATCCCTTTGTCATGTAAAGTAACATCATCTTGGGAGTGATAGCTCATCACAGTCACACATTCTCTTAAAGGGGATGGAGTTATACAAAGGCAAGGGTCGTCTTAGAATTTTGCCTATTAGAGAGGGACTCAAATATTTGTTGAATGAACAAATATATTCTGATGATCTCCAGTCTTCAACTATGGCAGTAGAGAACTAGGGCAGGAGATTGAATATTACTAAAAATGCTGATATACAGATAGAAGGAAAAGCATCAACTAAAACTATTTAAAGGAAGTGAATTTACTTCCAGATAAATACAGAGTTTTGATCTCTGAGCCCATTTTTAAAAATTCTGTAGAAATACATCCAATAATAGCGGCACCTAGGTAGCTCAGTCGGTTGAGCATCCAACTTTGGCTCAGGTCATAATCTCGCAGTTCACAAATTCGAGCCCCACATCAGGCTCTCTGCTGTCTGTGCAGAGCCCACTTGGGATCCTCTGTCCCTCCCCTCTCTCTCTGCTCCCCCCCGCAAATAAAATAAAAACATTAAAATACATACATATATATATGTATCTCCAATAATCAAACAGGTCTGCTGACAGAAGTTTACCAAAAACACATAGAATTTTTATTTATTGTATTTATTTTTTTCAGTGCAAAAAGGTATTTTTGTTAAAGCACAGGGACATGACCTGTGGGCAGAAAGAGTATCCGAACACATAGAATTTTTGAAGCATCACTGCTTGTGTAGTCAAAAGCTGGAAACAATCCAAATGTCCATCAGTAGTATTACGGATAAATAGTGGCATGCTCAAAACAGGTTAATGTGAGCCAGCAATAAAGATGGGTTATAACCACATGCAGCAAGCATGGTTGAACTTACAATCATGTTGAACAAGAGAGACTACAGAAAACGTAGGTTCAAAAACAGGCGAAACTCATCTGTTGTGTTGGAAGTTAGGATAATAGTTACCTTTTGGGAGAAAGGGATAGTGATTGGGAAGGAGCATGTGAGGGGGCTTCTAGGGACCTTATAATATTTTATTTCTTGATTTGAGTGGTGTTAACTGATCATTCATGAAACTGTACACCTTTGGTTCACTTTTCTGTAATGCTTCAGTTTTTTTTTTTTTTCAACTTTTGGGGCTTTTTATTTTTTTTTCAACGTTTATTTATTTTTGGGACAGAGAGAGACAGAGCATGAACGGGGGATGGGCAGAGAGAGAGGGAGACACAGAATCGGAAACAGGCTCCAGGCTCTGAGCCATCAGCCCAGAGCCCGACGCGGGGCTCGAACTCACGGACCGCGAGATCGTGACCTGGCTGAAGTCGGACGCTTAACCGACTGCGCCACCCAGGCGCCCCTGGGGCTTTTTAAAAAAAATAAAATGTAAAAACTTAGCGTTCTAATGAAGTATTTAAACACCTGCAGTTGAGGTTCTTCCTGTGTTGATTTCATAAAGGTGAAGTCCACTGTGTTGTACATTGCTTATGCCTAGTCCTAGTCTGTTGGTACCTGATGAGGGAAACAGTGTTTCTGAAGTCTAGTTGTATTTATTTTGTATTGCATAGTTAGACTTCTAAATGCTCCCGTTTGTCTTTTATTCATACAGATGTGGAGAGATTATTCCCAAAAGAGAACAGTTTAATGACCTCTCCATTGACCTTCCTCGAAGGAAAAAGCCACTCCCTCCTCGTTCAATTCAAGATTCTCTTGATCTTTTCTTTAGGGTAAGTAATATCTTTTGGTATTTTCACATAACTAAATTTTATATATCATAGATAATAGTATTTGAAATTGGTTTCTTTAAGGCAGAGTTTCAACAAATAGATATGAAGGGAAAACAAATAAGAAATATTTATAAAAAGTATTTTTAAAAGCTTGATAAACCTAGTCGTTAATTTGAAGAAGACTGTTGATTGCTTAAGTAGATTATACATTTAACTCAATAGCAGGTGTTTTAGACCACCTTACAAGCAGTTACTTGTAAACAAGTACCAGCTTGAAGCATATGCTAAAATTTGGTAGTAGTGGTAAAAATTGGAGACACGATGTAAGTTTGTATCTAAGATTGGAGGAATGAAAAAATACTCTTTGCTTTTCCTTAGGTGGTATGTACCCTATTAGAAACAAAAGGGAAAAGTCATGTATATCCAAGGCTATAGATAAATATGTTTCTGTGATTTACTCTTAGAGATATTCAGCAAGTTTTGGGGGCATAATTGGACCTATTGTGTAGCTGTCCTTATAACTGATGGAAATTTGCCAGGATCACCCTTTGTCTATTTAATAGTGGTTCTTGTTTTGTTGTAGCAAATGGGCAGCGTTGTCTTCCTAAGGTTAAAAAAAAAAAAATTCTGTTCTTTAAATGATGAACATTCAGCTCCACCCAAAGATAAATACTCTGCTTTTCTTTTTGTTTTATCATTCCTTACTATTCCTGTTATTATCATAGAATTTGAAGCTTTTCCTGTGTATCTTTTACCCCCGTTTTTTAAGGATTTCTTGTTTCAGTTTTCTCTAGGTAATGATATCCACCCCAAACTTTGGTCCTTTTAGAGCAGTTGTTCTTAGTGGGCTGTCACCAGAAGATTGAGTTCCATTATAAGAAAGGGGTAGAGTTACACCTAACAGACCAGGAACTCCGCCTAACCTGAAGGTGATCTTATCTCTGCTATGGCCAAATGTTAAAATCTGGATATACTCTTGGCAGTGGTTCTTGTGCATCCATGGGGAAAAGGTTGAGAATCTGCTACTGTAGAGTCTAGTTGCTATCATAAATTGAGATGTTTCCATGGTAAAAAAGGGAATTAGGAATTCTGAAATAGGGCATGATATTATAAGATGACTGTTTTGAGGATTAGGTCTTAATTTAGTAAGGCTTGTGGCTCTAGACACAAAATTTAAACTGGTCGGAGTTGTCATTGCACTGAACTAGTAGTATGACTAGAGAAGAGTATTAGCATTGAATGGGGTAATGCTGATTCAACTTCATGCTTCTTTATTTTTCCCTCTCGTCTTTTTACAGGCAGAAGAACTTGAGTATTCCTGTGAGAAGTGTGGTGGGAAGTGTGCTCTTGTCAGGCACAAATTTAACAGGCTACCCAGGTAAAATTAATTGCTCTTCAGTTTTTCTTCTTTGAAGTATTTACAGATATTACTGAATAAGCGAGGCTCACCAGAATGGATTGGTAAAGCAAAGCGGAGATGTGAGAGGGTAGGGGGAGGGAAGTTAGAATGCTCTTCCATTATAAAGGAAGAATATTTGGAATGCTGAAGAAGGGAAGTCACTTGAGAGTCCCCAGAAGATGGCAGGAAGAGGATGTGGCTGGTGAGACTTTGGACCAGTGGTAGGGATCAGCTAGTACATTTTTAATTTGGTAATGTATAACATTCAGTTGTAATTTGTTGTTTGGTTATGTGCTAGTCTCCCTCTCTTATCCTGAGCCTTCAGTGAAAATCTGCCACAAACACATGATAGGGTGTGCATGAACATAAAACAAGAGGAGTAATTTTCTACAAAGGATCTTGTAAGTTAGTAAGTTTCCTATAATCTAAACAGTTCTGAATTAGGAATGAAATTAACTTGTATTAGCTCTGTGTAAACATACATAAAACCAGTTAGACACAATGTGATGTGATGATAGTGCAGCTTTTAGTTCTTTCCAAGAATAGATCTCAACCACAAACAAGGTTATTATTAAGTATTTATGTGGCACTTTGCCTGCAGAGTGCATTACTTTCTTTTATTAGCTTCTCTTTTCTGTAAGCATAGGATTTCTGGAACCTAGCCCCTAGAGACTAGAGATTAGTTCTTTTACATTCCATAATCTTGCTAGAAAATGAATTTCTTTTAAAGGAATGACTTTCTAAATCAGCAGTATTGTTATGTTGACCACTTTTTACTCAAGAGATTTAGTCTTTTCCTATTTGTGAGTGTTTTGAGGCAGGAGGTGGGAGGGAGCAAACCTTAAGGCAAGGGATTGATTGTTATCAGTTATCATTAACTAAGGAAAGCAGTGTATAGTTTTAAATACTCATTTGACCTGGCAAGCTGAATGTCTGTTCCCTTTTCCAGTGGCTAGCTGTTTGGTCTTTTAAGGGGAAAAAAAATACTTACGGGAATTATTTTCCTTGGTTTTCTATTTTTTCTGGTAGGTCACTTATGTTACAGGATAATTTATTCTGAACTTTAGAAGCCTTTGTATCATAAATCCAGATTATTGGACTTGCTCTGTTTTTGTTCATTTCAGTATTAAATCCAGTCTACTTTTATTCTTGATGTGCCTGGTGTCTTTATCAAATATGTTCAATTTTAGTCTACTTTATCTTTATAGATCAGTGATTTTGACTATCATCTATCTGTTTCATAGTACCTTTTTTTGGTAGGATTATATGAAACTTTAGTCAAAATATTTGACATGAGTTTTTATTTCTTTGTATCATTTGGATCCTTATGTTCTCTTAGGTTATGAATTTGAAGATTATGAGTTCTAGCATACTTTTTAAAGAGGAATGCAGTCAGTAACTTCAGTTTATAATTTTTTTTAGTTTGTGGCTTCTGTGAAAAGCTATGTACGGTAAGAAAGAAAACAGATTTCCATAAATCAGACATTTTGCCTAAAATTGAGGTTTATTCCCATAAGAGTTCTGAAATTCAAATTTTAAAGTGTTCTTGTGGGCTGTGAGATATATTTAGTCCATCTAGCAGAGATTATGGTCTGTATCACAGGTGAAAAGGTTGGCACAATAGTAACTAAAAAGAAGTGCTTCTACAGAGCTAAAAAGCCTTTTCAGACCCACAAGCCAGATTTGGCATGTACATTTTGTAGAACTTTTTGCAGAGAAAAAAGTGGAGAAAACTTTTTCTCTCTTAGCTCTCTCCAGAGAAGGTGCTACACTGAAGTAAGAGTAGTTCTTGTCAAAAATCATTTTGAAAAACTTAATGTTCACCCTCAAACATAAGGGCTGTTTAACACTTTAATTAAATTACCAGTAATGGTTATATAACACCTATTTTTTTTTGTAAACTACATCGCATTGAAGTAAATAAGGATTTAACCCAGTACCACATTTTAAAATAAAATGCGTTTTATTTGGTGTTTTTGTTTTCTTTTTTTTCTGGGAACATTATAAATATTTTACCCAAACCTCACTTACCCACCCTATGCCCATGTTTTATTTTTACTTATATAGTGGTGCCTGGCACATGGCAGATATTCAGTAAATGTTTTTTGAAGGATCTTTAGTTTAGCCAAATGTATTCTTTAAGTCAAAAGCTATGTAACATGATTAGTTACAGTGATCTCTTTTCACCTGTAAGAGAGCTAGCTAGTATCTATTAGGTGTCAGCTAATAATGTCATCATGTCCTGTTTTTCAGGATTCTCATTCTTCATTTGAAACGATACAGCTTCAACGTCACTCTCTCACTTAACAACAAGATTGGGCAGCAAGTCTTCATTCCAAGATACCTGACCCTGTCCTCTCATTGCACTGAAAGTACAAAACCACCTTTCACCCTTGGTTGGAGTGCACATACAGCAATGTAAGTCCTTGAGAGAGAATTTCTTTATCTTCCCTTTTGAAGTTAAGAGGCTTTAATATCTGATCAAAACAATGACTGAACTAGATAACATGACTCCCCGGTAAAATCAGACCAAGAAGGAGATTTTAATTTTGCTTTATTTTAGGATTTTGTGTTAAGTTACTTCCTTATGGAAGTAATTAAATAAAATGCTTAAAATTTTTCCAAGTGCATTAATTGCCTTTCATAAAAAGTTACCTTTTTAGAGAGTACACTTACTCTCTTAGATTACTAGAAGATAAGCTTGATACATTTTAGGAATATAAATTGGAATTTGCATGTTCATAAAAGTTACCTGAACACTAAAAAATAAATAAATAAAAAGTAACCAATTCCTGTGTTCTTTCCCTAGAAATTCTGTTTCAGTAGATCTGAGAAAATCAGTATTTTTAACAATGCCTTTGCTGACTGTCTGGAATATGCAAGTTTGAGAAACAGTATACTAAATGTTATGCCAGGGCCCCCCAGATTGATTGGGTCTTCATAAATGTATCATCACCAGTGTGAGTGAAGAACTTTTGTGGCTCCTAGCAGTTTTTCCATGAGAAAAGTAGTAACCGTTACTTTTGATCTTGCTTCATCGCATATGCTGGGAAAACCATAGGACTTCTCTGAATGTAGCTCTTCCTTCTGCATACTTGGATTACTTTGGAGCCATGTACTGTAGTTCTTTTTTATACTTGAACTCTAATTTGGTAGAATCATAAAGTTCTCAAACTTTAGAGGTGAAAAAGGATCGTAGAGATTTTGTCTAAATTTTTAATTTTACAGAGAAGATCCAAGAAGATTAAGTGATTTTCTTAAGGTTATGCAGTTAGCAACTGGAAGAACCAGGTCTCTTGGCTAAAGTGGAATAGACCTTTCAGAAAGTGAATGAACGTTTGCTAACATGAATTGATGCCTTTTTATAAAATGTATTTCCCTTGGATTAGAAATGGACATATATACCACATCATATAAGTTTATCCTAAAGGCCTCAATGGGTCTACTTACTAATAAAGACATTTTCCCAGAGTCTTAGTGTTTCTGGATTTTCTCTTACGGCCTTTCTTCAGAATTTGTTTCTGCTTCATGCAAAGTGCCCACTGCTGGTAGAACTGTTACTCTTTCTGGCCATTAGTATAGGCGGTTTATTTCACAGACTGAAACCAGGCTGTATGACTGACTCCACAATTGAATAGCTTTAAGACTGGACACATTCTTTGACCTGTCTGTAGGGAATATAACAGGATGGTTGTGAACATTAAATGAGGTAATACACGTGAGCTCTTACTACAGTGTCTGATAGCCAGTAAGTCCTCAATAAATGAGAGCTATTATTATTTTATTGCTTAAAAGTAAAGAACTGAGACAAGATAATTTTTCCAAAGTTGTCCTCTTCATATGCATTCCCTTTGATTTCATTTCCAATGCTGTTTATTTAGATCATTGGATCAGGAAGAGCCTAGAGATGGTATCTTGTTTTCTCTTTTGGCTTCTATTGCTAGTAGAAGTATTATAATTTTTTGCTTTTCAAAAGGATACATAAGGGACTGTAGTATAGAATAATTCGTTTTATAAGTTAAATATATATTTTAGTAATGTAATTATATACATTATATATTTTCTAATTTTCTGATAGTTCTAGACCATTGAAAGCCTCTCAAATGGTGAATTCCTGCATCACCAGCCCTTCTACACCTTCAAAGTGAGTTATATTTCTTGTGTACCCAAAATTTGTATTTTTAAGGATTTGGCTTGCCCTAATTTCTGAGATTATCCCTTCCCCTTTTCTTTGTTTCTCTTTGCATGATAACTGCTCTGTATTACTATACTTTGTAATTTTCCTGAATCTGCCTTAAACTGTAATGTAGGGTATAACAAAGTCTTTAATAGTGAAGCACATTCAGATGATCCTCTCAAAATTTTGTTTTTAAACTTAAGTCATCTGTTAATATGTAATATTTTCATCCCACAACTGTAGAAATTAACTGATGACAAGGAATTTTAAGGATTGAAGAGATAAAATAACCCCTGTTGGTGTAAAGCACTATTCCTCAAAAATACACCTGGAAATCCCAAATTATCTTTTCGCCTGTTGCTAGCCAGTCTGGGACTTCCTTGTTTTAGACACTTAACTGGCGCAGTTCTGATAGGGAGCAAGAAAACAAACACACAGTGAAATGTAGCTATTCTACAAATGTTTTATATTTTTTACTTAAAATGGAAAAGTTTGTCCAAGAAGAGAAGAAAATACTTTTTTTAAATATATCTCCTCTGTGATTTAACTAGAACCACAGTTCCTGATTAGACAATTCTAAATGACTTGGTTGTCATTTATCTTTAAAATTAAACACTTTGTTGTTTAAGGGCTTTGGGGGGCTAATATAACCATAAAATGACATTTGGGAACTGCTATTTTCTTTTCCTCCTGTTAATTATTTTTCAGTGCAATTAAAACCAGATGACTAACATGACTAGAAATCTGAAATGGTACCGATATGAATACTCTTGCCCGTTCTCAAGATACAAATGAGCAATACCACTTGGCTGCTTAGAAAGTGAGCAAGTGATGCATTTACAGGATGAATATTTTTCCTTACTACAGGCAAGCTGCCTTCTGTGAATATAGTAATTATTAATGGAATGCACTCTTTATGTACCAAATCACTATAGTTTCAAGAAAGAGATGGTTTCATTGGGCATCATTATATTTGGCATGGTCATCTGTTCTCCAGGGTCTACTAGTATGAGAATTTGAGAGCTGATCAATAAAGGATAATTAATTAGGCCCTAGAAGACCTGTCATGCCGATCAAACTTAAAAGAGGCTGAGTTATGAATACGAATACCATTGGTTCCTCTACAATGTCCTTTGTCACATTTGACCCTGGTATTTTAGTGGCCAGGTGTCACCCTCCTTCAGCAAAGTATTTACATGCATAAACAAATTAATACATTCAGTTTTGCTTGGTGAGCATGAAATCAGAAATGAGGAATTAAGACGGCTGATTGGCTATTTCTAAGTTATGCTAAAAACCCTTTTGAACACCTAATGGGAGGCTATTCAAGTGTGTAGGCTGGAGTGCAGTGATATCCTGGGTGCTCTCAGCCACAGACTATGTTTGGGTTTATCACTGACCACTTGCCTCTTTTCTTTGATCTACATTGCTATGCGATCCTCCTGGTTTCCATTGTGGCCTCTTATTTCTTGGTGCCATCATTCTGTATGTTTATTTACAGTTTTTACATTTAGATGAATTGCATTTTTCCAATTTCCATTTTACTTTTTTTTTTTTAGTATAGTATACAAATTTACGTTAACCTTCATCAAAGAAAATTCGTGCTCTTTGACCTTTTCCACTTTTTCTTTTAGTTTATTTTCAGCTCACTTAGAAGACAATGCAGTAACACCTTACTTATCTGGTATCATTGAAGAATGATATTTTATGTAGCCAAAGCTTGCCTTTTTAAGCATCCATCTTTAAAATGCTTAGCCATTTTAGATGGTTCTGTACTCTGTAACCTTACAGAATTCTTTATATTCTTAAATAAAATAAACTGAAGGTAATTTAAATATATTTTAATGACTTAGAATCAGCATTATGAGTCTCACTTATTACACTGTGTTTTAATATGATCATGCCCTCAGAGGCTTTTAATTCTTACAAAACAGTTTATATTAAATGACTTTATAGTTCTTTATTGCCCTTTTTGTGGTTATTCTCTCTCATTTCCTAGCTCTCATTTCTTGATGAACTTGCTACCTTATTTTATGCACCATTTCCTGGGAAAGAAAGGGTCCCTGTCTAAAGAGTAAAGTGCATGGGCTTTGAAACTACTGCTTTCCTGAGAAGCCTTTTTTCTTAGTTTTGAATCCCTGCGTTCTGGAAACTAGAGGTTGCCGGAAGTCTGACTTACATATAATTGGATAAGTGGAATGTTACTGTTAATTTTAGAATACATGGATCATAATTAAAAAGATCAAAAATTAGTCCTCATGCACAAAGTTGTCAAAAACATTTATTCATTGCCATGTCTGCATGCATTCAGTAGAGTACTTGCTTTATAAAACCAAAAACTACTTTGGGGTTGATCATTAAAAGAAAAAAGGCACAAAGTGATTGGTTTACGGATGATATATAATAGCATAAGAATTGTCTAATTTTCAAAGCATGGCTGTTTTGGAGTGGGGCAAAGGTAATGCTTAAATATATCTCTTCTGTATCCTTTTTTCTCTGTAAATCATTTTCCATAATGGAAAAGTTTTTTGTTTTATTTTGGTATTATATGCATCAAGGAAATAACAAGGACAAGTATTTATTTATCAGACTCATATAGGTTTTTATTTTCTTAAATTACAGGAATTTCACCTTCAAATCCAAGAGTTCCTTGGCTTTATGCCTTGATTCCGACAGTGAGGATGAGCTAAAACGCTCTGTGGCCCTTAGCCAGAGACTTTGTGAAGTGTCAGGCTGTGAACAACAGCAGGAAGACTTAGAAAAAGTAAGTAATTTCTCACCAAAATACTTGGCAAATATTTGTATAGCTCTTACTGTCCAAACACATGCCTTTATAACCAGCATCAGCAAACATAATACATACACAGGGTAGATCGTAAACTTAATGGATCTGTTGAAACACTAGTTTTAAAGAGTGTACTTTCTATAACTATAAAACAGTCTGTTTAAAAATGGATTGGGATTTAAGTTATTCTTTTTTTTTTTTTTAATGTTTATTTATTTATTTATTGAGAGAGAGAGAGAGAGAGAGAGCATGCAGGGGAGGGGCAGACAGAGAGGAAGACACAGAATCCAAAGGAGGCTCCAGGCTCTGAGCTGACAGCACTGAGCCTGACACGACACTCAAACTCACAAACTGTGAGATCATGACCTGAGCTGAAGTCAGACGCTTAACCGACTGAGCCATCCAGATGCCCCTGGGATTTTTTTTTTAATTGAAGTATAATTGACATATTTGTTTCAAGCATACAGCATAATGATTCAATATTTGTATGTATTGCAAGAATATCACCACAGTAAGTCTAGTTAACATCTGTTACCATACACAGTTACCTCCCCCCAATTTTTTTTCTTATGAGGACTTCTAAGATCTGTTGTCTTATGCAGCTTTCAAATATGCATATAATATATATATTTTTTAATGTTTATCTGTTTTTGAGACAGAGAGAGAGAGAGACAGAGTGTGAGTACACAAGGAGCAGAGACTAGTGAAGACACAGACTCTGAAAGCAGGCTCCAGGCTCTGGGCTGTCAGCACAGAGCCCAACACGGGGCTCAAACTCACGAACTGTGAGATCATGACCAGAGTTGACGTCAGATGCTCAACTGACTGAGCCACCCAGGTGCCCCACAACAGATTATTAACAATAGCCTAATTCTGTACATTACATCCTCATGACTTATTTATTTTATAACTGGACGTTTGTACCTTTTGGCCTGCTTTACCCACTTCACACCAGCACCCGCGCGTGCATACACACACACACACACACACACACACACACACACACGCTCACACTCGCACACACCACCTCTGGTCCCTAGCAACCACTAGTCTGTTTCTACATCTATGAGCTTGGTGGGAAGTTTTTTGTGTTTTTCAGATTCCACGTGTAAGTGAGATCATATGGTACTTGTCTTTTTTCGACTTATTTCATTTAGTGTAATAACTTCAAAATCTCTCCATGTTGTTGCAAATGGCAAGATTTCATTTCTTGTTTGTGGTAGGATAGTATTCCATTGTATATGCCACATTTTTACTTATCTATTGATGGACACTTAAGTTGTTTCCAGGATTGAGACTTAAGAAATGAAAGTTGTTACAGGTTCAGAGCTACTTTCACATATTGGTCCCGAAATAATTACTCATTTTTTTTAATTCTAATTTTTAATATATGGGAGACTCTAGTAAAGGTTTTACATCAACAGGCCAACCAGGTCATCTAAAGGTTTAAATAATTGAGGTGTCTGGGTGGCTCAGTCGGTTAGGCGTCCGACTTCGGCTCAGGTCATGATCTCACAGTTCGTGAATTCGAGCCCCGCATTGTGCTCTGTGCTGACAGCTCAGAGCTTGGAGCCTGCTTCAGATTCTGTGTCTCCCTCTCTCTGTCTGCCCCTCCCCACTCACACTCTGTCTCCCTCTGTCTCAAAAATAAACATTAAAAAAAAAATTTTTTTTTTTTTAATTTAAAAGTTTAAATAATGATGTGAGAAGGTGTAACTTCATCATTTTCAATCTTGACACATAATAATAGTTAATACCTTGAAGTTACAAGCTTCTCTAGGAGTTTGCATCATCTCGTGTGACTGTTTGATTTTAAATCTCCCTTTTGGTTAGGTAACACTTTAATATAAAAATAACATAACACTTTAATATAAACACTTTAATATAAACTTTAATGTAAATAATTATATTTATAAACACTTTATATTAATAAAGTGTTAATAAAATAATAAAATTAATAAATACTTTAATAAAATTAATAAACACTTTAATATAAACACTTTAATATAAAAATAACAATTTAATAGTTATTTTTTATTGACTTGTTTCCCATCTAATTTCAAAGCTAAAGATAGTTTGTGGTTGCTCACCCTGAATGAGAAATGAAAGTCAGAATGAGAAATGAAAGTCTTTGATTTTTGCTCACATCATGATCTCATGATTAATGGGATTGAACCCCACCTTGGGCTCTGCTCTGACAGCGTGGAGCCTGCTTGGGTTTCTTTCTCTCCCTCTCTCTCTCTGCCCCCCCCACTTGTGCATGTGCACACACTTGCACTCTCTCTCAAACGTGAAAAAAAGTTTTTAGTTATAATAAGAATAAAAGTAAATATGAGGTGTAGTGAAAACATTTCTAGTGTAGTACACGTGTAACTGAAAGAAAATACACCAAAGATACCTGTAGGAATTATCCCTGAGTGATGGATTTTGAGTGAATTTGTTTTATTATTTTTAGGTATTTTCTAAATTTCTACAAAGAGCATACTTAATAAAATAAACCTGTGTCCCCGTGTATTTATTTAAAAGAAAATTAGGCTTGCCAGTGAGTTTATATGTTGGTTATTGATTGTTAAATAACCTAAAACTTCAAAGAAAGGAAACTTTTTAGAAATAAACTTCTCACTTTAAACTCTAAGACTGCTATATTCATAGGCATTCTGGTTTCCTCTAAAAGTAACTCTCTTCTTCAGGATTCCAAATCATGCAGAATAGAGCCTGATAAGTCTGAATTGGAAAACTCTGGATTTGATGGGATGAGTGAAGAAGAGCTTCTAGCAGCTGTTTTAGAGATAAGTAAGAGAGAAGCTTCACCATCCCTGAGTCATGAAGATGATGATAAACCAACCAGCAGCCCAGATACTGGATTTGCAGAAGATGATATTCAAGAAATGCCTGAAAATCAAGACCCTGTGGAAACGGAGAAGCCCAAAACACTTGCAGAGCCTGGTAGGTTTAATGAAAAGAATCATCTGTTAAGGCACAGTGGTGTTCTGTCGCCTTATCGGGACAAGCAGCTTCTCAATAATGGGAGGTGAAATGAATCTGTGTAACAAGGCTAATAATATTTTCATGCTTCCCCCCCCCCCAAAAAATTTAAAAAATGAGGAGTAAATATTTTGAGTAGTATCCAGAGGCTGCTGGTAAAGTATACCTTATCCCTTTAAGTGTACATCAACGTTTTACTTATTTTTGGGACAGAGAGAGACAGAGCATGAACGGGGAAGGGCAGAGAGAGAGGGAGACACAGAATCGGAAACAGGCTCCAGGCTCTGAGCCATCATCAGCCCAGAGCCCGACGCGGGGCTCGAACTCACGGACCGCGAGATCGTGACCTGGCTGAAGTCAGACGCTCAACCGACTGCGCCACCCAGGCGCCCCACCTTTAAGTGTACATCAAAAGAAAAGTTAGGATTCCTTTGTGCACATAAGTAAATGTGTCATTTTTTGGCCACTTTTTTCCTCACCACTGCTCTCTCAGAAATTTGTATAATTCTTTCCTCATTTTTCTGTATTTGAATTTGTACTGAGTTTTAGTGTATAAATTGAGTTCTCCATTCTTTGGGTTCATCCCTTTATAATGATAGAAACACCACTGAACTAAGGTCAAGTTTTGAGCCTCTAATCTTTTTTTTTTTTTTTTTTTTTTTTGAGCTTATTTATTTTGAAGGAGAGCACTTATGAGCAGCAGAAGGCCGGGGCGGGTTGGGGGGGGGGTGGTGGTGGGGAGAGAATCCCAAGCAGGCTCAAACTCATGACCTTGAGATCGTGACCTGAGTCAGATGCTTAACCCACTGAGCCACCCAGGCACCCCTGAGCCTCTAATCTTGGCTGTACCACTGACTAGCTATGAATTTCTAAATAGGAGATTTAACCACTTTGACAGTCAGCTTTCTGATCACTGTATGGGGATACACCAGGCATGCTTTGGAAAGTTGTGATTAGAATGTTAGATCAGGGGCGCCTGGGTGGCGCAGTCGGTTAAGCATCCGACTTCAGCCAGGTCACGATCTCGCGGTCCGGGAGTTCGAGCCCCGCGTCGGGCTCTGGGCTGATGATGGCTCAGAGCCTGGAGCCTGTTTCCGATTCTGTGTCTCCCTCTCTCTCCGCCCCTCCCCCGTTCATGCTCTGTCTCTCTCTGTCCCAAAAATAAATAAACGTTGAAAAAAAAAAGTAAAAAAAAAAAAGAATGTTAGATCAAATATACATATATTGTAAAGGGCTATATGGATAGAAAATTATTTTGTACTAATTATTTCTATTTTGTTATTTCTCAAATCTGTCAATGATAACAACAGAGCTGAGCCTCCTTGCCTTGTACTGTGGGTATTTTAACAGTTTTAGGTGTAAAACTTTTACTGTCTCTTCCTGTAACAATCTAATATTTTTCTCCTGATATCCATATTATCTATATCTGTGTAGCTGATGTGTTTCAGTACATCAAGCCTGAAATTTTGGAGATGAAGAGAACAGTAGTATATCATAATTATTTTCTGTATTCTTTGGGGTTAAGTCTTATCAACTGAGTTTATGTGCAAGTGAAAATAAGAATTAGTATATTCTCAGTTTAAATGGAAACAAAAAGCTGATGGTTTTTGTTTTTTTTTTTTAAATGAATTTTTTTTTTTTCAACGTTTATTTATTTTTGGGACAGAGAGAGACAGAGCATGAACGGGCGAGGGGCAGAGAGAGAGGGAGACACAGAATTGGAAACAGGCTCCAGGCTCTGAGCCATCAGCCCAGAGCCCGACGTGGGGCTCGAACTCACGGACCGCGAGATCGTGACCTGGGTGAAGTCGGACGCTTAACCGACTGCGCCACCCAGGCGCCCCAAAGCTGATGGTTTTTGGATCTGAGTGTTCCCTTTTTTTCTTTCTTGATGCAAGTATCCTTAGGAAATCCCTTTCTTTTCTTAAACTCATAGTCACCACCCTTACATATTATTGGTTAATATCAGTGCTTTTGCCTTTCACCAGTAATTCCTGCATTCACCTCTTCCTTCCACTTGTTTGCTCTGTCTTACATCTCCCTAAAATTAACAAAGGAAGTTATTCTTCTATACAATTAGTTCTACCTTATTATCTGTGCCAATGAGGGAGAACACTGAGTTATCAAAATCAATAACCACAGGTGGCTTGCAACTGTATAGGAGCTTTGGGAAGAGCAAACTTGTTAGTAAGTACTTTATATCCTTTTTGTAAAACTGTCTGTTCTCTAGCTCCTGTCTTCCCCAACTGGAGGCGAGCCTTTGTTGTGTTTCCCGTTTCATTAATGTCATGGTTCCATTCACCTTCTTACTATAACCGAAACCCAAAGACATTGCTTTTCCTGCAAACTTTTTTTTTTTTTTTAAATTTCTGGAAAATATAGACCAAGGACAGAAGTAGAGAGATGAGTATAATGAATCTTCACCCTTGTACCCATTATCAACAGTAATTATCAAAAAGTCAATCTTGTTTCATCTATACCCTATCTTCCTTCTCTACCCCATCCCCTAGATTATTTTTCTTAATGTTTATTTTGAGAGAGAGAGCGCAAGCAGAGGGAGAGAGAATCCCAGGCAGGCTCTGCACTGTTTGCATGGAGCCTGACATGGGCTCAGTTTCACAAACCATGAGATCATGATCTCAGCTGAAATCAAGAGTCAGACGCTCAACCGACTGAGACACCCAGGCACCCCTAGAAGTAAATCCAAGATATTAGATCATTTCATCAATAAAGATTTCAATGTCTCTAAAAGAGCTCCTTTTTAAGAAAACATATCCTCAATCCCATTATCATACTTTAAAAAATTAGCAGTATCAAATATGATCATATTCTCCATAAGTTTTTTACTTTAAAAATGTTCAAATCTAGAGAGAAATTGAATAGATACATCATTTAACATTTCGTCACATTTGCTTTCTTCCCTCACTGTGTGTGTGTGTGTGTGTGTGTGTGTCATTGTGTGTGTCTGTGTGTGTATGGTTGTGCAGCAGTTACCCAAAATTAGTATCTTAAAACAGCAATAACATTATCTCTCATAACTCTTGGATTGACTGGTCTTAGCAGCTCCTCTGCTTCCTGTGATGTTGGCTGGGGTTTGACTAGGTTGTAACATCCTAGATGGCTCATCTAAGCACCTTGGTGGTGTTGGTTAGAAGAGTCTGCTGGGATGGCTAGATATCCTCTCCATTCTTTTTTCCCCTCCCCCTCTTCATCTTTTCATCTCTTCATGTAATCTCAGGGCCTCTCCTTCTCCTTGTGTTCTCTCTAGCAAGATAGCTAAGCTTCTTACATTACAGTTCAGGGCTCCCAAAAGCACAGAAGGGGAAGAAGCTACCAGGTCTCCTTTATTTAAGCTTAAAATTAGCACAGAATCAATTCCATCACATTTTGTTGCTTAAAGCACTCCCATGTTCACTGTGGGGGTGCCTACACAAGAGTAAAGAATACTGGTGGTAAGAGTACTGCGTAGTTCATTGGAGGCCATCTTTGCAGACTACATACATGTATGTATGCACTTTTTTTTCTTTCTTCCTTTTTTTTTTTTTTTTAAGTTTTTTGTTTTTTATTTTTGAGAGAGAGAGTGCAAATCCCAAGCAGGCTCTGCATTGTCATCACAGAGCCTAATGTGAGGCTTAAACCCACAACCGTGAAATCATGACCTGAGCCAAAACCAAGAGCTGGACGTTCAGCTGAGCCACCCAGATGCCCTGTGTACTTTTCCTTTTTAAAGCAACTGTTTGGAATTGCAGGTATCATGATTCTTCACCCTAAAACACTTCAGCCTCAGTCTCCTAAATATATGGAAATTATTTTACATAACATCGTATCACACGTAGCAATATTATCACACGTTAATCACACGTTATCACACGTAGCAATATTAACGCTGTGTCCATATATAATTCCAGTGTAGAGGCCACACACGTTTCTCCAGTTGTTCTCCAAAATATTTTTTATACTTTTTTTCCCCACCTAGAACCCAGAGTTTACCCACTGCATTTGATTGTTAGGTGTCTTTAGTATGTATTCACGGCCAGTTTTTTTGTTTGAAAGGCTCCCATTGTGGATTGCTCTACTCTTCTTTAAGCATAAGTCGTTTTTTTGCATACCATAAAACTTCAGACCTTGGAGATGGGATGAGTTTTTTTCTTGTTACTCACTGCCATCACCAGACCTCTGTCTCTTCTCATTCTACAAAAATCCCAGCTTCTCGAAGTGTAAGACATTAAACTTTGCCACCTATCTATCTCTTCCTATAGCTGTCTTTTACCTTTCAGGTTCTCTCATCAACATCGTAGAGCCCTCAGCATCTTCATAAATGATCCTTTCAAAAGCCTGGTTTCTCAGTTCCTGATCTTAATTCCAAAGATCTTTTTTCCTACCCCATCTTGATCACTGACAGTAGTCCTGTTTTAGACCAGTGGTTCTCAGAGTATTTTCACAGATCATCAGTATCACGTGGGAAATTGCTGGAAATGCCATTAATGGCCCCACCCCAGACTTACTGAATAAGAAACTCTGTTGGCATTCTGTGTTCTGTGTTTTGACTCCCAAGTCATTCTGATGCATGCTAACGTTTGAGAAACCCTTCCCTTGACTTTGTCGTCATCAGTAACTGTGCCACCTTTGAAATCTTGATTTCAGATACCTTCTCTCCATCCAACTTAACCTCGTGTCCTGTTCTGTTGTCAGTGATGACTTGATCTCATTACGGTTTCCAGTCATGGGCACCTGGGTGGCTCAGTTGGTTAAGTGTCTTGATTTCGGTTCAGGTTATGATTTCACAGTTCATGGGATCAAGTCCCGCCTTGGGCTCTGCACTGCAGTGCAGACCTGCTTGGGATTCTCTCCCTCTCTCTCTCTCCATGCCTCCCCGCTCAGGCTTGTTCTCTCTCTCAAAAATAAATCAACTTTAAAAAAAAAAAAAGAAAGAAAGAAAATAGATGTAATCAGATGAACATTCTGCCTTCACTTTTGTTATGGAGGAAATATCCCTGCTCTTTAAGGCCAGTCCCTCCATTCATATTCAGAATTTCATCCACTTGTTTCTTGACCTTCTCTCTTGAAATTATACCTTCTCTTCTGCATCAAGTCTTCCCTCTCTTGTAAATTACTCTTGTGTGCCTTAATCTCTAAAATGATTAAAAACCCATCTTTTTTTTTTTAATGTTCATTTTTGAGAGAGAGAGGGAGGGAGGAAGGAAGAGGGGGAGGGGCAAAGAGAAGAAAACAGAGTATCTAAAGTGAGCTCTGTGCTGACAGCAGAGAGCTGAGAACCTGATGTGGGACTCAAACTCATGAACCACTCACAAACCTCGAGATCATGACCTGAGCCGAAGGCGGTGCTTAACCGACTGAGCCATCCAAGTGCCCCTAAAAATCCATTTTTATTTTTATTTTTTAAAAATTTACATCCAAATTAGTTAACATATAGTGCAACAATGATTTCAGGAGTAGATTCCTTAGTGCACCTTCCCCATTTAGCCCATTCCCCTCCCACAACCCCTCCAGTAACCCTCAATTTGTTCTCCATATTTATGAATCTCTTATGTTTTGTCCCCCTCCCTGTTTTTATATTATTTTTGTTTCCCTTCCCTTATGTTCATCTGTTTTGTCTCTTAACGACCTCATATGAGTGAAGTCATATGATATTTGTCTTTCTCTGACTAATTTCATTTAGCATAATACCCTCCAGTTCCATCCACGTAGTTGCAAATGGCAAGATTTCATTCTTTTTGATTGCCGAGTAATACTCCATTGTATATATATACCACATCTTCTTTTTCCATTCATCCATTGATGGGCATTTGGGCTCTTTCCATAATTTGACTATTGTTGATAGTGCTGCTATAAACATTGGGGTGCATGTGTCCCTTCGAAACAGCACACCTGTACCCCTTGGATAAATACCTAGTAGTGCAATTGCTGGGTCATAGGGTGATTTTATTTTTAGTTTTTTGAGGAACCTCCATACTGTTTTCCAGAGTGGCTGCACCAGCTTGCATTCCCACCAACAATGCAAAAGAGATCCTCTTTCTCCACATCCTCGCCAACATCTGTTGTTGCCTGAGTTGTTAATGTTAGCCATTCTGACAGGTGTAAGGTAGTATCTCATTGTGGTTTTGATTTGTATCTCCCTGATGATGAATGAAGTTGAGCATTTTTTCATGTGTCGGTTGGCCATCTGGATGTCTTCTTTGGAGAAGTGTCTATTCCTGTTTTTTGCTCATTTCTTCACTGTATTATTATTTGTTTCTTGGGTGTTGACTTTAATAGGTTCTTTATAGATTTTGGATACTAACCCTTTATCTGATATGTCGTTTGCAAATACCTTCTCCCATTCTGTCGGTTGCCTTTAGTTTTGCTGATTGTTTCCTTTGCTGTGCAGAAGCTTTTTAGTCTGTTGAGGTCCCAGTAGTTAATTTTTGCTTTTGTTTCCCTTGCCTCCGAAGACGCATTGAGTAAGAACTTGCTGCGGCCAAGATCAAAGAGGTTTTTGCCTGCTTTCTCCTCATGGATTTTGATGGCTTCCTGTCTTACATTGAGGTCTTTCATCCATTTTGAGTTTATTTTTGTGTATGGTGTAAGAAAGTGGTCCAGGTTCATTCTTCTGCATGTTGCTGTCCAGTTTTCCCAGCACCACTTGTTGAAGAGAAGAGACTGTCTTTATTCCATTGGATATTCTTTCCTGTTTTGTCAAAGATTAGTTGGCCATACGTTTGTGGGTCCATTTCTGGGTTCTCTGTTCTGTTCCATTGATCTGAGTGTCTGTTCTTGTGCCAGTAACATACTGTCTTGATGATTACAGCTTTGTAGTATAGCTTGAAGTCCAGGATTGTGATGCCTCCTGCTTTGGTTTTCTTTTTCAAGATTGCTTTGGGTATTCGGGGTCTTTTCTGGTTCCACACAAGTTTTAGGATTACTTGTTCTAGCTCTGTGAAGAATGCTGGTGTTATTTTGATAGGGATTGCATTGAATATGTAGATTGCTTTGGGTAGTATCGACGTTTTAGCAATATTTGTTCTTCCTATCCAGGAGCATGGAATCTTTTTCCATTTTTTTTGTGTCTTCTTCAATTTCTTCCAGAAGTTTTCTATAGTTTTCAGTGTGTAAATTTTTCACCTCTTTGGTTAGATTCATTCCTAGGTATTTTATGGCTTTTGGTGCAATTGTAAATGGGATCAATTCCTTGATTTCTCTTTCTGTTGCTTCATTGTTGGTGTAGAGGAATGCAACCGATTTCTGTGTGTTGATTTTATATCCTGCAACTTTGCTTAATTCATGAATCAGTTCTAGCAGTTTTTTGGTGGAATCTTTAGGGTTTTCCATATAGAGTATCATGTCTTCTGCGAAGAGTGAAAATTTGACCTCCTCTTGGCCGATTTGGATGCCTTTTATTTCTTTGTGTTGTCTGATGGCAGAGACTAAGACTTCTAATACTATGTTGAATAACAGGGGCAAGAGTGGACATCCCTGTCTTGTTCCTGACCTTAGGGGGAAAGCTCTCAGTTTTTCCCCATTGAGGATGATATTAGCGTTGGGTTGTTCATATATGGCTTTTATGATCTCGAGGTATGCTCCTTCTATCCCTACTTTCTTGAGAGTTTTTATCAAGAAAGGATGCTGTATTTTGTCAAATGCTTTCTCTGCATCTATTGAGAGGATCATATGGTTCTTGTCCTTTCTTTTATTGATGTGATGAATCACGTTAATTGTTTTGCAGATACTGAACCAGCCCTGCATCCCAGGTATAAATCCCACTTGGTCGTGGTGAATAATTTTTTTAATGTATTGTTGGATCCAGTTGGCTAATATCTTGTTGAGGATTTTTGCATCCATGTTCATCAGGGAAATTTGTCTATAGTTCTCCTTTTTAGTGGGGTCTCTGTCTGGTTTTGGAATCAAGGTAATGCTGGCTTCATAGAAAGAGTTTGGAAGTTTTCCTTCCATTTTTATTTTTTGGAACAGCTTCAAGGGAATAGGTGTTAACTCTTCCTTAAGTATTTGTAGAATTCCCCTGGAAAGCCATCTGGCCCTGGACTCTTGTTTTTTGGGAGATTTTTGATTACGAATTCAATTTCCTTACTGGTTATGAGGTAAAAATCCATTTTTAAAAAACTCTCTTGTTACCATACATTCCCCTACTGCTACTGCTCTCTTTCTTTGCTCCACTCACAACAGAATTCTCTGAAAGTGTTTTATTCATTCTCTCTACTTTCTTACCACCACCCATTCTCTCACCAGCCCTCTGCAAGTGGGCTTTCTTCCCCATCACTCCCCTGAAATGGTTTATCAAGTTTACATTAGCAGTATTTCACATAATTCACCACTCCTTCCTTAACATTCAAAACTTTTGTACATTTTTTTTTTTTCTCTGAGCTTCCATGACACCATGCTTGTCAGGGGGTTTTCTTCCTACTAAACCAAGTCACTTTAGTTTCCCTCCCCTCATCAGAACTCTGATTGTTGGAGTATTCCCAGAATACCATCCTTAGCTGTCTTTTTGCTACTGAAGCTCTCTCCCTGAGTGATCTCATATTTTACCACAGCCTCACATACCGATGAACTACCAAATTCATACCTCTAGCTTGGATCTCTCAGCTGAGCTTTAAATTTTGGTGTTGAGCTGCCTACGTAAAATGTCCACTTGGCAGGGCGCCTGGGTGGCTAGCTCAGTTAGTTAAGCACCCAGCTCTTGATTTGGGCTCAGGTCATGATCTCATGGTTTATGGGATTGAGCCCTACCTTGGGCTCTGCGCTGGTAGGGTGGAACCTGCTTGGGATGCTCTCTTCTTCCCTCTCTCTGCCCCTCCCCCCCTCCCTTGCATCTCAAAATAAATAAGTAAACATTTAAAACTTATTATGATTTGCCATTACACTTCATCCAAGCTTCTTTTTTCTATCTTTCTTTTTTTTATTCTTTTTGAATGTTTGTTTATTTTTGAGAGAGAGAGAGAGAGAGCACAAGCTGGGGAGGGGCACAGAGAGAGGGGGACAGAGGATCCGAAGCAGGCTGTGTTAACAGCAGGGAGCTGGATATAGGTCTCGAACTCCCGAACCATGAAATCATGACCTGAGCCAAAGTCAGACACTTAACTGACTGAGCCAACCAGGCACCCCCATCCACGCTTCTTACTATGGCCTGTCTCCACTCTCCCCCTCTTTCACTCCACTTAGCTATACTGGCTTTGTCTCTCTTTGTTCCTACAAATATGCTAAGTTCATTCTCATCTCAGAGTCTTTGCACTTAAGCTACTTGAGGACAAGGGCCATCTTGCTTTAATTGTTGCTGTAGTCCCACCTTCCACAACAATTCCTGGTGCATAGTAGATTCTCAGTAATTATTTGGGGCCCAGCACATTGTCTCATGAATCAACTCAGAAAGGGCAAGAAGACTGCCAAGTAAGGTTTCACTGTCTCCGGACACCAGCCAGAGGGAAGAGTATGTGCAGAGGTTGAGATGTGAGAAAGGCCATGGCAAGTTAGTAGGCAACAAAAAAGTTCAGAATGATCTGCATTACTGGAGCATAGTGTTGAGGAAGAAAAGCAAAAGAGAGAAAGCTATGCATCTCTAGTTTTTACATGGCCTAAACCCATTTTTAGAAGTTTGGACTTTTATTTCAGAACCATTAGGAAGTTATTGAATAGTTATAAGCAAACAAGTGTTTGATAAAGATTTATATTTGAAAAAGATCATTCTCAAAGCACTTGGGTGGCTCAATTGGTTAAGCATCCACCTTTGACTCAGGTCATGATCTAATGGTTCATGAGTTTGAGCACCATATCGGACTCTGCACTGGGATTCCCTCTCTCCTACTCTCTCTGCCCTCCCCCACTTGCATATGCGTGTGAGCGCGCTCGCTCGCTCTCTCTCTTTCACTCTCACTCGCTCTCACTCCCTCTCAAAATAAATAAATAAACTTTTTTTTTTTTTTCAACATTTATTTATTTTTTGGGACAGAGAGAGAGCATGAACGGGGGAGGGGCAGAGAGAGAGGGAGACACAGAATCGGAAACAGGCTCCAGGCTCTGAGCCATCAGCCCAGAGCCTGACGCGGGGCTCGAACTCACGGACTGCGAGATCGTGACCTGGCTGAAGTCGGATGCTTAACCGACTGCGCCACCCAGGCGCCCCAATAAATAAACTTTTAAAAAAAATTTTAAAAAGGGTGCCTGGGTGGCTCAGTTGGTTAAGTGTCCTGGTCATGATCTCGCAGTTCATGGGTTCGAGCCCCATGTCAGGCTCTGTTCCTGTCCCACTCGGTTTCTCTCTCTCTCTCAAAAATAAATAAACGTTAAAAATTAAAAAAAAAAAAAAAAGTTTAAAAAAATAAAAAGACCATTCTGGCTGCACTATAGCACATTTATTAGAGAAGAAATTCAAAGTAATCCTGTGAGACCTGTTAAGAAGTTACTTCAGTTGTCTAGGTCAAAAACTAATGGTGCCTTAGGCCAAGGTTTTGGCATTTGAAGGAAAAGTCGATGGATTGAAGAGATAGTTAGGAAATAATGACTTACCTGATATGAGGGATAAGTAAAAAATGACACCAGCTTTCTGTCTTTAAAAAAGGCACATAAGGTGCAGGGGTGGCTCCGTCGGTTAAGCTTCTGACTTCGGCTCAGGTCACGATCTCAGTTTGTGAGTTTGAGCCCCACATTGGGCTCTTTGCTCTCAGTGTAGAGCCTGCTTCAGATCCTCATCTCCCTCTCTCTCTGCCCCTCCCCCACTCTCAAAAAATAAAAATAAACGTTAAAAAAAAACTGTGTATAGTGATCCCTTTCACTGAAACATAGACTATAGGGAAGGAGCAGGTTTCATTTGGTGTAGGGGAAGAAGCAGAAGATATGTGTTCAGTGTAAAAATGTTAAATTCTGACATGTGGCTTTCCTTCTATCCATTGATCAAGTTCCTTAAAAGAGTGTTATTTTTCCATGGTCATATTTGTTCCCATAGATCTTAAGTAATGTTTGTATCCATCTGATAATCTTGTCCTGATAACAAATCTATCTTGATTTTAGCATCTCAAAGTAAACTTTCTTGATTGGTTTTCTATCACGTGGATTAATTGGTAGTATGATTTTAGGATTTGTGGGGCACATTAGTACCTGGAATGCCGAAAATTATTGGTTAAGAAAAATTACCTTTTTTTAATGAGTATATTTTGGTAATAAAAGTAATAATATTTATCTTAGGTCTAAAATAGCAGCCTCAACTCCCAAATCTTTCTTCCACTTAAAATGTTCAACATCAGCTAATTTTGAATGTCTCAGTTCCACATTTCCAGCAGTAATCAGATTGGTTGACTCAAATATCCATTCCTGGTCCAATAAGCTAAGGCCAGAGGGACAGGAAGGGTCAGAGAGACTTCAGAGCTCCCCCTTCCAGCTTATGGAAATGATTTTCTCCAAGAATGGAGGAAAGGAAGAAGTTATAACTTTTAATGTTTGTTTATTTTTGAGAGAGAGAGAGAGAGAGAGAGAGAGAGACAGAATGTGAGCGAGGAAGGGGCAGAGAGAATCCGAAGCAGACTCCACGCTCTGAGCTGTCAGCACAGAGCCTGACACAGGACTCAAAGTCACAGACCACGATATTGTGACCTAGCTGAAGTCGGACACTTAACTGACTGAGACACCCAGGCGCCCCAGAAATTACATCTTTTATATAATTTTTCAATTGGGATCATATTGCTTTTGCACTTCATATATTCGAAGAGTTTTTCTCTTTTAATGAGTATTCAGAGTTTTAATGGTAAGTATTCAGTCAACAATTTGATACAATTAAAAAATGATGACAACTTACTGATTTAGAGTCTAAAGTCAAGATGTTGTAAACTTCAGATTAATTGGTAGTGCTGTAGAAAATCTATCGTTTAAGTGGTTAAGATACAGTATTAGGGCAGATAAAGAGCATATACTAATTTTAACACAATCTATATAAAATGAATCTGTAAAGATAATTCTTGTTTGCCAGTTAAATTCTTTTTATGAGACTTTCCCTAACTTGTTAAGATGATAGTATTTGCTTTTGTAGTGTTTGAGAGAAAGAAAGCATTGAACTCTTTGTCTACCACTCTTACCTATATTAAAAATCATAATATGTTTTTTGTTCTCACAGTTCAAATAACCAGAACGAAATCATGACCATACTGTTTATCCCAGCTAGCTGTGGTCTAGAGATTGAGAAGGAACAGAAAGAAATGAAAGATTTTTTCTTCTTATCTCCTTGTGTGGATGTTTTAAACATATATAGTTATATTCTTGTGCAGTACATGAAGTGTTTACGTATTTCATGTAGCTCTTTTGATTTAGGATATGTACAAGGCTTATTTGATTATTAATGAAAACTCACACTCATTTGACCTAATTTAATAATGAGAAAAATCTCAATGTTAGCTTAATCATTCTAGCCTAATTATTCATTTACTACTCTAAACAATGCTTTATTCCTAATACTTGGCTATGTGACATTGTGACCGGCTATGAATATGGCTGTTCATTTTTCTCCATCCTCAGCCATAGTGCTTCCTGATTGGTTACGTTTCAGAACATTGCTGTAGATCAGTGGTTCTCAACCAAGGACAGTTTTGTTCCCCCAGGGGACATTGACAATGTCTGTCATTTTTGGTGGTCACATCTGGGGAAGGGGGGTGCTATTGGCATCTAGTAGGTAGAGACCAAGGATGTTGCTGAACATTCTGCAGTGCATAGGACAGCCCCCTCAAACAACAAAAAATTATCCCACCCAGAATGTCAGTAGTGCTGAGATTGAGAAACCATGATCTAAATGTAGCAAGATGAAATTGTGTGTCCCAAGCAAGTCATGTATGAGGTTCGGGTCAGTTACTCTCTGAACAGTAGGTGTCACTCTAGTCCAGAGATTTCAGTTTATTAGAGAGGATTTCCCAGTTACGTCTTGTTCTGCTTCCTCAGATCCTGCCAGTTTTACTGAGATAACTAAAGACTGTGATGAGAATAAAGAAAATAAAACTCCAGAAGGATCTCAAGGAGAGGTTGATTGGCTCCAGCAGTATGATATGGAACGTGAAAGGGAAGAGCAAGAACTTCAGCAGGCATTGGCTCAGAGCCTTCAGGAACAAGTAAGAGATACTTCTATTGCTGTTTTCTCCTTACCCGTCTTCCCCAGTAACAACAACTAACATGCATTAAGCACTTACTGTGTGCCAAGCATTGTTCCAGGTGATTTACATACACTAAGGCATTGGTCCAGCAAAACAAACAAACTTGTTTGGAACTTTGCCTTGGTTCTGAAACAGAAACAGTGATAGTTTTTCTTTTTTTGAAATTCCAAATGCAACAAAATGTATTGTTGATTACTTCCCATTAGTGTAATTCGTTGCATGCTAAGGCAGGATGGGTTATTACACATCATCCCCTGTCCAATTTTATTTTGCAAGCTTTAGAAATAGCCAGCATACCACCATGATTTTTTAATATTTTAAGGCATTGTTCTGGTCACTTTCTCACAATATGAATTCTTTCCTATGAATTATTTGAGCATAAAATTCTCAGGGCTATTATCTGAATAATATCTGAAATTTCAGCTTTCAGTCATAGACTGGAAAAGATGAACATTTATCCGCTCTTTTCTTATATAGTAATCTAATCTTAAATTTCTAGTTCTTCATACTTATATTTACCAAAGCCGTTGCTTTTGCCTGAGGTATTGCAGTTGCCTAAGGTATCTTGACTAAAAGGTGATGTTTTCATGGTTGTGTGATCCTATGCAATCCACGTCATGTTAGTAATAAAAATTTACCAAAACTCCCTAGAATGAGCACACCATTTTAGTGTTTACAAATAATCAGATTAATAAATCTAATTTGTCTGGGGCACCTGGCTGGTCAGTCAGTAAAGCATGTGACTCTTGATCTCCAGGTTGTAAGTTCAAGCCCCTCATAGGGTGTAGTAATTACTTAAAAATAAAATCTTACTATCTGATTTCTCTAGAACAGTGGGGTTCATTCTTAACTGCACATTACTATCATCTGGGGAGCTTTAAAAAATACTGATACTTGCATTGTTCTTCCCCTCAGGAATTCTGATATAATGGATCCTGGGGTATGGTCTGGGCATCTAGATATCTTTCCTTTTCTCTCTCTCCCTCCCTCCCTCTCTCTCCCTCCCTCCCCCTCTCCCCCCCTCCTCCCTCTCTCTCCCCCTTCCCCCTTCGTTCAGCCTCCCTTCTCTCCTTCCTTCCTCCTTGCTTCCTCCCTCCTCCTTACTTCTTCCTTCATTTTTTAAAACCTCCCAGTGATTCTGGTGTTCAGTCAAGGCTGAGAACTGCTGCTTTAAAATGCTTTCAGAACCAGCTGTTCTGTATCCTTTTATTTGTGAGAAGTATCTCCCTAGCTGCCTCATCATCAAGATGTATTTATGTCAGCTATTTTGCAAATAATGGATAGTAATCATTTGTTTTAGAAAACTTATTTTTCATCTAAAAGACCAAGGTCTGATTTCTTAACAATAGTTCCTTATAGTGCAGAGAAAGAAAAAATTCAGCATACCTCTTTTTCATGCACAAAGGACATATATCCTCTTTCTTGTCAGCTACCCAGTTAAAACTATCTTATGAACCTATCTTCACATCTGAGAATAGAATATGAGGTCTCTTCAGTTTGGTATACCTGCATCATTCTATTAATAGCTAAAAGAGTATCTTTTACCATCTGGGTTTCAGCACAGACTTTATATGCTGGATGAGTTTAAGTAATCATATTTCCTCTTAGAGAATATCTGTTTCTTTCCTGAATACAGTATTATTGCTCCCAGGACTGTAATGCAGAATAGCTCATTCTAAGCTTCTTACATACTTTAGTAACTAAAAACAAGTCTAGACTTGGGAAAAGTATAAAACGGTTCTGCTTAAATTACATCTTTTCTTCATTTATGCATGAAGTTTATAAATTTCTCTGCAGATGAGAGGGAAAAATTTTTAGAGTCAGCATTTCCCTATTTTTATAATTAGTCATCAGGTTGACATTTTCACAGGTTCTTGTCTTTCTAAGAGAACCTCAGATGTATTAGAAAAGTAACAGCAGCATTCATTTAGTATTCACCAAGTATCTGTTACGTGTGTCGGGGGTTTTTTTAAGCAAGAAAAAAATAGAAAAAAGAATAAAATAGAAATGTTTGAATAATGATCTTGTGGAAATTTTCTGTTGCTGTCATAGACTTAGTGACAGCAATACACTAGGACCACCAGCTCACCGTCAGCTCAGGCATGCCCACCTCTTCCCAGCCGTGCACTCAGTATCATGTTGGTAGCTTAAACTTTGCCACAGTGGGAGTATTTATACCACGGAAATGGGCAGATGCTATAAATCAGAGGAAAGAAAACAGAGCAACTTGCTAAGTAGGTTCTGCTGTGTGCCAGGCATTTCATACATACAAGAAGAAAGGGAATTAATTAGATCACACTGTCACAGTGAATGGCTTTTGGTTAGCAAGCCAAATGTGACTGACTAGAAGAGATAACATGTAAGCCCTTTCAACCCCCGAGGTTGTATTTGAGGAAAACAGGTTGAAAAAAGTAAAGGATTTCTCCACATCCCTCAAAAAGTCATACTCCATACATTTGTAAGATTATGGAAAACATTGTGAGCAAATGCTTTTAGCACGGCTGATCTCATCCTTGTTAAATAAGTTTAATCAGTACCTTTTTAAATACCTTAGTTTTGTTTTTGTCCCTTTAGGAAGCTTGGGAACAGAAAGAAGATGATGACCTCAAAAGAGCAACAGAGTTAAGTCTTCAAGGTGTGGAGATTATTTTAATTACATTGTTTTTATGGTGAACTGTATCGCACACAGAAAAACATGTAAAGTATTATTTTAATGACAATAACAAATTTTAACACCTTCAAGGTAAAGAAATAGAACCTTAGAAATTGTGTACCCATTTCTTCCCTCTACCCCAAGAGAAAACCACTGTTCTAATGTTTGTATCCATCAGTAGCTTTTTTTAAATATTTTTATTAAAAAAACATTTTTTTTTTAATGTTTTTACTTACTTTTGAGAGAGAGAGAGAGACAGAGAACTAGACAGAGGGGCAGTGAGAGAGGGAGACACAGAATCTGAAGCAGGCTCCAGGCTCTGAGTTGTTAACACAGAGCCCGACGCGGGGCCTGAACTCATGAATTGTGAGATTGTGACCTGAGCTGAAGTCGGACGCTTAACCAACTGAGTGACTCAGGCGCACCCCGGTAGCTTTTTAAAAAAAAAAAATAATTTGTCATCTCTATCCATATCACCCCTCCTTTTTTTTTTTTTTTTTGAAAAATTACATAACAAAGACATGTGAAAGAGCATTTTGCCATGATTAGAACTACTAGAAGATAATGTGGCCTCAGTTTCCCTGTGAATTTACAAGAGTTCACTCTTGGAAAATCAGTGGGCAAAATCATGAGTATTTAGAAACATAATGCTCACCATAGTTGTGGCATGTGGCAGAACTAATATATGGACCAGATACTAGAGGTCCACAGGGACATGTAGTCATGGGAAGCAGGCTCACTTTTATTTTCCAAGATCACTAGTCTTTCTCTGGTTCTCAGAAATAGATCAAAACAGAACACTTTGGTACAAATTGAGTGCTCTAGGCTGATTTAGACACCAGGGCATAGAGCAGAGAGCCTGAATTTTGCTGGCACATAGTTGAGGCAATTACAAATAAGAATTGAAGCTAGATTTCACCCAGGCATTCTGTGCTCTATTAGAAAGATGGTATAGTAGTGGCATTAATGGCTGTCACAAGTCACATTGCTCCAGTCTGGACTGGTTGCCCTTTACATCCATGCACAGATACCCTGAGAGCTCCCTAACCATTCTCCTGGGGATTCCCTCTGATTCTCTCCTTTGTTTGAATCTCTCATTTCCTGTATCTCACCCTTCCTCATTCTTGGTCTACTTGTGTACTTGTGCTTTTTTTTTTTTTTTTTTTTTAACATTTATTGTTGAGAGAGAATACATGTGAAGCGGGGGAGGGGCAGAGAGAGACAGGGACAGAGGATCCAAAGTGCGCTCTGCACTGACAGCACAGAACTTGATGTGGGACTCAAACTCATGAACCATGAGATTATGACCCAAGCCGAAGTCAGATGCTTAACCAACTGAGCCACCCAGGCACCCCTCTACTTGTGCTTTGATGGAGAACGTCCTAGTAGTTTTCTTAGAAAAGAGGGGTTGTGACTCAGGTTTTTTTGGAAGCCTTGCAAGTTTCACTGGACCTAGTATTTGATGGTTTGGCTGTATAGAATTCTGGGTTTGCAGTCATTGTGAAAGCATTGTTTCCCTCCAGCTTCATGCTGCTGAGCAGTGATAGAAGTCTTGTTTGCAGAGTTGCCGTATGAAAGCCATTCTTTATCCTGATATGACCCCGTTTTTGTCTGAAAGCTTGTAGGATCTTTTTATTTCTACTATGATGAAGTTTCATACCGATGTGCTTTGATGTAGGTCTGTTTCATCCATTTTACTGGGTACTTAAAAGATCATTTTAATAGAGAAACTTGTGTCCTTCAATTATAAGAAATTTTCACTGACTTCCTCCCTTTCACTCTCTTTTCTCTTTTTGAAACTTCTGTTATCCAGACTTTCTGGTCTGATTCTTAAAATTTTCTCATCTCTTCTTTCTAGTTTTCCATCTTTTGGTAATTTTGCTCTGCTTCCTGGGAAAGTTCTCTAACCTTATCTCTAGCTCCAAACCTTCTTTTGAGTGTTTTATTTCTATCATATTTCTGATTTTCAAGAACTGATTTGTTTTGTGTATGTTCTCTTTTTCGTAAGCTTTTGGGGGGTGGTCATGGAAGTAATACCATCTCAAATCTCTGAGGATATTAAATATAGTTGATTTGTTTATTTGAAGGTTTCTTCTCCCTGAATAGATTGTTTCCTCCAACTGCCCTGTCCTGTGTGGTTCTTATGGTCTTTATATTACTTATTAGAGGCTTTCCTCAGTGTCTAGTAATCTTTGGTTGTTGGTTCATTGTTAAGAAAAGGAGACTAAAAAGATAGTTGGGGGCACCTGGGTGGCTGTCAGTTAGGTGTCCGACTCTTGGTTTTGGTTCAGGTCATGATCTCACAGTTCTTGAGTCCAAGCCCTGCATAGGGCTCTGCTGACAGCCTGACAGCATGGAGCCTGCTTAAGATTCTCTCCCCCTCTCTCTCTACCCCTTGCCCACTCACATGCTCACTCAAGCATGCACTCTCTCTCTCACACACACAAAAATAAATAAATAAACTTTAAAAAAATAACAAAAAGATGGTTGGAAGCTCTGAGTACATGAATAGTTAGGGCTCATCAACTCTGAGTTTTAGAGGGTGGGACTGTTTTGAAGATGATGTTAATATTTTAGGACTTTGTCATGGGCTGGTCAGATTCCTAAAAAAAAAGAGTTTTCTCTGGGGCCTGGGTGGTTCAGTTGGTCGAGCGGCCGACTCTTGATCTCACAGTTCGTGGGTTCAAGCCCCACATCAGGCTCTGCACTGACCGTGTGGAACCTACTTGGAATTCTCTGTCTCCCTCTCTCTCAGTCCCTCCACCACTTGTGCACTTGCTCTCTCTCTGTCTCAAAATAAGTAAATAAACTTTAAAAAAAAAAAAAGAGTTTTCTCATTTATTGCCTTTGCCTAAAGGTAAAAGATGAGGCTGTCAGAGTTCTGAGAGCCAAGTATAGGAATAGGGCTGGGGTAGAGGGGTTTGCCCTGCAAATCGTGGCCTGCTTCCCCATTTGCTGTGTGTGCCTGGCGTTCCCCCAGTCCAGAGAGTTCCCCCAGTCCAGAGAGTGTTTTACCCCCTCCAGAGGATGAAACTCCAGATTTCTGTCACTGCTTAGCAGCATAAAGTGGAGGGGAGGGGATCCTGGGGGGTCTGTTTCTCAAAACACTTTTCACCAAATCCTTATTTTTTTTTATCCCCTCCTTAGCCTCCAATTTCAGGGGTACATGATATTTGCAAGTTGTATGTCTTTTGAACGAGAGTCTGTGATTTAAATTGGATTGGTTCTCAACTTTTCTGTTACTGGCTTAAGATTTGGTTTTGGCTTTCCTAGGTCTGCTAAGTCCGTCACCATCTACTTTGTAGCTTTCAGGATTCTGATTCTATAGTCTCTTTCTCTGTTCTTCCCATTCATAAGTGTTCGTGTCTTTTAAATAACTCTATACTATGATTTTAAGTGGGATTAATTGTATTTTAAAGCAAAGAGACACCTACAAATGCTTCTGGGACTCTTTATTTAAGTCATTACTAAAGATGGATTCTTTCAGTAGAAACTCATCATTAAAGAAAAAAGTGGATCTTGGATTTAATTATTAGTGTAGTATATTTTAAGTGAACCTTAAATTCAAGGTTAGATACCATTATATTAAATTTCAAAAGAGTTAATGTTGAAGAATGTGAAAGGATACTAATTTTTTATGGTCTGTTTTCTGTGAGGTGGTTTGTATTTGCTGGGGCATCCACAATATGCACCAAGTACTTCAAACCTAACATACAGTTTATAGAATGTGGAATGTAGTGAAATTGGGTTATCTGTAAAATCATATTCTCTTTTTCAGTTTTATTCCTTTCTTATTAGAGTCCTATCCCTTTCATATAAATATATTTAAAAGAAAAAGGGACATTTCTTTTATAGATACCTGGTACCTGAATTGTTACTCCTCAGAGTGGGCTGGGTAAATTGGAACCCTAATGATAATATGTTTTATGTTTCCATAGGATGATAAAATATGTACCCCAAGCTGTTTTTTTACTTTTCTAATCCTATCTCTTTGTGTCTGTTCTAAGAACTTTTACAACATTTTTGTATTCTTCAGAGTTTAACAACTCTTTTCTGGACTCATTGGGTTCTGATGAGGACTCTGGAAATGAGGATGTTTTAGATATGGAGTACACAGAAGCTGAGGCTGAGGAGCTGAAAAGAAATGCTGAGGTAGGTGACGTTCTTCCATGAGTAGATCCGGTCACATTGTCAGGATTACTCCTCCTGCTGTTTGTCTTCAAAGGCCTCCCTGTTCGTGTCCCTTGCGGGTTCATCTGTGCCCTGTGGCAGCTGTCCGATGGCCTTCACTTTCTCTTGCCTTTGCTCCTCGTTTCTTACAAGCTTCAGAACAGACTGAAACAAAACTGACTCCCTCGTGTACATGTTAGGTAGTAAATGAGTAACATGGCTCTTGATGTTACATATTAATATTAACTCACCTTTAGTTCTTCCAGAACTATATTGTCTTAAAAAATTTTTTTTAACATTTTTATTTATTTTTGAGAGAGAGACAGAGCACGAGTGGGGAAGGGGCGGAGAGAGAGGGAGACACAGATTCTGAAGCAGGCTCCAGGCTCCGAGCTGTCAGCACAGAGCCCGACATGGGGCTCGAACCACTGAGATCATGACCCGAGCCGAAGTCGGACACTCAACCGACTGAGCCACCTAAGCGCCCCAAAACTATATTGTCTTTAAAGTTATATACCAAAACTAGCTGGTTGTTACTCAGTAAAAACTATTGCACTGTTAAACTGGAGCACATTGTAACCTTTTCTTACCCTTCTTTTTTTCTGAAATAATTGGTTTTTTTTCCATTTTCCAATTTTGTAATTTTAATTGCCTAGGAGTCCACTGTCCTAACACAACTACTGTTAGCATTTTGACATACTTTGTCATCTCTGCCTCCAAGTGTGCTTTAAAAAAAAAGTAGGGGCACCTGGGTGGCTCAGTTGGTTAGGCATCCGACTTCAGTTCAGGTCATGATCTCGTGGTTTGTGGGTTTGAGCCCCACGTTGGGCTCTGTGCTGACAGCTCAGAGCCTGGAGCCTGCTTCAGATTCTGTGTCTCTCCATCTCTCGGCCCCTCCCCTGTTCATGCTCTGTGACTCTCTATCTCTCAATAATAAATAAACGTTAAAAAAAAAATTTTTTTTTAAGTCATAAGTACAGTTTTTATCCTTGCTTATTAAAGATTACTTATAAGCATTTTATTTTTAATTGTTGTATGTACTGTATTCCCTCAAATCAACATACTGTTCATTTCATTTAGGTTTTAACCATGAGCATTTAAGTTTCTGTCGTTCACTGTGATAAATAATACACTGAGGAATTGTGTATGATTGAGTGTTTTCTATATTTAGAATTTTCTTCTTTAAATCCCCAGAAGTAAATTACTGCCTTAAAGTTTATGAACATTTTAATGGTTCTGGTTTACATACAGCTGTATTCCTTCCCCACATTGTACCTTATGGTGCTCCCTGCAGTGCATGAATGTCACTTTTCAGGGTTTTTAAAATTTTTTCTATTAATAATATTTTAAGGGCATTTAAAAAAATATTTAAAAATGTAAAAGTTTACCCATGATCCCAGCAGCACCACTGCAACTGTTTTCATTTTGTTCATTTTGTTTTCCAGTACTTAATCATTAACACGCTTGTTTTTATAGAGCTGTAATTATTGTGTGCATTCATGTGGGTTGGGAAAACAAGTTAATGTATTGCTGACCCAGTGAATAATATTGCACTGAGTTGGTATACCACTGATCGTTTAACTATTTTTGAGTCTTTCCCAACTTTTCGTTATTATAGGTGATTTCGTTAATCCCAACTTTTCATTATTATAGGTGATGCTACAATAAATAATTTTACACACATATTCTTTTTTCCTTTTGAATTATTTTCCTAGAATGAATTTTAGCTGGGAGTAGAATTCTTGGGTCAAAAGATGTGAACAATAGCAACCACTGGATTTTTTTTATTGAGTTTGACTACACACACTAAAACTGTCATGTCGGCTTTGATAGTACATTTAAATTTAGTGTTTCACTTTTATTCAAATGAAGAGTTAAAAATCACGCCCACTTCTGTTTTCCAGACAGGGAATCTTCCTCATTCTTACCGGCTCATTAGTGTTGTCAGCCACATTGGTAGCACCTCATCTTCAGGTAAATGAACATTGTGATTTCAGTTTTTTATAAATGGAAGTTGCCAGCATTTACTCCCTATTAGTTGGCTCTGTGCCCAGTATCATGAGCTGTAGGTTGAATACATCAAGAAAAAGTTTTAAATCTTTTCTTTGATCACACTAAATATGAATTGTGTTAAAGGTGCAACTTTTTAATTTCTTTATAAATGACCCAAATTTCCATATACATACATATATCTATATCCAAAAAGTTGTCCTGCTGTACTATATTACTCCCTTGAGTTTCTGTACATGTTTTTGGAATGGTTTTTAGAAACACTGCTGGGAGTAGGGTCGATGGGAAGGCTGTTTCTCTCTCTCCAAAACTTCCTGTACCTGGGGCACCTGGGTGGCTCAGTTGGTTAAGCGGCTGACTTTGGCTCAGGTCATGATCTCACGGTCTGTGAGTTTGAGCCCCGCGTCGGGCTCTGTGCTGACAGCTCAGAACCTGGAGCCTGTTTCAGATTCTGTGTCTCCCTCTCTCTGACCCTCCCCGGTTCATGCTCTCTCTCTGTCTCAAAAATAAATAAACGTTAAAAAAAAAAAAAAAAAAAAACACACACACACACAAAAAACCAACTTCCTGTACCTGAGAAAAATGCAGTGTGTTCTAAAAACCACAATTTTAAGGGGCACATGGGTGGCTCGGTCAGTTAAGTGTCTGACTCTTGACCTTGATCTCAAGGTTGTGAGTTCAAGCCCCGCGTTGGGCTTTAAAAAAAACAAACCATTTTAAGATTTTATTTATTTTAGGTCATTACATTAGTGATGTGTACGACATTAAGAAGCAGGCATGGTTTACTTACAATGATCTCGAGGTATCTAAAATCCAAGAGGCTTCCGTGCAGAGTGATCGGGACCGGAGTGGTTACATCTTCTTTTATATGCACAAGTAAGAAACTGCCAGGTCTGGAGCTGTGGGCTACAAATCTCTGAAACTATTTTTTCCCCCTGTAAGGACAAAGTATTCCCATCACTTGCTGGTTGACAATTTTTGATTTTTGTTTTCTTTGCTTGGGGCTTATATCTCGATATCTTAACTTCATGTTAATTGTCTCACAGTAGCATCTAAGTATGGAACTTAAGACTTCTATATGATAAAGTTGTCCTATCGTAAACCTTGGTCTGTCTTCCAGTTATATCAGCTGGAAGATCTGAGTTACACGGATGGGAATCACATGGCTTTGTTGTCAAGGCTAGCTAGTGCCATTGCTACCCCCCCCCCCCCCCACCGCCGCCACCCAGCTTTCTCAAAAATTGGCACATGGGGTTAAGATAGTGATCAAATGAATGAGCTGCTTGTTCAATAAAATTTAGGCACCAAATGGGATTGTGCAGGCTCTGTCGGTATCTGTCTTCTGTCCTTTAGCTTTACTTACTAAATGTCCTGTTTTATTTCTTTTTTGTTTTATTTTAAGGGAGATCTTCGATGAGCTGCTGGAAACGGAAAAGAACTCTCAGGCAGTTAGCATGGAAGTGGGGAAGACCGCTCGTCAGGCCTTGTGAGGAACAAACTCGTGGGTTGGCAGTGCGCACTGAGTATTATTCCCTCTTACTGCCGCCCGCCTCACCTTTCCTCTGCCCGAGGAGAATTTGGAATTCTACTTGATGCGGGAGCAACAAACAGCTCAGGGCCAAACCAAAAGATGAAAATTGCAATTATGTGGAACGCTCCATTGCTAATTGTTTTATGGAAACTTTGGTCTCACATCTGTAGCTGATTATCCTCTTTTTCTCCTACAGTAGTGGCGCTTCCTTTTGTCTTAGGGATACGTGTTGTAAATATATACATATGTACATACACATCCACACACACATATATGTGGAGTGAATGGAGCCTTAAAGAGTTAGGATGAGTCACCAGAGTATGCCTGCTCAAAGCTAATAGCACAGCAGTCTGAGAAGAAATGAAGGCGTCAAAGAGTCCATTCACCTGAGAAATGTGTAAAGATATACATATCAGTTGGCATTTAGCTTTTATGTTCCTTGAGTAGTTTCACTCGAGTCTATACTCTTTCATGTTTGTTTCTTATTAGTAAAGTTCACTGGAAAGCCAGCTCTCCATGTTACACTAATGACAGTGTGTCCTCCTTGGGAAGGAGAGGCATTTCTGCCACCTGACATGAGGAGCTTTTTTAAAAAAATTATTTCATGGATTTGTAATGCTTTTGCTGTTTACATGCAGTCCCAAGAAATGGATTGTTGGTGCTTTGGAATGTGTTATGGTCCCCCATTTGGTATTCATTCTACACTTTGCATTTTCTTTAAAGAAATTTCCTTCTCAAAGTATATTCTTTGTATATCATCTATATTATTGTAGTGAAGATAGAATCTTTTCTTTTTCTTCCGTGTCATTCTTCCATGGAGCAAACGTTACCCTAAAAGATTGCAACCAAAACTTTAGGAGGTTGGGATTCCCCAGCAAGGATACTTAGGGATAAGAAAGAATGCTAGCATCTGTCCCTCGTACATAGGTCAAGATGAGGATTCTTGCGTTAAATCTAAAAACTCTGGACCCCTAGAAGCCCTGCTGCAAATGGGAAATTAAGTACATGAGCTATTGGATAAAGAACATGTAAATCATTTGCTGCCTGGCTTTGCCCTTAAAACCAGGTGAGAGTTATAATGAGATTGGCTTAGGTAATCCCAAGAGCTAACAAATAACAAAGGTGTGTAATGGATTTATCTTTTTAGGTGCTTTGAGTTGAGGCTAAATGGGAGTGCAGTATTAAGTGCTGCATTAGTCGCTCAGCTGCCACAACCAGCTTGGTTAGTAAGCAGCTTGTGAAACCATGTGAAGAATGAGTTTCAGAGGAGAATTCTGTCCACAAAATAATTTTTGTAAGCCCAGGAATCATTAGGTTCACACAGTTAAGTATAGCAAAATGAAAACTTCCAGTATTTTCTTTCATGTTTTTCTTTTATTATAAACAAGGAGGTAACTCTTAGCTCTCAGGTAGGGACAAAACATCAGTTTTTCAAGGGAAGTAAACATGTTAAAGTCCGCCATCACAGAAGGTGCAACATCTTTTCTGGAAGATGGCCTTATGAGAGCTGCAGCCCCATGCTTGGACGTGTTCTGACATAGTAACCTGTTCTAAAATGTTCAGTTTCCAAATTGTAAACGGCCCCAGCACTTTTGGTTAACTACCAATGAAAGCTTTGCCTACTGCCATTTACCTATGCATTACCATAGTGAATGTTCCAAAATGGTATGCCAGTAAGTTGTGCAAGAGTAATATAGAGCAGAGGAAAATATTTGTTTTAAAAATTATAGCTTTTGCTGGGAAATAACTGGTTTTCTCAAAAATGAGTGAAGTGGTGATCAAATTCTGTAGCTATTTAGGACTTCTCTTCCATGTGTTTGAGAGCTTTGAGAGGTACTGTTAAAAATGGTTGGAAATGATTTGAAATGGGGGATGGATGCATTAGGGCATAAAAAAAATAGAAATGCCATAAGCCTGATTGCCCATGAAGTGCCCTCATTTGACTTGTTTTTGTAGTGTGTGTGTGTGTGTGTGTGTGTGTGTGTGTGTGTGTGTGTGTGTGGTTTAGAAGTACACGTGGCTCAGAAACCTGATTTGATTTGATCTTCATTTCTTGGGCTGAACTTGTTAGTTGGAAATAGGTTACTGAGGTAGATGACTTCTCTCACCACTTGTACGCTTGCAAGTTTTGGACTTGAATTTTCTTTGGTAGCTGTGCATTGTTATGGCCTGTTCGGCCTTCCCCTCCCCCTGCGCTCCTTATCCATCCCCCCTTTCACTACGTGTTCTCATTCAGGTTCAGTGAAGGGTTCATGACTACAGATGGAGATTTCAGCTGGACCACGTTGAAAGGGTTTATTGGTTTTTTGAGCTGGCTGTATATATTTAAAAATTATAATAATATATTATATATATATATATATATATTTTTTGCACAGTCTGATCAGTTTGCTCACAATCAGGGGGATGGGGCATTGGGGTGTTGGGGCCGCAAGGGACAAGTTAGATAGGGACAGAATGCTTCAGTCCCAGGCAGCCTACACAGTAACCTTTCTGTTGAAAATTACCAAATAGGGTTACACTACTTTAAATGACATTGAATTAGAACTCGACAGCACTTAGTTCTGCAGACAACTGATCTTAATTGAAATTTTTTTGAATGGAAAACTAACCTAAAATCCAGACTTACTGACTCTTATCACCTAATATTATGGAGAATTGGAAGTTGCATGTGGCCAGATGGCTGCTGTCCCTTTAGTAGCCATGACTGTAATTTAGGCCTATGAGGAGATAGCCTCTGTTTTGTGGGGGTATTTATATGTGTGTGCACACTCAAATCTAAGTTTTGTCTCAGCAGGATAGAGTAGGAGGCAAGTCCATGAATTGTTCTTCTATTTATATTTTGATTCCAAAAGCTATGTTTACTCGAAGTGATCTGTTAATTTCAGGCCTAATTTAATGGCTCAGTAACAGATGTAACAAATGTAAATGTGTTTACATTTTTTAAAGTATACAGTGATACTTACAAATCAGCTGATTAACTCTGGGAGGCAAATACTAGACTATACATTTCTTTACTTCTGTCCTTGTTCAAGTGTAGAATTCTTCCAAAAGAGAAACTTTAAGAATTAAAACCTCAGCAGGTGAATTTGTGAGTTTACTTATTCCTCCATATTGCAGTTACCATTATGTAACTATGTAAGCATAGCTTGACGCATGTGCAGCTACAGATATGGTTGTATAATGAAAATTATTTGGAAACACCTGAAGTGAAGATCTCTTGGCCATGTCACTATAGTTGAGTGTTAGGAGTGTAGAGAGAGCATGGGAGTGGGGATTGGAAACCTACAGGAGAAAAGTAGTTTGTTTTTTTGTGATCTGAAAAGAGTTTATATTAAAACAAATAAATATGACTCTTCTCCCTCTTTCTTTGTCCTCTGAAGTGACTGCAGTGGACGCTCTCAGTCATCCACACTTTATTTTTTTTCTCTCTGATTTAACTGACCTCTCTCAGGAGGTCTTTTGTTTTAAATCAGAGAAACAGCTACATCTCCCAAGTATATTTGAATCTTGTATATATATGAGATTTTTGGAAAAATCAAAACCCAGTACCAGATGCAAGTCACATAAGTGTCCCCCCAAAACAGGTGTGTCCTTTTCCTCCTCTCCGTCTGGCTTTAACACTGAGTAATGCTCTCGTTAAGTGTGTACCAAACCTGAACAGATTTCTGCCATCTGACATCTTCCTCATGTATCACTTCAAAATTCTGTCTCTATTGGTATGTCTTATTAACATCTGAAAAACATATATATGATTGGAAACTAGAGTTTGTTAGGCCTTGAGAGTTTTGTGACAATTCTTTTACTGTGTGTCACCACAATCCTTGACTCCTTTACGGCATGCTTTGATTACTAGACTTCAGGCAGTCTTTTCCGTTGTATCATATTTATACACAGTAAATTTTTCTTTCCATGTGTGCTATATGTCTGAGGTTTTGAAGTTTTTAATTAAAACAGTGTGCCAGTATGAATATAAGCAGTTGATTTTAGTAACATTGAACTTTTCTTAAAGTACCTTAAGAGATTCAAAGTATAGGCATGTTTACTGGCAAAACAATAGAGGGGGATGAGGGTCTGGATCAGGACCCAAGTTCAGTAGGTCAAATGCCAAAACAGTAAGAGCAATCAACTGACTGGCCTATTTCAAAAGCAGAGGGGCTGCGGGGACTGAGCCCACACACACATCCCCTCCCCAGGTCTCCCGCCCTCTCTTGAGTTTTTGTCCTTGCATCCCAACTCCTCTGGCCTGTTGTCAGTGTTGCTTACTTATGCTGTAGAGAGGAAGACAGAAAAGTAAAGGTCCTACACTTTGCCTAATTGAGCCACTACCAGATTTGCTGGCAGCTTTGGCCACATTATTTGTGAGGTGATTTTCTTTGTGCTCAGAGTGACTTGATTCTGATTTCTTTATGTTGTTTTGTATGGAGCGGCACTTTATCTGTGTTTTAGCAGAACTGTTCCTCTGTATCCTTTATGGTTTTTCCTTGTTTTTGTTTCCTTTTTAAATTATGCATAGAGTTTTTTGTGTGTGTGAAATTAAAGCCTTTATTAACCTTCTGTTGGTTCGACTGTTATTTCTAAAAAGGACATATTCTTGCAGACACTTGCATTCTTAACCGATCACGTGTTGAGGTTCTGAGATCCCTTTCTGTTGGCCTTCTGACTTGGATTTCCGTGCAGCCCCGTTACAACTTAAAGGAAACGGAAGGGCAAACCCAACCAGTGGCTGTGGTCGGCACGGAGTTCTCGTTTTCATTTGAGGAGCCGGTGAAGCTTTACAGAGGTTCTGGATAACCGTTTGTAAACTCAGCATTGGCCTTTGCTAAGCTCTTTTGCCTTATTAGTACCAAAGAAGGGGGTAAAATAGCCTGCATTTAAAACCCAGTGGATATGTTGCTCTCACTGGGTACCCGTTAGTGTTGTGAGATTGCCTAACAGGTCCTTTTCCCAGGCCATTCAACTCCTACAGAGGAGGAGTCCCCTTTAACGTCTCGCCTGAATCAGGAAAGTGAAGAGGAAAAGCCATTACGCTGGGAAAGATCTTCAGCCCACTTCCTGTAGATAAAAGTGTCACAAGAGAGGAAAAGCTAGGAACGGCTCCTCAGAATTCTGATGTCCCGTGGAGTGCCTGCTCTTCTCAGGAGGGAAAGCTCTAGAACAGGATGACTAAAAGTGATGCAATACCTGAGGACAGAAACAACGTGACCCCCCCCTTCATGTCTCAAATTGGGATCACAGTGTCTTTACAGAGGTATCATTCTGGAAGAATAGGTAGGTTACTCAATAAAGGTGGCAGTGCCACAGAAGGCCGCTCACCGGTAACTAAAATTTCACCTCAATTAGTGTAGGACTCACATCCCGGTCATGAAAAACCAAGCAGGGTAGAGTACTGCCCTCCAGCTAGCAGCTACCCCTGCTTCTCAAAACAGGCCTTTTTGTTTCTTGAGGTTTTGTTGCTTCCATTGAGGGAGGGCAGAGAAGGCAGTGGGCGTCATCCCCAAGGCCTTGGTGAAATCCTCGGGGGACAGGTGCTCCTAGAAGGAGAGAGGAAGCAGAGGACAAAGGTCACACTCTTCCCCAGGGTTTACTTTGATGAGTCTTATGGGTGTGGGGTGGCGATCACATGAAAAGCAAATACAGGCAACGTCAGGAGAACCAAGAAAGAAATGGGAGGAGTCAGGTGGCATTTTGAGGTCCAAGAGGTTTGATCCCTGAGTTTGGAATGAGTTCAAGATGAAGTAGATTGAGCTCCTTTCTTTTGACCCTAGATCTGAAATAAGAATTTGACTTGGCTTGGTTAAGGAATTTGCTAACTTGGGGGAACGTCTTAGTTTTCCTCTCTGTGGAATGGGGGAAATTTTTTAAAGGCCAATATTTGCTTCTCTGTAATGTTTTTATGGGGATGAAAGTAACATTACATGTGAAAGGGCATATGTTTCCCTAAGAAAGTATCTTGTTCATCTGTCTCACTAAGCAGTGAACCTAAGCCAGAGGACCCTTCTTTCTGTGAGTCTGGCCCATGGAGGAAGCAGATGAGCTGCAGAAGGGAATCTACCCGGGTCTGATCTAGACCAAGTTGTCTTTACCACAGGAGGCACAGCTCTTCTGGCAGAAGCCCCTAGCCCTTGAGGGTTTGCCCTCCTGGGCCCTGACTTGCTCAGGTTCAAGTTCACCCGGCAGCCGCCCCACCCCAATGGGCAAAGTGAGCAAGCGTGTACAGCCGTGGCACTTACAAAACAGCTGGCTAATTTGAGCAGGAGACAAAACATTTGGATGACTTACCCTATATTCTCCAGTCCTATGAAGGGTCTAGAAGGTTAGCACAATTCTACCTTTTTACTCTCAGCTTGGAGATCATGACTGGGAAACACCTTTCTAGGCCTGGAGTATGTATCTTTCTCCATTAGATGAGGGGATTGCCTGAAATGACTGTTGCTCCCAGCTGATACAATATAATAGTGGTGCTGCTTAAGGCAAGCTAAGTGCTATCAAGTCACACTCAATGTGAGAACCCCAAATTGAAGCTGCTATAAGACAGCATCTCCCAACCTTCATCTCTGCTCCCCAGGCACCCAGAGGGGAGGGGTGGTGAGAGCAAGGTTTTTGTTTTTTGTTTTTCAATCTTAGCCCACCCTGCCACCCCAGAAGAGTGTTTTATCCACTCCTGCAGAGAGCCCTTAATTGAACCGCTTGGAAAACATCCGCAGATGGACCTCAAGCTCAGGTAGGTCTGATGCCTCAGTTCTCTAACCTGTCTTTAGATTTGCCTCCCACCCCTGGGCATTCTGTCCTCAAGGATCCTGAGAGCACTGCCCACTCCCCCAGGCAGGGAGGAAGGGAGTAAAGGTGGGCGGTTTGGGCATCAGTGGATGGGGAAGAGCTGCCTACCCCAAACTGGTTTGTAGCAAACGCCCGCTCCAGGTCCCTCACAGCTGTGGATGCAGGTGCCCTCTCAGCCCCAGTCAGGCTGGCTCCGCTGCTTGGTGGAGACTTCTGGACTCTGACCCCTAGGCTAGATAGCAGGAACTGCCCATCCCAGTGGCCTTGTATCTTTCCCTAGTCCTGTTCTTGGACTCTGTGGTCCTGCCAGCTGATTATTGGCCTCACCCATACCCACATCCGCCTCTCTGTGGTTTACTCACTTGCGCTCAAACACTTGGATTATCCTCTTGCTACTGCCTGCAGCCAGACCCACCACACCACTGTTCATTGTCTCTGGCTCCCCTTCCGACTTTGGAGCAGCCAGCGAGGCCTCAAGACCTCTCCTACTCTCCCCACTTGACCATGAACTTATAGCTCTCCCACAAGAATGTATGTTACTCCCATGATTAAAAACATCGGCAACAGACAACTGAGTTTTTAAAAAGGATCTTAGATTTTGTAGACTCTGTCTACCGTGGTAGGGTTGTTTTGATGCTGTTTGTCCCATTCAAAACCTGCAATCCCTCCAGCCTCCCATTGATCACCTCGTTCAATAACACTGGCTGCCCCTCCTTTTAGAGACACTTGGTGCCACATGATGATACGAGGGTAACAGCAGGGCTCCAAAGACCTGGTTCTTGCTCTGACTTGGCTACTAAGTAGCTTTGCCAGTCACATAAGGCAAGTGACTTCCCCACTCTTCAGTTTTCTCAGGTGTAGAGCAGGCAGTGAAAATAGCAGGTTACATTTGCAGAGCGCTTTCTATGTACCAGGTGCTGGGCAAATAATAATTTGTAGTATTACTATTACAGAAAATATATTAGGGTCATCCCACTATTATTACAGTGAGGACACGGATGGTCGGCAGATCTGGGAGAGAATGCACGAACATGGTCTCCAAGGTGAAGGGCAGGATACAAATGCTTTGGGAACAATATACTTAAACGTATATCGGGCCCAGATCGCTAACAGACTTCTTGGAGAAATCAGGCATCTCTCTTCTGTAGAGTCCTTAATTCATGTGTAAGACTTTATTATTATTATACCCAGAGTACATTTTCTCTCAATACCCCCATCAAGCTAGATTTGCCATGTCTTTTGGATCTTCCTGTAGTGGGAATAAATATTGGAAATGTATTTTTAACAAGTTCTTCTTGCCATACTCCCTCCCTACAGGTGACAGCGCGGGCCTACAGCTGCAGCCACCAGAGGCACCGAGCGCTGGTGAGTCTCTCCCTGGTGCTCCTCTGAATTGCCTGCCCACCAAACGTGCATCTGTTCGCATGTCGGGGGGGGGGGGGGGGCGGGGGGGGGTGTGGGGAGGGGCCTCAAATGGCATGGCTACCACCCAATTCATGCTTGTCCCCTCTAAGCTCAGTCTGACCCAGGGTTTTGTTTTGTTTTGTTTTTTTATCTCGAAAAATGACACAATTCCTCCCCCCATCCAGTAATTACCTAGTGTCCTTGACTTTACCTCCTAAATATTTCTCTAAACCACTTCCTTCCCTTACTTCCCCAGCCACCACCTATTGTAGACTCCCCCACACACACACACTCAGTCTGCCCAGGGATGCTGCTTCTGCACCTTCCATTCTTCACTTTTCTTTTTTAAAGGTTTTATTTTATTTTTTTAATATTTATTTTTGAAAGAGAGAGAGGGAGAGAGAGCGTGCGTGCACACATGAGTGGGGGAGGGGCAGAGAGGAGGACTGAGGCTCTGAAGCAGGCTCTGAGCTGATAGCAGAGAGCCCGATGTGGGGCTTGAACTCACGAGTCATGAGATCATGGCCTGAGCCAAAGTCGGACGCTTAACCGACTGAGCCATCCAGGTGTCCCTAAAGATTTTATTTTTAAGTAATCTCTACACTCAACATGGGGCTCGAATTTACAACCCCAAGATCAAGAGTCACATGCTCTACCAACGGAGCCAGCCAGGTGGCCCTATAGTGATCTTTCTTTTTTTAATTTTTTTGAGAATAAATCCTTTATTTTGAGAAAGAGAGAGAGAAAAAGAGAGAGAGAGAGAATTCCAAGCAGGCTCCATGCTGACATAGCACAGAACCCTATGCAGGGATCGAACTCACAAACCATGAGATCCTGACCTGAGCCGAAAACAATAGTTGTACGTATGCTTAACTGACTAAGCCACCTAGGTGCCCCTACAGTGATCTTTTAAAAGCATAAATCTAACTGCTACTCCCCTGCTTCAGCCATAATGGTTCCTGTCCACTTTTTAAAAAGACACCACATTCCCAGGGCACCTGGGTGGCTCAGTGGGTTGAGCATCCGACTTCGGCTCAGGTCATGGTCTCACAGCTTGTGAGTTCAAGCCCCACATCGGGCTCACTGCTGTCAGCCTGTCGGCACAGAGCCCACTTCAGATCCTCTGTCCCCCTCTCTCTGCCCCTCCCCCACTTGCGCTCTTCCCCCCCTCCCCCCCAAAAAAACACACCACATTCCCTAAGGTGACGTAGCAGGCACTGCTCAGTTGGGCCCCTGGCCCCCTGGCCTGCCACTCCCCAGCTCTGCACACCACAGCCACTCTGGCCACCTTGCAGTTTCACCCCAATGCTATGCTTATTCCCTGCCTCTGGGCTTCAGGTATGCTGTTCCCTTCTCCAGGAATAACCCATTTTGCCTGAATAATTCCTGTCCACCTTTCAGAAGGAACTCTGCTCTGACTATAATAAGTTTCCTTTGGGAATACTTTTCATGGCACCTGTACTTCACCTGTGTGGTACTTATCATCACTGAAATGAAATAACAGTGTAATCAGGGTCCTTTGAGCCCTCTCTCCCCACTGAGATGTCACCTCACATGAAGGCAGAGACCAGGTCTGTTTTTGTTCTCTGGCATCCCCCCAGCACCTAATCACCTGCAGGGCACAATCTGGGCTTCAATTAGTGTTGTCCGGCAATCAGCAAGCCGTATCTCTTCATCCTCCTCTTCCAGTCTGACCTACCTCCTTCCTACTGGGGTCCACACCCTCAGGGAGCTCCTCCACAGTCTTGTTCACCAACTGTTCCAGGGGAAAGATGGGTAGGGGCCCAACAATGAGGTTGGTGTTAGCATTGAACGCATCCGGTTTGAGGCTTGTGATCTCCTAGGGAAGAAAAGGAAACCACCGGTTAATTCTGCTGGCTTGTGGCTACCTCCCAGGCTGCTTATCTCTCTGGAGTCAACATTGATACTAGGGCACCTCCTTCCTGAAGCCTTCCATGACCCCACCACCCACACACACTCCTCATAAGAACACAACATTTGATCGGACCCATGAGCTAAAACTTGGTGGATTGTGTCCAACCAAAGCCAATTGGTCCGAGATGATTATTTTGTTCTTTGACTTACAAACTTCTTCATGGCTTCTCATGATGGAGGTCCACCTTGGACATTTATGATCCTCTTTCTCTTATTGGTTATGAAATTGTGATCAGTAAATTCACTTAGCCTTGACCTATATATGCCTTCCAATGCACACCATCAGTCCACGGAGAAGGGCTTAATGAGTGTCACAAGGTACTCAGCCTGAGGGTGGGGCCAAGGAGCCAGGTGCATTATCTGATTACCCCAGCATGCTTGTGGAATTGCTCTCATGTTCTGGATACATTTTTGCAGAGTCTGCTTGGACTCAGTTCCCCTGCAAGCCTGGGAACTTCTTGAAGGAAAGGTTTCACTTTCAGATTTCCTTATCAACCAGGCCGACAGGCTAAATGAGTTTCTGTTAACTAACTCAGAGACTGCAGTTTGTATCTGGAGAAGGCTATCCCTGGATGACCACGGCAGAGAAATCATTCTTTCTCAAAGTGTAGTCCATGGCCTAATTGCATCAAATCACCTGGGTTCTTCGTTTAGAACGGGCAAATATTCCTGGGTCTCAACCCAATTCCACAAGCCAGAATTTGAGGCAGTGAGTGGGACTTTGGGATCTGCATTCTAATCAGCTGCCCCTGCCCCTCACTCCCGGCTCCCATCAGATTCATGTATGATCAGATGGGGGAACCATACCCTAGGAAATGGAGGAGAAAAAAAAAACAGCCAGAGGCCTTGAAGTTGAACAGCAAGGACTTCCAGTGGGGGGGGGGGGGGGGGGTCGGGGGGTCGGTGGCGGTTCATGGTGGGAAGTAAAGCCCAGGATGCTGGTGTCCTCTCTGGAGCTTTCTCAGCTCCTGCAGGGCTGGCCATCATCAGCCGGCCACCTGCCCCGTACTCACATCAGTAATCTGGCTCCAGTCCCTGGAGTTTCCAAGCTCCGCCTTCATGTCCTCATAGGATTTGGCGTTCTGCACAGAAAGTAAATAACAAGTTAGACCCGGTTCTCAGCAGAGAAGATGGAAGAACTTTTTCCTTCAGGAGTTGAAAGAAGGTTGGTCTAAGGCTTGGGCGTGGGAAGGGGGAAGAGGGGGCTCAGGGGCTGGGGGGGGGGGGGACCCTGAAAAAGGAAGCTGGATGGTGAGGATGGGCACCCAAAGGGCTGACAGTCAGAAGAGGCCCTGCTCAGCCCCACGTGGGGCTGGAGGCCACACTCAGAGGCAGTGCAAGCAGCCACATGCAGCCTTGAGAACCCTGCCAGGCTCTGGGGAACATGGGGGCCCTGGAGAGCGGGGGGGGGGGGGGGGAGGAGGGCTCCTCCCAGAGCCTGGGCAGGGGGGGACCCTGCTGCCAAAGAGCAAAGGGAGTTAGAAGGGACCTTAGCTCCACGAGGAGCCCCGTCTCCATATCCCCAGGGCCAGGCACCAAGAATGGCACACCCTACTGGAGTTATGCTGAGTGAAGGAGTGAGCCCACGCGTGAGCCTGAGAGAAGCCCCCCAGACTGGGGCAAGGGGAGGGCCGCCAGAGGTGTTGACTCAGGACACTGATATGAATTTTAGAAGTTCTGGGGCGCCTGGGTGGCGCAGTCGGTTAAGCGTCCGACTTCAGCCAGGTCACAATCTCGCGGTCCGTGAGTTCGAGCCCCGAGTCAGGCTCTGGGCTGATGGCTCAGAGCCTGGAACCTGTTTCCGATTCTGTGTCTCCCTCTCTCTCTGCCCCTCCCCCGTTCATGCTCTGTCTCTCTCTGTCCCAAAAATAAATAAACGTTGAAAAAAAAAAAATTAAAAAAAAAAAAAAAGTTCTGGCATCTACCCCCTCAGGCATAAGTTTCCTCTTAAGAGTGTATCAGACACCACGTGCACCCCCTCAGATTCCCCTCAGGAATTTGACGAAAGACCTGACTAAAAATAAGTAGAGTAGACCATAAAACATAGACCCACAAGGAATGATATGGCCATAGACCACCCCTCACACAATGGAATCGGGCCAATCAGGACTGGACAATGCAGAGTTATCCAGCCAATAAGGGTAGGACCTGAGAAGGAACAAGGGGGAAGGAAGGGGGGGGTGACCAGAACCTTATAAAAAAACAAGGACCCTCGCCTAGAGTCAGGGCATTCACTTTCGAATGTCCCGTGTCTGTAAAGAGAGCTTTCCTACTATTCTTACTTTCTGATCTTATACTCTCATAAACTTTCGCCTGCTGCTCATAAAAAAGAAAGAAAGAAAGAAAGAAAGAAAGAAAGAAAGAAAGAAAGAAAGAAAGAAAGAAAGAAAAAAAGAAAGAAAAAAAAAAGTTCTGGCATCTAGATTTGCAGCCTTGAGATTTGTTTATCCTCAAAACTAAATTCAGCCCATCAGCCACTGAAAGAATGCTTTCAAAAAATGTATTTGAGGAAATGTATTTGAGGAAATTAAGCTCTGGTTCCCTAAACTCATCTGTTTTGCCACTTTAGTGCACCCAAAGCCACTGGGCTGGCACTCTCTACCTTAGCCTTCCTCCTTCCTGCAGAAAACCTTCCATTTTGAGGACCTGCCCTCTGCTTCTATGTGCGACCAGTTCCGGAGAATCCTGTGGAAGTCTGACTCCCTGTCCCTCAGGTAAGGACCACGTGTATGACCCGTTTTGCTTAGAATTCGGTGCCGGGAAGATATTTATCTGTCCTTGAGAACTGACATGTTTCATTTCACCTGGCTTACGGATCCACCAACACCGCCTCAGAGAAGTTTCTGCTTGATGATAGATGATAGAATGTTCTTTTTCTGTGCTGTCTGATAGGGCTACAGAGCACTTAGCTTGTGGCTAGTGAGCAACCGAATGTTTAACTTTGTTTAACTGCAGTTAAGTTTAAATAGTACGGTTCTAACCAATAATGTCCAACAGCCTTCAGCTATTGGATCCATAAGGCAAAGCACTGAACTGAGCCTGGGTTTTTGATAGCCTTCTTTCCTCTCCCTCACCAGGGGGGTTAATGGTTTTATGCAGCCTTACTTTTTATTCTAGGCCCCCTCAGACCCCTTTACAAATATATCACTGCTCATCTATCGCAGTAAACAGAAAAGCCTGGGAGTCTGCCCTGCCCTTGTGGTGTACCACGAGCGGCCACCTGGAGGAGGATGTGAAGGGCTATAATGATCAGGGTGGGCTGGCCACTTACACTCCACTTGAAGGGATCCCAAGCCAGGAACCAGCCTGTGAAGGTAGGGGGCTCGTATCCCTGCTTCACCACAATGATGGGGGTCTCGGGGTCACGGCCGCTGGGGTGGGTCTTGAGGTATTCCTGCACCGTGACGGCTGCGGCTTTCTTCTCGTCCTCATTGGCACGCTTCCCGATCCAGAAGAAGACCTGTGGAGAATCCAGGGTTCAGGCGGTCCTTCCCGTCCTCCCTGGCCCACAGGGCTCTGCCTCGATTCACCCAGGGGCTCCGATGACCAACAGTGGCGCTAAGTGACCTTGGGCAGGCCCCGTCTGGTCTTGACTTTGCATGTGGGAAATGAAGAGGTTGGACAGATGTCATGTACTGGGATATTCTGCCAATGTGTGACTCCCAGCCTCTCCAGAGCTATAGACATGCCACGTGGAAAAAAAATAAAAAATTGGACTTTGGGAAAATACATCCTGCCCTGCAGCCCCATTGGGCACATTCCTCTCTACCTGCCTCCTTCTTCCGTAGGCTCTTGTTGTTCATAATACTACTCCCAGGAAGAATCTATAAGGGAGCCTGTCCACTATTTCTTGGCTTTGGAGATGGAGATGGTGGGAAGGGAGGTTCCCCAGGCCTCTGTCCTACCTGGTCCCAGACATCTAGCAGGAACACATCATCCTCATCCAAGTCATCCTGATTGAAGTCAGGGATTTCTGTGGCCAGGAAACACCCGGTCTGGTTGGAACATTCAAAGAGCCGGGGGGTGATGGCCAGGGTTTCCTCCTGCAATCTGCAGGATGGAGAGAAAATTGTGTTGCCAAGAAGAAGGTAGGGGGACAGAAGAATAGAGGATACAGAACTCTGGCATGGAAAGCCTAACTTCTAGGAAAATACTCTTTTTTTTTTTTTTTTTTCTGCTCACACATAAAGTCCCCCCTCCTCCCAAGAGTCTAAGAGTGCTCCGAGGGAGAAATCCCCACTGCCTTTCTAGGACATCCATTCCAGTGGCTCTTCTATGGGCCCATTGGGAAATTCTTTCTGCCGTCTTCCCTCCGTGCCCTCCTACGGCTACTGCAATATATGCCCTTTTGCTTCTGAACGGGGGAATGGTGGATCATGGGTATTCTTTAGAAAAACCATTTGACAGAGTGTGTACAGCTGGGGCTTCTCAGCATCCAGGTCCTGTGTCAGCGCTAAAGGTCAGGGCTCTGGCGTCTTCTTCCCAAAGGGCAAGCCTGCCCCTCTCATTGAGTTGTTTCTTTTTTTTTTTAATTTTTTTTTTTCAACGTTTATTTATTTTGGGGACAGAGAGAGACAGAGCATGAACGGGGGAGGGGCAGGAGAGAGGGAGACACAGAATCGGAAACAGGCTCCAGGCTCTGAGCCATCAGCCCAGAGCCCGACGCGGGGCTCGAACTCACGGATCGCAAGATCGTGACCTGGCTGAAGTCGGACGCTTAACCGACTGCGCCACCCAGGCGCCCCTCATTGAGTTGTTTCTTATGGCTGTGAACTCCCTTTGCCACGAAGACACTCCCACCAGGCCCGAGGCACACCCACACAGACACTGCACTGCTCAAGAGGCTCTGAGGGTATGGGCTGCCCTTGACTCATCTTGTAGCCCTGGGGACCTGGTATACAGAGTCCTCAATTCATGCTTGCTGCAGGCTCTGGGCCATGGGATGGAGATGCTGGGAGGCTCTCCAGCCTCAGAAGGTGAGCTAGAGGCAGAGGGACCCCGTAGTTACCTCTTGCTGCTAGCATAGGGCGCCTTTCCACCCAGGGCCATCCAGAAGTTGGCCGGCTCCTGTCCTTCCACCACCACTTGCTTGTCTGTCCGGGAGATGATGTCAGCAACCATCTTGGCCATCTCCCGCTCATCCCCGCTACAGCCCTGGGGAAAGAGGGGTCAGCTGTGTTGGGGGAGACCATCTCTAGTGTCACATTCACTGGCACAGAGCTCCTGCATCTGAGAGGGCTCTTCTGCCTGGATCAGGACCCCATGTGCACCCCTCCTCTGCCTGACACTCCAAAGAATGGCAGAGGGGACAGGAGTCTGCACAATCCTTACAGGGCAGGAAAAGGAATCCAAGAGGCTGAGATAAATGGAGAGGCAGCGACAGGCACAGGGATAGTGAGAGAGCCTGGACACAAAGACAGACCAACACTGAGACAGCCAGGGGTAGCCAGAGACAAACAGAATGAGAGAGACTGAGCCAGACATAGAGGCAGAAAATGTGAGGGTGGCCAGACCCAGAGCTGCAGGGGAAGGAGACCAACTAGGAAATTAACAAGAAGGACCTACTCGGCCTGAGGCGGGGGGTATCCCAAAGACCCACTTGAAGAGCAGGGGAGGCCACTAGGCCCTGCACGCACCTTCCCACACCACAGGTAGCAGCAAGACTGGGTCTTAAGGATGAAGACGTCATTGGAGTTGAGGGAGCTGGCCTGGGCTGGGACCTCAAAGGCCTTGGTGTTGTCGGCTCTGTTTCCCTGGACCTGGAACAGCTGTGTGGAGGCCACTGACTCCACTTTGTTGCCTCGGGAGGTGCCTCCCTGCAGGGTGTGGGGAGACGGCAGAGAGAAAGAGGTGGGAGCAACTTAGTAGAGACAATGGAAGATTCTCGAAGGGCACAGAAAATAGAGAGCAAGAGAGGCTGGGGGCGGGGGTGGCCGTTGCCCGCCCCCAGGTCCTCTGATGCACCATCACCAGAGTAGCCTCTCCAAAACATTGCTTGGGTCATGGCACTCCGCTGCTCAGAAATCCTCAGTGGCTCCCCACTGCTTACAGACTAGAACCAGCTCCTCATCCCAGCCTTTGAAGGCCCCACATGACTCAGGCGCAAACTACCCTTCCAGACCCGCTCTGCTCTATCCAAACCCTCCCATGTAGCTCACCAGGCTTCTCACTGTCCCATGTGGGTCCCCTCCTCTGGGCCTTTGTCTTTGCTGTGCCTCCTGCCCTACAGTTTACCTCTGCTGAGCCCTTTTGCTCCGACCCTGATGTCAAGGGCTCCTCCAAACCCCCTTTCTACCGTGAACTCCCTGCCTATCCCAGATTACTGTATTCACACTCTCCTGTGAACTCAGCTTGAGTTTCTGGCATTTAAGCACACAGGGCCTCGGGCTGTGAGTTCACTGCTCTCCTAACAGGACTGTAAACAGTAAGGCGTGGCCTTCTCCAGCCTTGGCCCTTTGCAGAGGGCCGCAGACTTCATAGGTGCTCAACAAACAGGAGGTGTCTATTCCGTTACGTTGGAAGGCACCAGTGCAGTTTGGACAGGCTCATCATTTGGGCTAATCTAGGCACAAGAACTGCCTTTCTCATGTAGAGGATCCAGGGAGATGGGTGGGCAGAGAAACAGCACTTGCACATGTCACATACTCATTACATATTCTTAAAGTACTGGGTGGTTGTTTCTATCACCAGTTCCACATGGCTGATGGGGCCTCAAACAGTCCTCCCCCATGAAGACTGCCCTTCACCTCCAGGCCGGCCCCCCCCAGGTCCCCTCCCCCATCTCCTGACGCCCACCCCACCGCAAATGCGGGGACTGTCAGGTGCCTCAGGTCGGCAACCACACCTGGTAGACCACCATTCGTCCCTTGAAGATGGCCATGAGGTGTGGTGGCTCCTTGCCCATCGGGACCCGGATCTGGACCGGTTCATTGTTGTACTTCTGGTCCAGGATGACGGCTTGATAGGCAGAGGCTGCTATTTCATCCTTGCTGGCCTGGCTACCCTGGGGACGAGCACGACGGAAGGGGTGGGATGAAGTCAGCTCCAATTCTGACCCCGTCTCCGGCTGCAGCAACAACTCCATCCCTGTTTCTCACCCGGCCCCAAACCCAATTGTCCTCCCCACCAAACCCTACCCTGGACACAGCCCAAACCCAATCTGCCCCAGACCTCTTCTGGTCTCATCCCCATATCTTATCCTTTCCCAGCAACCCCCTACCCATAGTTCCCCTGCAACCCCGGCCTTAATCCCAGACCTCCTCTCCTTCTTACTGGGGGAAACAGCATGGCTACCATAGCACTACCGCCAGCACCCAAGCATCTCCCTGCTCACTCACATCTGGACACAGAAGCCCAGATGAAGGGAATGTGCTGGAAGCCATGGAAATTGGAGGCTCTGAGAACCCAGAGAAGGGGAAAGGGTTGTATATGGGGGTACTCTGTGCCACTGGGATCTCATAGCCAAAGCAGTCCCAGGATGGAAAACGGGTGAGTTCCCCATCACCAGAGGTATTCAACTCAAGGGTGATGGCCACTTGGAAGGGGTAGAGCAGGGTGGGAACTGAGCTGGCTGTGCTCTGGGCAGGGAGGGGTGGGGCCTGACCTGCCAGATGTAGAGCAGGTAGTGCTGCTTCTCGCCAATGAGGTAGGTGTAGAGCAGCAGGTAGCAGTCACCCCCGTAGAAGTGGCCCAGCCACTTGGAATCCACTGGCACCAGCTCTAGGTTCTCAATGCGCCACACCTGGGGCCAGCACCAGGCCGGTGTGAGGTCCAGGACGGGCTCCTCCGCCCCCACCACCCCCCCCCCAGCACCCACTTTCCACCCTCACCATACCTGCACCTCCCCACTGCCGTCGTCTACCATCTTCTTCTGGGCGGCCACCTGAGGTTGGATGTGCAGGGACATGGCATCAAACTTCACCTGCTCCACTTTGGCTGGAGGGAGGGGGAATCGTGACACCGGCCATCACCAACTGAGATCCCCAGGTCCTCCCAACAAGCCCGATAGCTAGAATTCTTAGATCCATTTTACAGGTGAGGAAAACGAGGCCAGAGAGGTCACAGAGCCAGAGAGTGGCAGTTATAATGTGAAACCCTATCTCCCACCCCTAAGACTCCGGCTTCGCCAGGGCCTCCCAGAGGAGCCAGGAGAGGGACAACACTTTTTCCCTCCTACAGGTGCCTGGCACTGAGCTTGCCTTCAGCAACTATTGTCTGGTGAGAGACTGAAGCCGTCTGGTTTCCAGAGAGACTCGAACCCATTCCAAAGGAGAGACAGGTGCTTCTCAGCTCCCCTTTTGTGACAGCTCCGAAGTTTACCCGTGTGCCCTCATGTCCCCACCCCAGTCATGTACCCAGCCCAGAGCCAGGGTAAAAGCGCGCACGGCAGAGGCGTGTCTGGGAAGGGGGACAGGAGGCAGGCGCAGACGCTCTTCCAGCCCCACCCTGCCTCGGGCGGGCCCTCACCCACGGAGCCCACATTGTGGATTTTGCCCAGGCCTGACGTCTGATTAGGTAGCGTCCACTTCTGGAAGAGCTGCTGAAAGACAGCTGACTCGGCCCCATCGTTCTGCACCTCCACCTGTGTGTTCGGGGGGTACTGCTTCGCTTTGATAAAGTTCTGGGAAGAGAAAGCGGTGGCTGGGTCTGTGTCCCTCTCTGAACCCCCATAGCCCTCCAATGCAAGTGACAGCCTGGCTCTAACCCCAACCAGACCCAACCACAAACCTACCCCAGGTCCCAAGCGCAAACTAGAACCCAACCCCAGTCCCAGTGCTGACCCAAAGCTAAGTAAGGCCTGCTCTGGCCTCAACCCCAAAACCAAATGAGACCTCAGTTCTGACCCTGACCCCTAGCTGCCATCTCCAACCTTGAGCCCAATCCCCATTCTCACTCTGACCCCAAGCCAGCTAGGGTTATTGACTCCAACCCCAGTAATGACCCCAAACTCTGACTTAGCCCCAGCCCCCTGCTGACCCGATCCCCTCTTGTAAAAGGTCAGCTTCCATTTCTCCCTCCTTTGTCTGAACTGAGCTTGGGGTGGGAGCTCACATCCGGAGGAGGCCCCCAGGTTGCCTGTTGGTGGGCCCCTGGTGGCAGGCAGCGACCCCCGCAGGGGGCTACAGAGCAGACCCTCAGCACCCCCAGCTGGGCTGGGCCCAGAGCTTTGGAGGCCTCTGCCTGGTGGGACGCCCAGTCTGATCCCCCTTCTTTCTCCCTGCTGTATCTGTTTCTCTCCCCTTCCCCCTGCCGATCCCCATGCCCACCAGTGCCTGATTCATGGCCCCCATCTTCTCCTGGGTGTTGGAGTTCTTCCCCTTCCACACATAGATCTTCAGGCCCCCCTGGTCCAGGATATAACAGTCCTACAGGTGGGAGAGAAAGACCCAGGGTGGGAGCCTGAGGGTGCGGGCGGGGCTGGGCTAGAGTCTCAGCCACAAAACTGACTCCTTCCCTCCAGGCCAGCCCCAGGCCCCCCCCCCCAGCGCTTCACCTGCTTGGGGGGAGAGCAGGCTGGGTGCAGGGGGACAGGCGGTGGGGCTGGGGGTCTCCAGACCCTCTCACCTCGTGACTGAGCAGGTTTTGGGTGAGTGGCCTCGTGGCAACTTCTGTAACCACCAGCTTTCCCTCTGAGTTAGACACGCTGCAGGACGAAGGGCACAGCATAGACGAGCAGGGTTCTCACAGCTGTCACCCAGGTGCCCTGCCCCCAGGGAGCCCCCGCACCCACGAAGAGCCCAGCTGGACACTCACTGGTACAACTTGAGGGCGGCCTTGAGTGCCGGCTCCACCACCTTGTCGGGCACCGCGGCCTTCAGCTCCCTCCGCTGGCCCAGCACGTGGTTCATGATCTCCATCAGCTTCGGGGTCTCCTTCTCGTTCTCCCCGTCCACCACGCCCACGTAACTGCGCCCGCCCCGCTCCTGGTCTCGGATCCCCTTGGCCAGGTTCATGCCCTGCAGGGAGACCCCGGTGACCCATGAAGGCTGGTGGGGGACAGGGCCATGTCTGCCACCCCACACCATGCCGGGAGAGCCCAGCCCACCCTGCCACGGCCCCAAGGGGTGAGGTGCCTGCCTGCCTTTACCCTGGTGACCAGGGGCAGGGGGAACCAGGCTTTTAAGGTACATGTGAGGAAACCAAGTGAACCCCATGGGGAAAGCAGGTTTCTCGTTGGCAAGAGGGGGTTTGGGGTGCGTTTGAAACTTGTGATTTTACTTCATAGTTTTGGACGAGAGCTGAGCCCTGGCTCTCATAGCACTCGGTCTTTTTGCCCCAAAGCGAGCTCGCATGTGCACCCATGCACACGTGCACGCACGGCCTCACGTGTGCTCACACACACACGGGGACAACCGTCCTCACACGGAGACACACACACCCCCAGAGTGGACAGTCCACGTGTGCTCATGCAGAGACACACACGTGCACACACTTCCTCATGTGCCCACATGTGTGCGCACACTCACACACACCCTGGCTCCCCCTCCTCAGCCCCATGTCTGTGTACCTCTGGGTACCGGCATTTCAGCCCCAGGCCCCGGGCTTCTGCAGACTGCGGAGGCCGTATTTCTGTCTCCAGCCCAGCTCCCTGCTGTCATCTCACGTTATCCACGACAGCCCCATGTGAAGATGCCCCAAACTGAACTTGAGCTCCTCCCCCAATCTGTTGCTCCTGGTCTTGCTCATTTCGGGCAACGGGACCCCATCCGCTCAAGCGCAACGCCCCTCTCTCCTCAGCCTCATCGCCACCCACATAATGTGTGTGGATCCCCCCCTTCCTGTCCAAGGGGCCAGGGCGCCTCCTCCCATCCTCACCCAGATGGCCACAGGGCGCCGTGCGTCCCCGCAGCCCCCACACCCCTTCTCCACTCAGAAGTCAGAATGACCTTCGGTGGCCTCCTGGGCACCGAGAACAAAACCAGAGCCTCTTACTCAGCCTTCTGGCCATGTAACATGCCCTGCGAGCGAGACTTTCTCCAAGGTCTCTGTTCTCCAGACTCCCTGTAATCCCCATCTTGTGCTCTGGCTCTGCTGGCAGACCCCTCACCAGCCACTTTCTTCCGGCCCCACCCACCTCCTCTCAGAAGTCTTTCCAGAACCCCCACCGCCACCCCCACCCCTCACCTCTCAATTACCCTCTTCCTGTCGGTCTCCCCCACTTGACGGCCAGACCCAGGGCGGTGCTCTGCCCATTTCCTTCACCACCGGCTCCCTGACGTTTGGCACAGGGTCTACCGCACAGCGGGGATGTATTAAACCTCAGTGGATCAGCCATGAGAACACACACACCCATATCCCAACATGCATGCCTCTCCACATACACAAGGAGACTCAGATCTACCTTCCAACACACCGTCCAGGGCAGTCAGCTGAGACCTGGAGACTGGGCTGGTTGGGGGGGCGGGGGGGCGGTACTGGCGACAGAGGTCTGGCGAGTTCAATTGGTAGGAGAGGGGCAGGTGTGCAGGGGCAGGTGAGGGCAGGGTGGGATGGGGAGCGGGGCGGTGCATGGGCAGGGCTTACCCTGAGTCTTTCCATGCAGTTACTCTCCGGCCCGTTCCACTGGATGATAAGCTTCCCCAGGTCCAGGAGAAAAACATCCCCACGGTTGAAACTCTTCCAAGACACCTCCACCTGGAGCGCCAGAGGGCAGGTGTGGCCTCTACTCAGATACTTTCCACAGTCCATCATGTCTTCCCCGCCTCACCCCTCCTGGGCCTCTGCCCAGCACCCGGGGCAGGGGGGTGGGGAGTGGGTAGGGAGGACAGGAGGCCACACGCTAGGGCCCTGGCTGATGCCCACCTCTCCGGCTACCACGTTCCTCTTGCCCTTGACATGCAGCAGCCGCTGGACCTGGTAGGAGTTGGTCTCTACTTGCTTCATGCCAGAAGCCACGCCTCCCTTCTGGATCCTGAGAAGAGAGGGAGCTGACCCAAGGGAGTGGGCTGGGAGGTGTGACAGAGCCCGGGTGCCCGCTGCCACTGGGGCCACCTGAGGGCTGGGCCTGGGACTAGGCTGAGGTGCGCGAGGTATCTCAGGAGCCCACAGTTTGCACCCTAGATGCCTCACTCACTGCCTCCCTGCCCTGCTGAGAGGCCCACTAAGAAGGGTGCGTGGTAATGTGGAAATGCAGAAGGACAGAACGGGACTCCGAGGACGGGGACCACAGTGGAGGGGAAGAGGAGAGAGGCTGTGGACTGAATTGTGTCCTCTCCCAAACTCACGTATGGAAGCCTTAACCCCACTGTGATGGTATTTGGAGAGGGGCCTTTGAGAGGTAGTAGATTTTGATACAGTTTAATTTTGTTTAATGCTTATTTTTGAGAGAGAGAGAGAGAGAGGGAGGGAGAGCGCGAGTGGGGGAGGGCAGAGAGAGAGGGAGACACAGAATCCAAAGCAGGCTCCAGGCTCTGAGCTGTCAGCACAGAACCCGATAGAGGGCTCGAACCCACGAGCCATGATATCATGACCTGAGCCGAAGTCAGAGCCTTAATGGACTGAGCCACCCAGGCGCCCCATGATACAGTTTAGATGAGGTACTGAGGGTGGGGCCCCCGTGATGAGGTTGGTGTCCTCATAGGAAGAGACACCAGAGAGCTTGCTCACTCTCTTCACCATGCGAGGACATAGTGAGGAGGTGGCTGTCTGCAAGCCAGGAAGCGGGCTCTCACCAGCAACCAAATCAGCTGGCACCTTGATCTTAGACTTCCCAACCTCCAGAACTGTGAGAACATTAATTTCTGTTGTTTAAGCTACTCACTCTACGGTATTTTGTTAGGGCAGCCCAAGGACACTAAGACAGGAGAGGTGGCAGCTCAAATGCCAAGGGGGCGGACTGTTGCTAGAAGTGTGGGAAGAAGAGGAACAAGACCAAAGGGAGGGGTGGGGACTGTGGCTAACCGGAGAGCTTCTGGTCTATCCTACTGGTCAGTAGCAACATGGCTCTTGACCGTGTTTCCATGGGAAAAACCCAAAGGCCAGAGCTTCAGACTTTTCAAGAAAAGCTAGATACCTGGGTTTTCAGTGGGAAAGTCCGGCTTTAGAGAATGGAGGAGCAGTTATTTGCCCATTGGCCAGAGGGAAGACTTGACCGTGAGGCCCTGGAAGGCCTCCTTTGGCACTGAGCTCTCCAGGACATTCAAACAGGGGTTGCTTTACGAAAATTCATGGTGCACCTAATTGCCGAACGGCCCCTAGGGCAGCCAAAGACACTCAGAGGGATGAAGACCAAGGACAGGGCGGCAGCAGAAATGGGGGTGGGGAAGTGGAAAGAATGAAAATCACCAAAAGCCCATGGTGGGTCCCCCTCACAAGCTCCCCGACAGCCTCAGGCTCCCTCCCCAGCCCAGGCCCCACTCCCTGCCAGCAGTGCACCCCTCCATACACGAGGCCCTGCTTGAAGTAGCCTCGGAAGGCCTCACTCTCGTTGCCCTGGATCTCGCGGTGCTGGACGGCCCGGCCCTTGAGGAAGTCGTCCATCTGTGTGGTGTAGATGGCAGCCGCCCCTTGCTCGTCCTGGGACGAGGCCAGGCCGATCCAGTAGTGGATGTCATAGGACAGACTGCTGCCCGTCTTGTGGATCTAGGGAGAGGGGAGGTGCGGTGTGCCCGAGGCCCTGGGCTCCCACAGCCCTCTCCCCGCCTCCCTGCTTTGCATGGTCTGTCACACACAAGGGGCCTGGGCCACAGGTGAGCTTGGTATCCAGGAAGCGCATGGCACTGGTGGTCAGGAACCGTGAGTAATGGCCCCAGCTCTGCCACAGACTCTCTGAGACATCGGGCGAGTGGCTTTCCCTCTGGGTCTTGGAAATAAGTGGGTTGCACATAGCAGCATTTTCCCAAGTGATGTGTATGGACCATCACAGGTCTATGAGGTGATGAATTGGGGTGTACAAATGTACATAGGAAATGATTATGTAAAAACTGTATAGCTACTTTCTGCTTGTGACATGGGACACCGCTTTCCACTTATGGTACTGATGTAGAGTTATGTTTTTAATCAATAGATTTAAATTTCAAAAGCGAGTCAGTGTAAGGAAAGATAAAAATGCGTTAATCGTACAGGATGTGGCAAAAACCAAGGAGGCAATATGAAGGGGACTATGGATTCTGGAAATGTGCACCTGAGGTCGGGTGACATCCCGCTGGCTCAGAGCGTCCCCAAGACTGTACATTCAAAGATGTTCACCTTGGAGCTCAGTGACCAAGGGCAGGGAGAGCCTCTTATATCTCTGACCCTGCAGAGCTACCAAAGGCTGGGCACTTGGGCCCACCCAGTGAATACTGTCTAGGGGTGAAGCCCGGCCAGCTCTCCTTATTGCCCCCAGCCTCAGGTTTCCTCCCTAATGCCACAGTGGGCTTTGCTGTCTGCTCGGGGCCCTCTGGCACCCGCCCACACTCACAGCCAGGACTATGTAGCAGTCACCATCGAAGAAGCTGCCGAAGGTGCTGGAAGGAACAGGCACCATCTTCATGGCCTAGGGAGAGGAAGGAGCTCAGAAGGGCTGCCCCGGACCACCCAGAACCCCCAGCTGCCCCGCCTCCCTTGACCCCACGGAGAGCTGGGAGAGGCGGAGAACCAGCAGGAGGAGGGCCTGAGGAAGTGGACCAGAAGAAGGGATGTGACCATGGGAGGAGGAATAGGAGCAGGAGGAGGGTGGCCTTGGGGACAGGCAGCAGGGGCTCGCACATCAGAGGGCAGGATTTGAGGACAGAGTAATCTCAGGCTTCCTCCTTCCCTCCATCCCAGCCTGCAGGCCCCCCGCCCCCCTTGCCCACACACACACCCAGGCAGGCCTCACCTCGATCCTCCATATCTGCACCCCTGGGGTGGTGATGTTGAGGGAGCCTTTGACTTGGGTGCTCAGTGTGGTCATGGTGAGGAACCTAGGGAAGGGAGACGCGGGAACAAGGGTTGAGGAGCTGGGAGCGCCCTGGGTTTCAGGAGCTGCCCTTCCAGCGCAGCCCCAGAGAGCTCCCAACACCACCAGGAGGCCAGGGCTCAGGAACTTGGGGAGGGGAGGGGTTGGCGCTCCACCCTGGGCCCTGATTGGCCAAGGGCCCAGCGTCCAGTCTTCCCACCCAACTCTGATCTTGTCACTCTCTTGCTCAAACCCCTACCCTGACTCCCTATTACCTACTGAATAAAGCCCTCACTCTTTAGCTTTCCATTCAAGGCCCTTTATTTAGCCCCAAACAATTTTTCTTAAGAATTTTTTTTATCAAAGCCATGCTGACTGGAAAAAATTCATACGGACTTAAAAAAAAAAAAAAAAAGGAAAGCAGGGGCACCTGGGTGACTCAGTCAGTTCAGCGTCCAGTTCTTGATTTCGGCTTAGGTCATGATCCCAGAGTCTTGGGATCAATCTCCATGTTGGGCTCCACGCTCAGCAGAGAGCCTGCTTAACATTCACTCTCTCTCCCTCTGCCCTCTCTCCCCTGCTTGTGCTCTCTCTCTAAACTAAAAATTAAAAAAAAATTTTTTTAACGTTTATTTTTATTCTTGAGATTGAGAACACGAGCTGGGGAGGTGCAGAAAGAGAGGGAGACAGAGGATCCAAAGCAGGCTCTGAGCTGACAGCAGAGAGCCCAGTGTGGGGCTTGAACTCACGAACTGTGAGATCATGACCTGAGCTGAACCCGAGTTTAACTGACTGAGCCACCAAGGCACCCCCAATTTAAAAAAAAATTTTAAAAAGGAAAGCAAAGAATAAATGAGGGCCCAAAAGGGTATGTACCCCAAGAAAAAACAGGTGTTCAAACAAAAACTGGAACTTGAAATTCATAGCAGCTCTACTCACAATAACCAAAAGGTACAAACAGTCCAAATGTCCATCAACAAAAGGCGGTCTATATCCCCACAATGGAATATTATTCAGCCATGAAAAGGAATGAAGGGCTAATACACATTGCAACACAAATGACCCTTGAATACATTATGCTTGGTGAAAGGAACCACACACAAAAGGCCATGTCTTGATGAGTCCATTTTTATGAACCATCCAGAACCGGCCAATCCATACACATAGCAAGTGGAGCAGTGGTTGTCAGGGGCTGGAGGGAGGGGTAAGGGGGGATGCCTACTAGAGTTTCCATCTGGATGATGAAAGAATTCTGGAACTAGACCATGGTGATGGCTGGACAATGTTGTGAATGTACTGAATGCCACTGACTTGTATAAAGTGGTTAAAATGGTAAATCTTATGTGTATTTTACCACAATAGAAAAAGTCTGTGCAGCGGCTTCCTGTTCCTTCCTGGTTCCCCCCAACCACCCCTCAGTCACTGTTCTGGTGGCGCCCAAGGAGATCCCACAAGGAGAGGGACCATGTTTGTTGGCTCAGTACTAAATCCCCAGCGTCTAAAACCATGTAGGCATTTTGCTGAGTGAGTGGATGGATGGATGGATGCATGGATGGATGGATAGATGGATGGATGGATGGATGGATGGATGGATGAATGAGTGAATGACAGAGTGAACTCTCCAGTGTGAACCAGGCTCCAGCCACTGAACTGAAAGAAACCTCCCCTTGCCAAGCTTCTTTTATGGTATCTTTTATGGCTCTTTCCATTTTCACCCGTAGCTCTTTTCTCCACTCCAGCTGCTCATCAGAATCACCTAGGGAGCTTTTAAATGATACCAATGCTTTGCTGCTCCTCAGGTCTATCCCCAGGGATTCTGATTTAATTAGGCTGGGTGCAGGCCCAGGCATGGGTACTTTATTTTCTGACTTTTGGGAGCACAGCATGGGTGCTTTTAAAACTTCCCAGAGATTCTGATATGAGTGAGGGCAGAGAACAGCTTGCCCCCAGTGATTCTCATCCCTGGTTTCCTGCCTCTCCCCATCAGGCTGGAGGCCACCCCCATTCTCCACTGAGCCTACCACCCAGCCTGGCACAGATTTGCCCTCCAGGAATGCTCCTTGAACTGATGAACAATAAATGAAAGGTCATGTGGCTTAGAGGGTCAGGCCTCACAAGCTGTCAGCCTGAAACCTCGCTATCTAATCTCTCGTGGCACCTTGACTCTGAATCACCTCTTGGAACAATGACCTGGCATTTTACTGTTGGGAAACTCCCTCTTCTGAGTCCTGAGGGGTGACCTCTCTCCCAGGCATTCTGGAGTTTGGGGCAAGGTCTCCCTGCCCAGCCTCTGATTAGCGGCCCTTTTGGCAGATCATGGCTATGTCGGGTCACCTTCCATGTGCCTTTAGGAGCCCATTGTGCCTGGGCCCTGTCTGATGCCCTGTTGGCCATGGCCCCTTTGTGAGATATTTCTCAACCCACAGAGACCCCAGGGCTCCCAGGACACCTGGGTCAGTAGGACCAGTTTTGGTACAAAGGAGAAAAATGTTTTCTGTGTTATTTCATTTGCCACCTTGGCCTACATCTTCCTTTCTCTGAGACAGGAACACCCTGTCTTTGACACCCACTAGCTGTATGAACATGAGCCCTGTTTCTTCATCTATGATGTGGGAGGTGGTCAATTAGATGACCTCTAGGGACAGGCTCTGATTTTTAGGGGTGAACAGCAAGAGGATGGAGGGTAGACAGGAAGAGACACTTCCTGCCCATCAGATGAGTGGACATTTGGGGGAGCAGGGACTTGAAAAGGCCAGCATGCTCCTCCCCCTAGATTTGGAACTTCCAGCAGCCTGAACTGGGGAGGGGGAACCTCCACGGGGCCAGGGATTGGGGGGGTGGGGGGGAAGGGGATGGCCCTGAGAGGTGAACTCATACTGAGAGGGTATCCCCACAGATACTGCCCTGCTCCTGCTCCTATCCATGTTGGTCAGAGCAGATGCCTCTGCCCCCCCCCTCCAACCCTGGTGGGCTCTCCCCAGAGAGGCTGTCTCTCCCTTCCTGGTGGGAGGGATGTGGGCTCCTCACTACCCACGACACGCACAGCATGGCCCCAGGTCTGGATGTGTGCCTCCTTCTCCTTCAACTTGAGTTCTCTGGCTGCCCCCCTCACTCCTGATCCCCAGTATTCTCTGCCCCCAATTTGAGGAAGGGCACCATTACTCCCAGACCCCAGATATGGCTATGTGTGCAACACCCTGGACCCCTCCCTCTCCTGCCCTTCTGTTCCACCGGAATCTCTCTCCTATCTGCCCCCTGCCACACCCCCCTCCCTCTCTGCTCACAGCTGCCTTCTAGTGATGCCCTGCCCCCCAGGCGGCTTCTCCCCCTTCCCGCCATGTCCTTGCGCTCCTGTTCTCCCCTTTACCCAATGGCCTCCCCACCTGTCTTCACAAGGCTCATACTTAGTTGCTCCTCTAGACTCAGTTTAGGTCTCATTTCTTCCAGGAGACCTTCCCAGAATCCTCAGGCTAGACGAGGCCCTTCCTCAAGGGCACCAGAGCATCCTGGACCTGTGCCTCTCTTGGCGCCCTGACCACATGGCAATGAAAGGATCTGTTTATAAATCCCAGGTCTCCGAGGTCAAGGACCTAGACAGTTGGTCTGCGTAGCCCCCATAGTAGATGCTCAATAAATATTCATAAAACTTAAAGACGAAATTGTGGGATGGAAGGGGTGGACCATGTTGGAGCCCTGGGGGGAGTTAGGGCTCCTGCTCCATCCAGGTCCCACCTTTCATTTTCTAATTGCTGTCCTGTCCTCAGGGTTCCGGCTCCAGAGAGCTGTGGGGTGCTGTCATCCCGGCTCTCAGTCCCCAGTCATGCGGGTCTGAGCTGGACAGGGGTATGGCAGTTCCTGAAACCCAGGACACCCTCCTGCTTCCCCAGGCCCACGAGAGCAGGGAGAGAGGACACAACCCAGCATCCCATCCTACAGACTCTGTCTCTCGAAGCCCTGAGAATGTCTTTGCAGGCTTTCTGGGAAGGGGTGGTCAGTACATCCCAAGACCCTGGTCTGCACTTGGCTCCCACTTCTTTTCCTCCCCATTTCAGCTGAATGGGGCCACAGTGGCTCGTAAGGCCAGAGGTCTGGACCTGGGGACAGAAGGGCATGCTAGGGTGGCCGGGGAGCATGGACTGGGGCCGAAAGGGCCCTGCCTCACCAGCCCCCTGCCTCTCTCTGCCTTTGCCCATTCAATTCCTGATGGCTGTTGCTCACACCCTAGGATCCAGGAGCCCCGAGGCCCCAGGAGTGTCAGGGGGAATGACCGCACAAAGAAAGAAACCATTTCATATGAGGAACAAATATGCAAAAAGATGGGGTGAGGTGCAGGAAGGGGGTGGCAGAATGAGATTAGGGCGACCAGCTAGTCCCAGTTTGCCCAGGAGTATCCAAGGTTTAAATCTAAAAGCCCAGTGTCTCCAGAATCTCCCCATTCAGGGCAATCCGGGATGGTTGACACTTGAAGTCAGGTGGGTGCTAACGGCAGGTGCGAGTCTGAAAGAGCAGCTGCCTGGAGTGGAGTCTGTACGGTTCTTTCCTTGGAGGCCCAGGAAGCCACACTGGGCTCCCTGCTCTTTCCAGACGCTCCAGAGTGCCAAGCCTCTCCCTCACGTCCGCTCCAAGGTGCTACAGGAAGCCCCAGGCTGCTAGCAAGAAGCCGGGGCCCTTGTCCCGTCCTCTCCTGCACCTACCGTCCCGTCCGAGTGTGTCCGTCTGGTGTGTCCGGCAGGGTTGCCTTACCTGTCTGGGGGAGGCAGCTGCCACCTGGGAGGTCTCAGGGAGTTGTGGCAAGCTGGCTGCAGGAGAGCGACCTTTGTCCCCACCCCCCCTCCTTAGGAACTGCCTTCACCATATAAGGGAAGATAGGGCCCCAGAGAGAGTGAGAATGGGTGAGGGGGTGGGGACGCAGGTGCCCGCCAGGGACGCTGGTCCCTGGGAGCCAGCGGAGCCAGTGACAGCCTGACAGCAGGAGCCAATGTGCCCCACCCCTGACACCCAGTGAGCACACTCCCAGGGATAGGGTACGTTTCTGCCCAAGGCCCAGGCCTTCACTGCAGGTGGACAGCACCAGCCAGGAAAGGCAGGGGAGCCTGGACCCTTCCTCCTACCAAGCCAGACGACGAAGCTCAGCTGTCCTCCCTCCTTCCCCGGGAGAATGGCTCACAGGGCAGGGGGACGGGGGGGGGGGGGGGGGGGGGGGGGGTTCACACTTGCGGCCCCTCCTGGACAGATGGGCACCCTGGCACCCCTAGAGGTCTCTTTCACTGGGCATGACACTTCTTAGAGGGGGCACAGGTGCTCTCCCTATCTGCCCCCCCCCCACCCGCCCTGTTTCAAGGGCACTGGCTCCACCTGGACTTTTTATTAGCTGCCATAAACCAGTGCCTTTGGACTCTGCTCTGCCACTTTCTCCCAGATGCCAAAGGCTTCAATTTCCGACCCCTGATCCTAGGGGGCCCATCTCCTTGAGGACTGGAAAGAAGCATGGCCCTTTCGGTTGTGGGTCTTGCTCTGAAGTTGGCTTTGCCTGCAAACTCAGCACCTCGGGCGGCTGCACCCGAGCCTCCCACCCCTGCGGAAACTCTCCGGCCTTCTGAACCTGGTCCTCTGGAGGGCGAGATGAAGCAGGCGAGTGAGGGCGGCCCCTCCTCCTGACCACACCTTCCCAGGAGTTCTGGAGACCCGCTGTCTGTGTGTGTGCATGCACGTGAGCACGTGTGAGCATGCTCGTGCCCAGTCTGGGAAAAGGAGTAAAGAAAGGAGTAAAGCAGGTTCTACTTTGGTTTTTTATTTATATATTTTTTTAACCTTTTTTGGGGGTTACTTTGTCTTTAAAGAATATCTTTTGTGCCTAAAAAGGAGTCTGTGTTCATTCAGTTGTACAGACAAACGAGAAGGGAAGAAAAAACTCGTTTATAATTTCACTACAGAAATAATCTACAAATAAATCAGTTAGTGATTTATTTTGAAGTAGGTCTTTCATTTTTCAGTACATATGTTGTGTGTGTACATAATGTGTGTATATAATATCTACATGTATCTATTTTTCCATCTATCCTTACTGTGACAGGTTATATGTCATTTTATGACTGTATGTATATATATATATATATATATATATATAATTTTATTTATATATATATATATAATATTTATATATATAATTATATATATATATATATAATATATATAATTATATATATATATAATATATATAATATTTATATATATATATATAATTTTTTAATGTTTATTTCTTGAGAGAGAGAGAGAAGGGGAGGGGCAGAGAGAGAGGGAGACGCAGAATCCGAAGCAGTCTCCAGGCTCGGAACTGTCAGCACAGAGCCTGATGCAGGGCTCGAACCCACGAACCGTGAGATAGTGAACTGAGCTAAAGTTGGACGCTTAACTGACTTGACTGAGCCATCCAGGCCCCCCATGACTGCATTTGAATCGTCTCACGGTAATCCACGAAGTAGATAGTATAGTTTATATAAGCGATAGTTCTTTGTTGGACTTCCAAATTACATCCATTTATTTTATACTACAAAGAATGCTGTGGTGAGTATCTTTACCATTTGATTATATCCCTTATTCTTTCTTTCTTACAACTGGGACTGCTGGATCGAAGATGAGAACAGGCAAATCGGCCTCCAGAAAAGTCCCATTAATTCCTAATACCACCTGCAGCACAGAAGAATGTCTGTTCCTCCACATCCTCTCCAGCAGTGGGCTCCAGCTTTTTAAGAAAATCTCTCGTCGGTCTGATTGCCAAAAAGAAAAATCATTGTATGCGTTGATTTATGTTATTTTGATTACCAGTGAAATAGACCACTTAAAAATATACCTATTGGCTATGTCTTCTTTTGCGAATTTTTTATTAATTTGTTGAGTTCGTTGTTTACATGTATGATGTATTAAGTTTGGTAACCTGCCTGTCATTAATGCTGTATTTTTCTCCAGTTTGCTTCTTGCCTTTTAATTTAACCTCAAGATTTTGGGAAGAATATATGTTTTGTTTGTTTGTTTTTTAATTTTAATTCCAGTGTGGTTAACATACAGTGTTATATTAGTTTCAAGTGTATAATATAGTGATTCAACAATTCTATACCCTCCTTGGTGCTCACCAAGGATAAGGATAAGTGGATAAGTGGATTCTTACTCCCCTTCACCAATTTCGCCCATCGACCCACCCACCTCTCCTCTGGTAATCATCAGTTTCTTCTCTATAGGTGAGAGTCTGTTTCTTGGTTTGTCTCCTTTTTTCTTCCTTTTGTTCATTTGTTTTGTTTCTTAAATTCTACGTGTGAGCGAAATCATGGTATTTGTCTTTCTCTGATTGGCTTACTTCACATTTGTACTTTCTAGCTCCATCCAAGTGGTTGCATATGGCAAGACTTCATTCTTTTTATGGCTGAATAGTATTCCATTGTATAGATATACCACATCTTCTTTACCCATTCATCTGTCGATGGACACTTAGGTTTCTTCCATAATTTGGCTATTGTAAGTAATGCTGCAATAAACATAGGGATCCCTTTGAATTAGTGTTTCATATTCTTTGGGTAAATACCCAGCAGCGTGATTATTGGATCATAGGGTAGTTCAATGTTTAATTTTTTGAGGAACCTCCATACTGTTTTCCACAATGGCTATACCAGTTTGCATTCCCACCAACAATGCATGAGGGTTCCTACTGGGAAAACATATTTTTTTTAATTAAAATTTTTTTTTAAATTTATTTTTGAGAGAGAGAGAGAAACTGAGCATGAGCAGGGATGGGGCAGAGAAAGACAGAGAATTGAAAACAGGCTCCAGGCTCTGAGCTGTCAGCACAGAGCCTGTTGCGGAGCTCAAACTCATGAGCTGTGAGATCGTGACCTGACCTGAAGTCGGATGCTTAACCGACTGAGTCACCCAGGTGCCCCTTTAAAAAAATCATTTCCAATTTCTTTATTATGGCAAATGTCAAACAAATAGAAACGCATAAATAATAGTACAATAGTACAATAATAAACGCTCATGGATTCAAGAATTAGTGAAAGTAATTATACTTGGAAGTAATTTGTAGATCATGATACTTGAGCCCAAAATATTTATCACACATATCCTAAGAATGAGGACATTCTCCATAACTATAATATGATTTTCACATCTGAGGATAATTTCTAATATCGTCTATCTAGTCCACAGTTAAAAATTTCACCAATTGTCCCCACGACGACTCTGACGGCTGGTTTTACTGACGCATGATCAAATTAAGATCATGCATTTCCTTTGAGTGTTACGACTCTTCAGTATTTTGTAAATCTAGAACAGTCTTCCAATTTTTTTTTTTTATATTGACCTACCTGAGTCCAGGACAGATGTCCTGTTGTGTGTTCACATTGTGGATTTGTCTGAATCTTTCTTTGTGTATTACTTAATTTGTTCCTCTTTCCCCTGTATTTCCCACAAACCGAAAGTACATCTAAAGTCTTGACTGGGTTCTGGTTAAACACTCTTTTCAAGGATACTTGAAAAAAGTCAGTGCTTCTCAAACTGTAATATTGTAAGAATCACCTGGGAATCTATTTAAAGTGCAGGTTCTGATTCAATAGGTCTAGGACCTGAGACTCTGAATTCCTAACAGGTTCCTCAGTGATGTCGCCACGCCCGTCCACAGACCCCATTTTGAGTAGCACGGGCAATGGTGTTGCTGTTTCACATTGCGTGGCATTAGGAGGTATAAAACGTCACGTTGTCCTAGCATGAGTGGTGTGAAGTTTGACCCCTTGGTGACAATGGAGACTGCCAGATATCCCCACTGTAAAGGCACGTTCCCTCCTTTGCAATGAGAAGTCATCTTGGGGTGACAGTTTGGTATTAGAAGCACAAACATTTTTATTTCTTTATTTACCACTTTTTATTTCTTTTATTATTATTATTATTATTATTATTTTGAGAGAGAGTGGGGTAGACGGGCAGAGGGAGAGAAAGAATCCCGAACAGTCTCTACTCAGGGGATCGATCCTACAACCCTGGGATCCTGAGCTGAAATCAAAAGTCAGACGCTTGACCAACTGAGCCACCCAGGCGCCCCTTTACTTCTTCTTTTATAATATTAATTCTGTACTTTTTGAATGTCTGATTTCCCCACAGTGTCTGTTGTGCTCACTGTTGAATCCTAGCGCCTGGTACACCGTAGGCATGTGAAGAATGTTGAAGGAAAGAAATGGAATTTATGATTTCTATCTTTGATATTATATTTAGGAAGCTGTGTTTTAAGTTTTAAACTGAGTTTTATTTTTTAATTTTTAAAATAATTTTTTATAGTTTATTTTTGAGAGAGAGACCTTGCATGAATGGGGGAGAAGAGAGAGGGGGACAGAGGATTTGGATTCGAAGCAGGGTCTGCACTGACAGCAGAGAGCCTGATGTGGGGGTTGAACTCACCAACAGTAAGATCATGACCTGAGCCAAAATCAGACAGCTGACTGGGCCACCCAGGCACCCTTAAAATAATTTATTTTTTAAAATTAATAAATATATTAATTCGAATATATTTATTAATAAATTCGAATAGATGTATAATAAAATGTGTCCCTCTCCTCTTAGATGACTTCCACCCAGTCCCCCAGCCCTGCTCCCCAGGACTAGCAGCAGCTCTCATTTCTTGTGTACCCGACTGGAGGATAAGAAAGTGCAAGAAAGTATGCATATTTTTTTTTAAGGGTCAAAATGGTTTATTTCAAAAAAGAACTTTTATTTATTTATTTATTTTATTAAAAATTTTTTTTATTATTTTTAAAAATTTACATCCAAATTAGTTAGCATATAGTGCAACAATGATTTCAGGAGTAGATTCCTTAATGCCCCTTACCCATTTAGCCCATCCCCCCTCCCACAACCCTTCCAGCAACCCTCAGTTTGTTCTCCATATTTATGAGTCTCTTCTGTTTTGTCCCCCTCCCTGTTTTTATATTACTTTTGTTTCCTTCCCTTATGCTCATCTGTTTTGTCTCTTAAAGTCCTCATATGAGTGAAGTCATATCGTTTTTGTCTTTCTCTGACTAATTTCACTTAGCATAATACCCTCCAGCTCCATCCATGTAGTTGCAAATGGCAAGATTTCATTCTTTTTGATTGCCAAGTAATACTCCATTGTGTGTGTGTGTGTGTATACACAACACATATATACTCCATTGTGTGTATATATATATGTGTGTGTGTGTGTACCACATTTTTTAAAACACTTTTTTAATGCTTTATTTTTGAGACAGAGAGAAATAGAGCATGAGCAGGGGAGGGGCAGAGAGAGGGGGAGACACAGAATCTGAAGCAGGGACCAGGTTCTGAACTGGCAGCACAGAGCCCAACGTGGGGCCTGAACTCATGGACCGCGAGATCATGACCTGAGCTGAAGTCGGACGCTTAACCGACTAAGCCACCCAGGTGCCCTACCACATTTTCTGTATCCATTCATCCATCGATGGACATTTGGGCTCTTTCCATACTTTGGCTATTGTTGATAGTGCTGCTATAAACATGGGGGTGCGTGTGTCCCTTCGAAAAGGACACCTGTATCCCATGGATAAATGCCTAGTAGTGCAATTGCTGGGTCGTAGGGTGGCTCTATTTTTAGTTTTTTAGGAACCCCCATACTGTTTTCCAGAGCGGCTGCACCAGCTTGCATTCCCAAAGTACGCATATGTTTGTGTCTGTTTTTATACATCTGCTTTGTGGGAATACACGATCACCATTGTTAGAACTTGATTTTAATAGTTTCATTTACTGGCTGTCTGTCTTGGAGATCATCCTATATCTGCTTGAGTAGTTCCAACTTATTGTTTTTCAAGGCTGCGTGGTGTTCTCTGTGATAGAGCAATATTTAACCAGTCCCTCACTGATGGACACTTGGGTTATTTCAAGTGTTTTGCTATTACAAACAAGGATGCAATTAACACCCGTATGTTCATATATTCTATATACAGCATAAATTCCTAAAAGTGGAATTGCCGGATCAGAGTATCTGCATTTAAAAAATAATTTTAAGGGGCGCCTGGTGGCTCATTTGGTTGAGTGATCGACTTTGGTGCAGGTTATGATCTCATGGTTTGTGAGTTCGAGCTCCTCATGGAGCTCTCTGCTGACAGTGAGGAGCCTGCTTCAGATCCTCTGCCCCCTCTCTCTCTGCTCCTCCCCTTCTTGTGCTCTGTCCCTCAAAAATAAATAAAACATTAAAAAAATAATGTTGATAGTCAAATCACTCTCTGAATGGGTTGCACCAGCTCACACCCCTGCCAGCTGCGTTTTATCTGGTGCCTGTTGCCCTACACCCTCTACTCCTGTGTGTATAACAAGCAAATAGTGAATATCTGCCCATACCAGGCTCCATTAGATACATTTTCACAGCTGACATCTCCAAAGCCTTCTTCCCTCCAGGCCATCCTTGCCCCCACCCCCAAAGCCAGCCAGCCATAGCTTCCCACCAAGTTTCTCTCCTCTCTCACATCCATCCCTTCTATCCTCTTCTTGCTTTGTTCCGCCTCCGCCTCAGTTCAGGCTTTCACCCTCCATGTTCAGGACCATGACTGTGGTCTCCCTGTCCGGTCTCCTCCGTACCCCTGGTTTAGGTTCTAAAGTACACCTGCTGGCTTTGAGCACTGTGCCCTCCCGTTCAGTGTTCCTCAATGACACCCAGGGCCTGCAAGAAACAAGCCACTCCCTTGGACTGCCCAAAGATCTGCAATATGTGGCCTCTTCTGCTTTCTGCAGCTTCGTTTCCTGTCCTTCCTCCCTTGTGGGCCATTCCAAATGGTCATTTCCCACACTCCCTACCGTGGCAGGCCCCTGATGCTTCTGCTTCCTTCCCGGGTGTACCTCCTTGCTTAGGCCACCTTTACCTGACTTGCTCCTCCTTCCCAAACTCCTCTGAGATGCAAGCCAGCAGGAAGCATTTTCCAAACCTCCCAGACCAACCCAGGAGGGGTGAAGTGTCCCCTGTGCTCCCCGCCTTCTGTGTTCTCTCTGTCTCTGTCTCAGTGCACCTGCAGGCTTTCAGGTTTTAGCCTGCTCAGGTGTCTTTCTCTGCACTAGGGTGTGAGTTCCTTGAGAGCAGAAGCATGGCCCAGTCATGGGGTGTCCCTGGGCCCTGGCACCGTGCCTGGCACCCTGGAAATGCGGATACATGTGGTTGAGTTGAACTCTATGTGGGTGAAGCTGTGTAGGTGGTGGTGGTGGGGAGAGGCTGACTGTGGTCTCATTCAAAGCTGGGAACCTGGGTGACTCTCTGGCTGTCAAGGCCCCTGGGATGCAAATCTTGGGGGTGGGTGGGGGACCCGGTGCTTACTGGGAGAGCAGGAAATCAGGCAGTGCCCTGGGGAGGAGGAGGGCAGAGGCAGGGAGGGCTGGGTATTTACCCTGCCAGAGTGGGCTCCAGCTCAGAGTAGAGCTGGTGTTGCTGATGGAGCTCTGGGCTTCGCTTCCTGCGCCATCTGGGAAGAGGGGTGGGAGGGAGCTATCTCACACACTGCAGGTCCCCCTGAGACTTCAGGAACAGATCAGCATCTGGGACTGGAGGAGGTCCACTTGAGGCTGGATTCACACCGTATGGGGATGAGTGGGGTGAGGGGATAGGGTAGGCAGAGCTGGGGGGCCAGGGACCAACTTTGGGAGGGACAGTGTGTCTGTGTGTGTTAGGGGGAAGGCTGCCTCACCCCAGGGAGATGGGTGGCCCCCACCCTTTTAGTCCCCGGGGTGGGGGAGGGAGCAGGTTGGCGTCCGCGAGGCCAGAGAGGCCTCTAGTGGCCGCCGTGGGAAGCAGGAGAGGGCGGGCCGGGAGGGCACTTCCTGCCAGGGCCTGGGGCTGCCCAGTTTTGCAAAGGAAGTGCTGCCAAGGCCGGAGGGGCGGAGGCAGGAAGTGGGCCGGAGGCTCGTGCAAGGGCGCGGCTAGTAGGTGCTGAGAGGCCGCCGAGGGGCGGGTAGGGGAAGGCGGTGCGGAGGTCCAAGAGACCGAGTGTCAGGCCCACCGTCTCTCCAGAGACCTTGACGCCTCCGCCCGCCCCTCCCTCCCGACGCCTCGGAGGCCCGCCTCAGCCAAGGCCAAAGTTCTTCCGTTTGGAGATGAACTTGGCTTACCAGGAACTCGCCCCCCCCCCCCCCCCCCCCCCCCCCCGGCTCTGGAGCCGCAGGAGCCCCTCCCATCCGCCCCGAGACGGAGACCACACCCCTCCCGCCTCCAAATACCTTCCAGGGGCCTCCCCTAAGGACGCTGCTCGGCTTTACCGCTAATACTACCGAGTCCTCCGCGTGCAGGCATTTACCAACTTGCAAAGAGGGCATTTCTCCATTATGCAGGTCAGGTAACTGAGACTAAGAGAGGTAGAATATTTAAACAGTACAGCGAGGCGCTCGGATCCACCCATCGCTGTGCACTAACCTTGCACTTGCACTCTTGAAGCCCCGAAACCTAGGGCAGCCCCTCCCTCCACCCACTCCACCGCCAAAAGATACACTGAATTGAGTGTGGCTTCACGGGACACAACCACTCCCAGCTTCAACGTCCCCCCAAAGACCACAGAAGCGGGATGGGGGTCTGGCGTTCTCTTTAGTTCTTGTCATAGTGTGGGGCTTTCGGTCAGAGAAGGCACTTAAATGGGAAGGTCACCCGATTCAGGCCAACCTTGTCCTCCCTCCCACCCCCAGTTCTGAGGGGAGGGGGGCAATGACATCTCCATTTGACATCCCCCTTGGCACTTTAGAACCTAAAGTACGTGGGTCCCCTTAACCGTTAGGCCTTGGGGAGAGCCCAAGGCCTTGACCTCCACACTCAGCATTTAGGGGGAAGGGGTTCCAGATAGAGAAGTCAGAGCTGCAAATCACGATGTCCTGGGAGCTGCCCCCAGCCAGCAGGGGGTGAGGCTGGGGTCGACAGGGGATGGGTTGGCACTGGGGAGGGGAGACAGCTTGGCCAGGCTTCCTGGAGACCCCCAAACCCCACAAGAAGGGTCCCACCTCCTACAGCTCCCCTAAAGGCACCGGTGAAGTATGGAGTGGGTGGGGAGGCACTGATTAGGTGCAGGGACCCCACACACTCAGCTGGTGGGCCTAGCACAGAGCTGGGCACAGAGAAGGTGCTAATAATGTGTTTTGAATGAATAATTGGAGCAAAGAGGGTGTGAGGGACAGAAGACAGGGCTTGGGACTTCTTGGCCCAGCCTGTTTCATTCAGAAAATAGCAGTTTAAAAAATGTAAAAATCCTTTCCCTCCCTCCCCCCAGTTTATGGGTCCAGGAAAGGGGTGAAGGAGGGGTATCTCTACCCCAGCCCTTCCCTCTCCCCTTCCCCTAAAACTATATACACATATACATATTTATATGGCACCACAAAGGGGTCTTGCCTATGCCCCCACACTAGGAGCTGGGGGAGTCAAGCCCCAGGGCCTTGGGGTGGTCAAGGCAGATGTGAGGGGTCAGGTCTTGGCGTGGAGAGCAGCCTTCAGCTGCTGCTGAGCCTAGAGAAGCTGGACTCCAGGGTCCCGTAGGACGCACCCTGCTCCCTTCACAAGTGGTAACAGATCTTCCCTCCCTGCCCTCCTAGGCAGAGATTGGTGGGGTCTGTGTCAGTCCCAAGGGAGGAGGTGCGGAGACTGGTTCCTCCCCTGCCAGGCTAGACTGCAGCAATCTGGAGACTGTTCCGGGCAAGAGCTGACCTGATCGTGGCCCTGGGAAAACAGGGCAGGGAAAAGGGCTCTATGCAAGGCACTTGGTGTCCACTGTTCCCAGGCTGGGGGCCCAAGGCATGGGGCAGCAAGAACCCTGCCCCTCCCCCAAGCAGAACCAGAAAGAGCCAAGGGGCCCGATTTGGCAGCAGAGAAACATGGCAGCAGAGAGAGAGAAAAAGGGGGAGCTGCACGCAGGGTCCCACAGGTCCCCCAAGAAGAAGGAGGAGGTTCTAAGGCACTGACACAGGGACCCAGGGGCTCATCGCCCGCTGCCCCTTTCACAGCCTGGCCAGGCAGGTGGGGAGGGCCCACTTCCCCATGACGCTGAGGTGGCGGCAGCAGCCGCTGGGTTTTCTTAAGGAACAGTCCACGTGTGAGGGGCGTGGGCACCGGTCAGGGGCAGGTCCTGGCCCCCGGGGCGCCTCACTAGCTGCCGGGCCTTGGCTGCCTGAGCACTGAGTACACGTCATCCACGCGGCTGAGCTGCTCGAAGAAGGGCAGGAGGTCGTGGAGCTCTGTGTCACTCATGTTGTCAAACCAGGAAGCCACTGGTACCTGGGCAGATGGATGTGGGGCAGTGAGGGGGGCCGGGGCCTCTGGGCACAGGATGTCCACCCAGAAGCCCCTTACCCGCAGTTTTCAAACATTTCTGGCAACACCCACAGTAAATCACATCTACGCATGCAATACAAGTCTTACGAAATGATACTTAATCTTACTGTTTGCAAAACACTCCAGTATTTTCTATTCTATTTTGTTTTTTAAAAATTCCCAGCTAGGACCCACCGCATCACCTCTGTGACCCACTCACAGGTCACAGCCAGCAGTGTGAAACTGCTCCAGCATGCAGCGGGGGCCTCAGGCCCGGCCAGGCACTCTCTTCGCACAAGCAAACGGATCAAATGGTCACTAAGGGATGCAGTAGCGGGTGGATGAGGTGAGTGGGTGGCAGGCACAGGTCATCAAGGGCAGGAAGGAGGAATGGGAGGGCACCAGGCCCCGGACAGCACCCAGCATGGGAATGGGGAGGCCCCGGTGGTCCTGATGGCTGACCCTTTCCTTGGCTCTCAGCCCCTAACCCGGTCCTGCCCGGCACTCACGGCGTTGTCTGGATGGAAGACGTAGGAGGCGGGCGAGTTGTCTAGGATGAGCACCCGCCGCAGGTCTCGGCCCAGCCGGCTCAGGTCCTTCACGTAATTGCCCCGGTGGAAGACGCAGGACTCACGAAACAGCCGCGCCCGGAAGGCCCCCCACTTGTCCAGTAGATCAGCTACTGGGTCTGCATACTACGGAGTGGAAGATGGGTCATCCGGGGCCAATGGTGAGTGACCCAGAGGTCAATCCAGCTGCAGGCTGGAGGCTCATGGGAGGCCGGTGGCCCCAGGAGCCCTTCAGTGTCGGGGGGACGGGACTCACCTTGGCAAGGCTGGCGGTGAACAGCACACACTCAAAGAGCTCGCCCATTCGCTGCAGGAACTCATCCACATGGGGCCGCTTCAGCACGTAGACCTAGGGGGTGGGCCAGTAAGGGAACTGCAGGCCTGCAAGGCCGGGGGGGTGGGAGTGGGGGTGGGAGGGTGGCTGAGGGCCGTGAGGGAGCAAACGGAAGAGTAGAGGTGCACAGGAGGGAGGCTGGTCCCAGGGTCTGCAGGCTCCATTTGGCCAGCCAGCCACTCCAGCTATCCTTCCAGAAGAGGATCAAAATGAACCTCCAACTTCTAGCTTCACATCCTACCTCACGGGGCATCACTAATGCCCAGCCCTTCCCCAACTATGGCTTCAGCCAAATGTAGGGGCCTGGGGGCAGCCCCCTCACCCCAAGGCTGCAGGGCACCGACCCCCGAGCCAAGTAATGGAGAACAGGCTGGACAGCACACAACCTATCCTGAATTACTTGAACTGGGTCCCGGGCAAGGTGGGGCAAGGGGGAGCCGAGGAGGAACCCCACTCCCTGCAGGCCTTGGAGTTGGGCCAAGTCCCTCAGGGTCCGTGCGACCTCGGGCAAGTCTCACACCCTCTGGGGCCTCACATCGCACATCTATCAAAGTACCACCTGGGGTTCTCAGGATTGGCGAGAGGAGCCTAGGGTCTGGAAGGCAGATGCCAAGCCCCCCACCTCCCCCCCACACCCAGCCCCTCACCTGGTGGACCACCCCATCAATCTCCACAGGGATGATGAAGTCGGCGTTGTTCACTGGCTGTGGGGGGAAAAGGAGCTGCTGGGGCGGGGCCCGCAGAGACCATACCCCCAGTCCAGGGCAGGCCCCCTCAGAGACCCGGGGCTGAGGGCTGCTGGGCAGGGCCTACCTTGAAGGAGCTGTGCACCAGGGTCTCATCCAGGTCGATGACCACACAGATCTTGTCCACGTCCTGGGCCTTGGCCTCTGGGAGCAGGTACTGGACTGGGGTCTGCTGCAGGGACAGATGAGGTCATCGGGGGCACTTCTTTTAAATTCTCTTAAAACCCAGTCATTTCTCCTAAGCACGTCTTCCCTCTCCCAGCCCTCTACCTGGGGAAGCACAGGGATAGTGGGGAGAGACCCTCCCCTTCCCAGCTTTGCCCCTGCCAACTGGAGCCTGGGGCAGGCCGCCTGGCTCTGGACCTCACTTCCCCACCTGGAACACCAAGGTAGAGAAAGCTCCCACCTTATAGAGTTCCCTTGGGTGGCAGTCTTGGGGCATTCAGGGACCGGCTGGGAGGGACCTGAGAGGGAGGGTGGCGGGCCTGGTGGGGGGCTCCACCCTCTTCCATACCTTCCAAGGCCTGCAGATGGGTCATGAAAAGCCCCTTTTCCTAAACATCCTCCAGGCTGAGCCCAGGCTGCCCCGGCAGCTCCCACCCGGCCACCACGCACCTTGGGGACAGCGCCGTTCTCCTCCACCAGCAGGGGAGCCCCACTGTGGGCGGGCAGGGCGTCCCCATCGTCCCGGCAGACGCAGCAGAAGAGCGAGTGGAGGATGCCCCGGCTCCGGGGCTTCTGAGAAGCTGCTGACTTCTGGTCACCTGCAGCAGGGAGGCCCAAGGTGGGGGTGTGCACTCTAGCCTGCAGAGTTGGGTGTAGGTGCCCAGGTGCGATCCCCTGGGTGAGAGGATCTGGCCACGCCCCCTTCGTTGAAGGAGATACACTCCAGGCCCTCCTGACAGCCTTGACTCCACGTCACCCTGTGGTACCCAGAAATCCTCCTAGTGTGGGCACAAAGTTACCCTCATTAGGAAGTGGGCTGGCTGGAAGGGGACTACGGAGAGTGCTTTCTCTTTTCCTCCCAGCCTTCATCACTACTGAGGATTCGGCCCCAGTGGGGGGCTTCCTGACACCCACCTACCCGAGCAGCCCCTGCTCCGTCGGCCCCTAACCAATGAGGGCTGGGGCTTGAGGCCCTGCCATCCACTCCCGCCTTCCTCCCATCCTTTCCGCCCACGTGGGTCCAAAGTCCTCACTAAGGCTAGGCCCCGAGGCTGGGAGTGGGAGCCTGGCTGGAACCAGTGTCCCGCAGCCATCTGCCGGCCCCGCCTCCTCCGCCCTCGCCCCGCCCAGACCTCCGACCTAGAGCTGGGCATCCGCCGCCTGATTGACGGGCCCACCCTCCACCGCCCCTCTACCGGGCCCCCTGCCTTCGGGCTGAGCTAGGACCAGGCCAGAGCTGGGCAGACCTGGAGGGACTTCCTAGTCTCTAAGGTCAACACCCGGACAGGGAGGGGCAGACCCCCAGCCTAGACCCTCCAACTCCTGGGCGCCCGGTGGAGGCGGGCGGCACGGCTTACCGGGTCGGTGCGTGTGTGCACAGGCCCGGCGCCAAAGGGCCTGCAGCCCGGGCTCCTTGTGCCCCGCCCGTCGTACGGGACACCCCGCGGGCGCGCTAGCGACCCTTAGAAGTGGCTGCCCCACTCTGTGCCTCTGAGAGGCTCAGTGCTTCCACGCATGACGCGGAAGTTTGTTGGGATCGTAGCTGTGTATTGGCGGGAGATCCTTCCAACCCTCCCGAGCCCGCTGTCACCTCGGCACCCCCTCCGGCGACCCGACCCGGGCGATCGCGGCCCGGGGCGGAGCCTCAGAGGGTGGCCTGGAGGCGCCCTCTTCAACCCCCCATCTCCCAGCTTCATTGGCGCCAATGGGGGGGGGGAGGGGGCGACTGTCGGGCAACCCGCTACGCCAGCCCAGGAGACTAGGAAGAAATCCATTCTCTACCTCTGCCTCAGTTTCCCCACCTCGAGCACTCGGGAGCGCCCCAAAGGCTCCAGGCCCCGCCCTGCGTCTCTGAGCCTCGGCTAGTTCAAACTCTTTCCCCGCTCCCTCTCCGGTTAGGAGCTCAGAGCTCCGCAGAGGCGGGCGCCCGGGGCAGCGGCGGCGACTGCCCCGGGTAGGGTCTCGGCCTCCTTCTCCTCCCCTCCCGCGGCTCCCGGGCTGCAGCCCCCTCCGCGCGGCCCCAGTACCTTTGCCCCGTAGCGGGCCCCGCGCCTCCTCCTTGGTGATCTGAGTAATGACGGCCGAGCTGTCCATGGGGCCGGGCGCGCTCCGCTCCGGCCGGACTCTGGCCCGGGCGCCCGGCCTCCCCCCCGGCTCGGGCCGGAATCGGGGCGCGGGGGGGAGGGGAGGGGTGGGAGGGAGGGATCCCCGCGAGCTTCGGAGGGGAGGGGAGCCAGGTTCTAAGGGGGAGGGGGAGGGAGGGGGCGCGGAGGAAACTTTGTTACAACATGGAGTTTCCTCCCCGCGAGGCGGATGCAAACATGGAACCCGGGCGCTGTTTCAAGGCTCCCCCTTAAAAGGGCAACGGCTTCGGCGTGACCTGGACTCGGCCGCCGCTTTCATCACCGCTGGGGCCGGCGCGGCTCTGCTGGCTGGGAGGCGGGCCCGGCCGGGTTCCTGCCGCGCTCCAGGGGGCGTCGCCTCTCTTCCTGCCGCCCGCCCGCGGGCCTGAGCCTCTGCGGCTGCGTGGCAGGACCGGCACCCGGCCCACTGTTCCAGACAGCCGATCGCCCCGGGCCAGGGCCCGCCCCACCCGCCCCGAGCGCCCACGCCGGGGAGTGCCGGAGGGCGGCGCGGCTCCACCTCGGCGCTTTTCGAGGGCCAGACGCTAGCTGCTTCTTGATTTTCTCCTCTGGGAAACGGGAATAACGCTCTCTGGTCTGCAAAATGGGTCTTCAGTGGTTGCGGGGGCCCCCTCGCGGTAAAGTTCTGAGCGAGTGAAGGCTCTCTCTCAGCTCCAAACGGCTGTGTACATCCGTAGAATTGTGCTCTTGACCGGACTGTGACTGTCAACACTCATCGCAGTTGCAGGCCAGGTATCCGGATCCGTAGGGCGTGAAAATTACTACTCCCAGCCCCAGAATGCCCCCTGCAGATCTCGCCCGGTAGCCCCATCTGGTGCCCTCGGCAGGGCACCAAGTGCCTCAGGGCTCTCGACTGCGCTGCTCCCTCTGCCTGGAGGAGTTTCCAGCTCCTTCTTGGAGCCAAATCCCACTGACCTCGATGAAATGCCACCTTCTCCAAGAGGCCTTCCTAAACCCTTCCTCTACTCTCCACGCCGGCCACTCTGTGATTATTGGGGCGGGGGGGGGGGGGGCTCACGCGGTGCCCGCACACAATGGGCGCTCAATCCCTGCGGGCCAAACTTCTGACCGTGGGAGTCCACAGACACCAACTGGACGATTGTAAACACCCGTTTCATTTGGGGTGTACAGAGACACCAGCTGGCCGGGAGCCGCGTTTCCGCGCGGATTCTTCACGAGGGAAACTCCCGTGTTCTGCGCCGTGAGGTCTACGGTTGTTTGTGTGTGTGTGTGTGTGTGTGTGTGTGTGTGTGTGTGTGTGTGTATGTGTGTTTCCTGTTTATGAAGTTCTTTCCATTCGTCCTTGCTATTTTGCGTTCACTATTTTAAAAATAATAATAACGCCAAGCCTTGACAAACACGCCTCAGCACTTCCTTCCCCCGCGGGCCTCGGTGGCGGGGCGGAGCGGGCGCGTCCTGTCCCGTCCAGCCGCGTGGTGCGAGCACGGCGCACGTCCTCCAGGCCCAGGGCGGGGTAGGTTGGAGGGGGGAGGCGGGGAGGGGAGAGGCCCCGCGCCGGGGAGGCCGGGCAGTAGAGCGGCGCCGGCCCGGAGGCGCGCCAGCTGTGTGCCCCGCGCCAGGGGAGACAGGAGGTGGCTCCGGGCTGGGACTCCCTCCACCACGACCTCTACCACCACCACCACCACCACCCTGTCCCGGGCTGGACCCCACGGCCCCCCTCCTTCCCTTTCGCCGCCCACACCGCAGCCATCGTTGCATTTAATACTAATAGCCAACGTGTAGCTAGCGCTTCGTTCTGCTCTGGCTGCGCCCCTTAGTCTCGCTCACTCCTCAGAACGACCCTCTTCCTCTCCCACTTTATACAGATAAGGACATTGAGTTCCGAGAAGCGAAGCGACCAGACCCAGCCTTCCGGCGAGGGTAGAGGTGGGGTCCTGGCCACCGAGCGGAGACCCCTCCCCTTTGGCTGAGCCCCGGGGCGGGATGTCAGCTTTCGTCTCCGGATCCCGGCTTGCACTGACCCCAAAAGGAAATGTGTGGTGGAGGACTGAGTGACCCCCTGGCCTGAGCAGGGCGGCTCGCCTTCCTGTCCTTTCGTTTCTCCCTCTCTGAAGGCTGGAAGCTGGCCGGCTGAACTCTTGAGAGTCAGAGTGGCTGAAGAAAGGGGTAGGGCACCGGGCAGGGTCGCTGCCCACCGCCGTCCCTGTTCCCCTCACCTCCCATCCCTAACATTAGCCCCGTCCAAGGCCTCTTCCCCTGGGAGACCTTCCCAGGCTCTGATGCAGTGCCAGGCTCCTTCCCCCGCAGGGAGGGGTGGTGGCCAGTGAACGAGTCAGGAGGCCCCCTGCAGCAGCACGGGGTCTTGGGGGTCTGTGGGGACAGAGGAGCCGGTGGAAGTATTGTGCAGGGTCTGGTGGGTTCTTTGGGTTTCCTCCCTTGTGTGTGTGTGTGTGTGTGTCACACCCAGCTGCTATCCCTTAACTGCGGACGTCATCTTATCCACAATTTATTTTTCTCCTTGCACCCCAGGAGGAATCAGATCATAGGCGCTGTGGGTCCAGAAACACCAGGACTCAGCTGGGTTTCTCTCTGGCAGCTGTGGGCAAGTGACCTCTCTATTCAGCACCTCGGCTTCTTCAACTGCCAAATGGGGTTGGTAAGAGCCCAACCCAGGCAAGTGAAGTAGGGGGTCCGTGTAGAAAGGCAGGGTGCCCACCGCAGGTCCTTCCCACCTGAGGGGCTGAGGAAACATCCCCTCCTTTCCCCTAGGAAGACCAAAGCTACTATGGGGGTGGAGGGAAGCCCTTTGTAGGGACCTCCCTGCCCAGAAATGACTGACCTTGGCCTGACCTCATTGCTAACACCTTGCTCAGGCCCAGGGTAGCCCTGTAGCTGACCCTTTGGTTTCCTCCCCTTCCTGCTTTCCTTGCCCCCAAGTTGTCAATGCCAGGCGTAAGTATGCAGGTGACCAGCTTGCTCATTTTTCTGGAGCGCCCCCCCCCCCCTGCTCCATAAGATCCAAGAACACCCCACCCCACAAGGTCGCACACACCTGTCCTCACTCCTGGCAAGTTCATTCTTCCTTGGCTGCCCCCCCCCCCCATTCAACTTTATAAATCCTGTCCAGGAGTTACCTTCTCTGGCCCTTGCCTCTCCTTTTTGTCTTTTGCAGGTGCACCTGACACGCACTTCGTGTCCCCCCCCCCCCCCCCCCCCACTGTAGAGTGGTTTGTTATCATCTACCTAGCTGTCTCCCCCTACTGGAGTGTGAACTCTTGGAGGGCTGACATCTATAATTCGGGACTTCGTTTCCCTCCCCCATGTCTAGCGCAGGGATGACACCCAATTAATACCTAGTGAATTGATTGGAGAGTGTGTGCAAAGGTATAGCTGGGGACACTTCCAGGACGCTGGGCAGGAGTATGGAAGACGCCTTTCTCCATTATCTTGCCCCCATCCACCCTCCTCTTCCGCTAGCCCGGGTCCCATCTTCTCCAGGACCAAGCCCAGAGAGGGATTGAGTGGCTTTCTAGCTCAGGTACCCTCTCCCACCGTTTCTCTGATTGGGCCAGACCTGTCCCATCCCGTCACTCCTTAAGGGCCCCACTCGCATCGTTGCCCTTTTAAGAAAGAGGAAATTCTTCTCATAAACAAGCGCCTCAACCTGAGCGCGGAGCTTGCCCCGCCGGATCCCTGGGCAATCGAGGGTGCTTCCAAGCACAAAGCCCGCTCCAGGCTCACCCCAGGGCAAAGGCCTGGGGGCCCCTTCTGGTCACCTCTCTCCGCAGCTCCAGGGCAGTGGTCAGAGGGACCCGACGAGGCCGGAGGAGGGACTTGGGGGAGCCTAGAAACAGCCCAGGGAGCGTCTGTAAAGTGCAACCCTTGCACCGGGCGAAGGGGTGCCGGGCGGCTCCCAGCGGCCAAGGGGGTTCCCCGCCCACACAGCTCCCCTCCACCCTCCGCCTCCCCCCACCTTCCGAAGCCCCGGGGCGCGAAGTCGGAGCGCTTGCCTCCAGCTCTTGGGCCGGGAGGGAGTGAGGGCGCTCGGGACCGTCCCTGCCCCTAGGGGGAGCTGGGAGTCAGCACCCAGGGAGCGTTAAGTGCGCGGCGTGGGAGTCCCGGCCGCCCAGTCCCCTGGGGAAATGGCAAATGAATTGGGCCTCGGAGGCACGACTCTTGGGTTCCATGACCTGGCGCCTGAAGAGAAGTCTGCGCCTTGGTTTTATGGCCTGGAAAGTGGGTTAGTTTGAAGCTACTCTAGGAACTGACATTCGAATGGGGTGGGGGGCGGGGAGGACTCTTCTACTGGTCCAAGGATTTTGTCCTTTCCCTGTTTCTACTTTCCTGTGCCTTTGGATGAGAAGTAGACTAGCACTTATTGAGCATTCATCAAGCTAATCAGACCATCGTAAGTGCCCGTTTGATGCCTGTGTCCCGCCCCCAAATGGGTCCGTTTGTCAGGTCACTCCTATAGGCCCACAATAAATATTGTTGGAGTTACTATTATTTTTAAGTCCCACGTGCCAGGCATTGTGTTAAAGTGCTTTACATCCATCACACGGTTGGCGTTGTCCTCATTCTACAGATGAGAACACTGAGACTGGAGATTAATCACTTGTCCAAGCTGGCAAACAGCAAGGCTCTATGGAAGCCCGGTTGGCCTGCCTCCAAAACTCCCACTCCATCTTGTTGCCTACACACACACACACACACACACACACACACACACACCCGGGGCAGGCCAGTCTGCCCCACTCATTCCACGCCCAAGCCAGGCCCTGTGTGGCAGATCATCCAGAGACCCTCTCCTTCTCCTCCTCTTCAGGAAGCCCATACAAGAAGTGTTGATGGGAGCTGTGGGCCAGAACGGTGGCTCCTTGGGCAAGGAAACAGGTCCAGACCTGGAGGAAGGGAGACCATGAGTCTGGGAGAGAACAAGGCCTCTGGGAAGCCTCCCCTCCCTGTGCATCCCCTTCCCCCAAAGCCTTCCATCTGTTGCCCCCTTTCTTCGCCTCCCCTATCCCCAAGGCACCGTCTGGCCCTACAGTACCAGGTAGGTGGTGAGGCCCAGGTAAACCGCAGCCAGCAGGGCTACAAGGACGAAGTAGGCAGGGTGGGGGAGGCTGGGCAGGTAGATGATCACGAAGTAGAGGTTGATGGCACAGATCAGCGCCATGATGGAGGATGTGATGGCCTTGCTCAGCCTGGGGGAAGAGAGGGAAGCTCAGGACTGGCCCCATCTCCTCCTCCTCGTCTCCACTGCCCAAAGCCAGCCTGGAGCTGGGGTGGGGAGAGTGAGGGGATACACAAAGCCACTTTCTCTGGGCTGTGGGGCCTGGAGCAGACCCCTTGCCCACTACTGTCTCCTGGGCCCTCCAGGCTCCACACTGGCAGGATCTGGCAAGAGCAGAGTCTGAGGTGAGAGTGAGGAGCTCAGGGTCTAGAAGCAGCCCCCGACCCCAGATTCCAGATTCCAGCCCTATTGCCCTACACTTGCTAGCTGTGTGAGCCTGCACAGCTTCCTTAACCTGTATGAGCTTATGGATAATGGTAATTCCCACTTCAAGGTGGTTGTAAGGATCAAATGAGAATTGCAAGCATGGCGTTTGGGGTGGGGAGTACTCACCGGCCGTTGGCAAACTCCTGCATGAGGGCTGGCATGCTGGTGAATGTAAGGATAGGCAGCACAGCAAAGGGAAGCTGGGGAGAAGCAGGAGGATGGGGCTGAGGGTCATGGCCCTCAGAATACAGTAAGGAAGGGAGGAGTGGAGCAGGGCTCCATTCGTCCTCTGTCTGTGTGCCCTTGGACAAGTCTCCTAATGCATAATCACTCAGAGGTTTCTCCACCTCTGAGCGTTCCAGAGTTGTGAGGCTCCAAAGCAGGAGAAGCGTTTGGGGGCTCTGGTCCCAGGCTGCCTGAGTTTGCATCTCAGCTCTGCCACTGATCACTTAACTGTGTACATTCGTTTTCCAATCTGCACAATGGGGACAATGGTGGTTCCCACCCCTGGGATGTCTATGGGGATTTTGTGAGCCTTACAAGTAAACGTGTGTTTGGAATAGTGGGAAGGCGCTGGGTGACTGGGAGGGAGGGGGTGTGTGTGTGAAGGGTCCCTCTGAAGGATTGCTGTGGTTCCTCTTTAGCTCTGCAAGGGGGTGGGGGGGGGGGTGGCTAGGGACCACGGGCTCACCAGCAGGCTCTGCAGCACATTAAGCAGGTCGTTGAGCCCTGACAGGTCTTTCAGGTCCCTGAAGACTGCCACGAGCACGGTGGGCAGGATGGCGCAGGAGCGAGTGAGGAGCACGCGGGCAAAGCGTGACCAGCGCAGCTTCAGGAAGCCCTGGGGTGTGGAGTGGGCATTTTGGTGGTGGGTACAGGACTAGGGATTCCAAGGGAGGGATCCTCTGTGGTCCCTCAGCCCATCAGGCATCAGGGGGAACGCTCTGTTTTTCCATCTCTGAAATGGGGGAGGCTCTGACCCTAGTTGGTGGAGAGAATGGATGAGGAGAAATGGGGGGGGGTCCCCCCCGGGTTAATGCTTAAGACTAAACTTTTGGGGAGGAGGCGTCTACTAGTTTTGGGTCTGCTGCCTTGAGCCAGTCGCTTCACCTCTCCGCATTTCAGTTTTCTCATCTGTAAAGCGGGGCTTATAATAGTGACCTCTGGGCTGCTTTAAGGATCAGTGAGGCTGGTATCCGAGCCCAAGTGGTGTGCCTGTTGACCTCGGACCCCTGGGACTCCCCGGCCCGCTCCCCAGGCCCCACCACCTCCATCACAAACTGTCCCGCGTAGGTGCCGGTCATGGTGGAGCTCTGTCCGGCCGCTAGGAGGCCCACCGCCCAGATGTAGAGAGCAGCCGGGCCGAAGAGACAGCCCAGGATCACGCCCTGCAGGGAGGGGTGTGGTTAGAGCCGTGGTACCGCCCCGGAGCAGGCTCCGCCCCCTGGTGGGCGTGGCGACGAAGCCTGCGGGATCCTTACATTCCATGCCCGCCTCCACCTGTCGCTTACTCCTTGGTAAATGTCCACCTCCACTGTAAGGTTGTTCTTGGGGAAGATCTTGGCGTAGTCGTGGAGGCTGCTGTTGGCACAGACGTCGAACTGTGGGCACCGGGACAGTAGGAGGGAGATGTGAAGTCTCAGAAAATCAGACTGCCAGGTCTTGACCAGGGGTTGAAAACTGGCGACCCGCAGGCCGAATCCGGCCAGATATATTTTGCTTGATTAACAGATGTTTTTTCTCTTTAATGTGAATTTGTTGCCGACATCTAAAATTGAGAAGAATTCACACGGGAACCCAGTTTCCAGGGTTCTGTTGCATTTGTAGGGAATGGCATTACCACAAAGAGACAATTGGCTGGCAGTGAGTCCAGCTGCTCCACGGTCCCCTCTCCCTTACACGGGACCCACTTCCCACAACTCTGAGGCTGGCCTGGTCTTCAAGGCCACATAGCAAGGCAGTGGCAGTGCCCAAATCCCAGGAGACTTGGTCAGTCGTCCCCTGCAGTGCTCAGCACCCCACCGCTGGCTAGCAGCTGTTAGAGCCACGTGAGAGAGACCCACTCGGAGAGGAGACAGGCACGGGTCCCAAACCCCAGAGAGCCAGAGAGCCAGGGAGGAGCTTTGTATCATTGACTGCTCTACCCCCCACTGCCTGATCACATAACAAATCCTCAGTAACTATTTGCTGAATGAATAAAGATTGTCAAGAGAGAGGACTCAGAGAATTCCCAACTCCCTGCTCATGCTCAGGCAGGCGCCTACTCCCAGAATGCCCTGCCTGCAGTTTGCTGGACAAATCCTGTCCATCCTTTGGGGAGCACCTAGGATACAGGGTCCTCTAAGACGCAGCTCCGCCCTCCCAGCCTCCTCCTTTGATTGTCTGTGCCTTGCAGGCCCTGGGGTGGGTCTGACTCTCTAAGAGCCTGCCCCCGGGCAGGGGAGAGCTGTGACTCTCTAGCAGAGTGGGGAAGGGGTCTCAGCCAAAGGCCAGATCGCAGACTCCCTCCCCTACCAGTGCTGGAAGTGCAGACAGACACTCAGGGGCTTCGATGCATTGCCTGGAGTCCCCAGCAAAGCCTGCAGGGCTTGTGTGTGGGGGGGCCTGCCCTGGCTGTGTGGGGAGGTGTCTCTCACCGCAGCCTGGTTGGTTTGCTGGTAGAAGGCCTGTCCAAAGACTGCCACAACAAAGAGATTGATGAAGAAGGAGACAGACAGGGCGATGGTGGCCTCAATCAGGAAGTACATGTTGGCCTCTCGGATGTCTGCCCGGCGAGACCGGTCTATCTCTCTAGACTGCAAAGGTCAGAGGGGAAAGAAAAGCCAAAGTTCCTCAGAGCTACCCCGACATTCTCCACCCTCACACATCTACCGATGTTCCCTCCAAACCCCAGTTCTTTCTAAAGCCCTCTCCATGGCAGTTTGGTCATGGCCTTGATCAGCTGACACCCTTCCTGCATGCCCAGTTAATTTCCGCCCCAGGGCCTTTGCACTTACCACTCCCTCTGCTTGGAATATCTTCTCCTGTGATCCTCCTTCCCATCCTTCAAGTCTCAAAGATTACCTCGTTAGCAAGGCCTTTCCCGACTACCTTTTCTAAAGGAGCCCCTCCTTAGTCTTTCTCTGCCATACTTCTCTGTTTTGTTTCCTTCAAAGCACCTTTCACAATCCATAATTTTCCTTTTTTTTAATTCTTAAATTTTTTAGTTTTAATTTTTTTTTTTTTTTAGAGAGAGAGAGAGAGAGCAAGCCCACAAGTTGGGGGGGGGGGGCAGGCCAAGGGACAGGGAGAGAGAATCCCAAGCAGGCTCCGGTCTGTCAGGGCAGTGCCGGAGGTGGGGCCGGAATTCACAAACCGTGACATCACAACCCCAGCGGAGATCAAGAGTCAGACTTTTAACGGACCGAGCCACCCAGGGCCCCCATAATTCTTTCCTTTATCTGTTTACTTGCTCATGATCTGTCCCCCCCGCCCCGACTAGAAATGCAAGCCCTAGAAAGGCAGATGGCTTGTCTGCCTTTTCATCATTGACTCCCTTTTCCCACGCATAGTAGATGCTCTATTACTACATTCTGAATACATAGAGAATGATTCCCTTCCCGCCTGAATCCGGAAGGCAGGAGCCAAAGGGGCGGGGCTCCAAGTTTGGAGGCCACCAGAGCGTGGCTGAAGGGAGCAGACATCCCTCCCCTTCCCTCTGCTCACCTTGACTAGGGCCGAGTGCAGGTAGATGTTGTGGGGCATGATGATGGCTCCAACGATGCCCACGGCCTGCAGCAGCTCAGGACTGCCGCAGCCGGAGCACGAGGGCAGGAGCAGGTCCCGGAGGAGCGCTACCTGGGCTGGACGGGCCACCACGTACTGCGGAGAGGAGCCTCCTTAGGCCAGGCCACGCCACGTGCAGCCATTCCCACCATCCACCCTGACCCTGGCCGCTAGGGGGCTTCTCGAGGAGCCCGGAGGAACAGCCTTGGTGGAGGGTATGGAGGCTTTGGCTTCCCACCTCATAGCCGAAGGTCAAGGCCATAACTGTAATAAGGAATCCAAAAAAGGCTTCCAGCTTGCGCAACCCTAGGGGGAAAGCAAAGGGGAACAACAAGAGCGAGAAAAATGACAAAAATTGTAACAGAAGCAATTATTAATGGCTACTATCTTGAGCAAGTTTCAGGCACTGTGCCAAGTGCTTAACGTATATGTTGCCTCAGTGAGTTCTCGCCACAGCCGGTGAGGTCTGTGCTATTATCGTCCCCGCGTTGTAGGCGAAGAAACAGAAGTCTCAGTAACTTGCTCAGGGCCACACAGCCAGAGTGAGGGAGCTGGGAGCCCTTCTCTCAGAACAGTGGAGCTTGGTTTCTTCATTCACTTGTTCCCCCAACCCAGTCCCTTGGGAGATTGAGGGGCACACCCACCGTAGTTGTCAAGGAAGAGGAAGAAGAAAGTGTCCACGATGGTGATGAGGACGCCACCCCAGAGTGGGATTCTGAAACCAGAGTGGCCGGGGTCAGCCCAGCCTCAGGGCAGGACACTGTGGAATCTGGACTCCTGGGAGCAGGGACCCAAGTGGCCCCAGGCAGCTAAGGCAGAGGGGGGTGGGAGTGTGCTGGAGGCGGGAAAATGGCACTAGGCGCTGGTGGGGGACCAGCATGGCAGGGAGCTCCGGGCTGCAGTCCTGAAGTCTGCGTGGTGACTGACATCACTTTACGTTTCTGGGTCCCTGTTCCCCATCGGGCAAATTGAGCAACAGCTCTAAAGTCAGAGGGGACTGGGGGTGAGGGGGACGGGGGGAAGGACGAGGCCTGGGGAAGAAGGAGCACAAGTCCCCAGCGCTGGACTGAAGAGCTGGGGCCCCTGGTGGCAGTACCGTCCAGCTGACAGCAGATTGAATGCGATAGCCGTGCCGATGACCTCCTGCATGTCCGAGCCCACGATGGCTAGCTCGATGGTCAGCCAGAGGAGGGTGCGGGGCGCCTGGGGGGAGGAGAGAGCACTGCATCATGGCTGGGCCAGATATTGTTGTTATTTGTTGATGTCCCGGACCTTTCCATACCCGGCACAAACTATGTTTGTCGGCCTTGCCAGCTGGCCTCCAGTTAGGTTTTGTAGGAAACAATTAAGGGAGATTAAAAGGCAGGGAGGGATCACTCTTTCCCCCTACTTCTAGTGGTGTTTCTGGCACAGGCACCATCAAGGGCACCAGGCTTCCCGGGCTCCACCAGCGTTGGTGGCTGTTTTGACAGTAGCGGCCAAGCTTCCTGAAGGCAGCAAATGATGGCTCTTGGGCTGCTGCCCAGCAGCTTCCTGATCTTGGATGAACACCTCTTTCCCTTGTTCCTTCAGTCCTTCCATCACCTTTGTGACCACACCTCTGCACTGAATACCTTTGAAAGATCTCATGGCTGAGGTCTCTGTTTTCCTGCTTGGACACCGACAACGACCAAGTCCCCAGTGTCTACCCCAGCCGGTGACCATCCCAAGCCAATGCCTACCTATTTTGCACCCTGGGCAGGTCACTTCCCCAGGTTTCAATTTCCTCTCCTGTAAAATGAGCAGATGATGTCTAACAGCCCTCTTAGTCTGGGTACTATTCGTTCGAGCCTCAGTCTTCTCATCTATCAAATGGGCTTGTGATGCCCGGCTTGAGATGATTTATGTACTTGATCACAGAAGCTGTAAATGGCTGTTTGGGGTTTGGGATCTGTGGATGCTCCCTGTCCAGGCCCACCAGGCTCACCTTATGGTAGTAGAGATGGCAGACCTCGCCCAAGTCCTTGCCTGTCACCACACCCAGTCGGGCAGCGAGCCGTTGGCAGAGCAAGCCCAACACCGTGGCCCACAGCAGCACCCAGAGCAGCTGAGAGAAGGAAGGGAGAGGCCTTCAGCCTGGTGTGTGTGTGTCTGGGGGCGGGGGGGGGGGGGGGTTGGCTGACAAGTCCAGACTGCTGGTACCCTCTAACCAAGGACGCTCCTTGGGGACAGAGTGGAGGAGGTGAAGTGAGAAGACCCACCCCCCCCCCATACACCCCCCATTCTGGCAGGGCTGCCCTGGGGACCCTTCTCTGGCCCATTTGAACGTAATACCCGCTCCCCCAAACACCAGTCATGTAGGCCACTCTGGGGAGATGTGGCAAGCTGGGGGGGAGTCTCCTCCCACTTAGCTTGGTCACCCCTCCTCCCCACGGTGCCCCGACTCAATCACTTTGAATCCAGCCACGGCACCAGCCTGAAGATCTGACTCGATGTTTCCTGGGTCCAGGAAAGCGATGCTCATGAGGAAGCCAGGCCCCGTGAAGGCCCACAGCTTCCTCAGGCTGAATGTGCCCTGCGGGTGGGATGAAGTGACGAGGTCTTGGGTGGTAGCTCCTGACCTTGGCCAGCCCCCAGCTGAACCCCTCTGGGCTCATCAGCCCGGGCTGGCCAGCCCTGCCCACCACTCCCCCATTGCTGGATCTGCCACCCCGGGGGTTAGTGGAGGGCGTGGGGTGGGAGGAAGCAGCAGGATTTACTGAGTCATGGTGGATTTACTTTCCGCATCAGTCAGATTCGGCAACCCACAGGCGCCTGAACAGCAGCCTGCCTCACGTTCGCCCTGACTCAGCAGATCCTCAGAGCCCAAAGGGGTTCTTTCCTCGGGCCAAGCCTGCCGGGTCTTGTTGCTCGTTCCCCAGTCCTCCTCAAACCATGGTCCCTCCTCTCTGTTGTCCACTGAGCCTAGGGTCTCCCCACCCCTAGGAGGCTTGGCCTGGCAGCCTGGGCTTGGCCTGGCAGCCTGAGAATCTGCTAAAGATTCTGGAAATGCGAGGTGACAGCATCCCAGAAGATAGCCTCGAGCCTCCTTCACTTCCCCACATGCCCTCCTCCGGGTCCTTTCCTTTAAGTACTGCAACAAATGCTCAAGGCTCCAACCTGAACTCACCGTAGCCCCTTTCTCTCCATAAGAAAGCTGGGATTCATTCAGAAAGCCGCTTGATAATTTTTACACACAAAAAAACGATCCCCTGCCCCCCGGCCCCCGGCTAAGAGCTAAGGACAGAAGCAGAAAGGGTACAGTGTCCACTGTCAATCACTGCTGCTCAGAGCTAGAAGGGGCTTCCCACAGTCTTCAGGAGAGCCCTTTGCCCCGGCCTGTGGGATCCCATAGCATCCTGCCAATGCTGAAAGACCCCAGGAAGTTTCCAGCATTCCCACCGGTTCTGTGTCCGGGATGAGGATCTTCTCGCTCAGGTAGGTTGCTCTGAGAGGCTCTTTCTGTGGCTCTGAGCTGGGTGGGCTGGAGATGGAGCCATAGCTGCTCCTGCTTAGACTTTGAGGGCTGCTGTCACCTGCAAAGGGCCCCAGTGAGCCATGGTGAGTGATTGGCTTCTTTCTGGTGGCCCAGGGCTAAAGCCATGTGTCCTCCTTCCCTACGTCCTTCCGGCAAAGTGGAGTAATTGAGGCCCAGTGAACAGTGACTCCCAGCGTGGGTCCATCACCTCCACCCCTCGACCAAACATTTCAGAAGATGTGTGGGAAGTAGAGCTTCCAGAATTACTCTCCTCCCATGTGAGCACATTGGTTCCCGAACCAGATCTCTCTTGCCCCAGAAGATGCAGAGGAGGAGGACCCTGGGCTCTGAGGAGGGCATACTGATGCTAATATGGATGTCCCTTGCCCTCACTCCTGCCTCCTCCGTCTGCCAAGTAAGCTCCAGGAACTCCAAACACACAAAGGACAGACAAAAGGGATGCTGTGCCCGTGGGGATGCGAAGAGCCCAACCCCAGGCTGGGGTCCGGAATTGGGTCGAGACCGGGACACCCGTGGGGGATAAGGGGCTTCCTTTGCCTCCCTGACTCTCCCTACTCCCAACCCCCTTTGGAGCCTCTGACCCCAGAGGGGGCTACTTACCTGTCATGAGGACGGCAGGCGCAGGCACTGTCCACGCGTGAATGGGATGCTGAGCCTATACTCAGCTCATGCCTCCTCTCTGAGTGCCGGTGCGTGTCACTATGTAAGCCCACGCCCTCCTCTCCATCCTCAGCTGATCTAGGCTGTCCTCACACACAGGGGGCATTGTGAAACACGTTCCAAAGGCAGAAGTGGCCAGCTGTGGCGGAAGAGTCTAGGCCAAAATGCAGGAACTTTCGTTCTCCTCCTGGCCCGAGGCCCACAACACTTTTGGCCCCCTTCCAGGCACCCTGAATTCTGTGCCTCCCCAGTCAGCTCTAATTTCAGGACACTTCCTGCTCTGTGGGCATTCACATCCGGATCACAAGACTGCCTTCTCCAACCACTCCCCAGCCCAGACACAAGCAGTCAGACCCTTTTCTTCAGTCTGGAGTCCCCGGCCACGAAAGTCCCGATGACCACCCAGGCTTCTGTTTCCCATTGAATGCCTCAGAGGAGAGGACCTTGAGGTCTTCTGTCACAGGGACATGCGTTGATGATTCAGGCCAAGGAGAGCCTTGGAAGAAAGGGGCACCGGAAATTCTGGACCTGAGTCTGCCACCGATTCACTGAGATGGTCACCAGACCCATCCCTTTCTCTGAGCTCGTTTCTTCTGTAAAATGCAAGGCTCAGACTAGCTAAGGGGTCACAACATTAGGTGTCCAAGGAGGCCAGGCAGGTAAGACAAACCATGAGACACGGGGGTAAGAAAAATGGTGTCGGATGACAAACGACACTGAGCCTCAGTGCTGGGAGGGATCAGTAGGGAGTGGTGGAGACGGTAGCAAAACGAAGGTCATATGCTCTGTCTGAAGAGGGCAGTGCCTACAGACTTCTAGCCAATTGTCATCTGGGATGTGTGTCCAGCCAGTGTCACCATATCTTCTGATTTGTCAAGGATGCTGGACAATTTGGACTTTTACACAACATAGGCTTTTTGAATCCTGGGCTCAAAAAGTGGAAAATATTGTGTAATCTAAACAAAATATTCCTTCAGGGTAGCTTCCGCTTGAGGGTTATGAGTCTGTAACCTCTGGGTGAGTGGTGGGCAAGATTTTTCCAGCTCCTGATCACTTCTCCTTGCCAGTCCCTGTGCCTACACCACCACTTACCTCTCTTAGGCCCTTCTTCCATGCCCACTCCTGCCTTCTATCTTGTGGTCTTCCTTTTCTGCCAAGAAGATTCAAGACCAATCTTTGGGGTTTCCAACTCCAAAGTCTGAAACCTCAGGATCCGGAGAAAACAGGTGCAAGCTCTCAGGCCCAAACCTGAACCAGGATATCGCCACGTTGAGTCAAACACGTTAGCCAAAGCTTGGGAGTCGGATGGGGGCATTGGCATCCAATTTCCTGGCTGCTCGTGGGTTGGGGAGTTTGGAGGAGCTGGAGAAGTGGGGGTGTGGTAAGAAGGGCGACTGATAGGTCATACGGGAGAGAGCAACGTCAGGTTTGTCACTGTGCAATCCTATTGCTTAAGATATCACCACCATCTCACGTTTCCCAATCACTACCTTGGGCTCATGTGGGGATGGCTGGGGTTGGGGCTGGGGTAGGATATTGTAATGGTTAATTTTATGTGCCAACCTGACAGGGCCACAGGGTGCCTGGATATTTGGTCAAACTTTCAGGGTGTGTTCTTGGGGGTATTTTCAGAGAAGATTAACTTTTTGGAATCCATAGGCTGAGTCAAGCAGATTTCTCTCCTTAATGAGCATGGGCCTCATCCAACCAATTGAACAGAACAAAAGGCTGAGTAAGGAAGAGTTTGCTTTCTCTGTCTTTGAACTGGGATATTGGTCTTCTCCTGCCTTCAGGTTTGGCTTGGACAGGAACTGAGACCATTGGCTCTCCTCCTTCTCAGTCCTTCAGACTCAGAACAGAATTACATATACCATCGGCTCTCTTGGGTCTCCAGCTTATAGATCTTGGGACTCCTCAGCCTCTATACTCACATGAGCCAATTCCTTATTATCTATCTATCTATCTATCTATCTGTCTATCATCTATCTATCCATCTATATTTTCTATTGGTTCTGTTTCTTTGAAGAGCCCTAAAACACATATCTTCCTCTTTGTATCTTTTGCAGGGTTTTACCTATAGTTAGGACTCAGTGAATATAATTGGTTAATGAGCAATCAGTACTGTGCACAACCACCACCTTACGGAAGGGTAGTATCGTGTAACGGTTAAGAGCAGAGTTTCTACACAGGTTATCAGCAAGTGGGAAGCTACTGAGCTAAGGCTCCAGAAATCCACATAGCGATCCCCTTGGATTTGGAGCTGTTGCTGAATACTAAACCCTGCATGAGAAGGGTAAGATTTCATGAAGCCCCATTCACTCAAAATGGACCACAGACTTAAAAGTAAATATTAAACTATAAAATTTTTAGAAAGAAAGTAGGAGAAAATCTTCAGGCTCTAAGACGAGACAAAGACTTGTTAGACTCAACACCATAAGCATGACCCATAAAGGGAAAAATTGATAAATGAGACCTCATCAAAATTACCAATGTTTGCTCCATGGAAGGACCCTTTTAAGAGGATAAAAAGACAAGCTAGAGACTCAGAGAAAATATTTGCAAATCACATATCTGACAGAGGACCAGTATCTAGAAATAGAAAAATCTCTTAAAACTCAATAGTGAGGGCCATCTGGGTGGCTCAGTTGGTTCAGTGTCTAACTGTTGATTTCTGCTCAGGTCATGATCTTACAATTTGTGAGATCAAGCTCCATGTTGAGCTCTGGGCTGAGAGTGTGGAGCCTGGGATTCTCTCTCTCCCTCTCTGTCTCTGTTCCTCTCCCACTCGTTCTCTCTCTCTCTCTCTCTCTCTCTCTCTTTCAAAACAAACAAACAAACGAACATTAAAAAAAATCTCAACAGTGAAAAGCCAAGCAATCCAAGTAGAAATGGGCAAAAATCATGAACAGACATTTCACCAAATAGGATGGATATACAGATGGCAAACAAACCCATGGAAAGATGTTCAGCATCATTAGCCATTAGGGAAAGGCAAATTAGAATCATGATGAGATATCGCTATGCTCCTATCAGAGTGGTTAAAATAAAAAATCACAACACCAAATATTGCCAAGGATGTGGAACAACTATATCACTTATAGATTTCTGGCTGGAATGTAAAATGGTACAGCCACTCTGGAAGTAGTTTGGGACTCTCTTAAAGAACTAAAGATGTGGGGTGCCTAGGTGACTCAGTCGGTTAAGCGTCTGACTCTTGATCTCGGCTCAGGTCACGATCTCACGGTTGGTGAGTTCGAGTCCCATGACGGGTTCTGCACTGACAGCATGGAGCTTGCTTAGAATTCTCTCTCTCTCTCTCTCTCTCTCTCTCTCTCTCAAAAATAAATAAACTTAAAAAAAACTAAAGATATGTCATATGATCTAGCAATTGCACTCCTGGATGTTTTTCCCCAGAGAAATGATTTATGTTCACACTTAAATCTGCACACAAATTTTTTTTAAATGTTTTTTTTTTTTACTTATTTTTGAGACAGAGAGAGACAGAGCATGAACAGGGGAGGGGCAGAGAGAGAGGGAGACACAGAATCGGAAGCAAGCTCCAGACTCTGAGCCATCAGCCCAGAGCCTGACGCGGGGCTCGAACTCATGGACCGTGAGATCGTGACCTGAGCCGAAGTCGGACGCTTAACCGACTGAGCCACCCAGGCGCCCCCACACAAATTTTTATAGCAGCTTTATTTATAATAGCCCAAACTGGAAGTAACCCACATTGTTCTTCAACAGGTGAATGGTTGACCAAACTATGGTATATCTATAGGATAGAATATACTCTTGGGCATTTTTCCCAGCGAAACTAAAACTTATGTTCATACAAAAACTGGCATATGAATTGTAGCTTTATTTGTAATAGTCAGAAACTAGAATTAGCCCAGATGTCCTTCAACAGGAGAATAGTTAAACTAACTTCAGGACAAACCGTGGATTACAATTTAACAATAGAAGAAACAAACTATTGATACAATTACTTGGATGGATTTCCAGGAAATCAAATCAGTGAAAGAGGTCTATCTCAAAAGGTTACATACTGTATTGTTCCATTTATAAACCAGTTTTGCAATAAGAGTTTTGGAAGTGAATGTCAGATTAGGGGCCGCCGGTGGGTGTGGCGGAGGGTAGAGAGGGAAGTGGATGTGATTATGGAAGGGTAATTTGAAGGATACTTTCGATGGTGGGACTGTTCAAGTATCGTGACTTTGGTGGTGGTTATACAAACCCACACATGTATAAAATTGTATAGAACTTAACCACACACACACACACACACATGCACAAATGAGTAAAAATGAGTAAAAACAAAACAGGAAATCTGACAAAAGATCAGTGGATTGTGTCAATGTCAATATCCTGGTGGTATTGAAAGCACAGGTTTAAACAGCTATTTGGCAAACGTTCATAGCGACATTTTCCACAATAGTCAAAAGGCAGCAATAGCCCAAATGCCCATCAACAGATGAATAAACAAAATGTGACATATCCACACAATGGAATATTATTCAGCCTTAAAAAGGAATGAAATTCTGGTACAAGCTATAATATGGATGAGGCTTGAAAACATCATGCTAAGTGAAGTCAGTCAGACCCAAAGGGACAAATATTGTAGGATTCCACTTATATGAGTTACTCAGAATAGACACATTTATAGAAACAAAAAGTAGAATGATAATTTCCAGGAGCTAGGGGAAGGGGAAAAGGGAAGTTATTGTTCATTGGGTACAGAGTTTTGTCTATGGTCATTAAATGTTCCGGAAATGGATGGTGGTGATGGTTACACAACAGTGTGAATATACTTAACGTCACTGAATTGTACACCTAAAAATGGTTAAAAGGGTAAATTTTATGTATATTTTGGTACCCCCCCCCAAAAAAAAGTGGGAAGAAATTCCTGGTTGTAATATTGTGTAAGAATTTTTGCAAGCTGTTAACCACTGGGGGAAAGTGGTTAGAATATCCATAAGATCTCTCTGAATTATTTCCTATAGCTACGTGTGAATATGCAATGATCTAAGTTTTTAAAATAGAGGAAAAGGATGGGGCTTAGTGAAGGAATATTATACTTCAATAAAATGGATTAAAAAAAAAATCCACCAGAGCGTCTGGAATCAAATGGCCTGCGTTTGCATTACTTACTAGCTCTGTGACTTAGGCAAGTTTCTTAGGCCCTCAGTTGCCTCACCTGGAGAGGGGGGGATAATAAAAGTACTTACCCTTTAGAGTTTTTGTGAAGCCCAAGAAATGCACTGAGAACTTTAGTTAGTTGCTTTTGTAAACTGGGTTCCAACATGGCATTGGTTACTCTCAGTTCTCTGGAACTCCAAATGCTTCTTTTGGAGCATTTGCTACAAATAATGCTACAAATATTGCTGCCTGTGATGGTTTGATTCTCAGTCTTGCCCACCAAAGCCTTTGGATGCAGTGGGACTCAAACATGGGACATTTGTGATGATTGAGTAACAGAGGACGATTCCATGCACTATATCATAAAACAAAATGAGAAAACCATCAAACTGAACAAGAACAGGTTTTATCATGAATGCTGGTGTTGGGGGAACAGCAGATTTAACCAAAGGAAAGGAGGCACATGACAGAGATTCGGAAGGCCATAGCTACACCTTCCAAAGACATTACCAGCCCTGGGGTTATATTCTATCATCAAATGTTAAAATGTAAGACTTTCCTTTTTTTTTTTTTTTAATTTTTTAAATGTTTGTTTATTTTTGAGGGGTGGGGGAAGGGGCAGAGAGAGGGAGACACAGAATGCGAAGCAGGCTCCAGGCTCCAAGCTGTCAGCACAGAGCCGGATGTGGGGCCTGAACCCACGAACCAGGAGATCATGACCTGAGCCAAAAGACCTTAGTTTAAGACCTGAGCTTAACACACTGAGCCACCCAGGCGCCCCAAGATTTTTCTTACAGGGCTCCATCTATCTGTAGCATGGTCTTAGTTTATCTGCTCCCTACGGCTTCTGGTGGGAGGAAAGAAAACACGGAAACGGGCAGGCATGCAGGCATTTGCTTAACCCACTTCCAGGGTCTCTCAGTTTCCTGGACAGCAGACAGTGTTTTTGTTGGGTTCCCAGACCCTTCACCGTCTCATCCTGAACCTCCTGCAGAGGCTCAAACATTCAATGCTCCCTCCCTCTCACCTCCAGGACGCTGCCTATCCTCAAACATCCTCCACACCTTTGCCTGGCAAACAGCCTTTTGTCCTCCAGGACTCAACTGTGGTGTGACCTCTTCCAGGAAGCCTTCTTTGATTTCTCCAGGACCAGGCTGTGTGCTCCCTCAGCACAATGCCTTTCCCACGTGCTCAGGCAACTCAGCAGTGAGACTGCTGTCAGGGATAGTGCGGGAGGGAACGCGCAGCTTCTGGATGCCTGGGAAAGGAGAGAGACAGTGCACGGTTCAAGCCTATTTGGGGAGTTTCTAAAGCAAGAAGGTGCCTCTTCTCTGTTCTGGGATCTGTTTCCAGAGAGCCACATCTGATCTGTTTATCAGAGTGAATTTATACATGGACTCGAGCCAACCCCCTGGGTCCAAATCTTGGCTCTTCCACTGGCCAGCTGCATGGTCTTGGCTTTAACCTTTCCCTCTTCTGTCAAATGGGTACAATAATAGAACCTACCTCACAGGGGTGCTGTGAGAATCACATGAATTACCGTGTGGAGAGGGATTAGAATAAAAAGCGCTATATAGTACTTGTTCTTACTATTATCACTGTTCATTTCCCTCTGCCTCCCTGGGCTCCCTTTACCAGGTCAGGTGCACATGAAACGTTCCCCTGCTAAACGTATACATTTCCTTCTCAGCACCTTCTATGGTCCGCACTCACACGTTCATCTATGGGATCCTGACAGATGTCTCTTCTCTTCTAGGCTGCGTGTCATGCAGGTAGGGCCTGGCCCTAATCCTCCCATAGCGTCCCCAGACCCTAGTCAAGTGCTTGTTGCTTCAGAAGTGCTCAATGTTTGTTTTTTCTTTGTTCAGAGACACATATGTCTTGGTGTTATGGAGCAAGAGAAAGGGGTCATAGAAGTTCAGGGGACAAATGATAAGATCTAAAAGCAAACCCGTTTTGAAATGGATGTCACAGAGCAGGCGGGGGAGAGGTGGGCTTCTTTGTAAGTTGCCTGATACAAGAGAGCTCAGCAGAGGAAGCATCTCTGCGGGTCAGATGTCGCTGACCCTCCCTCTCCCCTGCTGCCGCAGAGCATCAAGGACCGGAGGGGACTCTGAAGATCTCTGTGGGAATGTTCTGGGTGCACTGAGCGACCTCAGTTTCAGTTCTCCACAGATGAAGTGAACTTGCCAGGGCCTGGGGTGTGGGGGGGCCCTTGTCGACCCAGCCGTGCCTATGTCACCATGACTGAGCACGCTGGAACCCCAGCCTCTCCTGCCATATTGTGTTCCAGCCGTCCTGGCGTTCTGACTGCAGCTGTGCTCAAGGGCCCTTGCATTTGCTGTTCTGTCTGCTCACGATGCTTTTCCCACAACTCTTCACAGGTCTGATCCCTTGTCATTCCTTCAGGTTCCAGCTCAAATGAGACGTCAGGAAGGCCCTCCCTGAAGTCTCGGCCCTCGTTCCTCCAACCTTGAGTCACTTTCTACCCACGACTTGGCTTTATTATTATTTTTAAAAATATGCTCTTTTTAAAACATTGATTCACTTATTTTGATGGGGCAGGGAGGAGCAGAGAGGGAGAGAGAGAATCCCAAGCAGGCTCTGCACTGTCAGCGTGGAGCTGGACGTGGGGCTCCGTCTCACGAACTGTGAGATTATGGCCAGAGCAGAAATCAAGAGTTGGACGCTCAACTGACTGAGTGACCCAGGTGCCCCTATTTTTTTTCATAAATGTCCGGAATTGCACATATGAAATTACTTCTTGTGTTTGCTACCTATCTCCCCATGCAACCTGTAAGCATCATGAGGACAGTGACTTTGTCTTGTCGTGGCTGATTTCCCACTGCCCAGAACAATCCTGGCACGTGGAAGGGACCCAATATTTGTTGAGCTTAGTACCTGGTTGAATGAAGAGATCTTACCCTCCAGAGCTGTTGCTGTCCAATATGGTAGCCACGAGCCACACGTGGCTAAATTGAAATTAAAATTAAAGTAGGGGCGCCTGGCCGGCTCAGTCAGTAGAGCATGCAACTCTTAATCTCAGGGGCGTGAGTTCAAGCCCCATGTTGGGGCATGGAGCCTACTTAAAATAAAAAATAATAGTAACAAACTTAAGGTAAAACTCCAGTTCCTCAGTCATATTAGTCACATTTCTAGTACTCCACGGCCACATATGCCTAGTGGCTACCACAACGGACATTGCAGATACAGAACATTTCCATCACTGCGGAAAGTTCTGTCACACAATGCTGCTCTAGACCATAAACACGCATTACACTTTTCTACTTTAACTCTTCACTCATGTCTTTTTCTCTGCCTGGAATGCTTTATCTGATCCTTAATAAAAATCCTACACATGTAGAATTTGGGAATGTTAAAACAAATCGGGGCACCTGGGTGGCTCAGTCAGTTAGGCGTCTGACTTTGACTCAGGTCATGATCTCACCGTCCGTGAGTTCGAGCCCCACATCAGGCTCTGTGCTGACCTCTTGCTCAGAGCCTGGAGCCTGCTTCAGATTCTGTGTCTCCTTCTTTCTCTGCCCCTCCCCCGCTCAAGCTTTGCCTCACTCTGTTTCTCAAAAATAAATAAATGTAAAAAAAAATTAAAAAAAAAACAACAAATAATCAAACCAACCAACCTTAAGATCAATTCAACAAGCACAGCGCATGTATCCTTCAGGATTGTTGATTCATGCAAAGATTTAACTACAGAGATGTTCAGTGCAACAGTGATTGTAGTAGCCCCTCCCAAACCCTGAAAACAAAACTCAAAAGCAGGCTGTGGGGGGTCCGGGGGCAGGGGGAGGTTGGTCAAATTATGGTAGAGGCATCAAAAATAGATGACCATGCTGGGGCACCTGGGTGGCTCAGTCGTTTAAGCGACCGACTTCGGTTCAGGTCATGATCTCAGGGCTCATGAGTTTGAGCCCTGCATCCGGTTCTTTGCGGACAGCTCAGAGCCTGGAACCTGCTTTGGATTCTGTGTCTTCCTCTCTCTCTGCCCTTCCCCTGCTCACACCCTGTCTCTCTCCCCTTCAAAAATTTTAAACATTAAAAAAAATAGATGACTGTGTAATGCTATGGAACTCTTTTCAAAATATAAAGCCACTTATAATGCAGGAAAAAAGTTACAAAACACAAGGAGATTGGGATCAGAAGTTTCCAGCTTTATCTGTCATGTTTTAAACTTGTAAAAAATATAATTAAGAATGTAATTATCAGTCAATGGGCACTTATTGCTGTATGATTTCATTTTTGTTAAAAAAGAAAAAAAGTCCCATGAAGTTGTAAAGACCAGATCAAACATTCTATATAAGTGCTTGACACGGGGGCTCCTGGCTGGCTCAGTCAGAAGAGCATGAGATTTTGATCTTGAGGTTGTGAGTTCGAGCCCCACATTGGGTATAGAGATCACGTAAAAAAAAAAAAAAGTGCTTGATGTGACGCTAATTAACACTGTATTGCAACTATACTGCAATAATTAAAAAAAAAATGATCGTGTTAAATCAGTAACCAAACAAAAAGCTGCTTGTCAGAGTAAATGGTGAACAAACACTGGCCACTTTTATGCATAGAAAAATGAGTGAAGAGGGTATTTGCCAGAATGTTAAGAGTGACTGCCTCTAGGTTGAGAAACTGGGGTGAATTCATTTTCTTCTATTGGTTTGTCATGCTTTTCCCAGTTTTCTCTAGTGAACATGTATTTCTTTTGAAATAAGGGATGGGGGCAATAAAAGATATTTTTAGAAATTCTTCCCAGTGATTGTTCTCCATGAAGCCTCGCTTCCCTGAGTCCTGGGTCACGGCCATCCTCACCATAGTACAGAGCTTCTCCGGCTCCCTCGTCTGGAAGAGGCAGGCCCACGAGTGAATAGATGGACAGATGGAGCCTGCACCCCCATTACCAGCTGCCCGTGAGAAGCTTGCCTAACATTTGCTAAGGAGCCGCGCCCAGCCCTGGGCAGGAACGAGCCATTGGCCAGACCGACATTGCGCAAGGGGCCTAAAGAAGTCGATGACCGCCGGCTTATCCTTTTTCTCAGAGAGTCGGTAACGGGGGACCCTGCACAGTTTGGGGGTTCCTGTGTGTCAGCGGAAAAAGAGGCGGAGTGCGAGAGTCGGCGGCCAGTGGGTTTTGGGAGGCTTCAGAGGTGATGAGCGAGGCCAGTGGTGATCCAGGTTAACCACCCCGCCCCCCCCCCCCCCCCCCCGCCTGCATTTTTCTTGGTTGGGGGGGGTGGGGAGGAGGGCAGTTTGGTTTATGCTTAGTGACATCCAGAAAGATTCTGAGGGCCAGGAAGCCCCGCCCCTTTATCCCCACTAACCCGGTGACTAAGGGTGTGGGTTTTGGCTCCCGACGTCCAGGTTCGAATCCTGCTTCCTACGTACTGACTCTAGGAGTTACTTAACCTTTCTGCGCCTTTATTTTCTTCTCTGTAAAACAGGGATATTGATCATAGCCTCTCGGAAAAAGACTGAAATTCGCGGACAAACTGTGAACAGTTCCTGTTTTTAGCCAAAACACAATAGTCTGGCCAGGGAAGGTTCCGGCGCTCACAGCGGAACCGCGGAGGCGCCCCGTTTATTTCCCCGCCAAAACCGCAGTCCAAAAGGCGCGCTTCCGGAGTGAGTCCCTCCGGATCCCCTCGGGGGACAGGGATGCCCCGCTCCCTGCGCATCCCCGCACGCGGCGCCGGGCCAGCCCTAGTCGGTGGGGCGCTCCGGGTCCAGCGAGCGGAAGGGGCTGGGCCGGCTGGAGGAGCGCAAGGCGGGGGTCGGCGGGTTGTGCTTCGCGAACGGCCCGAAGTACTCGGCGGCGAAGGTGACCACGTCGGCCGGCCGGCGCAGAAGCAGGAAGAGCAGGAAGTCCGAGATGAGCGCCTGGGCCTCGGGGTGCTGCCGCAGGTAGCTGTTGTGGCTGACACGCAGCTCCTCCTGGCGGGGGTGCCGAGCGTGAGCGCGACCCGCGGACCCAGCGCCCCAGGAGCGCACCGCTCCCTTCGCTCCCTCGGGGTGTGCGTTTCCAGCCGGCACCGAGGGACATCAGTAATGGTGGGGTTTATGCTGGGTGAGGGGGGAGAGGAACGGGGACCCCAGGCTGACCGCAGCCTCTCTCACCTTCCGGCCCAGGAATCTCGAGTAGAGCTCCATATCCTCCTCCCACACCAGGGGCTTCTTCTCAAACACCGGGGCAGGCTCGATCTCATCTGGGTGGGGAGGGAGGAAGGCTGCACACCCCCAGCCCCGGAACCTTCCCCACATACAGAGGGATGCCCAAGAACACCCAAATGGCAGGCTCGGGGGAAAAGTCCAGGGTTCTGCTCACCTGGCCAGAGTTGGCAGAAGGAGTTCCCTGCAAAATGATCCTCCCCTAATTGCCTCGGGGTCAGGGGCTAGAGGGCAAAACTTCTCCATCTGATTTCAGGTTCTGATCCCACACTCAGTCCAGCCCCTGCACCCTGGAAGGCCCCAGGTGTTCCCACCTCTCCTTCACTCTTCCACCGGCCAGAGGCTTCACTCACCCTTGTCCCTCAAAATAGGCATCTTGGTGATCATGCAGCACCCGGGGGAACCCACCTGGATCCTCTTGGCCAGGTGCCTGGGGTACAACACAGACATGAGTGGGGGGCTTCCCAGACCAGCCCACTCCCTTGAGAGCCGTCCTGGGGGTCTCCCTTCACTGGTCCCCAACACCCTGCTTGAGTTCCAGGGTTGTGTTCATTTCTAGATCCCCAGATGATGGCCCCTGCTTTTCCCGTTCATGCCCTTTTTGCCGCGTGCTGGTGTGCCAGGTCTGCCATGAGACCTTTAGCACTAAAAGTGATGAGCCTCCGGGCTATGTGATGCTCAAAATAAAAACAACACCCTAAGTTATCAAATAAGGAAAGCCAGCAATGTTCTGATTACTTTTTTTCCAGTGTAACAAATGATGATATCAATACCTCTTTGGAAATTTCAAGAAACAAATTCTTTCCCCCCTCCCTACCCATTTTCTTCTGATTAGGTGCCTGGGCCGTGCTGGTGCCAGCTTGGCAGTGAGGGTGCCAGGATGCTTTCCCCAGCACTTTGATTCTATCCTATCGCGTATCAAGTTGTTCAAACCTTGGTGTTCTTCAGTATCACACCCACCACCCGTGGCAGCCGCTTTAGCTACTATGCCTTAGGCCTGGTGGGGTCAGCGGTGACCTCCTCAGCCGCTCAGAGCTCTTTGGTGAGGGTTCGGGAGGCACGGCAGGCATCAGGAGAATGAGTAAATATGTGAAGGGAGAGCGAATGGTGGGGATAAAGCCGGCCCCCAAGATGGAGCACCCATGTTTGTGCTCAACACTGCCCCCTTGGCCCCACTGTCAGTAGCTCACCCATCAGAGAGCAGGTAGAACTGGCAGGAACCAGGGATGCCTTCATCCGAGTGGACAGTCTGCTCCACGATGAACACATCCACCTCCTGGTGGCCCACCTGGATCGTCTGGATGCCCAGGGCTTGCTGGCAGCAGCCAAGATGGAGGGAAGCGAGGTGGATACCCAACAGGGTCTCCCCACATCTCACCCTGGCCCTCTTCACTTTGCCGCTTCATTTCTCGTCAGTGATTAGCAACCTTGACTGTCCAGACCCTCAGGCACCACAGGATTTGAGATGCACCCCCGAGTTAAGTGGGGACCCCCTCCTAGGGATCCAGTTCCATGCTGCTTGTGTCCCAACCCTACCTGTATCATCTGGATGACCAAGGGCTTCTAGTTGGCCGAGTCAGTCACAGGGATGAGGCTCAACCGATTAGGTGGGAGCATGTGGGGCGGGGAGTGAGGGACGCTGGGCAATTTGAGGGGGGGCTGGTGATGCTCTGAGGAGGGGGCTAGATTGAGGTCTGTGGCCGCCTTGGGTCCATGCTGCAGGCAGACTGCCCTGTTGTAGCTAAAACTTAAACCCCTGTACGGGCTGCGGCCATGGGGAGAAAGTGCTAGCATAAAACGTGTGTTTCAAAGAAGATGGGGGGACATGAGGTGTGCCTGTTTGTGCCAGACACATTGCTGTTTGCTGTTTGTGATAGAAAAGATTAGAATGTCCTTCACAAAGCTGGTCAAATCAGCCTCGAAAATGTGTTTGTGTTTTTATTTTTAAAAACTGTTTATTGGGGCGCCTGGGTGGCGCAGTCGGTTAAGCGTCTGACTTCAGCCAGGTCACGATCTCGCGGTCCGTGAGTTCGAGCCCCGCATCGGGCTCTGGGCTGATGGCTCAGAGCCTGGAGCCTGTTTCCGATTCTGTGTCTCCCTCTCTCTCTGCCCCTCCCCTGTTCATGCTCTGTCTCTCTCTGTCCCAAAAATAAATAAACGTTGAAAAAAAAAACTGTTTATTTACTTATTTTGATTGAGAGAGAGAGAGAGAGAGAGAGAATCTCAAGCAGGCTCTGCACTGTCAGGGCAGAGCCCCACTCGGGGCTCCAGCCCACGAACCATGAGATCATGACCTGAGCTGAAATCAAGAGCCAGACACTTAACCGACTGAATCACCCAGGCAGCCCCCAAAATGTGTGTTGAGAGGCACATCTTTAAAATCTCCCATTGCAGGAAGTCCTAGGTGTGTTGATTAGTTTTAGCCACAATAAAAAACACCCTTCCCGTCTGAGACACAATAAAAGAGCATTTAAGTGCCGTTGGAAATGGTGTATTTCCTGATACTTAAAAAATGCGTCTCTAAAAGCAGCCCTCCACTATATTTACTTTTCCTGGACTGACCGTGGTGCAAAAAGCATTGCTTCTCTCAACTGCGCACAGCTTCGGTGCCTCTTATCCACTCCACTAGTGTCAAACGTGATCTTCTAACGAAGGCGGTCTTGCTGGGGCTCTGCCCCGGAAGTCCCACCTCCATGGCCCCAGCCCACTCCTTCTTTCACCCCCAAGCTGGCTTTTCTCCCACCTCAGCGATCTCTGTGCCCCTTCTGGTTTCCCCCAGGCCAAGTCCCCCTCCCCCCCGCCAGGGAGACCCCTTACATAAGTGGAATAGCAGAGTTTGCCCTCTGTGTCCAAGGCCAGGAAACGGGCGTTGCTGGGCACCAGCTGACGCCAAGCCATCACCCTCAGCAACAGCAGGTTGGCAGCCTCGGAGACGAAGCCCACAGTTGAGCTCCAGGGGAAAAAAGTCACTTCGGTCTTCACTTCCTGTTCAGGAAAAATCCGGGTCAGGGATGTTGATCTGGGAAGGGGTGAGGAGGACGGGAAAGCCAGTTATTGGGCATATGGTCCTTGTTGAGTCCCCATGCCAGGCTTCTGGTCTGACACAATCTGGCCCCTTGTCTCGGCTTCCAAGAGGACGTGGGGTATGGCTCCCACCTGTCTCTCACCCTTACCTCACCCTCCTTGACACTTCTGGTCATGACCAGCTGGTCATCCTGCCTCACCAGACTCATCTTCCTCTCCATGGGGAGGATGTGCAACTAAGGGCCAGAGCACAGAGAGGGGAATCAGGAGCTCACCCGACTGTACACGAACAGGACCCCCCCAGAAGCCACCTGGCCCGTTCTCCTTTATAAATGACAAAACTGAGGAAAATTTGGATAGAAAATCTTCCATATGTAGTAAAGTTCAAGAGCAGAAGGCAGGGGTGCCTGGGTGGCTCAGTCAGTTAAGCGTCTGACTTTGGCTCAGATCACGATCTTATGGTTGGTGAGTCTGAGCCCCGAGTCAGGCTCTGTGCTGACAGCTCAGAGCCTGGAGCCTGCTTCGGATTCTGTGTCTCCCCCTCTCTCTGACCCTCCCCCATTTGTGTTTTCTCTCTCTCAAGGATAAATAAATAAACATTTTTTAAAACTTTAACAAAAAAGAACAGAAGGCGTGTTATGGTGTAATTCGAAGTTCAAAAGCATGTGCACTTTAGAATATGGGTTTTAAAAGATGGGAATGGTTTCTGTGGGAAGGTTCTTAGGCATGAGTAGGTTTCCAATGTGTAAAATGGTTCATGTTCCAGAAGTCAGCGAGGTGGCCGGGGCAGGGTGTGGGAGGCACAGAGCAGGAGAATTTGGAGGCGAGGTAGTGACAGGCCCTTGGGAAAGGCCAGGCTCTGGGAAAGGCCAGCCCGTGTGGCCCCCCGGAAGATGCTGGGCTTCCAAGGTTTTGTATTAGGAGAAGGTCATGAGAAGCCACCTGCTGCCCCCGATAGATTGGCTTCCAGGTTGTGTGTGGTGGGGATTGCAGGGTAACTCGGGGACAGTTGGGGTAACATTCCACTGAGCCCCCCCACACTTCTTCCCTCCCTCTCTCCCAGGGTCTCTATTCTGACACCTGGTTTGGAACCAAAGCTGGGGGCCCCAGGAGGTACCTTGATAAACTCCTGGGTATGTTGTTCCATGATATGCAGGTCCCACGAAAGATAGCCTGGGGTTGGAGGAGAACGTCGCCATCACCGGGGACAGGACTGGAGATTGCAGGGAGGCAGGGTGGTGGCCCAGGCTGGAGGACTCAGGTGCAGTGTGACCGTGGGGAAAAACTAGGTGGTGCTCTGGTCTTAAGTCTGTGGCTGTGATGAACCTCCCCGTCACCCCCACCTCCCATACCCCTTTGCCTCATTCTGCTCCCAAGGTGAAGTGGAGGGTTGGTCCTGAGCAAAGGTCCTAGGCATGGGAGGAGGGGTGGGAGGAAGGATGGAGGTGAAGCCAGTCAGGCAGCAAGAGCTCTACCCAGGAGGGAGATTCCGCAGAGCATTTTGTCCACGAAGCCCTGGCTAAAGGCGTGCACGAGGAGGCAGTGCGACATAACGCCAAATTCGTCTTTGTATTTCCCTCTCTGCACTTCGATGGTCAGCTCTCCCTCAGGCTCCCCCGTGTCTGAGACCATGGCCAGGGTCTCGGAGAACAGCAGCATCTGCAGCTCCTCCTGCTCTGGGGGTGAGGGTCCCATGGGGGCAGATAAAGCCCAGCCCACCCCCCCCCCGCCCGACTCTCTGACCCTCCAGCCACCCTCTCCTCATCCCACGTGTCTCAGGCAGCTCCTGCCTCATTCCCTTGGCCTCTGCGACAGCCAGCGGATGAAGACCCCTCCCCCCCCAAGTCCCCATGTGCTTGGGGTCCTTCCTTGATGGTTATTGACAAATAGGTCCCCCCCCCCCCCGTTGTTTTCTGAGTCTCAGGCCAATGAAGGCTGAGAGAGCCGTGGGCCAGGGCTGTGTCTTCTCTCTTCCTGCCGCCCCCCCCCCCCCCGCCCCCTGCACTGTCCAGGCTCACGGAGGTTGTTGAGGAAGTGGATGGCTTCGGCATTGGCCTCTAGGGGTGGCGAACTCTCGCGGGCTGAGGGCTGGTGGTCCTTGGCTCTGGGGCCTAGGGACAGAGGAAAGGCTGAGATGGCATTCTTGGGGAGAAGGACAGGCATGGGACAGGGGTCCTCAAAGCAGAATCCTCCAAGGCCACCCCAAGGAGGATTGTGAGGGAGAAGATGCCCCTTCAGCTTCTAGTCCTGCCAGCCCTCTTCCCACCTGTGGATTGATGTTTGGAGGACATCCTGCTTTCTGCTACCCGATCTGTGTTCAGCTGTCTCCATGGCAACCGGAAGCCAGCTATCGCCTCTTAAAGGGCCACCAACACACCTCACTAAACCACCAGACCTTGAAAGCAATGGTAGGAACTGTGGTCTGGGGCTCAGGCCATGTCTGAAGTATTGTCCTGCAGAGGGAGCATTTGACACGGCAGGGGGATGACAGGGGTCACTAGAATGACCTTAGGGAGCCCTGGCTGGCTCAGTCAGAAGAGCATGCAAACCTTGATCTCCGGGTCGTGAGTTTGAGCCTCCCTTTTGATGTGGAGAGTACTGAAAAAAAAAAAAAAAAAAAAAAGGAATCTAAAGAAAGAAAAAAAGAATAACCTTAGAAGTTGTGGCCCTGAGTCAGACATGGTCTCATGTGCATAGAACCCAGTCAGATGCCACGTGAACAGTGCTACATGTAAGAGTGATGGCGATAACAACGACAGTGACCACACACCCTTAAACCATGCTCACGGCAGGCCAGACACTGTTCTGGAGGCTGCACATACGTGATCTCATTTCATACTCAGACTAACCCTGTGGGTAGATGCTTTCCCCCCTGCACTGTATGGCTAAGAAAACTGAGGCCCCGAGAGGTTAAATGTCTTCCAGGTTGACCCAGTCAATACAGTTGACCCTTGAGCAGCATGGGTTTGAACTGCCACTTATATGTGGATATTTTTCAAGAAGTATAGTACAGTACTGTAAATGTATTTTCTCTTCCTTATGATTTCTTTATAAAATTTTCTCTAGCTTACTTTATTGGAAGAGGACTGTATATAATACATATAACATACAAAATATGTGTTAACCGTTTGCGTTATCTGTAAGGCTTCGGGTTGATAGTAGGCTGTTAGTAATTTTACCCGGATTTTCTTTTTTTCTTTAAACAAAATGTTAAGGCTTTTTTCCCCCCCTTTTAGCTTTATTTGTTTATTTTGAGAGAGTGAGAGAGAGCATGAGTGGGGAGGAGGAGCAGAGAGAGAGGTAGAGAGAGAGACTCCCAAGCAGGCTTCGCATGGTCAGTGCAGAGCCTGACTTGGGACTCAAACTCATGAAACTGTGAGATCACGACCTAAGCTGGAATCAAGAGTCAGATGTTTACCCAACCGAGTCACCCAGGTGCCCCGAGAGAGAAAGAAATTAAAAAAAATTTTTTTTAAGTTTATTTATTTATTTTGAGAACGAGGGTACCAGTGGGGGAGGGGCTGAGAGGAGACAGAATCCCAAGCAGGCTCGGCACCCTCAGCACAGAACCCAGTGCGGGGCTCCAACCCACGCACTGCGAGACCATTACCTGAACCGAGATCAAGAGTTGGATGCTTAATCGACTGCTCCATCCAGGCACCGAGAGAGAGAGAGAGAGAGAGAGAGAGAAAGAGAGAGAGTGAATCTTAGACTCCACACCCAGTGAAGAGCCCAACGTGGGGCTCGATTCCATGCCCCTGGGATCATGACTTGAGCCAAAACCAATAGGTGCTCAACCAACTGATCCACCCAGGTGCCCCTTATGCAATGTTAAGTTTTATTTACTTTTTTTAAGTTTATTTATTTATTTATTTTTATCTTAAAAAATTTAATTTTTATTTTTGAGAGAGAGAGAGAGAGACAGAGCATGAGTCGGGGAAAGGCAGAGAGAGAGAGGGAGACATAGAATCTGAAACAGGCTCCAGGCTCTGAGCTGTCAGCACAGAGCCCAATGTGGGGCTCGAACTCCAGAACAGTGAGATCATGACCTAGGCCGAAGTCAGACACTCTACTGACTGAGCCACCCAGGTGCCCCCATTTATTTATTTTTAGAGAGAGTGCAAGAGTGGGGGAGAGGGGCAGAGGGAGAGAGGATCTTTTTTTAAAAAATCTCTCTCTATTTTTGTTTAAAGTTTTTTTAATTTTTATTTTGAGAGAGAGAGCAAGAGAGAGAGAGCACGCATGTGAGTGGGGGAGAGGCAGAGAGAGGGAGAGAGAATCCCAAGCAAGCTCTGCACTATCAGTATAGAGCCTGATGTGGGGCTTGAACTCATGAACCGAACTGTGAGATCACAACCTCAGTTGAAGTCAGACCCTTAATCCAACTGAGCCACCCCAGTGCCCTGACAATCTTAAACAGACTCCATGCTCAGTGAGGAGCCTGACGTGGGGCTCGATCCCATGCCCCTAGGATCATGACCGGAGCCAAAATCAAGAGTCAGGCACTCAACTGACTGAGCCACCCAGACGCCCCTTAAGTTTATTTATTTATTTAAGTAGTATCTACACCCAACATGGGGTTTGACCTCATGACCCTGAGATCAAGAGTCACATGCCCCACCAACTGAACCAGCCAGGAGTTACCACTGTACCAGACTTTCAACTGTGCAGGAAAAGGGGGAGTGTCAGCCCCTCTAACCCCCACATTGTTCAAGGGTCAACTCTAATTGGAAGAGTCAGGGCTCAACTGGAGGCAGTCTGGCTCCAGGGTTAGAGAGAATTCAAAGAAAACTGAAACTGTAAACAGATGATACACTGAATTCAAATGAGAGGCGCTACAACATGGGTAGTGATTAGTGACAAAGACGGTAATTGAGGTCTGATATGACTCAAACCCCAGCTGTGGGCTATCTGGTCCCGACCTTGGAAGCGTTAGAGTCTGCATCATAGCAGCTGTAGGAGGTTCAGCCGGATAGAGTCACACACACAAAAAGAAAAATCTTGTTGAGAAACTTCAGTCACTTAAGAAGTTGTTCCCCCGACCCCCACCATAGCACTTGAGAAGGTAATCTTCAAATGTCTTCTCATAGATTATCTATCCATTCCACTTTGGGGAGATCTATCTATCATCTCTATTTATGAGAGAGAGAGAGAGGGCATGTATGAGGCCGTATGAGGCCGGGAGAGGGGCAGAGAGAGAGAATCTTTTTTTTTTTTTAATGTTTATTTATTAGAGAGAGAGAGAGACAGAGTGCGAGCAGGGGAGGGGCAGAGAGAGAGAAGGACACAGAATCCAAGGCAGGCTCCAGGCTCTGAACTGTTAGCATGGAGCCCGATGCGGGGCTCAAGCTCACCAACTGTGAGATCATGACCTGAGCCCAAGTCGGACGCTTAACCGACTGAGCCACCCAGGCGCCCCGGGAGAGAGAGAGAGAATCTTAAGCAAGCTCCATGCTCAGTGCAGAGCCTGATGTGGGGCTTGATCTCATGACCCTGGGATCATGACCTAAGCTGAAATCAAGAGTCTGATGCTTGACCAACCGAGTGACCCAGGCACCCCATCTTCAGGAAGATTCAGAATTATGTGTGGAACTGCTTAAGAAAATCGAATTCACAATATTAATTTTTTGTGTGTGTTATGTTGTGCATCTTTAGTATTTCAAGTTCTTTAAAAGAATTTGGCATGGAAGGGTGCTTAAAAGATGTCTTGAGATGCTGATTTAAATCAGGCAGTTGAATGGCAACTGGCTGGCTTGGTCGGTGGAGTGTGTGACTCTTGATCTTGGGGTTGTAGGTTTGAGTCCCATGTTGGGTGTAGAGATTTCTTAAAAACAAATAAACACAACATCTTAAAATAAATAAATACATTGAGCCATTGAATAGTTGATTTAGACTGAACGTTGAAGGTAAATTCTCACTGGGATTGTAAATACAACCAAAACATTTTTTAAAAAACCTTAAAACTTACTATGTTTCTGTCTTTACTTCTAATCAGACTGCAATTAAAGTGCTTGGGGGCTCGTTTCTCTTTTTTTAAGAGCATGGAATTCTTTCTATTTTACTTTACCTTTTTCCAGCTTTATGAGATATAATCGACATATGTGATCAATTGCTTTTAAAAAAGAAATGGAATATCTGGAATGAATAAGTACAACATAAACTGCTTAAAGCAGTTTTAATTTTGAAAAGAGGACCAATTGTTTTAAAGTTTTTAAAATGCTTTTATTTATTTTTGAGAGAGTGAGAAAGCGCGCGTGAGCTGGGGAGGGGCAGAGAGAGAGGGAGACACAGAATCTGAAGCAGGCTCCAGGCTCTGAGCTGTCAGCACAGAGCCCGACATGGGACTCAAACTCATGAACTGCGAGATCATGACCTGAGCCTAAGTGGATGCCCAACTGATTGAGCCACCCAGGCCTGAAAAGAGGACCAACTATTAATTAAAGCCCCCTTAAAAGTTATTATTAACATTTACTGGATGTATAATTAAAATATGGCTGATAAGTTGAACTTAAAAGTTTTAAAAATGCTTATGTTTAAAATTTTGCAATTTAAGAAATTGAGTATCTTTTAAAATTTTATTTATTATTATTATTTTTTAAGTAAGTTCCATGCCCAATGTGGGGCTTGAACTCACGACCCTGAGATCAAGAGTTGCATGCTTCTGGGTGCCTGGGTGGCTCAGTCAGTTAAGCAGCTCTCATTCTCTCTCTCTCCCTCAACAATAAATAAATAAACTTAAAATAAAAAAAAGAATTGCATGCTCTACCAACTGAACTAGCCAGGTGCCTCTAATTTTATTATTTTTTAAATTTTATTTTGAGTGAATTCTGAATAAGCGTTTCTCTGCACATGGAGACTGCCAGGGCATTAAGAGAACGCACAACTACTTTAGGAAGTAGTTTGTTCCTCAAAAAGTTAAATGTAGAGTTACCGTATGACTTAGCAATTACACTCCTAGGTCTATGCCCAAGAGAACTGAAAACATCTGTCTACGCAAAAAACCTGTACCCCAGATGTTCATAGCATCGTGATTCGTAATAGGCAAAAAGTGGAAACGAGTCAACTGTCTGTCAACTGACAGGTGGATAAGCAAAACACGGTGCATGTATACACAATGCAGTATCTATCATTCAGCCATTAAAAGAGTAAAGTCGTGATGCGTGCTGCAACATGAGCCTTGAGGAAATGCCACGTGAGAGGAGCAAGTCACAAGAGACCACAAATTGTCTGATCCTATTTATGTGAAACGTCCAGAAGAGGCAACTCTGTGGAGACAGAAAGTAGATCGGTGGTTGCCGAGTGTGGGTGCGGGGAGGCACGGAGTGACATCAAACAGGCACAGGGTTTCTTTGGGGGACGAATGAAAATGTTCTAAAATTAGATGGTGATGGTCACAAAACAGTGAACACAAAGCCGCTGAATTGTACTCTTTGAAAGGATGGATTTTGTGGTATGGAAATTATATCTCAATAAAGTTGTTGGTAAAAAATAGAAGACTTAAATAAAATCCAAAAAAAGGCGAACCCTATTGCTTTCATATGTAAATTACAGAAAGTTTGATTATTAGGACAAAGAGAAAAAAAGAAGAAAATTGTGGTCTCGAGGCTCTTGGAGGAGGGGTGCCCAGGCAGTTCTCTTCCTTACTGCACTTCACCTCCCTCAACTCCTGACCGGAGGGGAGATTTCCTCCCTGAGCCCTCTACCCTTTCTGGAGTTTTTCCCCTACCCCCTCGCCTCTCCTTGGTCAGGCCCCTCTAGCTGCCCAGGACTCCCGCCTGCCTGTCCTCAAAGGCTCCCGCTCCTGGGAGCCCAGGTTCTCTCTCACCCACCCCTCCAAATCCCTCCCCACTGGTGCTGGCTGTTTCCTGCCAGCTGCTAGGAGAGAAAGAAATTTGACAAAGTGGTTCACGGAAGGATCAACATCCAGTTTGTTAATCTAATTTTTTGAGAGGGAGAGAGAGGGCACGAGTGAGTGAGGGGCAGAGAGAGAGAGAAGTGGGGCTCCCCCGAAGCAGGACTCGGGTTTACCTCAAGTGGGGCTTGAGCTCACAAACCGTGAGATCATGAACTGAGGCGAAGTCAGATGCTTAACAGCTGAGCCACCCAGGTGCGCTGTAAATCTTATTTTTAAACCTCTGGAAGAGATGTGCTACAGGCCCTTGTTACCATCCCCCCTTAGGGCTGCTAGGCCAGTGGAAGGCCACATGGTTCCAGGTTGACATACCAGCTGTGTAGCCATGTGGGACAGTTGGCCTCTCTGAACCTGTGACAGGGACAGCCTGTGTCCTCCAGCCGCTGGGATCGGCTCTGTTAGCAGCCGTTAACAGAGAGAGGGCTCACTCTGTGCTCAGCCCTGCAGGTGTTAACCCGTTTAATCCTCACAAGCAGCTTCCAAGCCACATCCTCATTGGACGTATGACGAGCAGAGGCCCAGAAAAGCTAAGTAACTTGCCCAAGGTCACCCAGTTAATCAACAGCGTGGACCCCAATCCGGATGGGCTGTCTCCAGAGTCTGGGTTCTTAATCAGTTTGTCCTACTGTACCCGATGGACTGGCCCTAAGTTTATTAATAACAGTAAGAGGAGAGAGAGGCTGTTCACTGAACACCATTCATGTCATTTAGTTTTCCAGCCACTCCAGAATGAGGCTCGGTGACATGAGATGCCTGTGTAGCATCACCCACAGTCAACCAGAGGCAGAACCAATATTCCCGTCCAGACTGGTCCCTCTCCAAGTTCTCTCTCTGCCACCCTGTCCCACCTTATCATCTATCTATCATTTATCAATCTATTGATCGATCATCCATCTATCATCTGTCATCTCATTTTCTATTGGTTCTGCTTTTCTGAAGAATCCTGAAACAGGTGGCTTTCTCTGCATCTTTTGTGGGGCTCTACCTATAGTTAGGAACTCAGTAAGTGTGATGGCCAAGGGTTTATTGACCGTTAGGGTTAGTTGCCCACCCACTTTCAAAGGCTTCATTTGTGGCCAGGGCCGTGGAGGTCTAAGACCACCCTGAACACACCCAGGTATGCCCAAACTTTTCATGTTCACATCGACAGCTTCCTTGGTCTCCGTTCTTCCCTTGAACCCCTAAGTCTGCCCATTTAGTGTTCCTTCTCTTTTCCCTTTTCTGCCCCTAGAGACAGCCTGTGATTCAGGAAAAAATGCTATGTTTATTTTTTCAGTATTTTTTATTTTTTTATTTTTTATTTATTAAAAAAAAAATTGGGGGGGCGGAGCCTGGGTGGTTCAATCTGTTGAGCGCCCAACTTCGGCTCAGGTCATGATCTCGTGGTTTGTGAGTTCAAGCCCCGCGTTGGGCTCCGTGCTGACAGCTCAGAGCCTGGAGTGTGCTTCGGATTCTGTGTCCCCCTCTCTCTCACCCCACCCTGGCTTGTGTTCTGTCTCTCTCTGTCTTTCAAAAATGAATACACGTTAAAAAAATTTTTTTTAATGTTAATTTATTTTTGACAGAGAGAGACACAACATGAGCGGGGGAGGGGCAGAGAGAGGGAGACACAGAATCTGAAGCAGGCTCCAGGCTCTGCAATGTCAGCATGGAGCCTGATGCGGGGCTTGAACTCACAAACCACGAGATCATGACCTGAGCCGAAGCTGGACGCTCAACCGACTGAGCCACCCAGGCGCCCCATATTTTTTTCAGTATTTTTAAAAGTTTATTTATTTATTTTGAGAGAGAGAGCGCAGGGGACAGAGAGAGAGGGAGAGAGAGAATCCCAAGAAGGCTCTGCATTGTCAGCACAGAGCTTAATGTGAGGCCTGAACCGCTGAACCGTGAGATCATGACCTGAACTGAAACAGAGAGTCAGACACTTATTGAGCCATCCAGGTGCCCTAACTTGCTGGTTATTTTTAAAACTACATATTCAAATACCTTTGTGGCCACGTACCTATGCTCTTCTATACAAGTAATTATCGCACCAGGAATCTGATGTACCATTTTCCAAAGTGACTTCATATACCTTTTCTCATCTGACTCTCCTAATAGCCTCTAGTAAGTGGGATTGTCGGTGAAGATTTATGATTGTGCTGCCTTGCCTCATTTCTGGTACGAGTCCCTATTACTTTGGGGGACATTTTCCACACAGGGCACCTTTCAGTTGGGTCTGACACTGCCCTTCCGAGTGTGGTCATGTGACCTAACCTGGCAGTGAGAGGGGCCCTTTCCCCTAACTCCTATGATTGGTTCAGCGTCAGGCACGTGACTCAAGCTGAACCAATGAAACTCAGTCTCTGGGATTACTGGAGGTTCTGCTAAATTTGATGAACTAGTGGCCTGGAAGCCTAGCACTTAGAGATGATCTTTCCACTGCAGGGAGAAAACCTGGCAGAGAAGGGTACCAATACAGAAGAAAACTGAGCTGAATGATAAAACTGCCCTTTGACTCTGTGGATCCAGCCGTGCCTGAAGTCACCGTGACATAACCCCACACTTCTTAATTTCACCAGCTGATAAATTTTCCTCTTAGTTTTAAGCTCCTAAGTGTTGAGTACGTCCCTTGCACCTGAAAGGGTTCTGACTCCTTCAAGGTTGTCATCTCTATGGAAAGTGGAGAAACCGAGGTCATGGAAGGGAAATTTGCCCAAGGTCACTTGGATGTTGAATGACAGAACTGGGAATGGAACCGGAGTCCCTAAGGCTGGTGGCACCCGCTCTCTTGCAAGCAAAGGGCAGGCAGCGTGGTTGTTGCCGGTCAGTTCCAGCACCTTGAAAAGCACGTGCTATCTATCATTCGGGGTGATGCCCCAGTGGGAGGGTCACCCAAGGCTCTACAGAAATGTTTTGCCAGCCCCAGAGAACTGTCGCCAAGTGCCCCTGAAGCTGGGCTTCCCCAAAGAGACCTGGCCCTGGGGGCTTGCCCGTTCAAGACAGGAGTGATCCAGAGACAACCACAGAACACAAAGAACTTCCCTTCTTCAGGAAGGTGAGGACCATGGCCCCTTCCTCCCTGCCCACCCTAAGCGCAGTCCTGGTCCAGGACAGGGAGGCCAGTGCCAAAGTCCCTAGCTTGGGGTGAGGGGCGCCTAAGAGGGGAGGCCGAATTGTGGCCAGGTGTGGGAAAACCATGCCTTGGTCCGGCCCCGAGGAAATGTGGAACTAAGCTGGTACTTCCCAGTCGTCAGGCATGTCAGGGCCACCTAGCAGAGTTCTGCCATGCCCACAATGCCACCTGGACTTTGTTCCTCTTTCGTGAGTTGAAAACTGTGGTCACTTTGTGGGAAAAAAATAAAAGAAATTAAAAAAAGAAAAGAAAACTGCTATCACTCGCCAAAAACATTGGCCTCAAAGGTAAATACAATGAAAACACAACCATGGTGTTAACGTTTAACTCAAGATGGTTGACGGACGGTGCTGACCTGGAGTCTGACTCTGCTAGAACGCGTCAAGAGGGGCCGGCACCAAGGCCTTGCCCCTCAGTGCTATTCCTCTCCCTCGCTGCCAGTGGTGCACCTGTGCCTCTCAAGCTCTGGAAAACGCTAAGGGAAGCACATTGTAATCCCGAACAAGTGCACACGAGCCACGGGAGCATGTATTTATAGCACTGTTTCCGGCCAAGGCTCTTGGAGAGCAGTAACTCCAAGTTAGCAGACCTGTGACGGAGACGGGAAAGTGGGACCAGCCATAAAGACGATCTCACTGAGTGACCAAGCCCCGGTTAAATTATTCATTCATCCAAGATTTATTGAGCGCCTACTGTGTGCTAGGCACCGTGCTAGGCGCAGAAATACAGAGATGCATTAAGATACAGTCCATGCCCTGAAAGGTTCACAGTCTAGAAGGGGAGACAAACATGTAAACAAGTAAAATACAGTGTGATAACTGCCACGAGAGAAGCATTTACAAAGAGCAGAGGTAGCCTGGAGGGCGAGGGGCATGGGGGATGTCTTCCCGGAGGAGGGGGCCTTTGAGGGGGATTGTGAGAGATGAATGGGTGTTTGCCAGGCAGACAAGGCCGGAGGGGCAGGGGAAAGGCATTCCAGTCTGAAGAAACAGCATGAGCGAAGGCACAAAGGCATGAAACTGCATGTCTTGGGGGACAGGGAACTCTATTCTGGTGGTATTGCTAAGAGTTGGTACCAGAGGCTGTGGCTGGAGAGGGAGGCAGAGGCGGGACGATGAGGGGAAGCTGAAGGGAGGGGTCTTCTTGGAGTCTCAGCAGAGGTGAGCGGAGCCCGAGGGAAGGCTTGCACACAGGAAGGGAAGGCCCCTGGTTGACCCGAGGTATGCCCGCTCGAGGACCTTATGGTTCCTCTCTTTGGCTCCAGAAGGACTTGGACTAGAGACCAGAGGAGAGGCTGAGCTGCGGGGAGGGGCCCAGGCCTGGGGTCCTGGAAGCCACCACTCCGACAGCAGTCTGCTCCCGGACTTCTGACTTCTGCGCTCTGCTGCGCAGACCCCCACCCCCAGCCAGGGTGGGACCAAGGATCAAATGAGAAATGACATGGGGATGTTCTTGGCAAACTGCAGAGGCCCAGATGAATAATGTCTTTATAACTAAAAGCAGAGCGGGACTGAGAGGATAAAGAAGGAGTTAGAGCAAGGCAGAAGTTCCTAAGAACAAGGACCGTCAGGAGAAAACTGCCGTGGCCGGGCTGGAAGATGGCTTTCTCTCCCCTGGAAAGGGGAGTCCTTTGGGCCCCAGGCAGGGGCGGAGGCCTGCTGCAAGAGGAGCCTGTGGGGCTGCAATCCCAGCTTCCTGTGTCTCCTCAGCCTGAGGTGCAGTTTCCAGTTTCCGTGGCAACCAGGACCCTCCCTTTTCCAGGCTGTAGGGGAGTCACTGAGGCCGAGATTGTCCAGACAGCCAGACTTCCAGCCCTTTCGTCTTTCCCAGAAATGGCTGTTTGAAAAATGCTTTTGGGGGGGGGGGGGAGGAGGGACGGGGAGGGGAGGCTTGGGGAGGAGGGCCAGTGTCTCAGGACACCAGAGCCCAGCTCCCCCTCTGAGTGACCGCTTTTCCAAGGCACCACACCTCAGGCCACTTTGGGGGACCGTCTTTCCCAACCCTGGATGGGAGAAGGGGGAAGATGACCCCTCACTGCCCGGGCAGGAACAGGGCAGGAGAGGAGGCGCCCTCCCAGCTGGCTCTGGAGATGTCCCAAGGCTCCGCCTTTCCTCTCGCCCCGGATAACTCAGCCTCACCCGGTGGGGTCTCCAAGCCTTCCACCAGCCTCCTCCTCCTCGCTCTCACGTCCTCATCACCTCGACCCTCCTCCCCTGACAGTGCTGGGACTGATGCCCGCCGTGGGCGCCGGTGGAGGTGGCGGGTGGTAGCGATGAGAGCGATGGTGTGGTGCGGGCGACGACGGGTGGCCTCCCCGCCGCGGGGGGCGGGCTGGGATGGGGTGGGGGCTGTCACTTGCTCTTGTGCAGGTCCTTCAGCCGGCGGAGCTTCTCCAGGAGCTCGGCCCGGGAGTAGCTGTCGTCCCCAGTGGGGCCCGGGCCTGGCCCCAGGGCCTCCTGCAGCACCAGGCAGTGGGTCCTCAGGAATGGGTTGTAGGAGCGCTCTTCTCCCAGGGTGGACGGGCACTGTGGGACGAGAGGCACCAGGTTGAGCGGAGAGAATCTGGAAAATAGACCCAGTCAGGGAAGCCTCCCCACCCCCTACCCTGTCTCAGGGTCCAGGAGGCCTCGCTTGAAGGCCTGTGAACGGAGCACCCCCCTCCCCCGTCAGAGCTCTGGGGAGGGGCCTGCAGGCCCCAGCTCAGCAGAGAGGGGCTCCTGCTGGGGAGTGCCCTCGGGCCCCTCCTGGACCCAAGCCCCCACCGTGCTCTTGCGTTCCATCCGCTGCCTCTGCACCCACTGCATCTTCCTCTCCCGGGCCAGGTTCTCGGGCTCGACCACACCCGCAAAGCCCAGGTTCTCCTCCGCGTACTCGTGACCTGAGGACCACCACGGGGGCAGAGAGCAGGACACACAGAGATTGGTGGTGGGGTCAGAGAATGTCCTCCCTACCCACCGGCCTCTGGGTACCTGACAACCAGGGGGAGGCGTGGCCCTTCCAGGAAAGCCCCAGCCACACGGAGCTGCTTCTCTGAATGTGGGCACAGGTCAGCCATGAGTGAAGGGGCAGAAGCAGTTCAGGGGGGAAAACCACCAGACCTAGAGCCGGAGGACCTGCATCCTAGCCCTGACTCTGCCCCTGCCCAGCTGTGCAACCTCAGCCAAATCGTGGCACCTCTCTGAGCCACAATTTTCTCATTTGGCAAGTGGAAAAAACAAACTATAATGCTACTAGAACACAGATGTGTCCCCGGTGCTTAGAACAGAGCCTGGCACATGTTAGGTGTTCAATAAAGCACTTGTCAAATGAATGGATGGATAAATATATGGTTTGAGGATTAATTGACATGTTAGTGATGCGTTTTAGAAACTATGGATATCCGATGTGTGTGTGTGTGTGTGTGTGTGTGTGTGTAGGGACATGCGGTGTCTGTATGGATGGACAAATGGACATTCAACGTACATGCATGGGGAGTATAGATCTGGATGCGTGCAGAGTAGATTCACTGACTTCTCCGATAAGCAAAGGCTATTTTCTGTTCTAGGCTCTAGCTATAAAATATCAGCCATGTCTCTGAGATGCACCAGGGCCTACAGGGCTCCCAGGAGGCAGAGGGCTGGCTGTCAGGGGCAGTTAGTGTGAGAAGCAGAGGCATTCAGAGCCAGTGCTCCAAAATGAAGGGCGCTCTGCCCTGACTGCTAGAATTGGCTCCCCGGGGCCATCAGAGGTGGAGTTGCGTCACCTCCGGGCCCGAAGCTGGGTGGGCTGGGACTCTAGGGGAGTGAGGGAGGAGTGGAGGGGCACCTCACCGGGCCACAGCAGAGTGTCATCCCCCAGCCCCAGCACCGTGTCCAGGGAGCTCAGCATGGTCTCTGCAGTGCCCTCAAAGGTCCGTCCTGGTGAGGGTCGGCGGGTATGTTACAAGATACAAGGAGAACACAGCTTGGCGTAAGTAAGAGGGGTGGGGACCAGCTTGCAGAGCTGGGACTGGCCAGCAGCCCTAGCCTTGCCCCTGCCATACCCACTCCCCCAGGCTTCCGTGCCGTCCTTCCCACTGGATGCTGAGCCCACATATTCACTCCCCAACCAGACCTGTTTGAAGCCTCTGTTGCATATACTGACATGTGGGTGGGGAGGGGGTACAGAACCTTCAGGCCGAGTTCTAAGGGCCCCAAGCACAGCTGGTGTGGGGTTGCTCTTTTCCACAGAGCACTTTTTTCTTTGCCAGTGCTGCCCTTTGAGACTCCGTGCAGCCTGGGACTGTGGTCCTCCCCCACCCACGGTTTACCCTCTCATTTGGAGGTTTTCCACTTTTTGTAACCCAGTCTCTCCAGTGACTGTAGCAGAGAACTAGGCTCCACGGTGGAAACAAATACCCTGTGAGGTCTGTACTCAGTTACCGGTGTTGTCTCATTCTGTCCATCCCCTGTAGGACGTTGTGAAGGTATTAAAAAAAAGGGGGGGGGGGGAGCTAATACAGATGGGAGTAACTGTCAAGGCAATATCTGTGCTAAAACCAAAGTTTTAATGCACTGCATGGGACTGTGGCTGTCCTTGGGTCCCTGTCCTGACCTCTCCCCCTCCTTTCTGGCCCCTCCTCCTGCTTCCCTTTTGGGGGAACTCACCACAGCCAGAGAGGAAGAGCAGGTCCCCTGAGAAGAGGCAGGAGGGACCCTTGTAGGGCTCCCCATCCAGCAGGTAGACCAGATGGCCTTGCGTGTGTCCAGGGGTGGCCAGGGCCCGGATCTGGAGCCGTCCCACGCTAACTACATCTTGATGACACAGGGGACTGAGAAGCAAGGCAATAGCGGAGAGAAGGTACTAGAGCTTGGGATGTGCTGCTCCTTGTCCCACCCTAAGCCCAAGGAGCTTCCACACCAAAGAGGGAAGGCACCCACGATGCCCAGGGCTTCAGATCCAAACCCTCGCCTCTTCCTCTTTTGGGGACCATGGCTGGATGAGTTGGGGGGTGGGTAGTGCCAGTCTTCAGATGGGCTCTGATCTGCCCTCTAAGGGTCAGGAAGGGCATCAGCAAAGACCCAACTGCTGGCAGTCCTGCGATCCTCGACTGAAGGGTGGGGTGCAGGAAAGAATTCATGGAAGGACCATCCACCCTGGGGTCAGGGACTTACTGGGTGAGGTAGGGGATGCCGTCCTGAGGGCTCCCATACACCCGACAGTCCTGGTGCCGCCGGCTGAGGTCACGGTTCCCTCCACTGTGGTCCCTGTGGGATGGCAGAGACAGGCAGGGACTCTGAGGGGCAATGGTACTGGGCCTCCTTGCCTTCCTCTTTCCAGATCTCCAGGCCTTTGGGCACTGAGCCCCAGGCTTCAGAAGTGAGCCAAGCTGTCCACACCTCTAGGCCTTTGCTCAAGCTGTTCCCCTGCTCAGAAGGTCATCCCCGCGACTTGCCACCCCTCCCTTCTGTCACCCAGCCAATACCAACCGATCTTTCTGGCTTCTCTCAGCTCCAGGGTCATCAGCCTCTAGTCTCTCCAAGTGGACCTGGTCACACTTCACCAAGTGCCCCCCACCTCCTGCACCTTGTGCCAAGTGCCACCTAAATGTTTGTCATTGTTGAACACTGTCATGCGGGGCTGTCTCCCCCACTGGACTATAATCTCCTTGAGGAAAGAACTCACGAGGTCTGCCCACGTCCCAAGCACAGCAGGCATCTACTACATGCCCACGGAATGAGAGATAAATGCCTGCCCTGCCCTCCTCTAGGGCTTTAGGAGTCTGATAAGTGCAGGGTGGGAGACCCGCCCCTTCCCTCCTTCTCTGCTGATGCCCTGGTGGCTTTAGGAAAAAGGTGGGTGCCCGCTCATCCTGACTCCCGGCCCCCCAGCCCAGCCTGTCCTCCCTAGGCCCAGTCCCAACAAGCCCGCTGGGGCCAGGGTCGGCCAGGGAAGGTCATCCATACCCAGATGCCACCCCAGTCCCTTACCAGTGCTTGTGAGTGCAGAGGATGGCAACCAAATCAACGCCCTCCTTTTCAATGGAAGCCTGGGGGAGAGAGAGGAGGTACTGAGACTGAGGAGTGGTGTGCAGAGAGGGACAGGGGTGCAAGTGCTGGCTGCAGAGGGGGCAGCAGGGAGGATGAGGGACAGGGAGGTGATGGAGCTAGAGGATGAGAGGATGAGAGGAGCTAGAGGATGAGAGAGCTAGAGAATGGAGTTAGGGGGAAGGGGGGAAGCTGAGACTGAGCAAGGGCAATGGGGGGAGGGTGGGGAGGTGGAGACCCGAGGCGCATAAACACACAGACATAGCCACATACAGCGAAATCAGAAATGGGAAGGAAAGATGGAGAGATCCAGACACTGACAGACACAGATGAGGAGAGAAGAAAGACGGTCAGAAAGGGGCCACAGAGAGTGAGAGACAGAAGAAACCTCAGACCATGGTCCTGAGTCAGCATCCCTCTCCCTGTGGCTCAGATCCCCCACGGCTGTCCTCCCCCCATCCCAGCCATGCCCTGGACACTGGCCCTTAACCCCGCTGTGGTTGTGGGGGTCTATGTGTGAGGGCATGTGCAAGGGGACACATTCCACTGGCAGAGGGATCAGGGTCAACCCCTCTCTAGTGACACCAGGTACCCCTGCCCCCCCCCCGCCCCTCCCCTCACCTGTACAGCCTGAGGGTCAGAGGGGTCCACAACCACAGCCAGCCGGGCCTGGGTGTCGATGATGAGGTAGCTGTAGTTGTCTGAGAGGACGGGGATGGGAAGCACCTTCACTCCTGGGGGACAGAGATGGGCTGTGGACAGGGTGACGCGTAGGGAGCCCAGCAGCCAGGGGCGTGTGATGGGGCATAGGCAGGGAGGGTGGGTGGGCACAACCTGGGGCGATGGTGGCCCCGGGGCAGCCAGAGCTCACCGTTGAAGAGACGGGGCTGGGTTCTAGAGTGGCCTTTGGGGTAGCGATTCCGAGCCCTGCGCAGCTGCTGGCGGTAGAAGAGGTACCCGAGCCAGGTGCGGGTGTACAGGCTGTACCTGCGGGGCGGGATGTCTGTGCTCAGCCCCGCCCCTGCACGTGGGCGTGGGGCCCTCGGAGATGCCCAGGTCCCACGTGTCCACTCCCTTGGCCACGCCCCCCCCCCAAGTCAACGCACCGCTACCATTATCTCGTGCCTACTGTTTGCCCTGCTCCGTACACTGCCGTGATGGACACACCCCGAGCCCCAGGCCCATCAGGGGCGATGTGAGCTGAGGGATTCACAGAGGGGACTCAGAGGGGACTCAGAGGGGAGGGGGTTATTCCACGAGAAGGGTGGACGCGTTAGGAAGCTGAAATGAGGTGTAAAAAGTGTTTCCGGAGAGCAGTGGTGCATCACAATCACGCCTGGGAGTTAAAACAGATTCTTTGCCCCCTCCCCAGCCTTCGGGACTCAGCAGGTCTGGGGCGGGGCCTGGGAATTTGCATTTCTAACAAGCTCCAGGTGATGCTTGCTGCTGGTCCAGGGACCAAACTTTGAGAGCCACTGGGGTAGAGGAAACAACAGGCCAGGCCCAGAGGCGGCAGGACAGCAGCGCGCTCTCCTTTGCGGAACTATAGAAAGTTCTGTCTGGCTGTCTGGTGGAGGAAGCAGGGAGAGGTAGGCTGGACGATCTGACCACACTCCCTCCCCCCTCCCGCCACGATTTTGGGCCATCCCACGCGCTGCACAGAGAAAGGAAAAGGCGACAAGTCAGCACAAACAACAGAGGGGACTTGTGAGTGACAGAGGCCTCCAAACACAGGACACGGGCAGGCAGGGCAAGCTTCACGGGCGTGTGACCTGTGCGGTCACCTAGGGCCCCTGCGCTCGGCTTAGCGCTCTGTGGTCACCATCTTGAAGCTCTTCATGATTTTTTCTTAGAACCTGTGTCCTGCAAGTGAAGCCTGACAAGGGAACAGGCGGTGGGTGGAGGAGATGACAGAGCACGTGTGCGCTCTGTCCCGACTGCCCCGCACCCACACCGCGTGCGCGGTGCCCACAGCCCGGGCTTCTGGTGCATCCGTCATGGTGGGCATTCGGACTCCAAGTGGTTACAAGGTGAGTACACACCTATGACTAAGGGGCACACCGGCTGGCCGGAGAGGCCACACCCTGGCCCAAACCAGAATTGGCTTTAAATGCAGAAGGAAGTTAGTGGCATTCTAAGAAACGCCAATGACCAAGAAGCCCTGTCCATTCTTTCTCACTCGTGTTATTACCCTGTATGATCCGACCACTTACGCTGTAAAAGATGCTACAGAAGGAAAAGGAAAGAGGGTAACCTATCTGTCCCATCTTTTCTGTCCTCCCTCGCTCCTGAGTGAGCTGAAGGCCGACAGAGCTGGCAGAATGCGTGTGTGTCAAAAGGGATAGAAACAGGTAACTTCGTTTTGTGCGGCATTTTCCACTGCTCAGGTAAGAACAAAACACATTATCTGCGTACACTCTAAGAAATGTGAATTACGTAGTTTCAGTGATTTCATATGTGACTTAAATGTCATTTAAGACTAAGGCAAAAGGCAAAATTCATGTTAATGACTCAGATTTTTAATTTTTCTTTACTTAGAATGACATTAAGTAGCAAACTAAAAATATGAGGACAGGTCAAAAGAGAAACTGTAGAAGAAAGGAAAAGCTTATTATATTTTAGTACCTTTCATGGCACCTTTTTCCTGCTCTTTGAACAAAAGGCTCCAAATTCCATTTTACATCAGGCCCTGCAAATAATGTGAGCAGCCCAGCCGGCTCAGATCAAGCCACCTGGAGCTGTCCCACATGCTGGCCTCTCTGAAGGGAAAATGGAAGTAGGCTGGGGTGGTCAGGTGCTGGGAGGGCGGGTGGGGGCTTCCAAAAGCCTCTGTACCAATGTTTAGGGTTGTACAGCAAGTCAGAAGAGGGGCAGAGATTCTGGCTGATTAAGCCTGGGACAGAGAGGTCGAGGTACAGGGTGGGGGGTCGATAATGCACCCTAAATCTCTACAGAGATTTGCTGTGTTTCTGTTGGGGTAGTGGGGGCAGGGGCAGCCGCTCTTCAGGCCCCCCTTTGGGAAGAGCTGGCTGATTTGCATACACGAGCTTCAAAAACCAAGCAGGTTTCCTCGATTTTGCCAGAGTTTGATCATTGCGATCCCTGCTCTGGGTACCCACACACGTGTGCAGGTTGGGATTTGGATACACCACGGGAGGGTCTGGCCATGCTTTCTGTGTCTGGATGTGCAGTTTTCATAGGCCCCCCTCTGTTGTGCTTTCAAATCAGCTCCAGCCGCTTCACACTTTTATGCATTCAACCATGTTTAGTGAGGCCTTTGCTCTTAGCCTGCTTTGGGCGCACAGTGAGTAAGGCAGAGTCACCGCCCTCTAGCAGCTTATATTCTAGTGGGACAGACAGGAGAATAAAGACATGTCAAGTCAAAGTGACAAAATAAAACCGGGCAACAGAACAGAGAATGATGACATCAAGGGAAGGCCTCTCTGGAGGGTAACGTTTCCAAGAAGTGAGGGAGCATGCTGTGTCAGAATGTGGGGAAGGCTCACCCAGAACTGGACAGACCGGAAGTGTAAAAGTCCCCAGAGGGAGGAAGGGAGCCAGCTGGCAGGGGCTGCTGATTCTCTGTGCCCAACGAGAGAGGATTGGTTGGGACAATGTAAATAGAAAAAGAATGTCAGTGAGACAATTGGGAAGATTTCAGTAAGGTCTGGAGGGTAGTTAAAGAGTTTCTATGGGTGTCAATTTCTTGGTTCTGCTCATTGTCTGTGGTTATGGAAGACGTCACATTGAGGGGAGCAGGGTGAGAGGTGTATAGGAATCCCGTGAGCTATTTTTGCAAGTCTGAAATTATTTCAAAGCGAAAACTTACAAAATAATAAATCAGGGAATAAAATCACCCTTTCCTCTGTGCCCCGACACCACCTCGCACCTGTGCTTGGAGTCCTGTTCCTGACTTCATTTCTTCCTACTTAGGCTTATGGAAAGCGTGGGGGCCCTGGGTTCCAGTCATGGCTTGGCTCCCCCAGCCCAGTGTCCTTGGGCAAGTTATTGGTCTCTTAGATTGGGCTCCTCATCTATAAAGTGGTGATACCATGACTTATTTAGTTCCGCGGGCATGTGTGAAAATTCAGTGACATGAGACAAGGTAACAAATGTTAACAGTCAGTCGAGGGCCTGGTGGGGGGAAGGCTCAGCAACTGTCGCTTCCTTCCCGAATTCAGCCGGGCACCCCTCACAGCTGTTAGAACGTGGTTGCCCACATTTGGGAGGGACCTGATAAATGTTCCCTTGTCTTCCTTATTGGATGCTTATTATATGTGCTTGATTTCCCGGCGAAGGTCAAGATCCACAAAGGGAGGGACTGTGCCCTGAGAGGCTGCCGTGAACAAGGCCGCTTTCTTTCATTTACTCTTTTCAGCAAGGATTTCCTGCACGTGCTGGACATGGTGCAGACAGCGGAGAGCAAGGCAGGGCCCTGCCAACATAGAGAGGGGAGTGGCCAACGGACACCAACCCAGGAAACAAATCAATCGCAGGCAGCTGGTGGTGGAAGAGGGCAGCAGAGGGGAGCCCGTCTTACTGGAGACAGGGTGCTCAGGGAAGGCCTGTCTCTTCTCTGAGGGTCACAAATGAGCTGGGAATGGAAATCAGAGAGGGAGTGTGGACTGTCTGGGCGATGCAGCAGCACTAAGGCCCCAAAGCAAGCAGGAGTGGGGCATGTTCTGGGAGTTGCCAGGAGGTCTCGGAGTCTCTAGGCAGGGCCAGAGGGATGGAGAGTGCCAAGGGAGGGGTCAGAGGGGTGGGCAGGGCCAGGCAGTGGAAGGGGGCAGGAAACTGCTGGTGGTTTTTATTTTTTTTAATGTTTATTTATTTATTTTGAGAGACAGTGAGTGGGGAGAGGGGCAGAGAGAGAGGGAGACAGAATCCCAAAGGGAGGGGGCGCTGGGGGGGGGGCTGCACCATCAGCAGGGAGGCCAATGCAGAGCTCGAACCCACAAACTGTGAGATCATGACCTGAACCGAAATCAAGAGTTGGACGCTTAACCGATTGAGCCACCCAGGTACCCCAATTGCTGGTGGTTCTTAAAGCGGGGAGGCACACGCTCTGACTTCCCTTTCTGGGAGCTTGCCGGCCTGCAGTGTTGGAGGGAGCCGTTTAAGGGAGCAGGGTGGGGGAGTGGGGAGATGGAGAAAGTTGGGAACGGACGCCAGGCCTGAGATCTGTGCCCTGCTTGGCTGTGGGGGAGAGGGACAAGGTGGCCCTTATGGGCCTGAGTCTAGATCACTGGCCAGAGCAGGGGAAGGACCTGGGGTGGGGGCAAGGACCTAGTGACTGCTGGGATCCTATCCTCAGGCCTGCTCTTCCCCTGACAGTGACCCCCACGTGACTCTCTCCAGTCCCAGAGCTGTGGCTTCTTCTTCATCTGCCTCCTGTGCTGGCTGGGTGTCATCATCACCGGGGTCTGAAACCATGCTCGTCAGCCCCTCCCGCTATGTGTTCTCTCTCTGGGAAAGGCCCCGTCATCCTCCCAGTGGCACAGCTTAGGCCACCATTTCACCCTGTCCCTGCCACATGCTACCAAAACAGAACCCTCTCAGTTTTGCTCCCCCCAACCCCAAGACGGGCTACCCCAGGGAACAGGCCCCAGAAGCTCTTCACGAGGCCCGTACGAAAGCCTCCTTTCCTCAGCTCTCTGCCTCTGAACCAAACCGTAAACCACTGGAAAAATGTAAGTTCCTAAAACGCCACCTTTGAATGAGTCCTGCTCCTGCTCAAAAGCCTTCACTGGCTCCCCACTGGTGACAGGAGAGTGTCACCACACGATCATCCGGAGCACCAGGTCTCACTCAACGTGCACAAAGCTCAAACACACAGCATTAAACTAACAGACATACTGTAGGGAAAACAGACAATCTGACAATAGTTATTAAAAATGCCGAAGCACACCAAACCATTATCTGTACTGTTTGGGGATACAGATGTATGTAGTCAGAGAATAAAGGCATCTGAGCGTATGGTCAACGTGCAGGTTAGCAGGCTTCCTTCGGAGGCAGGAAGGAAGTAGGCTGCGGGGGTGGCCACAGGGACTTCACAGTGTCAGTAATATTTTGTTCCTTAAGCTGGGCAGTGGGGGTGGAGGTTGTTATATTATCCATCTTCTTTTGAATGCCTGAAATAACTCATTAAATTTTCAAGCTACCATCCTGCCTCAGCTCCGGCAGGTCTCTGGCCTCGAATACCCTCCAGGCCTCCTCCTCTTACTGGAATCCTAAGTATCCTTCAGGACTCTGCTCAAACCCACCCTGATTACCCCAGCAGAAAGCCACTTTCCTCTGCTCCATCTAGAACATTCAGCTTCACCTCCCATCACCCCACCCCCACCCCTGGGGGTGGCAGGAGCTGAGCCCCTCAGTGGCAGGGACCTTATCGACTTCTATCCGGTGTCTAATCAGTGAGTGCCATGCATGGGGGAGGCAGACTTGGCTGGTGACCCAGCCTGCTCCTCGTGGCTCCTCCGGACCCCCCTGGGAGGCCCCCTGCACTAGTAGAGCACAGAACTGGCACTCAGAAAATGCTGGCTGAGTGCCCAGGAAAGGCTGTGGGGGGGGGGGGGGCAAACATCCAGGTGTTAAAGTGACCGGAACGGAAGGTGTTCCTTCAGCTCAGTGGGCCCCAGGCCCAGCTGTGGACCCTGTGAAGCCCAGTGGGGGCTTGTGGGGCCCAAGTTTCAACCACCTCTGCCCCTCCCCCGCTCCCCCACCTGCCTCTCAAGTCCTCCCCTCCCCCTGCTGCACCCAAACACCTGGCCAAGCAAGGTGCTCTGAGAAGCGGGTCACTGAACCCAAGGACATGGGTGGGCTGTGTCACAAGGCACAAAATCCCAGCTGCCCAGACCCTGGGGTCTGGACCCAGGGCCCCTGAATGGAGGAGCTGTAGGAAGCACTGGATGGGGGTCTGCACAGGCAGGTTAACTATTGTCAGATCATCTGTTTTCCCCACAGTGTGTCTGTCAGTTTAACGTTGTGTGTTTGAGCTCTGGAGCTCACTGGTCCATTCTTCCCCAACGTCACCTCAGGGCAGCCCAAGCTGAGTGAGGTGCCTCCAATCAATCGCCTCCAGTCGGCCTCCAAGCGACCTGGAGGCAGCTGCTACCAGTCTTCCATTTCATAAACAAGGACACTGAAGCCCGGAAAGGTGGGGAGGGGGCCGCCCATGATCACACCAAGGCCAGCGGTGGGGCACAGATTCATCCCCGGCAGCCTGATCCTGGAGTACACACCCTTGACCGCTAGAATCCGCACCCCCCCAAACCCAAATCAGGGGGAAGAATGACATGAGTGGTCCTGAACTATTTTGGGGCAGACCCAACGCCTCTGAGGGCCTCTGCTGACAAAAATGCCATGTTAGGGTCACTTTCAGTGACCCAGACACACAACCCAGGATCTGGCTACTGGAGCCTCTTGGATCCCTGGTTTTAGCCTTTTTGAGACTCAGACTTGGGCCGAACTTATTACATGTGTGGCATTTTACCCATGAATGCAGAGGGTCCGAGACCCCATAGGCCTCAGGGTAAGACACCCTAAACTGGAGAATCCTGAAGGCCCCTTTCAAATCTCGACTGATTCCTAATCCTGGATGTATGACTGGGTTGATGGTTCCATGGGTAGCATCATGCACCAGATGCAGAAGAGTGGGAAGGCAGAACAGACCCTGGGCAGGAAATGTGAAGCAATTACTGGGAAGAACCAGTCCTATCTCCTAGCCTCCCACCTAGCCGGAAGTCACTGCCCCATATAATGGGCCCCTACAGCTTCCCTTCTTCTGTTGCCAGAGGCAAGAAGCAGGATCTCACTCCCCAAGCCTCAGTTTCCTTCTCAGTGAAACCGGGCGCTCCTCCTCCTTGAAAGAGCTTGAGCCTCCTCCTTGAAAGAGCAGCTCAGGCCCGAAAGGTCACATGATTTACAAGATGATGTTGACACCCCAGAGCCCATGTGGGATTCAAACTCTCTGCCATGGGGTTCCCAGGCATTGTCAGGAAGCTGGGATGTATGCGTGCCTTGGGCAGCTGCATCAGAGTGATCTGGGGTTGCTGGTTAAACAAGAAGATTCTTACCTTTTCCTCTTCTGCCTGCACCCCCACCCCCACCCAGATTCTCATCCAGCAGTTCTGGGGCCCAGAACTACCCACTGTCACCTCACCAAAAAGAAAAGAAAGTTCCTGGGGCGCCTGGGTGGCTCAGTCGGTTGGGCGTCTGACTTCAGCTCAGGTTACGATCTCACAGTCCGTGAGTTCGAGCCCCGCGTCGGGCTCTGGGCTGATGGCTCGGAGCCTGGAGCCTGCTTCGGATTCTGTGTCTCCCTCTCTCTCTGCCCCTCCCCCATTCATGCTCTGTCTCTGTCTCAAAAATAAATAAACGTTAAAAAAAAAATTTAAAAAAAAAAGAAAAGAAAGTTCCTTAATTGGTCCTCTGGGACTTAGAAAAACCGATGTGCAGATTGGGGAGGGGGGAGGGGCAAGGAGGAGAGGGGAGAGGGGGACAGCCTGCCTCGGGTGATTCCCTGCAGTTGCCCTGAGGAGTCAGGGCTGGGACACAGCAACAGCCACCCCAGTGAGGGGTCACTGGCACACCTTTCACTCCCAGCCGCACTGAACAGAGTGTGGCTTCTCTGGCTTCTGAGTCTGCACTTCCAGCCCCTTGGAAGGCCCCATGGGGCCTCAGCTGGGGACTGAGACACAACCCCTCCCCTCCCCCCAGACACCCAGGGAGAGCACACAATGGAGCTCTTCTTCCCCTCCTCCCTCAGGCAGTCTCACTATCCTGGGCAAGAGAGGCCTGAGGGCTCTCGTTAGCTCTCCCATCTAGCCCGGGCCCCAGACTCCACTGGGACCCGATGGGCAAGCCCAGGTGGCTGAGGCCTCTGGTCAAGAGGTCCTTTGGGCATCTGCCCTCCGATCCCCCAGGACCCAGCTTGCCCCAGGCTTTGCGTCTGACCGACCCTCTTTATGAAACCAAACCCAGAAATGCTGTCTGAGGGCCGAGGGGCCTGGAAGGCGACCAGGACACAGAGCTGTGCTGGAACAGGCCTGCTCCCAGGACCCTTAGGAACAGAAAGAGGCTCAATGTTTTACGCTTTCTCAAAACTGAGGAAACTGAAGTTAATGAGACAGCTAAAACGGCCCTAGAGAGTGAGTTTCCTGAAGCTGCCAGCATGCCTGGTGGGGGGGGTGGAGGGGGGGAGACTTCTCCATGCCCAGGAGTGGGGCAGTACCTGCACGTGGTCAAAACAGGCCTGCCCTGGGGCGCCTGGGTGGCTCAGTCAGTTAAGCGTTTGACCGGCTCAGGTCGTGATCTCACAGTTTACAGGTTCGAACCCCGCATCGGGCTCTATGCTGACAGCTCAGAGCCTGGAGCCTGCTTTGGATTCTCTCTCTCTCTCTCTCTCTCTCTCTCTCTCATCTCTCTCTCTCTCTCTGCCTTTCCCCACCTTGTGCACTCTCTCTTTCAATAATAAATACATAAACTTAAAAAAACAAACAAACAAAAAACAAGCCTGCCTGGGAGACCACGGGGCCTATCTCCAGTCTCTATGCCTGTCCCGGGTTGGGCTTCTGCAGCCTTCACAGCCCTCTCAGGACTCCATCCATCCCCCCCAGAGGGAGGAGAAGTCACTGCTGAGGGCTCTCAGGGAGGACCAGAGGCACAGCCGTTGCTGGAGGCCTCTTGGCCATGTCTCCCTGCCTATAATCCCTGCCAAGAACCCTGGGTTTTGTGTGATTTAGATTCTGGTCTGTTTCGGCTTTCCCCTGCTCTCCCTCATCCCAATGCCAGGCCCTCTTGATTCAGTCCTGCTCCCTGGGCTTGGAGTCCAGTGGGGGAATCAGATCTGGGAACACCTAATGCAAGAACAAGCAAGAGTGTGTAATGAAAGCTCTAAGGGGGATGCCAGTGCCAAGGGTCACGACAGAGGCAGAGATGAATTTTGACTGGGGAGCAAGGGCAGGCTTCATGGAAAAGATGGCACCGGGGCCAAGCTTTTCATTCATTCCAAAAACTTGTAACAAGGGCCACCTCTGTGCCAGGCACTGTTCTGGGAGCTGAGATACAGGAGTGAAAGGAGATTCTTCCCTTGTGTGGCTCATATTCTGGTTGGGGGAGAAAACCAATAAACAAATAGACATGTCAATATATAGGATGTCATATGGTGATACGTACTATGGAGAACAATAAAGCAGGGCAGAGGGGATAGAGTACAGGGGAGTGAGTGCTGCTATTTTTACAGGGGATGGTCAGGGCAGGACTCCCCAGTAAGGTGAAGTTTGGGCAGAGAGCTGAAGGGAGTGGGGCAGCAAACCATGTGGCCATCAGGGGGAAGAAGGTTCTAGTGAGAGAGAACAGCAGTGGCAGGGCGCAGAGGTAACCCTGTCTTGGAGTGTTCTGGGAAGAGTGAAGTGGCCGACTGGGCAGAATGAGCAAGGTGAACAGCATACCAGGTGAGGTGGGGGATGGGCTGCTCTCAGAGGGTCTTTAAGCCATTCTGGAGGGATCTGAGCAGAGAAGCGGCACATTTCTAACGTACATCTTAACGGTTTTGTTCCAATTGCTGTGCTGAGAACACTTTGGGGGTACAGATGCCAAAGGAAGGAGTCAATTGAGGAGGCCTGGGAAGAGACTGTGGGTTGGCCCAGGGTGGTAACAGTGGAAGTGGGGATAAGTGTTTTCAGAGTTTGGATATATTTTTTTTTCTTTTTTTTTTTTAACATGGGGCTTCAACTACACTCAACATGGGGCTTCAACTCAAGACCCCAAGATCAAGAGTCATATGCTCTACTGACTGAGCCAGCCAGGCACCCCTGGGTACATTTTGAAGGTGAGCTTTGAGGATGCAACAAAACTCGACAGGTAGAGATGTAGGGAGGAAGGAAGGTCTGATAGGCCCAGACAGAAGTATAGAAAGAGCTCAGGGCTTGGGGAAGATGGCACTGGGCCAGGTGTGGAGGGGGTGTACCAGGGTCCCAAAGGCCTGGGTGAGGGGTGTGGACTCCATTCTGGAGGCATTGTGCCTTGGGGAAGGAAACACTCACTCAGGGCCATGCTTTGGAAACTACCCTGCAGCAAAGAGGCCACTGTGGATGCTGGAGCTGTAGCTCCCCAGGGTCCCAAAGGCCTGCAGAAAGGAAAAGGACCCTCTGCTCCCCTCATGCAGGGGCTGGCCCAGCCCACTGCCTCTACCCCAGCCTTCATTCAGGTCACAAGCAGGTGGGTCATTTACTCAAGAATCATCAGCCCAGGATTCTTGCCACTCCTTGAAATCGAGTCAGTGGACCTTACTGGCCCCAGAGGAGGGCGTTCCTCTTGCAGAAGTGGAGCAAGCAAGGTTTGTCCCAGGGCCAGTTGGTCTTACTTAGGTTGGGAGAGTCAAGAAAGACCCTCTATGCCTAGGAATGAAGAGGGGGTTTGGTCAGGGAGGGTAGAAGGGCTTTGCCACCTAGGACTGTCTATCCCCAAAGGCTGGCTACCATCTACTTTCTCAGTTCTGTGAGACATTCCCAGCCCTGGATGAGCCCAGCCTTGCTCCCCATTCACCCCTGCCCCCTGAGGCTCTGCTCAGGGCCCCATTCTGCAACACCCCCTCAACTACCACTGAGAAGGCAAAGGGGCAAAAGGGAAACTGAGGCACGAAGTAGGTGGCACACATAGGAGAGTCCCACACCCTTGACCCCAGCCTCCGTAGGCATAAACTGCCACTCCCTGGGGAACTTGTCATGCCCTGTCTCCTGCCCCAGATTGGGTCCCTTTCATATGTTCCTTTCCCCACAGATATGACTCTGTTCATATCTGTGATCCCACAATCCCAACCCAGAAGAGTTAAGAGTTCAATGAATGGATAAAGGGATGTGGGATTTCCTGAGGGGTGGGTGGACAGGATAGGCTTGGAAAACAGGAGAAGTAAGGAAGAAAGCTCCAGAAAGATCCTAGCTGGTGCCACCTTCGCATCCATTCTCCATGCTACAGAATGAGCGAATGCTAACATTTCCCAAGCACTTACTATGAGCCAGACCTTTTGCACTTAATATGCACAGTTTCATTTGATTCTCAAAGGATCCCCACGAGGTAGGTACTATCACCAGGCGCATTTTACAGACGCCAACAACCGAGGCATAGAGAGGCTGAGTTATCTGTCCAGGGCCCCATGGTTACTAAGCAACAAACCTAGGATTCAAAAGCAGATTTGTTGAACCCGCCTGCCATGTGATTCACGTCTCCCGTGCCCTGCAGAGTCTCGAATGTGTGTGTCTATCTCAGGTTAGCCTGGATCTACCCTCCGCGGTACCCAGTCATCCCCATCCCAAGGCAGCTATGGTTATGTTTGAGGAAACCCCTTTATAAAATTGTCAAACACCAGTGATTACCGTTATTAATGATAATAATTACTCTTCTCTTAGTATTTCCATCACCTGCTTTCCAGCCCCCAGTGGAACCTTCTATTTGTGTTCCTCTCAGCCACACATTTAGGGTGGAGTGTGCCCGTGAACTCTGCCCCTTCCCATCACGGCCTGTCCCGTCACCGCCCCCCCCCCCATCCTTCCTGGAGGCAACCCCACAGCAGCAACACCTGCCCATTTCCCCCAGACCATTTCCTGCTAACACCCCCTGTCCCTCCCAGCAGCAAGCGGCCTCTCCCCCAAGGGACTGGACTAATTGTTTCCCAGACCATGGAGGGGCAGGGTCTAGAATTCTGATTCCAGGCACGCCCTTCTGCTCTGCAAATTTTGGGAGGTGATTCCAAGGCAATGGTGAAATCCAGACACAGGAAAGCCCAACAGGAATACTGAATTCCAAAGAAGTTCTCCGAGAATTCCAAGTTTTGGGATTTGGAAACTCCCAGGTCCTAAGTTCTACGAATATCCAAGACCTCAGGATTCTGGGACAGCAATCTTGGGAATTCTCATTTCAGGACTTCTGATTCCAGTTCTTTGTGGAAACATCTATTTTCCACTTCCTCAGGCTGTTTGTATGACTTCAGCATTACTGATTTTGAAAGCCAGAAGTAAATTTTAAAAATCCTTCCCCAAATAGAGCTGTACAATTCCTAGAAATTTTGTGGGTCCCAGATATGAAATTATTTAAATGCTTGTAAAGCTCATTATTTTAACACTATTTGCAGAGCAATGGTGACTCGGTTGGAGCATGATCAAGAATGTGACCAATGTTGGGTGCCTGGCTGGCTCAGTGTTACAGCATGTGACTCTTGATCTTGGGGCTGTGAGTTTGAGCCCCGAGCTCCATGTTGGGTTTAGAGATTACTCAAAAATAAATAAATAAATAAATAAATAAATAACTTTAAAAAGAAAAAAAAAAAAAGAATATGACCAATGTTTGGGCCATTAGAGATGTGAATGCCCCAAAGGCACCCACGATTCTCTCTCCCCCCATGTTTTTCTGGTTTTCCCCCCACCAGGCCTTTAGATCTCTACTCCTTAGACTGAGTTTGAGTAGAATCCTAGGGCTGAAGCTTTTTGGAAGACCTGGGGTGGTCTGGGGAGGAGGGATAATCATACAATGTCCTCTCTGAAGCTCAGGAAATTCCCGGGCTTGGGCCCTCCCCCAAACCTGGCTAGTGGCCAGGGCTCCCACAGTTCCTGTCCCCATCGGAGCTGCCCTCAAGCTTGAGGTCCTGCCCCCTTGCCCTGCTGGCTGTGGGTACGGATTAGGGGCCCTAAGAAGCCTTCTTGGGGCCCTAGGAAGGCTTCTTGTGTTTTTTTCCCAGGCTCTTAGTGTCTCCATGCCAGATCAGAGCTGGTTACCGCCCTGGTCTGGCCCAGGAAAGGGTAAAAGTAGGGGGAAGGAAAGAGTGAGGACTCAGGAAAAGGGGTCTGACAGGAAAAAGTCATTGGAGGTCAGTGAACCTCGACAGATCTGAGTGAGTAGAGTCGGGTTTCACAGCCTGGGGCTTTGGACACGGGCCAGGGTCCAGGAATAGAAGGAAAGAGACAGCGTCCCTACACAGCTGGGACTCTAGCTTGAGACAGAAGCGCTTACACTGTGTGGTGGGGAGCTGGGTGATGGGGAGAAGGACAGGGACACATGGAAGGAGCCCGCCGTTCCCAGTGACACTCTGATGGTCTGAGGCATTCCTTCTGTTCTGCACCTGCCCTCTTTTTCCAGTTCCCTTGTCGCCAGCCCCTCATCTGGCTCTTTTCTTCAGCTGTCCTCTCATGCCTCCTTTCCCTGGCCATCCTAGTCTGCCGCTCCAATCCTTCCCCAACGCATCCCATTTTTCCAGCCCCCCTCAACTCCTTCTCTTCCTCAGTCCCCCTAAATCAGTGGTTTCTCTAGCCCGCCTCTTCGATCGCCCTTCTCTGGCTCCGGATCCCCCAGCCCCCTCCCCACCCGAACCCTCAAGTCCTTCCCCCGGCCCCCGCCTCTCAGTCCCCTTTCCCCCCGCGCCCGCCTTCCCGAGCCCCGCATCCCGCCGGAGCCCGACACTAACCCGATTCGGAAGAGCAGCCGCTTGCTGCGCGCCATGAGCAGGCCGCGGAGGGTCCGCCGCGTTCGGCAGCTGCGGGGGCTCGCGAGCAGGACCAGGATGAGGAGCAGCAGCCCGCAGCCGGCGACCCACAGCCACGGCGCGGACCAGCCTGGCCAGGCCATGCTGGGGGCAGGCGCCCGCGGCGGATCGGGGGCGGGCGGGGCGGGGCGTTGCTAGGCGACGGCTCTGCCCTGGCCCCTTGGCAGGGAACCCGTCTGGGATGGGGCCCCGCCCCCTGCACTGCCGGGCTGGGGGCCGTGGGGGGCATTCTGGCCCCGCCCCGCCCGGCGACTCGCGTTCGAACCCGCCCCCTCGCCACCGCCGGCCGGGCGCACGCCCCGAATGCCACCCGGCTGGAGGCGGCCTGGCCCCGCCCCCTCTGGCCGACCGGGAGGCGGGGCCGGTGTGGGCTTCGGACCTGCGCTAATCCGGGTCCAAGATCTCCAGTGGCCTAGGAGGGGACCGAAGCTCGAAGGTCCCCCCGCCCCCCACCCCCGCCCGGCTTTCCTCCCACCTTCCCCCAACAGGGGACTCTGGGAGAGTCCCTGGAATGGTCCTCTTGGCGGGAAACCTTAGACAAACTTTTTCAGCTGGAAGGAACCTGGAAGATCACTTGGGCCAACTGCCATGCATTCATTTATTCATTCATTAAATTAGCATTCTCTGGCCTCCTATGTGCCAGGCACTATGCTGGACTCAGAGAGTGCAAGGGTCAAAGACACACAGCCTCTACGTTCCCGGAGCCTACAACCTAGAATCTGCTGGCAAGGAAACAAACCAAATAAGCAAATAAATATAATTGCACATGCATTTATTTATGTTTATATACACACACATACACACATACATACATACATACATACATACATACATACTTGTGTGTGATTACAAAGTGTGCTGTTAGAAAGGGAGTGAGCATAAGGGGCAACGATATGAAGGACAGAGAGGACCAATTTAGATGGCAGAGGGCCTCCCTAAGCAGGTGACATGTAAACCATGCCCTGAAGGATAAAAGGTCACAGAGGCTCAGAGGGTGTGACTCAACCAGGATTATGCAACAATAGGTGGCAGAGACAGGACTAGGACCCTGGTATCCTGCCCCCCAAGCCCAGTGGGATTTCCACATCATTCCCCCCACCCCCTGCCTCCCACTCCCTGCATTGCTGCCTTCCTGATGGGTTCCAGAAGTTGTTGAGGTCGGCGGGAGGGAAGTAGAGGGCAGGCGTGGTGACACCTACAAATTTGGGCAAACCTTCTGGCTCCAGCCCTGGCCCTGGCCCAGAACAAGGGAAGGAAATGCTGTCAACAGTCCAGTAAGCTCTCTGTCCTGCTGGGAGATGGTTGGGGAGGGAAGCAGGGGAGGCAGTGCTCCTGTTTTCTTCCCTGCTGCCTGTGCTCTGGCCTGAGAGGCTGGATAAACTGACCCATATACTCTCCTTCTCATGGACTCTGATTAGACAGCTGGATCTAAAGGCTGGGGCCCCAGTGTGGAGAGCATGGAAGTGTAGGATCAATACGGACAATGAGTTGGAGGCCTCATCCCCACCCTTCAAAAAAGCCAAGAGATGGGTTGATTTATCCCCAGACTGGAGTGTAATCCCAACGCCTAATCCTGGTTTCATTCAGAAACCCCAGACATGGACTTTCTCTTATGTGGATGCATCTTGAGGAACAGAGCCTATGGCCTGCTCCCTCCCTGTCCCCTTGCCCAGCAATTCAGCTCCTTCTCCATGCCTGGCACACGAAGGGCTGTCAGGAAAAAAAAAAGTGTATAGATATAGATATAGATATAGATATAGATATAGATATAGATATAGATATATAGATATAGATATCAGATAGAATGGAATTAAGCCCCTGCCGTTAGCTTCCCACCTATGAGTGCCATGCTGGAGGCGGAGGGGAGAGAAGACTGACAGGCTACTTTGCAGAAAGCCCTTCTAGGCCAAGGGACTTTGTGTGTCTCTAAATCTGTGTCTCTACATGTAAAGGGAAGAATTATGAAACCTCATCAAAAGCCATCATGAACACACCTTTCTGGTAAGGCTGTGCCAGGCATTACATTGAGAAATCAAAACACAGTCTCTGTCATCTGAAACAGGAAATGCAGGCTCAGGCATGAATGACTGAGTCCCAAATCTTCAGCCACACACACACTGACAAGATGACAGATAATCATCCAAGATACATTTTATGAAATACATGAAGCCAGGACAGGTAGGGATAAGGAGTGAGAGTGGGTGTTTTAGGGGACTTACGTAGGCTCAGGAAGCCCTCTTCTCCTTCCCTAGACTGCTCTGGAAGACTTCCAACATCTGCTCCAAGTCTGCTTTAAAGATTTTATTTTTTAAGTAATCTCTGCACACAACGTGGAGCTCGAATGTATGACCCCAAGATCAAGCGTCTCATGCTCCACTGACTGAACCAGCCAGGTACCCCAGAATCTGTTTTAGTTTCATCTCCTCTCCCCTGAGAATCTTCTGTCCCAGCCAGACTGATGCCTCATTATTTACCCCCTCCTGCACTTTATACCTTATGATACCCAACTGCTTGTGTGTCCCTGAACCCATCACATTGCTTCACACCCTTGTGACTTTGTACATGCTGTGCCTTCTGCCTGGAGTGTCATTCATCCTTCGTTCCCCAAAGACTCAGATCAGATGTGCTCTCTTCAAGAAAGCTTTTCTCAGGGCACCTGGGGGGTAGCTGGGTTGGTTGAGCGTCTGACTCTTGATTTCGATGCAGGTCATGATCTCACGGTTTGTGTGTTCGAGTCCTGAGTCGGGCTCTGTACTGACAGCAAGGAGCCTGCTTGGGATTCTTTGTCTCCCTCTCTCTCCCTCTGCCCCTCCCCTGCTTGCACACGCGCTGGCTCTTTCTCAAAATAAATAAGTATACATTAAAAAAAAAAAAAGAAAAAGAAAGCTCTTCTCGAACCCTCCCACTCCAGAATGGGCTTATGCATGTCCCCCCTTGTGCCACTAGGTCTTGTACATAATTCTTGCAGTGCAATACCTCATCCTGTATATTTTTTTGTACGTGTCTATCTCAGACTCTAGAGTCTTGAAGACTTTACTGTCTTCCTGAAGAGTAGGGACTAAGGTTTAATTTATTCATCTTTGATGTGAATCTCGCATGTCTGGGGTGGTACCAGACACATACCAAATACTCACAAATGTTCTTTTGGAGACAGAAAGAGAGAGAGAGAGAGAGAGAGAGAGAGAGAGAGAGAGAAAGCAAGTGGGGGGGAGGGGCAGAGGGCTCCACTCCCAGAATGGAGGGCTCAATCCCACAACTGTGGGATCATGACCTGAGTCAAAATAAGAGTTGGATGCTTAACAGACTGAGCCACCCAGGTGCCTCATACAAATGTTCTTTGAAATGGCCGACTCCATCGCTTCTCGGCCTTTTGGCTAAGGTCAAGTGAAATGGCCAACTCCAAGGCTCCTGCTTGATGGGACCAAGCCTGTCTCTTCCACCTTCTCAGATGCCATTCTTACCCTTGTTTCTACAGACCAGGCACACTGTTCCTCAAATGTGCAAGGTCATCCTCACCGCAGGGCCTTTGCTCATGCTCTTGGAACACTCTTCCCTCAGTTCTTTGAATAGGTAGCAGCTTCTCATCCATTGGGTCGCAGCTCAAATGCCAACCCCTCTGGGATGGAAATAGCCTGTATCTTGAGCTGACTGGTGACGGCATGGCTTATACCAGGAGCTCCCCATAGGGGTGAAATTGCCTCCCGGAAGACATTTAGCAAAGTCTGGAGACATTTCTGATTGTCACAAAAGGGAGAGGGAGGCGTGCTACCGCCATCTGGTAAGTAGGGACCAGGGATACTGCTAAAACATCCTGTGATGAACAGGACGGCTCCCACAACAAAGATTTATCCAGCCCCAAATGTCAATAGTACAGACATTGAGAAATCCTTGCATATGCAAATGTGAAAATTCACCAGACCGTGCCCTAAAAATGCGTGCATTTACCATATTTAGGTTATATGTCAAATTAAAGAAAAAACGTTACCCTCTGAGAGGCCTTCGTTGTCCACCACATCACTCTCGATTATACTGCTCTGCTCACTTCCTTTGTCACACTTTGCACAACATGACATGATTTTGTGATTCTTGTCTGCCACCCTGCTACATTCCATTCCTGCTACATGGAATGTAAGGCCCATGAAGTCAGGGAAGGATCTGTCTGTCTTTGCACCACTGTATTCCCGGCGGTGTGCACAATGCCTGGCTCAGAGCAGGTGTCCAGTTCAGTGTCTGTTGAACGAATGAGCGAATGATAGAAATAAAGAATGAATGAATGATAATTTGGTTATTGCCACTGAGTGCCGTGACTGTTGCAAGACTGGAGTTCTGAGCATAGGTTCCGTCCGTGCAGGACGGCTGTGCAGAAGCCATGCCCTACGCAGGGGGAAAGCTGGTGAACAGGGAGTCAGACCCAGCCTGGTGACTGCCCATGTTTCATACCATTAGGGCAGGCTGCAGAAGAGCCAAGTCTGAGGAACTCCTCTTTTCCCATGACCTCCTCCCTTGAGCAGCCTGGGGTGCGCTGGCAAGGCTAAGGTTTGCTTCTGTGACTCTCCTAGGAGAGACTCACTTAATGACCTGAGTCAGGTGGCCGGAAGCCGTGCCATTCTGGCCTGTGATGTGATGGTTTTAGAGCTCAACTCCCAAAGAGTAAGCCTCCTTCCAGGTTCCTGGGGTGGGCCACGGGTTCTGGAATCTGCCCCTTATCCACTTGCCATCTCAGGTCGTCTGTCCAGGGTGTCTGAATCCTGTCTTCCCAACTGGCCTGGGACCTTCCATTAGGATCGAGAGCCTGCCTTCATCTCGTATCATGGCTCAAGCTTAATGCCGGGTGCTTGGCTGGCATTCAGGAGATCATGGTATTGATGGTGATGGTGATGATGATGATGATGATGGCAATGCCAGTGACAATGAGCGATCATGAAGGAGCTGATATGGAAGAACTGTTTGAATATTAGAGAAAAGAGACATCTTGTTGGACCAGGGTGGTACAGTGAGTTCAGTGTAGAAAAATTCGCCAGATGCAGCAGTGGTGGCTAGCATAATCTGGCCCCCACGCAGCCCAGCCCCATTCACATCAGTCTGTACTCTCATCTGCTGCCCCCACGCCGAGCTCACCTTCCCATTGTGGACCTCCCTCCAAGGCGTGTGCCATACACCCTGCAACCGTGGTTTGCATAGCAACAATGCCTCTGACATCTTCTGCCTCCTCACAGCCTGCCCTGTCCTGACGGACCATGACCCCTCTCTTCTATTCCCTTCCTCCCTCCTGCTGCCCTGCCTTCTGGAGGAGAAACCTTCAGCCTCCCACATTTGTCATGTGCCGTTCCAGGTCAAGATCATTGCTCCTCCTGCCTCATTTGAAAGCTTCTCTCCACTCTTCCTCATCAGTCCGACCACTGACCCAGCCCAGACTCTGAGGAGTTAGACACCTGTTTTGGTCTTCCTGTCTACTTCCTGCCATCAGGGAATTGCAACAATCATGGTTCATTGAAACTTGCAGCTCAGCAGTTCTCAAACTTTAGGGAATCTAAGAACTACTCGGGGAGCCTGTTAAAATACAGAATCCTGGGCCTCTCCCACAAAGATTCCAACTAGGTAGGTCTGGCCGGGGCCCAGGAATCTGCATTTTGCATAGGTAACACTGAACGCTGCCTTGGCCTCACTTCCTGACCTCAACTCCAAGGCCTTCGGTGCAATTCAGTAGCCTACTCACGTGGTCACACCCTCCAAACTTCTCTACCCTGAAAACTTCAACTCCAGTGTCCTTCCCTCTGACCCCTCAGCCCCACGACCTGTACTCCTTTATCTCTAACCCCTAAAACCATGTGCTTTCTCCCAGCCCCTCAGCCCCTCCTGCCCACATTTCTTCCCTCCCAGTGAGAACTTGGATTCAGTCCCTTGAACCACTCACCACCTGTCAGCTTCCTCACCCACCTTGTCCCTCCATTGTTAGCCTACCAATCTCCAGAGACCTACCTGTACCAACCTGACAGTCACTCACCTTTTCAAACCTCATGGACAAAGCTGGAGAAGATGGCCATCCAATGTGAATTAGAGCCTCTACAATTCAGGGACCCCCGACACCCCTCTGGGACCCCTAACACCTATACTTGACAGTGCTTTGACTTTGCCGAGATGCCCTCTCATTACCTCCAGTTGCTATTGGAGACCTCAGGCACACCTCCACTTCCTTTACTTTCAGCCAATATCCTTAGAGGAGATAAGGTCTGTGCCCACCCACCATCTACAAATTCTGCTTCTTCCATATGAGTTTTTAGAGGAAATACTATTAGCCTTGTTCATATCTTCAACTGGTGTTCCTCCTGGCCGCTGCTTTTCCTCACCCTACGAGCAAAGTTGAGTATCTCACTGCCTTACAAACGTCCCTTGACTGTGGGTCCCTTTCTAGATTCTATTCTGCCTTTATCTCAACTTTCCTGAAAGTTAGTCTCCATGGGTTTGGTAGATTGTATTTCAGTTCTCAATTCTTTCTTTCTTTTTTTTGTTTTCCTTCGGTTCTGAAATTCTTCATCTCTCCCCGTAAACACATCCTTTGTTATGTGACTATGCACATTTCCAAAAAGGCAAAATAGACTCCCCCATGCCATTGGTGTTGGGCTTGGTTTTGTGATTTGTTTTGGTCAGTGGAATGTTAGCAGACATGATATAAGCAGAGGTCTTAAACATGCAGTTGTGGTTGAACCCGGTCTCTGTATATGGATACATATACATGCCTTTTGCTGTAAGAACATCCCTCGGGTCTTTGCTGGTCTAAGGAGGATGAAAAACATGAAGCCAACTTGACCCCACTCCAGCTTAGAAGCCAGCCCAGCCCTGCAGAGTTCAGCCTAGATCAGCTGAAACTCAGCCTGCCCACAGATGCCTGAGAGAATAATGCTTATTGTTGTATACATCTCAGTTTCGGATTTGCTTGTTATGCAGCATTATTGCAACAATCACAGATGGAGACAGGGGAAGCAAAAATGTTTAGCTATTAATGGTGCTGGAAACGATGCTTGGACAACTGATTAGCTATTCGGAAAAGAGCACTTCAGGCCTGTGCCTGGCAGAGTATACCGAAATAAATTCCAAGTGAATTAAAGTGTTAAGGACATAAAATTAAACCATACAAAATTAGGGGTGCCTGGGTGGTCCAGTCAGTTAAGCGGCCACCTTTGGCTCAAGTCATAATTTCATGGTCCATGAGTTCAAGCCCGCATTGGGCTCTCTGCCATCAGCACAGAGCCTGCTTCAGATCTTCTGTCTCCTTCTCTCTCTGTCCCTCTCCCACTAGCGCTCTCGTGCTCTCTCTCTCAAAAATAAATACACATTAAAATAAAACATACAAAATTAGAAGAAAATTAAATGCATGTTCAACCTCTGGATAGTGGAAGACTTTCTAGGGCTAAAAGCAATAGAAGCATTTTTCTAATTTTTTAATAGGCATATATTACCATTAAACTCAGAGAAAAAGCAACTAGAGACCTAACAAGGGAAACAATTACCCTTTCAGCTACTTAAAACATTTTAAACCTTTGGTATAGTAAAAGAAAACATGCACATACACACAAACAAGAGAAAAAGCTAAAAACAAAAAATGTAGAAAATATTTGCCCCAAATTTGTCAGAGTTAATCTACTTAGTAAATAAATAAAGACCTTTTTTAAAAAATATTTTTTTGGGGGGCGCCTGGGTGGCTCAGTCGGTTAAGCGTCTGACTTTGGCTCAGGTCATGATCTTGTGGTCCGTGAGTTCGAGCCCCACGTCGGGCTCTGTGCTGACAGCTCAGAGCCTGGAGCCTGTTTCAGATTCTGTGTCTCCCTCTCTCTCTGACCCTCCCCCATTCATGCGCGCTCTCTCTCTCTCTGTCTCAAAAATAAATAAATGTTAAGAAAAAAAATTTTTTTAATATTTTTTTTGAAAGTTTATTTGTTTATTTTTGAGAGAGAGGACATGAGCAGGAGAGGGGCAGAGAGAGAGAGAGAGAAAGAGAATCCCAAGCAGGCTCCACACTGTCAGCAGGGAGCTCGACACAGGGCTTGATCCCATGAACCCTGAGATCATGACCAGAGCCAAAGCCAAAAGTCAGAGGCTTAACTGACTGAGACACCCAGGTGCCCAAATAAGGATGTTTCAAATATAAGGACTCTAATAAATGCGAAAACCCGAAGAGCCCAATTAACAAAGGGATGAATGGCTAATATACATGAAAAAATTTTAAACTCTTAACATCTATAGTGAAATTAAATTTCTTAAATTAAAAAAAATCCAGAAAATGTCAGCTAAATAATGAGATATGATTTTCATCTATCCAAATGGAAAAGAATAAGACTAATAAAATAAAGACTAAGGTTTTACAGACTATGGGAAGATGGGTATTCATATGCTGCTTGTGATGATTATTAATTGGTACAATTTTCTAGAAAGCAATTCCCATTCATATGTGTGCTGTTTTGTTTTTTTTTATCAATACATGTGTGGCAGATCCTGCTGGTTGATTAATACCCATTCTCCATCCCCCACCCCATTTCCCTTGCTAACCCCTATTTTGCTAGCTCTCTTATGAACTGCCATAGCCTCCAAGTGAGCCCCTTCCCAGCCCCCGTGGGTGGATCTTGATTGGTCCAAGCCACTTGGTGCACTCACTGCCCCGCCATGTAATTGGTTAGACCCAGGAATGTGATGCAATTCTTGCCATTAGATAATAATAGCAAATATTTATATAGCACAAATCACATGCCAGGCACTGTTCTAAGTGCCTTTATGCAGAAAACTCTCAGCTCCCACGACAGCCCTATAAGTCAAATAGCTATAATTCCCATTGCACAGATAAGAACATCGAGGCACCGAGAGATCAAGTCAATTGCTCCACGTTGCACAGCTGTGAGGTGGGGCAGGAAATAGGCTGCAGGCCTTCTAGGGAAGGTTTTCCTTGTGATCGAAAAGGGATACAATAGGACTGTGCGCTTCTTTGGCTCCAGGATGCTGTCATCTGCCTGTGATGCCTGGAACGGCAGCTGCCAATTTTAGGACTTTGAGGAAGGAGCCTAAGAGGGTATTGCAATACACTGGAGATGGCAGAGCACAAGTGAGGATGGAGCCAGTGTCCTTGAAGACATAACCAAGTCCCTGTATTAACCAGTCTGGATTACCTTGCCCTTGGACTTCTCATTATGTGAAAGAAAAATTGTCCTTATTGTTTAAGCCACTTTTAGCCGTTGTTTTTGTTTCTATTTTTTGATACTTGCAGCCCCAAACACTCAAATACTGTGGGTAGAATTTCCATTTCAATATAAAGGGGGGAAACATGATGCCAAAGTGTATATATTTTATATAATTGATATGATTGCTGTAAACAAAAATGCATAGAAAAACCTCTAAGATGCTACCAGTGATGACTGTTGACTGATGAACTTATGGGGTGCCCCTTGTTTTCTTTTTTTATATTTTAAAAATATTTTCTGCCCTTCTAGAATGAGATTGTATTATTATTTTAACCAAAAAGATTATTTTAGGGGTGCCTGGCTGGCTCAGTCAGTAGAGCATGCGACTCCCGATCTCAGGGTCATGAGTTCAAGCCCCACGATGGGGATAGGGTTTACTTAAAAAATTTTTTTATATTGTTTTATTAAAATAAATAAAGCACTCCTCCTTCCTGCCTTTCTTTCTCACTCCCCACTCATTCTCAGGCCACTCAGCTGAGCTTCTGCCCCCACCGGTCCATCCTGATTTGGCTCTTGACTCCTACAACGTCAACCCCCTTTGTCACTGTTCAGTCCTGGTCACCTAACCTCTGGGCAGAGCCTTCTTTTTGCTTTGCCTTCCTGTCATGGTCTCTTCCGACTGTTCTCCCATACACATCCCGTTCTGCTGCTGCCACTCACATGTCCAGTTCCCCAGAGTTCATGACGTAGCCCTTAAATTTCCAGAGCCACGTTCACTGCTTTCTTTCCTTGCCTCAGTCTGACATGGAACGCATCACTCCCAAAGAGGAAAGTACACCTTGGCTTCCTTCTCGAGTTCCAAATCGAAATGCCCATCCTCTTTCCAGTCATCTCCAGGTGTGGCAGAGCAGGTGTAGAGGGGCCTCAGCCTATGTCGTGGCAAAAGGGACCGAGGATCCATACGGAGCTATTCTGATGATTAACTGTGATTACCCAGGGAACGTACATGGTGCCTGGCTCATCGGAGGTGTTCTTTCAATGATGTTATTGAATCTTGTATCATTCTTGCAACATCAACGTCTGGTCCTCATATGTGCTCAAGTACACATTTTATGAATGGATGCAAACAAAGGATGTGATCCTTCCCCCTCCATTCCCCACTGCCATCACCCAAATTTGGGCCCTGGGGTCCTAACACCCAGTCCACCACAGACACCTGTAGCCCCCGCCCGGCTTACATGGACTATCAGACAAAGCCTTTGGAAGCCCAGCTCTCAATCAGGTCTGACCCCCTGCTCAAAGCCAGTGTCTACACCATTAAATTCACATTGCTTGACTTAGCAATATGGCCTCAACCCAGTTTTCCAGCATTTTATGCTCCCACTGCTCCCTTCCACGTGCCCCCCACCCCTCCAGTCGGCCTGCCCTGGTCACTGTCCTGGGGTTTTTGCCCCCTACATCTGCCCCACCACACCTGGAGAAATCCTCTGAGGCACACTTCTGCCTCCGCACAGCCTAGGCGATCTAATACACTCCCAGAAATAGCTGTAATTAATTAAGGCCGATTCTCAGTTCAGGGAGTTCTGCAGGCTCTCCCACAGGGAGGAAGGGAGGAGTGTGAGGGCAGTCCCCAGGGAGACTGATATGTCTTCTCTGGGAGTACAGCTATTTTATTTTATTTTATTTTATTTTATATTTTTGAGAGAGAGACAGAGAGACAGAGACAGAGAGACAGAGCGTAAGCGGGGGGGGGGGGGGGGCGGGCAGAGAGAGGGAGACACAGAATCCGAAGCAGGCTCCTGGCCCTGGGCTGTCAGCACTGAGCCCGATGCGGGGCTTGAACTCACGAACTACGAGGTCATGACCTGAGCTGAAGTCTGATCCTTAACTGAGTCACCCAGGTGCCCTGTATACAGCTCCTTTAAAACTGAAAGTAAATGCAACCTCCTTTCCGAAGCCCCTTCTGATCACAACTGGTCATTACTCTATCTCCAGACTCTAGTAAAATGCACGCTGCATAGTTGTCAAAAGGAAATGAATAGTTTGAAACGTAACCCTCACTATTTCTGACCTTGAACTGTCGGGGGGGGGGGGGGGGCGGTCCACTGGGAGAGCCACTGTATGTGGTTTCCAGGACCATGGCCTCCCCTGTCTCCTCCCTCATCCCAGCGCCTAGCACGGTGCTGGAGTCAGTGCAGAGTGATATGTGCGGGCTCGGGTGCGGGGAAAGGAAGACCAGAACTAGGGTGAGCGATGCTCTAGTCTGCACTAGGCATGGGCCGTGCCTTGTGTGTGTTATTTCATCGTCCTAACAATTGTGTAAGGCAGGCGATGACGTCCTCACGTTAGAGATGGACAAACTGAGGCTCTGGTAGGCTAAGTGACGCACCCCTCCCAGAGCTAGTAAGTGAGAGCCAGAATTCAGTCCTAGTTTTGTGTGACCCCAAATCCCAGGCTCATCCCCCTGACACTGTGTTGTCCACTGGGGTAGAAGATGGTTCGGTCAGAGTTTTCCAGGAAACACGCCAACTAACGACTCGAGGAGAGCTTTGTGAACGGTTTACAAGGCGAAGCGCGCGGTGTAGGAAACACAAGGGATAGTGCAACTCCCCAGGGCTAGTGACAGTGAGGCCCTGGCACCACCTCTAGGCCCGACAGGCGAGGGGATGGAGCAGGTATGGAACCTGGAGGGACAGAGATGTGTGGACAGGGGCACCTGACCTTGGGTTGAGGAATACTGGGAACTTTGGTTGAGGACTGAGCCAGTCTGTGGTGACCCTTCGGGAGGGGAAGGAGAACAAATACCCTGACTTTGCTCGCTCCTTGCCTCCCCTCTCTCCATTGGCCAAACCCAACTGAAGCTGGAGAACTGAAGTCCCACCGACGTGTCCGCACAGGCCAGCTCTGTGCACAGCGGAGCAGGGTAGAGATGAATGTGGGGGGCACGTGGGAGACGGCTGGCCAAATGAGGCCCAAGAAGATATGTGGGTTTGGGGGGGTCTGTGACAGAAGTGCACTGATTCTTCAGAGGTGGAGGCCCACCACCGCCTTGGACCCATGCGGGGAACCGCTCCTAACTAGCCTCCCTGCTCTCACGCTCCGCCCCCCCCCCCCCCCCCCCCCCCCAGCCCATTCTCCGCTCGGAGCCAGGGCATGGTCTTAAAATACGAACCAAATCATGCCTCTCCCCAGCTCGGAACCATTCAGTGACTTCTCTTTGAAGTAAAATTCAAAATCTTTAAGGAGGACCAAGAGGTCCTGTAGATCTGGGCCCCGCCCACTTCCCAGTCTCCTCTTAGGCCACGCCCCAGGGCTCACCCTCACCTCAAAGTTCCCCGAGGACCCCCCCCACTCCCCCGCACTATCGGCTTCCCGGTAGCCTCCACCGCCTCCTCACAGCTTGTTCCTTCGGTGGAGAATGACCACAGCATGCCTGCTACCGCCCCACACACGTGCGCACACACACATCCACACACCCCACACACATCGCATAGCATATACATACACACAGATACACATACCACACACCGTACGCCACACACACACACACACACACACACACGGCCCATCTGACTCAGGCTACTCTTCAATTCTTCAAAGCCACCCTGTCGGGCAGCTGCCTTGGCCTCTCCAGTTGCCACGAGGTCCCATGTACTGCTCTCTTAGGGCACCACGCCCATTTCTCTTGGGCGTAGGTGTTACTGTTTGTCGTGATATATTCACCAGTGAGAGCGCTTGCTCCTGTCTGTCTTCCCCACTGGAGGTTCCAAGAGGGCGGGAGCTGTATTTACGGTTCCCCTCCCGTCTAGCCGCCCCGTAGTGCAGGGCTGAGGGCACGGTTCACCCCTCAGTCCCCCAGCAGCACTTGACGAGTTAGTACAACAGGACCGGGCGTCAGGCCTGACTCCGCAGCTCCTCGCCACCGCCACCGTGAGCCCGCGTGTGCGTTCTACTGCTCTGAGCTCAGTTCCTTTTCAAATTGACTTCTTATTATGGAGAATTTAGAGCCACTAAACGAAAGAGAAAATACTAGAAGGCGCTCTCCTATCCCCGTTTTCTAACTTCAACACTGGTCAACTTGTGGGTTTGGTTTCTTTATCCATAGGTAAGAAAGATTAGGGTGATCTTCAACCTTTTTTGACCATGACTCACAATAAGGACAGTTTTCATGAAGACTCATACACACTAGACGAGTCAACAAAACTAAAGCAAAGTTACACGTAATAATAGTGCTTGTATCCTCATTGTTTTCTGGTCTATTTTTTCACTGTCGGTATGACCTACTTAATTGAATTCATTAATGGGTCATGATCAGCAATAAAAGGACACTGCACTGTATGATCTTCCACCTATCTAGAAAAATTCTTGCCAAACAATGATAGTCAGATCCTGCCCCCTAGTGGTCATGTTTGGAACTGAGCTTGTTTCCTAGAGGTCAATTTTTTCAGTAAATAAATTCATTTCAGTGAAAAGTGCCGAGTTCAGGACCTATGCAAGGCATCTGGGGAGAACCCGGGGGAGGGGGAGTGTCTGCGATGAATTACAGCATAGAGCTTGACCCCGAGTCTTCCTCCAGTTGATGGCCAGCATAACTGCTATAGATCTGTGCTGGCCAATATGGTAGCCACCAGCCCCATGTGGCTATTGAATACTTGAACTATGTCTAGTGCAACTGAGAAACTGAATTTTAATTTTGTCTTATTTCAATTCATTTAAACTTCAATATAAAAATCAACATTTATTTCAGTTACTCAAATATGTATGGAACAATACTTTTTCAACTGTACGTTTTTTATAACATCTAGATAAAGAGTCAATATTTCTGATGAAAATTTAACGTCCAAATTGAGATGTGCTATAAATGTAAATGAGATTTCAAAGTCCTAGCATGAAAAAAATCCTGCCAATTTAATTTTTTATACTTGGTTAAATGTTGGAATAGTGTTTTTGGATATGTTGGGTTAAATAAGTAATTAATTAAAATTCATTTCACGTGTTTACTTTTACTGTTTACTTTATTTTTAAATTTTATTTATTGATTTTGAGAGAGAGAGTGAACAGGGGAGAGGCAGAGAGGGGGGGAAAGAGACAGAATCCTAAGCAGGCTCCATACCGCCAGTGCAGAGCCTGATGTGGGGCTCGAACTTACAATCACGACCTGAGCTGAAACCAAGAGTCAGATGCCCAACTGACTGAGTCACCTAGGCGCCCCTATTTTTACTTTTTAAATGGGCCTAATGGAAAAATTTTAACTACTTATGTGGCTTAAATCATATTTCTAATGAATAACACTCTCAAGGCTGGAGTTCTTCTGACATCTCTCCTTCCAGCCCCTCCTGTGTATCTTGCATCCTTGATGGAGGTGAAGGAAGATGCTAGAATCCTCAATCAGACTGGGTAGGGATGGGGACAGGGATTAGGAATTAAGTGTTGGCCAGGGGCACTTGGGTGGCTCAGTCGGGTAAGTGTCCAGCTTTGGCTTGGGTCATGATCTTGTGGTTCATGAGTTTGAGCCCCAAATTGGGCTCCACGCTGGCAGTGCAGAGCCTGCTTGGGATTCTCTCTCTCTCTCTCTCTCTCTCTGCCCCTTTTCCACCTGTGCTCTCTCTCTCTCTCTCTCTCTCTCTCAAAATTAATTAATTAATTTTTAAAAAGGAGTTAAACATTGGCCAAATTAAGGTTGGGATGCCTATGGCCTCGTCTGGAAGAGTGCGGTCCACCAGGCAGCAGTGACTTGCCTGGAGCTCCTTAGCAATGCAGATTCTTAGGTCCCACCCTGAGAAGCAGAATCTGCATTTAGACAAGATCCCCACATCACTTGTTTGCACATTAAAGTTTGGGAGAGCCAAGTGGAGATACAGGGGGCAGTCCTCTGCGTTTCTTCCCTCAGGGACATAGGAAGCAAGGCCAAGGCTGAGAGTGAGGCTTTGGAGAAGGTGTTGGAGCGCTGAAGAGATTGAGGGAAGTGTGGAGGAATCATCTAGGGTGGGGATGTCAAGATGAATGACGAGAAAAAAACCCAAGTCTTCATGAACTCTGTGAGATCAGCCAGCACCTTCCTTCTCCCCTTCAGCCGTGTGCGTGCAGGGCAGCATCTGCCCGCTGAGTTCCCCCAGGCAGAGAGGGGCAGAGCAGTGCGGTGATTCTCACAAGGGATCAGGGATGGAAGCTGGTTAAGGAGGGGAGAGAAGCGGGGAGGGACAGGAGGAGGATGGGAGACGCATGAGTTGTCAGTCCTGGTGTGGTCACAATTGCAGTTGGGGTTGTTGAGCTGGAGAGACAGATGATGGTCAGGGCCTGGGCACTTGAAATTGAGATGATAGAGGGGGTGCAGTTACGGGTAACGAGAGGTTCCAGGGCAGCTATTATCTTGGGCTGGGAATAAGAGAAGAGGAAATGGCTGTTGGCTTTTTGGAGCGCGCAGTTGTTTAAGGCAAATGCAGGTAAAATATGAGGACGGCCTTTCTGCCCACGAGAGACCTGCAGAAGCTGGGAATCCAACGGGTCAGGGTGACGGAGGAGATCAAGGTCCGCAGCCGTGGAGGGCAGGGTGTGAGGGCAGGATTGAGCTACACAAAGGCGAATTCACCTATCAGGTCCTGTTAAGTCTTCCTGAATGCAATCACGCCATCACACCGCTGGCTGACTGAGTCACTGGGCTTCTCTTTCAACCGACCACAGCAATTCGCAGAGTTTGCTAGGCTCCAAGTATTTGAAGACTGCCATTTTTAATCCTTATACCCTATTGTTACCTCCCTTAAAATTTTTTTTTAATGTTTATTTATATTTGAGAGAGAGACAGAGACAGAGCATGAGTGGGGGAGGGGCAGAGAGAGAGGGAGACACAGAATTCAAAGCAGGTGCCAGGCTCCAAGCTGTCAGCATAGAGCCCGACACAGGGTTCAAACTCATGAACCCTGAGATCATGACCTGAGCCGAAGTTGGATGCTTAACCGACTGAGCCGCCCAGGCACCCCTAATCTCCCTTTTTTAGAGATAAGGATATCAAGGCTCAGAGAAGTTAAGTAATACGCCCAATGTCACACAGCCACTAAAGTGATCTGAACAGAGCCCAGGTCTGTCTAGCACCAAAGCTGGCTGATATTCGGATTCACCAGGGGGCCTTCGTTTCAGCCTCCGCTAAGATGCTGATTCACATTTCTGAGTCTAGGAAGAGGTATCCCCAAGGGAACTGACCTATTTTCACAAGCCCCTTAGGTGATTCTGATAGTCAGGGAAGATTGGAAAGCATTGCCCGGTGCCCTGGCCGCAGCACAGTGGATGCCAGGTGGGTTCTGTGGCCCAGCCTTTGTCACAAGGTGACGCATCCAGGGAAGGAGCTCTTACCCAACCTGTCTCCAGTTCTATTGAGCTGCTAAGATCGCTAGCAACAGTACCACGTGCGTGCCATTTTCAATGCTTTTCACGTAGATGATTTCATCCGAGGCCTCAAAAGTGCAGGAGGTAGGAAAAAACAATATAATTAGACTTATTCATAAGTAAAGAGATGGGCCCCAGGCCTGACAGCCATTCAGGGGCAAAGCTAGGACAAACCTCTTGTTTCTGGGACATCCACATCCACCCTTCTTTCTACTCCCAATTTCTTTATGAGAGTGCTGACTAGGGGCACCTGAGTGGCTCAATCAGCTCAGGTCATGATCTCACCGGTTTGTGGATTCAAGCCCTGCATGGGGCTCTATCCTGATGGCGCAGAGCCTGCTTGGGATTCTGTGTCTTCCTGTCTCCGCCCCTCCCCCACTCGTGAACACTCTCTCAATCTCTCTCTCAAAATATATAAATAAACTTAAAAAAAGAAGAAGAAGAAAGTGCTGACTAATGTTTATGGATAATAAGACTAATTTTTAGGGGAAAGAGTTCTAATTTTTTAATGTTAGAATCCCTTTAATTCAACAGATGATGGGGCAGGGCTGTCTGAAGCTAGGGATGAATGAGACTTTGTCCTAGCCCTCCAGTGGGGAGAAAGAGGCATATTTACCCCAGGCTGGGTTAAATGCCTTGAGTCAGTAAACACAGAGTCCTCTGGAAAAAAAAGCGGGGGACCGGCAGCTTTTTGGAGAAAGTGATAAATGAAAAGACCTTTCTTGGGTGGAGTAATGCATAAACTCTAAGTAATCAGGCACACTGCAGGAGGAATTTGTAGGACAGTTGATTGGAGCCCTGGGGCTAGGTGCAAAGCTGAACTTTCCCTGCCCACTCCCTTCTGGTTCCACCTGGGCTCCTGGGACACCACCCAGGGGCCCACTCCTCCCGGACCTCCCTTTGCCTCTCCTCTCATCAATCACTAAGCTTTGGCTACCCCGTCCCTAAAACAAACAGCAGCCTGATTCCTTTCATTCCCTCTACGCTGCCTCCAGCTGCCTCTGACTTGACTGAACTTGACTTGACTTTCCTCCCAGGGCAGGATTGACAGAAAGATACAAGACGCCCAGTTAAATTTGAACTTCAGATAAGCAAGGAATAGTTTTTAGTGTATTTCCAAATATTATATGGGGCAATGACACATACTTAGGGAAAAAATTATTTGTTGTATGTCTGAAGTTCAAATAAAACTGGTCATCCTGCATCTTCATTTGCTGAAGCCAGCGACTTCACTCTAGGGGCGCCAGCGGGCCTCCCGCGACCTTCCCAACCTCCTTCTAGGTGGCTGCTGATAGTCACATGCCTCCCATTGCCCTGGAGGTAAAATCTCAATTCTGACTCCCTGTCTCCGAGCTCAGCCCAACTTCTTGCCACTCCTACCCCACTCTATCCGCCCAATCTTAGATTGCTGGGACAAGGGGGCCCTAGACCCCTTGCTTAAGATAAGATGCTGTTCCCAAGTAAGCATTTCTTCATCCCAGCACTTGCCAAACTGTCAAAATTATAATTAGGTGGTCTTTAACCATCTCCCCTAGACTGTGAGTTTCTTGAGGACAGGGGCTATGTCCTTCAGTTTTGTCACCTCCAGAACCAGAAATTGCTGTCTGCTTGACAGACAATAGGGGCTTAATTAATGATCTGCTAAGAGTCTTATGAATAACACGTTTATCCCTTTTATCCAGGGATAAAAAGGGGTCAAGAGAAGGGTACTGAATGCCTCTGGTGTGCCCTGGGCTAGATGCTTTGTTTCAGATTCTTTTAGGATTATAATCTTGATTCCATGATCAGCAAATAGGCCCAGGAAAAAGCAAGCAGCAAGGCTTGCATGGGGCTTGGTGGTGTGTGTCCCCACATTCCACTTGCCCATGGGGCAGATGTGACTGCTGGCTGGGAAACAAATCTCCTTGGAGACTGTTCTAGCAGTTCCCAGAAAGTAGAGAGGTACTTTCTGGGGAACGGGCCCAAGCGTAGAGAACATGAAGGGGTGTCTGGAGATCTTTCCAGATTCTGCAAGGCTTTGCATCTCACCTACGGCTCTATTCTGATATCAGGGGACTTGCTCCGGTGAGCTCACGCTTTGGGAGGGGACTTCTTAAAATGAGGTCTGTGGCCCCCTAAGAACTGAATTTACATTGGGAGTTTGGGTGGCTGGGGGAGTTAGCCTGCCATAATGTCCACCAGTCCCCCTAAGTAACTCCTTTTTAAATGGTATCTATACGAATATACATAGTATGTGTGTGTCGGCGGGGGTGGGGGTGGGGGTGGTGGGGGTGGGGGGTGTAATTTTAAAAACATCTGTATTTTAATTGGTTTGAAACATATAATCTATGTGGCAATTTTGCTTACTATGCTTACTAGTAAGCACACTGTTTTCACTTATGTTTGGTACGCATATAAACTTCCAGATAAGTCCATGGGCCCCTCCTTCCTAAGTCTGCTCTATGACAGAGCTGGACTGACCACCAGAGATAATCATGTAAAGAAAACTGCTTAGTGATGCGTGTGGAATCAGGAGGGCTTCAGGTGGTCTTGGTGGTCTACCTGCATTCATTTCTAGCCGTGTTTTGTCAAGTCTACCTGCCTCACCCCCCCGCCATTCAGAAAGTTAGCGCCCATGGGCTGTGAAAGACATTCAGCAGTACATTGATCTGTAGCTTATTAGCACTAGATAAGCACTAGATAAGCACCTGAAATAAAGCTGTTCCTCTACCAGCAGCTTTGGCGTAATGGAAAAAACATGGACTTTGCAACAATACAAACCCGGGCAATGTTTCAAAACTTGCCAGAACTCACTTCCTGGTTTGTGAAATGGTGCGAGGAGGGCATCCTTGCATTAGTGACCGGGAGGGTTGACACGACAGGCACACTGATACTAGTAACCTACATCCCAAGTCAGGCCTTCTGACTCTCCAACACCTGCTTTCCTGGTTGAAGTAACTTCAATCGGGGAATGTCTCAGTTCCCAGGGTCAGAGATTCCCAGTTCCCTCTACATTTGGACGTTTGAAGTTTTAAACTTGCAAAGGGCGTTCGGCTTAAAAGAAGAGAATTGTCAAGGGTGTTCAGGGATTTATGTCTAATAATGAAAAATGGGCAACAGTTTAAACGTCCTCCAGCAGGAAACTGATTTAATATCAGCACAGCTATGTGATAGAATACTTTGCGGCATTAAAATTACGCTTTTGAAGAATTATCTAGTGTCAAGAAAAAATGTTTTTGATAAAATGTTAAGTAAAATAAAAGCAATATTTAAAACATCATATAATATGACCCCACTCCAGAAAGACAAGTGAAACACATGAACGTATAAGGCAAAGAAGCACAAACTCAAGCGCTTTCCGCAGGGAGTCGGGAGGCGTGGAAAGACGTGATTTTCCTCCTCTATTTTTGTGTTTTGTCGGTTTCCATCAGTGATCACGTATTGCCTTTAAATGTGAGAACACTAGATTCACGTCGGGGCCTCGGCAGCCGCGCGCGCGCGGACGCGCGCGCAGCTGGGGGACGCGGGCGAGACCCCGGGCGGACCCCAGCGCCCCCTGGCGGCGCCCCGAGGCCCCGCCCCACGGGGTTGGGACGACGGGGCGGGGCGCGGAGCCCCAGCCCAGCCCAGGCCTGGTCAGCGCGCTCGGTGCCGGACTCGCCGCGCCGGGAGGGAGGCCGGGAGCGCACCGTCGGAGCGGTCAGGCAAGCCAGGGAGCCGGGGCCAGCGGGAGTTGGGGACCCCGTGTCGGCGGGAACGGAGCCAGAGCTGGGACGACGCCCCAAACTTTTTCCGAGTGCCCGGCCCGGGGAGGCGGTGCTGGAATGGGAATCTGTTGCCTTCGCCCTTGGAGTTTCGCTTTCCCGCTGCTCCCCGGGAGGCCGGGTGGCGCCTGTTTGGCGTTGGGAGCCGAGCAGTGGGTGGTGGGCACCAGCGAGCGGGCCAGGGTCTGTGGGTGTCGCGTCCCCCTCTTTCTGGCGCGTGCGTCGCAGGGCGTGTCCCCCGTACGAGCCCCCAGAGTGGCCAGTTGCGCGTGGGATGAGGCTGTCAGGTCCCTCGGCTGGTGGGAGGGGGAGGGGAGCGGCCGGGGAGCCTGGTGCCAGCCTTGGTGTAGACAGGTGAATGAGTCTGTGAGTGAGTGGGGGGAGGGGTCAGCAGCCCTCTATGCTTGGCGTGGGGAAGTGCCACCCCTGTCACCGTGACTTTGCCTCAGCCTGCCTGCTTCCAGCCACTGTGCCTAGGCTGGATTCAGAAAGCTACAAGGAAGTACTGTCCTCCTCGTGGCCTCTTTGGGTCAGCATAAAAACCCAACGGGAACATGGGAAAGGGGAAAACAAGTGGAGCTGGGGAAGGAGCCAGGAGCCAGTGGGAGTGCCAGCAGGGGAAGGCTGCTGGGAGGCTTGGCCCTGATCTGTGGGTCCTGCATCAGCTTGTCCTCCAGGGTGTCCATCCCCTCTCACCCCACTGTGGCCTGGGTGTGGTATCCAGGGGGTGGCATTCTACCTGAGGAACCTGGACATGGGATTAAGTGGGGGTCAGGGAACCAGGGTCAGGGCCAGATGTCATGGCAGGTCCTTCAGGTGTCCAGTTCTCTGGGGCTCTGAAATATTCATCTCACCAGTGAGCTTTGGTTTCAAAGCTGGCGCCTTTGGCCTGGCCAGTGGTGGCAGGGGGAGCCAGGTGCTGCCTTGGGGCTGCTTTGTCGGGGGCCGAGGGGCAGCCTTACTTTCTCCTCACCTGCCTGCTGTCCCTGCCTCTCTAGCCATGGGACCCAAACAGAGGACCCAGTTTGTAACTTAGAAAGAAGTGGTGGGACCACACAAATGTCAAGGGCATTGACTTCTTCTGTCTTCTGGTGCCATGACTTCAGGGCCTCGCTTGTAAAAATGGGCACGTCAGAGACGTAATGATGGGTTACACCATAAGTGTGGGGAGAGCTTCATGTCATGAGCTGGGGTAATAGCCACCTCAGCTCAGACTCCTCCCATGGGAACAGGGGCCTCAGCTGGAAGCTGTCTACCTCAGAGCACTTCCATCCACCCCCCAAACTTCTCACCTAGGGTCCTTCAGAAAGCTCAGAGGCCCCAGAGAAGGGACATACACTTGTGTCTTCGGAGGGCTGCAGGGGCAGGGTCAGAGAGGGGAAGCCGAGACAGCTCTGGGAAGAAGGTCTCCGCTAACAACACGGTTAATGCTGATGTGGGCTTTCTTGAGCATTCTGTTGGGACTGCTGTACAGGGGAGGGCCTTGACCTCCAACCCTAAGAGTTGAGATTCTGGGCCAAAACTTGGGTCTTGTTTTGAAGTAGAGATGATATTCAGAAGTCTACAGGCCACAGTGCCGGTACTGAGGGTACTCCATACACCAGTCAGGGAGGAAGATAAGAATGAGTCCTTCTTCTTGTGTTTAATGATTTGTATTTTTCCCATGACAGCAAGGGGATGGTAGGCGATGCCAGTCTCCTGGTTCTATGCTAGTTGAAGATGTCCCCCCAGCCCTTGGCAGTAGATCAGTAAATTCCACCGTGGAGAATATAATAGCAGCTGTCTGGGAGGTGGGGGGGTAGAGAGGAGAAGGACCCTTGCTGTGGACGCTGGCTGGCAGTGAACTGACTCAGAGTGAGGGGGCATGCCTGTACTTCATGTGACTGCTCTGAGGGCTGGGTAGAAGGACAGGGGTTTTAAGAAATGAGGAGTTGGGACATGAATCATGCTCAGGGTTGGGTCTATCTGTAAAACAAAGGTGGCCTGGTCAGGATCCCACAGGATATTAATTAGGTGTGCTCTGATAAAAATGTTTCAGGCTTGAGCAAGTTTGGAGGAAAACTGGGTGAAACGAAGTTGAACAGCTTTTGCTCAAGGCAGGGCTTCTCAGAGGCTAAAAATGCCCTTGTGCCTTGGGAATTTCCAAAAGGGGTATGGATTGTTTTTCAGACTTATCTGTTTCAGAGCTCATTTGTTAACATCTCCCGGGGTAGTGTTCTTTAGAGCAGTCTGGGAAATGCCTGGCTGGATGAATTTGGCTTTCAATGCCATGGTTCTGGGTAACGAGTCCCTCCCCTTTGCCCCCATGGGGGCTGATTTGGGGGAAAAGGAAGCCGAGGGAGGGCATTTGCCTGGTGGCAGGGTTAGAACTTTTGAGCCCGGGTCTCTCGCCTTCCTGCCTGGTAATCTTTCTTGTCTACAGTGTCACGTTCTTTCTTTGCACACTCTGGGGTAAGTGAGCACCCAGGAAATGCTGGCTGCAGGGTCCAGAGGGCAGTATGGGGCAGTTTGGGAGGAGAGGGCATTAGGGCCAGTCCCAAACCCGGAATATGTCAGGTGCCTCTGCCTCTGCGGACATTTTACATCAGTAGTGACCCCAGCGTAGATTCTTTAGGAAATGTGTCACTCTGCCCTGAAACCCGTGGGTCATTCTGCCCTGAAACCCGCTGCTCATTCAGAAGCAGAGGCTCTTGGAGTCGGAATGGACTTGATCTTTTGGTTCCATGTACTTGTTTTATGGAGGAGAAAAGTGAGTCCAGAGATGTGGAGTGGCCCACCCTGACTCACAGTGGGGTTAAGACCAGGACGAGAACTCTGTTCCCTGCCTTCTAACCCAGGGCTCTGGCATTGGACTGACTTTGTGCAAGGGAAAAGGTCTTTGCTACCTCAGCCGGCCCCAGGTGCTGGCCTGGGCACACAGGTGGCTGGTGGGGGTGCCTCAGGGGCTTCTGTTCCAAGCAGGTGTCAAAGCAAAGGGCATGGACTGTAAAATCAGACTTCAAATCTGGGTTCAAACACATCTCTGCTGTTTGCCTGCTGTGGGACCCTAGATCTGTTTTTGTCTGAATTTCAGTTTTATCTATAGAGTGGGGGTAAGAACATGCACCCCAGAGGGCCGTTGTGAGGCTCAGACCTGCCTGAGTAGCCAATGACAGGTACATTACTTACTGCTGTGAGCGGTTCTCTTCCTTCCCTGCCTATCACAGGGAAGGGTTCGTTCCTTTCTGCACGGTGGGTTGTTAATTCTGCCTGCCTCTGCTCCCTCCTAGTCTTGAAGTCCAACTGAGAGGCAGAGAGGAAACCAAAGGAGGAGGTGGATAGGGGCTGTGTCTCTGAATTCTCCTCCCTCATCTGCATGGCCCGGCCTTTGGGACCATAGATGTGGCTGGGGTCGCTGAGCTCACCCACACTGCCGGCACAATTCTATCACCCACTGACGGGGGCTGAAGCTGTGGGGCCTGGGTTACTTCTGCTCTCCAGGGCATCTTCCTCACCCCTCTTAGCCTCAGATCTGAGAGAGGCCACCCTGGCTCGGGGCTGGGGCTGGGACGGAAGTCATGGGTTGGCAGTCTTATCTACTTCTGAGCAGGAAGGCATGATGGGGGCGGGGGGCAAGGATAGGCGGGAAAGGGTATCTTGTTCTGGCCCCGCCTCACTGGGCAGGGCTGGGGATGGAAGTTCCAAACCCATGACCAAGAGGCCCTTTTGTGGGCTGGGACAGGAACTTTCTTGGCATTGGGGTTTCCTTGTCTGTTAGATAACCGGATGATTTCTAAAGGCCACTCCGTCTCTTACGTCAGGTTTAGATCCCCTCAGAGTCATCCTGTTATTCCCAGAAGCCAGGCAGACTGAAGGATAAGTTGATTCTGGGCCTCTCGGTCCGTGTGCAGCAGGCCTGGTGACTGCCCAGACACTCCTGGGTGTATCTTTTTTAGTCCTCTGCCCTGGTGGCTCTGTGCTGGGGGTGGGGGTGGGGGTGTGGTTCTTGGGGGTTGGGGAGAGCTGGAGGAGTTGGGGTAGGTAGAGGAAAAGGGAGGGAAGGAGACCGTCCTACGAGGCCAAGGGCTGTGTTCCTGTGCCTGCTGGGTGGGGTTTCCTGAGATGCACACTCTGAGCTATTCTTTCCATTCTGACTCTGGGCATCGGTTCCTGGCAGCGAGGAGGGCAGGCTGCCTGGACCAGTCAGCTGCTCCTTTCCGCCCCTCCCTCCAACACACACCGGCTTGCTTGCTTGCTTGCTTGCTTGCTTGCTGTGACTCCAGTAGCTCAGGCCTCCTCTCTGCAGATTCCAGAACCTTAACCCTTCAGGTGTGCCCAGGGGAGCCTGAGCCTGGGCCTCAGCTGGCCAGAGCTGTGGTGGCCACACCAAAGTGGCTCTGGGGGAAGGGGCTGTTTCCCCAAGGCTGTACCTGAAAACCTTGACAGCCAACAAGTCCTGTGTTTGAGCCCGCCCACTGCTGCTGCTGGGACGGCTGGGTCTGGAGGAGAAAGGAGAGCTTCTGGCTCCTTCTGGTGGGGGATTGGGGTCTTGACGATGGGGGAGCAGACTTAGATCTGTAACATGGCAAGGATGGGGCAGTTAGAACGTCTTGATAACAGGCATGGTGAGGAAGAATGTTCTAATGATTCAGGCTGCCTGCAAGTGGCACAGTCTTGCTCCCTGTTGTTGGAGTGTGTTCAGGAGAAACTGAATGCCTACTGTGTTTTAGGAAAATTCATGCTTCCAGTGGGGACCCTTCAAGGTCCCTTTTAGCCCATGGAGACTGTGAGCTCCTCTACTAGCTACTGGCAGAACCCAGATAACCTGACTCCTGGTTTCTAGTCTTTGGGCATCAGTCATCCTCCCCATCTCTGGATCGTCTCCCTCCTCTTTCCCCTCCTTCTCTTTCAACTCCACATTCTCCAGCGCCTACCATTACTCACAGCTCTGAAAGTAAATACTGACCACTTCCCCCTTTCCCTACTGCCTAGGCAGAGGCGGGCCCCAAACCTCATCCTTCTCCGAGGTCTCCATGACACAGAGTGACCAGGGCCCTCATGTAGGCTGGGCAGCTGTCAGGGGGCAGGCCCGGCCGTGGGCCAAGGCTCCTGCCCGCCTGACACTGCTCAGAGGTGGGTGTGGCTGTGTTCTGCCACTCCTCTGACTCGCCTGAATGCTCTCCCCTTCTCCTGTGCCCAGGACTGCACATCAGAGAGCGGGGATGTAGGCCCCGCCTCAGGTCCGGCAACATGACCATGACCATGGAGAGGTCACTCGACTTCCCCGTCTGGCTGGTAAAGCGAGTGGGCTGGCTCACCTTAGATGAGAGAGTTTGCTTTTAGCTCTGTCATTTAAGAATCTCTAGCTCTGAATACCCTCTTAACCTCCTGGCGGTGTTTGGGAACCGGGAGATGGGGAATTACGGAGGGGCCTGAGTGGTTCCGTGTCCTTTGCTATGTGAGCCTTCTGTTGTCATTAGAGGGTCTTAGACGGGTAGCCGTGAGTGGTGACGAGAGGCTTAGATAGACGGGGCATCAAAATGAGAGATGAGAGCATGGGGCTCTGCAGTCTGTCTTGGCGCTCAGGTGTTGACTTCATCACACCCTAGCTAAGTAACTTTGAGCAAGTGACTTAATTCTTCTAAGCCTCTATTTCTTCATTTGTAAATAGGGATAACATTATCCACTCTGTTGGACTACTGTAAGGACTAATAAAATAATAACTATAAAGAGCCAGCATTTACTGTTTTTATCACGGGTCAGGTACCCTTCTAAGTGCTTTATGCATATTTTTACAACTCTGAGAAGGGTATTGTTAAGAGTATTAAACCCATTCTCCAGGTGGAGACAGTGAGTCATAGTGAGGTGACATGGTCAGTGCCAATCTCTGGTGAGCATGGGCTGGTGGCTGAGCCCTTGGAGAACTGGACTGTGAGCTGCTGTGTCTCCAGCAGGCGGGTCTGCTGGTGAATTCCTCAGAAGAGTCAAAGGGAGGGGTGAGAACGTGCAGAGGGAGTCCCCGTGATCAGCGGCCTCCTGAGCTGGACCAGGCCCCTGGAGACTTGGCGGCCAATCCGAGGCTGACCTTCCTCTCCATGATTTACCCTGGGGCCGCAGCCCCTGTGGTCTGGAAAGGAGCCTGTTTGCCCAGCTTGGCTTAGAGGGAGGAGGGAGGGGCCACTGCTGGCCAGGCAAAGGGCAAGCCCCATGTCGCTGGGTGCCTCAGATAGTTCACAATCTGTTAGAGCAGGAAATGAGCTCACAGATCATCTGACCCATAACACCTCATTTTATAGAGGAGCACCCCCAGCAGGAGACAGGGCCAGGTCATGGTGTCATCACCTGTGGTGGTCCAGCTGGGGCTTCAAACCACAGGGCCTTTCCTGCCAGTGCCTCTTGGGCCATGCTCAGCCTAATTCATCTGTGTGCCATCACCCAGATGGGTGGGCATCACAGGAACCCCGGGCTGAGATGGCTGTAATAATAACACATAGCCCTACTCCATAGTAAGTTTTTTTTTTTTTTTAAATATTTTGTTTTTTTTTATGTAATCCCTACACCCAACATGGGGCTTGAACTTGCAACCCTGAGATCAAGAGTTGTATGCTCCACTGACTGAGCCCGCCAGGCAACCCTTTCTTTTTTTTAATAAGTTTTAGATATAGCCCTACTCCAAAGTGACCTGTTTGCACCTCTTCCTATAGACAGGATGCCATTCTCTTGGTGGAGTTAAAAGGGGATTCTTGGAGAGGGACAGGCAGAGGGGTGTAGGGAGAAGGAGCCTTTTGCCTCAGGGGAGGAGAGCCAGTTCGTGTTTCTTCCTTTTTCAAAATCTATTAAGATTCACATATTTATACTTATTACCCTATCCTTACGGAAGACCGGGACATTTCCAAAGCAGTTAATATCTGTTTCTTATGCTCACAACACTCCGTGTTTGGTCTTCTCTCGTTCTCTTTCACTCCTTATTTCCTCAGGTCGCCTTACTCCACTGTGCAGGACCTTCACCATGACCCTGCTTTTGAAGCCTTGGTTTGCTGTCACACCCTCACTGTCAGAAAGGTCTTTCTTATTTCTGACCTGACACATTCTTGTTGTGCTGGCCCATCTACTCCGGGAAGATGGAGAACAGCTTTCCTCAAAGTAACCCATTTAGAGCCCTGGCCTGATATCCGATCCCTCCTCCCTGCCCCTCCCCACCACCTTCCTCTCTGAATTATCCCAGTTCTCCTAAGAGAGAAGAGATAAGACAATTCTTTATCTGATCCCTGGACTGTGCGGGGTGCCCTAAAAAGAGAAGCCGGTTCTCTCTTCCTTCCAGCAGAGGTTCTGAGCACGTCTGCCTGCCTGGATCCGGGGGTGCTTCCTCCCTGGGGGGTCCTAAAGGTCTGCCCCTTGGGAGATGCTGTGGGAGGAGGTCATGGCCCTGTCAAGGCTTTTCAGGGACCCCCTTCTTAGCTTCTCCCAAGCCCCCATCTTTGCCACCTCAGAGGGGAACACCAGGCCTGGAGGACATTTATTTGGCCTAAGAGGCAGAAAGAACACAGCCTAATATAGAGGATGCAGACCCAGGACCCTGAAGGCCTCAGTTCCGGTTGTACCATTAACCTGCTCGTTCTGTGGCCCTGGGGAGTCAAGAGTTGCTTCACTGTTCTGCGCCTTGTTCCTCTTCTCTAAATTGAGCATTTGGGCCATAAGACCTGGAGGTCCCTCTCAGCTGTGTTTTTGGGGTTCCCTCCTTGTTCCTCAGCCCTCCCCTGGCCATGGGACTCCTCCTGCCACAGAGAAGACACCTGCTGGGTCTTGAGGCATGACTCATCAGTGCATTCTCCTCCCCACTTAGCCACAGCTCCTGTTGGGGAACAGGCAGGAATCATGGGGATACCAGAGGCTCCAGAGCCCAAAACATGGGTCTCTCCCTCCCAGGGGGTTTCGGGGCCCTGTACGCACTATCTACTACCTGGCAAGGCTGTGAAGAGAACAGTAGCAGCCATATGCTGCGACACCCATCAGATGCACCTTAGCTGTTATTTGAAGGAACCAGAAAGTCTGTCTCTGGCCTCACCCTTTTTGTGCAGCTCCCCAGCCCTGAGTGGCCAGCCCCAGGCAGCTACTCGCCCAGGCCTCTCAGGCGTCCCCTGACTCAGCCACTGGCCACGGAGCCACTGGCCACGGGCCCACTGCCCTCCCGCTTGGGCCTGGTGGCTCGGCCCTGGGGCTAGCTTGTCCTCCCCCTCCACTTAGAGCCCTGGCTCCTCCCCAGCTCTGCCTTTCAGGCCTGAGGCTCCTGCCAGCTGCTGTGGGGGCTGGGCTGACCCCTTCAATGGGTCCCGGCTGGCCTCGTGACTCACCCCCAGGCTTGGCTGGGGCCATCAAGCTTCTTCTGTGGTCACTGGAAACTTTTCTTAAATGAGCACAGGGGAGTTCCCGGGCTTCCGTCCCTCGTCTCTCACACCACTGATGCCCAGTGACTGCACAAATCCCCCCTTCTGCTTTCCTGGGGGCACGAAGCGGCACAGGAGGGAGGGCCGTAGACAGAAAGCTGGCATGAAGGCAGAGGGACAGGGGCTGAGCTGGTGGGGACGGGGAGGATGGCCTGTGGGCAGAGGATGACACTGTGATCACGATCAAGAGAGAAAATGTGAGGGTCCCCTCTCCACAGAGGCAGCCTGGACTGGGGCCCCGTGAGCTGGGTCCGGGCACTCCTAACTGATTTTCTCATCTCCATTTCAGGTCCCCTCAGCCCTTGAGCGGCCATGTCCAGCCCCAGTGCCCCCCCTCCGTATGAGGACCGCAACCCTCTGTACCCTGGCCCTCCGCCCCAGGGGGGCTACGGGCAGCCGTCTGTCCTGCCTGGTGGCTACCCGGCCTACCCAGCCTACCCACAGCCTGGCTACGGTCACCCTGCTGGCTATCCACAGCCTATGCCCCCCATCCACCCGATGCCCATGAACTACGGTGAGTCCCCGAGGGGCAGCTGGAGGGGGGGGGACGAGGCAGCACTTGTACCACATGAGGCCACCTCTTTTCCTTCCATCTCAGCTTCCTGTCCCATCCTTTTTTTCATCTTCTCCTTAGATCTCTCCTGTTTCACGATCTGTTACCTGCCCCCCCCCCCCATCCCCTTAGCACCTGGCCCTGAGCCACCTACTAGCCCCTTTATTCAGCAAGGAGACTGAGTCCATAGACACACACCAGAACTTCCATATCAGATGAGAAAGTGGCAGGGTAAGGCAACTGGTTCCTGAAGGCCATTTCCGTGTCCTAGCTAGACAGTTGCCACCCCCTAGACTCCTCTCTTCTAGTAACTGCCTTTGCCTGAGGCACTATTTTTTTTTTCCTTAAATATTCTCGATGCTGACAAGTCCTCATCCTTTAAGGTAACATCTGAGTCTTACAGACATCCAGAAGTCATTTGGATGTCTGATAAATGTCATGGCAGGTAAATGCTCTGTTTGGTCAGAAATGAGAGATTAGAATGCAGGGATTTTTCCTGAATGGCTCACATGCGGATTTTGAAAGCAGTGTCCAAGGAAGCATTGAAGGAATGTTTTGAGTCCTGTAGCCTCTGGAATTCTGGGGCACGGCCAGCTCTCAGCTGGCCATCTGTGTTCTGTTGGGAATACTAGCACATCAGTCACGGTCACAGTCATGCTTTGTCCTGTGCACGCAGGCCGCTGGCATCCCCGAGTGCTGATGTTTGCCGGATGCAGATTATGCTCCTCACTCTGTTCTCCACCCTCCACACATACGCTGTGTTTCTATCTTCCTCTTCCTCCTTCCATCCGTGACGCCCCTGCTCCGGCCCTGCCAGCTCCTCTGGCTGATGCCCCAAGCCCTGCCCCTGCCTGGCTTCCTCACTAGATCGTGACCCCTAGTTGAAGATCATGAGTGTTCATCCCCCAGAGCACCCAGGTGTGGGCCGGGCACCCCCATACAGGAGCCATCAGTGAATGCGCGCCGATGGAACGGCTTACACCAAAGTCCCCTTGTGACAGGGACGCTCGGCTCCGCATGGTGCCCAGGCCATCCCTGGGTTACTCTGAGGGCATCCAGAGGACCTGATTTGGGTGAGGAGTTCCTGAGTTATACCCTTGTCTTTCGGCTGGAGATCCCTGAGACTCTGAGATAATGTCATGCAGGCTTTGGGATTGAGGCCACATGTCCCAGGTCCCCAGTTGGTCATATTTGATCTGTTCCCAGGCCCAGGCCAGGGCTATGATGCGGAGGAGAGAGCAGTGAGTGAAAGCTTCGGGCCTGGAGAATGGGATGACAGGAAAGTCCGACACACCTTCATCCGAAAGGTGAGATATGGGCGGGGAGGCCACTGTACGTAGGCTGTGGGAATGGGGTGGGGCCGGGGGTGGAGATGGCCAGGCACTATTAGTTCCGGGGCACTCATTCCCATGCAGATACGCTGTTGCCTTCCGAATTCTCTTTAGTCCTGCCCTGCCCTCAGAGGGGCCCCCAGCTCCGCTGACCCACGTTCCCCGCCTTTCACTCTTCTCTTCCTTGACCTTGTGGTGGGGGACAGATTCAATCTGGGAAAATCTAGGCGGGCTTCGCCAAAGTGTTCTGTCCTCCCCAAACGTCTTTCTCCTGTTAGACTGTGAGCAACTTGAAGTCAGAATGATCAAACTCTTTTATACTCCATCCCTCCCCCATCTCACATCTGCACGGTGCCCTGCTCCAAGTAGGTGGATACCCGAGGAGGTAGATACCTGACAGACGTCACACTGAACTCCCAGAAGTGTGGAGGCCACACCCGGTAGTGCAGCGAGGCAGGGGGAGTAAGTGGGGAACTGAGGCTAAGTGTTGGACAGGGGGTGGGGGAAATGTCAGGGAGCAGCTGGAGGTGGGGGTCAGCTCTGAGGGTGCGTCTAGTATCTGAGCCAGACTCCTCAAGGGTGGGGGGCCTTCGGGCCAGGCTGCAGCCGAGGAGGGCCCTAGTGGAAATGAAGTAAGAAGGAGATCCTTCACCATTAAGAAGGGGCCCCCTCGCCCCCCGTAAAAGACGTGGGCAGGGTAGTAGGGTCTTTGGGGCTCTTGGGGGGGACTGGCTGCTTCCCGGGGGGACACGGGGGATGGTGACACATGCTGCCCCCACCCTGGCCTGTGTTCCAGGTTTACAGCATCATCTCCATCCAGCTGCTCATCACGGTGGCCATCATCGCTATCTTCACCTTTGTGTGAGTCTGAGGACTCGGGGGCCCTGCGGGTGGGGCCGGGCCCTGTGCTCAGATGGACTGGAAGGGGAGTTTGCATGTGGTGGCCAGGGCGGGCGGCGGGAACGCAGGCTGCTGGGAGGGCCTGGGCAGGGAGTGTGAGGTGTGTGACTCCCCTCCCTTGTCCTCCCTGCTCCACAGGAAACCAGTTGGCGATTTCGTGAGGAGAAACCTGTTTGTCTACTATGTGTCCTAGTGAGTCTCTGCGCCTGTCTGCTGTGTGTGTGTGTGTGTGTGTGTGTGTGTGTGTGTGTGTGTGTGTGTGTGTTGGGGGTGGGGCAGGGAGATGAGCGGGAGACAACTGACCAGCTTTTCTCAGGGCAGCGATCAAAATGCTTTTTGAGGGGCCCTCCAGGCTGCCGGCTTTGCTGGCAAGGGTGGGTGAGACTCTTGGTGTGTAAGCCACCAAGTGAGGAGTAACAGCACCGCAGAGCTCCTGGGAGCAGGGGGTGGGGGGCTGGTGGCTGCATGCACACTGCCAAATGGTCCCCGGATTCTCCTAGTCTGTCTGCCACGGTCTCCTTCAGCCTCCTTCCTGGCCAAGCCCCCTGTCTCAGAGGTTCTTGGTGTCCTTGCGGGGGGGGGGGGGGGGGGGGTACTTGTCCTGGGCGGCTTCCCCTCAGACTTCCCAACGGCCCCCAGCCTGCCGGCCTGGTGAGTGCCACCAGGCGGGGCCCAGATGGGGCTGAGGGGCAGGCTGGGCCTGTCGTTCATTTCCTCATCTCTCTCTCCCCAGTGCTGTCTTCCTGGGCACCTATCTGACCCTCGCGTGCTGCCAGGGACCCAGGTGAGTCCTGGAAGACGATGAGAAGGGATGGTGGGGGGCACGAGGGGGGGCAAGTGTTTGGGGAAGCAAGGGGATCCCTAGAGCAGCTGCGTGGTCATGGGTGCGGTTGAAGTTGAGGTGCGTACAAAGTCCCCTGGGTGGGTGGGATCTATTCAGCCACGCGGCTGTAATTTTTACAGTACATCTGCAAGGTATGTAACGTTTTAACCATTTAACACATATGGAAAACCCAAGGCTCAGAGGTTGAGTAACTTTCTCACGGTCACGCAGTCATTGTAAGAACTGCAACTGGACCCAGGTGTTTGTGGCTCCATTGCCCAGGTCCGTCCCACTGCCCCATGTTGTCCCTGCATAGAACCCCCCAGCAGGTACCAAAGGCCATGCCCGCCTCCCCACCCCCAAGTCAAGGCCTAATTCTCTACGCACCTGAGCCAAGAACTTCCTTCTGCTAAAGGAGCCTCTGATACCGGGCTAGACCCAAGTCGCTTAATCACACACGGTCTCTTTCCTTTCAGACGCCGTTTCCCATGGAATATCATCCTGCTGACCCTCTTTGTAAGTCTAGAAGGGTTGAGGGAGGGTGTGGAGATGGTGTGAGAGAGAGAGAGTTGGTCCCAGGGAAGGGGCTGGGGACACCACTGTGGAAGATGTCCCTGGCTGTCTCCCCGACCCTAACCTGACCCATGGCATTGGTCTCATCACTGCCTCTTTCCTACTCAGTCACATTTGCCTCTCCCCCCCCCCCCCCAGCTCTGGCAATCTACTGTGGCCATGCCTCCATGCCACCTTTCTCATGTGTTTCACTCTTGTCTCTGTCCTTTCCTCAGACTCTTGCCATGGGCTTCATGACGGGCACCATTTCCAGGTATATTCCAGGACAAACCACCGCACTCTTGTGAAGTGTCTGTTATGTGGGAGTGGGGCATCCCTGGGCTGGCAGTCATCTGCATGGGTGGATGCTGGGCAAGATCCTTCTAGAAGGGATGGTTTTGAAGTCATTCATACATGACTTATCTATCCCTTTGGCCTCTCTGAACTCCTCCTCAGTGTGTATGAAACCAAAGCCGTCATCATTGCAATGATCATCACTGCCGTGGTGTCCATTTCGGTCACCATCTTCTGCTTCCAGACCAAGGTGAGGGTATGGAGGGCCCTTCCCTGGCCACCCCACCTCCTTTCTTCTATAAACCTGGCCCTCCAGGCTTGGCAGTTGAGCAGGTCTGTGAGGGCCCAGACTCCTCTACACCAGGGATTTCCCTCGGAGAGTCTAGTCCCCTTCCCCTCCTGTCTGCAGCTATAAAACTGCTTCTTGTGTCTGTCAGAACGTCATGGTTACGCCCAGGCCTTCCAGGAAGCAGCACTGGGACTCCCTGGAGGGGGAGGCAGGGCAGTCTAGCTGGGCTGCTAGTTGTGACACTTGTCTGACAGGTGCTTCCTCCTCCCTTCCTGGCAGGTGGACTTCACCTCGTGCACAGGCCTCTTCTGTGTCCTGGGAATTGTGATGATGGTGACTGGGATTGTCACCGCCATTGTGCTGTCCTTCAAATATGTGAGTGTCCTGGGAGAGCTGCGGTCCCCAAACCTAACATTCACAGGAGACTTTCGGTGTGAAGTGTTGCAGCACGCCCACGCCCCAGGCATCCGGGCAGGCTCTGACTTCTGGAAGCTCTCAGCTGGCTAGAAAAGGCACTAATGCTGGAGCACCATCCTTTGGTTAGGGTCGTCTCTGTTAGGAGATGGAAAGCCCTGGGCACTGTAGAACCTGAAGCCCTGGATGACATTACAGAATTCCTATGGGAAACAGTGGGTGAGATGTGTCTGGCAGCTGAAGTCAGGTTCGAGGAGGGAGATGGCAGATGGGCTTCGATGGAGGGGACCTCCGAGGAGGGGAGTGTGGTGCTGGGAAGGGAGGCATACAATCAGGAGGGCCACCTGCCTACTTGACGATGGCTGGCCCTACCCTTCTGTGGACAGGCACCTGGAGGGCCGTTGAGCAGGCTGCCCTGGGGGTTCATGATTCTGACAGTCGTCAGGGTGGTAGTGGGGCTTCCCTCCCACACCAGGCTGCAGGAACCACTCTACTGAATGCTGACTATGTCTAGGGCTCTTCAAGCTGTACCTGCCTGGCTCCTGCCCCTCCCAGAGCTATAGCTCAACCACCTGCTTTTTTCCAGAAGTACAGTGGACACTTCTGTAACCTAACTAACTTTGGAGATTGGTTTTATATGACCCCTGGAGGATGGCCTCTGTTTTCTCTGCCAAATGTTACTGTTCTTTTTTTTTTAAGTAATCTCTATACCCAACGTGGGGCTCGAACTCACAACCCTGAAGTCAACACTCACATGCTCTACCAGATGAGCCAGCCAGGCACCCCAAATATGTTACTATTCCTAATTTCTTTCAGGATGTGGAAGGCAGAAGTAGTCCTTTCACATAGCTACCTTCGTGGGTCTCCCCACTCAGATGCCAGAATTCTGGGGGAAATGGCACTGAGGGACTGCCTGGGTCTGTGCTTTGCTAAGATCTCTAACACTGTCCCTGTCCCCTCTCCCCAGATTTACTGGCTCCACATGGTCTATGCTGCTCTGGGGGCCATTTGCTTCACCTTGGTGAGTAAGGCCCTGCTGTCTCTAGGAAGGGGAGTGGGGGCTGGAGAAGAGGAACTATACAGGTGGAGCAGGAGTTTAGGCTGCTTGGGAGCCAGGGAGTGGGGCCACAGCTGCCCTTTCCTCTTTCCACGGTCAAGAGGTGACCGATTTCCTGGGCATTCCTGCCACCGCTCGTTCATTCGCCTGCTGTGAATACCCAGCAGGCTGTATTATAGATGATGGCGTGTCTTTCTGCCTTCCTAGACTGAACCATTTGAGGGGAGAGACCATGGGTTGTTCTGGTCATTAAAGAGTCCCTAAGTACACTGCATGGCACGGAGGCTCCTAGGACAGATGTACTGATGAAACGAGAACCAGACAGGAGCTCTGGCCCCTGAGCCCCTGGGCCCTCACTCGAGCCTTCCCTGTTCCTGCAGTTCCTGGCTTACGACACGCAGCTGGTCCTGGGAAACCGAAAGCACACCATCAGCCCGGAGGACTACATCACTGGCGCCCTGCAGATCTACACTGACATCATCTACATTTTCACCTTTGTGCTGCAGCTGGTGGGGGACCGCAATTAAGGAGCACCTTCCACCCCACTGTGCGCCCACTGTGGGCTCTCCCTTCCCTAGAGGGCTGGGCCCTGTGACTGGAGTCTGGACCTCAGACCCCCTTCCTTCCCCTCCAGTAATATGCCCAGTTTCCTTTCTGTCCTGGGATGGGTGGCCTCTGTGGCGGTGGATGTGCAGAGACCTGGCAGGGCTGGAGGAACCAGGGACTAACTCTTGCCTCTGGTAGACTCGGCAGGGACCAGGCAGGAGACATGCCTTCTCCCTCCACCCACTCCGTGGCACCAAATTCTTCTCGACTGTTGGGGTTGCAGGAAGGACAGAAAAAGCCTATTCTACAGCCAAAAGGGAATATGAGAAGTAGAAGTAACTTCGGGGTGATGAGGTGTCCCCTCCCACCTCTGCCATAGGCTTCTGGGCTTGGTAGCTGAAGCTGTTTCCTCCCTCAACCCCCAACAAAGCCAGAGAGCTTTGTCCCCAGCCTCCTGGACTCACTGGCCATTATCCTGTACTCCTCTGACAACCCTTGGTGCCTCCCGGCTCACAAAGGTAGAAGAGATCTGTGCCCATGGGTCTCCCCTGCTTCAGTCCCTCTTCTTTCGATGGCATGTACATACTGTTCATTTGGAATAGGGGAGGACGAGGAGAGTAAGCAAAGCCAAGGATGGCCAAGACAGAACAGCATCTACCCTGGGCTTCCTCATGGCTTGTGGTGGTGGAGAGGGCAGGCCTGTCCACAGCCATCTGGTCCCCATTCTCCAAAGCTCCCTGGGGCCTCCTTGGGGGCTTCTGAGATCTCTGGTCAGAGAGACCTCTTGCTTCCTGTGCTCAAGCTGCTCAGAGAAGAAAGTGAGGAGCAAAGCTCGGGAGATGGGGTGGTTTGTAGGAGTATAAGTGGGGCCAGGAAGTACCAGGGTGAAGAAAGGTCAGGTTGGGGGCAGGAAAATGCTCTGGGGTCCTCTCCCTGATCTGAGGGGTATGAAAGCCTACTGTGGTGTCCATGGAAATTTCTGTTCTTTCCTTGTGCTAACCTGGGAAGGATCCTGAGCAAAAGGAGACTTCCCCTCTCAGTTTGTTCTTAACTTGTGCTGGGGGATTTTAGACTTGAGCCTCATCTCTCCAGCCAGCTGCCACTTTCTTCGTGACACCAAGTGCCTCAAGCTGGAATGGGGAAGGAGGACAAGAGTCCTTCTGTCAGTGGGGGTAGAAACCAAATCAGCCCAAGGGTATACTTAGGACTTCTCTTAAGTACTTGGTCCTAAATATATCACACAAAACGACATAAGTAGAAACGTAATAAAGTTTTGTGTTTCGAAGTTAAAACCCTACTTGGCTCTGGTTTCTTTAAGGTGTCCACTCTGGGAGGGCTGGTCTGGCTCTGCCCAAACCGTCCACTTCCTACCTCTGCATTTTGGCTTGGTTTCCTCTACCTTGCCTAAGATCACAAAACATATTTTGCCCCAGTGCTTCCTGGTGACGGACGCAGTAGATCGGTAAAGGTTCAACCTTAGCAAAACTGGGTCTGGCGCGGACGAGTGGTCTCTCTCTGAATGAGAGTGGTAACGTGACCTTTTCTGCATCATGGACCCTTCACAAAAGCACACGAGAGCTAGGAACTCTCTTACTCACAAAGCTGTATGTGTACACGTGATTTTCACACTGATGGGGGGAGATGCACCACAGGTTCAAGTTTAGAACTCATGTCTTAGAAACCACTAGTCCAAACCCTCTCACAAACAAGGAAACTGAGGCCCAGAGAGGCTGAGTCACTTGGACTAGACCAAGAGGAGTCGTGTTTTTTCCCCCACACCCTGAATGCCCTTTTTGATTCTCTTTTTTTGTTAGAGGCTCAGTAGGACTCCACCCTCCGGGCCAACAGCTCTGAGGGCCTGGTCCCCAGGGCCTGAGCCTAGGCTTGTTGTACTTAAGTCTCTGTGGTTTCCCCAACCAGCCAGCCGGGAACACTGAGTGCTTCTGTGAGAGGGAGCATATGTGAGTAACCAAGCCCTCCCTCTGCCCCTCCCATCCCAAGGGAATCACAAGCCCAGTCCTGGTTCCTTTTGGCTCAAAACACTTAATAACTTTATTTGCCTTTGGCTGGCTTCTCCAGAGGGGTGGGGTAGGGGCTGGCAGCAGCCTGGGCATCAGGCGCCCTCTGGTGGACCTCACAGGCAAGGACCAGAATCACGGCCAAACCCAAAGGACTTTGCGCTCTGGAGGCCACAGTCAATACGGTCTAGGGGAGGGTTGCAGTGTTCCTCAGGCTTGCACCCCCGACCCGGCTTCAGGAGACGGGGCATGTTGGGAGGAGGCCCTGAACCTCTGGCTCTCATACTCGCCCGTGTTGGATGCCCGCATGTTCTGCCGAGCCTTCATCTGCTTCAAACGGTCCTTGTCCACTTCCCGCTTGGTGAGGATGAAGAGGAGGACACCACAGGGGAAGCCGATGGCCCTAGGGGTGGGGAGATGTGCATGGGGTTTGGGGAGGGGCCAGGCCTGAGCCAGTGGAGCTGGGGGAATCTCATTCCAGCTTCATCGATGACACGCACACTGCAATACCTCTTGTGTCTATGCAGCCTCTGCACTGGCTGCTGGAGGGTCCCAAGCAAATCAGAGCCTGCTGCTGCGCTGCTTAAGACTCTGTAACAGCGCTCCGTCACTTTCTGGCCAAATCCAAACTCCCAGGCACAGCACCAAAAGCCCAGTGTGGTTGGGTCTCTGTCCACCTTTCCATTCCTCTCCCCTATAGCTTGACACTCCTCAACACGAGTCCCGCAATCCTGCCATACTGACTCTGCAAAGTTCTCCAGACAGCCCATCCTCTTTCCTTCTCCAAGTGTTGGCAAAGTTTCCCTCTACCTTAACTGCCCCACATCCCCTCCCAGGCTCCCCCTCTTAATCTCAGTAACCGCTACTTGGGAGACACTTTGGTGTGGGGGAAAGGGCATGGAGTCACAAGACCTGATGAGAATCCCACCTCTGAGCCTCAGTTCCCTCCTGTGAAACAAGACGTAATTTTTGTAATGCTTTTTGTTTTTTGTATTTAGGGGATGTACTATTTATCTCAGAAAAGCTAAAACATTACACTGTAAAGTACCGGCACACCTGAGGTGTGGAAAAATATGTTAATGTCCCTCTCCTTTCTTTTTAATATTGACCAACAACACATATTAAGGCCAGAGTCAGATCCCAATAATGATGTATTGAACACCTTGTAGATGCTACTTATACACCTAATGTAATCTCACACGATCTCAATGAAAGATCTCAACTGGGTTTCACCCCAAGCTCCCAAAAGAGAGAATGAGGCCAGGGGCCCAAATTCACATCAGATTAGCTCAGCTTACTACACAGAAAGCCCACTGTCTCTCCAATTCCACATACTTTCCCAACTCCCCTGCCCCATTCCTCTGAGATTCCAGTCCTCACACCAAGCAATTCTGTCCCCACAACCTCGGATTCAACTCACCACCTGAAACTTAAGAGAAGTTTCTGGGTCCCGCCCTCCCCTGTGCCACTCCCCACTGGTGGGCAAAGAGTTAACTGAAACTCACCAGGCTAGTCCCACAGCTTTCATGGGGTTCTTGCCCCTCTTTCTGGGAATGTATTCCAGCTCAGGGGATAGGGGCTCAGGCTCCTCCTTGCACTCTGGGGAGCTGTGGCTTTGCAGCGCCCGGGTCCTGTTCTGGGAGGCCTTGTTAGCTGTGGCTCCTGAGAGGATCCCTGTGGATGGAAGGAAGAAAGGTCAGTAAGAGAGGATGAGAAGAAAGCCCGCGGGAGGAAGGGGAGTGACTGCAGTTTGGAGTAACAAGTGCCAGGGAGAATCCAAAGGGAAATGGGAAAATTGCCATCGAGGTGGCACCTTTGGAAGCCACTTCCACGTCACTGCGGGCTCATCACCCTGGTGCCAGGAGAACGAGCTTCGTTGTTCTTCATCTGCTCAGACGACAGGATGTGAAGGACTGCAGTGGGACTCACATAAGACGTATGAAGGAAATCCGAGAAAAAGGTTTTCAAACTGCAGAATGTTAGCACTGGGAGCTTAAAGGTAGTCTACTCCATCCCCTCATTTTATAGAAGAGGAAACCGAAGCCCCGAAAGATGAACTGCTTCGCCCAAGGTCAAACTGCTAATTATCCGGGGCTAGAACCCAAGCCTCCTGAATTCCAGGGCTCTTTCCTCTGCACTGCGGTGAGTGTGAAACACCTGGAGCGCGGGAGTCTAAAAGGCTTCCTCGGAGCTCCCTCTCGCAGCATGACCCTAGAGGTGTCGTGTAACTTGAAGGCAGGGGGATGGACTGGGTGACCTCTAGAGAGCATCTTTTAGCCCCCAGATTCTTTATGATCCTGCAGAGGGGTGCGGGCAGGAACCGACAGCCATGACCTCCTGCTATCGTTGGTCGGGATGTATAAAAAGGGGGACCCCCTGCAGTCCTGCCCTCCCCGGGGTCCCTCTCCTTACCCCGGAGGACGCGGGCATTTCTCGCCCCCCGGCCCTTCAGCGCCGTAGCAGCTACCACCGCCGCCATGTTCAGATCCCACCCCCCTTCACCGCGCTCCCCGCCGGGAATTGTAGTTTGCGTAAGGGGCCTCCCCCGCTCCTTCCGTCCTGCCTACAGACCAGAAACTACAACTCCCAGAAGCCCACGAGGGGACCCGGGAGAACTACTCTTCCCAGGAGACCCCGGAGGCGCGCACGCTCGCTTGTTTCCCTCCTGTTGGAGGCGGAGCCAGGCCGGGCGGAGTTTGGATTCTCTCTGCCACGCCCCGTAACTCTGCCCTGTGATTGGTGAGTCAGCCAGTCAGCTCCCTTCGCTATTGGCCTAACGGCCGCCGCTCTTCCTGCCGGAGAGTCGCTTACGCCTACTTCCTCCCGGGAGGAGGGGCTCGAGTTCCGCGTCGTCGCGCAGAGCTGACTCTGGGAGGCGTTTGGGCCCAAAGAAGTGGATCGGCCGCTTGCGCCGCATGGAGTCCGAATCCGAGAGCGGGGCCGCTGCTGACACCCCTCCACTGGAGACCCTAAGCTTCCATGGTGATGAGGAGATTATCGAGGTGGTAGAACTGGATCCTGGTCCGCCGGACCCAGGTGAGAACTGCCGCTCCTCAGGCCGTGGGACCGGAGGCGCTCACCCCTGGCCTCTGACCCCTGCTTCCCCCCTCTCCCTTCCCCTCCCCACCGGTCATTCCTACCGACCTCCTTCGCCCTTCCCCCCTGCCCTACCCCCACACTTAGTTCTCAGGCCTGGCAGGGGTGGGGGTTCCCCTGACGCCTCCTCTGGCCCTTCCCCTCACACACCCCCTTCCCATCATCCCCTCGGTCCTCCCTTCTTACACTGTCTCTGGCCAACCCCAGGTCCTCAGACCTCTCCTGTCTTCCGTCCCAGATGCCCCCTCCTCCCTGCCGCTTCTCGCCCCCGCTTCACCCTGGCTGCCTGACCTCAGCCGACCCTCTTGCTGCACGCCAGCGTCAGGCCTCCCCACACCTCTCCCGTGCCCTCTTTCTTACTGCCTGCCGAGCCCCACCTTTTAACCCTCTCCCCGAAGCAGATGATCTGGCCCAAGAGATGGAAGATGTGGACTTTGAAGAAGAGGAAGACGAGGAAGAGGGCAACGAGGAGGGCTGGGTTCTGGAACCCCAGGAAGGGGTGGTCGGCAGCATGGAGGGCCCAGATGATAGCGAAGTCACCTTTGCATTGCACTCAGGTAGGTCTCTGAGGAGATCCGTCAGAAACTCAGTGCAGGTGGGCATTTGAACATCAGACACCTGCTGTGTACGGAGCATTAGAAGGGACGTGGAGATGGGGAAACAGACGGGCCTGGAGCTCACACTGTGATGGAGTGGGAGAGAGCGTGGCTCCTGAGCCAGCCGGGACACCTGGGTTCCCATTCTCCTGTGGCTGCTTACTGACTTACGACCTTTATTAATCTCTCTGGGTCTTAGTTTCTTTTCAGAAAATTACCCTGTTGTAAATTAGGGACGATAGTACCTTTTTGAGCGCATTTTATATAATCTTTTCCAATATTAGCTCTTAATAAGGTAAGTCACACGGTGCTGTCCCACTCTGTGCTCAGCCTGGTGGCAGCCCGTGCGGAGAACTGGAAGCCTTGCACATGTACACTCCTCTTGTCTATGCACGAGTCTGGGGTAGTGAAGGGGTCAGCCCTGGGGAGGGACTTGGGGCTTGGCAAGCTTTCGGAGGGATTTCTCCATCAACCTGATGTTTGAAACTTCGAAGCACTTGGATGCGCCCTTCATTTCCAGGAGGATATACATGCTGCTTTGGGTGGAACGGGGTGGGCTTCCTGAAGGTTCTGAAGGACAGAACCTTAGCGGGGAGCCCTGTCCATTTACGGAATATCTCTTGGGACAGCATCCGTGTTTTGCGTGAGCCTGGACCCTAAGACCAACACCTTGGCGGTGACAGGGGGTGAAGATGACAAAGCTTTCGTGTGGAGGCTCAGTGATGGGGAGCTTCTCTTTGAGTGTGCAGGTGAGGGGCGCGGGTGAGGTCGTGTTCCTGTAGCGGTCTTAGGGGGCTAGCCTGCAGCGGTTGTGCACCCAGTAGCCATTTAGTGAGCCCCACTTTGTGCCAGCTCTGTGCTGGGCCTGAGGCTCTCAAAGCAGAGTAACTTTGTCTGTCTTGGGCACCGGGGAGGGAGCCACTGTTGGCCAGAGGAGGGTGGGAAAGGTCTGGGAGGAGGTAGCACTGGTGTGGGAATATTTATTTCTTTATCTGTTTTATTTAAGAACTTTTTTAAAGTTTATTTATTTATTTTGAGAGAGAGACAGAGACAGCGTGCACAGCGGAGGGACAGAGAGATTGGGAGAGAGAGAATCCTGAGCAGGCTCTGTGCTGCCTGCGCAGAGTCAGACGCAGGGCTCGAACCCACGAAACTGTGAGATCATGACCTGAGCTGAAACCAAGAATCAGACGCTCAACCGACTGAGCCACCCAGGCGCCCTGGTGTGAGAATAGTTAGGCGGAGAGGAGGAGTGGGTATTTTGGGCAGAGGTGTGGAGTGGACAGTGTGGGCAGGACATAGGCCGGGCTAGGCATGGTTGAGTGGGAAGCCAGCGTTCGCCCCTGAGGAGATCTGGGGGTATCGACTCCTGGAGTGGCAGTGAGTTTGATCACCTGTTATGGTGGGGTGGTGAGACTCACTCTTCTTTTCTACCGAGCTGGTCCTTTCTGGGGGCGAGACACCTGGGAATCCTGATGTTTTCCTCTCTTTCTGCCTACTTTCCCTTGCAGGCCATAAAGACTCGGTTACTTGTGCTGGTTTCAGCCACGACTCTAGCCTAGTGGCCACAGGGGACATGAGTGGCCTCTTGAAAGTGTGGCAGGTGGACACCAAGGAGGAGGTCTGGTCCTTTGAAGCAGGAGATCTGGAGGTGAGATCATCAGAGTGGTGTTCAGCTACGTGGGGCCTCGGGTAGAGAGTGAGAACTTGGGGGTCCGGTCTGGCCTTTACCAGACCAAGCCAGCTATAAGCCAGTGCGCTCCCAGGGTGCCTTGAGCAAGGGCGTCTGTGTCTGTTCCCTGTGCCGTCCGTGCTGACCTTGGAAGCAGGGGCAGCTTGGGTGGAGCTTATAGGACAGGCTCCTGGGTGGAATGGGGCGACAGGGTGATTTCCTCTCTGTCCAGTGGATGGAATGGCACCCTCGGGCACCTGTCCTACTGGCGGGCACAGCTGATGGCAACGCCTGGATGTGGAAGGTCCCAAACGGTGACTGCAAGACCTTCCAAGGTCCCAACTGCCCAGCTACCTGTGGCCGAGTCCTCCCTGATGGTGAGTCTTGGGTGCGGAGAGGTGGGATCCAGGTTTACTCACCTTCCTGGTCTCCTTCCCAAGCCGTGGCCTGCAGACTCCAAGGCCTGCTGTCTGGAGCAGGGACCCAGGCCCCAGAGCAGGACCGCTTCCCTTTTCCTACCCCGAACTCAGTTTTCTCCACTAGTCCCTGGGGCAGCATCTGTTCCCTTACTTTCTCATCTCCCCGCCCCCCCTTGCTGGGTGTGCCTGAGGGTGCTTTCTCTCTCCATCTGTGCCTGTGGCCCTCCAGGGAAGAGAGCTGTGGTTGGCTATGAAGATGGCACCATCAGGATCTGGGACCTGAAGCAGGGAAGCCCAATCCATGTATTAAAAGGTATCCAAGGGGCGCCTGGGTGGCTCAGTCGGTTAAGCGTCCGGCTTTGTCTCAGGTCATGATCTCACGGTCTGTGAGTTCGAGCCGCACGTCGGGCTCTGTGCAGACAGCTCAGAGCCTGGAGCCTGCTTCGGATTCTGTGTCTCCCTCTCTCTCTGCCCCTCCTTCCACTTGCGCTGTCTCTGTCGCTCTCAAAAATGAATAAATATTAAAATAAATAAGTAAATAAAAGCATCCAAGGCAGGGGAAGGGTTAACTGGGCCTCTGTGGAGAAGGCCTAGGGCAGGACTCAGGGGCCGGGAGAAAGCCTGACTTAGCCATCTGCTCCATCCTAGGGACTGAGGGTCACCAGGGCCCTCTGACCTGTGTCGCCACCAACCAGGACGGCAGCCTGATCCTAACTGGCTCTGTGGACTGCCAGGCCAAGCTGGTCAGTGCCACTACCGGCAAGGTGAGTACGACCTGGAGCCTGGCTGTTAGGCTCTGCTTTCTGTGTCTTCCTCTTCCTCTCTGATTATTCTCTCGGCCCCTTTCCCGTTGCCTTTCCGCCTTCCAATCAGCCTTCCTCTGATCCTCTGATTCTCTCCCGTGACTTACAGGTAGTGGGTGTTTTCAGACCTGAAACCGTGGCCTCCCAGCCCAGCGTGGGAGAAGGGGAGGAGAGCGAGTCCAATTCCGTGGAGTCCTTGGGCTTCTGCAGCGTGTGAGTGAGAGAAAGGCCTCGGCCTGGAGCCAAAGGCAGCTGGGGAGAAGGGGGTTTGGCAAGAGGTGCCTGGGCCGGGGAACCGGGGAGGAGTGAAGAGTGCGTGAGTCCAGGTCCCTCTGCGAGCCTTCGTGGTTCTCTTCTCTGCCCAGGATGCCTCTTGCAGCTGTTGGCTACCTGGACGGGACCTTGGCCATCTATGACTTGTCTACACAGACTCTCAGGCACCAGTGTCAGCACCAGGTACAGGCCGCCCGCAGCTATGGCTGTGGCTCTCTCCTCCCCTCCTCCCTCCCTGAAGCGGGTGGGGGCACACGCCTGTCAGCTCTCCCGCCCCTGACTTCGGCTGTGTCTCTGTCGTACCCTGGCGTAGTCGGGCATCGTGCAACTGCTGTGGGAGGCAGGCACCGCCGTGGTTTACACTTGCAGCCTGGACGGCATCGTGCGCCTCTGGGACGCTCGGACCGGCCGCTTGCTTACTGACTACCGGGGCCACACGGCCGAGATCCTGGACTTTGCCCTCAGCAAGTAAGTGAATTGGGCAAGGGCTAGAGTCTCCTTGCGTACTCGGAAGGTGGGAATAGCACATGGGGGGCCATAGGGTCCTTGGGGTGCGGGAGGGGATTCCTGAGGGAAGCTGGGAGCCAAGGCCTGGTGGTGGCTTGTGAGGCAGAAGTGCTGGGCAGCCTGAGGGAGTTGTCACTTTGGGTTGACAGTGACGTACCCGGGGCCTCACGTCTCGGTTCCGGGGCTGAGGGGCGGGGATCGTCTCCCTCGCTGCTGCGGCTCTTTTCTGATCCCCTTACTGATGGCTGACCCAAGTGTATTCTTGGATACAGTAAGGGGCTGACCCTTACTGATCCAAGTGTATTCAGTCGATGTGTGCCCAGCAGCCCAGCGCCAGGCACTACTGATCTAGAATTGAGGATGCACTGGAGGAGACCAGCCGAGGACCTCTGGGTAGCAGGCTTGGGGCTGAGCCCCAGGTCATTCCGTCCCATCGACCTGTGCTTTCTGTCCACAGAGATGCCTCCCTGGTGGTGACTACGTCAGGAGACCACAAAGCAAAAGTATTTTGTGTCCAGAGACCTGACCGCTAATGGCTGCAGCCTCTGCTCTGTGTCTGGTGTTGAGGGGTGAAGGGAGAACCCCACCAGCAGAGGTGGTAGGGTACGAGGGAAGAGGAGGGGGGGCCTCGGACTACTTTCCAACCCCTTCAAACTGACTTGCTCCCCTGTCCCCTCTCTTAAGAGACCCCCCCCCCTTGGCCCCCCTACCCTCGCCCAGACCTGCGGACCCTTCAGAGGGGGGTCAGGCCTCTTTCTCTTTCACTTTCATTTGCTGGTGTGAGCCACGGGGGTGTGTGTTTGGACGTGGGGAGTAGGTCTCTGAGGTCCCCGTTCTTTCCCTTCCCAGGTCTCGGGGGGCGGAAAGGAGGAAGAGATATTAGTTACAGATTTTAAAAATGTAAATAAAATATACTTCCCAGAGATGGCGTGTGTGTGTGGATTTTGTGGCGCCTGGAAATGAGGAACCAGTCAGGGGCCTGTCAGGGTGAGATTCGCTGCACAATCTGCTAGATTTCGAGGTGTCTCGGCCCAGCCTCTCAGGCGGTGGCGCGTGCTCCCCTCCGGGTGACTCGGTTGCAGTCTCCCTCGATGCACGTATGGCTTCAGTTTTTCTGCTGCTGTCCCACCTGCCTCCTTTTCTGAGATGTGGAATGAGATAACCATAAACCGGGTGGAGGGAGCTTTATTCCGTCAGGGTGGGGTCAGGTCAGGGCAGGTGTCTGATCCAGAGGCGTGGGGACAGAGAGGAGATGGGAGGAGATAGGTGCGGTGGCTGAGATGGACGGCTGCTTCTCGTAGGAGCGAGCGGAGGCCCTTCCCCTAGTTCAAGTCGAGGTCCACGCTGCTTTGGCTGCTGGTGTGGTAGGCAGTGCCGGGGCCGGGGCCGCCCTGGGAGGCTCTTCCCCGCAGCACCCGAAGCCACCTCTGGGCGGCCGCCCTCCAGGGGGCCGTGTAGCGCTGGTCACCCAGCCCCATGGCCACGGGCACGGCCGCCGCACTGGCGCTGCCCAGCGAGATGAGGGACAACAGAGTTCCGGGCCCCAGCGGTGGGCGCTGCTCGTAGGCCAGGACCGAGAGGAGCAGGGTGGCCACGTAGGGCCCCCAGCACAGCCCGAAGAGCAGCGTGGCCCCAGCCTGCGCCCTCGCCTGCCTCCAGGTAAGGGCCCGGGCCAGGGCTGACGGCGCGCCGCGGCACACTGCCTGCTCCAGGCGGCGGATGTCCTGCAGCTGGCGGTGGGCGGTGGCCAACACGCGGGCGCAGAGAAGGGCAGCAGCCCCCACGGCAGGCAGCAGGAGCCCGTAGACTTCGAGGTAGAGGTAGGGGGCTGGGAAGACAGCCTGGGAGCTGCAGTTGGCGCCGGGGGCCCAGTGGTTCCAGCCCAGAGCAGGCAGGCTGGCAAAGAGCAGGGGGCCAGCCCAGGTGAGGAGCAGGGCCAGCCGTGTGCTCCCGCGGGGCCGCAGGGGCCGCAGCACCGCCATGTAGCGTTCGCCGTGCACCAGCAGGAGGTTGGCGAGCAGGGAGAGGAAGGAGAAGTTGGGCGCCAAGTAGAGGAAGAGGCACGACCAGTAGCCCCGGCGGCTCTGGCTCCAGAGGCCGGGCAGCGCGGGCAGCGCCAGCCCGGTGAGCAGCCCGGCCAGCAGCAGGCTCAGGAAGAAGCAGCCAGAGGGTGGGCTGCGCAGGTGCCGGTCCCTGGCGATGCCCAAGGCCAGGAGCAGGTTAGCAGCGACGATGAGGCTTGCCAGGGCCAGGGAGAGCCCCAAGGCCCCCACGGGGATGGGGCTGGGCACCTCCCTGGTGCTGTTGGGTGTCATCTTGGGCCTGGGGACGGGGGAGGCCTGGAGCAGCCGCCAGCATGCCTGGATGGAAGACGGCAGCCAAAATTAGGGGGCGCTGCACATGCAACCAGAGTTTGCACACCCACAGACTGCGGGCCTTATCTTGTTTGCTGATAACATTTTTTTTTTTTTTCCATCAGTGGCTGATTAAAAAGTTAGATAAAAATTCTTACTTCTGGCTTCTCTTCAAAACTCCTGTCCAGCAACAAGTATGTCCTGCAGGGTAGCACCAGCTGGAGCTGACCAGCTCCCCATCCTGCCGTGTTGGCCATGGCTACTTTCCGTCTGACCCCCTCGGGGCAGCTGTGTCTATGCCTCCGGTTAGACTGAAAAGCCAACCCACCCAGCCCCAGAGCCCCGAAGCATCTCTGGATCCACAAGGCAAGACCTCTAAATTAGCCAACAGGGAGGTCTGGCTGGCTTGTAGTGGTCTTCTGGCCGGCCAACAGTTGAGAGCCCCTTTCAGGCTGGGCTGGGGCCAGTGCTAGGGGTGGGTGCTAAGATAAAGGAGAGGGGTCCCTGTCCCTAGATGCTCACAGCCTGGTTGACACCAGAGTATTAGGAGAGGGTGGGTTGCTGAGGGTTGCGGGGCGGGGCAGGAGTGAGGCAGAGGCGGAGGCAAAGGCAGGGCTCGCTGAACACTGGAGTTAGTGACAGGCCAGGGCCACGGGTGGCAGCAGCAAGCGGGGTGCTCTGTCCCTTGCATCGCCTGCCCTGCCCCTCGGCCATCTTTGTAGCTGGTTACAGCTCAATGAGCAGCCTCCTGGTAGGACTTCCAGCCCATAAACTTGACTCATCCGCACCACACTAGCAACAGGGCCCTTCCTGGAACTGGAGGAGGAGAGGAGGGAGAGTGAAGATGCCAGCAGCAAGGAGGACACCCCGCCACGCCTCGGGGGCTGAAGCTGAGCCCAGAGGAGGGGCAGGGGGAGCCGCGGGGCAGGGCCTGGCCGTTCTGTGACTCTGATCTGTCCTTCTCCTTCCCTTTCTTAGCTCTGTGTTCTCGGCCCCCCTCCGACACCCCGGCTGCTGGGGCCACATCATGGGGAGGAAGAAGGGTCCTGGCCCCGGGGGAGCTCCTGCTGCTGTCAACCGGGGAGCAGCTGCTGTTGCTAGGATTAAGTCAACACGGAAAGGATTCCCAGCTGCCCCCACCCCCAGGTCATACGAACCGAGGGCACCACCACCACCCTGAGCTCAGGAGATGCTGCCTTACTCCTCTTCCCAGTCCCCGTAGGCCTGCCAAGCCCCACCAGGCTGCTGCCCCTTTCCCCTCCCCTCAGCCTGTTTCCTCTTCCTCAACCTCCCCCACCCCTACCCCTTTTCTCTACCCAGGACATCCTTCCCTCTCTAGCAGGCCCTTTGGTTTCTGTTCCCTTTGTCCCCGCGCTACCAACTCTATGAAACTCCACGAGACCTCAGGGTCCGGTCCTTCCAACCTGGACTCCGGAGCTCCAGCTCCCAAGGACTCCCCTGGGGTGAGTCCCCACCCCTCCTCCACCAGTGCAGCGAGAAAGGCAGGGACAGCCCCAGGGCCACCTTCCCAGCAGAGTGCTGGCCCCATGACCTGCACCCCCTGGAGGCTCTGGTGGCTTTGGCCAAGGCAATGGCCTCTGAGGATCGGGGGCTGAGGTGTCCAGAAGAGGTTGGGTGCTGGGTGGGGGCAGGGGGAGGGGAGGGGAGCAGCTACTCACATGGCTGTTGGGGACAGGTGTTGCTGGCCCGGTCTGGGCTTTCCTCAGAGTGTCAGGGAGCTGCTGCAGGCAGGCCCGCAGGGCTTCTGGCGCTGTCTGGTGTCCCGGCCGGTGAGGGCATGGTGCCTCCACAACCCGGGGACAGCAGGGCCCCGGGCTCTCTGCTGCCCAGGCTCTGCCCCTGCCTGGGTTCTGGAGGGATGGAGCCGGGGCTGGTGGGGCTCAGCCCGGCCCCGCCCCTGGGGGTGGGACCCGGCACACCCAGAGCTGCTGACTGTGAGGCCTTCCCCTCTGAGTCCAGTGCCCTCTCCCTGCCTGTGCCAGCGTGCCCCCTCTCCAGCCGCCAGCCATCTTCTGCCTCAGGTCACCCAACTTGGAGCCATCATCCGCTAGCCTAGCTAATCTGAGAAATGCATCCCAGTTAATGAATAAAAATGGCTTTGTCCATCCCCCACTTCCTGTCCTAGCTAATACATTTACATTTTTATTTTATTTTTTAAACGTTTATTTATTTTTGAGAAAGAGCGTGAGTGGGGGAGGAGCAGAGAGGGAGGGAGACACAGAATCCAAAGCAGGCTCCAGACTCTGAGCTGGCAGCACAGAACCCAACGCGGGGTTCAAACTCATGAACTGTGAGATCATGACCTGAACTGGAGCTGGACACTTAACCGACCGAGCCACCCAGGAGCTCCAATACATTTACATTTTTAACCCCCTGGAGTGGCCATCCGGCTGACAGCACTTCCAGCTCCATGTCTGATGGTGGCAGTGGCAGGGGTGTTTGGAACTTTGCTCTCATCCGATCTCTTTCAGCTTATAAAAGCCAGCCCTGCCTTCTAGAACCTGGGGTCAGCCTACACTTTTCTTAACTACTTTGAGTCAAGTTCTGGGCTATGAGGTAAAAATGGCTCTGGGGGTGTGACACTGGGCAAGCTACCCCGGGGCCTCAATTTTCCCATCTGTAAAATGGGAACAAAGTAAAGCCACCTCTCTGGGCTGCTGTGAGGAATATCACAGAGCAACATGTGTGGCTGCATATATTACAGTGCCTGACACTTAATGTGGGGTGGGGGTGGGGGTCTCAACAAATGATTCATTTCCTTCCGCCTCCACGATGATTAAGAGGCATGAGCTAGTGTTGGCATCAGAAAGCCTGGGTTTGAATCCCAGAATCCTGGCTGGGATCCTTTTTTTTTTTTTTTCTTAATTTGTGTGAACTTGGGCAAAGTACTAAAGCTCTTTTGTCTTAGTTTCCTCATCTGTAGAATATATTGTGTTCACCTATTGTGAGACTAACCGAGATAATGTGTGATGAGGATGAAGCGCTAGGCACACCAACACGCAATGAAAAGCAGCTGCTATTAACATCTTAGGATTTCTGCCCTTCTCTGCATGTCCCTTCCTCCAGCCACCTGTATCCTCTAAGAAAGAACTCTGTAGAGAAAGGCAGAAAGACAGCTCGCGAAAAGCAAGAAGGGAAGGGTGCTTTTGCTCCAGAGAGACACTGGGGAAACCAGGTACAGGAGAGGAAGGGCAAGTTCAAGGCTAGGAAGACAAGAGGCATGATGCTCCAATTTTCACTTGTATCAGGTGAGGTCTTGGGGTGCTGGAGAGAAGCCAGTTACACCCCCTTGAGGCCTGAAGTGGGAGGGAGCAGGATGAAACTGTGAGAAAGCTGGAGATGAGCCATGAGGACAAAGACTTCCGTGCTCAAGAGCACAGGTAGACTGAGCCAGGGGACTTCTGTGCCCTCGGCGGGGGTGGTGGTGGGGTAGACCTGGGCTGAAGGCTGGGGGCCGAGGGGTCTAGCTCTGCCAATCCTGCACAGTGGTTGGGGGGACCTGGGGAGCAGAACTTCTGTTGGGACAAAAAGTGGGAGGAGGAAAGCATCCAGCCTCAAACCCATCCTCAAGGGAGCTGGCTGCCGGAGACTGGCTAACAGCAGCTGGCCCTCAGACCCACGCTATCTGGTCGAGCAGAAGTCAGAGGCTCTGGGAGAGTTCAGCCTGGGGCCTGGGCAGAAGTGGGTGTGGGGCCCCTCAAATACTGGATTGCCAGGAATAAACAGACGTCGTTCTGTTCCCAGCCATGGCCTCCTCCCTACGAGATCCAGGATGTCTGTGTTTCTTCTCTGCTGCTTTGTCTAAACATTGTGTGTGGGATGACGTATGAAGGGGACATCTTAGGCCATGGGAGCTGGGAAGCCTGGGTTCTGTCCCCACTCAGCCCTCTCTCTTCCTTACTGGACCATCCAGTCCTTCTCTGCTTCCCCATCAATCTCTGGCCCGGACTCATCCCCAGCCTCCCCTAGGCCCACAGGAGGGCTCTGGTACAGGTGGTTTCCAGATGCTTCATTCCAGCTGCAGGCTGGAGAGCCCTCTTCGTGGTCCTCATTCTTTTCCTCAGGTAGAGCCTAGGTCAAGGGGCCAAATCCCACCAGGGGATCCTCCTGGGCCTCCTCCATTCACTCTATCCCTTGGGATATTTGAAGCTCTTTGCTGACCATCGGTGCCTGGGACTGGGTGGATGCGGTATGTGAGGGCTGGGGGTACTAACTGGATGAATGCAAGTGACAGGGCACTGGGGTTTCCTGGACCCTGGTTGGCCTCCAGAAGCCGCTGTCAAAACTTCACTCCCTGTAGACAAGAGCAAACGAGCCCTTGGGAGCCACCGGGCATAATCCTGGCCAGGATCTTGGCCTCAGAAAACCCTAAGTCAGGTCTACGGGCAGAAGAAACCCTGGTCCTTCCTGTTAGGGTTAAACCAGATTCTCCATGGCTCCGTAAAAGCCACAGACACTGGTGATTTTAGGTGATCTCCAAAAGGGGGTAGCATTGCTTGAACTCAAAACAGCCCCCAGAGCAGACCCAGGCTTGGGTCTTTAGCCTCACTGTTGAGACGGTCTTAACTTCCAAGGAGAACAAAGGGAACTGAAATGGCAACTAAGTGCCAGTTGCCCGTAAGAGGGCTGCTGCTGCAGTCAATAGGTGTTCCGCCCACCAGAAACAGGTGACAAGGGCCCAGTCCCACCAGGGCCAGCACTCCGCAGGGCCCACATTTGTTGGGATGGGCACTTAGCTACGTCCTGAGCTAGGAGTCCTGATTCAGTGAAGTCCAGATGACTGAATGACACGTAGCTTTCAGATTTCTTGACTGTGACCACAGTTAAGAGGATGTTTTTCGTGTATACAACTAAAACACAACCCAAAGTCAGTACTTACCCTTAAGAAATGTCGTGCACTCCGATCCATGCCATCCTATTAAAAACGCTGGTGATGAAATTACACACATGAGAGGCACACACAGAAACACACAAGGCACACATATACACACGTGTGCATGTGCATGAGAATGGCCGGGACTGTGTCTATGACCTCGTCCTGGTGGTGACACCGTGCTACAGTCCTACGAGATGTTGCCACTAGGGGGAGCTGGGTGAAGTGTATACAGAATTTCTGTATTGCTTCTTGTAACTGCATATGAACCTACAATGATCTCAAGCCCATCTAGGAAATAAAAAAGTCAGGAGTTCACAATTCATTAATGGGTATCAAACCAGTTTGAAACGTACCGGACTAGGTGGAGACAAGTTAGAAGGGAAAGCAAAAAGCTAGAAACCATTTGGCTGGCCCTCAGATCATTTCAGGTACTCAGAAAATTCTCCTGATAATTCTTTACCAAGCAAGCTTTCTGAACTGATTTTATTTTGGGGATCAGCATACTTTGCTAGGCTCTCTACTGTTAGGTGAGCATCTCCCAAAGTGAATTTTGTGGAGGGCCCGTCTTTTGGGTTGTTGTGTGAGAAGAGAAACGGTGGCCAGTTGGTCTGCATTAGGTCCACACCTTGATACCCATCAATGTCCTGCAGAAGAACACAGGCCATGGAACACATTCTGGGAATGCTGTGCATTACTCATGATAAGAGTAAGCCAGAAACACTTTAATGTAACTGTCCCTGGCCCAGTAGCTTCTTGGCCACAGCCAGACAGACTTAGTAACAAAGCTATACAGGAAACAGGTTCAAGTTTATTCAGAAACGCCAACCAAGAGCTCACTAGCCAGCCATTCTCTCTCTCCTCTAAGGCGGGCCGAGGCACTCCTGAAAGTAAGGTTTTCCAGATTGGGTTTGTAGGCTCAAGGGTAGTGCCACGTGTACCCTCCTCTCTCTTTTGGACTCAGTCTAGAAACCCAGCAAATTCTCACGTAAGATAGAAAGATTTTCTTTATTAATGACCCCAACCGTATTTCTTTAGATACAGGAGTTTTGAACTCAAATACTTAGGAGAAAACAAGTTAAGATTGCATTATCCTGCAACTCATTACCAGTAACATATTGCAAAGCGAAACAGCTTGGAAAACAGGGGGGAAGGCAAGGAGAGTGAGGGAGGGAAGATAAAGAAAAGGAATTAAGTTGATCAAGTGGAATTCTTTTTTTTTCTTTTTTTAATTCTTGAGAACTATGAAGTCCTTGCAAGCACAGCTCGTTTCTGCAGATTATTTTCCAAACGTGTACAAAATGGAACCAAAACGGAGAATCCCTTAAGAACCTGAAGAGGTGCAACGGTAAAAGCTACGATTATCCAGTAGCAAGTGTTCCAGCCTTCAGTTGCCAGCCGCCTCCTCTTCCCGTTCCCAAGAGTTAGCGGGATGAAAACGTCTTCCCCCTTCAAAAGCAGAGAGAAGTGTGAGGGTTTCTGGGTCCCCTTTCCTGCCACCCCACACTCCTGGACTAGGGATGACATCCCAGAGAGAGGACGTAGGACCTCTGGGCCCGGAACAAGACCCAGCTCAGAGAGTTTCGTCAGCTCTTCGTGCTGAATACTCTGGGGTCCCGGGTAGCATCTGCGCCAAGCCGACAAGGGCATTAAATGTACCAAGTGAGATGGGAGGATCCCTTGCCCACAATTTCTGGACGGCCTAGACCAACCTGAATCTCAGACTGGGCTCAACCCTCTTCTTGGTCGAGAGCTCAGGTTCCTCCTGCACAGCTTGTACCTTTTCGGGCTCACGGACAGCAGTCCCTTAAATTTTTCACCATGGGAGCAAGATGCTCAAACTTTCCAAGTACAGGCACTTTGTGTTGCCATGTGGGGCCATACCCCAGGGCTACAGAACACTCGCCTGACGTTAGGCTCCTGAGTCCTGGTGCTCTGTTCTGTCCCACCTGGTATTTCTCCGAAGGGCCAGCTTTGGGAACAGGCTGGTTCCCAAAGACAGAAGTTATTTGGTAAAGCAGCCTGGAAGCTGGGGTTGAGAACGATGGAAAACTGGGGCAAAGATATGGGGGCTAAAATTTCCTGCCTTGAACATCTTACCCCAAAACGAAACCATACTTTATCAGCCCCTGTCTCCCCCCGCCGTGCAAAGCTTATGAGTGTTCGATTCTGGCAGAGAGCACCGTGGGGCAAGGACACGTACAGTTGGCTTCTGAGCCAGGCCTGCCATCCTATTCCATGCAAACCCTCCTCTGCTGTGTGTGAGGGTCCTGGCTTCTTCTACTCATCCTTAGTAACACGATCTGGTTTTCAGCCTGGATGCGGTTGTTAGCCTCCCCCTCCCCTTTCTGAGGCCCATCTCTGCTAGAGAGAGAGATCACAGGACAGAAAAAGGCAAAGCTGCTCTTCGTGTGTCCCAGGAAGGAGACTCACAGATAACTTGGAGCTGCTCCTGCCCCAGCCCAAGACAGGTGCACTGGCTCTGTGGCAACCGCAAGGCCACCTGCCAGTGGGGCCAGAGGGGAGGGGAGGGGAGAAGCCCTGTGGGGAGACACTGGGCAGTGGCTGCTTTGGTGGGCTCTTCTGACCAGACAAGAGGTTACTGGGCCGAAGATGGCGCAGGCAGCCCCATGACTGACTAGTTACAGAGCCGAGCCTCCCCTCCGCTGTGCCTAGCTGCCGGTTTAGTCTCTCCACTGGCCCTGAAAACGGCACAGAATCAACTGCCTCACACTTGAGGTCACCAAAGTGGTGCCTGGTGAGAAGAGTAGTCCCATGGAAAGTGGGATGGGGGTGGGGGGGAGCGGGCAGGGGAACTTGTAAACCCTAGGAGGGAGGCAGGGTTCTGGAGGGGCAGCAAGAGTATGTGTGTTCCAGGACACATACCCTCCCCACTGGATTTGTTTTGCCCATTTTAGGCCCTGCCGTGAAGCTGCAGGGTAGAAGGCATAATGCTGCCATTTTGTAACCAGAGCATCTGGATGCCTCTCTGGAAGCAGAGGATCCAGCTATAGGTTGAACACCCCTCCTTAGGCTCTGGGCAGGAGGTGCAGAGCTACTACAGAAGAGAGGCCTTTGGTACCAATTTCATGAGATGGGCAGCCCTTAAGCCTTTGCCTAAAGAAGTCAGGAGTGACTTCAACTGCCTGTATTGGAGACTGGAAATCCTCTGCTCAGGTACCAAGAGTCAGGCACCTCTCTCATCCTGTCAAGTGGCAGCAGAAACTAGTCTGGCAGGAGAGGCCTCACATGTCAGGGGAGGGGACCTGGGGTCCTATGCACACCACACCTGCCAAAGGTCACCCCCAAGAGAACCAGGTGTCGGCAAATGCACTGGCTGTGAGGGGTACGCGGAAGCTTCGTTCGCCTCCAGACTTGCGTTGAACGGGCACAAAGGTTGGTAGATGAGCACCTGTTACCTTATCTTGAGAACAGGATCACCTAAGCTTCAGCAGAAGGGGAACTAAGACCTGACATTTTGCCCACAGACCTCAATCTCTAGCTAGGCTCTAGGGCACACTGACTCTCCTGCACGCAGGGCCAACACTGGAGCGCCAGTCCACATTTCCATCTCAGAGACAACTTCGTCTTCATGCAAAATTCCTGCTGAGAAGCAGACCAGGGGATCAAAACACTGAGTGGGCGGCTCCAGACCTATTCACTCAACTCAACGTCCTTAAGCAAATCTCTCCATTTCTCCAGGCAGACCTTGACAGGACAAGACTGCCCAAGGAGAACACAGCTATCTCAGTAAAAAGGTCCCTCTGCGCGTCCCCTAGCTGCCATTCTCCTAGCTCACAAAGATGTGGAAACAAGGGAACGCAGCCCAGCCCCGTCAGAAGTGAAAACCTGTCCACTGCATCTTTAGTCAGTCAGGTGGCTACAGGCCCCCATCCTGCCTGCTTCACATGTAGCTGCTGCCCAGACACCTGGAGCACCAGGTCTCCAACACCATTTCCCTCTCGGTGAAATTAGGAGAGAATGGCGGTCCTGCTGGGAGGCTGCCCTACTCACGTGATTGTTTTCATTTCTTTTTTCTCGGCATCTGGGCGTGCACGGTTCAGCACCTTGAGGAAGTCAGATGTTTTTGCCCGCATACGTGTGTGAATATAGGCCTGGAAACAAACACAATGGATACTGAAGCAGTCGTGTTCTAGAAAGACAGCTTTGCTTTCAGTAGAAGTTATCAGGAAGGTTTGGGAACATATGCCTTACGAGCGACATAAGGTCATGCAGGGAAGCAGGAGGGCAACTCTTCCTGGAGACAGAGATTCATCTCTTTACTATGGGGAAGAGATGGAAGAAAGGCCATGATATCTTAAAGTCTCTAGGACCATCAGGGTTCATAGCAACAGGCTGGACTCCAGGAATGACTTTTTTTTTTTTTTTTTTTTTTTTTAAGTAAACTCTACACCCAGCATGGTGCTCGAACTCACGACCTCAAGATCAAGAGTCACGTGTTCTGCCGACTGAGCCAGCCAGGTGTGCCCCACGCAGAAATGATTTTTTATGTTATTAACTCTGGTGGAGAGAACTACCCGGTGCATAGGAGCCAAGGTGCTGTGGTCCCTTCTCACCTTAGAGCACTTGATGTGGTAGTGCAGATAGTCCCGGAACGTGTGGATCAGGTTGATGGTGTTGTCTCGAGCGTTGGCATTGGTGTGGCGAGGGAACAGCACTGTGGGTGGGGGCACAAACAAGGCGTGCGGGTGTAACAGCAAGGCCAAAGAGATAGAAGGTCAGAGCCTACAGCTGGCTCCAGCCTCTCCCTGCCTAGTGCAATGCACTTGTATCCCCCTCCTTCAGACGAGGAAAGGATAAATACCACAACCAGGACAGGTACCAGTGAGTGCAAATGCCGGAAGTCAAGAAAAATGGAGGAGGTCAATGGTAGAAAACCAGGGCTCCCCAGAAAAGGGCTTGGTCCTGGGCATCACTCCAGGTCTGGATCCCATCCTGTGGCTGTGCATTCTGGAATCTGTCCCCACCTGCTGGCTCCTGCCTCTGCAGCACGGCAGCCTCTTTAGGTGATACTACAGGCAATCTGGGGGGTACTTTAGAGAAAACACTTCACCTTAAGTGATCATGATCAGCAAACAAAGCCTGCCTGTCCTACATCCCCGGGTGCTGTGGCACAGTGAGCCCAAAGGAACTCGTTTCCAGAGAAGATTCTGTGGTCCTGTGGTGAAAACTAGACACGAAGCCCTAAGGGCCTCAACCCTCTCGATGGGCACGGCAGTAGAAGTTGTTTCGGCTAGGAGATGAGGAAAGCCCCTCCCTCGGCACTATAAGCTGAAGCCTCGCCCTCTGCACCCCTCCCTTTGGCTTCCCAGAATCCTCTCCGTCTCTTCCACCTACTCTACTCCGTGGTCTTGGGAGCAATAAAATCCTCCAAGTATGAGGTTTTGGTAGAATGCAAAGGAATGCCACATAAGAAAGGGTAGGCCCTCTGTGTCAATTTACCTTGAAAAGAAACAAATAGCAAAACAAGAGGTAGTAACACTACAGGGCACAGAATCTAAGATGCCAACAATTTTAAGTCTACCCTCAGTTTATACACCATAAAGAGAAAGGCTGCCAACTAAACTGTGTGGCATGCACGAACTCCAAGCTGCATCCCAACCTCAAAGACAGTAACACGAAAAAAAGCGGAGCTCAGTTTTAATGAAATATGGTACATGAGTGGGCTCATCACCGATAAACGGGTACACCTTCAGTATGGAGGGGACTTAAACTTCATAAAAGGCAACATTTTAGTGGCATCAGGTGCAGTGAATGAGCTGTTATTCCGCACTATCAGCTACAATAATGAGCCGGCTCACTGGTCTAGAGCGACTGTGAGAAGGGAAGGCTTAAATTTCTTCAGTGGAGTAAGTGAACTCCAGCCAGGCTGGAGTTCTGGCTGAGAAATGCCAAACGACTGAGAACTCCCAGTCGGCTACTCAGCAATGCTTGTGTGGTCCCAACTCACAACACCTGACACCAACAGGAAGAAAAGAAAATGATTACGGTACACCTTCCTGCAGCCACAGCAATGGCCAAGAACGAAGTGGTACGCCTGCTTTCGCCCCTTTTACATTTTAAAAAAGGTCTGTCTGGGTTTTGGCATCCTGCAGTGTGAATGCATCAAAGGCTCCCAACCTCAGCATCCCACCCTGCTTACCGAAGGTAATATAGCCAATGTTGTCACCCACGGCAGCGTCGGTATCTTTCAGCTCCAGAGGTGGTTCCCTGTGGCTAAAGAGGACCTGTGGGGCTGTGTGGCTGGCTCTGCGTCCTTCTTTGAACTCCTGCCGGGAAGAAGCACAAAGCAACCAGAAGAGAATCTGATGTAAGATGAGTGGCGACTCATGCGATGAGGTTGGCCCTGTGGGGTGTGACTGGCGACAGCTAAAAATAAACACCTAATATGAAATATTACAAGTGCTGGCTGCTATCAATGCGATTTGGACTCAAAAAGGAGAGATCACAGAGTATTTAACAAGTTGGATCTTCAAAATGTGATGAGAGCATTCTTAATCCCTTTTCCTTTCTCTTGTTTTGGAACCACATATGCAATAAAAGTGTATCTGAGACTAAACAGACAACGAACTGCAAAGCATGAGAGAACCAGATAACATTTTAGGATTAGGGACTAATGCATATTAGTTTCTTTAGATTTAATGTGAAGAGCTTATATTTTTCAGGAAATCTTTAAAATTTCAGGGTGCATGGAACCTAGGCTCTAGCTTGGTTAAGACCCAAGATGAAATCTTAACTCCTTTCATCTCTGTGTGAAAGCCTCTTATGAGCTGACCCATTTCTCACCCCTCCTTACCCCATCTCCACTTCTTCCAGTTTCATGACTATCATGCTTTCTCAGGGCTCTGGGCCTTTGCACAAGTCCTATTTCATGGAGGCATCTTAGACTGTTACTATTTAGAATCCAGAAATCAGCACTTCAGATTAAATGTAAGCCCTTCTTGGGGGCAGAAGACAATGGAGTTAAAGAAGCTGAGTTGTTTTAGGGTATACTGACAGGAGGAGGCTGTGCGACATGAGAAATGAAAGCCTGATTGTTAATTCTGGTCTTGAATGGCTATGGACTCGCCCACCACCACTGTGCATAAGGACTTATTCCCCTTAACAAAATGTACCCACCCTCATCAAACGACAGGAAAATGACTGAGGATGTAAAAACCAGGCCATTCCCCTTATGTTCTAATCTCCATAATCTCCATAATCTCCAAACCTCAAGCTTCTCTGACACACACATTCCCGTGTACACAGGAAAATGACACAAGGCATTCCTGTCTCAACCCAGATGTGCAAGAACAGAGCCAGATTTTCCAGCCATGCCAGTAAAACAGGGTGATCCAAATCCAGAGTGATAACAGAAGAATGGAACCAAGGGCTGTGTAAATCCACAGTTCTAGGAGTACTGAAAACATGTTTATACAGCTGTTTGGTCTGCAACACTCTCCTACCGCTGCTCAGATATGGTCTCTTCTAACACGCCATCTCTAACACACGTGGGGAGCTGGCTGCTATCTTGTTGGGAGGTCCCATGTCTTCTCTCTAAGCCTCGACTCTGACACTTTACTAGTCACTAATGCGTCTGGCTTCCCTAAGGGGCTGTAAGCTCCACAAGCCAGGGATCTTTATTACTCTGTATCCATTCCTCTTCCTTCAAAGAGGCTGGACAGCACATGGCTTGCTGAGTGAAAAAGCAAGCACTTCTACTCTAGCTGACTTACTGCTGTCACACTGGAAAGGAAGAGATGGGGACTAATACAGCAAGCCCGCAGCAAATTAATGGCAAAAGAAGGGTAACACCTGAGGAGTTTTAATGCCCAGTCTGGGATCTCGCCTGTTCCACCACCCTGCCTCCTGAGCTGGCACTACTTGGCTTCTAAAGGTTGGTGGAAAATAAACTAACATAGCTAGATTAGGTTACTCTCTTGTAAATTTTGTTCCTCAAAGGAAAAATATTTGGAGAGGTAGGGAAGGAGTCAAGATCATTCAAATGGTAATTCCTAAAGCAAAGCTTCTGAGGTTACCCTTCTCTAGAAAACACTTTTCATTCTGCAAAGGGTTTGGGAGGTTTTCTAACTTCTACTATTTTTACTCTTTAGCTCCAGGGGAAAAAAATAGAACAGGTAATAACTGCTGGCAATTTCTTGTGTTCAGTAAGCTTCTTGAAGGCTCCAATTCACTGGTACCTGTGGCATTCATAACCCGATGGGGCGTGTGTAAACCTGCGGTGACTTATTAGCATTTCATCAGTTCTGTATAGGTAAAGCAATACATTCAAAATTTGGGTGAGGATACTCCCATGTGGGGAACTACCCTTTGGCCAACTTTGTGTCTTTGTTGCTCCTCTGTGCTCTCTCTTAAATAATACCTAAGAAACAATCAACCGACCCACCCAGTTCTCCTTTTTCTTTTCTAAATGCTTATTTATTTTGACAGAGAGAGAAAGAGAGAGACAGAGAGGGAAGGAGAAAATTCCAAGCAGGCTCCAGGCTGTCAGTGCAGAGCCTGACCACCATGAGATCATGACCTGAGCCGCAATCAAGAGTCAGATGCTTAACTGACTGAATCACTTTCCTTTTTCATTAGGGTCTTTGTTAAGTGCACGTCAGCAATGATGCCTCTTTTTTTCCCCCTCCAACTAGGATGTCTTTTGAATATCACAGAATCATTTCTCTCTTCCATCAAAGCATGATTTATCATAGCAAGTTCAGAGTAAATCCAAATATATACAGAAATTGAGTCCTGTAAATGATAAAAAGCAGCATCTTAAATCGGTAGTATAAACATGGGCCTTTAAACAACTGCTGAGACCAGTGGGTGGCCATTTAGAAAAAAAAGATGGACCCATCTTTCATACCATATGCCAGGAGAAACTCCAAACAGATAATCAAAAGATCATGTGTAAAATATGAAACTGTAAAAATACTAGGAAAATAATACAGGTAAACTTTACAATCTTAGAGTAGGAAAAAGTGTTTCCAACAAGGACTCAAAATCTAAAAGCCACAGAAGAGATTTAACTCTGTGAAAATAAACTTCTGTGTGAGGGAAGAAAAACCCATACACTCTAATGACAAACTGGAAAAAATATTTGTAACTCTTACCATAGATAAAAAGGCTAATCTCTCTAGTATATAAAGAAATGGGGATTAGTAACCCCATAGAAAAATGGGTAAGGGCACAGAGACACCTCAAAGGAAAAGAAGAACAGACTTCAACAGAAGATATTGGACCTCGCTCACAAGAGAATATAGATACCATTTTTAAACCGATCAGATTGGCAGAAATCCGCAAGTCTGACAACATACTCTGGGAAAATATGCATCGCAGGTGGGAGGGAAAAGGGTACAACCTCCGTGGAGGTTGGCAATATCTACCAAAATTACTGACTTTGACTCAGTGCTCCCAGTACAGGAAAATATCCTACAGCTATCACCACACAGGTATCCATGTAGAAAGGGTCCTCAACATAGTATCTTCACTACTGCTTAAGAGGCAGATTGGTTGTGTCTTGTCCCTGAACATAGAGAAACCAGTGGTTTCCACTTAACTTTTCTCAGTTACTGGGCTGACGTTAAGATCTAGAAATATGAAAGATATTTTAGTTCACCATACTCTTATCTCCAAAATTCTGTATCGTTCTTAATGCTTTCCATGGAATAAGCAGTGAAATGATATCAGACTTTAGTGCTCAGCTTGCACGTCTACAGAGATAATGCACCAAAGGCAAATACTAGAATATCCATGTGAGTATGCAATGGAAATTCTTTGTCCCAAGGGCATTAAGCATCCCTCAGAGTCTGCTGAATGACAAAAGCAGGAAACGTGTTCTGCCCAGGCTGGAGGTCCACTCCAGGATCCGGAAACCCACAAAGATACGCAGCAAGCAGGTCAGTGACCAGGGGGAGCTTTTAATAGTGTCCCTGGGTCACAGCATTCTGTGCTAGGCAGCTGCTATTCTCCATTCTCCTAGAAATTTAAAACAACCAGGCCCAGGAAAATTCTCAGATGATTTACTCGGGGTAAAATCCAGCAAAATAAGCCCAGGATTCTAAAGGTCAATTCAAATAAATTGCCCAGCCTTTGACTTTGGAGAGGGAGGCAAAGCAGATGGCTTCCCGAGCACAGCCTTTTCACATTCTTGGACACCAGATGGGTCTGCATGGTGCCAGTCCAGTCACTAACTGGAGATACTGTCAGTGTAAAAACGCAGACTTTCTTTTCCCTTTTAGACCAGTGCCCCTACCACATGTACTTTGAGGGAGGAGTTTAAATTCATGTGCAAAAAATACACAAAATTTTCCTAAGGAACAAATCTCCTGTAAGCTCTCCAAGATAAGATCTGTTTAAAGCATAAAAATAAGATGTCGCCAGGAATAAAATGGAACAAGACTGGTAAAAAACCAGCTAAATCTAAATATATACTTCATAGCTTTTAAAATTAGTATGTCAGTCTGGATTCAGCCCAATTTCTAAGCTACTGCATTTAATTCCCCTGTCAATTCTACGTAAAAACACATGAAATGCCTGTCTGGAAGCTTACATTTAGGACCCACGATATAGGTCTATAGAGCTGCACGCGCGCGCGCGCGCACACACACACACACACACAACACTCGTTTTCTCTCTCTCTCATAAAGTTCAGTACTCTCAAATGCTCAAAGTGTCAATATTCCAATTTTTCTGCCTAGGGACTCTAAAATCAGCATTTCTGATTAATTAGACTAAACACAAAAAGTCACTAGAGATGGGTCAAATTCGGGCTATCACTTTTGAGTATTTCCCTAGTCACTTTAGAGAGGCTACAAGTAAAATATCCTCACTATATTAAGCACAACTATCTTTCAACTCTTATGTAGCAAAAAAGGTTTGCTGTCCAGAGTCCTTAAATCTCCTCAGCCTGCCCAGGGACAGGACGAATGCACAAAAGGTGCTTGAAAACGTAAGCACTGAGCTAGATTTTGAATGCTGAGCCACCTCAGAAGAAATCAGCCTAGATACCACTTCACCAACGAGCTCTCCTGTCCTAGAGTCAGCAACTGGTTAGCAGACAGCATGACAAAGCCACAATGCGGTACTGTACCAGACCAGAGTCCAACTGTACCAGAAATCCAATTACACAATGTCCCGCTGAGCCCCATTACTCTCTTCTTGGTAGGTGAGCTGCTTCTGAGGAAAGAGCTCTACAGTGACCTCAGGCAAACTCGGGTCAATTTGCTTCATGGTCCACTCAAGGACTCTAGCCTATTAATGTACTATCTACTACTTAGGAATTTTCTAGGGATTCTGTTCTGAAAAGACTTTAGGACTAAACCAAGCCAAGAGCAGACCTTGCCAGAAACCTCAGGAAACTTGACAAGAGGGTAGGAAACCTGACCAAGCTTTAAATCAAAGACTCAGTGGCAGCAAGGGTGCTTAATATTCAGTCGTAGCATCAGTATGTTTGGTACTCCATTCACTCTTTCAGTCTAGTCCTGCAGAGGCTAAAACCACTAAGGAACAACTACATGCAGTGGGTTGGGTGGGAGCTGTTTAATTACACCTTCAACAAGTTCTGGCATCGGCAGAGCCGCTAGCTCTCCTCTTCTATGCTTATGGTGTGCTCTGGTGCCACGGTATAAACCACCATGCTGCGGCATCCCTCCCCCAAAACACGTCCACTCCATACCTGCATGAACACTTTTCCAATGACCACATCGTCGTCATCCTTAAACACTGTGCTGAAGACTACTGTGACTCTGTCCTTTTTAGACTCAACATACCTGAGGGGAACACAACCCATGAAGTAGTAAGTACAGAATCAGAATGGGATCAAAGAACTTGATCTCGAAGCAGAATAGGCGGGTAAAGTCATAAATCTTTCAATTCATAAAACAAGGCATGCCAAAGGAGACTAAGTATGTATGACCAGCGAAGTCTATATAATGCACGCATGCCCTGAGAGGGGTAGGAGATGAAGATCACCCAAAGTAGATGGTACTAATCGGTCTACGTGGTAAGATGTGGAATCTACTAGTGTTAGTGATTCTGAGAACTTCACTCCTAAACATCTTTTTTTCAATTTTTTTTTTTTTTTTTTTACATTTATTTACTTCTGAGACATAGAGAGAGGCAGAGCATGAGCAGGGGAGGGGCAGAGAGAGAGGGAGACACAGAATCTGAAGCAGGTGCCAGCTCTGATCTGTCAGCACAGAGCCCAATGCAGGACTCGAACCCACGAGAACCGTGAGATCACGACCTGAGCTGAAGTCAGATGCTTAACCGACTGAGCCACCCAGGTGCCCCTTTTATTTCTTTATATACTATGAGATTCCTAGTATGTAGATGATTCAAGAGTTGCAAAAACACAGACTCCATGGTCACCCTCTACCTCTTCATTACCCAGGCTATATTACTGAAGGAAACCTTCAACAGCGGTGTCTTAAAGGAAAGCAGTGGATTCACTTTTCTTCTTTAGCCAACTTTTGATATCTAGAGACTAGCAGAAGTGGCCCCCCCGCCCCCCATCATCTATACCTTGGCTTTAAGAATTTTATGAGAAAGACATGTTAGGGATATTCACCCAATAGAGTTTAAGGTCTGATCTAACCATGTGTCTTTCAGTAAGGGCATATAACAGCCACACCCAGGCTTTAGGGCCAAGTCCTATACTCACATGGTCTCATCATCCCTATAATGGATAACTGCCCTGTTCTCTCCTTCCTTGCCCTCTTCTTGGAATTGGAAGTATTTCTCAAAGACAGAGGCAAAACAATTTCGTTTCAACATGCCAGCCTGATGCACGATAGAATCCTTGGATGCAGGCAGATTTTCAAGGTCATATAGCAAGGAGACATTGTATCCTGGAAGGGGGGGAAAAATCCAGAGGTTATATTAAAAAAAAAACAACACATAAAAACCAAAAAACTTTGCAGGTTCTAATGACATTTTGTTTCAATGCCTTTTAAGCCAGGTAGATTGCTGTGCATTCCCATACGCCTCATACAGCAAATGAGGTAAGGCAAATAAAACCCCAATTCTTGTAAAATCACTGTAAATATACACAGCTAATTAACAAATTCTCTGCAAAAATTTGAATCAATATCAAAGATGACAGATTACAAATAAGGAACAGGAAGAACCCATAATCCAGGAACTCTGATTAGAAATTTAGTGTTCTAGACACTGTTGGGAAGGGGGCTTGCATTATAGCTATCAAGCTATAATGAGTTACATATTTTTCTTCGATGGTTTAACCTACCAAGTGCTAACACAGTCAACAGCTGGGGAGCTTTCTGATAAAAACACAATACAACTTCTTGCATGCCATCACAAACCCTTTGTGGAAGGAGGGAAGGTATGGAAAAACCTTAAGAGTGTGTATGTCTATATATATAATGTGTGTGTGTGTGTGTGTATGTGTGTGTGTGTGTGTGTGTGTGTATACCTCTCCAATAGCTTTCCCTTGTATACACTAAAAATTTCGAAGTGTTTTAAAATATCTTACTTCATTTAATTTCTGTAAAAATTCTCTGAAGTAAGCAGGCCAGATACGGTTATTCTCATCTTAGAGGGAAAAGGAAGTTCAAAGGAGCAAAGTGCCATGCTAAATGCAGCAGGATATAGAGGTGTCAGCAACTCTATTTTGAGTTGAATAGAATGGGATCCAAATTCTGGCCTTGCCACTTTGTGATCTTGGACAAACTACATAACCTCTATAATTCTGGAATCTGTTTAAAAAAGGTGGTAAGATGGGAGAGGCACCTGGGAAAATTAAAATAACATTTTAAAGCGGCTGGAACACAGTAGGTCATCAATAAATGGGCCCCAAAGCTAAGTCTGCGACCACCACACACTATTTTGCCTCTTTGCAGCATGTCGGGTACGAGTCCCAGCAAACAAGGCGGGGACAACTGATTATCTGATCAAATGATGAATACACCCCAAAAAGTATACAGACAGTTTTGTAAGAGTATCTGTACATCACTATCACTTCACATGCTAGGTAAGTGCTGGAAATAATTTTACCAGAACTGTAAGGAATATCTTAAACATTTATACTTTGTTACTATTTAATTTTTTTCCAAGAGCATTCCTCAGGTCTGTGTTTTTTGTTGATCTATCCTCACTGAGAACATGAGCTATCTAAATCTCTGTTCTAGATTGTACTTAGCACATTTTTGATACTCCAATATTAAATAATATCAACCACCATTCCATTTTGGGTACCAGAAAACAAACCAGATAAGCAAACAGACTGTAAGATTAGATAGAAAAATAAAATATTTAAAGTTGAGGTTTGTTAGTTTCAAGAAGCCAAATAAAACAAATTAAGTAAATTACAGCTGAAGTCAGACTTTAAGAAGGCTTTGATATGATGAAGAGAACATCCTGAGAATAGATTAAAAGTAAAGACCTAGTACGGCCTGGTGAGTTCCCCAAACTTGCCTAGATAAACTCACAGAGAAACAGGAGACACACTACTTCCACAGTTTTTGTATTTTGCACTTGTATGAACACAAGGTCTGCAGTCTGGCATTGCCTGTGCTTTAGCGGGAAGTGTAAGAAAAGGCTCAGGGAGGGGCGCCTGGGTGGCGCAGTCGGTTAAGCGTCCGACTTCAGCCAGGTCACGATCTCGCGGTCCGATCTCGCGGTCCGTGAGTTCGAGCCCCGCGTCAGGCTCTGGGCTGATGGCTCAGAGCCTGGAGCCTGCTTCCGATTCTGTGTCTCCCTCTCTCTCTGCCCCTCCCCCGTTCATGCTCTGTCTCTCTCTGTCCCAAAAATAAATAAAGAAAAACGAAGAAAGAAAAAAAAAAAAAAGGCTCAGGGACAGAAACCTAACCTCTGTGTTACACCCCAGTGGTTCTGACACACTGCTTGATCTGAGCTGTGGCAAGCATGCCCAAGAGTTCCTATATGATTTTTTTCTGTTCTAGTTCTGCTTCTTCCCTTCCTCCCTCCCTTTCCTCACTCTCTTTCTGAAATTCCTTGATTCCTCTTAAAGCCTATAATGTTATTTATTTTTTGGTTTTTATCTCTGCGATACACTTTTACATCAATTTGGGGATGAACACATTTTAGTATTCTTTCTGGACTGCAGTCAATGCTCCCACGCGCAGTACTCCTAGTAACAAGTTATATCCCAAAGGCATCTTTCTGTATTTGCTATTTTTGTTTCCAGAGTAGCATACAGAAGACAGGGGAAGGTATTCTACTGGGAGTGGTGAAGCATGTCATATTATAAACATGAAAACAAAGAAAAACGCCACGAAGGCTGGGGAAGGAAATATGCCAGCAAAAGTAATAACTGCTGTTAAAAGACACAGACACACCTTCCTTCTTAGAACAATTTGCAAAGCACCACAGGTAAAATCTGCAAAGTACCACAGGAACAACATTTGAGCAATACTATGTTACTTGGTCCTCATCGGGGGGTCCAGCTAAACGCCTCAGAATTTGAGACTACCACCTATTCACAAGGAGGAAATAATTGTTCAGTTTTTTTGCTTTGTCTCTCCTATAAAGCAGTGTAACATAGCTCTTGCAATTAAGGAAGACCATGGTGCTTTTCAATTCTCGCGGCTGCAAAGAGGCGATTTATTCTTTATTAGAAGAACAGATTAAAAGAAGGGGTTGAAATTTTTGTTACTTGAATATGTGAGAACAGTTGTGTTTCCTTCTCCACATGTGCAGAGCACAGAAAATGGTGTTAATAGGGGGCTGGGGTGAAAACCAATGTTTGCTTAATCTCAAAAGACATTTTCATCACCATGAGCAAGCAAAGAAAAATGGCCCGCTGGTTGAAAGATTAAGGAAGAGTCATTTGGCCCCAGCAAGTAAATGTTAAAAATGACAACATATAGCAGTTCTGTACACCACACTGTGAACCATTACTGGACAGTGCAAAGCCCCTTAGCTTTTAGAAACAGCTTTATTTTTGTGGAGAGGACTGAAGTGGGAACTGGGCTCAGGCAGAAATATTTGTAAAATGAAAACTATTTAAATGAAATGCTTTGTTTAAAAAAAAAAAGCAGAGTACAAACAGGACAGGTCTCTTTCCAGGTCACTCCACAGTTGCTTACGGGACTACATACCTGATTCGGGATTTACCAAGAAGCTCCCATACACCCTCTTTAGTAACTAGAAAATACAAAAACAAGTGTTAATCCAAAGGTCATGATAATGTCATTTTTTTTTTTTTTAAAGCACTGAATTTCCCAAGCTTCTTCTAAGCCAGATTTCTTAACTTTCATTTGGTGGATGGGACACTGGATATACACTGGAGAAGCACATGTATCTGAGTTACCAAGCAAATCACTCACAGAACTGAGACTGAATACAAAAGGTTAATTAATCTAGGATCTGTTTTTCAGTCAAGGCTCATCTTTTACTCTTTCAGGATTCAGTCACATCCTTTATATGTTCTCTGTTCTCCTCCAGACCATATACTGCACACCATCATGTTTTTAAGCATGCAGAAGAATGCCAAACCTGAGTGACAGATTACGTCAGTTATCAACTAAGTACAGGCCAAACCAGTAACGAGGTGAGTGAAGAGAGAAAAACCAGAATTGCTGGGATCGGATTCCAGTTAGCCTGCTTATCTTGTAAGCTTTCAAATTATTTAGTTCATCACCAGTTTTATGCAAAAGACAACAGATAATTGCACCTTAGCCAGTTGTTTATACTGGAGGGCCCACAGAAGGTTGTACTCTCTAAATGTTTTTTTTCCAAAACCAATACTTACTGCTGGCTACTCTCCAGCTTTGGGGAGTAAATGATAAGAGCCCTTTTTACACCTTCCTATTTCTTCTCTGTCAGTACGACTGTTTCGCCTGGTGGTATTTTCTCCTAGGCTGACAGTTTAAGAAACAAACCTTTCATTCTGGAAGGCCTAGTTCAGACTTAAATGTTATATAGAATACAATAAGCAGTAGAAAGGCAGCTATCTGAAGACAGAAAAAAGTAAATATTAGAATCGTCAGAACTTAGTAACCTTTTTGGTATTTAGTAGTCTTTATATGACTAACAGACTAAACACAGACATGACTTATTCTTAACCCTCATTAAAAACATACTTAGGGAGGGAAAGTGTCACCACTATTTCACAAGAAGGGAAAACTGAGGTCAGTATACTTAACAGTGTATGTAACAGTAATATAAGAGGCTGCATGGTTTTGTCTCTTGACATTCAGTCAATTTCTTAACACTATCTCACCACAAACACATTAATGATCCTCTGAAATTTTCTGGGATGCCAAAAAAAAAAAAAAAAAAAAAAAAGGATACTTAATCCTTGACAAGTTACCAATTAAAAGTAAACAAAAGCCATTAACTTTCAATTGTAGGAGTTATACATGCATCTTAAACAGAATTCCATCAGCTAAGAAAAGGACTGCAGACACAGGAGCACTAGAGGGGAGCTCTGTGCAAGCAAGCACTCAGCCCTGCTCACTGCTGTGGTCTCTGCATCCACACGCGGCCACATATGGGGACTTTCAATAAACAGAGCTGAGTGAATACTGTTGTTTTCTTTGACTCTTACTTTCAATGTACACTTCAGAGATTAAAAAAAAATCAGCAGCAAACCATATAATTAAGTCATATTTGAAAAATTTTTCACATGGTGAAGTTCTTTCCTTCTGTTCTTAAATATTCTTTAAGATTCCACATATTTATGTAACCATTTTTATACAGCTGGAAGAAATTCTCTATCTGTAAATGTGGATAATGGAATGGACCTCAAAGCATGGATCAGCGATCACATTTGTTTGTCCAAAGGCAAAAGACAAGTAATGCCACATGCAGTTGTGATCTGGTGACCATATAGCCACTGTGAGGTTATCTTTTTTACAGAAGAGGAACTGAAGGGAGAAGTTCAAGGTCACAGAGTTTTTTGGTGGCACAGGGAGATCTGATCTTCAGGTGTCCTATATACCACTTCTCCTAAAGAGTCCTGGAGATGGGGTGAAGGGGTGGGGGTAGGGAAGTAACAGGCACATCCCTGAAGAATTTTCACTGGCATCCCACCTCTGAGCTACAATTCTGTACTGTGAGCACTATGGGTACCAGGAGAAAGGGAAAGTTAGATGTGGGCGAAAAAAACCCATAGCTCCTAATTCTTAGTTTAATTCCAAGCAAAGTTAGTATTCTGAGATCTGAGAGGTTCTTACAGCCAAATTTCAGCCACGTTCAACTCCTCTGCTCCCTCCCCCTTGGTGAAACCAACGGATGCTTCCCTGTTTATTTCACTTGCGCTTTTAACCCTGTAGGATTCCCTTTTTCAATGAGCACCATCTTCCAACCTGACACCAGGAGATGGGTGGAGGCAACCCACTGATGCTCACCATCAGACCTTCCCACCCTAGCCGCAGAGGCTTTCAAAGTAACAAGCTGCCTCTGGTTATCACAGGCTGGTCACTGTTTAACCAACTCAGGGAGCCATTTACTGTGCACTCTGCTCCTGAACTGTGAATGTTACTTGCTCCACCCACTTGAGCGGGTGGAGCTGGCTCTTTGGCCCTGTGGGAGCTACAAGAATAGTGTTGTTATGGAGCTCCAGTGCATGGAGAGCAGTCTGGAAAGGAGATTTAAGAAATCTAGCTGTTACACTTTCTTCCTCTCCCAAGGATTATTGTTATCACCACACCTGCATCTTTACACAGAGAGGACTGTCTAGGGAAAATGATTACACAATTTTGAGCTGTCTGTTCAAAGGTTTAACAATTCTTTACAGCTCGTTATTTTATGGTTAATCAAAAGCAGGGCCACCTTAACAGCCACTTGTTTCTTCTTGCTCTGAATGTGGTAAAGAGAAGAGTTGGCCACTAGCTTTTATAGAATGATCTTTCTTATGCTTTATAAGGCTAGGTCTTCTTGCTGAAGATTTTGTTTCATGTACAACAACCCTGAACACAAATTCTGTAAACCTTTCTTCTACCGTTGAACTTATGAGGCAAATCAGAAAAGATTTTGGCTCTTCCCTTAAAATGCCGGGACAGATCAATTGCATATGAATATCTAAGTGACTGCCTATGGCTCTTGGTATTCTATTTGGTTAAGATTAATTTTAGTTTTTATACCAAAATATTATTGAGATTTTGATCTTTTTTTTTTTTTTTTTGCCAACAGCCTTTTCACTGCATAAATTTTAAATAACTAAAAAACTACTATCCTTAATCACAAAGAAAACAGAAATGGCCATATCTTCATTCACCAGATTAAGGAGAACCTAGCTTGTTAAAACTAAAAGATATTTGAAAACTGATTCAGGAACTGAGTCATACTTCCTGCTTTGAGACCCAACCACAACGTGTGCACACTGGTGTAACAGCATTTTCTTTCTTCCATAAATGGCTCTCCCCAGAGCAAATACAGTTCAACAGGAACCAAACCTGCTACTTTAGCTATAGAAAGAAGCCAGTGAATGAGGCATGGCCATCAAGAATTTCATAATGCATAGACATCTTTTTATTTCCCGTACAGTAGTCAAAAGGAAGAAGAGATACTTAAAGAGGCCAGCTCTAAAGAAGTTTAAACCAAAAAACTAAAAGGGTAGATTTGTGCCTAAATTTCTACAGTATGAAATTAAGATCATAAACCTTTAAGGCCAGAGTTACATACATGCTTCACAGTATCATAGAAACAGAATGGAACCTATCTCAGTCTTGCAGTAGCTATTTTTATGTTGGTCAAAGAAATATTCTTCAGTGCATTTTTTGGAGAACAAAAGTTTTCATTTCATTAGTTAGGGACCATCTTTATTTTCCCCGAGTAATAAACAGCCAAAGCCTTTTCTAAAAAACACCCTTTCTATCATTATGGACAATGGAGTCAAGAGCCCCTGGTTAGGTGGGCAAGCTGTCCAAAGTGGCCAGTGCCGGTAGGGGTGGTCAGTGCCATGGACCTTCTATGAGTGGCAAGCTGCCAGTTAAAGGTGACAAGGAAATAAGAGTCCTGAGGAAAATGATGTGGAACATACCTCATCAGCACCATGTGCCTGAAGTTCCTTGTAGAATTTCAAAGAAATACTGACCATCACTTTTGTTTTGTCTCCATTAGGATTTGAAATATGATAGAGGACTCCATCGAAATCTGTGAAGAAAGCAAATAAAACTGCTTAACTTGGGAATGGGGAATAAGACCTTAAGGCACCTGGCTACCTTGTTACAGGTCACAAGGAGGTCTCCCTTGTAAGTAGGCATATAAGCAAAATATGTGCAGATAAGCAAAAGTTTAAATCCATGCAGAAAGTATAAACACTGAGATAGAACTGTCAAGTACTTATCTCTGTCCCCCTTTTAAAAAAAAAAATTAAAAAAATTAAAAAAAAATGTTTATTTTTGAGACAAGTGCAGAAAAGCGGCAGAGAGAGGAGACAGAATCTAAAGCAGCCTCAGCACTGTCCGTGCAGAGCCTGACGTGGGGCTCGAACCCACAAACTGTGAGATCATGACTTAAGCTGAAACTGAGAGTCAGACATTTTAACCAACTGAGCCACCCAGATGCCCCACTTTGCTCTTTTTAAGGGGAAAAAAAATTATTTATTTATTTCGGGAGAGAGACAGAAGGGGCAGGGGAGTGGCAGGGACAGAGGGACAGAGAGAGAGAATCCTAAGCAAGCTCCTCCCTGTCAGTGCAGAGCCCGAGACAGGGCTCATGAGGGCTCAAGCTTACGAACTGTGAGATCATGACGTGAGCCAAAATCAAGTTTCAGATGCTTAACTGACTGGGCCACCGAGGTGCCCCTCTTTGCTCTTTACTAAAATTACAAAGCTATTCTTACCTTCATCACAGCTTGGTGCTGAAAGTTATTTCTTAAAAAGCTTTTGTTGTGATGTATGTTAAATATGCATACGAGATAATGTATAATGAACTCCTAGTTCCCACCATGTGGCTTCACCAATGATCAACACAGCCCAATCTTATTGGGATACCCCCCTTGCAATGATTTATTCTGAAGCAAATCTGAGACATCACATCATTTCATTCATAATTATCTCAGAATGTATCTCTAAATGATAAAGAAGAAATTTCAGAAAACACAGCCACAATACTGTTGCCATGCCTATATTTTTAAAAACAACTACTTAATATCAACTATCCAGTCAAGTCTTCAAATATTTGGTCTCAAAAAAACCCCAAAAAACAAAAAAAGTTTTAAAATACTGCTGTCTTATTTGAATTAGGATCTACACTGCATTTGGTTATCTCTTAAGTTTCTTCTAATCTCTATATAGGTCTCCCCTCTCTTTGGCTATTTTCCTGCAGTACAGAGAGAACTCACCCTGTGTAGTTCCTGAAACCAGGGGCTGAGTGCCACCACTTTAGGGAGATCTGGCATTGCCAGTTAGTAGGAGGGGACGGGGATGGTACCCGGACTCCTGTCATAGCACTAGAGCTGCAAGAAGTGTTCCAAGACCATCTAGTCAAGTACCCTCATTTTATGGAAGGTGACCGTTTAACTCCTTGAAGTTCACACAGCAAGTGAGTAGTATCAATATCTAATTCTTTACAGGAAATAGAAAGCAATAACCTCTGACTTGCTGAACAGGTCTCTAGCATTTTCCATGTTTCCCCACTACTCTAGTGCTAGGCAAACTGAGATGAAGGCTACTTGAAGATAATTTAGTATTTCCAAATTAAACAAACTACGGTTTGTACCACAAAATTAAACACAACCTTCTAAGGTACCAGCAGGTTAACTTTACACAGTCCAATAAATCCATAAAATAGTCATCTGAAACAATGACCTCAAAAAAGCCTTCACGATCAAGGGATTGTACCCCAAATGTCAAAATTTATTTTAGAAGCTATTTTGTTTTTCTATTTTTATATTAGCTTTACAAGGTTGAAGTAAGGACACTTACCTGCAAATGTTACTTCTACTGCTTCTGGTTTGTTACTGCAAAACAAAAGAAGAGTCCCTTAGTTAAGACAGTTGTTTTGCAGCTTGCCTTCCAGGGGCCTTGCAAAGGCTCCTGAGCTTTATTTCAGATCACAGCATTCAGTACCAATTTTATGCTGACTGCTGATCTGAGTACACAATTCATTTTCTCATGTACCTGAACCTTTGGGCTCACTTAAGGTGGAGGATACAAAAAGGAAGCAGGACAGGTACTGCTTTTGTTTTCCACCTGCTGTCGAATCTCTGCCGTGGTTGGCGCTTAACTTCAATTTAGAATTCCTTAACACTATGATATACACCTTTGCATATGTGAACTACAAAATGATATCTTTTGATCAGTGTCTCCCTCCACAGGACTGTAGTGATGGAGACAGAGGTAGTACATTTAGCAGGAAAACTGCTACACAGAATGCAGAATGGTTTTTAATATACTTAAGATGAAAGGATGATCTCAGGCCATAAAACAAAACAGAAAGTCTGTATCAGTTCGAAGACAACTTGTAAGTCTTCCTACACATCTTTTCCTCTCCCTTTATGTCACCAAAGTACTCACCACTCTCCTCCATGAAGTCCTCTCTGACTGGTTCTACCCTAGTTTTGTTTTGTTTTGAAATTACAGCGTGACATTTCCACAGAAAGCGCAGCACACAGTGACACTGTGAAATCACTAGGAACAGTCAGGACTCCGATTTTTCAACTTTAGCTTTTCATCAAGACCATGTTTTTCAGACAAGTTAACATCCACACACCTTTATTTTCTCACCTATTCACCTATAAAATGGGAGAACACAATGACCCTACTGACCTCATAGAACTGCTAAAGACAAAGCAAGAGAACGGACACGAAACAACTTATCCTGGAAGGTAATGACGACAGCCTGATACTTTCTGTGCAGCTGCCAGCTCAGCCTGGTATGTAAACTTCTATTTGATAAATGTTGCTGAGTTCTTACCTAGAAAGCATGACATACATCCTAGCTATAAACAATAATGGCCAATTAACCTCCTGTGAAAAGGTACCTTACGTGATAGCCCCACTTCTCCAAGCCCAATGGTAGGAAACAAAGGAAGACGCCACAGTTTTATCACTAGCTACCTATGACTCAAATGACTCTACTTTGTTTTATGGACCAGCAGACAAGACATACACATTTTCACATTTATCCTTGCCTAATTTGCTCAAGACCTCACAATCAAGAACATATCTTTTATACTATCTCTGCTCCCTCACCTGTAAAGGGAACCAAGACTGAGTTGCCCTCCAGGGTTGCTGGGAAATAATGGAATATAGAGTGTGGTTTATGACTGTTAAAAAGCTGCTACAGATGCTAAACAATACCTTTCCAGGAAACTGGCTTCTATTAAACATATGCTAGTCCCGTTGAAAAATCAACCTATACAGGTCACATATGAAGTTCCACCCTACTCCTTCAAAGCCATCCATATGTGACTTAGGAAAAACACTTCGGGAGTCTCTAAGAATGGAAACATCAGGTATGTTTATGGGGAAGCAGTGAGTTCAGAATATGATGGAAAAAAAAAAAAGAAATGAAAATTTAAGTTGCTTCTGATCTTTCATTTGAAACTGCACCCCAGGTTGGGGCGCCTGGGTGGCGCAGTCGGTTAAGCGTCCGACTTCAGCCAGGTCACGATCTTGCGGTCTGTGAGTTCGAGCCCCGCGTCAGGCTCTGGGCTGATGGCTCAGAGCCAGGAGCCTGTTTCCGATTCTGTGTCTCCCTCTCTCTCTGCCCCTCCCCCATTCATGCTCTGTCTCTCTCTGTCCCAAAAATAAAAAACGTTGGAAAAAAAAAAAAAAAGAAACTGCACCCCAGGAGACAAAGGCAATGAATGGCCAACCACCATTCCTCATCGCTAAAAAACAAGGACAAAGGAAGAAGAAGCACAAACATTAATCTATGGCTCATTTAGACGAAATATTAAGAAGCTGCACAATGGGAGGAAGCACCAAAGTGTATTTTCCTGGGGAAGGGTGGCTGTGCCAAAAAGTCAGGGTGGAGGCTTGTAAAAGTCCATATTGGATCACTTAGTAGGTGGTTGGGTCTTTTTTTTTTTTTTTTTTTTAATCTTTAGGCTTTAACTCAGCCAACGGAGGACTGAATTCCCCCCCACTCTCCTACTTCATCAACAGACCAAGAAAAATTAGGTATAAATAAAAAACATTAAGGTTCTAAGCGATAAACATTTTAATGCTGAAACTCTGAATTTCTCTAGACTGTGAAGTTCCCTAACCACAGGGAGAAGTTGCTTACCAAGAGCTATCCTAAGTGGTTTGCTGCCTGACTTGGGAATATCTGTCAAATAACCACCATTAATATTTTAGTTTACTATTTATGGCTGCACAAAAGGTTGTAGAGGAGACAGGCTGTAGAGGAGAACACTGAGCCAAAGGAGTCTTCCTGAGAAGTTATATGGGAGTTACAACTCTGTGCCCCAACAAGGAGACCATACCAAGTGTGACACAGACCAAACAGGATGGTGTCAATTCCAAGACCAGGTGTTTGTTATTTACTTTTGTGGCTTAAAACCAAGGAGCTAGAGGGGAGTAAGATATGTTTTATCTTACTGGGGGAAAGCATACCATTTAATAGACCAAAAGATAAATGGGTAAGTTGTTTTTTGTTTTACCATCTGCCAAAATTTCAGATGCTGAGGGCGAGTTTAATCACAATAAAAGCAAATCCTTCCGAGTTGACTGTTCAACACAAGTCCTGTCACTTACTGGCTATGTAACCACATTCGATGTTACTCAATGTTGCTGAGCTTCAGGATCCTTTTCTAGAAAATGGAGATTAAAAGGTTGTTGTGAAGACTAACTGAGATGACATGTGTGCAAGTTTCCCAACCAGTGTCTTGTGACTAAGTTACAGACCTGCTGAGATAATAATGATCCTTGCAGCCCTTAGGGCTGTCCAGTGGAAGGATCTCTAGGCTAGGCCATTTACCCAACGTGCCTTATGAGTATCATGTTCTGTTTGTGACATATCATAAACAAGGTCAGAAGTCACCAGTGAAAGGTGGCTGCACAGTGCTTAATACCTATGTCTACTCCCTCCACAATTCCCATCAGCCCTAGTTTTCTCAACTGTAAATGGGAACTGCTGTCACACAGGCCCATTTTGAAATCAAATGAAATTATGTTAAAGTTTATAGCAAAGTGCCTAATTCATAGATGATAATCAATGAATTAGTGTTTCTTCTAGGTGGAGTCAGAAGAGACCACTCTTTGAAGCCATGGTTGGGAGAAGTTGTGGGATTGTGCTAAATCCCAGAATCAGAAATTGGTCAGCAGTACCAGGAGAAACGGAACCCTATTAGTATCAGAGTGCTTAATGTCCAGAATCCTGGAACAAAGCAGCCAGATAAGCCCTCAGGGTTACTGACTAGATAGCACAAGATACTAAAACACATTCAATTCATTAAGATGGGTTTCAAACACTATTCTTAAAACCCTTAGAAAAAAAACTGCTATCCTTTTCCATTAAAAAAAAAAAAAAACCTCATTTATTTTTGAGAGAGAGAAAGAGACAGAATATGAGTGGGGGGTGGGGAGAGAGACAGACTCTGAAGCAGGCTCCAGGTTCTGAGTTGTCAGCACAGAGCCCAATGTGGGGCTCGAACTCACAACTGTGAGATCATGACTTGAGGTGAAATTGGACATTTAACCGACTGAGCCACCCAGGCACTCCTACTCTTATCCTTCTTCTAAGGAAGTTCCTAGAATGTTACTAATTCATCAATTAAGAACTCCTGACAACTTCATTTTCCAATCCTCTTTTCTCATTAAGGATTTTGGAGCCTTTACTCCTGAATGCATCCAATTCCCCATTTGGGCATTTATGTCCCTCTTCTACTTATCCCTTCACTGAGCTGAATGAGACGAATTACTGAATTCTGCTATCTCACTATAAGGTTTCTGATCTCTCTTCTGTAATTCTCCTAGAAGGCTCCCATCATCCCATTTGGGCAAAGACTAGAGAAATGCGGTCCTTACTCTCTGCTAAGCTGTATCTCAAGATATGGAGAACAAAGATGATCTAAAAGTCGATTCACACAATGTCAGAAAAGTGATAAAATCAGCACCTAAAGAAACTAAGATCCATTCTATCTGGGCTCATCCCTTCCTTCAAGAAAATATTTACTGAGCTAACTCTATATACAGTGAGGATGCTGGGAAAGAATGATGACCAGGGACAGGCTCCGCCCTTAAGGAGTCATCAGTTTGGGGGAGTGTAGCTCTGGGGCTTCACGCCCAAAGCACTGCTGCAGAGGTCGGAAGTCAGGCAGCAGCGTGCAACTGTAACGACCTGTTAACAGACCCATCAGACCATTCCATTTCTTCTGAATGCTTAACCAATGTCCTAATTCCAAATCACTTCAAACCAGTCTGTCTCTCTGAGGACAGATGCAGCACATTTAGGAACGAGAACAGGGTATCAGCAAGATTTAATTTATTCCTTTCTCAAATTTCTCCTCCCACAGTCCTTGCCCACCCCAACTGGCACCGCTTGCTCCCTGAGCGTCACTCCCCCTCACAGAACCACAGAGCCCCGCAACATGCACAGCTGTGGCAAGGAGCCAGCATGCACTTAAAGTCAACAGCAATTCGCATCTGACAGCATTTCCTCAATTCTGGCCTCCAGACTCTGGCTAAGTTGGTAGGCCTAGCTTCTGAGGCTGAAAAGGTTCTTGGTTGTATATACAGCAACAAAAAAATTAAATTAATCTGCCAGATTACTTCTGCTTTAATTGGGCATCTGGGTAAGAATTCCTAAATGAAAAGGCAACGCTGTTGACAAGACCTGTGTATGAGGTTACCTGCAGTGTTGAGCATGGCTCTTTAATGAGCATGTTCTCTTAGTCTGTAGGCTGTCAGGGAGACAATTTACCAATAATTATCATTTTGTGAGGACATATGAATCATTCCAAGAAGCCATTTTCACAGGAGTGTGGTAGGAAAAAAATAAAAAGCAATTTGTTGGAATGAATCTTAGGCTTTGTCAGTACTGCTTCCAAATAAATTAAAAGGTGATTATGACCCAATGTTAAACAGTTCAGATAAAAGAACTGCTTTACCCAAAGGAAGTTGAGACACTTAGTAGGATGTCACATGCAAGAAGATCTAGCAGGATGATCTGAGGCATGATTTGAAGAAAAAAGAAAAAAAAAATCAACCTGAAGAGGAAAATCGCCGAACTGTATTCTGCAGCATGCACCACAGAATGATTTTAAGACCACCTCATGCTTGCATTTTCAGCAGCTGCAACAGTGCTAGTGCTGTCCAATAGAACTTTCTGCAATAATGGAAATGTTCTGCATCTGTGCTGTCCAAATAAGGCTGCTACTAGCCACATGTGGCAACTGAGCACTACAACTGTGGCTGGAGCGAGGAACTTAATTTTAGTTCTATTTTACTCTAATTCTTATTTAAGCTTAACTAGCCACATGTAGCTTCTGGCTATTGTACTGGGCATCACAGAACTGTGAGATTCGTTCTGGAAAAGGCTGTCAGAAGTATAATTTCCCCAACTGGTTTGAGAAGTGTACTCTCTGCTCTCTGTGTACTCTGAGAAGTGTAAAGTAGGGTGAAGCTGACCTCTCCCAGCAAGTTCTCACGCTGGTAAAACCTCTCAAATTTCCAGGGTTTCTCCTCCCAGCTACTCCCCTTCTTTAATGCCTTTCTCCCATCTCCACCCTAACACATCTCACCCTTTGGCTCCTCTGTAACTTTTGCCAATAGGTTTTCTCAGAAAGGCGTCCTTCCTCTGTTCCTGCTTGGGGCACTGGAAGAATCCCATAAATGTTTATGATGATCACACTACTCATTTTTTGCTAGAAGTTCTGGAGTAGTAGCCATGTGCCTTGATAAATACGTTAACTACTTCAATGCTGCCTCACCGTGTATGCCTGGAAACTCACAGTGGGCTTAGATGCCAGCTTCTGCTGGGTGTTACATCTACAATTCCAGGAAAGCCCCACTTCCTAGGCCTGATAGCAGGGTCTCTTTTCAAAGATTTTTCAAAGTGCTTTTCAACAGAATATGTTTTGGGCCTACCTATTTAAAGTCACTTATCAAAGGGAAGACAGGCCATAGTAAAGCCTAAACTTGCTGCCCTGCCCTAATATCCAACACTGCTAGAACATACGCTTTGTTAAGAAATGTCCTAGAAATTCCAACTTACGCTTCCAGACTTGAGTGCCTATTTTAACTCCTCTGGAAGAGTATTTGTAAGAGTTAATTTTCTAAAAGGAAAAGAGCTGACGTTCTGGATAATGGGCCTCAATTTGGAATCACAAATACACAGATATGAATGTAGTTCTACACTACAAGGCATGCTTCTACTTGAAAATGAACAGGCATTTATCTTGTCAATCGGCTTATAACCACCCAGATCTCATTCTTTGCTAGTCTGGACTCGAAAACGCATTTAACAGGTTCAGCTGTGAAAATGCAGAAGTTAATTCAACTTCCTCCTCTGTGCTACACTGCTCAAAAAAGCACACAGCAATCACCCAAAATAAAGACTCTGATCTGATTGACTTGAACCCTTAAAATGCAAAGAATCTGGCCTAAAATATAAGCAACTGCAGCCCGTGGCAGAAAACAGTAGCTACTGCTTACTGTATGCGTTACTTCATGGAAAGCCATGCTTTATTTTACAGATAAAATCTGTAACCTTACTAAAAGGGACAGGAGACACAATATGTTCCATTTAAGCAGTGAGTTAGAAGTCTTTTTTTTAATGCCAAGCCACAAGTTCATTATGACTACTTAGAATTTCCCCTCTACCCATCCTCTCCCGTCTGCAGATCTCCAAGCACTTACTTTCCCGTCACTAGTTCCCAGTTCACCAGAAAGTTTGCACTTATTTCCTCAACTGTGCAACCAAGATGTGAAGCCCCATCCTCACAATGGAGAAGTGAGGCAAAGGGACTGACTATGTACAGGCCACCAAAAATTCAAAGCTAAAACCAAATGTTCGGCTCACGTTTTAAACATTAGAAAGCAAAGCAGCTTTGGAGGAGGAGGTTGTTTTCTACAGATTCCCGTGTTTCACAGAGAAGACTGCCTTGGAAACATGTGCTAAGCCTACCTTTAAAAAGGCCAGTGGGTAAAAAAGGTGATCTAAGAATCACCTTTATATATAGACTTTGGATTCTTGTTAAGTGTGTACCTGGGCCAGGATTACCACGGAAGAAATCACAGACAAGGGATCTTGTATAAGAGTTTAAAAGATAAATGGGTGGGGAAAGTTGAATTAGAACCTCAGAAGAGAGATAAGGAAGGGGTGTGGATTGGGAGACTATCAGCTTTGCTTGAGAAAGATGTAACAAAATGGCCAAAGTGTCTTACAGCGCTGTTGGAAGAAGGGAAACCAGAGAAGTCGCATTTGTCGGGCTGCAAGACTGAATCTGCTTCCAGTCTAGCCTCCTGCTCCTTTAGACGAAGAGGTGGGGGGGTGGGGAGAGAGAAGGCTGGTGGTGATCTGGGCCTGAATCTTCTTCCCTCCTCCAGTCCTGGGAATTCCTGGAAACTCCTTTCAATCCAATCCCAAAGGAGCTTTCTTCGGGTTCAGAACAATGACGGGGACTACAGAAGGAAGGGGTCCCCTGCTCGCTCCAGAAGGCAATGGGATACCCCGGCCAGAGTTCCGGGCCCGGCAGTCCTCACGTCCTACAGGTCTCCTGCCCTTTGGCACTCACGCTCCTGTCCGCTCGCCGCTTCCGCATCCCTCCACGGAGCCTCTCCCCACGCATCTCTGCCCCTCACCCCACCGCGCCCAGTCGCCTCCCACGTCTACCCCGCCGGGGCCGTCCCCACACCCGGCCAGGTCTCCCACCTCGTGCCTCCAAGACTGGTGGACTGAGCGATACTAGGGACTAGCGTGGGTCAACTCTGCCTCCCCCGCCACCCCCCGGCCCCGGGCGCGCGCTCACCCGGCGGCCGCGTTCTCGAACTTGAGCGCGAGCGTCTCCTCGATGATGCGGTTGTTCACCTCCAGCAGGATCATGGCGGCGGCTGCCCCGGGCAGGGGAAGGAGAAACAAGGGACGGTGAGGGTGGGTAAGGGAGAAAAGGACGGAGGGAGCGGCCCTGCTGCCCCCTGAGGAGGGGGGTTGGGTGGGGTAGGAGGTTAGGGGAAAAGGGGAGAGGGACCAGGGTGGGGGGAAGGGGAAGACGCGAGCGCTCGCCCGCGCACGCACTGGCTGTGGAGACACCCACCCACCCGACCAACCTGGCCCCCGAAGCCTGAACCCGCCTGCCGAGCCGCCGCCGCCGCCGCTGCCGCCTCACCGACAAGCCGGGTCCCCGCCCAGCCCCCGGCTCTAGCCGGCCACTTCCGCTCTCACACCCACTTCCGCTCGCTGCCCGGACGCGCGGCCCCGCGGCGCCATTTCCGCTTCGACCCCTCGTGCACGCGCACGCAGGGTCGCCGCGGAGGCTGGGGTGGCGTGGCGCATGCGCGACCCCCACCCCGTCCCCCGGTTGCCTCCGCCTTCCCACAGTTCCCCCTCGCTTACAGCCTTTGCGAGTTTGTTTCCAAGCGGGCTGTCATTCCCCAAAGCCTGCTTCACTGTCCAGCGCCTCCCAACCGCTCGTCCCAGAGGTCCAGCTCCACCCTTCCGGTCTTGTCATTTCAAAGACCCCGGCGTCTTCTCCCCGGCGGTTCTTTTGCTCTCAGTTGTGTGTCCCTTACTCATGCCGCACTAATGGCTGTCCAGCGGCACTACCACGAATTCACGAATTCATTTCTCCAACAAATATTTAGTGGGCTTGTGCTCTGTGCTGGGGGCGCAGTGGTGAACGATACGACGTCCTGCCCTCGTGGAGCTTATAGTCTGGTAAAGGAAGCATAATAAATTCTCAATTATAGAACTACAAATTGTTAAACGTGTAATGGAGGAAAGGAATGAGAAGTCACCGTGGTGAATATGTCTCCCCGGGGTCTTGTCATGTCTCCGTTTATGTGCCTGGGGAGCTGCCCCTGGGTGCCAAGAACATGATTTCTGTCTTTGAGACCCTTAACCTAACTACCTCTTCCAGAGACCTACCTACCTTCGTACTCATCTGTATCCAGAATCTGCACCTTCTGTCTGTGTGTCTTGTTCTGTATATTCCATCCTCTGGGGGAATCTAACAAACTTAGTTAAATCTCTTCTACCTGCACTGACTTATTTTCTGCTATGTACTCTTGGGGTAAGAGTGGGAAAATCCAAAAAATGAACAAAAACTAGTCCTTGTCATCAAGGCCCACACAGCTCTTTAAAACATTTCTTATAGGCTAACATTTTAGCATTAATGTTTATTGAATTAAAATACTACATATACATAGTGTAAAAATACATACATAAACTAAAAGTCTTGTAATGAAAAAAGCAGTTCCCTGGCCTACCTTTTAAAGGCAATATCTTTAACTCTTACATATTCATCCTGATTCCATCCATATCTCGAAACAATTGCTTTTACTATTCTTGATTTGTTAATTTTAAGCATTATCTGTTGACTTCCTGCTATGATAGATGAGAACATGACCTTTCACTTCTGCCCCTGCCCCCCACAAAGTTATGTAACAATTTTGGGTGAAACGAATAATCAGCATTTAAATTATTATGTATGCAAATATTATTTACCAATGAGCTCCAAAGTACATTACAACCATGCCTTCTAGCTTATACAGCCCTTCATTTTTCTTAGAGTTAACTATTGCCTTTTTTCTCTCTTGTCAATTTCCCATGTTATCTACAGTTGTCTGCCCATCCCCTCTGTAAGTACTCTAAGACTTTGTCAAAGTCTAGCAATATTTTCCATATACTCAAATACATAAGTTCCAGTTTTTCTCTGGAGTCTTTGTCCCAGAGCCCTCCTGTCTCTTATTTCAATCTGGATTGACTGCTCTCCAGACTTGCTGTACAGTTGTCATTCTGGGATTTTCCTTCACTGCTGTTCTGGGCTGTTTTGCCCATTTCCTGGATCCCATGTCTTCCTCTTTCTTGGTTTACTTCCTTGTTTTGCTAAAGTACCTTCTTTAGTAACTTCCTAAGGAAGGGAGTTAATTAAGGGCTATGTTGTTGGAATCTTTGCATATTTGAAAATAGCTTTTTTTTTTTTTAAGTGATCTCTATGCCTAAAGTACAGCGCTAACTCAGGACCCCAAGATCAAGAGTCACATGCTCTACCAACTAGCCAACCAGGTGCCCCCATATTTGAAAATATCTTTGTTCTAACACTTGAATTGTAGTTTGACTGTGTTAAAAAGAAACCCCAAAATGGGACACCTGGGTGGCTCAGTTGGTTAAGCGTCCAACTTTGGCTCAGGTCATGATCTCGCGGTTCACAAGTTCGAGCCCCGCGTAGGGCTCTGTGCTGACAGCTCAGAACCTGGAGCCTGCTTCAGATTCTGTGTCTCCCTCTTGCTCTGTCCCTCCCCCACTCACGCTCTGCCTCTCTCTCTCTCATGAAAATAAATGAACATTAAAAAAAAAAACTAGGGGCGCCTGGGTGGCGCAGTCGGTGAAGCGTCCGACTTCAGCCAGGTCACGATCTCGCGGTCCGTGAGTTCGAGCCCCGCGTCGGGCTCTGGGCTGATGGCTCGGAGCCTGGAGCCTGTTTCCGATTCTGTGTCTCCCTCTCTCTCTGCCCCTCCCCCGTTCATGCTCTGTCTCTCTCTGTCCCAAAAATAAATAAACGTTGAAAAAAAAAAAACTAAACTAAAAAAAGAAAAAAGAAACCCAAACTCATGTTACTTAGGCCAACTCACCAAAGAAGGGCTTAATACCTAACCAAATTACACTTTCAACCTCCCTCAGAAATTTAGTCTTTAGTCAGGAATTTTCTGATCAGCACCAATCAGGTTATCAGTGTCATGGACCTTCTTGATCCCCTAAAGGAAGATGAGGTAATGCACCTACTAAGACCCTTTTGTTCCCAAGTGAAGGTGAGACTTCACCTGAAATAATCCTCTTTTCTCTTCAGGGCTTCCTTGTCCTGCCTTTTGAAACCTGTCCTTTTCTATAGCCCTCAGAGCTCCCCTCTACTTGCTGGGTGGGATGTTGCCTGATTCATGAATTGTTTAATAAAGCCAATTAAATCTTCAAATTTACTCGGTTAAATTTTGTTTTCTTAACAGCTGGTTATTGATTTCAAATTTGAAAATAATTTTTCCTCATAATTTTGAGTATTATTTCATGTTATTCGACCTTTCAGGGCTGCTATATAAAAAGTCTGATTCCTGGGGCGCCTAGCTCAGTCAGTTAAGTGTCTGACTTCGGCTCAGGTCATGATTTTGCAGTCTGTGGGTTCTGTGGGTTCAAGTCCTGCATCGGGCTCTGTATTGACAGCTCAGAGCCTGGAGCCTGCTTCAGATTCTGTGTCTCCCTCTCTCTCTGCCCCTCCCCTGCTGTGCTCTCTCTCTCTCTCTCAAAAAAAAAAAAAATAAATAAAATAAAATAAATGTAAAAAAATTTTTTTTTTAAAAATCTGATTCCTACTCGTATTCCTGATCCTTTGTATCTTCCCCATCTCTAGAAGCATTCAAATTTTCTCTTTAAGCTATTGTTTGGAAATTGTATAATGATGTATTTTGCTATGACTCTTAATGTTTCTGTGCTGAGCACTCATTCAAAAGGGAAACTCAGGGGTCCCTGGGTGGCTCAGTCGGTTGAGCGACTGACTTCAGCTCAGGTCATGATCTCACGGTTTGTGAGTTCAAGCCCCGCATCGGGCTCTGTGCTGCCAGCTCAGAGCCTGGAGCCTGCTTTCGATTCTGTGTCTTCCTCTCTCTGACCCTCCCCCACTCATGCTCTGTCTCTCTCTGCCTCAGAAATAAATAAACATTAAAAAAAATTTTTTTAAACAAAAGGGAAACTCATGTACTTCAGTTTGGGAGGAAACTTTCTTTAATTATTTCCTTGATCATTTCTTCTCTATTTTCTTTGTTCTCTTTCTGGAATGCCTGTTACTTAGAAATTTGATTTCTGGACTGATCCTTTAATTTTCTTTTCTATTTCCTATTTCTTTGGGTTTTGTTTGTTTGTTTGATTGACTTTTATTTTTAATAGTAGTAAAATACACATAACATGAAATTTGACATCTTAGCCATTAAAATTTTTTCTTTAATCTTTATTTTTGAGAGAGAGAGAGAGAGCAGGGGAGGGGCAGAGAGAGAGGGAGACACAGAATCTGAAGCAGGCTCCAGGCTCTGAGCTGTCAACACAGAGCCCTATGCAGGACTCAAACCCACAGAACCCACAGACTGTGAGATCATGACCTGAGTTGAAATTGGACACTTAACCAACAGAGCTACCCAGGTGCCCCAACATCTTAGCCATTTTTAAGTGTAAAGTTCAGTAGCGTTAAAAATATTCACATTGTTGTACAATTACTTGTTTTGTCTTGCAAAACTGAAAACTCTCTACCCATTGTTTGTTTTTGTTGTCCTACTTTTCTGGGATATTTCCTAGTCATTATCTTCAACCGTTTTAAGTTTCAGTTTTCCTATCTTTATTTCCCAAGACCTTTTTAATGAATGACCTCACCCCATATTATTCTCTCTTTGTTTTATGGACAGGAATACAGGAATATCTTCTATCTCTCTGGATGCTACAGCGTGTTTGTTTTTATTTTTTCTTCTGCTCTCTGCTATGATCTGTTTCTTTGGGTCCTTTTTAATGCTAATTTCTTTAGGTCTTTTTCTTTTATGTTAATGGCCATCCTCTAAAGTCTGGCCACTTTAGCAGTCTGTTGACTAAAAAAACTGAGTGGAGACTTGAGTATATGGGCAGGATGAGTTCCTTAATGCCTTGCTACTCAAGAGGGACCAGTGGCATTGGCTTCATCTGAGAACTTTTTGGACATGCACAATTTCAGTCTCCATTAGAAACTACAGATTTAGAATATGCATTTTAACAAAATTACCAGGGGATTTAAATGTACATTATGTTGTGAGAAGCACTGGAATAATGGGCTTCACCATAAGGTGCAACAATGATGTGCTAGATTTCATTGGGGGCCCATAAATGTCAATAGTGGGAGGTCTTTTCTCTGGAGGAGAATCTTCAAGTTGTGTTGGGAGCTTATAAATTTGGCACTCCCAGACTATATGGGGGGTAGGGAAGAGTGCTTTGAATTCCAGCTGACTTCCACTTAATCCCATTATTAGCCCTGTGTCTCCCCACTGCCTTCCACTGGGCTAGAGTCTATAGAAAATAAATCTTTAGTGGTGGAGGGGGTGGAAGGAGGGTGGGTGGGGTGGGAAAGGGTATAATCCCTTGACTACTAGTGGACTTAGAATTCCAAAACTTTTGATACAGATTTTCTTCCCATTTTCTTTATCTTGCTTTTGGTTTATTTAAATTTATGACTAATAGAAGATATATCTTTGTACTACCACCCACTTTTCTTGAATCTTAACATATTATAATTAAACTTACTGCAGAGCTTCATGAAAAGAAATACAGTTGAAACTTCCTGAGAATCCCACCCAATTCCATTCCTTTCGCTCCTTCCTCCTCCACTCCATAAAGGCACACCCTGCATGTGGTGTTTATCCTTGTCATGCATGTTTTTACACTTTCACTGCATAAATACGTATCCATAAACAATGTATAGCACTTTTGCATATTTTAAGCTTTTAATAGTTTTATACTGTACATCTCCTTTGAAACTTGTTTCTTTTAGTCAACAATATATTTTTGAGATTTACCTATGTTGTTACATGTAGGTGTTTTAACTGTGATATAGCTTTCCAATGTACAATTATACATTATGATATTAAAGGTATTCATCCATTATCCTATTGAAGGACACTAACGTTTTTTCCCAGTATTTCTGCTATTACAAGCAATGCTGCTTTGAACATTTTTGTACCTATTTCCTACGTATAGATGTGACGATTTCTTTAGAGTATGTTCCTTGGAATGTAACTGCTAATATGTAGGCTACAGATATCTTAAACTTTGCCAGATGTTGCCAAATTGCTACTAAGTAGTTGTACTGATTTGCACTTCTACTGGCAATGTATGAGGGTTCTCATTGCTCCCTGTCCTCACTAGCACTTGGTATTGTCAGCCTTTGAAGTGGATGGATATGAAAAAGCATCTGATTGTTTTAAAAATAAGAATTAGTTAGGCAGAAAGAGAGGGATGTATGAAGGCCTAAAAGCAAGAGAATGTGCTTTCTTGCAGAAAGTGAAAATAGACCAATAATTGTGGGGTCTGGAGGGGGCATGTGCCAAGTAATTAACAGCTGGAGGCACAATAATAGCTAACATATATTGCAGTTGAGGATTTATTCTGTGGTAGGCTGTTTGAAGAGCTTTACATGTATTATCTCATTAAATCCTTGGGACAACTCTAAGAAGTAGGTACTCCTATTACCTCATTTTTTAGATAAGGAAACAGATGCTGAGAGGCTGAAGAATGGTATCCAAAGTCATATATGTGGCTGGTCACTGTGCTGAGATATAGACCCCAAATGTCATGGTCTTGACCACTATGTAATATTGGTATCCGTTGCTGAACTGGATAGTTCTGTATCTTAGTTCAAGTGTGATAAAATCAAAGTATAAAAAAACTAGACCTAACACTCCATTAAAAATGATGATAACAGATTCTTGACTGAACCTTCATCCTGCTGAACACTGATGGCCAAAGTAGGGAAATTGACTGTTTTAAAACAGCCAGAAATATGTTGCTTTTGGTCTTAAAGTTAGAGACTGGAGCTCATCCTGGGATTGGGGACCTGTCTGGCTATCTTGGGATCTACTCTTCAACCTTCTTTACTCTCACATCAGCTGGACCCCCTTGCACTCAGACTTTGGTGGCTAATAGGGAAGCCCAGAAGGAGGAGAATGGAGAGAGGGAGAGAAAGAGACAGAGGTGGAGGGGGGAGAGACAGAGGGAGAGAGAGAAATCAGGGTATTTAATCCTCTGCTTTCTCCTCCTTGTGAGGTTTCCTCAGGCTGGCTGTGTCCTTCAACCAAATGTCATTCCTCCTCTCAAGGTGACCACCTTAGCACAACTCTTCCCTTCCTTCAGTGCCTGGTAACCACCTCTTTTCCTCAACCCTTAGGGCCTAGAGGTGGTACCAGCTTGGTTGCTGTTAGTCCTTGGTTACTGCACTCTCTCTTGTGGTTCCCATACATCCACACTTTGTAAATAGTCCTTTGTTAATACACCCTCTTTGAGTTATCCTGTCTTAAGTCTCCCATCTGTTTCCTGTGGGATCAAGACTAATATGGGGTGGAAAGTGATACTTCCATGATATCACTGTGAAGTGAAGTTATCCAGTGAAGTGAGGAAGCTCCAGGAATTGGTCCCTTTACTGAAACAACTACTGAGCTGGCAAGAGCTCTCAGAATCAACTATTTGGAACTTTGGAGCCTAGTTGAACACTTGCAGTATCTAAGGGAGTGATCGATGAAGGAAGATGCTTTTGTTGAGTATGCTCACCACCCCCCACACCCACAGCAGGTAGTCAGATGGATCATTCCACATTCATGGTGTGGCTACTTGATTCAACTGTGGGCAACAGCGACTTGTCCTCCAAAAAAAAATCAGAGTTCTGTGTTTTGATCTGCTTGGCAGTTTGCTAATAGGTATGCACTGAGGCTGCTCATCATTTCAACTCCCATAGGCCTTGCAGAAGTGTCTTCCCCAGTTGTGTCGATTGAGAAGTTTTAAAGAAACAGGACACCCCTTTCCTTTATTTTCCTTTCCATTCCTTTCTTTTCTGGATCCAGGCATTTGAGAAAATCTCTGTCAGGTCACTGGCTGACTACAGAGATAAAAAATGAGGCTTCAATGACTACACAAAATAAATATTGTAATTTTTATAAAAATAGTTTGGGAAAGGCACTAAATAAACAGATGACTGCAACCTTCCTGAAGCAATAACAACAATTCCTGTGTAGGGGAGGATCTGATTTCCATAGTTACCACTTTAACATTCAAAATTCCCAATTCTCATATAAAATTACAAAGTATACAAAGAAACCAGAAAGTATGGCCTATTCATAGTAAAGAAGAGGAGAAATTGATAGACACCGTCCCTGAGGAAACTTAGACATTAGACTTCCTAGAAAAATACTTAAACTGTCTTAAATATACTCAAAGAGCTGAAGGAAACCATGCACAAATAACTAAATGAAATCAGGAGAATGATGTATGAATAAGAATATAATATCAATAAAGAGATAAACAATTATAAACAGGAACCAAATAGAAATTCTGGACCTGAAAAACATAAGAGTAGTTTATCAGAAGACCTGAGTAGGTTGAAGAAACAATCAGTAAACTTGAAGATAGGGCACATTAAAATTACCTACTATGATGGGGCGCCTGGGTGGCGCAGTCGGTTAAGCGTCCGACTTCAGCCAGGTCACGATCTCACGGTCCGTGAGTTCGAGCCCCGCGTCAGGCTCTGGGCTGATGGCTCGGAGCCTGGAGCCTGTTTCCGATTCTGTGTCTCCCTCTCTCTCTGCCCCACCCCCGTTCATGCTCTGTCTCTCTCTGTCCCAAAAATAAATAAACGTTGAAAAAAAAATTAAAAAAAAAATTACCTACTATGAGGAACAGAAAGCAAAGAGAATGAAGAATAATGAACAGGGACTAAGGGAGATATAGGACACCATCAAGAATATCAGCATATACATTATGGGAATCCCAGAAGGAAAAGAGATAAAGGGGGAAAATATTTGAAGAAATAATGGTGACAAACTTTATAAATTTGTTGGAAGTCATGAATATACACCATCCAGTAAGCTCTGAGAACTCAAAGCAGGATAAACTCAGAGATCCATACTGAAATACATTATAAACAAATGGTTGAAAGCTAAAAACAGAGAAAATCCTGAAAGTAGCAAGAGAGAAGTGGCTTGTCATTTACAAGAGATTGTCAATTAGACTTAATGCTGTTTTCTCATCTGAAAACATAGAGGTCAGAAGGCAGTGGAATGATGTCTTTAATTTTTTTTTTCTCAACATTTATTTTTGGGACAGAGAGAGACAGAGCATGAACGGGGGAGGGGCAGAGAGAGAGGGAGACACAGAATCGGAAACAGGCTCCAGGCTCTGAGCCATCAGCTCAGAGCCTGACGCAGGGCTCGAACCCATGGACCGCGAGATCGCGACCTGGCTGAAGTCGGACGCTTAACCGGCTGCGCCACCCAGGCGCCCCTGGAATGATGTCTTTAAAGTGTTGAAAGAAAAAAAACTACCAATCAAGAATTCCATATCCAGCAAAACTATCCTTAAAAAAAAGTGAAGGGGAAATTAAGACAATCCCAGATAAACAAAAACAAATGGAATTCATTATTTATAGAACTGCACATGGGGAATGCTAACAAGAGTCTTTTCAGGCTGAAACAAAAATATCCTAGATAAGATTATTGGTAAAGGTAACAACATAGATAAACATAAAAGCTACAGTTACTGTATTTTTTAATGTAACTTTTTATTTTTATTTAATATTTTTATTTAATGTAACTTTTTTTACTTCCTACATGATGTAAAAGCCAAATGCATAAAATAATAATTATACATCTATGTTAACAGGCACACAATAAAGATGTCACCTGTGACAATGACAAAATAAAGAGGGGATAGAGCTGGACAGAAGTAGAGTAAATGTATGCTGTTGAAGTAAGTTGATATTAACTTAAACTAGATTTTTTAAATTTAGGGCGTCATTTGTAATCTCCATGGTAACCACCAAGATAATAACTGAAAAAATGTATGGAAAAGGAAATGAAGAAGGAATCAAAATTGTACACTAGAAAAATCAGTCAAACATAAAATTAGGCGGTATTGGAGGAAATAAAGACCAAAAAAGATATAAGACATGGAGGAAACAAACAGCACATAGTAGAAGTAAGTCCATTATCAGCAATCATTAACATTTTTTTATTTTTAAAGTTTATTTATTTATATATTAAAAATTTTTTAATCTTTATTTTTGAGAGAGAGAGAAAGAGAGAGACAGACAGAGAGACAGAGCATGAGCAGAGGAGGGGCTGAGAGAGAGGGAGACAAAGAATCTGAAGCAGGCTCCAGGCTCTGAGCTGTCAGCACAGAACCCCGTGTGGGGCTTGAACCCACAAGCTGTGAGACCATGACCTGAGCTGAAGTTGGACGCTTAACTGACAAAGCCACTCAGGTGCCCCTAAAGTTTATTTATTTATATTGAGAGAGAGAGCATGCATGAGGTAGGGGCAGAGAGAGAGGGAGAGAGAATCCCAAGCAGGATCTGCGCTGACATAGCATAGAGCCCGATGTGAGGCTCAAACCCATGAACCGTAAGATCGTGACCTGAGCCAAAATCAAGAGTCAGGCACGTAACTGACTGAGTCACCCAGGCGCACCCCGCACCCCAACTTCCCGCAGTAATCATTTTTAAAAAATGCTTATTTCTGAGAGACACAGAGACAGAGAGAGCGGGGAGGGGCAGAAAGAGAGGGAGAGAGAGGATCCAAAGTGGGCTCTGTGATACAGCAGAGAGCCTCATGTGGAGCTCGAACTCCCAAAGGCCGGATCATGACCTGAGCTGAAGTCAGATGCTTAACTGACTGAGCCACCCAGGTGCCCTTCAGTAATCATTTTAAATGTAAATTGGATAAACTCACTTATTTTTTTTTATTTTTATTTATTTTTATTTCAAAAGACTCATTTTAGATACAAAGACACAAGCTAAGAGTGAAGGGATGGAAAAAGATATTCCATGTGAATACTAACCAAAAGAGAGCTGGGTGGTTATACTACTATCAGAAAAGTAGATTTTGTCAGGGGGGAAGAAAAGTAGATTTTAAGTTAAAAGTTGTTACAAGACAAAAAGAAGGACATTGTATATAGATAGAAGGGTCAATTCATAAAGAAGATGTAATAATTATAAACACTAAAAACAGACCCCCCCAAAGATCTGAAACAAATATTGACAGAATTGAAGAGAGAAATAGTTCTACAATAACAGATAGAGTTGGATTTTAGTATACCACTTTCAATAATGGGTTGAACATCTGGACAGAAGATCAATAGGGAAATAGAGGACTTGAAGAACACTATAAACCAACTAAATTTGACAAATATATACAGAACGCTCCACTCTACAACAGCAAATATACCTTCTTCTCAACTGTACATGGCACATTCTCCAGGATAGACCATGTGTCGGGTCATAGAAACATCTTAATAAATTAAAAAAGATCGATATCATACAAAATATTTTCTCCAACCACTAGAGAATGGATCTAGAAGTCGGTAGCCGATGGAAAACTGGAAAAATCACAAATGCACAGCAATTAAACAACACACTCTTTAACAACCGACACATCAAAGAAGAAATCACTGGAGAAATTAGAACATACTTTGAGATGCATAAAAACAAAAGCACAGTATACCAAAATGGATAGGATGCGGTAAAAGCAGTGCTCAGCAGGAAATTGATAATTGCAAATGTCTACATTAAGAAGGAAGATCTCGAAACAACACCTGAACTTTACACCGTAAGGGACTGGAACAAGAAGAGCACACTGGATATGAAACTGGCAAAAGGAAGGAGATGATAAAGGTTAGAGCATAGATAAATAGAGAATAGAAAGACACTAAAGAAAAACAATGGCACCAAAAGAAAAGTTTTCTTTGAAGAGATAATAAAATGGATAAACATTTTAGCTTAACTGAGAAAAAAAAGAGACAAGATGCAAATTACTAAAGCTAGATATGAAAATGGGGACCTTACAGAAATTAAAAGTATTTTTAAAAAACTTTTTTAAACATTTATTTTTGAGAGACAGAGACAGAGCATGAGCAGGGGAGGAACAGAGAGAGAGGAAGACACAGAATCCAAAGCAGGCCCCAGGCTCTGAGCTGTCAGCACAGAGCCGGATGCAGGGCTCGAACTCATGAACTGCGAGATCATGACCTAAGCCGAAATAGAGTTGGACGCTTAACTGACTGAGCCACCCAGGCGCCCCAGAAATTAAAAGTATTTTTAGGATTATTATGGATAATTGTATGCCAACAAGTTAGACAATGCAGATGAAATGAACAAATATTTAGAGACACACAAGTTACCCAAGAACCAGTAGAAAATATTGATAGACCTATAACAAGATGTTGAAGTAGTAATAAAAAAAACCTCACCAGAAAGAAGTCATTAATTAATTAAGGTGTAATTAACAAACAGTATTATTACTAATTTCAAGAGTACTATATAATGATTCAACAATCACTCAGTGCTCACCCCAGTAAGTGTAATCACCATCTGTCACCAAACAATGTTATTACCATCTTAGTGACTGTATTCCCTATGCCATATGTTTCATCTCTCTCACTTATTTATTTTGTAACTGGAAGTTTGTACTTCTTAATGTCCTTTATCTATTTCAGCCACCCCCAGCCCAGCTCCCCTCTGAAAGACAAGAAAAATTTGCTAATTTTTTAAATGTTTATTTATTTATTTTTGAGAGAGAGAGAGAGAGAGAGAGAGCACAAGAGGGAGCACATATGCACATGCAAGCAGGGGGAGGGGCAGAGAGAGAGAGGGAGACTGAATCTGAAGCAGGCTTTGCACTGTCGTTGCAGAGCCCAACGTGGGCTTCGAACTCACAAATGAACTGTGAGAGCCTGAGCCGAAGTCGGATGTTTAGCCAACTGAGCCCCCCAGGCGCCCCTAACAGAAAACATTTAAAGAAGAATTGATACCAATTCTACTCGAACTCTTCCAAGAAACAGAAGAGGAAGGAAAACTTCCTAGCAGATTCTATGAAGCCAGCATTACCCTGACAGAGATACCACAAGAAAAGCAAACTACAGAGTGATATCTTTTATGAATATAGATACAATGATCCTCAATAAAATACTAGCAAACCAAATCCAACAGCACACTGAAAAGGTTATATACCATGACCAAGTGACATTTATCCCAGAAATATGACAATGGTTCATCATAGGAACCATTGGAACCAATGGATCAATCAATGTAATAACCACATTAACAGAGTGAAGAAAAAGAAAAAAGAACATCTCGTAGATGCAGAAAAGGCATTTGACAAAATTCAGCACCCTTTCATGATAACAATACTCAGAATACTAGGAATAGAAGGGACTTCTAGCATGATAATGGACATTTATGGAAAAACCCACAACCACTAATATCCTTGATGGTGAAAGACTGAAAGCTTTCCTTTTCAGATTGGGAACAAGACAAAGACATCTCTTTCATTATTGCTATTTAACATTGTCTGGAAGCCATAGCCATGCAATTAGGCAATAGAAATAAATAAAAGACATCGAAATTGGAAATTAAGAATTAGACTATTTCTATATGCAGAACATGAGTCCATGTAATGAAAATTGCATACAATCCACACAAAAAAATGTAGGGCTAATAAATGAATTCAGCAAAGTTTTAGGGTATAACATCAATTCACAAAAATCAGTTGTGTTTCTATACACCAGCAATGAACAATCCAAAAAGGAAATGAAGAGGGGCACCTGTCTGGTTCAGTTGGTGGAATGTGCGACTCTTGATCTTGGTGTTGTGAGTTCAAGCCCCACGATGGGTGTGGGGATTACTTAAAAAACAAAACAAAACAAAAAAAACCTTTCAAAACAACTACCCCTCCCCGTTCCAAAAACAGACAAAAAAACCCAAAAAAGAAATGAATAAAACAATTCCATTTACAGTAGCCTCTAAAATAATGAATTACGGAGGTGCCTGGGTGGCTTCGTTGGTTAAGTGTCTGACTTTGGCTCGGGTCATGATCTTGAGGTTTGTGAGTTCAAGCCTCACATTGGGCTCTCTAAGAGCCTGCTTTGGAGCCTCTTTCCCCTCACTCACTCTCTGCCCCTCCTCCCGCCCCACACACACTCTCTCTCAAAATAAATAAACATTAAAAAAGTAAAATAATAAATCACCTAGGAATAAGTATAACCAAGGAGATAGAAGACTTGTACTCTAAAAACTACAGAACATAGTTAAAAGAAATTGAAGACTTAAATCAGTGGAAAGATTCATGGTTACGAATCGGAAGACTGAATATTGTTCTGTTTTGTTTTTTTTTTTGACTGAATATTGTTAAGATAGTAGTATTCTCACCCTGCCCCCCCCCCCCAGTAATCTACAGCTTCAGTGCACTCCCTATTACAATTCCAGTGGGCTTTTTTTTTTTTTTTTTTGCATAAATGGAAAAGCCAGTGTTCAAGTTTACAGGGAAACGCAAGGGGCCCCAGATAGCCAAAACAACTTTTAAAGAAAGAAAAACAAAATCGGAGGACTCACACTTCCTGATTTCCAAACTTACTACAAAACTTCAGCAATAAAACTAGTGTGGTACTAGCATAAAGACAGACATATGGAGACCAATGGAATAGAATTGAGAGTCCAAGCAATAAACCCAGCATTTATGGCCAGTTGATTGTTTTTAGTGTATTTTTAATTTATTTTCGAGAAAGAGAGAGAGAGAGACAGAGTGTGAATGGGCAAGGGGCAGAGAGAGAGGGAGACACAGAATCCGAAGCAGGTTCCAGGCTCTGAGCTGCCAGCACAGAGCCCAATGCAGGGCTCAAACACATGAACTGTGAGATCATGACCTGAGCCGAAATCAAGAGTCAGACACTCAACTGACTGAGCCACCCAGGCACCCCAGAAGAGTGTCTTTTAAACAAATTGTGCTGGAACAATTCATTAACCGCATGGAAAAGAAAGAAGTTATACCCTTACCTCATTCCAGATACAAAAATTAATTCAATATGGATTAGCAACCCAAATATAAATGCTTAAACTGTAAACGTATTAGAAGAAAAAAACCTAGGGGCAAAATCTTCGTTACCTCGGATTTGAAAATGGATTCTTGGACCTGCCACTAAAAGCGTAAGTAACAAAAGGAAAAACTGGTAAACTGTTCCTCAAAATTAAAAACTTGTAGGGGGCGCCTGGGTGGCTCAGTTGGTTAAGCATCTGGCTTCGGCCCAGGTCATGATCTCACGGCTCATGAGTTCAAACCCCACATCAGGCTCTCTGCTGTCAGCACAGAGCCCACTTCAGATCCTCTCTCCCTCTCTCTCTCCATTTCTCTCTCTCTCCCCCTTCCCTGTTCATGTGCTTTGTCTCTCTCAAAAATAATAAATAAAAACAATTTTAAAAAATTAAATACTTGTGGTAGATGCATACAAACTGAACCTCCAAACCTCACATGAGTCAGCCAAGAACTGTCATTAAGTATAATCAGTTGAAAGTTTGAATATGAATAATGCAATGGGTTGTGCTATTTACAGGAAATTAGTGATTTATCTTATTCAAATTTTATGTGGTTTAATGTTCCTCCTGAAGAGTTAATCTGCTTTGGAAAATCACATGTATCGAATGTCCCGTTTTGGCATCAGAAGAGAGGCATACCACTTTTATTAATAGACAATTTCTCCTCGTATCTGCTGAATAAACGCTGAGCGGAAGGAATGCCAAATTATTTGCTTGCCGGGGATGTTCTCATGCCTTGGCCCAGTGCGGAGATGAGGGGGGCAGAAGTGACAGGGGAGATCAGGAGGCTTTTCTATTTGTCTGCATAGGAGCTGGTGACAGTTTGCTCTGGGTGGAGTAGTAGAGACGGAAAGAATTGAATGTTTTCGAGAATTATTTCGGTGAAGAAATCAAAAAGTTCTGGTGGATTGGAGAGACGCTCAATATTTTTCTATATTGAGCAACAAATTACCACAAACTCAGCAGCCTAAACAACACTCACTCATGATCTCGTGGTTTCCATGGGTCAGGAGTCCACACTCAGCTTGGCTGGGTCTTCTGTTCAGGCCCTCATCAGGCTTCAGTCAGGTGCTGACTGGGGCTGTGTTCTCACCAGAGGATCAACTGGGAAAAGATTCACCTCCGAACTCCCTCAGGTGGTTGGCAGAACTCATCTCTTTGCAGTCGTAGCACTGAGATCTCTGTTTTTGCTCTGGCTGTCAGGGGATCCCCCCCAGTTCCTTGACAAGCATGACAGCTTTCTTCTTTAAAGCTATCGACGGAGTCTCTCTCGCTTCAGCCTGCAAGATGGAGTCTTATGTAACATAATCATGGGCGTGACATCCTGTCATCCTTGCAATAGAACACAACCTAAACGAGGGGCTGACATCCATCACCTTGGCCGTATTCTACCGATTAGAAGCAAGTCACAGGTTCTGCCTCAAGGGGAAGGAATTATATAAAAGCATGACTCATTGGAGGTGGGGGGGGGATCCCCTTAGAGTGTGTCTCTCACAGGTAGGATAAAGGAAAGCAAAGTGCCTGCTATAAAGTTAAGATTTCTGGCTTGAGCAGGTGGGTGGAGATGTTGCCGTTTACAGAGATAGAGAACATGGGGGGAGCATGTTGGTTGAGGGGAGATCTTGAGTTCAGTTGTGGATGTGTCAAGTCAAACTGCTCAAGGGCATGAGCCATGACCCTTTTGTTCTTCCCTCTTTATCTGGTACCTAGGGTAGTTCCTGACACAGAGTAGGTGCTTGATAGAATGAGTGAGTGAATGAATGAATGAATGAATGAATGAAATCTGTGAGGCGCCCTAGTGGAGACAGGGATGAGGCCAATATCTCCTGGAGGTCACTGGTGTTTGTACAGTGATTAACACACTGCCTTGGATGGAATCGCCTAGGAAGGAGGATAGAGGGAGAGCAAGGATCTCAAGACTGAGTGCCAGAGGCCCCAAAACTGAAGAGTCAGGCTGGAGAGGAAACACTGGCAAAGGCTACCAAGACAAGATAGACACGAGAGTGTTGGGCTGAACGCTGCTGAGAAGTTGAGACAGGGCTGAGGTGTCCTTGGGGAGAACTGGTTTTGGTGGAGTGATGGGGCTCAGCAGCCAACTCCATGGGCTGAGGAATGTTCAGGAGGTGAGGAAAGGGAGGGCAAGCAGACGGTTCTTTCTAGAAGTCTGGCCGTAGGGGAGGAGAGATCAAATAACTGGAAGGAGATGAATCATCCACTGTTGGGACCATCCAGGTTCTAACATCAAGAGAGGGACCCTCAAGGCAGGGGCTATGGCATGCAGGTGGGTGGTGCTCTTGGTCAGAGCACCTTTTTGGCCTGTCTCACGGTCTTGCTTTTATACTGCTTTCTCTATCATGTTTCTATTATGGTCAGGTCACCATCGTTCTTTGAGATTGGAAAATATGCTCAAAGAACCTCTTTTCTCTCCCCTTGTCTCCTCCTGTTTCCTTCCTTCTTCCTCATCCCAATACTTCTGTCCAGAATTTTTCCCCCTTCCTCCCTCCCTCCTTCCTTCCTTCCTTCCTTCCTTCCTTCCTTCCTTCCTTCCTCTCTCCCTCATGCTTTCTTTCCTTCCTTTCATTAGTATGGAAGAGACTTGAGCAGTTCTCATTGCTGCCAAGTAGGCTGCAAGAAAGGAGGAGCGATTGAAGATAAAGAGAGCAAAAATGATAATTAATGGTGGGAGGCTTGTGAGAAAATGGCTGGGAGATGAGTTTTAGGGCACAAGATTGGCTTTGGGGTGATCACATAGCGACTCCGCCATGGGAGGAGTAAAGGAGGAAGGCGAGGTGTGGGCCCAGCGATGTATTGATCTGGTGTTAGAAAGTAGGGGGTGGTTCCCAGAACTCAGGTCCGATTATCTTTTATGTCCATCTCAATCCCCGAGACAACCGTCTTTCACATAATAAACTGATAGAACTTGTTGAATGAAAGAACACGCGCAGAAACCCTCTAAAAGACAGCATACGTAGTGATTTTTTTCCTTACTTTTTCAAGATGAAATCCTTATTGACTTTAGTTATCATGCATGTAACACAGGTTCCTTGTAAAAAATTTAAATAATATAGAAAATTTCCCTTGAAGCTCTACCCCACAAAGATAACCATTGTTAATGGTGAGTGTCTACCTTGCCAGTGGGTTACATATTAAACAGAAGACAATACGTGGAACTGTGCGAGCTGTTTTTCTCACTTTAACATTATACCCTTTGTGTCAATATGTAAAGATCGTCCTTATCTTTCATTACACCTGCCTGGTCTCCACAACACCTCTGAGTCTCATACATTTATTCAACGAGGACCCTTTGATAAGCATTTAGGTTGTTTCTGATTCTTCAATACAAGGATCATTCTTGCTCACAGCACTTTGCACACCTGCACCATTGTTTCATTAAAATAAATTTCTATAAGAGAAAAACACATGTGCACATTTGAAATGTTGGTACTTATCTCTAAATTGCCCTCCCGAAGGCTATGCCAACTTGGGCTTTCATTAGCAGAATCGAAGGCTGCCTGTTTCTCCACTCTCGCCAACAACTGGCTATTACAAATCTTTTTAACCCTGTCATTCTAAGTGAAAAATGACGTCCCATTTTTCACTCATCTGTAACTATTTTGCTCCTCTGTAATTATTAGTGACGTAGAACATCTTGAGCATGAGTTTTGGCCATTTGCATGTTTTCTTTTTTTAAAAAAAATATTTATTTTGAGAGAGTGCACATACATGGGGAGAGGAAGAGGGGAAGAGAGAGAATCCCAAGTGGGATCTGTGCTGTTCATGTCTTCTTTCATGGAGTGCTTCTTTTTTTTAATGTTTATTTATTTTGAGACAGAGAGTGAGAACGAGTGGGGGAGGGACAGAGAGAGAAGGAGACACAGAGTCCGAAGCAGGCTCCAGGCTCTGAGTTGTCAGCACAGAGCCTGACACAGGGCTTGAACCCACAAACCATGAGATCATGACCTGAGCTGAAGTTGGACGCTTAACTGACTGAGCCACCGAGGCTCAGGTGCCCTTATGGAGTGTTTCTTAGTGCCTTTCATTCATTTTCTGTTAGGCTTGTAATGCTCTTAATTATTTCTACATCATCATCATCATCATCCGTAGTTTTCTCTATCATGTTGCAAATATTTTTTTCATTTTGTTATGCCATTGGTTTGCTTTGTGATATAGAGATTTTACATTTTCATGTCAAATTTCTCAATCTTTCCCTTTCTGTTTTTTGTCATTTTACTTTATTTTTATTTAAAGTAGGCTCCGCATCCAATGTGGGGCTTGAACTTCCAACCCTAAGATCAAAAGTCACATGCTCTACTGACTGAGCTAGACAGATGACCGCCCCCCCCCGCCTTATTTCATTTCACCTCATCTCATTTCATTTCACCTCATCTCATTTCATTTCATTTCATTTCATTGACACAGTCCTAAGAAAGCTGATTATCACATCAAAATTCTAAAAAATTTCTCCTATTGTTTCTCTATTTCTTTGTAGTTTTTTTCATTAAAATTTTCTCCTTTATCCTCCTCCTCCTCTTGTCCTACTCCCCCTCTTCCTCCTCCTTCTTCATCATCATCAGCCTTTACAAGGCTGTCATAGACCCGCCTATTATCTCCATCTCCCCTGAATTCCTTGAGGTATGTATGGCCTTATGTGCCATGTGGCCCAGGAGAAGACCCTACCACTCCCTCCTGGGAATCTGGAACAGGAGTATCAGAGACAGAGACAAAGCTGGTTTTGCTTTTGCAAAGTGCTCCCCTGGTAAAAATGAGGTGATTTGGGGTGGCCTGTGGTGAATCGTTTTCATTTAGTTTAATTAAAAGTTTAAAATTATTATCATTTTGGGGACGCCTGGGTGGCTCAAGTCGTTAAGCCTCCGACTTTGGCTCAGGTCATGATCTCACGGTTTGTGAGTTCGAGTCCTGCATGGGGCTCTGTGCTGACAGCTCAGAGCCTGGAGCCTGCTTCGGATTCTGTGTCCCCCTCTCTCTCTGCCCCTCCAACACTTGCAGTCTGTCTCTCTCACAGAAATAAATAAACATTAAAAAAAAGAATCTTTTAAAATTATTATCATTTTTCCTTACATTTACCAGTTTATTCTTATTATTTTTTAAATGTTTATTTTTTTGAGAGAGAGAGAGAGACAGAGATGTAAGCACAGTAGGGGCAGAGAGAGAGGGAGACACAGAATCTGAAGCAGTCTCCAGGCTCTGAGCTGTCAGCACAGAGCCCGAAGCAGGGCTGGAACTTGTGAGCCATGAGATTATGACCTGAGCTGGAGTCAGACACTTAACCAACTGAGCCACCAGGCATCCCCTTTACCAGTTTATTATAAAGGATGCAAATGAACAGCCAGGTGAACAGGCAAGGTCTGGAAGGGTCCTGAGGGCAGGAACTTCTCCGTGGGGTTGGGGTGCACCACCCTTGTGGTGGGTGGATGAGTTTACCAATTTGGAAACCTGTTTTCATTTCAATTGGTACATGTTTATTGTAACAGGTATTGGAAAAAAATAAAACTCACACGTGAGAATCACAAGGCTAACATAGGTATTTAAGTTACTTTGATAAAAGTGGATCAATTAATTTTTTTAATGTTTATTTAGTTTTGAGAGAGAGAAAGAGACAGAGCATGAGCAGGGAGGGTCGGAGAGAGGGAGACACAGAATCCGAAGCAGGCTCCAGGCTCCGAGCTGTCAGCACAGAGCCTGATGCAGGGCTCGAACTCACGAGCTGTGAGATCATGACCTGAGCCAAAGTTGGACGCCCGACTGACTGAGTCACCCAGGCGCCCCAAGTGTGAATCAATTTAAAGAAGAACATGGCCCTTGAGTAAACATGACACAACGGCTGCAGACGGTTTGAGGGTGATTGAGGTTTGGAAAATCCCAAATGAGATGATAATCTAATCACTCTCAGTCAGTCAAGAGTGCCCTCCGCTGCAAGAAACAAGAACCTGACTCATAATAGCTAAAACACGTCGTGGTATTTTTGTTTGTGATTTTACGCATCATGTCCGTTAATGTTGAGTCAGGGGTTCAATGGTGTCCAAGGGGGAACCACCTCTTCGTGATTCTTCTGACCTTTCTTCATGGTCCCCTGATGACTGTTAGAGCTCTAGCCATCACAACCAAAAGGAAGAAAAGGAAGACGTGGTACCAAGCAGCATCTTTCCTTTTTTGTCAGGAAAAGTAAGAGCTTTCCTGGAGTTTTCAGCAGTCTTTTCCTCAAGCGTCATTTGCCAGAACCACATACTTGGCCACTGCTAGGTGTAAAGGAGGCTGGGAACGTGGACAACAGACTGCCGGCATTGGCTTTAACCATCCTCATTAAGCTGGGGTCCTGATAGTGAGGAAGGAAGGACAAGTGCTGTGTCTGTCGTGTGGGAATGCTTGGACCTGCAGACAGAAGCAGAGATGGGAGGCCACATGGCCCCAGAGAGAATGGCCCAGCAAGGAATAACGTTGGGCTTTCAGCCCCAATCTCTAAGTGACAAACTCTACTTCATTTCCTGCTCTTGTGAGTTGGCGAGATTGCCCGTTGTATCATTTCCAAAAACTGTCCTTCTGACTTGAGCTGGTGGGAGTGAGTTTCTATTCCTTGTAGCCCTGAGCAGAGTTTGTGACACATCTTTCTAGGTGCTTCCTCATTTGTTCCTTACAGCGGTTGCTATTGTCCTTATTTGACACCAGAGGAACAAGAGGCTCTGAGAGGTGAGGTTGCCCACGTTCATGCGACTGTGGCCCAGATTTTCTGACAACGAATATATTCTTTATGCCATCAATGTAGTTTTAGAAGGATCACTTACAGGGGGAATGTTTATCCCGTAAATAGCATCAAGGGCACAGAGGGACAAATATATGAGAGATGGAGTTTCATCTGGGGCCTGTCAGGGTCACCCATCAGCTCTGTCCCTGGCTTAAGTCAAAAGGCAGGAGGCAGCTTGTCATGCGTCTGGGTTTTGGAAACCCAGGGAATGTTTATTTTCTGCTTGTCTATTTTCAAACTTCACGCATGTAATTTACTGTCCTGATTACACAGTTTAACATGGTTGGAAGATGTGAGTTATTCAAGTTACAGATTTGTATGAGAAGCACAAGAAAAAAGAACCACATCTGGGAGCTATCGCGCTCCCCTTCTCACGCCACTGTCTCTCCTTGGGTGACCTTAGCCGGCCAGCGCCTCTACTGCCCCCAGACAGTGCCGGCTATCAAGATGGTGATTCATCCTGGTCAAGCAGAAGTCATTATCTCCTCTCCCTAAACTTGACCTTTCTCCTTCGTTCCCTATCTCGGTAAATGGCACAGCCGTGGCACACAGCCATGCCCGGAAGTCATCACCCCCGCGTGCTTGCCACGTTATTTAAGATTAATCCCACTTTAATATGCCTCCTCTCCTCTTACCTCACTGCCTCAGTTCCGGCCTTAATCTCCTTTTGGAAGACAGTGGACATCATCTCCCGGACTCATTGTTTCCTAAGCTTGTTAGAAACGTGCCCTGCTCGTTAATCATCTAGATTCTCAGGCCCTTCTCCTAGACTCAATTCAATAGGCCTGGGGTGGAGCCCTGGGATCCATGTGCTTAACAATGATCCCAATCCTTTCTTCTGAGCCGGTTTCCTGGCCTCAGGGCTCTCTGCTGCCACTCTAGCCCTCCTCTGCTATAGAGCCATCCTCCTAAAATGGGCCCATAGCTCTTTGTCTGTGGCACAAAACCCAACCCTGCAGCATAACAAACAGGGTGTGATTTCGTCACTACCTCCCTCTCTGGTCTTACCTCCTGCCTTCCCTGGGCTCTAACGGCAAAAACCGTTGGTCAGATCTGAGGACCCCATTGCGTTTTCATTGCTCAATGCCTCTGCATGTGCCTTTCTTTCTGCCTGGACAGCCCTCCATCCCCACAGCTACCTGGAAAATTCCTATCCATCCTGCAAGACCCCACTCAAGTGTTCCTTCTTTCCTGAAGCTTTCCTTGCCATCCCTGGGACTCAAGTGTGTGTTTATTATTGTAGTTGTCTCACTGACTTCTCTATTGAAGAGACTATGTTTAGCGCACAGGGTACTTTTCCCACGTGAGATGAAATTTAGGGAAAGCACATAAGGCAGTTTCCAGGAAAAAATGCTCCCATTCTTTCCCACGAGCGTAAACTCTATCGAGTTTCTTACTGTGAAAATAAAACATTATCCATTTACATTTACAAAGTCAGCGTACTAATTGTTTAATAGTCAATAATAGTCAGTAGTAGTCAACATGTATCTGGTGCCCACTGTGTGCTAGAAACTTTGCATTCACCATTTTTCCCCATCTTACAGATGGGAAAAGTGAGGCTCAGAGGTGAGTTAATTTGCCTAAGATCACAAAACTGGTAAGTGGGGAGATTGACGCTATGCTAATTCTACCTCTTCCAGAGATTTCTCTAACAACCATTAGGATCTGCAGTATATGTCTAGGACAAACATCCCTGTACCAGGGGGTGCAGGAACTATAAGTGAGTGAAGCAGCGTGGGCTTTGGGCAATAAGATAAGGTAGGGAGTGTGGCCGACTGGAGGACATACACCCCATTTAAAAGAGCCTGCCAATGGGGTGCCTGGGTGGCTCAGTCGGTTGAGCGTCTGACTTCGGCTCAGGTCATGATCTCACAGCTCGTGGGTTTGAGCCCCACATCCAGCTCTGTGCTGACAGCTCGGAACCTGGAGCTGCTTCAGATTCTGTGTCTCCCTTTCTCTCTGCCCCTCCCCTGCTCATGCTCTGTCTCTCCCTGTCTCTCAAAAATGAATAAACGTTAACAACAACAAAAAAAAATTAAAAAAAAATAAATAAAAGAGCCTGCCAAGACTGAGTGCTGACTGAGGCCCCTCCCCAACATTTTATTGTGAAGAATTTCAAACATATAGCAATGTTGAAAGAATTTTACAGTATATGCCTGTATACCTACCACCTAGATTCTTCCATTAACATTTGACTGGCCTTATCCTGTGTCTGTGCATCTAGCCATCCTTATGTATCCAGTCCTTTTGGATATGTTTCAAAGTAAATTGCAGATGGCAGGACACTTCTCCCTAAATACTTTAGGCCGGTATAGCATTAACTACAGATGAATATTTATAGTTTTTCTTTTATTATTTTTAGTTCATGTTTATTTATTTTTGACAGAGAGACAGATGATTAATGGGGACACTTTTATTTATTTTTGAGACAGAGCAGGGGAGGGGCAGAGAGAGAGGAAGACACAGAGTCCGAAGCAGGCTCCAGGCTCTGAGCTGTCAGCACAGAGCCTGATGCAGGGATCGAACTCACGAGCCATGAGATCATGACCTGAACCAAAGTCCGACGCTTAAGCCACTGAGCCTACCCAGGTGCCCCTAGAATTTTTCTTTTGATGTAAAATTTATATGTAGTTAAATGCATAAGTCTATAGTGTCCATTCACTAAGTGGTATGTGCTTGGTATGTGCACATATTGATAAATATGTGCTCCTCTATCATCCCAACCTCCATCAATATGGAAAACATTACCATTATCCCTCCCATAATCCCCTCATGTCCCTCCCAGTTTGTCTCTGCTTCCGTCCCCCCGAGGTAGCTGCTGTCCCAATTAGTTTCTTCTTCTTCTTTTTTTCCGACTTCAAAAAACTGTTTGTAACTTGTTTTGTTTACAATGCCGACTTTTTAAAACTTAAAAAAAAAAAAATCTAGACAACAAACTAGGCAGAAATCGCTTTCCAAAAAGAGGGAAAGCCCAAAATAGCACCTTCTATAAAAACCCCTGGTTCAGTTTTGTTCACAGCAAAGAGAAAAGGAGCTTTTGATCAGACTGGAAGAAACCCAGCCTCAAGTTTGGAATCTGTACTTCACCTGTGCCAGCAAGGAGGACAATATTCCGCCAAAATAACTGATTTGTCGCTGCATTTGTCTCTGTTTGTCTAATATTAACAGTTATAAACAGAATCGTGTGGCTGGTCTCCACAACAGCCCTTATGGTGTTACAGGGTCATGTGTAGCATTTCACTTCTCTTCACACCAATGCTTAATTTTGCATACCTGGGCTTCCCCTTCTCCAGAAAAGTCATTAAAAAAAGTTTTTCTTTAAGTTTATTTAATAATTTTGAGAGGGAGAGAGGGGGTGGGGGCGTAGGCAGCTCAAATGGGGGAGGAGCAGAGAGAGAGAGAGGGAGAGAGAATCCCAAGCAGGCTCCATACCATCGGTGTGGAGCCCAACGCAGAGCTTGAACCCACAAAACCACAAGATCGTGAGCTGAGCTGAAGCCAAGAGTCAGGCGCCTAACCAACTGAACCACCCAGGCACCCTTAAAGTCCTATTTTAAAAAGTTTATTTATTTTTTATAAGTTTTTTTTAACTTTATTTATTTATTTTGGGAGAGAGAGAGAGAGTGCAGGAGGAGCAGAGAGAGAATCCCAAGCAGGCTCCACACTGTCAGCTCAGAGCCTGACACAGGGCTTGATCTCATGAGCCATGAGATCATTACCTGAGCCTAAATCAAGAGTCGGATGCTTAACCAACTGAGCCACCCAGGCACCCCATCCCTTTTCTTAATGATATCTTTTTTGATAAGCAGGAAATTTTGATTTTGATGAAGTATAACTTAGCAAAAACATTTTTAAGATAATTTAAAACAATTTTATTTATTTTGAAAGGAAGGAAGAGAGAGAGAGGGAGAGAGAGAGAATCCCAAGCAGGCTCTGCACTGTCAGCGTGGAGCCCGATGTGGGGCTCTAACCCACGAACTGTGAGATCATGACCTGAGCTGAAACCAGGAGTCAGACATTCAACCCACTGAACCACCCAGGCGCTCCTAACTTAGCAAAAACATTTTTTAATGGTTATTCTATTCTTTGACTTGTCTGAGAAACTTTCTGCTTACCCTTGAGTCATGGAGGTGCTCATCCACATTTTCTTCTTGAAGCTGCACAGTTTTAGCTTTCACATGTAGGCCTGTGATTCATCTCGAAATAACGTTTGTGTACGATGCAGGAGTAAAGGTTTGCATTTTCCCCATACCTCAGTATTCCAACATCATCTTATTGATAAAACTGTCCTTTCCCCATTAGACTGCTTTGACATTTCCGTTGCAAATCAAATGATGGTATGAGTGTGGTTCTGTTTCTAGGGTCTCTTTCTTGTACCAGCTTTAGCTGATTTGTGCCATGGGCTCAGTATTGCCGGACCCCCCAATTTTAGAGGACAGCTTAGAAACTCAGATTGTTTTTAATGTAAATGAGTCTAATTTTTTAAAAATATTTTATTTATTTTTGAGAGAGAGAGAGAGAGACAGAGCACGAGCGGGGGAGGAGCAGAGAGAGAGGGAGACACAGAATCTCAAACAGGCTCCAGGCTCTGAGCTGTCAGCAGAGAGCCCAAAGCGGGGGCTCGAACTCACAAATCGTGAGATCATGACCTGAGCCGGATGCTCAACCGACTGAACCACCTGGGAGCCCCAACGAGTCTAAATTTTTAAATGTTGAGCACCAGTTGTAGTTTCAATGCACAAACAAAGGAAGAAACTGATCCCATGCAGCCCAAGAAACTCATTGGGTCTGTGGCCTTGGGACTAGGGGGAGGTCATTGCAACAGGAAGCTGGATATACATACATTCGCTATAAATCAAAGGCCTTATTTTAAGTGGAAGAAAACGGGAATGGCCCGAGGGCAGGCAGGTTGATTTCCATAGTCAGTGCAAGTTAATGAGAATTCACTCCCAGGGTGAGATACCCCCCCCCCCCCCCTCCACCCCTGAGGTTTCTTTGGCGCCCAGGAGACTGGGGAGTACATCTGTGGAGAGATTTGGAATTGTATCTAGAAACAATACAGGCAGAGAGGGCTGGGTGGGAAATGAGGAGAGGCCACGTTACCCTGGGTTGCAGCGGGGGTGGGGACTGAGAGTGTAGGCATCTAGACAGATCAGTGAGGGAGAGAGACGAGGACCAAGAGAGTCCAGGGTGAGCTGATTCAGAGTCAAGGATCTGGAGTGGAGGTAACTAAGAAGGGACAGTTTTCTAAGTCCAGGCCCAGAAAGGCGCCTCCTGGAATTGGCTGGAGGCCTCTTGGCTCTCTCGGTGGAGGTTGAGACATAGCATTCACGAGACATACAACCTCAGATGCCAGAGCTTCAAGGATGGTTTGCAGCAGCACCGCTTGCTTGTTACCCTCAAGTTAAAGTTCCTAGTTTTTACCATTTCAAGGTTATATTTTACAATTAAAATTTGTAACAAGAACCACTTCACACGTTTCAAAAAAAAAATACTAAAAATGATTAATGAGAAGTCTTTTCCCCACCTGTCTCCCATCTGCCCAGTTCCCATCTTCAACCCCTCCACCCCCAGGTAACCATTTGTGCAATTTATTTTTACCGCCACCAAGGACACTATTTTGGCAGCCACGTCTGCCAGACAGAATGTCGAGTATGCTGGTTGGGCCGCATAGGGTAGAGCTTGGTGCAGTTGGCTGCATGTAAGAGAAAATAAGGAAGGCTGCGTTAAAGCCAGACAGAAATTTGCTAGAACTTGCTAGAACCTTGCCTCACGAATAGGTAAGAGAGCACCATCAGGACGGGAAATCAATCATTCTCCTTACAGTGTGACAGGGTGCTTGCTATGGACTCAATTGTGTCTCCTCAAGATTCATATGTTGAAGTCCTAACCCTGCATGTCATGGTATTTGGAGGTGGGGCCTTTGGGAGGCAATTAGGTTTGGATGAAGTTATGGGGGTGAGGCCTCTGGGACGGGCTCGGGGTCCTTAGGAGAAGAGGAAGAGACCAGAGCTCTTTCTCTGCTGCCCCCGTGTGCGGACCCCGCGAGAAGGCAGCTGTCTGCAAGCCAGCAAGGGAGAACCCGACCTGGCTGGCCCCACCGGGTCCACGCTGTTTTGTGATGGCAGCCTGAGCTGCCCATGACGCTGTTCAGGGACCAAGAAGTGAGCTCTGAGTGAAAAGATTTTCGGTGCTTTGAAATATACCTTTCAATTGTCTTGCCGAGAGCGTCCCACTGTGCTGTATTTGAAAGGGCACGAGAGACTGAGAACCACTGGTCTGGAGGAAAGGGACGACCACAGAGACAGGACTCTTCCGTGCTTGAAGCCGGAGACAGATAATTGGATGGCACACGAGCACACAGGTGATTAACTTCCCGGCCCCTCCCAAGCTGTGCTCACACTCTGGCAACTGCTAAATTCTCCTCTGGGAGGACTTTAAGGGGAGAATGAATGCATGTGAAAGGATTTGCGAACCTGCAAGGGTGGCGTTAGGTTCTAGAGGCTGGCTGCCTGACCCAACTCCTATGGGGTACCGAGTTATTTTCACTGGGATGATTTCCCCAGTGAATGGGATGATTTTCCCTCCCCACCCCGTTTGTTTGGATTTGAAGATAATGCTGCCCTCTGCTGGAATGATCTTGCAACTACAGCCCCTGGCCACCCAGGGCGAACCCCACCCACGCCCCCGGCCCCCCGCCCAGTCGTTTGCTTGATCTCAGTTGTTGTCTGTATAGCTAGGGGTCTCAGGCTTTGCTAAGTCATGTCTTACAGCCATGGTGAAGTTGGCTTTCCCTTCAGTGCTATATCCCAGAGGCTGGAGGTGAGATAAACAGGAGGCAAATTACTTCTGGGTCTCCCAGTCTCCAGAAACAAAACCCATCTCTCTTTTTTTTTTCTTCTTCTTTTCCTTCTTCAACCATTTTTGTTTTGTTTTGTTTTTTTTTTTAATTTTTTTTTTCAACGTTTATTTATTTTTGGGACAGAGAGAGACAGAGTATGAACGGGGGAGGGGCAGACAGAGAGGGAGACACAGAATCGGAAACAGGCTCCAGGCTCTGAGCCATCAGCCCAGAGCCCGACGCGGGGCTCGAACTCACGGACTGTGAGATCGTGACCTGGCTGAAGTCGGACGCTTAACCGACTGCGCCACCCAGGCGCCCCCATTTTTGTTTTTTTTAAACGTTTATTTATTTTTGAGAGAGACAGAGTGCGAGTGGGGGAGGGTCAGAGAGCGAGGGAGACACAGAATCTGAAGCAGGCTCCGGGCTCTGAGCTGTCAGCACAGAGCCCCACGTGGGCTGGAACCCATGGACTGTGAGATCGTGACCTGAGCCAAAGTTGGACACTTAACTGACTGAGCCACCCAGGCGCCCCCTTCTTCAACCACTTTTTATCACATCCTAATCACTAAGCTGTCTCTTAGGCACTTGGGATATGGTGATCAAGGTGATCAAGATAGATAAGGATTTCTACCTTCCTGAAGCTTACAGTTTAGAGAGGAGAGAGAATAAACAACAGTATATGTAATAAACAAGCAGATATACAATATGTTAAGAAGTGGTAAGTGCTGTGAGAGAAGAAAAATGTTTAGAATACAGCATAGCCAGGGACATCAGAAATGCTAGGGGAGGGGCAACTGTGAATAGGCGGACAAGGCGGGCCTGGAGCATTTGAGCAAAGTCTCAGAGCAGGTGGGGGAGTTTCCCCCGAGGGAGGTCTGCCGGAGAGCATTCAGAGAAGAAAAGACATTGGAAGCAACGCACTAAGGCAGGAACGGAGCAACCAGGCTAACGTGGCTGGAGCAGAGTTCTAAGGGGGGAAGGAGGAGGATACAAAGAGGATGCTATGGGCTGAATTATGTCCTCCTCTCCCCAAATTCATATGTGTTGGAGTTCTAACCAGAAGTATGTCAGAATGGGACCCTGTTTGGAAATAGGGCTGTTGCAGATGTAATTAGTTAAGACAAGGCCATGAGAGGGCGCCCTAATCCAACATGATTGGTGTCCTTACAAGAAAAGGGGAAATTTGGGGGCACCTGGGTGGCTCAGTCCGTTGGGCTTAGGTCATGATCTCGCAGCTCGTGAGTTCGAGCTCGCTTCAGATCCTCGGTCTCCCTCTCTCTGCCCCTCCCCTGCTTGAGCCCCCCCCCCCCCCCCGCCAAATAAATACATATATTTTTTTAAAAAGGGGGACATTTGGACACAGACACCTGCCCACGAGGAGAGCACCATGTGATGATGAAGGCAGAGATCAAGGCGATGCATCTACAAGCCAAGGAATGCCAGAGGTGGCTAGCAAACCAGCAGGCGCTATGAGAGAGGCCTGCAACGGATTCTCCCTTGCAGACCCTCCCTCAGGAGGAAGCAGCCCTGCGGGCGCCCTTATCCTGGAGGTCCAGCCTCCAGAACTGGAAGACAATACATTTCTGCTGTCTAAGCCACCCGGTCTGTGCTACTTTGCTGTGGTGGTCCTAGCACACCTAAGGCACAGAGATGATGAGGAGGGATGGGGATGTGGGGGGCGGGGCATGGAATGATGGAGGAAGGCCTTAAAGGACTCTGGCTTTATTCAAATTCTTTTTTTTTTCATGATTAAGTGGGATATATCCCCCCCTCCCCCCATGCAAACTAAATGAAAACCATTAATATAATTCACTTGCTAATATATCTAAGAAGGAAAAAAAAAAGTCATAGGACTATCTACATAGGCCTTTGACAAGATTCAACACCTAGTCCTGATTTAAAAAATAAAACTCAGTATAACACTGTGTGTTAACTACACTGGAATGAAAATTTTAAAAAGTCATTAAAATCATCTAGACCTGTATGCAGAAAGCATTTTCAAAAATAGAAGAATGGAATTGTATTCATAAATAAGATTGAAATGAATCTTTCAATAACAAAAATCAGTGTTAAGACAAAAAAAATGAAGTCAATAACATCACATAGGTGATGACTTTAAACACAATTATGAATTGAACTCTAGCTTTTATTTGGATTTTGCCAGTTTTTCCATTATCACTGTTTTCTGCAGCAGGATCCAGTCCAGGGGTCACATTGCCTCTGGTTGTCATGTCTCCCCAATCTCCTGTGACCTATGGCAGTTTCACTCAGTCATTCCTTGTTTTTCATGACCTTGATAGTCATGAGGAGTATTGACCAGGTATAGAAGGCCTCCCCAGCCTGGGTTTGTCTGATATTTTCCTCCTGATTAGATGGGGGGTATGGGTTTTTGGAGAGAACACTACAGATGTGGATGCCCTTCTCATCACGTCCTATTGGGCATGTAGGAGCCCACACGGCATCCCTGGTGATACCAGCCTTCCTTACCTGGGTAAGGTAGTGTTCTCCAGGTTCCTCCACTGTGAAGTTGCTTAAAATGCATTTACAAAAATCAAAGCAGCGAAGGGCGCTTGGGTGGCTCAGTCGGTGGTTAAGCATCTGACTTCGGCTCAGGTCATGATCTTGCGGTTTGTGAGTTGGAGCCCCGCGTCGGGCTCTGTGCTGACAGCTCAGAGCCTGGAGCCTGCTTTGGATTCTGTGTTGCCCTCTCTCTTTGCCCCTCCCCTGCTCACTGTCTGTCTCTCTGGAAAATAAACCTAAAAAAATAAAAAAAATTAAAGCAGTGAAATTCATTCTTTGCAGCCATTGTAGGGCAGTAAGAAAGTATGACTGTGGTCTGACTTAGAATGTCAAAGGACCTGGCTGGCGTGATGAGAACAGACTAGAAGAGCAGGGGCAACACAAGGGGGACTGGGTTGTCGCTTCGGTGATCCAGGTGAGAAGGGAAGGTGGCAGGGGTCAGGGCACCAACAGCAGAGGGGGTGAAAAAATAGGAGTTAGAATCAATTTTGGTCGAGTCAGCAGAATTTTCTGGTAGATCAAGCATTGCATGTCAGGTGTAAGAGATAAAGAGGTGTCAATGAAGAGTCTACAGATGGCGGCCCGAGCTGCTGGAAGGCCGGAGTTGCCACTGACCGAACTAAGGTAAAGATTCCAATCTGCCATTTCGCTCCTCTCCATTACTGCGTCCATTTAACCAGTATTTATTTGGTGGCAGGGCTGGCTGCAGGACCCCGTCAAAAGGAAAATGTGGGGCTCCTTGTTCCAAAAGCAAGAGAAAAGCTTGTTCGTTTCTTTTGCAATCTTTCTCTGAACTGGACTCTGTGTTTTTTATTTGCTATTTGATGCTGTGCTCCCTGAAGCATGGGGTGCTTGTGGGCTGGGAGAGTGGGTGGCCGAGCCCAAGGAGGCAGTAAGAGGCAGGAGTGCACATGAGCTGAGCCCCAAGCTCCAGCGTGTGCTCCACCGTCCTGCCGGACTTCACGCGAAGGCACGGATTCCAAGATAAAGTTATTAAGAATTTCAAGGCAGTGACTGCAGGGCATCACGCCCCAAGCTCGAGGTTCTTCTGAGCACGGGGCTTCCTGTGACTGCACGGGTCATACACCGACTTCCTGTCTGGCATCTGCTAGTATGTGTCACACACTTTGTGGGGCACCAAGAATGCAAAACGGAATCCTTTCTAGTTCCTGCCTTTAAGGAGGAGCCAGGAAAGAAGGGATGCTTCATGAATCCCTACTCTGTGCCAGAGCCTCACCGGTTCACAGCCCAGTGGGAGGGACAGGCTCCTAAAAATGATACAGTAATACAGTCTGAAAACTACAACAGTGGAGGACCTGGGCGGGTGACACGGGAGCCCCAAGGGGAGGGGCAGGAGGATGCAGGGCATTTAGGGCTCGAGGAGTTGGCACTTAAGTTTTTGTTTGTTTGTTTTTTAGATAGAAAGAACAAGTGGGGGAGGGGTGGAAAGAGAGGGAGAGAGAGAGAATCCCAAGCAGGCTCTGCACTGTCAGCACAGAGCCCGATGTGGGGCTCGAACCCATGAGTCGTGAGATCGTGGCCTGAGCTGAGGTTGGATGCTTAACCGACTGAGCCACCCAGGCGCCCCTAGGGCTTGAGGAGTTGGGAGTTCAATGGACAGGAGGCTCAGAGTCCTGGACGTCTGCTCACAAACCTAGCTGGACCAGCTAGGTGAGGAGAGGGGGATATGACCATTAGAGTGTTATATATTCATTTTTTAGTGAAAATGGCTAAATACATATTTCTTCATTGCAAAAGTAAGGCTCATTGTAGAAACGGGGCAACTTCAAAAGATATAAACAAGCAGCTATCTGTAATCCCACCACCCAAAGATAACCGCTGTTAACATTTTTTCATTTTTGAGAGACAGAGAGAGATAGAATGTGAGTGGAGGGGGGTCAGAGAGAGAGGGAGACACAGACTCGGAAGCAGGCTCCAGGCTCTGCGCTGTCAGCACAGAGCCCGACACAGGGCTCAAACTCAGGAACTGTGAGATCATGACCTGAGCCGAAATCAAGAGTCAGACGCTTAACTGACTGAGCCACCTGGGTGCCCCAAGGAAGGCCAGTATTTGAGTGATGGTCTGTCTGACTCCAAAGAAGAGCTTTCTGGGTCATTCGTGAGGATTTTTGAATTCATTCCAGAGTGTGTTCTCAGACGGGTTGTTATGTGCTTACTTTTCAAGGTTCCTCTTTGGCTTCTGCCAGAGTTTGGCAGGCAGGGCTAGGAGGTCTGCACCTGCCCAGGTCATACCTCTGTTAAGTCCTCTGTTACCCTGACTGTCGCAGCCTGGACCCTGTGATTCGCTGACATTCCTCCCCTCTCCTTTCATTCCAGATCACTTTTGTTTTCCAGAACTCTTTCAGTTGGTCATCGTTTTGGTTGCAAGCAACGGAAAACTCAGCCTGAACTGGTCTGAACAATAAAGAGAATCTATTGGCTCACGGAACGGAAAAGTACCAAGGGAAGATTGCCTCTGGGTGTGGTTTGTTCAGGACGCTGGCTCCGATTCTCTCAGTTCTGTCTTCCTCTGTGTGTTAGGTTTTGTCCTTGGACGGGTTTGCCGTTCATGACGGTAAAATGGCATCCAGCCGTAACAATACCACATCCGTGCTTTTCCACAGTCACCAAACAGCCATCCTGAACTTGGCTCTGCGTGGTTCATCTTAGGTCACATATGTACCCTGCTCCTGGCACTGTGGCAATGGGGGTGATCACTGGAGAGAGGGGAGAATCCTCTCCTCCACCTCCCTTACCTTTATTCTGGTCCCCAGGTCCAAGCGGGTCCTTCTGCAGGAATGTAAAGAGATGCTGACACTGACATCAAAGCTGACACAGGGACAGAATAGATATACTTACAGCCATATTGTGCTGTTCACAGGCTCTCGCCTAGAAGCTTTCATTTTTAGAACGGAGTGGCGAGAAGAGGCCCCCGCACTTTGCCAGAGGACTGGCATTCAGGCTACACATGTCACAACAGTCTGTGGCACTGGATGTTCTGCACAGAATAGAAAGATGCTTTCCTGTTAGGAACATTATAGATCTGCCGAAGAGGGAGCAGTTCTAAGCGGGAAGGTGCGGTACAGCAGATATGTTGGGTGGGCAGATTGCTGGAACATTTTCAAGTGGATAACATTTTATTCCAAGCTCATCTATGTGTGCCTTTCCCCTCCTTCAGTGCAATGCTCTTTCCTTTCTTTCCTTCCACGAAAGGGAACTTCTTTTAATTAAAAACTTAAAAGGAAATTAAAATACAACTCCTTGGCAAGTTCGCTAACATACAGCGTATACAATGTGCTCTTGGCTTCGGGAGTAGATTCTCATGATTCATCGCTTACGTACAACACCCAGCGCTCATCCCAACAGGTGTCCTCCTCATTGCCCATCATCCATTTCCCCTGCCCGCCCCCCCCTCCATCAACCCTCAGTTTGTTCTCTGATTTTAAGAGTCTCTTATGTTTTGCCTCCCTCTCTGCTTGAAACTATTTTTCCCCCTTCCCCCATGGTCTTCTGTTAAGTTTCTTAAATTCCACATATGAGTGAAAACATACGATATCTGTCTTTCTCTGCCTGACTTCTTTCACTTAGCATAATACCCTCCAGTTCCATCCATGTTGTTGCAAATGGCAAGAATTTATTCTTTCTCACTGGCAAGTAGTCTTCCATGGTATATATAAGCCACATCTTCTTTATCTATTCATCAGTTAATGGCCATTTGGGCTCTTCCCATAATTTGGCTATGGTTGATAGCACCGCTATAAACAGTGGGGTACACGTGCCCCTATGAATCAGCACTCCTGTATCCTTTGGATACATTCCTAGTAGTGCAATTTCTGGGTTGTAGGTTAATTCTATTTTTAATTTTTGAGGAACCTCCACACTGTTTTCCAGAGCGGCTGCACCAGTTTGCATTCCCACCAGCAGTGCAAAAGAGATCCTCTTTCTCCGCATCCTCGCCAACGTCTGTCATTGTCTGAGTTGTTAATTTTAGCCATCCTGACAGGTGTGAGGTGGTATCTCAGTGTGGTTTTGATGTGTATTTCCCTGGTGAGGAGTGATGTGGAGCATCTTCTAATGTGTCTGTTGGCCATCTAGACGTTTAACTCTTGTCCTCCAGATCAGCTTCCCCCTGGAGACCTAAGCTACCAGTGTTGCTACCCCTACACTCATCCAGAGGACTGCTTGTCTTTTGCTCCTTGGGCTTGAGGATGGACCAGCCCCTTCCCCTCCATACCTCAGTCACTCATTGGTTTAGATGGGAATGCTGTACTGACTGGACTGAGGGCATAAGAAAAGCAGAAGGGAGTTTTATACAAAGAGTATAAATACAATAGGTATTCACTGGGACTGCTCCTGCCCTGGTCTTTCTCACTGGTCCCTTGCAAGGACTTCCCCATCCTGCAACTGCCGCCCCCTTGTGGCAAACACTCTCTTCCCCCCCCCCCCCCCCCCCCCCCCCCCCCCCGTGGCCTCAGCTTGCACTTGAGGATGCGTGGGCGGTCTGCAGACAGGCCCCAGACAGTCTGTTCTCTTGTGTGTTACCAGTCACTGTTTACTGCCCCAGGATTACTTTTCCCCTAGATGATTAATAGTGGAATGTCTATTCCCTTCAGGGACTACCCCATCTTCCAGGGCTTTCTGATCGAGGTATCAGATCAGGATAGTAAGGCATGAGTGAAAGCATGGGTGGCCCCAGGACAATTATCTCCTTATACTTCCTGCTACTGTTCGTGAATGATAAGAGCACCCAGGAGGAGTGCCAGTGGCAGAATTGTAGGCACTGGGGGCATGATTAATTGGCACTTATGGTAGGGGGTAGATTTTATGCTTGAACAGGTTGGTGCTGTGAACCATAGAGGATGATTGGGAGAGCACAATCCCAGACAGACCAGCCTGGCTGTGTGGAAGTGAAGCTTTCAGGCACACCTTATATATGACTGTGTGGCCGAAAGCAATAGACGCTCTGAATCATGGTGGTGATCCGATCCATGAATCACAGGAGGTATGTCTCATTTTTTCTACAACCATCAATTGAGCACCTGCTTTGTTCCCTGATAGAGGATCAGAAGGTGGATCAGAGAGGGTCTTTATTCTCTAGGAGCTCATGGTCTCCTGGGGGAAGGCTGACTTGTAAACCTATCATTACAATACGGTAGGGTTCATGTTGTATCAGAGAAGTGGTTACAGTACCAGAAGAATGAAGCCAGGGGACAGACATCAGCTGCTGGGAGCAGCTGAGGCAGGTTGCAAGAAGTCACCCTTCATTCTGGGAGAGAAGCAAGATGATGTTAACTCCAACCCCTCTGTTCAGGGATTGCCCCAGGTCCAGTGGTCTCCCTGTGGTCCAGCCAGACTGCAGGAGTGCCCCCCACTCCCCCCCAACCCCGCCCCTGCCCCACCCCCCGCCTCAGGCCATTCCAATCATCCAATTGTGGATAGTGATTGCCCCCCACCCCCACCAGGCCCTCCTAAGTGGGGGACTCCTACAAGGCTCACCTACAGTGGGGTCCTGAAGTCTCTGTCAGAGGCAAAGTCCTCTCCCCTTTATTCATACCCAAGCAAGTTGGAAGCTTTCAAAGGTGATCTGCTAGGGAATTTAAGGGATCAACAAATGGAAACAAATGCCAGAAAAGGAAGAAAATAAAAATAGTCATCCATGCGGAGAATTCAGATAGTGGACCCTTGACTCTATCTTCATGTCTGGTACCCCTGCGTGGACATACAGATCCTGGAAGTCTCTAACGCCCTGTGGTCCCTTGACTTCATCTGTTCTCCAAATATGGTTGTGGGCAGGGCTCAGAGAGGAGGTGCGCTAGGAAGAGGCTTGTCTATTTCCCTTTATTCATCAAGTTTTCTCTAACTGTTAAGTCACTCTGATCTCTGAGTTCCGGCTCTTACAGTTGGACACACCTTGCCAGTGCCTCAGGTAGGAAGCAACCTCTACTGCCAGGACTTTCTTTGGGGAGGGAGATTTAGTTTGATTGTGTTTTACAAAATGCATCCATTTCTGTGGGACCTGAAGATTTCTGCTCACTTGGCTTCTTGCCTGTTCCCTTGTGACTGTGTATTCGGTTCTGACCTCATACGTGGTTGTAGGTGGTAACAAGGGGGCCATGGTCTTGTCACCTCCTCCTTTCACACCTCCCCCTTTTTGGGGGGGAAGAGGCTTGCTTTGCCCTAAAATGTTGTCTTCTGTAAAAAAAAAAAGAAGTATTGGCAAGGGGAGAACCTCCTAAAGTGTGTGGATCTGAATGAATTTCTAGAACCTCAGGCTTGGAAGCAGCTCAGGGGTTAAACACGCTGCCCGCTTCAAGTTTGCAGATGACAAAACTGAAATCTATAAAGGTAAAATCACCCACTCAAGGTCACACAGCTTATTAATGATAAATCAGGATGGAATGAAGACTGGATAGCAGGTATTCTTATTTCTTGGTAATTTTCCAAAGGTTTTCAGACTGTTTTCTGGAGAGCTTGGGAGTTTTGGGGGAACCATCTTAGCAGGTGTCTGGGTAGAGATGGAGCCCCCCCTCCTTCCCAGCAGCTGACTTTAAAAATAAAATGTTTAAAAATGATTATTTATTCTTGAGGGAGAGAGACAGACAGACAGAAAGAGGATGAGCAAGGGAGGGACAGAAAGAGAGAGAGAGAGACAGAGACAGAATCCAAAGCTGGTTCCAGGCTCTGAGCTGTCAGCACAGAGCCTGATGTGGGGCTCAAATTCACAAACCGTGAGATCATGACCTGAGCCGAAGTCAGATGCTTAACCAACTGAGCCACCCAGGCGCCCTGCAGCAGATGACCTTTGATCGGTTTTACACATTGGTCTTCTGGTATGATTTTGCTTCAGCAAAATGTTTCCCAATTTAGGAAGATAATTGAAAACTGCTGATGGTTCTGTGGATATTTAGGGAGTGATATGAGGGAACAAGATGGGGACTTCTCTCAAATGCTGATGCTGTGAAACTGACCTCTAAAGAAGTCCAAAATAGGGGCAAAGGAAGGGATCTCCTGTTGCCAAACCAACAGAAAAGCAAAAGATATTTGAGTAACTGTTCTCACATCCTTGATGAGTGATTTTAATTTGAGTTACTAAATCACATTTCTTTCTTTCTATCTTTCAACTAGAAAGATTCCATGATTGTCTTCATGGAAAATATTGGGAATGACACTGATTGGTGGGAGTATATGGACGAGTTTGCAAATTTCACTGGCACACCACCCACAGAAGAATATAGTCCCTGTAGGATAGAGATTGAAACACTCAACAAATATGCCGTACTGGTCATCTATGCCCTGGTCTTCATGCTGAGCCTGCTGGGAAACTCCCTGGTGATACTAGTTGTCTTATACAGTCAGGTCAGCCGATCTGTCACTGATGTCTATCTGCTGAACCTGGCCATAGCTGACTTGCTCTTCGCCCTGACCTTACCCATCTGGGCTGCCTCCAAGGCAAAGGGCTGGATCTTTGGCACACTCCTGTGCAAGGTGGTCTCTTTTCTGAAGGAAGTCAATTTCTACAGTGGTATTTTACTACTGGCCTGCATCAGCGTGGACCGCTACCTGGCCATTGTCCATGCCACACGCACGCTGACTCGGAAGCGGCACTGGGTCAAGTTCATATGCTTAGGCATCTGGGCCCTGTCCCTGCTCTTGGCCCTGCCCATCTTCATATTCCGTGAGGCCATCAAGCCCCCCTATTCCAGCCCAGTCTGCTATGAGGACATGGGTGCCAATACTACAAAATGGCGGATGGTGATGCGGGTCCTGCCCCAGACCTTTGGCTTCCTCCTGCCTTTGATGGTCATGCTATTTTGCTATGGACTCACCCTGCGCACGCTCTTTGAGGCCCACATGGGGCAGAAACACCGGGCCATGAGGGTCATCTTTGCTGTCGTGCTCATCTTCCTGCTCTGCTGGCTGCCCTACAACCTGGTCCTGATCGCAGACACCCTCATGAGGCTCCGGGCGATCAAAGAGACCTGTGAGCGCCGCAATGACATTGGCCGGGCCCTGGATGCCACCGAGATTCTGGGCTTCTTCCACAGCTGCCTCAATCCCATCATCTACGCCTTCATTGGCCAGAAGTTTCGCCATGGACTCATCAAGATCATGGCCATCCATGGCCTCATCAGCAAAGAGCACTTGTCCAAGGACAGCAGGCCTTCCTTTGTTGGCTCTTCTTCAGGGAACACTTCTACTACCTTCTAGGCCCCCGCCCCTGTTGCAGCCCCTCGGGGCTCCTCCCTTGCCATCAGCACCCCATTCTAAGCCTCACGCCCACTGGCTGTCCACAGTCTCTATGTCAAGGCAGCCCCCGTTGTGGTTACAGGAAGTTACTGGGGTCACGTCCTTATCAGGCCCTCCTTGTATGGTTGAGAAAGCCTGCCCTGCTGCCCCTCCCCTTACTGTAGTTGCTATGTCAGCTGCTAGAGCTCAGTCCATCCTACCACTGAGCCCATAGCACCCTGTCCCCTGAGACACTTAAAGACATTTAACAGACATTCTTTTAAGTGACTACAGAAAGTTCCCACCATTGGGAGCCATTAGTGGCAAACAGCACTGGTTGCTGCCCCAACTCTCTCTTTCTTGCCTGTCAGCAAAGTCCACTTCCCTTGAGAGAGGCCAAAAAGGACAGGTACTCCTTTCTAAGACTCCTTTTTGCTAGGAGTGGCCTTATCATTCACTTCTGACTAATAAGATTTAAGGGCATTAGTGTGCTGGTCAACCACTGTCCTGGGGAAAAAAAAGTCCTGATTTGTAGCATTTGCCAAGTTGCCTGGTGTAAATGCTCCACCGTGGCGATGTCACGGGTGGTGGTGTTTAGCAACCAGCTCACAAAAATCTAGGAAATGTAATGATCTGCTTTCACAAGCAGGTACAAACTGGCTTCAGTGCACCATTGCTTAAGAGGAAGTCTGCTGGGACCGGAGGACTCCTGGGAAGTACTCCTGATTGAACAAAGAAAGAGAGGAGCACCTGGGCCACCTCAGTTAAGCATTTGACTTTTGATTCGGCCTCAAGTAATGATCCCAGGGTATGCCGGGCTCATGTCATGGATTATTCGGTTAAGAAATGATCCCAAGGTCATGGGATCAAGCCTCATGTTGGGCTCTGCACTGAGTGTGGAGCTTGCTTAAGATTCTCTCTTTCTCTGTCTCTGCCCTTCTCCCCCACTCACACACACTCTCCTTCTAAAATAAAATGAAAACAATTTAAAAAAAGAATAAAGAGACACACACACACATCCTTGGTTCTTGCCTTTAAATATGGTTGTAGGATATGATGTGACAAAAAGTCAAAAAGTGTGCCCAACATACTTAAGCAGATGAAGGCAATGGATAAAGAGGACCTAGAATAAAGAGTCCAGAAAGAAACCTAAGTCAGCATAAATGGTCAAATGGTTTTCGATAAGGGCACCAAGACTCTTCAATGGGGAAAGGATAGTCTTTCAACAAATGGTGCTGGGAAAACTAGATACCTACATGCACAAGAATGAACTTGATCTCTTTCCTTATACCTCATACAGAAGTTAATTCAAAATGAATCAAAGACCTAATAACAAAAGCTGAAACTATAAAACTCTTGGAAGAAAACATAAAGGAAAAGCTTCATTTGGTTTGAGGTTGGGGATGGAGAGATGTTCAGAGATGGGGTTTAGATCAAGGTTGAGATTGGAATCAGGGATGAGGTTGGAGTTGGAGGTGATGTGGTGGGGAGCCAGGGATGGGGTGGCAGCTTGGAACAAGGCAGAAGATCAGAGAAGGATGAAAATTAAGGATGGGGGAAATCCAGAACAGGGAGAAATTGGGGGTGAGATTGAGGGAGGTTCAGATGGGCTTGGGAGCAGGTACAGAATGAGGTGTAGGAATGGTATGAGTGTGGGGGGGTGTGGTGAGTCTCAGGGAGAGAAGTCAGAACTGGAGTGAATGCTCAGGGGCTACTGGTGTAGTCCAATTAGTGGTTGGAGCAAAAAGACATCCTTGGGAGAGTGACCATTTTCTGGGGATCATTGTCTACAATGCTTTTCTGGGGGCCAGGATGGAGGTGACTTGGCCTATCCAGCTGGGGTTCTCCAAGGCAGTTGATGAGAAAGGAGTTAGGGCTCAAGCCCTAGGGGATAGATTTGGTGCAGAGAGAAGCCAGACGAATGCAGAAACCCAGGGAGGAAGGCTGGATACTGGGCATGGGAACCTCCCCTTCCTCTCCCTCCCTCCCTCGCTCCCTCCCTCCCTCCCCTAATGCCCTTCTGCCTTCTCCTCCTGCCTGATTAAATGCTTATCTTCCTTCATTCTCTGCTATTCCAAAGACAGCTCCATCAGGGCTTTAGTAAGTAAATATGGATCCATATTGGGCCTGAGAAAATACAAATGACTAATACATATCTGAAAACATGCCTGGCCTCGCTAGTAACCTGGGAAATGGGAATCAAACAGCAATAAAATAATTTGGAAGTGTCTTAAATAGGAAGGGATATACAGTGGACTCTCCAACAACACTGGTTTGAATTGTATGCGTCCACTTATATGAGGATTTAAAAAAATACAATACTATAAATGTATTTTCCTCCTGATTTTTAAAAATTTTTAAATACAATCCACATGAGGCTCACACTCATGATCCTAAGACTAAGAGTCCCATGCTCTACTGACTGAGCAAGCCAGGCACCCCTTCATGATTTTGTTTTTTAATGTTTATTTGTTTATTTTGAGAGAGAGAGAGAGAAAGAGTGAAGGCAAGTGGGGGAGGGCCAGACAGAGAAGGAGAGAGAGAGAATCCCAAGTAGGCTCCACACTGTCAATGCAGAGCTCGAGGCGGGGCTCAATCTCACAAACCGTGAGATCATGACCTGAGCTGAAATCAAGAGTCGGACGCTTAACCGACTGAGCCACCCAGGCACCCCCTCCATGATTTTCTTAATAACATTTTCTCTAGCTTATTTTATTGTAAGAATACAATATGTAATACATATAACATACAAAATATGTGTTAATCTACTATTTATGTTATTGGTAAGGCTTCCAGTCAACAGTACACTGTTAGCAGTTAAGATTTTGGGGAGTCAAAAGTTGCATGTAGATTTTTGAGTGCAGGGTGCGGGGGTGGGGTCAGTGTCCCTAACCCTGTGTCGTCTAAGGGGCAACTGTAGTCAGAACTCCTTCCAAACAAGGGCAACATTGTTCAATTAGATTTTCAGTGCAGTGTAATTCTCTGGGTTATAGCTCAAGACATAAATAATTTGCATTTCAGATCTGTAGCAATGTCAGATGTGGGTACTAAAACAACACAGTATACTGAAATATCAAAAACGAGTGTTTAAACCACTAGGTAGGATAAGGATTAGATACCTGGTCAAGGTCAGGGAGATGGTTCGCCTCAGAAAGGGCTTAGTGTCCAGGGTGAGGCTGGGATCAGAGATGGGGTGCATCTTAGGAAGGGACTGGGGTGTCAGAGATGCTAGAGAGCCAGGGATGGGGCTAGGTTAGGGTTGAGGGGAACATCAGGATAGAGTGGGGGACAGGGATTGGGATGTGAATGTATGTTCTGCTCGATGCTTGCTAATTTTAAGTTTTGAAAATTTGTCTTGGGGGCACCTGGCTGGCTCAGTGGGAAGAGCATGTGACTCTTGATCTCAGGGTCATGAGTTCAAGTCCCACATTGGGTGTAGAGATTACTAAAAATGAATGAATGAATGAATGAATGAATGAATGAACTTAAATAAATAAAGAATATCAAGTTAAAAAAAAATAAAGAGAATTTGTTTTGTAGGCTTGGTTAAAATTTTCCAGCCTCCATGTAATTATGTTGAAATACGCTATTTTTCCCTACCCTAGTTACACTTCTGACCAACCATGGCCCCATCACCATCCCTTGCCCTCAGTTCAGTGGCCCGTTCTTACCAGTTCCAGCAAAAACATTAATTGGTAGTCTGGGTTTTATTCGAAAGGGGTTTAAGATGACCCCTTTCTGTGCAGCTTTCATTCGAACTAGCGTCTTTCAGAGGCTGAAAATTCTCGTAGATGCAGTCAAAATAAAAGGGCTGCCTCCTCTTTGGTCTAAGAGTCTTTGTGAGATGTGTCTTTTCTTTTTTTTTTTTTTAATTAAAAAAATTTTTTTTAAAGTTTATTTATTTTTGAGAGAGAGAGAGAGAGAGAGAGAGAGAGAGAAAGCATGAGCGGGGGAGGGGCAGAGAATCCGAAACAGGCTCCAGGATCTGAGCTGTCAGCACAGAGCCCGACTCAGGGCTTGAAACCCAAAGCTGTGAGATCATGACCTGAGCTGAAGTTGGACGCTCAACCAACTGAGCTACTCAGGTGCCCCCTGAGATGTGTCTTTTCTGAGGTGACCACTAACCAAGAAATCATGATGGACTACAGCCTTTTGCTGCAGAGGTTGGAGAGGCCAAAGATCTGTGGGTTTGTCCTTTCTAGAAAATCCTAAGTGGCTAACACCTATGTTCTTAACACTGTTGTTTGTATCCATCCTGGTATTCTGAGTTTAAACTCAAGATCCTTCTTCCAACCTTGAGGGTAAACATGAATTAAAGAATTAGAAATATATAAAATAAACAGAACATGTTTCAGACCTTCTAAAATTAGTTTTTTAAGAAATAAAAGTATTTCATGTACATTGTTTCAAAAAAGTGAAATAGCTTTAGAAAGCTTATAATGAACATTAACAGCAACCCTCCTACCCTACTCCTTGCAGGGAAAGGCAACAACTTTCAACTTTCATAGCTGTTTCATTTAATGGTGCTGCACATATTTCTTTTTTAAAAATTTTTATTCATTTATTTTGAGGCAGGGAGGGGCAGAGAGAGAGGGAGAGAGAGGATCCCAAGCAGGCTCTGCTCTGCCAGCACAGAGCCCAACTTGGGGCTCGAACTCACAAACCGTGAGATCATGACCTGAGCCAAAGTCAAGAGTTGGTCACTTAACTGAATGAGCCACTCAGGCACCCCAATAGTGATATCCATGTATCTGAATATCATGCTTATTCAGCTGGTTCTTGATTCCTGTCCCCTGCACCCTCCCCCAGTTTTAGATATCATTTATTGACCTTCTCCTTTGGCTTCTGAGGATTCAACACTTTTTAAAACTCTGTCCAGAATTGACCACTGTCCAAGCAAACATAAATACTGTCTCTCCCATTCTCCCAGGAAAGATAATCACACTTTCCAGTTAAACCAACATTCAGTGTTTTTGCTATAATGACTATGTAAAAAATTATTCATACTTGGGTACAATGTTTACATTTTCTTTCTTTGTACAAGTTCTATTTTCTCTGGAATTAACAATAGGATTTTCCATTACTTTTTATTACATCATTCTCAAATGTCTCCCTCAATACATCAATATTCATCAGATAATCTATATGTATATTTTTCCTTCTTGGAGACTTCATTCATGGGGCCCTTCATAGTCCTGTTTTCGATCTGGACAGGTTAACTCTCCAGGCCTGCCTTTTTTTTTTTTTTTTGCCCCCTAAATGGTTTTAACTACATTTCCAGATAGATTTTAGAGTCTGATAGCCAATTTCTACAAAATTATCCTACTGGGATTTTGATATGGATTATTTTGAATCTGCAGATCAATTTGGAGAAAGTTGATATTTTAACAATATTGAGTTTTCCAATCCATAGCATGGTATCTTTCTCCAGTTTTTTTATGTCTTTTCTTTAAAAAAAATTTTTTTAAATGTTTATTTATTTTTCAGAGAGAGAGAGAGAGAGAGAGAGAGTGTGTGTGTGTGTGTGTGTGAGCAGGGGAGGGGCAGAAAGATATGGAGACACAGAATCCAAAGCACAGAGCTGTCAGCACAGAGCCCAATGCGGGGTTTGAACTCACAAGTGGTGAGATCATGACCTAAGCAGAAGTCAGACGCTTAACTGACTGAGCCACTCAGGTGCCCCCGTTTCTTTCTTTCTTTCTTTCTTTTTTTTTTTTTTAATATTTGTTTGTTTCTTTATTTGAGAGAGACAGAGAGAGTGTGAGCAGGGGAGGGGCAGAGAGAGAGGGAGAGAGAATCCCAAGCAGGCTCCGCTCTTAGTATGGAGCTGGAATCAGGGCTTGATCCCGTGACCCTAGAATCGTGACCTGAGCTGAAATCAAGAGTCAGATGCTTAACTGATCCACCCAGGTGCCCCAACCAGTTTTTTTTTTTTTATGTATTTCCTAATTTATCTATGCAATGCTCTGTAGTTTTCAGTACATAGATCTTGTACCTATTTTGTTAAATTTGTCCCTAGGTATTTTGTGGTTATTTTGATGCTTTTATAAATGGTATTCAAATTTTTTTCCAGTTTCTTTTTCTTACCAGTATATAGAAATATAACTGCATTATGTAACTTGACCTTGTATCCTGGGACTTCAGTAAATTCTCTTATTAGTTTTAGTGGCTTTATTTTTTTAAAGATTCTTTTGGATTTTATAGGCACATAATCATGTCATCTGAGAATAAAGACAGTTTTATTTCTTCGTTTTATTATTTATTTATTTATTTATTTTTAAATTTAAAAAAAAAATTTTTTTTTTCAACGTTTATTTATTTTTGGGACAGAGAGAGACAGAGCATGAACGGGGGAGGGGCAGAGAGAGAGGGAGACACAGAATCGGAAACAGGCTCCAGGCTCTGAGCCATCAGCCCAGAGCCCGACGCGGGGCTCGAACTCACAGACCGCGAGATCGTGACCTGGCTGAAGTCGCACGCTTAACCGACTGCGCCACCCAGGCGCCCCTATTTTTAAATTTTTTTTTTAATGTTTATTTATTTTTGAGATGGAGAGAGACAGAGCATGAACAGGGGAGGGGCAGAGAGAGAGGGAGACACAGAATCTGAAACAGGCTCCAGGCTCTGAGCTGTCAGCACAGAGCCCGATGCGGGGCTCGAACTCACGGACTGCGAGATCATGACCTGAGCCGAAGTCGCACGCTTAACCAACCGAGCCACCCAGGCGCCCCTATTTCTTCGTTTTAAAAATTTCTTTTAGTGGGGCACCTGGGTGGCTCAGTTGGTTGAGCAACCAACATCAGCTCAGGCCATGATCTCATGGTTTGTGAGTTCGAGCCCCTCATCGGGCTTGCTTCTGTCAGTGCAGAGTCCACTTCAGATCTTCTGTTCTTCTCTCTCTCTGTCCCTCCCCCTCTCCTGCTCTCACTCTCAAAAGTAAATAAAGTGTTAAAAAGTTTTAAAATAAACAAATAAAATAAAATGTCTTTTATTCATTTTTCTTGCCTTAATTCATTGTCTAGGACCTCCAATATGTGCCGAAGAGAAGTTGTGAGAGTGGACATTCTTGCCCTGTTCCCAGTCTTAGGGATAAAGCATTCAACCTTTCTCTATTAAATGTGATGTTAAGTGACGATTTTTCACAGAGGATCTTTATCAGGTTGAGGAAGTTCCTTTCATGAATGGGTGTTAAATCTTCCTCTTTCTTTGAGCGCATGGCTCTGGTGCTTTAATGCTTACTATAACTACTGCTTTGTGACCAAGGGCAGATTTCTCAGCTTTCTTCTACTACCTTGTAAAATGTGTATAATAACAATGCTCAGCTAAAATCTATGAGGATTAAATTAAATGAGCACACAGACACCAATATAGCATTTAGAAGAATGCCTAGCATACAATAGGTACTATATAAATGTCATCTATCGTCATTATTTTGGTTTATCCTTTATTTTGCTAGATTAGTGGGTCTTGATAAGGAAGGATATAAGGGAAATGACTTTTTGAAGATCTTGAATTTCCAAAAAAGCTTTTATTCAGCTCCTGCACTCGACTGGTATTTGGGCTGAGTATTGAATTCTAGGTTGCAATTCATTTTCCTTCAGAATTTTTCAGGCTCTTAGTTTCATCTAGCTTCTAGGGTTGCTGTTGACACTGCTCGTGCTATTCTGATTCTTGACCTGTTGTATGAGACTGACTTTTCTCTTAGAAAGTTTTAGAATATTCTCTTTATCTTCTTAGTGTTATTTTAAATTTATTTTTAATTTTTATTTGAGAGAGAGAGCGAGGGAGAGAGAGCATGATGAAGGGAGAGACGTAGAGAGGGGGAGAGAGAGAGAGAGAAAGAGAGAGAGAGAGGGAATCTCAAGCAGGCTTCATGCCCAATGTGGAGCCCAATGTGGGGCTCAATCCCACAATGCTGGGATCATGACCTGAGCTAAATCAAGAGTCAAGCTCAACTGACTGAGCCACCCAGGCACCCCAATCTTAGTTATAGAATGCACAATGATGTGTCTTGGCGGGAGCTCTTTTCTCATTCATTTTGCTGGTGAATCCGTTTAATCTAGAAACTCAGATTCTGTGAAATTTTCTTGTAGTATTTATTTGGTACTTTTCTACCCTTCATTTTCTCTATTCTCTTCTTTCTGGGATTCCTTTTACTTGTGTGTCGAATTCCCCAAGGTTGATTCTCTAATATATATTTTTAAATCACTCTTTGTTTTTCAATGTCTTCATCTTTCCACGTCTCATGAAGTTACCCTTAACTTTATCTTCCAGCCTGTTAATTGGCATTTAAAATTTCTGATCATATTTTAAATTTCTAATAGGCTTTTTTCCTGTTCCTTGAGGTTCCCTTTTAGAGCACCTCTTTCTTGCCTCACTAATGCAATATTTCCTCTTATCTTTCTGAGGTTACTATGGTTTTTGTGAAGATTTCTTTAGCTCCCTTCATTGTCTTTGTGTCTTTTCTTCTGGTCCAATAACATCTACTTTTTGATTTCTATTAAAAAAAATCTCATATATTCTTTCACATTTTCTTTGTTCTTTACCTTGTGGGATTATACCTTTAGTGTCATTTTTAGTGGATTTTTAAAAATATAATTTATTGTCAAATTGGTTTCCATTCAACATCCAGTGCTCATCCCAACAGGTGCCCTCCTCAATGGCCATCACCCACTTTCCCCTCCCCCCCCCATAAACCCTCTGTTTGTTCTCAATATTTAAGAGTCTCTTATGGTTTGGCTCTCTCTCTCTCTGTAACTTTTTTTCCCCCTTCCCCTCCCTCATGGTCTTCTGTTAAGTTTCTCAAGATCCACATATGAGTGAAATTTAGTGGATTTTTGAGAGGGAGAAGAGATAAAAACATTCCTTCAATCTTGCACTTTTTTAGATAAAACTCTCCTGGATTTAAAAAATATACTTATTGTTTTTATTTTATTTTATTAAAAATTTTTTTAATGTTTATTTATTTTTGAGAGAGACAGAGCGTGAGTGGGGGAGGGGCAGAGAGAGAGGGAGACACAGAATCAGAAGCAGGCTCCGGGCTCCGAGCTGTCAACACACAGCTTGACATGGAGCTTGAACCTACGAACTGTGAGATCGTGACCTGAACTGAAGTCGGACGCTTTGCCGACCGACCCACCCAAGCGCCCCCCAAAATATGCTTATTATAAAGGCACATTCAGATGCTCTGTTATCTTCAGTCCCTCAGGTGTAAATTCTCCCAATTGTTATGTTGGCTGAGTGTTGATGGTAGAGGTATTAATTCTATGGAATATTGATTGTGAGCTCATATGTTGAAGAGCATTTTGTTTCATGGGCATCTTGCATATGTTTTGGATTATGAAGAAGTCTACCCAGGGGAAGTGTCATGGCTATCTTTACTGGAGCTCTACTGGGTCACATGGTTCAGAGCATTTGTTGTTGTTGCTGTTGTTTTTCTTAGTCCTGGGTTTCCACACCATTTCAAAGGGCAGATTTGTGTCCTCACCATTTGTCACTCAGGGTTGGGATTTGGGACTGTCCCCCAGGTGGCTCTCTTTTCCCTATGGCCTAGGGAAGGTAGTTCACTTACAGGACACGTCTCAGAGCTAACTGGTATTTTTCTATCTCCAGACAAGCGTGGGCCAACTCTTTCCTGGTTCTTAGCCTTTTTCTGGGAAACCAGTTCCAGTTCCCTGCTGCGGGGTCTGTAAACCTACTGTAGACCTTCTGTTGTCGCTGTTCCCATCATTAAGATACATGACCAGTTCTAGCATCCTTCTGGGTTCCTGTGGTTTTAGGTCCTTCCTAATAAGTCCGAACCTCTTTATGTTCCTCTTCTCTCTCTCTTTCTCTCCTTTTGCTTTTGATCTCAGATATTTACTTAAAAACTTAAAAATACATGTTATCTAACACTTCTCTGTAGATTGTGTGTGTGTGTGTGTGTGTGTGTGTGTGTGTGTGGTTGTTGTTGTTTCCCATGCCTCCTCAGCCCAACATCATGATGATGGGATATCAGTAAAAATTGAAATATCTCATGAAATAAAAACAAAGTTTCCCTTCCTGTACTCTACTTCTTCTTTTCAATGAAGATAAGCATTGTTAAAACCTTCTTCCAATACATTTTAAATGTCAATCTGGAAGACACATTGACCAGATTTCTAGTTAACTCACAGTGTGATGTGTATGTGTGTGTTGGAGGTACATGGCACTGGGTTATCCCAGAATTATCACCCTCTTCTTTCAGCCAGGTTCAGATTGGGGGTGTGGGAGAAGTAAGATATAAAGGTAAGTAGGAAGGTGCTTGTGAAAAAATCCAGTCATTTCCGACATTGTATTGCCCAACAGAAATGTGAGGCCACATCCGTACCTCTTTTGGTTCCCATGTTGTAAACAAGGCTATCTTCCTGAAAGGGTTGGCTTTGCTCCAACTTTGAAAGTGTTGAGGGTGGAGGGAGATTAAGGACGCAGTGCAGGGCTCCCCACTTTGACAGTGTACTGTGCACTCCTCTTAGCTGGGATCCTGATGATACTTAGCATGTACTATGCCCTGTGCACATTGATTGAGGTGTTCTAGAAAACATACGTTCGTAAGTTAGGATCAAATAACCAGTTATTGGATTATGTATCAAATGCCTACTATGCACCCAACTTCGTGTTAGTTCCTTAAGACAAGGGCACATACTATAGAAATGAAACTTAGGGGACAAAGGAAACTTGTGAATGGAGGATATGTGAAGAGTTATGAAATTTCCTGTCGCATCATGGTGGCCAGAACAAAGAGATCTAGCTGGGGGTCCTATTGTACTACAAGCGGACTATGAAGATTTGGGAAAATGCTTCTAATTAAATAAAAGAGAGAGAAAAGAAAGACTTAGCAGCTGTGTGACCTTGAATATTCACTTAAACTTTCTGAACCTCAGTTTCCTCTTCATTGAATAGAAGTTTGATTAGGGAAGCTCCCTTCCAGTTCTAAGAGGTGATCTAAATCTAAGAGTCTACTGAGAAGTACACATGCATCTATATTTGTGCATATGTATAGCTCCATGTAAACTTGATAAGAAACTTTTATCTTTGCTCAGATCATGATCATTAGTGATTAGGTACGTCGCAGAAGGCCACTTTGTGCTTTCCAGGCAGATGCTGACTAGGCCTAACATGAAGGGTTCCAGAGAGGCCTCCCTTCTCTCCCTTGCTCTCCCCTCTTTCCTCCTTTCTCCCTCCTTCCCTTCCAATATCTCCTTTTCTCATCTATCAGCAATTAATTCCTTTGGATTAGGCAGGTCATCTGGAAAAAGGGAAAATGCTCCTGGGTGAGGGAAATATTGTCTTTCAGTCATTAAGCCTAGAACAAAAATGGTTGGAATCGTTCCCTTGCACAGAAGACTCTCTCCTTCTGAGCCTTCGAAGTCATGAGAGACTTGCATGCTGCGATCTGACATGTCAGCTTAGCCTGTCACTAACAGATGTGTCTGCTAATTGAAAACCTACTCAGTGCCAGGCACTGCGAAAAGCACTTCTTACATTCATTATTTCATTTAATGCTCGCCGAGACCTTATGTTAGGAATTATTACTATCCCCACTTTACAGATGAGAGAAATAAGGACCAAGGAGATTAAGTACCTCGCTCAAGGTAACACAGCAACAGAGAAGTGGCAAAACTGGAGGTTAAATCAAGGACTAAGTGCTTTCAGAGTCTGAGCTCTCAACTGCTCATGATAGGTGGAGAAGCACTATGGTAGAGCAAGAGCCATGTGGGGCTTTGAGTCAGGATCGGTCTCGGTCTATCCTGACTTCTTTAATCCTGAGCAAGTAACTTAACTTGTCTGAACTCCTGTCTCCTTGAAGGGATGATAGCATGAGATGCTTGGCAATATATGGCAGACTCTTGGAATAGACCAGGGCCTTGACAAATGGCAGGCATTATTATCATAGCAGAGCCTTGGAAGGGTGACTCAGTTGAAGAACTGGCAAGTATCCTGAAACCTTCTAACTTTAATGGCAGTGTTTCCTGCATGATGTTACAGGGGTTGGGGGCTAATAGGAGAGTTGGTATACATTACTTTCAAAGGCATCAGGCCACTCTGAGATGAAAGGACAGAGCTTGGAAAGGGGATCAATTGTCTTGCTTCATGTTCCTACAACCATTTTTTTTCTCTTCTCCTGAATCATTCCCATTAGCATCTAAGCTCCCTTCTTATAATAACCATCCCTTCACCCCACATCCCTGTCAGCTACGGTCCTATTTCTCTGCTCCACTTTGCATCTAAGATCTGAGTCTTATGGCTCGAGGGATGCTTCAAACCCATGAAGGGAGATGAGGTACATTGAGCAGAGTCTCAGCTGGAACCTGACCTGGGCCATTCTGGGGGTTCATGTAAGCCTGAGCACACCTGAAAGGAACAAGAGGTCAGGGGCTTTTTAGGAAGTGAGCTCATTTCTATAGGACTAAAGTCCATGGGCCTACAGAGGGTAATGAGTCAGAACTGGGGGCAATGGGAGTGGGCGTTGTGGTTAAGACCATGGACTCTGGCCCATGGATTCTCACCTGTCAGGGAGATGGGGCTGGGAGAGAAAATGAAAAACACTGGGAGGTTTTGCCAGTGCAAACAACATGCTCAGGGAGACTGGGCCTGTTCTTTCTAGGTGGCCAGGCTGGAATTGGCAGAGGAATGAGGGCCAGCTTGACGAAAAGGCCAAGGGGCTTCAAAGGGGTGGGTGGGAGGCAGTCCCAGAGAGGTTCCCTGAGGTGACAAATCACAGCTTGCTCACTGGGTGTCTACATACAGGTTGTAAGCAAAGAAAGAGCTCAAGAAGGAAATGGCGGGCAGATTTCCGGGACCACCAGTAGCAGAGGAGGGCATTACTTCTCCACATACCTCACTTCCTCCTTCTTAAAGATCTATTCTCCCTGGTCTCCTGCTTTCCTTCTGCATGTTCGTCTTTTCAGTCTCTTTGGAAGGCTCCTCTTCCTCTCCCAGACTCTTAAATGCTGACATTCTTCCAGATCCAGCTCCCCCTTTCCTGCTCTTTATCTATTATCATCTTTCCCTGGGTGATGAGATCTACCCCTGTGGCTTTAATGATCTGCCACCTCTGTGAAAATGATCTTCAAAAATGTGTTTCTAGGGTAGCCATTTTTCCTGGGCTTCCCGAACTAAATTTTCCAAAGCACACCGACATGCCTACTTGGACCCTCACCATAAATCCAAAATGAAAGCTGGCGTCTTCGCTCCAAAACCTGCTTCCTTCAGGCTGTTTGTCCAAGCTACGGGTGGAAGAAAACTTTTTGACCCATTCCCTCTTTTTCACTTCCTCACTCCTATCCTTGATGGCCGAGTCCTGTTGTCTTGCCCTTAAAGGTCTCTTAAACTCCACCCACATTGTCCTTACTTTGCCCAGACTTTCATCATTTCTGCTATAGCCTACTGACTGGACTCCTGCCTGAGCCTCTAGATCTCTGGGTCCATTCACACACTACTCATGGAACAGTCTGATTTCATTATTTATCAGCCGAAAGCTTTCCCAGAGCTTCTATTTCTTGTGGGATAAAGCTCCAACATTTTGGCACAGCACTCAAGGCCTCCTGAGGTTTGGACTTGCCCAGTCTTATCTCTCTTATCCTCACATCTGTTATGACCTTTGCTTTGGCCAGACTGTTTTCCTTAAATTTCCCCTAATACATAATGCTGTCTGCTTTGGTCTAGATTTCTTTGCTTGTAAGTAACAGAAACTTGCTTTAAAGAGACCGAAGCCTGAAAGGAATTTAGTGGAAGGGTCATCTGATGGAACCCAAGGGTGAGGTGCTTCTAGGAGGGACAAGAACAAGGAGTAGGAAGGTAACTCTTTTCTTGGGCTCTCTTTCTTTGGGGGCTACTGATTTTTCACCTCTACTTCATTTCGCAAGTCTGTTTCACTCCTCTTTCTAGGCATACCAACTTTCTCTGCTTCTTCCTGCTCACAGCTACTCCATAAGTGAATTTATATCACCCTAAATCAATTGAAAATTCCAGGAAACATCCCAGGCTTCCATTTCCAGGCAAGCAACTCTTGTTGGCCCAGCTTTGGTCATGGAGGCAGCTTCTGGGCAGAACATACATAGCTTCATAAGGGAGGCTTGGATGATACCTTCAAAGAAGTCTCTAAACTCTCATTGCTGAGCTTTTGCATATACTATTCCCTTTCACTGGATGCCCTTCCTTGCATCTCCAGCTGTTAAATTCTACTCATATCTCAAAAGTTAGCTCAAAATTTAGACTGTTTTGAAAACCTCCCTACACAGAGTTATGAGTCCCTCCATGTGTTCCCATAAAACTATTGTATATCTTGACTCGAATGCTTATTGCGTTTGGGTTATGTCAATTAATTTTCTCCGTCTTTCCTTTAGACCTTAAGATCTCGGGAGTAGACACTGAATCTTTTCACCTCTTTTTCTTTAGAGTCGGGGGAAGAGTGAGGCCTAAAATGGGGGTAGATCACCTTTTAGACGAATGAAGAGAAAGGTGATTAATCTCCATCTACTGCATGTAGGTATTTTTCAGGGCAGGACTCAGGCATACGGTGGGAAAAGAGAAAATACCACACTGACTTATTCTTTTAAAAAAAATTTTTTTTTTAACGTTTATTTATTTTTGGGACAGAGAGAGACAGAGCACGAACGGGGGAGGGGCAGAGAGAGAGGGAGACACAGAATCGGAAACAGGCTCCAGGCTCTGAGCCATCAGCCCAGAGCCTGACGCGGGGCTCGAACTCCCGGACCGCGAGATCGTGACCTGGCTGAAGTCGGACGCTTAACCGACTGCGCCACCCAGGTGCCCCACACACTGACTTATTCTTTTTTTTTTTTTTTTTTTTTTTTTAATTTTTTTTTCAACGTTTATTTATTTTTGGGACAGAGAGAGACAGAGCACGAACGGGGGAAGGGCAGAGAGAGAGGGAGACACAGAATCGGAAACAGGCTCCAGGCTCTGAGCCATCAGCCCAGAGCCTGACGCGGGGCTCGAACTCCCGGACCGCGAGATCGTGACCTGGCTGAAGTCGGACGCTTAACCGACTGCGCCACCCAGGTGCCCCACACACTGACTTATTCTTTTTTTTTTTTTTTTTTTTTTAATTTTTTTTTCAACGTTTATTTATTTTTGGGACAGAGAGAGACAGAGCATGAACGGGGGAAGGGCAGAGAGAGAGGGAGACACAGAATCGGAAACAGGCTCCAGGCTCTGAGCCATCAGCCCAGAGCCCGACGCGGGGCTCGAACACACGGACCGTGAGATGGTGACCTGGCTGAAGTCGGACGCCTAACCGACTGCGCCACCCAGGCGCCCCCACACTGACTTATTCTAATGGCAGCATGTTCTTTCACTGTTCGTCAGAGTCCTACGAGTGTCAGCCCTGAGGAAGCTGCGTAATTTAGGATTAGTGTTCTGCAGGTTTACAGGGTTCTGACTTCCTGGATAAAAAGGGCCTAATCTGACTTATAAGCTGATACAAGAAAATGAATGGCTAAACGAAGAACAGACTGGGTTGCAAAACACGTTTTAAAAATGTCACCACCTTCCTAGGACAGGCAAGTTGATAGTGGCTGTGTTCAGTTTTTATATTAAAACTATAGCTGGGAACTCATTTGAACTTTATTATCAATGTTGCTGTGCATAAAGTTTAGCCCAAATTATGACTGACCTCTGTAAAGTTGGAACAAAATTAAATATTTGAATAAAGATTAACAGCTAACTTTTATCAGAGTTTACAATGCTCTATTACTGGGCTAAGTGCTTTTTTTAAATATGTTTTTTAAAAAGTTTATTTAGTTTGAGAGAGAGAGAGAGGGAGAGAGAGACAGAGAGAGAGAACACGCGTGCACACATGCACAAGCAGAGGCGAGGCAGAGAGAAGCAGAGAGAGAATCCCAAGTAGGCTCCACGCCTTCAGCACAGAGCCCGATGCAGGGTTCAAACTTAGGAACTGTGAGATCATGACCTCAGCCGAGATCAAGAGTCGGACGCTTAACTGACTGCACCACTCAGGTGCTCCTGAGCTAAGAACTTTAAAAAAAAATTTTTAAATTTTAATTCTAATTAGGTAACATACAGTGTTGTATTAGTTTTGGATGTACAATATAGTGATTTCATACATCATCTGGTGCTTATCATGACACGTGCATTCCTTAACCCCCATCACTAGTTCCCCCATCCCCTCTTGCTCCTCCCTCAGGTAACCATCAGTTTGTTCTCTATAATTAAGAATCTGTTCCCCGAGTGCCTGGGTGGCTTAGTCGGTTACAGCTCAGATCATGATTCCGAGGTTTGTGAGCTCGAGCCCCGCATCGGGCTCTGTGCTGACAGCTTGGAGCCTGGAGCCTGTTTCAGAGTCTGTGGATCCCTGTCTCTCCGCTCCTCCCCCACTCATGCGCTGTCTCTCAAAAATAAACTTAAAAAAAAAAATCTGTTTCCTGGGTTGGTTCTCTCTCTTGTTTTTTTTCCCTTTGCTTGTTTGCTAAGTGCTTTAGATGTGTTCACTAACTACTCTGATCCTTAAAACTACCCTATGAGGCTGGTTTTATAATTAGTCCGTTTTGCAGAAGAGGAAGGCGAGGCACAAGAGTTTAACTAGAGTTGGGATGTGCCTGTAGGGATCTGGCTCTGAAGCTAAACCTACTTACAGGTGGTAGACCCTGGGGCCAGACCCTTAAGTAGCTAAATCTACCACATAAACCAGCTCCAAATGTTTACCTGCTTCTCACAATGGGTGGGAATACATGAAGAAGTGTTTAGAACAGCCCTCTAAGTCTCTAATTTTGGGTTTTCTTATCCCTTGAATCTTTATCTATAGGTGCTGGAAGAAAAAGGTCATGGGCACAATCTCATGAGTCTTGCTGTCAGTCCTATGCGGATTAGTTTCCCCGCCGACTTGACTGGAGGCTTCCTGGTCTAGTGAAGAGGGTAATGGATGGGGAATCTGGAGACCAGGGTCCAGCTCTGCCTCTGTCACTTGTAGTTCAAGACCTTCGGCAAGGGTCCATCTGCTCTCGGTCTTGAGTCACTCACCTGTCAAAAGGGGAGTTCAGACTGGAAGGGGATATTTTTAAGCTCCCTTCCAACCAGTCTAGATTTAGGTAAAGCAGTTCAGGGCCACCACTCGTAGATGGGCAGGTTTGACACTGCACAGCCTACGGGGGGTGCCATTTGCAGAGTATGAGGTGAATAACACACACACACACACACACACACACACACACACACACATACACATATACATGTATGCCCTAAGCTGAATTAGCAGGGCCTCCCCATAACGGAGGGTTTTTGTGCAACCCTGACCCTGGTCCCCGGGAGCTACTATGACGTTGAGAGTCCTGAGCCTTTCAGAAGCTCCCTGGGAGTCACGCTCCTGCATTTTGACAACTGAGTGAGACCTTCGGGCAAGCGTAGACTTATGGGACAGCAGAATTGCCCAAAGTGCCAGCTATGCAGTCTCGTGTAGTAAATCCCGTAGCATAATGCTGGACATCCGACAAAGTCCCCTAGAAATGCTAGTTGGTATTATTACTGTAGTGGAATAGAGAAGAAACATGGGTCAGATCACCTCGTGGGATTCAAGACTTTGACCCAATCTCTGAGGTGGCTTGGCACAGAGCCAGCTTTGATAGGAAGCTGACCCTGCCATTTATGGCCGGGGGAACATGTCTGACATCAGACCTTGCAAGGCTCTGTTGAGAAATCAGTTGTGTGTCTGTCTTCTCCGGGAAGGTGACTTGTGAATGTCTCTGAAGGGCTGGGGGAGGGGCCTTGAGTTGGGAATGTGATCTCTGTTTTCCCCGCTCTCCCTCCCCATCCCCACATCTGTTCTATTTTGAGCGGATGGAATGGTCAGGAGGAGGCTGAAATGCAAGGCCACCTTCCTTTGGGCTAGGGGTCAGCAGGAGTTGGAGGGTCTTAGAAACTGGAAGCATACAGAGAGAGAGAGAGAGAGAGAGAGAGAAAGTAGAATATATACCTTGTGCAAGGGAAAGACTCACCTTCACACACAATTCTAATTGCAACGGGGCATTTCTCATCTCTGGTTTGGGCAGCTCGGCCATCACTGCTTCTGGGTCAGTGGGCTTTACGCTTGAGTCTTGATGATACTCCTCTGGGACTCCAGATTTCCAGGACCCCACCCTCAGCTATTCAGATTCGGTAGGACTGGGACCCTCCCCTTACATCAACCTCGGGTTGGAGCAGTGAGTTGGGTACCTTCCATGTATCCACTCTCTGCCTTTCTTACCCTGCTCTATGCCGTGGGATGCTGACCGATAGGGACTACCTAAATGGATTCCCCTGTCCTCTGGATTCTGAGCTCAGCCAGCGGGAACCCTAGTAGGAGATGGGTGGGCTGAAACTTCAAGTCAGGGCATTTATTCCCCCCCAGCTCTGTCCCTGCTAGTTGCTGGGATTGGCTCCTGCGGGGCGGCCATCATCATACAGCTTCCTCCCTGGGCTCCCGTAATGTCTCCCTTGCTTCACTCCTTAGACCTAGAGGCAGTGACAGCTCCCAACTGTTACTGGCTTTGGGGTGCTGCACCATCACTCATTTTCTTTTCCCCCGAGCCGTTTCCACATGTTATTACGCTCTCACCAGTCTGATAAAACTCTCTCTCCTTGCCCAGCTTCAGTATGCCACCTGGTGCTGCCAGGGCTCTGAGCCATTCAGGGATTGTCCATAAAGATGCCTTTTAAGCAAGGGGCCCATCTTAAACATGGAGAACTTTTAGAAATACTGCTTTATGGCCTTTTATGCTCTCTAGTTCTTTTTCAGTCCCTTGGCGCTTAACTCATTTGAGACCAAGGTGATGTTTTGCAAAGGCAACTTTACCAGAAAATGAAGTTAAAAAAAAAAAAAGACTGTTCAATGGGAAAATATAAAAGCATAGGGGCATATCCATAAAGCCTAGCCTCCTTGTCTGTAAGGAGACTGATATGCGTGCAGCCTGGCATGCCCCCTCCCCAGACAATAGGCCTCCATTCCCCCCCATTTTTGAGAAAATCCCACCCCAATCAAATACGTGAAACAATGCAAAACTGTATGAATTAATCCTAAATATAATTCCACTGTCCAATTCTCTTGAACTCTAACGCCTTTCGATAACTTTGTGTATATCCTCCCAGATATTTTTCTGAACATTTATAGACCCATATATATTATGGTTTTTTTTTTTTTTACAAAAATAAGCCATTTACTGTTCTACTTTCCTTTTTCATTCAGCATGCTTTCTTAAAGATCTTTCTGTGTCCATGCATATAACCACCTCATTATTCTTTAAGGATTTTTAAAACAGCTTTATTGACTATAATTTACTTACAGTAAAATTCACCTGCTTTAAGTATATACCATCCAATGACTTTTGGCAATTTTCCAGAGTCGTATGACTATTACCACAATCCAGATGTACAATATTTCCATTGCCCCTAAAAGTAGTCTTGTGCCTGTCTTCAATCATTCCCTGCTCCCATCCCGAGCCCTACGGCTCACCTGATCTCTGTCTCTGTAGATACGCCTTTTTCAGACATTTTATGTTGATGGAATCATACAATATGTGATTTTCTGTTCTGACTTTTTCCACTGAACAACATGTTTTTACCTTGTGTTTAAACCACTGCATTCAATGTATTCCATGGTGTGGATGTTCCTTCGAACCTTATTGCATCTTTCCCTCCTGTTGAACATTTAGGTTGTCTCGAAGCTTTGAGTTTTAACAGCAATGCAGTGACAAATATCCTTTGTCTACCTATGTGGGTATTTGTATTAGGGTAGATTTCTAGAAGAGTAATTCCTGGGTCAGAAGGTATATACACTAAAATAATACGACCAAATTACCTTCTCTAAAGGGTGTCCCTATTTACCCTGCTACCAAGTATGGGTGATGATATTGACTTCTAATCTGGTGGATTCTGACCCCCAAAACTATAGGATGTGGCAGCCTCCCCTTGACTCCCTGCAGTGGCCGCTCCAAATGACCAGAGTTGTCCTTTGTTCTTCTGGTAACTTTCTTCATATTCTTTCCCTTAATTTTAGTGATTAAAAGCACTTTTATGGTGAATAGAACACATACTACAGGTTGTAGAAAACTAATGTTTTTAGCTTTAAGAATAATGATACATTGGGGGCGCCTGGGTGGCTCAGTTAGTTAAGCGTCCGACTTTGGCTCAGGTTATGCTCTCACAGTTTGTGAGTTCGAGCCCCCGGTGGAACTCAGCACAGAGCTGGCTTCGGATCCTCGGTCTCCCTGGCTTTATGTGCCCCTCCCCCACTCGCACGCACTCTCGTTCTCTCAAATATAAATAAACGTTTTAAAAAAAGAATAGTGAGGGGCGCCTGGGTGGCGCAGTCGGTTAAGCGTCCGACTTCAGCCAGGTCACCATCTCACGGTCCGTGAGTTCGAGCCCCGCGTCAGGCTCTGGGCTGATGGCTCAGAGCCTGGAGCCTGTTTCCGATTCTGTGTCTCCCTCTCTCTCTGCCCCTCCCCCGTTCATGCTCTGTCTCTCTCTGTCCCAAAAATAAATAAACGTTGGAAAAAAAAAAAAAAAGAATAGTGATGCAACAAATCCCAGGTATCCATCACCTAGGTAAAGAAAGGGAATATTACCAGGAATATTACCAGGAAGCCCCTAAGTAAACATTATCCAGATTTCGGTGGTAACCATCCTTCTTCTTTCGAGTCTGCACCTATGTTTGTGTGGAAGATATGTAATGAGTTGATGTAGTTACACTGGAATCACGTTTCCTCAAGCTCCCTTTCTTGCCTAGTTCCGCCTCAGCCGTCGGCCAGGAGAGACTTCTGTGTGAGCTTTACCAGCAGAAGCTGCATTCTTTTTATGCTCTGGAAGGTCAGCGCGAGGCAGCAGATGCTGATCTATGTTGTGCCTCATTTGCTGGCTCCTCTTGTTAGTGTGGGGCGGCTGCTGAATCTGCAGCACTTCCTGCTCCAGAGCCAGGTGTGCTCTGACCTTCATGACGCAGGCATTGGCGTGTCCCGCAGGCCATCACACGTTGAACTTGAAGGCCATGAGAGGCCAGTGCAGGTCTCAGTCTGTCGTTGCACGGTCCAGCTTGTCCTATTCTCTGCTTCACGTGATCTCTCCTTCTCAGCCACCTGTCCTGCCACTTCCGGGTCCCAGCGCCAGAAGCAAAGACCGCAGCCTGACCTAGACTGTCTAGCCAGCTCCCACAACTGCATACAGTCAGATCCCTATAACCTATCTCTCCTCCAAGGGGTCCCGCTTTCCTAATTGAACCCTGCGTGACAGCGCGTGTGTCCTCGATAGAGGGTTTAGGGCTGCCTGTCTTTGCACTTTGTACTGGGTTCCAATTGTCTCTTTAACTGGCTTGCGTACCAGCTCAGAATACGGTAACCCTGTTCTGAGCCTGCTCCCAACCCTGGGCCCCAAGCCTCAGTTGGCCCTTACCTCTATCATATGAGTGTAGGCACTGAAGTAGAGACTGGCCCTACCTGTATGAGCGGAATGCTCTGAGACGTTCATGTATATATTTCCCCCATCTGTTTGTAAGGGGCCTGAAGTCTCACCACTAGAAAAGCAAAATATCTGAAAAAACGAACCACACTAGGAATTTTCATTGCAGCTCTACTCTGACCCAGCCATGAGATTTTGATGAAGTTGCTTTGTTCGGGCCTCAGTTTCCTCATTTATGTACTGCAAGGGTTGGCGGGGAGGGAGGGGGGCTCCGGGTTGCCTCCGGCTCCACTATGGCAGTGGTGGCATGGTTTTCCACGTGGGTCTGCATGCGATGAATTTCAATGTGATATGCAAACTGGAGGTACTTCTTTATGTCACCCAAGAGAGACTGGAGGCTGTCCTGATCTCATGAACAGAGGGAGCCCATCCCACAGAGAGTGGGGAAGGGTTGCTGTGGAGGAAGGCGGTATAAACTTGGGTCACAGAGAAAAAAGGGTGTTCGTGCAAGTAGGGGAATATATCTCCAGAAGCAAGAGCCCCCCTCGTCCCCCTCGCCCCCCTGCTTAGATGGAGCAGGCAGATCTAGACAGAAAGGAGCTGGGCCCTAGGGACGCCTGGGTGGCTCAGTCAGTTAAGCGTCTGACTTCGGCTCAGGTCATGATCTCACGGTTCTGTTTGTTCTGTTTGTGAGTTTGAGCCCCGCGTTGGGCTCTGTGCTGACAGCTCCGAGCCTGGAGCCTGTTTCGGATTCTGTGTCTCCCTCTCTCTCTGCGCCCCGCCCTGCCCCCCCTGCTCGCGCTCTGTCTCTCTCTCTTTCTCTCAAAAATAAATAAACCTTAAAAAAAAAAAAAAAAAAAGGAGCTGGGCCCTGCCAGTGGGACTCGGGCCTGGAAACTTGGGAGGGAAGGAAGAAATCAACAGCTCAAAGGCAGGCCCGGGATTCGCCTCCTCCTAGTGATGGCTTGGTCGGTCAGTCCCTTGTGCCAAGGGAGGAGGGAGGGAGAGAGTGAGAAAGAGAAACATTAACAGACACCTAATTGCAACTGAGTCTCTGCCTGATTGCTCCTGGGCTTGTTTTATCCTCTTATTTTCCTTGGAGAAACATGCTTCCTCGAGCCCTTGTTATAGGAGGAAAGAGCAGAGCCCCGGAACCAGAGTGAAACTTCCCACTGACAATGATCTCAGGGAGCCATCTGGCCCATCCACTGTGCCAGGTCAGAACACCACCGGCCCCTCTGGCAACTCGGGTGTTCCCTCTAGTAAATACATGCTCACCTGCCTTTCCCACCTGCTGAATCAGAAGCTGCTCTGGAGGCTTGGCCAGCGCGGTGGGTCATGCCTGAACCTGAGCTTAGCACAGTGCCTGGCACAGAATGAGCTCAGAACAAGGGATAAATCGTTGCCTGGATTAATCCTGTTTGCACTTTCCTGAGTTGGGAGTGCTAGTGACATGCCCTTCGAACACTCCAGCTCAAGAGATTTGCTCCTGCCTCCCTGGAGAGGCCTGTTTTCAGGCCTCCGATTTAGTGGTCAGAGAGCTGGTAACAGGAAGGGGATCAGAACCTGGTAAAGTTTGGGGACTGCGCACTTCAACTCCCCTTGACGTCTTATTTCCTTAGCAAGCTGCTCAGAGCTCTCTTGTCCCCTGCAGAGACAAGGCCTGTGAACAGGAGGGCTGCCGGGGAAGGCTCTGCCATATTCCAGAGCCCTGGGCTGGCAGGCCCTTAATAAATACTGCTAAAGCAGTGAGTTGAAGCCTTTGTTTTGTGCGGAAATCAGTTCCCCATGCTGCAAGAGTGTGCTTTTGCCAGTCTGAATGATGGGCGTATGTGTGCATGTGTGTGTGTGAGGGTACGTTTTGTGTGAGACTCGAAGTAGGGGTTGCTGACTGGCCTCAGGAGAGCTCTCTGACTTCCTGCTCCCCTGTCTAGCTGATCTGGTCAACACACTTGGCTTTTCTAATCCCATCCTTGACACTCTTGACTATGGTTTCACCCAAAGTCACGAGAAGCACTAGATGACCCCGGGACACATTTCCTTCCATAACACATGACCAGCAACAACAGACTTGGGCTCAGGATGAAGGAGATAGAAAGGCTGGCCTCGATCTCTATTTCAATCCTTCTCTCTGTGTGTCCAATAAACAGCAAAGGGGTTTATTTATTGTAAATAAATTTACACTCAGGACCTCTGCTCACCCTTATCTGACTTTCCAGTTTGGATGCTTTTTGTTGCAAGTAATTAAATACTCGACTAAAAGTGGTTTATATGTAAAAAAAGACATTTAATTATCTCCCTTAACAAGAAATTATTGGTAGATGGTTCCATGGCTGGTTCAGTGGCTACAATTTGTCTTTTGGGACCTAGTTTTTTTTTTTTTTTTCATTGTAGTAAAATACACATGACATAGAATTTATCATTTTTACCATTTTTAAGTGTACAGTTTAGGGGCATTAAGCACATCCACACTGTTGTACAACTATCACCACAAGCCATCTTCAGAACCTTTCATCTTCCTCAGATGAATTCTGTACTCATTAAACAATAACTTCCCATTTTCTCCTCTCCCCATTTCCTGGTAACTGTTATTTTACTTTTCGTCTATGAACTTGACTCTTCTCGGTACTTCCAATAAGTAGAATCATACGCTATTTCTGTCTGGCTTATTTCGCTTAGTGTAATGTTTTCAAGGTTCATCCACGTTGCAGCCTGTATCAGAACTTCATTCCTTTTTAAGACTGAAGACAAAATTCCATTGTACGTATATCCAACATTTTGTTTGTCCATCATCCACTGAAGGACACTTGGGTTGTTTTCCCCTCTTGGCTATCGTGAATAATGCTGCTATGAACACTGGTGTACCAATATCGGAGTCTCTGCTTTCAGTTCTTTTGGGTATACACTTAGACATGGAATTGCCAGATCGTATAGTAATTCTAGGTGTCATCTTTTGAGGCACTGTTTCTCACGGCAACTGCACCATTTCACATTCCCACCAACAGTGCACGAGGGTTCCACCAGTTTTTCCATATCCTTGCCAACACTTGTTATTGTCTGTTGTTGTTGAATTGTAGGAATTCTTTATATATTGTGGAAAGTAACCTGTATAAGATATATGATTTGCAAATATTTTCCTCCATTCCGTGGTTTCCCTTTCCACTCTGCTGATGGTACCCTTTGACGTACATAAGGTTTTACCTTTGATGAAATCTAATTTATCTATTTATTCTTTTGTTGCCTGTGCTTTTGGTGTCATATCCAAGGAATCATTGTCGAATCCAATGTTATAAAATTTTTCCTCTATGTTTCTACTAAGAGTTTTATCATTGAAACTCTCATGTTGAGGTCTTTGATCCATTTTCAGTTAACTTTTGTGTATAGTGTAAGAGAAGAGACCAAGTTCATTCTTGTGCACGTGAATAGTTTTCCCAGCACCATTTGTTGAAAGACTATCCTTTCCCCACTGAAGAGTCTTGACGCCCTTGTTGAAAACAATTTGACCATTTATGCTTAGGTTTCTTTCTGGGCTCTTCATTCTCGGGTCCTTTTTATACTTTGACTCCATCTGCCTAAGTATGTTGGGCATACTTAGTTTTTGCCACTTTGTCACATTATATCCTACAACCATATTTAAAGGCAAGAACCAAGGGGGTGTGTGTGTATGTGTGTGTGTGTGTTTAATCAGGAGTACTTCCCAGGAGTCCTCCGGTCCCAGCAGACTTCCTCTTAAGCAATGGTGCACTGAAGCCAGTTTGTACCTGCTTGTGAAAGCAGATCATTACATTTCCTAGATCTTTGTGAGCTGGTTGCTAAACACCACCACCCGTGACATCGCCACGGTGGAGCATTTACACCAGGCAACTTGGCAAATGCTACAAATCAGGACTTTTTTTTTTCCCCAGGACAGTGGTTGACCAACACACTAATGCCCTTAAATCTTATTAGTCAGAAGTGAATGATAAGGCCACTCCTAGCAAAAAGGAGTCTTAGAAAGGAGTACCTGTCCTTTTTGGCCTCTCTCAAGGGAAGTGGACTTTGCTGACAGGCAAGAAAGAGAGAGTTGGGGCAGCAACCAGTGCTGTTTGCCACTAATGGCTCCCAATGGTGGGAACTTTCTGTAGTCACTTAAAAGAATGTCTGTTAAATGTCTTTAAGTGTCTCAGGGGACAGGGTGCTATGGGCTCAGTGGTAGGATGGACTGAGCTCTAGCAGCTGACATAGCAACTACAGTAAGGGGAGGGGCAGCAGGGCAGGCTTTCTCAACCATACAAGGAGGGCCTGATAAGGACGTGACCCCAGTAACTTCCTGTAACCACAACGGGGGCTGCCTTGACATAGAGACTGTGGACAGCCAGTGGGCGTGAGGCTTAGAATGGGGTGCTGATGGCAAGGGAGGAGCCCCGAGGGGCTGCAACAGGGGCGGGGGCCTAGAAGGTAGTAGAAGTGTTCCCTGAAGAAGAGCCAACAAAGGAAGGCCTGCTGTCCTTGGACAAGTGCTCTTTGCTGATGAGGCCATGGATGGCCATGATCTTGATGAGTCCATGGCGAAACTTCTGGCCAATGAAGGCGTAGATGATGGGATTGAGGCAGCTGTGGAAGAAGCCCAGAATCTCGGTGGCATCCAGGGCCCGGCCAATGTCATTGCGGCGCTCACAGGTCTCTTTGATCGCCCGGAGCCTCATGAGGGTGTCTGCGATCAGGACCAGGTTGTAGGGCAGCCAGCAGAGCAGGAAGATGAGCACGACAGCAAAGATGACCCTCATGGCCCGGTGTTTCTGCCCCATGTGGGCCTCAAAGAGCGTGCGCAGGGTGAGTCCATAGCAAAATAGCATGACCATCAAAGGCAGGAGGAAGCCAAAGGTCTGGGGCAGGACCCGCATCACCATCCGCCATTTTGTAGTATTGGCACCCATGTCCTCATAGCAGACTGGGCTGGAATAGGGGGGATAGATGGCCCTGCGGAAGATGAAGATGGGCAGGGACAGGATCAGGGACAGGGCCCAGATGCCTAAGCATATGAACTTGACCCAGTGCCGCTTCTGAGTCAGTGTGCGTGTGGCATGGACAATGGCCAAGTAGCGGTCCACGCTGATGCAGGCCAGCAGCAGGATGCTGCTGTAGAAGTTGATTTCTTTCAGGAGCGAGACCACCTTGCAAAGGGCTGTGCCAAAGATCCAGCCCTTTGCCTTGGAGGCAGCCCAGATAGGCAAGGTCAGGGCAAAGAGCAAGTCGGCTATGGCCAGATTCAGCAGGTAGACATCAGTGACAGAACGACTCACCCGACTATATAAGACAACCAGTATCACTAAGGAGTTTCCCAGCAGGCTGAGCACGAAGACCAGGGCATAGATGACCACCATGGCATACTGATTGATTTCCAGAGATTCTGGCCTGCATGGGGCAGAGTCTGACAGAATAGTGGGCAGGTCAGTGTTGTAAGTATAATTTTCCATGTCGAAGAGATCTTCCAAGCTGTAATTATCCCAGTCTACTTCCATATTTGAGGCAAACTTAAATACTGGCCTAGAGAAGAGAGGTGAGAGTTACTGCACAGGAACATCTCCCCAGACTCTAGCCTGTTTGCCCATAAACCTCTGACTCTTCGCTTTGGCTTGTATATTACATGCAAGCAAGTTTCATGTTAGGAAATAGTGGCTCTAGGGTTTTGAGACTCATTTACTTAGTGATAAGTGGTACATTGCATGAAGAGTGTAGTTCCCTTCAAAGCCAGAGAGGTTCTGAGCACTTTCCACGACACCACCATCACCCAAAACATTGTTGAAACTTCCCTTCAAATAATCCCTATAGAGCATGTCTTGGATTCTTCAGTGGTGAGCATGTCTGGCTGTTGAGGCTGAATTTAATGTCAGAAACATGAGGTACCATTTAGTTCTTGATCTGGGGGATGAAGCAGGCAATCCAGTTGGGTTTGACCACTAGAAAAAGATCAAAGTTTGACTATAAAGCTGAGGGAGGAAGCCCTTTGTCCAACTTTTTGAAAGTTATTTAAAAGAAGTGTGTGGGGAAACAGATTTAGCGGTAACAGCATACAGTTGCAAGATACTTGAGCTAGAAGAAGGAGAGTTTACTCAGTACAGCCCAGTATTTTCCTTTCAGAATGCAGGAGACCTGCAGTGGGAGTATTTGTGTAGTTTCGAAAAAAATATATTAAAAATCCTAAGCGGTGGCCGATTGATTCTCCAAGTGGGTGGCAATGAAACAGAGTGTCTTGGGAGCTCTAAGGAGCCATATTGTGTCATGCAGAGGTGAGCAGAGAAAGCCAGTGTGCTCCCAGCATGAGGAGCAGAGGCAGCAGGAAGCAGAGAAGACAGGTGGAGACACACTATCCTTGTTTTGGTGGCTTTCCAGTTCTGGTGGGGATACTCTCTGTCCTGCTAGGGAGTGCCTTCATCCATCATTGACTCCCCAGCACCCCCAGACTCTCCCCAGGTAAACCCACTTCTCTTGGCTCTGCCCGTGTTACGGGGATAGCCCAAAGCCTGCCTCTGGAGGAAGCTGCAGTCACTCTGAAATATGAACCCAGTTTTCAAACAGGAAGTAAATTAAAATAGACTAGCTACCAAATTAGTTGCTTTTGAACCACAAAATATGTCACCATTGTGCCATTTCTTTATACCGAGGTATGACCATCCTGTGACCATATGCAAGTCTGTGACCCACCTCAAAATGGAACCAGTGTCAAAGAGAAAAAACATAAAGTAAATGGTTCTGGAATTACTTCAATACTAACTAGGATCACCATAATAAAACAAGATGGACAGCAACGATGTTGACAAGGATGTGGAGAAATTGGACCCCTCATACATTGTAAGTGGGAATGTAACATGGTGCAGCTACCTTGGAAAACAGCCTGGCAGTTGTTCAAAAAGTTAAACACAGTTACCAATGACCCAGCAATTTTACTTCTAGACATGTACCCAAGGGAATTGAAAACATATGTCCACACAAAAAGTTGTACACAGATGTTCATAGCAGCATAATAGCCAAAAAGTGGAAACAATCCAAATGTCCATCATCCAATTAAAGGATAAACAAATTGTGGTCTATACAAACAAGGCAATATTATTCAACCACAAAAAGAAATGAAGTACTGATCTATGCTACAACGTGAGTGAATCTTGAAAACATTATTCCAAGTGAAAAAAGCCAGACATAAAAGGCTTCATACTGGATGAGTCCATGTATGAAGGCATAGGCAAATCAGTAAAGACAGAAAGCAGATCTGTGGTTGCCAGGGGCTGGAGGGAGGGGAATATTAATGAGTACGGGCTCTCTTTTCAAGGTGATGAAAGTGTTCAAGAATCAGACAGTGGTGATGATTGTATAACTTTATGCATATATTAAGAACCACGGGTTGTACATTGGAAGTGGGTGACTTTGACAGTGTGTGAATTATATCTCAACCAGAAAAAAAATAACCAAAGGGCAAATACGTTGAAAAGCAAATACAAATAGTAAAACAATAGCATCAACAACGAAACTCCCAGGGAGCTTTTCTCTTTAACGGAAGAAAGTCTGTTATTGTCAATCACACATAGTAAAGAAGAAAGCTGGGTAGGGATAAGAGACACCAGAAAGGTAATGCCCTTTCCCCTAGAGTGACAGAATTCTTAGCCTTCACTTTCCTGAGAGGTTATTACTTTTTTGCCTAGATGATGGAGGTCAGTTAAGTTAGCCTCTTAGCCCATGGAGACCACGCACAGAGCAGATTCGATCAGTCTGTGCTGGTGGTGGTGCCCTGTCTGGCCAGGAGGAGAAGGTGGTTGTGGGATAGGCAGATGGTACAGCTGGCTCAGCCATGGTTGTTGGCAAGACCTGCAAGTCATTGGCTCCGCAGTCCCATAGTCAAGAGCATGTTTATCCCAGGGTCACATCCAAGGAAGTCACAAGGTCAAGGGTAGGTCGCCTCTGGGAACTGATGATCAAAGGTGCTCTCAAGGGAAACAAGTGACCTAAGAGAAGGCCCATTTTTTAAAGTGGATGCAGAACTTGTGCCCACAGAGGAGACCCCTTCCTCCCCCCAGTTATGAGCATTGGCTGTGAGAAGACAGGGCCACGGTGGCCACAGAAACTTCCCTATCAGGACAGGACAGGCAGCAGTCAAGTATATTTCACAGATATGCCCTCATTCTGGATAATCCAGTGCTCAGCTATACTTCCACAAAGTGTCAGTTGGAGGGTCCAGAGGGAGACCCCGCAAATCAGGATAGAAGGTAGAGGACTCGGGAAAGAGAACCAGGCCAGGGCAATGACCCCCAGCCACTGGGAGATGGGGGGGACGAGGTTTGTTGTTGCCTGTTGGGTTTTCAATTTACCAATCTCTAGGGAGGATGTTTTGACAGTTAAAGGGAGAAACTAAGGGAAGGGAGTTAACATATCTGAGATCTGCTTTGTGCCTCATAGGTACGTGATCTCCCTTGATGGTTACAAATAGATATGATTAGCCCCTGTTTACAGATGAGAAGAGAGGCCCAGAGAGGCACAAAAACCAGCCCAGGGTCACAGAGCCTACAAGTGCTGCAGCCAGGATTCCAAGTAGGTGTGGACATCTCCACATGCTACTTACAGTCTACAGACCTGCTTCATGAAAAAAAAAAACATACCTCATATATTAAATATACTTCTAAGCTAAGTTCTCAAGATCTCATGAAGTCAGACTGTATACAGTTGACTCCCATCATTTGCTGTTTTGTGCAGTGCTTTCTTAGCTATTCTGTAGACCCAGAATGAAATCTACAGCCCTTGCAGGAATGATAAACCAAACGCCTTTGAACTGGCTAGCTGCTACTGACCACCCAGTCCTGTTCTCGGTGAACAAGCAGGAGACTCCCTCATTGAGTGAGATGGCCATACCCTTGATGACTCATGGCCGTTCAGAAACTCCACAGATGAGGGGTGCCTGGGTGGCTCAGTCGGTTGGGCGACCGACTTTGGCTCAGGTCATGATCTCACACTCCGTGAGTTCGAGCCCCGCATCGGGCTCTGTGCTGACAGCTCAGAGCCTGGAGCCTGTTTCAGATTCTGTGTCTCCCTCTCTCTCTGACCCTCCCCTGTTCATGCTCTGTCTCTCTATGTCTCAAAAATAAATAAACGTCAAATAAAAAAAAAAAAGAAACTCCACAGATGGGATGAGTCCAATTTATTTTATGAAAATGTTATAAAACGGAGACATTTATAAGATCCCAAACATTGAAGGCAATCTTTTCAACAGCAATGGAAAATTCAATCATCTCAATACAACTTTAGCATTTTTTCTCTCTATAAATATAATCCACACATATTTGCATTTAATATAGTGGACGGGGTGGGGGGTGGAACTCAGCAATGTCTGTCCCTTCCTCAGACCCAATCCTAGCCAAAGCAGGAGAGCTCACCGAGTTAGGAAGGGAAGGGGGTGTGAAGAGAGTTGCCCTAAGTGGTTGTTGGAGAGAGGTGTAGGGATGAAGGGCAGAAGCTCTCCCTTTGGGGGCAGGGAGGCCTAAAAATGCATAAAGCCCACCCAGGGTGGGGAGAGGTGTCTGGGATAAACAGAGGCTGGGTGTTAAGAAGAATAGAGAACAGAAACATTCTGGAAGGTGAGAGGGTAGGTGTTCCAAGACTTACCAGGAGTCTGGGACTTTCACCTGTACAATGCGATGTGTCCAGGAGGGCAGATGTGCCTGACTGACAGGGCGGCTGTGGTGAGAACACAGTGGAGGAAGTGAGCGGAGGATTTAGATTGCTCAATTCTAGGGTGGAGTCCTCAGGGTGCTGGATACTTTTGATAACTTGAATAATTAATTCCCAGGTCAGCTCTTGGATCACAAGTAATTTTCTGGACCGGTAGAGTCCCATATTGGTAAGGGACATATGGTGTTTTCTAGACAATCTTTTCCATTTCACAGATGAGGCAATTGAGGCCCACACAAAGGCAGCGGTTTGCCCAGGACAGCATGGGTTTATCTCACCTTTGCCCTGGTCTCAGCAGCCCCTGGTTCTTTCAGCTGCCTTGTCTGACTCTCTCCACACTCCAGCTGCCTCGGGCAGCTCCCGGCTCATGAACCTCTTTCACATCTCAAAGGAGAGTGACTCATGAAGACGACAGAGATCGTTTCCTCCTGCCTCCTGTCCCATCCCATTCACCCCAGGAACCCTTAAAGCCTTACAGATTCCTTCTCCATGTCACATCCCTGTGAGAACTCCCACCCCCAAGGGGGGGCCCCACTCTCTTGTCTTTCACCTCCCTGCCCAACCATCTGCCCTGACCAGGGGCTCCTCTAAGGGCATTGCGATTCTTTCTCGGCTTGTACACTTGGGATTGGCTCTGCCGTAGCTACCGTCTTTGGAGCCAAGACCATCGGATTTGGAAAGAAAGCCTTTCGGGGGAAAAATTAACAACGTATCCAAGTCCAAACAGTTTTGAAAGCAGTGTTGCGTGGCACTAGGAATAGGTTTTGTCACATCGGCTATCGATTACAATGGAAAGGATGAACACGGGCAGAGCAGTGAACACGAATTCACGGCTCCCTCCCAAGCCCCCGCCCCAGCAAACGATACCTCCATCCCCTCCACTATGCCTTGCCCTAGCCTGTTAGTCCGTGTGTCCCTGCAGAATATTCTCAAAGCTTGCAGCAGACTCACCCAGGCTGTCTGCCCCTACAAAAGAACCTCTGAGTCCAACTGTTTAGCACACGTTCTTCGTTACCCTTCCCTTTCCCATGCCGGAGAAGAACGCAGTGACTCCTGACCGGGTGATGCCAAAACCAGACAGAAGCTCGTTATACACGGAGGGAGGAACATGAAAGCAGGATAAGGATTCTGCTAGCCGAGCAGCTCTAGGCAAGTGACTTTTCCTTTCCAAGTCGCAGTTTGCTCATCTGTAAGATGAGACCAACGATAGCACCTAACGCGTCAGGTTGTCCTGAGGATTGACTGAAGAATTACCCGTAAAATTCTTAAGACGTACAGAAGCGTGATGTTAGCCTTTGTCCTCGTGATCTTTAAAAAAATTTTTTTTTTCATGTTTATTTATTTTTGAGAGAGAGAGAGACAGAGCGTGAGCAAGGCAGGGGCAGAGAGAGAGGGAGACACAGAATCCGAAGCAGGCTCCAAGCTCTGAGCTGTCAGCACAGAGCACAACGCGGGGCTCGAACTCACAGACTGTGAGATCATGACCTGAGCCGAAGTCGGACGCTTAACCGACTGAGCCACCCAGGCGCCCCTATCATTGTGATCTTTGTTAGTGAAATAGTGTATCAACTATATGATGACGTCTCTCCACTATACCCCCAAGCAAGGAAAAGCAGCGGGTAGGCTTTCCAGGCTGACTCTGATGTACATCTTCACTTTCTCTGACCTGGATAACAATAGTCACATTAGCTATAATGTTGAGTGCCTACCAGGGTCCAGCTCCTGGGAAAAGTGCTTTCCAGAATTTATATTTTAGGGGCGCCTGGCTGGCTCAGACAGTGGAGTAAACAACTCTTGATCTCAGGGTTGTGAGTTTGAACCCCATGTTGGATGTGAAGAGTACTTAAACATAAAATCTTAAAAAAAAAAAAAAAGAATCTGTACATTTAATCCTCTCAACAAACCCATGAAGTACACATTTGGTGAATGAGGAAACTGGACTCTGGGAGTTAAGCAACTTCGTCAGAGTGACGCAGGGAACTGGGTTTTAAACATTTTTTTTAAAAACTGTATTTATTTTTGGGAGAGTGCAAGTGGGGAAGGACAGAGAGAGGGGGACAGAGGATCTGAAGTGGGCTCTGTGCCGACAGGCTGACAGCAGTGAGCCCGATGTGGGGCTTGGACTCACGAACTGCAAGATCATGACCCGAGCTGAAGTCGGACGCTCATCTGACTGAGCCACCCAGGTGCCCCTTAAACAATTTTTAAGCAATGTTTTTTACCGGACCTTAAATCCTGTATTCTTTCCACTGTTAACAAGGGGCCGGATGCTAGCCTCAGGTTTCTGAGCTCTGTTAGGTACCTCTCTGTCCCAGACAACTAAATGAAAAGGTGTCGAAAGGGGAGCCCAGATTAAAAAAAAAATTTTTTTTAATGTTTATTTATTTTTGAGACAGAGAGAGACAAAGCATGAACGGGGGAGGGTCAGAGAAAGAGGGAGACACAGAATCTGAAGCAGGCTCCAGGGTCTGAGCTGTCAGCACAGAGCCCAATGCAGGGCTCAAACTCACGGACCGTGACATCATGACCTGAGCTGAAGTCGGACGCTTAACCGACTGAGCCACCCAGGCGCCCCGTAGGGGGAGCCCAGATTGACATTTCCCCACCTGCTAGCTTCTTGACGTCCACTGGGTTGATTTCATTTCCCCTGAACCCACCACCTGCATATGGATGTTGGGGTGAATCAAGAACAGGCTGGTTCTGCTGCTGATGGTCAGGGTGAACTAAGACAAGTCAATTCTCTCTGGGCCTTGACGTGGCCCGTTGGAAAATGAGGCGATTGTTCTAGATCTGCATTGTCCAGTACGATAGCCACTAGACACATGGAGCTACTTAACATGAGTTAAAGTGAAACAAAACATTTAGTTCCTCAGTCATAGCAGCCATCTTTCAAGGGTTCAAGAGCCACGCGTGGCTATCACGTTGGACGGTGCAGATACAGAGTCTCTCACACTTGCAGTAAGTTCTTTTGTACCATATGCTGTCCGGGTGAAGATTTGGTTAGCTTTAGCTTGAAAGCTCATCACCCCGGTTCTCGGGGACTCCGTGGAGGAGACTGAAGTTTCAAAGTCATGTCCATCAGAAAAATGCCCCCGGCGGCCCTCAGCCTGAACACTCACTTACCTGCTGTCGCCGCTACAGCTGCTGTTGTAATTGGAGTGGTCACTGGTACCTCCTCTGTGACTCAGGGCTGGAAGCAGTCAGGGCTGTCGGACAGGAAAAAGAGTGAAGTGGACTTTATGGGGAAACCTCGAACCTGGAGTTGCCCAGGGTGAATTCCAGGAGGCCCGCCAGGGGGAGAGTTCCCTCGGAGGAATGAGGTCTGTCCGGAGACTCTGACTCCAGGCCCAGGATCCGCCTGGAGATTCTGTGATGAGGGCTGGGGATTTTCATGCCTACCTGAAAGTCTAATGGCTGCTGGAGGAGCCTGCCAGTCTGAAGGTGGAAGTATGCCTAGTCTACCTCTGTCGCCGAGCGAGCGGAAACTGCACCTCCTTCTTTACAAGGAAGATGCGGGCGACCCCGGTCCCCGTGAACAGGCTTGCGTGCCCTTGTTGCACACCTTCTTCCTTCCTTGTAGAGTCAGCGTGAGAAGTGTCCCTCCTTCTCTTTCTGGTAAATTCCTGCACTGTCTGTGGAACACACTGCCTCTCACATCCTCGAGGGTCCTGCCTCCCGGCCTCTCTGCCCCATCCCCCATCCCCCATCCCTTTCCCTGAGCTCACCCTCCCTCTGTCGGAGGACCCCTCCGGCTACCACTCCCCTAGTGCCCTCCTCGCAGGCAGACTTCTGGAGAAAGCGGGGACTGTCTTCACCTCGCCACCTCTCGTTCACCGCTCAGCCTGCTGTAGCTAGCTCCCTTCCCACCGCTCTGCTGACGCAGCTCTTGCCAACATTACCAATGACCTCAGGCCACGGCCTCCAATAAGCCCTTTTCTGAAATCAAGCCACTTTAATATTGGAAAAACAAAGCAGGACTATGGTAAAGAATAAAGGCACCACAGAAGCATCTGAAGTCAAACAGGAAGGACTCTTTCCGTCCTTAGATTCACATATACCTTGTGTCCATCTTTCTAGACTTTTCCCCATGCATATACAAGCATGTTTTCCTTCCTTCCTTCCCTAAAACAAGTGATAGTTAACTACATGTACCATCCTGCACCTTAATAGGCTGTCGCGGACCTATTCACACATCGGTGCATGTAGATCCGTCTTTCTCTTTTCGGTGACAGATACTGGCCCGTGGTGCGGATGTATCACGATTTATTCGATAATTACCTTATGGACGAATATCTAAATTTTGCTACGAGCATCTTTGGGCGCAGGTCTTTGGGAACTTGTATGATTGTATGTGTGACTTAATTATCTGTGCATGTTTCAATTTTGATAAGGCTGTACCAGCTTACGGGGGCTCTACTTACCGTGATGAGCAGGGCGTGATGTACAGACCACTGTGTTGTACGCCTGAAAGTAATATAACATTATATGTCAACCATACTTCAAGAAAAAGACTGTATCAATTTATTCTCCCGTTGTCAGTTTACAAAAGGGCCCCTTACCCCATCTACTCATGTCTGCCAATTATGTTAAAATATCCCCCCCACCCCCGTTGCATGCCCTGTAACTGTATTTACAGTGAAATGGTTATTGTTCAAGTTTTATTTCACCCTGTAGCACTTAATCCCCTTGACCTCATTCTTTTTTTATTTCTCCTGCACCTCTCTTCATCTCACTTTGGGGCATTATTTCTCAATTCATTCCTCAAATCTGGATGTTCCTCCGGGCTCTGCCTGGGTCCTCATTTCTCCCTGCCCTCCCCAGGCCAGCCCACCTGCCCCCGTTGGCTTCAACGGCCACCCAGTAAGGGCCAGGATCTCCCATACCTTTTGCTCCTGACTCGCCTCCTGCACTTCTCGCCTAAGCTCCAACTCCTCACGGGGCCACCTCTTGAAATTTCTGCTGAGGCTCCACAGGTGCTGCAAGCTGAGCAGGTAGAAAACCAGTCTCGTGGAATTCTGACCCCACCCTCCTAGCCGGGCATCTGCCCAACCGGAACGGCCCGCCCCTCGCACACCCCTGTCTCAGAGGCTATCTCTTTAGCATCTCTTGATTATCGCCATCTTCACTGACAGTGTTAGGCAACACCGCAGTCCTCATGCAATAGCTGTGGATTCTGGAGCTGGACTGTAGACCTTGGGGAGGTTATTTAGTCTCACTGGGTCTCAGTCTCATCATCTGGAAAATGGGGCTGTTGAAAACACTTACTGCATGTTAGAGTGTTGTCATGCAGATTAAATGAGTCTATATTTATAAAGCACTTGGAATGGTGCTTGGCACCGTTTGCTACTGCTGTTCCTACTACTACTAATCACCAATGCCACTAGATCACCGTCCCCACCACCACGACAGCTACAACTATTCTCCTAAGTGATCTCGGCCTCAAATCTTTCCCCTTCAAACCCTCCTCTACTCTGCTCTCAGAACCATCTTCCAAAAGTGTGAATTTGATCGTGTTCTTTTCCTTTTAAAACCCTTGGAGGACCCCCATTGACCTCAGGTAGAGCCCATCTCCCGATTATGGGCAACTGGTGCCCCTGCATGTGACCTTGTGTACTTCTCCAGCCTTGTTGCTGGCCACATCCCCCTGACCCCTTAACTACAGCCACAGGGAACTACTTGCAGTTCCCCAAAGAGCTGTTTGGTTCCCCCACAGAGCCTGGCATGCATTTCCCTTCCCCTTGGAAGGTTCTTCCTTACCCTCTTGGTCTGGTCAACTGTCCATTTTCCTTTAAAAAGTTTTTTAAGTTTGGGGTGCCTGGGTGGGCCAGTCAGTTCGGCTCGGGTCATGATCTCGCAGTTTGCGAGTTTGAGCCCCATGTTGGGCTCTGTGCCTACAGCTCAGAGCCTGGAGCCTGCTTCATAATCTGTGTGTCCCTCTCTCTCTCTCTCTCTCTCTCTCTCTGCCCCTCCCCCTCTTACTCTGTCTGTCTCTTTTTCTCTCTCAAAAGTAAACATTACAAAATTAAAATTTTTTTTAAAGTTTACTTATTTTGAGAGAGAGTGCACACAAGTAGGGTGGGGACAGAGGGAGAATCCCAAGCAGGCTCCACACCATCAGCACAGAACCTGACGCAGGGCTCGAACTCACAAACCTCGAGATTGTGACCTGAGTGGAAATCAAGAGTCAGATGCTTAACTAACTGAGCCACCCAGGCACCTCTCCTTTTTCCTTTTAGATTCAGCCCAGTCATGACCTGTATGGAATGCAGCCCTTTCTCTCTGTGTTGTCCACACCCTTAGGCTTACTTCTATCATGGCTTCAGTTAGGGGTTTTGTAATCTCTGGCTGCTCCCTCCTCCCCACTGTGAGGTTCTTCAAAGCAGGGATTTTATATATAATAAGTAATATACATATAAAAATATAAACATAAATATACACAGACTATATATATATACTTGACAAAGTAGGGGGATTGATGTACATTGGAGGATCTGAATGACATCTAATTGAAAGAAATAATTATGTTGCCAAAATTTCCCACCACATCAATAGCAGTAATAGTCAATAGTCACATCAATAGCAGTAAACCCAAATAGCACTGGCTTAAACCCTCTGTGCTCATTCAGGGCTTCATCCCCCGGTAAGGTACTCTCCAGGAATTTTGAGGGGGTCTGTAGGGAATGTCTCCTGGGTGCTCCTGTGCATGCTGCTGCACTAGACATGTGTGCTGGAGTCACTGCTGAAGGACCGGTACCCTTGGTGACCCTTCTGGAACCTTCTGCCAGAGGATTCCCCAAGGTCTAACAAGCTCTTCTAATGTCTTTGTGGAGCTTTTGTGCTCTTCATTGGAGTTGGTGTGGACTCTTTGGGGGGCAGTGTTGAGCTAGAGACTGGTCCTCAGCATAGCCCTTCCATCCCACCCAAACGGGGAGAAGGTCAAGCTGCCCCATTTCCGGCCCCTGATTTCCTTCCGATGAGTTCTTGTCCAGGAGCATCTTGCCTTCTCTTTGAACATTGGCTTCTGCTACCTCTCTTCCCTCCCATCAGTTCATCAGGCAGGCCTGAACTCGACACTGGAGTTCAACTAGAACATGATGTCGTCCACTATAGTAAGAACCTAATAAAAGTATCTGAGCAAATCTAATCCTTAACAAGGGACCGCTGTCCTTTAGGGTAGGGGTGATTCTATTGCCCTGATTGCTCCAGAGCCCCAGCCCTGCCCCCCTCCACTCCCTCCATTCCGTGCCCCTCACCTTGTTGTAGCTTTTGCTAAGGAGAAGTTCTTACCAGCTCTCCAGGGCAGGAACTGCTATTGCAAAACTCTTGCTCCATGCTATGGTAATGGGATGCAACTCTGGGTGTCCCTGACCCCAAGAGGCGGTCCACAGGCGCTGGTCAGAGCCACAAGGTTGCCCAACTGCTGCAGAGGCTCTGGCAGTCTGTGTGAGGCAGAGGGGATGGGGATAATAGCATGCATGCCTATTTGGGGCCACAGAGTCTGCCCTGGAGCCCAGATAGGGCAGCTAATCCCTATCTGGTACAGAGTGGGGCCTGTGCTTCTTCTGAAACAGTATCCTCAGAAGCACCACAATTGGGAGTCCAGGGAATGACACAGAATTTGTGTAAGACTTCTTGGGCAGTCAGGGGATATGATCTTGTACCATGAAGGTACACAAATCTTCATAACTATCTTTACTAAAGTGTAGTTGAGTGAGCACTGCATAGAGAGTTACCTAGTCTCAGCTCTTCCGTCCAGGCACTCACAACTGGGGACTGACCAAGTCACCACAGTGGTTGGAAGGGCAGGACAGAGAGGCCCAAGCCTCATGTCTGAGCCTCCTCTCCTGCCCACTAAACCAGATGCTCTGCGAAGCGGCTGGCCCTCCCACACACTGCTGGTGGGAGGGGCCAAAACACAACTCTTTTGGGAACAACTCAGCAGTTTCTTAAAAGTTAAACATATACTTATCATATGACCTGGCAATTTCATTCCTAGGTACTTACCCAAGAGAAATAAAAGCAAAGGTCTAGGGGCACCTGGCTGGCTCAGTGGATAGAGCATGCAACTCTTGATCTTGGAATTGTGAGTTTAAGCCCCACATTGGGTGTATAGATTACTTTAAAAAACAAAAATCTTAAAAAAAAAGTAAACGTCTATGCAAAGATTTGTACACAGATGGTTATAGGAAATGTATTTGTAACAGTCTCAAACTGGAAATAATCCAAATGTCAGGCAACAGTTGCATGTGTAAACAAATTGTGGTATATCCATGCAGTGGAATACTACTCAATAGTAAAAAGGGACTATTGAAGGCAGACAATAGAGAGTGTATAATTAGGATTCCATTTATGTAAAATTCTGGAAAACTAGTCTCCAGTGATAGAAAGCAAATAAGTGGGTGCCAGGGAGAGAGGAGGAGGAGGGAGAGGTTACAAAGGGCATGAAGAAATTTGGGGAATGATGGGAATGATGTTCATTATTTTGAGTATGGCGATGGTGTCATGGGTATATATTAAAGTGAAAACTCATTAAATTGTACAATTTATGTGAAGTGTGTTAAATGTCAATAGTAACTCAGGAAAGATGTTAAAGACAAAAACACAACAAAAGCAGACCTTCAAAGCAGACAGGATGCTCCTGAGTGTGGTGAGCAGTGGGCTGGGTGAGGTGGGAGTGTGGGAAATGTCAGGGTCCCTGGGTCTTCTTCTTGGTCAAGGACATTCTGAGCCTGGAGGAACTTTAGAGAGGATGGTGCCCAGCTCCCTCACTTACAGAAGAAGCCCAGACAGCTGTGAGCTCTCTCAAGTCGCCTAGCTCATGGATGGTGGATGCAGGGCTTCAACCTGCCTCCTGCCTCCTGCCTGCCAGCCTGGCTCCTTCCACTCCCACACTACAGAATGCGCACACAAGTGCTGTCCGCCTTAGGTCACCAACTTCCGGAAGGCAGGACAGGTCAGACCAGAGGGGTGGGAAGGGCAGAGGGGAGGGAGCTGACGGGATGGGGTGGGTGGCCATTCCTGGGTGATCTCATTGGTCGAACTGAGCTGCTCCCTTCTGGGAGCAGGGTGGGCAGTGGCGCCCTCTCTTCTTGTAATCCACAGAGCAGGCATGGCAAACCAGGCCTCCGCAGAGCCTAGGAGCAGAGGTGGGAAGAGTGGGGAGCTCAGGGATGTGTTTGGGGGAGGGAAGCATGTTTCTCATCTCCCATCAGAGCAGTGTGTCTCAGGAGGCCTCCCCTTTCTTAAAGGGCGTCCCAGTGCCCCACCCCCTCCAGAGTCCTCTAAATGGCAATGACAGGTTCTCCTGCTGGCCCCCCTCCCTCTCTCTCATGGCTGGTCCTGCCACCATGTTCCTGGAGGAAGATGAGGGGAGCAGCTTCCTCTGTACAGGAGATCTCTTCCAGACCAGGAGCCTGTTAATCAGTCTCTTCTTGGAAGGCTGGCACAGTCCCATCTTCCAGACACTGTTGCTTGTCTGACTCCTTTCCACTGTTCTAGCTCATGTCTATGCTAAGTGTTGTGTAAAGTGAATGGCCAGCTTTACATGGCTCTCATGAAAGCCCAGTTCCTATGACACCTCCCTTCCCAGAGAGGGTAGAGTGCTGTGGGCTGGTGGAAGCAGGGCTGTCCCAGAGGAAAAATTCTGTGCTCTCCCATTACCTGCATGGGTACCGCCGAGACAGCCGGCCAAAGACCTTGCTGCAGTCAACACAGCATCCGGGGGCCATGGAAGAGAGATGCTGGACCTTCTGCCACAGGTCATCCTTCTCTCTGACGAGTGGATGGAGGTGGGGACACACACACACACACACACACACACCAGGAGGATGGAGATGACACAGGTAGAGATACCGAGACCGGGAGAAAGAGAAACACAGAGACCAAAGTCATACAGATATACACACACACAGAAACAAGAAAAGGAAGTCAGGGGGTTGGAGAGGGAGACAGAGACAGAGTGGTAGGTAGGGAGATAAATGTAGAGAGAGAGGGAAAGGCCAGGAGAAAAAGATGTGGAGACAGTCAGGGACAGAGACACAGAGAGGGAGAGAAAAATACAGAGAAAGACGGAGAGAGAGACATAGTGACAGAGAAGGAAAGAAATGAAGAGATCATGAGAGACACACACACACATAAGAGGTGAATGAGTCTGCAGTCTTTGGGAAGATGGATGGTGACACCCCAGTCCCCTCCCCCAATACAACCTCGATCCATTATTTAAGAACCTTCATATCCCACCTCCTCCAAGGAGTGTTCCCTGATCATAGAAGCCCTCATAAGTTTCTTACGATGCCCTTATCTTTTATTTGGCACTTGATACAACCCCCCTTGTATTTATGTATGTTATACTACTGCAAAACTATCTTTACTGTTGTTTTTTTTTTAAAGGATGTTTAGGAATGTGGGTTTAAAGTCTTTTTTTTTTTATCAAGATGATATATACACACGATTTAAAAATCCAACAGTGCAGAAGAACTTATATCAAAAGGAAATAGACACCCTCCCTACTCCTTCCATTCTCAATGGCAAACCACCTCTTACACTTGTTGCTTTTCTCTTTGATATTACTTCCACACTTAAGTAATATGCTCATATCCTCTTTTTTTTTGATATATCAAGAGAGAACATCTACAGAGCTCCTTACCTTGATGTCAGAGGACTTAGCTTGTTTATTACCATCCCCACTGAACTCCACCTCCTTCCTCCCCATGCGGTTATATCCCTATTTTTGGTTCCTCTATTACTACTGTAGTTTTACAGAATATACTCACACATTTATTTCTCACTCATTCTGTGGAGCACAGATAGCATCCTGACTGCCATTCTGTAATATGATGATACCAGCATCACTTCCTCTTCGGTTGGCCTCCTTCATCCACCTCCTACTTGTTATCTATTCCTGCTATGTCCAATATGGTAGCCACTAGCCACATGGGGCTACTTAACTTTATATTTCATTTAACTAAAATGAACTAAAATTAGAACTTCAGTTCCTCAGTCACATCAGACACATTTGAGGTACTCGGTCACTACATGTGACTGGTAGCTGGTGTATTGGACAGGGCGAGTATAGAACATTTCCATCTTCACAGAAATTTCTATTGGCTTCTATTTTGTGTACTTAATGTTGTTTAGGTAATAACATTTACATTTGTTCTATAATTAGAATTGTTCACTGTGCTTTGTCTTTAGGTTGATTCTAACATTGAAAAAACCAATAAATAGTATTTATATTATTAGAAAAAAATAAGTATATTGCTTCAAGGAGAGCTAAGATGTGTTCTAAACATCTCCTTGGAAATTTTTTGTTTTTCCAGGACTTTTTAATTGCCTTTCTTTGCTCCTTGCAAAGTCCTTGCATGACTTGCCTTTAACACAGCCTAATTATTCCCTCTCCTCAATAAATTCTTCATCATATCAGGTATGGCATTGATTCTCTTTTTCCCCTGAGACCTTCCTCCTCAGTACTTCTGTTTCAGCCTGGATGTACTGCTCCTTGGCTTTGCCAGCCACTTGTCATCTTGGAAATTCCCTTTTCTTCTCTCCCAGGCTAGAGCTACTGTTTCCTGAATTCCACATCTTCTCCTTTCTTGGTAAGCCAAGCTTACTTCCTTGTTTTTCCGAAGCACATCCTTAATTAACTTCCCAAGAAGGGCCCTGTGGGAGGTAAATTTTCTATAGCCTGTCTTTCTGAAAAATGTCTTTTCCCATATCACCTTCTCTACTTGTTTTATAGTTTGGCTGGATCTAGAATTCTAGGGCAAAAGTTAGCTTTCCTCAGAACTTGAAAGTATTGCACCATTGATTCTTAACATGTTTTTCTGTGTCCTACTTCCTTTATAGGTGACGTGTCTTTGAGTATATTGTCCTCATCTTTGTTTTATGGCGATTTCACAACAGTGTATCTCAATGTGGGTTTTGCTCCCTTTCACTTATTGTGCTGGTCACTCAGTGAAATCTTTACATCTGAAGATCTGCAACCATTAGAGCCTGGAAAGTCTCTCATACTTTTATCTGATATTCTCTCTCTCTCTCTCTCTCTCTCTCTCTCTCTCTCTTTTTGAATTCTTATCAGTTGGAGAAGAGATAGTGAGATAGTGAATCTCCTGGAATGATTCTTTATGTTTCTAACTATCTCTTTCATGTATTCCATCTTTTTATGCCTTTTATTCTACATTTTGAGAGATAGCCTCCTCTTCCTTTTCCCATCCTTGAGTTAAAATTTCAGAGATATTTTTCATTTCCAAGAACATTTCTCATCTTTTGTAGGTCACTTTTCACATTATCCTGTTGCATAAGAGACCAATCTTTTTTGTTTACCTTTGTCTCTGCTTCTATGTTCTAGACTCTTCTCAAACATCTGAGGATCCATGGTCATGATTTCATGTTTAAGCTGCTGGAGCTTCAACAGTGGACAGGGGTGGTTGACTTGTGGCTTCTCTTTAGGAAGGATGGGGCAGGAAGCTAACTGCCACATCAGACTGTCAAATGCCAGAACACACTGTTGTTTATTTGGGGCATTTAACTTTGTTTAGAGAAGGAAGTTTTAATTATTTGCCTGGGAGATAGACCCCTCAGGGTTGATATTCTGAAGTTGGGGAAGTAGGCTGAAAGCAGGGGGTATACACTGATCTTTCCAATGACTTTATCAGTCAATATTCCTGATTGCTGTCCCTTATCTCATTTCTGCCATCTGTGTTCCTAGTGTCTCTGGTCCCTGAAGTTCTAACTTGGGCTAAATCCGGTCTCTACTTCTTCATCCATTTTCTGGCTTCTGGAAATTAGCTGAAATCTCTTATCTGTGGTTGGCTCCTCCACCTTTCTCTCTATTAGAAGATTTATTTATTTATTTATTTATTTATTTATTTATTTATTTATTTTTACAATCATTCTACTGAGATCTCAGGATGGAAAGCAGATGATGTGTTGTCTACCATCTTGATGCAGAAATCAGCCTCTATAGCTTGCCTGCCCACTTTGTGCTTAGGGCCATATTTTCCATGATGCTTCTGCAATACATTATATTATGTATCTTGGGATCTTGTGATGAGTTTCTTTAACACACGAAAAAAAAATTTCTTTCCTGATGAACTGGTATATTTCCTTGGAATGCATAGTGACATTTAGGCAACTTACTGTGTTTCCATTTTTGATTCTGCCAAGATGCTCAGAGCTAAGTTTTAACCCTAATCCTAATCCCTCAAAAGTACGAATGTTTCCTCTTCCATTTCATCTATTTTTCTTAACAATCATATGTATATGTCTTTTATTGTTGGCTACCTTAAATTCTTTTGTGAGATACATGGCTAATTTTTTATATCTCCCTTTCTCCCCATTGACAGCTCTGTAGAGGAGGTCATTCTTAAATTCTTTGTTTGTTCTTTCCAGGTTGACTTCTCCCTTCTCTCATCTTTAATATCACTTGGATTTTTTGCAAGAGGATTTAGTCCTGGATGATCCCTCAGTGACCCTCCAATTCTAATGAAACCCAAGTCCAATGCTGTCCTGCTTCCTGAACTGGGTCAAAGTATAGCATTAGTTCCCTACTAGACTGAAGGGCGGAAACCAGGCTTTACACACCTCCTCCATTGCTCAGTGGTTTAGTGGTTTGGAATCCATCCTGGTGAGCTCTCTGGTGCCTAGGGCAGCTGACCTGGGATGGCCCACAGGCCCAGTGGTCTCAGGAAGTCTATGAGGCAGTCAGGGGTAGCACATATGATTACCTCTTGGTTAACCTCCCTTTTTCTTCTCTCAAATCCTTCTCCATCTATGGGCTCTTTTCCCTTCCCCTAACCTTAGTAGGTATGTGTGTATGTGGGGCTGTGTTGGAGTGGTGGCGTGCCTTAGAGCTAGAGGAATCCATGCAATTTATATGCGGTGTGCCCTTGGTGTCCAAGTCAGCATCTCTGACCCTCAGTTTCCTCATCTGTGATATGAGGAGAACAGCTGGGGCGGCTAAAAGAAGATGAGTTAGCATATATTAAAGTTCTGCTCGATAGTTCTCAGCGGAGTAGAATTTTCATCACCCAGTCTCTACATCTCATATCATCCCCTCCTCTGCAGTCCTGCCCTGCTGTGTCCACCCTTACTGAATCAGTTCCAGCACCCTCATCTTCATGGCATGGACCAGGTCCCGCTGCCCTCCAAGCTCCTTCTCATACATGGCGTCCCTCCTCTCAGCCTCCTGCTGATTCTGCTCCAGCTCTGTCTGCAGCCAGGCCCTCTCTTCCTGACACCTGGGCACAGAAGGAAGACTCAGTTCCCAGCATCTGTGACCAAGCTAGGCTGGGCCTCTACCTGACAGGGAGCTCCTGGGGGGAAGCTGGTGGTACCTCCTACAGCTGATGTGCGCGCGCGCGCACACACACACACACACACACACACTCCCTTCCACACACGCACACTCCATACCCCCGCGCCCTCCCACACCACACATACTCACACACACATAAAACACGCCATACCACACACCAAGCTGAACACCACGGATAGGATGCCATCTATAGGCTGACTCCTTACCAACCGTCCAGAGGAATGAAAACAGGGTATAGTCTCCTGTGTTTCTTTAGAGAAGGTGAGCCAACATCTCCATTGGTTGTATTTCTTTTCTTTCCTTTTTTAACATTTCCATCTTAAAATGTAATTTTCTTGAAAGGCATGCCCACAATTGCAGCAGCTCTCTGGAGGGAAGGGGGGTATCTGGCAACCCAGGCTGGATGGGCTTTGCCCAGCTGAGAACAGCAGTTGGTTTGGGAGTGGGGTAACTGGTGGAGGACTTAGGGGGATATTTTTAGGTTTTAAAGTATTTTGAAAAATTATGGTACATCGTCTTTTCAATTAAGAAAATAATGTTAAACATATGGCTTCCTTAAATTTTTGTTTCAGTTTGGGCTTAGAATCTCCTCAGCTCTATTCTTGCCTCTTTTTTTGGTCTTTGGTGGCTTCTTAGAAGGTTCCAAGAAATCTGCTGCACTAGAAATAAGAAAGTCCCAGCCCCGCCCTCCATCACTCAGATGAGGAGGGTGTTGCAAAGGTGGGTGCACACCCTGTGACCTCAGGGTGTGTGTGTGGGGGGGGTGTGTGCGCACGCATACACACGCACGGCCACACCCCTGGGCTTCAGTGTGTTTGAGGCTCGCAGGAGGCTTGCCAATGAACTGAATTATGAATTTTTACAACACTGCCGTGTAGCACACCTCAGAGAAGAAAGCTGGGTAGGCTGTAAAGTCAAACTGACAACAGAGATCCACCATAATTCCAAAAAGACCAGTCCCTGCAGCTTTAAGGAAGGGTGTTCTTGTGCTTGGGCACTGGACCAGGGCTGTGTTTATTTTAATGAACATCTTGGCCTTCAGTGTCCTTGTTTCTTAATATTGGTATTTGATTTTCCTGAGCTAGTTTACTTGCACACTGATCCCAGGGCCTTTGGTGTGGCCAGTGCAGGTCCCAATGTGAAAACTGTGGTTAGTGTGTGTCTTTGAGGTGGGAGGGAACATTTATTAAGCCCCATCTGTGTGCCAATGGCTGTTTGAGGTGCCAGGAATACAGCAGTGCCTACGGCTCCTGGTGGAGCTTATAGTGTGTTGGGGACAGTGGTCAAAACAAGTGATAAACCAATAGCATAATTAAGCTAAGTGTGTGACGGAGATAAATGAGGGGCGGATAGAGGCTCGAGAGGGTGTTCAGGAAGGGCTTCTTAGACAAGGTGACCTTTAAGCAAATGTAAGAGATGAGAAGTCAGCCAAGCAGAGCCAGCGAAGGTCACATGGAAAGGTCTGCAAGTTGGCAAGAACTTGCTTGTTTGAGGAACTGAAAGAAGACTAGGGAAGCTGGGATACCATGAAGTTGGAGGAGGTGGGGGTAGGCAAGAGATGAGGTGGAAAGGGGCAGGGCTGTCTCCCTCACTGGCCCCAGGAGGAGTGGACTTGAACCTCAGTGCAATGGGAAGCTACTGAAGTATTTCCAGCAGGGGCTGACAGACACTCCTGGTGCAGGAGAGGACACGGGAGGAATTAAAGTCTAGAGCACCTGTTACACGCCAGCCCCCGAGCTTAGTGCTTTATGCCCTATTTCACTTAATTTTCACAAATATGGCAGACAGGTGATATGGTCATAATTTTACAGGAAAGAAAATAGAGCTTCAGAGAGGAAATAACACTTGCCCAGGGTCACACTGTTTGATATGTGGAGGGAGAAGAAATCTGGACGCAGGCCTGTTGGGCCATAAGCTCTATTGGCCTCCCCAACTGGCCTCCCCATACTTTTGTCCGTGCAGGGCCTGGTCGCCAGTGGTTTATGGCACAAGTGCTGAGTGGGAGCAAGGGATAGATCCTCATGAGCCCCTGGTGTGCCCCAAAGGAGCTCAATGGGGGGCGGGGTGGGGAGAAGTGTGATGTCTGCCTAATTCTGTCTGAGGACCTCTTCCACTTATACTTGCCCTAATCACTTTTGCTTTGAGGTCTTATCCAGGGGCAGAGGAAATCTACCTACTTGGAAAGATGGTCCCACAGAGCATCTGAGCTGGAAGGAGGAACTTTAGAGATCCAACTGTCTCCTTTTGCAAATCAAGGATCAGAGGCCAGAGAGGGAAGGCCAATTTCTCAAGGTACCACAGCCAGAAAGCTAGGAAGTGGGTACTAGGTGCCCCACAGCTCAGTTCCAACTGTGTTTTCATAGCCCCTGGTTGGTCTGCTAAGGCCTGAGGCCAGGCTTAGCTGGCCCACTGTGTCTTCCCTATGTGTCCTGCCTGGGGCTCTGTGCCCAAAGGGCTCTAGCCTGCCCACCTTCTGTCTATTCTCCACACCACAGATAAAGTAGTCCTGAAACCCATGGGGCTCTCCACTTCCTGCTCAAGACTCTGTTCCAGCCTTCCATAGCACAGGGAGTCTCTGTCCACTCCAGCCACATGGGCTTGCTTAATTCCAAGTGCACTTCTGGGATTTTGCCTTTGCTGGTGCTCCTGCCTGGAGCACTCCTCCCACGGTCTTTGCACGGTCGTTTTTCCAGTGGCTGGGGTTTCTCCTCAACTGTCACCTCCTCAGAGAGGAACCCCATGACTCTAAATCTAGGTGAATTTGTGTGACTCTAAATCTCCTGTCTCTGTCCCCTTCCCTGGACTGATTTTTTTAACAGCGCCCATGACTACCTGACATCCTACTCCTATTTGTTGATCTAGTGTCTGTGTCCCCAGGTCTGTGAGAGCAGACACTGACTGTTCTATTCACTGCTGTCACCATGCTCATGGCCGCAGGAGAGTCACAATATACTATCTGCTGACCGTGTGGGCTCCCTGGCACTTCAATCCGGCGGTAGTGAAACAGTCGCCCCCAGCTTGATGCCCATGGCCCCTTTTCCCTGGAGTGATGTGTTCCTCCTGAGTGTCTGGATCCCAGGAGGATCCCTCCTGGCCACAGGAGCTTCTGTCCTGCTATCTGCATTCTGACGACTCTCCCGCAGATCCCCAGCCCAGGCTTCTCTGAGCTCCACACTCAGCTGTCTGCTCAACAGCTCCACTGACATGCCTAAGGGGTGTCTCAGACTTGGCATGCTCTCCCCTCAACTCCTGAACTTTCCCCACAAGCGAGCCCTGCCACAGCACACCGTCAGCTGTGACTCTAGCTTTCCAGCTGGTCAGGCTGGAAAATGAGTCATTCCTGACTCTGTCTTTCCTTCTCCCCCCAGGAAGCCCCAGCTCACGGTGAATCCAGAATCTCGCAGCTGCTCTGCACCTCCACGACCAGAGAGCATTCAGAGGCACCCCTGCCCTCCCCTTCCTCATCGCTGTCCCTGCTTCCACCTTGGTTCCTTACAGACTAGCTCCACAGAGCAGCGGGTTTGAGCCCTTGAAAGCACAGATCAGTCCAGAATAGGCACATCTATGGGGACAAATCAGCAGTTGCCTAGGGCTGGGGGGTTGGGAGGAAGTGGGCAGTGGATGCTAATGGTACAGGGTTTCTCTTTGGGCTGATTAAAATGTCCTAAAACTGATTGTGGTGATGGATGCACAGTTTCATGAATACACTAAAACCCACTGAATTGTTAAAAAAAAATGCAAACCTACTTAACCTTAAAGCAAATAGTCACATCTCCCTCTGCTCTGAACTCTCAGTGGCTCCTATCTCACTCTGAGTCAATGGCAAGGTCCTTTTGATGACCTGTGGTCTCCTGTTACCCAGCTGACCTCCCCCTACCTCCTCTCCCTCCTCTACTCCCCTGAACCTCCGTGATATTCCTAGGACCTGCCATGCCCATTCCTGCCTCAGGGCCCTTGCTCTTGCTCTTCCTCTGCCTGGAATGTTCTACCACATGCCCAAACAGCCCATTCCTCATTTGCTTCAAGTTTTTAACTCAAATATCACTTTTTCAGGGAGGCCTTCCCTGGCTGTGTCGCCTCATTTAATATCACCCCGACACTCCCATTAGCTGCTTTATTTTTATCTTCCTAGAACTTGTCACATCTGACATTCTATGTAATTAACCTGCTTATCGTGTTTACAGATTGCTTTCTGCACTAGAAGGTAAGCTCCACAAGGACAGGCATTTGGTCTGTTTTGTCTGCAAGAGGATTTCTGGCACACAGAACAGGCCTGGCGCAGCTCTGAGTATCTGTGGATAATGGACTGGATGACAGGTGGAGAATAGTCGGGGCTCCCCCAGCTGAGGGAGCAGCCTGGGCCTGGTTGTCTCCTTGGAGCCTCCCAGCTGCTTCCTCCAGCCTGTCTTGATTCCCAGAGAAGGCCTCTGGGTGTGCAAGGCCTCTGCATTCACCTAGGGCCTGAATCATGGGAATCCTTGCTGACCAAACCGCCAGGCTCAGCTGAGTGTCTGGTGGGAGGAGCCCCTGGGAGCCTTTATGGGTTGGTTTCTGGGCCTATAGTGTCTCTCAGCCTTTGAAACAGAGAGTCAGTAAACCGCTCCATGATTCAGTCTGAATCACAGCTACCCAGGCTCTGATGGGGTTCAGGCTGGTGCCTCTGGCCCTGGGGCAGGTGTCAGCCATGTGCAAGAGTCAGGGGCAGGTGAACTGACTGGGGCACACAGAGCTAAGGGTGAGAGGGACAGAGAGACCAAGTCAGACCAAGGAAGATCTTTGCATAGCAGAGGTATTTTTTAAAATTATGAAAGAGAAACTCGGACACTGAGAAAGTTGTTCTCTGGGCTCTTGCAGTTAATGTAATGACAGGAAGTTGGAGAAGGTGGAGGTGAGAGTAGCTGAGGGGGAGGCAGAATGAAATAAATACAGGCACTCAAAATATTGGCAGAGGGCCCATCTTTAAGCCCACAGGTTCTGGAATCATCTACCAGGGTGTAGACCTCAGCTCCTCCACTAGTGACACTGGGTGAATTGTGTGGCACCTTTGAGCCTCAGTTTTCCTATCTATACAATGGAAATTCTTAGAGAACTTATCTTATAAGTGTGTTGGGAAGAAACGCTTAGAACAGTGCCAGGGACATAGTAAACGCTCAGTACATGATAGTTATGATGATGATTATGCATTAAGAGAGTGAAAGAAGACTGTGCAACAGGGAACAGGAAAATGAGAGACAGAGGACAAGAGGAAAGGTGGACACTGAAGGGGCAGGAGTGTGGAGGGGCAGAGAGGGAGACTGGGAGAGAGGGGAATGGCAGTGGAAGAGGCAGCAGAGAGATAAAGGTGAGTGTGGGAGGGGAGGGAGGGACAGGAGGCATGCACCCCTCTTGCAGGCTGTTGGGAAGGCCAGTGAGGGAGGGTCTGCCAAGGGGAGGGGAGGGGTTAGTGGGAGCTCCTCCAGGAGCCCCAGGAGTAGTGCCCTGAATGCTTCAGTGTCCCAAAGCTGTGCCCAGCACAGGGCCTGATGTACCAGAGATGCTCAGAAGCCACTTGCTGGTGTGGCCATGAAGGCGAGTGGGCGCCGGGGAGCGCCTCCTGTCCTGCTGGCCTCTGCTGCCCACCTGGCAGCAGTTGCCAAGGTTGCCAAGGTTACCTGCTGAGCCGCTCCTGTAGTGTCCGCAGCTCCCCTTCCTTCTCCTTCAGCAGCTGCTCCTGGTGCTGCGCCCGCTCCTCGGTCTTCCGGAGCCCATGTCTCAGGCTCTTGGGGGTGGGAAGTAAAGGAAAGGAAAGGGAAGCTGAAGGAGGAGGGCAGAGATCCCAGCCCCGGGTGTGACCTGACAAACATCCCCATGAGACCCCAGGGCCATGCGAGATAGCCCTTGGGTGGAGGGCTGGACTGAGGACAGCACTGGGAGCTGAGAAACCCGGCTCTGACTGCCCCTGGGAGAGGATGATGATCACAATTCAAGAGAGTGAGAGGGGACTGTGCAACAGGAACAGGAAAATGAGAGAGGAACAGGTGAAAGATTTCTTCCTTTGCTGAAGGATGAAAGTTACAGAGCTCAAGGATACAAAGAAGGTGGAAGGAAGGCTTGAAATTGATCTTGGGGATCTCCAGGAGAAACATCTACAACCAGAGCTGCTTGGTGGGATGTGCAACAGCAGAACTTAGACATTGGTGGGAAATCCGCCAATAATGAGGGCTACTGAACTTGAGAACCTGTCATTGACCCCAAAGAACTGTTGGGGGAGGGGGGGTCTCAGACTCCAGGGCCTGCAGGAGCCAGGCAGGTAGTACTGGTGAATAAAGTGGGCTTGCCGTGAGGCTGTAGGGAGAGGCAGGGACTGTGGTGACCTGAAGAAGACCTTCTCAGAGAATAATAACCCTGTGCAGACCAGTCAGAATTATCTGTGGGCTGGAACGCACCCCTCCCCCCGCACCACTGAAGACTCCCACCTGGGGGCCAGGTTAGAGAGGGGAAAGGAGACAGGTACAGAGCTCAACTGCTCTCACCTTGACCACATCCTGCAAGGCCACTTCTGCTTGCTCCTTCCTCCTGGTCACACTGGTCTCTCCTGTTTCCTCTTGTGGTTTCTTTGGGGTGAAGTCTTCCTTTGTTCCCAGGCCCCAAAGGACCCCGGGCTCCCCTGGAATGCTAGGCACCTCCCACTCCTGCTGGTTCCCTGACATTGTGTCCTCTATTGTCCCTGTAGGGCCGGAGGCCAGTAGCCTATGGGCATGACCCTGCTCTGCTCCCCCTTCATGAGTCTCCTCTGCACTGGGAAGAATCCTTCTGCCCTTGGCCTCTGTGTCTATCACCTCTTTTGGAGCCCCCTCAGACCCCTCTCCCTGTCTCTGGATGCTGGGTGTTGAAATCTCCAGGCAGATCCCAGTTCTTGGGGCTCCTTTCTCCTGGGCTTGCTGAAGTTCCTCCCCTGCTGGTTCCCACATGCCCTGGGAGGACCCGAGGCTCCTGGGATCTTCTCTTTTCTTTTCCAAAAAGGGAGGAAGGTGCCTTTGTTTCGGGGACCTGGAGAGTCCGGCCAACCAGTCTTCCCTGGGTGCATCTTGCAGACAGCTGGTTTGGCTAGTGTGCAGCTCCTCTGGCTGGACTGCTGTGGGGTTTCCACGTGTGGCTGAGATCTGCAGAGAAGCCCCAAAGCCATCACTGCTCTCAGCACCAATTTGCCAACCAGGTGGGTGGGAGAGGCCACAGACCTAATCCAAGGAACTTACTAAATCTAAAGGAATATTGATTCAGGGCCCAGGAATCAGAATGTTAACATCGCCCCAGGTGGAGGGGAGGCCCCAGCTTTGATCCTGGTCAGGGAGCAGTAGTGCTTCTCAGTGCTCTTTTCTGTCCCCCCCTCCCTGCCTCCCCTGCGTCTTCTGCAGTGATCTGGTTTCTACTTCCCACCCTCTCCTCTGACCCTGCCCCCTGAAATTCTCTGGGTTTCAGTTTTCTTGTCTGTAAAATGGGAATAATAACGCCTGCCTTGCAGAGTTGTGGTGAAAGCTTAAACAGACCGACAGTAGCTAAGGGTCACCTCTCCTGAGAAGCCGTCTCCAGGCTCCCCTGTTCCTCCGTGCATGGCTGCATCACCGCACTTAACAGGTGGCGTTGCAGTGTGTTCCCCCTTCTGGGCACAGGCTGAGTCCTCACGGTATCCGTACCTGGTGCTAGGAAGCTGGTGGAGTGTAGAGTGAGATTGGGAATGACAATGGCCATGAGCTACCACTTACGGAGCACGTGGCCAGGGGCCTTGCTCTGTGCTACACGCAGGCTGTCTCTACACTTCCTCACAATCACCCTGCAAGTCAGGGCAAGTACCTTGCCAAGGGCCTTGGTTATTAGGGGCAGAGCTGGGATTTGAACCCAGAAACCTGACTCTTCAATCTCTCCAACTGAATGAACTGAGACGTTTGCAAATTGTCCAACGGAGGTTGTTTCCTTGATGTGCATCCTACACACTTCCGGTTACCCTCCCCACCGCCTCCTCCTCTCCTGGGCCCCATGGCTCCTGCAGATGGTGCCAGTGGCCCCCTTCTCTCCCCGATATCCTCACCACCTTAGGACTACGAGCCCTTTCTTGTCCTGTGGCTACCCAGTCCCCAGGTCTACATGCCGGCCTCTCTGTCTGTCTATCTGTCTGTCTCCTCAGCTACTGCCCATCCTTTGGGGCCCAGCAGAGACGGAGAAGAGGCAAATCAGAATGAAGTTGGGCAGAGGCACCTGCTTTGGGGAGTCTTTGGTCTTTCTGGGTCTTCTTCCCTGGGTCCGGCTGGGGCAGCAAGACCTGCAAGGGAAGGTGGCAGGGGGACCACGGGCCTCTTTCCAGCAGTGGTCGTGGTGCTCAGCGGCAGGACATCCCATCTTTCCACCCACCCACTCATTTCGCTTCCGCTCCCGCCTTCCTACCTCCCCACCCTTCCATCCTCATGTGTGCATCCCCCTCTCCATCCATCCACGAGCCTTGCCCACCACTCGTCCTAACAGCCACCATGCGCTCGTCCTTCTAACCCTCCACCCCAACCATCCAACGACTCTTTAGTGAGTGTGCAGTCTATGCAGCATCATGTGACAGGACAGATCGTGCCGGGAAAATAGAAGTCTGGGGAGGTGGAGAATCAGAGGCTCAGACGGCAAGGAGGGAAGAACTGATGGGACTGGAGGCTGAGTTTGGAGCTTGCTTGGGATGCGTGGTGGTCAAATGGCAGGAAGGCACTGAAGAGAGGCTTCCCTTCAAGCTAGACGCACTCACTCTGAGAACATGGGCCAGGCTTCATCTAGGTCCGGCCACCGCAGGTTCAAGTCGAAGGTCACTCCATTGAGAGCATAGAGAGAATCCAGGAGCTCTTCCCGGAGTTCAGGGCACACCAGAGGGCTCCGGGGGCCATACCATTCCCTGTGTTATCGGTAATCAGCAGACTTGGCCTTTGGTACTTGGCCTTGGTGCTGTGGCCGCCCCCGCCCCCAGGGGATCTTCCTCTGCTATACACCACCATGGGATGGTTCCCCAAGCAAGGCTGTGGCCCTTGGGGAGCAAGAGGCTTAAGCATCATGGTGCTATGAGGACTCCTGGGTTCTGACGCCCCCTCTGCCCTTTCTTCCTGGACTTTTCCCTCATGAAAAGGGAATTTTAGTTGTCCTTGATATTAATCCATCCGTCTGGGAGGCAAAGAGGCATCTTTCACAAGGGACAGACAGTAGACTCAGAGGGTGTCAGTAGGATCATGTCCCAACAGCCCCACCTGGTGAGCTCGGGGTTCAGAAGGCAGAGCTGCAGGGACTCGGCCAGCTGTCCGTGGGCTAGGCAGAAGCGGATGAAGGCACGGCCTTTTGCTAGAGAAGTCTTCAACTGCAGGGTGCACAGGGGGCAAAATGGTGGGGAAGAGGTGGGGAGGTGGGGGCCTGGTGTGGTATTAGATCAGAGGGAAGTCGGCCAGGACAGAGAGACAGGATGGGGACTTGTGTTGTTTGGGAACGAAAGGGGTGGCTGGAGGGCTGCTGAGGGCAGGGCTAACGAGACACACGAGGGCCAGGTGAGGGGTCTGTGGTCAGTGGAGCGGGCATGGGTGAGAAAGGGGCTCCCGGAGGCCATCCCCATCAAGGGCCTGGTGGCAGGACCCCCTCATGCTGAGGCCAGTCTCCCTGCCAGCTGGCTCCGGATACCTTGTCCTGTGAGCAGACGAAGCGGGCCGGCTCCGTGCTGCCCCGCTGTTGCCGTAGGCCAGAGCAGAGGAAGTCCCAGTAATCCTTCCGAGGCCTCAGGAGGCTCTTCTGCTCTTTCTGGTCAAACTGGGAGCAAGGCCAGGGAAAGGAAGGCATGGAAATGTTTCCTCCCGGAACCCACCTTGCATTCCAGCACGCTGAGAATGGAGGGGAAAGGGCTACTGCAGACAGACCTGGCTTCAGGGGCTGGCTCTGCCCTCAAAGGCTGTGTGACCACGCTCAAGGTGCAGGACCTCTCTGAGCCTTTGGTATTCTCATTCATTCATTCCAGTAATACTTACTGAGCACTTACTATGCGTCAGGCTTTGCTCTGTGCCCTGGGAATATACAGCAGTGAGCAAACTGACCTCATGAGCTTATACCTTGGTAGTGGAGACAGACAACGTGCAGAGTAAGTAGAACATATAGGATGTTAGATGGTGCTGACTGCTAAGGAGAAAAATAAAGCAGGGAAAGAGAATAGAAAGTACGTGGTATGTGCACACGTGTGTGTATGTGGTGTGTGTGTGAGATGTGTGCGGGGTGTGTGATGTTTGTGAGCGTGTGGTGTGTATGTGTGTGTATGTTTTAAAAAATTGTATTAGGGTGGCTAGAGAGAGCCTCACTGAGGCGATACTATTCAAAGTCCAGATCCAAAGGAAATGAGAAATTGTGCCATTCAGATTTCTGGGGGAGAGCATTCCAGGCAGAGGGCAAGTGCAAAGGCCCTGGGGTAGGTGTATGCTTTCGGAAGATCAAGGAGGTCAGTGTGAATGGAATGCAGCAAATGAGGGGGGTAGACTGGCAGAAGATTCACACATGCATCCTACCAACCTCACATGTACACTCACACCACACACATGTGCATAACACGCAGAGAAGTAGGAAGGGTATGTGCGCCTATGTGGGGCTGGTAAGGTCATCCAGCACCTCAGGGGGTTAGAATGAGAATTTAAGGGGCACCTGGGTGGCTCAGTCGGTTAAGCATCCTCCTTCGGCTCAGGTCATGATCTCACGGTTTGTGGGTTCAAGCCCCGCGTCGGGCTCTGCACTGACAGCTCGGAGCCTGGAGCCTGCTTGGGATTCTGTGTCTCCTACTCTCTCTCTCTGCCCCTCCCCTACTTGTGTGCATGTGCTCTCTCTCCCTCTCTTTCTCTCAAAAATAAGTAAATAAACATTTAAAAAGAAAAGAATGAGAATTTAATAAGGTGGGGCAACAGAAGGGCTTTGCCTGGCCCTTGGTAAGTGCTCAACAAAAGCGCCAGCAGCAGAAAGGTCCAGCCCTAGGACATCTCAGCTCTGAGACTTCAGTCCTCAGAAAAGGTGGCTGCCCTACTCCACCCCACTCCGCCCTGCCCCAGCCTCCTGTCCACCTCGTGCCCCAGGCTGCAATGTCAACCTCCAAGGGTGAGGTTAGATGTCGGGATTAGATGTTGGGAAGGGCTTGCTGACTCTGAGGGTGCTGAGGCGGCCAGGGGCTCTTCCTGAGTATCTGGGAAATCCCTGCTGGTGACCTGGGCCTGGAGAGAGCGGGGTGGGAAAGGGGCGGGGCGGGGGGGGGTCACCTGTAGCAGCAGCTCCAGGCAGCCACAGAGTCTGTGCAGCTCAGCGCTGGCATCTGTCACTGGAGGCTGCCCGCCAGGGTAGCCCTGGAGGATGGCGGAGACGGCAGCTGCAGGGGCGGGGGCAGGGGGATGGTGGACATCAGGCAGTAAGTAGTGAGGGCTCTGACGGAGGGGCTCCCGAGAGCCCTCACCTCTCTCCCAACTCAATCCCAGAAAATCTCTCAGGACACACTCACCTTTCAGGTTCCTGGTGAGGATGGCCCCTTCCTCTGCCATGAGTATTTCAAAATGATGTGATTCTTTGTGGCTCTGCAGGGTCAGTCCAGGAAGGAGCCTCCGGGCTCAGCTGCCCAGTGGTCTCCTTATACAGAGGAAGAATCAGCGCCTAGGCCAGGAATGGGAAATATCTTGAGTCACACGGTGAGTCAACTGGTAGGATAGACACTTGGGCTCTTCCTCATAGGCCAGCATGGGAAGGGGATGGTATGGGCCCCACAACACCAGGGGAGCAGTTCCTGGGTGCTAGGCCCTATGTTCTGTGCCTGACATCTTTGTCTTGTTCAGTCCCCATAATAACCTAGGAGGTCATTAACTCCATGAAAATTTTTTTTTTAATGTTTATTTTGAGAGAGAGAGAGAGAGAGAGAGAGAGAGAGAGAGAGAGAGAGAAAGCATGAGTGGAGGAGGGGCAGAGGGAGAGAATCTCAAGCTGCCTCTATGCCCAGCTCGGAGCTGGACTCGGGGCTCGATCTCATGACTGTGAGATCACAACTGCGAGATCATGACCTGAGCCGCTATCAAGAGTTGGAAGCTTAACTGACTGAGCTACCCAGGCCCTAAGTGGAGAAGCTAGAGCTTGAACTCAGGTCTGGGTGTCCACACACAGGGCAACCTGATGTGAGCGGCCCTGTGAGGGCTCACGCCATGAGGACACTGGGCTGAGGGACGGTCACCCCTCTCTGCCACAGGGAGCCTTGCCAGAGCAGTCATCATCCTTGAGGCGCACATTCATCCTTTCCTGGCCCCCAGCTGAGCGGAAAATGTGTGCTGTTTGAGGAAAGGGAGGCAGAAGTAAAATGAAGCCCTAGAGCTGGGACTGGGCCAGAATGCTGGGTGTGTGTGGGGGGCAGGGCACCTGGTCTTAATCCTGTGGTTCTCCCCCGCCAGGGGATCACAGCCTTTCTTCCCCCGTGGGTCCTGGGGCTCAGAGAGGAATACTGTGGCCGCTGGGGGCCAGTGGCTTATCCTGATGTCACCTGGAATAAAGACCAGTCATGGGAAACCCCAGGGGTCCTGTGTCTCAGACCATAGTTGCTGGAATTCGGGGGTGTGGGTAAGAGTAAAGAAACAGGGGACACAGTGGAGGGAGAAGGGGAGGGAAACAAAGGTAGACGAGGGTGGAGGGTGGAGATGGTGCTCAGGAAACACTGCGCTGGACGTTGAGAGCCCTGGGTCTTCATCCTGACCCTGCTACTAACTCACTGTGTGGCCTTAGGCTCATCATTTGCTTTCCCTGGGCCTCAGTTTCCCCATATATAGACCAAGGGGGTGGACTGAGGGTTTCTGCACCCCCTTCCAGTCCAGATCCACTTTGAACTCCATGAACACCTAGATGTGCCTCATCGTCTCTCATTTCTATCCAAGTGTCCCTGCCTCTCGCTCCCAGCATTGCCCCATTTCTCCAGCCACCCCTAGACCCCTTCCCTGCTACTCACCTGGGAAGGCCTGGCTGGCTGGGAGACAGAGAGCCGGCACTGCAGCCCGAGCCTGTCACTTGTGACCGTGGGTCCCGTGCAGCCTTTCCCAGAGTGCGGCCTGGGAAGTGACTCAGGCCCAGCCCAGCAGGAGCAGGAGGAGCAGAAAATCATGGGGGACATGTGGGAGAGGCGGGATCCAAGGCACCAGGGCAGAATGGGTGAGCTGGGGGATGGTACCCTTCGGGCAGATGGGGTGGCAGATTCACTTGTTGGCCAGACACCAACTCACCCAGAGCCACAGCGGCAATTGCCCCTATATGCGAGGTTCCTTCCCTTTCCCAACAGGGTCACTGGCTCTTGCGTTTCTTCCTTGTCGCCACCAGGCGGCACAGAGAGGCTGTGATTGCTGCTCTACCAGATATTCTGTCTTTTCGAGCCTCGGTTGAACTGCGGAGCAGGTGGGGAGGAGGAGGACAGGGTCCCACCACGTATCTCCCTCCCCTTCCCCACCTCAGTCTCCGGGTCACCAGCGCCATCCTGCTCCGCCCCGCACTCACCCCTAGAAGAATGGAAGTGAAGCCACTGTGAACCCGGGTTCACAGCTGGGTTGCCCGGGTGGGCCGTGTTCTCCCACCCTGGCTGTGCCCCGCCTCCTCAAGCCGGGGTCTTTCCACCTCCGGGTCCTCATTTTTCCAGGCTGGGATGCCCCGAGGGCTAGTATTGGGGGCCGAGAACAGAGGGGCAGGCACCTGCGAAGACTACTGTTTCACAGACCTCAGGAACCGCCTGGAAACCGTGGCACTCGAGGTGGCCGAGCCCGGGTCCGCCGTTCCGCCGCGGACTTCCTGCCCGTCTCTCCCTCTCTGGGACTCGGTCTCCCCGCGCAGAGGCTCCGGCCCCCCTCTCTGTCCCCCGTCTCCCCGTGTCCCCGGTCTCTCCCTCACTGCTTCCTGCCTCCCCTTCGCGCCGTCGGTCTTCTCGCCATCCCCAGACTCGGCCGGCCGCCGCCCGGGCCCCCGAGACCCCGCCGCCGCCCCTCCCCGCGCCCCCGCGTCCCCCTCCGCCCCTGGCTGCGTCCGGGCGCCCGTGTCGCCGCCCCTCTCCCGGCCCGCACTCCCCGGCCGCTAGGCGGTGCGGGCCCAGAAGGCTCCGGGCGGGGACGCACCGCCCCCCCCACCTCCCGACGTGCGAGGCTCCCCGGGCGGCGCGGTCGCCAGGGCGGGGGGAGGGGGCCCGGCTGCCCCCGCGCCCGCGTCCCCGCCCCCTCCCCCCAGCCGGGCGCCCAGCCGGATGGGCTGCACCGTGAGCCTGGTGTGCTGCGAGGCGCTGGAGCCCGGGCCCCCCTGCGGCCCCCAGCCCCCGGGGAGCCCCCCGGCCCCGGCGCGGGCCGAGGGCTGGGAGCCGGGGGCCTCCGGCCGCGCCGAGAGCCGACGGCTGCTGCTTCAGGTAGGGAGCTGCGGGGCGGCTGCGGGGGAGCGGGTGGCGGTGGCGGGCAGAGCCCCGCTCACCTGACACAGGTAGGGAGCCACGCCAGGGGAGCGCCTGTCAGGCGCCTGCCAGAGCCGGCTGCCCCCGGGGGCGCCGGTCCGGGCCGGGACCGGGTGAAGGGGCCGCGAGCCGGCCTGAGGCCCCTCCTGGGTCTGTTGTGTCCTTGGGAGGAGGCGGATGTCGGACGTGACCCCCTTAAAAGGGCAAATGGTTCAGGTGAGGTTTAGGAGCCACCCAAGTTGGGCAGGGCTGGGAGTGCTGGGGAAGGGCACCGAAAGAGTTTGATTTCCCCTGAGCCGGTGCAGAGTTGACTGTGTCCCGGGGTAGCTGTGGCTGTTGTCCCTGACTTCTGTAGGCAGGAGGGAGGGGGCCTTCTGAACCAGGGAAGGCCCCGCCAGAGCAAGGACTGACCTGAAGATGATATGGGCAGCTGGACCCTCACCCCTGCGTTCTCTGTTTCTGGTAAGTCTTGGAGCCTCTCAAGTGGGCAGCTGACCCAGAGGGATGGGGATAGGCTGGTGCGGGAGGCAGCTGTTTGTTCTGGAGGAGGCGTCTGTCTGGGAACCACCAGGCCCCCCTAGGTGTGGGCGCTAGATTTCTCCAAGGAGGAAGTGAAGGACAAGGAGATATTTGGGGTCACTAGGGACTAGATAACCCTGCTCTAGGCTCCCTGCTTAAGCCCAGCCTACTTCCCTGTTTGGGAAAGGTTGCAGCCTCCTAAGATTTGTTTACTGGGCAGGGTTTGGCTGGTGTCTTATCTCCCCCCACCTGGGGCACATGGTGTTTGGGCAACTCAAAATGTACGCTGTGGCCATATCCCAGCCCTTCTTCCCCTTCACTGAGGCAGCCAGTGAAGTCCAGTGTGTGTGTGTGTGTGTGTGTGTGTGTGTGTGTGCGCGCGCGCACGCACGCACGCATGTGCTGGTGACCTTTCTGTCTCGCTTGACCGGATGTCCCTCCAAGGCAGGATTATAGCATATTCGTGGTTATACTCCACTGTGCAAAACATGGGGCTGCATTTACCGACTGAACTCTGTCTTCCCCAAGCCCTAGCCCTGACCATCCCCGTGATGACCCATCATGGTGAGGAACAGGCTTGGTAGGGCAGAGTGTTGCCCTAGCCCTTATAGTGGCTGGTGGCCCAGGTGTGATTCCAATGGGAGCCTTAGTGCCCCGGGGTAGGGTGAGGCCTCAGTGTGTCAGCTCGGCATCCCATACTATTGCTTCTCAGTCCTGGCAAAAGGGCAGAGGGTCTGGAGAGTGGAAATGACATGGCACAACCCCTGGACTGTTGGGCCCTTCTAGAGGTCATCAGGACTCCTCTCTGCCTCAGAGCCTCATGAACTCTCCTCTCTCCTCGAAGGTTTCAGGGGGAAGTGCGCTCACAGTGCTTCCCCTTTATCTGTTCTGTCTCAGACCCTTCTGGACTTCACTTTCTCTGTTGGTGCTTCTTCTTGACTCCCCCTGTCTCCCTCCATTCTGCACTTGCAATGCAGGCAGCTGTGGGGTGGCTTCCAGGGGGGCCACCTGAGGGTGGGCAGGGACAGGGACAGGCAGTTGGTGCTGAGAAGGAAGAAGAAGCCAGGGGCACTGGAGGTAGGTGATCAAGGAGAAGGAGGGGGAAGGGAGTGAGTGCGTGGGTGTGTGACAGCCACAGGGACAGGGATGGGGACAAGTGTCTGTCTGCATTCGGATGAGCTGGTTTCTGAGCGGCCTCTTGAGAGTGCCTGGCGCTCGCTCATGACTCACCGGCTCCTTTATCTGCGGGACAAAACTCCATCCCAGTCCCAGCCCCTGCCCATTGCTACCCTAGCCCTGGCTCCAGCGGGGCATGCTGTTGCCCGCTGCTCTCTCCTCTCACCAGCACCCCTCCCCCCCATTTATACTGCAACTCTCAGGAGACCGGTGACCCAGGAAAGAACAGCCAGGCTGCTTATCGCTTCACTAGAGGGGGCGTTTACCACGTTCTTGCAGTGGATAAACATCTCTTGGGCTCTGAGCTCCCCTCCGGAGTCAGGGCTTAGAAGTTACTCAGGCATCTGGGCTCCCAGCCAGGGCTCTCCCACTGACAGACCTGCCACTGACATGCCACCATTGCTGCCACTGACCACGTTCCCCCTGTCCCCCTCCAATACATATGCTAAGCTTCTTTCCTTGGGCCACAGGCTCCTATCACTTCCTCCACCCACAGCCTTGCTCTCCTCCTCTCCCCTCTGGGCAGCCCCCTCCCACCCAGGCCATATTGCCCTCTCCCCCACTGCATGCTGCCCCCAACTCGTTCCCCTAAGCAGGCTGTCCTCTGCTTACACCACACTGCCCTCCTCCCTCTGGTGGCCTGCTTTGTCCACCCCTCCCCCCCCCGCCCCCACCAGGCCCCATTATCCACAGCACTCTCCTCCTCCCTCCCGAATTTGTGGCCTGCTCCTCTTCTTTGCTCTGGGGAGGTCTGTCCACTTTGGTTCCCAGGCCTCAGAGCCCTAAGCCTGGGTTTTTGGAGCCTGGAGGTGTAGGCCCTCTACCCCTTAGGTGGTCTTCTGAGGGTCCCACGATTACCCTATGCTCTAAGCTCTCCTTTGGTTCCACATGTCAGCCTGCCAACTTCAGGAGAAGGGAAGGTGGGATTTGGCACCCCTCCTGAGCATTCCCGCCAAACCTTCTCTGACCTGGGTGCCAAGGGGCCTGGAGGGCATCTCCAGGTGCCAACCTCGCCTCCTCGCTTTCTGCTGTATCCCAAGGCAAGTGGGTGCTTGTCAGATGGTGGCAGGAGCAGAGGGAGGAGACTCTGGATCGTTTCGGCCTCCTCTCTCAAAAAACCAGCCCCTCGGGTCAGTTGGTCTGGCTTTTGCCCAACTGCCCAGAGCTCTGCTGAGTTTAGGAGTTCCCCAGGAGGCCAAGTCCTACAGCCTCCCCTGTGTTCCTGTTGTGCGGTCCTCACCCCTGATGGGAGTTCTTTAGCTCTGTCTACTGTAGGCTGGATTATTTCCTCTTTCTCTCTAGTTATATATAATCATAACCACCACCCGCCACCACTGCCCCGAGCTGAAAAGGATCTTGGTTAGTGGATCTGAACTTCTTGAGGCCACAGATGCCTTTAAGAATCTGGTAAAAGCTATGGATGTTCTTGCTAGGAAAATGTGCACGGGCATGTGTAGACACGCGTATATACACACATCATATACCCCTTCCCGTATACCCACCACCACCACCACCACCGTCTGTGGTCCTGATACAGCTAACCCCTGCATTTCACAGAGGAGCACGCTTAAGCCCAGAGAGGAGACATGACTTGCCCAAGGCCATAAAACAAGTGGGTGGCAAAGTCAGGACCACAGCCCAGGCGTCCTGACCCCCAACGAGTGGAAGTTTTGTTCCCAGAGGCAACTTTGCCTTCCCCAAAGGCTGTCTTCAATGGCCTGGCCATTCATTTATTCAACAAGAGGGTTTTTGGTGGGGAGTTTTAGGGTATTTATTAGCTTAGCTTTTAATAGGGTTTATTTCACTGTATGTTGATGTATTTTAAAAAACGTATTTTTATTGAGATGTAATTGACATATAACATCGTAGAAGTTCAAGGTGTACGATGGGTTGGTTTGATTCATTTGTATGTTGCCATATGAACGCCACCGCAACGTCAGCTAACACTCCTATCAGTGCTTCTACTGAGTCATGTAATTATCGTTTCTTTATGTTTTTGGTGGGAACAATTAAGATTTAGTCTCTTAGTCCACAAGCAGTTTTGAGCACCAGCTATAAGCCAGGCATTGAGCTGGGAGCTGGGGAGAGAGCAGGAAATCAGGCAGCCCCTATCCTTGCCTTCAGAGGTGGTGCTGATGCAGCGGGACAGACAGAACAGAGCGCAAACATGACTGGAAACGGAGCCATGGAAGAGAAATAAGGATGTAATGGGAGCTAACAGAGGGATCAGATTTAGGTTGGCAAGGTGGAGGAAGTCATCTTTAGCGAGCAGAAGGTAGGGAAGAGAAGCATTCTAGGTGAAGGGAACGGCATACTTGAAGGTCCTGAGGTGAAGAGGTGGGAGCCCTCATGGGATTTGACAGAGGCTTTTTCTGGCTGCGCCTGGCTCCCCATGGGCCCTGCCATCCACGTGGTGTGGGTATTGATTGGATGGTGGATTGGAAGCGGGAAGGGGGGCCGGGCAAGGAGACCTGCCGGGGGGAGATGGGTCACCCCCAGTCATCTGGGTGAGATGCAGGCTTGTGGGTGAGAGATGGTGGTGGTTTAGGTTAGCGAAGTGGCTGGTCATGGGGAGGGATCAGGGGGTGAGGGTGAGACCGATTCAGGCAGAGAAGGGACAAGATATGGAGATGGGTTGGAAATGGGCTGCAATGAGGCAGAGGTGTGTGTGAACCTGACCCCCTCACCTTACAGAAGTGGTAGCTGATAAAGCCTCATCAGGCACTCCTCGATTTCAGTTTAGTATTTCATAAATATAAAGTGTTTCATAAATACAGAAAAGTGCACAAACTTTTCCCAAGCTGAATACACCCACATACCCATGACCCAGAACACAGCCAACAATGGAGCGTTACCAGCATCCAGAAGTCTCTCCCCCTGCCCCCTTTCCGGTCACTAAGTCCCCTCTGAGGGTTATTCGCTATCCTGACTTCTAACAACATAGATTTTCCTGTTTCTGAGCTTCTTATACGTGAGCACTTATAGGGGTTATTTTGTACCTGATTTCTTTTGCTTAACATTATGGTTGTGAATTTCATCAGTACTCTTGCATTCGTTTGTAGATGGTTCCTTTCCATTGCTGGGTAGTGTTCCATCTGGTGAAAATACACTATCAATCCTGCTATTCACAGGCATTTGGGTTGTTTCCAGTTTGGGGTCATTGTGAAAAGCACTGCTATGAGCATTTTTGGGCCTACCTTTTGGTTCTAATTTCTTTTTCTTCTTCTTTTTTTAATGTTTATTTATTTTTGAGAGAGAGAGAGAGAGAGAGAGAGAGAGAGAGAAAGTGCGAGTGGTGGAGGGGCAGAGAGAGAGAGGGAGACACAGAATCTGAAGCAGAATCCAGGCTCTGAGCTGTTAGCATAGAGCCCAACGCGGGGCTTGAACTCATGAGCCATGAGATCATGTCCTGAGCCAAAGTCAGATGCTCAATGGACAGAGCCACTCAGGTGCCCCTGGTTCTAATTTCCGTTTGGTAAATCCATCCCTCTGTTTTGATGGGTGTCTCTGGAAGACCCCAGCATCTCAAGAATCAGAGGCATCATTCTATAAGGGGAGCACTTCAGGCATTTGTGGGTGATGAGAGACATTTTGGGGAAGTGGAGAAGATTCTCTAGCACCCTAGTATGTTCCTTTGTAGTAACTCTTCTCATCTTTCCCTCCCTCTTACAGTGGGTGGGAGGGGAAGGAAGAAGAAGCTTTAGAGGCCTGCATTGAAGTAGGGGTGGGTGGGAGCTGACCACCTCTGACTTGCATACTCTCTAGGGGCAGATCTGGGTCCCTGGTGGATCAAGGGGGTGTGAGGCTGAGGATGTGGCCACGCCTCCAACCTTTCCTCCTTCCCCAAGGGCAGGAAGCCAGCCACTGCCTCCCTGTTTGATGTATGAATTTGCCAAGGGCCCCTGGCACCAGGACAGAGTGTGATGCCAAGGGCAGGCAAGCTGCGGCAGCCCCTGGAGGGGCAGCGGCCTGTGGGTGGGAAGCAGAGGCTGCCATCTGCAAAGAAGCCAAGTGGTGGGGAGCAGAGCGAACCCAGGCGATGTCCAGGGTTCAGTCCCCTTGCTGATCATCCCAGTTTTGCTCCCTAAGTTGACTCCCTTCCCACCAGAGACAGCAGCCCTGGTGCTTCTGGCCAGCCCCTCCCTCTCTCAGCCTGAGTGGCCTGAGGGCCCAGAGCAGGGGCAGGGGATGAGGGATTTCAGCTTTAGTGTTTGTTGCTGGCCAAAGATGTGAGAGTGTTGGGGTGCTTCTGGTGATTTCTGTCTCCCTAGTAGGTCTGGGAGCTGGTATTTTTAGACCAGAGCCCAGTTTTTGAGAGCTTGGTATCCTAGGAATTTAGCAGAAGGCAGGCTCCTTATGGGTCGCCCAGTGGAAGGATGACCGCCTGTGAGACTGGGACAGGTAGAGAGACCCCAGAGGAGGCGAGGGAATCCCCAGGGAGGCCAGGCCTAGGGGATGGCGATGAGCAGGTGTGGCCTGCTTCGCTGGGTGGAGCTATTCTGCCTGGGAGGCTGTGATCCCCACTCCGTCTTGGGCCCAAGCTCCTCTGGGCAGCCCGTGGGTGGGTGTGGGTGGGGGGATGGGACGGGAGGTAGGAGGAGACTCCCCTGGTCAAGCTCAGCCATGGTTGGAAATCCGCTGATAGAGGCCTTTCCGAGGTTTGGAGAGAACGGAGAGGAGAAAGACCCTGGTGATCTCCTGGGGTTAGCAGTGGGCGGCAGTCACCAGGGGGCCCAGGGGCTTGTTCTGTGGCCTCAGCATGAGTTTTGCCTCCGTCCAGCTCCTCTTGGCATTCTTGCCAGCCACCCCATCTCAGGAACTTCTCAGTGTCCCCGTCAAACCCTACTTCAGCCCACTCCCCGTGCCACGGCTGAAGCCAAGGAGTCGAGGATGGCCTGGTGCGTCCTTGGGCCCAATCCTCAAAGCCGCCTGGCAAAGCTTTCTGTGGGATGTCCCGTGGGCCCCGGTGCCCCGTGTGGCATGTGTCTTCTGCATCTAGTAGAAGCTCCCTGTCTCCCTTGTCTGCTCCCCTCTCAGTTCACCTGTCTTCTCAACCGTCCGTTCCTCCTTCTCTTTTCCCTGTGCACCCTTCCTCCTTGCGCCCATCGCCTTTCCTCTCTCCCACTCACCTGCCCTCTGCCAGGTCCTGAGCACACATACTGGTCTTCCCCAGTAAGTCCTCACCCTCCATTCGGAGGCCCAGTTTGGGGGCCGGCGGGAAAGATGTCTAAACACATCATCTGGAGGCAGTGTGCAAGAAGGTCTGTATAAGCCGTCCCCTGGTTCTAGAACTGGGGTGGCCTACTTTGCCTGGGGCAGTCTGGAAAGCCTTCCCAGAGGAGGTGACATTTTGACCTGGGTCTTACAAGGTGAGTAGGAGTTCACTGACACAGAGGGGAGGAAAACCCAGGGGCGTGAAGGTGTGTGGTACCCTCAGGGTAGGGAGAGGAGAGGCTGGATCAGAAGCTGGAAAAGAGGTAGGTCAGTGTGGGCAGGGCCTTGAATACCAAGCGAAAGAGTCTGGACTTCAGTCTTATGTGGGTCATGGAGAACCGCTGGAAGGTTCAGCCGGATGTGTGGAGAGGGGGTGGAGTCTGCCTTTTAAACTGTCCCCGGCACAGGGTGGAAGATGGATGATAGGTGTGTGGGGCGTACCTGGAGCCAGTGATGGGTCTTTCTTATGTGACTAGACCAATCGGGGATGGGTGTGTGTACGTGAGCGTACGTGCATGCGTGTGTGGGTGCGTAGAGGTTTTCCTTCTTTGTCCCTGAGTTCACTTCCACCGACCCCTTCATCCCCTAACCAGCAGCCCCGAGAACTCTGGTCTGGCAGGTCAAGAGTTAAGCTGGGAACTCACCTGGAGGAACTCACCTGGTTCTCTGCCATGTCCCTTTGGCTCAGTTTTACCTGTTGCCCAGCCCAGACATCACTCCCACGGAGGCTGGGCAGGGGACAGGCCTGGCTTTGTTGGGACCCTGAGACCCGGCTGGGCTAGCCCTGTTGGCTCTGCCCTGGAAGGGATAGAGGACTAGGAATGGCGGGGGCGGGGAGGGATGGAGATTCCAGGGACTGGGCACTGCGAGGAGTCCCTTGGCTGACACCCTCATCACATGCCCAAGGGGGGCGAGTTGGGGGTGGTTGGCCAAGGATGGCAAGAAGTGGGTGGGGTCGGAAAGCGCTCCAGGGCCACCTTCTCCTTCCTCTTTTCCTCCCTGTGGTCCAAGAGCTCAGCCCATCCCTGCCCTGGGGAGGTGAGGTGCTCTTGCTTGTAGGATCAGGACTCTTTGGGGGCCAGAGCTGGCTCTCCTCCTAGTCTCTTCTGGCTCTCATTTGTGCCTTCATTCTGTCTCTAAATTTCAGCTCAGTTCTTTCTGCGTGTCTGTCTTGCCCAATCCTCAAGAGTTTCAATTCCCTTTTCTACCCTCTTTCTCTCCCCAGGTGGGTGGGCTCTCTCTTATAGAGGAGGCAGTATGGAGTAGTGGTTACACAGAGGCCTTTGTGGTCAAACTGTTGCCAACTTTGGGCTTGGCCACTTCAGGGCTGTGCATCACTGGGCACCTTATGTAACCTCTCTGTGCCTTGATATCCTCTGCTGCCTTTAAAAGCACTTAGAACAGTGTGGCGCATTTCAATAACATTCAATGAACGGTAACTATTGTTGCTGTTGTTATGGTTACTGAGTCATTGCATTAGTCCAAGTTCTCCAAGAAACAAGATGGGATTAAATGTGTAAAGATTTTATTAGGGGAAATGCCTGAGTGAAAGGAAGGAGCCAGGGTAGGCTGAGAGAGCCTTCAGATGGCCATGTAAGACTGACCCTGAGTGAAGGAGAGGCAGAGGGAGCCAGGATTGGATGGAAGTGTCCTAGACCTCTGTGCACTCCTGAGCAAAGCCCATAGGGAATCCATGAACCAAAGTTGGCCAAAAGTCTCGTGTCTGTCGGGAACAAGGCTGCCTTGGAATTGTCCCTGCGCTCTGAGTGCATGACCTCGGCAAGCATGGTAGTGATTTCAAGTGGGGCCTTGGTCAGTCCCGTTCCTTCCGCAGGTCTGTAAGGTGCATTCTTGTGGCCTGCCCCAGGGCCTGGAGACAGGGGGGGAGGACAAGGTCTTTGATTCTGGGGGTGTGGGGTGGGTTGGTGTGGAGGTGAGTGATATGGAGGGAGGCAGCAGACTGGGCCCCAGGCTGTCCTGTCCCCTTCCAGGCCTGGGCCTGCTTGGCCTGGCTTCAGGCTGGGTCCTGGCTGTCAAGTTAATATCATTTGTCCTAGTCAGGTTGGGGCACCTGGGTGGCTCAGTCAGCTAAGCGTCCAACTTCAGCTCAGGTCATGATCTCATGGCTTGTGAGTTCAAGCCCCACTTTGGGCTCTGTGCTGACAGTTCAGAGCCTGAAGCCTGCTTTGGATTCTGTGTCCCTGTCTCGCTCTGCCCCTTCCCTGCTCATGCTCTGTCTGTCTCTCTCTCAAGAATAAATAACACATTAAAAAAAAAAAAAACCTTTTGTCTTAGGCTAAATAGAGTGATCCTGCTTGAGGCAGACAGATGACCCACCTGGCCTTTGATACGGCTCTCTGTTCCCCTCCCCATCTTTCCTTTGTGCTCAGGGTGTCTCAGTGCTGAGGGGGAAACTGAGGCATGGGTGCATGAGGCCAGTGAGGGTCCTGGGTAGGTGCATGCAGGATTCCGTGTCATGCTGTTCTCTTCTTCCCCCCTGAACAGAGCCATCCACTTCAAAGTTTGCCCTGGGGAAGGATGGGCAGCTTGAGACTACCCGTGACACTACCCTTAGGTGTCCTCTGGGGCTGGCCCAGGTTTGGCGGGAGCATGGGGCAGGGGTGCGGAGAGCAGGTGCCAAGCTGCGACACCATTAAGGGAATGAAGTTGGAGCAGGAGCAAGGGCTTCTGGGCACTGAGCTGAGGCCATCCGTGGGAGGTCGGAGCAAGCCCAGCCTGGCCAGACTGCACCCCCCACTCCCTCCACTGCCCGGATCGCCTCTCTGCCATTGCAGCTGCTGGCAGACTGCATTGAGATGTGCAAGCCACCCAGACGGCCTCTTGAACCCCAGCCACTCAATATGCTAAGCAGGGCTAATTTATTCCTTTGCTTCTTAATGGAATTGCACAAAGCCAGTAGGGGGTGAGCGTGTTGGAAGTAGCACTGGGGTGGGGGGTTCTCTGTGGTTCTTCTGCATTCTGAAGCAATTCTCCTGGCCTCCCTGTGGGACTCAACACTGCCTCTTCCAAGGCTTCCGCTCAGAGAGGAAGCCGGGTAGTGGAGAGAGCAGGGACTGGGGGACAGGCAGCTGGATAAGTCCTTGCTAACTCTTTCTTAGCTGGGTGCCCCTGAAAAGCTACTTTTAGTGCCTCTGAGCCTTGGCTTCCTCCGACCTGCAAAGTGTGGGACTCAGGGGCCACCTCGCCAGGCTGTTGAGCGAGCCAGCTTCATAGTATGTGCCAAGCCCTGGGACCAGTGGACAGGCAGCACTGTTCGAGCTGGTCCACACTGTTCTGGTTGGCATCTCCTTTCCCTCTTTTGTCACCCTCTGCAGTCTCGGGACCTGAATCCTGAGGTCAGCTGGGGATGGTGTTCGGGGAGGAGGTTGTTCTGGGAGCTCTGCTCTGAGGAACAGGGATTGGGGGTGAGGGGCAGGGACGGGTGAGCTTAAAGCTCTATGGCAATGAAATGAGGGGGGGGTTTGTGGTAGAAAAGCATGGGCCCAGGGCTTGGGCTGCTCTGGGCTCTGCCACTGATAAGTTTGTAAGCCTCAGTTTCCTCATCTGGGAAATGGGAATGATAGCACCTACCTTGCAGGGTTAGTGAGGAAATTGAGATGGCTAACGTATATAAAGTTCCTAGTACGTGGTAGGCCCCCAATAAACATTAGTTTCCTTCTTCCCCTTGAAGGAGGCTTTGAGATCATCTGGCTGACCCTTTCACTTGCTGGCCAGAAGCCTCACCTGAGAATTCCTCCCAGAAAGTAGAAATTGGGGGTAGGAAAAGGGGAGAGCCCTGGGCTTGGGATCTCTGATTTGTCTGGCAAGTCAGAGGTCACTTATCATAATGATAATAAATAAAAATAAAAAGAGCCTCCCATGATCTCACAACAACCCTGAAAACTGATGTGGGCAGTCATCGTTACCCTATTTCACAGATGGGGAGGTTGAGGCCCTGGGAGGTGACCTGTTAACAGCCTCACTGCTGTTAGTGTCTTTGGGACGCGAGCCAGGTCTTAGGATTCCTGGCTCACTGCACTTGGCCTCTCTCCTGCTTCTTACCCATTCTTCTGAGCAGGATACCACCCCCTCTTCCCCCCACCCCCAGACAGTACAGGTTGGGGGTGTGCAGTAGGAGCAAAAGGAGAGGTTCCTCTCGTTCCCAGTGGCCTCTTTGGAGCAAGAGGCATTGTCTTGCTTGACTGGTTGGTCCTTCTCCTGGGACCCCTCAGTCTCACCCCAGCCTGGCCTTCAGCCCTGAAGAAGGTACTCACCCTTCTCCCAGCTAGACCCAAGGCAGCATAGGGAAGGGGAGTGGGGAATGGGAGTGTCTGTGGTTTCCCTGCCTTCTTTGGGGATAGTGTAGGGTTGGGCCTGTTGCCCCCTCACTCAGGCTGGGCAAGGAAGCCCAGCTATCTCTCTCTCAATGCCTCCAGCAGGTTAGTACTTCTGACTGCCTCCTCCAGGAAGCAACTTCTGGTCCTAGCTTTCTCCCTGCCTCCTGAGCCCATGAGCACCCCCACCCCCACCTCCCCCTCCCACTAAACGCTTCTGTGGCCTCTGTGGCTGTGAGAACAGCCCCTATCTTGCTTCCCAGACCCACCGATGGGTATTTCCAGCTCTGGGGTCTCCCCCCGCCGCCCCATTTATCTCCTCCTGTGGGAGCCAGAGGCCTTTTGTGAAGCTCTTTGTGTGGATTTGAACTCCTAAGCCTGGGCAGGGGGATGAAGGGACACCCCTCTCTCCCCTCTCTATTGTCCCATCTCTTCCCAGGAGTCTGTGTGTGCATGTGTGTGCGTGTGGGTGCGTGTGTGGGCCTGTGCACGTGCCGTGCTCACGTCCATGTCTGAGCCTGGTGACTTTTACATGTGACTTGGGAGTAGGGAGGAATCTTAAAAGGATTCAGGGATGCCAAGCGGTGTCGGGGCCTCTACTCCAAGGCTGAGAGGCCCTGGTGGGTGAAAGGAGACTAGGTGCTTTTGAGGAGGCGAGCAGGCCTGGGGGTGTGTGTGAAGTGAGGACCAGACTGTCCCCAGGAGTGGGTGTTGTCCCCCTCACCACCTCTACCCAGCTCTCTCATTCCCTTGTTTTTCTATCTCTTTGTCTGTCTGTCTGTCTTCTCCCTGCCCTTCCCCTTATCTGTCCTCCAACTCACTCTGTCCATGCCCAGCCCTCTTTCTTAGCCTGGCATCTATCTCCTTTGGTACTGCCCCCTCTCATGGAGGAGAAACAAGGCAGACTCCCTTTCCTGCCCCTCGATGCCAGTTCTAGGGGGGCCTTGTCACCCACTGCCATCCCAGTATCCTAGCCTTTTCTGGATGTCTGTCCCTGACTCAGCCCTCCCTGGCCCTGACTCCTTGCCCTGGGCTCTGCTCTTCCTGCCCTCCCTCATTCTGTGGGTGTCTCCTCCCAGGGGTGCCATTTCCGCAGCCTCAGCCCTGGCTCCCCTTTATCCTGGCCAGCCTGCTGACCCCTAGCCTGCTGGTCTAGAATAACACCAGGTGGCCGGCTGCCCGCTGAGACCTGGCTAAAAATAGACCCATGCTTGGGGGAGCTTTCAGGGCAGTCTGGGGCAGAGGCAGGGTCCACCCCACAGGTCTCTCATGGTCTCCTTGGGGCACATATTCTGCCGGGGCCTTGGGGCCTCCCCATCACCCTGTTGCGGCCAGAAGCCTGGTTGGAGGGCCGTGGGCCCGAGCGACACCTGGGAGGGACTTTCTGGTGCTGGCGGGTGACACGTGGTCAGAGAGAAGTGAACTGAGTGCTGGGATCAACCCAGGATTCCTAGCTGGTAAGTGTCAATGGCCTGGATTTGAACCCATGTCGAGCCTCTCAGACTGGAGGCATAGACACTGCAGCCTTAGATGGTTTTGTGGCACGAAGGTTGAGTTAAGGCAAGAGTTTGCATTCCTTCCCTGCACCGCGCTTGTCTTGCTTTAGACCCCGAGCAGTGACTCAACTTCTCTGAACATCCGCTTTCCCTGCCTGTAGGAGGGGCCTTCCACATCTGGGGGCTATTGCTAGGTGCGTGGCTGCTAGGTCAGTGGTTGCCAGGGCTCCAGGGGGACCATCTACAAGCTTACCAAGCTGGCAGCCTCTGTCCCTTTCCAGCCCCAGGCCTTGGACCCTCGTCTCTTCCTGGCCTCTTGGATCCTTCCATGTGTCTGGGTCTCTGTTTCGCCAGGTCTCCAGGTCACTCCCATCGTGGACTCTGGGGCCCTGAGGGGTGTGCAGAGCTTCTAGGAGAGGAGGGCCTGGCCTTCTGCCAGTGTGTGGGGGGTGGGTAAAGGGGAAGGTATGCACCAGCGCCTAGTGAGGGACTCAGTCTGGGCTCTGCTCTTTTAAGTTAATTCCCAAGAACTTTTTTGTTTGTTTTTCCTTCCTGTTCTTGTTTCATAGATGCACTTTCCTCTCTGGCCTCTGTGAATGTTAATAACTTTATCTTGAAGTTTTCTTCTCCCTGCACCCCACCTGTTTCCTCCAAGTGTTCTCTTCTAAGCTTTCCTTAGATGCCTATAGCCTGAGTTTTTGGCTTTTATTTCAAATGGGACCCTAACAGGCTGATGGTTCGCTCTTGGAAATGGATCCACCAAGGGCTTCACTCCTGGGGACCTGGCTGGGCTACTGCATTGGGGAAGCTTTTGTCTTTATCTGGGTTTCTCCTCCTGGGCTTGTCAGATCCCCAGAGAAGTTTTCACTTCTCTGCCTGGGGGGCAGGTACAGGCCTGGCTGCCTCATTCTCAGGAAACACTTAAACCCCCTTTTTCCTATCAACACTCACACTGTCGGCTGGGCCTGGTGGCCCCTGGGGAGGGTCTGCTGTTTTACCCTCTCCAGGGAATAAAACCTCCTGCCTTCTGCTGGGGGTCAGAGACAGGATCTCGAAACCAATTGCTTCTCCAATGTTCTACATATCTTCTAGTTTAAGTTCACATTCATCCCCACCCCCAAAGGTATCTGCCTCCACCAATTTGGAGTCTTTGGAGGGTTCTGTGCCCGAGTGTCTGGCGGCTTCTTCTTAGCTTTGGCTTTTCCTGCAGGCAGTTCTGGGTGCAGCTTTCTCAGGCTCCCAGATCCTGTTCATCCATCTGCCCTCCAGCTCCCAGATTTTTGACAGTGTTGTCAGGGGTGATAATCAAAATATTTAACAAGCGATTCTAGTGACTGGGCTGGGAGGCTAGAGCGGTCCTCCCGAGGCCCCTCCTGGGCCAGGAATTAGCCCTTTCAGGTCCAGGGGAGGGCCAGAGCACTGGGAGGGTGGGGGCACAGGAGCTATTTACCAACTGGAACAGAAGGAATTGACTATTCCGGTAGTGGTTGTGTTGTGCTGAACGGCACTCCATGGTTGTGTCTTCTTTTTTTGTTTTTTGTTTATTTGTCCTCCGGACTTTTTGCTTTAATTAAAAAAAAAAAAAAAATCTTTTTGCTGTTGTTTTAGAGGAGTTTCGAGAGGGAGCAAAAGTAAATGTGTGTCTTCAATTGGCCAATGTCACCGGAAGTATCCTCGTTGTTTCTTGGGGCTTTGGCTGCTGTCACCTGCAGAAAAGCAAAGTTGGGGGGCTGCCTGGCTGACTCAGTTGGTGGGGCATGTGACTCTTGGTCTCAGGGTTGTGAGTTCGAGCCCCATGTTGGGTGTAGAGATTACTTAAATATAAAATCTTAAAAAAAAAAAAAAGGTCCTACTTGGCAAGCAGGGAGGCTATGTGACTAGTCAGAAGGGCTGGAAGACACAGCCTTTCCTGGGACCCAGAGGCGGAGTCTCCTCTCCCTTCTTGTCTTAGGTATCACCTATGGTAAGCATGGCCTGGAGGCCACTGATGGGACAGTGAAGTGTGAATCCAGCTTGAAAACAGCAGCAGGTCAGACAATTGGAAGCACTTCCCAGCCAACCAGGGCTGTGAAGCCAGAAAACAGGATGGGGTCTCCCTTTCAGAAGCACTTTCAGCCAAAGGGGACCTGGTGGGCCGGGGCTATATAGAGAGAGCTCCAGGAAGGCAGAGGGCTGACTGGGGTGATCCCTCAGTGAGCCCAGGGGGCTTTGCTGCCTGACCTGCCCCTATGATTGTTGATGAACTGATCTCCCTTTTCGGGCCTCTCTTCCTCTTTTTATCAACAGAAAGCTTCTCTCCGTGGGAGGCAGGGTCCCTCTCCAGTGGGCAAAGGGGCAAGCCCTTCGTGGAAGGAGGCAATTTGGGGTGTGAGGGGCAGAGACAGGAGAAGCTTTAGGGACCTAGAAAGAGACCCAAGGGTGGGGAGAGGCCCTGTGTGGCCCTCTCTCTGGGGCGCAAGGCTGGAGGGAGAGAGGGACCTCCTGCAAGGAGGTGAGGGGTTTGAGGTGGAGCCCTGGGGGTGGTTCTTACCCCAACACTGACCTCTCATGATGGTCAAGCATAGACAAAGAATTCCCTGTCAGGCAATCTCATTTGCATACTGGCTTGTGTGTCCTTTGGGGTCCATAATGGCCAAAAGGTTCCTTTAGCACCTACGTTTCTCTTCCTGGGGGGGTACTCAGCTCCACCCCCTTCCACTCTTTCCTGTCTTGTCTACAGGGTACCAGGCCTGGACCTGACCCTCTAGGATGCTTACTTTGTCCTGCGGGGGCACGTGTCGTATGTATGTGTGTGTATGTGGTATAGTCTTCCTCTGTTTCCAGGCGCGTGTTTGCTTCCTTTCTAACCAAGTCCCAGGCCTTTCTTACAAACTTTTAGGAGCAATAATGGGGTTCCATCAACCTTTCCCTATGAAGGGCTCCTCCCTGCCCCCCCATCCCCACTTCCCGCATCCCCTGCTTCCACCGGCAGCCTGTGCCCCCTTCACTCTGCCTCCCAGACAGAAAACTTAAGGAAGGGGACGGTCGGTGCTATACAGAGCCAGGTCTGAGTGGCCCAGGCAAGGCCTGGTTGAGGCAGAAGAAGGGGTTTCTGAGGGATTAGGAGTAGATGTCTCTGTGGGAATTGGTCCCCCATTCCAGGCATCTGAGATGGCCACGGATGGTGGGACTGAGTTTTGGTTTCTGCAAGAGAATCCATACGGAGATGGCTGGGCTGAATGAGTCTGGAGATCTGGGGACCAGGGAATCAGGGCTGGCCTATTTTCTTGCTAAGGAGAGCAGGGACTGCTAATACTGAGGTTTTATGCCGAGTAACAGAAAGTTGAAGACTCAGACCTCATTTGGGGTTTAGAGGCGAGTGGGGGAGTAATGGGGTTAAAACGGGGTCTCTCCGTAGGTGTGGTGCTTCATTGGAAGTTCTGCCTGTTGTCTAACTTGAGTATCTCCTGCTTCGGTCTGGGCCCATTTCCTCACGTTTATCTTCAGTGTGGGTGGGGAGCTCAGGAACTCACTGTTTGCTTTTTTCTTCTGTTTTCTCTGCCTGAGAAAATCCCTCAGTCCCTCTTTCTTCTTGAGTTCTGGCCTCTTCTGGGCTCCTGTGCCCCCATTCTACCTCTCTTTTGGCCTGCTTCCAACATCTCCTAACAATACTGTTTTGGCTCATCCTGGCTCCTCTTCCTTGGGTGTCCATTCCCCAGATGGTGGTGTGACTGTGTGTTCCAGACAGGGTGCTCTTGCCGAGGGTTCTGGTGGGGAGCGTCTGTCTGGTGGGGGGGTCTGAACTTGCTTTGACAGTCACCCCAGGGCGTTTTCACATTTAATGTAATCCTCACAACTATCCCATGAGGTTAGGATCCTAGTCTCCATTATACAGAAGAGGAAACAGGCTCAGAATAGGGAAATAATCTCTTCAAGGTCACACAGGATTTGGACCCCGGGCTCTGCTACCTTTGTACCTGTATCCTTTCCTTTGGGAGGTGACTCTTCCTGTACATTTTCCCCTGGCATGCTCTCAAGTGCACTGGGAGGTAAGAAAGGCAAAGGCAGCAGTACCCGTTCTCCAGACCATGCTGGGCTCCCAGAAGCGCTGTGCTCAAGCCGTGTCTGGGATGTTGTCTTCTGTCCTTCGGTCTGACTCCTCACCCCTCACGGCCTCATGACTTTGCTTATCCTTCCATGAGGCTGCATCAGTAACTTCCTCTTCTCTGGTCTGCCGGGGACCTGTGCCTGCCCTGCTCTGCCCTGAAGCTACCAGAGTGAGAATAGAACATGCCAGAAGTTGGGCTTCAGTGGATCACAGAGAGGGTCTGGGACCCTTTGGGGAGCGGGAAGAGGAAGCCGTATCGTACCATTCCGGTCAGGGGAGCAAACGGAAGTCTGCAGGGCCTTGGAGGGCCTCTAGCCTCGAGAGGGTGCAGGATCCAGCCAGGGTGCGTTGAGATGCCACCCCTCCTGGCATGTGGAGTAGTGAAGAATTTTCATCTGGTGGGACTTGGGTCCCCTCAGGAGCTTGTTTTGGGCCTGGCCCCTGGGCCAGCTGGGGCCTCCTCCTAGTCAGGAATCAAGTGCCCTGAGAGCTTTGGCCCAGATCTGGCTCCTGACCACAGGGGCTGCAGCTGGGCCCTGGCGGGAGTCCCTTGCTTGCTTCTGGAGCCTGGGTATAAGGCCATGTGACCTTGTTTTTTGTGCCTTGGTTTCCCTGGCTGGCTGGCAGGTGGCACCCTGTGCTTTCTCTCCTCTGTGGTCTATTCGTTGCCTGTCCTCCCCTCCCCTAATGCTGGCCCTTTGCTGTGGCCCTTTGTGAGTTGGTCACCTGCCTCCCTGCCTCCCTGTCCTCCTGCTGGCCTCCTGCCTTTCAGTTTGGCTTACCTCCTTCTCCCCACTCACAGGGGCTTTCTCTCACTTCCTGTGTTTGACATATTAGCCCCAGTGCCTTTCTTGTCTTTGCATGTCTCTCTTGGAGGCTCCGTTTCCCCCTCCTGGCTTCAGCTTGGTCTTGGGGTCCACCTGGGATCTGTCTCAGTGACCTGGCTCCTCCCTGACCTACTCACTTCCCTGGAGTGCAAGGTGTAGGCCAAGGGCCCTGGGCAGAGTGGGGAGCTTGAGAGTCCTGGGGTCCCCTTTCTTGGACTCCCTCCCATTTCTTCACTCTGTTGTCAGGGGTGGGCCAGGGAAAGGAGCCCAATGATGAAGTGGCACTGTGTGTGTGTGTGTGTTTGCATGGTGAGGGGTGCCAGGAGTGGGATGGGAGGGAGATTGTTGGTGAATAGGGGGTAGACAGGGATCTGCTTATCTGTCTGTATCTGACTCTGTTTGCCTGTCTCCGGATGTCTCTAGCTGTCTGCCAGTCTCTGTCCCTGTCTTTGCCTTTCCGTGTCATCTTGGTTCTGGGACTGGGGGACTTAACCCAGCTCCTCTCTTCTGTGCCTCCCCCACGCACCACCCTCTCTGTCCACTTCAAGGGCTGGCCAGTCAGTGGGCTGGTTTCCCAGGAAGGGAAAGGGGCCGTGTGGGGGGTGGGTGGGGGTGGAGGTGAATGGTAATTGTATTAGCTAGTTCTGATGCAATTGGGCTTCCCAGACTGGGCCCCCCCTCTGCCAACCCCCTTTCCCTCCCCTGTCCCCCACACCCCTCCTCTGTCTCTCCTCCTGTGCTCTCCATTCATCTCCCTCCCTCTCCCAGTTCTATCAGAATCAATTAGACAGTCCCTGCTTTAATCTCATGCAGGAGCCTGGGCTCAGACCCAGCTGCCCAGCTCCTGGTCTGCAGTTTCCACATGGGGCCCTGCAAACCCAAACCCCAGGGGCAGAGGGATAACCAGGATGACCTTAGGGCCCCTGTTCTTCCTTCTCCACCCGCCCCCCTCCGCACCATCCTCTAGCCTGCCTTGGGAGCGGGACCAGGCCTTAGGCTCCCCAAGGGATCAATACTCTTCATGGCTCTGGGTCTGTCCCACCCCTCCCCCATGCACCACCGTTTATCATGTCAGCTGCTGGGTGGTGATGGAAGTCGTTTGGAAAGGGGCCCAGAGGACCCAGGATTCTCATCCAGCAGAATAGAGAGGGGTGGGGGTGGGGTGGGGATGGGGGCTTGAATAATGAGCTGCCAGAGCCTGAAGGCATTCATTGTGCAGAAGAGAGTGACCAAGTCCTTCTCCTTCCCAGGCAAGGCAGTACAAGAGGAAACGGTTTGGAATTTGAGAGGGGGATGGAGGCTAGGTATCAGGAGGAACTTCCTGCCTGTCAGGGGTCAGAGACCTGGATTAGGGGGTGAAAGGGAGAGAGAGAATTTAGGGACTCACCTCCTTGGGATATCTGTAAGAGGAGGAGCATTTCCTGCCTCTCCTCTCCCCCTCCCCCTTCTCTCTCCTCTCCTCCTGTCTGCAATGCTGTGCTATGGAAAAGCAATGAACCAAGAATGGGGGGCCTCGATCCACTTCCAGCACCGCTACTGTCTAGCTGAGTGACCCCTGACAAGTTACTTTACCTCTCTGGGCCTTGGTGTCCTCAAGTGTAAACTGAGTGTGTGTTGGGGCAGGGGGCAGGAGAAGGTAGTAGGTCTTTTTCAAGTGTACCTCGAATCAGGACTGGATATTGGGGAGCTGTTTCAGAATAGGAACAGGGTCCCCTAGTTAGGGGTGAGATGCATAATGGAGATGCATAAAGACATCACCTTCCTGGCTGTAGAGCTGCAAGAACCCTGAAAGTGACACTTCCCCCTGGCCCATAATCCAGGGCTGGGGGAGGGATCTAGTGGATTTGGAAGTAGGAATGGTCTTCCTTCCTCCCTCCCTTCCTCCCTTCCTCCCTTCCTTCCTCCCTCCCTCCCTCCTTCCCTCTCTCCCTCCTTCCCTCCCTTCCTTCCTCCCTCCCTCCCTCCCTCCTTCCCTCTCTCCCTCCCTCCCTCCCTCCCTCCTTCCCTCCCTCCCTTCCTTCCTTCCTTCCTTCCTCCCTCCCTCCTTCCCTCTCTCCCTCCTTCCCTCTCTCCCTCCCTCCCTCCCTTCCTCCCTTCTTTCCTTCCTCCCTCCCTCCCTCCCTCCTTCCTTTCTTCTTTTTATTCATGCAACCAACCAACCAATCTACCAAGTAATGTATGTCCATGGACCACGTGCCAGGCCATGCTGGGTGCTGGGGGGGGTCAGGGAGTGCAGTGGCTGACAAGGTGTTCTGGAAGCTGGCATTCTGGTGGGGAAGAGATGAGTTAGTAAAGTGAGCAAATCTGTCAACAAGAGGCACTAAGTGCTATGAAGAAATGCGGGGTTGAGGGCAGGCAAGGACTTTAATGGGGCACTCCGAGGAGGTGGGAACCTAGGAGGTGACATTGGAGCCCACATGAGATGGGACCCCATCTCTGCAGGGACCCCTATTCTGTCGCATGGCGGGAGAACTGTTGGAGTTCTGGATCTTGTAGATGGTTTTGCAGTGTAGCTATGGGTGCAGCCCATGAAGTCCCTGTAAGTGGTGCCGGACCCTGGGGAAACCAGCCTGGGAGGTGAGACCAAGTGAGAGCCCCCTGGGGGCCACAAGAGGACTCCTTGAGGCTGGGAGGGTGTTGAAACTAACTGGTAGTGAGAAAGCCAGGTCTGCCAGAGCCGTCCCCATCTGATGGAGGAGAAAGGCTGGGAGGTCCCTGGGGAGCGGCCTCTGTGCATCTCTCTCTGAGTGTGAAAAGAAGACCCGGAGCCTCCGATCTGATGCCCAAGCCATTCTCCCCAGACAGGAGCCGCCATTGTCCCCCCACAGACAAAACCAGCTGGGGGTACTGTGACCCTGGGGGCCTGAGACAGAGGAGGCTCTGTGCCTGCCCTGAGCCAGTGGGCCCTCCTCCCAAGGCCTGTCCCCAGGGGGCTACTGGCTGTGACCTGCTCTCTTATTTCCTTGACACCTTTGCTGGCTGCCTCTGGGAAGTTTCCCATTCTTCTCCTACTCAAGGGAAAAGTAGGCCCTCCTGGCTCTGACCCAGGGAAAACTTGGGGAGAAAAGCCCAGAGTGGCCCCCTCTCTGTGCACGTGGCTTCCGTCTCACCTAGTCTCTGGAATTTCCTCCCTGGCCTGCACTCAGAATCTGGGTCTCTGGGTTGTGTGAACAAGAGTGGGGTGAGGAGAGATTCCTCCTCCTTCAAGTCCTGGCCAGACCCGCAACACAGCCTAGTTTGCTAGTCTGGAATCTAGCTGAGGAGAGGAGGAAGAGGGAGGAATAGTGGAGGTCCCGGAGGGTGGCAGGGCTGGGAGTCAGGCCCAGGGACCGCTGAGGCCTGGGCAGGGCCACGTCACATGAGTTGGGGGGCGGGGGGTGGAAGCAGTCATTGGAAGGTTGGTTAATCCTCTGAGGATGCTGGCTAGCTTTACAAAAGCTCCAATGGGGAGGGAGAGTTAGGAGTCTGGGGGCTCTTGTCCGGCACCCTCATGGGCACCGTAGAAAGGTTGGGGTTCTGATATGAGGCCCTCTGATGGACCAAACTCCACCCAGGCTCATCCTGGCCCCTCATTCACTCCATGCCTTGGCTCTAATGTGTGGTCCACTGTGTTTGAGCATCTGTGTCTGGTCCATTCTGTGAAGCCTTGCATCTGTCCCCAGTATTCAGGGGCCTGGAAGAAGAAGAAGGAGGGAAGATTTACTAAACACCACTGGGTACTGGATGCAGTTTCTGGTGCTTTGACTACTTTTCAGGAGAAGGGAATTGAGATTAAGAGACCTTTTGGGATTCAGCTTCCTCCCCCCCCCCCCCCCCCCAAAACCACAAGAGCCTTGGTGGAAGAGGAAGCAAAGGAGTCCCTACTAAAACCTTCTAGGAGATTCTGGGGATTCTGCGGTTGCTATTCTCAGGATTCTGCCCTCCTCTGGTGGTGAATGCCGAACAGACACCTTGTGGTTTCCCGCGAGGCATCAAACTCCCAGGGCCACATTTCTGGGTCCCACCAAGGCAGCATCCACGGGGGCAGGGTTAATCTTCAGGAACTGAGGTGTGGGGCATGAAGCTAGGCCAGGAGCTGGGGGAGAGGGGAGAGCTGGGGAGCAGCTGGAGGCAGTGATGGGCTTGACTGCCTGTCCCTGTCAGCTGCACAGACTCTTCCGTTCCTCTCTGGAGGGTCCCTTGGTTTAAGGACACCTCCTGCTGGGCAGTGGATGAAGTGAAGGACTCTGTCCTTTTGAGCCTTTTTCATCGGATCTCCTTGTTCCGAAGAGCTAGGTCTAGCCATCAGTTTCTACTCTTTCTTCCCACCCTCCCTCTTTCCTTTCAGTGTCCTTGATGAGTGCCTTTCATGTCCTAAGTGCCAGGAAGACTTAAGGATGCTGTTAAGAGAAAGTCATCTTGTCCTCTTTTCTGCCAAGCAGGGCCACCCTTCAGCAGCCAACCCTATCTGAAGGACTTCCTCCTATTTAAAAAATGCAACAAGTGATTTCTTTGATTAAACTTTGTTTCACTCCCTATGGATTAAGCCCCATTTCCTCACGTCTCACGTTTTATCCATTTCCTCTGGTGCCCCGGTGGGGAGGCTGTGGAGACTGCCGGATCCCCCGAGAAGAGGAACGCCCCTCTGCAGCCCTGGAAGAGGCTTGAGCAGTGCCAGGGCCTTCGCTGGAGGTCACGGGCATGAGCGAAGGCCTGCTAGGGGGATGGGCTCACTTTAGTGGGTGGTGTAGAGTGTCCCCCTGAGGCCCCCTCCAGCTTTCACCTAGAGCCTTCTGTGTGTGTGTAGGGTGATGGTGGTCCCCTTGCTTGGGGGATTGTTAGGGGCTGAGGGCCCTGATGTCTGTCTTCCCCTCTCTTACTAGCCATGCACTGGCTGGGATCTTTTCCTTCTCTTTCACTGTGTCCCTGCCCAGTCTCCCCCAAAGCACTGTACCCCACTGCCTTGTCTCCTGGTGGGGATCTGAAGTGGGGAGGGGGCAGGGCCTAAGAAGTCTGCTGGAGTAGGGAAGAGCTTGGGACAGGGGTGAGGGGAAGGGGATAGGGAGACAGCACTGGCAAGAAAAATGGCCCTGAGATGGTCCCAGGGAAGCCTGGCTGGGCAGTGCAGGCCATGGGGGCCCGGGGGGCGGGGTCCCTAGCTGGCTCTGGTGGCCTGTGGCTTCGGAAGAGGCCCTGGCAGGGTCCTGCAAGCGCACAGCTCTCCCGCCCCTTTTCTCTCTGGGCTTGGCTGGCTGGCTGCCTTCCCGTTTCTCTGCAGCAACAGAAAGAGGGGCAAAGCTCATGGCTGCCTGTCCACCTCTCTGTGGTCTGGCAGTGGGTCTCCAGTGTGTCTGTCTTTGCCTTTGTGTCTCTGTGTCTCTCTCCCTCTCTCCTGCACCTCCCCCCTCACTTCTCTCTTCTTCCCTCTTCCTCGTTCCACGGTCACAGTATGGTTACCCCAAACAATATTCCTGCGAGGACCCATCCTCGGTTCTCATCATCTGAGCACAGCAGAGGCAGAGGTGGGTCCCGGCTCTAGTGGCAGCCACGGGGCAGGACAGAAAGTGAAGATGGGGAGTGGAGTGCCCTGAACCCTGAGCAGGAGGCTTGGCCATAGCCAGGGGCAGCCTGTCCCACTCTCATTCGTCTGAGCTGGTTCAGCCTCCCAGGTAGGGTTCCTTCCAACTTGTGCGGGTTCTGGATGCTCAGAGCTCCCTCCCTCCCTGACTTGGCTGGAGAGAGATCCAGGTAGAGGAGTCTGGGTGTGGCTAGGGTCAGGGGTTGGTGGTGAGTTGGGACAGGTGGTTCAGGTTGTGTTCAGCCCCAGCTCGAGGGTGTTTCTGCTTGTGCTGGAAGCCGGTGGCCTCCGTTTAAGTTAATCACATTATGCTCTGGGGAGCAATATGGGAATTGAGTGAGGTCTGGAGGGAATCCACACACGCACGCTGGCTCGCACACTCACTGCAGCTCGGAGCACAATGCCGCCGCCGCCGCTCAGCCTCCCAGCGCCGCTGTGCCTTCCTTGCAGGTGGACGCCGGGCGCCTGGCACCGCCTCTGCCGGGTCCCGACCCGCCTCTCCCGCGCGGCCCCGCGAGCCTCCCAAGTTGCCGGGGTGCTTGCGCCCGCCCCCCAGCCCGCCCGAGAAGCAGGCGGGCCGAGACCGTCTCGCCGAGGGGAGGAGAGAGGGAGCCGCCGGAGGAAGTCCCCGAGGGTGGAAGCGCCCAGCAGCAGCCGGCGCCTCCCGCAGGGGCTTCCGGGGAGATGGAGCCACGTCGGGGCCGCTCCTCCCGCTAGAGGGGGCGGGACACTCGCGCTGCTCCTGCGGGGCTCAGGTTCCGGGAGACCCCGGGGCAGGGCTCTCGCCTCCCTTCTCGCCCCACCCCAACTCGGCGCCCCGAGCGGCGGGTCCACGTGCCCAGACCCTCTCGCCAGCCCGTGGCGCCCACCCTCGGGGTCATCATGACTCGGCTGAGCTGGTGCTTCTCCTGCGTGATCCGATGGGGCAAGTACCTCTTCTCCTGCCTCCTGCCCCTGCGCTTCTGCCTCCGCAGCCAGGTAAAAGTCCTCTGCCTCACCTGGCATCTGTCCCCTCCCTGCACCCCTCCCTCAGACAGGCACTCCGGGCAAGCGGTCTGCTCGGGGGCCAGTGTATCACCCTCCCACCCTCAGGGACACCACCGTCTTGACCATTGTCAGCCTGGCTTTCGTCAGAGTTTGGGGACTCCTGGGGGGCCCCTACCCATGCAATAGGGATACATGAAGGAGGAGTGGCTGCCCCTCCCCAAGCGCACCTTAAGTTTGGTCAGAAGTCTGAAGGATAGTCTTTGGGAAGGCAGTGGAGATTTGGGCACAGAGGAACCTATCTAAGGGTTTAAGCATCCCTCCTAAGTTTCTGTGGGAAGGGAGGACTAGTTCCTGGAAACGTCTCTTTTTCCCCATCGGACTGAGGAGGGGCCAGAGTTAAGGCTGGGGGAGAGCAGAGTGACATGGAAGTGGGGTGTGAGGGGCTGGTGGACTCAGAGGGGCTATCCCAGTAGATGGAAGGACCGGGGAACGGGACAGGGAGAGGATTGGGGCGGGAGGCAGTAGCTGGGTTAGAGAAGGTGGAAGGGTCTGCAGGGATGCAGTGCTATGGGTGGGTGTGTCCTAGTTGAGCATCCTGGGATCCTCCCAGAGGAGAGAAGATCCTTGACAATGTCTTCAGGGTGTGTTTGTCTCACTGTGTGTGTGTGTGTGTGTGTGTGTGTGTGTGTGCACACGTGTAAGGGGGAGGGTGGGGAAAGGGTGGAGGTGGGGGCATAGGTGGCCAGCAGAGTAGGGAACTGGAAAAACCGCTTGTAACCTCACATTTTCCCCTGGAGAGGCAGAGAGAATCCCCAGGGCATGACTTGAGCCCGTGGAAGCTTCCAATGAGGGGAAGGAATTTAGGGACTGGGGGTCCTATGGCAGGAAACTGATCTTCTGATCTGTTCTGCATTCCTTTGAGAAACTGGAAGGGCCCGTGTCACACTGGGGAAGAGGGGTGTAGTACCCCACTCTGGTTAATTAAGAGTGCCAGCTGCAGAGCCCGTCTGCCTAGCTCTGAATTCTGGCTCTTCCATTTACTAGCTGTGGACCTTGGGCAAGGTGCTTAATCTGGCTGGACCCGAGTTTTCACACAAGTCACATGGGGATGATGAAACTACCTACCCCAGTGAGTCGTTGTGAAGGTTGAATGGGGCAGTACGTTTAAAATGTTTACCAAAGTGCCCACTACATAGTAGTGTTCCATAAAAATTACGGATATTGTCTTTATTAGTGTGCCTTTCCAAGCAGGGGTCTCCTTCCTTGTAGACCTCCAGACAGGCCAGAACTGGGGTATGTGGGGATGGAGGGATTTCTCCCAGTATCTATTCTCCCCCTCATAGGGAATTGAATGTTCAGCTCCTCCTCCCAGGTGCTGCCTCTGGGCCTCAGTTTCCCTCTCTGCCACTCCGCAGTGGGGAAAAGTGCCAGCAGGCTTCCGCCCCAGTCACCCAAGGTGTGCTTTGAAATCTTCTAGCAAAATGCATTGTCCCCAGTGATTGGCTGGGAGGCAGCCGCTGCAGCTGTGGAGCACGGGACCAGAGCACCATCCACGGTCCAGTGGGCTCTGAGTTCAGATGCTGCGGAGTTGGGTTTTGACATTTGGGAAAAGGCAGCCTGCAGCGGGCAATGGCCACCCAGGACCAGGTCAGTCGGACCCCAGGCTGCTTAGCAATTCCCCCTCCTCATTTGCAGAGGTAGAGGGTGACCTGAACTCCTCCTGGGCCAGGATTAGAACTGGGCACTGGTGGTGGGGGTGGGGGGTGAGGGGCTGGCTGAGCAGGTGCAGTCACCTCCCTCCAGCCAGCCTTTGAGGGCCTGAGTCAGGCAGGAAATTAGAGCCGGGGGAGAGATCAAGATCATTGAGTAGAGCTCTGGGAGAGATTTTATTAAAAATTGTTGGGATTGGGCCCAGACTCTGTCCCTACCTAGGGTGCTGGTGGAGGGGAGGTTAGGGGAAGGGGATGTGAATGATGCTCTTTCCTATGTCAGCTGGGGAAACTGAGGCCCAGGCAGGGCCGGGTTGGAACCTCACCTTTTGTCTCAGGGAGCATCCAGATTTCTGGAATGCAAGGGGGCCACCTCCATCTCATACTAGAGGGGTGGTAGTCACGGGGGCAAGAGGCAAGACCTCCCCTAGCCCACAGGGTGCCTTGGTGGGCTTTGGGATGGATGCCCCATGCTCCGGACTGATGCAGCCCATGCCAGGCTTGGTGACTGGAGTATGGATGGGACTTCAGCCCCCACCTCGCCCCTTGGCTGCACCCTTGTGCAATGAACATCCCACGTAGTGGTACATGGAGGCATGCTAGGGCTCCAGCACCCTAGAACTCGAAGGCCAAGTGTGTGTGTGCTGGTGGGAAGCAGGGTGAGGAATCATGGCTTACCCGAAAGGAGGCCCTCTGGGCAGCAGGGGCCAGACCCTGTGCTCACCCACGTCTCGGGCCCCAGGGCTTGCTGGTACTGTGGCCTTTCTCTTCCTGTTGCCTCTTCTAGAGCCACAAGGGAGCCCAGCCCGTCAGTCTCACCCTGAACTGTGCGGCAGCACTCTTTCCTGCCCCCTGCACCTCCCACCGAAGCCAGACCTGGGCAGCTGACCCCCCTTTGTGGAGCTGCAGCGCCAGCCCTTTGAGAGGGGGTGGCAAGAGAGCTCACATGTCACCACAACATGGGACCTCAACCCCTCGTCCCTGGGTGACCGTACTGCTTGCTACAGGAGCGGCAGGAAAGTTCTCAATTCTCATGAGATGTTGAGTCAGACGCCCTGGTCTCCATTCTCACACACACTAGCTGTGTGACTCTGAACCTTTCTGTGCCTCAGCTTCTGCATCTGTAAAATGAAAGCTGGTGGGAGTCTTAAATACGATACCACAGTGAAGGGCCGAGTTAGTTACTAGTGATCTTTCCCGGGACCAGAGGTGGCGTGGCAGAGGCTGAGGGGACGAAAGCCGACAGATACAGTTGCCGAGTGCTTTGGTGTTAGGATCTGCAGTTGGACGTCAGAGAGGAATTCCAGAGCCCGCAGTGCACCTGCCTATTTGATGGGAGGCCTCTGGGACCGGCTGGGAAGAAGGCCATGGTTTGAGCGGCCCCTGCGTGGAAGGCGGTGGGCTGTGGCATTGGTAGGAAGCTGAAAGCCAGACTCTGGTCTGATAGTGACCGGAAGGCAGGCTGCTTAGGAGAACATGTAGGGCCTGGGATGCACAGGTTGGGGGCTCTGTTCCTGACCCGCTGGCTCTGTGACCTCCCTCCACTGCAGGGCTGTCATCTGATAACCAAGGAAGCTGGATGAGGTCAGCTGTGCCCCAAAGGCCAGACTCTCCCAGTGGATATGTTTGACTGACAGAATGGTTTCTTTAAAAAAACCAGCGTGGCAAAATTTGCTTTTTTGTTCATATTTGGTATAAAAGACTTTATACGATAATATAGATTTGGGGCCTCTCTCGGCAGATCAAAAGATCTGATGGTATGGGCTCACGTCCCTGATGCCACAGTGGCTGTCACTGAGAAGCGTGTGTCCCCTTTAGCTGGGGCTGCCGTCTCGAGGTCACCAGAGACCCCTCTTCTTTGCCTTCTCTAGTGCCCCTGAGAGCTCTGGCCTGTGACCCTTCTAGTCACCCTGACTGTGGCTGCTAGCTGAGCCAGAGGGTCTTTCCGCCTCCGATGGTCTATGACTTTCACGTCTGTGCTGGTGGTGACAGAGGAAAGGCTCAGTGCCACCATCGGAGATGGGCTGGACAACAAACAGGAAGAACTTTTTGATGGATGAGTGTCGAGAGATAGGAGGAATTCATTGGAGGGAACTTGGTGGCATCAAAGAAGGTACAGCTGGAAGGGGCCTTGGAGCCCATCAGCTCGGCCGTTTTGCAGGTGAGGCAACTGAGGGTGGGAGAGTGTCAGGCTTATAAAGCCCTTTTTAGCTTCATTCCTGCCCTCACTCACCCATCCCTCCGCGTCAGCTCAGTTCACCTCCCACCGGCGCTGGCCCTAGAGCCTGCAGAACTGTTTCTTCCGTTGACTGCTGGGTCTGGATCTGGAGACCCACTAGCAGGAAGTGCTCTGATGCAGGTGGGGGAGACGAGTGGAACACAAACCAGGCCACAGCAGTGGGGAGGCAGTGGGGTGGTGTGGCACAGGGCGGTGGCAGGTTCTGAGGCTTCTGGGATCCCAGTCTGGAAAATCCAGCTGGTCCGCTGGCGTGTACCTGATGTCTGCTGCAGACAAGACCCTGGTGCAAGCGCGAGGCGGGGAACCCCATACTGAGCACGAGTGTTCTGGCCTCCTGAGAGTCTGCAGCCTGAGAGAGCTCAGAGGCAAGGGAGGGGGTGGCAGGAAGAGACGGTACTGAAGATGGGTGGGTATCGTGGGCATGTGCAAAGGTGTGCAGGCTGGACTGCCCAAGGCCTTTTCAAGGGGACCAGAGGGGGAGAGAGGGAAGGATTGGGAAGTTAGATGCTAGCTGTAGGAAAATAGGTTAGGACCCATTGATTGACAGATTGACTCATTCATTCTTTAATCAGGTCTGGTACCTGCTGTATGCCAGGCTCTGGGGATATAAAGCACAGGACGTGTCCTTGCCCAAGGAGCTCTCCCCTTGCGTGGGTGGGGGAGGGAGCGCCAGGCTGTGCAGGATGAATAATGGGTAACGAGCCCCAAACAAGGGGTCGTTGCAGAGTTAAAGACACCTCAGGTGGCAGAGTTTAACATTAAACTGGCTGGATGGTGGTTAGGTAGCAGGAAGGACTTCCCAACAGTGAGAGGTTAACATACAGGAACAGACCCCCAGAGGCTTGGAAAAGAGAGATGGGAGCCTTCTGGGGGAGGGTTCTTCCAAGGGGACCTGCGGCACTAGGGCCCTTCCCACTTGTTTTTAGTCCCAGCTGGGGAGGACTGGGGAAGGCGCTGGCCTAGAGGCTGCAGGGCCCCTTTGGGCTTTGTGGGAGGCAGACAAATTGCTGTCACTGTGACTTGGTCCTCAGTTTTGTTTTCCAGCATTTCTGGGAAGCTGCAAGGTAATTTCTCAGAACTTCTGTGATAGCTGCTGGGAGGCACATTTTCTAGTGACGCCAGCAGGAGAGGGCGGTGGGAGCAGGCAGGGGGGATGGGTGGGCGTGGGTACTGGGGTGTCAGGACGTGGCCGGCTGAGCCCTTGAAGTGGTGGGAAGGCTGGCAGGGCTGGTGGTGGTGGTTGGGGGGTGGGTGGGTGGGCTCCAGGCGCTCAGAGAGGCCTCCTGCAAACCACTCCTCCTTGCTTGCCCCTACGCTTGGGTCAGCAGAGGGTGGGAGGGCCTGCAGGAGTGTCTGTGGATGCCCCCAACGGGCTTGGTAGGGAGGTGGCTGGGGTGAGGGGGCTGAAGGGTATTATGACGCTGCAGGGCATGCAGTGTGGGGGCAAAACCCTTTGCAGCTCAGTAGCTCTGCAGAAGCACTTGGAGCAGGAGGAGCAGGGACTCCTGATTCCTCACCCCATCCCCCTGAGCAGAACAAAGACTTAGGCACCTGCTCCAGGAAGGACCAGAATCAGACACCTTGCTTCAGTGTCCTCCCCTGACTTCTTAGAACACCAAACGATAAGAATGTCAGTCCCTTGTGCAGTTCACAACCCGTGTTTCTGTGTGTGGCAGCCTTTCCCCAGAGGAAATGTGAATGTTTCCCTCTCTTTTTGGAGTTTCCCAGGTAAATGTCTTGGCTGGACTGTGGGCTGGGAGTCAACATACCTGCTGGGCAGGTCCGGCTGAGGGGAGAGGCCGGTTGTAGAGACTGAGCCCTGGGGATGCACTGTGTGTGGTGCTGACAGAGAGTGGCAAGGGCATGCTCTTGGGTGAGTCGGGGAGCGAGGCCGGGAATTTGTAACCCTTTGTACATGTGGCCGGGGGCGTATACAGCGCACTCGTGCATGTGCGTAGGAGCTCAAGCGAGAGGACTTTTTTGCTAGGTTACTCAATCCAGGAAAATGGTCTCAGAGTGCTCTGGGTGGGGCCCTGTGCTCGGCATTTTGAGTGTTTATATGAGTTGGACTCTGTGTCCTGATGTGTGTGTCTTCAGAAGGGGGTGGGGCTGAGCCCTCTTTCCCTCCCCTGGAAGACTCCAAAAAGCAGAATGGGTGATTCACCAGCCCCACCCACTCTCACTTGGTCCAGCCTCGGCCAGAGCTCAAAGAGGAAAGTCTTTGGGGGAAAGGTGGGGGGTGGGTGGGGGGATGGATCCAGACAATGAGAGCCTGAGCAGATTTTGCTGGATTCGCCTGCAGTGCTCCCTGGGAATACACTTAGATTCTGTACCCTACTTTTTACCCCTCTCTGGACCCCAAACTATTGCCCCGAGCTAAGGTGGGGGGAGGGGAGGGCTGGCCAGGAAGGGGGACACTGTGGGGGAGAAGTAGGCGGGTGGAATGGTGGGAGGTGAAAACCGGGCCCAGGGAGGGGGAGCCAGGGAGGTGGAGGAGGAAGTGGGGAAATGCAAACCAAATGTTGGCCCAGGGTACAGTCAAGAAAAACAGACTCTTGCAGGAGCCTGGAGCGGGGCTCCCTTTAGGAAGGGCAGGAAGGGCTGGGACAGATGTTTGGAGAAAAGAAAGAAAGAAGGAAAAAAAAAAGAAGTAGGAAACAAATTGGAATGAAATCCACAGCCTGGAGGCAGGGCCATTCTCCCACAGTCTCTGGCCTGGTTTCTCTTGTGTTAAGGCCTGTGTTAAGGCTGAGTGTGTGCGAATAAATGTGCCTTCCCAGGGCGGGAGAACGTGCATCTGTACTCAGAGATGGGATGGGGCCAGGGAACCCCAGGATATACAGACTGTATCTGTCTGTCTGTTCATCAGTGGTCTGGGGGTGGGGAGGGGGGCTCCACAGTGAGGACAGCAGACTCCAGGCCACCGGCATCAGATCAGAAGGTGGAGGAATTTTTGGTGGCTCACCGGGGTTGTATGTCTGGAGGTGTGTGTGTGGGGAGTGCAGGGTGGACGGTGATGGCTTGTGGGGGGGGGGCTGTCTCCAGTAGCTGTCCCTTTGCCCCGTCTCCTTCACACCCCCTGCAAAGCAGGGCTTCTGACCCCCAACGCCACCAGCCACCAGCCACCAGCGGAGCCTGGAAGGAGGGAGGAGACTGGAGGCTGGGACAAGGGGGTGGAGTGGGGGGAGGAGGAGGAAGGGAGGGAGGGCGAGAGGCCCGACAGATGCTGGCTGGAGGAGCAGCGGCCTCATTCTCAGAGCTGCCTTCTGCCTGCTCCGTGAAGGCTGTGAGCTCAGGGGGGCCGTGTGCAGGCTCCGGGCTTGGCCCGAGCGACGGGACCCACCAAAGATGACGTGGATCTGTCTGTCCTGCATGCTCTGGGTAGGTCTGGCTGCTTTAGCTAGGAGGTTGTACCCCCCACCCCCGGTCTTATCCTTAGGCTGAGAGCCAGTGGTGGTCGGGTCTTTGGGGGGGAATGGAGGTTGGTGGTGAGGGCGGAGGCCTCTCTGCCTCTAAGTGACAGAAGGACAGACTGACTTGGGCAGGCCCTCAGCCGTAGTCCTTCCCCATCAACAGGGCCTAGGCCCTGGTTCTCGTGGTTGGCACATCCCCCCCTCTACCTCTCTGGCCTCCACTTGAGTGCAGGAGCTGCAAGTAGAAGAAAGAACAAGAAGTTTGTTTCTTTTTGGGGCCCCTCCTGCCTGCCGCCCCCACCCCCTGCCATCTTGGGGAGGGGTGGGGGGGAAATTCTTCACACCCTGGGTTGCTCAGCCCAAACTGGAGAAGGTGGCTGTGCTAGGGGCCCAGGGAACAGGAGACACTGACCTAGCAAATGTAACCTGGGAAAGCCTGGCTGCAAAGAATTCTGCTGGGATTCCATCACTTCTGTCCCTTCTCCACTGCCTTTCAGCCTCTACCCACTGCCATCCCTTCCTCTCTAGGCCTCCCATCCTTACGGACACCCCTGCCGCCCCTCCCCTCCTGCCCAGGGGAGGAAACCCCTGCCTCGTCCTCCTCCCTGGTTGAGGAAGGTGTGGGTTGAGGTGAGGGTGCTGAGGTGTGGGCAGGCAGGGCTGGGGGCGGGGGGCACATGATGAGGTTAAAAGCCTCGTGGGAGAGATGGGGGCTGGGAGAGTCCCGGCTGTTGCAAGAGGGGTGAGGGCAGGGGCAGGAGACCCCTTCCCTAGAGGGGCTACTTGGCTGTCTGGGCTGGGCGAAGGCATGCACAGGGGTCAGGAGGGCGGGGAAGCCATCCCCGGCTGAGGTTCATGTCGTCTCAAAGAGAGTGATGACTGGTTTTGGGGGAGGGAGCTTTAGACCCGGATCCAGATGTGGCCTTTCCTGCCCCTTTCCCTGTTCTGGCCAGGCCCTAGGCAAGCTCAGTCTGAGGACAACCGTGGGACATCAGACTTGGGTAGCCAGGTGTACTTGGGACAGAGGGGGGAAGGGTGGGAGACGGGGCTGGGATGAGGGGCTTTGGGTGGAGTGTGGGGCTCTGGGGCAGGCGTGGGTCTGAATAGTAGACTGAGGGTGCCTGGAACATCCTGCACACGGGTTGCATCAGTGGTTTGCCAGGCTGATGTTGACATCTGTAAAATGGGAGCTTTGGCCAAGTTCATCTCTCTAAGGTCTTCCGGCTTCTCTCAGATGAGCTTACAGTGCTGAGGACTGAGGTGGGCAGTGGGGGAGCCCTGCAGGGGGGACAGATGGCAGTTAGATTTCCAGGGATGATAGGCTGCTGTGGATGGAGGAAGGGCCACCCCTGCTCAGAGGTCGTGGGGAAAGTCCTTCATCCTGACAAGCCTCAGTTTCCCCATGGGTGAAATGAAGATGCTAAAGGGGCATTGCAGAGAGGTAGGCATGTGTACCCTATGGATCTTACTGTCCTTTCTAAGAGTTGGGAGAAGGTGCTGTTGACCTAAGGGAGGTATGGGCGCTGTGACTTTGGTGCCTCTAAGCCCCTCCCCTGCCCCCTCTCCTGGTGCCTTCCCAGCCCTGTCCCTCCTGGCCCTGTGGGACAGCCCAATGGGCACTCATCTACGGGATGGGGAAGAGCTGAGGGAGTGGGCTGGGCAGAGGGGGTGGCCGTTGCCAGGGTGGGCTGCAGTCTGGGGAAGTGTGGACTGGACCGAGGGCCCCGTTCTGGCCGTGTCCAGGCTGTTGTCTCCCCCCTCCCTCACAGCTGCACGGGTAGTTGTACCGGCAAACTTCCTCTCTTCTGGGTGGGCCTTGGTGGGACTGGGGTGTGTGTTTCCGGCAGGGAATGGAGGGGTAGATGGCACCAGTTATGGAGATGGGGCACAGAAGCCCTGGAGACCTTGCCAGGGGGGCTGCTTCTGCCTTGAAAGGCACCTGGCGGTGGGAAATGCGTGGACTCTGATACTAGACAGGCCTCAGTTAAAATCTTAGTTCTATTACTTGCTAGATGGGCAGCCTTGGGTAAAACAGTTCCCTTTGTGAGTCTCAGTTTCCTGATCTGTAAAGTGGGAATAATAAAACACACCTTGTATAGCTGGGATGAGCACAGAGGTAATGTATGTCAAAAGATCAGGTACCCAGGCACACAGTAGGTGCTCAGTAGATGCTGGTCCTTCCCCCTCTCGGAAACCTTGGCTCGTGGGATCCCCTGTATCCCAGATCTCATGTGCAGGGAGGATCTACCTGGGATGGCTGTTGTTGGCCGGGACCCCACCTCTGAGGCTCCCGACTGCCCAGGGCCTGGGGCCAAGAACTAGCTGGGTCTGCAGTTATTCTGGGGCCAAGAACTAGCTGGGTCTCCAGCTTAGGAAGGTAAACTGAGGCATGGTCTGGAAGAGATGTCTTGTGCCCTAGTGTGAGTGCATGATTGTCTATGTGTGCACATGTTCCCGGACAGGGATAGCTACAGATGTTTCATCCAAGAAGCAACATATCTGCAGGGTATAGTTTTCACAAGCTCTAGGAATGAAACAAATATCACTTTATTAGCTGAGGGGCAGAGCTACATAATCTGCATGACTTGATTCTCTCATCAAATGCTCCCGTTTATTTCTACATATCCGAGTATGGTTTATTTAGAAAATAATACATGCCCATTAATTGAGGCTTTTTGATGTTATGCCGATTGAGTTAGAGCCACTCTATCCTCTGGAACTGGAAGGAACGCCTCAAGGGTGGTGGGGCTGAAAGAGACACAAGGCCGTGGCGGGGAGTGGCGAGGGTGCCCAGCCCTGCCCTGAGTAAGCCACGTGGCCTCTGGCTGGCCACTCGACTTTTCTGGACCTTGCAGAAGTGTGGATAGTATTTTCTGAGGCCATTTCCAGCTGCAGACAACGAAGTGTTCTCTGTTCTGGAGTTGATGCTCTTCCCAGTGCTAAGCACATATTTTTTTCAGAAGGGTCCTCACGAGCCCTCAGGTTCTCAGCGTGCAGTTTCTGCCACATAGACCCCAGTCTCACCTTCTGGTCCTGAATTTGCTGTCTCTGGAGTTTTGTTTGCCCGTGAGGGCTATGCCCACCCGGGGCCTCCTGATAAGCAGGGTTTGGGACCTAGGCTGGGCTGGATGAGATTGACCAGGGTCTGAAGCAAACCCCTCCTTGGGCAAAGCTTTTCGGAATGACGTTTGAGGCACAAAGTCAGAGACAAGTACCTCACTGTCTTTCTGCAGTGTTCAAAGGAAGTGCTGTGTGCTGGCTGACAGTGCTGTGCCTGGCCTTGATCCCGGCCTCGCTACTTGCTGGCTGTGTGCCCTTAGACAAGTAGCTTTACATCTCTGTGCCTCAGTTTCCCCACCTACCTATAGGGTTGTTAGATTTCAAATGAGCTAATAGACCCACACATTTGGAACAGTGTCTCTCACACAGTCAGGGCTCAAGAAATGTCAGCTCTTATCGTAAGATGGCATGTTTTCAAAGCCACCCAGCAAGCTAGACTCAGGACTAGAACCTGGGTCTCCTGGTCCCCCATCGAGGGCTTTCCACTCTGGGACTCCTTCAGGGTAGGGTGTGTGGAGTCGATGTGAATGGGGCCAGGAGAACGATGTGAAGGCAGAGAACAATCAAGGCCTTCCCCTGCAGACAGCACACACAATGCTTAGAACACGGCCTCTGGAGCCAGCCTGCCTGGGTCCAAATCCTGACTCTGCCACTGGATAGCTGTGGTGGTCAGACAAGTTATTTTGCCTCTCTCTGCCTATCTTGTGTACAGTTCCTCGACTTAAACAATTTCGTTTGAACCTCAGTGTGATTCCGTAAGGCACGAAGGGCAGGGACGACAAGTACCAGTTTCCAGCCATGGTGAAGGGGACCCACAGAGGGTAGGTGGCTTGCCCAAGGCCACATGGCCGCTGGGTTCAGTGTTCCTGGACAGGGAAGGTGAGGGCCGGTGCGGGGTGAGGGGTGTTGGAGCTCTGGTTAAAGGGGGTTGGGGGCGAGCAGCGAGGGGTACGGGCTGGTGTTGGGGAAGTACCGTGTGTGATGGAGAAACCGTCCGGCCATTGGGCCATGTTGGCACCCGCCTGCCCACCCACTGCCTGTCCATCCATTTCATGGATGATGATGGGGTTCCACTTTCTTCAAGAAGCTTGCAGATCTTGGGCTGATGATTACAAGAAGATGGGTGTTGCCAAGAGGGAAGCTGTCGGTGTAGGTTAGGGGGCACCTAACCTGGATTGGCAGAGGCAGAGGTGTTAGGAAAGGCCTCTTGGGAGGCCTTTAATGCAGAGGTGAAGCTGAGAGCTCGGAAGTCCAAGTACAGCAAATGAAGATAGTTGTGGATGGATAGGACAGGGTCAACTAGCCAGGATATGGCCTTTGGGTAGAGGGGCACTGACGATGTGACTGTCAGGGCTCCTAGAGATGGCCAGGATGGGCCACTTCCGGCACACTGTTACAGATGATGGCAGTGAGGTGGCTAGGGACTTGGGACCTTGCCTCAGACCTGGATTCGAATCTTTGTTCCATCCTGCCCTACCTGTGTGTCTGGAGTAAGCTCCTCACCTCATCGTCACTGTGAGGGGTCCGTGAGGGACTCCGTGGCAGCCTCTTGCCGCGGCACCAGCCCATGAATGTGGCTCAGACTATCCCATCCCTGTGTCCTTCCACCCCGGGAAGGGTGGGCACCAAAAGGGACCTGGGACTTGTTGATCAGGAGGGTTGGGATGTGGTTTGTGAAGGAGCCGAGCGGGGCAGAGAGAGGCCAGCTGAGGGGAGAGATCATTCAGCTCAGGGGACCGAGTCAGGGGCTGAGTCCTGGGCTCCCACGCCTCCCATGCTCCTCTGTCACCTGGGAGGAACTCAGTCAGTGCCGCCCCCTGCCCTCCTCCCTCCGCAGAGATGCAGGGCTACTCACAGTCAGAGAGCTTTCTTCTGAGCTTGGATCGGTGGCTGGTGAAGGGGGTGACCTGTGTCCTCTCCCCGAGGGCAGGTCAGTGGGGTACAATTACACGGGGAACTGAGGCCAGGCATCAACTCCATTCAATTCGCTCCTTCTTTAGGGATCACACTGTTCCAGCACCTGAGGGACATGGAGCAGAAGTACCGGCAGACACGTGTACCTGGGGAGCTAGTCTAACGTGCACGCACACGTGTGCACACACACACACACACACACGCATACACACGCAGGAGTAACAGACAAGGTGAAACGTAGTCCATACCTAGGGAGCATTTACTATGTGCCAGGTGCTGTTCCCTTGGCTTTTCAGGCATTGTCTCACAAAGCTATGGGTGGTTACTATTATCAGCCCATTTAACTAAAGGGAGGCAGACAGGGGTTCAAACACTTGCCTGGGGCCACCCAGCTAACAAGGGAGGGGAGGGACAGTCACATTGCACAGAGTCCTATGATGCAGCCCCAGGAAAACACAACCAGGAGAGGAAGGGATACCTGGGTTGGGGGTGGGGGGTGGTGCTTAGCCTGAACTGAATCCTGAGGAAACTGAGAGACCTCCTGCCAAAGAGCCTAGATAGAGTCTTCGAAACAGGGAAATCAAAAGGAGGAGTAATGTGTCCAGATGAAAGAAGATGAAAGAAACCTAGCAACGGAATGTAATACGGGGCTCTGCCTGAATCCTGAGTGCAAAAGAAAAACAAAACCAACGGCCCAGCTCTGAGGGATGTTAATGGGGCAAAAGGGGAAATGAGAATATGAATTCAATATTAGATAATAGTACCACATTGGTGTGGAACTCCCTGCGTGTGAGAATCAGTGGGGCCTGTGTAGGGGCAGAGACGGAGAGGGAGCGCGGACCCAAGTGGCACATCACTAACAAACGGTGAATCACGGCCACGGAACAAGCATGCTCGTCTTTTCCAGAGCTTTTACGCTTTTCAAAACACCAAAAGAAGGCAGCAGTGGAGAGACTGAATCTGAGCCGGTGGTGTGTGGGGGAGGGTATGGGGAAAATCTCCCTGAGGGGGTGAAGTTTGGATGAGGCCTTCCAGGATGAGGACAGAAGCCTAGAAGCTTGGCCAGCTGAGAAGGGAGGACGGGCATTTTGGGAGGAGGCAACAGCAGAGCAGAGGCTCAGAGGTGGACGCAGGGCAGGGAGTCGGGGAGTGGGGTGTGGGGATTGAGATGGCGGGGTGGGCTGCTTACGGACCAAGGCTGCTTCCCCGGCTGGCTTGAGGGAGTCCGGGTTTCATCTTGGATTCATGGGTAGGCATGGAAGCATTCTGGGGGGAGTGGGGGCGTCAGGGACCTCATAGAGCTGTGCTCCTTAGAGGCTGCACAGAGGCTATGTGGGGAGCAGGGGCCCGGTGTCAGGGGACCAGAAGGCTGTTGCGGTAGCCGTGGGTTGAAGTGACGAGGCCTTCAATAGGGCAACGGCCCTGGAATCAAAAAGTACAGGAGGGCTGAGAGTGTTCAGGAAGCAAAATTCAGAGTCTGGCAGCTGGTTGGATTGGAGGGTGGAGGGCCAGGAGTTGGGGGGTGACTCAGAGTTTTCCACCCAGGCGACCAAGAACACTGTCAGGCCATTAGCTGGCTAGCAGATTGCAGGTGGTGGTGGGTGGGTAAGGAACTTTGGTGTGTATGTGAAGGGAAGTGGGGTTGGGGAAGTTTGCTCTTGAGGTGACCGGGGTCTCCCAGATGCCAGCCTGTGGCTCCTTGGGGAGTCTGAGTCTCCTCCACAGAAATGCCAGCCGATGCCAGCCGGGCAGCCTAGCACAAGACTGCCTCATGTGGACTGGTGGGTGGCCAGCAAGCAGGGCAAGGCCTGCCCTAGGCCTGCTTTTTGGTGACTCTCTTCCCTGAGGCTCACTGGCCACATAGACTTCTGCCCTCTGGCCACATCCTCCAGGGCTCCTAGCCTCAGGGCATAGGGAACCTAGTGGGGATAGGGCTGGGGAAGTTTCTCTGGAGGGGGCAGGAACTCCTGAGCTGGAGGACCCCTAGGGCTGCCAATCCCCTTTCACTCCCCACCCCCACCCCATCACACTCTGCCCCCACGGGGCAGGGAGGAACCAACAATCAGCCTTTCCCACCCCGGGGCCCAGGACTCCCGCCAAATCTGTCGCAGCCAGATGTGCCCCGCCCCTCTGGCTGGGATGTATCTGGCAGGCAGGCTTGGCTGAATGGACGGTGGGAAAGAGAGGATCCCCCTGAGGCCCAGGAAAGCTCTCTGATGCTGGGTGGGCTTGTCACAGGGGCAGGGGGCTCTGGGCTCCGAGGGTGGGGAAGTATGACTTCTGGGCTGGGACCCCTTCCCTTTTCCGGGCTCTGGCTCTTGAGGGAAGTGGGTGTTGGAGAGATCGGGGAGCTCCTGTTGTGTCTTCTGTGTCCCCCTAGTTTCTCCCAGGCCCTCTAGGAGCTAATCCAGCTAGGAAGGGTGGGGAGTGCTTTGTGAGGCTGTCTGCCACCTGTCAGGAAAAATGATGAGCACTGTCACAACAAGTGGTTACCCCCGCACAGAGTTTTGCACTTCATGGGCTCGTTCACATCCTCTGCCTGTATCTGCAGAGTAACTCTGGGGGAAGGCAGTGAAGGTACCCGACCCCCATGTTTTTTCTTTGTCTGGATTTTAACATGTGGTCGTTGGGAAGTTCTCGTACCCCCTTGAGTCTAATCTTGTGTCCTTGTGACTTCTGCCCGCCCCCCACCGAGTTTTGTTTTGTTTTCAGTAACTTCATAGATCACGTCCGGTTCATTCTTACCGTGACAGCTCCTTCAGATATTTGAAGACATAAGGTTCACCCACCCTAGACTTTCTCCTCCAGCAAACTGGGAAATCTTCATACCTCTGTGGGTGACCCTTTCAATGAAACTGCCGGATACCCATTGGCGAGCCGGTGAGCCGATACTGTAAAGTGGAGGTCACAGCCTGGAGCCACTTGCCTGGGGTTGGCCAAGCTGGCCTCCTCACTCCCACCTGGGTTCCCTAGACTCTCACAGAGGGGTGATATCTCATGAGACATCTCTCTGTGTCACCATGAGCATGTCCTGCCCTCCGTTCCTCCAATCCCTTCATCTCAAACGGGCCCATTGTTCCCCCGCTCTGTCTATACTCAGAGGATCTTGTCCAAACCCGTCACTTCTATCTGGGGCCTGTGAGAACCAGAGAAGGTCACTGATGTTCTCAAGGTCACCAGCCTAGAGATTCCCATCCCAGCACTCCTTGAGCCAGAGAGCCAGAATGGGGTGGGGGTGAGGGGCAGGAGTGTGCTGGGCCATCGCCCACAGGCTGCTTAGAGAGGCCGCGAGTGAGGCCCCTAGTGTATCTGAAACCCTGTTCCTGCTCTCCAAGCCTGTGTGGGGAGAGATTTTGTAAACTCACATTTATGAGTTTGGGCAGGCAGAGCAGGCAAGCCCAGGGCCCAAGGGAGAAGTCTGGGCGGTTGCTTGTCAGTCTGGAAGGCTCCGCCTGCTCCCCATCTGTTCACTGGGCAGCCAGGACCCTCTTTTGGGAGATTCCACTGCTCCAAGTGTACTTTGGGGAGAAGGTCTCTTTCTGCCGGCTTTGGGGGAAGGGCTGAGTTTGGGGTATAGGTGGAGAAGTCTGGGGGATAAATCGGAATGGGGGGCCCTGCTTGACTCAGTGGGGTGGGAGAGGCAGGTTTAGGGGGTGGCTAGAGTAGGCCTGAAAAGACTGGGCTTAAGGGCTTCCTGCCTGCCTCCCCAGACAGGCCTTAAATTGAACTCCGGGTCCCCTTCCTGCTCCTCCCCCCAGCCCAGGGGGTGCTGCTGCGTCTGACATTGGGCTGGGCCCCCTCCCTGGAATGTCTATGACAGAGATTGTCTGGAAGGCTGCCAGCCAGGGGCTCAGATGGGAAAACAGGGGAGGTGAGACCTCAGAATGGAGGGAGCTCACCTACCCTCCTTGCGGGCTGGGGGACAACTGAATGAGGTCCAGAGCAGGACAGTGCCCTGTCATGTCCTGCCCCCATCCTCAGAAGAAGCTGGAAGCACAGCTCCTAGGACCCAGCACGCTGGAGTTATCAGAACCCAGGCCCTGCTGCTGGGCTTAGCCACTAGGGGGCACTGCTGGGCTTCTGGCACCACTCTGGCTCCATTGCCCCCTGCCCTTGCCCCTTCTGCCCTGGGCTTTGTCTCTGATCCATCCTGCCTCCCTGCCATCTCTAGCTGCCTGTCTCTTTGAGTTTTGAGACAGTCTCAAACTAAACCTGAGATAGTTGCACATACAGTGCAAAGAACTTTTTTTCTTGAGCTTTTTGAGAGTAAGTTGCTGACACAATGCCCTGCCACCCTTAAATGCTTTCCTGATTTTCCTACAGGGACTTTCTCCTACCTAACCCAACACAGCCATCAACGTCCGGGACCTGACATCAATACATGACTACTGTGTCCTCCTCAGACCCCACCGAAGTGTGGCCAGTTGTCCCACTGACGTCCTTTATGGGCATGGGAAAAATCCAGTTCAGAATCAGCCACTGCTTTGGGCAATCATTATCTCTTTAGACTCCATCAGTCTGGAAATCTCCTCCATCTTTCCTCGACTTCTGTGACCTTGTCACTTTTGATGATTATAAGCCATTTAATTGGTAGACTGTGCCTCGATTTGCGTTGGCCTGATGTTTCTTCACGATTAGATTCAGCTTGTGTCTCTTCGGCAGGCAAGTGGCAGAAATGATGTTCTGTTCTCAGTGTGTGTCCACCATGGTGCACGATTTCCAGTCTTCCCATTACTGGTGATGTTCGCTTTGATCATTTGATTAACGTGGAGTCTGCCGGGAAAAGTGACTTTTTTCCCTTTGTAATTTATAAAAGTGTGGTGTGGTGAGGTGCTTTGAGATTTGTAAGTATTCCGTTTCTCATCACACTGTGAATTTTTTCACGTATTTTGCATATCAGCATGGGCTCATTTAGGCCACTGCTATCGTTCTGTATTGTGATGCTCCCGTCTTCCCAGAGTTAGAGTTTGGGGGCCCATTCAAGCTGGCTCCTGTGTCCCTTTGTCTGTCTGCCCCTTTGGTTCTCTGGTTCCCTTTACAGTCTCTGTGTGTTTCTATCTAATTTCTCTTATTCTCCATGTGTGCTTGTTCATCTCTGCCTTTGTCTCTGCCTTATCTCTGTCTTCTTCCTCTCTGACTCTCTGTTGTCTTTCTCTGTTTCTCTGTCTTTATCTTTGTCTCTCGGTCTCTCCGACTCTGAGTTTCTGTCTCTGTCTCTCTCTTTCCCTCTCTATCTCTCTGCCTCTTTGTCTCTCTGGCTTTCTGTGTCTCTCTCATTTTGTCTGTTTTTTTTCTCTCTGCATCTCTCGTGGCTCAGCCTCACTCTGCCCCCCAGGACTCACCACTGCAGTGTCTTCAGAGAGGAGTCCTGGACCTGCTAGCTTTCGGGATGCTCTGAACACACAAGTCGCCCCCTCCGGCCCCTGTGTCAGCGCTTGGAGGCTCTGGAGCAGGGCACAAGGAGGGGGACCTTGAAGAGAAGAACCCTCCCCTGGGACTTCAGGGTCTGCTATAGGTTGTGTCTCTGTGTGTGGCCATGTGTGTGCAGAGGGGTGTCAGGGAGCCCTGCGCAGGGTGAGGGAGCTGCCAATGTCTGTGTTCTGCCGGCCCCTGCTGCCAAAGCCGGGAAATGCATCAGGTTGGACACCAGGGTGAGGGGCCTTGGAGAGGCATGGCGCCCGTGGGCAGGGATGGCTTCCCAGGGCATCCACGGGAAGCTCCCTGAGCCTGGGCCTGGGCTGAGGGCTGCAGATGGGAGGAGGGGGTCCTAGGCAGTGTGGGTGCAGGGTTTTGTGGCTTAGAGTGTGTTCCCATATGTGGTTACAAAGGACGGACTGTCAGAGTTTGAGGGTGTGGTGCCCAACCTCGTGCCATCCAGAGCAGGAAACCGAGGCCTGTGGCAGCGGCGGCTGGTGACTGGCTCGGGGCTCACGGCCGGTCGGACACGGAGAAGGCTGGACTGTCAGCCTGCCTCTCATTGCATGTGTGTGGTGCTGTCGTTTTAAAAAGGATGTTTAAGGGGCGCCTGCCTGGGTGGCTCAGTTGGTTAAACATCCAACTCTTGATTTTAGCTCTGGTCTTGATCTCAGGGTTGTGAGTTAAAGCCCTGTGTTGGGCTCCGTGCTGGGTGTGGAACCTACTTAAAAATAAGTAAGTAAGTAAGTAAGTAAGTAAGTAAATAAATGGGCACCTGGGTGGTTCACTCGGTTAAGCGTCCGACTTCGGCTCAGGTTATGATCTAGCCGTTCGTGAGTTTGAGCCCCGCTTCGGGCTCTGTGCTGACAGCTCAGAGGCTGGAGCCTGCTTTGGATTCTGGGTCTCCCTCTCCCTCTGCCCCTTCCCCACTCACCCTCTGTCTCTCTCTCTCAAAAATAAATAAATGTGAAAAAAAAAATAAATAAAAAGGAGATTTAATTTTCATAGTGCAAAGAACCAAAAATAAAGATGGAAGAAGCCCGGGCTGGGGCAGGAGGTGGTAGGGATGGGGGTGAGAGAGAATGGAGGGACGTGGCACATTGGCGACATGGGGACACGGACAGGGAAAGGAATTAGCTGTGTTCACACACGGTGATGAAAATGAAGTGCTGCTGCTCCGTGCGACTGTGTGGATAAACCCCACGGATTAATCCTGAGTGACAGAAACCTCACAGTGAAGCTTAGAGCTCCGGCAAAATGCATCTTCGGTGAAAGGAGTCGCCACAGTACTTACCTTAGGGGGCTATTGACCGGGTCGGCCATGAGACAGCCTCCCAGGGTGTGGTTGTGCGGTGTGTGCGTGTAAAACCGTATTGAGCAATCCATTTAAAATCAGTGTCCCGGTAGGCTGACCCACCTAATTGTGGGAGTCTGGGTCACACTCAGCTTTCTCTTTCCTGGGGCACCTCCTCCCAGAAATGGGCCCAGGCCTGTCACCCCTGACGGGGCTCTCACTTCTCCTTTTCCCCAGTCCTTGCCCACTTGTCCCCTAGTCCCCTCCGCCTCCTTCCCCAGCCTTCTGCCCAGGCCTGATCACTGTGCCTCTACCCCCCACAGCCGGAGGATCTGGAGGCCCCAAAGACTCATCACTTCAAGGTGAAGACCTTCAAGAAGGTGAAGCCCTGTGGTATCTGCCGACAGGCCATCACCCGGGAGGGTTGCACCTGCAAAGGTGAGCAGCTGGTCAGGCTCTGCGGGGGGGTGGGGTGGGGAGGGGAGCACTGTCATGGGAACGAGGTGGCCTACGGCCGGGGCAGGTGTCCTCGGGGTCCTAGCCTGGTGCCTGGTTCTCCTGTGGGAAGAGGTGCTACGCACACCAGATGGCAAGCTTGTGGGTGTGTGTGGATGGTGCCTGGCAGGTGTGGGTGGCACGGGCATGACCTGTGGCTTGTGAGCGAATGGCCGGGATGCGTGTGGATGATATGAAGGAGGCACGCGGAAGGGGTGTCGCATGGGGATGGCGTGTGGACGGTGCGGGGGAGGTGTGTGGATGTGTGCCTGGCACTGAGGAAGACGCCAAAGCTAGGGAGGACTGCAAGAGGCTCTGAATCCGACTTCGGGGAGAGCCTGGCGGCTGCTGGCCTTTTTCAATCACTGTTCTCATGTGCTTCTGACACGGCCTGGGATTTGGCTGTGACTGTTGCCAGAGAGGTCAGTGTCTTGCCCCAGATCACACAGTAAAATCAGCGGGGGGCCCCCGCGCACAGTCTCAGTGATGGTGACTGACACCCCCCGCCCAGCGGCCCTACCAGATGCCTCCTTCTCCTGCCCCCCCCCCCCCTACCTCCCATCAATCGCCAGGGCCCTCAGTGTAGTTTGGATCACTGAGCCTCTCCACTTCAGGCTGGCAGCACCTGTCATCCGGAGGGCTGACTTCAGCTCTTGGCTTCCTGGCCTGCCCTCTCTCCAATCCACCGTTCTCACCAGCTCTGAGTGGGACTCCACGTAGATCTGGTTATGTCAGCTCCCTGGGAAAAGGTTTGGGAGCCCCCACTATGCTCAAGACAAAGCACTGACTCCTTCCTGTGCCTTCAAGGCCCAGCAGGATCCACCCCGTGCCAGCTCTCTGACCCATCCGCCCTGTCCCCCAAGCCCATACTCACCCCGGCTGCACCTCGCTCAGTTCTGGAATATGCCAAGTATATCAAACATGCCAGAGGGGCCGGGCTCCTTCTTGCCCGAGGGTCTTCACTCACGTGGCTCTACCTGGACTCTCCCCTCCCTCCCTGCCAGTCTCGGTGGGGCTGGGAAGCTGGGCATCAGAGCCTAGGGAGCAATCACGAAAGCACTTAGTATGAAAGCACTCACATGGATCTCCTGCAGGGCTCGCAGCCTCCGGAAAGTGCTAGTGTCACCCTCAGTTTACAGATGAGGAAACCAAGGCTCAGAGTGGTTAAGTCTCTCGCCAAGGCACACAGCTGGCTGGGTCCGAGTGGGGTTGTCGGGGGTGTGCTCTCTGGGGGAGGGAAGTCCTCCTAGACAAGGAGTTTCAGCAGTATGTTGGAGGGGGGAGTGGGTGGATGGGAATGTGTGAGTGTGTGCGAATGTGCACGTGGAGGCATTCTAGGCACGTCCTGCTATGCGCAAAGGGCAGAGGTTAATGGTCCTTGACTGAAGAGCTAGGACGCCCGGAAGGAATTTAGGAGGCCAACAGGGACTTTTGCAGTACCAAAGTAAGCCGCATGGTGTCACCCTCCTCCCAAGAGGTCCTGCTGGGACGGTGTCGGGTTAGGGTGGGAGCCGGGAGAGTCAGGAGGGGATTGCTGGGGGCGGCGTTTTCCATTTTGCTTGCGTCACCGCCCCCACCCCACCCGGCCGGGTGAGCCTGCTGAAGTTAGCCCCTGAGCCTCCATTCCCTCCACCTCCCACCAGTTCCTTCCTTCCTTCCCTGGTGTGCCTTCCCTTCACCCCAGACCGCCAGCACTCCTCTGATAGGAGGCAGAACAGGGGTGGGGTAGAAGGAAGTCTGGCACTCAATGTCTGACCTTGGCACATCTCTGGCTGCAAATTCTGTAATAGTCTGTAGTCCTGAGTTCCCCAGTTGACCTGGCTCGAAGGCCTGGGTTGAGGAGGGGATGTGAACCTGTGGGAAGGGAAGGCCGCCAAGGTGAGACCTGGGTTTTACCTGGTTCCGAGCCTGGCCCTGCCAGTGTGAACCAGAGTGGAGGGCAGGTGGCCAGTGAGCTGCCAGGCTGGTTTGGCAGCTCTGAATGAGTTATTGAGAAGTGCGAAGAAAGCCAGGACTGCAGCCCAGAGGCACCACCAGGTGTCAGGAGTGGGCCATGGAAGGGCTGGGGCTGGGCCCAGCAAGGGAGGATTGAAGACTCCCAGCTCTACAGGAGACTACGATGTGCATTCTCAGCAGAGGGTTGGGGTCACCAGGCCTGGGGACGGGGTTGGAGCCACTGGGCTTGCTGGTGAGAGATACAGGAGTGGGCCAACTCTCTGTGTTTTGGAACCAGAAGGTGGCACAAGATGGACAGACCCCCTTATCCACCCACCCACCCATCCGTCCACGGCCACCAGCTATGGTTGTACAGGTTGTTCCCCGGCTAAGGGGGTGATTGTGGACTAAAACCCAGGTCGTGTTTTGTTCACCAAGCCCAAACCGAAGGGTTTGTGGTGCTCTCTGCTTCCTTTTTTGGTCTTCGAGTCTGGGGTTACAACATGGTCATTCTCTGGATTAGTGGCTGAGGGTGATGAGTGTGGAGGGGTGCATGGGACATCAAGGCTCTGAATTCAGTCTCCTTGCAGTGCTGAGGGCACTCCAAGTGTAGGCATGGAAAGTGAGGGCACTTTCCTAGACCTAGAGAAATGGGGGCATTTGTCCTGTCTCCCTCTGGCTGACCTGCTCTATAGCTTGGACCAGTCTTCTGCTCCCTGCCTTCCGCATTTCACTGTTTAATGTACTATGGCTGAAGGGGTTGGGGTCGATGATGGGGATGGGGAAAGGAGTCAGGGAACCTAGGGTCTAGTTCTGGACGGGGAGACTCAAAGATGGACAATGCGGGCAAAGAACGAAGGTGGCAGGACATTTGGGCATAAGTATGACTGATATACAGGCAGAGAGGTCACTGTGAGACTGTCACCAGTCTTTTCCTTCCCTGAGCCTGTTTCCTCCTGTGTACCATGGGATTAGTAACAAACCCTGTCCTGCGTCTCTGGGGTGGGGGGTGGTTACTGCGAGGAACACTGAGGTTCTGTGTGTGGCTGTAAAATGAATACCAGTGTTCTGGACTAAGGCTCCCTGTGAGGGAGACAGATGGATGAGACAATGGATGAGAAGAGGCCCCAGGCCTTTGTTAGCGGTCCAGGCACTCTGTCTGGCCCTGCCACTCACAGGCTGTATGACCTCAGATAGATCACGTCACCACTCAGGACTCAGTTTCCTCAACTGTAGAGAAGGGGCTGGACCAAGAATGCTCCCTGAGCCCCGGCCAGTGGGAGGGCCTGGAAAACTCCTCTGTTGGAGTCTGTAAAGGCTAGATAAGTCTCCCAGTGTAGGTTGCCACCTCACCTCCTGCACACACAAGGACATCCACCTGGCAGTCGTGAACTAAGGGCCCTCTGGGCTGGACACTGTACCAGGTACTGGTGCCGAGACCCAGCCCCTGACCTGGGAAGACAGACATGCCATCAGACAATCACAGAACATGTGGCCAAGCTGACACAGAGGTGTATGAGAAAGGTTGTCTCTGACTTAGCAGAGATTTTCCTGTTAGGCTTCATCAGGGAAGGCAGAAGGAGGCTGGGTCTGGAGGGATGTTTATGAGTTCCTCAGGTCAAACGGTGGGTTTCCCCCAGGTCCTTGGGGGCAGTGCTTTAGGGAGTCTAGGGCCTTCCTAAAGGGCTCTAGCCTTCTGTTAGCCTGAAAGCTGAGAGGAGAGACCAAAATGCCGGCTCCAGAGCCCAAGGATTGCCATCTGGGCCTGGATGTGGGCCTAGTTTTAGACTACCTCCCTTCTCAATGCCACTGACCAGCCTGGAAGGCAGGGGAAATTCCTGCTGCCTCCCCAGAGTGGGATGTACCCGGGGAAGACAATTCACCTCTCTGTGGGACAAGCCTACTCAGAAGCCCTTACTGGTTGGATTTGGGGAAAACTTGTTTCAGGGAGCTTGTTCTCCTCTGTTATTTCACTGACAATGACAGCTTTCACCCTGTGTCTGAGGACCTCTTTGGAATCATTGGAGGCAGCCTGGTAGGGTGGAAAGACCCCGGGTTCTTGTTGTGGCTTGCTCCGGTCTGGCTGTGTAAGCTTGGGTGAGACACTTAACCTCTCTGGGCCTGACTTTCCCTTTCTCTAGAAGAGGGATTGGACTGGATTAGAGGTTCTAAACTGTTCTCCAAAGGAACTGGATTTTTTTTTTTTTTTGGAGATACTTTAGGGGCCCGAGAAGGTAGGAAAAAGGAGAAATCCAAGGGAAGGCTTGAGGGGCTGAGACTCTGGAGCCCCTGCCCATTTGAATCAGAAAAGCTCTGGTTGTGGGAGTTAAATGTATCAGGAGGCAGAATGGATGGTGGTTTTGTACTTAGCCCAGGTGTCCTGAATTCATATCCCAGCTCTACGGCTTACAAGTGAGAACTCAGGCAGGTCGCATACCCCCTTTGAGCCTCAGTTACCTCTCCTTTCAAATGACACACATCACACACCTCTCTCCTTGAGTTACTTTGGGGATGAAATGAGATAATATGTACACATAAAGGGCTCAGAACAGAGCCTGGTACAGAATGAGCATTCCTGAATGGTAACCAATATCAAAGGAGTCCATGCGCATGATGGTAACCAATATCATAGGAGTCCATGTGCATGAAAGTTTCAAAAGCACTGGACGGGATGATCTAGAAGTTTCTTCTTGCTCAACTTCAAAGTCTCATGGCGCCTGTACCTCTGACCATCCCTTGTATTAGTTGGGGTTCTCCAGAGAAACAGAACCAACAGGATGTGTGTATAGATGGATGCATGGGTAGGTAGGTAGTTGATGGATGGATAGAGATAGGTAGGTGATTTGTTTTAAGAAATTGGCTCATGCAGTTACAGAGACTTGGCAAGTCCAAAATCTGCAGAGTAGGTCATCAGGCTGGAGACCCAGGGAATTGCAGTTCAAGTTCTAAACTAGTCTGTTGGCAGAATTTCTTCCTGCTTGAGGAGGTCTTTTTTTTTTTTAAAAATTTTTTTTTTTCAACGTTTATTTATTTTTGGGACAGAGAGAGACAGAGCATGAACGGGGGAGGGGCAGAGAGAGAGGGAGACACAGAATCGGAAACAGGCTCCAGGCTCCGAGCCATCAGCCCAGAGCCTGACGCGGGGCTCGAACTCCCGGACCGCGAGATCGTGACCTGGCTGAAGTCGGACGCTCAACCGACTACGCCACCCAGGCGCCCCATAGGAGGTCTTTGTTTTATTCAGGCCTTCAACTGATTGGATGAGGCCCACCCACATTATGGAAGTTAATGTGCTTTACTCAAAGTCTCCTGATTTAAATGTTACTCTTATCCATAAAAAAAAACCCCTTCATAGAAACAACTAGAATAATGTTGAACAACGATTTGAGTACCATGGCCTGCCCAAGGCCATGGAGATCAGCAGAGCAGGGAAGGGCTGTTAGGCTGGGTGGGCAGGTGGGTGGCTGGGCTGGTCACTCTGTCAGCCGGGGAAGAAGCTGAGGCCCACTGGGGGTGTGGGCGGTTATTGCTGGGGTCAGGTGCACACTGAGGCTATGTGCTCATTTTCCAAGCCGAGGCCAGGAGGAAAAGGCCATTTAGATCCCAACAATGTTGGCTTCCTGTGTTCCTGAGAGGCAGGAAGCCACCTCAGGACAGAGTCCTGGCAGCCCAGTGAGCCAGTGAGGCGGGAGCTGGCTGAGGGCTGGGGTTGGGGGTGCATTTTTCCACCCCAGAAGGTAACCTATGGACCCCTCTACACTATGGGGCTCTCAGCTACCTCTTAGGCCACCGGCTGGTGTATCATCAGGAGCCTGGAAGGCAGGGGAGGTGCCCTGCTGTGTGGGGGTCCCTGTTGACACCATGGGCAGAGATGGGACTCTTCGGGCTGCACGGAGCTTTGGTTTGATGGGATCCCTCCCCAGGGGGCTTCATCTTGCAGAGTCACTGGCTTCAGAGGCCACTGTCTTCTGTGGGAGCTGGGGAGGGCCACGGTTCGCTCAGGTGGGGTTGATCCTGAGATGTGCATCTGGGAAGGACTCAAGCGCGGAGGACATCAGGCTGGGAAGGTTGGCGTATTCCTGCCCTTGACCCTCAGTGAGGTGTGGTACAGTGTGGAGTGGGCATCCATGTCAATCACAGGCTGGGTGTTTCCTCTAGTGTGTGGGATGTGCGCAGGGTTGGAACCTGGGCTTCCCCCGCTTTCTTCGCTGTTCGCTGGAGGGAGGAAGAGACAGGTGGTGACTGGTGGGGAGACCAGTGGGTAACACAGACTGTCACAGCTGGAAGAGGGCTTGAGGACCATCTGTTCCAGGGCTCAGTGATGTAGGGAACTTCAGGGGTAATGTAGGCAAATGAGTGTGAGTCAGCAGGGCGTGGTGGGGACCAGAGAGTGGGAATGACTTGCCTCACGTCACACAACTATATGATGGCCGTTGGGACCGGAAGCCGGGCCTCCTGACTAGGAGTTGGGGGCTCTCCAGTATAATAACAGCAGGGATGAAAAGCTGCTGTGCTGTGGGTCGCCCACATAGAGGGAGTCAGTTAATTCCCATAACAACCCTGTAAAGTAGATACGGTTATTGCCCCCATTTTATAGATGAGGAAATTAAGGCTCAGAGTGGTTAAGTAACTTGTCCCAGGTCGCAGAGCATGACCTACATCTGAGCTGAGAGCCAGTCTACACGCAGCCAGGTAGGTAAGTGGGTAGATGGAGAGCTGGACCAGGTTGGATCATAGGTAGTATTTGTACTGACACACTCGGAAAGCACTGACCACGGTCCCTATTTGCCCTTTCCCGGCAGGAGCTGAGCTGAAAAGTAGGGCTCACCTACCCTCTCTTGTGTCTGTTTCGTTGCCCTGGAACATCAGCCCCAGTCCCAGTGGTTTGGGCTGGGGAGAATTTTTCCAGTTTTAAATGTACTCCACGTGTGTTGAGCCCCATCTGTGTGTCAGACCCTGTGCTAGGAGAAGGGGCAGGATACCAAGCTGCCAAGTTGAACAGGACCTGCCTGGGAGCACAGAGGAGGAGGTGCCTTTGAGTGCCTGATCATCTAGGGAGGGGCGTTTTGAACTGGGCCTCAGAGGATGTATATGAGTTCACCATTTCAGGCCTACTAGCCCCAATGTCCTTTGGGGGAGTTCACTGTGGCAGCAACAGATCTCTTTTGGGGCAGTGGCTGGAGGCGAAGACATGACCTGCCTGTGCGGGGCCTTATAAGCATGCTGAGGTGCTGGACCAGGTGTTTCTAAGAAGGAGTATAAATGCGATCGGTTTGCACTCGAGAATGGTCTGTGGTTCTGTGGATTGAAGGGGGACAAGGCTGGAGGGGAGACGGGGCCCCGGGAAGGATAATTGGCCCGAACTGGTGCAGTGGTGGAGGGCTGGCAGGAAAAGGGGGATCCAACAGCCTCTTTGGAGTTACTTTCTGGGACAGGATGACTAATCGTATTGTAGGGTAAGGAGAGGGGAGAAGGGGTTACGGGGAGGAGCATGCTGGTCCCAGGATGCAAGGCAGGACTGAGGAGATGGCCTCTGGCCTCAATTCCCAGCAACAGCCTTTAGCCTCTTGCTTTCTGAGGGATCCTGTGCCCTGGTTTCTGTGTTGTTTATCTGTAGCTACTTAACACATCATCCCCCGACTTAGCGATTTACAATAAATATGCAATTATTATGTCACAGAGTTTCTGAGGGTCAGGGGTTCCCGTGTGACTTAGCTGGGTGGTTTGGACCCTGGGTCCCTCATGAAGCTGCGGCCAGGGCGGTAGTCATCTGAGGGCCTGACAGACAGGGCCTGGAGGATCCACTTGCCAGGTGGCCCGGACCTGTGCCTGACAAATGGGCGCAGGCCGGTGGCAGGGGGCCGTGGCCGTTCCTCGCATGGCCCTCTCTATAGCGCCTCGTGGCATCGGGACTCGCTTCTGCCCCAGCAAGTGATCCAAGGGACCAGGGCTGAAGCCACAGTGCCTTTGATGACTGAGCCCCAGAAGTCACACAGCAGCCTTTCGATGATATTCAGTTGGGTGTATAAAGCAGCCCTGTTCGTTGTGGGAGAGGGTTCCAGGAGGTGCCATTGATCTGGGAAGTGAGAAGCCAGCAGAATGTCACGCTCAAGTTTCAAATTACAGCAGAGGGGATGTGCAAGTCAGAGTAGGAAATACTGCCCCGGGTGTGTGGGGGGTTGCTGAGAAGGGGTGACTAAGATTGTGAGCGCACAGTCCCTGGAGGGCACTCAGGGCAAGAGGGCCTCCTTGGGGAGTGGTGGGCAGGTGCTCCTAAGGTGTCAAAAGCTCTCAGCAGAGCTGCTTGGAACCTGCCACTTGAGTTGAGTTTGCCGAGCTTTTGTCTTCTGAGCTCTGGGGGGTTGGGGGAGGTCTTCCCTTGCTCCCCACTGTAGAGGTTTCAAGGGCAAGTTCTCTGCATTCCAGCACGCAGGGAGCCCTCAGAACATTGTACTGCAGTTGCCCGATGATTTCTCCATCTGCCCTCCATTCAAGGGCATTTGTGGAGTGTCTGCCCACTGTGTGATAGGCAGGGCTGCCCTGTATGGTCATGCGGGCTGTTCACTGCCAAGGGCGCCTACCCGAGGGAGCCCTGGAAGCAGCTACTCTTTGCTCTCCAAACCACACACTCAGGTACAGAGTGGGGTCTGCCTGGAGAGAAGGCACCTCCTTGCCATTTCCACAAAGATACTCTACTCAGCTGTGTGTCCAAGGGGTTGGTTTGCTCAGAGGGTAAGCCTTTTTCTAATTTGCACAAAGCTGCTGTTTGCTGTTGTGGGCTGGAGCAGATACCGTTCTAGCTACTGGGAATATGGTGCGAATGAGACAGGCATGCTCCTTGTCCTGGTGAGTCTAGTGTAGGGAGAGGCACTATTCATAAATGAGCAGGAATTGCCCACGTTGACTTCAGACTGTGAACTGTATTAAGAAGGAAATTATCAGGGTACCACTGAGAAAGAATATTGGAAGTACGTAATGTAATTTGGGTGGTCAGGAAAAGCCTCTTTGGGGAGATAGATGGCTTTCGGTGGATTCTAGAAGTAGGAGAAGGATTTGGCTTGGGGAACAATAGACGGCTGGGGTGAGGGAGAGTGTTCCAGGCAGCCAGAACAGCAAGTGCAAAGGCCCTGAGGCAGGCAAGAGTTTGGTGCATTCTGTGAACTGTCAGGTATGCAGTATGATACTGGAGGAAGATGGAATCCTGGCTGTTGGTATCTAGACTGGGATCAGGAGGCCCAGATTGGATAACTTAGGGATCCATTTTAATGGATAGTTAAATATTGGGGGCAGAGTATGGCTCAGGGAAAGGCTGAGAGTGGGGTGGGAATGAGTAAATGGGGGTGTACATAGATTCCAGGGGAGATCTTCAGTCAGGTCCAACTCATCAATCATTTGTTAAACCTCTACTGTATACCAGGCACTGTGTAGTGTGTGTGTGTGTGTGTGTGTGTGTGTGTGTGTGTGTGTGTGTGTGTATGTGTATGTGTGTGTGAGAGAGAGAGAGAGAGAGAGGGAGGGAGGGAGAAAGAGAGAGAGAGATCCTTCCTTTGAAGGAACCCACAGCTGTAGGAACCAAGGAGGTGATGGGAAACATGCTCTCTCTGGTGATACCTGCAAGGAGGTAGGGAACAGTGAGGGAGGCCTCCAGATGAGGGGCCCAGGACTTTTTCCTGAAGGCCTGGGATTTGATTAGCAGAGGAAGGGGAAAGCTCCTTCAGGCTGGAGGTAGTGGCCCAGTGGGGGGCCGGTCTGGCTGGAAAGGCCTTCAGAGCTCAGGCCACACTCAGCCTGAGGCTTTCTCGATTCCATATTCTGAGGCCAGAAAAGAAGGCGTGGGGGTGGGGCTGGGGAATCTGAAGGGGAGTTGCCACGCTGGGGTAGTGAGAGTGGGGAGACAGAGAAGCAGAAAGGCTAGCAGATGGGCTTGACTTGTTTTGGGTGGCCAGGGGATACGTCTTGGTGTGGCCAGGGGCGGAGAAGTCCCTGAGCTGGGCTGGGTGGCTGGTGGGGTCAGGAAAGCCTTGTTCAGCAGCAGCTGAGTCACAGGCCTGAGCTGGGGCCAGGGCTAGGTTCTGGGAGAACAAGGTCCCAGGCGAGGAGGGCCAATAGCCAAGGTTGAATCCTAGGCTCCACCCATTGTGCCTCTGGACTTCCACTCCCACAGACCAAACAGAAGCCTTGGTATGGAGAGCCCCAGAGCCTCTTTTGGTAACTCTGGGCCTTCCTCTGTGCCTCAGTCTCCCCTTTTGCATTCTGCTGAGAATCAAGTTGGCTCAAAGACAGAAAAGGATTGGAGGAACTGTGGATCCATGAGGTCAGGGCAGTTGGCTGTGGCTACCAAGGATTTGGGGTTGCAGCAGCTCCCCTGCCTCCCCGACCCCTGTTCTCTAACCAGTGCTGCTAACCCACTGTCTCAGCAGGTCGTGGGTAGCAAATAAGGTCAAGTCCGTGTAGGAGCTCAGCTCAGGAGACCCCTCACTCCATCTGTGGGACTTGGTGGGAGGGGACCAGCAAACCCCAGGGTGGAGGGCCCTGTGGGTGGGGCAGGCAGGGCTGGGACATTCCAGATGGAGGGAACCCCAGAGGAAATTTGATTCCAGCTTCTGGTAGTGGGAGGGCAGAATTAAGTCCTTTGTGTGTGTGTGTGTGTGTGTGTGTGTGTGTGTGTGTGTGTGTATGTTTCAAGTGATGGACAAGAAGTTTGTGAGCCTGTATGAGCATCTGTCCGTGTGTCTGTGTCTACACGTCCGTGTCAGGCTGTGTGTTGGTGTCCCTGAGTCAGAGGTTTCCCTTGGGCATGAGTGTGAGTGTGTGTGAGGCTATATGTGTACATATGGTTATGTTTGCACGTCTGGCTGAGTGTACGGGTATAAGTGGTTATGGGTGAGTCTGTGTGTGTATGGGTGTAAATGCGAATGTGTGTGTGCACCGGTCTTCTCCTGGACTGTAAATCGGGTCCGTGTGTCCCTCTCTAGGGGAGAGTGAGTGCGATTGTGGTTCCTGGGGTGCCGACTGCCTTCCTGGCGCGCGCGCACACACACGTGTGTGTGTGTGTGTGTGTGTGTGTGTGTGTGTGTGTGTGTAAGGGGAGAAGGCCCCCGTTATTCCTTGGCGCGGCTGGCATGGGGCCTGGGTCCGGGCCACCTCTGCCCCTGGCAGTGATCCAGCGGGGGAGTCTGTCCCCCCCTCCCCTCCTCCTGTTCCTCCCACCTTCGCAGGCCTGCCCCAGGGGCTCTGGTGATGGGGGCTCGGTGCCTCCCCAGCCGGAGGGCCCGCAGTCCCCGGCGTTCCCACCCCGCGGGCCCCGGGGAGCTGCGGCAGCGGCCCCCCTCCGCTGCCTCCTCCCTCCGTCCCTCCTTCCCTCCTTCCCTCCGTCCCTCCTTCCCTCCTTCCCTCCTTCCCTCCCAAGCGCGGAGTGCGGGCGGGGGTGGGAGGAGATTCGCCGGAGTTTCCATTTCATACCTCGCGGCTAAACTTTCTTTCTGTGTCTCGCCCTCTCGCAGTCTGCAGCTTCTCCTGTCATCGGAAATGCCAGGCCAAGGTAAGGGGCCGCGGGCCGCCTGGCTCTGCCGGGGGCTCGGGGACGGGACTGGTTCGGGTTCTGGGACTGGAGCCGGGGCACCGGGGCGCCGGGGGCGGTGCGCGGGTTGTCCCCTGCCCCGCTCTTTGTTTATGCTAAGCTTTGGGGCCGGGAGCGGCCCGGGTCAAGGTGAAGGCGAGGGCCGGGACTGGGGGGCGGGGGGCGGGGGAGGAGGAGGGGGCTCTGGATGGGGGCCACGGCGCGGGGTCTCCGCAGCTCCTGAACGTGGCTGGCGGGGACCAAGCTCCGAGGGAGGGGCTTCTGAAGGCATTTCCCTTGGTTGGGGGGGGGGTGTGATTGTGGGAGTGGAGGAGGAGGAGGAGGAGGAGGACGCGTTTCAGTTATCCCGTGGGCCGCGCAGAGCCCTGGTTGGCCCAATTGGGGCAATCTGGAAAAACTCGGGATGGGGGCCACAGTCAAAAGAGCCCGAGGGCGGGAAAACAGGGTAGGTAGAAGTGGGGATGAGGTTGGAGGTCAGGGTTTCCCTGGGCCTGGAATCTCCTGCGAGACCATCCCACTCTCTTTATTGGCCAGGTGGCACTTTGGCCCTCAGTTTCCCCATCAGTGTTTCAGGGCTGGTCTTGGTGGGAGAGGAAAACTGAGGCAAGAAGGTCAGAGGGACTGCTGGGTCCTGGTTGGCCAGGTTGGCTGGAGCCCTGCTGCATCCTCTCAGGCCTGGACCGAGGAGTGATGGATCACGAGTTGGCTTCTTGGAGTAATGGATTATGATGGATTACTTGGGAGAGCAGCTGTTCTGTCAGATGGGCTCAGCTCTCTGGAGGTGGAAATGCCCTGCCTTACCTGTTACACAGCCCGTCTCTGCATCGTCCCCCATCATTACTTACATCCTCCCTGCCCTCTCACCCCACCTTTGCCGTTCACACCTGATCTTTCAGGAAGGAGTTCCTTGAATGGAAGCAGGAGGGAGGATGTCTCAAAAAGAAGTACTGGGCAGTTGAGGCCCAGGATCCAGTACATCTCATGCTCTGCTTCTTTATTTACCGAGTGACCTTGGGCAAGGCATCTAACCTCCCGGAGCCTCTGTTTTATTCTCAAGGGTATGGGGCAAGAAAAGGTTATTATGAGGATAAAATGGGATAATGCGTGTGAAGTGCGCAGTCCAGTGCCTGACATAAGGCAGGTGCTCAAGAGCAGAGTAGTTGATTATTATCAGTGGGTAGCTCCAAGAGCCAACTGTTGTTTTGGGGAAGGGTGCCCCTGGAGCAGGCAGGTCTGCAAGGGAATCCACTTCTTCCGGAGTGACCTTGCTCAAGCAGGGTACATGGCCTTGCTGGGGGCGTCTCCCCATCTGTGTGTGAACTCGGGGGGTGGGGGTGGGGGAGGGGGAGTGCCCTCGTAGCAGAGGTGCCAACAGCCCGGCTCGCAATGGGCATAGGTGGACGGTCCTGCCCCTCCAGGTGCCTTCTGCTTTTCTGACTCTCCCAGCCTTGCCTTCTTCAGGTGGGGGCAGTGGGTTTCTGCTCCTCCCTCCGTCTCCCTCCTTGTTCTCTTCGTCCAGAGCAGAGCTTTCCCACCCTTAACTCCAGAACCTTTGTTTCCTCCCTCCTCCCGGTCTACTCCCTTTCTCTCCTGCTTTCTGCACCTGCTTCTCTTAATAACAATGGATGTTTGTACAGTGCTTCAGGCTTTAGAAAGCACTTCAGTGCATTGTCTGATTTTATTCTTTTGATTCCATCACCGCATAAAGCAGGCTGAAAGATTTCCTTGTTTTACAAAGAAGCAAACTGAGGCATCCAGAGGTTGGATGACTTTGCCAAGGTCTCACAGTGTGTAACTCGTCACCCATGTTTGTCCCTAGACCTTTGTGCTTCCTTCTAAATATCCGATCTTGCTGACGTTCCTTAATCCTTACCTGCCCCTCCGTCTTTGCTGTCCATCTCTTATGGCAGCGGATTCCTTCAACTAGGATAAGGGGACGAACATACTGGCAATGAAGGGTCTGAGTCTGGGTGAACAGGGGCTGAAAGAGGTCCGGAGGTGTGACAGAAGAGGGTTCCCTATTGTACAGCAGCCTCCTTGGGGGTGACAGAGGGATGCCAAAGATGACTTCTGGGGGGGGGGGTGTAGCCTGCCTGGTAATTCTTGAAAATACTGGAAGCTGAGAATCCACCAGGCTGCTGCAGTCCTGCTCTGCCCAGCCAAGGACGACAACTGAGAGGGTAGAGGTGGCCCGGCAGGGCAGTGGCCAGGCAGACAGAAGGAGCTTTTTGGAGGATTTTCCTCTGTAGGAAATGGGACCCACCGGTGGTGTGAGCTCCACCCAGCTGGCAAGTCTTTCCCCTAAAACCACAGCTCTTACTACCGCCCTGCCTTTTCCTCTGCTGGGAAGGGCGATGTGAGCCCCAGAGCACACAGCAGAGCTCTGTCCTCTGGATTTTACAGCCAGATCAACTTGGAGGTCATTTCATCCACCCCCTTACCTCTAGACAGGATTCATTAAACAAATGTTTATTGAACTCTTTCCATGTGACACTGTTTTTTTTTTTTGTAAGAAACACATTTATTTTAAGACACTGTTTTTTTTAAATGTTTATTTATTTATTTTGGGGGGGGGAGAGAGAGAGACAGACCAACTATGAGTGGGGGAGGGGCAGAGAGAGAGGGAGAGAGAGAGACAATCCCAAGCAGGCTTGACACACAGCATGGAGCCTGATGTGGGGCTCAATCTCGTGACTGTGAGATCATGACCTGAGCTGACATCAAGAGACAGACACTGGTTTTGAAGTGAATAAGATAGATAAGGTGTTTGCCCTTACGGGACTGACACTTTTCTGGGGGAGACAGGCAGTAAATAGGTAAACATGTTATGAAGGAAATGAGCTAAAGCAGTGGGTTAGAGAGTGATTATGTTAGTGTGGCCCCGGAAAATTCAGAGGAAGTATTGCATGAGGTGAGACCCAAATGATGATGTTGCATGATGATCTGGAAGATTGAACGAGCAAGTGCAAAGGCCCTGAGGTGAGATGAGCTTATTATGCTTGAAAGGAGGCCATATCTTGCTGGAGAATAGCAGCCCTGGAGTGTTCTGAGCACATGCCACATGATCTGATCTCTATTCTGAGAAGACTCCTCTGGCCTTGAACAGGCACAAGAGTAGGGTAGGGAGAGGGGTCAACAGGCTGCTGATGTTGGCCAGGTGAAGAGGGCTGGTGGTTTAGGCCATGGTGCTTGCAGGAAAAGCAGTGAGAAGGGGCCAGGTCTGGGATACATTCTGGGGTAGAGCCCAGGGCTTGGCTGATGGATGAGATGTTGGGTATGTGAGAGAGAATGGGCTCAAGGATGACTCCCAGGTTTTTGGCCAGAGTAACTGGCCACGTGGTCCCATTTACTGAGATAGATGGAGTGTGTAAGAAATTTCTAGGTAGGAAGGTGCCAAGATTTCTGCCTTGCCTGATTTCTTATTTCACAGTCCTTCTCTCACATGCTGGGGATTTCTTGTTGATGTGTGTCCTCTCCTGTCCTCTCAAATTCAGCCCATGCTGGCTACCCCTCTGGTGAGTGGATCATTCTGGACCCCTTAACATGCCACCTTCCAGACTGTTCCTGCAGCATGAACCCATGGCTCTGAGCTGAGAGGGGCTATATTATTTATATGAAGCAATATGATATAAAAAACAACCCCCAAATCTAGTAGCTTAAAGCAGCAACAAACATTTATTATCTCATACAGCTTCCATGGGTCAGAAAGTTCGGAGTGGCTTGGCTGGCTGATTCTGGCCTGGAGTCTCTCATGGGGTGGCAGTCAAGATGTCAGCTAGGGCTGCAGTTATCTGAAAGTCCGACTGAGGCTAGAGGAGCTGCTTCCAAGGTGGTTCATTCATGTGGCTGGCAATTTGGGGCTGGCTGTTGGCAGGAGGTCTCAATTTCTCACCACATGGCACTCTCCCTAGGCTGCTTGAGTGTCCTTACAACATGGCGGCTGGCTTCCACAAAGTGGGTAATTCAAGGCAGAGCAAGGTGGAAGTCACAATGTCTTTTATATCCTAGCCTTGGAAGGCAAATACTGTTATTTGTACAATATCCCATTGGTTGCATAGGTCATCTTCATTGTGGGGGGGGGCGATATAAAGACACGAATACTTGGAGGCAAGAATCAGTGGGGGCCACCTTGGAGGCTGACCGTACAGATGCCCAGAGAGAAGGCACGGTGGATCTGGCTCCTGGGGGGCTGTGAGAGCATTGGGAAGGGCAGAGATGTAGGAGTCAGACATACCTGCGTTTCAACTCTACCCCTGCTGCCTTCCAGCTATGTGGGCTCTGTCGTAGAGGAATAAATGGATACCAGCACCTAGTAGACAGCTTTCTCCTTTCTTGAACCACAGGCGGAGAGAGGTTATCTATTCCAGATATTCTTTGCCAGCTCTTTACCACTTGGACCTGCTTGAGAGAAAATGCTTAGTGCTGGTAGAGGAGGGGCCTCAAAGCATATGTTAAATACCTGTTTACTGCACAAAGGAGGGCTGAGAGTTAGGTTGCACCCTCAAGTTTCTAGAATAGTGCCTGACCCCACTATTCTAGAGGTAGGGGTTCCAATGAAGGAGTAAAGGAATAGAATCAAGGAATGTTGAGGGACAAGAAGTTCCCATTTAGAGAGAGGCCGTGGAGGGGGGTGGTGAGGGGAGGGTGTGAGAGCAGGAAAGAAGGGGTAGCAAAATGGGTTCATAATTTCCCTCCAAAAGCCTTCTTACCTTCCAACAGAGACTGACTCCACATAGTAATTTTAGTCATTTACATTTTCTAGCTGAGGTATAAGTTATGTACCATCAAGTATACATTGATAAGTCTGTACCTATATATGAACCAGATCAAGATCCAGAACATTTCCAGCACCCAGAAGTGCCCTTATGCGCCCCTCCAAGTCAGTATCCCCCAAAGGTAATTTCTAGTCTTACTTGTACCATCCCAGATTACTTGCCTCTGTTTGAACTGCACACGAATTGACTCCTACAGTATGTTGACTCTTGCTCCTGACTTACTTCACTCACCATTAGGTCTGGGAGGCTCATCTGTGTGCGTGCACACTGTAGGGGTTCATTCTTTTTTTTTTTTAATTTTTGTTTTCAACGTTTTTATTTATTTTTGGGACAGAGAGAGACAGAGCATGAACGGGGGAGGGGCAGGGAGAGAGGGAGACACAGAATCGGAAACAGGCTCCAGGCTCTGAGCCATCAGCCCAGAGCCCGACGCGGGGCTCGAACTCACGGACCGCGAGATCGTGACCTGGCTGAAGTCGGGCGCTTAACCAACTGCGCCACCCAGGCGCCCCGACATTCTTTTTGATTGCTGTGTTGTATTCCAGCATATGAATAAACCACAACCTGTTTATCCATGCCACTGTTGATTGCCAGTTGGGTGATTTCCAGTTTGGGGCTATTATGAACAGACGTGCTATGAACATTGAATCATCTGGATTTACACAGATCTTTGCAACACACAAAATGTTTCCACTCATCTTCTCGGTTCTGTGATGTGGGCTGGACTCATGGTAGTCCTATTTTATAGATCCAAAATTGAGGCCTGGGGAGGGTAACCAACTTGGCTAAGGGCCAGTGGTCTTCTGCATGATTCTGGCCCTGCTCTTGGACCCATGGGTGGGAAGCAGGTGAGAAGGGAAGAGAATGAGAGAGAGAGAGAGAGAGAGACAGAGAGACAGAGAGCAGGCTGGCTTGGGCACTGGAGACACCCCATAGTGCATGCAAACACCACCCTCCAGCTCCCGGCTCTGAATCTCTTGAAAGAAGTGGTCCTAAGCCTCCCTTAGTCCCTACCCCTGTGTCTCATGGGGCCCTTGTTTGCCCCCAGTTTTTTCTTTCCTGTTAGGGATTAAAATGGATGGCCCCAGGATTTGTCTCCCACTTTTATTTCAGTACACGCACAGTGTATATATACACGGCAGATTTTCTTCTGCTTTGTGTTTCTTCTTGCTCCCCTGCTCTATGATGCCACAACCTCCAGGTACATTTTATGTAGCTAGCTATGTATCATCTGTTTATCATTTATTTTATTTATTGAAACAATTTTTAATGTTTATTTATTTTTGAGAGAGAGAGAGAGAGAGAGAGAGAGAGAGAGAGAGACAGTGCGAGCAGGGGAGGGGCAGAGAGAGAGGGAGACAGAAGATCCGAAGCAGGGTCTGCGCTGACAGCAGAAAGCCTGATGTGGGAAAGAAGGAAAGAAGGGGTAGCATTGATACTACTTGTATCAATGTGGGCTCGTACTCACGAACTGTTGAGATCACCACCTGAGCTGAAGTCAGACACTCAACTGACTGAGCCACCCAGGCGCCCCATTTATCTATCACTTTAAAGGCAACTTGTAATTTTAGAGTTGTTTTAGATTTACGGAATAGTTGCCATGATAATACAGAGTACCTGCATAGCCCACACGGTTTCCCTAATCCCCAGATACATTTTTGAGAAATGCTTTTCTCACTCCTGATTTGCTCCTTGTTTCGAAAGAGCCGTCCCCGCTGAAGAGAGCGGCTCCTTCCAGCAAAGTGCTCCTCACCCGTTCCCAGGTCAGAGAAGAGTTAAATGAAAGGACCAGGCAGCCGGGCAGGCACACTGCCCACTCCTCAGCCTCCAGGCAGCTCCCACTCACCTCCTGCTTCTTTATCTCTCTCCTTCCCTCTTCCCAGACCCTGGCTCTTCCCTGTCCCGAGCACCAGCAATGACTTGGTCTCCTCCCCTGTCCCAAAGGGGTTTAAATCCCGTCCTTTAAGCTTGAAAGGAAAGGAAATCCCATAATTAACCCCCACCTTTCAGTCATATTATACACCACCTTTATCACTCTCTCATAAACACACCTGCGGCTTTCCTTCACAATTGTGTCGGAGGCTTGGAGAATTCTCCTGCTGTCCCAGGTATAGTTGGACTGAGGGTTGTGGGGGGTGGGTGTGTTTCATGCCTTGGGACCCATTGAGTCTTCTCTGGCCCTGGAGGCGGAATATTGAGTTTAAATCCTGACTGCATGGATAATTGGTTGCGTGACCTTGGGCAAGTTGCTTTACCTCTCTGAGCTCCATTTGCTCATCTGTATCATGGGGTTTATAGTAGGGCCTATCCTGTAGGACTCTTGTGAGCACTGAGAGTGATGACCCAACTGTAATGCCAAGCTCAAAATCAAGTGGTCAAAAAGTTGCTAATATTTATTATTATTATGTTTAATGTTTTATTTATTTTTGAGAGGGAGAGAGAGAGAGAGACAGACAGACAGACAGAATGTAAGCTGGGGAGGGGCACAGAGAGAGGAAGACACAGAATCCAAAGCAGGCTGCAGACTCTGAGCTGTCAGCACAGAGCCTGACGTAGGGCTCGAACTCACGAACCATGAGATCATGACCTGAGCTGAAGTCAGGTGCTTAACCAACTGAACCACGCAGGTGCCCCAATATTTATTATTTTACATTCCTTCCACCTTCTCCTAACTCATGAAAGGTGGGGAGAATCTGGAAGACCAACATAGCTGACTTGAGACTAGATGCTTGCCTATGTTTTCTTCTCTTCTTTCCATTATCAAGGAGGCATCAGGAAATGGTGCAGGTGAATATAATGTGTCTTTTGCTTGTTTGCTTGCCCCAAGGCACCTGAGATTATAGCACTGGCTTTCAAGACCTTGTCTGTGCATTAGAATCTCCTAGGGGCAATAATGATGCCTGGGTCCTTCTCCCCAGAGAGTCTGATTTAATTGGTTTGCGGCATGACCCAGGCATTGGGATTTTTACAAGTGGCAACTAGCAGTGGGAGTGTACAATGGTACAACCATTTTGGAAAACAGACCGTTCCTTATTAAGTTACATACACGGTTGCTCCCTGACACAGCAATTCCACTCCAAGGTATTTACCCAAGAGAAATGGAAACATGTCCACAAAAATGCGTGCATATCCATAGCAGCTTTATTCACAGCAGCCCCAACCTAGGAAAACCCCAATATTCAATAACAGGTGAATGCAGAAATTGTGATATAATGGCCCAGTGGAATACTACTTAGCAATGAAAAGGAGTGAACCATTGTTCCGCATAGCACTGGAGGTGAATGTCAAAAACACTGTTGAGTGAAAGAAGCCAGACACAAAAGTACACACTGGCTGATTCCATTTTTATGAAATTCTGGAAAGTATGAAGCTGTCGTGGCAAAAAGCAGATTAGTAGTTTTCTGGCCCCGGGAGTGGTGGGAAGACTGACTGCAAAAGGGTGTGAGGGAACTTTTTTTGGGTGATAGAAATGTTCTTTATCTTTGTTGTGGTGGTAATTATGCACATGTATCCATCTGTCAAACTCATTGGACTATATGCTTAAAAGGGATGTGTTTATTGTATGTAAATTCTGTCTCAATAAAGTTGATTTAAGTAAAAGCCTGCCAGGCGAGTCCTCTTTGCGACCAGATTGGAAAACCAGTGGTCTGCAGCTTCTGGAGACCTCTCTCCATCCTTTCCCTCTTGGTCACTCTCTCTCTCTCTCTCTTTGGTTACAAGTATATTGAGGTATAATTCACATACCATACAATTCACCCATTTAAAGTGATAGTTAAGTTTTTTGTTTTTTGCATATTCAGTGTTCTGTGACCATCAACATCAGAACCTTTTTGTCCCCTTGAAAAGAAACCTGTACATTATAGCTGTCACTTCTCAGTCTCTCTATCCTTTCCCCCCACCCCTGCCCCAGCCCTTAGCAACCACGGATCTACTTTCTGTCTCTACATATTTCCCTGTTCTGGAGATTTCATATGAATGGAATAATAGAATGTACGGTGTTCATTTAATGATTGGCTTTTTTCGTTTCACATAACGTTTTCAAGGCACATCCTTTCTATGGCTGAATAACATTCCATTGTGTGAGGTTATCCGTTCATCAGTTGATGGATATTTGGGTTGTCTCCACCTTTTGATTATTATGAATAATGCTGTCATGAATATTCACGTACAAGTCTTTTTGTGACCGTATGTTTTCATTTCTCATGGGTATACGGTTGGCCCTTGAACAGCACAGGTTTGAACTGCACGGGTCCACTTGTAGATTTTTATAGTACAGTACTGTAAATGTATTTTCTTCTCCTTATGATTTTTTAATCAACATTATCTTTCCTCTAGCTTACTTTATTGTAAGACTACAGTATATAATACATATGCTATATAAAATGTGTGCTAATTTTGAGTAAAAAACGTGTTAGTTGACTATGTTATTGGTAAGGCTTCTAGTCGACAGTAGGTTATTAGTAGTTAAGTTCTTTTGGAATCAAAAGTTATATGGGGATTTTCATGCGCCGGCTGTTGGTGCCTCTAACCCCCTCGTTCAAAGGTCAACTGTATATACCTAGGAGCGGAATTGCAGGGTCATATGGTAACCCTGTTTAACTTTTTGAGGAACTGCTAGGCTGTTTTTCAAAGTAGCTTATATTAGTTTTCGAGATCTGCTATACCAAAGTACCAAAACCCGTGACCTAAAACAACAGAGATTTATTGTCTCACGGTTCTAGGGGCTGGAAGTCCAAAGTCAAGGTGTTGACGGGGCCATGTTCCTCTGAAAGCTGTAGAGGAAATCCTTTTCCTCTTCCCAGCTTCTGGTGGTTTGCTGGCAATCTCTGGCATTTCTTGTCTTATAGATCCATCACTCCAATCCTGTCTTCATGTGGTATTTTCCCTGTATGTCTCCACATTATCTTCCCTCTGTGTCTATCTCTGTGTCCAAATTTTTATAAAGACACCAGTCATGTTAGATTAAGACCTATAACAATAACCTCATCCTAACTTGATTATCTCTATAAAGAACCTACTTCCAAATAAGGTCCCCATTCTCAAGTATTGGGGATTAGGACCTCAGCATATCTTTTTAGAGGGACACAATTCAACCTGTAACATTGCTATACCATTTTACATTCTCACCAGTAATGTATGAAGGTTATGATTTCTCCATGTCCTTGTCACTGCTTATCTGACTTTTTGATTATAGCCAGCCTAGTGGATATGAAGTGACATCTCATTGTGGTTTTGATTTGATTTCCCTGATGACTAGTGATGTTGAGCATCTTTTCATGTACTTATTGGTCATTTGCTTTATCGTCTTTGGAGAAATGTCTGTTCAGATTCTTTGACCATTTAAAAATTGGGTTATCTGTCTTTATTATTGAGTTGTAAGTGTTGTTTATAGGTTCTTGATACAAGTCCCTTATCAGATATGATTTGAGATATTTTTCCCATTCTGTGGGTTGTCCTTTCATTTTTCACAAAATTGTAATACAGTCTAATTTATTTCTTTTTTCTTTTATGACTTTTGCTTTTGTGTCGTACCTAATAATTCATTGCCGAATCCAAGGTCATAAAGATTTGCCCCTATGTTTCATCTAAGAGTCTAATAGCGTTGGCTCTTTCAGGTAGGCCTTTCATCCATGTTGAGTTAATTTCTATATTGGGTATGAGGTAAGGGTCCAACTACATTCCTTTGCATGTGGCTATCCAGTTGTCCCAGAAGCATTTGTTGAAAAGACTGTTCTTTCCCCACCGAATGATCTTGGCAACTCTGTCAAAACTCACTTGACCATAGATGTGTGGGTTTATTTCTGGATTCTTAATTCTATTTCACTGATACATATGACTGTCTTTATGCTAGTACCACACTATTCTGATTACTGTTGCTTTGTGTTGTAAATATTAAAATTGGGAAGTGTGAGTCTTCTGTGTTGTTCTTTTTCAAGATTACTTTGGCTATTCTGGGTCCCTGGGTTTTAGGATCAGTCTATCAATTTCTAAAAAGCAATCTTCTGGGATTCTAATAGGGATTGCATTGAATTTATAGATTGATTTGGGGAGTATTACTATCTTAATGATATTGAGTCTTCTGATCCATGAGCATGGAATGTCTTTCTGTTTATTTAGATCTTCTTTAATTTCTTTCAACATGGTTTTGTAGTTTTCTGAGTGTGTTTTGTAAAATTTATTCCTAAGTATTTTAATCTTTTCTATGGAAGAAATGGATTTCTTTAAATGAAATTGTTTTCTTAACTTCATTTTTAGATTATTCATTGCCAGTGTATAGAAATGCAATTATTTTTGTATATTGGAGATTTATCCTGCAACACGATGAACTCATTAGTTCTAATAGTTTTTTAAGGGATTCTTTAGGATTTTCTATACAAAATCATATAACCTGTGAATATAGTTTCACTTCTTCCTCTCCAACCTGAGTGTTTTTTTTTATCCTCCCTCCCCCCAAATTGTCCTGGCCAGAACCTCCAGTATAATGTTGACTTGAAGTAGCCAGAGCAGAAATCCTAATCTTGTTCTTGACCTTAGGGGAGGCATTCAGTCTTTTGCCACTAAGCATGATGTTAGCTGTGGGGTTTTTTGGTGATACTCTTTGTCAGGGGCATTTTCTTTTATTTCTAATTTGTTGAGTGTTTTTTAAATCATGAGGTATGGCTGGAGTTTGTCAGATCTTTTTCTGCATCTATAGAGATGATTATGTGGTTTTTGTATTTTTGTTCTTTGATATGGATTGTATTATAGAATGGATTAAACTAATTGATTTTCAGGTGTGAAAACAGCCTTGCATTTCTGGGGAGAATCCCATTTGGTCATGGTGCATAATTATTAGTACATGTAGTTGGCTTTATTTTTTAGTATTTTGTCAAAGGTTTTTGCATCTCTATTCATAAGAGATATTGGTCTTTAGTTTTTTTTTTTTTTTTTTTCTCTTGTAATGTCTTTGTCTGGTTTTGGTATCAAGGTAATAAGGATCTCATACAATGAGTTGGGAAGTGTTTGTTCTTCTTCCAATTTTTTAAAGAGTTTGTGAAGAATTGGTATTGGTTCTTCTTTAAATGTTTGGTAGAATTGACATGTGAAGCACTTTGGGTCTGGGTTTTCCCTTGTGCATAGTTTTTTGATTGCAACTTTGAGCTCTTCAACTTGGATTTTCTGTTTCCTCTTGAGTCAGTTTTGGAAGTTTGGTTAAAAAAAATTTTTTTTTTACATTTATTTAGTTTTGAGAGACAGAGAGAGACAGAGCACAAGTGGGGGAGGGGCAGAGAGGGGGAGACACAGAAGCCAAAGCTGAGGTCCAGGCCCCGAGCTGTCAGCACAGAGCCCAATGTGGGCTCAAACTCACGAACTGCCGAGATCATGACCTGAGCCGAAGTCAGATGCTCAACCGACTGAGCCATCCAGGCGCCCCTGTTTTGTTTTGTTTTGTTTTTTTTTTTTAAGGATTTTGTCCATTTCCTCTTGGCTATCTAATCTATTGGCATATGGTTGTTTATAGTCTTCCTTCATGATTCTTTTTATTTCTGTGAGGTCAGCAGGAATGTCTCCTGTTCCATTTCTTTCTTTCTTTTTTTTTTTTTTAATTTTTAAGCATTTACTCATTTTTGAGAGAGAGAGAGACAGCATGCAAGTGGGGTTTGGGACAGAGAGAGAGAGGGAAACACAGAACCTGAAGCAGTTTCCAGGCTCTGAGCTTTCCGCACAGAGCCTGACCTGAGGCTCGAACTCACGAACCGTGAGATCATGACCTGAGCCAAAGTCAGACACTTAACCGACTGAGCCACCCAAGCGCCCCAAACTCCTGTTCCATTTCTGATTCTAGTAATTTGAGTTTTCTCTCCTTTTTTCTTGGTCAGTCTACCTGGATGTTTTGCCAACTCTGTTGGCTTTTTCAAAGAATCTGCTTTTTCTCTTACTCTTACAGGATTTTTTGTTGCAATCACTTTGGTTAAAGCCCCTGTTTATTGAGTGTCCTCTGCAGGGTGGCTACTTGACCCTCAACTCATTTAATCCCTGAAAAAACACACATAAAGCAGGTGCAATTGGCCCCACTCTCAAATGAGAACACTGAGGTGAAATACTTTGTGCCAGTCATGAAGCTGGCAGGCAGTGGACCTGGGGCTCCAAAGCCTGATCACTTTTCACTGCAGCAGGGGACCTCCCCTGTTCTGCTCTCAGCCTCTACTCTCTGCTGCCGAGGTTTGTTTTCTGATTTCTAAGGGGAAGAGCCATGGGTCACGGTTCCCTCACATCACCTGTCAGTGGAACTCAGCATCATCTGGGGAGCCTGTTAAGCATATTCTTGCCACCCTCAGCTTTGATTCAGTGAGACTGGGCTCGGGTCCAGGGATATGCATTATTATCTACCATTCCTAACAATTCCGATGCTGGGGTTCCCTGACAGCACCTGAGTAACCCATGTTTGCCCCTGGAAACTCCTCCTCAACTTTCCTGGGGGCAGGCCCCCTAGGAGCAAGCCACTGGTTCCTCTGGGCTCTGTGTTCTCCTGGCTTCTGCTTCTCCTGGGGTGCAAGTCAAGGCCAAGGTAGGTCTTAGGCGGGAAGCTGTTTTCTCTCTGCTTTATAAAAATTTGCAAGAAGTTGTAACAACCCACGCACCCCTACTTCATCTTCCTAAAGTTCTCTCTGAGGTAATAGAGTATAGGACCTTCAGGAGTTAATAAGTTAGCTTGGAGTGTGTCATAAGCAGTTAGTGCACACACACATACACACACGTACACAGGCAGGGAGGGGGCGAGGCGAGGGAGTGGGGGGGGGCAGAAAGTGACACTGAGCTGTGACTGGCTTCTCATTTTCCTGGAATGTGGCTCCCAAAAGGTCTCATGGGTTTCAGCGTTTCTGACACTGAGGCTGTGTAAACATCACACGGGGGGGTTGCTGCCTCTGAGAGAACAGAGGAGTTAGAAAGGGGGAGGGTGGGAGCCCAGAGCAGGGAGAGAGGGCAAATTGGAGCCAGAGAGGGAGAAAGGAGAGGGAAATCCTGGGGGTCTTGTTGAAACAAGACACGTGGTGAGGTATGTGGGAGGGAACAGAGGCCAGCAGCTTCCCACTACGAGCAAGCATGAGAGATCTGGTGAGGGCTGGGGTCCGTGGTGTGAGGGCAGAGGGCAGAGGGCCCTGTGAAGATTAGGAGGCTTGTCAGTGGTGTGGGAGAGAACGAGGTGACTCCTGGACCCCTGGCCCACACTAGTCTCCCCTCCTCCTTCCAGTTTTTAGCTTGGGAGTTAGCAGTCTTTCCTGGAGCTGGCTAAGCACAGAGGGTGAGGAAGGGCTGGGCTCCCCGCTCCTGGGGCATGGTGAGCCCGGTAGCTAGGAACTACAGCTCCTGCCTCCTGGCATCCTGAGTTGCCTCTGGAGAACCCAGCATTCTCTCCTGCATTGCTCTTTCTAGGGGCCAAGACTGTCTTAGCCTTCTGAGCCTTCCAAGCCGTTGACCTAGAATAGCTTCCGGAGCCCGCATGGCCTGAGAGGGGGCCCGGTGGAGTTGGAGCTTCTCTGGCCTTGGGCCCAGGTGGATCTTGCCTCTGCCACTTACATGAACTGTGTTATGTCTGACAAGTCACATAACCTCCGAAATCTGATTTCCTCACCAGTATAAAAATGGCGACATCTATACCAGCCAACCTTGCAAGGTCACTGTAAGGATCAGAGAAAGTGTGGGTAAAATCCTGGCATGTGATAGGCTCTTTATCGATAGATGATAACTCTTAATCATTCTATTATTCTGAGACCCAAGGATAACAAACATCTAAGTGCCCCAGAAATCCACCGGCCAGCAGGCCCCACCAGCTCCAGAAGAATGACAGTGACCCACACTCTGTTATCCTGCCCCCACGTTGGTTCCTCTGCCTGAGGCTACCTGCTGACCCCCTGTCCTGCACCCTGCTTTTTGCTCTGCCCAGGAGCTGTGAGGCCCCGCTCCCTCTCTCTGAGAGTTCTGTGCTCTGGCTGATGAGTGACATGAGTGACTTGGTCATTTGTCCCCTGGAGCCAGCAAACAGGGTGGGATGTTAGCAGGGGGCCATTAGGAAAAGGGGGGTATATATATCCTGAGGCACAAGAAAGCACAGAGTGAGTCACAGATTAACCCCCTGGCCTGTTTCCACCTGCTGGGCTGAGGCACCCGAGCGAGGGTGTTCAGAGGTGTCTGGGTTCAAACTGGGCTCTGTTTAAGGAAGCCAGGGAGGAAGGTCACTCATGGGTCATACGTGATTGGAGGAACAGCTTAAAAGCTCCAGTGCCCTCTCCTGCACTCGGAAAATCACACTGGCTTGAATTCCACCATCAGTGCCTGGCTTACAAAGATCCTCTCTCCTTGCGAGGTCAGGATCCATTTAATCTAATCCTTGCAACAACACGGAAAGGTAGGCATTAATGTAATCCCTTAGGGCACAGAGGAGGAAACAGGCTGAGATGGTGAGCAGTGGGTTCACACAGCCAGGAAGGTGGTAGAACCAGGACCCAGGAATTGAACCCAGACTTAGGGAGATCCTTGAGGAGAGGGTCTGATCTGGAGATGTGGGTCCGACCCCGCATCTGACTTATCTTCTTCAACAGTGGGCAAGTTGCTTAGCCTCATTGTGACTTGGGTTTCTGATCTGCCCCTGCCTCATCAGGTAATTGTGAGGGTTACACAAGTCAATGCACAGAAAGTACTAGAGCAGTAGTGAATACCAGCAATTAGTGTCATTGCCACTGCTTTGTGACTGGGGTCCCAGGACAGAGTCTGCAGTCAGGTTGGGTGGAGGAAATTCTGTCTTACCAAGCCAACCTTAACCTCCAGGGAAGAAAGTTAGATCAGTCCCCACTGGACTCGGCTGTCTTGTGAGATGGTGAGCTTTCAGCAGCCGTCTTGTGCTGTGGTGAGGGAGGTTGGACTGGAGACAGTCAAGGTCTCTTTTGTTGTAAGATTTGGGAGTTCGGGAGTCAGAGCTGGGTTTGTTCTCTGCCTCCCCGCTTATAGCTGAGTGGCCTTGGATCATTTTCTGAGGTGCGCTGATTCTCAGTTTCCTCATCTTTTTTTTTTTTTAAGTTTGATTTATTTTGAGAGAGAGAGAAAGTGGAAGTTGGGGAGGTGCAGAAAGAGACAGAGAGAGAGAGAGAGAGAGAGAATCCCAAGCAGGCCCAATGCTGTTGGAAGGGGCGGGAAACGATGTGGGGCTTGAACCCATGAACTGTGAGATCATGACCTGAGCCGAAGTCAGAGGTTTAAGTGACTGAGCCACCCAAATATCCCTCTCAATTTTCTCATCTATAATCTGGGGTCATAAAGGCCTTTCTGCAGGGTGGTAGTGAGAATGACATTAGTAGATAATGGAGAGTGCTTTCAGCTCCTAGTGGGCAGTGGCTAGCAATTTGTGACAGCTGTGGTGGTGGTGGCAGCATCATGGCTATGAGCACTAGATGCCGAGTCTGTCTCTGGGTGATTATCCCAGAGCTGAAGGCCTGGGGACTCTGCCTGTGTCACCTTGTGTGTAGGCCGGATCCGTTTCCTTGGCACCCGGAGCAGTCTGCCTTCTCCCTCCTCTCGTCTGAGGGCCCCCTCCTCGGGTTCCCTGAGGCTGGGGACCTTCCCGGGTTGAATCCCTCTTCTCTCCCAAAGACCCAGTCCTTTAACTGCCCTCTGGCTCTCATTCTGAACCCTAATCTGTGTCTTTTTTAGAACCCACTTACATTTTCTTTTTTTTTAATTTTGAAATGATTCTAGACTTACGGAAAGTTTGCCAAAATAGGACAAAGAGTTCCCATATACCCTTCTCTCAGCTTCCCCAAATGTTGACAACTTTACAGAACTATTGCGCAATGATGGAAACCAGGAAATTAACACTCATCTGATGCTTTTACTAATCCACAGACCTTAGTCGAATTTGGCCGGTTTTTCCACTACTGCCCCTCTTCGGATCCTGGATCCACTTCAGGATCCTACATTGCATTTAGTCTGTGTCTCCTTGGCCTCCACCAAGCAGGGATAATTCTGCAGTCCTTCTCTGTCCCTCGTGACTCTGGCACTTCTGAAGAGTGCTCGTCAGGTATTTTATAGAATGTCTCTTAGTTTGAGTTCATTTGATTTTGTATTTGTATCATTCCTCCTACGTTTATAAATGGAATTCGTCTGTTCTTCAACATTCTCCTGTCTCTATTTGTTCTACTGTCTCTTATGCCTTATTTATTTATACAGTTATTTGTTTATGTCAGTGCGAAACCTGGATATTCATTTTTTAAAGGTTATAATCCACTGCTATTGTTATTATTATTATTATTTGGATTGAATTGACCCCACTGTGGCCATTGGGAGTTCATTTAAGTTGGTAGGATCCATAGTTTTTGACCTCTCTTTTTTTTTCTTTTTTCAACGTTTATTTATTTTGGGGACAGCGAGAGACAGAGCATGAACGGGGGAGGGGCAGAGAGAGAGGGAGACACAGAATCGGAAACAGGCTCCAGGCTCTGAGCCATCAGCCCAGAGCCTGACGCGGGGCTCGAACTCCCGGACCGCGAGATCGTGACCTGGCTGAAGTCGGACGCTTAACCGACTGCGCCACACAGGCGCCCCTTGACCTCTCTTATTTACTCGCTATATCAGTCAGGTTCTTCACAGAAACAGCAGTAGGAGGTATAAACAGACACACCTCATTTTATTGTGCTTTGCAGGTATTGTTGTTGTTGTCGTTGTTGTGTTTTACAAAGGGAGGGGAGATAGTAGCTACTGATGTGGTGGAAATAGCAAGAGAACTAGAATGAGAAGTGGAGCCTGAGAATGGGACTGAGTCGCTACAATCCCAGGATCAAACTTTAATGGGGGAGGAGTTGCTTCTCGGGGATGAGCAAACCAAGTGATTTCTGGAGATGGAATCTATTCCTGTTGGAGATGCCGTGAAGATTGTTGAAAAGACACCAAAGGATTTAGAGCATTGCATAAATGTACTTGATAACACAGTGGCAGGTTTGAGAGCATTGACTCCAGTGATAAGAAAAGTTCTACAGTTGGTAAACGCTCTCAAACAGCATCACGTGCTACAGAGAATTGGTTCGTGAAAGGAAGAGTCAACTTCTGTGGTGGCACCCTTTATTGTCTTACTTTAAGAAATTGCCACAGCGGTGCCTGGGTGGCGCAGTCGGTTGAGCGTCCGACTTCAGCCAGGTCACGATCTCGCGGTCCGTGAGTTCGAGCCCCGCGTCAGGCTCTGGGCTGATGGCTCGGAGCCTGGAGCCTGTTTCCGATTCTGTGTCTCCCTCTGTCTCTGCCCCTCCCCCGTTCATGCTCTGTCTCTCTCTGTCCCCCCAAAAAATAAATAAACGTTGAAAAAAAAGAAATTGCCACAGCCACCCCAAGCCTTCAGCAACCACTACCCTGATCAGTCAGCTGCCATCAACATTGAGGCCAGACCCTCCACCAGCAAAAAGATTATGACCTGCTGAAAGCTCAGATGATTAGCATTTTTAGCAATAAAATATTTTTTAGTTATGTAAATGTTTGGAGATAATGCTATCACACACCTAATAGATTATAGTGTAAACATAACTTTTATCTTTTATATGCCCTGGGAAACCAAAAAATTCATTTGGCTAGCTTTATTTCGATATTCACTTTGTTTTCATTTTTTTTTTTAACATTCATTTTGAGAGACAGACTGTGAGTGGGGGAGGGGCAGAGAGCGAGGGAGACACAGAATCCAAATTAGGCTCCAGTCTCGGAGCTGTTAACACAGACCCTGATGTGGGGCTCGAACTCACGGACCGGGAGCTCATGACCTGAGCCGAAGCTGGACACTTAACTGACAGAGCCACCCAGGCGCCCCAGAAGGAGGACCTTAAATGCTTGCTTCAGAAGCCTGAGTGGGAACGCCCCCTCCACAGGGCTTGGCTTCCGGTTCCTTCCAGGACTTGCAGCCAGTTTTCCGGGGAAACACGCAGTACCTTGTCTTCTGGGAGAGGCTAAGGTAGCCCTGGCAGAGTAGCGGTTCCTCTTTCTGATCTGATCGGTATGGGAGATGGTAATCAGAGAGACCACAGTGGGTAACCACAGAGCCCAGGCAGGAATTGCGGCTACAGGGCGTGTGTGCACGTGCACACATGTGTATGTGTTTGTGCATGTGTGCGCGTGCGTGTGTGTGAAATATCCTAGGGCGTGGGTGGGGAATGTGTGGAGATTCAGAGAGGCCTGGGATTTGAACCAGCAAGGAGGCTAGAGCCACTGAGCAAGTCTCTCTAACAGGGCTGCGTTCACTGAAGTTTTGTAGGTGGAAGAGAGGGGGAGGGAGAGAGGTCCGGCTTTCGCAGAATTGGGGAAGATGTGGAAACTAGGGAGAAGGGTGCCTTCATGCAAGAGGAACGCTCTAAATATATCCCCAAGGCTCTCCCCTGCCCTTGGGGTCTTAGCATCCCCCCTCCCTCCCTGTGGGCCACTTGTCCTTTCCATAAGGGGAAACTGAGGCCCAGGGTGCCTCTAGCTTCAGTAGAGGGGTGGGTACGACCACAACCACGGAGGGTAACCAGGGAGTTGTCTTGGTCTTTCTGGAGGACAATCTAGGAGGAAACAGGTTGAAGCAGCAGCTGGAGTGAGGTGGGTTGGTTCCGAGGGGGTGCCTTCTGGTGGTGGGGAGCCAGAAAAGGGGCAGCAGGGAACGAAGGAGCAGTTGGGGCCCCTTAACTGGAATCTCAAGAATAGAAGAGGTTGTGTTGGGCCAGGGCAGGGCCAAACAGGTGGTGTGTGTGTCTGGAGGGGCAGGGTGATGTGTCAGCGAGCGACTGGTGTCAGCAGGCACCCTTCGGCAGGGAGCCTCAGCAGCCCCGGCCTCAGTTTCCTCATGTGTGAGACAAGGATGATGAGCTCTAGCTTGCTGGGTTGTGGTGATGAGCTTTGGAAACGATGCCCGTTGTGGGGTGGACGTCCTGTTCCGGGCTGAGGCAGCGAGTGGGGGGCGGCTGATGTGTGCAGCCGGTACCCCTGCTGCCCCACCCCCCTCGCGGAGCGAGCGGACGGGCCTGTGGTCTTTCCCGGGACCGGCAAAGGTGAAGGTCCTTTCCGCTCAGGGAGGCCTCCCCCTCCTCCCGGCAGCCGCCTCCCCTCCTCTCCCTCTCCAATCCCCACCGCCCCCCCTCCCCTCACACGTGAGGGTGATAAACACTCTGCCAGCTCCAAATAGGGCCTGACCTCAGCGGCGAGGCATCTCCCCTCGCCCCCCACCCTCCCAGCCGCCAGCCGCATTCCTGGAGAGGATGAGGTTGGCCTGCTCTCCCCTCTCGGCCTCCTTTGTCCTGCGGGCTGCTGCCCACCCTGCCGCTTCCTGTGGTCCAGGCTCATCAGGGCCTTGAGTGCCAAAGGGCCCAACTGTGGATCTCAGACAGGATAGTTAATGATCATAATTACAGTGGTTACCACTTATTAAGCAATTAGGACCAGGTTCCATGCTAAGCACATTACACGGATCATGCCAATGAATTTTCAAAACAGCCCTGTGAGGAAGTTGCTATTATTATTATTCCAGTTTTAGCACGGACAGCAGGGGAAGGTGGGAAGGAGAGGGAAACAGGGGAGAGGTCAAACGGCTTGCCCAGCCTCATATAGTTAATGAATGGAGCCAGAAGCCCTATGTTGCTGCTGACCAGAACCTGCTCCTCCCCGCCAGCCAGCATTAGGCTCCGGTCAGCGTGTCCAGCCCAGGACTCAGGACCTAGTCCTGAGAGCAGACGCAAGAATGGGAGGTGAGACTTGCTTAGGAGCCTGGGCCTCCCTGGGGGCATCTCAGCTGCCAGGAAAGATGGGTGGGGATCTCCTGGGTGCCGAGAGCCTTGTAGAAGTTTTGTGTCCCTCGATGTTCCTTCGCCTGTTTTCCTAGCCTTGAAAAGTTAGAACTTGGGCATGCAGATAGCCCTTCTAGGGCACCACCTTAACCCCTTTGTCATCAAGTGTGTTCCAGGCTTTGATGCACAATGGAAGGACTCTTTCATTAATATTTCCCCTGTGAGCCTCATGTTTTGAGAAGTTACATGCATTTTCCTATTTTTGTTAATCAAACACATTTTGACTACCAACTAGTACTTCCAGGAGGTGTGGAATAGCGTATATTCCCATGCTGAGCTGGTGTAATCCCAGCCCCAAAGCTCCAAAGGATGATGTTTTGAAATGTTGACCAAGGCTCACAGCCCTCTGTTTCTACCTTCCAGTTCTCCCAGCTGTCTGACTTTCATTCATCTTGCCGCAGTCTTTCCCTTTCTGCCACTTCTGTGTAACAACTGTTCAGACACCCAAACCCATTGTGCAGCCCGGGCCCTACCAGCCCTCCTCTCCTACCTCTCCCTCCCACAGATCATGTCGTTCTTGTCTTCCTCTCCATGTCTTTCAGGGCTGTAGCTCTCTGCTGGGCCCAGGCTCCTGCTGGGCTGGTTCCCTGGCTGCCTTCTTGGTTCCACTAGCAAGTGTGGGCATCAGAGGCATGTGGGTTCAAACCCTGACTGCCACCTGCTGGCCTTGGGACCTTGAGAAGGTCACATCTGCTCTCTGAGCCACAGTTCCCCCATCTGTAAAATGGGTATGATGTCTACCTCTGAAGGCTGTGTAGGGATCGGAGCCAGTGCAAGTACAGAGCCGGGGTGGGGGGCTGCCCTCGATAAACAGCCGCTGTTGTTCTCCACTATTGTCTCTGCATTCCAGCTGTTCACCTGTGTGGCCAGCCTAGGTCCATCCCCTGTGGCCAATGTCTCAGGTAAGGCTGCATAGCTGCATATTCAGGATGCCTCCATCGTAGACCTATGTATGGTTTCCCAGGCCGTGGGGAGTTTGGGTGAGCTTGGTGGTCTCTCGGCTGCCCTCAGGTGTATTCTCCCTTCCCATTGTACAATTCCATTCTCACCAGGCTATTCTCTCTCACCTAGTCACGAAAAAAAAAAAAAAAAAGACTTGTGGGCATCTGGGTGGTTCAGTCAGTTAAGCATCCAACCCTTGATTCTGGCTCAGGTCATGATCTCCCAGTCTCGAGACCGAGTCCCGTGTCAGGCTCTGCACTGAGCACCGAGCCTGCTTGGGATTCCCTCTCCTTCTCTCTCTCCCCCGACTCACTCGCATGCTTGCTCTCTCTCTCTCTCTCTCTCTCTCTCTCTCAAAATAGATAAATAAACATTAAAAATAAAAAGACTTGCTTTTATAACCTTTTACTCATTTAAGTGCTAGAATGTACAGGCTTACTCTGCAATGATATACTTTTGGTTTCTTTTAATATACAAAAGTATTAAAATAAAATGGTTGGGCCGTGCTTCCGGCTAACAGCATCTTGAATACCACACTTCATAGAACGTGGATCCGCTGACTCCCCCCTCCCCTGCCACGTGTGTGCGCACGTGCGTGTGTTTGTCAATTCTTTATTGTGGCAGATTTGAAACTTGTACAGAAGTAGCAAGAATAGCATAATGAACTCCTTTGTACCCGTGTTTGACAACCATCAGTTTTTGCTGTTTTTGTTTCATCTGCCCCCCTCACTCCCTTATTTTTGCTGGAGTGTTTTTAAAGCAAATCCCAGACATTATATCATTCCACTGTAAATACTTCACTCTGTATCATTAACAGATAAGGACTTTTAATTTTAACATTACCATAGTACCGTTATCACAGTCAGCATAATTAATAATAATTTCTTAGGAGCAGCTAATACCTAGTATGTGTCCCATTTTCCCTCATCCTGTTTCAGTTGCTTTGTGTGTATCAGGCAAATAAACTTGGAAACTGTGCTCTCATCTATTTCTGTAATGATCGTGTATCTACATATATTATTGCCTCTGTCCCTTCGCCGATCAGCTGATGCCATGTGATCACATTTCCGATGGGTCCTCGTTCCATAGTTTCTGTCCCTGGCCTCTCCCTTCCGGGTTTCCCTACGGGCTCCCAACCGGAGGGTCTCTGTCCAGCTACATGTGAAATCCGGAGCTCAGTTATCCTTCCCTTCTCAGCTTCCCCTCTCTGGCCTTGGCCTGCAGGTCTGTTGCCCTGTCCCCGGAAAAGAGGGGGCTCTGGAAGGAGGGGCTGTGGGGAGAGAGCAGCACCCCAGAGTGCCTAATCTGCTAAACACTGCCTCCCTGAGATGTCTGTGTAAGGCTGCCTGGCTTGCTCAGAGTGGGGGTGGGGGGTGGGGGGTCGAGTGTGGAGTGGGGGGGCCGGAAGGGGGTGGCCAGCAGGGTCCCGCGGCTCTGGGAAGCACAGCTGCCTTACTTACCAAGCCGGTGGCTGGGATGGCTGAGTCTTCGTGGGAACGCTCTCCCCTCTCTCAGCTGCAGTCCCCACCATGACCCCACCTCCTGTGCCTCTGTGCCCTCTGCCTTCATCTCCAGCCAAGGTCCTGTGCTCTTGGAGCCTGGTCGGCTGGTGTCAGGCTTGGGAGGCTGCTCTGATCCTGCCCGGTCCCATCTTCCCGGGGCTGGGAAAGTCACACCCCAGAGTCCCCCGGGCCTGCTTCCTTCCATTCTCCCTTTGCTTCTGGGGCCTCTCGCCTCGGCTCTGCTGGTTGGCAGTGCTGCCTCCTGGGGAATTGAGGGGATGGGGATACTTGGGGCCTCTTCTTGGCTTATGTTTTTTTCAGTGAAAAGGAAACCTGGCGCCTTTGGGAAGCCACAGTCTCTCGCTGGCCCTCACTGTTCTCATGTGAGGCATGTCCAGAACAGCTCTTGACCTCATTGACTGAGTTGCCCAGAGGGGCACTTGAGATTTAGGTGAGCCTGTGTGTGTGTGTGTGTATGCGCGCACACACAGACTTTAAAACTGCTGCCCTGGAACATGGTCAGGCTACAAGGTGAGATAAGACTTAGGGGCGCCTGGGTGGCTCAGTCGGTTAAGCGTCCGACTTCGGCTCGGGTCATACGCGGATCCGTGTGTATGTGTGCCTGTGAATGCCAGTGTGTGTGTGTCAATGTGGATCTTTGTGAGTTGGAGCCCCATGTGGGGCCCTGTGCTGACGGCTTGGAACCTGGAGCCTGCATCGGATTCTGTGTCTTGCCCTCTCTCTGTCCCTCCCCCGCTTGCACTCTGTCTCTGTCTCTCAATAATAAATAAATGTTAAAAAAATTTAATTCTTTAAAAAGACTCAGATGAGGACTGCTCCACGTCACCAAAGTGCAGCGGAACTTTCTAGTTCCCAGTCTCTGTTGCAACCACATCTCTCATTCGCTCCTGTTGCCTCTTTCCTTTAGGGACCTCAGGTTCCTTGGCTTTGTTCCTTCTCTTTCCTGTCTGTTCTGTGTCCCTTCTTCTGGGGCCCTGAGGGCTCTGCGTGTTCATGTCATCCCCTGGATCCTCCCTTGTTCCCCTTCGTCCTGACTCTCCAGCCCTAAAATCCAAAGACCTCTCCCTCTTGACTTCATGGGTGGAGGAAGCCCCTTTCTTAGTCTTCACACCTCCATTTCCCAAACCCTTGGTGACTTGGAGGTTTGAGGGCTCATGTCCTCCTGTCCCCTGTTATGGGGACCGTCGTTACGCCTCTGGCAGCTGCAGATGCCCCAGAACAGCCCCTAACGTCTGACACTTTTGTGGGGGTACTGCCCTTGCGTGTGTGTTACTCACAGTCCCCCTCCTGGGCCTGTAATGAACACGATTTTTTTCCCCGAGAAAGGTGATGATCCCTAAGATGTCCCTGATCTACTTGGTGGCACTGAAAATACATGATTTAAGAGTCAGCCAGGAGGGGGATGGTTTGAAGTCCTAGGAGGAGCCCTGGCTTAGGAGCTGGGAGACCTGGGTTCAAATTCTGGGTCTCTCACTTCCTAGCAGCGGGGTCTCAGCGGACCCCAGTCCCTTCACCTGCATGATACAATGATGTCATTGAGTTGTAGTGAGCACGGGGGTAATGAAGCGCTCCCCTGGCGAGAGGGGCTCCGCCAGGCTGGTGTGTACTTAGTACGGGAGGCTCATGGGGCGTGTGTTTGCCCAGCTTGGGGCTGGAATGCAGAGAGGTCTTATAGTTTAGCTTGCGTCTCAGGATGGACACAGACCTCTTCTCCTTCCCTGCGTGCATGTCCCTGGGGGGAAACTGAGGCCTACAGTGGGCCCGGGGTCCCTGGAGAGGGGAGAGTGGCAGGCTCCTGGCCAAGGTGTCTGTGCCGGCGGCGTCGGCCCCTGGGGCTCCTCCAGGACGGCGCTGCGGGTGGGTGGAATCCACAGGGGTGAGACAGCGAGTCCGGAACGTGCCGAGGATGCTTGGGGCCGCTTATCTTGGGCCAGGAATGCGCTGCAGTATTATTAGCCGACGGCCTTCTCGCCTTTGGAATAACCACCCGGGTGGCGTGGCAGACATCTGTCCAGTTCTGCCTGCCCAGACAGTCCACGGGTGCCTACGCCAAGCCTCCCGTGGCTGGAGCTCACACGTGTGCCTATGTGCAAGTGTGTGTGTGTGTGTGTGTGTGTGTGTGTGTGTGTGCGTGCGTGTGCATCCTTGGAAGTATGCACATGGATCCGTGTGTGTGTGTGCGTGTGGATGCCAGTGTGTGTGTGTCAGTGTGGATCTTTGGGGGCCTTTAGGCACAGGAATGTGTGTGCAAAGAGTGTGCATGTGTATTCTGTAGACATAGTTCCTTGCCTGTGTGTGCAGACAGGTGTGTGTGCCTGAGTTTAAGTACATGTGCTTGTGCGTAGTGCTTGGGTACCTGTGCATACATACACAAATGTGTGTGTATGTGAGCGTGCGAGCGTACATGGTTGTGTGGCTGTGTCTGTGTGAGCGCTGCTACCTTGGGGGAAGCAGGTGGCCCCAAGGGGGCCTGGGGGACAGGAGGCGGGTAAAGGACAGAGGGGAGGCTGATGAGTCCACCAGGGCATGATGAGAGGCTGGGAGGCTGGATGGCGAACCACGGCCAGACATGCAGGGCAGAGAGCAGGGGCTGCTGGGCTCTTGGCGCCTGGGGTCTGGGCCGTTCCCCTCTATTGGACTCTCTAAGGCAGCATGAGCCCTGAGGTCAGCCGGCCTGGGTCCAAGTCCTGCCTCCATCGCCCACTGGCCATCACTTGGGCAAGTGGCTCCTCAGCTTCTCCAAGCCTCAGTTTCCTCATCTGTATGGTGATGGGCATAATAGTGTCTGCCCGGTAGAATTCATGAGAGAGAAAAAAAATGCAGTGCCTGGGACATAGTGAGAGCTTGATAACTGAGAACATATCACCATCATCATCATGATTATAGACTCCTCTGTCTGCCCCACATCTAGCCTTGGCAATCCCTCTGTGGTCGGGACCCCAGGCAGGATGGGGGACCCCCAGTTCATTCTTGCCCGATAGTAAGATGGAGGCCAGAGAGGGCACAGATCGGCCACGGGTCACCAGGACCCAGACCCTGGCTCCTGGGGACTCTTCCCTCCTGCTACACTGCCTTGTTCCTATTTCTGGGTTACCAGGCTGGAGAGGGAAGGAGAGTCTGGCAGGCTTTCTCACCTGGGCCAGCCGCTGCAGACAGCCCAGGGCCAATCTGTTTATCATTCAGCTTCTTAAAGGACCGAAGTTTCCACTCTCGGTCTTAACTGCTCTCCTGTGAGTCTCCTGCTTTCCAGCTCCCCTGATCCTGCTGCAAATCTTGAATTTCAGATGGAGATGAGTCAGCCCCAACGAAGGCAGGCCCCAGGGTCCTCACCCCCTTGCCCAGTCCTGACCAGGAGAGCTGGCCATCTGGCAACGTCCTCGCACCTGCTTGGGATACCGCAACTCCACCTTCTGCTCCTGACTGTGGCCAGATGGGGTGGGATTCCTAGGGAGTGCTGGGCCCATTTAGAGCTGAGCCCCCACCTGGCCTTCCTCTGCCCCTGCCAGCACATCCCACATCCTCTGCCTTGGCCCTGCTGGGCCTCTCTGGACCTCCCAGGTGCCAGGACAGCTGCCCGCCCCCGGGAAGCGAGCCCAGAGTGTCGCCAGGACTGTGGAGGTGGGAGCGGGCACTTTGGCGCCTGGGCATGGTGGGCGGGGTGGGCAGAGGCAGGTGGGGTCTGCCAGGATCCCTCAGCCTGGACAGGCGGTGGTTGCCCTGGACACCAGCTAGAAGAGACTTGTTCCTCATAACCATCACCAACTACCTGGAAGGAAAAGAAAAAACCAACAACAACAGCAAAAACAGCCATCAAACTTTTTTTTTTTTTTTTGAACCTGCTGTTAATGGCCGATTGGCTGTACATTATTAAACAGGCAGCTGGAGATCTGCCAGGGTAGGGTGCTTGAGCCAAGACTCCCAGCTTGAACACAATGTTCCTAGGAAAACAGTCACCCGCGGGGTCCCTGGGGAGGAGCAGCCAGAGGGAGGGGCTCTAGCGGCTGCCCCTTGCCCTGCTCACCCTTCCTGCCCTGGCCTCTGTTCTGGTCATCGGGGGGGAGCAGGACTGGCCTGCACCTGGAGCCCAAGAATCCTTTATCTGGCCCTGTGGGTCCCTCACCCCCCCAGGGGCCTGAGCCCCTCTTTCCTTCCTCATGGTTAAGTGGACACAGTCCTCCTTCCATCCCTGCATGGCTAAGCCCAGCACCGGCTCTCCTGGGGGCTAGTGTGATGCAGGTTGGGAGCTGGACACATGACTCTAGGGTTGACTGCATTGAGTTCCTCCCTATGGTGACATTGGGACTCCCTACTTGTCCTTTCTGGGCTTTAGCTTCCATATAACTATGATGAGAGGATTGGGTTAGTCAACTCTAAATTCTTGTCAACGTTTGTGAGCCCAGAATTGGGTGGCCCTGGGGAGAGCCCGGGGTGATTGTTTTCCAGAGTTTGGAGCCCTTCTTGCCCTATCCCTGGTCCCTTCAGTGTCACCAGGAGCCACGTCTCAAGCTAAGCCCTGACAGGAGGGGCTGACCACTGGCCCCATTCACATCGTTTTGGACAGCCCCTCCAGCCCCCCTGGAGCCAACCAGGGGAAAGGTCAAATGTCTGAAGGTGATAGCAAGTGGGAGAGTAAGCTGGGGCTCTGGTGTTTGGGTGACTTCCATCTTGGTGAAGCCAATGTGGCACAAGGGAACATGGATAAAAAGCACAGAATGGGGTCGAGGTCACCACCAGGGTGGGCCTGCCACCTTCTGCATGGTCAGGCTGCTGCTGGCATGTGTGTGTGGGTCATCGGCTTGGGCACTGAGTCCTTAGGAGCCCTCCATGAACCTCCTGGACATAATATGACATGGTGCTTCGGAGAACCGCTGGGGTTCAGGCCTATCGTCCCGCCTCTCTGCTCTTGTCTTGCTGACTTTGGGCAGGCGACTTTGCCTCTCGTGTCTGAGCTCCCTCCACTGTTCGAAGGGGGTTAGAAGGACATCTACTCCCAGGCCTGTGGTGGGGAGGGAATGAGCTAATAAGGCATGTGTGGGGTTTATAATGGGGCCTGGCACATGTTACGGGCACATTAGCCATTAGGATCTAAGCGATTCCTCCCTCTGGCTTTCCGGTCTTTCCCCTTGCACCACTCAGCACCGTTCCTGATACGTGTTTGTGCTTCTGTTTGTTCGGCGTCTCGTCCTCTAGACCAAGTGTCCCTGCGGGCAGGTGCTCCATCTGGCTTTGCGTGTGATCCACCTGTGGTGCTGGCCTGACCCTCTGTGGGCACTCCAAAGCATTTGTTGAATGGATGGGTGAATATATGAATGAATGAAGGCCAACTGGGACGGGATCAGAAGCAGGGAAACAACCGAGTACCTGGCAGGTGGAAAGATCCAGAAACTGTGGAAGAGCTGGGAATGCCCAGCCTGTGAAACAAGTATTTGGGGAGAGTGTGAACAGGTGTGTGTGTGGGGGGGGGGGCGGAGAGAGAGAAAGACAGGAAGCAGGTTGCCACTCATTGGAGCCTTCCAGCCTCAGCTGGGTGTGGGAGCGGACTCTAAGGGCCTGGTGTGTGAAAGCAGAGGCTGGCGAGTGAGCATCTGTCAGGCACAGGAGAGCCCGGCACCCAAACAGGATGTCGATGGGCAAAGGCCCTGAGGTCCCTGCTGACATACTGTGGCTGCTTCAGTTAGGAGAGTAGTAGCAATCGTAGCTGATGTCTCTGAACATCAGTTTCCTTATCTACAAAATGGGGTTCATAATGGTCAATATCCATAGGGTTGTTGGAAGGATTGAAGTTAATATCCACGAGCTCTAGGGATAGTGCCTGGCACATGTGAAGCCCTCAATAAGTGTGAGTGTTTATTAAACAGGGCCTAAGACATCCGTGAGAAGGAGAGATGAACTGGGACTCTGGGGTGGAGGTGGTGAAGGCTTCTTTGAAGGAGGATGTGGGGGATGCTCTGTGTCAGACTCTGTAATCATTTGTGAGAGAGGTTCATAACTTGCCTGAGGTCACACAGCTGGTGAGTGGGGTAGCCAGGCTTCAGTGATGGTCCGGGTGGCACCAAAGCCTAGACTCTTTCCCTTCCCATCCCTGGGCCTTAGTAAGATAGGGCCAGCTTTCCCTGGCTCTCATACTCCAGGAGGGACGGCCCTCATTTCAAGGTGAAGCAAAGAGATTATTATTAGCTGTAGGGTAAAAGTCCTCTGGAGGGAGTCTCCAGCTCTGTTCAGCCCTGAAAGTGCTATATAATTAAGAAAATATGGCGGGCGGGAGGGGAGGGGAGCGCTGAAATTTTCAGCAGCCCATTGCCACAGAGCACAGAGCAAGAAGTAGTCATACGAAGAATGTTGGAGGCCTGAGGTTCAATGTTAAGGAGAGGGAATGGTGGGGTGAGGGTCGGTTGGGGGTGAGAGAAAGGAAGATGCACGGAAGATGAGGAGGTGGGAAGGCCATGTAGGTGATGAGGGGCTGGAGGGGAGGAATCCAGCTTTGGCAGGATCTGGGCTGCTGGGGAGCTCCAGACTTTGGGCAAGGGTGCCCATCTGGGGCCAGACCGCACAGAGCAGTGGCAAAGGGTGAGTCTTGGTGGGGGTGGGGGTGGGAGGCCAGTTGGCCAGCCTGGGACAGCATGTGTGAGCCAAACGTTCGGCCACAAGCCTGGCTCCTCGCCTTCTCCAGCTCAGCAGCCGGCTTGGCTAAAGGTCAGCTCCCAGGCTGGGGCCAGCATGCTCCCTACTGATCGGCGCCCACAGGCCTGGCCTTGTCAGGATGCCGTTGCGTCCTTAGCAGCTGCTCAGCTCCTGACGGATGCTGCCTTTTGGATATTCAGAGATGAATGGGAAATGGTCCCAGGCTTCAAGGAATTCACAGATGAAGAGGCAGGGAGACAAAGGAGGAGTATGTAGGCAGTACAGTTTGCCCTTGCTCACTTTCTCAAGACAGTTTTTCAAATATTGGATGATGTATGTTGTGTCCTTTATCGTCTGAAATAAAAATTGGGCTCAATCTCTTTAGCCTTTCTTGTGCTTTTATTCAATAAATGCTTATGGAGTGTCTTCTGCTGTCCTCTTCTGGATGCTGTTTGGTTTACAGAGTATAGGAGAGAACTCAACACGTCTGATGATGTTTGAGAGGCATGGAATAGAGTAGAACTCTCATCTCCTTTGGTCTAGATTCTATACCTCTATTAATGCAACCCAAAGAGCATGTGCCTTTTGGTGGCAGCCATATCCTCCTGAGAGCAGAATTCTGAATTTTCTGTTTTCTGTTGCCGCTAAATCTTAGACTTTTCCTTGCACGAACTATTATTAATTCAGTGTTTTTATTTTATGACTTTTTAACCTTAGTTTAGGATTTGACCTCAAGAGAAATGTTCCCTTACTAATTCTGGTCTGTTTGTAGTGTCAATTTTGTATTTTGGTTCAGTTCAACATCTTTCTTTTGCTTTTTTACCTTTGTGTGCTTGGTAAGCCTTGGTTCTAAGTCTTCATCCAAGTTACTGATAAGTATGTTGGACAAGCCAGGGCAGAGGACAGAGCCCTTTGGCAAGTCAGGAAGTTGACATTGATCTATTAATCAACACCCCTTGGCTTGCTGGCTCGGAATCCACTCGGCTTTCTATCTCGTCTCCAAGCATTTCATCACGGCTCCTGCCAACACCTTCCTGAAATCCAGATAACCTGGGTGTGGGGGATTCCCCGACTGTCCAGTCTAGGGACCTTGTAATAATGGGGTTAGGGTGGTGGGTGTGTGTGTGAGGGAGGGCTGTGGGTTCTCTGAAAGGATCCAGGCTGAAGCCGGTGACCATCGCTGGTTTAGGATTGAGAGGAATCCTGTCCCAGAGGCGATTAACTCCCAGAGTCCTTACAGCTTTAAAATTGGCTTTCTCAGGGGAGACAGGGATTTGTGTGCAGTGAACTGGCACCAGCAATGACTTTCTGCCAAGGACCAATGTCTGCCTAGAAACGTATTCCAGCAATCTTCCGAGGGATCTTCGAGGTTGTCAGCTGGGGGGATGGAAGCCAAGAGGGACCAAGAGCATCCTCTGGTCACCAGGGCATTGGTGGCCGAGTGGGGCTGGACCCCAAGGCCCTGACTTCCAGTCTGAGGTTCTTGGGGCTGGATCCGAGTGCCTTTCCTGGGTGGAAACTGAGGCAGGCTCAGGAGGGAGGGGCTGCCAGCATGTGTCTTGGGGGCAAGCTGTTGGCAGGCCATTTTTCTCATGCTTCTCCTGTTCTTTTGATCCTCTGTCCTCAGACCACAGGCGCAAACCAGAGAGGAGGAAACCAGAATGTGGAAGGCCTGGAGCTTCTCCCTCCCTGGGGCAGTGTGTGGCAAAGGGCCCAAGGCTCTGCCCAGCTCTGTACTCTGAGAGATGCTGGGAATGCATGCAAATGAGATGCAAATAAGGGGCAGTGGTGAGGAGGGGGTGCCCCTGCTGCTGCCTCAGTCTGGCCTGAATGTCGAGGATGACAAACAGAAAAGGAAGAGACCTGTGACCTGGGCTGTGGAGCCCAGCATCAGGAAGGAAAGGAGAGGGGCTCTGTGGGGCAGCAGGGTGGGGTGTGGCTTCTGGAGCCAGCTCTGGGGAGGGGGGCACGCGGAAGGGGGAGGACCAGAGAATGGCCCTGAGATGAAAGTATCCTGGAGAAAGCCCAAGCTCATCTCTAGCTGCAGGGGCGGGGGGGATGTGGTCAGAAGGGAGAGGGTGCAACTCAATGCACAGACATTGACCAAATGCCTATGGTGTCCCCCACGGCCTGGCTCCCAGCCAGCTGTGTTATGGGCCCAGCAGGATTCTGAGGCCCAAGGCCTCTCCCCTGGGGACCTGGGCATGTGGCCCTCCCTGCCTTCTCTGTGGTAGAGAGGGATGAAAAGAGTGGGGGCCAAGGGCACTAGAGGGGAGTAGCTCCAGCATCTCCCTGCCCTGTGCTAGGAAGATTGGGAAGCCAATTCCTGACTGCTGGGTGTTGGTCTACTCATAGCCCAGCTCAGAGGAACTTGCCCTTAGCTCCAGAAGGATCTGGGAACCTGGCTCTGCAAGAGTGGGGGTTACGTGACACATGACACGATGACCTCCAGAGGGAGCGCTGGCACCCAGCATTCCCAGTTGTATTGGGGAGTGAGACAGCCTTGAGTTGCAAGACCTGGATTCAGACTCTGTTTCATCAGCTGCCCTGTGGTCTTGGGTTAACTGCTCTGAGCCCAGCTCTAAGACTGGGATAAGAATGATAGCTTATAGCCATTTCTCAGATTTGAATGGGGGCCTGCACGGAAACACACACGGGAAAGTTTTGGTGCAGGGTAGGTCCTCAAGTATTGATGCAAATGTAATGAAGGATAACATGGGAGCAACTCTGTGCTGGCCCATGGGGCCACGAGGCCAGGGGGAGTCTGGATTCAACATTCGCTGGCAGTATTTCCCTTGACTTTATCTTTGCCCTTTCTTCTCTGTCTCTGTGTGTCCCTTTGTCCTCCTTTCTGTCACATCCCCTCCTGTTCCATTGAAAGTGCCTAACTCAGCACCTGGCCCCAACATGCACGATTCATTTCGCTGCTCTTCTCAATGGCTACTCTGTGGCTCAGTGGCCCTGTCCCAGCGCCCCCAGCTTTGTCTCCTTGCTCCTTCTGGGGCTCTGTTTCTGACCCCCTCTTTGTCCTGCTCTCTCTCCTCCTGACTTTCCTTGCTCTCTGTTTCTCCTGCTTCTATCTTCCATCAACAAGCATCCATTGACTCCTTGCTAGATGCCAGGCACAGCCCTGCTACTTTCTGGGTTCTGTGTCTCTCTCTGCCTCCTTGCTGCCGGCCTCTCTCCCTCCCACCCCTTCAGCCTCCTGCCCTCCCTTCCCCCAGCTCCACAGTCTCCAACACTGGTATTATTCAGTTTTATGAGAAACCCCCAGGCCTACCCCTGAATGGACCAACCACAACTGGAACCAGATGTGCAGTCCAGCACGTGGGGATGGGAGGGAGGGAGGGAGGGAGGAGGGAAAGGGGCATGGGCCGGCTTAGGAGGTAGGGAGGGGATGGGGGTTGGGAGATGGAAAACCCTGGGAATCCCTTGTCTGCTCTGGCTCAGGGGAGGAGGGCTTTGTGGAGGGGAGGGAATAGGGGCTAAGCAGTCTCCTGTAGAAAGCAGCTCTCACTCTGTGTGTGTGTGTGTGTGTGTGTGTGTGTGTGTGTGACTATGCATGTGCATGTGTGAGAGGCTGAGACTGATACTGGTGAAAGTCCAGGGAGGGACTGGGGGTGGATGGTCAGCTATGGGACAGCTCTTAGAAATAAAGGGAAGGCTACTCAATTTCTTTGGAATCTCCCAGCTCCTTGGAAGCCCCTCCCTCCCATCCCATCTATCCTTGACCTTCTGTCTGTGCAGTTTCTAGAGGCTTACTGAATTCATGCCTCCTTGCCCCAGGAGGGCTGGGAAAGAGAGGTGGTATTGGGGTGGAGGATGAGAGTGTCACCTCCAGTGGCTCCTTGCTAGCAATTGAAGCAGGCATCTCTCAGAGCCTCCTGATCTGCTGCAGATGATGCGTGAGGGACATGGTGTAAATGATCCTCAAGTCCTAGCAAGGTCAGTTTTTCTGATGGTCAGTTTTTTATATAGCTTTGAAGATAAAAGTCTGCCAACAGTTATCTTGGTACAGCTTTGTGCAGAATCAAACATTAAAAAGTGTTCGTTTATTCAGTCTGTAGCCAACCATCCATCTATCCATCACTCCACCATTTATTTATTCAGTCTGCATTCACTGAGAATCTATGCGGCCACCTTGCACTGGGTACCCAGCATGCGAGGAAAGGGGAAGGAAATGATGAATGAATCTTCGCTCAACTCACTGGGACATAGACAAGTGCACCCAACCAGTGAGTGTCCCGGCATTAATGTATGAGCAAGAGCCCTCAGTGTTCAGAGGAGGGGCCAGTGCCTCCTGGAGGGGCAGTTGCAGAAGGACCCAGGGAGGATGTGGCTTTTGAATTGAGGCCTGATCGTGGAGAAGGAAAAGGGGGAATGGTGCCTTGAAAAGGCTTAGAGGTGGGGCTGTGTCACAGAGGGTCCTTCTGCAGTGCTGGGACTGGATCTGGTAGGCAGTGGGGAGCCTGGGATAGTTTGGTGTCAGTCAGGGTGATGGTGGGGTGTGGGTTGGAAGGAGGAGATGGGGAGGATGGCGTGTCTGCCATTCATGACCCAAGACAGGGAGGGGGTTTCCGCTTCTGTGGCAGACTCCCCATCTACCTTTAGGGGAGCCCAGATTGCTGACGTGGAATCTCTCACTTCCCTCCCCTGACCATGGCTGAACCAAGCCCCTGAGTCGATGTTGGTCTGCAGGGATGTGGGAGTTAGTAGGACAGGCTATTAGGATTCATCTTTGTCCCAGAGTTGGGACGAGGGAGGGCTAGACTCTTTCCTCACACAGTCCACAGTCTCAGAGGCACATTCTGTGGGGCCGCATCTCTCCTATCTCTGTCTCTGGCTGCACCTACACACTCACAGAGGGAGGCCCCTGGCAAGGGCTGGTAGGTTTGGAGATACTGGGATTTGGGACTCTGGGAATCCAGACTCTCCACCTGGGAAGGGGTGAAGTCATCTTGTTCTGGAGGCAGGGGGTGGGCGCAGTGATGCTTCCATCTCCACCCTGCCCACATTAGGGTCCTGGGAAGGTGCTACTCCTACCCCCCCCCCCCCAATCCTCAAGGCTTCACTGTCACTGAAGCAGGGGGAGCAGCCCTCCAAAGTACTGATTGTTGCCCTGTGACACTGGCCCTAGATGCCCCCAGATCTTTCCTGAGACTGTTTGTCCCTCCTCTGGGTCTTCCCTGTCACTTTCCTGGGGAAGCGTTTGGATGAATTAATAAAATTAGTGAGTGTTAGAACTGGAAGACATCCTGAAGACCTTTGGATCCAAACTCATCATACAGCAGGGGAAACTGAGGCTCAGAAATGCAGGTCACTGGCCCAGATGGGGAAGAGAAGGGCCTTTCAGTGTCTGGAGAGCTGAGCGGTGAGGAGCTTGGCTCTGGAATGAGCCTATCCAAGGTCGACTTTCTGCTCAACACCATCCTGTGTGGTCTTGGACAAGTCACCGAAGCACTCCAGGATCGCTTTCTTCAGCTAGAATAACAGGGGAGATTTGAAGATTAAGTGAGAGAGAGAATATTCTTTAAGTGTCCGGCATGCAACAGGTGTGTTGCAAATAAATGACTTTTCCCTTCTCCTCAAAATAATCCTGTCCACTTATCTTCAAACTTTTCAAATCACGTTTCCCCTGATATTTTTAATTATAAATAAATTTTGTCCATATAGGAAAGTTGAAAGGATTAAATGGTAAACTCCGTAGGTTCTATAATGAATCCTTTGGTATATTTGCTTTATCACATTTCTGTTTATCTCTCCATCCATCGGTCCATGTTATTGTTTGATGCGTTTCAAAGACAGCTGAAGCATGCAATTCATTAACCAGAGTTCCTCTTCGCATCACTTTTGCATATAAAACCACAAATGCCTTCACTCAGCCGGGAGAAAAAAAAGCAGAGATGAAGAAAAAAACGGGCTCAGAAGTGAGCTTCTGGGTCTCCTGTCACAAAATGAGTTGGGATTGGCATAGAGCAGGGTGCTCTCCAACTGGGAGTTGCCAGTTATTCTGATAATTATCATCGTTACTGCCATGTGACCAAACATCCTTCTCCGCCCCGCAGCCCTTTGGCCATTTCTCTGCTGCTCTGTTTCTTCCGTGGGGTCCTGGACCTCTTGCCACCTGTCCTCCCGCTTCTGCCCCCAGGCCCTCTGTTGCCTCCCTGCAGGTCCTTGGCTGGCTGCTGAAGGAGGTGGGGGCTGCATTGCGGGGCCCCAGGCGCCCGCCCTGCCGGGAGCTGCCCGGAGTCGGCTGAGCGCTTCAGGGGTTAAAGGCGGCGGCGGCGGGCGGGCTGCTGGCCGGCTCGGGGAAGGAGGCGGTGCGCCGCCGGCCCGCCCGCCGGGGGAGGGAGCCGGGCGAGCGGCGCCCTGGCTCAGTTGCTCCCAGCAGTGGCCCTGGGACCAGCTCCGCTCCTGCTCCCGCTCCTGCCCTGGACACAAGGCTTACTCACGCCCTCCTCCCGGCAGCCAGCTTACCAGCTTCTTGCCAGCCACAGCTGCTGCCCCGTCATTGCCCACTGCCTCTGTCCCAGACAGAGGGGCACCCAGGCACCCACCCACCCGGTGGCTCTTCTGTCAGAAAGGTGAGTGTGGGGTGTGTGTGTGTGTGTGTGTGTGTGTGTGTGTGTGTGTGTGTGTGTGCTGGCCTGTCCTACTGATGCTGTCAGGACCTCCCATCACATAAATTAGGGGAGGGGGAGGTCAGCCCACCTGGTCACCTGTCCCGGGGCTAGGCCAGCCCCCAGCCCCCAGCCCGACCTGTCAGTCCCCTGCCCTCATTGTCTGGTTCTGGCAGGGTGTCTGGGGTGTGGTTGTCCCCCGCCAGAAGAGACCAGTCAGGAGGAGTTTTGTTTGCCGGGGAAGTTGCCGGTGTCAGTGGCTGCTTGAGACTGAGGCCAGCAGGGCGAGAGGGGGCGGTCGGGAGTGTGGGTCTGCGGGGCTCTCCTCCCCTCCCTGCTGTCCATACCAGGGGTGCCTCAGGAGGGGACCAGGAGATGGGCGTGGGAATTTTTCCTCTTCATTTCTTTCCCAGCCACCGCTGGAGCTGCTGCCGGGCCCTGTTCTCCGGGCTCCCCTTGCTCCCACCTCTCATCTCCCAGAGGGCTGCCCAAGGCTTCCAGGGAGGGTCTAGTGGGCCCGGAAGGGTTTCCCCGCTGCGCTCACCTCCCCGCAGCTTGGGTCCCTGGGTCCCTGGGCACAGCCTGGCATAAGTGCCCCCTGCTGCCCTCCCCCAGCCAGCAGCTCTCATTCCCTCCTCACCCCTCTGGGCAGAAATGGCTAATCCAGGTGGTTAATGAACAGACACACGCAGCTGCTTTCCACCCCCCTCTCCTTCCTCTCTTCCCACCCCTGTCTCCTCCTCTGACCCTCTGATGCCCTGCCTGCCACCCTTTCCCAAGTGGGGGAGTCTATGCAGAGCTAAACCTCAGTGTCTGGCCCCCACCCCCCAATTCAGGACCAGGGCCAGGACTGCCTGCCCAGATGTTTCTCTGCTGGCCACTGTCTTAGAAGAGGAAACTGGGAGGGGGTGACCAGGGGTGACCAGGAGAAGCCTGCTGTGCCCCCCAGCCGGGCTCCCTGCAGGGCATGCGGTTAGGGGACAGGATGGGTGCTGGGTAGGGGAGGGCAGGACAAGCAGTTGTGGGGTGAGGCTCAGAGGAGGAACTGGAAACCAGGGTTCCAGAATCTTTGGGGACAGGGGTTTTTCTTCTGGAAGCTGCAGAACTTCTTCCATGTGGCAGAATCAAAGCAGGGGGGTCAGGAGGGCGTGGGGGAGCACTCTCTTTCCTTGAGTCTCTGCTGGGCCCCTTCCTGAAGCTGCCTGGGTGGGGTGGGGACCATTGTGGCTCAGACTTGGCCTTAAGTCGCTTCTAACCCTGCCAGCTGGCAGCTCCTCCTGTCTCCCCCACCCTCGCTGTCCCCCAGGACCTCAGAACTGGTTATAGCCGAGCCCCCCATCTGCCCCGACCCCTTTGGCCCAGGGCTGGTGGGGACCTGTGTCTGCATGGGGAGCTGGGTGGGAGAGCTCTCAATAGGACCAGTGCTGGGATCCCCGCTTGGGGAAGGTCTCCTGGAACCCCGAGGTTTGGGAGCCAGGACTTTGATTCAGAGCTGAGAATTATCAGGTGGTGGAGGAGGGGGCGTGGGAATCTCTGCTTCCAGACCCCTGCCTCTCCTTCCCTATCCCTCTCTCAGTACTTCTCATTCTTCACTTCCCACAGAGCCCCAGCCGAGAATCTCCCATGGGGGCCACAGCCTCCAGAATCACAAACACCCTGGGGGTTGGTGGCCGGGTGTGGGGGGCTGCTGGGTGGGGTGCAGGGGAGTTCAGGGCCAACCTTGCCGTTGGATGACCATCTTCTCACCTCTGATGGACTGTAGCAGAAGACCTGGAGTTTGAGAATTCTCAGTGCCCTGTTAGTACTGAGGTGGGAACAGGAAGCAAAAAGGGAGAATGGATTTTTGCTTGGTGAAGGAAGCTTGGCTCAGGTCTGTTGAAGGGTTTCTTAACAAGCCTGCTGGTCAGCAGGAGAATGGGCTGCCTTGTGAGGTAGTGAGCCTCCCGTCCTGGGGAGAGTTCGGACAGTGGCTTGAAAACAGCTTGGAAGGATTCCTGAGCTGGGATGCGGTTAGGAGAAATGACCCTGGAGGTCTCTTGGGATGCTGAGGTCCTGGGATTCTTGAAGTCAGGAATTCTCGGACACCCGGAGTGGGAGAGCAGGAAGGCGGTGGCCTCTGGCCTGGGGCGGGGGCACTGTCTTCTCCTCCCTGCCAGTGTTTGGGGAACACTGGAGAGCCCGATGCTCTCCCCTCGCACCCATTGCATACTCTCCTGCCAGGTCTGCCCCAGCTGCTTCCTGCAAGGATTCTGAGTTTCTTCCGATTCTTCCTGTCTTATTCTGAGCCTTGCCCCGCTGGTTAACCCCACAAGGGCCAGCACAGACCTGTGTATGGTATGGAATGGAAGGGATGCCATAGACCTCACCCCCTGCCCCCTGCAGTTAGAGCCCATGCTCCCAGCTAAGGGGGCTAACTGGGGGCCAGTGTGTGAGGATTAGGGATAGGGGTGTGCTTTGAGGTTTGGCAGCTTAAACCCCTGCCCAGTTCGTACCCCCTGACCCTGGCCCTCCCCCCACGCCCCCCACAAGCCCATGAGAAGGGGCCTCCCCAGCCTGCTAGGACCTAGTAGACAGAGGAGAAGTGCCAAGGTCTGAGATGCAGAAAATCCCCGCGTTGGCTCTTACCTGAGCCTCAGTTTCCAAATTTGTGAAATAACACAGGGTGGTCAGGGGCAGCTTGCAGTGGTTTGTGTAAGTCGCAGGGGGATTTCACGGGAGGAGTGTGGGAGGAGCAGATCACTCGCTGTGTCCACGTCACCTCTCCAGACCTGTGTCTCTGTGGTGTGGGTGCCAGGCTGCCAGAGGAGAGGCATTGTGGGGTTGGAGATACAGGGTTTGGAACCCCAAACCCTGGGAGGCTGGCGCTTTTCATGATGGGAATGTCAAGGTGGGCTTCTGGGAGAGGCTCAGGAACCCACCCGGGCTCCGTCCTTCCCGTCCCAGCCTGCCTCTCCACACAACCCCTGTGACTCCTTTTCTCCTTAGCGGAGAGAGTGAAGGAGTAGGGTCTGAGGTCCCCCTGGCCAACCCTCTGCCTCCAGTCAGTCAGTCCTGGCTTCGTCTGAGGATGAAGTCCTTTCCAAGTGTCTGAGTGTAGTCCCTCGTCTCGAGCTGGGACTAGATGAGGCAGCTTAATTAGGACACTCTTTGCTCTGGTCTGACCGAGACCCAATAGAAGGGCAGGAAGGTGAGATGCTGGGTGTGCCCTTGAGCCTAGAGAAGTCAGGGTTAGAGCTGGGGACAGCAAAGGCTCTCAGCTGCAGGTCATTTGGCTTCTTGGCTTCTTTCTGGGGCCATGAGTCTTACCCCAGAAAGGGAAACTGAGGTCCAGCTGGGGGATGTGTATTGGAGGGGGGCAGAGGAAAGCCCTCCCAGTTACTGGACTCTGAAAAAAGCAAGTGGGTGTGGTGCTGGGGGAGGGGGAGAGAGGTTTTCAGAGACTGGAGGGACTCTTGTCCCCAGTGCTGTATCCCCATGGCCCTGGCTCTTAGCTTTCAAAGCTATTAGGCACACAGAGGCGTGGGCACCAGTGAGCCGGAACGAGAGGAGTGGGGTGGAAGGGTTGCCAGCCTTGCGGGCCATGCCCACCTCCCTGGGTGCCCTACTCCATTATGCAAGGTCACACCTGGCCCTCCTCTCCTTCCTTTTCTCAAATTGCCTGAAGCACTTTCCCAAGAGGGGAGGTGGCAGGAGGTGCCGCTGGGTCCCTTGCCTGCCTCTACCCTGGTTAGTGACCTTGGCCATCTTTCTATTTGTCCACACTTTGGTTTCCCTCTGGGAGATGGTTGGTCTCCACAGAGTTGGAGCTTTGTGGGGTGGGTGGTAGGTGGGCCCCAGGCAGTCCTTGGTGCTGCCTCCTCCGAGGGCTAGTCTGGACTCTGTAATCCCTGCCTTTTTAGGGCTGGAGGCTTGTAGCTCAGGCCTGGGTGTTTCGGGAGGCAGCAGGGACTAGCCAAGGAGGGTGTGGTCCCGGGGAGCCTGCGAGCAACGAGGGGTGACAGCGGTGTCTGAGCAGAGTCCTGTCCTGCTCCCATGGTGAGAGGGAGTCCCTGTTAGAGGTCCGGGTTCCCCAGAAACCTTCCTAAGCCTTCTCTGGCAGAGAACATGGGACCCCTTAGTTTTCCCCGTCCTTCAAACTTCCCGTGTGCTCGTCTGTCTTCTGGCTGGATTACGAGCTCCTTGAGGCCAGGCCTGTGCCTTTTGCCTCTCTGGCGGTCCTTACTGGGCCTGGCAGAGGGTTGCTCAGCACGAACTGGCTGCCTGATGAGGGGCAGAGGAGTGATGGTTTTAGATGGGGCCTGGGAGGACTTGCTAGGCCTGGAAACAGGGCTGAGTTTACTCAGAGGTCTAGAGTGAGGCAGAAAAGGTGACTCTGAAGGCCAGCCTGCAGGGGCTCAACTGAAGATAACCCTATTTATTGACTGTGTGGCTTTGGCAAGTGACTGAACCTCTCTGAGCCCCAGTTTCCTCATCTGCAATAGGGGATAACAATTGTACCTGTTTCATGCTGTGGTTGTGAGTATCAAATGGGTTAGTTTATTGGAAACACTTCGAGCAGTGTTTGAGCCCGGCACGTAGCAAGTGATCAGCAAATGCGAGTAATTGTTATTATTGGTTCTGGTGGTGGTCCTGGTGTTTCTCTAGGGGCTCAGTTCACTCTTTTCTCTCTCTTGGGGTTGTTCCATCCCTAAGAGGGGAGCATTATGGGATCAGAGGGTGGAGGAGATGGTGGCGTCATTTTCCCTTGAGGGGTCCTAGCATCCGAGCCTAGAGAAGAGGTTCCCCCTGACCTCTGTCTCTCTCTCTCTCTGTGAGTGTGGGGAGGCGGGGAGCTAAGGGGACCTCCCGAGGCCCTGTCTGCCCAGGGGAGCCGATGCAGAGCTGTGTTTATGGAGGACGCTGAGAAAATTGCCATCACTGTAAACAAGATGCATTATTATAAACCAGGCCAAGCTCCCCTCCTTGGATCCTATCCCATCCCTTGATGAGAGTCACTGAATCAGAGACTCCCAGGCCTGGCAAGAATGTGGCTGGCCTGGCCTCCAGGCAGGCTTCTCTTGACCGTGGACCATACCCATGGGGGTGGTGTCTGTATTGTAAAGTGGGATCCCCAAATAACTGCTGCAAGTTGCTGTGTCTTATATCCCCTAGGTCTCTCTGAAGTCTAACCTCCATCCCTCTTGCTGCAACTGTAGTTCAATCCCTTGCTGGCGGGAGGTGGGGGAGAACCAGGCCCAGCCCTTCCTGCATGCCACATAGCTGGGGGCTTTGAACCTGTGGTAGGGGTGGGTCCTGGCCACACTGCCTCTTCCTCCCAGGGCTCTCGCCTCTCTGGGGTCCTCCACCTTCTGGTTCCTCATTAGCAGGGGTCAGCCCTAAAGGCCTGCCAAGCCGCACTCTCCACCTAGCCCGGGTTCCCACCCAGGGAGGCTGGGGGTGCTCCAGGTCAGGGGTGTGAGCTCTATTTCCGGACCCCTGGCCCGCCCAGTTGCAGCTGCAAAAGGCATTAAGCTTTTTTTTGGAGAAAGAATGGGCTTGGGTTGATGATGATGACAGCTGGGGAGGGTTCCTGAGCTCAACCCGGCCCTATCTTGCTTCCCCTCCTCAGCCCTTGCTCACCTATGCTCCATTTCTAGGCCATTGCTCCTCTGGAGGAGGGGCTTGCCTTTGGCTCTTGACCTTGACCAGATCTGAGCAATCAACTGGTCTACAACAGCCCTTTATGGGGAGCAGTCTGTGGGTAAGGTCCTGGGTTTGGGGCTTGGTTGGGGGTCAAGGGGTGGGCAGAGGGTTCAAGGGAAGTGTAAGACAGGCCCAGGGCATGGGGAGAGCAGTGCTCTTGCTCTGTCCCTGGACTCTGGAAGTGTCCCTTCCCTTGCTGGGCCTGGTATCCTCACCTGTCAGATGAAGGGCTAGGGAGGTGCAGGGCTGGAAGCTTCCGGGAGTCCATCCCAGGCTGCAGACTTCACCTTGGGTTGACCTTGCTTCCCTTCTGCCCCGCCCCCACCTCTGGCAATCGCAGGCAGGAAGTCCTGCTGATTAGGGCCCTAATCACTGGCTGAGACTCCCAGAAACAGCAGAGCTGGTTGAGCAGAGAGGGGTAGGCGGACAAGCACAGGGAGAAGCCCTCACCGAGGGATATGAGCTGGGTGTTCAACTGTCATGGGGGGCACTTGATGCCTGCTTGAGGCTGGGGGTCAGCTTCTGGGGTGGGGGCAGTGCCCAGGCATCCACCTTGGAGGCTGTGTGGCCGTGGCTGAATCTGGCCAGGCACACGAGGCCCCTGATTATTCACTTAAAAGCTGTTTTTGGGCACTGACCCTATGCCAGGCAAGGTGCCGGTGGTATGGGGCTGGAAAGGCCAGGGGGACAGGGTCTAGTAGGAGACAAAAGGGAGTAGATGGACAGTTTCTGCCAAATGCAGAGGGCGTATCAAGCAGGAAGCGGTGTGTATGACCTGGTGGAGTGGAGAGAGCTTTGGAGAAGAGGTGCCATTTGAAATGTTTTTTAAAAGAAAAATTTTAAATGTTTTTATTGATTTTTGAGAGAGAGACAGAGAGAGAGCACAAGCAGGGGAGGGGCGGAGAGAGAGGGAGACACAGAATCCGAAGCAGGCTCCAGGCTCCGAGCTGTCAGCACAGAGCCCGGCGTGGGGTTTGAACCAATGGACAGGGAGATCATGACCTGGGCTGAAGTCAGACGCTTAACCGACTGAGCCTCCCAGGCACCCCGAGATGGGTTTTGAAGGTTGAGAAGAAGGAGTTGTGCAGGAAGCAGAAGGGACGAAGACTTCTTCAGGCGCAGGGGAAAGGCATGCACGAAGGCACAGTAGCACACGTGTAATGGATAAAATAGTGGCTCCAGTCCTGTGTTAGAGTCAGACACACGGGGCTGTCCCTCCCGGCTCTGCTGCTTATTAGCTGGGTGACCTTGGGTCAAACCTCAGTATCTACATCTGTAAAATGGGGTGACTATTCCAACCTCATAGAATCATAGTAGGGATAAAATGAGATCATGTCTATGAAGCAGTCAGCTCAGTGCCTGGCACAGGATAAGCCCTCAGTGAGTGTTGTGTGTAGGAAAGCCTGGCTTTGGGGAGAGCTTGTAGGTGTTGCTTGGGGTCCGGCCATGGGGGACTTTCTGAGCCAGGTTAACAAGGGAGCAGCCGAGGGCTTTCATGTGGGAGAAATGTGAGGAGACTGTTATTTAGGAAGGTGATTTGGGCAGCTGTGAAGACTGTCCTGGCCGGGGAGATCTGGGGACAGGCCATAAGCCAAGGCCCTTGGACTCCTCTGTTCAACTTTCTCAACCCCAAGCTGGGAAGTCCTCTCCTGAATCACTTCGTCTCTCTGGGCTCCCTTCCCACATGTTGCCCTCCTCTCCTGAATCAGGAGGCCGAGGAGGCCCTGAAACGATCCTAGGAGATCTTTCAGGCCAGAAGAGAGCCCTCCTGGGTGAGGCTTCACACACAAGACTGGCACGGACGGATCGTAGCGGGTGGGGGTGAGGATGGACCGCAGGCAGCTCGCGTTTCTGAGGAATCCAGAGGCTCCTTTTGGGGGCATCCTTCACCATCTACCTGGCACACAGTAGGCCCTCACTATTTGTTGAATGAATGAACAAACAGGAGTGTCCCCGAGTCAGGTGGAGGAGCCTGCCCGCTTGGAGGCGGAGGCTTCCCCGCCTGACTGTAAGCGGCCTGGTAAGTGTCTGGACAGGGGCTGCCCGTTCAGAGGCACGAGGACCGTTGAGCGTCGCCAAGGCCAGTGTGACCGCAGGAGTTCAGTGGCTGTGTGTGGATGAGGAAGCAGGGATTTCAGGAGCTTTAACTTGGAGCCAGGTCCTATCATGAGGCAATGTGGCAATGTGGGGGCGGGGAGGGGGTCAAGGTCAGATGCTGCAGCCACACCGTCTGAGTTTCAGTCTTGATCCCGTCTCTTGCAGGCTGTGTGACTGTGGTCGGTGCTTTAATTTACTCTTCTGTCAAAAGTGGGAAATAAATAGAAGCATGTCCAGAGTGTAGGCCATGTTATATGACCCTTGATTATCATTACTGTTATCATTATTATTTGTGTTGGTGTAGAGGGAGAGAGGCAGGCAGGGGCTTCTCGGCAGGCATAAGTGCCCAGAGTGGGTGGAGAGCACAAGAGACAGACGAGGCTCCCCAGTGCCTCGTGAGCTTCGAAGGCTCTTCAGTGCCTTGTGAGCTGCCTCGGACATCACACATGGGGCTGTGTCTGATGTGGCCAGCTGGGCTGAGCTGGGCGTGGGAGCGGAGGCCGCGTCCACCCTGGATTCCAGGCTGGAGCCCTGGGAGAGCAGGGGAGCTGGGGCGAGGGCCAGGGGGAGGAGAGGTGAGCAGAGAGGAGGCCAGGACTCTCCCAAGTCCCCAGCTGGGACCCTAGGAATTCCTCCCATCGTCTGCTGCCAGAGGGCCTGGCCTCTTAGCTGCATGGCCTCCGGAAGGCCTGTGGTCTTTCTCCCCGTCTGCTGGGAAGACTGTTCCTCATGCCCCTTCATCGTTAGGCGGTGATTGCTCCCCACCAAACACTGTTTGGGGCACCCCCTTCCTTCCTTCTCTCCTCATCTTGGCTTCAGCTCTCCCAGTTCCAGTGCTTTTCCGGATGAGCAGCTGCTTTGCAGTGGGCAGGGGTGAGGGTGGGCTTTCAGGGCCTGGCCCAGGACTTGCGGTGCAGTGGAGGGACTGGTGGCGGGTGTGGGGGGTCAGGTGGCCCGTTTCCTGTCCCTTTTTGGCACCGTGTGACCTTGGGCAAATCGCGTCCCCTCTCTGGCTTGTTTCCTCGTTTGTAAGGTGACAGATTGGCCTTAGGAGAGTTCTCTAACCAGTGCTGAAATCCTGCAAGTCTGTGGATCTTTCTGAGCAGAGAGGCTCTTCCTCTTGGGGCTGCTAGAGGAGCCATCCAGCATGGGAGTGGGTGTCCTGGAAGGTCTTCAGGCATCTGCTGGGAAACCAGCTGAGATGCTGGGAAGGTCCCTTCCAGCCCTGGGATTGGAAGGTTCTTTGCCCAGTTGACCACTCTTCCAGGCAGCTCTGTTTCTTGGAACAGAGTGGAGGGTAACAGCTGTCAGGGTTGAGTGGACCAGAGTCTCCAGGGCTCTGTCCCAGTGACTCAGGTGGAGATGCACTGGCAGGATTGGAGCTAGTGAAGTGGGGGAGGGAACCAGCCAGATCTGCTGGCTCCCCTCGGCCACTCTCAGAGAACAGAGTGGGAGTAAGTGATGCGCTGGGGCGGGGGGCAGGGTGCAGAGAAGAGTGAGTAACAGTTGTGAGTGAGTAATGGCCCCGTGTCTCTGCTGGGCAGGTGGCTCCTAGTCTGCAGGGCTGTCTGGGGCTCCGGAAATGCTCCCAGGAGGCCCAGCCACTGAGTCACTTAGGAACTGGGGGTCTAAGGTGGCATGCCCCCCGCCCCCCTCCCGGTCCCTTTGCTTCTTTCTCTGTGCTCCTCTGCATCAGCCATTCCTTCCAGCTCTGCCACCACACCCTCTAGGCCCCATAGTTGCCCTGTCTTGTCTTCGAAGCACCCAGGTGACTTGGGTTGCCTATAGGAGTATAGATTTTGCAGTCTGGCTATCCTGGGTTCAACTGCGCATAGCTGTGTGACCTTGGGCAACTTACTTTTCTCACTGAGCTTCTGTGGCCTCATATGGGAAAAGGAAGATGTGTCTATTGTACGCACTGTTGAAAGAATTAAATGTGGCATCATGTCTGCAGTACCCCGTGCATTCTATGTATTCAGATACTGGGGCTGTCAGTCAAGGCCCCAAGCTCTGTTTTGCTCCTCCTCGCCACCTCCACCCCTAAAATTCCAGCTCCCATGCCTTTATTCCATGATTTTTAGGATGTTTATTCTCCTATCAGATCTGCCCCATGGTTTGTACACTCGCCCTCCTGTTTCTGACCCTTCCTACCCAGCTTCCATCAGTGTGCCTTGCCCCTCACCTGCTCTTCCAGAAGGATGGGCAGGAAGCAGGTAGGGGGGAGAGTCCAGGGGGAATCTGCTGCTGGTCCTGCCTCAGTGGATGGGCTGGCTCCTGCGGGCACTTTGAAACAACAACAACCTCTGAGATCTGGGTGAGTGTTCAGACTTGAACCTTCCCCACCCCACCTCTGCTGGTTATGCTCTCCCCTCCTGCCGTCTGCCCACATGGGTCATTCTGTCCCTGGCTTCCTCAGATCAGCTGTGCTCCGGGACCAGGTCCCCTGCCTGTGGGTGTGCTGGTGGGGCTGCTGTGTTCCTGTTGGTGCAGCTCTGCTCCGGGTGGGGCCGGGAGCGCTAGGGAGTGACTTTGCATCTGGACCTGGCAGTGGGCCGCAGGACTGTGTGTGCAGTGTGTGTGTGTGCCTCAGGGCACGTGAACTGTGTGTACGTACATCAGCGGTGTCTCTGGGCCACCAGGTCTGTGGCCCATGTGAGCCCCCTCTCCTGCCTGTTTAAAACCTGCCTGCATTTTCTGAACCCAGTAGAGAGAGGCAGGCCTTCCGCTGCCCCTCCCTGCAGCGCCCCTTCCCCCGGACCTGGTTTCAGATGTGTGCATCTCCGAGGTTCTCCTGGAGAACAAGGAAGCAGGGGGGTGGATATGCGTCAGATGGAGCCAAACAATGCCCGTGACAGCCAGGCCTCCGCCGGCCTCCAGTGCTGGCTTCACTTCAAGTCTCCGCTGCCTGCCTGCTAATTGGGAGTGAGAGGGGGCTTCCTGCGCTTCGGCCACAGATGGATTTAAAGGCGCAACATGAGGCTGGGCTGCCTGACCCTTGGGATTCCTGCTTCCGGGGCTCCTGGTGCCGTTCATCAGAGCAGATGGGGTTCCAGCACACCAGCCCTTGACAGGTGCCAACTGTGCGGAACCAACACACGAACTCCTCCTGTCGCTGCCTTCTGGGGCCTAGGGGTTTCCTAAATGAGTGCATTTTCAGATACCTGAAGCCTAGCCGGAGTTGAAATCTCAGGGGAAAAAGGTGGATTATTATTATTACTTTTTTTGGATGGGAATCTTGCATTATATTCTACTGTCCCGATCTCTGACTTAACGGTGGATGGGCGGGACCTTGTAAGTCAACAACCTCATCTCATCTGTTGTTGTTCCTCAGTTTCTTCTTTCAAGAGGGCATGAGAGCAGAACCTACCTCACGGGGTTGAAGTGACGATTCGAAGAAGTCGGGATACATGCAGTGCTCAGAATGGGGCACCGTGCAGTTTACTGCTCTATAAATGAAGACGTTGAGGGGCAGACGGGAGCAATAATACAATAGCAACCGACTCAGTGGAAGGGGACTATGTTTACCCAGCGGGTGCTGTGTTCCAGGAATCTTTAATCGTGTCCACACAGTCAGCTTTATTGAGTTGCACCCTGCAAAGTGGGTCTCCTAACTCCCATCTTACAGATGCAGGGGGCTTCAGGAAGTGGTGGTCTGGGACAAAGTGCCATTGGGAGCACGCCTCACTCCAAGTTCAGTGCTTTTTCTGTCCCACTTCTTGCCCTTTGGTTGGAAACCACATGGCCTCCCGATGTGTTGAGGAATTTGGAAATAAGGATCCGCAAACAGAAGGTGTTATGTGTGATCTTTGAGATCTGAATCTGCCCCCAGCTACCCATTTCTTGGCTAGATTCAGAGCAGTCTAGAGTCCGGTGATGAGGCAGAATGACCTTTAGGTGTCCAGGGAACGTAAAAGCCACAGATGGGCCCTGAGGATGTAGAAGTTTCTCCGGGGTAATATGCGGTTGGGTTTCTTTTCACCTTGTTCTTTCTTTTGGTGTCCCTGAATCTTTCAAAAAGGAAGTACTTTTAGGTTACAACAAAAATTTTCTTCAAATTTGAGATGGTTTTCTTTTTCTTTTTCTTTCTTTTTTTTACATTTTGGTGTTTCTGAAATTGGCATGTGCCTTGCAGTTGAAGTGTACGTGTTGGGTACATTTTTCCCCCTCAAAAGATGGTGCCCCAGACAAGCAACAGCATCTTGGAAATTAGGAAACGGGGGGAGGGAGGGGGTAAACATGTGCACTTTGCAAGGCACCATGCAGGTGTGGAAGGGAGAGAGGCCAGGAGGCCCCGTCATGGCCCGCGAGCAGATGCTGTGCTGGTTTCAGAAGGCCAGGGGAGCCTCTGGTGTTTGTGTGGGCTCGAGTGTGGCTTCTAGCCCCAGAATTCTCAGCTCGTGGCCTGGCTGAGGCCAGCCTTTCCCCCACTACCCTCCCCTCAGCCTCCTTTGCCATGTCCGAGGGTTGCTGGTGTGCTTCTCAGTAGTTCCCGAGCCCTTTGGCTTCTTGGGTTTCCCCCTTGCTCTTAGATATTTTTCCCATGCGTCCTTCCTGCCTTACTGTTCTGGCACAGTTTAGGGTCAAAGGCTTTTGTCCCTTAAAGTTCTCATCTGGGGACAGAAACCCTCAGTGGGGAGTGAGGGGGGTTGGGTGGGCAGTCTCCCTCTGGGCGTAATTTCTGGAAAAACAGATGGGTTTGAATCCCAGTGAGATAATAGGCCTCTTCATACCTTCATTATAGCAGTTACTGGGCTCTTTTATAATTCTCTGTTCACATGTGTGCCTCCTCCAGTGGGCCCCAAGGTCCCCTCCTGGGCCAGGCCATTCTTATTCATCTCTGTCTCCCTCAGCTGGGAAGCTGGCACTGAGGGGCCCTCCTCAGTATTGTTGAGTGAATGCATGGTCTTGCTTCCCATGCCGGTCACCCCCCTGCCCTCCTGCCCCCCATTCCACTGAAACCTTCACCACAGACCACAGCCCTTCCTCGACCAGATTCTTCTAGGAACTTCCTAGAAGCTGCTCTCTGTGCTATAGGCCATGTCACCCCACCCCCTGCTTCAGAACACATGGCCCCTCTCCAGGAGGGGAAGAAGGGCTGGGGTTTTCCCTGGTCTTTGAATCTCAGGAGAAGGCAGCTCTGAAGTCTACATTTCACACTGCCTGTTGACACTTTCACTTGTACAGTAGAGGCCCTGCTTCCTCCGAGTCCTCCAGGCTGGGCCCCTCAGTGGTATCTGGCTTCTCCATCTTCTAATGTCTCCTTGAAGCTCTCTTGGTAGCCTCTCGCTCTGCTTCCGGCCCTGGCTCAGCGCCAGACTCCCTTCGGTGGCAGCTGCCTATTTTAGGCTGGACATTTGGCCTCCAGCCCTGCCCCTCACCTGTGCCCTCTCTCACTGGCTCTGGAGGCACTGGGCTACTCCAGAGCCCTGGACATTTGCCTCAGTCCCACCCGCCAGGCCTTGCACAGTGTGCCCTCTTTGACCCGCTTCCTCCATTTTGCCGTGTGCTCCCTGGGCCCAGCCGACCGGTCTCTCTTCTCTGTTTTCCCACCTCTGCCGTCTCCCCTGCTCCCTCCACCTCAGAGGCCATGCCCGCCATGAAGCTCTTGCTGTGGCCCTGACTGGGCAAGGTGGTGTGGTGCTGGGCAGAGCGGAGGCTTGGGACCTTGGGTGAAGTGTATGACCTCTTGGAGCCTCATCTGGGAAATGGACTGATAACACCTAGTACCTCAGAGTGTATTAGATGGAACAGAATTAGACCTGAAAGGGGGTTTCTTTGGCTGGAACAAGAGCATTGAGGCAAGGAGGGGGGGAATGGAGACTGAAAGAAAGACCCAGCCAGGTCCCTGAGGACTATGAGGACCATATTAGGGCATTTGGACTCTATCCCATGGACCCGGGAAGGACTTCAGGCAGGAGAGTGACAGGGCTGGATGTGCATTTTCGAAATAGTTCCCTGGCTGCTGAGTGGGGAATAGGTTAGAGGGGCAAGACCGAAGGCAGAGACCTGAGTTAGGAGGCTCTCACAGTAATCTCTGTGGTTAAGGGGACTGGAGGGTAGGGTGGCTTGGAGAGATATTTGGGCAGACGAATTATCCAGGCTTGGTGGGAGGGAAGGGAAGGAGGAGTCAAGGCGGGCACTCAGGTTTCTGGCTTAACAACCTTGGGTGGCTAGGGGTGGGGGAGTAGAGTGGTTGTCAGTGCTGAGCAAGGGAGCAGTGGGGTGGAGGCAGGGTGGGGGTAAGGCTGTGAGTCCAGTATGCTGACCAGTGTCAAGCCCTGGGCCGGCCCAGCTGTGCCTTCTTAGCCCTGCCGGTAAATTCCTGTGGCCTCGTGCCCCACCCTGTCTTGTGGCTATTGCTCAGCCCCTCTTGGACCCTTGGCTTACTCTCTAGTGCTCCCAAGGGCCTGGCACATAGTAGGTGCTCAGTAAAGGTTTGCTGACCTCAACTTTTCCGATTCTCCTGGTCACTGGGGTTTCATCATAGGAAGGCTGGCCTGGTTGCAACCTCAGCCCTCCTGGACTCCCTAATTGTGGGTGTGGGTAAGTGGGGCGCTGGAGCCGGGGTCCCAGCTGGGGTTCAAGGGGAGGCAAATCTTCTGAGAAAATGCTCTGCAGCCAGCCGGGCTTCCAGCATGGGCTGATCCGGTGCTATCTTATGCCATCTTCCAGAAGGGCTCTGCAGGGGACCAGCTTCAGTAAGCGGGGAGACTGCTGGCTGCACAGCATATGCTCTGCTAGGTCCACCGCAACCCCTTTCCTGTGGCTAGAACCTTCTGGCGGGGCACAAGAAGGGCACACCCAGCTCTCCCCCTTGTGTAGTTGGACTTCCCAGGTCAGGCTGCCGCGTGTGGGTGTGGCTAAGAGGTCAGGGAGGTGTTTGCCTGTAGAGAAACTTCCCTGACTGGAGAGCCCTTTCTTGAGTGTGTTACCAGACCTAGAGGCTGGCAGTGGGCTGGGAGGCCAGTGAGTGGGGCCTGAGGAGAAGGTTCCCAGACAAGAGGGTGGACCCAGGAGAAGGGCAGCTGCTGGAGCTTGGGGAGCAGGTTGATTGGGTCAGTGGTTCAAGAGGTGTAAGGCTCAGGAGGATTTTGGGGGGAGGACTGGGGGCAGGAGTCCCAGGGGCAATGCCCGGAGTCGGCCCTCTGGGACTCTCCTCTATTTCTTGTCTGAATTGGAGTCTGTGCTGGGTTTGGGGAAAGGGCCAGTCCCCTGGCTCTGGAGGGGACTCTTGGCTGGGACATTCCCTACCCCCCTCAGCTTGAGGTGTCCCTGGGAACAGGCCCCTTCTTGCCTCCAGGAACTGGATGCACTTCCTTTCCTGATCCTGAGCAGAACTCTATATAAGGGAAGGAAATAGCCGAGTAGGCCGGGAGCAAGCTCTGGTGAGGACAGGTGGCCTGGAGGAGGGAGTGCGGGCCTGGGAAGAAATGGAGCCAGGGCAGTGGCCATCTCCCCCCCCCCCCCCCCAGGAACCCCCTGCCCAGGGCCTGGGGCTCAGAAGGGGAGGCCAGTATCTTGAGCCACTGAGCCATCCTGGCCTTGTTCTTGCTGCCCCCCTCACCACGGCTGTGGCGTTCTGTAGCTGCCTGACTGTTATGCACCCTCAGGTACTGAGGGGTGCACATTTGCCTCCTACGGGGCTTCCGAGCCATCCCTTGGTCCACTTGGCTGGGCTCATAGGGGCTGGCTGTGGTCTTTTTGCTGGAGCCCAGTGGACTCGTAATGTGAAGTCTCAGGTGCTGGGCTGTCCACGGCCAAGGGGTCCTCGAGCTCTTTCTTCAGTCACGTGGCATGTGGGCTAGATCCTCTGGGGTCAGGGTCTGCATTATTCTTGACCCCCGCCGTGTCGCCCCCGTGACCAGGGCTCAGGTAGCAGCATGCTGGCCACAGGCTCCCTGAGCGGGGCCCAAAGGGTGAACAGTGGCTCCCGTGGGGAGGGTCCACTTGCTTTGTGCAGGGCAGGAAGGGAAGAAGTTGGGGGCAGTGGTATCCTTCCGTGCTGTGGCTGAGGGAAGAGCAGTAGAGGCTGGAGGTGGGGGTCTATCCAAGTGTGTGTTTTGTTAGGGTAGGGATGGGGGCCTCTTGGTTTTAGGGTGCCCAATGGCCCCTTGTCTCTGGGCTTTGGAGCTCCTCCTCCTCTCCACCCCCTTCCCCCCTCCCCCCCCATTATTAGTAGTATTGCTATTTGCGTTATCTTCTGCCTGCCTTAAGTTTCACCATTTACTTCCCCCTGCCTCCTCTCCTACTCGGGCATCTTCAGTGGCTCTCCAGTGCCAGCATCTGAAAGTCTTAACTGCTTTGCTGGGCAAAGTTGCCCGTAGGAAGTTCCAGCCTGGAAAGAATTTGCAGCCAGTCCTCCTTCCCTTTGTCTCCTTCAACGTGTCCTTTAGTGTCCCTCCTGCTTCCTTCCCCTACCCGTGTCCCGGCCAAAGGGGACTTCTAGTGGTTCTTCCTGCTGTGCCTTATTCATGTGATCATTGCCACCTGAAATGCCCTCTCCTCATCTCCACCTGTTAAAACCCTATCCACATAGTGAGCTCCAGGCCCTGAACGAGACACCAGGGTTGCCCACCCTGGGGGGGTCTTAGAACACTAGTGGGTGTGACACCCCACGGACAAAAGCAATGTGTCCTGGAGGCCTGGCCCAGAGGCCCCTGCTCCGTGGACCCTGCTTGCGCCCCCCCCCCCCCCCGAGTGCTCTCTGCTCTCACAGCCCCTGGCACCTGTGTATGGCTATGGAGGCAGCATGGTGCGTTGGGCAAAGTGGGTATCGGAGTCAGGCCGACCCAGGTGGCAGTCCGGGCACTGTCATTTAGCAACTGTGCCCTCTTGGATCCACAGGATTGCTGAGAAGACTGCTTGAGATCCTGTGAGATGAGGGTACTGCTATCTACCGCCAGAGGGCCACAGGGAGAGGTGCCCGGGTGGCTCAGTAGGTTGGGCGTCTGGCTTGTGGTTTTGGCTAAGGTCATGATCTCATGGTTGTGGGATCGAGCCCCGTGTCAGGCTCTGTGCTGACGGTGCGGAGCCTGCTTGGGATTCTCTCTCTCCCTCTCTCCGCCCCTCCCTTGCTCTCTCTTTCTCTCTCTCTCTCCAATAAATGACATTTAAGAAAAGGTCACAGGGCGTGTAAGGGATAACATAGTGTGCCTGGCATGCAGTGAATGTACACAGAAACCTCACCAGATGCTGCTGCTTCTGCTTCTGCCATTACTACTAGCTGTTCGACTTTGGGCTATTGCTTAACCTCTCTGAGCCTATTTGCCACAAAAACTTGTCACGAAGACTGAATAAAAATAATGTATGTAAAGCACCCAGTCAGTGCTACACAGCAGGCCCTTGGCAAACCCACCTTCTCTTCCCTCCCGTGTACCTTTTGGTGTCGTTTGAGATGGGCGCCTGGAGCGGTGGGGGCAGGGATGTGCAGGAGGCGTCAGCGAGAACTTCGGTGGAAACAGCCTGGGTGTCCATCGAGGATGGATGGATAAACACAATGTGCTGTACTTATATGGTGGAATAGTCTTCAGCCCTAAAAAGGAACGCCGCTCTGCTAAGTGCTACGACATGAATGGATGATCCTCATACAGTCCTGGAGGCTGGAGGTCCACGATCAAGGCGTTGGCGCGTTTGATTTCCTCTGAGGCCTCTCTCCTTGCCTGTTCCTTGTGTCCTCACGTGGTCCTCTTTTTTTGCATGTGCCTCTAGTGACTCTCTGTGGGTCCTAATCTCTTCTTATAAGGACCCCAGCCATAATGGATGAGGGCCCACTGATGGCGTCATTGTAACTTCATCACCTCTTTAAAGACCTTTCTCTAAATACAGTCCCATTCTGAGGTACTGGGGAATTAGGACTTCAACATATGAATTTGGGGGGATATAACTCAGCCCATAACACGAAGTGAAAGAAGCCAGATACAAAATGCTGTGTGATTCCCAGTGTATGAGGTGCCTAGAACAGGTAAATTCGTAGACATAGGAGATTAGGGATCTCCAGGGGCTGGGAGGAAAGGGGAAGGGGGTTCTTGTTTAGAGGATGTGGGATTTCTATTTGGGAAGATGAAAACATTCTGGAAATGAATAGGGGTGATGGTTGTACAGCAGTGTGAGTGCACTTGATTGCCATCGAATTGTACTTTTTAGAAAAATGATTAAAATGCTGGGGTGCCCCGGTGGCTCAGTCGGTTAAGCATCTGACTTTGGCTCAGGTCATGATCTCGCTCTTCCTAAGTTTGAGCTCCACCTTGGGCACTGTGCTGATGCTCAGAGCCTGGAGCCCGGTTCAGTTTCTGTGTCTCCCTCTCTCTCTGCCTCTTCCCTGCTTGCACTCTGTCTCTGTCTCAAAAATAAACAAACAGTGAAAAAATTAAAAAAAAAAAGAAATGGTTAAAATGGTAAATTTTATGTTGTGTGCATTTTACCACACACACAAAAGACTAGCTAGAGATAAGGGGAGTGTATGAAGTGCTTAAGTCAGAGACTCAAGTGGCTCTAGTTTTGGCCGGGGCAAGGCGGCCCTGTCCAGCCCCAGGGGCCAGGTGGTCATGGGTGTGGGGAGCTCCTTGGAAGGGCTGGGCAAGTTGAGGAGTCTGGGGTTTTATGTAACTGAGGCTGAGAACCTGAGGCCCTGAGAATGGGAGTTGTCACCCAGCTGGGGACCGGGTCCTACCACTTGCTCATGACTGAGGTGCTGGGGGCCATGCCAGGTGGGTGCCTGGAGCCCACAGACCAAGATTTCACTTCCAGTGCACCCTTCCCCAGCAGATTGACCGGGGACAAGTGTCATGATCTCTTCGAGCCTCCATTTTTTCATCAGTAAAATGGGAGCAATATTACTGACTCTGCAGGACTGGAAGGTCTCAGAGAGACAGGCATGTGGCAGGATTAGCCCCAGCACCTGGCACACAGGAGGTGCCCAACAAATGGCAGTGATTTTTACCACTAGTGGCTGCAGGTGCCTTCCTTTCTTGGGCCTTGAGTGTCTTTCATCGTTCCACAAGTATTTAGTGTGCAGCTACTATGTGCTGGGACTAGTGTGATGAACAAGATGTATTCCTTGCCCTCATGGCAGTTGTTTTCTAGCAAGGGAAACATAGACAAGAAAACAGACACCTGCATAATTAGAAACCGTAATTAGGTCTGTGAAGGAAAAGATAGGAGTGCAGGAGTGTGTGTGTGTGTGTGTGTGTGTGTGTGTGTGTGTGTGCGTGCATGCCCATATGTGTGTAAATTAAGGGAGTCAGGGAGGGCCTCTCGGGGGTGGTGGCATTTAAGCCTAAGCCAGAAGTGTGGGAAGGACTCAGCTATGCAGACAGCTGGGCTGAGCGTGTCCCAGGCAGAGGGAACAGCATATGCAGAGGCCCTGAGGAGGAGCAGAGCTAGGTGTGTTCAAAGGACTGAGATCCACCCCCCTCCCCTTTATGGATTTGGGTCCTTGACAAGGGGATGGATATAGAGTGGTGGTGGAGAGGAGGGCAGGGGCCAGGTCATGCAGAGAGCCCTTGTCTGCCTGACTGGCTGCTGTCTGGTGCTTTAGACCCTCGTGATCCCTGGGGGAATCTCCAAGGGTGTTCCTGTTGTTGGTATTTTGCTCAGGGACATTTGAAACTCAGAAAACATTAGTGGGGGGGGGGAGGGGGCTGATGAATGCCCAGCATTGGCCCTGATTTGGCCCTGGCTCAAACTCACAAACTGTGAGATCATGACCTGAACTGAAATCAAGAGTTGGATGCTTAACCGACTGAACCACCCAGGCGCCCTGTACATTTTTTTAGTAGGATCATAATGAGGCCAGGAAAAGAGCTTAGGACAGTAGCAGACAGACAGCCACATTCCATGAGCTTTCCATTACTGTTGTTGTTGACTACGACCATATGGAAGCCAGCATCTACAGGAGCATCGGCACAGCAGAGAGGGCAGGAGCACATCTCGATCTGGAGCCAGACTGCTGGGTTCGTGTCCTGCCTCCTCTACTGGACAGCTTGTTAACCTCCCTGTACCTCAGCCTCCTTGTCTATAAAACAGGATGCTGAGGTTTGTTGTAGGAACTAATGAGTTAATTTACGCAGAGTGTGAAGAACAGTGCCTGGCATATAGCGAGTGTGATGGGAGCGTTAGCACTGCTGCTTTTATTGTTGCCTTTCTTAGGGTGGAAAAGTGCGCATCAGGCCTGCTCAGTCCCCGCTGTGTAGATGGGTTTTGGAGGTATATCAGGGGAGGAGGCTTACCTGAGGCTGACCTCCTGGGGCTGAGCCCTGGAATCCTGCACTGCTGATACCAGGGAAACGAGGATATGACAGGGCTGGGACCCAGAGCCGCTGCGGATGCCCCAGAGTCTGCCCCCTCTGCAGAGAGGTTTCTAGCTTCGGTCCCTAAGGGGCGATGGGAGTGGTCAGTGCTGACACCCGGAGTGTGGGGCGGTAGGCACCGGCCACAGAGTGGCAGGGGGCCCTGGCTCTCCCTGGCACATTCCAGGCTCCTGAGAGGGTGGCCAGGGGCCAGGGTGCCGGAGGGAAGGAGAGAGCCTTTTAAGGAAACATTTCTCTACTTACAAAAAAAAAAAAAAAAAAAAAAAAAAAAAAAAGGAGAGAGAGAGAGAGAGAGAGACAAGAAACATTGAAACACACAACAAAGTTAGTGGGCTGGCTGGCCGGCTGGCCTGGAATGCACAGCTGTGGGCGGTGGGTGGAGGAGGCTGCTGGGGGGCAGCAGGCCACGAGGGGCACCCAGGCCTCAGGCCCTCTGGCTGGGGGGTCCGCAGATTCCCCTCAGATCTAAATCCTTAGAGGGTGGCTCTGCCTCAGGAGGAGCAGGGAAGGGACCTGGGGTCAGGACACCTGGACCCCCATTATTTCTACCGCCTGAGGATGTTTCTAGGAGAGAGACCCTCCCCCTGTTTCAGAGGATACTGTCCATTCTGCCCCTGCTTTAAATGTACCCATAACCTCTCCCTCAATCCCCGGTCCCTGAATGGGAGACTAGAGATCCCCTGGTGAAATGGCATGGGAGACACTGGCTATGGAAGGGACTTGCCTGGGTCTGGGATGCTGTGGCCGGAGCCCGCAGCATCCCTCCTCCTGCAGCATGGTCCTCCATCAGGTTCCCAGCCCCGCCCCAGCTCGGAAGGAAGGAGCAGAGCAGGGCGCTGCCCTGTGGATTACACCCGCTCCCACCCAGGCCCTGAGGGACCCATAAATGGTAGAGCGGTGTGGGAGGAGACACTTGGGGCCTGGCCCCAGGAGGTTGAAGCCTGCAGCCCCTGAATGGGGTTGGGGACGGGAGGAGACAGGGAGGAGGCCACTGCTAGATTCAGGACTCCTGCCCTGAAGGCGCCTGATGGGGACACCCATGTGTCCCTTGTCTGAGACCTTGTCTGGTGGGTGGGGCTGGTAGGGAGCCCCCGCGGGCCACAGTCTCCGCTGGGGCCTTCACCTTCCTTCCCACTCCGTTCTCTTGGCATCCTCCCCCCCACTCCAGGCCCTGGACTCCCCTCCCTGAAACTTCTAAAACAGTCACTCATGGCTCCATGCTGGTATGTGTCAAGAACCCTGAACTTGTGAGAACATTCCCCCCATGTTTCCTCATTCTCTTGAACATAGGGGATGAGTCCTCCTTCACATTTCATTTCGGGAATCAGAATGCCTGGGTTCAGATCTTGCCCACTTCTCAGCTGTGTGACCTTGGGCAAGTTGTTTAACCTCTCTGTGACCCCTGTGCCTCAACTGAAGCTATAATAGCACCTACCCTTTTGGGTTTCTGGAAGGATTAAATGAGTTAATGTGGGTCAAGCACTGATAATAATAATGCCTGTCATTTCTATAGTCCACATTCAGCAGGTGTTAGCTGTTGTTCCCTTTTTTGGCCTCATACATGAGTCTTGCCACAATCTCGGAGTAATGCTGAGTACCGGGCCATAGATATTGAGATTCAACTCAGGCTTCTTTGCTGGAGAATGAGCTGGGCAGCAAGCCTGTAACAGGACTGGGTCAAGAACCCGGGGATGCTAAACCCCTAGTTTCTCCACCCCTTGCAGAGCTCAGGGCACACAGTCATGTGTTGTCCCCTTCCGGGCTGGTGTGTCAAGCCTGGGGATCCCTTGGGCTGCTTGGAGGACAGCCTGGGTCAGGTGGAGGGAGGGCCTGGCTGAGGGTGGCTTCTCGTCAACAGCCAGGTCCAGCAGGGCCTGGGCTTCACCGTTACCGCTTCACTGGGATGGTGGCCGGGGCAGGGGTTGCCCACTGTTTGAGGAGGCAGCAGCCCCCTCTTTGGTGATCCAGGGCTTGTGCCCAGACACCCTCATGCCCGAGGGAGAGCCTCCCCCTAGTCCCCTCTGTGGGCCCCTTGGGTTGGGAACTGGAGCCAAGATTGAGGTATGAGCTCCAAGAAAAACGTGTCCCGGCTAGAAAAAAAAGAACACACTGCGCCTCTGATAAAGGGCCCTGCTAATTGTCAGCGTAGTGGTTTTGGCTGCCCTGGCTGGGGGGGGGGGGGTTGTTATCTCAGGGAAGGGAGAAATGCAGCCCTCCCTCCCCAGTCCCTCTGTCTGGAGGCCCAAGTTGCCACCCCCCGCCTCCATCGGAGAGGAAGATGAGGATGATGTGGGAGCCAAAACATAAGAGACTCTTAAAAACTGAGAACAAACTGAGAGTTGATGGGGGGGAGGGAGGGGAGGGTGGGTGAGGGGCATTGAGGAGGGCACCTGTCGGGATGAGCACTGGGTGTTGTATGGAAACCAATTTGACAATAAATTTCGTCTTAAAAAAACCCAACCAAACAATAGCTCACCCATACAGGGTGCTTTCGCCCCTCAAGGCTTCCTTGGGAAGAGCTGGCAGGGGCCCTTCGCCAGCCTGCTTCCCACATGCTGAGGGGACCCCAGACACTGCCGTTTTTGGTGAGATGCCCTGGTGCTGGGGAGAACCTCCTTTCTTAGAGGTCTTAAACATGTTTTTAAAAAAATTTAAAACAAATCTTAGCCTACTGTAGAACATAGAGCAAAGAAAAAAAAATCCTTATTCTTATTACCTCAACCCATTGTTGTGAAAAATTCTGGTGCACTGACTTCCAGTCTTCTGTGTATTTTTCTACAGAACTGAAAAATTGTGATATACATTTCGTTTTTGCCTCCTGCGGCACGCCCTCTACCAAGCATTATTGCCTGAACGTTTTCCCATGTTATTGCGCAGGCTTCCAGTGGCCTCTCAAGCTGGAGATTGTCCTTGTGTTGAGTTGAGGGAAGGGGTGTCTAGTGTGGAGGTGGGACCATTGGAATGATCTCAGGAGGCCCTGGTTTTCTATGGGGATGAAAGATGCTAACCTTGCCCTTTCTCTGTTCCTCCCACAGGTGGCTGCCCCCTGCATTCCTCCATCCAACCATGAACTGGTGGTGAGTGACAGTCCCTTCCCTACCCTGCTGGTCTCTCCTCCTCTTTCCCCAGCTCCTTGGTTACAGCTTACTTTAGACCTAAGCATGCTGCAAGCCCCCGAGGGTGCTGGGCAATTCAGGGAGGAGGAGGAGGGGGACCCTTCCCAAGGCTGAAGCCGGACTGGGAGGAAATGAGTCATGAGGTCCCTTCTGATGAGATGCAGGGCCTCCTATTTCAATTTGAGACTTAAGTCCTTGGAAAAACCCATAAAAGGGCATCTTGCATGCCTCCGAGGTCTGGCCAGGTGCCTATTGTTCTGGGGCTTCCAGGACCAGGGGGTGGCATCTCCTTCTACCTGCCTGGTCCCGGGTCAGGTACCCTTTGGCTGGAGGAAGGGGGACGGGAGGCATGACCCACAGAGTTCACCTGCTCGGGCAGGTGCTCACACTCAGGTGGCCCGTTCCACCTCCAAGCTGGAACTGACTCTGCTTTTCTGCCCCGTCTCCCTGTCTCCCACCCTTCCCTCCCCTATCAGGCTTCCAGAGAAGTATGGACGGGCAGGACTCATGAGTTGTGGGCTGGGGAGAGGGGCCCGTTCCAGACTGATTCCAGCTGGGCTGATTTGGAACACTGGGAACTTTTCTTCCCTGCCCTCTCAGTGCCTTCGCACCCTGTGAAGGCCTCCTGCTCCCCAGCCCAGTGCTGGAGGCAGGCAGGGCTCTGGAGGCTGGAGGGGGAGGGGTCTGCCCCACACGGGGCATGCGTGTGCATGCGGGGTGTGTCATGGAGGGCCCCGGTGGGCACAGTCAGATTTGCTGGTGCAGAGGAGCCTGTGGTGACCCTGGTGTGGGTGGGGGCCGGGGAAGGGAGCAGGGGTGTCCCTGAGGCCCAGGCTGTTCCAGGTATCTACACGCTCGCTCAGCCTGCATACTGCAATCTCCGTCAGGCCACCTGGTCTCTTCTTTCCCTCCAACACCCATTGGCTGAGTGACCGTGGACCAGTCCCCCCCCTCTTTCTGGACCCCAGTTTCCCTTTCTGTCAAAGAGAGGGGTTGCTCTAGATGCTCCCCAGGCCTTCTCAGTGCTGAGAAGTGTCCCCTCCACTGAGGGTCATTGATGGAACGAAATCAAGTTTGTGGAAGTGCCTGTGCCTCAGACACCTCGGACCCTCGGTGGCGCCCCTGCCCTCTGCACCCCAGGCCCAGGCCCTGCCAAGCTGTTTGCCTTCTGTGCAGCGGCCGCCCCTTCCCCTCTGGCCTCCCCTGGCTCAAGCCCTCCTGGGCCTCAGCTCTGCCCAGCTGTGCCGCTCCAGATGTGGAGTGTTATTCGCGCAGGGCCCAGTCGCACGTCATCTGACAACAGTGGGGGTGGGGTGCCGCGGGGAGGTGGTGGTGAGGAGGCCAGAGTGCGGGCCTGGTCTGCAGCCACCAGCGAGAAGTCTCTCTGGGATTGCTGAGGGTCGCCGTGGCGGGCCGAGAGCAGGGAGGAGGAACATAAGTCTCATCATTTCAACCCAACTGCCACCACCTTGCCTCTGAGAACAGAATGTCCTTGGCTGGTCTTGGACAGCTGGGGGGTCTGGGCTTTAGGGATCTTGGGGCAGAAGCCGGATTCCTGGCCATTTGGAGTCTTGTGAGCTTTGTTTATGTGAGGAAGGGGTCAGGGGTTGGGACAAAAGGGAATAGGTTGGCACTCCAGCTGGAAGGATGTCAGATACCAGAAGGAACTCCTACCTGTCTTTCGTCGGGGTGATGTGCCCCACCTGTGCAGGGGACTCTGCCCTTCCTGGAGGCTGGGTCAGCCACCTGGTAGCGAAGCCGTTGTGACACCAGCTTGTGCCCACAGAGGGCCCCCACCTGAGTCAGAACATCCCCGCCCCCTGCCGCAGCACTGGTGAAGAGTGAGGGGTTAGACTACCCCCTTTGGATCCTGGCTCCCCAGTCTGTGGTATGCAATCTTGAACACACTGCTTAACTTCTCTGGACCTCAGTTTCCCCTCTGCAGATTGGGATTTGGTAATAGCAGCCACCGCATGAGATTGTTAAGAGAATAAAAGGAGCAAATGAATGTATTTAATTCATCTGGATTCAGGGCCCTCCAGCAGCTGCCCACTTGATTTGCGTAAAAGTCCAGTTTCTTGCATTGGCCTGTGCGTGGTCTACGTGACGGGTTTCCTTTCTGACCTCGCCTCCTTCTAGAAGCTCTCTCCTTCACTGACTCTGCTTCAGGTACCTTGTCTTCTCGCTGCCCCTTGAACATAGCAGGCACGATGCTGCTTCAGGGCTGTAGAGCCTGCAAGGCTCTTTCCCTCCCTCGGATCTTCCCACAAGTGTGAGATTTCTCTTCCCCCCGCAACCCTGTCTCCCCTCCCTGCTTTCCGTGTCCCTCCACGTATCGCCGTCTGGTACATTGTGTGTCTTACAAGGTCCCCCTCATACCAGCCTGTAAGCTCTGTGTCAACAAGGGATTTTTCCTGTTGTGTCCATTGCTGTATCCCCACTGTCTGGCACATAGTAGGTGCTCAGTATGTGCTCACTGGGTGGCTAGAAGGAAGGCTTGCAGCCGGGGGCCTGGTGCAGATTAGGTGCTCAGTAAGCAGGGCTGCTGTCGCTCCTATTCCCTGGCTTGCTGATGGGTGGGTGGGGGGGGTCTCTTAGGGGGGCTGAGCTCCAGCCGGAATCTCTCCTGCTGTCCCCAGAGAGTGGGAAAGTGGCCCAGGGGAAAACCAGGAGAAAGTTTGGCTTCCCCCTGAGGGCACTCAGCACCTTTTCCTCAAGGCAGGCAAGGCAAGTGCTTTGAGCAGGTTCACAAGAGGGAGGAAAGGGTGGGATGTATTTTTTTCCTTTCTTTTCCATTTGCTGCCTCTCCTTCAGCCTCGGCAGAGCTGGTCTCTGGTCTTCCTGCCCCCTTCCCTCGTGCCCCACACCGTGTGTGTCTGCCCGTGGTGTTTTCTCCATGTCTCAGTTGGGCCCCAGCGCTCCCTCTGGCCTTCTCACCCATCCTGCTTAGACCTTACCCCCCTGGGATCGGGGGCCCGCATCCTGGGCACAGGATTTCTGCCCAGCCTCTGCCTGCCAGACACATTTTCCAGCCTGTGCCAGGCCAGCCAGGGCAAAGTGGCTTAATCTTCAACCCGTGTTTTCATCTTACTCAACAGATGTTGCCCAAGGCCTTGGGCAGCAGGGTCCTAGGGTCACCTCCCTCCTGTGGGGTCTCTCGGTGGGGGCAGGATGAAGAGGGGAGAGAGGGCTTGTTTGCCACGGACACTCCTGATCCTTGGAAGTTGCTGAAGCCGCTTTCTCAACTTCTGACAAATAAGGGTCAAAAGGAATTTCCCGAGGGTGGTGGCCAAGTGGAGTGGCCACCGAGGTCTGCCAGATGGTGAGCCCTTATGCACACACAGCCTGGCACCCAGGAGGCCTGGGCTGGCGAAAGATGGGTGTGCGCTGCTTCTCCTCATACAGACCAGCCCCCCGGCAGGTGCTCCAAAGGGCCTCGTGGAATGAATTGGAGGTCCGGTGCGGGGTCTGTGCGGGGGGAGAAGGAAGGGGTGAATGGGGCAATTGGAATCCCAGGCTGGCTTCACCCATAATAGCAATCAGAGCAGTAGTTCAAAGTTAACCCTCGTATGGGACTTTCCATTTGCCAAATATTGTTCTGAAAGCTTTGCAAAAATAAACTCATTTATTCTTCATGACAACACAGCAAGAGGGATGCTGTTATTATCCCCGTGTTACAGATGAGGAACTGAGGCCTAAGGCCACAGAGCTATTCAGAGGGGGGAGCTGGAATTTTAACTCAGTAGTCAGCACCACAGTGCACCCTCCACTCCTGTCAGTAATGACAGACAGCATTCCCTTGCATGGCACCTGTGGGTTTCAAAGCCCTTCCCCTGACATTGGGCTATTCGGAACCCACAGTGAATTGTGTGGAAGTCTGGGCACTTCCAGACAAGTGTGAGACCAACCTGGGTGGACGGGAGGAACACATTGTGCAGAGGAACAATCTGGGGATCAGAAAGGCTAGGTGACTTGTTCATGGTCACACAGCAGTGCCTGTGGGGGAGAGGGGATGGGTCAGGAGTGTGGTTTTATTTTTTTTATTTTTTAAAGTTTATTTATGTATTTTGAGAGAGAGCCTGTGAGCAGGGGAGGGGCAGAGAGAGAGGGAGAGAGAATCCCAAGCAGGCTCTGAGCTGTCAGCACAGAGCCTGACTTGGGGCTTGAACCCACACACCATGAGATTATGAGCTGAACTGAAATCAAGAGTCAGACACCCAACCGACTGAGCCACTCAGGTGCCCCTGGAGTGGGGTTTTTGATTCCTGGTTCTGCTTTCTCCCCAGGATACCCTAGATGCTTTCTGCTGATGTAAACACTTAATGCAACCAGGTGGACTTTTCTGGGATTCCCTTCCCTTCCCTTGCCTCCCCCCCTTCCCTTCCTTCCCCTCCCCTCCCCCTTTCTTTTATTTATATGGCGTCAATGCTGTGACGTTGACACACAATGTTACATTAGTTTCAGGTGTTGGGATTTCATTTTCTTTTATTTTTTTTTAATTTTTTTTAACGTTTATTTATTTTTGAGACAGAGAGAGACAGAGCATGAACAGGGGAGGGGCAGAGAAAGAGGGAGACACAGAATCTGAAACAGGCTCCAGGCTCTGAGCTGTCGGCACAGAGCCCGACGCGGGGCTCGAACTCACGGACCCTGAGATCATGACCTGAGCCGAAGTCGGACGCTTAACCGACTGAGCCACCCAGGCGCCCCTGGGATTTCATTTTCTAAACGGCACCAACCACCAGTCTACCTACGTGGTCTGTTTGCCAAAGGACCTGAGATTTAAAGGAGGGTCTGTCCCTCCATCTTTCTGTCCATCCATCCTACCAACAGACATTTCCCGAGCACCCACCTTGTGCCAGGTGCCATTTTAAGGCTGGGGCTGTAAAGTTCTTTTCTGCCACAGTGCCAGGCCTCCTAGAAGGTGGGTGGGGTTGGGTGGCATGGAGTCACAGGAATGAGAGGGCTTTAACACTGTTTGGTCCAGTGAGGCCCTGAAAAAATATTTTTTGACTTTGTTTTTCTTTATTGTGGTAAAACACACGGAGCGTAAGAGTCACCGTCTTCACCGTTTTTGAGCGCAGGCAGTGGTGTTAAGTGAGTATTCCACTCCTGTACAACCATCACCCGTCTGTCTCCGGAACTCTTGTCGTCTTGTAAAACAAAACTCTACCCATCAAACAGAAGGCCCCCTCCGCTTCCCCAGTCCCTGCCAATCACCATTCGGCTTTGTATCTCTGTGAATTTGACCGCTCAAGTGACTCATGTCAGTGGAATCATGTAACACGTGTCCTTTTGTGACTGACTTGTTTCACTTCGCAGGATGTCCTCAAGGCCGTGCTGTGCTGGCAGAATGTCCTTCCTTTTCAAGGCTGAATAATGTTCCATCGTACGTGCGTCACATTTTGCTTACCCGTTCCCCCGTCGGACATCTGAGCTTCCTCCGTGTTTCCATGTTTTAACATTCATTATTGCGAATAATGCTGTTTTCTTGATAGCAGCCATCCTCGTGGGCGTGAGGTGGTGGCTCTGAGATTTTCAGATGACTTCCCCAAGGGGCGGATCTGAGGGAAGAAGGCACCATGCCGCCTCACGGAAGAGGAGAGGATGTGATGTTAATCGGTTCCGGAGAAGTGTGCGGAACCCTCAGCCCCCGTGCTGCCGTCTTGCCCTCCGTTAAGGAGAGTGGCTAGGAGTCACTTCAGTTTGGACGCCAGTCTCTTGATGAAATTTCATCTTGTAGCACTGTGTGCCATGAGTGACCATCTTGGGAGATTCTAGAAAACAGAGCAATGTCAGAAGAACCCCATAGAGCCTTGGTTTTTAAAGGAGAGCGCAAACTCAGGACATTGCATTCCAAGGAAGATTCCCCGAGTGGTGAGGGAGGCTGAAGATCTCAATTTGTGCAAAAGCGCTGTGCGGTCTGGAGAGGGGAAGATATGGATGGAGTGGGTGCGGAATGGGAGTAAGAACGTGAGGAAGGACAGATCGGCTTGTTTTCTGTTGCTCTCCGGAGTAGAACCTAGTAGGTGGAGGTTATTAGAAAGAGGAGGAGACTTGGATGTGAAGAGGAGCTTTCTAACACCTCAAATGGCCCCGCGGGGCCATCGGGGAGTCTCTGTCTATTGCTGGAACCCATACTCACTGATACCTGTTAGGTATGAGGCCGGTGCTGATGGCAGGTCCCTGCTCTGGGGAGTGCCTGGTGGCAGTCCTGGTGGAGGTCCTGCCCTTAGACTGGGCTGGGAAGGGACATGGTTCCTGGAGGCCAAGGCATCCACTAATGTGCTGACCACCACCCCTGGGACCTCCACTGGGAGGGGCCAAAGTCAGGCCTTTGCCCTCAGGAGCCCTGCCCTCCGGAGCCACGTTTAGTGGGGGCGGGGGGAGAGAGAGATTTATCAGGTGGAAATGAATTAGTGCCCGCCTGGGGGCGGGGGTCTGACCAGAGGTACTTGGGAGCCAGGGAAAGAAGCAATCAGGTTGTGCTGTGGTAGTTGAGGAAGTCTGTCTCCTGTTCCAGGTCCCGTTTAAGATGTGAGCAAATGGAAGAGAGGTGGGAAGGAGGAGGGAGAGCTGAGACAGAGAGGGGGTAGGGCCTTGGTGTGAGTTACCGTTGGGAGCCAGGGCAAATCCAGGGTAAATATTTTTGGCCAGTCTGCCCTTGCTGGGTGGGGTTGGGGGGGAGGGTAAGTGGGGCCAGACAATCCTGTCTCATTTTGGTTGGTGGCCCTGGCTGGGCATGCTGGTGGAACTGGTTGAGTGCAGGAATGGAGGCAGAGTGAACCCGGCATGTGTGGCCAGATGAGGGAGGAGTTCACAAGCTGGGCAGGGGAACTTGAACTTGATGAGCCAAGCAGTAGGGCCGTTATGGGTCCGTGAGTGGGGAAGTGACCCAAAGCTGGATCTGAGTCTGCTGCCAGCTGTGGGGTGTGGCTGGGTGGCGAGGGGGCTGCGGGAGGAGGGCTGGGTGGACCGGAGGCTGGCACAGGTGCTTGGCGGGGGGCAGAGAGGATTTCGACAAGAGTGGCCAGAAGGGCAGGGACGAAGGGCCGAGCGGACTCCCAGCGCCCTGGCTGAGGGGAGAATAGCATCCAGGGTGGAGCAGGGGGTAGGAGGTGTGTTGGGGGGAGTACTCCCCCCTGGCCTGGCCAGGTGTGTGCATGCCACCCCTGCCCTTGCCCCCTCTCAGCCAGGAGCTGTGCTCTGGGTCCCTCGGGGTGAACTGGGGCCGGCCCGAGGACAGGAGTGGGCTTGCCCGGGCCCCTCCCTGGGGGGTGCGGGGAAAATCAGGCATCACATTCCATTTAATCACACCCAGCCTGTTCTCTTTCTCTGGTGGCCTAGGCCTGCCCAGGAGAGGATGTCGCCCCTGGAGTGACTTCACTCAAACACTTCGGGGGGAACCAGGCTGCTGGCCTCCCTCCTACCCTGGCTGGGCCTAGCCCTGCTTGTTCCACACCCTCTCTCCAGCCCCCTGCACCCAGTGCTGATGCCCAGCCCCAGTGGCTCCCCGTTCCCAGGATGGCCGTAATTAACACGAAGGGTGGGGGGCAAACACAGGCTTTGAGGCGAAGACCTGCGCTCACGTAGAGCTGGCCAGCCTCCCTGGACGCTCAGTTTCTGCATCTGCCAGAAGGGTTCCAGAGAGCCTCTGCTGCCTCAGCTCGTTTTATCCTGTGTGATGGTCCCGCTCCCACCCCTGGGGCTATGGGGTCTGTAAAGTGCCATCCCGGCCACGCCCCCTCTGAGTGCCCAGGAAATGGCGCTTCTCTGCTCTTCCCTTATGCTACCAGCCCCTCCTTTCATCTGCTTAGGGTTCTATTTCTGGAACGGAGCAAGTGAGCCCGGAATAACCTGCCGTGGGTCCTGGGGCTGAGGACGCCCCAGCCCCCCGCTGGCTCTACCTGCCAGCTCCCACCTGTTCTCCCCACTCCTGAAAGGCACCACTGCCTGTGACCTCACAGCCCGTTGCCATGGCAGTAGATGTGATGTCATGGGGTCTTTTGGGCCTGAAAAACTGCCCGGATTCCAGGCCTCCCAGGGGGCAAGAGTGGGGAGGGCTGAAGGGGTGGAAGGGAGGAGGGTGTGAGGAATTTCTGGACAGAATGTTCCTCCGGAGGCTGAGTCTGCATTCTGCGCCAGACCCCTCCCCCCAGCCCTGGGCTTGGGCATCCACCCGCCTCCCCCCATTGGCCCTTGCCTTGCCTTTTCCTTCCTGCACAACAGCAGCCCACAGATACATTTTTTCCCCAGCCCACCCTCCCTGCAGGCCACCAATATGTACTGCACAAACCCCTGGGCAGCATCCTGGCCACACAGCCCCTCGGGCCCACACAGTCGGGGTGGGTATGCATGCATGGAGGGGGCGTGCCTGTGTCTTTTTTTGGAAAAAAAAAAAAAAACTTGAGGAAAGGATGTGCAGTTTCCCTTATCCGCCCTGTGGTTCACAACCCCTCACATTCAGGAAGTTCTCTCTGATGTCTGATTCAGTGTCTTCTACTGCAGCCCATTTCCTCCTCTTCCTATGGCAGTGCATTGGAGGAGTCTCTTCCTCCTGAGGGTCCGAGACAATTAGTCGTTAAGTCACAGAAAGCTTGTTCCCAACAGGAGGGCAGTTGATTGAGAGGAACTCTCAGTGAGTGAGGATCATTGCCAGGGAGGGGAGCTAGAACCTGAGAGACGGTGAGGGAGCCTGGTTCGAATCCCAGCCCTCCTCCCTACTAGCTGTGCTGTGTTGGGCAAGTTACTGAATCTCCTGGACCTTCTGTCTCAACTGTAAAGTGGGGTCCTGCTTACCTCACAGGGTGGTGATGCCGATTGATGATCGTGAAAGTCAAGAACCTGATATGACGCCCAGATCATTAGCACTCAATGAACAATTACTGTTATTGTGCTGATGTTATGAAAAGGCATCCCCAGACGAGGGCCAGGAAGAGGTAAGGCAGGTGAGACACCCATGGTGGAAAATGTGAGAAGGCATGTTGCTCTCAGGGTCGTGTGGGTGCACGTTAAACTGCCTGAGAGTGAATGCCTCCTTACATTTTCTGCCCTAAGCACCTCACCCTAGTCCCTGCCTCGCTGCAGACTTAGAGTTTGGGACCCTAGAGCAGGGTGATCTGTGAAGAGCAAGGCTTGGCCATCAAGTGGCACCAGGTCCAAACCCTGCCACCTGCTTGGCGTTGTCCTGGCTGGGGGCAAGGAGGATTCCTGAAGACCCCTGGCAGGGCTGTGAGTTGACCGCCCTCAGCTTCAGAAAGCCTGGGGTCCTTAGATCTAGGTTTTATGCTGGGATTGGGTAGGGGTGGGGCTAGATGAGGGGTGCCCTCCCTGTCTGGGCTTCATCTGCTATACCCTTCTGCAGCTGAGCCTCAGGGGGAGGGTAGGGGAGAGCCTTCCTGCTAATGCGTCCTGCAGGTTGGCTAGAGATTGGGGTGAGGGTCAGCAAGGTGAGCTCAGCGGTGGGGTCTAGAGACCTGGGTGCCAACCCCAGTATTGCCGTGGACCTTCCCGCGAGAGGCTGGGGGACTCAGACCTCTCTGCACCTCAGTTTCCCCATCTGTGAAACAGGGAGGGAGGGAGGAGATGGTATCTGAGGTCCTTGTCAGAGCTGGTGTTCTGAGGAGTGGTGTGCAAGGATGGTGTGTGTGTGTGTGTGTGTGTGTGTGTGTGTGTGTGTGTGTGTGTAAGAAGGTCTTGGCCAAAATCCAAGCAAAGATGGAGGTCAGAGAGCTCGGCTCCAGGAGGTCTGGGGGCACCAGCCTCACGGTCAGGGGTGAGCATGGTCAGGGGGCCAGGGAAGATAGTGAAGGGCTCTCGTGGTTAACTCACTCAGTCGCTATTTGCTGAGGGCCTACAGTGCACCAGGCCCCGCCCCAGGCTCTGGGGGCTATGGGGACTTACCTTGTAGTGGGGCAGGAAAACCCTAAATGAGATAAGCAAGTAGAATACATAGTGTGTTGGAGAGCAAGGGGTTCGAAGAAGAAAACTAAACCAGGGAACAGGGAAAAAGAATGTTTGAGTGGGTGTGTATCCACGTCCCAAAGGTGGGCTGACAGCCCAGGCCGAGTGGGTCGCTGTGGCCATCGGAGCTCTGGGTCGGCCAGCTCAGGGCCCACAGGTTGGGGTGCTCTGGGGGCTTCCCTACAGCACAGTCAAGGGGCTGGGGCAGGGGCAGCCTCAGGGAGACCCTGACCTTGTGTTCCCTGTCCCTTGCCTTTTTCATTCCCAGAAGCTCCAGGGCTGGTGGTGCCTGGGGAACAGAGAAGCAGGACTTCAAACCTGGGAGGACTGGGATGCAAGACAGAGGGGTGGGGAGCTCAGTGTGCATGCTGGGCTGTATTTGCAAACACCGCAGGGTAACACTGGGTGTCTAGCTCGGGAGGGGTTTTGGGAAATTTTTATCTTCTCAGAAAGCATGTCGACCACTAAGTCGAAGGCGTCTGATGGCTGACCCTGTGGCCGCCCTCCAGCTGGCCTGGGGAAGGGGTGGGGGCCGAGGGGCTGGTGCTCAGATGATCGCTGGCCGGGAGGGAAGTTTCTCTTGCAGTGCTGAGGCCTGTGGTTTCTAATATTGACTCGTCTCCCTGGGGAGGGGTGGAGCAGGAGGGTCAAGGCGGGGTAGGGTGGGCCTTGGGAGTGTGCAGGGTGGAGACGGTAAATAACAGCTAACATTTATTGAGAGCTTCCAAGTGCCAGGCCCTATTCTAAGTGCTTAATGTGCTCCGTCTCATTTGGTGCTCACAAAATAGCGCTCAGCAGCCCTGTTGAGGAGCAAGGACAAAGTGACCTGCTCGCGGTCACAAGTTAGTAGCAGAGAGAGTCAGGACGGGGCCCTGGCTGCTAACGCTGTTAGCTTAGACCTGTGGTTTTCAAAGTGGCATCCCCGTGCCTGGAAACCTTTGAGAGATGCACGTTCTTGGGTTCTACCATAGGGCCACTGGATTAGACCCTCTGGTCAGGGCCCAGACACCTGTATGTCCACAGCCCTCCAGGGGATTCTGAGATCCTCCCCTCCTCCCCTCCCCGCTGCCCGCCCTGTTCACAGCCTGTTCTGCCCAGAGTCAGGCCTCTCAGGAGGTTTTACCCAGAGCAGGACGAGGGCCTCCCAAGGGCCTGTAATGAGCCTGGGGCAGGTACTTTGTCTCCACCTTTTCCGTCCTACCCGATTTCTGTCCTTTCTGCCCCCTGCCCCCCCCCCCCCCCCCCGCCACCCCGCTCCCCGTCTAGGCAGGCTGGTTAAGAGTGAGGGCTTTGGAGTTGGGAGATCCTGGATTCAAATCTCAGTTCTGTGGTGTAGACTCTGCACACAGAAGGTCCCTGGGATCAGCCTGCCTGGAGTGTTCCTCCTTTCCTGGAGGCTAGAACAGCTCAGAGAGGAGGCAGTTGGGCCTTCCTGCTTAGCCACAGTCTCCACAGGAGTGTTGCAGAGCCCTGGACCAGAAGGGATAGTGGGAGGGTCAGAGCACCACTGCCGAGGACTCCCCTGGTTGGGGCTGGTGGTTGTTGGAGGCTGAGGAGAGAACCTGGCCCCAGTTAGCAGGCAGCTCCTAGAGCTCAGGCTGGGATAGCGGTCCCTGGGGATTTCCAGACTGCCCCTGCCGGGTGGCCTGTGGGCCGGGAGTGGGGGCTGGAAGAGGGTGGCTGAGGACTGGGACTGGGCTCAGAGGGAGTAGAATGTGACATCTTTTCTTCTCCAGAGTCATCCTCAGACTCCAGGCGGGCTGACCTGGGGCCTGGGAGGCACTGGCTGACTTGCCTCCCCATCTCTTACTCTGTTCCTGGGCCCTGTCCTCCCTCAACCATCCACGTTGCCTTGGCCATGAACTCCTCAGGAAGTTTCATCTTCTGGAAAGAAGTTTTGGCCTCAGCCTCCCATCTTCCAAGCCATAGGGGTAAAGGGGTCTGGGCCATTTCCAGAAAGAGCAGTGCTACCTTGATCCCAGCTGGCTTTCTTCCTCCATGCCCAGCTCTCCTCCCTGATGCCAGAACCTTTCAGAGGCCATTCTGTCCTTTCCCCTGTCTTCCACAGGGGTGAGCAGCTCACCAGGAATGGGGTCAGGGCAGGCGTTTCCTATTCTGAGACACTGTCCTAAGCTGGTTCCTGCTCATCATGGCAACGGCTTGCTTTCTAACCTTCACGGTCATGCTCATGTCCTTCTGTGTGATTCAGGGGCCCCTGGAACTTTACTGGGTGGGAAACAGAGCCCTCGAGACTGTAGGCAGGAATTGGATCTGGAATGGGAAGTTTCTCTCCTGTATGGGGGAGTCCAAGGAACCCGCTTTTTAGGATCCCTTTAGTAGGAAACACTAATGTTGTCCTGGCAGGGAAAGGGTGGAGCCAACATCAGGGACAGGATCAGTCCAGGATCAGCATCAGGACAGGATCAGCCGGCATGTATTGGTGGCCGGCTACACATATATCCCAGTCCCCGGCGTGAGGGATATGGCAGATGAGTTGGTAAAAATGCTGCTTTGAATGTTTTTTGGAGGCAGGTGAGTAAGACTCACAAAACAGTATTTGGGGAACAAGACATATTCCCATGATGAGATTATTTATACCCGAAGGACCAGAGACGTAACACAGAGAGCAGGCTTATTGGAGTTCCAAGGCAGGAGGGAGTCCTCCTTACTGGGTGTTCAGGAAGGGCCTCGGGGCGGAGACCTTGTCGGAAAAGAGTGTGGATGCAGGAGCCATTCCGCAAGCAAAGGCCTGAATGTGGGAATAAACCAGGAGATCTAGGGACAGGTCTGGATGGGGCAGAGCTTTGGGGCAGGGCTAATGGTGGGGGGCTTTGAAAGCCCACACAAGAGTTAAGTCTCTGGAAGACTTCATCCTGGACTGTGGGGATTTCACACAAAGACCACGAAGTGCTGAGTCCCAAGATGGGGTTCAAATCCTGTTGTGGCCAGTAGTAGTCGATGACTTTGGGCTACTCATTTACCTTGTCCTTTTCTGTGAAGTGGGGGCTCAAAGGTAATAATGGGACCCACCTCACTGGGTTCTCGTCACGAATAAATGAGCCGGTACAGGTGAAGACGGCTGGCACATAGGGATAGGCATGACCTTGACCCTCTCTGTGTTCCTTTTGGAGGGGTCAGCAACTGAATCACAGGCCTTGGTGAGAGGTTCGTCGAGCTGGCTCGTTCTAGTACCAGTCGGATTATTTTACGTTTTCTGAACTCTGCCTCCCAAGCATGGGGCTAGCCAGGTTACCTCTGAGCCTTGGGTCGCCGGCATGGGCCCTGCTTCAAGAGGCATTCCGCCCTGGGGAGAGAGCCAGCCCGAGACCCAACCTGTGGCTGTTCGCCCTGAGGCCTCACACTGTTTTGTCCCTGTGTTTTGCAGCCCATCAACCCTGAGAATGCCCCGAAGAATGTAGCCGACACGGTGAGTGGCAGCAGGTGGTGGGAAACAGTCTGGGCATAGTGTGGGAAGCCCAGAAAGCAGAAGGTGGATTTGGGGGAAAGTGAACAGATGTGTTTGGGGACATCTTTCTGGAGTAGACTTGGGGAACTTGAGAGGAAGTGATGGGCTTGTGGGTCACGTGGGGACCTGGGCATCTGACATCACTTACGTGTTCGGAAATGGATTGCTAGGGAATTAGGGAGGCAGGTGGGAGAGGCCAGTGGTTAAATGTGGGTTTCTTTATTAAATATGTAGAATGTGAGAAAGCTGGGCAGATGTTTCCAAACAGAACTTTCTGACTTAGCAGAAAGACAGACAGTTTTCCAATTTCCTCAAGGCTACATGAGGAGGAAGGGAAGAGAGTGGGTGGGTCCCAGAGTGTGGAAATCGAGATTAGCAGCTGAGGGGGATCTCCTGGCAATGGCCAGCACGTAATAATGGGCTTACAGTTGGAGGGCTTGTGTTCAGATCCTGCCTCATACAAGCTGCTTCTTTTTTTAAAGTTTATTTATTTACTTTGAGAGAGCAAGCAAGCAAGAGAGCAGGAGTAGGGGAGGGGCGGAGAGAGAGAATCCCAAGCAGGCTCCACACCACCAGCACAGAGCCCGATGCTGGGCTCGAACTCACAGACCGTGAGATCATGACCTGAACTGCAACCATGAGTTGGACGGTTAACCGACTGAGCCACCTAGGCGCCCCCTTCATTCAGGCTTCTAATTGTGTGGCCATTGGCAATTCATGAGCCTGCCTGTACCTCAGTTTTCTTACCTGCAAAATGGGAAGAGGAAAATCATAACACAAATGAGAGGGTTGGTTGGCTCTGAGGGGCTTTTAGTGGACAAAGAAATGATAAACACACAACTAAGTTGCCTCCGAGGCCCTTCTGCCAGCTCCCTCACCCCCAACCCCTGCCAATCCCAGTAGGTGAAAAACGAGGGTGCCCTTTGATTACTTTCCTTGACTCCCCTCTCTGACTGTGTTTTTTCTCCGTCTCCAGGGAGAAGGAGCTTTCCGGGGTGGAAACACACGGAAAAGCCTTGAGGAAGACGTAAGTATGGGGATGGGGAAGGGAAGGGTTTGGCTGGGCTCATGGTGCCCCAGGGGGATTGGAGGTGTGGATGATCTATACTACCTGCCTTGCTGAAGGATCCCTTACCTCCTTTCCAGAAGGACAGGCAGGGGTCTCTGAGTGCTATGGCTGAGCAGGGGAGGAGGGGTTGGAATGGTGAACAAACCCCATGGACTTACCTACTGGACCTCAGTCTTGGCTTTGACTCCCAGGTCGGCTGGATCCAGAGCTCATTTGCCCATCACTTTGCCAGACCTCAGTGCTCCAGGGGAGGGAGGCAGCGAGGGTGTGCTGTGAGGTCTGGCTCGGTGGTGAGCGGGATACTAGCAGAGCTATAGCAGAAGGACTAGGGACAGAGGCGAAGAAGGACTCCTGGGCTCACAGAGGGTCATCAGACCTTGAGGAATTACAAGCTCTGCTTCTTTGGAAAAAAGGGGTCTTTGCAAACGCCAGGATCTTCTGTGTGGCTTCAGTGCCGTTGATTCTGGAGGAAGAAGCTGGAAGCTGGGCCCGTTGACCCCTCTGGGCTCTTCCTGGTGGGCAGTTTTGGTGGAGGTCAATGGGCAAATTGCTTAAATGGAGAGACCCCTGGGAAGGGCAGAAGGGGCTCTCCTGGGACCCTGCTTTGAGCGGTGCTCGTGTCTGGGCTTTTCCTCATGTGCCCGGGGTAGACACCCCACACAGTCGGGCCTTTCTCTTTCTTCCCCACTCTCGTCTGACAATTTGCCCCTATGCTGGCCTCCATCCTTGCTCGCCCTGATCCACAGAGGAACAGGGAGTGGTTTTGGCGGTTGGCACAGGGGGAGCTGTTGATGGCATGAGGCCCTATCATCTGACAGCTGCCTGACCCGCCATGGGGAGGGCCCCAGAGGGAGGTGCTCAGGCTGCGGGAGGCAGCTCCTGCAGGCGGCCGCCCTTGTGTGGTGAGCCCGTGGCCACGGCCACATTGCCCTGGGGCAGCCCTTCATGGCCAGCCCTGCAAGGCGGAGGCGTCCCTGTGGCTGTACGACCTGTCCAGGAGGAGCGGGAGCATGCCTCTTAAATTAGTGGGGAAGGCTCTGTTCAAGGTACGTGTGGGTCCTATGGGCACGGAGTGCACATGTTGGGGAGGGACTCTTGTCCAAGTTTGCGGTATTTTGGGGGCTGAGATGTGGGTCAGAAATTAGGCTTTGTGTGTACCTACTGCTGAGGACGAACTAAAGTAGTGCACCTAAAGCATATAATATATGCTCAATAAATATTAGCCATTCTTATTACTGTTATTTTGACCAAGGGCCCAGAGCTGGATTGAGTATTTTGGTGATCCCCAGACACCACCCTTATGGTGGATGCTATGGTCCCATTAAAAAATTTTTTTTTAATGTTTATTTATTTGAGAGAGAGAGAGAGAGAGAGAGAGAAAGAGTGAGCAGGGGAGGGGCAGAGAGAGGGGGAGACAGAGGATCCGAAGCAGGTCCCATGCTGCCAGCATAGAGCCCAATGTGGGGCTTCAACTCACAAACCATGAGATCATGACCTGAACCAAGGTTGGATGCTTAAGCGACTGAGCCACCCAGGCGCCATTGGTCCCATTTTTCAGATGAGGAGGTAGAGACTTGAAGGGGCTCAGTGAATTGATCAGTGCCTTCCCCACCCCTTCCTGGGTTTGCTGCTCAGATCTGGTTGTACCCTGCTCTCCCAGCCCTTGGCCAGGAGATGATGTGTGAACTAAAGCCTTTACCTGACGGCCTGGGCACACTTACGGCCAGGTCCTGATGCTGCTGCTTCCCCCAGCCCCAGCCTGGGACAGACATAGCTTGTCAGGGAAAGCTGCAGCAAGAGAGAGTGAAGTTAGACATCATGAAGAACTTTTTGACGTGATGGTGGGTATGACCTTGGTCCCAGGAAATAAAGAAGCGGCCCTTTAGTTGGGATGGGAGGTTTTTTTTTTTTTAGAAGGAAAGTTTGTTGATTTGGGATGAATGCGTGTGTGTCTAATGTGTGCCAAGGTGGGTAAGGGTTGTGTCCTGTCTAGATGTGGGAAGAGGGTTGTGACTTCTGGCGTAGCTAGTCTAGTCAAGGGAACACTAAGCGAGCGAGCGGATTCTAGAATGGCCTGTGTGCTGCAGAGGAGGGAAAACCTAGTGTCTAAAGTTCCCAGACACCTGTCTCAGGTTGGGTGATCCCAGGGTCTTTGGTCCATGCCCTGCTCAGCCATGGGGGACCCCCGCAGTCTGCCCCGTGCGAGGAGACCTGTGCCAGAGGCGGCACAGTTGCGGCCCTCAGCCTAGTGCCGTGCTGTTGGGCCTGTTTGTTGAGCTGTTTTCCTGTCTCTGGCCCGTGGCCCAGGACTCACAGGGCCGGAATGGCTGTTTTCCTCCAGCAGGGCTGGTGTGTAGAGAGGTTTGTGGATGCTGTGCTGTGTCGCACTCTGTTTTGGAAAAATCCAGGCTGGTGGGCAGGAAGGAGAGAGGAAGGGGTGTGGCTGGAGGGGCTGGTGGGGGCGGGAGGGGGTGGCCACGGCCCCCAGAGGAGAGGTAGGAATGGGGACGGGCCCCTGACGTAGATTGGGCACCAATTTCTGGCTGCCTGACGTGGCCCCTGGTGTTTCTTACGGACCCTCCTCCCGACTCTGCCCCCTGGGGACTGGGGCTCAGGAAACGGCTTTTCTTTTGGTCCAGAGCTGTTGTGTTTGGTCTGTGGACCTCAAAGGCAGGCAGGACTCTTCCCACACAGTTGTTGCTCTAAACCAACCCCACCCAGGTCCTGGGGTTCCCGCTCCTTGCTGCATGGTGGAGAAGGTGGTGGCAAATAACAGAGCCTAGGGCCACAGACCTTGAGCCACTCAGAAGTGTCCGAGTGGTCGTTGGCAGTGGGGACCAAGGCAAAAAGAGTTGGCTGGATCTGCAGGATGAAGGGTGAGGGTTAGATACTAGGAGGAACTTCCTGGCAGAGAAGTAAGACACCGTTTTGGTGGGGGGGCCGTGGAACTTCCTTTCATGCTGTTCTCTTACTGAAAGCGAGACCGCGGTTCGGTGATGACTGTAGGGGAGCATTCTTGGTGCCTAGGGAGTTGGATCAAAGTTGTGTTATTGATCTCTGTCCTGGGAGAAGCTGGGGGGGGGGGGGGAGGTAAAGCCGAATGGGCAAAGGGCTTTGAGAGCCCCAGAGAGGAGAAGAATGGGATTACAGGCTGACCGAGAGCTTCTTTTTTCTTTTTAAAATAAAATCTTTGTAGTACTTTTTGTAAAGCCCTCTGGTAGTTTCCCCTGGGGGCTTTAGGTGGAACAGGTGAATCACATAAGATCACACGAGCACTGTGCTATACCCATTTTACAGACTGGCCAGTGAGACCCGGCAGCAGAGTCTCATGCCTGTTCTTGAAAGAACAGCTCCAGTATAAGCTCTCTGAGGTCAGGGGTTTCGCCTCCTCCGGTCCCCAGCGCCTAGCGCGTTGCCTGGCACACAGCTGGTGGCACTCAGCGAGGGTTTTTGGAATGAGGGAAGGAGCGTGATGACGGGCAGCAGAGATGACTGATGTCTCAGGGGGCTCCCAGCCTCCCAGAGAGGGTGTGTGTGCTGAGGCGTGTGCTGGGGGTGCCCATCTCTGGCCTCATGTGTGAGGTCACCTGTGTGTTTTGGAGCGTGAGGCCGTGCTTGCTCATACCCCCCGCCCCCACAACTATGTGTGGTTCTTCACGTCCACGAGACTCAGGCTTGTCACCCGTGTGTCTGCTTTCTGCCAGCGAGTGTCACATGTCCTCGAACTCTGCAGAAAACAGGAAGCCCCGTCAGTTAGAGGACGGCCCAGTGATTCAACAGGGGATGACCATCCAGCTGTTCCCGTCCCTGTCATCTGGTGGGGTCACGGTCCAGGGCAGCTTCCTCCCCTGCTGCCCCTTCCCTGGCTGGCCTGGAGCAGAGCCGGCTTGGACTTTGTCTTATCACCTCTGGAGGCGGCACGGCCAGACTCTGTTGGGGCCAAGTTTTTATTTATCTTCCCTGGCTTTTTTGGGGTGGGGAGGTTAAGGAATGTGGAGTGTTGTAACTTTGGGAGGGGGGTGGAGAAACGGGATCCAGCTCTCCTGTCCCGTTCTTCCTTTTCACCCCTGCGCCCGAGGAGGCTTCTGGCTCCCCTTGGCTCCCCAGTCCCCTCGCCAAGCCGGCCTCAATATCACGTTGTCTCCCTGCAGCTCCGTGAGCCCAGACCCATGGCCCTGACCACACCGCAAGCCTCGGCTGCAGCTGTGGCTTCCAGTTGTTCGAGGCAGCTGTGGTGGCCTCCTCCAAAGTGGCTGTGGATCAGCAACAGATGAAACCCGAGGGGCTATTTATAGCAGGGTGGCCCCGGGGCCTGGAGCAGGGCCTGGAGCCTGGGGCGGTCCAGCAACTCCTCATCAGGGACCAGTGAAATCAAGACGGATGAAGTGTTGGGTCTCTGTGTTCCTCTGGGCGGGTAGTTTTGGAACAGCCTGGTTTGGGGCTTGAAAACCAAACACGATCCCTCTTACCTGCGCCCCCCCTCCCCCCACCATGCCTGACTCATGCAAAGCCAAGTTGTCAAGGCCAGGGGGCTGTGGAGACAGACACTTTCCTCCCCAACAGCCCCACTTGGTTCTTCCTGCTGCTACTGCAGAGGCTGAGTGGTTCGGAGCTGAGCTGTAGCCCACGCAGAGGGGGCTCTGGGTGCAGCCTTCTCACGGGTGGCTGGATGGAGACACCTCCTCTTAGTGGGGCTGCCCTGACTTTGGGCACTACCAGGAGCCCGGCCTCCAGGCTTTTCCGTCCCTGCCTTGTCGGCCCTGCAGGGGCCTGGAGGAGGCCGAAAGCGGCTGCTCTCCTCAGGGTCCCAGTGGTTAAACCCAAAGTCTGAGGGTGAGTCCTGCCAGTTGTCAACTTCCCCAGGACTTGGGGGTGAGTCACCGTGCCTCAGTTTCTCCTCTCCCTGGTAGACTGTGGTCCTGTCTCCTCCAAGAGGTGGTTGCAACTTGGTGGTGGGGAAAGGCTGGTTTCGGGGAGGCACAGGGATGTTTGGAAGGTGCCGATGGGCTCGGAGAGCCGTGGCTCGGCCTGGGAATCTAGAAGTTGGGCGGTCGATTTTGCATCACGTGAGGTGGCTGACAGGTGGGGGGAGAGGTGATGCAGGGCTCTGTGTATAGAGGTGAATGTTGGTTGTATGTGTAAGCACCCTTTTAATTGTACTAGATGCAGTAACAGTAACAATGAAGAAGTACCTTATATGCATACTTCCTTTTAATCTTCAACTCCGTAAGGATTGCCCCATCTTACATGTGACGTTACAGAGATCCAGAGCATCGAGTACTCCCAGATCGGCCGGCAGGGTGACCCTTAGCTTCCATCACGGTGCCATCGGGTCGTCTTGGGCTGTTTGGGACCCGAACTGGGGTCCGTTTGCCTAAATTTGTGCCAGTTGACAACCCTCGAGAGGGGAGCGGGTGAGGGGGTAACCCAGTGGGCGGTGGGTCCGTAGGAGGGTAACTTGCTGCCCAGCACTGGTCTCTGTGGGTACACGCTGCCCCTGGCTGCTCTCAAGCCACAGCTTCTGCTCTAATGGCTCCTTGTTGCTGCTGTGAAGGGGAGGATTGCGGGATGGTGGTGGTCAGGGGGTCAAGGTTCAGAGCAGGACAACCGGTCTTTTCCTTCTGTCATGCTCGCGGTCGGTATTCTCCCCTGGGGGTTACGGTTACGGCATCCAGGGAATCAAGATGAAATGTGTTTCCGTCCATTTTGAAACTCTTTTATTGAGCATGTACTCAGTGCAGATGGCACCAGCCCACACATTTCTCAGCATCTGGGATTTCTTTCTTCCCTGGGGAGGGAGAGCTGGGCCCTCTGGGGGCTCGCATGCGCACTCACAAGCGATCGGCCTTGGTCGCTTTTGGCCTTAGGTTGCTGTGTAGCCTGGATGTTAGGGTGCCCGCGCTGGAATGTTGGCCAAGAAATAAGAGCATCTGTGTTTGTCTGCAGCCCTGATGCTCCCGGGGACATCTCTCCGCCAGCCTCCTCCATAATGCCGCTTGTCTTTTCTCTGTCCTAGGGCTCCAGCAGAGTCACCCCGAGTGTCCAGCCCCACCCCCAGCCCATCAGGTATGCCTGGCCTGTTGGGGGGGGTGGCTAGGGATGGGGGTGCCGCTGTGAGGTCACTGTGTGTGTTTCCAGCAAATCATGCTTTTGGGTGCCTGAGACCAAAGTCATAAAGCCACAGGTAGGGACCGTGGGCGGATGCGCAAGCCACAGAGAGAGGATGCGGGTAGCTGCATACCCTTGGAAATGGTCATGTTTTGAGTTCTAGCTCGAAGCTAGGCCTTGAGCTGGATTTTTTTTTTTTTTTTAATGTCCCTGCACGATCCCATCTAGTCCTTGCACCAACCCTGCAGGGTAAGTCTTTTTATTCCCATTTGGCAGATGGAGAAACTGAGTCTCAGGGAGGTGCGATGACTTGTTACAGGTCACGCAACCAACAAGAGGCAAGACTTGGGTGTGCCTTCGGGACTGGCTGGCATCATAGTCTATGCTAGATCCAAGTCCTCTCTGTGGGCAGGGTTTTTGATGTTGAGGGTCATTTAGAAAAGGAAAGTTCTCTAACTGGCTGGGCCGGCAGGGACTGGGGACAGGGATGCACAAGGACTGGGTGCCTTGCTGATCTGTGTGCAGGTCCTGTGGTTTTTCTGGCTTGGGCCCTTCCCTCTCTGCCTCACCTTCACCTCTGAGGCTCCTGAGACAAGTGAGAATCTGGCTCCAGGGAAATGGAGCTCCAGCCAGAGAGGGCTGGTGTGTAGCTAAAGCCCCCAGTGGGTTGTGGCCGGGCTGCCAGCTGCCCACAGACCTGAGCGGCCCCTTAGAGAATCTTCTTCCCTTACAGCTGAGAACCACCTTGGGGTGGGTGGGTGCAGGGTGCGATGCTGAAGTTGGCCAGGTGGTGGCACCGTTCTGCCTTGGACCCATCCCTGCCTGCCCAAGGCTGCAGTGAGAACCTTATCTTAGGCACAAGGAATGGCCCGGCTCAGAGGTCAAATTCAAACTGGGCTCCTTACCACAGCCCACTGACCCCTCTACCACTTGGCTCCTGTCCTTGTCACCATGGAGAAGCCATACCTCGCCCTCGGCACCCCCCCCATCTCCAAGCCCCATATACACAGTTGGGTTCCAAGTTAACCCTGGTGGTATCTCTCTGCTGCCCCTCCCGTCTCACCTTGACCCTGCTGTAGTGAAAGAGTCTCAGAAGGAAATGTTGCCCACCTTGGATACAAAGAGGAAGTGAGACAATAGGGGGCGGGTGACAGGGTAAGAAGGTATGGTGACAGGGAGGGTGTAAGGTGGGCCTCAGAATGGAATTTCAGTGTCCTGAGACCCATTTCCCATTCCTGTCAGCTCCCCGGGGGCCACTCTGGGCCCTCCTGCTGGAAGAGAACCTGGATGAGGTATAAAGGCGTGAGCCCCTGCCTCCCCTCACCCGGTGCAGGGGCTCCCCACTTCCTTTAGGAGCTCAGGTGGCCACCTGCCGCCGCAGCAGTAAGCTCAGCACCCTCTTAGAAATCACGGAGGCTGCAGCCAAGAAATAGCCCTGGAAGGTGGTGGGAGCTGCCAGAGGTGGGGGAGAGCCAGGGAACAAAGGGCGGGAGCCGGCCTGCCTCTGGGGAGGGCTGGAATGTGCGCCGTGGTCTGGCTTACTGGAGCCCAGGTGAGCTTGTCACCTGAGCTGCCCTTTCCCCTGAGAAGCCTCCCCCCCCCCCCCCCCCCCCCGCCCACACTATAGCTCGGGAGCAGGGGGAGGGCGGAAGAATGCTCAGCTCCAGGGGCACCTGCCGCTCTCCTTCCTGTACTAGATCCGTCCCAGGATCCTTTGAAAGACTTCTGCCAGACCAGGTGGCCACAGTGTGTTGGAGGGCTGAGCTGGACTCCTGGGCTCCTGGCAGGTTCTGATCCTGACCCCGACCTCTGCGTTTATAGGTTGAAGGCAGTGCCGACAGAATTGATGGCCACCTCGGGTTGCTGTCATCCCTGTTTGGCTTGGAAATGGCCCGAGGTCCTTGCCAGCCTCTGCCCAGCTCCCTTTCCTCTGGTGCTCAGGGAACAGTCAAGCCTCCAGGGTTGGAATTGTGGGCCACATATAGTGTCTAGGGGGCACAGATCCCTACACCTTGCCCTGAGGACGAGGGTTCTGATCCGAACCCCCTTCTGCCTACTGTGTCTCCAGAAATATGAGTCTGAGCCGGACCACGGAGGACAGCTGTGAGCTGGACCTGGTGTATGTCACAGAGAGGATCATCGCCGTCTCCTTCCCCAGCACAGCCAACGAGGAGAACTTTCGGAGCAACCTCCGAGAGGTGGCCCAGATGCTCAAGTCCAAACATGGAGGCAGCTACCTGGTGAGGATGGGGCCCAGTACCCCCGTCCTTTCTGCTTACCACCTCCTCGCTGCTGGTGCCCCTGCCCACCTGCCCTTAGCCTCTCTCACGGCCTGAGTCCTCACTCACCCCCCCCAGCCCAACTTTACTGGGAGGAGTGTGTCTGTGGCTGGAATGAGGCATCTGGAACCAAGTCACGTGTGCCCACGTGCATGTGTGCGTGTGCACATGAGTGTAGGTATATGTGCACGTGGGCATGCGTGTGCTCGTGTGTATGTGTGTGTTGACCAGGAGGAGAGAGTAACAAGAATTCATGTTATTGCGTGCTTGCTATGACACAGGCCCTGTTCTATCTGCTCTCCACGTATTAAACTTCATGACAGCGCTAGAAATCAGGTTTTGCTGGAGCACAGAGAGGTGGGGTGTTTGCCTGAGGTCGGGAGGCGGCAGCGCCTCTGAGAAGTCCGAGGGCAGAGTTGTGGAAATGTTGCTATCAGGGGGATGGTGCCTGGCCCAGGAGGAACACATCACGAATGTGGATGAGGGGCCCGGGGGTGCTCTTCTCTAATGGCAGAGAGCTGGCATGGGGAATCAGACCTATCCTTGGCCCCAGGGGAGGGCTCAGTTCTACAAGGAGGTGCCTGTGGATTTGGGCTGCACCCACCGACCAGACCCCTCGAGGGGCCGCCCCGATCTGTGAGCAGAGGCCGGTGTAGGGGACTGCATTAGGTCCCTGGGGCTGCTGTAACAGATTGCCACAAACACGTGGTATCTTGAAACAGAACTGACTTTCTCACAGTTCTGGAGGCTGGAAGTCCAAATCAAGGTGTTGACCAGGCCGTGCTCCCTCTGCAGGCTCTACGGGGGATCCTGCCTTTCCCCTTCCTGGTTTCCAGTGCCCCCCAGCGATCCTTAGTGACCTTGGCTTCTAGCTGCATCACCGCAGTCTCTGCCTCTGTCCTCACACGGCCTGCCTTCTTTCTTGTGTCTCTCTGTGGGTCTTCTCATCTTATAAGGACACCAGGCATCGGACCTAGGGCCCGCCCCAAATCCAGGATGATCTCATCTTGAGATCCTTAACTACTTACATCAGCAGAGGCCCTATTTCTAAATAAGGTCACATTCTGAAGTTCCAGGTGGATCTGAATTTTTGTGGGACACTGTTGAACCCACCACAGACACGCCTCTCCATCAGCTGTGTTGGGCAGCGTTGAGAGCCCGGCTTCAGACACCAGAGAGTCCTGGGTTTGAATGTTGGCTCTGCTCTCACTATCTGACCTTGGCCACTTCGCCTCACTAAACCTTAGGTTCTGCATCTGTAAAATGGGTCTAATTGTACCGCCTACCTCTTATGGTTGTTGAGAGAACTAAGCCAGCTGCTAGGTGTAAAGTCCTCAGCATTGGGCTGGCAGGTTGGGGACACTCGAGTGGTAGCTGTTGTTAATGTAATAAAGTCTGTACAGTTACAGGGTCCGAGAATGGACTGGAAGCCATCTGGGATCATTCCCAGTTTCAGGATTCCAGGGTTCTGTGGGTCTCTGCTATGCCACCCTCCCCCTGCTTTCCCATCACAGGCCGTGTGGTTGCTTTCCTTGGCAGGAGGCGGCACAGTTTTCTTTGAGTTTTCTGGGCAATGAGGTGAAGGTGGAGACAGGAAATCCAGGGATTGGGGGAGTCTTATGGGACATGGTTAGGTGTCGGAGGGCATCTGTCGGGAAAGGGGTGTCAAGGGTCTGAGAGGCCCCACTCAGGGTGATTTGCACACTCGGAGGGAGGGCGTCCTCCCACAGAGCTGTTGCATTTTTAGGCGGATGAGGTTCTAAAGTTGACACGTGAAGTGGAAACCAGAGATGGCCAAACACTTATCATGTCACACCACCGGATTCCCATCCAGTGTGGACGGGTGGCACATGGGATGAGACAGGCTGCATCCCCTTCTCACCTGCAGTTTGGGTGTCTGTCTGCTGCTCACTGAGGGTTGGGGCTGAGTGTCCATGTACTTCTCTCTCCTTCTCTTTAATTTTTTTTGTTAATATTTTTATTATTTATTTTTGAGAGAGAGAGAGAGAGAGAGAGAGAGAGAGAGAGAGAGAGAGCGAGCACGCACGTGCAAGTGGGGGAGGGGAAGAGAGAGAGGGAGACACAGAATCCGAAACAGGCTCCAGGCTCCGAGCTGTCAACACAGAGCCTGACGCAGGGCTTGAACTCACGAACTGTGAGATCATGACCTGAGCTGAAGTCAGACGCTTAACCCACTGAGCCACCCCGGCGCCTCCTCTCTCCTCTTTGTTCTGAGAACCTGTACCTGAGTGCGTGTTGGTCAATGTGTGGGTCTGATGGGACTCCATTGTAAGCTTATGCATGGATAGAATTTTCACTGGGTGGTTGGGAGGAGAGAGACAGAGACAGAGACAGATGGACAGACGGCCAGCTAGCACCATTTCATGATCTCTTCCTTTTCCTCCTTGTAGCTTTTCAACCTCTCTGAGCGGAGGCCTGACATCGCAAAGCTCCACGCCAAGGTGAGCTGGTGTGGACTAGGGGTGGGGGCTTCCCTCTGCCTGGAAGAGAAGGAGAACAGCGTGGTTCTCCCTGTGGTTCCTACTTCGGAATCTGGGGGCAAGTGCTGAGACACTTCGCAAAGCCTATTCCCTTTCTATGCCAGCTTCCCTTTGGAACATGGAAAATACTGTATTTATGGTTTCTGTAATACAAATTGCAGATAGCAAAGCTTGATGCAGCGATTTCCTACCCAGGTCTACCCCCCCACCCCCACCCCGGGTGCACATAGCATCTCTGGGGCGAGACTGGAGCTGTGAGAATTTTAGTCTTATTGAAAGGTATTTTGGATTTAAACTGGCTGGGAATTGCCAATGGCTGGTTTTCACTTATTCACTCGGCGGGCTGAGTGCCGGGCTTTGCGTGGATATCTGCTCTGCCTCCCGGATTCTGGTGCCTGTTGCTGTGGGACCCTGGGTAGGTGACAGTTCTCTGGGCCTCAGCTTGCCCCTCTGAAAGTAGATGGGCTGGATTAGATGTGCTCTCTTGGCTTTTCCAAGCATGGGTTCTCTTTTAGTTTAACGATCTGTGAGTTAAGCAAAGTTTTGAGGAGCCTGAGGACGGCCATTCAGATCTGCCCTCTGTCCCCTTTTGGGTTCTCTTGATTGGCCAGAAAAATCAATGGCTTGTGTGTCAGGGCCTGGAAAAGAGCTGTGAATGGCTGGGGGCTCTTCACTTTTCCTTTCTGGCCCTGAGCCAGGGTCTCTGGGCCACACCCTTGCAACCACTCTGGGTTGTTGGGCAGGGAGGGCAGGAAGCAAGGTTGGCTGGTGGCCGCTGCCCTGGAGCCAGCATGTGGCGTAGGTGCAGCTCCCGCTGCCTCGGTTGAGTCTCTGGGGCTTCTGCCACTTCTCACTCATGACTTTGACCACAGGTCCTGGAATTTGGCTGGCCTGACCTCCACACTCCAGCCCTAGAGAAGATCTGCAGCGTCTGCAAGGCCATGGACACTTGGCTCAATGCAGACCCTCACAATGTTGTCGTTCTGCACAATAAGGTCAGAGCAGGGGCTGCTCTGTATGTACGTGTGTGCGTGTGTGCATGTACACACGTGTGTGTATGTGAGCACGTGCACACATGCATAGACGTGTCCTCGGGTGAGTGTGTGTGCATTCTCCTTTCTAGGGGATGGTAGATCCTGTCCCGGGGGGCACCTGAGAAATGGGGGTTAGGAACTTGTGGGACCCTCACGTGTGGTAGATGATCAACTGCGTTTCTTCTCTTTGGGACTCAGCCCGACCTGCTCCCCTCCCTGGCATCCCACTCCCTCCTTTGAACCACACCCCTCTCTCCAGCTGCTGCTCACTTTTTCTCCAGGCTTCTGGACGGGTTCTGGGGCAGCAGGGCTGGCCTTAGAAATAAAGGCTTTGTGTTTGGGGTTCTTTCAGGGAAACCGAGGCAGGATAGGTGTTGTCATCGCGGCTTACATGCACTACAGCAACATTTCTGCCAGGTAAGAGCCTCTCATTCTCTGGATATTGACAGTAGGAACCCCGTCTGCCCATCCCTCCATGGCCTCTCCCTTCCTTGGCTGGCAGAATAATGACAGGGGACGGGGTGGAGGAGCCCACGGAAAGGAGAGGGATCTGCCCACGGCTCTGAGGCAGGTGGCTGTGCACGGAAGGCAGGAGCAAGGAGAGTCCTTTACTGGGGGCACTGGTGGCAGCAGACTCGAGAGGCAGGCCCATCCACGGACACCCCATCCAGCCACCTTCTCGGGACCACTTTTCCTTGGCAAATAGCCCTCTTTTTTCCTGAGTGAGCAGGTGAGAGAGTCAGAAAGAAATGTTGGATCAGATCTGGGTCTGACAGAACCATCTAGAAGTTATCTCATCCTTGTGGGCCTTAATAAGGACTTTGGGGCTTGGGATGGGATGTTGCTAGAGAGTCAAGAACAGAGGGGCTATATTCTCTCTCTTCAAAATGATCTCTTTGCAGACAGATAGAATGTTCTATGAAGGGTTTAGACGGTGGTTGTGTGACTGTAAGAAACTTAACCCAGCCTAATCTTTCCTTAATGGTGAACATTTCCTGGGCACCTACTGTGTGCCCACATGTGCCAAGCTCTTTATACATGTTATTTCACTTAATTACCGTAACGACCTTCAAGGAAGGCACTTGTCACTCTCATTTGACAGAAAATGAAAATCAGGTTCAGAAGGGTTAAGTAAACCTGCCTCAAGGCACAAGGTTAATAAGGAGGCGGCACACTTGGTATGAGAACCCAGGCTGTCTGGCTCCAAAGCCCCAGGGCTGAGTCCTGCAGCATACAGGATGCAGGAATGCCAGGGCACTCTTTTCCTGAAAGCTTCTCAGAGTAGGGTGCCTGGAGGGCTCTATAGGTCTGGGGGAGCAGGGGTGGGGAGACCAGGGAGTTGGCTCCTCTGACCACCTGTCTCTCCCTGCAGCGCCGATCAGGCCCTGGACCGGTTTGCAATGAAGCGATTCTATGAGGATAAGATTGTGCCCATTGGTCAGCCATCCCAGAGAAGGTGGGTCTCCAGGGCTCACTGCCAGTGCATGCACACGTGTGTGTGTGTGTGTGTGTGTGTGTGTGTGTGTGTGTGTGCGCGCGCGTGCGCGCTGTCTTGGGGACTAGCCTCACGTACCCACAGTGGGTGGAACAGCCATGCCTAGGTGGGGGTGTACGGAGCATGCATATTCAGGTGCCAGCCTGGAGTGCTGTAAGCTTAGGGGCATGAGTGAGCCGGTGGGCAGCTGTGTGTGCCCACAGATGGGCATGGCCGTTGGCTCCTGAGGCCAGCGTTGGAGAGCAGTGGGGCCGCTGGTGGGGGATGCATTGGTCTGGGTGCAAGAAGGCAGCTTGTATGAGAAGGAAATGCCATGTTGATCCTGGCAGCGGGACCGCGTCCGAGCCTGGAGAGGTCACAGATTCTTACCATAAGGGTCACCTTCTGCTGAGAGAGCTTTAAAAATTTTACCAAGGGCTCTCAAGCACGTGGTCTCATTGGAGTCCACAGCAGCCGAGGGAGGAAGCAGGGCAGAGAGGATTCATTGATTCATTGGATAAGTTTTATGTGCTCTACTACATTCCAAGTGCTGGGGATATCTAGTTGAGCAGGACGAAGTGCTTTGCCCTCAGTGAGCTAATATTCCACTAAGAAAGATGGGCATTGCATGAGTAGATAGACTGACAGGACCATTTCAGGTAGCGGTTAGTGCTAGGAAAGAAAGAGAACAGAGTGGGATAGACCTGGTGGAGGAGATTGGGGCTATGTAATGAAGGGGGTCAGGGAACACCTGTCAGAAATGATGGATTTGAGGCCAACCCTGCATAATGGTGAGCTACTGTATGATGATCCAGGGCATCCCCACTTTACAGATGAGAAGCCTGAGCCTAGGGAGGGGACTCAATGTGGCCAGGATCCATAGCAAGTATTAGCAGAGCTAGAATGTACTTGGGGACCTGTAAGTCAGGTCAGGGCAGGGCCCCCAGGGTTGTGCCGCCCACTGTCCTGAGGGCTGGCCTGGGACTCTGCTCTGTGGATAACGTGCTGTTTAATGATGGCTGAGAGAGCACAGGGCTGGTGGACTGTGGGGAGGCTGCAGGTGAGTGCGAGTCAGAAGCGCAGGCTCAGAGGGGAGAGCTGGAGATGGGGAATGGGGCCCTGCCCCTATGTGGCCAGAGCTGCGGGCCCACCACACATGGTGATGTGCCACACCACTCTGCACACCGGGGCTGTGGGACGGACCCTCTCAGCAGGGTCTCGTGGAGTTTCCCAAGGACATGAGCCATCAGGGAACTTTCAGGTCGTGAGAAGTACTTAGAAGGGGAACAAAACCCAAACAGAGCATGATGGGCTAGAGAGTGATAGGGTGAGCACCAGGTCTGAACTTTCTGAACAGGTGACATGCGGGGTGAGCTCTGAGAGGAAGAAGGGAAGCATCTGAGGGCGGGGCTGGGGTCACCACGCAGAGGGGACAGCAAGTACGGTGGCCCAGAAGCCAAAGCATCCCACTGATTTTTCCAGCCCCTTGGAACACTGACCAGGCAGGCAGGACCCCCTCGCCTCTCTATGCTGGGGTTTCCCTTCTTATTCTTCATCATCACCCCCATCTTTCTTGCCTTGTTAGAAGGGTGCCGGCTCTGCTGGGGACTTACTCCCATTGTAGTGGGAAGCCCAAGCAGAAGCGAGTCCTCAGGCCGCCTGGTGTCTTGCACCTGGCACAGGACACCCAGGAGCCAGTGTCTGGGTCAGCCGTCAGAAACAGGATGGCTTTATGTGCAGAAAATTCTGGCTGGGCTGCCAGATGCAGCAGCTGTGGATCAATGAGAATCTTCCCAGGGAGGAAAGAACGGTCATTCAAGTACCTGCTCGTCGGTCCCTGGCTTTCTACGTATGGCTGGTGGCCTTGGTCACGAGCCTGACCTTGAAGGATAAGAGGGACAAACAGAGGAGCATGATGTTACGATGACGCAGTGTGGCTCAGAGAGAGTGGACAGAGCAGTCACACCCCTGCAGCAGAACGCCTGGAGCACGGGGTCGGGGTTACCTCTCAGCCGTAGGAGTGTTTGGGGACTCCACAGTGCACGGCGTATGCTTACACAGTGCGCAGTCGGGCGTATGTTTACATTATCTGTCTGCCTTGCAGCTTATATCTGCAACCGCACCTGCTTATGGGTGGGTGATTCTGTCCGTGCCCATGTGTGAACATGCAGCTGTTGGCTTCATTATGTATTTGTTGCCACTTTCCCGCCTTCTGGGCAGTGTCGTTTGCAGGGACGGGAGCAGTTGGAGGAGAGGAGGGCAGAGAGAGAGGGAGGGAGGGGCTTTGCCTGCAACTCCCCCATTCATTGTCACCCCACCCCCGGGCGGCTCATTGTCCCCAGCACACAGACACATCCTGTTGGCACGATCCAGAGATCTGATAGGAACCGCCATTCCAGGTTTCCGGTTTGAGTAATGGGGCTGGGGGCTGGTCAGGGGCTGAATAGTAACCGGCGCTGCCCATCAGATTATCTTGCTTGGGTAGTCTGAGGTGACCCCACCCGGGCCCAGGGACAGAGGCCCACAGGCCTGGAGGTGGGCCAAGGAGCCAAGAGATAGGAGGGGACCATTGTCATGGTCATGTGGGTTCTGGTTCCACCAGCCTCAAAGAGCCCCCTTGCCTCTCGCCAAGTCTCAGGATTCATTGTGATTGGTGTGGCTGACCCAGCTCACCATTCAGAAAAAAGGAGGGCGCACTGACCAATCCACAGCAAAAGGACGGGCCTCTCTTTCTGGCAGGTGCATTGAAAGACAGCATTCCTTCTCTCCCCACCCACCCCTGGCTTTGTGTGTTCTTGCTGTGCCAGCAACTCTTTCTGGACCTAGTTTCCCCTTCTAGAAGGAGTGGAGATGCATTCTTCCAACAAGATCCAAAGAGAATTGGGGAGAGGAATACACAGTAGATATTAGATGTCTTTCAATACCAGATATAGAGGGTTTTCATACACTTCAGCGTGATATAAAAAAGTGAAGGACTGTAATTGTTAAGCTCTTACAGTTTGCTGGACTGTCATGTGGCTGGGAGTCTGTGGGGACAGAACTGGGGCCTGTGGTTATAAGCATAAGCTTGGTTTAAGCTAGGTTTAGGGGTGTTGGAATGTTTGATGGTTGATCAGCCTGCCTTGTGCGGTGGTGAGCAGCTAAACGATGCCTGTCAGGGATGTTGTGGAGGGGAATTTTGGTCCAGCTGATTTTTGGGCTGGGAGTGAAGCTGGAGAGGGATTTTCATTTTGACCACCAGGGGGCGCCAGAGAACCCCAAAGCAGAGTATTGCCTTGACTCTGCTCCTGCTTGAGTGGTACCTGCTTGTCCTCTCTGCTTGGGGCTCCAGGCAGCAAGAAAGGACGGTGCTGGGGAGGAGACCCCAGCTTCCAGGAGGTCTAGGAGGGTGGTGGTGGTGCGGAGCTAGGTGAGCCCAGAAAAGAAACCAGGATGGCTCTGCTCTAGGGCAGGCCTCCTGGCTGAAGTTGCCCCTCTCCCTGCCCCAGGTACGTGCACTACTTCAGTGGCCTGCTCTCTGGCTCCATCAAAATGAACAACAAGCCCTTGTTTCTGCACCACGTGATCATGCATGGCATCCCCAACTTCGAGTCTAAAGGAGGTACCTGCCTGAGCCCTCTGGCTTCCCCTCTTCCCCTCTTCCTGTCTCCCATCTTCTTTTCTTAAGAGGCAGCCTTGGGGTTGGGGGGGGGGAGGGTAGAAACGTATGCTTGGATTGGAGTCCCGACGGCATGACTTCCTGAGCTTTCGTTGAGCCTCAGTCTATTCATGGGTTAGATACTGGCAGTGCCTGCTGGCACATGATGTCGGATGTGGCAATGTATTTTATAAACTTAAAAATGCCTCTCAAATGAAAAGTTAGTATTTCTTCCTCCTTTCTCTTTCCATTTCTCCTTCTTCTTTTCCTCCTTCCCCTTCTTCCCTCCCCTCTCCCCAGCCCTTCCTTCCTTCACCCTCTCCCCCACCCCTGCACCGTTCCCGCTGTCTTAGCTAACATCACCCTCCCTTACAGGGTGTCGGCCGTTTCTCCGGATCTACCAGGCCATGCAGCCTGTCTACACATCTGGCATCTAGTAGGTATTCCCCAGGACAAAGAGGCCAGGGGTGCCTGGGGCCTGAGGCTGAGGTTCAGGGACAGGGTGTGGGGGGATGGGCCAGGACCTCCTCTAGGAGGATCTCATCTAGCACAGGGCTGAGGGACAGAGGCAGCAAGCCTTCCTAGGAGCCCTCTGGCAGGGGGCGGTAGGGAACAAGCGTGCTGCCTGCCCCCTCAACAGCTCTCTTTCTCTCCGCTCGCCTCTCTCCCGTAGCAATGTCCAAGGAGACAGCCAGACCAGCATCTGCATCACCATCGAGCCTGGCCTGCTCTTGAAGGGAGATATCTTGGTGAGTGCTGCCCCTCTGTTTCGAGCCCCCTCCTCCCTGTTTATTTTCTCTCCTTTCTTCTCTCTTCCTGCTCCCCTCCTGCCTCTCCAGACAAGATCACCACTCCTCGTGAGTCACCAGCCTTGGGGCCATAGGCTCTCAGGGCTCCTGCAAAGGCTTTCGGCCTCCAGTAGTCCTGGTGCATCCCCCTGCCTCAGAGTTGGACTCGCTTCTCCTACGCCTGTGTCTTGGTCTGGAATATCTTCAGGGAAATATCTCTCAGTGTGAGCTGGCTTCCCGTGGTGACAAGGACTCCGTCACTTCTAACTTCAGTCTTTTCTCCTGTAATTTAAATTCACCCCTACTTTTTCCTTTCTGTGTGAAGGAACTTCTTGGGAGGACAGTTTTGTCCCTACAGGGCAAGATTGGCCTCCAACATTCTGCTTTCTAGAAGTTTCCCCAGATAGCTCTGAAATCCTGTTTGGTATTGGTGACCTCTCCCTCAGTGGGCTTGGGTGAGCCCTGGGTTCTCAGTCGTGGAGCTAATAAGGAGGCTCCCTGAGACCTGATTTCTCATCCTCAGTCCCCTGATGGGCTCTGCTTTCTTTCCCACCCAGCTGAAGTGCTACCACAAGAAGTTTCGGAGCCCAGCCCGAGATGTCATCTTCCGTGTGCAGTTCCACACCTGTGCCATCCATGACCTCGGGGTTGTTTTTGGGAAGGAAGACCTTGATGATGCCTTCAAAGGTGACCTCACTGAGTAGAGGGACAGACCTAGCAAGGAATAACTATACCACAGGGTAGAAGAGCCATAATGGGGGGGCTATGGCAGTCAGGAAGGGGGAACCATTTTCTGAGGGAAGGAGAGTTGGTTAGGGAGGTGTCTCCCTTCTCTATCTGTTTGAGGTTTTGTCTATATCACATTGAGACCTGGAACATATCCACATCCATTCACCCATTCACTCATCCACCCATCCACCCATGCATCCACCTACTTATCCAAATCCATCCATCCTTCCTTCCTTCCTTCCTTCCTTCCTTCCTTCCTTCCTCCCATCCATCCATCCGTCCACTCTTCCAAATCCATCCAACCATCCAACCATCCATCTCTCCACCCACCCATCCACCTACCCACTCTTCCATATCCATCCATCCAAATCCATCCATCCATCTTATCTAACCATCCATCCAAATCCACCCATCCATCCACCCATCCATCTAAATCTATCCATCCATACACCCACCCATCCATCTACCCACCCATACATCTACTCACTCATCCAAATCCATCCATGTATTCATCTGTATGTTTGTCTATCCCTCATCCATCCACATATCCACCAAGAATCATCTGTGTCTATATGTGCCAGGCAGGCGCTAGACCCTGGGGATACAGAGAGAAAGAAGTCAGGGCCTACCCTCAGGGAACTCACAGTCCCATTGGAGATAGAGACACGCACGTGTGATACTATGAAGGGACCCCTGCAGTGATGGAGACATGCACTGGCATGTCCCATCCAGGGAGTGGTCACCATGCCTACTGTAACTTTGCTTCCCACGCAGATGACACAGATGGTGATCTGTGTGCAGATTGGGCTCGGGCCAAGGGCAGAGAGTAGGGCTGGGGCTCGGGGGAGGAGGAAACTGATTCCCCCAGTGCAGTAGAAGGATGTTTCTGTGATGAGCTTCCCCCGGACTGAAGCCAGGAGGGCAAAAGCAGAAGATGCCGTTATAATTCAGAACAGAATGTAAATGTTATCAATCTTAACAAGGAAAAATAAAGGAATAACAGGCAACATAAAGGTGGAGTTGGTAGAGGCAGAGGCAGGGGGGTGGTGCAAATTTTCTCCTCTTACATGTAGGGGGTCAGGAGACACCGTTGAAAATGAACAGATCAAGAAATAGAGGTTTAGCTTAGGATCTAAAGTTTCAAAGGCAATCAGAATAAATAATAATAATAATAATAATAATAATAATAATAATAATAATAATAGAATTGACTTAAGAAGGGAGATAGGAGTGATATTAGCGGGCCAAATTAATCATTTTCATAATGGTGAATCAGTGGAGATTACTTGAAATTGATAAATTGAGAGGTAGTGGCATAAAAATAGAGTCTATTATTTAGAGTCTTAGAGGTAACTGTTAGTGGAACAAGAAATAGAAATGGTTGGGCATGGTTATCTCAGGCAAGTAGGACTAGGGCTAAAGAGGCTCATTTCATTACGTGTGCATGTGGTATTATCAACCCTGCATGTGCACATTATGTTAATCTTGTCTAGAAAGATTAAAATTTGAGTCCTTTTGGGGAATTCACTGCCCCTTTTTGTCTTTTCTTCTCCCTTTTCAGATGATCGATTTCCAGAATATGGCAAAGTGGAATTTGTATTTTCTTATGGACCAGAGAAAATTCAAGGTATTAGCTTGTTAGAATTCATTTTTCCATGCCCTTGCTTTCTTCCTGACCTGTCCTCTCTCCACCCCATCTGCCCCACAATTGTCAAGTTACTATGGCTGCAAGGCAGGCCAGCAGTAAAGGATCTGGGTTTTAGAGTGGACCCTCAGCTAAACATGAACCAATGACTTAATCTTTGGAGAATAAAAATAAAAAAGCCGACCAAGAGATGCTGGGTTGGGTAAACTGTTCTTGTCCCATTAGGTCACCATCCTGTTATATTCAGAGGTTGAGGGCTGTGGTGGATGGAGGGAGTGGCTGGGGGGCATGCAGAGGAGCTAGATGGACAAGAAGTATTTATGAGGCCCGAGGTGGTTCAACCTGAAGATGAGAAGGCCACTTTAATAATAGCCATTAAGCCTTTAGACTGCTTATATGTGGAGGCCAGTTGTTCTCCATCCTGTTTGAGAACAGAATGAGGACGAGACAAAATTAGGTTACAGACAGTGGGACTCTGGGTAGATTCTAGAAAAGACTGCCAAGAGGAAAGGAAAGGGACTTGCCCTAGGAGGCAGGACTTGGGGCTCGTGCGCTCTTCCCCTTCTGTGGATGTGTGGGAGAGACTGCTTCTCCCCTTGGATTTCTGCCTGGAGTGGAGGGCATCTTAAGTGGGAGGAGGGGGGTTGGCTAGAATGACCTAGTGTCTTCTGAGTATCACGGCTGTGATTTCCCTGATGTCCTTGGCCCCATGCTGCTCGTCACAAGCCTCTTCCACACTCCCCTTGAATCCAGGGGCAGGCTTTCTGGCCCCCTGGCACTGACCCAGGGACCCTAGAGACACAGAATAGGACGAGACAGACACCCAGCCAGAGGGCTCTCCAGCTTTCTCCCTGGGAAGGGGGGGAACTTCATTCCTCAGTGTTCCGTCCTGATTTACCCCTACGACCTGGTATGAGCCTTTTCAAGAATGCAAGAAACCAGACTCCTGGGTTCTCTGTCCAATTTAAGCTACTGGTCCCACCCACTATGGTTAAGAAAATAAGAAGTCCCTTAGGGAGCATCCCTGGGGAAGCTGTTGACTTCCTCTGTTTTTCTAGCTGCTGATTTTTTTTTTCTTTCTCTTCACTGCCCTCCCTTCCCATTTCTCTCAGGCATGGAACACCTGGAGAACGGGCCGAGTGTGTCCGTGGACTATAACACCTCTGACCCCCTCATCCGCTGGGATTCCTATGACAACTTCAATGGGCATCGAGAGGATGGCATGGAGGGTAGGTGATAGCAGTGGCTTCTAGCTCCTCTCCAAACAACACTGCCCCTGCTCACATGGCCTTGGCTCTCTTGGTTGGCTGTGAACGCCATACTGGGTTCAAAGAGGAGGCAGAGGAGAGGTCCAGGGCACCTTGGAGAGCTCACAGTTCAGTGGGGGAAGATAAGACAGAGCATAGATAATGAAGACAGAGCTAAAGAATGCAGCCAAACAGCCACACGAGAGTGTATCGCTGTTGTTAAATGAGTCCCATCTATGGTGAGCAGTGAGTGCTCTGAGACTGGCAGGGGAGGGATTCTAGACAGCTGGAGTGGCCTGAGAGGGCTCCTCAGAGGAGGTGGCCTTGAGTGGAGCTTGAGAGAACTCCTGTGCAGCAAACACTGCATTTGTTAGATTTCTTTTCAACCTGCTGTTAGATTTCTCCAGGCTCACTGCCTGAGTTCCCCGGGGTCAGAGCACTAGGAATGTAGACACAGCATGCAGGACCTACAAGCTTTCATCAACAGCCAACGAAAATGTCGAAGAGCTGGAAATGAAACCGATAGGCTCCAAAATTTGAAAAGTAAGCTGCAGTTGAAATTAATGCATGTCTAATTTAGCTACAAAACCTAACATTATGTCAGATGGTCAACTGCCACTCAAGTTCAGTCCCTGAGAGTTATATATGGACTGTATTTATTTGTGTGGTTCATTTGAATATGTGCGGTGGGTGGGGCCTCCAACAGGGGGCATGCCTGGAGCCCAGGAGCCCTTGAGATGCCTGTCTGGGGGTTGGCATGGACTTGCGTTTCTGATTTGGTCCTGGGACCGCAGCATGGCAGATCTGGAAGCATCCTTAGGACTGTTGGCTCATTCCCCCGTTTTCATTTGGGGATAACTGGGACCCCCTTGAAGGAAGGGTCTCCCGATTTACCTCCACGGCCTGGGATATGTCCTTTCAAAGACACCAGCTCCCAGCCTCTGGGCTTCTCCCAGCTGCAGCTGGTCCTAGGGTGAGGCTGTGCCATCTTGGGGACTCTGGGCCCCGTGGCAGAGCTGGGCTGGGGGAGCCAGGCCTGCTGGGCCCCCGACCTGCTCCTGACTCTCTGTACCCCCCGCCTCCTCCCGCCTTCCCCCTGCCTCCTCCCACCTTTTTCTCCAGGATTTTGCATTTGTTGAATCCACTCTGAAATTCTTTTAGGTCTTTTCTTGAAAACAGATGATCTCTCTGACCTTAGAGATACCACAGTGAGTGATAGATTTCAGAGCGAGTGGGACGAGGGTGGCTGTGGGGCTAGAACCCAGGGCTTGAGGAGAGCATGTTGTTTACAGGCAACACTGCCAGGTCCATGGCTCCTCCTCTTGCCTCCCTTAGTTCCCGCTCCCTTCCTCCCCCCAGGGGCCCAGATACCCCACTGGGCTGAAGCGGTGCCCAAAGCACGCCTCCCCACTGCCCCAACCCCATCTGCTGTGCCGAGTGGCTGGGGAGAAGGCAGAGGATGAAATGAATTAGTTCTGAGGTACCAAAGGCTGCCAGCCTAATTGTTCATCGTTCTGGAGATGTTTGCATTTTTAACAAGAACACTTGGCAATTTGAAGGTATTTTCAATGTCTCCCTATTTCTCCCTGGTGTGGATTCAATGCAATGGTAAATGTAAAAGCATTTAGTAAAGTGCCAGGCAAACAAAAGGTAAAATAATCACGGAGAAAGAAGGAGAGGCTGTGGAAGGCCAGGGTGGGGACACAGTCGCTGCGAGGGAAGGCGGATGGCCCCGCGGAGGGAGACCGCAGCCGTGAGAGGCAGGAAAGAGGAGGAAGGAGAGGGTGAGGGAGCCAGGGGCTCTTCTCCGCCCCTTGCCTCCCTCCTCTCTCCTCATCCGCTCCCCCAGGCAGGGGGATGGAACCAGTGGGACCTTTTGGCCAGTTAAAGGTCAGCTCATCCTGCAGGGACAGAGGGGCTCCTGTCTAGAGGCTGAGAAGCTGGCCCTGTGCCTGCAGGGTGGGAAGGGAAGGCTAGGGAAGCAGTTCGAGGCTCTGCTGTCCTCTCCCCTGGCCTGGCCTGGCCTGGCCTGGCCTGACTACGGTTGGCCTGGTCCGGGAGCTACACAGTTGGGGTGGTCAGCGGGGCTGACCCTGCCTGTCCAATTGTGTGCTCCCCACTGCCACTGGGCTGCATCCCCCACAGGGAAAGCAGAGCCAACCGGAACCAGCCATAAGGTGGGAGCAGTCATCATTATTCCTATCCTGCTTTTCTTCCTGGCTGGGGGTACTCCTGGAAGGTTCTAGATTCTGGGGCCCTGAGGTAAAAGCATTTTCTTCTGGCTAATTTTTTGATCAAGAGGGAGAAGTAGGAGGCCTGGGCCTGTCTCCCTAATTGTGGGCAAGTCCCCGTGCCTTAGTTTCCCCATGTACTAGCTGGCGTAAGGACACCTAACCCCTAAGACTCTGGGGTGCCCAAGAGATGGCTCAGGCTGGAGCCTGGGAGGTGTCTGGGTGTCCCCTGGAGTGGTCCTTGGGCTGGGGGGTGGGCTCTGTGGGTTAGGGTTAGTACCAAGGTGGCTCTGCCTGTTCTCTGAGGAAGTCGCAGCCTGGGAGCGGCAGGCAAAGCCCGAGGTGTTGCAGCAGTGTGGGCGAGCCTGTGTGCTTCAGGCCTGACTGCCCGGGTCTGGTCCAGGTCCCAGGTCTCCCCTCCGGAGCTGCCTGCCCTTGGTCGAATTACCTAGCCTTCCTATGGTCTTTGTTTCTTCGTCTACAGACTTGGGATCGTAACAGGACTCGTGCCATTGGCTTCTCCTAGCCATTTTCTTGAAAGGCAGTTTAGCGTAGGGGTTCAGAATGTGGCCTCTGGAGACAGACTATCCGGGTTCAAATCCTTTGACAAGATGCCAGGGCCTTGGTTTGCTCTGCTGTAAAAGGGGGATTCAGTCGACAAATCATTTTGAGCACCTTTTGGGGAGTAAGAGCTTCGGAGGCTGCCTGTTGTGGCTCCTCACGTGTCTCTGACAGGTCAGTGGTGACTGTGGCCCGCACCTGAGACATCTGCAGACAAGGCTAAGGGGGAAGACTCCTCGGCCTTAGGAGCTCGTTCTGGCTTTGCCATGTGACAGTCGTGGTGCCCAGCCCTTGATAGTGACCATTGCATGTCATGGTCACAGCCACCCTGTGAAATGGCACCGTAATGGTGCCTGGATAGGGAAACCGGGGCACGGAGGGGTTCAGTAACCTGCCTAAGGTTGCCTCGCCGGTAAAGAGCGGATCTGGGTGTGGAACGCCAACCGCTGTGCTATTTTGGTAGGCACCAGGTCCTGTGGCACTCCCTGGGTCGCCACCGGGCTTGGGGGAATCTGCTCCCTTGGTCCCCACCTCTCACCCCTGTGCAGACCAGATGAGCCCTGTCATGACTCCCAGGATGGGGGAGGGATTGGATGCAGTGGTACATGGGGCACAGCACCTGGGAGACCGTTGGGCCCCCCGGCAGGTGCTTAGCATGACTTCCGTGCAGAGAATAGCTGAGGCATGTCCTAGGATGTCCCTACCCCGCCCTCCAGCAGGGTGTGGGGCTGCTCACACTGGAATGCCTCTGGTGAGGGGTGGCCTCTCAAAAATAGGTAGAGGGTAGCGTGTCCAAGGTGAGATGAGGCCATTTCTGGAAGTGGCACGCCTCTTCTATTTCAGGCCCAGTGAGGGAGGAAAGGCCAGACCAGTCCCTCTGGAGCCCGCTGGGTGGCTCAGGGGGAAAGGCAGGGGACAGTGAGTCAGGTGCTGGGGAACAGAGAAAGATGACCTCTGGCCTGGGCTGTTCCTCGCCCCCTCCCTGCAGTGAAGGCAGTCAGCCCTGCTCCCCCTGCTCCTCCTGCTCCTGCAGGAGAACCTGACATGACCCTCCATGACCTGCTCTGTGTCCTTGGTGCCGGCACCCCCCACCTCCCCCCTACCAGTTCCCAGGTCCACTTTCCACTCCCTCAGGACATCGCTGATCAATCTTAGCAGCAAAACAAGGGAAGAAAATCCATGGGACTTCTGTTCTCTGTAGGCCGACCTTCCAGGCTGGGGTGGCCCAGGCCAGTCATGGAGCCTATCTGACACTGTGCTGCCACAGTGAGGAAACTGAGGCTCGAGAAGGGTGGGGACCTGCCAGAGGGGGAGGAAATCCTCACTTGTGGAACCCCCATCTGCGTGACCTCATATCCTGCTGTACTGACTCCGTTGCTCCAAGGAATACACCAATGTGGTCGTGTCGTGGGGCATCATGAGATGGGACACAGGGTTGCTATTTGAATCCAGGGGTCTGACTCCATCCCTTTCCACCTCCCTTGGAGCTTAGCTTATTCAGCGCCCCGTGCCCCCTAATTCAGGGTGGTCCTTGGGGTGCTTGTCCAACTTCACACACCTTTATTATTTTTTTATATTTACTAAACAATTTTTTAATGTTTATTTTTGAGAGAGAAAGAGAGAGAGAGAGAGAGAGAGAGAGAGAGAGAGAGAGAATCTGAAACAGGATCTGTCAGCACAGAGCCCGAGGTGGGGTTGGAACCCACAAACTGCGAGATCATGACTTGACCCAAAGTCGGATGCTTAACTGACCGAGCCCCCCAAGCGCTCCCCAGGTGCCCCGAACTTCTCACACCTTTAGATGGCAGAGAGCTCACTGCCACCCAGGGAAGCCATTTCACTTTGGACGAGCCCGAAATTGAGGGGACAAGGAGAGTTGCCTTTGTGTGGTGGACCGAGGTCATGGGGACCATAGATACTCAGGGAACGGTAATGCTCTCCTGCGCTTAGGCCAGAAGGAAGGGGAAGGGATAAAAGGTGAAGAATCAAATGGAAGCTTAATATCAAGAACTCTCTGATCAGAGAAGGTCCCAGGCCTTGGGACATGTGGCTGGGGAGCGGGGGAGCCCCTCCGTCTCCAGGACTCCTTACTTTGGGAGTAGCTCCCTCTGGTGAACACAACGGCCTGGTGTCTGAGGCTGCTTGGGCGGCCACAGTGAAATACCACAGACTGTGTGGCTTAAACAACAGACATTTATTTTTTCACAGTTCTGGAGGCCAGAAGCCTGAGAATAAAGCGTCAACAGAATTGGTTCCTCCTGAGCTCGTAGATGGCTGACTTCTTCCCTCTGTGTCTGTGTCCTGACCTCTTCTTTATAAGGACACTAGTCAGATTGGATTAGGGCCCACTCATAGGACCTCTTTTTAACTCAGTTACCTATTCAGAGGCCCTATCTCCAAATACAGCCACGTTCTGAGGTACTGGGGGTTAGGGCTTAAACATAAGAATTTTGGGAGCAAACACTTCAGCCTGTGACACCTAGGAAGGAGTTTTCTGGGTTGCCTGTAGTCAGATGCCTGGAGCCTTGGTCCTGAGTGGGGAGGGAGAGAAGGTCCAGGGTGGTGAAGTGGAGAGTGATCTAGCCCCCCACCGGCCTCCTCCTAGCAGGCTGTCTGTCTTTCTCTGGTTTGGTCGGAAACCTGCCAGCTCAGCGCTCTGGCTGACACCACGTTTCACAGCCTCCAGAAGCCCCATTAGCTGTTTGGCCCGAGTTCTGAAGCCCCATGCCCAGCTCCCAGCTCCCTGTGGGTGGGAGTGGGGCTGTATTTTTGCCTATGCTGCACAGAGCAGTCTCCAAATTCCTCCGGAGTGTTCCAGGGCGAGCCTTCTCGGAAGCGAGTTCCATACCATGCACTGTGGGCTGCCTTCCACCTCCAAGAGGCCCAGAGGTTGGCCAGGCCTGAGCTGCCTCACTGTCTCCATTTACTTCTCCTGTTTCCTAACCCCCTTGGACATTGAGTTGTTTAGAGTCCCTCACAACTTAAGAGGGTATTGGGTAATGGGGGTGCGTGCTGGGCAAGGTAGCAGATGGCTCAGGGCCAAAAGAAAGAATGGAGAACACGATAGGCCCCCTGGCCTGGCGGCAGATGGCAAGGGGGGCTGGTGACCACCCCTCTTCTGGGTTCCTCCATGGTGCCCATCAGTCCCTCTTTTGTTTCTGTGGGCAGTTCCCCTACCCCCCCCCCCCCCCCCCCCGCCCAGAGCCAGGGGCACTGGGGGTGTGGTTTTGTGCCCAAGCATCTCAGCCCTCTGAGGACCTTGTGAGGAGAGGCACTCTGTGACTGTAGGACACCCAGAGTCTCTTCAAGCTCTGTTGACTGAGCTGGGGAAGAGCCTCCTGATGGCAGCCATGAGTCCCTAGTCTGTGGTGACTTCACCTGAACTGGGCTTGTCCAAGAATTCTCTGATTTTTTTTTTTTTTTGAGAGAGAGGAAAGAGGGAGAGAGGGAGACACAGCAAACAGAGAGTGAGAAGGAGAGAGCAACAGGCAAGGAACATGGAGAGAGAGACAGACAGACCTGGGTAGACATTGGCCTGGGAGGCAGGGGATTTGTGTTCTGGGTGCCCTTGGTAACTCCTTTTCTTTAGCTCTCCCTTGTTTCCTTTGAAATGAAGGGATTGAAGGAGTGGTTCTTTCTGTTTCTTTGAGCTCAATCATTGTTTCTGTGACTTGTGAGGAGCTAAGATGGACCTGCTGAGCTTCCCTCTCAGACCTTCCCACCTCACGAACTTGGAGTGGGGAGCTCAGTGGTGGTTATGTTAGTCAGGAGAGGCTTGGTTATGCTGGGTAACAAATAGCCCCAAATTCTTACCCCAACAAAAGCATATTTCTTTCCCATGCTGCATGTCCAGTGTGGGATGGCAATCTGTTCATCTATCTTATTTACTGCAGGCTGGTGGTGGCTTCATCCCATCGATGTTTCCATCGTTGCTATACCAGTGGGTAATGGACACTGTAATGTCCACAGTGCTTCTGCCTGGACATGACACATATTCCTTCTGCTGACATTCATTGGCCAAAGCAAGCCACACACCCAAGCCTGACATTTCACTGGCCAAAGCAAACCACACACCCAAGCCTAACTTCAAAGGGGGCAGAGAAATGGTGCATGGAAGATGGAAAGTGGAAATAACGTTGAAAAGATTAATACCTACTATAGGGATTAAGTCTGTGGGATCTAGAATCAGAAGATCTGCTTCTAAGCTCTGTTTATAATGTTCCTCGGTCAAGACGCTTTACTTCCCTGAGGCCCAAATGTCTTACCTATAAAATGGGTACAATAACAGTACTTTCTTTCCTCGTAGGATTGTTGTTAAGATTCAGTGAGGTAATATATATTTCACAGCCTCCAGAAGCCCCATTAGCTGTTTGGCCTGAGTTCTGAAGCCCCATGCCCAGTGAAATATGGAGTGCCTAGTATGTTCTATGCTGGCAGTAATTTGTGTCTGTTACTGTTACTGTTACTATTGTTGTCATTGAATTACTGGAGGAGAGAAGGCAGAGAGGTGATTTTGAATATATATGCGCCCTTTCTTCTTGAGAAAATTTCCACATCCCTCTGACTCCTCTACGCTCTGGGAACCACCTGTAGCTGGCTCTGTTCTAGGAACCCCACTCGTGGGAGTCAGGAGACTTGCCTCTGACTTCAAAAAAGTTACTTCTCCTCTCTGGTTCTCAGTTCCCTTATCAGTGAATTGAGGAGGGTGGGTTCTGAAGGGGACTTTGGCTCTGTATCCCTGATGATGATAATGATGCCGTGCAAATGACTGGGTGACGGCTAGCCTTGGTACCTGCCCTGAGCCAGGCATCACCAGCTCCGTGTTCTCTTGGTTACTCTTCCCCGGCAGGTACTACTGTTCTGGGACTACTATGCAGAACTTGTAGAGTGTGGTTATAAAGCCACCTTGGGTGCCACAGCCCTTAAATCTGTCCTGTGCTTTCCCTGTCCCCGAGTGATATTAGGGCCAGCCTTGTGCCTTTTCTAGCCACTTTCACGGAATGAAAGGTCCTCTGCTTGGCCCTAAATGTGCCCAGCACCAGTGGACTTGGCCTGAGGCCGCCAGTTCTTCCCCCTTGTTGGCTCTTGCCTGGCACCAGCTTTGGGGTGGGGGGAAGATCACTAGGTTTTCCCTGTTTTCCTGACTTATGGGAAGAGAGGAAAGGAGGGAGGGAATCGGGAGGGCGTTTCTGTCCCCCAGGTACCGTTGTGAGGCTGCACACGCTCTGTGTTGAGACAGGCACGGATAACGATTCCTGAGCTCTTTGCTGATGGGAGATTCTGGAGGCGTAGATTGCTGTTTCTCTCCTGCAGCACTTTTGTGGGTGTTTTGGGGGCCCCTGTTAAACTCCCCATAAGTCACTCACTCTGTCTCCTACAGGTGGGCGACCGCAGCTCTGGCAGACTCTCACAACCCTTCTGGGCTCACGTGTCCCTTGTCCCTACAGTCTCCTCCTGGTGTTGATGTCAGTTCAGCCCAACAGGTGGCCCTCTCAGACAGGAGCTGAGGCACAAATCCCCCCCCCCCTCCCCCGCCCCAGGCTAGCCCTCCCTCTCCTGGGCCCACGGGAGCCCTTAATTGCTGTTGGCCTCAGCCAAGCCTGGGATGGGGGAGGCCAAGGCAGCCCCTCTGTCTCTTCCCCAGCCCTGCCTCTCATCCTTCAGACTTTTGGCCCCAGCCAGGCTCTGCCTCTCACGTTCTCTGTGCTCCGGAAGACTCACCGAAAGGAGGAAAAAGCCCCTGACAGCAAAACAACACTCTCCAAAATTCTTCTTGGAATCTCCCACTTCCTGATCCTTTTTCCCCCGTGAAGCGTAGGTGTGGGAGGTAGTTTAGAGCCACAGAACAGTTCTCAGCCCTCTTTGTCTCTTAAAAAATACGACAGCTAATATATTTCTTTTTTTTTTTTTAAATATTTTTAACGTTTATTTATTTTTGGGACAGAGAGAGACAGAGCATGAACGGGGGAGGGGCAGAGAGAGAGGGAGACACAGAATCGGAAGCAGGCTCCAGGCTCTGAGCCATCAGCCCAGAGCCTGACGCGGGGCTCGAGCTCACGGACCGTGAGATCGTGACCTGAGCTGAAGTCGGATGCTTAACCCACTGAGCCACCCAGGCGCCCCAATTTCTAATGTAAGATACTGATTGATATAACTTAGTACAGGCACTTCACCTGTTTAAAGTGTACGGTCCAGTGAGTTTTAGTATATTTGGGGTTGCACAACCATCTCCCTAATCTAATCGTGGAACGTTTGCATCACCCCTTGCCGTTGGCAGTCACCCCCCCCCCCCCATATCTCTCCCCAGCCTTTGCCTCCTTTCTGTCTCTATAGATCTGTCTATACAGCATATTTCCTGGAAATGGAATTATACAGCACGTGGCCTTTCACTCAGTGTAATATTTTCAGGGCTCATCTAGGTTGTAGTGGGGTCATTGCTTCATTTTTATTGCTGAAAGATACTCCATTTATGGCCATACCACATTTTGTTCATACATACCTCAGTTGATGAATGTTTTCTTTGCGTCCACTTTTTGGATATTTTATTTTTTGTGTAAATTTTTAAATGTTTATTTACTTATTTTTGAGAGAGAGAGAGAGAGAGAGACTGAGAGAGTGTGAGGGTTAGAGAGAGACGGAGACACAGAATCCAACACAGGCTCCAGGCCCCAGCTATCAGCACAGAGCCTGACATGGGGCTTGAACTCACTAACCGTAAGATCATGACCTGAGTTGAAGTTGGACACTTAACCGATGAGCCACCCAGGCCTCCACCCCCCCCCCCCCAACACTTTTTGGATATTTTAAAGAACACTGCTGTGGACATTCATAGATAAGTTTTTGCATGGACTTTCACTTTTTCTTGGGTAGATCCCAAGGGGGTGAACTTGCTGGGTCATATGGGCAAAATATGTCTCCTCACTGCAGGACCCGTCAGGCTGTTTTCCAAAGTGGCTGCACCATTTTTTATATTCCTCGCAGCCAGTGTCTGAGGATTACCGTTTCTCTACCTCGTCAGCAACACTTGCTTTTCTTTGGGGTCTTAGCCATCCTAGTGGATGTGAAGTGTTACCTCACTGTGGTTTTGGCTTGCCTTTCCCTAATAATTAATGATGAACATCTTTTCACATGTTAACTGGCCACTGTATATCTTATTTTAGAGAGATGTCTAGTCACATACTTTGCACATTTAAAAAAATCATTTTTTTTGTACATTTGCTGTTGAGATATAAGTTCTTTATATATTCTGAAGACAGGTCCCTTATTAGAGATGTGATTTGCAAGTATTTTTCTCCCATTCTGCAGGTTGTCTCTTCACTTTCTCTCTTTCTTTCTTTTTTTTTTGTTTAATGTTTGTTTATTTTTGAGAGAGAGAGACATAGCACAAGCGGGGGAGGGGCAGAGAGAGAGAGGGAGACACAGAATCTGAAGCGGGCTCCAGGCTCCCAGCTGTCAGCACAGAGCCCAACACGGGGCTTGAACCCATGAATTGGGCGGTCATGACCCTGAGCCGAAGTCCGACACTTAACTGACTGAGCCACCCAGTTGCCCCGTCTCTTCACTTTCTTGATGTCAGTGATGTGTCCCCGCAATCCTTGTGTGGTGATCTCCTGCTTTACTTTTGGAATGGGGTGTTCATTTTCCTGGGGCCTCTGTCACAGCTGAGATCCCAATACTTACTTGTTAACATCTGGTTGCAACTAGGGTTCCCATTTTCTAGATGAGGGAACTGAGTCTGTCGCAGAGAGGTTGAAGGCCTTGTTCGAGATAATGTCCTGAGTAAATGGTGGAGGCAGGATTCCAACATGGGGGTCTGGAGCCAGAGTCAGGGATTGATACTGCTTCCTATCACTTAATGATCTTGATCTAAAAGAGAATTCATCGGTAGCCTGAAATACTTTAGGCTGCTTGGTCTGATTTCTTTCCAGCCCTAGAGATGGTGCTTGAACTGGCCTAGAAAATCTGCCCCATTGCATAGAGAGGGAGGCCAAGTCTCAGATCCCTGGATGGCAGAGAGCTCTGCCTCTCAGCTGCCTCAGCCACCCACATGGCCCTGTGTCCGTCCCGTCATCTCCCCGAGGCCAGGCAGGATGAGGGCGGGTGACACTGTCTTCCAGAAGGTGGCCCCTTTGAGTTGGGAGGGAGGCAGTTCGGCAGAGGGGGAAATAGCCCCTGCGCCCACCCTGTGCACACACTTATACGTCATGGTGAATATCTGCCCTTGACATACTTGCATCGGGTTTGGCATCCTTGCTTTCTGAACTTTTGGGTAAGATGTGGGAAGAACCAGGAAGAGAGGAGTGCAAAACTACAGGCGGTCCCAACGGATTCACGAAAAGGTTCCAAGGATCCTGCAGTGATAATCTGCCCCATACCTCTGAGCAGAGCATTTTAAGGGGGTGATCCTCTAACCAAGAGCCTGCCAGACTGATTTTTGTTGGGATATGTCAACCTGGCTGCTGGAGAAGGCAGCCCTTCAGGTCTGTGATTTTGGGGGGTGGGGGGCAGGGACGGGCAGAGAGGCAGAAGCCCAAAGCTGCCACAGAAATCTTCTGTCCGTGTTCTGTCATGTCACATAGGACCAAAAGCTTAGTCTGCAGCAGGAAGGGAATGACTTAGCCACCTGGTGGCGGAGCTTCCCGACTGTGAGAGCACAGATCAGCTATAGTAGGGAGGTCAGGTTCTTGTCCTGTGGGCTCCCTTGGGCAGAGATGTCAAGAAACAAGGGAAATGGGTCTCAGGGTGGGATGGCCTGACATAAGGACAGAGGCAGGATGGGATGGCTTCTTGAGGAGGATCTAGGACCTTCTCTTCCCCCAAGTGAGGGGAGTCCTCTCTCCTGACTTCCTGCCACAGTCAGGGTGCTGAGAATCCAGACGGAAGGTTGGCCTGACCTTGTGGGTAAGGAGATGACACCACTGACCCAGCATCTGCCGGCCACCTGCTTTGTGGGGCGAGGCGGGGCTTGTCCCAATGCCCTTGGACCCTTAGCTGGCCCTGCTCTGCGAGGCAGCTGGCAGGCTAGGAGAATAGTGTCTGCCCGTGGAACATTCAGTAAACCAATACCCTCCTGAGGGAATGTGATTTTGGGCCTCTGTAATCGCTGCCATCGGGTGGAGGCTGGGAGGCGGCCGGAGCCACACTCAGAGCGGACCGGAGCTCCCGGCCAGTGGCCTGAGCTGCACGTCTGCCCTCCTGTGGTGCTCAAATATCAAGCTCCAGGCAGGGCAAGAGGAGAGCACTCTGCCCCTGTCAGCCACCCTCCCCTCTTCCTCTCCTGCCACACTTGTAGACAAGCGCAAGTTAGCTGGACCTGGCAAGACCCCAAGATGCCGACTCTGACCATGTCCAAGGAAAGAAACTTAAGCTCCCATGAATCAAATATTTTTCTCTACAGCTGCAGCTACTTTTCACCATCATCCCTCTTTCTCTCCCTCCCTTCTTCCTTCTCTCCCTTCCATTTCTGTTTCCTTTCTTTGCCCAGATACTTATGGATCACCTCCTAGGTGGCAGGTGCTGAGCTGGCCTGGGCATGGAATGTGGTGTCCTGGAATTGCCTGCAGATGAGGGCGGGAGGGGGTGCGGAACCGTCCCCTGTGTCCCACAGCCAGATGGAGAAGGATCTCGGCCGGGGGCCCTGGCTTCTCAGGAGAGCAGCAGCGTCTGGGGGACGGCTCTGTAGAGGGGCTGTGTTTGCCCTGGGTCTGGAAGGGGTATGCGGCATTGAAAGCAGAATCGTTTTCAAATCTAGAAGCAGCATAACAACGTTGCTCAAAATGTAGCTAGTGGAGGGAAAGAAAAGTCGTAGAATCTGACTGACCTCCCTCTCATCACAGCTCTGGTCCTGGGGCGGGTGAGTGGGACGCTAGTGTGATGCTGGAGCTGGTGAAGGAAGGAATGTTGGAGAGGGTGGAGGTGGAAGGTTTGGGGGAACACCGAGGGAGCCATATCCTAGAGTCCAGGAGGGGAGAACAGTCCGGGAGATTCAGAGAAAAGACAGCACACAATCCTGCAGCAGATGAGCCCCTCTTGCCTTCTGTTGACCTTGGACAAATCATTTAGCCTTTCTGAGCCTCAGGGTTCTCACCTGTAAAATGGGGACAAGGACAGTACCTCTCCCGTGGGGCTGAGAATTTATTGAGATAATCTATGGGCGTCTAGCTCTGTGCCTATATGTAGTAAGTCGGCAGTTCGTGTCTGTTGTCACCGATACCACTACCTGACCTTGGGTGGTGCTCTGTAAAATGCTTCCCTGAGTGCAAGTCCGTTCATTTTTCAATGATCCCAGTTGTTGAACTGGACTTGGAACCTGGGCCTCTGGCTGTAGTTCCGGTGTTCTTCCCACCACACTGCACCAGGTGTGGGTGGCCGGACCTTTTCCCCGGCATCATCCAAACACCAGGCTCCGTTCCCATGGGTGTTCTTTGCCCTGGGGTTGGGGGATAGGTGGAGGTCACACTGGTAACTGGGACAGAGCCAGGCCTAGCTCCCAGGGTCTTTTCAGGATCTTCACCTCTACGGGTCCTGCCTCCCTGGCACCAATCCTCAGCAGTGCCCAGGCTGTGGGTTATAGCGACTGCTGGCGTGGCTGTGAACTTGCTTTGTTGTCTTCCGTTTGAGAAAACAGTGCAGGGGAGCGAGAATGACGTGGTTGTAAGGGTAACCTTGAGTCTGCTCCATTGATGAAGAAGAAAAAACAAATCACATCTGTTCTTTGGTACATGGACTATCCTCAGTGACATTCACTCATTCAGTCAACAAATATTCACTGAGTGTCTCTGTGCCATCACTATTCTAGACACTGAAGATATAATTGGGCAAAACCAAGATCCTTGCCCTTGTCGCGATTACATTCTAGTGGGAGAAAACAGGCAGTGAGAATGAAAGTTTTAAAGTCATTGTAAGTAAATGAGAGGGCATGCTAGAAGGTGATAAACGCTCTGGGAGAAAATAGAGCAGAATAACGGTGGTTGAGAATGGGGGTGGAGTTGAGTGGTGAGTTGAAATTTTTTAAAAAGCTGGTTAGCCGAGCCTTCACTGAGGAGGAGACATCTGAACAAGGACTTGAAGGAGGTGAGAGAGTTAGTCAACAAAATATCTGAGGAAGAGCATTGCCAGCAGAAGACCAGCAAGTGCAAAGGTCCTGAGGCAGCAGCTTGCCTGAGACGTAGGCTTGGGAATTATCCAAGAGGCCAGTGTCACTGCAGTGAAGACTGTAATAGGCAGAGAGGTCAGAGGTAATGGGGACCAGATCATTTGGCGTCTGGTGGCCATTGCAAGGATTTGGCTTGTAGCCTAAGCTTTTTCATTTAGTGATGTGTCATGGGGACCCTGCCCTAGTAGCACGTAAAGAACCTTTATATCTTTTTTCAGGTGCATATGATTCCACCATATGCGTGTACTATGTTTTATTTAACTGGTATTTTATTTAACTGTATTTAAGTAATGTGGACAGTTGTTTCCAGGCTTTTGCTGTTGTCAGAACTGCTGCAGTGAATAACTCTGTACCTACACCATTTTTATTTGTGCAGTTCTATCTGTAGAACTGGGATTGCTGGGTGAAGATTAGATGCATACATAATTTTGAAAGGGCCAACTTGGCCTCTGTACAGGTTGTGTTAGTTGACGCTCCCCGCCAGCAATTTGCTTAGGGACTAGGAGGAAAGTCCACCTCTCCCTTCTATGCACACCCTCCATGCGTGAGATGCTATTAGGTGCCCATTATTTCCTTTACTCCTCATGACCCTCCTGTGAGATGGTTATTCTTGTTCCTATTTCTCAGATGAGCAAACAGGCACAGAGAGGTTAAGTAACCTGCCAGTGTTTGCACAACCAGGTAGGGATAGAGCTGGACTCTGATGCCCGCCATTTCTCACCATGGCTTCACAAGGGCAATGGTCTGAGGAGCTGTGCCCCCCCTGCCCCCTACCCCGTGCCTGATGCCAGCGGGCGTGTGGACTTAGCAGCCTGGGGTTTGAGACTCCTGAAAACGAGGGGCTGAGTTAAAATGGAAAGCCTGCTTGCCTGGCTGTGCCATTGCTGCATCTGCATTTTGGAGACCCTTGCAGGCCAGCAGCAGGGTGGGAAGAGGCCAGCCCGAGGGACTGGGAGCCACATTGGCTAAGCTGGCCTCCCCTTCTGTCCCCTCCCATCATCAGCCCCGGTGGCAAGACCTGGCAGGCTGCGGTCCAGCTCATTCTGCTCCAGGTGGGGGGCTCCCCACTGCTGTCTGCTGGGTCGGCTCGCTCCAGGGATTGGGTTTCGGCATTTCGCTGATGAAAATAAATCAGCTTCTTTATTGCCCAGCATGGCCCTCAGCATCTCTGCAGCCTGGCGTGTATTTCTAGATTTCCGGTAAGTCACTGTTTGTGTCCTAGCCCCCAGGGGCCCTATGGCTGCCGCATAGATAGCCTCGGATGAGCTTGGAGCCCAGAGCTACTCAGGCAGGACCAAGTAGGAGAGGAGAATCAGGCTCAGTATCTGGCCCAGTTGGATCTTTGAGCACCTAGCTTTGGGCCAGGAGTTCAGAGATCATCTGGTTGTGCTTTCCCATTGCATAGAGGAGTACACGGAGGCCCATGTAGGATCGCTCTTTAGTACTCTGGCCCCTTGACTCCCAGTCTACTGCTGTTGCTGCTGGACAGCCTTTCTCTAGGACTGTGTATTGTGCAGTGGCCAGTTACGGATGTGAGGACAGAGTTGGAGAGAGTGGGTTTTAGCTGCAGCACGACAGGTAGAGGTCTGACATCCAGGAGAACTGACTTGCCTTTGAGGGAGCTGAGAAAAGGGAACTGGTGGCAGGACTGGATTTTCTCTGAGATTCCTTCCACCCCACGCATCTGCCTAGATGGGGTGAGTGACCATGGTGCACGGACATGGGGAAACAAGGCAGCTTCTAGAGTGCTCGGACAGAGCCCCAACAAGGTTCTGAGTGCAAGAGGGACTCTGGAGTCTTGCCCCAAACCCCCTTTACTCCTGCCCCTCCTTTTCTGTGCTCAAGCATTATTTGCAAGTACAGGACTCTCCAGCAGGGACACGGGGCATCCGGCCTCAGATGACAGAGCTGCTGGACTGCTGTCCCACCCTCGAGGGCCAGAGCCTGTCCATCCCCTGGGCACTTTATCCAGGCCGCGGGCGGGGCTCCCTTTTTCTGGGAAGCAGCTGAAGAGCTGTCAGTGGGTGGGCGCCAGCAGCTCTGACTGCCTTTCTTATCCCCGACCGACTGACCAAGTCTTCACATCTTTACAGCTCATCAATGCCCTGGTGCTAGTTGGAGACTTCACCCTGGACTGCGCTGATGGCTTTAAAATTGTCAGCAGCCAAGTGTTCTTTGATGTCTGTTCTCCTCCTTCTCCAGGGGCAGTGAGATCAGATTTTGATATGAAAGCTCAAAGCTGCTCGGATCTTTTCACTTCCCTTCCTTCCTCCCTGCCCGCCCCCCCCGTGTGTACAGGACTTGAGAAATTTCCAGAAGCAGGCAGGTGCTTGTCATGTGACACAAAGAGAGAAAGAAGCCTGGGGGTGGTGCCCTGCCTTCTGTGTCCTGTCCAGGCCTGTGCCCTATGGTGTCGTAGCTTCTGTCGGTTGGTGGCGGGGGGGGGGGGGGGGACACGTCCAGCTTGTCCCTCTGCAGCAGGGAGTGCTCCTTTCTGGCCCACACCTGCCCAGTGGGTGGAGCTTGCACTCGCTGCCTGGCAGACCCCCATGGAGATGCCTATATGAGCCTCCTTTCACTTATTTGGAAAAAGAAGCAGAGCCCCAACCAGGTTTGCCACCCACACCTATACCCACACCCACGCATGCATGGAACTGCATAGACTCCTCTCTGTATACTCACCACTCGTGCAGAGAACCACAAATATCTCCCACTCAGCATACACCCACCACTCATTCATGGACCCACGTAGGCCTCTACCCCACGGCACACCGCACACTGGTGATGGGGGCTCTAATGATACAACTGCATGGCCAGTCTGATAACCAGTAGTTATGTGTGGTACTTCATGGGCCTGTTTGGTGTTAAGGATGGGGATTGACCCTTAAGTGCAGAGATGGGTTCATTTTTGTGAATTTTGAACCAGTCCTGAAACAGTTGCCTACAAGCTTCCAGAAATGCTTTGAGCCCCGGAAGCATCATTAGGGTAAATGCACAAACGCCCCAGGGGACCACGTTGATGGCTCTCACTTGGATGTCAGGGTTTAAGCAGGTCGTTCCGAACCAGCATCGCGGTTGTCACTTTCCACTCCTTTCTTCCTGGTGGACCCCCGCAGCCCTCACCCTTTGCCCTTCCCTCTCCTTCCTTCCTCCCCTCCGGGAAGCGGAAAGAACATGAGCCCCGCAGAATCACACTGGCAATGTGATCTTGAGCAAGATACAACTTCCAAGCCTCAGTCTCTTTACCGGGAAGATGGGAATGATAGTATCTCCCTTGAAGGGCATTTGTGGAAGCAAATGTGCGAGTATCCATTGAAGGGCAGACACACAGTAAATAAGTTGTGGTCTCCATTCTGTGGCACTCTCCCATTCTTCTTGGCTCCCCTGGTTCCATGGCCCCTTCCCCATTTCCCTCCATCCTTCTCTAGGGAGACTGTAAGAGTGGGAGAGGCAGGAAGAGGTGTGTGGGTATGTCTCTGACACTTGTCCAACTCAGACATCTGCCTGGGACTTGACGATTCCCTCCCTGAGTGACCCTCTGGTGCACCGGCCCCTGCCCTCGTCTCAGGGGATACTATCCTGAGGCTGGCGCTGTCTGCTGCCTTTCTGGGCAGGGGGACTTAGAGACCCTGGAAGGCTGGGGCCGTGTGAGGGGCGCCCAGAGCCTGCCCTGCCCCCATGTCCCTGAGCTTCCGGTCAGCCCTGCTTTGCATCTCCCCTGGGCTGGCAGGCAGGAGGAGGTGCTGTGGAGGTGTGTGGACATGAGTTCATCCCCCACCCAGGCAGCAGGCCCCTCCCTGTGCTCCTCCGTTGCCCACCTGACCTTCGACAACTTGACGCTTGGCATGCCTGTGCCTTTCTCCTCCCCGTGCCTGTTCCGCGTAGGACAAGAAGTTTTAGAGTTCAGAGGTCATCTTGTTCTTCTCTCTCATTTTACCACTTTGGAAACAGAGGCCCAGGAAAAGGAAATGACTTGCCCAAGGTCAAGTGGTGAGTTAGTGGCCCAGCTGGGACCGGAAACCAGGACTCGTGAGTCACAGTCCTGAGCTCTGTTTCTCACACCCTCAGTCTGGACTGGGTAATTGCTTGTTGCTGGGCCCTGACCCTTGCACTGTAGGTGTTTAGCGGCATCTCTATCCACCAGATGCCAATGATATTTCTTCTAGATGTGACAACCCCACAATATTTCCAGACATTGCTAACTGTTCCCTGGGGGGCACATCCCCTGGGGGAGGACCACTGGCCTAGCTGTCCCCTCAGCCCCTTTTCTCTGGGACCTTACCTCTCCTGCTCGTAGGGTGTGAAGCAGCCCTTCACTGGGGACACTCTTTTCTGCTTCTTGTTTCCTTTCCCAGATTGGCTGCTCGGAAACCAAAACCCCAGCCATTTTGTTCCTTAGGAAAACGAGCAAAAAAACAAAAAACAAAAAACAAAATAACCCTCCCCTCCCTCCCCAAATCCAGGTTGGGAAAGATCTTCCACACCTGGCAATGAAAAGAAAGCACGGGGCAGGAAGGGGGCTGCGGGAGGCCCCCTGGAGAACCCTCAATGTGAGTGAGAGGCCCTACCTTGTCCAGCTGTGCGTCTGCAGGGGATGAAGCGTTTGGTAGATGTGCATTTGGATGGTCTTTCTCAGCTGTAGAATTGCCCTCGACTATTCCACTCTGTTTGCGTGGCGGGACCCAGAGACCTTTGAGGTTCTTTTTTTTTTTTTTTTTTTAAATTTTGTTCTTAACGTTTATTTATTTTTGAGACAGAGAGAGACAGAACATGAACGGGGGAGGGTCAGAGAGAGAGAGGGAGACACAGAATCTGAAACAGGCTCCAGGCTCTGAACTGTCAGCACAGAGCCCGACGCGGGGCTTGAACTCACGAACCGCGAGATCATGACCTGAGCCGAAGCCGGATGCTTAACCGACTGAGCCGCCCAGGCGCCCCGACCTTTGAGGTTCTTACATAACAGGGACCCCAGTGCCCTTTGGGACATCTCCCTCATCGTGTGTGACTCTTCTCTGGTGGTGGAGAGGATTTCCTTCTGGGGACCGGGAGCCCTGGGTGGTAGTCTCTGCTCCAGCACTGACCCAAAATGCAGCAGTGGGAAACTTCCTTACCCTGAGTCTGGTGGACCACACAGGGGTGTGTGTGTGGGGGGCCGGGGGGGCGGTGACGAACTCAGGATGTCCTCTGGGTTGACCACCACTAGGGCTCATCCAGGCTGGCTGCCCTCAGCCGGGCCTCATGTGGCAAATCTGGGGTCTCAAGTACTACTGAGCGTCTGAGGGCCTCCAGAAGGTCACCAGGTCACAATCTTGCTCTAGATCTTATATTTCATGAAGCCGCCCTGCCCAGGACTGTCTCAGGGGGCAGAGGACACGCAGCCGCCTTGGAAGCAGGAACAGTGCTTTCACATCTCAAGCTTAGCTTCCCCCACCCCCTGTCCAGAAAGATTTTTGCTGTAGCTCTATTCTGCAGTTTACATTAAGGAAAAAAATGTTTGTTTTTTCCTAAATAGAATGCATGGTAAAACTGAGTCTATCCTTTTTCAAACCAGATCGACCACACCCCTGCCCAGTTCTCCAGGAAGCACTTTCCTATTTGTGTGAAGGCAGCCGAAGTCTTGCCTGCCCCTCCTTCCTCCTCCTTCCTCATGGTCCTATGGAGAAGCCATTTCTGGAGGCGGGAGAGGCGCTGTTGGCAGTAACCAAACTGGACGGTCTTGGTACTTAATTAGCTGAACAGCATCACTGTTTCATTTGATGCCATGATTTTGGAGCAGGGAAAGGACAGGCCAAGTGATATGCCCTGAAGCTTAAGCATCGGGCATACTGCATCTGGGCCCGGGACACTAGGGTCACTGAGGTGCCGCTCAGGGTGGAGCTGGGTTAGGGAAGGGGGAGGAGGAAGCAGGTGTCATAGTTGTGGTTGTGTATATGTGGTTGCCTCATATAGAGCATCTCTGTGTGTTCTGTGCTGTGCCGAGTGCTGTATGCGCACTGCATTGGTCTTTGCAGTACCTTCTGAGATAAAAATATTAATATACTCCATTTTGCTCAGAAAAATTAAGTAATCAGCCCGGGGTTGCACTAAGCTAGTAAGTGGTAGTGTCTGGATTCAAACCAGTGTCTGCTTGACCCCTAAGCCTGTGTTCTTAGCCACTGTTCATGGCAGATGCTGAAGTGACATGAGCAAGAAGGGCTGGGTATAACATTAAGCTTCATTATTAAAGGTGTGGTTTCCAGAACGTGGGAGGTGATAGGCGTATGGGGCTATATAGATCAGAGAGTTACATGCGTTGTTTGTGGGACCCTTGCTTCCCAGTGATAAAACCACTCCCACGGGTGCTCGGATAGTCAAGCAAAGGGAGGTAATGGTACGGCGGGCGCAGGGACTCCAGGTTGGGTTCTGGGGAGAGACTGCCTGTCAGAGGAGAGACTTAGGAGGACATGTGCACCATGTTTAGTATCTGAAGAGCTCTCGTGTGGCAGAAATTTACCATCAGGCATGATAAGGCCAGTTAGTGGAAAAAACAGGGTGCTAAAATCTACCCGTTACAGCCATCTAAAGATGAAGTGGGCGTTTTGGGGGGATAGTAAGATTCCCCATAGCTGAAAATAGTTAAGCAGAGCGATGACCAGTTTTTCCCAAACCTGGTGGCCTAGTGTTCTCAGCTGGGGAGCGTTTCACAATTCAGATTCCCTAGACCCCACCTCTCACAATTCTGCCTCTGAAGGTCTGGGGTGGGGCCAGGGGTTCAGGGTTTTTATAAAACTCCCAGGGCTTCTGGTGCAGCCGGTCCCTGGAGGTAGCACAGAACTGTAGGATCAGGTTGTGACTTCTAGGGACTTGTGCGGTGGTTTCCAAAGGGTGGTTATGTTGGCCACATTGACAATTATATATGAAACGATTTTAGGTGCATTTATTTTAATGCGTGTTAGGGAAAAAAGGTACAGATTTTATGCGGTATGTATCTATGGGTATTGATGCTTAGAACTCATTGAGCTTAAATTAGGTTTTTAATTAATTATTTACATATTTAATTTGAGAGACAGCGTGCACGTGCACAAGCAGGGGAGAGGGGCAGAGGGAGAGAGAGAGAATCCCAAGTAGGCTTAATGCTCAGTGTGGACCCGGATGCGGGACTTGATCCCACAAACCTGGGATTGTGACCTGAGCCGAAATCAAGAGTCAGATGCTCGACCGACTGAGCTGCCCAGGTGCCCCATATGAAGTTTATTTTAAAAGTTGCAAAATTATATAAAAATGATGTTGGTAGGATTCACATGTACAGATAAACAAGAAGGTCCTATACAAATAAAATCTAGGTTAACACTGTTGTGGGTGGGGTTTGGGTAGGAACGTCCATGGACAGGGTAACCTTAACCCTTTCAGGAGCTTGGGGTTTGTTGGTTAGTTCTAGAAGGCTCTGTGGAGGTAGGAGGGTAATTGCGGTAGTTTGTCCAGATGGTGGTCTTCCAACAACCCGGCACTGGGAAAATTCCAAGTTGTCCTGCCTCCAGTTTGGAGCCTGAGGCCTGGAAATTCACTTCTCCCCTCCCCATTCGTAATGGTGTCCGCGAAGTCTGTGTTACTGGGCTAGGGGCCTATCCTGTCTCATCCCTGTAGATGCAGTTAGACAGGGCAAGACCAGCGTACCGGGTATTTGGTACCACGTTTGTTCTTCCTCCTATTTTCCTTGTTTAGTCTCAGAAAGAGGCAGCCAGAGAGTGATGCTGGCAATGGGGAGGGGGCCAGGGTTGAGGTATCAGCTCAGGTGCCTGCCTCTTCCCTCCCGAGCCTGCCTGTGGCGCCGGACTTGTGAAAGGTCTGGGCACTGGGGTGGGGTGATGCAGAAGCATGCTGGGATTGCAAACTAACTGGGGTCTTCAAGGAGACAACAGACCCTGAAGCCCCCATGGCCTGGCTGCAGCCCCCAGGCCATCTCTTACCAACTCTGAGAGTTGGGACATCCCCTTGATGTGCAAATAAGTCACCAACGTGGTGCAAATAAGAGTTAAGGTTTGGTGTCCTGCTGTCAGGGACACCAGGACTTTCTGGCACTTTTGGGGGCACGCCAGGATGATGGTGAGGACTTTTGGGAAGCTCTCGTGGTTTTGGCTGAGGGGGTTGCTTCAGATCTGGGTGCTTGGGGTTGAATGTGGATGTCACTGATGCTCTGAAAAGTTATTCTCTCCACTCTTCATGATCTTTATAGATTGCAACAAGCTGAATACTGAGAGCTAGTCATTGGAGGCATCTTAGGTGGCCTTGGTGGATCAGTATCCTGGGCCAGATGCCCACTGGCCTTCCCAAAGTTGGGCCTCATAAATCGTCCAGTTCGCTGAGCCAGAATCCAAAGCTTTGCACTGAAATGTAACTTTGGGGCTCCTGTCCCCCTCCCAGAGACCGGCCTGGGTGACACCTCAGTTCCTCTCCTCAGAACTATTGTCACCTCTGGGAAGAACAGGGGCTTTTTTTTTTTCTCTTCCCCTTTATAAGCCAAGGAAGTGTCCTGGTTCCTAGACTCTGCCCCGCTGGGGGGAAGGAGGGGGAGAGGGAGGGGAAAAAAAAAAAAGATTTCCACCTTATTGTTCAGCAGCTGGAAAATTGTTGTCATCTGTTCTGCCTTTCATTTGCTGAGAATGGAAAAAAATGTGGAAAAATTTGGAGAAATAAATCTCAATACCATCGTAGGAGCTCTGGCCCTTCCCTCTCTCCCCCTAGCATCCCGGCTGCTCTGCTCCCGGGCTCGCTCTTCCCACTTCGCTGGGCACTGGGGCCACGATGGGTTTGGGACTGGGGCTGAGCTGGGCCGGGCTGCTGGCTGCCGCTCCTCGCTCCGTGTGGAGGGCTTGGGAAGCCACTGTGATGTCATTCAAGAGCTGCATAGCTACAGGATGATAAGTGAAGCCCTGGGGACCCAGCTGGCTGAAATTACAGACAGAGTTTTATCCCACTGGCTTCCTACAAGCCAGAGCGAGGCAGAGCTGGCCGAGAGGGGGAGAGAGCGAGGGAGCGAGTGGAGGGAGGGGTGGTGCGTGTGGACCGGGCAGGCAGGCGGCACTGGCTCCTCCCACCCCTGACAGTCTGAGGGAGCCCCGAGCAGGACACAGACAGCCTTGGGGCTGTAGCCATGGAGGACTTATTTGAAACTTGAGGCACAAGGAGCAGAGATCAGATCGGAGTGGTTATCTCTCCTCCCCTCTCTCCCTCTCCGTCCAGAGGGTAAGTGTCTGCTGGGCAGTTGTGTGTGTCCCTGCGTGGCGATCCCTGTAGGACCCGGAGGTGGGGGTGGGGGGGCTTCTGTGCTCGTGGACCGGGATCTGCCGTGGACCCGGACCAGGGAAGCGCGTGGGGCGGTGTGCGGCTGTGGCCCGCCGCGCTGCCTTTGGAGGTGGCCACCTCCCTCCTGGACTTGCTGCCCTGGGATGAGTGAAAGCCGCCGCCTCAGGTCTGAGGGGTGGCTGAGTTGGTGGGGGGCAGAGTGAGCTGGCCTCGCTCACGGAGGATGAGAATGGGGTGGTGGGTGGAGGGAATGTACTGGAGGCATGGCTAGCTCCCGAAACATTCCCAGTGGGATGTTTTATTCAGGACACCCCCACCCCCATTCTGTGGTCGGGGCTTTGTGGCACCCCCCCCGTGCTGACCACTCCCCCGCTGGCTGCCCGTGGGCTCCCATTCATGGCTTTCCCCCAACTTTGGCAGGGCCTGTATTGGCTCGACCGTCCTCCTGGCCAGGGATCCCTGAGTGTCCAGGCGGACGCCCTGGCCTGGCAGAAGGACTTCGGTTGTTGTGGGCTCGGGTGCTATTTTTACTGTCCCGAGCGCCTGTGATATCTGGTGCCCAGATAGGCCGAGGGCAGGGAGTGGGGGCGCCAGGCTCTGCTTATAGTGCCTGGCGTGGGAGCTGAAGGCCAGGCTGGAGTCAAGCAGCTGGCCCTGAGAGTTCACGTTTGCCCCACAGGCGTGGGCCTTTGTGTGACCTCGGCAGGTCACACATCATCCAGGCCCCGGTCCCTCGGGTCTGAAATAAAGGTCACGATTGAGTTTTCTGTCCCTACTCCCTCTCTCTGGAGGAATTCAAGTAAGATAGTATCTGTGAAAGTGCCACGGGTCCTTCCTGAGGAAGGCCTGGAAACACATCTATCATCATCGCTTGATGAAGCCCCATATATTATACTGTGAGGTTCTTGGTGTGCAGCCATGAATGGAGTCCCCCTGCCCTCCCCAGACTTCAGCCATCTTCACCTTGAAGGCCATTAGGAGAACGAGCGCCGAACTTCTCTGTGCTGGGTGACCTTGGGGGGGAGGGGGAGGGATTCGCTGAGCCTGCTGAGTGTCATTGCCTCCTGAAAACTGAGGGGTGGGCAGTGGAGTAACTGATCCCCTAAGACCCTTTAGCTTAAAACCTCATGACGTTTAAAAAGCTCTCTTGGCTCCACTAACTTCCTGGAGCAGCCCGTGGGAGGGGCTGTCTTTCCAATTTCTCTTTGACTGCTGACTTTCTCCACCTTCAAGGCCCACAGGGTGAAGTTGAGACCAGGCCTCCACTTGGACATTGGGCTTTCTTTCTTTCTTGTCTCAGTGGAATGACGGAGGTGGCCACCCACCCTCCCTGGGTCCACAGAGGCGGGTTTGTGGGTATCTCTGGTGAGGTCGCTTGTACAGGGCACAGAGCCACCTGTGAAAAGATTGACAGCAGCCTTGAGAGGAATCTTACTGATCTTTTGTCCAGTCTCGGAAAACGTACTGGGTTCCCTCCAAGTGCTATGAAACAAGAAGAGAGACAGGTGTCTGTTTGCCATGCGTGGACTCGTCTGTCCCTGCCCACGGGGCCTGAGGGCCCGTGCTCCTCCGCGGACACCTCCCAATGTGGACCTAAGTCTCTTGGGATGCACCTGTTGCCTGTTCTCTGCCATCTCAGAGGCAGTGTCTCCTCTGTGCGCTTCCCCTCCAGAGAGTTGCGTGCTCCTCTTCAACCCTAATTCTGCTGACCTTCAGAGTCCCCGAGGAAGCCCGTTCCCATCTGGAGATGTTCCAGAGCTCTCTGCAGCTGGGAGGAACAAAGGGCTGCCTCAGTCCCCGGCTGGCTGTGGGATGGGAGGTCAGCATGGGTGGAGGCTAAGGCTGTCACAGACAGGGGCACAGGAGATCCCTGCCACTGTTGCTAGGGTGTCTCAGGAGGACCCCAGGTCGTGCCTGGGCCATGGGGCTGAGGTTCTGTATGCCCCTGTCCATCACCATCCTCTCCTCACCCTTGCCTTCCTCGGGCAGGTCGCAACTCAGTGGGCTGCTCTGGGCTAGACCCCCTCTGCGCTCCCCCAACCAGAAGGTTTTCCTTTTGGTGCGCTCTCCCGTCTCTCGTAGAGCCTGGCATTCTTGGCGGAATCCCGGGTGCCAGAGAGGGATCCCCAGAAGCAGCACCCTGTTCGATGCATACATCTAAATTTAAGAGTCATAGATGGACTTGGAGGGGTCTGTTGACCCCCTGAAATTAGGTACGACGTTTGTGCTTGTGCATTTTTTTTGGAAATTAGTCTAGGCTTTCATCAGCTATCCCCAAGGGTCCTTACCTAAGAAAGCTAACGTCCACTGGACTGGAGTATGGCCGTGGAGCCCTCTGAGAGACACCGTGGGTCCAGCTCTGGCTCAGCCAGCTTACAGGCACCTCCACCGTGCCCAGCCAGTGCTAATAACCACGTAAACACTCCTCTCTCGTGCTGTTCTCTTTCTTCTTCCCTTTGGCAGACGCTTGGGTCCACCTTGAACCTCTGATTTTTCTCATTCCTGGGTGGCAGTGGAAGAAGAGTGTCCCAGTAGCTGACAGGACTATATAAAAGTTTTTGGATTATTTAATATAACGCAAGAAGCATTTAGGAAACGTATAATGTGTGCCAGGCACTGTATCCTGTAGAGCTGTCCTAATAGCCATGCAGGTTATGCCTTAAAGTCCAAGAGGCACTGTTCACGTAGAACATATTGTGAAGGGTACCTTCTGGGAACCAGGCACTGGACCGGGGGGTGTGTGGGGAGAGACAAAGGCTTTTTCTCCAGGAGCCCTCACCTTAGTGGGAGGACACACATGGATAGCAATAGGGAGGTTGGTGTTAGAGTAGTTGTCCGAAAAAGGCAACAGGAACAGGGAAGAGGTTAATCTCAGTCTGGAGGGCTGTGGGAAAAGGGTTAGGTTGAGGAATGTGTCACAAAGCAGTTCAGACTGAACCTGAAGGAGGAGAAAGGGGTTTTCCAGGGAAGTTGGGAGCTTTGGGGAAGAAAAGCAAGGAAGGATCTTACAGGAGAAGGAACAGCATGTACAAGGCCCAGAGGAGGAAAGAGCATGTGAATATTGAGTGCGTTGAAGGGTATTTGGAGTATTGAGGACAGTGAAGGTGAGGCTTCAAAAGGCAGACAAGGGCCAGATGAGAAGAGGTCTGGCAGTCCAGCAGTGGTGGGTTGGGCTTTACTCTGTGGGTGATGGAAGCTGTTAAAATAGGTAAAGAGGAATAGAGAGAGAGGAGAATAGTGTCCGGATGTCCCAGTTCTAGCTTACGGTACGTAGCTCCTGAGTCTCGTCACTCAGCAAACCTTCAAGTGAGCATCTGAATCTTCACTCGCCAGGCTTGGAGGCTGGGCTCTGTGTGGTTAAATGGTTGATGCAAGCTGACTTGCCATTAAGATGGGGACCATCCTTTGGAGTAACGGGGTGTATCTGGCACAAAGGTGGGGTGGGAAGGGGTACATCTCCTCTGCCTTCTCTCCAGAACCGTATCTCTGTGGCCTCCCTGCTATCTAGCCAGCCCCCTCCTCTGGCTCTTACACTGTTGCTTCTCAGTAGCCCTGGTCCTAGCCCCAGCCTGGCTCCCTCCATGACCGAGGGAGAGTCTGGGGCTAACGGGTTAACACGTCCAGAGCTTGCTCTCCAGGCTGCTTCTTGGCCTAGCCTCAGCCCTTGTCAGAGCTCACCCACTTCTTATTTATTTATTTATTTAGAGAGCATGCACGCACAAGTAGGGGAAGGGCAGGGAGAGGGAGAGAATCCCAAGAAAACTCAGTACTGCCAGCACAGAACTCAACATGGGGCTCGATCTCACGAACCGTGAGATCATGATCATGACCTGAGCCGAAACCAAGAGTTGGACGCTTAACCAATTGAGCCACCCGGGTGCCCCAAGGCTCACCTGCTTCTTGGACACACATGACCTTTGATGCTCCCCTCCCGTGTCTAAGGAGCTGAGATTCCCTTTGGGTCTGCGGGGGCCCCGGTCTGCCTCTGAGCTACCTGTGTCCACGGTGGGCACGGTGCCTCTTCCTATTGGCACGGCACTGATTTTCTTCTACAAGGGTTGGTCATCACTGCTCTGGGCAATATATTTTAATGAATTGCTATTCTGCTGGATGTGGACCCAAAAGACTTTTTATCATGAAAGGCCCCATCCTGAAAACCTTAATATATCATTCACTATTCAAAACAGGTCTGCAGGTTAGACAAGGAGGGGTCGCTCCTCACTGAATCATCACTAAAGGAAACTTCTTTCTTGTACTTGATCAGCCTGGCACCTTTTGTTATTAAAAAAAATTTTTTTTTAACGTTTCTTTATTTTTGGGACAGAGAGGGACACAGCATGAATGGGGGAGGGTCAGAGAGAGGGAGGGAGACACAGAATCTGAAACAGGCTCCAGGCTCCGAGCTGTCAGCACAGAGCCCGATGCAGGGCTCGAACTCACGGACCGCGAGATCGTGACCCGAGCCGAAGTCGGACGCTTAACCTACTGAGCCACCCCGGTGCCCCTGGCACCTTTTATTCTTTACAGTCAGGCCATCTGTCCTGACATCTAAACAAGAAAATTTCTCCACTAGACATTAGTAAGAGAAGTGAGGATCTTTAATCTCAGAGTCCAAAGTGCTGACCACCGGGATCAGGGTTTCCCAAGATGTTATCCACCTGTGTGAGCCCCAGAACCTTGGGAGAGCTAAAACACTGCTCTGTGGCCTCACCCCAGACCTATGAGTGAAAATCTTTGGGGGTGGGGCCCCCGAATCTACATGTTTTTAACCAATCCCTGGAGGAGATGCTTATGAACATCAAAATTGGGAAACACCTGCCCTAAACCCATATCACCTTTGCACCCATGTTTCTTTCATTCTGGTTGAAGTGTATGGGATGGATGCGTCCCTCCTTCCCTGCATCCTGGCCTGTGCCGCGCCTTCTAGCACCGCACACACCTCCGAGGCCTGCTGGCAGGAGCCTAGGGAGTAGGTCCACATCCAAGTCAGCTGGGGATTTTCCTCAGGGCTTTCCAAAAGCGTGACTCACACATCTGGAGTACGGCCGCTGTGGAATAAGGGCCTCTTGGTGCAATGAAGCTCAGCGTCGAGGGTGGAGTGCGGGTTCGGAGCAGCTGCAGGGGAGAGCCAGGAGATGTAGTCAGACAAAGCAAGTGGGGCCTTGAAAGGACTGCAGGCTTCTCGGCTTCCCTAGAGCAATGGCCAGGGAGAAGGCCCATGAGACAGGACGTTCTGGCTGGCTTGGCCTTGGGGCTGGGAGCTCTCCACTCCGGGCTGCTTGTAACTCGTGTTTCCCCTGAAGTTTAGCTTTCTGTTCCACCGTCACCCATGCTGGTGACAGGTTCCTCCTGTCCCCACGGCTCCACCAACCAGGCAGGTTCTTCCTCTGCCCCCTGCTCCCTGCCCCTGGATGCCCAGCACCCTCTCAACTGAGAGGATTTACCTGAACTGGTCATGCCCCTGGAGGCTTCTGGGACTGTGAGTTGAATCTGGTGGCCCCTCAGGTTTAGAGCCTCAAAGCCAACTCCCCCCACCTTTCTAAAGCCCCTCTTCTCTGGCTCTCTGTTTCACCCTCCTCCTTACTCTGCCTGCCTCTCTCTTTTGCCCTTCCTGCCTTAATAGATTGAAACCAGCGCTATGTTCCGGCTTCTTGTGGTCCTGCTAAATAGCACTTAACGCGGCCACGGTGGATGGGCAGAAGGGAATGATGGGCATGTGCGTACCGGTGTGGGGTGCGGGGAGCACTTTATCTCCTTTAGAAGGAACGGGGGTGCGTGCCTCCGCTGGGGTCATGCTGACGCGCTGGGGTTTCAGTGAACCCTCACGGGGACTAGACAGACCTGGGATGGGTCTGGGGTGTCCTCACTGTCTCCCCCTGATGTGAAAAGGAAGACCAGTGAAGGTGCAGAAGAGCCCGGAACATGTAGCCAGCACTGGGTGGTCAGAAGCAGCTGGCTCCTTTTTGGAAGACAGCAATAGACATTTCCGTTTGTTACTTTGGAAAAAAGATTTAGTTCAACAATTTTTACTTCTTCCATTTTCTTACTCAGCCTCAGTGGCCTGGCAGTTACTGTTCCTGATGTTGCTGCAAACAGTGGACCCCTTGGGGGTAGATTACATGGCAGAATGAGCTTAATTTTGACGTTGTCAGAATCAATGAAGGGGCCAAAAGGGACGAGATATCAGGTAGTGTAGTGCTAATTAGTGTGAATTCTTCCTCCCTGCCTCCGGGAACGCTCTCTTAGCTCTCTTGCCAAAAGCTCTTCTTTTATGAACCCGAGTGAGATGCAGGAGTGGGTCCACTTTCTCCCAGAAGGAAAGGATACTTACAGGTTCACACTGGCTTGCACCCAGCGGTTCTCATCGACCCTAAGTGCAGATGGGGAGCGTACTGGACACACCACCCTTTGCTTTGCTGTCCCCCCTGCTTCCCAGACCACATGAGCATGGGCTTGGGGGATTAGGAGGTGCAGGGGATGCAGGAGCTCCCTGGCCCGGAAGGCACCTGGCGTCTCGCAGTGTGAGCTGCAGAGTGGGGCCAGGGCCCCGGAATGGGCCTGTTTCTCTGGTGCCAGCAGCTTTCCAGGCACAGAGAGAAGGAAGGACAGCCCTCCAGCCTCCTCTGACTGCTTCGAGGGGCCCACTCTCATGGCACCACCCTCGGAAGTCTGAGTGGAAGAGAGCCCTTGTCGGCAATGCTTCCGGCTAGGGAAGCAGTCAGCTGGGGTCTCTTATTTGGTGTAGCAAGGAGCCCAGTTCTTTAGAGGACATGGCACGAAGGACAGCCTCTCTCCTTTAGTAGCTTCGACACCTTACGGACGGTGACAGGCCACTTAGAAGAGGCAGCCATGCTTGTATCTGCATCTTTTTTTTTTTTTTTTAATTTTTTTTTTTTCAACGTTTATTTATTTTTGGGACAGAGAGAGACAGAGCATGAACGGGGGAGGGGCAGAGAGAGAGGGACACACAGAATCGGAAACAGGCTCCAGGCTCCGAGCCATCAGCCCAGAGCCCGACGCGGGGCTCGAACTCACGGACCGCGAGATCGTGACCTGGCTGAAGTCGGACGCTTAACCGACTGCGCCACCCAGGCGCCCCTGTATCTGCATCTTAACAACTATTAGGGGACCTGGCACAGGGAGCAGACCGCTGGAGATTCAGACCTATGTCTGATTCAGACCAGACCCATCCCTGTGAGCCTAGGGCTGTGGCCACACTCTGGCCCCCTATCACTTGGGGCCTGCTGCCGGCCGGCATCCCAAAGCCCCAGGGAAAACTGGGGACAGATAGATGGTTCTGGAGAGTTAAGTGAATGGGCAGAGCATCCAGCCCCCGGGGGGTGTGTGTGGACCGTGTGCCTTGCCGGCATCTCTGTGCCTGCTCCCGGTGACGTCATTTGGTTGGCCTGTGGTTTGTGTGTGTGTGTGTGTGTTGATCAGGATGTTCCTGTTTTGTGGTTGTCTGATCACTTGTTTTTGGCCGTGGGCTTCTGTATGAGTGTTTATTTTTAGAGGCTGCCACTTCTGGCCTGAGGGCCTATCCTTGGGCATGGTAGGAGCTTGTATTTTCTGGAATGATTGTGGCTTTAAATTGAAGTATTTATTTTTGGGTATTGCTGCCTTTTATGTGTTTATTTTACTGTGTGTGTGTGTGTGTGTGTGTGTGTGTGAGTGATACGAGAATGGAATAATAGAAATTGCATGGTCTTTGAAGTTCTGATTTCAATTTTGCTTTTAATTTAGTTGTATTTTAATTGACTTTTAAGTGATTTTAAATCTCTGATTTTAAATCCTCGCTTTACCAGATACCGTGTATCTGCAGATAAATGGTTTCACTTCTGTGAACCTCAGTTTCTCCCATCCTTAAAGTACGTGTAAAACTCGCTGACTCACAGGATTAGAAATAATGTGTGTGTAAAGGTGCCTAGCAAGGTGATTGGCGTCTCGAGGTCACCTGTCTCGTGTACCTCAAGAGCACACCAGGGCGTTTGATTTGGCTGCTGGGTGTTCGACTTGGGTGATTATGAGCTGGTGTGTGTGTGTCTCTGGATGTCTTTGTGTCTGGTTTTCCCGTGTGTGGTTGGTGTGTGTGTGACTGTTGGTGTCTGGCTGGAGTTTGTGCAGTTTTTGGGAGGGGACTTTCTTTTCTTGCCAGCTGGGGGCCTGCCTCGGAGTGAGGGGAGGGGAGGTGCTTGTGCGTGTGTGCATGTGTGCGCGTGCGCGCGTGTGTGTGTGTCGGGGCTGGAAGCTGGGCTGCTGACTGTACAGGGTGTGAAATCACCGAGTCCCTCTGGGTGGGGAAGTTCTTCGTTCCTGAGTCAGCCCTTTGGCCCTGAGCCACCCAGTGCTCACTCTTTCCTTTCAGAGAAAGTATTGCTCATGGGGTCGCCAGAGCTGTGTGCAGACAAAATGACACAGGGGACACCCTTCCTGGATGAGAACATCTCCTTTTGTGTTCTGGATTCCTAAGATGTTTCCCATGCCACCCTGGCCCCTGAACCCCCTTTCCAGAAGCCCATGAGCCCAGCATTCAGAGGGAAAGCACGGGGAGTGCTGGCTTGGCCGAACTCCATCTTGACCCAGTACCTCCAGGTCTTTGGGAAGCTGGGGAGATACCAGAGCCAGGCTTTGGACTGGGGCATCTTGCTCCCAGAGCACCCCAGCCAGTCTTAGACTTCGCTGTTTGGCCCTGAAGCCGGGTGTTGGGGCCCAAGAGCCTGGGGTAGGGGTCCCTTTGTCCTCCTCCCCTATATCCTCTGACCTCAGCTCTATCTCGGGTGGTGTGAGGAGATTTTAGGGTCTAGGGAACGGAAGCTCTTGGCTCCTTTCCTTGGGGAGGAGATGTCATTGCCTCCCACTGACGTCTGCTGATTGTTGTTCCCCCCGCGGCTCTCTTACAGAGGTGGTGGGACACACTCAGGGGCCTCTGGACGGGAGCCTGTATGCCAAGGTGAAGAAGAAGGACTCCCTGCACGGCAGCACCGGAGCCGTCAATGCCACCCGTCCTGTCCTGTCGGCCACCCCCAACCACGTAGAGCACACCCTCTCCGTGAGCAGTGACTCCGGCAACTCCACAGCCTCCACCAAGACAGACAAGACCGATGAGCCTGCCCCTGGCCCCTCCAGTGCCCCTGCTGCCCTGAGTCCTGAGGAGAAGCGGGAGCTGGACCGTCTGCTCAGCGGCTTCGGCGTAGAGAGAGAGAAGCAAGGCGCCATGTACCATACCCAGCATCTCCGGTCCCGCCCAGCGGGGGGCCCTGCCGTGCCCTCCCCTGGCCGCCATGTCGTCCCGGCCCAGGTTCACGTCAACGGTGGGGCCTTGGCATCTGAGCGGGAGACGGACATCCTGGATGACGAGTTGCCCAACCAGGATGGGCACAGCGTGGGCAGCATGGGCACACTGTCCTCCCTGGATGGGGTCACCAACACCAGCGAGGGGGGCTACCCAGAGGCCCTATCCTCACTGACCAACGGTCTGGACAAGCCCTATCCCGCGGAACCTATGGTCAACGGTGGGGGCTACGCCTATGAGTCCGCCAGCCGGTCGGTGCCTGCCCACGCTGGCCACACGGCCCCCATGCGGCCCTCCTACTCTGCACAGGAGGGTTTAGCCGGCTACCAGGGGGAGGGGCCCCACCCAGCCTGGCCGCAGCCAATGACCACCTCCCACTATGGCCATGACCCCAGCGGTATGTTCCGCTCTCAGTCCTTTCCAGAAACCGAGCCCCAGTTGCCCCCAGCTCCGGCCCGTGGGGGCAGCAGCCGGGAGGCCGTGCAGAGGGGCCTGAATTCCTGGCAGCAGCAGCAGCAACAGCAGCAGCAGCCACAGCAGCAGCAGCAGCAGCCTCGTCCCCCTCCTCGCCAGCAGGATAGAGGCTACTTGGAGAGTCTCGGGCCCAGCAGGCCCAGCCCCCAGCCACTGGCAGAGACCCCCATCCCCGGCCTCCCTGAGTTCCCAAGAGCAGCCTCCCAGCAGGAGATCGAGCAGTCCATCGAAACACTCAACATGCTCATGCTGGATTTGGAACCGACGGCCGCCGCCCCCCTGCACAAGTCCCAGAGTGTCCCAGGGGCCTGGCCAGGGGCTTCCCCGCTGTCCTCCCAGCCTCTCTCCGGCTCCTCCTGTCAGCCCCATCCACTGACCCAGTCCAGATCTGGCTACATCCCCAGTGGGCATTCCTTGGGAGCCCCTGAGCCGGCCCCACGGGCTTCCCTGGAGTCCTTCCCTCCTGGCAGGGCTTACTCACCTTACGATTATCAGCTGTGTCCAGGTGGGCCCAACCAGAGTTTCCGTCCAAAGAGCCCAGCCTCCTCCTCCTCGTCTGCCTTCCTTCCAACTACCCATAGCCCTCCAGGGCCTCAGCAGCCCCCAGCCTCTCTCCCTGGCCTCACTGCTCAGCCTCAGCTCCCACCAAAGGAAGTGACTTCAGACCCCTCCCGCACTCCAGAAGAGGAGCCACTGAACCTGGAGGGGCTGGTGGCCCACCGGGTAGCAGGTAAGGGCCTCGTGGGCCATCAGTCTTAGGAATCCCCTCCCCTTCCCTCTTTGGTCTTGGTTGGTCTCGCTGCGGGGAGGAGGTGTAGGCACAGCCGTTGCCCCTTGGCAGGTGCCGCTTGGACCTGGAGGAGAGGCTGTCAGGAGCCTCGTCCTAGCCGTCCCTTCCTGTATTCGTTGTCTGTTAGTCTGTAAGCCAGGCATTGAGATTCAAAGATCAGTGTCTTTCAGTTCCTGCCTTCAGGGAGTTTACTGTCTAGTTAAGGGACAGCTACGCAGGAATGTAAAGTGTGCTGTGACAGAGGTGGAGACCAAAGCCCCAGAGCCGGAGGGAAAGCAAGGCTTACCACCTAGGGCAATCAGGGAAAGCTTCTTGGAAGTGGTGACTTTGGGGCTGGAGTACAGATTCTCTATGCAGAGAGATGATGCTTTCTGCAACTGCCTGCTGTCCTCAGACTTCAATTCCTAGGGGGAAGGTGTGGAGAAGGCTGGGGGGAGGCCTCTGTAGACTCAGAGGCATAACAAAGATAGAAAGGGTGTCCTAAAGGCCTTGGGCTCTACCCGAGTGTTCAACCCTGGTGAGTCCTTTCAAGATATGTCTCATTTTGGTGGGGAGGCCAAGGTCCCCTTCTTGTTCAACTGTCTTGTTAGTCCTGGCTTTTGGACCTGCTCTGTATGAGAAGCAGGCACTGAGGAACCAAACTCTGTTTCCTATCAGAGAATGGGCTCATCTTCCTGGAGAGAGGAGAGAGGATGGGGTGACCAGAGAGCTCACTGGGGAGATAAAGGCAAGAAATGGCCGAGTGTGCAGAGCCATGTTGGGAGGGACCAGAAGGTCTCCCTTCCTTCTTAATGGCCTAAGCCTATGACCATTCCATGGGGGCAGCCACACCGGGTGGGAAATCCTGGGGGTGTTTTTCATTGTGGAGGTAAGGCCGGGCGGGGATGGACTAGAGACTGGGGCTAGGGGACCTTGTGCCAAGCCCCTCAGCTGACAGGGTGGTGGGAGTTCAGGGAGAAGAAGAGGAGCCTGGGAGGCTGACTCTGCCCTCCACCCTTTTCCCTAAATTTAGGGGAAGCTGAGTCACCGTGCCAGCTGTAGGAGAGAGGAGACACCCTCCCTGGGGATGGACAGTGAGCTTGGGGAAGTAGCAGAGGGCAGGCCAGCTGGCTATTGGATTGGGTTCAGGATTGGGGTGTGGGACATAGATGCCCTGCTGTACTTCAGCGCAGAGCACAGTCCCCACTTCCACTGTCAGCAACTTCAAATTGGCCGCCATGAAAGTATTTACACCATGGAAGTTGGTAATCAGGGTCTCACCTCGCCTAGAGAGCTGGCCCACGAGAACATCATTGCTTTTAGTGGGGAGTCAAACACGGGATGAGTAGCTCTATAGCTCTAGACGTGAAATGCTTTATGGAGTGGTCCACAGGGAGCTGCCATCTTTTGCTTTGTCCCACATCTGGGCCCTGGCTTCTTTGTCACAGATTTTGGTCAAGGGAGAGGGATGTGGCCTCTTAATATTTTACAGAGTTGAGGTGGCCCGATGAATGGTAACCCTCTAGCCTAATGATAGGCAGGATCTGGGGGGCAGATTCTCTGGGGAAACAGAGTGAATTCCCTCCCCCCCTACCAGAAAACCCTTCTGTGTAGTTCTCCTGGAGCTTGCTCTAAAGGAAGCCATACCTGAATGGCTCCAGAAGTGTGTTCATCTTATAGTGCGTCTCCCCTCAGCCCTTTTCTCTCCTACCGGCTTCTGAGGTTTTGACTGTCAACATCCATATCCTTAGCTGCTCAGGCTTTGGCTGCCAAGGAGTCACAGGAAGGGAGAGACGTCGTTGGTACAGCATCTCTGTCTCCAGCCCTAATTTCATCTTCTCTACCTCAGTCAGAGAAGGGATGAGATGCATAGAGAGGACAGATATGTTTGGTCCCCAGGGCCATGAAGGGACCTCTTTGGTTCATGCCCTGCCATGGAAGTATTTCCTATGTCAGCGGGTCCTGTTTGCCCTGCAGAGTGTCTGACGTGCTTGTGTAGGTACAGATGCACTGTCAGGATCATCGCGTGCAACAGTATGGGAGTCAGGGAATAGACCAGGACTGCTTCTTGCTGCTTCTTGTACATTCTTCTGCCAGAAGCTGGAACGTGAGCTTCAGCGTGAGTAACTCAGGAAGCTTAGACCCGAGGGAGAGCCTCTTCATGGCCATGAACCTGATCTGGTTTTTCCTGGCTTGTCTCCCACAGGTCTGCCTTTTCTTCCCTAGGCTCAATACCTCCTCTGTACCTTAATACTATATCCCTGGCTCATTCCACTTTGATCGGACAGGTCCTCCTATCTTATTTAAGCTTGGATCTCAGAGAACATAGGGGTAGTTTTCTTAACCTGATAAAGGGTAGGCACCAGAAGCCTGTAGCGTGCATCACACTTGCGTGTGAAAGGTTAGAAGCATTCCTGTTACACTAGGAACAAAATAAACATGCCTAGTATCACTGCTATCATTTAACATTGTATTGGATACCCTAGCCAGTGCAAGAAGGCAGGAAAAAGAGATAGAAGCCAGAGTTGTCGAGTTCATGTTACCGTATGATCCTGATTATGTGACTGGACTGATCTCAGATGTCTCTAGAGGTAGAGATTTCAGTGCATGCTGGAAATCAGGTGTGAATCTTATCCTTAAAGGAGTCTGGAGTTTAGTCAGGGGAAAAAGAACTAGAACTTTAAAATGAAGTCATCCCTAATAAGTGAGACATGGGGAAAGTTCTGTGGGAATGAAGAAAAAGGAAAGATCAGTATCCGCTGGGGAGATTGAGGAGTGAGTTGCGTGTGGGTTTTAGATAGAGCCTTGGAAGATGAGTAGGAGTTTGAAAGTGGGTGGCGTCATAGGAGAGAGAGGGTTTTTAGTGAAGCCACGAAGGCAGAAGTGTTTGATGGATAGAGTAGGTTGAGAGCAATTTAGGTAGTGTGAGAGGCCAAGAAAGGTAGCCTGGGGCCTGCCTCTGGTCGGTCTTAAAATACCAGACCAAGGAGCTTGAATCTTACCTGGTGGCAATGTAGGAACCCATGACTGTGTTTAGTCGGGAGAAAGCCATGGTGAAAGCTGTAATTTAGGAAGATGTAGCTGGTGAATCTGGGCAGGAAGGGTACAAAAGAGGAGACCTTGTTTGAGTTAAGGAGGTGTAGTTGCTTATTAGGTAGACTGGGTTGGGGGATTGCATTAAGGTGCTGACCGTGGAGATGAAAAAGAAAAGTGTCAAGGACGCCGCGGGAGTAGAACCAATGCATTTACAAGTTGATTGGATGTAGTGGGTGAAGGAGAGGAAGACATCAACGATTATTCTGAGGCTCCACGAATAGGGGCAGAATGCTAGTTCCACTAACCAGCCCGGAGTTAGGAGGACAAGTAGATTTTGTGTGAGACGGAGACGCCAGTGTTCCCTGGGTTGAGTTTGGAGGTGACGGTGAGCCTGCAGGTGGGAGAGATGTATGGAAAGCAGCTAAACATTTGGAACTGGAGCTTGAAAGAGTGGAAAGAACTACTGATTTTGGAGTCATCCTCGCAAAGATGTAGGTCACAGCTTTGGGAGTGGATGAGATCTCGGTGTCAGGGGGCATGGAGAGAAAAGTGGGACGAAATGGCCCTGAGGAGAAGAGAGAGGAAGGGGACTGAGACGGAATGTTCAGGACAGTGAGAGAAGACAGGGACAGTGGGTCACCGCAGAAGTGAAGATGGTGGAGGAGCAGGAAGTGAGATACCTCTTTGTGAAGCAAGAATAACAGATGAATACAGATATAGGGAAATACCTGTATCAAGCTTTGGGACCTCAAATTGAGAACCCAACATTTACATTTCATCATGGAAATAGGAGATGACATCGAGGCCCATTCAGTCATTCATTCAGCATGAATCCCTAGTCTGTGTTAGTCTAGGCTCTGGGAAAATGGAGGTAAACAAAGCAGGTAAAAATCCTTGCCTTCATGGGGGAGATGGACAAAAAACAAGTAAGCAAACACATGCATAATATGTCAGATTGCTGATAAGTGCCATAGAGATAAGTTAAAGCAGTCAAGCGTCAGTGAGGGGTAGAGGGTAGATGGGTGGTTGCACTTTACATAGGATCGGAGGAGGCTTCACCAGGCCACGAGGGAATGCGCAGATGGAACAGCAGGTGCAAAGGCCCTGAGGTGGGGGGGTGCCTGATGTGAGGAGCCTAGCGGGGCATGAAGTCAGAGAGGTGGTGGGAGTGGGGGCCGGCTTGCAGTGGGCCTTGTACGTGATCGTGAGAACTTTGGTACTCTGTGTGCTGTGTGCAGAGCAGTGACATCATCCGACTTGCTCTAGAAGGCTCGGTGTGGCCAGGATGGAAGGGAGGAGACCGGTGAGGAGGCTGCCGCTATTGATCAGGGCGGTGGCTGTGGAGATGGTGAGAAGTGCTCAGGTTGTGGACAGTTTTGAAGGTGGAGCCATCAAGGCTAGAGGTGGGATGTGAACAAGTCAAGGACCGCTCTAGGGTTTTGGGTCTGAGCAACTAAAGGGTGGAGTTGTTCTTTCCTGAGATGGATAAGGTGTGGGAAGAGCAGGCTTGGGGGGAGTGTCCTAAGTGTGAGTTTGGCCGTGATCGATTTGGGATGCCCTCAAAACCACCAAGGGGAGAGGTTGGAGTTTAAAAATGCGGGTGTTATGATGCCAGTATGTGATGTCACGTGAAGTGTGGCGTTGCATATGGCACCTAGGGGTGAGCACGGATACAGAAGAGGTCCTAGGACTGAGTCCCAGAGCCTCCCACATTTGACGGTGGGAGGCATGAAGACGAAGTGGCCAAGAAACTGGTGTGGAGCAGCTTGTGAAGCAGAGGGTTGGTGAAGGAGCCTGGTTCCCTGTGCGGCCCCTGAGGTGTCAGGAGGTCAGTGACGGTGGATTAAAGGATGACATAGTAGGTCTTTCTAGTGCATTCAGGTGGGCTCATTTTAACGACTTTTTGGTGGTGCCCAGCAGCTTTGGGCAGCAGTAGAAATGTAAGGGGCTCCGGGGAAGAAGGTTACCTAAGGTACGTGTGAGGGAAAGGTGAAGGGCAGAGGGATGCTAGGAGGCTAGGGAGTGTGGCCCTTGGGCCAGGCTGGTAGGATCACAGCTGAGGCCAGGAAGAGGCAGGTGACCATGAGAGGAGACAGGTTCTGGGATGGGGCCAGGCCGATGGTGAGGGCGGGTGTGTGTGTCGACAGGACTGTAGTCTCCTGGTCTCTGGCTGGCACCTGCTCGCCCCATGCTGGGGTTAGAAAAGAAAGAGCTGTGGCGTCCTTGCCGACAGCGGGAGGTCCGCCTGGCCATTGGAGAAGCAAGACCCTCTCTTCTTGTCTGACACCCTCCCACCTCCCTCCAGCGTGTGGTCAGATCCTAGACTCAGAACACCAACTAATCTTGATTTTCTCTTTGTTTTTGTTTTGTTTCGTCTTGTTTAATGCCTTGTCCCTTGCGTTCTCCGTGTGTCCCGTGTCCACCTGCCCCCTGTGCTGTGGGTGTGGTGCCTTCCTTGCCTGGTGTCATCCCCTCCCGCTCACCCCCTCCCTGCCGGCTCCCCGGGGTGGGGGTGGGCAGCATACAACGCCAAGCTGCAGAGCATCGGGCACACGAGCTTCCAGCTGCCTCCTCTCCACCGGCTCCGATCTCCCTCCCTCTCTGGTTGGTCCACCTCTGCCCCTTCCCCCTGATAAGTCTGCGGCCCTCACTATGGCTCTCAGCTTCTCTTCCTCTCTGCTCCATGGGCCGCTTCTTCCAAACTTTTGCCCAGTCTAGTCCTCTGTCCTCATTTTTCCATTCCCCTTTACCTTTCTTCCTTCCCTCTTCTGTTCTCTTCTTTCCATCTCTTCCCATTCTCTTTGCCAGCCCCTTACTGCCCCCCCCACTTCTCTCTCCTCCCTCTCTCCACACTCTCTCCCCCTCCTTTCTGCATGAGTGAGTGCTCCCACTTCTGCATGGACACAGGCCTGATGCCTTTTGCCTTGGCCTTATCTGCTGGGAACAGGGTCTGGGGTGACTAGATGAACTTACAGGCTCCCGGTGGACAGGCAGGCCACTGCGTGAGCATGCTCAGTAAGGGTGAGGACAGCCCAGCTCTCTGGCTACCCTAGCCAGACCACTCAGGCTGCTGGGCCAGGGCCTCGGTAGGAGCTAGGCTGTGCTTTGCGTGGGCCACCAGGCTCACGACAAAGAGCGAACATCTGTGCTCTGTCCACTCTAGAGCACACTACTCTCTGGGGATACAGCACGCCCTCTGACCTCATCCTGAATCTCGGATCCTAGGACCCATGGCCAAACGTCAGAAGCCCTGGGTGTGGTCCTGGCTCTGCCTGTGACCCATCTCTGTGACCCTGGGCAGGTCTCTTAATTACTCAGGGCTCAATTGCTTAATGTGAAAAATGGAGAGATCATAGCCCTGCCATGTGTATTTTACGTTGGTGGCTTGATGTCCTCCAGTATGGTGGACCCTTTATCAAGGGTCTGTGTCTGCTCGATGATGTCCACTAACGTCTGCCCCTGGCCTCTCTCGGATGTAAAGGCCCATAGTCTTTTAGCTCTATGGAGGGAATCTTGTTATCAGTGCCCTGAGCCTCGAAGCCCGAAGGCCCAGGTTAAGAAGGCTGCAGTTCCGGGAAAAGGCTTAGGGGACAATGGGGATTGTTGACTCCCAATGGCGGTATCTGGTGCTTGCACAGCCCCTCCTCTTCCCAGTCCGTGGATAACGGGGAGATGGCTCTAGCAGAATGCCCCCTGTCCGCCTCCTCTCCCCTCCCTTCACCCTTTCTCGGCCCAGTGGTGGGGAGTGTTCAGTTGGGCCCGGGGGATGGGGGCAGTTGTGGGGTGGGGGGGCCTGTCCCGAGGGGAGCTGGCATGGCTTGCCCTGGGGCTGCTAGTGTGATCGCCGTGTGGCTTTCTGGTGCCCTGGCCCAGCAGGTGGCCTCCCGGATACCCTGGCTTTCGGAGCCCCAGGCATGCCGTCGGACACCCAGCCCCGTCACCTGGAGCTGAGGAATCCAGTCTTTTGGAAATCGGAAGGCTGGAAAGAAGAGCTGGGTCTGTGGGGGTGGAAGTGGCCAGTCCGGGGGCTGCAGGGGAGACATGTGATGAAGCCTGACACCAGGGCATTTGTCCGTGGGACTCAGGTGGTGGGTGGCTGTGCTCGGCCAGAGCGGGTGTGTTGATGTGTGTTAGGGCTACAGTGCCCAGACTTGCAGTGTGTGTGTGTGTGTGTGTGTGTGTGTGTGTGTGTGTGTGCGTGTGTGTGTGTGTGTCTGTGTGTATGTGTCTGTGTGTGTGTGTGTGTGTGTGTGTGTGAGAGAGAGAGAGAGAGAGTATGTGTGTGCGCCTGTGTGTGTGTAGGGAGACAGAGGCCCTGACAGACTGGGAACAGGCTCAAGAGACTGAGAAAGTCTTGGGGTTGAGGGTGGTGGGGGGAAGGAGGGGAGTGGGGAGCAAGCCTATTTTTATGATGGGTCAGTCTACGGGACACGAGGGAGGGGTGTTCTCTCTCTGACACTGGCTGTAAGCTTGTGTCCAGCTGTCCCAGCTTGGCTGAGGAACAGCAGGACTCTCTTCCCTCCCCCCAGCCATGCCCTGTCTCCCCTCCCAGAGAAGGACAAGAGAGAGGGGACACGCTCTCCAGCACTCCGGGGCATATCTGAGCCTGCCAAGGGGGACAACAGTGAGATACTGTGTTCAAAGAATGCGAGAGCCCTGGCCGGCCACTGGTGCCATGGGGCGCACTGCAGGGGGAGGGGCTGTCCCCATGGGAGTGGAATGCAGGGTCTTCCCCCTTCTGCAGACTCCTGGCTCTTTGGAGGTCATCCTGTCCATCCCCCTGCCTTAGGACTTGAGGAGGTGTGATCGTTCTCAGATGTCTGACTGCCTTGTGCCAGGGCCTCATGTCTCCACATTTGGGAAGCCCCTTCAGTAGTCTGGCCTCTCCTCTGCGAGGTGGCCACCATTTGTGGCCACCATATGGGGCACCTAGACATGGAGGATGCTCTGAGCAAACCGGGGAGATTTTTCTCTGTCCCTCTGGGAGATTCAGGGCCTCGGATTAAAACAGACCCACTTTTCAAGGGCAGACATCAGATCCCCAAACAGGCCACCCCTTGCAAAGACACAGGGACCTGCCAGAAAGAGGCTGCTGGGCTGGGTGAGCCGGAACTGACAACCGGCCCTAATGCATTTCTTTTAACCTTGGGGCTGAACTTCGTTCCAAACCCCTAGAGCCTTTCCCAAATGGGCCTCCTTTGTCACAATTATTATTAGAAAATCAATGGCTATGTCTGTTTCTTTCTAATGTTTTTGCCAGGAATGAAATGAGCAGCAGCTCTAGATGAGGCTGCCCAGGAGGCCAGGGGAGGAAGGGGCTCAGCGGAGGTGGGAGAAGCAGGGTGAAGGCAGGCGCACCCTCAGTTGTGAAGTGGCACTCGATGCTGCTGCTTCTCTGAGGACTGGGAGCCTGGGGTTTGCTGCGGGGTCCCCGGGCGCTGCTCAGCCCTTTCAGGGCCTGCCTGCACCTTTGACCCGGGCTGATGCTCAGACCCTAGTTAGGGCTATGTGACCCCCATGCTTCTATTCTGAAAATAAGGGCATTTTAAGGTGACGGCTTTTTTGCTTTAAGGAGAGCCGTTTGGGAGCCTGGATCACTGTCCCCATCAAGGGGCTCTTTTGTCTTGGTGGAGGTAACGGGGAGGCTGCCTCTGGGCAATGAGGAGCCCAAAGCGGACCCCACCCCATCTGGGCACCGCTGTGCCTTTGTAAATTATGCCAGTCCTGCTGCTCTCTGGATGGGCCCCCAGTAATGGGACATGAGTGACTGTGTGTGTGTGTGAGAGAGGGAGTGTGTGTCTGGCCCTAGTTTGGCCTCGGCATCTTGCTGCTCATGACAAGTAGGAAGGCTTCCCAGCAAGTGCTTCTCACGGCAGCCTTAGTGGCTGAGCCAGGCTGGAGCTGGGGGTCGGGCACTTGGGGGCACCCCGACCCCACTGTGGATGGTAGACGATTCGCTCTGCAGGAGGGTGATTTCTGCTTGGCTGCGCTGGCACATTTCTAGTGGCCAGCGGTGGGCATGCGTGCGTGTGTGCGTGTGCGTGTGCGTGAGTGGTGTGCAGTGGGACAGCGTTCCCAGATGTGCTGGGATGAGGTGGGTGCGGCCAGCATCCTACGTGACCTTTGGTATATCCCGGCATTTCCTCTCACTTCACCTGCCCTCCCGGGAAGCGGTGAAGGCAGAGCTGAAAGTTCCCTCACACAAGATAATGAAGACAAGAAGCCTGTCCTCAGGCTGGGTCTTGGCCTCCGGGACCTGGGGAGTAAGTTTTCGAGGATTCTGGAGCCAGCTCCATGAGGCAATGGGTTCCGTGCCTCAGCCCAGCTGTGGGAAGACGGAGTGGGAAGGAAGGAGGGCGAGGCTCCCAACGTGCCCGGGCCTGTGGAACGGAGGGGATACAGAAAAGCAGATGGAGCTCATGACTTCAGCCCCTCTGCCTGCTGTTCTGCTGGGAGGGGGAGGGTGGGAAGCTCACCATCTTTGGGGCGAGGAAAGGGGTGAGTAGATGAGGGGCCGGCGGAAGGGAAGTTGGCGAGAGGTTTCAGAGATCCATGGGAGGAAGGGTGGGGAACCCCAGAGAAGACCGGCGATATTCTAGGGGCCAGCTGGGGCTGGGGACTTCACGATAAGACTTGAGTCATTTCTTTGTTTCTCCTCGGGAGCACCATTTGCAAGATGATGCATTATTGGCTCTTTCCAAATTTCTTCCCCACGGGCCTGATGTTGCTTGTCGGTTGACGCGGTCACCTTGGAGACTGTCTCTCCTCCTTCCACCTTCCCTCATTTCCCTGGAAGCTCTGGCCCTCTGCCTCCAGGGTTTGCAAAGAGTTGACATCTGTTTCTTGTATCAGCCCTTGTGCTTTGGGCCCCAGCCCTGTGCAGGGTAGTGATTCCCGGTGAAGGCCAGCCCAACCTTAGCAGCTCCCCCGCCCTGCAGAGAAAGCCTGGGGTGCGGGCGGAGGGAGCTGGTGGGGAGTACTCAGGGGAGACAGGCCCAGCTCCAGTGTGGCCCCTGGCTAAGGTGCACCGCCTTCTCTGGGGGGATCGGGCCTCATCGATCCTTTCTCGCCTAATATGCTCATTGCCTTCTATGCCCTGCATTCTTCCCAGGGGTGCAGGCTCGGGAGAAGCAGCCTGCAGAACCCCCAGCCCCTCTCCGGAGGCGGGCAGCCAGCGATGGACAGTATGAGAACCAGTCTCCAGAACCCGCGTCTCCCCGTAGCCCTGGGGTCCGTTCCCCTGTCCAGTGCGTCTCCCCCGAGCTGGCTCTCACCATCGCCCTCAATCCTGGAGGGCGGCCCAAAGAGGTGAGTCCTTGGGCTGTGTCCTGTGGCCAGAGAGGGTAGTAGAGCCCACCTGAACTATCCAGGGGCCCGATAGTCACCTGAATGACACTCTCCTGTCAGTAAACTCAGTTCTCACCCTATGTCTCTTCTCTGGCATGTGGAAGCTGGCATTTCCCTCCCTAAATAACTTCTATGCTCCCACTTCTTACATCAACACTGAGGTTGAAGTTCCCCCTTTGACTCCTAAAGGGCGCCCCTTAGTAGGGTGGTAAGGATCCTGGGTATGACACAGATGACCCCAGTCTCTACACTCCGAACCCGATCATAGAGACTGACAAGAGTGTCGTTGAATTCTTTCTAGGTATAGAGTTTTCTTGGGATATCTAATTTCTATGTCAAAATGTTTGCACTTCTGAGACATTTCAGTAGTTGGAGGCAGTAGATTTCAGCGTATTAAGGCTGGGACAGGGCTGAGGAATATGCATTGTAGACGTGCATCTTGGAAGATCCTGATACGAGTGGCCCATGTCGGATACAATCCAGGCTAGTGAGTTACTCTGGATATAAATGGCTCTTGGACATCTTTTCTCTCCTGACTGCCTTCTGGACCTGAGTCCCCCATCCCAGCCCCTTGTCTTTGGCCCCGTTGTGCAGTATTTCTGAGGCAGGTGCCCCTCATTTCCACCCATGCTGGCCCACGGTTTTGCAAAGAGCCGATTTCCACGGTTTTGCAAAGAGCAGTGGTGAAGAAATTGGTGGCCATCTCCCTTTGACCTTTGTGCTTGCCTGAGGAGGGGTGGGTGGTCGGGCTGACGAGGGGACTAGTGGCCCGGTTACTTGGGAAGCCCCTGATTGCAGGGTATGGCCGCCAGTGGGCATCCCCTCTACCCGCCCTGTTCTTCTCTTGCAGCCCCATCTGCACAGCTACAAGGAAGCCTTTGAGGAGATGGAGGGAGCCTCCCCGACCAGCCCACCACCCGGCGGGGGTAAGAGCTCCTCACTGAGTCTGTCTTCCCTGGGTCCCCTCAAGCCCCTCTCTCAGCCCTGGCCTGAGTAAGCACCCAGGTGTGGGGGGAGGTGCTGGCAATGCTGGGCGTGGCCAGGATCTGCCACTCATTTCACTTCACCATCCTGCCCCACGTCTCTTCCTTCCGTTGTCCACGCGCAGACATGTACGGATGCAGCAGCCACAGGCTTGGGATCCTGCTGACCTTCTGTGGGGTCCCCGGCCTCCCACCGTCTAGATTTTTCCTAACTGTTGAGAGTTTTTGCATCCCGCGTGCAACATCCCCCCCCCCCCCGCCTCCCCCAATTCCTAAAGCGACTGTGACTTGCCGATGTGTCCCTGAGATACCCTTTGACCTACTTGCTCCTGACGCACATTTCTGTCTACATCCAGGCACCTGTTCCATTTCAGGCAACCTACTTAGTTTCCATCAAGGAAAGAAAGGCCCAGAACACTCAGCCTGGCAGAGTCCCCGTCTCATCCATCCTTGGTCTCCAGGCAGGAGCATTTAGTTTGTACCTCCTGATGCACTCACTGGAGAGGCAAAATCCCCCAAGGACACAGGTGTTTCCCACCAAACAGAAGACCCGTCTGAGTGCAGGGGTGGCGTAGAAGAGGCAGGAGGAGCTGGAAGAGGGCAGCTGTGGGACAGCAGTGATGGGACAATACTGAGAAGGACTCAGGGGGGGTCTGTGGCAGGCCCGGGGCAGCAGAGGAGGGAGAGACCGGGGAGGGGAGGAGGGTGATAACAGAACTGGTGGCATGTTCTCCTGGTGGCTGGCTGTCCTGAGGAAGGGAGGAACGTGGCACCAGTCCCCCGCCACGGTGCCAGCACAACTGATGTTGGCTGTCATTTGGGACACACAGGAGGCCCAAGTCGTGAGTAGCAGCTCACGTCCAAGGAAAACAGGACACGAGTCACGTTTGTGATGAGACATTTTCTAGCAGCTGCCTTGAAAGACATAATAGGAAACCGGAGAAGTACATTTTAATATTTTTCTATTTAACCCCAAATATCTAAAATATTATCGTTTCAATAGGTAGATCAAGATAAAAATATTAAAAAAAAATTTTTTTTTAACGTTTAATTTTTTTTTGAGACAGAGAAAGACAGCGCATGAACAGGGGAGGGTCAGAGAGAGGGAGACACAGAATCTGAAATAGGCTCCAGGCTCTGAGCTGTCAGCACAGAGCCCAACGCGGGGCTCGAACTCACGGACCGCGAGATCATGACCTGAGCCGAAGTCGGATGCTTAACCGACTGAGCCACCCAGGCGCCCCTCAAGATAAAAATATTAACGGGGTCTGTTACAATCTTTTTTAAAAAATGTAAAAAGAGGCCAGTGAAATCCCTTTCAGTAACAGGTTTTATTTAACCCCAAAGACCTGTCATACAAAGAGATGTGTTGCCTTCTTACTTCACAGTGAGTGTTTGAAATCGGGCGTGTGTGTTACACGTGCAGCACATCTCGATTCAGATTGGCCACACCGCGCAGGTGCTCTGAAGCCACGTGTGTGCCTCAGGGCTCCCCTCGTGGACAGTGCGGGCCCAGGGCGGTCTGCTCAAGAGGCAGCTCTGTGGCCTTTTGTGACTCCGTGGAATCGCTCTCCCTGGTCTCAGCCCTCCGCCTTCACCCCTGCTCCAATTCGCGGTTGGTCCAATCAGCCAGGATCTTGGTCATCACTCTGTTTGGGATGGAAGCCATCTGGGCTGAGCTCGATTTAGGTTTTGTCCCGTGTGCCTGTTCCCATTCTTCTCGCCCTGCCCTCGCCAGCCCTGGTGTCCCAGCGGGGAGAGTAAGTCCGAGGTTTCATCGGTGCACAGGGTTGGGAGAGAGGACAGAGGCGGAGAAATGCGAGGAATTTCTCTGTCGGGAAGCAAAAGCCTTGCCTGGCTTCAGGGCCACCCACTCGTCTGCCTCAGCAGAAGAGCCAGATGCCTGGGGACTGGGACATGAGTGACGAGGCAGCTGGAGATGCTTGAGGTGGAGCCAGGAGAAACCTCCCCCTGCCTCTTGTCCTCTTTACCTTGGGTCACCGGGCCACCTGTGCCTCTGCTACGCCAGCTGGGCCCACACATGCACACCTGTGGGCTGGAGATGCTTCGTGCCCATTCCATGGGCAGTGGTCTCTGAAGCTGAGCTCAGTCCTCCGTAACTAATCACGTTCACATCATTCATTTGACAAACATTAATAAGTGCTTCATAAATATCTCTTGCAAGACACCATTTTCAGTAAGGGGGGGGCTGGAGGGTGGTAGAAACCAAAAGTGTGTGTGTGTGTGTGTGTGAGTGTGTGTGCACGTAAGGAGAGAGACCTGCAAACCTAGATCTGCCTCACTACCCAGGTGTGTACGTTTGTACACATTTGTCTCCTGTGCTGTATTTGTCTAATTGGCACCTAAGGATGGTGTGAGGATAGACTCTGCCCCCCACCTGGACCCCTGCGAGTTCCCACTGTTCCTGTGTGCACCCATGTACACAGCCACCTGTGCACCAGCAACTTATGTATGTCGCTTGCATTGAGAGCTTGTAGCTTTTGTTTCCTGTAGGTCTCTCTGCCTTTTGGGAAAAGGATTGTTGTGGGGGGGCGCCCAGAGCTGCTGTGGGTGTGCTAGGCATTGGAGGGTGGCCGCTGGTCTGTTGAGGCCAAAGGCATGTGGCAGGCAGGCTTGGGCCCTGGCTGATCCGTGCAGCTGCGTGTCCTCAGGGCCCGTGGCCTCTGCACGCTCCCCGTGGCCGGGCTAGGAGACACAGAGCTTGCTTCTTTGCTTCTTCTCAGAGGTGTGTTAGGAGAGGCAGCTACTGCCACCGAGGAGAGATCTCGTGGCTGGGCATAACCACCGCCCTGCAGTTCAGCTCGGACGCTGGCCACGTCCTTGGCTGATGGGAAAACGGCTGACAGCCCTCTCTGACCTTGTGTGTTCCATGACACTTCTAACCCAGACGGGCAGCTGAGAAGGGCCCTGGGGTTTGCGCAGGGAGTCAGTGCTCTTGGCCAAGGATGGTGGCGATGGGGCTTCTCCCTCTTCCCGGATGCTGGGATTTGGGGGTACAGAGAGCCTCACACTGAGAAATTCTCTCTTCCTGGGATTTGCAAGCGACGTGGTTGGCCGAGGGCTGCCCTGGGTTCTCAGGGTGGGCGCGGCTCTGCCGGGGATCCCTTTCCTCCCTCTGTCCTTTACAGGATGTGCCGTCTTGATATCCCATTTCCTTTAGTTCTCTAAGTCCATTGAAATGCGTGGTATAGAAAGACTGTGCATCGGCGGGAAACAAGAGGATGAGGGAAGGGAGAGTATAGTATGGAGGAAGTCAGAGAAAGCCAGAGAAGCCCGTGTGTATGTCGTAAGCCGTGGCGATTCAAGGGGATCACGGCGATGCAACTGAGGTCAAGAAATTACTTTCTTGAGGTTGAGGACCAGGCTGAGGGGCAGCTCCATTTCTTGACTTTGTCTACCCTTGGAGCTGTGGAGGAACACAGAGACAGGAAAGGGCAGTGGCAGCGACTTCTGGGACTGGGGCTGGTTCTTCTGCACCCCCTCCTGTCGCCCACCCCTCACCGACATGCCCTCACTTATGGGTGTCCATACTCCTGCCCTTTTTCCTCTCCCCACACCTCTCGCCCCGAGGCTCACTCGCCTTGTCTCCTTTCTTCTTTCTGGCACAGTGCGCTCCCCTCCAGGTCTGGCCAAGACACCCCTGTCGGCTCTTGGCCTGAAACCCCACAACCCAGCAGACATCCTGTTGCACCCTACCGGTGGTGAGTGACTGGGCATGGAAGGTGGGAGGGGGGAGGCCAAAGGAGTGAGTCAGCATCTGAGGACCCCTGTGGTCCTGGGCGGGGCGTCAGGATCTAATCAGAAAATGCCCCGAGGTGATGGGTTCTCAGGACCCTTCTGGAAACAAGATGGCAACCTGGCTTTGTGCCCATACTGTCAGGTCTGAGTGGGGGTTCTCTGTGCAGGGGTGGAGGCAGGTAGGTCCCTTTATAGTCTTCATGGGGTCAGTGCCACTCCCGGGGTCCTCCGGCGGGGGGATTTGGAGGCTTGGCCTCAGTTTCCTTCTCTGCCAGAAGCCTGGCTCTGCCATCCCCCAGTGTTCAGGCACTGTGTACTTGGAAACACACACACACACACACACACACACACACACACACACACGTACACACACTCCCAGTTCACACCTCCTACTTCCTTATCACGTGCCCCAGCTCCTTTCCTCCCTGTGGGGAAGGGGAGAGTGGAGGGCCCTGGTCCCTGAGTGGCCATTCTGCGCAGGCAGAGCCCAGAAGGTTGTTCCCTAGACTCTGGTTTTAGGGCTGGGCTGGGGCTCTTGGGGCCAACTTTGCTTTTTCTCCTTAGTCACCAGAAGACTGATCCAGCCAGGTAGGAGGGCAATGACACGCACGTGTGACCCACACGGCTGGCACAGCCTCCCACTTGGAGGTGTCTGCATGGCCAGGGACACTGAGCCACCAGGGAGCAGAGGGGCTGGGGCTGCCTCTCACCGGCCAGCACACTTCTGCTCGCGATGTAAGCCGGGGGGGGCAGGGGCCGTGAGAGCTTTGTCCCTGGGAACGAGGCTGTCCTTGAACTGTGCGCCCTGAGCCCTCAGGGTCCTGTCAGGGTGGATCTTACCCCTCACCCTGGGCTCTTCCGCCCTGGCCTCACCCCTGCTTTCCTACCACCTCTTTCTCAGTGAGTTCTCTTTCAGGAAATAATCCCTGTTAATCGGTCTCTCTCTCTCCTTTCTGCTCTTCCTCACCTCCTCATCATCTGCCTCTCTTTCCTGCCTCTCCTTCCTGCTATCTCTCTTCTCATCTTCCCTCAGAGGAGGATGAGGGGAAGGTGGTGACAGAGCTTCCCAAAGGTAAGTGTGGCTTTGCTGGTGGCCGCTTCACTCTCTCTGAGTCTGGCAGTGGCTGTTCACGAGGGGCTTAGTTGGGCTGGCTCGGGGGCAGTTCTCTTTTCTGATGGGTCTCAGATGACCAGGTACATAGCTTTCTGGTCCCCACCCCCTGGTGATGAGCTGTCCCCCTGGACGCTGCCCCGAGTTCTGACCAAGGAGCTGGGCACAGGTTCAGGCGTAGCCAGCTCCGGGTGCCGGTGTGGTGCCACCTCGCGATGATCCACCCCCCCTCCACCCCCGCCCCTTCCTCCCCCAGCGACACTTCCTCTAGCTTGCCTGCGGTGCGTACAGCCCCCTCAGAGGGCGAAGGGACACACGTTATCCCACTTCCTGGGGCGTGCCCCACGTGCATAGCTCAGAGCAGGTTTCTCAGCAGACTTAGAGCCTAGAGTTGCCCCCTTGAAGCCCTTGCTACCACAGGGAGTCTGCTTTCTGGAATCTTGGATGCCTCTGGGGATTTCATGACAGCTATGGATCTCCTCCCACACAAATGCATCGGGACACCGTGCACATAATTTTGACAGTTTCAAGGGGTTTGCAAGTCTGTGTCCCAGCTTAACCCTCAGTTTAGATGAATTCTGTGTTGTACACGAAGCAGAGCAGGGGACATAGGAGGGGACATAAGCAGAGGCGGGACACAATCTGCTTGGAGACCTTTAACTTATTAGGAACAGGATTCAAGTGATGATTCAAGAGCATCAGGTGAAATGAAGGGGGTGCCGGCCGAGGCCGTCTGTGTGTGACTCTGGGCATCAGGGTCCCCGTCTCCACCAGGGGGGCTTGGATGAGGTGGGCACTGAGGTCCCTTCCAGCTCTGACATGTTAAATGTTCTGACTTCCTACTCGGGCCCTCGTTCTGTGTGGCCTGCTTTCTTTAAAGGCTTTATCTGCTTTTCTGAATCCCACCTGCCTCTTTCCTTTGCACTCACCGCCTTGATTTCCCACCCCCAAAGTGGGCATGAGCTGTGCCCCTCTGAATCTGCACACTGGACACCAGCCAGAGTTTGGGCAGCAGCCCCAGGCTGCCTGGGGGTTTCAGAACGAGGTGGCTGTCAGCAACAGGCCCCAAGTGGGGGGAGCCACAGCGTGCTCTTGGCTGCCCTTCTCCCCAGCCTCCTACAGGAGTCGGGGGGTGGGGAAGGGCTCTCCCCCAGGCTGGCTGCTGGCTCCTAGCTCCTGAAGGGCAGTGGGGATGGGACAGGAGTCCAGAAATGCTGGGGCCCAGGAGCACCCACAAGCCCTCTCCAGTGGGAGGCTCTGAGGGGGGGATTATCCCACAGGCTGATAGGTGCTGGATGTTGTGTTTCCCACTTTGGGGTGACACTTCAGAGACGTGAGTCTCAGCAGAACTGAACTGCCCATTTTACCGCACAAATGACTCTCGGCCTTCAAGGCCCCGAGTCCTCCGACCCTCCTTTGTGTGTCTGGGAGCCACAGAGTTTGGAGGGGATGGTTCTTGGGGATCACCTCTGCTGGACCCATCGTTTCCACAGATGTGGGACGGAGGCCTGTGTTGTGAGTGAGGGTCTGGGGCTTCGGCCCAAGGCCCCAGTTAGGAGGCAGGAGGGCCCAGACTGGACTTACAGGTCTCCTGTCTCTTAGTCAAGGGGCTATTTCAGAGCCCCCCTCCTGCCTCCAGACACTGAGCCCTGGGATTCCAGCATGGGGGTCGGAATTGCTGTCGTGGCCTGGGGTGCGGGGCGGGAGAGGGCCGGGGAGCGAGGCTCCCGGCCAGTTCCATTTTCCCTGACTCATGTACCACCTCCCTGGTCAGACCAGAGCACATTGTTTGCTGACCCTCCGAAGCTCTGCTTGATCTTCCTGCTGAAATTTTGGTGGGAAATTCAGAGAAAGATGCCTGTGAGGAAAAATGATCAGAGGCAGAATTACTCGGCTAGAGGAAGAGTAGATTTTAGGGGGATCTGCTCTCAAGGCACTGTGCTAAGTGCTTTACATGTATCCTCTCATTCTTTGATTCATTGATTCCATATTTCACGTCCCCATTACGTGCCAGTCACTGTGCCAGGCTCTGGGAATATACTGATACGCAGTACTGTGATTCCTAATCTCATGGAGCATATACGTGATCAGGAGCCAGAATCAGGTTACTTGGAGTTACGCATTGAGATGGCACTCCAAAGGGAAGGGGTGCAGTTTATGAGACCTTATAGCCAAGAACCTGACGTTGGTTGAAGAAGTAAGATGTGAGGGTGAGTGACATTAACTTGGTGAAACTGGGAGGTGAGAAAAGCATTTGATGTAGAGAAAAAGCGTGTACAAAGGCCCTGGGGTGGGAGGGAACTGCATGTTGTTTCTAGGAACTGCAAAATCAGTGAGGCTGAGAGCAAGAGGGAGCTGGAGGCTGGAGTAAGGGGGAATGGCTTTCTTCCTCTCCTTCCTTCATGAAGAAGAGAACTCAGTCCCCAGCCCCACTGTTTCCATTTGGAGGTTGTACCCTGGGCGAGGGTACACTGTAGGCAAGGGGGTTGGGGGGCACTGCAAGTGTAGGTCAGCAAGGATCCCAGGGTGGCCAGAGAGCGGATGGACGTCCTTGTCTTCCAGTGAGAGAAAAGGGGTGCTGAGGACTGTGGGCACCCGGGTGAAGCCAGGAGCCTGGAAAGGTACAAGAGGAGTTTTCAGAGAGTGACCCAGAATGGCGAGGGATGGGAGGGGAGAGTAGACTCTGGCTTTGCGTCTCCATTGCCATTTCTGTGGGCTCCTTGTTGCATGGTTCCTCTGCCCTGATGGGTTACCCCAGGACACAGCTATCCCCCCCACCCCCCAAGACTAAAGACACATGAAACGACTGCCTCCCAGACTTTAGCTGGCCAGTGTGTGTGCAGTGGGCGGGAGGGCAGCTCCAGGTCAGACGGCCTGTTTTCCTAGGCCAGCTGTGTCCCTCGGTCCCCTGTGACGGGGTGAGGGACTTACATTCTCCTCCTTTGCTCATGTAATTGCCATTGTTATTATTATTAATAGTTCTGGCTGACATGCTGGAGTACTGGGTCGCAGCCAGCTCTTGGTGTCCCCGTGGGGCTCTGGCCCTTCTCTAGGCTACTGGGAGCCGGTGTTGAGAATCAGGAGACCACAGTGCTAGTACCTATGACCATTGATTGGCTGTGTGTTCTGGGGCAAATCACCCCACTTCTCTGGGCTGAGGAGACAGGTGAGATCAGGGGTCAGTAAACTATGGCCACATCTGGCCCATTGCCTGTTTTTGTAAAGAAAGTTTGATTGCCATACGGCCATGCTGTTTTGTTCACGAATTGTCTAGGACTTTGTGCTACAAATGCAGAATTGAGTAGTTGCCACAGAGACCATTTACTAAATGGTCTAAACGATTTACTATCGAACCTTTTACAAAAGCGCGTGCCTGCACTGGGCCAGAGGGTCTCTGTAGCGTCTCCTGGCTCTAGCAGGCCCTTGGGCATGGTCGGCCCAGAACCAATGCCTTTGGAGTGACAGAGGCCTGGGGCTTCTGTGACGTGGCTGGGTGGCCTGGCTGGTGGAGGGGGGCTTTTGGGTAGGCCTTGCTTACCTCTGCCTGTATGGACTCCAGCTTCAGGACACCGAGGTGGCTGTATCACCCTGTGCTCTGTACCTGGAATACAACACCCCATGCTTGACCCTCTGAAGACATCTTGCCCTCCCCCCATCTGCTGTCACACAGTCCTGGCCCGAGAAAGCTCCAGGGGCCTGGCCGGCCCAGGGCAGCATGGATTCTCTGGTTCTTCACTTTCTCAGGCTGATTTCAGCGGATGCCCCGATTGTGGGTAGTGTGTGAGCCTGTGTTCTGATCATGTCCCTCTTGGGGGAGACGGGATGGTGCCAGGTGTGGAGGTGGAGGGAACATCATCCTCCCTGGAGAGGCCGAGTGCCCTGCTTCTTCTCCCTGCGTAGCATGGAGTTAGTTTCAGGCCTGGCCTCAGAGGTCTGGGAGGAGGGTCAGACAAACGCCGGCTGGGGGTCAGGAGATATGGCTCCCGGCCGCACCTCCGGACACATTGATCGCTCTCCCCAGGCCTCAGTGCCCTCACCTGTAGAACGGCCTTGCTGGCACTTGTCCCGCAACCCGCCCCCCCCGGATTCTGAGACTCTGCTAAACACCAGACAGGGATAGTCATGTCGGTCTCGGGAGGAATGCTAAGTGTGTCAGGCAAGGTGGGTGGGTGTGTCTTGGCAGGGAAGGGGCTGGGCGTGACTCACCAGCGCGGGCCTGTTGCTAGGCCGGCAAGCCTGTTTGTGGATTCTGGGCGTGGGTGGAGCCCATGTGAACCCTGGCTCTGTTCCAAATGTGGGCAAGGCTGGGCTGGAGCTCTGGGTTCACTGTAGAGCCCAGACTCCAGCGGTGCTAGGGGGACCTTGAAGGGCCTGGAGGTTGGGTAGAAGGGTCTTTGAAGGAAAGAAGCCGCTAAAAGGGGTGCCAGCTATAGACAGGTGTCCTAGCTCTAGGAGGGAAGATTCTACGATGGCTGTGTTCAGCGGCAAAGCTGGGGTCTGTTTCTGGGAAGCTTCTGTGAGCGAAGCCCTGGTTAAAGGCTCTGTGGGGGCTCTTACAGCTTCTCCAAGACACTGGGAAGAGGGGGAGTGTGGGTAGGCCGGAGCCTGAGGAGTGCCCTTTGCATGCTTGGCTGTCCTTTGGGAGCTGTCCCCACAGGCTGGGGAAACGCTGTTGCGTTCCCTGACAGGTTGGGAGGGGTCTACACTGCACCCTCGTGGACCTCAGTGTCTCTTCTGGCCCTTTCCAGAGCCCCGGAGCTACGTGGAGTCGGTGGTGAGGACGGCAGTGGCTGGGCCCCGAACTCAGGACCCTGAGCCCAAGAGCTTTAGCGCCCCACCTGTCCAGGCCTATAGCCATGAGATGCCCCTGAGGAACGGGACCCTGGGAAGCTCCTTTGTCTCCCCCAGCCCCCTCTCTACCAGCAGCCCCATCCTCAGTGCTGACAGGTAAGTGGGGAGGAGGGTCCAGGCCTGGATCTGCCTGGAGCGCGGGCGGGTAGAAATCACGTCCAGATGGCTGCACCTTGGACACCAGCTCCCCAGGGTGCATTGGGAGAATCCCAGGTGCCAAATCTCGTGGAGCATGAGGATGGGTGAACTATAATTCCCAGGCTGAATTCAATGCCACCATCCAGAAAACTGTGCCAGACGTGCACCACCATGCACCGTGGTAAACCAGTCCTTCCCCCAACTTTAAAACCTAACGACAGCACCCACTATCTAGTGAGTCTTCCAGTGTGCCAGGCACTTTGCTAAATGCTACTCTTAGGATCCTACTTTTCAGAAGGGGAAACTGAGGCACAGGGAGGCCAAGTAGCTTGCTCAAGGTCCTGCAGGCTAAACAGCGGAAATAGGATTCAGACCAAAGGCGTCTGGCTCTAGAGCCCATGTCTCTCCCGGACCTGCATTTAGGTGCCCGCCTGTCACAGGATGACAGTCGGACGTGCCCAAAGCAGACATGTACGTGTCTGGAGCTCCCAGCAGGAGGCTACCATTTCTGGATAGGGGTGCAGAGAGGGTTTCTGGGGGCTGGAGGTATTTATGGTGAGGCCAGGAGGGTGAGCAGGTGTTGAAAGGGGGAAGGGGAGGGAGAGGGCACTCTAGAAGGACAGCACAGCCAGGGCAGAGGACTGGGGTGTGGACGTGTTGGTGCAGGGGGCTGAGGGCACACAGCGGCAGGTGAGGAGGGCCGTGTTGGTGGAGGGCGCCTGGCATTCGAGGTGGGTCAGACAGAGAGGAAAGCCTGGAATCAGGCAGGGGAGGGCTCTGAAGGGGAAGCCCTCTTGTGGGGGGTAAAGTGAGACGCTGCTCAGCTGGGGGAGTGGGTGTGGGCTTGGCGACAGGGAGAGCGTGACCTGACACAGGACAGGGAGCCCGGGGTGAGCTCGGGCAGAGCGTAGGGTGCGTGGCACGGGGGTTATGGACTAGGCTAGGCTGCCCCAGGACGGGAGATGGCTGCTGGGCGTCCCTTTGCACGTCCACCCCCTTCCCTAGCCTGGGCTCCTAGTAGGCCTCGAAACTCTCCAACCATGTCACCAGCCAGGCCCCAGTGGCTGAGTTTCCCGCAGGCCCTCCGCCCTCTGTTGGTCCCGCACGGCGCGCCCCCTCCCAGGTCAGCGTGGGGGTGGCTGGGTGAGCAGAGGTTGCATTCTTCTGCTCTTCTAAGAATTCTGGAACCTCAAGCCAAGCGTGCACCCTCAGTCCACCTTGCCCCCTCCCCAGCCTCTTGATAGGCAGACGGCTCCACTTCTTGGGAAATCTGCTTCGAGCCAGAAGGTGCATTCTTCCTTTCAAGGAAAGGACATTTCCTAACCTGGCCAGCCCCTCCCCGCTCATGTCCAGGGAGCTCTGACATCAGGAAGTTTTCACTGTTTCTCACTCAAATTCCTCCTGCTGTAGAGTTGGCTCTTTTCAGGGCTCAGGAAGCTAGTGTTTCTCCTGTGGGGTTAATCTTCCAGAACTCCATGTCAGTCCCCCCGACCCCACCCTGCTCAGCCGGACACTCCCTCCATTCCTCAGAGGCCATGTTATTCCGTACCAGGAATGGCATTCCACTCTAGCCACTTCTGGGATCTGAGGTAGACTTTTTCTTGGCCTGGCCGTGACCTGCTTCTTGCCCTTGGCTCTTGCCTGGCCCCTCACCTCACCTCAGCTGGGGACCTGAGCTTATCCTGGCCTCAGCCTGGCCTCGAGACTCCCTCCAGTCTGTAGTTCCAGGTTGGCCCATATTCTTGTGTAAGGACACCCTCCCAACCCCTACCTCACCCCCCACCCAGGGGCTCCTGGAGCAGAGCCTACCTGCCACCTCCCTGCAGCTACAGCTGATGCAGGATCCCTGTCAACCTTGGCCTCTCCCGCCATGTCAACAATGGATAGGAGTTTGGGTCTGGAAGGAATCAGGGTTATCTGATCCAGCCCCCTTGTTTCCCACATGAGGAAACTTTAACAAGCACGATCCAGGTTGCCCTTAACCTTGGAGGAGAGCCTGTGATTCTGGCTGTCTGCCAGGTACAGTCCCCTCTGAACTGAACTTTCCAGAGTCTTAGAATTGGGAGCAACCTTTGTGCTCATCTACTGTAACCTCCCGATGGAGGAAATTCCCACCACAACATTCAAGAGGTTGGTCATCTTCTGCTTAAATGCTGCTAATGACGGGAGTCTCGTTACCACGCAAGGCAGCTTGCTGAATTAGTGGCCAGATCCAACAGCTGGAAAGGAGACCTTACAATAAGCTGAACTGTCCTGCTCTGAGACGTGGTGTCTTTGCCTTTTGCAAAGACAAAATGGGAATGAGAGCCCAGGTCTAGCACTCACAGTGTTCAAAGATGCTAGTGGCATCCTGGGAAAAGTGAGTCAAGGCAGGGATACTCCTGGTAGGAACAGGAGCCGGGTGGTTTGACCCCACCCTGGTGTTCAGTGTCTGTGGTGCTGGAGGTGGACATGGGGACAGCCATCTGCAGTTTCCATAGGGGAGACCCCTTGCTTTGCCTTCTGGTTGAGGAGTCAACAAGGGGCAGTGGGGAAAACATGGGCTTCAGAATCAGATGCGACTGAGTTGGAAGCCTGGTCTTTTACAAGCTATGTGGTCGTGAGCTTATTGCCTAACCTCTCTGAGCCTCTGTCTCTTCTGATGGTTCCATAGGGTGATGTGCAAAAGTGGTGACATTCTGGCTCATGCCAGTGGGGTTCCTAGTGTTGCCGCTGGCGGAGGTGGTGGGGGGGGGGAGGGCTGAGTGCTCCCTGCAAGCTGGCCTTCGTGAAATGCCATCTTGACGTCTCAACCTGCCCCCTCTCTTTCCAGCACTTCAGTGGGGAGTTTCCCCTCAGGGGAAAGCAGCGACCAGGGTCCCCGGACACCTACTCAGCCTTTGCTGGGTTCCGGCTTCCGTTCCGGCAGCCTGGGACAGCCTAGCCCTTCGGCCCAGAGAAGCTCCCAGAGCTCTTCTCCTCTCCCGACCGTGGGCAGCAGCTACAGCAGCCCCGACTACTCACTACAGCAGTTCAGCTCCCCAGAAAGCCAGGCGCGGGCTCAGTTCACCGTGGCCGGCGTCCACACGGTGCCTGGGAGCCCTCAGGCGCGCCACAGGACAGTGGGCACCAACACCCCACCCAGTCCTGGCTTCGGCCGCCGGGCCATCAACCCCAGCATGGCTGCCCCCAGTAGCCCCAGTTTGAGCCACCGCCAGGTGATGGGTCCAGCGGGAACTGGTTACCATGGTAGTGCAGTCTCCAGCCCCCAGAGCAGTACAGCGACCACCCCAGGAAGCCCCAGCCTGGGCCGGCACCCTGGGGCCCACCAGGTTTCAGGCCTCCACGGCAGTGTGGCCACTACTCCGGGAAGCCCCAGTCTGGGTCGGCACCCCGGGGCCCACCAAGGCAACCTGGCCTCCGGCCTCCACGGCAATGCAGTAGCCAGCCCTGGAAGCCCCAGCCCGGGCCGGCACCTGGGAGGGCCTGGATCCGTGATTCCCGGCAGCCCCAGCTTGGACCGGCATGCGGCCTATGGCGGCTATTCCACCCCCGAGGACCGGAGACCCACGCTGTCCCGGCAGAGCAGTGCCTCTGGTTACCAGGCTCCCTCTACGCCCTCCTTCCCTGTGTCCCCTGCCTACTACCCGGGCCTCAGCAGCCCCGTCACCTCCCCGTCGCCGGATCCGGCAGCCTTCCGGCAAGGGAGCCCGACGCCAGCCCTGCCCGAGAAGCGGAGGATGTCCGTGGGAGACCGAGCAGGCAGCCTCCCCAACTATGCCACTGTCAACGGGAAGGTGTCCTCCTCGCCCGTGGCCAGCGGCATGTCCAGCCCCAGCGGGGGCAGCACCGTCTCCTTCTCCCACACTTTGCCCGACTTCTCCAAGTACTCCATGCCAGGTGAGCCCCTCCTTCTGCCCCCGCCTCTGCCGTGGCACATGGCCCACTGGGTAGGATGTCTGTGTCCATCTCTGTGCTGACGGCTCTTTGGCACACAACCAGGGGCAGCTCACTGACTTCTTGGCCTCAGTTTCCTTGTCTGTATAATGGGAGTTGGAGGTGGCCTCAAAGTAAGTGTGGGGGCAGTGATGAGGATGTGGGTGCCCATGAGGAGGAGGAGGAGGAGGAGGAGGAGGAGGGGGAGGGGGAGGAGGATAATGATAGTGTTACTGTTATGATTATCATCACTATCAGCATAGCTTCTGCCACTCACTGAGCACGTGCTGTGTGCCAGGCTCTGAGCCATTCGCTAGCTCTTTAATCCTCGCGGCCGCCTGGCAAAGTAGGTATTATTACCCCCATTTTATGCATGAACAAAGTGAGGCTTAGAGAGACTCCGTCATTTGTCCAGGGTCACACAGTTAGTAAATGGCTTCCGATCTAGGCCCATTGGCCATAAAACTCACGCTCTCAAAGCATTATTGGAGTTGTCTTCTCGTGTTTCCACATTTATGATTTAGCATAACTTTGAGAATCTGCCTTCCTAACCCGGACTGCCATCCCTTTGGCCTGCCCACAGCACTCAGTCCCCACCTTTTAATCCCACTGCGTGCACATCACTGTTAACGTATCTGACGGCCACGTGCACTGGGGGCTGAGGCCGAGGGTGGAGCATTTTCACTGGAGTCTGGTTTCTGCCGACCCAGCTTTGCTGAAGCTCATGCATGTCTGCACACTGATCTCTTTGCTCGTCACCAGAACTCGGCATCTTTGGCCTCCGCGTAGAGGGCTCGGTGTCTAAACACAAAGGTCAGGGCCTCCGCCAGACCTCGAATGTGCCTGTTGCAGAATGGCCCCAGAACTCTGGGGCATTCGAGGAAGACTGAGAAGGTTTCAGGCAGCCCCGGGGTGGGCCCCTGCTGCCTAGATTCTCAGTGTGTCGCTCCCAGGTCCTGCCCCGAGCCTGCCAGGCAGGGGCATCGACAGTGACCCCGCACGCCCCTGTTTGCTGCTGCCCACCGGAGACGACCGGTTCCCAGCCCCTCTTCTTGGAGGATGGAAAACTTCTAGTAGTTGGGACATTTCCTGTTTCCCACCGCCTTCCCTGCTTAAAATAGTCACTGGAGTCAACGCAGGAAGGCACACGGGGCTGCAGCCGCCTCTGACAGCTCGTTAGGCCCCAGCAGCCGCGGGGCCTGGGGCTTCAGAGCAGAGAGACAGGCAGCTTGCCGCAGTTGCTTGGCCCGGCTGCTTCGCCCGCCCCTGCCCCGTGCGCAGCTGCCAGGAAAGGGAGCCGGCCTACCCCCTTGCTGTCCTCCAGAGGCCGATCCCAGGGTTCTAGCCCAGGGTTACTGACAAGTCAAAATTGACTGAACACTGGACCCACAGTCTAACCCGGATCTCATCTCTGCACCCTCAGCTTTATAGCATTGTTAGCACAGGCGTCCTCTGTTCTGTCTTCTTTCTAAAGGGGAGGAAACCTGGGGAATTGGAATATTCCTTTCTTCTTCTTCCCCCAACCTCCCCACCCCCTGCCTTTTTGTTTCTTGGGTGCCAAAAGATGAAGGAAGGGCTTGGAGAGCGAGGGCCGCACATCCTAATACCCAAAGATCAGGCAAAGCTGGCACTAAATGGGCGCCTGTGTTTTCTTACCTGGGAAGATCTTACAGGAGCCTTTCTGTGAACCACCTGTGTGATTTGGGCGGGTCCCTCTCCCTCTCTCAACCTCACTTCCTTCGTTTGTAAAGTTGAGCGGTTATCCTGGGTGCTCTCTCTGAGCATCTTCCAGAACCTAATGCTCTGTAAAGCATCTCTGGTCTGCAAAGGGTCTGGGTGGGGGTCATTTGCCAGGTAAGTGGGGTATGTGACTCACAGTAGATGGCCTCTAAGCCACCTCCTCCTCTGTTCCAGGGCAGGACTGATTTTTTTGTATGTGAATATGATGGAGAACACGGGCTCTTCATATAGGGCATGAGGGGGGGCTTGGGGAGAAGTGATGGAAATGTAGCTTTCTTCCCTCAACTGCAAGGTTGCTATGACAAAGTCGGGAAATTCAGCCAGTGGAGAAAGAGGCTAGTAGGTGGGGTGCGTTAGCCTGTGGAAGGGAAGCTGCAGGAAGGGTTTGGTCCGGATCTTCTGGAGAGAGGAGAGGGTGGGGTGGAGGCAGGGCTTTCCTCAGCTCAGTGAGAATGCTGTGCCAGGCTTTTCCATCGGAGAGCAGCTCTGCAATGCACAGTGGCTGGTAGGAGACAGGGGAAGGATGGGCAAGCCACTCGAGGCCCCTTCCAGCAGGGCTCTGATGGTGTTGAGGACACTGCCTTTCTGTGTTAGTTTCCTACGGCTGCCGTAACAAAGTGCCACAGACTTGGTGGCTTAAGAGAACAATTTAGTCTCTCATGGGCTGGAGGCTAGAAGTCCAAAATCAAGGTGTTGGCAGGCTCCTTCTGGAGGCTCGTGGGAGAATGTGTTCTAGGCTTACCTCTTAGCTTCTCGTGGTTGCTGGCACATCCTTGGTGTCCCCTGGCTTGAGGATGTGTCCTCCCAGCCTCTGCCTTCATCTTCACAACTGTCCCCATGGTCTCTGTGTCTCTCCTCTTCTGAGATGAACACCGGTCATATTGGATTGGGGCCCGCTCTGATCCAGCATGACCTCATCTTAATTTGCATCCACCTGCGGAGACCTATTTCCACATAAGGTCACATTCACAGGTACCTGGGGTTAGGGCTCCAACCTACCTTTTTAGGGGACACATTTCAACCCATAACACTGTTTTTCTGTCTCTGTCTCTCTTAGACAACAGCCCCGAGACACGGGCTAAAGTGAAGTTCGTCCAGGACACTTCCAAGTATTGGTACAAGCCTGAGATCTCCAGAGAGCAGGGTGAGTTCTAGGTGGCACCGAGGGTCCTGTGGTCCATCAGAGGTCACAGCTGGCTGCAGCCCACCATGTCTTCCTGGGCAGACTTACTCCTTTTTGCAGTACGGGGTGGACACAGAGGGGGGCTGGGATCAAGTTCAGACAGTAAGAGGCACCTCCTCGCGGTGAACTGTGGGGAGCGGAAGCATGGTTTGTAGACCTACGAAGGGTGCTTAAAAGTAGCAAAGTCTCAGGGTGCCTGGGTGGCTCAATCGGTTAAATGTCCGACTTCGGCTCAGGCCACGATCTCATGGTTTGTGAGTGCAAGCCTTGTGTCGGGCTCTGTACTAACCGCTCAAAGCCTGCAGCCTGCTTCAGATTCTGTGTCTCCCTCTCTCTCTGCCCCTTCTCCGCTCAAGCTCTGTCTCTCTCTGTGTCAAAAATAAAAAGAAAACGTTAAAAAAAAAAAGGTAGCAAAGTCATGATTTTCCAAGCAAGGTAAAAGGCCAGCCAAGGTCATAGAACAAATCTTAGCTAGGTGATGTAGAGAGTTTTGCACATTTTACAGGCAAAACAAAGCTGTGGTTATGGGGATGGAGTGAGGCCCACCGGGCTCCCAGGGAAGGTCTGTGTGGATGTTAGACAGGTTTTGGAGACTATGGCCCAGAGCCCGGACCTCTTTCTGTAAATGCAGTTTTGGTGGAACACACTGTATCTCTTTGCTTCTGTATTGTTTGTGGCTGCTTTTGTGCTGCAATGGTAGAGACGAGTAGTTTGCAATAGAGACGGCATGACCTGTGAAGCCTGAAATATAGTTACTACCTCGCTACTTATAGAGGATGTTCGCCAACTTTAGCACAGGAGGACCCTTAGGGGTGTTTCAATTCTAACTAAGGAGCGAGATTCGGTAGACCCGATGAGTCTTAAGCAAGGCCCGTGCCATCCATTTCTTATTTGCTCTGGTCCCCTCGTCCCTTCCAATCCCAGCCATCGCTCTCCTTAAGGACCAGGAGCCAGGGGCCTTCATCATCCGCGACAGCCACTCCTTCCGAGGGGCCTACGGGCTGGCCATGAAGGTGTCATCTCCTCCTCCGACCGTCGTGCAGCAGAATAAAAAAGGTAACACCCTCCTCTCGAGCCAGGCTCTGGACCAGCACAGCCTCCTCCAAGCCTGAGATGCCAGAAGGACTCAGGGCTGGACAGACCTATAGTTCTTGGGGGAGCTGGTGCCTGCTGAGTCAGACTCTTTGGAAGAATGAGTCTTGGGCCTGGTGATGGTTGGGGTCAGAGGACAGGGAAGCAGGATTATTGGAACTCTGGTTGTGTTTCCTTGAGCGGTGGTCTCTCCATATCTTTCCAATCCTTTCTCCCGCCACAGAGCTGCATGTGGGGAAGGGATGAAGTGATGTTAGCAAGTGGTGGGAGGGCCCCATGAGAAGTGCTCAAACCTCATGTCTTTCTCTTTATTCCAGGGGACATGACCCATGAGCTGGTGAGACATTTCCTGATAGAGACTGGCCCCAGAGGAGTCAAGCTCAAGGGATGCCCCAATGAGCCAAACTTCGGTGAGCTGTTTCCCAACCCCGTCTCCACAGTCCACCTGCCTAGAGTGTCTCAGGCTGTCCCAGGTCCCCCTTGTCATAGACGCAGCAGAGGAAATGAACAGTGGCCTCCCGTCCTCTGTACTGTGGCTGATTCACTCTGCCAAATTCCTTTCTGCATTTGTCTCACCCCACCGAAATGCATTATCATTAGAATTTGAATAACAGCTGTAACAACTGCCTTTATCGACCATCTACTATGTGAAAGTCACTGTCTGGGAACCTTACATTACTTCTGGTCTCATAACAATCCTGCATGGGAGGTGTTATGGTCCCATTTACACATGAGGAAACGGAGGTTTGTAGAAGTTAGACTTACCCAAGAACACATAGCTAATAAGTGACTGAGCTGGGATTTGATCCCACGATTTCTTTCATACTTCTGCTGCACTGTCCTGAGAGGGCCCCAGTAGCCAGAGAGACTTAGGAGAAATGTTGGGAGGAACTTTCTAGAAAGGACACCTTATGGCTGCTTAGAGTGAGCCGCTGGAACCTTCTCCCTTAGATATTGCTAACAAGGAGGGAGTGGATTTTCAGCTTCATTGTGGGATGAGGGAGAGGTGGGTAGTAAAGGAGCTGAAGATGATGGATAGTGGGCTGGGTGGTTGGGCTCCTCGGTGCCCGGGCCTGCTCCCAGTGACACTGCTCCTGACATGCTGTCTCCCCCTGCAGGGTCTCTCTCTGCCCTGGTCTACCAGCATTCCATCATCCCACTGGCTCTGCCCTGTAAGCTGGTCATTCCAAACCGAGGTAGGAACGTGAGACTCCTTGCTCTCCAAGTACATCTTTGAGCTGGGCTGCTGTTTGTGTCTGCTCTGCCAGCCGCTCCAGAACATGGGCCAGCATTGAGGACCTGGGTCATTTTGCCAATCTAGGGAAATTCAAAGCTACTCTCCTTTTTTTTTTTTTTTTTAATCTCCTATTAAAAAAAGAAGGAAAAGTTCTTTAAAAAAACTTAACTCCAGGAACACACATAATTGACTTTCCAGATTGTTCTGGAAAATTCTCTGGTGCCTTTAAGATATTTTTTTGCAAATCCTCAGAATAAGCCCATGGGGGAGGCACTAGAAGTAGGAGTCAGTTATGGGGAGGACTGTGTCTGGAGGATGAGATGGGCATCAGTGGGCAGGGCTGAAGGAAGGGGGAGGGGAAGGCAGATTTAGGTCATGGGGGCGCCCACGTGTTGGAGGTTGGTGTGAATAAAGAGCAGGGAGCACACGCAGAGGAAGAGTGACTAGGTTTCTCATGGCGTGGGAAGAAAACAGGGCCAAGACGTCCCTGGAGTTTTAGTCTGCTTGGCTGACAGGGTGTTCTCTGACTGAGGGGATGTAGAGCTGATGGGAAGAGCAAGGCCTCTTGACTGTGGGAAGTACAAATGGAACCCATGAGCCTCAGGACATATAGGACATTGAGTGAGACACCAGGCCCAGCTTCTCTCAGAGAAGAGCTCCAGCTTTGGAAGATGGCGGATGGATACCCAAGACTCGTCACCGCACAGGCTTCTGTTGCCCAGCCCCATCAATCAGGGCCCACCCAAGGGAAATTATGCTCAGCCCTGACCTTGAGGTCTAGGAACTGGAAACTGGGTACCTGGTCCCCATCCTCTCTGTTTAACAATAGGATATTCAGAAGTGTCTCTGGGACTTTCTTCCAGTTTCTCTTGGAGCTCTTGGGGTTATGCCCATACACAAAACCCCTAATATTATTTCACAATTTCTGTGAATCCAACTCATTTCATTGAATTGCTACTAATAATTGGCCAACATTATTAATTTAAAAGTTCAAGTACAACTTAAGTAGCATTATTAAGCACAGAGTTGAGACACCAACTAAATTATAGTTCTACGAAATTTATGAAAGTAGTTTAGCAATTACAAAACGGTTTGACGTTTACATTATATAAACCAGTGCTTCTCAAAGTATGGTTCCCAGACCAGTGGCATCGGCACCCTGAGAACTTGTTAAAAATGCAGATATTCTCAAGCCCTCCAGTGGGGCTCAGCAACCTGTGTTTTAATCAGCCTGCACTCCAAAGCCTGAGAAACACTGGTACAGACAATACTCCGTTCTTAGTAATATCGAAATCACGACTGCGCTGTATTAGTGCTTTAGTGAATTGGGACATTCATCGATCTACACAAAGACACATCAATGCAAAATGACAACAGAGATGTCAGTTGCCGCTTGAAGTCCTGCTTTATGCCAAGCACTGGGCTAACAGTGTATATGGAACATCTCAAAAACCCAGCACAATGGGTACTGTCATCACAATCTCCATTTTATAGGTGCTTGGCAGGTGCTGGGGTGAGGGTCTGCACCCCACACTGTTGGATTCCAGAGCTCTCAACCCACGTGCTAACTATCGACAGTCCTCACTGAATGTTCAGACTGGAAACACACGCGCCTATTGCCAGGGCCTGTTACGAAAAGCAGTATCCATTGCACAAAGTATTTGCAGAGCTTGCCTGAGGCCCAGCCGAACTTGTGCTTCTTTCCAGCTCTAGAGTTTTAATTACCAGCTGAATTAAATTTTTGTCTCAGACCCCACAGATGAATCGAAAGATAGCTCAGGCCCTGCAAACTCAACCACTGACCTGCTGAAGCAAGGGGCAGGTAAGTGGCCACCCCAGACAGGATGCCCGCCCAGGCCTTTCCTTCTGCCTGCCCTGTCCCGTCCTGCAGACCCAGTTATCTCTGGGCAGTCCGTGATTCTCTGTGCGGATGCCTTGGCCTGAGGCTGGCCTAACATTCATCTACTCCTCCCCCGAAGAGCTGAGCTGGGAAGTAATCCCCACCCACTCCAGTCCCCGTGACTTCTCTTTGGGTGGGTTTATTCCAGCCTGCAACGTGCTCTTCGTCAACTCTGTGGACATGGAATCACTCACTGGGCCACAGGCCATCTCCAAAGCCACTTCTGAGACTCTGGCTGCTGACCCCACACCAGCTGCCACCATCGTTCACTTCAAAGTTTCTGCCCAGGGAATCACACTGACTGACAACCAGAGAAAGTAAGACTCTTCTACTTGCTTCCGTACTGGGCTCTCCCCCCTGTGCCCCATCTATCAATCTACTTACCCACCCACTTACCATTTGTACCTTGTACTCATCTGTCCACCTGTCCACCTGTCCACCTACCAACCTGTGCCTCCATCTGTCCACCTGTCATCCACCCACCTGTCCAATCTTCCACCCACCCACCCACCAATCCATCCATCCACCCATCCATCCATCCATCCATCCATCCATCCATCCATCCATCCGTCTTCCCTCCTACAAATATGCCTGCATAGGGTATACAGCCAGAAACACAACTCATAAAAGTGCCTGATTTCTAGAGCAGAGCCCTTGCTCTTGTGCTCTTCCTCCAGCTTCTTTCCTTCCTCTGTCACATCCCCTCATTGATCATCCTTCAGTACCAGTTTCTTCCTTCTTTTCCTAGTCACTAGCATTTGGGACATGCTTCAGTGACACATTTATGTCCCTATGCATTGCTAAGATGAGCAGCCCAGGCCACCTTGCTCATAAGGGAGAGGCTGGGTTAACCCATGACAGCTGCTGAGGGTAGCCTGACGCCTGCAAGTGGAAAGTGGCAAAGGGTGGTCACGTGGATACTCATTCTCTGTTTATTTGGTATCTGTGCCACAGGCTCTTCTTCAGACGACACTACCCCCTCAACACTGTCACCTTCTGTGACCTGGATCCACAGGAGAGAAAGTAAGTCTCTTGTAGTCACCTCCTCTCGCACCCATCTTCACAGCACTGAAGTCTGTGTGGGGGCATGTGTGGGCGTGGGTGTGCGTGGGGGTGTGTATTCACAGTTCAACTTGAAGATCCGCCTGTGTCTGTGAGACTGTCAGTTATTTCGTTGGGTACTTTTTCCCACCACAAATTTGGAGCCCCTCCCAGGTACTCAAATGCTTGCTTCCATGCCCCGTGCCATATCCTTGACCTTGAATCCGCTTCTCCTCTTCACACTCGGGAGAGCTCTTTTGGAGGCAGGCCACAGTGTTCTCTCCACCCTGAATGCCTCCCCCTGCGTGGTCTTTGGAGGCTCCCACCCCCCTGGAACGGGGTTTCCCTTGCTTTCCCCCTGCAGGTCTGGGCATGCGCAGGGCTGCGTTCTCGGGGGAGGAGTTGTGGTGGTTTACACTGTGGTATCTTTGTCTCCACAGGTGGATGAAGACAGAAGGAGGTGCCCCTGCTAAGTAAGTGTGGCTTCTCCCCCGACGCCAGCTGGCTGCTCCCTGGGCCGGGGTGGGGGGTGGGGGGTTGGTGGTTAGAATCTGGGACCAGGGGTAGGCAAAGGGCAACAAAGGCCTTTGTGCTCAGGTTACTCAGCTTTGGAGAAAAGCTTGGCCAGGCAGCCAGGTCTTTTGCCTTCTCTTGCCTCAAGGCCAGAGGCCCAGCCTCCAGTCTCCTCACCTTCCCTCTCCCAGGACCAGACCAGCAGAGATCTGAGAAAGTGGACAGAAAGCTGGGAGTTCTACTGGAGGCAGTGGTCCTGGGGCAAGGCTTGTTTAAATGATCTTTCTGCCCCAATCCTGGCTTCCTTGATTCCTACTCTTGCTCTTTTGGTGCGTTTCTGTGGATCCTGTGGCTGGGCTCCACCTCTTCATCAGAAGTCGGGCGCCCAGAAAGTCCACATTTCTTCTGGGATGGACCTAGGACCTTTTGGCTGATTCTTCCCCCGCTTTAGCATTTCCCACGTGTCTGCAGGGCACTCGGCCCCAGGATAATTCAGACGGACCAGGAGGCTGACTCTGCCCTCAGGAGGCCTGATATTGGCCCAGTGGATAAGACAAGTGCATAAACAGCCCTGGCGTGCTGGAGTGGTTTTCAAACCATGTTCCCAGGAACCCTAGGGTCCTCCGGTTGCAACCGAGCCATTATGAAGGAAGGAGAAACCCTGGCCTGAGAGGCAGTTACTGACCAGTATGGATCAGGGTTTTCTCAGTTTCGCAAAACCTAAACAGGGTATGGCAATAATCTGAGTACTGAAGCTGGCCTATGGTCTGCAATTCCACATTTGACTTTGTATGGTTCATGCAAGCAGCCCCAATTTTTCTCCCTCATTGACTTTATAATAGGCGAATGTTTTGCTATTGCATCGATACATTCATGGCCATAAATCCTGCTGTCACCTTCATGTATTTGGACTTCATGTAAGATTGCTTTAGAAAAGGAGAACTTTTCCTGTTAAAAGAAAATTAAAACTGCTGCTGTAGCGACACATGAAGGGTATGAAGCACGAAGAAGCAGAGCACATCTAGGCAGGGAGAGATTTGGGAAGGTTTGGGGAAAGAACTAACACTTTCAAATGGGTCTTAAAAGACAGCACATTTTGCACAGGTAGAAATGGGTGTGGGAGTAGGAGACAATTTCCAGGGGACAGGGAGGCAGGGCCACACCCATGGCAAGCCCCCGAGGGCAGGACTGCCTTCGTGGTATGGGAGGGGTGATAAATATTTGCTGAATGAAGAAATTCGAGGATGGAGGCAAGCAGGGGGAGAGTGAGGAGGAAGCACTGTGAGGCCCCCTGGGTCAGGAATGAATGGAGCTGAGCAGTAGGCAGTCAGCACCGTGAACGCCCTTGGGAGCATCCAGAGGGGGATGCAGGGCACCTCTCCTTGCCCGAGGTCACGTAAAGAATTAGCCGAAAGGAGCACGCAGGTGTCCAGCCTTCTTGAAGCTTGCCTTGTACCTACTTCAGCCTTCTTTGAGTTCCCAGGGTCGTTGGGTCTCTCAGTCTCGGACCCCAGCCGGGCAGGCCAGAACTTGGTGTTTAAGGGAGCTCATGCTCATTCAGCACTGGGCCCCACCGTGGGGAGATGGGTCAGGGACAGAAGTGGGCTGGTCCCAGGCCTGGAAGTCATTCTCTTCATTCCGGAGCTGGTTTTGTGCTGAGCTTCCTGCTGACACGGCCTTGCTGGGCCAGGCGGAGCCCCAGGGAGCCTGTCTCAGACGAAGGAGGGGTGTGCAAGGCGCCTCAGGCCCCACATTTAAGGAGACACTTGTTCTCAGGTTCTTGCAAGTGCCCCTCCCTGCCTCGGGGCTGAGGTTTCCTGCCTGGATCCACTGCCCCAAGCAGAGAAAGGACTTGGCAGTTGTTGAACTGGCCCTGGGAGCCACGGAGCTGAAGTAAACAGTAGGGGAGGGCAGGCGGGCCGTGTTTAGGCTGGTGAGGTTGGCTGGCTCTCCACCCCGGCAGAACCAGGCAGCCGGGGCTGGCTCGCTGTCATGCGGCAGCTTGGAGCCGCTCCCTCTGTCCGCCCTTACTGCCTTCCACTGCACCAAGGAGACTGAGCCAGCCTGGAAAGGGGGTCCTGGGGATTGGTCCGTGGACCCAGGCTACCCCTTCACTTGGGCAGGCCATTACCCCGGACTCTGGTCCAGCTGTCCCCAGACCCTGAAACAGAGTTGGGGAGAGCAAAGCTGTAGGAAGCCCAGTGTGTGTGTGTGTGTGTGTGTGTGTGTGTGTGTGTGTGTGTGTGTACTTACGTGCGGTCGGTGGCAAGCAGGACCCAACTTTGCTAATTTTAGCTGTTGTGGTCCAGTCCTGGGGAGAGGGGTTTCCATCGGAATCTCCAGCTGTCCCGATTTCCCCATCTCGCTCTAATTAGCAACGTGCCGACTGGGAGGGGACCTGGGCTCACATTCTGTTCTCTGCTCATATTTTTAACTCTGTTTTGCACAGAGAATGCCAGGTCATTCCAGCCCTGGTGCAGGGAGTAGGGGGGTAGGGAGGAACAGGTGTGGGGTCCTCTGTCCCCTCCCGTTCTCTGGAGCCCAGGAGAAGTGTGTGTGTGGGGGGGTGGTGGTGACCCCTTGTCCTTTTGTCTCCCTGACCCTCTCCTGGTGTCTGAGGCCAAGTGCTTTGACAGGCAGACAGCGTTTTATTCATGTGCTTCTGTGTTGTGTGAACAGTCAGGAAGGGGCAGGGCTGGGAAGGACCGAGAGAAGCTCGCCTAGGAATGTCCCCATTTTATTTTCGGTCTCCTCCCTGCCTTTTAGTGTCCAGTCTTGTCATTTGCCTCCAGCTCCGCCTCCCCCTGCCTCTCAAAGGGGAATCTCTGTCTACCTAAAACCAATGACCCTGTTATCTCCAGGACCTGGCTTTGGGGTGCGGGGCGGAAGGGAGAGAGGAACCCTCTCTCCTGTGCCCTGTGCCCCAGTCCTCATGTGCTGGGAGAGGCGGGAAGAGTGGCGAGAGACTTCAACCTGAGGAGAGCTCGCTCACGGGGGCAGCTCTCCAAGGCCTGGGGTCCGCTTCACGCCCGTCACCCCCTTCTCCTGCCCCTGCAGGCTCTTCGGCTTCGTGGCCCGGAAGCAGGGCAGCACCACCGACAACGCCTGCCACCTCTTCGCCGAGCTTGACCCCAACCAGCCCGCCTCCGCCATCGTCAACTTTGTCTCCAAGGTCATGCTGAGTGCCGGCCAGAAGAGATGAACGCCACCCCTCGCCCGGGGCCATGGCAGTGGGGACGGGGCATGTGGGGCGGGGACTCATGAATCCTGACCACCCTTGAATCCAGAAGGAGGACTTTGGGCCAATTTTGGAGAAGGAGAGAAGAAAGTGCAACGTGGGGAGGGGGAAGTGAATTGCAGAGGGGAAGGGGGGGAGAGAGAGAGAGCTAGAGAAAGAAAAAGATGGGGGAGGATAACTTGGATTCCCCTGGGTGGATGGATACCGCAGAGCCCCCAAAGCCTCCACCGCTAACCAGGTCCACCTGACCCCCCTCCCCCTTCCAAGAGGCCGGGGCTCCTCAGAGGAGACAGACCAACTCCTTGAGGATCTATATTTTGGGAGTAAATGGAAAAGCTGTCTCCCTAACCCGACCGCTTTGCAAGGAGAAATCAAATTGAGAGAATCCTTTTCTGGCCACCTCTGGGGTAGATTGGCAAACCAAAAAGAGCCAGCATGGGCACCAAGTGGCAGAACTTTTGCCTGTGAGAGTACCGTAGACCTGAGGTTCCTGAGGTCTCTGGACTCTGCCTCCGATGTACAGTCTGTGTGGGTGTCTGTATGGGGTATATACTGTGTCCACACCCACATCTTCACGTATTGATTTCCATGTGCCTCTCAGCCAGAGTTATAAATACATAGACTTGTGCGTGCCCCGTGTATTTGCACACGCATGTGCATACTGTCCAAAGAAGGTGAGAGTTGGGCGTGACAGGGCAGCAGGAGTACCCAAGATCACGGGGTCGCAGACTCTCTCTCGGTCCCCACGCTTGCTCTCTAGCGGCCCTGGGTGCTGCCAGCACCTTCCCAGCAAAAACCCCCGCAGGAGTGGGGCTGGCCGCCCTGCAGCCTTAGCTCTGATCTGCCCCCACAGGGAGGCTGGACGCTTGGTTCGGGAGGTGCAGACGTGCGTGTGCATAGTCTTGGGGAGGAGATCCCTCAAGGGGGTTGCTGGTTGAGCTCTGGGGGTCTTCTCGGAGGCGTGTGGCCCAGCAGCAGGTATGGGCAGGTGGCTCCGGCCAGTCTGAGCCCTCAGCCCATTCTTGCGTTTTGTACCCCAGACCAGCCTTTCTTCAGATTTGCTTACCTGTTTGATGCCTTTTTGGGTGTCAGGGATCAAGCCTTCCTGCCCTGGTTTGCCCTTCAGGGTCTCTATGTTGGAGCTCGTCCTGGGGAACCTGCTCCGTGAGGCCCCGGGGGAGACACCCGATGGCCTTTCGTCCCCCCCTCTGCAGGTGATTCTGGGTCTGATTTTTACTGGGCTGCCCGGGCTGTCCTTGGCAGAGCTCCTGGGGCCGCTTCCTGTGCATCTACATGGCCTACCTACAATGCCAAAGCCTCGCTGTTCCCCCTCCTGCCATGGTTTCCCCAGCAGAGCCAAGCTGCCCGTGGAGCAGAGGGGCAAGGGAATGCATTTAGGTCAGAGGGCTGAGAGTCCATCTGGGCAGTTGGGAACCCCCCAGACCACCACCCAAGCGCTCTAAGCCAGAGTAGAAAATTCACCGGGATTCCATTATTGAATGGCTTCTTAAGCCTATGGGGTTCCCTAGAGAGAGGCATTGTACTGATATATAAATATATATAATATATATGTGAGACATACTGACAGAATCTGTAAGCTAATAAAATATAAGAAAAGGTTAAAAAAAAGAATAGGTAAATTGACAAGAAGTATTTATTGTTTTCCCATATTGCTTTATTGCCTTCCCGGGCATACACCAATTCCCGTCCCTTTTTTATGTATAAGTGAGGTCTGAACTGTAGGGGGCCTTTATCCTTGGAGCCATCAGGGGTCTCCTGGCCCTACTGTTGGCCTTCCCTAGACTCCGTCGGGGGCTCAGTGAGAAGGGGGTGCACACGTCCATTCCCTTCACCCCCTTGTTTTCTGGCAAGCCCGGGGCACAGCAGTCGGCCTCCCAGAGATGAGGGGAGCTGCCCCCCTCACTGTGGGCCTGAACAAGTGGATGAGCCTGCGGGGGACAAGGGTGTGTGTGACAGATGTGGGTGACAGGTGTGTCTTTTGCATTTTTTCTCCTCCAAGAAGCTGTATCTGTGTGGACGTTCTGTTTCAGGGAGTTGGAGAGTGTCTGAGGGTAGGGAGCAGGCCCTCGCTTCCTAAAGATTACAACCTTGCACTTGGTGGCCGAGGTTCCTCCAAAGTGCTCTTCCTTCTGAGGCATTCAAGCCAGATACCCAGATCTCCCCCCTCCTCATTCCCTACATACCCTGACTCTCTTCCCAGATAGGAGATATCCCTTGCCCACTTCCTTTGTAAATATCTCAATCTCCTGCTGGACCTGGCCCCAGGACTCTCCCCTCCTGGCCTGGATGTCCTGTCTCCGCTTGAGGCCAGGTCGAGTGGTAGACCCTTCGGCAGCCAGCCCCGGGCCGTCACACGTGCGTTCCCACTGCCCACCAGCAGCTCCCACCTCCCAGGCATGGCCAGCCCGCCCCGCTCAGGCCTGAGCCTAGTGTGACCCTGGGAAGGACTGGGCATCCTGGGAAGCTGATCAGCTCACTCCCTCACGTCCCTCTGGAAGGAGTGGGTTTCCAGAATGATAGGGAAGGGTACCCCCGTCTCCAGGCGGCCCTACCTTTGGGTCAGACACTGGTTGGGAGCACACCGTGGCTCTTCCATGTCTCACAGGTTAGGTCTCTGTACCCATGCGTGCACGCGCACACACACACACACACACACACACACACACACACACACACCCCACAGCGCTGCGGTATATTCTTGCCAAAGATTTCCTTTAAGAGAAAGCACTTTTAATAATTATTGTTATTATTGTGTGAATGTCTATCCTTTCCTCTCCTCCTTCCCCCTCAACCTTTTTTGCTGTTATTGTTGAATCTGTGTGTCAGCCAGGAGAATGCTGTCTGGTCTTGAAACAGGCTGGCAGGGCAAGGGTCTGGGGGAAGTTGGCAAGGAAGAACGAGAGAGGCGGCGAAACAGTGACACAGACGCCAGGCAGGCTCAGGCCTCGGCCCCCCGCTCCAGCCAGGCGTCTGAAGCCGGCCTGGGGCCTGGGGCTGGCCTGCACATTGTCTGGAGGGAAGAAGGCAGGGAGTTGACATCTGTCGGATTCAGGGAGAGGTCCAGGTGGCTCCCTACCCGTGGAACAGGAGGACAGGGCAGGGCATGGGAACAATGGAGAGGTGACCCCAGAGGGGAAATAGGAAGGAAGTGAGCTGTCTGGTCAACCTCCAGGGGTGACTGCAATGCTCCCGCCCTACAGTCTTGGCACCCTGGTCCCCTTATCTAGCCAGGTGTTTGGGGGCCAATACACTGTGTCCTAGGCTAGGGAAGGGCCTTTTGACCCCTATCTTTGTCGGAGTCTCTCCCTAGCAACTCTAAAAATGTGTGGATTCCTTCTCCCGTGGGTTTCGAGGACTCCCTGGGTGTGTCAGAGGCTGGCAGGATAGGAGTGGCGGGGCCTGGTGGCCGTGTGACCTGTAGGAGGCAGCAGCCAGCTGGACAAGCGTGATCCTTAGAAAGGGCACTCAGGAGGGGGGGTACTCTGATGTGCCACAGCCGAGGTCAGGGAGGCTCCCCTGCCATCCAGGGGGTGTGGAGGTGTCTGTAAGCAGAACAGGGATAGGCCCGGGGCATTTGCTCACCGTCCCTGCCTCCTGGCTCTCCCCCACTTCTTCGGACTGTCTCAACTTCAGGATTGGGGGAGGTCAAGTGGGTCCATGCCCCGTCCAAGGGCTGCCTCCCGCCCCTACGTCTCCCCACACTTGGGTTCCTTGGAGAGGTTGGGGGCAGAGTCCCAGAGCCACTCTTCACCCAGGCCCAGGCCCCAGGGTCCTGAGACTGGAGCTCCTGGCTGGTGTTACCCGGGGCGGATGCATACACGTGCGTGTGCAAGTGTGGGTGTATATGTGTACATATTTTGCTGGTCTCTAGGGAACACGGGGTTAGGGTCAAAGGCAGCGAATGAGCGATGGGATGTTAAGGTCAGTATCACCCAGCAGTGAAAGGAATCAGGAGGGCCCCGATCGCTAGATTGTCAGTGTTGTTGGTGAGGACTTGCTACAACGGGGTGCTCCCTCCCGACTCCTTTGTCCTCAGACACCCAGCATGTTTGAGGACTTCCGTTTATTTCCCACACCAGGGCTCTTCTCAGCAGCGAGGTAATTGCAGAGGAATGTCCCCAGTTTGTTTTCTAATCAGTGTTAAACAGTTTGAGACTCTCCTCTGTGTCCATGTTCGGTTTGTGCGTGAGACTGAGCACATGTGTGTGTGTGCACGCCATGTTTCCCCATTTTCTCTCTTCCCTCTGACACGCCATTCGAAACAAATGTAAGAAATTCCTTGCCACCCCCTCCCCACCTCCCAGGCCCTCTGCAGGAGAAACAATAACTTGGCATCCTCCCCGTCCCCTGGCTGTGTATTTATATAGATGGAAATATCCTTTCTATTTTGTATCATCGTGCCTATAACCTCCGCCACCTTGTATAAACCCTGACCTGTGCTCCTTGCCCTGGATATGAATGTATTTTACACCAATGCTGGCCCGCTCCTGTACAGCTGCTTTGTTTCTTGGCGACCCATTGTATGGCTTTATAAATGGTAAAGCGAAAGAAAAAGTCTGTGCCTTTATCTAACTGTGTTTTTCGGGAAGGGGTCTGCTGCGTCTTGGTGAGCATGAAGGGGGCCTCACCCAGGCTCCGGGTATGGGGTGGGCTTCAGGGATGCCTCTGGCATACGGCTCACCTGTAATTTTCCCAGCAGCGTCCCCACCGTCTAGGTCTTGGTTCTGATTGCCACTGAGTTTTTCATCTGGGTTCTTTCAGTTAGGAGAGAAACTCAAACTTTTTTTTTTTAATTTTTTAACGTGTATTCATTTTTGAGAGATGGAGAGAGACAGAGCAAGAGTGGGGCAGGGGCAGACAGAGAGGGAGACACAGAATTCAAAGCAGGCTCCAGGCTCTGAGCTGTCAGCACAGAGCCCGGACGCGGGGCTCGAACTCATGAACGGTGAGATCACGACCTGAGCTGAAGTCGGACACTTAACCCACGGAGCCACCCAGGCGCCCCTCCAACTGGTTTAAGAAAAAAAAAAAAAGAATGTATTGGCCCACGTGACCAAGAAGTGAGGCACCACTGGTCCAGCAGCTCGAACGGTGGAATGGGGAATTTAGCTGCATCACTTGGTTCTGAGTTGGCTCAATTTTTAGACAGCCTCTATCCCTGGGGTGGCCCCACAGATGCTCCAGGATATGGCCACTCGGTGCTACCAGTTTGCAACCTTCCAGTGCAGCAGCTCCTGTAGAGAGCTCTTTTCTCCCAATATTGCAAGCAAGTATTAGATGCTGGGATGAATGCTCTTAGGCTCTGATAGACCCTGCTTGGGTCATAATGACTAACTCTGAACCAACCCGTTTACCTGGAGCTGGTTCACAGGACTGCTTCTGGAACATTCTGGTCCATGGGGACAGCAGGTAGGTGTCGTGACGTCAGAGTGACAAGGAGAGCAAGGCTGTGAGAGGTCATGTAGTTTCTGACAGGCAGATCATGTAGCAAACCTGCTAAGTGCCAGAGACGGCATTGAGCATGTATGTGTATTTTCTCATGCACCTGCACCCAGTGAGATAAGGGCCGTCCTTGTCCTCAGTTTACAGAGAAAGAAACCGAGCTTCAAAAACGTTGAGAGATTGCACAAAATCACAAGGCTGATAATTGGCGGAGCTGGGCTGTGAACCCTAAATAGTCCATGCGTTTCTTAGCTCACATCTCTCTTCCCCCTGCTGTTGGGGTTTTGTTTAGGAGGGAAAGACAGACTCTGATGAGTGATGGTCCGACGGGGAGCTCGGAGGGCTGGGTGGTCTGGCTGGCTTCCCACGGAGGGGACCAGGGCTCCAGATGTGTGAGCAGGGAGGGCACCCTCTGATGCCACCCTGCTCTGGAGGGATGTGGATACTTTAGGCTGGGCCTGGGGCAGGGGATGAGAGAGACAGAGGAGAGGGACAGGCTGAGGCTGCCTGGCTTTGAGGGGACCAAACAGGGGGGCAGGGTGGGGGCCGGCCCTGGGGAGGAGGAACTGGACTGGGGCTGCAGCAGGAGGGTCTGGGGTAGGGAGGTGAGCACTCCTCATACTCCTTACTACACTGACGACTCTTCATTCCTTATTCGAGTGTGGTCCTGCACTGTCAGCATCGGCATCACCCGGGAGCTTATTAGAAAGGCAGAACCTTGGTCACCACCCCAGACCTGCAGGTCAGAATCTGCATGCTAACAAGACCCTCAAGAAATCCGCACATGCACCGAAGTCTGAGCAGCCCGGCTGAGTGTCACACATCTGGGACTCAAACCCAGGGGCCGAGATGCTCCGTGCATGGCTTGCCTCAGCACCACCCGAGCCGTTAGGATGGTGACCGCTCTTCTCTGGGTCTCCGGTGGAGACCAGTGGTCCTAGGCGTCACCTCGCAGTCCCGTCCCGCTGACCGGAGTGTGGCGTCTCTGCAGCCCGGCGCTGGCCGGGGCTAGGAAGGGGCGGGGCCCGGGCCTGGAACTCAGTATCCTGGTCGTTCCAGGTGTTCCGAGCGTGGGCAGAGTCCAGCCGTGGAAGAGGCAGGAACATCAGCGGAAGGGCAGGAGGGGCAGAGGGATGGGGTTGGGGGCCAGAGAAGAGGAGTCTCTCAGTTGGCCTCAAACTTGGCTGAAAAGTCCCGAAGCCTGGGTCACACCCTGAGATCCCAAGTGAATCCGTCTGAGGTCCAGCGGGGGCACTGGAATTTTTCACCTCTCTCCAGAACCACTGTGGAAGACCTTTCTTCGTGCGGAATCCTCCGTGGCAGGTGTGTGTGCCCACAGACAGAAAGACAGACAGAGGCACCTGCCCCGGAGAACGGCCCAGAGGAGGGCCAGAGTAGGAAGAAGTCCTCTCTGGATTGGCTTGGATGTCCCCGTGGCCCCCTTCCCCATGTGCCCCCTTGTGCCCTTCGGAGTTGAGCCCAAATGTCCCTCCTCCTGCCCCAGCCCCCAACCAGCCTGAGGCAGAACTCTTTGAAGGAGAAGCTGTTCTTAGTCTCTCTCCGGGGCCATGCCCAGGCCCTCTGGATGTGAGTGGGAAGGGAAGGGCCTGGGAAATCCGGTCCAGCGGCTCTGAAATGTCTCCTCATGGGCATAAAATTCTGCCTTCCTCTTTTAAAGAACTGGATATTCCTCATTCATTGGCGAAAATGACTATTCATCTCAGGAGTTTCTAAGCAACTCAAAGTACAGAAAGGATATAGCTGGTTCTAAACAACGGACAGTAGGTGTGGGACCAAATGCACCTGTGTGTGTGGGGGTGGGGTGCCTGCACACACCCACATACACGCACACACACGCACACACAGGAGACCTAGCCTGTTGGGCTGCACAGTGTCTCCTTTGCAACCTCCTTCCCGCCCACCTTCTGGTGTGGAGACTCCGTCCCAGGGGTATCAGGCCAGCAAGGGGGCAGGGCTGCTCCCACAGCGAGCTGACCCCTGGCTGTGCTAATTAGCAGAGTGGCACAGTCAGAGGACAGGGACAGCACTGGTACCCCCCTGAGTTCCACAGGTCAGGCCAGGGGCCCGGTGCACAGTGGACGCAGGACGTGAGCAAGCAGGAGTGGGTGGAAAGGGCCAGTGGGCTGCAGCCTCGAGGAGCCTCGAGGAGCCTTGGGACTGGCACAGCTCGGCTTGGAGCAGTGGAGACGCGGGGAGGCCAGGATGCTGGCTGGGCTGTGTCCTGTGGCCTCCCGGGGACAAGGGAGCCCGCACCGTCACAGGTGGGGGCTGCTGGGAGCCCAGAGCGGGGAGGAGCTACTGGCAAGTGTGCTCTGGGACCAGTGAGCGCCCGTCTCTGCAAGTGCTGGAGTGTGGACTGCCTCCATCCCGGGTGTGGCCGCGGGCACAGCCTAGGAAAGGCCTCTCTTCCAGCCTGATCTGGGCATCTGGGAAGACCAGGCCAGGCCTTGGGACTAGAGATGAGCCTCATCCAGTGTAACCTGTCAAGGGAGCACGGGTCTCCGAAGCAAGCATGGCTGGGCGTGGCTCTGGCTTTGCTAGGACTTCGGGAAAGTTTTTTTTCCCTCTCTGGACCCCAGTTTCCTCATCTGTAAAATGGGAGAGCGCCTACCCCGAGGGGCGGGTGTGCAGATGAACTAGAGTCTGCTGCGGGCTGTAGGGCCTTAAGGAATATGCATCTGCGTTCCTCTTCCTGTGCCTCTGGCCTCCTCCACACCATTCCTCAGGCCTCGGGAGACGCTTGGCTGCAGAAAGGACTCGTAGCTGAGAGCCTCCCCAACGATATTGATCTAGCTGGCTCCTGACTCCAGACCACATGCCTGCGGTGGGGGTGGTACGGCCGCCTCCACGGCTCCGGCTTTTATGGGGTTTAAAGATCATCTCTGGCCATCGAGACAGGATGTCCGGGCTCTGGACCCCTCCTCTCAGCCCCCCTTCCATTCCCTGACTCCTGGGTTGGTCCTGAAAAACCAGGGGGTGCTTGCAAGGTCATCGGCCCCTGGCCTCCCCCAGCCTCATATCCTGCATGAGTAGAATCTGACCTGGAGCACCATCACCCCTCCCTCAGGGGACTCGGGCTGGTTGGGGACATCAGGAGCAGAGGCTGCGTGGGGCAGGGGTCCTCGAGGAGGGCAGGAGACCACCAGGGAGAGAAGGAGAAAACCTCACAGACACGGAGCTCTAGAGCTGGTGGAGACCTCAGGGTAAGTCAATCAGTCAATGAATTCACCAGATATTTATTGAATACCTACTATGTGCAGGCATTGTGCTTGGCATTGAGCAATACTGGTGTGTTTGCTTCTCTTGCAGCACCTGGGTCTAATGACAGCATGGAAGGGAGAGTGGGGGGAACATAAAGAAGCAGCTAATATATAATTACAGTGTGACAAGTGCCCCAGAGGACAGGCACGTCATGCAGTAAGAGTTTGTAAACAGATTCTGATGGTCTGGGGAGAGCACAGAAGGGGTCCCCCAGGAAGTGACGTTAGGGTCCACAGAGTGAGCAGGAGTCGATTGGGTAAAAAGGAGAGAAAAGATATTTCAGGCAGAGGGAACAGCACATGCCAAGGTCCGGGGGCAGGAGGGACATAGTCTGCCTGAACCTCACGTGCCTCCTCTGGGCAGCGTGTTTTGTAGTTTTAATTTCATATTCAGTGGAAGGCCAGATAGAAAAGGGGTTAAGCGCACAGGCTGTGGTGTCACGGTTCAGATTCTGCTCCGTTCCTACTGGCTGTGTGACCCTGAGCACGTGGCTTGACCTCGCTCTGCCTCTGTTTCCACATCTGCCAGGGTGGGATGATAGTGGTGTTATCCGACTTCGGGGGTTGGTGTAGGAATTGCGAGTCTCCACCTGTACAAACATTTTAAGACAGCACGCGGCAAACAGTAAGCACTCCATAATGTCGGCTCTGTCTATTATCTACTTACTTGATTCCCTCCCCACTGCCCCCCTCACTAGACTATGAAGTCCTTAAGAGCAAGGACCCAGCTCCGTACCTGGAGCCCCGGCACAGTGTCGGGCATGTGGGAGGCCGTCTCTTCATGTTTGTGGAAAGAGTGAGGCAACTGCAAGGTCAGCGTAGCCCAAGGGAGCTGACGGGGGTGGGGGGTAGGGAGGGTCAGGAGGTTGGACTAGAAGAGGGTGGGTGAGTTTGGCAGGGCGCATTTGGTCACGTGAAGGGTTTGGTGTTTGTTGTAAGAACAGTAGACGGTTTTGAAAATTCTCCATCGTGAGAGTGGTGGGAACAGATTAGCGTTTTGCAAAGATGACCGGGCTGTCTGTTCCAACATCTGCTGAATGCTAGCTATATGTTAGATGATATAGTCGATGTTACCTAACTTATTTATAAAACGACCCCGGGAAACAGGTTATATGTGGGTAAGGACACTAAAGCTTGGGAGATTAGTTTGCCCAAGATCTCAAAGCTGGAAAATGCTACAGAAATGGATTCAAGATCCCTTAGGACATTGACTCAGCTTCTATAACAGATTCCACATTGCCAAACACTTAAATGTGCTAGGAGTCCCCCCCACCCCGCCCCGAGGTAAAGGCTCCAACTCATACTGAAGCTCGACTGATGAAGTTGCCGAGGAAATACAGGTCCTTCAGTTTTGTTATACGTGGTCCAGAAAGGTGGCTCCAGCTCCTGCCATTGCAGCTGCATTCCAGTTAGTGGAAAGCAGAGACAGAGGAAGAGCAGATCATGTCCTTCTCTTTAAGGACACAGTCCATTGTTTGCATTGTATACATGGTTTCTGCTCAGATTGCCACCGCCCGGACCATCACCTGACCTCAAGGAGCTGCTGGGAGATATTACTTTGATGCTGTGCCACCAAGAGTCCAATGAGTTCTGGGGACTCATTAGTAAAGGAAGAAGAGGAGAGTGGGTGTTGGGCGTAGCTGCTGGTTTCTGGCTCACACTCCAGGGCCAGTGGGAAGGAGATCCCCTCTGTGGCTCCAGAAGCAGGAGGTGAGGGCCTACACTATGCTTCTTTCTGGGGCCACACTGGGCATGCTCAATGGCTAGACCTGGAAAACAAACACTGATCCAATGCAGGGGCGGTGAAGTATGGTTAGAAGTATAACACAGAGTTGAGGGACAGGTGAGGAGTTTGGGGCTGGATGCGTTGAGGGAAGTAGCCGAGGGACTTCCGGGTGGAAACGTTCACTGGGCACTTAGAAGTGAAGGGTCAAGGTCCTGAATTTACAGTGATATCATGTGGGGTAGCTGCATGGCTCAGTGGTCCTCTTTCCTGGGAAGGCCATGACATACGGCGGTGACCCCCAGTAGTCATGTCTGTGCATTGGGGTACTCTGACTGCTTCCTCCCAGTTATACAGCAGGCTGGTCCAGGGGCGAGTATGTGACTTAAGGTGGCGCAGTCCAAGCTCCTCCTTGAACCAGAGAAAGGAGAAAAGAAAGGGCCCAGGTCTGGGGTGGGTGACTGTATGAACTTCTAGACAGTACCTCCAGCGAGGTGACAAGATGCAGGAGGAGGACGGTCCTGTGTCTCAGTACAGAGGACAAGGACCAGGGCAGCAGGACAGAGGTCCCTGTGTCTCAGGTGTGGTTCAGAAACTGCAGAGAGCAGCCTCACTGGGGCCACGCAGCCCAGATGATGCCGCGGCCCTACCTAAGGTTCAAGTACTGGGCGCCCCGAAGTTCCTCGCTACTTTAGCGGACAGGGTTATGTGATGGAGGAGATAATCTGAGTCGTGAAAAGATTGTCATGCATTTGTGGGGTGAGATTCATGCTGATCTAAAGGCATCGTAGAGAGAGGAGGGTCATGAGTGGGACCGGGGCACATGGGTGTGTGGGGAGGAAGCAGAGGAAGAGGGTCCTGTGAAGAGGACGGAGGTCTCAGAACGGGAAGAAGACCTCATGTGTTAGTAGGCAAAGGGGCGAGAGTTTCTAGGGAGAAATGGCTGATCAACAGTCCAGCCATCCCCCTTCGGATCAAGTTGCATGAGCCCTGGAAGGTCATTGAATTAGACCGTGAGGCCTTGTTTCTTCCTTTGGGGAAAGAGTGACCACAGAGCGTGGGGTCACAGGGTTGAGCAAGTGGCTTAGCACGGTGTCTGACTCAAAAGGGCGCAGGATAATCCCAGAACTGGTGACTCCATGAGTGACCAGGAGGTGGAGAGAGACAGCAGGTGCGGGCAGCTCTTTCAAAAACCCTGACTGCTACCCACCGTAATTCACTTCTTGTCCTGGGCTTTGCTCTCTGCTCTCAGGTGGTCCACCTGCTTTCAGGTTGGCCTAGCTTCCACCTGCTTAGCACAGGGCAGAGGCCGGGAAAGGAGGTGATTTGTCCTGGAAATCCGAAGCCTCCTTGGGGTGGCCTTGCAGAAGGAGCTGATACCTGATCTCGATCTTTCCCGCAGCAGTATCAGCAGGTGTCAGCTGGGGAGGGAGAAGCCTTCTCTGAATGACGCTCCTTCAGAGGACTAGAACCAGCCGGACTCTATCCCAAGTGGAGATAAGGGAGGTGAAAATCAGGTGAGAGCCGGCTGCCTTTGTGTCTTCGCTTCGCATTACAGCCTCTCCCCACACTTCTTCCTCTCCACTCCCTGCTCCCGGAGCGCTGATAACCCAAAGCCTGGATTGGTATTGAGGAGGCTGGCAGCAGGTGCACGAGGCGGATGCCAGAGCAGGGTGTCCGGGCTCTGCAGGGCCAGGCGGGAGGAGGCCCAGGGAGATGTTACATCTCAAGTATCCCCCCTCAGGGCCCTCTCCCTTCCTTCTTTTCTCGTTCATCCCCTTCCTAGCTACTCTTTCCCGCTGCCTTCCCGGTTCCCTTCGGTTCAGTCCCCCTCACTGCCCATCTCATTGCTCTTTCCCTGTCCCCCAGGGAGCCTCCCCTCACCCCCTGCCCCTCAAGGGGGCCGGTAGACCGGTTGCAACTACCCACTGTGGTCTTTCCTGGTGATTGGACCAGGGACCTCAGAAAACAGGAGGGGCCTAGGCATGCGTGGGGGGCGAAGGGGGGCTCTGGAAGTCCAGAAGGGGCTGCGATTCTGTGATCTGAACTTTTCTCCTCCAGCCTTAGGGTCTGACCGTGGCCGGCTTCCCAGTGGAGTCCCTGGCCTAAAGCTCTCTCCAGCGGCCAATAGGGGTACTGCAGGCACTCTTGGCTGCGGTCACTGAGGCCACAGGCTGAGCCAGCTTCCAAGGGCCTGAGAGGCCCAGTTAACTGAGAGCTGGAAGCCGAGAGTAGTTGGGCACTTAGACGCAGACTGTTTATTAAAAGCTCCAGGGGAGTGGCGGGGACATAGATCTGGAGGCCCCTGGAGGTTTCATCATTAATCACCCTTCCTGGCAGATCAGAGCTGGTCTCTATCTTCTTTTTATTGATTTATTTATTAAAAATTTTTTAAAAAATATTTATTTATGTTTGACGGAGAGAGAGAGACAGCTCTGTGAGCAGGGGAGGGGCAGAGAGAGAGGGAGACACAGAATCCGAACCAGGCTCCAGGCTGTCAGCACAGAGCCTGATGTGGGGCTCGAACTCACCAACTGAGATCATGACCTGAGCTGAAGTTGGACGCTTAACCGACTGAGCCACCCAGCCGCCCCTGAGCCATTCAGGTGTCCCCCAGATCTTCTTAAGGACCTGCTTGGGGATGGGGCCCGAGATCCTGCAGGTGGCCCGTGGTGGCAGGAACTACTGAGGCCCTGAGGCTACTGAAGCCACAGTGTGTGGCTCGGTGGAGGGGCACTGAACTAGCAGCCAGGAGATCTGGGTACACTGGGGCTGGCCAGGAGAATTCCCCTCTGAAATCTCTGTGTCCTTTTCTCTAACATGGGTCTCTGGGCCAGACGATGTCTCTGGGTACCTTATCACAGCCCTGCATGACCCGACTCTCTGGGTCTGCAAGGCTGGTCAGCCCATCGCCCTGCCGCCGGCCTGCTGTTCTCCCTCGCCAAGCTGGCAGGCCGGGCCGGGGTCTCTCCTAGGCAAGCAATGAAGAGTTTGGTTCCACTTGTCCTTAGGAATGACCCGACACTCTGTAGCTTCTTTTCTGCTCACGCTTGTGCCTCGGCCTTCAGTGCGAGCAGGTTTCTGCAGGGTCCAGCTCCTACGGAGGTGGAAAACAGCTGCTTCCTGTTCTCAGGACCCTGGGTCTAGGAACCAGGAATGCAGGTGCCTGCATTCCCTGGATTTGGTAATTCACTTCCCTCCTCTTCAAAGTCAGGGACCCCCCATGAGACTGAGTGTGAACATCCACCTTTCCCTCGAAGACTCCCAGGCCACCGGTCTCACCCACCTGTCCCAGGTCTTTATGAAAGAGAAGCTGAATCTGACAAAAAATAAAAATGAAGAAGTTGAATAGATCTCTTTCCCCCCCAAAAAGGAGTGATGGGGGCAACTTGGCAGAGGCAGGACTGAAGCTGATACCCCAGCTGAAAAACAAAGATGAGACAACAATTTCGACAACCTGCACGTGGAACAGGGAGGCAAAGCCCATGGTGGGGTAAGGGGGGAGAGGGAGCCCGAAAGTCCTTCCGGTCCACTCTGCTCCTGTCCAGCCCCCGATTCCAGGCCAGTTATTTGACCAGTCTGTGCTTCAGTTTCCTTGTTTGTAACACAGGACAGTGATGATAAAGCTACATACATATCAGCGGTCCTTTATGTAGGATGTCTAGTTTGATGTTGACATGGAATATTGGGAGGGAAGTTTATTTATTGACTGCCTGCAATGTGTGAGGTACATAGGATCTCATTTATAGTAAATTCAGCCAGGTGGCCATTATCGCCCCCATTTCACAGATAAACAAACCAAGGCCCAGAGAAGTGATAATTCAATTAAGAGCCGATCTAAGGATTTGAACTCACATCTGTCTGTTTCCAAAGACTTATCCAGGAAGGTATAGATGGGGTGGAGGCAGGAGCCTACTGAGGGTAGGGTCCGGAGAAGGCACAAGTCCTTGTGAGACCAGAGAAGAACAAGACAGGAGAGATGGAGGTAGGGAGGGAAGCAGCAAGGGACAGGCCTAGAGAGAAGAGGGCTCAGGGCTCATGAGAGCTGGTGATCCCTCATTTCAATGTGCCCTTTGTAAGCAAGACAGCTGAGGTCAGAGAGGGGAAGGGACTTTCCGTAGGTCACTTGACCTCTTAGAGCATGGCTGGTCCAAAGGTCCAATGATTGAGAACCTAGAACCATCGCCGACAGTCTGAGAAGGCCAGACGTAGTCTGCAGGATGCATTTGGGGGAGAATCCAGGGCCTGGCCATGGGTGGCACAGGGAAACAGGACCGCAGAGGGCAGCAGTGACACCCTGGGAGAGGAGGTGGGTATGGTGAGAAGACTGAGGGTCAACGTGGGGCCTTCCTTTCCAGCCAGAGCTGGGAAGGCCCCGAGACAGGACTGGAGGGGTCACTTGCCCTGACTCTGGAGGGGCTGGGCATGCGCCTGGGCTTAACAGGAGAAAGTCTCAGGGCAATCCAGGGACGGAGGGAGAGAGAAGCCACAGAGAAGCAGCTCACGGCCAAGGACATCATGGTTAGAATCTGAGTCCGTTGGACATCCAGCTGTGGCCACGAGGCCAGTCATCTGGTCCAGAATCCCCTCCCTCCTTTAGGAGGGGAAGTGGGCATTCTGTCTCTTCCTGCCTCCCCTGGTCCTGGGGAAAGGGTTGATTTTAGGCTGTAGAGGCATTGGAAGGGGGATGTTGCCCCCTTGTGGCCATGGTGGTGGTATTATGAGGCCAAGGCTGGAGGAAGGGCTCCAGGCAGCCAGCTGGATGTCAAGGTTGAAACACTTTTGAGTTCCTCCTATGTGGCAGGCTCCCTTTGCGAGAGATGTCCAGGAGTAGGGCTCATGCGAGACGGTGGTGGCTTTCAGGCTTCAGTGCTGTGAGTGGTTTTCTCCAGAGCGAATTTGGGGCTCTAAGGGGCCCAGGCATGTTAACAACAGCAGGAGTGGCAAGGATTAGAAGGACAACGGGGCATGTGGTGAGCTGTCCGCATAAACCAGGCCCCGTGTTAGGCGCTGAGGACGCAGACCTGGACCATGGCCTCCATCTATGCAGGACCCAGGCGAGAGACCAGCTGACCATCATGCAGCCTTCTCCGGGATGGGGGGACACGGGGTCAGGGCATAACCATTTCTCTATGGGGCGGTTTCTGTGTGATATCCTGGCCTCTCTTCTCACCCCTCTCTGTCTTTTTCATGTCAGGAGGAGGGACTCATCAGGTCGGGGGGGTCTGGGAGGAGAAAGGGAGCTCGTCTACCTGTCTCTGTCCCCTCAGGGCTGGCACACTGCTGGGATGCTGACATGTCCCATGTGGCTGGGCATCTGTGTGCGGGGGCCCCGTGGTTGTCCAACACAGCTCAGCTCTGGGATGGGGGGGTCTCATTTCGAGTGACATATGAGCAAGTTACGGCGGCCACAGGCCTGAAGTCACAGTCTCCAATCAGCTCTGTCAGTAACGTTTTGATCTTCGTCTTCCTGACTTCGGGTCAGTCGATTGTTTCTGAATTCGGGTGTGGGAAGAGGAGGTTATTTATTATTTCTCTAAAGCCCATGAGCAGTGGTTCTCAGCCAGCGGTGACTGCCCAGGTAACCGCTGTCACAGTCGAGGGTGGACCCCTTCTCCTGGTATCCAGTGGGGAGAGGCGAGGGATGCTAAAAAGGAAAAAAATCCTAACACACTCAAGACAGACCCTCAGGACACAAAGTATTCAGCCCAAATGTCAATAGTGCGGGGGTTGATAAGCCCCGACCGAAGGCATAGAAGGTTATGAGAAAGTACAGTAGAGGTGCCCAATTCGGCCTTGCAGGGGGAGGCTGTGTGCAGTGGGAGTTGAAAGAAGGCTTCTGGAAGGAGGTACTATCTGACTTGGGTTTGAAATATAAGTTGGAGATTTCCGTGCAGATGAGGGGTGTGCGAGTCAGACATGTGGAGGAATATCCAGGCAGCGGGAACAGAGTGGGTGAAGGCATGGAGGCAGACAGGCCGTGGCGCATCTGCACGGGGAATCAGTGCTTGGTGCATGAGCACAGCTGGGGCAGGCAGATCAGGCTGCGGAGGCGGGTGGGGTGGAGCACGGAAGGCTTTGCACGCCTTGCGGTGGACTGCCTTCTCATAAAGTATAGAGAAACACAAAATACACTTGGAAAAGTGTACAACACAGAAGTGTGTGTAAATGTGGAGCTCAATAAATTATCAATCATAGGGTGCTTTCCCCACCTTTGGCTACTATAAATAAAGCTCTATAAGCATTTTGTACTTGTCTCTTGGGGTTCATTCTTACGAATCTCTTTTTGGGTAGAAGCCTATTAACAGAATGGCATGGTCACGGTGTATGCCTATGTTCAGGTTCAGTTGGTATCGTCAGGCAATTTCCCTAAGTTCTTGCAGGAATCCACACTCCTACCAATAGTGCCAGAGAGTTCCCACTGCTCTCCTTCACCAGCATTTCATACGGACTTCTTAAATGTCAGCTCCCCTGGGATACCTGTAATGGCAGATGTGTGTGTGTGTGTGTGTGTGCGTTTAAAATAACGTTTATTGACACATAATTGGTATATAGCAAAATTCACTATTGTAAGTCTACAGGTCTATGAGTTTTCACTAACCTATACACTTTTGTAAGAAAAACACACACTATTTCCATCACCCCCCGCACCCCCCAAAGATCCCTGCTCCTTCTTTGCGGTTAATGCCTCTATGACCCCCAGTACCTGGCAACCGTGGATCTATTTTCTGTCTTTATAGTTTTGCCTCTTCCAGAATGCTGTGTCGATGGAAGTGTAAAGCAAGTGGCCTTTTGAGTTTGGCTACTGTCACTTAGCAATATGTTTCGGAGATTCATCCAAACTTGTTGCATGGACGAACAGATGGGTAATTTCAAAAGTGAGATGGAAACTATGGGAAAAAATCTAATGGAAATGCCAGGAATAGAAGACACAGTGACAGAAATGAAGAATGCTCTCAATGGTCTCATCTCTCTTTTCTTCTCTATCATAATTTTTCAGCATGAATGGTTGGCTTATACAGGAGAGTAACGGGAATGAGAAAGAAATGTGGTCGGTTCCTTGGTTGTGTGTGTTTCTTAGAACACTATTTCCTTTTTTGTGGGTTGAAAGCAAGGTCTGGTTCAAATGGAAGGTGTGGCCTCTCAGGGCTATCAGTGCCCGGCTTACCCAGTGGTACCTACAACAAGCTCGCCTTGTACTCATGTGGAATCCTGCTGACATCCCGGGCAGAGTGTAGCCACTGGAATCCGGGCCTACTGGGCGTTGCCCACAGCTGTGTGTGTATGGGCAGCAAAGGCTGGTGGACAAGTTTGTTGCTGCCTCTTCTCTGCTCAAGGGCACGCTCCCTAGGCCCGTTGGACTCCACTTACAAAACACAAGTTCAAAGACAAACTCATCGAGAATTGAGATTTCATGACATTGACGGTAGAACGTGGAACAAACGTGGGCTCCACCCCCACTCTGGTTCACACCCCCACGAAGCTGGCCCAGGAGCCCCGCTCCATTCGTCCTAATCCCAAGTCCATTTTCCAGGCAGAGCTTTACATTTCTGTTTTATTCTTTATTTTTTTTAAGTTTTTATTTTTAAATTTTACTTTTTTTTTTTTTGAGAGGGGGGCGGCAGAGAGAGAGGGAGAGAGAGAATCCCAAGTAGGCTCTGCAATGTTAGCACGGAGCCCCACATGGGGCTTGATCCCACGAACCCTGAGATCATGATCTGAGCTGAAATCAAGAGTCGGATGCTTCACCGATGGGGCCACCCAGGTGCCCCTACGTTTCTGTCTTAAAATTTTGCTTGTGGTTCCCTCTTCTGGAATATATTCCTGTTTCTTGATTATTGTTTTAGAGATTATCCAGTCATTTTCTGCAGCTGAGAACTAACTCATATAATCCCCTCCCTTTGCCCTGCACCTCTTACCAATATCATTACCTTTAGTCCTTCCTTTGTCTTTTTTGGAACTTTATATAAGATGCATCTTTACTTCTTGCTCTGTAACTTGTAAACATGTATCTTGATTCCCTCGTTTTGTAAGCTGAGGACTGTCAGGCCCATTTCCTTCGACAAGTTTTCCCCTTTCGCGTTCATCTTTTCTCACGTGTGCTTTTACTTACCACACGTGTTAGGGAAATGCTAGATGCTGAGACAAACATGTCTTGAACTCGGTAAAGGTGTACTTACCGCTCACAGAGCAGCGGCGAGGAGATGACTAGGTTGGCAGGCAATTCATTGATTTGGTCTCATGGAAGCTTTATGGATCCAATGACATGTCACGGGGACTTCCATGGTAATCATCTGCTTCTCAACCGGCTGGACAGAATAACGAGCGAACCCGGGCGATGCCCAGGGACCAGGCCCGGAGTTTGCACACGTCAAGTCACACATGCCATCGGCTGGAACGCAGACCCGGGGACACACTTTATTGCGGGGAGGAGGGGGGTAGCTGCCCAGGAAGAAGAGGAAAACAAAACAGTGAATCTTGGTCAATAACTTTGTCCCCTGTCTATTACCAAGTTTGTAGTCTTCCCATTCTCTCCAGCGGCTTCTTCACAAGCTGGTTCTACAGCTACAAGTCTATGTCCAGGGTTGACATAGACACAACTGCACGGTCAGGGTTCCGATGCAGGACCAAAGCCACCCTAGGTAGTTTGAGTGGGGAAGAATTTACTACATGAATTAACATTTATGAGGAGGCCTGGAAAAACAGACTCTAGCTTAAAATTTCAGGAACCGCTTTAGAAACCTTCCTCGGGGGTTCTGTGACTGTCACAGTCAAGGAGCTATCACTGCCAGAACGACACGGGCCAATTCCCGTTGCCAGGAGGAGGAAGCTGTCTCGGGGAAGCCCCGGCTGCCAGTGGTTCTAGAAGCACGCAGACCTGCTCTGAACCCACCGGCGGCAGGAGGGCGGCTCCCAGCCCCGCCTGGGCGCCCCTGAAGCTGGTCGCTGTGAACCTGGCTTCTGCTGATGCTGTGCACAGATATTCCGGCCCTTCCGCTGCCGTGTGCACCAGCCCGAAGCAGCACCAGCGGTAACAACCCCACGTCTGCTTGGAAAAACCTCGAGTGCACCCGGTTGGCAGAGTGTAAATCACATGGAAGGCGCTAGCTGCAAGGGACATTGGGAAACACAGCTGTCAGTCTTCCAGCCTCTTCCATCCAGAAATAGTTAACAATATTCAAGCTATATGTGTGCGTGTGTATATATATACATGTATATATTCAAACATTGTATCTATAGCCAAACGCACACACATTTACACGGTATCCACTTTTGTATCTCCTTACATTGAAAGCTGAGCTCACGCCAATATATCTACTTCCCCAGCGTTTATTCCCATTTTCTCCTTTTCCATATTTCCTAGTGAGAAACGTGGCTCCCATTATTCTCAGTGTATTCCCTATTTGTCCCCTCTCGCTGCATAACCAATCTGCTTTGCTCCTGCCCTTAACCCGCACCCCTCTTGCCCAGACACCCTCCGCATGGGGCACTAGCTTAAAAATTATTCACCGTTTATCTGAAATTCCAGTTTAGCTGAGCAGCCTATATTTTTATTTTTTATTTGCTAAATCTGGTAAATCTGGATGAGGGGCCATTCCAGCTTCAGTGCTCCTGTGGGATCAGCTCCTACGGGCTCACCCGCCCGCTGGTACCCTCTCCAGTCCAGACGCTGGTCCCTAGAATGCTCCCCCATAAACTTCCTGCTTGCTCCTCTCCACCTCAGAGTCAGCCTCCTGGGCACCTGACCTGCAGCACCAAGTCTCTGCTTTATTCTTCCTCTGGCCCTGAGACCCCGGACCACACTGGTGGGAGTCCAGTTCGCAGAGCAAACTGGGGCTTTCTTTAGAAGGAGCTCAGGATGCCAGCCTGCAGGTTGTGAAATGACTCCGATGCCCACCAGGGGGCAGTCTTTACCCACATGTGAGCAGAACAGCGGCCCTGGGAGGGTGAGGGGTGGGCTCGAGGAGCGGGCCCTGCTTGTGTACGTGCGGGAGGGCACGTGCGCGCTGGGCAGGCGTGCGTGTGTGTGTGTGTGTGTGCGCGCGCGCGCGCGCGCGCGTGCACGCGTGTGTGTGGCCAGATGTGTGCTCAAGTGCCTGACCCCGGGCAGGTCGTTCCTGTCACCTGGACCTCAGTTTTTTCATCTGGACAATGAGGGGCCTTTCCATTTTGACAGTCTGGTCCTTTGTGTCTCAGCACTCTTGGGTCATCTCTTTAGATATTTCTCTGCTCATTTAAAAGAATTAAAAATTCTAGGCCACGGGGAGCCTGGGTGGCTCAGTCAGGTGAGCGTAAAACTCTAGATCTCGGTTCAGGAGCTCTTGATCCTGAACTCGGTCCTGAGATGAGCCAGGGTCAGGCTCTGTGCTGACGGGTGCAGAGCCTGCTTGGGATTCTCTCTCTCCTTCTCTCTCTGCCCCTCCCTGGCTTTCTCACATTCCCTGTCTCAAAAATAAATAAAACTAAACAAACAATCAAAAAGATCCAGGCCAGTGATTTGAGGTGGGGGCCAGGTGGGGCAAAATGGAGAGGTTTTATTTTCTGCTACCAACAGCAATGCTGTAATTGCATTTTTAAAAATCTGAATTTTCATTTCAGCGAAGGTTTCTCTCGAAATAATCTGAGTTTGTGAGTCCCGTGCAAAGGCACCAGGGACCCTGGATGGTGCTTCTCTGCTCGCCTGTGGGAATCTGGCCCCATCACTACTTCTCAGAGCCGCTGGGACTTTCCAAGCAGGCGCCCCTGACGCAGTAGAGAAAAATGAAATGGGAAAGAGTCACCACATCAGGGTCAGCCTTCCTGATGCTCTCTGGCCATTTGATTGCTGTGCCTCAGCATCTCGTCTGTAAAACAGGAGTAGGAACATCCACACAAGTCACACTATTACTATTATTGCTGTTAAATCCTGGTTGAGTGTTCCAGTCTCAGCTGCGTCATGCAAACTCTGTGACCTTGACTCTTCTCCCTGTGGGACCTTTGTTTCCTTCTCATCACCAGGCAGGGACAGCACTCATTTTGTGCAGTTGGCTTGAATAGGGAGGATGTTTGTGAGACCACCCAGTACATAGTAGATCCTAAATAAATTCCAAATTCCTTTCCCGGATCCGCACGGCTTCCCAAACACGTAGTCTGCTGTCACCCTGATGTCCGCGAGGTCACAGCGATAGGCCAACGATCCCACGTGGCAGATCTTTCCAGGACACCTGTGCGTAGGGGACGGCGAGAGTGCAGGCATCAGGAAAGCTCAGGGGAGCACGATTTAGCTTCCTGGAGCGCCCCTTTTGCCCCTGAGGTATCACCACTGTGGCTTGCCTGCGGTAAAGGGGCGGGGCTTGCAGGGGTGCAGAGGGCGTGTCCCCTGGAAGCCACCTCTTTGCAGGTGGGGCCGTGTCATCTATCTGTGTGAGGAAGGGGGGGTTTGTTTTCTGTTCTTGTATTTTTCCCTGCACTGTCCCCAGCTCCCATGTCAGACAGCCTGCTCCTGTGGGAGCCTCTGTTGCAGGGCGAGTGGGAGGGCTTACACATACCAGTCTTTTCTGGCACTTTTTAATTTAATTTAACTTAATTCTATTCTATTCTATTCTATTCTATTCTATTCTATTCTATTCATTCTATTCTATTATTTTTTTCTGGAGGCTAGAGTTCTTTGGGAGGCGATCCCTCTGAGGGCAGAGTCCCTGTGGACCTATGCCCTCTCACCTGGCTGTGCCCAGGGTGGACAGGACCTCGGGTGGACTGCCTGATGTGTTTGGGATCGGGTTTCCCTGGCACTCGGTGGCTCAGAAAACTCAGAGCCCTGGGATCCTGGGGGCAGTGTGGCCTTGGAACGGGGTCTCAGCAGTAACCGTTGGGGACAAGTGGCCAGTGACCCCTCGTGCTTCCCTTCTCATGATGGTGGCGAGAGAGAGGCTGGGCAGGTGTCTCACTGAGACTGAATTCCCTGCCTCCAGGTGGGATGGGAGCTCAGAGACAGCTCGACCTTGATTCAAAGACATTTTTAAAAATGACATATTTTGCATCCCTCAAATTGTAGAAACGATTTATAATTGCTAGTTCTGAGTCTCCCGGATCCCCTACACAACTTGACCACGGCGAATGCACACTGAGCCCTTCTCCTTAGCTGCCAGCCTACCTAGCGACACCTCCCCATTGCTCGAGGCCCAATCCCACGGGCATGGCCTCAAGAGGCCAAGGCGAGGTCTCCAGACTGCAGGTGCCTGGAGAAGGTCCTGCTCAGTCCAGCACTGGCACATCGGTCTTCTTGGGAAAGGTGCAGGAATGAAAGACAACACGAATAGCCACCAGTCACTGAGTACTTACAATCTGCTGGGCATGCTTCTAAGCCCTCCGAGCATATTATCTCATTAATCTGTGCAACGGCCAGTGCTGTGTTGGCTCATTTTACAGATGAGGCTGGGAGAGGTGAAGTCCCTTACCCAAAGTAAAAAAGCTAGTAAGTGGCAGGGCCCGGACACCAGCCTGGGTGGCTGGAGCCCAGAGCCCCTCACTTGAAGCACCTAGAAGCGAATAAATAACAAAGTGCAGAAAGAATCAATTAGGCAGATGAGGAATGCGAGGCAGGATGAGTTCAGTTCCTGCTTTCCACACTTCTCTGCAGCGAGCCCGTCCCACCCTGTTCCCCTTACAGCCCACCCAGCCTGCGGGGGACGCGAGGGTCACTCGTCCGTCTCTGCCGGACCCTCTGGGGGCTTCTGGTCCTAACTCTGGGCTGGGCAGTGGGAGCTCTGGTGCCTTCCCTATCAAGGATGGACAGAGACGTTCTTTTTCTTTCCCCAGTGCCATTTTGTTAAAGCAGAAAATCCTTGAGGGGTGAAGTCACATTTTCCATGTCCCTGAAAGCTCCAGAGAGCCGACGAGTATTATTGTAACCAGAGGAGGCTGGGGACAAAGGAAGCTTATAATTTTGTGAACAGAGGCTTGGGAGAGGCCTGCCTGAGATGGCTTTCCAGGGGGAGGGAGAGGGGAGAGGCAGAATTTGGAAAAACCCGAAGCCGGGGAAATCATGGGACTGGTCAGTGTGGAGGCCTGGCACCCAGGCAGAGACTTGCTGGGGGTCAGGTGAGTGGAGGGGGTGTTCCCCGACCCCTCCTGATTCCTTCTCCAGTCACCATTCCCCAGCGCCCCCCCCCACCGAGGGATTTGTGCTAAACTCGCAAGTTATTCTGCGGAAGTGGCCAGGTCACTGGGCTTGGGGCTCAGAGCCCAGCTGGTGAAAAGCCTTGGTTCTTTTCCCCAGTTTCTTCATCTGTAAAATGGGGTAGTGAGGGATCCGTCCCGACGTGTGTCCCGTCAGCCTGGTGACAGGGCCGCGCTCCCCTCTCTCCTGCCTGAAGTTCCCACCATTCCTCACTGTCTTTGCCGGACCACAAAGGGGGGGGGGGTGTCTGCCCGTGGTACTGCCATTTTTCTAGGGAGCCTGGAGGCCTCCGCTTGCCTCGAATCAGAAGGACATTAAGAGCTAGTAGTGAGTGCTCCACACTAAGTGACTTTCTACGCATCTCACTTAATGTGCACGACAGACTTGCAACGTCCATTTCACAAGACTAACGACATAAAGGCGCAGAGCAGGGGCGTCAGGAGCCTGGGGCCGCACAACCTTCTGTCTGCAGAGTCCGCGTGCACGACCACTGAGTGTCTCTGCTCAGCTCCTCTTGGCCCAGAGCCTCCCAAACACCAGGCTGGGACCTGGGACACTTGTCACGAAACACTTACTAACATCCTGGAGCACAGCTTTAGCACCATGGACAAGAAGACCTCTTAGATGCTTGCCTCACCGTGAGAAGGGCGCACTGAATTAAAGGGAAAGAGAGAGAGAGAGAGAGAGACACTGAGAGACGGAGAGGGAGAGAGAAAGGGGGAGTGCCACTGTTACCAAGGAGACAAGCATCATCACATAAAGTAGTGTTCTGGGAAAGGAAGAGGAAGGTGACAGGAAGGAGGGCTCTCCCACCTGGTGGGGGCAGGCCAGAAACGCCCCTGCGTGTGTATTTTGATCCATAAACTGAGGACGGCAGGGGCCCTTGCCTCGCGAAGGAGGAATCCTCACAGACGAAACAGGTACACCATCATCTCCCTCTTGATTCATGTGAGCGGCTTGGCCTGGGTGAGGACGACGCTGGGACAGGAGCCTGGGAAGTTTCTGCCACCTGCCTGGTGGGGGGCGGGGCAGGCTTCTGGACTTGGAGGCTTCGAAAAGGTTGAATGAGGCCAGAATTGTAGGAGGGAGGGGAGTCCGCTGCTCACCAAGGAGACCCAGCCTGACCATATATATGCTCATTGACCTCAAGAAACCTTTTCCGCCAAACACTCAGGCACCTGCCGCTTCTGGCCTCTGAGCCCCGCCCCTGGCTGCAGCCCAGACACCTGCCACCGAGACCTATATCGCAGGTGCAGGCAGTCGGGAGTCCCTGAAGGTGAACTCTTTTTTCTCCATCTTTGGATTTGCACCTCCACCCTTGTCTGGGGCATTTGTCTTCGAGGGGGCTTTTTGTGTATTGTCTCCATTATCTGTGCAGCCTTAGTGAGGGTCCCGTGGTGAGCAGGAGGAGGTCACAGTCACCTGCATGAGCCTCATTTGATGGGGATCTTCAAAGCTTCGTGTGCCTGCGAGGGGAAGTGGGAGGCTCCAAGAGAGTTGATACAGTGGGAGCACTTCTGAGGATTATTTGCCCAGAAAAACCTCTTTCCCTGGGGTATCTAATGGGATTAGAGTACCTGCTAACCAAGCCCCTCACTTTGACAGTCCAAACAGAAATGGAAGCTGTCCTCCCCCAGTCACTGGGGACCGGCTGGGGCTCGTGATCAGGGGCATCTGCTGCTGGAGCAGGCTAAACTTGGCTCCGGGATTGTGTCAAGGGCATCTGGTTGTGCTCCCAAGAGCCTCAGCGGCCAGCGTCTCTCCCAGGTGTCTTGAAAGGCCCTCCTGGCTGGCGGGTACTCCCCTTGTAGGAATGACCCCAGCTGCCGACCCGAAGGACTGGCACCCACACTCACAGATGACGAATGTGTAGGGGAGGGCTAGCCGGCTGACCTTGGAGGAGCTTGGCTCATTAACTTTTGCTTCCAAGACCTGGGGATGCTCAGGAGGGGCAGCAGAGGGGAGATGGCACACATCAGAGCTGGAAGGGTCTTTGGGCATCACTGGGTCCAGAGATTCGCATTAGCTGTGTTATGTTTTCTTTAAATGAAAGTTGAAATGGAACCCCACTAGAAGAAACAACGAATAGAGCATCCTAGATGAAATACGCGAGGGGAGGCCAGAAGAATGTGATCTCGGTCCACCCCTCACTGTTACGGATGAGGGAGGTCATTCTGAGACATGTCCCCAGATCCTTTCCACTTGCCTCTGATCTTTATGTAATGGCTCTTATTCTGGGAGGTACCATGGGGCCTGTCTCCTGGGGGTTGAGGGCTGCTGAGGCTTAAAACCTGTACTGTATGGGCAAAAGCAGAGGGGCTGGCTGGATCCCTTCTTCTCCTAAGCTAGTCTTCACCCCTTCCTGGCATTTCCATGGTGGGACCTTCTCTGTTCTGGGCAGAATAGGACTCTACCATCCCTGTGCTCTATCTGCAATCTGGGCGCTGGAGTCACTCTGTCCTCTGTGTGGGTGGTGCTCTCTTTGGCACTGACCTCCAGGAAAGATGATGCCTGCCCACCTGCTCCTCTTAAATCCCGCTCTGCCTCCTTGGGAAACACCTCCCATGCTCTAGCCATCATCATTTACTTGTGATTTCTGCCCCCATAGCTTCGACTCAGAGGCTTCTCGGGTTCCCAAGTTCAATGCAACGTCCCTACTTATCGCTCCCTTTCTCCTCTCAGTGTGACTGGTCTCCTAAAGCCACTGTTCTCGCCTCGGCTTCCATTTCTGGATCACCCTGGGCTGGAGCTCAGAGCTGGTTTGCACCGGAGCTAACCCATGTTCCCTTGTTAAAAACTGGTTAAAAACTGATCTAACTGGGGAAGGAGATGCTTGGGAAGGATGTTAAAAACTGATCTAACTGGGGAGGGAAGATGCATCCTTCACAGCCTCGCTTGCAAGGGGTCAGGTTTGCTGCCCCAGCATCAGAGGCCCACTGAGATCTTCTTCACCTTGTCCTAATTCATTTGCTTGCAGGGCGTTCTTGTGACGGACCCAGAGAACCTCTCTTCTCTGGCCAGCCTGTCCTCTCTACCCAAATGAGGTCTCAGCCTCTGCAGAGGGCGGCTAGATGCTGGTGATGGTCCAAAACTAGGTCCGGACGGCCCCGAGCATAGTGCAGAGGACCAAGAGAGTCCAGACTCAGGTGAGGCTGGCCCCAGCTGTCCATTCACCTGGACGTTGGCATCTGCCTGGTTGCTGGCCCATGAGGGTAGATGACTCTTTCTGAGTGTGCATAAGAGGGAGGGGGATGCTGCACGATATCTTCCTGTCTGTGCTGGGCCCATGTGATCCTGACAGGTCAGGCCTTAAGGGACAGCCCCCTGCTGGGCAGGGAAGAATCAATGGCACATGTCATCATGATATGTGACATTGCAGCTGCCCTGGGAGTCAGGGGTCCCAAAGGCCGTACGTCGGCCCAGGTCAGGCACGGACCGTGTTCGTACGGCAAGCAGAGGTAAAACGAATGTACAGGTCCACTCCTACGGGAAGGGCCAGGCCGTACCCTGTGGTCCCCTGTGGAGCCTGCAGGCTGTGGGGACATACACAGTCCTGTTTACCATCCCATATGTCCTTCCAGAAGGTATGCCAGCGGCTTGTGGAGATTGTGGGCTCTCGCTGGAAAGCCAGGGGCTGGGTCCAGGAAAGTTGATTTTCGTCTCCTGAGATGCTTGCACAGGCCCCAGGCCAAGCTCTGCTGAGGGCTGGCAGCAGACTGGGAAAGGCTCTGCTCCCCTGTCATTGCGGACTCCAGAAGCAGCCTCTAGGGAGGAGAAAATCCTCGTGGAGGGCAGCACAGGCGAGCCATGCCGATGAGACAAAACAAAAGGGGGGGTGGGTTACTGGAGAGGGGACGGACAGCTGTTCCTCTGGGGTAAAAGGGTAGAAGTGCTGACTAGCGAATCTGACCTAGGAAGAGGGGGAGGGGCCAGGAAGGGGGGAAAGAAAAACAATGGAGATATTAGAAAAGCCCAAGGGGGCACAGTTGCTTCTTCCCTGGAGGGAAGCCGTGGGGAACGATAGCTAGAACAGGAAGTGAACTTGAAAGGAGACAATAATGGTCCAGACGCTTTGGGATTCACGATGGAAACAAGTGCTCCTGTCTGTTTCCTTCATGGCTTCGACATCATTATATAAAATAGAGACAAGTGCAGATTAGGGTCTCAAAAAAAAAAAAAAGAAGTTTGTTGAATGAATAAGTAATTTGAGCACAGGGATATAAGGAAAGGAACATTGCATCCTAGGGAAAGAGCTAAAAATCTCTTCCAAATCTCCTCTGGGGTCCTAGAAATGCTTGCGAGGGGTATTTCAGGGTAGATGTTGGGTCATCTCACCAGAGGGAACACATTGAGGCCTATAACTAGAGAAAGCAGAGAGAATAGTGAAGGTTGATCCCAACTTTAGGGAGGGCTGCTGAGGAGAAGCCTGGGGGTTGGGGCACCAGGAGCTCTAACCTTGAGCAAGCCAGGCAAATATATGCCTTTCCCAGGCACCCAGGGAAGCCAGGGGTGAAAGCCATCATCACTTTCTTAGAGGTGGGGAGATCCGCAGTCCACCCTAGAGTGAGGCGGCCAGGCCCCCTCCTGGTGCTCCCACAAGGGATCCAATATCTGTTTATGCTTACACAGGCTGCAAGCTGTGAGGGGTGGTCCACCCAAGGAGGCAACTCGATGAGTCGGCACGTTCAGGGTGGCCGAGGAAGGATGAAGCAAGCTGTGGAGGGCACACCCTTTTCTGTCAGCTAGTTGCTGCGTCACGGAACCCTCGCTGCAAGTACCTGAGAGAACATTTCAGGTATTGGTTCTACGAACACTGAAAACCACCCCTGTGCTAGGCACTGGCTCGGGAGTCGTGCTAACAGTGGCGAGTCAAGGCAGGTGTGGTCTCTGCTAGAATGGAGCTTAGCGTCCAGCGGGAGAGAGAAGGATGGATGAAGCAATCAGACTGAGAGGTGTGTTCTAAGGGAGCATCAATCTCCACCTCTTGAAGAGAGGAATATGAGAGAATCTGCGGACCAATTTAAAACCACTACACTGTCTAAGAACAGACTTGTGCACTCCTCCCCCAAACCCGGTCCACTGGCCTGGTTCCTTGTAGAGCAACTGGTGCCCACGGAGCGAACCAGGAGCACACGCCCCCGCATTGTGGGCCAGATTCAGTAACCTGCTTCTTCTAAACAGACTATAGTGATGGTGATGTTCTGGGACTTCCAAGGCCAGGTCATAACAAGCATTGTGGCTTCCATGTTGTTACTTTCCCTTGGGTCACTCGCTGTGGGGGAAGTTGCTGCCATGTCATGAAGGTCTATGTGGCAAGGAACCGAGGCCTCCAGCCAACAGCCGTGTGAGTGTGCCATATTGGAAGTGGATCTCCCAGCTCCAGTCAGTCTTGAGAGGACTGCAGGCCCCACTGACATCTTGACTGCCACTTCATGAGAGACCCCGAGCCAGAACCTCCCAGCTATGCTGCTCTTGGATTCCTGCCTTGCAGAAACGGTGTGAGATAACATGCAATAGACAATTAATACCGACAGCCAAGGGTAGGTGTTGGGTAGGCATTTATTGTGGCTTGAAATTAAAATTTGAGAGTTGAGCGGCCCCTGGGTGGCTCAATTGGTTGGGCATCGGACTCTCGATTTTTGGCTCAGGTCATGATCCCGGGGTCCTGGGATCAAGCCTCGTGTTGGGCTCCTTGCTGAGTGTGGAGCCTGCTTGAGATTCTTTCTCTCTCTCCCTCTGCCCCTCTCCCCTGCTCACACACATGCACGCGTGCTCTCTCTCTAAAATAAAAATAAAAATAAAAATAATAAAAATAAAAATAAAAATAAATTTTGGGAATTTGATGGTGGGCAAGCCATTTAGGAAAACCTAAGACGAGAGAAGAGATCCAGATTGAGCTTCAAGAAATCCTGTCCCTTAGTGGCTCTGTGGAGAAGGACAAAGTGGGTTTCCAATTGTGCTCTGCATTGTTTTTGGTCCAGTGGAGGGACTCAGTGGATGGATGGGGGTTGATAAGCAGCTAGCCCTGCCAAGGCCTCTGGTCTGACTCATGGTCCTGCCTTTTCTGTTTTTAGGTTGGGGTTTAGAGTAAGATTCATGTGGGGAGAGGCCAAGATCTGACTCTAAAGTATCGCAAACTGCTAACCGGGTGCAATTTCTTTTTTTGTAGATGAGGAAACCGAGGCTCAGGCTGGCGAAATGACTTGCCCATGGGCAGGAAGCCTTGGAGATAGGCTTCTGGGCCACAGTCAGGTGTTCTTGCCACAGAGTCTCCTGTCTCCAGCACCTTCCAGTGGGCCCTGGGGAAGAGTTGGGAGATACGCAGAGGATACGATGGATCTCTGCCCATGGCATCACACCCCTTGCCACTGTACGATTTGGGACAATGATACCACCCCCTCCCCCAGGCCACCTTTTCTGGGAAGGGGGCAGGAGCCATGGGCCCATTCCTGGCTCTGCTAGGCATGTGGCTGCTCTGAGCCTCAGTTTCCTCATATGCCAAATGGGAATGAGGATTCATCCCTGTGAGGGTCCATTGAGGTAGGAGAGGCAGGGGGCTTGTCATCCATGAAGTGCTTCATAAATGGAGCAGGCAGGTCGCTGCTGGCCGAAGACGCACAAACTTTGAGGCTGCCCCTGGGCGGGATGGAGACCTGGAAACCCCGACACAGTATGACTCCTCTGCTAGACCAAATGCAGGCCGGCCGCTCAGAAGGCTGGAGCCATCAAACTGTCAATAACCCGGACCCCCATTAATCAGCAGGATCCCTCTGGGTCTGACTTGTGGTGCAAACGGACTGTTAGCTGTTCCAAGTTCTCTTGGCTCTCGAGTACCCATCCTCTGGGTCCCCGGTTCTGTAAATCTTCCCCCACTAATTGTCTCCCTGTCAAATTTGGAATCGTATGGAAGGGATGTGAGAAATCGGAGTGTACCCATTGTCCTACTGGGGAGACGGAACGAGGCCCGGGAAAACGGAGTGACGGTCCACAGTCAGACTGTCCTCTACCCACCTGTGTCCACCTTCACGGTTTCCACAGAGTGATGCTTGTCATCTCAGCCCCTCACGTAGCTGTCATTCCTTGGCCCCCTCCTGCCCTCCCGAGCCTCCTCTTCCCTGACCATCCAGTCTGTGGCCCCATGATCCAGTTTTCACCTTAACCCTGCTGTACCTCTGTCGGCACTCACTGCACTGGACCCCTGGCCCTGGCCGAAGATTATGCTGTTTGTGGCTCCACAATCCCCCTCTAGCTGCCAAGCCCCTTCCGTGCGGGACATATGGCTCTTGAGTCCTCTGAGGGGAGGCAAGGAGGCTTAGGAGAGGAGCCAGCAGGCCTCTGGGTCTGGGCACCTCACCCCATGTTGGCTGTCCTGTACCCTTAGCCCTCACGTTCCTCTCCTTCTTTCCCCTTCCTTCCCCATCCCTCCTCACCCCCATCAGCCCCAGCACTCCTCACCCCGTCAGCCCCCAGCCCTCCTCACCCCCGTCAGCCCCAAACCCTCCTCAACCCCTGTCACCCCACAGCCCTCCTCACGCCCGTCACCCCCCAGCCCTCCTCACCCCCGTCACCCCCCAGCCCTCCTCACCCCCGTCACCCCCCAGCGCTCCTCACCCCCGTCAGCCCCCAGCCCTCCTCACCCCCATAACCCCCCAGCCATCCTCACCGCCGTCACCCCCCAGCCCTCCTCACCCCCACCACACCCCAGCCCTCCTCACCCCCGTCACCCCCCAGCCCTCCTCACCCCCGTCACCCCCCAGCCCTCCTCACCCCCGTCACCCCCCAGCCCTCCTCACCCCCGTCACCCCCCAGCCCTCCTCACCCCTGTCAGCCCCCAGCCCTCCTCACCCCCGTCACCCCCCAACCCTCCTCACCCCCATCACCTCCCAGCCCTCCTCACCCCTACCACACCCCAGCCCTCCTCACCCCCACCCCTCCCCACTCCTCCTCATCCCTCCAGCCCCCTCAAGCCTCCGGGCTGTTTCTGAGGTTTGGAACCAGCAAAGCATTTCCCCTGACCCTATATTTTCTCCTGCCACTTCTTCTTGCTTGAAACCATTTGTAAGCAAAAAACCATTTGGGGTGTTGTGTTTATTTTTTTCCTAGTTCCACGGGAAATTACTCAGAATGTATAAGTATGTGTTTTCCTTAGAAAATAGATTCCTTTACATTTTGGCTTTGTGGTTCCCGAGGCAAGTGGGGCCCACGGAAACCCGGGCTGCCAAGAAGGCTCCCCTTCCAGGAGTCCCGCTGGCCTCAGAATTACACCCTTTCTCCTCTGGGGGCTAGCCACCCCCTGTGGCCCCCTCGTGGGCCCCTCGTCTTCTTGAGTCCAAGACCCCAGCCCGGCGGGCCAGACACCTCTCCACCACATTCTCCCAAATGCTTCCACTCCAATCCCTCCTCCTCTCTGTTTGGGGAAGATGTTGAGGCAGATCAAGGCATGAGAACATTTTGCCCTGCCTTCCCCCCACCCCCAGGGCGGAAGAGCTCCCTGTCGGGGTCTCCAGCACAGACCCAAACCCAGGATTTCCGGGTTCTGATCCTGGCTCTGTCTCTTGCTAGCTGGTGATGCTGCACACCTCTTCACCTCTTCACCCCGCCCCCCCGCGGGCCTTGTTTTCTTTTCCCGTAAATGGGCGGGTTAACAGTATTTGTGCGGAAGGCGACCTTGAGGATGCGGGGAGGGCACATGCGGCTCTGGCGGGAAGCCACACGGCAGGTTTTCTCCTGTGCCTGTGCACGTGTCTGACACGTGAGCCGTCCCAGCCACCTCCTCCCGCCTGGCAAAGGGAGACCGAGGCAGCAGGGGGCAGCTGAGGCTTCTCCCCCGCCCCTCCGGGGCCCCTTCCCTAGGCTTGACCCGTGAACCCACAGTCCTTTCTCATCCCCCTCAAAAATCGCCTTTCTAGGGGCGCCTGGGTGGCTCAGTCAGTTAAGCGTCCGACTTAGGCTCGCGTCATGATCTCGCGGTCCGTGAGTTCGAGCCCCGCGGTGGGCTCTCTGCTGACAGCTCAGAGCCTGGAGCCTGTTTCAGGTTCTGCGTCTCCCTCTTTCTCATGCTCTGTCTCTCTCTTCTCAAACATAAATAAACGTTAAAAAAATTAAATAAATTGCCTTTCTATTTGCATGCCCGTGTTCACAGTGGCCATCTGTGCTCACCGAGGTGGGAGGTGGGAGCAAGTGTCATCAGCGGATGAACGAAATGTATCATATTGATAAATATTGTCCGGAGCAATCTTCCTGCAATTTTCCATACAAATCGAAGTTATTTAGCCTTAAGAAGAGTGAAATTCTGACACGGGCCACAATGTGGACGACCCTTGAAGGTGCTTTATTTCATGAAACAGGCCAGACACCAAAGGACATACCGTGGGGTCCCATTTAGATGAGGTCCCCAGGGTAGTCAGATTCAGAGACAGAAAGGAGAAGAGTGGTTACCAGGGCCTCAGCGGGGGCAGGGTGAGGGGTTTATTGTTGAAGGCGCAGGGTGTTTTAGTTTGGGATGACGAGAAAGTTCTGGAGACGCATAGTGGTGACAGTTGCACAATATTGTGAATGGACTTGATTCCAACGAATGCTACACTTACAAATAGTCAAAATGGTAAATTTTATGTTTTCTGTATTTTACCACGGTCAAAAAGGCAGACGTAAAAATACATATGTCACTAATAATAATAGCAGATTTGCCTTTCCAGACCCTCTGTGGGGCATGAGGGTGGCTTAGTCTTCCTGGAGGGACTTTGGGGCAGGGGATAGATACGTAAATGATAACTGTAGTGCGTCCCATTAAGGGCTTGTTCTTGTCCTGAGAACCGAGTTTGGGGGGTGGGGGAGCCCAGGGGAATTTAGAAAGTCTGCCTGAAGCTGGATGGTGACATTTGAGCTGGGCTTTGCAGGACGTGTACGAGTTTTCAACTCAGGCTGATGGGAAAGATGGGCGAGGGCAAGGGCTCATGGACTTGAGGCACATGGGTTCACCCTTACTTGGGTGGCTGGTCCATGGGAAGTTGGGGGAGGCGACGATCATGATGCAAGACAAGCAGGTCGGGGCCTGAGTGCGAGGACTCGGGGGCCCGGCCAGGGCAGTGGACACCTCTGAAGGTCTGTGGACCAGACTGATGGTTAAGTGTGACCCTCTCCTCTCTTCTCAGATCCCAGGGTACTGGTAAAGGAATGCAAGTTTCTTTTTGCATTTGTTTTTAAAAGGGATGATTCTAGGCACCAGGACAAGCTTGTGAGTGATATTTGGGGGGTGTCCTGGTGTTTGTTACCTCTCACCCCAAAGGTGCTCACGGGCTGCCTGATCCCCACTTGGCCACTGTCTCCGAGGGTCCTGCTCTGGGAAGCCTGTTCCTTCCTGAATTGCTTAGTGTCCCTGCCTCTGCTTTCTCAGGACTCATCAGGGCCTGCCTCCTCCAGGACGCCCTCCTGGGCTAAGGCAGTGGCAGACAACTGAATCCATTTAACTCCCAGAGCTAAACTCTCTACCTCTTAGGGCAGAAGAGTGTGGTAATGAGGGTTCTAAACTCTGGGGCCAGAGAGGTGGGGTGGGCTCAAATCCAAACTGCTACCCAGCAGCCATGGGAACTTGGGTAAGTGACTGAACTTGTGTGCCTCAGTTTCCTTGTATGTAAAACGGAGACCGTACTTGTATCCGCGAGCCATACTGATGACGACAAGCTCCGCCCGCTGTGTTCTGCCTCGTGCACACACACCACTTCCTGGCCACAGGAAGGGTTGTACCCGCAGTGGCCCCAGAGTCTCTCCCACTGGGGTCTTTATTTCTAAGCTTCTCCTCGTGATGCAAATCAGAGTGTGCCTGGAAGAGAGGCTTCTGACTTCAGCCTGGTTTCTGGAACTGGGCTTGACAGTGAACTCTTAACTGGTGCACCTTATTGCTTTTAACCCTCTGCCCTGGCCAGCCTCCCTGGGGGACCCCTCAGTTTGCTGGGCTCTCCAGTGTTAGTAGGAAGCAGCTTCCGTGTCACAGAGATGCAGTATCTCTCCCACCTTTCAGGAACCAGGGGCCTGGCTGCTGGTGACGTGTGTGTGTGTGTGTGTGGCCCTCCTGGGTCCTGGAGCACTCCACTCGGTCCCAGTGTGTGACTGGCCATCCATCTAGTATTAATTAGGCACCACTGTATGCTTGGTAGAGTGCCGGGCACTGGGGGTGCAGAGCCAGATGGTGCCCTGCTTCGGAGGCTTTCACTCTGGTGGTCAGTGGTCAATTGGTGGTGTCAGGACCCAGCTGAGAGCTTCACGTGCATTCTTCCCCTTAGCTCTGCCAGCGGCCCTGGCAGGTGGTGTGGGGCCCCACCTTCAGAGATGCATTTTGCGACGGGGAGGTGCCTAAGTCTATTCGGAGACATTGCCATCCTGTCTCCACCTTCCCCACTTAGACAGGGGCTTCTTGCCTTGGTCATTTGAATGTCTCCTCTGGGGGCAGAGAGAGGCCCTGTAGACCCCATGGCACCCTCTCCTGCAGCCTCCGATGACCTCCACGTTACGTCAGGCGTGGTTAGTCCCCAGAGCAAGTCCCCAGCTCAGAGCTCTCAGGGGTATCTCTGAAAGTAGGGTGCAAGGTGAGGATGAGTTGGCCAGGTACAGGGGACAAAGACCAGAGACCGCCTTCAGTATATTGGCCCCAGGGATAGGAGGCCAGCACCTACCTGCCAAGGCACCATTCCCACGGCAGCTGGATGCCTCACTTGAGGGGGAAATTGCAGGCCGGGCCAGGCGTGGTGCCGGGCCTTGCGGGCTGCATGTGCAGAGGCGGTGATGCCTCTCTCATTACCTCCTCCTTCTGCCCTTCTGTTTTCACTTGCTCTGCTTCCTGCTAAATTCCCTTCCCAGGCTAAAAGTTTCCATCTCTGGGCTTGGCCCCAAAGTGAAATTCTTTGGAAACTTTCAGCTGAGTTCATTTAGCGATTGTGGGGTGGGAGAGGGTGGGTGGGGGAGCCAGTGCGGTTCTGCTGATTTCTGATATTTCACATGGAAGCATGGTGAGTGAGACCCAGAACTTTCCCCTTGGCTGCTTGGGGGTCTCAGCTGGGGTGATGGAAGAAAGTAGTGTGGGGGGGGGGCTGGACCCCTCAATTCCAGCCCTGGCTAGGGGGAGTCTTGCCCTGTTGATCTGCTGGTCAAGGGGCTTTAAGTGTTCACAATGATTTGCTGATTTCTAAGGCTGGGATCTTTTGATACATGATTCGAAGGTTCTTTACACACAGCCCCGATGCTGGCTGATGGATGCTTTAATAACCTCATGGCATGATTTTTCTTTGAAATGATTCGGGGCAGCCATCAGAGATTTCTAGCTTTTGCAGATGCCTGTGCTCCCTTGTCAGCCTCCAAGTCATAATCAACCATGGCTGGACCACAAAAGTCTCAGGCTTGGCCTGATGGAAATCAGGCAGCTGGCCCGGAAGGAATGAGCCTTGTTCTGCCCACCCTTCTCTCCTGTTTGTTTGGTTTTGCTTGTGTTCTGCGTCAGGGATGAGCTGGTTGGGAAGAAGGGTATGAAACATAGATCCTAGATCTGCACATGTTGTTTGGTTTGGGAAATTAAAAACAAAGCATTTGGTTGATTTTAGTCCAATAAAGTTTTTTTTTTTTTTTTTTAGAAAGACAGGTTGTTGGTCTGGATGTAGCTGGTTTTTGTTTTTACCCTAACATAAAAAGGTAAAAAAAAAATCAGCCTTTATTAAAAAAAAAAAAAAAAAGGTTTGAAAAATGGTCTCTCTGAATTAATTTCCTGCTAAGAAGGTCTTCGGTAGATAGCAGCCCTGCAGTGCAAGTCAGATGAATGAAGAATGGTAGGAAAGGACAGAGGCCAATGTGGGATTTTCAGATCTCCAGAAAGTTCTGTGGCTTCGACACCATTTCTGGGACATATTTGTAAATTGCTTTAATTGTTCAGGGAGAGAGGAAGAGGCTGCCAAGTCCCCCTTCCCTAGAAACCATAAAAGCAAGATGATCTCCGGGGGTCCCTGGGGTTTCTCGCTAGTCTCACCTGGAGATAGGGGGCTCGCAAGCAGGGAGAAGAGCCAACCCATCTGGCCGAGTGCACGGAATTACAACCCCCAGGTTGCTAGAGGGGAGACCTTCACAGGCTCTCTCCGAGTGGGGTCTCAACTGTTTCCTTCTCTTTCCTCTCCAGTCCTGGGGTGGGAAGCTGTCCAGACAATTCCGGAGACCCTGACTCTGTATGTTTTTAAGAAACTGGGATAGAATTGACATACAGCAATGTGTAGCTTAAGGCGTACAATGTATTGATTTGATATACCTCACTGTGTGCTTTTCAGACCTCGTAGATACTGAGCTGATGCTGTTGTTACTGTCCTTACACCACTTCCCCCTAAGCCCGCTGTCTTACTTTGCCCTTGAGATTCTTGTCTACCTTTTCACAAACAAGAATTTGAATGGCTGATTGAAGATAGGAGGGAGAGACTTGGTGGGGCGCAGGGAGATATTTCGCTGACCCTCTGGGGACCTGCGTCTCATCAGACCCCGAAAATGCCAGCGTCTATCGTTAGCGCTTGCTGAGCAGCTATTATGTGTGGGGCTCTGTAGTCCCCTCTGAAGATAGTACTCACGTTTGACAGTTTGGGAAACTGAGGTTCTTGCCCAAAGTCACACCTTGGGTGAGATACAAAGCAGGGATTGGCATCTGGACTTGTCATTTCAAGCCTATGATCTTAACCAGCCCAGTCAGCTATCTCTTGGGCGCCAGTGGACGTGAATGGTGGCCAGTAATTCCCAGTAGTTGCTGATTCTTGCTGTGTGCCTGTCTGCTGGCCAAGTATTTTGTGCCCCTTCATTCTACCCTCCGCGGCTCTGCTCCCAGCTCTGGTGCTGTTGGCCAATGCCGAAGAGGTCCTCAGACCTGAGCCATGTCTCCCCAGGGGCAGCAGCCCCCTCGAGGCCTTTGCTGTCGGGAGCCCCGCTTTGATTTCTAAGGGGCCTGAAGCACCTTGCCCTTGTGGGCTCCTTCCTGTGTAGAAAAACATTACAAATTATATGACCACATTGGTATAAAGACAAATATAATTCAAGCTGAATTCACGATTGCATACTCATTCTTACTATACTGATTTTTGTGTTATGAGTTTTAAGGAAAGGAAAATAAAAGCACTTCTGAGGGGTCCCCCAAACAGCGTGGGCCCCAGGCACAGTGCCTCCTGGAGAAGCCGGCTCCGTGTGTTGTAAGTGCCCTGTCTCCTTGTCTTTCTCTACAGCTCTGAGAACTCCTCTGGACCCAGACACCCCTGCTGGTACCTGACGTAGAGCCAAACTCCACTCCTTTGCGCACTGGCTCTAAGGTTCAGGAAAACCCAGATCATCTCTGCTTCTTCCTTCCCCAGCTCTCAAAAGTCTTACGAGCCTTGCAGAGAATCACACTCCAAAGAGCGTAACCTCTCGGGGCCTTTCTAAAGTCCCTACGGTCGTCCTCCCTTCTCCCCACCCAAATTCTCTGATCTAGCCTTCTTCTTTTCCCACTTTGGGAATGGCTGACTTAAGCCTGGTGACCTTGGCAGCTCACCGTATTCCCTAGGAAACTCTTTTTCCTTCTGACAGGGGGATGCTGGAAGCTCGAATTCGGGGAAGCCTCTGCTGGGGCGAATCCTGTGGCAATGGGGTTGCTTGTTTGGGATTTGGGCACTGCAATCCCACCCCCAGCCTTTGCAGGCTTTGTACTTCAAAGCTGTGGCCTCAAGAACTCGATGGAGAGAGGTGGCTTCTGATCCAAGCCCAGTCCTAATATCACTGGGGCTTGAAGGAGGAGTCCATCTAGTGTATTCAAAAGTTATAAAAAACCAACCAACCAACAAAACCCCAAAAAACCAAGTTACAGTGTGTGTTCTTTCTTCCTTCCTCGACCAAAACACACACACACACAAACCCAAAAAACGAAAAAAACAACCCTTTATAACAACCTGGAAGATCAGCTTTTAACTTAGAACTTTAATTTTTTTTTTTTAATTTTATATTTGAGAGAGAGAGAGAGAGAGAGAGAGAGACAGAGCACGAGCATAGGCAGGGTAGAGAGACGGAGACAGAATCTGAGGCAGGCCCCAGGGTCTGAGCTGTCAGCACAGAGCCTGACGCGGGGCTTGAACTCATGAGCAGTGAGATCATGACCTGAGCCCAAGTCAGATGCCTAACCGACCAAGCCACCCAGGCGCCCCTTAGAACTTTAGACTCTTTGCAGTTCTGTGCCAGAATATACTGGAATGGGGAAAACTCCTTGGTTCTTGCCTCCCATACCCACCCCTCTGTTCTCCCGGCTCCCATCTCCAGCCTGAGCCTGGAGCCTCTGTGTGTGTTCATGGGGCCGCCCCACCTCCTAAAGCCAAGTCTGGCCACCCCTCAAGTCTAGGTGTGTGCATGCCAGTAAAGTGGTTTGGGCCGGTCTTGGGAGAAGGACCCCTGGGCAGAGGCCCGCACAGGTGACCAGAGTGTGGTTCAGAGAGGATTGCTGGGCTTTAGGCTGGCATATTCCCTTTGCATCTCAAGTCCTTGCCCTGTGGAGAACATTAAGGCCAGAGGAAGAGCAGATTAGAACCTTCAGGAATGGCCCAGGAAGGAGGTCTGTCTGGCCTGTGGGTGGTGCTGTCCTCAGTTTCCACTGGGCTATTCACTGTCTGGGTCTATATTTAGATTGGCTGCCTCCGCTTGTAGGAAGTTTGTTCATGTCCTAGAAGACGTGAACTGCTCTTAGGGCGTGTGGAAATGGCGGTCCTTTGTTACACATGACCGACGCCCACATGCTGGAAGTGAACAGAACTCTTTATTGAAACCATTTATAAGTAAACTGAAGTCATAAGAAGCAAGTTTAGAAAGAGGCAAACTCTTAAGAACAAGGTAGCTTTCTCGCTAATATTGCTGGCAGTTGGAAAATGTCGATAATTTCATAATTGAAGATTTTGTAGGCCAATTCTTGTGACAGACCCGCTTGGGTAGAACTCTACAAGGGTATGAATAATTCCCAGGTTTCGCACCAGCAATTCTTACGCTCTAAATCGAGACAAACATCGTGAGTGCTGAGTGGTGAAGTTGTGTTTTAATCCATCATCGAAGTTTTTGAGCTGGGGACATCCCTTGGTTTCTCATCCTAACGCTGCCATGGCCAGTCTGAGATTCCTCCCTGCGTCTTCCCCACATATGGACGCAAAATGGAGAAAATGCCCAGCCCTCTTCCTGCAGAGCAATGACTTTCCAGTCTTCCTAACCAATTAAGTGAACCCTAATGACTGCGTCCTCACCATGTGCCAGGCGCCCGGAAAGCAATGTGAATCACACAAGTGTGGTCTCAACCCTCATGATATTTGCAAAACTTATTTTTTAAAAAGAGTTAGAAAATCCTCTGTCCCCTGACAAATCAGGAGGTTTGCCTTAAATTTAAATATGACGAGGCTTCTTTAATGGCCACGTTTCCTCTCAGCAACAGTTGGTGTGAAAGTTTTTCAGTCTTCGTCAGAAAGGAGGCATGTCCGTAGGACCGAATCCTTCAAGCGACTGAGAGGCCAAGAGGGTCTAAAAAATCTGTCACAATGGGCTCGGCCACCAACTTACTTCATCATAAGGAAAAAAAAGTCATTTGCTCTCTCTGAGACTCAGTTTCCTAGGCTCTGCAGCAGGAGAGTTGACCTGGCTGATGCCCAGTCTCCCCTTCTCCCTGATGTTCTGTGACAAGCATTTTTAAGACAGAAATAGGCAATTTTCAGCATAGGCCCCGAGCGGCTTCACTGTGTTCATCCTGACGCCCACCTTGCACTGTCCTGCACCAGAGGTAGTCTGGCCTCTGTCGGGCAGCCTTCTTTGTCTCTGATCAGTCTTCTGTCATCCTTGAACTGTTTTGGAAATGGCGGGTTGGATGTATCCTAGCTGCTGATGGCCCCTGGGACTTCCCAGACCACTCTGGCTGCAGCACCCTGCCCCAGGCCTTCCTGATGGTCACTTGTTCGTCTCTTGTGCCCTCATCATGCTCTCATCTATCCGCCACCAGACTGATCCATTCGTCACGCAAATATGTATGGAGAACCTATAGTTCCAGGCACGGTTTTTAGCTATGGCAGGAAATATGACAAGCCCCTAAGTGTGTGGGTTGTACATTCCAATGGGGAAGGAGAAGAGACGCGTGCACAAACACATACACACACACACACACACACACACACATGCTGTGATGTCAGTGAGTGGTAAGTGCGTGAGGCACAGAGAAGAACAAGGGGATGTAGCTTGGGTGATTGGGTGGGGTGCCTTTCTGGGAGGGTGACTCAGTGCAGAGACCCAAAAGAGGCGAGGGCACGGGCCAAGATGATACCCAGGCGAGGAACGGTTCATGGAAAGAGAACAGCAGGAGCGATGGGCCTGAGGTTGGGAACACGCAGGCTGGGCTCCAGTGTCAGGAAAATGGCCAGGGTGGCTGAGATGGGTAAGTGAGGGGAGACTGAGAGGTAGGAAGCCAGAGGTTTAAAGGCCCGATCCTGTAGGAGCATAGGAGGGTGGCTTTTGTCTGAAATGTGATGGGAAAACTTTGAGGGGGGTGGTTTGGAGAAGGGGACAGAACAAACAAGAGCTGATCTGGGTTTTATTAGGTCCATTTGGCGGCCGTGTACAGTAAAGCCTGATGCAAAGAAGTCTAGAAAAGCGGGGAGGGGGGACTAGTTAGGGAGCCCAGGGCGGGGAGGATGATGGCTGGCCAGCATGGAGGCCGCGGGAAGCGCTTGCATTCAGGGCACGTGAGTGTGGGCACAGACCGTGTAACAGTCACCTGAAACGGCATGTGGCCAGAGCAGGTGCTCAGAGAAAGGAAGGAAGAAGAGAGAGAACACAGGCGTGGCGCCAGAAAGCCCAGCTCTGAGCCTCTCTTGGCATTCCCCACATTTCTCTTATGTGTCCCTGCTGTGTGTATAATGGGGAGTCCCTGTGTCGCTCCATCCTTATGTCGTTCAGCCTGGCACTGCTTATCCCCTAAAGCTCTTGTTTTGTCCCCATAGGACCCCATCCTTCTGGGACGGCGCTTCCGTCGTTTGCTGCCCTTCCCCCTCACCCCCGTCTCAACAACGTCTTCATCACCTCAAATTTGCTTGGCCTTTCCTCTCTCCTGGGTGCTCACCACCTGCTCGTGGAGATCCTCGCCTGCCACAGCCGCAGCCACAGCTCCTCCTAGGGCTTCCCTCCCCTGGGAAGCATCTGGGCGCCACCGTGGCTTCCATCGCTCCTGCCACAGGGGCTCCTGCCCGACCTGGTCCCCAGAGTCCCTCATTTCTCCCCACCCTGGTCTCTGATGGAGTGCCGTACAGGAGGCAGCTGACTTCACAGGTGCTCCCTCGAGGTGCCAGCAGCGTGGGGGAGCTCATGCCTCGTGTGGACCATTTTGACGTAAGATAGCCGATGGGGGGTCCAGCAGGTCAATGTTTCTCCCTTCCTCCGTATGACAGGATGGTCTCAGGTGCAGTGATAGTGCCCGCGGCTGGCTGTGGCCTCTTGGGAAACTGTGCACCACGCCGTAATGTACTGATTGCATCTGCGCCCTTTTCTTCCCACCCAGCTACCCTTGCCCGCACCCTTTCTGCCTTGGGATTGCACCTCCCGACAAGCCCAATCACTTAAGCTGTGACTCTGGCCTCATTTTCTTTGGTGGCCCCCCCTGCCAAGTCACGTGATTCCAATGAACTCTGTCAACCAATTCCCAGTTTCTTGGCCATGGAGGTGGGCACATATCCCCAGCTAGTCCTCGCCTGGGGTCTTTTGAATCAGAACTGAAGGAATACCCGTTGTTCCCTTTTGGCATTGAACCTGCACACGTGCCTGAGAGCTGCTAGGGGCCACACGGAGGACCGCGGAGGAAACCTATCTGGGGGCAGGAAGCTGGCCTGCAGAGAGAAGCAGAGATGAGCAGTGAGAGAATTCTGGATCCAGTTGCTCCTAAGACCCAGCTGCTTCCCTGTCTTGCCCGCAGTTTCCTTCTGTGAGGCAACACATTCCTCCTCTTTCCTGGCGGGTTTGAATTGGATTTCTGTCATTTGCTGTATTAGTCGGGGCCCAGACAGAAAACAGAAACCACTGGGAGGATTTTACATGCGGAGAGTTGAACGGTAGGGACGGCAGAGCAGAGAAACCAAAGGGTGCGGGAAGATTCCAGCACCTCTGGGGCTGGAGGGATAAGCAAGGGGGTGGCATGACAGGCAACCAGGATGCGGGCCGCCTGGCAGAGGCTGAGACCATGGGCAACCCGTGTGGTGGGGGCCAGAGCCACGGGGCGGAAGCAGCCACTGGTAGAGATGCTGCCCGAAGCAGAAAGGGCGGGGCAGAAATAGCGTAGTCTTTCTTCTGCCCCTCGGCCTCCCATCGTGCCCCCATGTCAACGCTGCCCCCAAGTCAGAGGGCAAGGTGACGTGGGAACTGCAGTTCTCTGCAATGTAGCACAGTGAAGAGAGGAGACAGAGAGGGTGGAGCGAACTGGCGAGTGACCGACACACGGGTGGTCGATGAGTCCTTTTATTCTACTGTGTCTGCCTTTGGCCACGAAGCTTGGAGAGTCCCGGTGTGCAGGTCGAGCACTGTGCCGTCCCCCAGAAGTTCCTCACAAAGGGCTGGTGGTGACAGCACTGATGTGGGCTGTCCCCGAGAAGTCCTGCTCCCTTGGAGAAATGGATGAATTCTCCCCGTGCATGTTTTAGTGCCTTTACACTCACATGGGGGGACCCACAGGAGGCTGAGTTCATTATTTCGGGACACAGCTGAGCCACAGGGGACCAGGTGCAGCCTCAGACTAAATCCCCCAGCACGGCCTCAGCCAGGGTCTACTGAGCTCCCCCTCAGAGGCTGACCAGAGTTGTCTGAGCACATCGGGAAGTTCTCCCCAGGGTCCAATCTAAATCCCTTTCCCTGGACGGTCAGATCAGCCTTGGGAGACATGGGGCGTGATTGCCCCATGTCATCTAGAAGGTAATTTGAGATATTGGAGATGAGGAAAAGCATGCTTTTTGAGTATGGACTTGGTGAATTCTGATGATGTGGCAAAGGCAAGGGAGAGGGGACGGGGTCACGTGAGGGATTTTCAGACTCCAGAGTGACCGGAATGACTAGCCAGAGCTTGTCCAGGCAGTGGGGTTTGAGGTCCGGCTATGCTCACAGAGAGGTTCCTGGGAACCCAGTGGGGACAATTTGGGGTTTTGCAGATCATCTGAACAGGGGTTGTTTCCCATATGTTGGAGCGCATGCAGTTCTCTATACGTCTGTATTTTAAAGTAAATAAAAGACTCTCTGAGCAAACCACATGATATTGGATGGACTCGGATTCCAGTTCTGAGGCCTCTGCTTTCTGGCTTTACAGGAGCCTGTGGTGACCGCTCCAGGCTGGGCGTCCGGGTTGCTGGGTCAGCTTCTGGCTCCTGCCACCGATTCCCTGCAGTTCCAGTGGACCGGCGGCCTGCTTGTGCCTGTGCCTCAGTTTTGCCTTTCTGTGAAACAGGCAGAGGGGCTGGAGTCATCGGGTATTGCGACAACAGATTGTATTGTATTGTATTGTATTGTATGTATTGTATTTAATATTTTTATTTTATTTTATTTTATTTTTACCACTCTAAAGTAAGATTTAATTTAGAGACACAAGGGTGGTTAGATATTCAGAAATCAGTCTGATATACGGTCATCTTGATAGATACAGATAAAGCCTTTTACAATGGATAATCTTTGTTTATTCCAAAAACTCTTAGAAGAAATGTACCTCAGTCTATAAAGGCTGTATATAACAAACCCATGCTATCACTGTACTGACCATACATTTGCATCACTTACTTTGTAATTGACGGTTTGTATCTCTTGGTCCACTCCGATAACAGATGAGATTTTAGCTCAGTCTTCCGGGTTGAATTGTGTCTCCCCCCAGATTAATGTGCTGAAGTCTTAACTCCCAGAAACTCAGAGTATGACCTTATTTGGAGACAGGGTCTTTGCAGAGGTGATGAAGTTAAAGTGAGATCATTAGGGTGAGTCCTAACCCCATATGAGTGGTGTCCTTGTAAACATTTGGGCATAGATACGCCAAGAAAAGACGATGTGAAGACAGCTGTCTGCAAGCTGAGAGGAGAGGAAGAATGGATTCTTCCCTCACGGCTCTCAGAAGGAAGCGGCCAGGACAACCTCTTGATTTTAGACTCGTGGCCTCCAGCCCAAGCAGATGAATGCCTCCCGTGTCTTCTCAGTGTGGACATGTCAGGAGAATCCCTATTCCTCTTCTTCCTACACTCACTCCTATATCACCCTGACACATTCCCTTCAAAGCTTTGTATTACTTCCATCTAAAAAATTTATTGCCGGGGCGCCTGGGTGGCTCAGTTAAGCATCGGACTCTTGGTTTCCGCTCAGGTCGTGATCTCATAGTTGGCAAGTTTGAGCCCCGCGTCTGACTTCATGCTGACAGTGCGGGTTCTTTCTCCGTCTCTCTGCCCCTCCCCCACTCTCACTCTCTGTTTCTTTCTAGATAAAGTTAAAAAAAAGTATTGTCGCACTTAATGTCTTGAACTCTGCAAGCTTCTGTCCCCCTTGAGTGCAAAAGGAAAATGTCTCTTTGTTGGAGTCAAGGGTCCGTAGGGATGCAGGTGCGGTCGGTGGGATGGAGGTGTGCCACTGGGAGGGCCATCTGTCGAGGGGTGGGCAACAGGTGAGACAAGGGGGAAGGATGGGAAGGAGGCTGTCACCACTTCTTCCCCAGAGACCTGGGTGGGAAGGCTTGACTAAAAGGCACTTCTGCTTGAAGACAGAGCTGACCAGTGAAATGACTCCCAGGGGCATCGAAGACTCATTCCCCAATCTGGGTATGTCAGGTTACTTGGAGAGCTTTAAATGTTTTTCATCCCCCTTTTGTGTTAACGAAAATGCGAAATACCACCTCGAATATCCTGGTACCTACAGGTATGGCTGAGATTAAACTGTACAGATAGACTTAACTACACCCCTGTATGCTTCTCATTTTTAGCTTGGGAACTTTAAAGAAGTCATATAGATTTCCCAGCCCGAACATAGACCCTGAACCAGAATCATCTGAGGTGGGGCCCAGGACTCCATGTTTCTCAGGCTCTTCAGGCCGTTCTGTGCGGCCGGAGGGACAGGGTGCCCCTGTGGATGGAGCCAACGAGGCTGCAGGGATTGCGTCTAGGAGTCCCCAGATTTTCTCTTCAGGAGTCAGCTCCACACGCCTCGCTGACCAGCTCGCGGGTGCTGCCTGGGGGACACCGGGTGGGGCCAGAGGCGCAACCGGAGTTGAGGGGGCTCAGAAATCAGGGGCTGCTGGCGGCCAGATGCTGGGTGAGCATTTGTGGAGAAGAGAGAAGGCAGAGGTCGGAGAGCGTTATCTCCCAGTGGGAAGAAGATGGACGCCCTTGTGTCAGGATCCAGGGAAATGAGAGCCAGCCCTCTCGCACATCGATTTCTAAGACAACCTTCTCTTCCTGTTACATAGAAACTAACGTCTCACCTCTTTCCCCATCTGTTCTATTTTCAGCCCTGTTCTTCCTTTCCTCCTTACATGATCACGGGTCACCTCGACCCCTAATTTCCACCTCTTGTAAGGGGAGCTAACACTATCTTTCTTGTTCTATTTGATAGCGTGGTTAATACAATCAAATCAACGGATGCTCAGGCAAGCACTGTGAATCCATAAAACATTCAATTCTACTCATTCTTCAGTGTCAGGATTGAGTATCATCTCCTCAGCCACACCACCCTACACCCCACCCTTCCCTTCTAGGCCAGAAATAATCCTGTTGTGTTTCCTTCTTCTCTCCAGGAACACATCACAGTCTCCTTTATTTTATATATATATATATATATATATATATATATATATATATATTTTTTTTTTTTTTTTTTTTGACACAGAGAGAGAGAGAGACAGAGTATGAGTGGGGGAGGAGCAGAGAGAGAAGGAGACACAGAATCCAAAGCAGGCTCCAGGCTCTGAGCTGTCAGCACAGAGCCCGATGCGGGGCTCGAACTCACGGACCGCGAGATCATGACCTGAGCTAAAGTCGGACGCTCAACCGACTGAGCCACCCAGGTGCCCCACGGTCTCCTTTAAATTAGAATTATTTGTTTCTACCTCTATTTTGCTCACCAGACTGTGATCCCCGTAAGGACAGGATAAACGTTTCATTCAGGTTTGCGTCTTCAATGCCTGCCAAGTGTGTTTTACGTCAATGAATGAAGACTTTAGACAGAGTGGGGTACTGCCCAGTGGCCCAAGCGGCAGAGCAATACTCCGGGGGTGGGGGTGTCCAGGCACGGGCTGCAGGGCAGTACCCCGACGGGGGCAGGGAGGTTCAGGCATGCATAGCAATGGCACAAATGCAGGCTTCTGCATTGCAGCTGAATCTGCAGGAGGCCCTGCTTCCGGTTGGGGCTTCACCGGTACTACGGCTTCTTGTGTATCAGCCAGCACCCGCCAGCGCCTCCTGCATCCCCGTCTGCTGGGACTCCAGGGCAGCGGGCTTGCCTTGTGTGTCCATTTCAGAAGGCAAACATGTAATTTCAGGTCATGCCCGGTGCCATTTGGAAGGAAGCTCAGGTTTCCCTAAGTGGAAACAGCATGTTCTGAAAGCAATTATGGGTCGGGAGGCATGTTCTGGAGGGAGACCCAGCATTTATAAGCAAAGGTTACCCTTCCTGCCTGGTGACAGGACAACCCAGGGAGGGACACAGTCCAGTTAACCCCCATTTTATCCCAGGAGCGCCTGCATCATCCCTGGGACAGGGATCTGCTTGGTTTTTGATGGTCTCACTGGGACCACTCTTTTCCACGGGAAGACCTTGGAAACCGAATAAGACAGGCCTCTCCTTAGGAATGGTGGGACCTTCACCAATCACATCCCCCTCGCTTTTGGTGCCCTGAGGAGGTCGAGCCAGATAGTTTCTGACCAGTCATGTGCTGGTGAGAGTTTAACAGTAGCTGTCTGGAAAAAAAGGCCTGGTCCGTAGTGCCTGCTAATTTCTGCAGTGTAAACACCCCCACCATGCCAGATTGCAAGCTATGATGTTATGTTATCAAATGCAGACTTGGGGAGAGATGCTTGCTGAATGTTGGGAGCTGGCATGAGCCATAAGAACCAGCCCAGCACGTCGCTGCTCCTGAATCTGGGGCCTGCAGAGCTCTGCCACCGTCACCCAGCTGAATGTTGTCTAAGATTCCTCTGCTGTGCACCTGAACAGGTGCACACAGAGCTGGCTACCTAATTTGCGGACCCCCGTACAAAATGAAAATGCAGGTGCCTTGTTCAAGCGCCAGGGGAAAAAGTGCCATCAAAGCTACTAAAACATGAAGCTCTTTCTTTTTCTGCATGGTCTTTCAAGGTGTTTTCATTCTGCTGTTTAATGTAGTTCCAAGTAAATGAAAATTTAGAAATTAAATTATTAGCATGAGTTTTACTGTTACCTTGTGCAATGCTGGCCTTGGATGAAAATATAAGAGCATTTACCTAGAAGAACCACCAGAACGACACAACTGTACGTCACAGTTCACACGTGAATAGTAGGGGCTCTCACAAAACGGATCGCTCTACCGTTTTCATGGCACCTCTTTTTTTAAAAAAACAATTTTTTTTTTTAACATTTATTTATTTTTGAGACAGAGAGAGACAGAGCATGAACGGGGGAGGGTCAGAGAGAGAGGGAGACACAGAATCTGAAACAGGCTCCAGGCGGTCAGCACAGAGCCCGACGCGGGGCTCGAACTCACGGACCGCGAGATCGTGACCTGAGCCGAAGTCGGACGCCCAACCGACTGAGCCACCCAGGCGCCCCTTCGTGGCACCTCTTGATGCGCACACATCCTACAGCTCTCGCCGCTTTGGCTTACTGGCGAGGAATCAAAGATCGAAAGGAATGAGATCCGTGCATGGCTCCCTTTTCCCCTTCCCTTGGTTGGATATGTTTCCCTAGAAGCCATTTCCTCCTTGCCGTGTTCAAAGAAAGTTCTGGTCTGAATGGAAAACACAGCTTCCTGAGATCGTCAGCTCCCATGTTACTTTCGTCACAGACATAACGTGCTTATCGTGTACCGGATTTGAGTCTTGCTGAGCGGGCGTGCATGGCGAGTCCGCCAGAACTGTGTGCTCAGAGGAATTGCAAATGCTGTCTGCAGATGGGGACGCCCAGCACCGCAGACAAGCTAATAATGCTCGCTTCTGCCCTGCTCATGAGCATGCCGGGCCCCGCTGGACTTCACTGATAAGACACAAACAGGAAATGGCTAGGAGCTTCAAGATGGTGACAGCAGAGCCTCCCACCCAATATGGGGTGCTTTTGAGCTCAGAGACCCCACGTGCCTGCACAGGCTGCACGCACAGGAGCTGGCCTTGGAGGAGCCATTACTTGTGTCTGGGGTCCCGGATTTACTGCTGAGATTCTGCTGCCCTATGCGGTGGGAGTGACAGGAATCCTTGGAAGTCCTTGGCTTACAACCGCCTTCGTGTCCCTCGTGAACCCACCTCAATTTGAGGAGTGCTGTGGTAAGACAGCAAACTTCGAAAGGAGGGAGAGACCATGGGCTCGATAAATATTGGTTAAATAAATGGATGTGTGAATGAGGTAAGGAATGAAAGGGGATTAGAGAAGCCTGGGGATGTCAGGGACAGGGGAGTGTGAGTTTCCCGTCTAGCCCTGTGTGGTCCAACCCTTCTCACCTTTTGAATGGGTTCCCAGCACTTACCCCAGGGCTGGGAGTAGGGGGTGCAGTTCCTGCTTGTTGAGTGGCTGAGGTCCACTAGGGGCCCCCCGGAACCCAGGGTGAGTTGAGGGCAGAGGAGACGAGATCTCAGAGCTCTCTCTGAAGTCACCCACAGGCCCTGAGCGAGCCCTTTTCTGCATGCAGTTGCAGATGTAGCCAGGCTCTTTGGGGAGCCTCAGGTGTGCGTGTGGGGAGGCACGGGAAGTCCGAGGCTGAGGCTGGAGCGGTGTTGGAGGAGTGTGGGGGGGGCACCTTTTGGCTCTGGCCCCCCTTCAAGGTCTTCAGAGAAGCGCTCCCAGCCGCCTCCATCACCTGTTCCCACGTCTCACCAGGGTAAGTCAGGAGCTAAATCCCCATGGATTTGGTTGTCTGGGGCATAGAAATGCCACCTGGGTCAAATGCCTGCTCCCTGCCCTCCAGCTGGAAGGCTCGGCTCCCTTCTTGGAACTCCCAGAGCCTTTTATCTGTGCCTCTGCCTCTAAGACACTTGTCGCAGCCAGCCTTGTGACTTGGTCGGCGCGTGTTCTCCCGGGAAGCAGGGCCTGAGTGATTTATCTGTGTGCACCTTTCTGCACTCCCCGCCCCAAGTGCTGATTTAGCACCGAGCCGCCTGGGCCCGGCTTGCAACACAGTAGGTGGAATGAAGGCCAGAAGGTCTGTGTCCTGTGCTCCTAATGCTGGGCAGGTGGGCCGCCGGGCTGGGGGGCTCTCGCTATGGCAGAGTGGGACTCATCAGAGTGTCACGGTGCACCACCCACGCGTGTCCACAGGTGCCACCGCAGGGAGGCAGGACGGCCCTGAGCAGGTCCGCTGTTCTTTGCGCTGTGCTGGAAGAGGCGTGCTGAAAGGCACCTCCTGTCCCCGGTGGCTCTCCAGATGGGAAGGGACCCCGTCCCGACAAAGAGTGGAGGACAGACCACAGGAACGGGGCCCAGCGGTGGAACTGGAGCTGCTGGTGGGAGGGGTCCTGCCGTGCAGCCGGCGGAGTCTCATTTCATCACCTGTCAAGTGAGAACAATATTAGATGACGGAAGAAGGACGCGGAGGATCTGGCGGCGTCCCACGTCCGCTTGGAGCATACGCGGGCTCTGTCTTGGTTCTCTTTGCCCCGTTTGGCCCCCCTCCTCCACGGATACCCATCTGGCAAACCTTGAACAGGCCAGACTGTCCCCTTCCTTTCCTCTGTGTCTAATCAGAACTATAATAATAATAGTAACTAATATTTAGTGGGTGCTTCCTGTGTCCCCTGCACTTTACTAGACTCTTTCTGTGCATGAACCCATTTAATCCACATGTCAACCCAATGACATAGGCACTTCCGTCATCCCCGTCCTCTAAATGAAGAAAGTTAGAGGCTCAGAGAGGCAAAGTAATGTGACTGAGGTTGCACAGCTAAGAATTGAAGAGCTGGGGCTGAAAGCAGGTCTGTCTGACATCGCAGTTGGTGATCTTCTCCACCAGCTTCCTGGATTGTTTCTCCATCTCAGGCTGCAGCTCCCTGCTTCTGTTTCGATGGTTGATTTTAAAGCCATTTGGATCCACATAAGAGTGAAAACATATGGTATGTCTTTCTCTGTATGACTTATTTCACTTAGCATAACATTCTCCAGTTCCATCCACGTTGCTACAAAAGGCCAGATTTCATTCTTTCTCCTTGCCAAGTAGTATTCCATTGTGTATATAAACCACAATTTCTTTATCCATTCATCAGTTGATGGACATTTAGGCTCTTTCCATAATTTGGCTATTGTTGAAACTGCTGCTATAAACATTGGGGTACAAGTGCCCCTATGCATCAGCACTCCTGTATCCCTTGGGTCAATTCCTAGCAGTGCTATTGCTGTGTCATAAGGTAGATCTATTTTTAATTTTTTGAGGAACCTTCACACTGTTTTCCAGAGCGGCTGCACCAGTTTGCATTCCCAACAACAGTGCAAGAGGGTTTCTGAGAAACTTAACAGAAGACCATGAGGGAGGGGAGGGAAAAAAAAAAGTTAGAGAGGGAGGGAGCCAAACCATAAGAGACTCTTAAAAACTGAGGATAAACTGAAGGTTGATGGGGGGTGGGAAGGAGGGGAAAGTGGGTGATGGGCATTGAGGAGGGCACCTGTTGGGATGAGCACTGGGTGATGTATGGAAACCAATTTGATGATAAATTTCATTAAAAAAAAAGCCATTTGGAGATAGGGGCCTGGCACTTAATGTGTTGGCCTTTGGCATTTTAACTGGCCTCTTCGTCTTGTGGCATTATGGCAGAGGAGAGAGCTTGTAATGCCAGGCGGGGAATGCGGTTTCCAGGGCTTGGGCTGGAAGTCCAGCCCTCCATTCTCCCACTTTTCTCCTTGGAGAAGCCCGGCCCCTCCTACCTTCTGTCTCTGAGACCCCAGACCCACGCAATGGGCCTTGTGGTGGAATGTAGGAGGTATGTGTTCTGTGACCTTGGGTTCTTAGCATGGTTGCTGTCTGAGATCTATTTAAACTGCCTGTGGGCTCTAGGGACAGAGTTGAATTGGATAAAAGGCATCCACGCCCATGGAATCTTCTGGCCCCTTCAGTAATCAGATTCGTATCCTCTCCCAGCTGATGAGTGAGTAAAGGCAGGAAGGTCCGTCTTTGCAGCAGATAGGACTTGGGACACCTAGGGCCCTGGGGCTCCCATAGATGACCTCACAGAACAGCTCCCTCTGACCCCGGAGAACTGGTGAAGGTCACAGCCTTTGAGAGGCATGGGCTGGTGACAGTGCTTTCTTCTCCCCACTTTGCTGGGAGGCCACGTGAGCAGCCATGTGGCCTGTCAGGCTGCAGGTTCATTGCTGTGGCATATTGAGCACATCTCCCCACATTCGTGCCTGGGTTTTCTCATCCACGGAGAGAGGATAATGTGTCCACTCTACTTACTCCCACAGGATGCTGTGAAAATCCTTGTAAGATAAGAAACAATTGTCGATGGGGCGCCTGGGTGGCTCAGTTGGTTGAGCGTCGACTTCGGCTCAGGTCACGATCTCACGGTTTGTGAGTTCGAGCCCCGCGTCGGGCTCTGTGCTGACAGCTCGGAGCCTGGAGCCTGCTTCGGATTCTGTATCTCTCTCTCTCTGCCCCTCCTCTGCTCGCACTCTGTCTCTCTCTCTCTCAAAAATAAACATTAAAAAAAAAAAAAAAAGAAACATGTCAACGAGTGGGAAATGCTTTAAATATAAATGAACATAAATGAAGTAGCCATTGGCTACAGGGTCATCAGTTAGACCCTTCAGTGGTCATTTGAGGGTTCCTAGCTGGAGGAAAAGGCAGTTTAATACAAATGTATCGAAACCTCATTATTACGTTTGTAGTAAACACTGGTGAGAGCATGGTGCACGGCAGTTAAAAACAAATGGCCCATTCATATATCATATTCGGCCCATTGTAAAGGGTAAGCACTTTTATTTTAGCCTAAGTAAGGTATTACACCTTGATAAAAGGCAAACTTCTATATGGATTATATAAAATAACCAATGCAGCTCTGGTCTTCAGTGGAAATTCACATACATTCTCATTTCCACATGGATATTAATTCAATGACCTTGGAGGAAATGTACTGTCAACTTGATGCTTGTGGAGGCATGTGGAGAGGGCGTGAACGAACCCTGGGACCACCATGGAGCTGACGTGTGGGTCGTGGTGCCCCCCCCCAAGATGTCCAGGTGGGGAACACTGTACTCTTTGTACCCATTGCTTTTATTTTTATTTTTAATTCGACAAATGTTTATTGAGTGCTCATTACCTGTTAGACCCTGGTTTTAAAAACAGTGTTATTGAAGTATAATTGGCATATCACGGATCGCAACATCAAGCTGTACAATCTGGCGAGTTTCAACATAGGTATACACCTGTGAAACCATCACCGCAAGCAAGTTATGGACATGTCCATAATCCCCAAAAGTTTCTTTGTGGCCCTTTGTAGTCCTCTCTCACTCCTCTCCCCCATGAGATCACTGATCTGCTTTATGTCTCCATAGGTTCATTTTAATTTCCTAGAATTTTATACAAATGGAAAAATATGTTTTATATCACCTTGTCTGGCCTCCCATAGTGGGCCATAGCTTGGATATATGACAGTTTATTCGTTCACCTGTTGAAGGGTTGTTTTCAAGTTTTTGGCTGTCATGAGTAAAGCTACTGTGAAAATCCATGTATAAGTCTTTGTATGAACATGGGCTTTTGTTTCTCTAGGGTAGATAGCCAAGAGTGGGTCATATGGTAGGTGTATATTTAATTTTTTAAGAATTTGCCAAAGGGGGTGCCTGGGTGGCTCAGTTGGTTGAGCGTCCAAGTCTTGGTCTCGGCTCAGATCATGATCCTAGGGTCGTGGGATCAAGCCCCATGTTGGGCTCTGTGCTGAGCATGAAGTCTGCTTGGGACTTTCTCTCTCTCTCTCTCTCTCTCTCTCTCTCGCTCTCTCTTCTTCTGCCCCTTCTACTTTGCTTGTTCTTTCTCTCTCTAGAATTAAAAAAAAATTGCCAAACTGCTTTCCTTTGTCTTATTTTAAAACCCCACTGTCAGTACATGGAAGTTCCAGGTCCTCCACATCCTCACCAACACACGATACAGTCAATCTCTTAAATTTTAGCCATTCCAATAGTTGCTTAGTGCGTCAAAAGATACACTGAGACATATCACAATTTCCTTGTCTGCTAATTCTAATCTGTGCCAGTTCCAGACTGATTATCACAGAGTGGCTGATTTTCTCATGAGTAATATTTTCCTGCTTTTTTGAGTGCGTGGTGATTTTTGATGGGATACCATCTTAGTTGGATGTAGAAGTCACTCCCAACCATTTCTTCCCTGGAGTCTTTGAACCAGCAGATCAGATATTGGAATCTCATTGTCAGCATGTTGAATGCCGGCTGTGCTTTTGTTGTGTTTGTGCACAGTGTTTTAAAAATGCTCTCAGATATTCCTCACACTTAAAAAGCAAGAGATCTCATGAAAGCCATGAATTCCTTTAAAGACTAAAACAAAATTGGGATATGTTGCAGCAACATGGCTTCCATTTCCTCCAGGAACAAACAGCTGGAGAGTGGCCAGCCTCTCAAGATGGTTGGGAGGTGTCTACGGCTCCTTGTGTTTACACACCCTCATCAGAGGTGTTCGCGTTTGAGTACTTGTTGTCAGAGATCAGTTTTCTGGAAGCAGCCCTGAGATGAGTATTGGTGTGCCAGCGATTTGTTGATGAAGGACTTCGGGGAGGACCTTGAGAGGGAGCAGGGCATATGCAGGACAGAGGAGGGGAGGGGGTCCTGCACGCACGGAGTTTCAGGCAAAGACGCGTGGAGGAGACTTCAGTTTGTTCCCACCAAGGGATGAGGGAGTGAGAGTAACATCCCAACTAGAGGTAAGGGGCCCAAGCTTTCATCCTTCCTCACCAGCTAGTCAGATGGTGTCCCCACACCTGGCGAGGTGGGCAAAATGGGGAGGGCAAGAGGGTGGCGCATCTGCACATCTGGTTCCATGTCTTTCCAGCTGTGCCGAGGGGTCTGTGTAGGGGCCCCCTGGGAGCCTCCAGGGGTCCTGGCTGGGATGGGGTCCAGACAGGGTGCTGGGGGCCTGGGATCAAAACCATGAAAGAGTCTGGAACTCCTTTCTCCTGATGCCACAGCTTTCTCATCTCCAGGACTTGACTGATGAGAAGATCATTGAGACCATTAGGGGAGGTTCATTTCATAGACAAGGAAACTTGAGTGCAGCCTGGGGACAGGGCTGCCCCAAGGGCTGCTTTCTCCTCGTGTTGGAAAGCCTTGTTGACGCTGTTTCGCACATTCCTGTACTTTGTGGAGAGATCTAGATTTGGTATTATTGCAGTCTCCAGGAGTCTCTGGGGAGGGGAAACTAGTAATCTCTCATTCATTCATTCACTGGCTCATAAACATATATTGAGCCAAGAAAAATGTTCTGAAGAACCGTTTGAATGAGGGTACTTTGAGCCCTTTGTAAAATAGAGCTTTGGGGTGCCTGGGTGGCTCAGTCAGTGAAGCGTCCGACTTTGGCTCAGGTCATGATCTCACGGCTGGTGAGTTTGAGCCCTTGCGTTGGGCTCTGTGCTGACCGCTCAGAGCCTGGAGCCTGCCTGGGATTCTGTGTCTCCCTCTCTCTCTGCCCCTCCCCTGCTCATGCTCTGTCTCTGTCTCTCTCTCTCAAAAATAAACAAACACTAAAAAACCCTCTTAAGACAGAGCCCTCTTCCCTGACCCCTTCACCCAGGTCTCCGGAGGAAATCAGGTCTGCTGTCATTGCTCCAAAATCCTTCAAATCTCCCACCAATCTGCACCCAGGAGGGAGCAGTTTTGCGCCTTAAGTTATGGACCTGGGAGCACCTGTGGCCTTTCCTCTGACTTGCTGGTCCTCTCTGCGTCTTCTCTCTGTGTCTGGATCTTCTCTTCCCCCCGTGGGAGTGAAAGCTACCACAGGAGGAATCAAGGGGCTGGGCATTGGCTATCTTCGGCACCAAGGAGGGGGGTGACCAGATGGAAACATGGAAACAAGACAGCCCTTTGCTAAGGCACCCGGCCTCCCCAAAGCCTTGGAAATGAGTATAAATAACAACCCCCCACCGCAGGACCCAGAGCTCTGAAGGAATGGGCTGGGCGAGGACCATGGGGAGGTCCTGGGGGTGGGGGGCAGGCCGGTTGGGGGACAGATTCTCTGGTCATTGTCCAGCTTTAAGTGTGCTGCTGTGAACTAAGGACTGGCAGAGAGGCCCAGAGAGAGGACGGGAAAAGAAGAGAGAGAGAGAAACTGAGAAAAGGCGTGGGGAGAGACGCAGAGAAGGAAACTGGAGGAGAGAACGAGAGAGAGAAAGAAAGAGAAAGGGAAAAGAGAGACAGAGAGAAAGGGAAAGAGAAAGCGGGTATAAGGGGGCGGGGGGGATGCAGCCGTGGGGGTGTCCCGGTCTGGAGATTCTAGGGGTGTTGCAGTTGGAGAGTGTGGTGAAATGGCCTCAGGATCTCAAGAAGCTACCAGTGGGCCCGTGCCAGGCCGTAATAACAGCCTCTCGGTGCCTCCAACCCGCTTTGGCCTCTCAGCTCCCGGGAACACTCAATTCACACAGGCGCAAAATGCAGCCTTCTTCGGCTCGGCTGCCTGCTAGCTACCGTGGTGTTTGCCCTGTGCCCGCAAGCATCACGGGCAATTAAGAAAGTCGTCCGTTGCAATCGTGGGCTGCCTTTTAAGGGCTGGAGCCCAGAGCCCTCTGATGAGACACCAATGAGCAGGGGGAGGAGGGTTGTTTCCCAGGAGAGGGATTCCTGCCATTAGCTGGCAGATCCCAGAGGGAGGCCAACAAAGGCTGCTGTGGGCTCGTGGGAAGGGAGAAGGAGATGGGGCCGGCAAGCGGTCCTGCGTGTGCAAAGGCCACGTGCACGCACGGGCACGCCTCTCAGAGGCCGGCGTGCACTTGCATGCACAGGGGTGCAAACCCACCTCGAGCACAGTCCTGCAGACATGTTGGGGGGAAAATGTGTGCGAAGCACACACACGCTTGCACGCACACACACACACACCCATACGCACGCATGCACAACTTCGTGCACATACCGGTGATCGAGTGCACAAACTCACGGGCTCACACAGACATCTGCACCATGTTTCAGTGTTAGGGGGATATGTATTTACATAAACCTGCACTCACACATTGGCAGGCACTCTCACAAGCACAAATGTATGTCCATACGCACATGGATAAAAGAGTGGATAAACTCAGGCACACACACACACACTCACATATTCGAATCTTGCAATCTAAAATCCATAAACAAGACGGCTCCAAGATCTTTAAAACACGCAGACTCTAGACTTCAAACCGCTCTCACGGCCATGAGTAAGAAGAGATTTGGGGACTGGTGCATTTGTCTGGTGGAAGAGAGAAAAGAGCTGGAAGAGAGTCGCCCTTTCTTTCTTCTACTTTGAGCCACCGTCCGGGTCAGTTAGGTGGTTGAAAAATAATTGCTGGTGGCCGGCATCTTTCCAGAAGCCGCCACTTGACCTTGTTGCCATTGATGTCACGCTGATGATTTTTAGGCTCTCAGAGAAGGACATTTCAAAATATTCTTTCTAAAGTGAAGCATAATCAACACACAGTGTCATGTTAATTTCAGGCGTCGAACATGGTGAATCAACAGTTCTGTGTATCACTCAGGGCTCACCACGGTAGGTGTGGTGACCGTACCACGTTATTACAATGTTATTGATGTTCCCTAGGCTGCACCTTTCATCTCCGTGACCTACTCACGCCACATGCCATGAAAGCAGGGTTCACCCTCCTCACTTCCCCCAAGTGTCTCATGGCCCAGGGCAGGGGGCTGGATTGAATGAGTATAGGGTTGTGTACTGTGACTTTCTCATTTTTGAAATAGAATTTAGAAGTGTTTTCATCCTTTTCTGAGGTTTGGGGTTTCTCTCTCTCTCTCTCTCTCTCTGCCTCCCTCACCCCTATTTCCCGCACTGTTATTAGGGAAAGAAAATTGGAGACCATGTCCATTCTGAGACCGTCTCCCAGAATAATTGTGTTGTGACACACGGGGAGTGCAAACGAAAAACAGGAAGCTGAGCTGCAAGGGCTCGTTTGGAACTGGCAACCCTTGCAGTGAAGTTTTCAGCCAGAAAATCCACAGATGGCAACCATTTCCCCACAACTCCGCTTCCCGCCGTGTCTGGTTAAGCATGGGGGCTGCCATTGGCCTGATCCGTCTCCTGCGGTGGGATGGTGACCTTCCACATCAGACCCCAAGATCAAGTTCAGTGCGTTTTGTTGTTGGCTCCATGTGGCAAATTCTGGAAGCCAGCAGACTCTGACCGCCCTGCCCCCCACTGTTGAGGCCCACGGAGCCAGGGCTCTGTTGGAAACCTGCCAAGGACATTGGTTTGGAGGTTTTGGGGCAGTTTAGATTTGGGTCAGAAGTGGCTTCAAGGAGCCTAATTGACTTAAGTGTTTTCATTGTATTTTTAGCACCCTCCTCACCTCCATCTTTCAATTTCTTTTAATGGACAATAGAATGTACCGGAAAGGCCAGGATATTTGAGCGTTGGGGCTCTCAGAGCTCCTGAGTGGACATGATGCTGCTAAAGGGTACAGATGCAGACACCGATGGCAGAGGAGTTCCCACTGCAGCTCCTGGGGCCGGTACTGGCTGGGAGAGATGTCGGGGGTGTGGTTTTCCTCTAAGGCCGAGGCTGGTGGGTGGGACCCCCCCCCCCCCCCCAGGAGCCGTTTCGGTGTGTAGAGGCAATGATAATTAGCTATTTCAATATTTACAGGGCTGTTCCCCTAGATAAGGAATCACGATTATTCTGTATCTATGGGGGTGCATCAGGTTCCATTTTCTGCATCGCAAAACATCCCAAATCTTAGTGACCTCAAATAATAACTGTTTACTCAGCTCCTAATTCTGAGGGCGTGCAACTTCTTGGGCTGGGCTCAGCAGGGCAGTTCTGCCGATCTGGGCCAGCTGGGTGGCTCTCAGTTGGGGCTCACTGGTGCATCTGTGGTCAGCTGGCAGGCTGGCTGTGGCCTGGCCGGCCTAGGATTGTTCAAGCTGGCATGACTCAGCTTTCCTCCATGTGTTTGTTCATCCTCCACCAGGCTACCCTGAACTTGTTCTAATGGCAGTGACCGGGTTCCTGTGGAAGTATGCAAGACCCCTCGGAGCCTAGACTCCAAGATGGCCTGGTATCACTTTTGCTGCATTCTATCGGTCATGAGTTCTATCCTGCAAAGTCACGTGCAAATGACGTAGAAATAAAGGGCAGTGGAGAATGGTTGTCTTTTTTATAGTCTATTGCATGGGGGACTTGATGTTTAAAACCACCACCTAATGAGTTGGGGCAACTTAAAAGTGGGACAGACAGACTAGCCTGCCAGGGGCCTGCTCTAGAGGAAGGACCACATCCCTGGTGATCACAATGGAATCGTGTGGCCTCCAAAAGCCTTTCCAATTTCAAATACAGTAAAACCATGGATTGCAAATAACTTGTTCTGTGAGTGTTCCGCAAGACAAGCAAACATTTCTTTTTCTTTCTTTATTTTTAACATTTATTCATTTTTGAGAGAGAGAGAGCAAGAGAGAGCAAGTGAGCAGGGGAGGGTCAGAGAGAGAGGGGGAGACAGAATCCGAAGCAGGCTCCAGGCTCCAAGCTGTCAGCGCAGAGCCCCACACGGGGCTCGAACTCACAAACCGCAAGATCATGACCTGAGCCGAAGTCGGACGCTTAACTGACTGAGCCACCCAGGCGCCCCAGGCGCAAGCGCTTCTAATACATTTTAATTTGATGAATGAGTGATGTCTTGCAGTACGAGTAGTGTGTGACGCTGAATGTCACGTGATCACAACTGAGCCAATGGTTCTTGAAATTCGCTTTGATATACAAGTGCTTTGGATTACAAGCATGTTTCCAGAACGAATTAGGCTTGCAAACCAATGTTTTACTGCATTTATTTACTGAGAACTTATTTCTAACAACCCGGAATAGATGATTTTCATAATTTGAGAAGCAGAAGAACTGGAATAATGTCCCAAATCCTGGAAAGCCCCAATTCACCTGCTGGGGCCCTGTTCGGCTAAGAGGCAGGGAGCAAAAGAGGAAAAGGTAAAGCATGCCCCCAAAGAAAAGGTGGCTGGGCTCCGAATTTACGTTATGGTCTCTAAAGAATGATGTGTGTTGGAAAGGGAAAAAGAAACAGCATGTGCGTAGTTTTCAAAGAAATGCACACGTGCAGAGAGTGGAAAAGAAGAGCCAACACCCCAACCTGAAGTCAGTTCTAAAGGAGATGTAAGCTTGAGCCTCAGAATCGGAGCCAGGACAGGAAGTGGGCTTGGCCTGCAGGAGGGTATATGCTGCATGGAAAACCACCGTGCGCCTGGGCTCCCCGTCTTAATTCCCTTCAGCCTCTAGCCCTTTCTGACCCTGGGAACAATGCAGCTCTGTCCTGAAGGGTTTCCAGCCGGAGCAGCCGAGACTGTGCCTTTTGTGATGGCCTGGAGAGGAAGAATGGAGAACTGGTTTGGGCGTCTGCGTGTGTGAATCACTCACGTCACATGGCTGGGCCGGCTGCATGTGGCTCCCCGGGCCCGCACAAGGGCACAGGGGAGCGTGGCCTGGAGGCCGGTCAGCCAGCTGTGGAGTGCCCTGCTCTGAACTATAGCAGCAGGGGAAGGACAGAGAATGGGCTGGGGGTGGGGGAAGGTCTGGCCCAGCAAGGGCCACTGAGGACACTCTCACGGTGCCACAGAACAGGCTCTGGGCCCTGGCTGTCTCCCTCCATATGGCAGATCAGCTGTGGATCCTGTGCCTGAGGTTCCTGAGTAGCTGAATTTCTGGTCCATTCCTGAAACCTACAGGGCCCTGGCTTGTCCCTTTATTTAGGCAGGTCATGATTCCCTCCACTCAAGGGGGTTTTCCCCAAGGACTGGAATATGTCCAGAGTATGGAGAAGCCACTCTGTTCTGGGGCAGAGAGGATACAGGGAGCAGGGCAGTTGCTGAGGCTCCTGCTCTGTTTCCCGGAACCAGATAAATCCTGACTTCAGAGAGAGAAATGCTAAGACTGCCTGCAGGCAGAGGGCAGGTTGGAGAATGGGGAGCATCAGGACAGGGGGAAGAATCGGGCTAGGCAGAACGGAGTGTTGACTCAGACCCCATCGCAACTTGCGGAGGGAGGGCTTGCACCGCGTGCAGGCGGGGAATGGATCCCACCACCCTGAGCGGTGTGTTTTTGGGTGACTTGGCCCCGCTGAGCTGCCTTCTCCCTGACGGCCTGAAGAGGGCAGTGTGGTACTGCGGGCAGGACTCTGCTGCCTCATCAAATTTTGTTTCCACTCCGCTGGCCCCCTAATCTTTTCAAACCAAAGCTGCTTAGACACACACAACCTGAGCCCTGCTTGAATGACATGGATTTAGCCTTGTGCTCTGGGACCTCTTTGCTGAGAGAGCCCCTGGCCTGGGATCTGCTCAGAGAGCGTGCCTAACTCTTCTCTTTGCCTATTTCCTGGTCCCTACCCCTGACCCAAATCCTAAAGGTGGCTTTGTAGACAGGCAGCAGAATTCGGTTGTGCACACACAGATCCTTACGGTTTTCAAGACACATTCTCCTTTACTCCTCACAATAATTCTGAGAGATGAGTAGGGGGTTCCATTTTGTAAAAGAGAACTGAGCGTCACAGAGAAGTGACAGTGCAAAGTGGCTCATCTGGTAAGAGGCAGAGACAAGTGGGGGGGGGACACTGGTTTTCTACCCCCCTGGTCTAGTGTTCATTCCACCCCTCTATGATGCCCCTGAAATTCGGCCCTGAACGCTCCTCTTCCCAATGGGCCATCCCCCTCTTTGTGGGTGTACTTTTCTCCCAAGGGAGGAGTGTGACGCTGTCTCCATTCTTCTCCTAGATTCTTGGGCTACTCTCTGGTCAACTCTTCAATCTTGGCAAAGTCACTCCCCATCTCTGGGATTTGCCTTCTCCACCAGGAAGATGAGGTTGTTGGAGCAGGTTGTCTCTAAGATGGCTTGGAAACTTGCCCCTCAAGGTTCTGTGTTTGGGCCATGTCCCCAGTTACAAGTTAGCTGCTGGAACTAAGGAATAAAACCTCCAAGGGCCATGCGGTAGAGATGCAATGTGAATTTGAATTAGGAGTCTGACCAATCTCTTTACGCTTTGGCTGGTTGTTTCCATGTGGTAGATGCAACCTTTGTCTCCCAGGGCTTCAGAGAGTCTGATTGAACCACATGGGGCCACCTCTCATGCTGACAAGTGCTGTAGACAACTTGGAGGACAGTCAGCAGCTGCACCCAAGGGAGCCCCACACTCAGAAGCTCACTGTCAGATGCCAGGGGAGGTAACACGTTCCTTGAGGGGTCTCCCTCTTCCTGGTCAGTCTCTCCAGCAGTGACACGTGGCTCCAGCTGTCTGAAGGTAGCAAAGCCACTCCTGTGGCTGCCTTAGGAGACCCGTTCTTTTCCAAGAGGTGGGCATCCGACAAAGCAAGAGGCAAAACGTCCAAGGCACGTCCAGTGGGTAACGTATGAGACATACCTGGGGTGTATGATACCGGGAGGGGTGGAAGGACCGAGCGGCACAGAGAGAACCAGCAAGTTGGAAGTCCTCACAACGTCACCAGCCACCCTTGTGTGAGGACTAAGTCAACTAAGCAATATTGTCAATGTTCTTGTGTTGCAGTTGAAGAAAATTGAGGCCCAGAGAGGTTGAATAACTAGTCAAGGTCCCACACTTCATCACAGGGAGAGTTCGGACTGCAAAGCACATGCCCTTAATCACTCCTTTAGGCTGTGACTCTCTTCCTGAGATTGAATTATCTTGCTTTTCTCTGGACCAGAAATTAGGATATCCATCCATCCATCCATCCATCCATCCATCCTATTCTATCTATCTATCTACCTATCTATCTATCATCTATCTATCTCATCATCTCTGTCTCTCAGGATCCCACCAAGTGGAAGTATAAAAAGATCTGAAGTTGGTTATGATTTCTCTACCCATATTCTCATTTGTTCTTCCAGCAGCTGCACAGAATAGGGAGGGCCGGTATCCCAGATATGAGGGAGCTGAGACATTGCAAAGGTCAGAGACTTGTTCAAGGCTCCACAACTGGTTGGTGACTAGCCTGGTGTCAGAACCCTGTTCTCCTGACTCTTGATCATGGTGTCTTATTGACCACAACATGGGAAAAGGGTGCTGGCTTGGCCAGTGGGGCTGGGAGTGCTGGCTTCCCATCCATAAGGATCTGGGCTCCTGGGAGCGCCATGAAAATCCGTGCCCAGAGATTCATATCTGCCTCTGCCAGGGACAACCCAGGGGACACAGGCATGGCATCTCAGTCCAAATGCAGGTTAGGGTAGGGGGTTTTGTGGAATTGATCCTGCCCTTCAGGCCTGGTGTGCGGAGGTTCTGGGCTTTCCCACCGAACCCACAACCATGAACTGTATCACGACTGAGACTCAAGCAGGCGTGCTGGACTTAGGCTTCAGATCACAGCTGGCCACCAAGCCACTGCTGCAGCCCAGCTGTCCTGGGGCAGCTGAAGAGGGGGAGCCATGGAAGGGGAAGCCTCAGGGGAGGGTTCAGTGGCATTTGTATGCGGTTTCGTAGCTCACAGGCCCGAGAGTCTTAGGTTTCTGAGAAATGTTTCCACCTGGTATTTGTGGCTTAAGGGAAATCTTTTCTGGAGGCAGGAGCCTAAACATAATGATTTTCAGAGATTTTTTTCTTCTACTTGATTTTTTTTTCTTCCTCTGCCTAGTTTTGCTTTTCTGCTTAAAGACTGCCATGGTTAAATGCTTATATAATGTAAAAGTTCATCTATTTGCCTTAAAAACAAAGCTACCTTTTTAGCTCATCTCTGCTACTCCCTTTCTCAGGCCTCTATCTTCCTCTCGTTTCTATTTTTTTAACCCCACCGAACAACTGTGTGACCTTGGGGAGGTCCCTGGTGTGTCGGGCTGTTGTTAGAGCATGTGTTGTACTTTCAACAGATCTGGGTTCAGATCTCGGCAGGCAGGCTCCAGCCAGCTGTGTGAACCTGGGCAAATCACACCATCTTTCTGAACCCCGATTCAACCCCCTGTGAAATGGGGATAATGTTATCTAACTCATCTAGCTGTTATGGAGACCTAAGGAAGACCTATGAGTTCTTACAACATGGGTCTCAGAATCTGCTGGAATGAGGCAGTTTGGTGAGTGAGGAAGAGAGAATCTACTGAATGCAGAGAAAGCAAGATTTCTGAGGTTGATTTTAGTCACAAAGTCATTGCGTTCCTGCAATGTGACGTGTGAATGTGTGGATTAGCAGATGTGCTTTGGGGCATTTGTGGTCAACGCCTGCCCTGGAATGCAAGCCCGAGTGCATGCATGGTGATGATGGCCACTGGTGTAGGTGTGTGAGATAAAAGGAGGTTCCCCAGAGTCAGGAATCTGGTATGATTCAGGCACCTTAGGAAGTAGGACGCTGGCAGATTCTGCTATGTGGGATGGCCTGAGAAAAGACCGGAAGGCTGGAGAATGGGGTCGTATGGCATTTGTCTTTGTGGGAGTAGAGAGGGAGTTTTATGGTCCCTTAAAAGAGATTGAAGAAAGTGGGGGAGGCCAGGAAATGGAGTGCTTTGAAGCTCCATCAAGTAGAAGGTCTAATTTAGGCTGAAAGAGGTTTTGGCTAGTGGCAGAGAATCGAGCCAAGTATGGGGGTTGGTGAAAGAGGAGGGGTGACAGAATTGTACCAGCTTTCGCTTGTGAGAGCTCACCCACCTTGGAGAGCATCTTCAAGTGGCTCATTTGTGTAATTTTTTCATTGCTTTGGTGTTTCCGACAGCAGTTCTCAAACCAACGTACCAGACTCAACTCAGCCTTGACAAACACAGCACCAGATGATCTGGTCTCCATGGTGCACCCCCTCTGAGCCCTGGTGCCCAGGCAGATGGGCAATGGGAAGCCCTGGAGAAGCTTCCCTGATGTGAACACCGTGGTGATCGTTGGAAGGAGCCCCATGGTTGTGGCAGGATTGGGGGGTAGGCTTCTGGCAAAGTTCAGGCACCAGCTTTCCTACCCTCAGCAACATCTGGTGGCCATGATCTTCTCAGAGTGTCCTGGAGGAAAGCTGCAATGGAGAGGAGGAAGCCAAATGATTGATGTCTTGCATTCACATCCTGTGTCCCTGCATGATCCCCATGATTCCTTTCTTTCTTTCTTTCTTTCTTTCTTCTTTCTTTCTTTCTTTCTTTCTTTCTTTCCTTTTCTTTTTTTGAGAGAAGAGAAAGCACAAGCAAGGAGCAGAGAGAGAGAGTGAGAGGGAGAGAGAGAGAGAGAGAGAGAGAGAGAGAAGCAGGGCTTTCCTGAAGCAGGGCTCGTGTTTAACCAAAGCAGGGCTTGAACTCACCTGATGTGGGACTCGAACTCATGAACCATGAGATCATGACCTGAGCCAAAGTCAGATGCTTAACTGACTGAGCCACCCAGGCACCTGATCCCCATGATTTCTAAGAAACTAAGCCTAAGCCATGTGGGTGCGGTATGTTTTCTGGGAGAAACAGATTGGGTGCCATTCATTTAGATTTACCTTGTCTAAAAGGTCTCGATTTCTAATTTTTTTTTAACATTTATTTATTGTTGAGAGACAGAGACAGACAGAGCATGAGCAGGGGAGGGGCAGAGAGGGAAGGAGACACAGAATCGGAAGCAGGCTGAGCTGTGCTGAGCTGTCAGCACAGAGCCTGACGTGGGGCTCGAACCCATGAACCGCAAGATCATGACCTGAGCCGAAGTTAGACACTCAACTGACTGAGCCACCCAGGTGCCCCTAAAAGGTCTCGATTTCTTAACATCTCTCAGGAACACTGGAAGCCCTGGAGTCTATTCCCCTATGAAGCCAGACAGCCTTTCCTTGTGCCCAGAACTTGAAAGGGACTTTGGGTATTGTCATCCCACTTCTGTTTTCTTTTTCATCTGGTGCAACAACAAGAGATTTGGCCATCTTTGGGCCCTCGTCGGAAGCTCCACTTGAATCGAACTAGAAGCAGGGAACGTTCCTGCCAGCCCTGCCAGGAGATGAGAGCGGAAAGGGCCTGAGCTGGAAATTAGAGCGCCTGGACTCAAGGTCTGGTTTTGCCGCCATGGTTTGTGCTTCAACTTGTTCCCCTGGAAACCCATGAAACCAAACTGTGACATCTACCTGAAATTTTCATGAGGATTAAAGAGATTATGCACTGCCACATAGAAGAAGGGCAGTTGTAAGCACAGCGGACGCACTCGGAAAATGTCATTTCTCTCACGTGGGTCCCAACACGTCTTTGGCATTTGGGGGTTGGGCGTCCTAGTTGTGCTGCTAATGAACAGAAAGGACTCAGCCCAGTTCCATCCCTCTGAGAATTTGCCACTTGTTTCTTCAGTGGTCTTCTCCTGCAGACCAAGCAAACGCAACTCTGCTCAAATGTGCACTTCCTGCAAGCTGGACACACACATCACTTGAACCAGAAGCATCGACTTAAGAATGGCTGTGACAAAACCAACCAGTGGTACAGGGTCTCCTACTATTTTGAATGCCACCAAAAGAGTTCTTAGTCCCACGTGCCAACTGGCAAAGGCACAGGAAATTGAATCAAGTCACCTTCCACTGCCTCCTTTCTTGGGGGGGAGTTTTGGTCTTTCCATGTTACCTCCAATCCTTGCCCATTTACCTAAGTGGACTTCACTTTGTCTCCTTCCCACTTTCTCTTTTTTTCTACTAACTGACAATGATCAAGGTTGATCTCATCTTACAAATGCAACCAAAAGAAAAGACAAAATTCTGATGATGTTCTCCTCCAAGCAAAGGAAAGCAGTTACCCAGTAAACTTGGACATGGCCAAGAAATAAGAATGACAATACTCAAAATAGTGACGGTGTGTGTGTGTGGGGGGGGAGCGGGGTAAGCACTCATGACTAAGTGGGAATATAATTGGGTCCAACCATGCCAGAAGACAATTTGGCATATGTATCAAAATTTAACAAAATATTACATGGTAATTTAACATCTAAATATATTCTAAATAAACACCTAGGCAAATTCACATGGCTGTACGTGCAAGATGGGGAACTTATGTTTACATTATATTATGTTATGTTTATAAAACCAAAAATTGAAAATATGGTAAATTTTCAATAATAATGATTTGTTGAATAGATTATGGAATATGAGGATATGATACAGAGTCATTTAAAATGGTGACCTGGATTAGATGTTACATATTGATAAAATAGAGAGGATAAAGAATTGCAAAGTATGTGTGATTCCATTTTTATAAAAAACAAAACCTTAATAAGTGCCTGGAAAAAATCTGGACCTAATGTATATCATAAAGGAGGGGAAAGAAATTAAGGGGGACTTAAAAATCTTTTCTAGTTAACTGAGTTTTGATTTTTTTTTTGCTACAACAGAGATTGCTTTTTTAATAAAGCAGTCACAATAACTTAAGTGGAATCAAGACAATGAACACAGACATAAATAGTGGCCAGCTGACATCTCCATCAGAATCTCAAAGTCCCCATCTTTCCTCCTCTTTAGACTAGATTAGCTTCCCAGGATTCTAGAAATGCAAAACACAAACAATTAGTTCTTAAGCAATTGTACCGATTAATCCTGTGCTAAATTACTGATTTGCCCATGATATTATTTTCTGCTATTTTTTGTTGACTGCATTTTTACTGCATTGGGTCCGAAGGAAAGCTGAAGAGAGATTCTTAGTTCTGTTTTCATTTTTTGCACGACTGTCCTTTCCAGCTGCAGCTTTGGAGAGGAAACAAACATTGAAACCCCATCAGGGAGGCAGCTGTATGCATCCCAATCAGTCTGGCTGGAAGGAACCTCACTTGGAAACTGACCGAAGGGCAGAAGCTCATTTCCCGTCCTCTGGCTCCTTCTTGGCCTTGCCACCCCGGCCCACTTCTCCTGGCTCTATCTGAGCCCCGCTTCCTGGAGGGCTTTTGGAACTGGGTTTGGGGCACCTGTAGCTTAGTTCTGTCTCCCAAAGGGGGTTTAACTTGTCCATGAGAAATGAGTCAGCACGCAGAGCCTGGGGCTGTGAGACACTTCTGTTCTGAGATCTGGAATCTTCTGGACAGTTTAGAAAGACTTGTTTTTGGCGGGTGAGGTCTCCAGGCCTGGGATGGGGCATTTTGGTTTCTGGCTCGGTTAGGTATGTTCTCCAGAGCAGGCAGAGCTATCCTGGTGAAACCATGAATAGGCACTGGTGTGGGGTTTCCAGGTTGGTGAGAACAGATCCTGTCCCCCAGCAGTCCTGGCCCCACACCGTTGTGCGGGAACAGTGGTGGGGTGGAGAGATAGGGGAGACGGAGGTGGCTGATTTGGGAGAAGCAATCCCATTTTGCTGAGCCAGCTTACTGGCTGGGGTGGTATTTGGGGCGGGGATCTGGTCACAGCTCTGTCTCCCACCCAGACTCTTGCAGCAGGAACAAAGTGACCCAGGCCTTGTGTCTCCAAGCCCCCCACGCAAATGGTTTCCGTCAAGTTTTGTAATGTGAGAGCTTCCCTGGAGGCCGAGGCCTTCACGCTTAGCTGCGAGCTGCTGAGACGCCGTTTCCAATCTTTTTAGCAAGTGGATTGGCTTCCAGATTGACGGCCTTGGAAACCAGACCTCTTTGTTTGTCCCCGAAACAGGTATCACCTGCGAGCTGCACGCGGAGGCAGAACACGCTGTCCGAGGCCAGCTCCTGATTTTCCATGGGTTGGGGTGGGTGTGGGAGGGTGAGGGAGCATTTGGAGAGCCCAGAGAAATGATGGCTATAACCCCAAATTAGTAACGATTATGAAAAGTCAGCCACCTGCATGAACTTCCCCCGTAAGAAGACGTTTCTAAAGTTAAGTAGCTGAAAGTGACATTTGAACAATTTCAGTTCCGACTCATCCATCCCTCTGAGGCTGCCCTCCAAGGATGGAGTCGATGAAAAGCAAATAAACTGTTTCTGCCCCTATTCAGGCCACAAGGAATGGAGACGGGAGAGTCCATGCTCATGAGCCCAATACTTCCCCTCCTTCCCAGTCGTACATCTGAGGATCTGATGAAATCAGTGCTAGAATATCAAACGGATTGTCTTATTTAATCCTTCCAGCAAGAAGACAACAGTAACAAGAACAGCTAAGGTTTATTGAGTGCCTACTACGCACCAGGCGCTTTATATGTGTTATCTCTAATCCCCAAAATTAATCTTTCAAGAGCAGTGTTATTACCCTCATTTGACAGGCAGAGGGTCTGAACACTGGGTCTGGGGGAAGTTGTCACTTGCCCATATTTGCATGACTCAGAAATGTTGGGATCCTGGTGGTATGCTCTCCCCAAACAGACTCCCTCTCTCCCATCATCCCCTAGATCCAGGACAGGACAGGACCAGGGAGGAGAGACGTCCACTGCTCACCCAGCCCTGTGCTCCTTTACTGCACAGTTCTTGGCTAGAACCCACTGTCATGGTTTACTACATGGCTGGGAGAGGGAAGGGATTCGTTTGTCTCCCAAACCTAGGAGATGTAGGGTGGTTGGGATGAAGAGTGACATACGTGGGAGGAGCCAGGGTGGCCATGGGGGGTGACAAGTCAGCTGCGTTGGTCTAGAGGAGTGTTTATGGACATTTCTCAAGATGAGGGACATATTCCCTTTGTTAGTCCCACGTTCCTGGAGATGACAATGGCCCAGTCTAGGGAAATCTCTTTAAAAACAAAGTTCAGGGGTGCCTGGGTGGCTCTGTTGGTTGAGCGTCCAACTCCTGATCTCGGCTCAGGTCATGATCTCATGGTTCGTGGGTTCGAGCCCCATGTTGGACTCTGTGCTGTGTGGAGCCTGCTTGGGATTCTGTCTCTCCCTCTCTCTGCCCCTCCCCTGCTCGTGCTCTCGCTTGCTCTCAAAATAAATAAATAAACTTTAAAAAATAAAATAAAAATAAAACAAAATTCACAGCTATTATAAATTCCTGTTTCTCTGTCAAAGGCTGATCCCAGTCAGATCCACCCACTATCTTGGTTGTAGAAGAAAAACATTTCAGAACCGTGTGGCCACCCTCGTGCTCAACACCTGTGGTCCTGGGGTGCCCCCACATAGTTTGGGGGAATTCTGCTCCTATAGGCCCAATATGGCTGGGAGGAGTCAAAGAGCCTTGGTTGGCACAGAAATGTAAAGCCAGTAACCAGAAAGATGTCCTGAGCCAAGAGCTCAGAGGCAGTGATAGAAAATGCTTCCAAATCCAGAAACCGGGGCCAGCTTCACCACTCCTCAGTGCTTGCTTCTCCTGAGTCACCAAGGTCACCACCCACCCGGTTCCCTCATCCAGCCCTGCCCGCCAACCCCGCAGTCTGCTCTGTGTCTAGTGCTACTTTCCAGCCCCAGATTTCCCATTGCACTAACATGAGATGACCACAGTCCCCTTAAATAGTGGTAATGGAGAGAGTAGTTTCAGGGACAGGACAAATAAGAATAATGTTCCCCAGAGGGTGACTCTACCAGGCACTATGCAAGGTATGTTACCTACTAATCTTAGTCGGCAGAATATGCCCAATTTTACCAAGATTCGGAGATGTTAAGTGATGTCCTCGGGATCCCATAGTTAGTAATGCAGTCAGAATGCCGCTCAGGCCTGTCAGACTCCAGAACTCACAGCAGAGAGGACAGAGTAAAAGCAGTCTTTCTTTTTTTTTTTTTTTTTATGAAATTTATTGACAAATCGGTTTCCATACAACACCCAGTGCTCATCCCAACAGGTGCCCTCCTCAATACCCATCACCCACCCTCTCCTCCCTCCCACCCCCCATCAACCCTCAGTTTGTTCTCAGTTTTTAACAGTCTCTTATGAAAAGCAGTCTTTCTAGTAATAAATACAAACATCATCACTCAGCCATTCCAATTCTCAGTGCGTTCTACCAAATTCTCTGTGCTGTCAGCCACAGATGGGGAAGGTAAAGTGTCGAGAGGTTGAATGAAATATCTACAGTCTCGAATAGGTCAACAGATGAACCCAAAAGAGAATGTGGGTGGTCCATTAATTTATTGCCTCTTTTGCAAAAACTGCCAAGAGATCCAATTGACTGCATGAAAAATATCGACTCAGGGAAACACATCAGTCAAATGGATAAAAATGTCAAACATCAAGATGCACGTTAGTCTGTGAGCCAAGTGGGTGGCGTCTCAGAATGCTGGCTGGGGTGACGTTTGTGTCATGGTCTCACAGAATGCAGAGCGGGGAGGGATCTGGAAGGTGGGGTCATCTAGCCCTCCACTGCATCCCTGACAAGTGGTTACCCAGCCCCCGCCAGGATACCCACAGGGACAGGAGAACCACATTTCCAGAAGGTGCAATTACTCCATCTTCCACTTCTTCAGGACACGTCTGACTTCCTGGATATTGAATCAGCGGAAGTGGAATGTCAATATTCTTAGCCTGGGATCTGATGAGTGCGAACGAGGTCCCTATAAGAGTCCGACACAGTGGGGATACCAGAGGGTCCAGGCATTTTGGAAAATGGTTTGGCCATTTCTTTGTCCGTTAAGTGTCTATTCATGTTTTCTGCCCATTTCTTCACTGGATTATTTGTTTGTCCGTTAAGTGTCTATTCATGTTTTCTGCCCATTTCTTCACGGTTTGGCCATTTCTTATAAAGTTAAACATACAGTTGCCATGGGGTCCAGGGACCCCAATCGTAGATATTCTCCCAATGACGTGATATGTCTATGCTAAAAGCTGGATGCAAATGCTTCATTCATAATCATCAAAAACTGGGAAACAACTCAAAGATCAACAATAGTCCATCAACTGGTGGATGGACAAACAAATTGTGGTGTGCCGGTACCTGGAAAACTACCAGTACAGTAAGAAAAAAAAAACATGACTTGATATGTGCAACATCCTGGATGTTTATCTAAATGCTTTATCTAAAGCTTTATCTAAAGAATGCTTTATCTAAAGAAACCAGACTCAAAGGGCTGCATAAAGTAATGATTTATTTTTTCCTTAATTTAAATTCAAGTTAGTTAACATACAGTGTAGTCTTGGCTTCAGGAGTAGAACCTAGTGATTTATCTTTTACATATGACACCCAGTGCTCATCCCTAAAAGTGCCCTCGTTAATGCCCATCATCCATTGAAACCATTCCCCCACCCACCTCTCCTCCAGCAAGCCTGTTTGTTCTCTATTATGATTTAAAAAAATTTTTTTTAAATGTTTATCCATTTTTGAGAGAGACAGAGAGAGAATGAGAGTGTGCTCAAACAAGGGAGGGGCAGAGAGAGGGGGAGACACAGAATCCAAAGTAGGCTCCAGGCTCTGAGCTGTCAGCACAGAGCCCGATGTGGGGCTTGAACCCATGAACCATGAGATCATGACCTGAGCCAAAGTTGGATGCTTAACTGACTGAGCCACCCAGGCACCCCTATTATTTCTTTTTTTTTTTTTTTTAATTTTTTTTTTTCAACGTTTATTTATTTTTGGGACAGAGAGAGACAGAGCATGAACGGGGGAGGGGCAGAGAGAGAGGGAGACACAGAATCGGAAACAGGCTCCAGGCTCTGAGCCATCAGCCCAGAGCCTGACGCGGGGCTCGAACTCACGGACCGCGAGATCATGACCTGGCTGAAGTCGGACACTTAACCGACTGCGCCACCCAGGCGCCCCCCCTATTATTTCTTTTATATGACATTCTAGAAGAAGCAACAAATGGCATATACATATATATAGTTGACTCTTGAACAACGCAACTTTGAACTGAGTCAGTCCACTTAAATGAAGATTGTTTTCAACAAATACAGTACGGTAATGTAAATATAGTTTTTCTTTCTTATGATTTTCTTTTTTTTGTTTGTTTAATTTTTTAAATGTTTATTTATTTTTGAGAGAAAGACAGAGCGCATGCAGGGCAGGGGCACAGAGACAGGGAGACATGGAATCCAAAGCAGGCTCCAGGCTCTGATCTGTCACAGAGCCCGATGCAGGGCTTGAACTCACGAACTGTGAGATCATGACCCGAGCTGAAGTCAGACACTTAACCAACTGAGCCACCCAGACGCCCCATCTTTCTTATGATTTTTTTAATGCCATTTTCTTTTTCTTGAACTTACTTTGCTGTAAGGAGGTAGCATATAATATATACAACATACAAATATGTGTTAATCAACCATTTATGTTATCTGTAAGGCTGCTAGTCAGCAGTTGGCTATTATTAGGAACTAAGTTTGGGGCAAAGTTATACAGGAATTTTCGACTGTGTGCGGGGTCAGTGGCTTTCACCCCGGCTTGGTCAAGGGTCAATTGTATATATTAAGAACAAAACAGATTGGTTTTGCTGGAGGCTGGGGAGGAAGGGAGGTATTCACTACAAACAGGCAGGCAGGAATGTTTTGGGGTGATAGGAATGTTCTGCATCTTGCGATTTTACAACTGTGTGCACTTGTGAAAATTTGTTCAACCGCCCACTCGAAAAGGGTAAATTTTACTGTAAGAAAATGATACGTCAATAACTCTGACTTCAGAAAACGATGAAGAGAGATGCAGACACAAAATTTGATAGTTGGATGGTCTCCATCTGTGTAGCTGAGAAGCTTTGGTCCTCATGGTAAGTAAGGATGGTAATGGGAGGGTCCTTCTGTCTCTGGAGGTCTACAAAGGCTGCCTCACGTGGGTGTCTGAATCCCTTCAGCTGCCTTGGGGACCTGGGTCATTATTCTCTCTGGGCCAGTAATTCTGACGTTCCTGCCACTCTGTCCCAGCTTCTGTCCCTGTTTCTGTCTCTGAAGCTGCACTTGGTCTGCCGCCTGCGTCAAGGCTTTTCCAGGCTTTTCCCCTCGGGCACTGATTGCTTCCTTGCTGTTCCAAGCTACCTGATAGTGTCTTCTCTGCCAAGACAGAAATGGTTTCCTTGTCTTGATGACCTACTTCTTTGTGCTTTCCTTCAAGAAATTGCTTGGGTCCTTAGATATCATGGCTTTTTTTATGCTTGTGCAAGACCCTCTCTCTATGCTCATGTCACCATGGTGCTTGGGATTGGGGTCGATTGAAGCAGGGCCACCGCTTTGCTGTTCCTGAAGCCCCCACTCGCACCCTTGAAGTCCAGACCCTAAGGCTAGGTCCAGCACGCTGATGCGTTTCTGCCCCCGTTGCAGATTCCAATTTGCCTCTGCCCTTGAAATTTCTCTTCTCTTGTCACATTCTGCTCACACACCCCAAATTCACCCAGTCTATTTCTATGTCTGAATCCCGAGTTTGGTCATGGTTGAATTTCTTGCCCCAGGACATCCTAACACCCCATGCAAGTCAGTGCTGTAAATAAATTTGGGGTTTGGGGAGTCTGGGGGAGTACCTAACTTCAGATGTTTGAGATAGCTCAGTTCTAATGTTGGTCTAAAGCCTTCTTTTACATAATGGAGATGTTTTTGGTTTCTAGCGGCTTCTGTCTATTGTCCCCATTCCTTTCTGTTACCAAGCCGGGTAAGTCTAATGCCTCTTCTATGCGACAGGCTTTCAGCTCTTTGAGGACAATGATCATGTCTTTCTGAAATGTTCTATCCAGGCTGCCTTAGCAAGAATTTCCATGTCTGCTGGGAAATTGCATCTGGAATCCTGAAGTGAGATGTGGGCCCTGAACGTAAGAAGAACCTCGAAAAAAGGGAGGGGGGAGAGATAACTCAGAGGTGAACAAGCAGAGACTCCCATTCTGTGCTGCAGGGAGAGCACCCTGGACCTACCTTGTGCTCTGGACTTTGCCTTTCCTTCCTATGTGGAAATGTCTGGAGAACAACCTGTCATTGCCTTGTCGTTAGTGAGCAAAATAACTCCTTCCTGTCTGGAAACCTGGAGTGAAATGATACTGCCTGTAAAAGTTCTCTGTGGAGTTATTGGCATGTTTTCGAATACATTATTTCGATTTTTGGCTCGAAAGTGGATTTAGCATCTCTTAGGAGTATTGGCTTGGGCTGGAGTTTGTGTGGAAGCCCAGAGGGAGGAAAAGTCCTGGTTTTAATGGAAGAAACACCCCAGATGCATGGGGAAAAGACCAAAAAACAAAAAACAGAGAAGCATAATGTACCCAACCCTGCTCAAAGCACATGGGAGTTGGCACCATGCGAAATTCTGCTGTTCAGTCAAGGTTGAAGCATAACCCAAACATTGGCGAGTCCAGGGGCCAACTCCCTACATTTCTGGACTGGCCTACCTGATGATTAGAAATACATTTCATCAACCAGAATACCCTTAGTCTTTACCACATCGGCTGCCTCTTCTGCCTTATACTGGACAAAATGCACCCTATTCTAAGCACAACTCCAGTTTCTGAGCATGGATGGAGACCCCCCCTTTCCTCCTCCTCTAAGAACTCTTTTTTGGGAAGGGCCTGTATTTATTTGGAAGAAATCTTTTGAGTCACTGTAGGTGGAGGGTGACACCCAAGGCTGTGCTCAAGTAAAAAAGACGCCTTTGGAACTGCATGTGTAAGACAAGGAATTAGCATTGGTCTTGAGAGGTGAATGAGGAGAGAATAATGGAGACAGAGGTTAGGGGGCAGCCAGGAGATGGGAGAGACCATGGGAGTGAAGGGAAGGGAGCAATCCTGACTCCCTTTGAAGGTTTTTTTAAAATTTAATTTAATTTTTTATTAAAAATTTTTAATAAGTTTATCTATTTATATGAAGAGAGAGAGGGCACAAGTAGGGGAGGAAGAGAGAGAGAGGGAGAGAGGGAGAGAGAGAGAATCCCAAGCAGGGTCCACGCTGTCAGCACAGAGCCTGATGTGGAGCTCGAACTCACGAACAGTGAGATCACGACCTGAGCCGAAATCAAGAGTTGGATGCTTAACTGACTGAGCCACCCAGATGCCCCTCCCTTTGCAGGTTTATAGTAAGTTACTAAAATCACCCAAAAGGTTGGTGGGAATGAACTTGGGGGTGGGTGTGCTAGAGAGGGTGGTGGGTATTGTGCCTAAATTTGAGTGACAGAGGCCAGAGACTGTCAGTGGTGCAGAAACGGAAGGTCTGAGCCCGAGTTACATTTGTTTCCTTTCTATTCTCCCATTCCACTTGAACTCCCTCTTCTGAGGGCTTCATCTTTGTATTTCCAGTGCCCAGTGCACAGCCCAAAGCATAGAAGGCCCCCAAGACATGTTGCTAAAAGTAAGTAAACATGGAAAGACAGGCAGTAGCCCCTTCTCAGTTTGCAAGTAATAAAATGTAAGAGATAATGGAAATGTCCCAGAAAGATCAAAGTCCAAACATTGATTTTTTTTTTGTGGAGTCTTCTAATTCATTGAAAGGAAAATGGACTCAGTTAAATTTTTCTTTAAACATTGGCTCCCTTATCTTGACACTTTCTCTGCTTAAAGTCTGGCCCAGACACACCTGCTGCTTGAAACCTCTTCTATGCACCTACTAGGCATCATGGTGCATGATCTAGAATCATGGAAAGTTAAATTTGAGAAGGGATGTCAGAAGTCACTTACTGATGGTCTGATCCCTATACGTTTCTTATGTCACTTAATACTTTCTATCGTTATTTGTTTTACAAAATGTCTTTTACTTTAAAATGAGTTCTCTCCGGGCCTGTCAACATAGATGTGTGCTCTACACATGAATAAACCTAAGCCAAAAGCGTGAAACAGGATTGGCAAAACGTCAGTGCTGGAAAGTGCTTTGCAAATGTTTTACAAGAAATAGATATTACCATTTCAAAACACAATGGCTTCCTGGTAAATGAAAGACCTTTTTGTTCAGTTGAGCCCCTTGAGTTGGGATATGCAAAGTGGACTTGGAACTCAGTTTTAGAGCAGGGGTTAGGGGAAGCCGAATTGGTGTTCTAGTGGTAAAGGGAAAGGGCAATCTGGGAGGGAGTAGCTAAGGCGAAAATGGCCTGGTGAGATGGAGAGGGGCGGGGGTGAGGGGTGATGAGACCAGGGAAGGCATGATGGCAGTCCTTGAGAGTAATGAAGGTGGACGCCCAAGTCCGGTGTAACCCTACCTCCGTCTCCATGTCCCGCAAACCCGGAGCTGAAGTTTTGAACAAAGTGACCAATTTCCCCAGGAATTCACAGAAATATGGAGGAGGGCATTGGATCTCTAACAGGACGTAGAATAGGCATTTGGGGAATCCTGTCTAGAGCTTAAGTGCAGGGAGGCCCCAGATCATGTCTGGGTTATGCAAGGCTATTTGATACCATGGAAACCTGGATATGTACAAACATGCTTTTCTTCTCTACAGTATCACCTTGAAATTAACGTATTTGGAAACAGGAGATAGAGGTGGAGGTGAAAGGTGCGCACGAACAGTCAAATCTCAGCTGTAAAATACACAACACGACTTGAGCGTCTTGCATACAGTTTTTGTCCTGCTCTAGTGTGATTTTGATGATGTTATTATTGCACAAGAGATCTGGACATATCACCAATGTGAGGTTGGGAGGCTTGGGAGAAAGGGTGGTCTTACTGATATACGATCCCCACAGCTTCCACAGTAAAGTCTGATGGGAAGTTTTCACCCGTAATTATACACCCAAGGAAGAATGGCAAGTGGCATATCCACAGACCAATCCTGTGCCAGAAACACAGTGAAATCCAGGGCTGTGGTACTTCCAAGGCCATAGGAGAGGATTAATGCTATGATAAAGCATGAGGCAATCCCTACCTCAATGGCTTTATTTCTGGAAAGATCTTGCTGAAGAAGACTGCTCGGATCTTCTTCATGATCAGATATACTATGTGCTGGATCTTAATAATGCCAATGAGAGTAGCTGTGTAGCCTGTCCGTTCTAGGTATTTCCTCTGACACCTCCAGTCCATTCTTGTGCATGGCTGTCTTCCCAGTCATTCATGTTGTCCTTTCCCCGTTGCCCCAGAGTTGATGAGAGTACTGGATCTAAATCCTACTATGCATACTAGTGACATTAAACGACAAGTCCCCATTAATGACATAAGCTCCCAAGTCTTATATGAGGCCAATGTGTCCTCATACAAGTCCCCATAAACGACATTAAGCTCCCAAGTCTTGTATGAGGCCAATGTGTGGACAGGAGTATATGGCAAGTGTTTTGTTCAGCAGCCTTCCCAGCTTCCTATGGTGAGGCTTCTGGTTCATGATATATCATTTTCAGCTTTCTCATAAGACAAAGCAATGAGGGAAGTACGTCTGTGCCCAAACTGATGGACAAGATGGTAATGATGCCAAGGGGCAGGACGAGCTCAACAATAATGTAAGTCAAAAAAGGGCAAAGCTCAGCAGTGTTCTAGGTCAGAGTATAAGCAATGATCTTCTCTATGTTGTCAAAGATCAGGTGGCCTTCCTGCACTCTGTGACTACGGGTGCAAAGATTTCATTACCATTTAGTAAGACGGTGTGGCCTGCCATTTTGGCTGCATCAGAATCTGCTACCTCCACGACTATCCCAATATCTGCTTTCTTTAGGCTGGAAAATCATTAGCTGCATCCTTGGTCACAGCAACACCTGCATCCTGTCTCTCACAGCCTACCGCAACGATCAGCTTTTGCTGGGGAGATGTCCGGGCAAAGATGATTTCCAACTGGTTGGTTACGAGCTCATCCAGAGGCTCATGCACGACTTATGTCCTGCAGCTCCGTACTGGCCACCACAGTGGCTTTAGCAGCCTATTCACTAACTCGCTCCACGCCAGGGTTGAAGCATTTTTCAAGGTCTTCCGCCATACCACAGTTGGCTGACGTGATACCTACACACACTCTTGGTAATACTTCAGCTGCGAAGAGACAGTTACCTGTAATCATGGCAACCTTGATCCCAGCACTTTGGCATTTGGTAAATGCATCAAGCGCAGCGGACTGAAGGGGATAGATTGTTGACAAGAGCTCACGAAGCAGACGTTGGAGGTGGGAAAGGTCATGGTACCCCTCAACTGGGTAGATTTCTGAGAACTTGTTTGCTGGCAGGTGGAGGTGGTAGAGAGCAAGACTGTGTCTCCTCTAGGCCATCTAGCTCCATACACACTATGTGGAAGGCTTTTGATGCGCCTTGTCTAGAGGCTAATTTGAGACATTAATAATGATGGTGCTGTGCTCTCTAAAACCTTCTCAGGGGCCCCTTCATCATCATGAGGGAGCATTTATAACTGGAGCCATTCATGTTCTCTATGAGGAGCTGAAATTTATTGGTAGAATCCAAAGAGATTTCAGGCACTTTGCAGGTTTAATTTCCTAATTTCCATCACGGCACCCACAGTAACCTCTGGGAATTTCCAAGGGTAGTTTCTGAGGCATCTCCAAGCAAAGCTTGCCTGATGATGGGGACATTTTCCTGTCCTGGTTTGAACCCAACTTTGTGATACAATGTTATTATCTTGAATGAGGAAGCTCAGATTCCAGAGCTTCAGGCAGAAGAGTTAGTGTGTCGGTTCTTCGTTTGTGTCAGCCACGTAGATCTGATTGTCAGATTGCCTGTGGGTCCTGCTGTGAATCCGAGCATGTCAGTTTTGTCAGAACAAATGACAGAGGTGGAAAGAGGGTCTCCATTACTTCCAGATTCTTCAAGAAGTTCTTCTTTGTCATCCATTTTTCTGTCACTAACAAGGTGACAGTGACAATGACCAGGAGGCCCCCAGGTTCATGGGCCACAACGATACCAATGAGGAAGATGACGGAGTCCGGGCCGTAGTTCGTGGGCACTCTTCATAATGAAGAAAAGGGTGCCGGTGAAGTGACCTCTCCTGCCTCAATGTAAGCACAGTGCCCAATCTTGGAAGCTACGGGTGTCTTCTCATTTCCAATTCCTGAAGCCAGTGAGGCAATCTGTCCAATGATGGTCCTGTTGCCTGTGTTGGTGACTGTGCCAGTTGCTATGCCTTTTAACTAGGTTGCAGAAGAGAAGCCAGTGTTCTTTGTTTCAAGGAGATTGCTCTGAGTAAAGTGAGAGGAGCAGGACTGGGACTCAGACTTCTGAGTGAAGGGTAAGTCATCTACCCCACCTCCCTGAGAAGTCAGCCACCTGATATCTGTGGGAATTTGGTCTCTTCCTTTAACTTCCACCATGTACATGGTTCTCTCTTTGTATCTCAGACGACAAGAGCTCGGAGAGGAATAATTTAGCAAAACTGTCCATGATGTAGGTGCTTTTCACCTCTTGGTTATAAGCAAAGATCCCCACAACCAGAGCAAGCACATAACCCCAGAACACACTGCCTGGGGATACAGACTCATCATCAGAGTCCTGAATCCCAAGAGTAAGCTCGCACAGGACAGCTCTTGTCTACAGAAGAATGGAAACTCCCTAGACCATCTGTTGAGAAATTTGACCATCTCTGATGTTTCTTTGAGGGTGTTGGGCCTGTCCTGAGCCAGAAGCTCTGCAGCTTTCATGCTGGAATGATTTGAATATCATCTAGACCACAGTTGTCCTTTACTTCCTTATTGTTGAATTTCTGATCACCCAGGTTACTTCTTTCTTGCATGCCTCTTTCTAGTGATTTTTTTAAAAAAATGTTTGTTTATTATTTATTTCTGAGAGAGAGAGAGAGAGAGAGAGAGAGAGAGACCAGGAGAGAGGGAGACAGAGAATCCTGAGCAGGCTTTAGGCTGTTAGTACAGAACCTGAAGCTGGGCTCGAACCTATGAACTGTGAGATCATGATGACCTGAGCTGAAATCAAGAGTCAGACGCTTAACCAGCTGAGCCACCCAGGCACCCCTCTAGTGACTTTTTAATGAGTTCCAAGCAGTTGTTCTTCAGGCTCCCTTACGTCTCCCTGCCACCCTCTTGGGGTGTTTTCTCTTGGTCTTTAGTTCCACTAAGATGCACAAAGTAAATTTTTGGCATAGTCTTGCCCATGATGCTGATAACATGGGTGCTGGTAGAATGAGGTTGGTCATAGGGTCATGGGCCAGAGGAGGGCGCAGTTCCAAAGTGTGAGCCATACTAAGGGCCCGGAGCCAAGGGTCCAGTTGCGGGAACTTGAGGTAGGGATGCTGAAGGGCCAGTCTCAGCCTGGAACCTCTACTGGCACCCGGCAGTCCAGTGCATTCGATGCCCTCTCCTCGTTGTCTGTCTTATTTCTCTTCATTTTTTTATCTACTCTTCCAGATTGAAAACCTCCTGAGGGCAGAGCCTGTGTTTGTTTCATCACTGTAGTCTCATCACATGGGAATTCAGAATAGGTATTCTTTGAATGACTAAATCACCTCATAATTTGGGGCCCATGGGTTTGTGGCCACCACTTGGAAAATAATGTAGCCACCGACTGGAAGAAATAAAGCCTGAATGAATGGGCTTCATCAGGCGAGAAGCCTGAACCAGGTAGCAGTTCTCAGCTGGAGGGCCTGGAAATCCTTGCAGGGAATGAAGTACACAGGTCAATCTCAGCCTTCGTTTCTGCATCTGCAAAGTCAAGAGGAAAACAGGGGAGTGACAGGATTCACCTCTTGGGGTTGTCGGGATTCAACGAGAGAATTCACAGAGAGCACGAATGATATTCCTGGCCCTAAGTAAGCACTCCAATGTAATTATTAATATTAATGCTACAGTTAGTAATCACAATAGAAAAGTAATGTCGTTTTTTACTGTAGAGACTGGAGCTCTATTAACCATAACATTCTATTAACCATTAACTGCCTATGACACACGAGGCATTGTGGAGGAGAAGACACGTTAGCCCGATTTAGCATGATCCAGAAATCCATAGGTAGTTGGCTGGCAGCAGCATCACTGTCCCTGTAGAAGGGGTGCTCGTTAGAGTTCACAATGATATTTTTGGTATCTTTGGAAGCTTCACGTAGAGGTATTTCGGTTGCCTTCTCAAGAGAAGCGAATATGTTTATGTTAATATAAATAAATGTGTCACCCTTCATGGAGACCTTGAAGGATGGGAACATGTCTTATTTAACTCATTGTCCTGCATATCCAGCACAGGGCATGAGGGCAGGAGTTGCTAAATGCACTTTCTGAATGACACGTATTCATGGAAGGCATTGACGTTTGACATTGGCTCAAAATAATCCAGCACCAGCGGTGATTGAGTTGTGATGGGACTGAATCCAAGAGCTTTCTTAGGGACCCAGAAGTTCCCATTATCTTATGGCACATTTTGTAACCACTGACCTTCTCCTCACTGAAACCCACCCCAGCTTTTAATCTAGCAGCTGTCTCCACAGAGAAGGGAGAGTTAACCACCAGATCTGTCCTAATTGTAAGTTATTCAATCTGGGCTTTGGAGGGATATGGACTGATGTAACCCTCATCAACTCCATCAGCAACGCCATTAACAATTTTAAGAGTTGGGCTGATGTGGCTTATCAAGGGACCTTGACTGCTATGATGCCATGGCCTGGCTTGACGCCCTTGGCCAAAGCCAAGTGTTGGGTGGGTAGCTCGGCTCTCTCAATGGCCTGCCTGGCCTGTGCTGGTGGTATGTGTCAGGGCAGCAAGAATGTATTGCCTAAGCTAGGAATGTGGACCATCTCCGAGGGCTAGAGGAGGAGAGGAATGGAGGGAGGGAGCTCTGGTTCTGATGGAGGGACAAGAGAACAGGTTGTCCAGAAGGACACGTAAATAGTTTTTGGCTCCAGTGACCTTGCTGTTATCCACAGTTACTCACAGTCAATCATGGGTATTGTTCTGGGGCAGGGTGAGGGCGGAACCAAACGGGAGCAGATGACAGGGCGTGTTCCGGATCGAGTGTGCATAGGTGGCATTGGCATAAAGAGGGTGTGGCTGGGGATGCCATGACCGTAAGGGAAGCCCCTAGTCTGAATCCTTGGAAAGAGGTCTACTCATCCGAGGGATGTCTTCAGAGCCCATCTTTTCAAAGAGACGCATCCAGATGTGATGGTCGGAAGCACACCAGAAGTTCTGTCTTCTCTCCATCCTCACCTTTCCTCCTCCAGGTAAAAAAAGATCACTAATAATCTCATTCCTATTCCTTTGTTTGTTGCTAATTAATTTTGGCACATGAAACATTTTAAATAAGAACAGGTTCATCTCACTGCGTTGGAATTTGAGCTTGCAAGGCAGGGCCTTGGGGCTTTGAAATGTTTTGTAGAAAAGGCAATGCTGTATGGGGATCCTCTGTTACCAAGTGCCTTTCCCACCTCTTTAGAGTGACTCATCCCACAGGCGATAAAGACGCTACAGTCTAAGTCTCTGGTTCAGGGGACTTAATAGCATGAAGAATATGTTCTTTTCCCTCTCTGCTGGCATCCTAATCTTTTGACATTCCTAGAATATACCCGGCTTTTTCCTTCTTAGAGACTTTACTTCCCTGGTCTCCATGACTGGCTCTTTTTCATTCTTTCCATCTCTGTTCAAGGTCAGCTTCTCAGAGACGACTTCCCTACCTCTTGGTGTCTAAAGTAGATGTTCCAGGGGGCGCCTGGGTGACTCAGTCGGTTGGGTGTCCGACTTCAGCTCTGGTCATGATCTTACGGTTTATGGGTTCGAGCCCTGCGTCGGGCTCTGTGCTGACAGCTCTGAGCCTGGAGCCTGCTTCGGATTCGGTGTCTCCCTCTCTCTCTGCCCCTCCCCTGCTCAAGCTTTGTCTCTGTGTCTCTCAAAAATAAACATTAAAAAAATAAAAAAATAAAAAAAAATGAAGTAGATGTTCCAACTCTCCTTCTTCCAATATGCTCTAGGACAACCTTCTAGCTCTTTCTCTTATGGTCCTATTCACAACTCTAACTGCATCGATGCACTATTCACTTGCCTTTTTTTTTTTTTTTTAATTTAAATTCAAGTTAGCTAACATACAGTGTAGTCTTGGCTTCAGGAACAGAACCCAGTGATTCAACTCTTACATATGACACCCAGTGCTCATCCTGAAAAGTGCCCTCCTTAATGCCCATCACCCATTGAAACCATTCCCCCACCCACCTCCCCTCCAGCCATCCTCAGTTTGTTCTATTTAAGAGTCTCTTATAGTTTGCCACCCTCTCTGTTTTTATCTTATTTTTCCTTCCCTTCCCCTATGTTCATCTGTTGAGTCCCTCAAATTCTACATATGAGTGAAATCATATGCTATTTGTCTTTCTCTGACTGACTTATTTCACTTAGCATAATACCCTCAATAATACTCTCAATAATACCCTCAATAATACATTGTTGCAAATGGCAAGATTTCATTCTTTTTCTTTTCTTTTTTTTTTTAACATTTATTGATTTTTGAAAGACAAAGAGAGCGTGAGCAGAGGAGGGGCAGATGGAGAGGGAGACACAGAATCCAAAGCAGGCTCTAGGCAATGAGCTGTCAGCACAGAGCCCGACGCAGGGCTTGAACTCACAAACTGTGAGACCATGACCTGAGCCGAAGTCGGCCACTTAACCGACTGAGCCACTCAGGTGCCCTAGGATTTCATTTTTTTTCATCACCGAGTAGTATTCCCTTGTATGTATGTATGTACGATATATACTGACATTGACATTTGGGCTCTTTCCATAATTTGGTTATTGTTGATAGTTCTGCTATAAACATTGGGGTGCATGTGCCCCTTTGAATCAGCATTTTTGTATCCTTTGGATAAATTCTTAGTGGTGCAATTGCTTGTTTCTTATCTTCAAAGGGTTAGGTCTGTGTGGACAGGCTTGTTTATTGCTGTATTTTGGGGGGCTCAGGACAGGCCTAGCATACCTAAAGCATTTGAGTCTCTATCATGCATAGTTCAGTATTTGGGGGAATTCCTAGGGGTGTGAGCTGGACAGTTTCTCCAAGCTTGAGGTCTAGTTGGGAGGACAGAAAGTTTGTCAGTTGGCATTCATGGTAAATGCTTGAGGGAGAACAGGGTGTAGCTTGGGGAAACACCCACACAAGTCTGCAGAAGTTAGGGGAGGCTTTCTCCTGGAAAATAGAAGAACTGAGACCCAAAGAAAGTAGTAAGTAGCTGAAGAAAGAGGAGAAGCGTTTTGGGCAGAGGGCATAGCATGTGCAACAGCCTGGTGGGAAAGATGCTATTTCTGAGGACCCGAGAGCTGTTTGGTAAGTAAAAGAAGATGGGTGGCAAGAGTTGGGGATGGAGACATAGCAATGGCCTGGGCACAGCCTGGTGAAGCCATACTAAATTTGATTTTGTTCTGCAGGAAGTGAGGAGCTACCAAAGAGTTGGAAACAAAGAGAGGTGAGATCCAATGTTCACTTTTGAAGGGTCACCCTGACTTATGGGGAGCACAGTGTTGGCGGGGCAAAAGTAAAGAAAGGGTAGACATATGCGGGGTGTATGTGTGGTCCAAGGGAGCAAAAATGACAGCCTGAGCAAGGAAGGAGACCGTGGGGCTGGAAAGCAGGGGAATGTTCCTTAATATTTAGGGGCAGGGTCCAGACAGAAGATTGACTATGGGGGAAAGGAGTAAAGGCCTGGAGTGCTTGGTGAGACTTGGACAGAGATAAGGACAGGGCCCATAGGACCCGGGCATGTGTAGGGGTGGGGATAGCATTCATGGAGACAGGAGGGCCAGGGGGAGGAGAGGAACCGTGCACATCACCACCTTTGGGTCATCCCTCTTTTCCTTTTTTCCTTGGGAAGTTCCAAGGAAACTTCCAAGGAGTTGTGTACTCCTTGGGAACAGAGCCCTATGCCCCAGGGACTGCCAGGGGGCTGAGTACATGGCAGATGTTCGGTCCTTGGGGACCGCATTAGTAAGGGTTCTCCAGAGAAACAACCAATGGGATGTGTTTGTCTATAGGAAGAGATTTATTATCAGGAGTTGGCTCATGCCGTTATGGAGGCTGGAAAGCTCAAAATCTGCAGTGTGGGCTGGCTGGAGACCCAGAAAGAGCTGGTGGTGCAGATGAAGTCTGAAGGCAGTCTACTGGAGATTTCCCTATTACTTGGGGAGGCTGTTCTTTTTGTTCTATTCAAGCCTTAGGCTATTTGAATGAGGCCCATTCAAATTTTGGAGGGTGATCTTCTTACTCAAAGCCTACTGATTTAAATGTAAATCTCATTCAAAAACACCCTTTATTTATTTTTAAAAGAATTTTTTTTAACATTTATTCATTTTCTGAGAGACAGAGAGAGACAGAGCCTGAGCAGGAAAGGGGCAGAGAGAGGGAGACACAGAATCCGGAGCAGGCTCTAAGATCTGAGCTGCCAGCACAGAGCTTGATGCAGGGCTCGAACTCAAGAACTGCGAGATCATGACCAGAGCCCAAGTTGGATCCTCAACCAACTGAGCCACCCAGGGGCCCCTAAAAGAATTAAAAAAAAATTTTTTTTTTTTATTTTTGAGAGAAAGAGACAGACAGAGACAGAGTGTGAGCAGGGGACAGGCAGAGAGAGGGAGACACAGGATCCGAAACAGGCTCCAGGCTCTGAGCTGTCAGCACAGAGCCTGATGCGGGGCTTGAACTCACGAACTGCGAGATCATGACCAGAGCCAAAGTCAGACCCTTAATCGACTGAGCCACTCAGGCGCCCCTCAAAAATGCCCTTTAAATTGACCCCTAAATTCACCATCACAGGGGTGCCATGAGTGATTTTACACAAGTTCTAATCAGGCTTTTAAGCCAAGACGGTGGTCAGGTTGGCAAGGCTGTGACTTCTTGGATTTCACAGGCACATTTAGAAGCTAAAAGAGAATACCTGATCCCAGAGAGGCGAAGTGATGTTCCCAAGGTCACCTAGCAAGGTAGGGTCAGAGCCGGGAGTAGTGGAACCCGAGTTTCTAGACATCCAGGCCTGTGTCTCTTCTATATCTCACAATGGACAATTTGCATGTGTGTGTGTGTGTGTGTGTGTGTGTGTGTGTGTGTGAGTGTGTATGTCTTCCTGTCAAGAGGCCAAGATGCCTTGTTGGACGTGTGACTTCTGATTTTTAATTTGGAGATTATAAAAAGAAGAAAGGAGATAAATTTCTCCAGCTGTGTATTCTTTGTTAGTGAGCTTCTAAAAACAACAATTTAGACTGGAATTCAGGAAAGGTATGACACGTCTTACTCAGCCCTTCATCCAAAATAGCTAGTTCCAGGTCACTGAACCAAGGCAACCTTGTTCCTGGGAGCCCTGGACAGTCTGAGATTGTCTAGTGAGTCCTGAGGGCAAGGTAGAAACAAGTTGGAAGGCACAGGCAAGATTTAGGATCCAAACTAGAAGGTGGGGGTCACCCAAGACCAGAGTTGCCCACTTGTCTCCAGGCCTCACACAGGCCCAGAATCCAGAGTTCCAGCTTTGTATGAGTTTGGAAGTTTTGGATGAGCATAGGGAAATTAGGTAAACCATAGAATTTAGGCCAGAATACTCAGGACACATCCTGGATCCTGTTAAACTCTGCTCCAGGGTTACTAGGGTGTGATGACTGAGCCTGGGGTCCAAGTGGCTTGGGTTTAATTTCTCTGTCTCTGTTTCTCCATCTCTCTCCGTCTTTCTTTCTCATGGGCTGGAAGGTGCCTGCTAGCCTGTTCTGCTCCACTGCAGGTATCAGAGGTCTGCATGTGAGGCCTGGCTTCTTAGGGGACCCTTACTGCTCTCTTCAAACTCTCTGGGCAGCAACAAGAATTCTAAGCTGGTGGCCTCTTCTTCTGCAAAGTCTTTGATGCAGTAAAATTCAGCATGATATAAGTGGACAGCCCTTTGAGGTTGCAGTAATAAAATTCAGTCTACATAATTTCAGTATTTGTCAAGGCAACAGAATCAGATACCGGTTAGGTCCACATGATGCCAGCTCCCCAGATGGAAAAGAACAATCCATTTGCCACTTTGGCCCACTGACGTTCCAGAGAGCAGAAATTCCCCAACTTTCAGAATCTGTGACATGGTAGTGACTGGATTCGTTGTGCTTTCTTTCTCCTAAAACTGCCGTATGGCTGGATTTCATGTTCTTAGCTAAAGGGATTCATATTTAGCTTAGTACAAAGGAACTGGGAGCCCCGTAGGGTGTCACATGGGGGAGATGGGTAGTCAGTGCAGTTTAGCCACTTTTTCACACACCCCCAGAACCACAGGCCTTACCTTGAGTGCTATAGTTCAGAGAATACCTAATGGGTAAATGCATTTGGCGTCAAGACTCTGGGAAACAGGGAGTATGGCAATTGGGGGGCATCATTAATTTTCAAGAGCGTGGTGAATGCTTGGAGCTCTAATCAATCATGATTGCTTCTTCTTTTTTTTTTTTTTTTTTGAATTTAAATTTTAGTTAGTTACCATACAGTGCAATATTGGTTTCAGAAATAGAATTCAGTGATTCATCACTTACCTACAACACCCAGTGCTCGTCAAGGCAAGTGATCACTTCTGTACGCACCAGAGCGCTTGTGGAAAACCAAACTGGGATCACAACGGGCAAAGAGCACAGGCCTGGCTGGTAGACCCGTGCCTTGGAAAAACAAAAAGAGAAGACATAGAAACCCTAATGGGTGGATGGAAGATGGGTTGGTCTTCATTTCCACTGTTCTTTTTCCATCCACAGAATTGCTCAATAGTTGGATAAAAGGAGTTCCGTAGATGTTATGGATTTAGAATTTTAGGAAAAAATGTGATAGGACTCCTAGTAAATTTCAACTTAAGCTGTGTGCAGATTATTTTGGGAGGCACTGTGGCCAGTTCTCTGCTGAAGCGAAGGTCAGAGGGAGGGGTGGTAGCGACCACGACATTGGTTGCCAATATTGGTATGTGTTGTCGGGTGGACCGGCTGGATATTTGCAGCCTGAACCATTGAAGAGCAGAGCTTCACCCCTGCCCAACCTCTTCTCCAAGCCATGTGTGGATTCTGGAATAGGAGCTGCTGGTGGACAACGGCAAAAATTCCAGGACAGAACTTTCTAGATTTAGAGATCCTTTCTTGGTGGGAAGAGACAGGAACTTAAAGTCCGGCCTGGAACCACACAAACTAATACATCTGGAGGCAGGAATCTCAAATACAAATATCTGAGTATTAAGGAAAAAGCTGGAACAAATTAGCAGTAAGAGAGACCTGGGGCAGGAAGGAGAACTGCAAATTTGCTTTGTACTTGCCCTTGATTTACCACTGGCTGACCCAGGGCTGAGGGATGAGGAGTGGTGGGTGGGAGGTGGGGCAGGGAGGCAGTTGTTTAGAAGGAGAAGCCAGTACTATTTAAAGCTGCAAACAAATACAGCTGCAGGTCATGGGCAAGGGCAGTCAATGACCTTGTGGATGCTGATGAACCACAGCTATAAAGAACTCAGAGACAAGAGTTTGTGTCCCTGGATTGGCAGATTCTGAAGGAGGTTCAAAGAGGAGAGGGTCTGGAAGCCCAGCACGAGGTCAGGTTAGCATCACTACTGAGCTGTTTCTGCTTTGCTAAGGGATAGCATTTTAGGATCTGCTGATGGTCTGCACAGCGTACCAAGGGACAAGTGCAGAAAAAAGCAAAGCAGAGAACAAGAGACGAATGTTGCCAGAGTAGAGGAGAAAGAAGTGAGAACTGGAAGGATTCCCAGAATCCATCTCATCTACTCTTTGAATCTCCAGAAATCGGGGGACTATGAAGGGTGTCGGGGCGGGGGGCAGGGATTTTGTCCTCTGGGCTTCTCCTGGGTGTTATGATGCAGCAGGAAATGAGAAGAGGCTTATGTTAGGTTCACAATAGTCCTCACTGCTGATGGCAGTAGCTTGAGCAACGTGTCTTTGGGGGATGGAGAAAAGGTGACAAGCTACCGCCTGGGTAAATGTTGAATCGGAGCAAGCGGCAGAAAAGGTAATTTCGGAACATATTTCGGGGCGTGTCTCTGGAGTGATCCTGAGTGATCTTTCAGTATTTCATGTTTCCCTCATGTCCACAGGAAGACTGCAGGTGGAAAGACAGTTTGAGAAGGGTGAGGTACGGGAAGAGGTCGACACTATTGAAAGAAGCAGCATGAGCTGATGCCCACCATGAAGATCTTTTGGGGTCTTCACTCAAGAAATGTCTTTTCTGAGGTCCCTTACACTCCCCAGGAATGCAGGGTTTCCCTCACCTTATTCTCACAGGTCCTGGGGAGTACTGACTTCAGAGAGATCTGGGGGCTGGCAGATGCTGTTCCATCTAGAAGACCCTGCTAATAATCGCAGCTGCATTTGCTAGGCTGTTGAGTCCTGATTCTGCTACTTGTGTCAGGGCTGAGCTGGTGGCTAAATATCACCAAGAAATGTGGTTAAAAGCAGAGTCTAAGACTCCTTCCTGGAGATCCAGATTCAGAAATTCCGGGGAGGAACCTGCAATCAATATTAAATTTTTTTTTTCCTGATGGATCTAATGCGTAGCTGGGGTTGAAAACCTCTGTGTCTGGAATTGTTGCTCAGCGTTGGGTTTTTACCTTCTAGAAGATTTTGATGTAAAACAGATAGCATCAGCCTAACATCTGCAGTGCTCTCAGACCATTATAAATAATGGCAGTAAATGTTGAACAAATATGTAAGATTTATATATACATTACATAGGACTCAAAGATAAATGTATTTGTGTTACTGGAATGTCACAATCAATCTAGACAATGACAAAATATGTAGGCACTTAACTGGAACACGACTTCTCTTTTAATCTACACAAGGTGACCTTCCTCCCTTTCACCATCTTTTTGGTTTGCTCAATTTTCAAAGCAGTTTCTCTCAAAGCAGCTTCTGGGGCATAGAAGCATAAGCACTATGCAGCATGCAAGGGCTTCTTGGGGAGAAGAAGGACTTCAGAATCCTGTGAGGAATGGGATTTTTCAGGTTGTGTTTGTGTGTGTGTATGTGTTTGTGCATGAGCACATGCATGCCTACTTTGCGACATTTGATAGGTTTCTAGATGTTTAACAGAAATGCCTTACACTCAGCATGTAATCTAAGAAGTGCAAGTCAAATGGGTGGGGTTGCTATCAACATGTAGCAAAACTTTCATGATCTAGCGATGGAATTAAGTTGACAACGTGGCCATGACAGCGAGGAGGCCAAGGCGAGTACTGGGAAGGGGATCTCGTCAGTATCGTCCTTCACCTTGGGGAGGGGATGGATGGATTATCCAACAAGGCGAAGAGTGAGGAGCCTGAAGGAACTTGTATGGCTTCTGAGGATTCCTACAGAGAACGTGGATTTTGTCAGCTCCTCAAACAGGTTAGCAAGCCAACAGGGCAGCTTCCCCAAGGCTGGAGATAGTCTTCGCTGCAAACCAGTTGTTTGCTTGATAAACAGAACAAACCCCCGGAGAGTGTTGAAAGAGAGGGGTGCGGCCGATGCCTTTGGCTGACAGCACATTCAGAAGAGCTAAGAAAACAAGGGTATAAACTCTAAAAGTCTTCTAGGTTTCGTTTACTCAGGCAAAAAGGAGTCCAGACTACAGCAATTAAGTGAGCCTGATGACTAGAGATGGCTGACCTGGCAAAATCAGAGCTGCAGTCCTTTCTTCCTTGGCAGTAGACTGTGTGTCTTTACCTTCCTTCCCCCATCCTCCCCTCCGCTCCCCTCACACACATGTTCTTCTTCTGCCTGTGAAAGCTCAAGTTCTCTCTTTCATCTGACTCATTTTTCTTGCAGCGGAGGGAAACACACACATTGAATCTTATCGTTTCCCAATTATTTCATGCAGGAAAGTCTTATCTCTCTGGGACAACCAGGACTGTGTATTATGCTGCTATTTCTTTCCTTTCTTTTTTATCTTTTTTTAGATTTCCCCCCCTCTTTATCTCCCTTCCTCCCTCTCTCTTTCCCTTCCTTTCTTCTACCCAACGTCTGCCTAGCTAGTGGTGGGTCTATGTTGAGCCTTCATTCATTGTTCTGGTCATTCACTAAACCATCTGCGTTAAGCACCTGCTATGGGCCAGACACTGGGCTAAGATCTGCAGGTACAGACATAAAAGCCATGCTCGCATTCTTCAGGGTTCATACTTCAGCAGAGAAGATCTCAGATGCTAGTCAGTCAAGTTACATATGTGTGATTTGTTGAATGGACTTGAATCTCTATTGTTGACATTTACAACTTGAGAAATGGGTAAGTTGGAAAGATATTTGAAAACAGATTTTATTTTATTACTTTTTTCTTTTTTTGAGAGAGAGCAAGAGTGCAAGCAGGGGAGAGAGGCAGAGGGAGAGAGAAAGAAAGAATCTTAAGCAGGTTCTATACCCAGTGTGAGTCCACCATGTGGCTCGATCTCACGACCGTGACATCATGACCTGAGCCGAAGTCAAGGGTCAGACGCTTAACCGACGGAGCCACCCAGCTCCCCCCCACCCCCAAAAAACAGATTTTAAAACCACCCAAAGGACCAAAATGATGAAAACAATCAAACATGGCCAAGGGATGTTGGCCCTATTTGGCTCTGTACGGTGCCTATAAATGATCTGCCTCAGAGAAAGACTGGTTTCTAGAGGGCTCCTGCACTCCTGTGATAGCTCAGGTAATGGAAGTGCAGGCAGGTGAAGCCCACTGACCACGCATTGTAGCCACCTGTGACTCTTACCCTGTGACATTTCTCTCCAATTCTCCCAGTGCTTGGCATACTCTCCAAAGTCCAAAGAACTTTCCTCAAACTGCCTAGTCGCTCTGGCCTTTGAGAATCAGTTTCTCTTTCAGGGCTCACAGAGAGGTAGAGGGGAGGGGAGGAAACCAAAGAAATAAAAAAATATATATATCAGTTTAATAATCCCTCAAATTGTAAAAATAAACAAAATCTTCAGGGCAAACGCACATGATTCGGAGGAAGAGCTAGGTGTCTGGAAAAGGGCCTTTTCCCATCGAGAAAAATCTGTTCTTGCTGCAGAGAAACTCAGATGAGCTTCAGGGTGCACAAAAGATCACTTTGGAGTAAGCTTTAATTTGATCTGGGGATGGAATGTACTTAGCACACCTCCTTTTTCAAGAAACTGATATATTTCCAGCTTGTAATTCAGTTTACTTAAGATGAGGACCAAATAGGTCTTGGCATTTCCGGAAGTCTAGAATGGAAAAATTTCCTGTGCGCGTGCACAATCTTCACCCTTATGGGCGGGGGGTGGGGGTCATCTTGCACCAAGCTCCAGCAATTTAAATCCCGTATGGCCATTTGGGTGTTATCGCGTGAAGAATATTGGCTGTGGAATATTCCTGCGGAAGTTAACTGGTTGAATTCTTATTTGAAAAAATGTCAAATATTTCAAGTACACAATGCTCATGCTTGGTATACAGTAGGTCCTGTTCTTCCTGGATAAGAATGCATACCTTGAGGAAGTGACCTGTACAGATAGACCCCTATTGGTAGAGGAGCCTCTGGGTTCATTACCAACAATAGCGGATTTGAGGTTTTGAGACCTCAGGAATACTTCAACCTCAGGAATACATCAAATGTGGCGTATGACTATAAAAAGGGATTTGGGGGCCTTATCTCTCAAAATATGAGAAAATAAGTAATTGTAGAAGATTGGGCCTACAGACATTTTACAAGTTACAGGAAATATAGCCTGAGGAATTCTGTATGTTTTTCTGGGCTATGAATTGTTTTAATGGTAGCAGTTTGGATGATTTCTTCTCCGTTCACCAGGGAATCCTCTTTCCTCCCTCAAATGGGGAAAGTGGGCTCATAAAATAGTCAGAAGACTCAAATTAGAAACAAGAGAAAATACTCTAACTCTGTTCTTAAGAAAGGGACAAAAGCACTAGGTGGCTCTGTTAGAAATCTATTCTTGGCTCGGTTGTCTTTGTATCTGTTTGTGCAGGTTAAATCAGACTATGTCTTAACGACTTATGAAATTTTGTTGCACTGATGTGTACAAACAATCAGCCATCACCTTGAACTTGAAAATCTGTTCCATAAACATTCGCATGCCTACATTGTGCCAGGCACTGGAGGTGGGGCTGGATAAGACCTCAGGTCTCCTTGGGTGAGTCAAATTGGTGACCTGGCAAGAGAGGGCCCCAAGTCTCAAAGTATGGAGCCGCTCTGCCTTTTGTCCCAACCAACATGTGGCAGTGAGCTTGACCCAAGGAAAGACAGGAACGTTTTCAAGGACGAAAGGGTATCTAAAGGGTGCTTCTTCTGAAATGCTAGTTTAGACTGACCATCCACATCATCATGATCACAGTCACTATGATTACATTTCATTTGAGCTTCCGCTGCAGCCCTCAAGATGGTGGCATGCTTTCTGTGGGAAGGGAAGGTCAGGAGGACTTGCCATTTCTAGGGAGTCAACTGAACAAGCCAGTTTTGCTATTTTTCATAAAGGTGATATGGCTTAGGAAGTCACGTGGGCAGCCTAGTCACTAATAAGACTCTTTAAGATGTCACCCCACCATGAAACCATTAACATAAGGCAGGGAAAACACTTAAAGGAACAAGATCAACTTCTTCACCAACTTCTGTTAGGGGATATTCTTGGGCTTCGGTGTTCTCCTAGGGTGTGGTGCCAACAGTGTGTGTGTGTGTGTGTGTGTGTGTGTGTGTGTGTGTGTAAGAAAAGGAGAGAGAATATTAGTGCCATATGTGACTCTCAAAGATAATTCTCCTTAATGTGCATACCAAAGATAAAAATTCGAGCTCATCTGGCAAATATTCTGGTTTCCTTTTACTGTGGACTTGCCCTTCTAGAGTCTGCCTAAGACTGTAAGAGGAAATACGCTTTATGTTACTGGCCTTCTGGACATGCAGGGGAGGGCTCCTTTGGCTTTTCTCATCTTTCTCTTTTTTCTAGAGAGGAAATATTCTTGGAGGACAAGGCTCCCTTTTCCCAGTCCAGATGACGAAGTGATGATGGGAACTGGGGTTGAGGCTGGGGAGGGGAAGTGTTAGCCGAGACCCTTGCAGTGCTTCTGAGGCCATCTGTTACTCAGGTTTGGCGGGGGCTGCTGCTGGGCCGGAGACTCACGGAACCCCCTCTTCCCCAGAAACATGCCGCTGAGTCCAGTGTGGGCTCAGTCACCTACCCTGAGAAGCACAAGTGGATATGAGGACAAGTGGGAGAAGCTTTGTGACCAAGAAATTCTTGGTGACCTCAGTGGACTCCCTAATCTCTCAGCAAGTCTTAGGGAACCAGAAAAAAAGCCATCAGTGTTCAGAGGAACTTAGGGGTCACACGATGATAGGATCTGGTGGTTGGTGACCAGTGACAATATATAAACTGAGGCCAAGGGAATGGAATTGGCTTACCCAAGGTCACTCTGGTTGCTACTGGCTGAAGCAAGGCCTCCTGCATCCCAGCCCAGAGTTCTTCCTCCTGTACCATGAGACCATGTGCTTGTGAGTGTCCTCTCTGGAGATTTTGGGGTGGGATCATTCTGCTTCTTGGTCTCAGTTGTGACCTACGGGATTTCATCCCACTTTGTTCTTCCCAGTCAGACCTTTTATTCCTTGCTTCCTGTGCTGTAGGCCTCTGCTCACCCACCCTGAAATTTGGAAAAGAAAAAGAAATCTGAGTGACCCAGGGAAAATTGTATTGCAGACAAAACCCGTCCCAGGCCCTCCCGGCTTTGTTCCATCAGCAATCTTGAAATCAATTTTCTTTGGCCTGCCATCTGTAGGATTTGCACAACTCCAGAGATGTCCCGATTCTCAGCAGTCCTGCTGGGTCACCATGCCTCAGTCAGAATTTGAAATTTGCTACTGTTCCTTAAAATCATTTTTCAAGGAGTTTGCAATATCAGCTTGTCTTATCTTGCACTCAATTAGTTTTTGGCTCTGATTTATTTATTTATTTTTTTCTCTTAGGGTTTGAATTGGCTAACAGACCTGTTGGTTTAATCCATCACCAACTTGATATAAATTGTTTTTGGGTCTTACGTAGGGCCTGGCCCCAGGTAAAATTGTGAAATAGATGAAATGTGTTTCTGGCATCCAACCACCTCCCTCTTCAGCCCCCGTCCTAGCTTGTGCCCTGTCTTTCCCTGGGTTTGCCGGGTGCTAGCTGTTTCTCTGGAAAGTATTTGAGAACTACAGCCACTTTTTTTCTAATTAACCGATTATGTGTGTATAATAACAGCATTTCTAAGACAATTTAGGCATCCTCCCATCCCCACCTTTTTAATTATGGCTGGAGGTCAGTGGTCTCTAAACTTGGTTGATCATAGAATATCTGGAGGTTTTTCTTTCAAATACAGGTTCCCAGGCCTCACCTAGAGAATAAGAATGGAATCCTGGGGTAGTGCCTGGAGATTGGTATTTTCTAATAAGATCTCCAGGCGTTTCTGATAATTAACCACGGACCTCCAGAGGGAAGTTTCCTTCCAACCCTGAGATTTTGTGTCCTTACAACTTTATTTTTATCACAGCCCTGGGAAGAATTAACATCATCATCATCACAACAGCTAATTTATTAAGCAATCATGAGATGTCAAGTTCACAGCTAAGCACTTTATATGAATTATCTCAGGGATGAGGACATTTTTAATTTTTCTTCAACAGTGGAAAAACTTAAGGCTCATGAGGCCCGGTAAAGAACTGACTAGAATGTCTTAAAATTCCTGAAACTGCTAGTGGAGTAAAACAAAAAACCCTCCAAATCATATTCTCCATTCTGGGTTCCAGGGTTCTTTGTAGGGCATAGGGTCAATGAAGGGGGTCTCAAGTCATACGATCTGTAGCCCAGCTGTGAAGTCCTTCAGGACAGGGAATGTGTTTTTTATTCTTTCTCATTCTCCTACCCCAACACACCCAAGCATCCTGCTTGGCAGAGGGAGGGTCCTCTGGATGTTTGCTGAATTGGAACTTTCTGTAATCCAGCTCTTCTAACTTCTGGCCCAGGGCATTTCTACTATCTGGGACTTAATGAAAGCCAGGACCCAAGGTATACATTGGAACAGGGCTTAATTTGTTGCATCATGGACAGGTATTTGGAACTGTAAAGACTCAAATCATGCAACTTACAAAGAAAATTGTCTCCAATGCTGGAATTTCAGGCGCCTGGACAGATAAATCAGCTTTAGAAAGATATGGACTATAGCCCCATGTATAAATGGTGACTTGTTTTTCAACAAAGGCACCAATGCAGTTCAATGGGGGAAAAGGAGGTTCTTTTCAGTGGATGGTACTGGAGAAACTGGATGTGTGTGTGTGTGTGTGTGTGTGTGTGTATGCATATATATATATATATATATATATATATGATAAAAAGAAACTCTTGGTCCCTAACTCATACCAAAAATAAAAGTTAATTTGAAATGGGTTTATTTATTTATTTGTTTATTTATTTATTTATATTTGTTTTTTTTAATTTTTAATTTTTATTTATTTATTTTTAAATGTTTGTTTATTTGAGAAAGAATGAGAGAGAGAGAGAGAGAGAGCACGAGTGGAGGAGGAGCAGAGAGAGACAGAGAGAATCCCAATTAGGGTTCGTGCTGTCAGCACAGAGCCTGATGCAGGGTTCGAACTCATGAACTGTGAGTTAAGAGTCAGATGCTTAACCAACTGAGCCACCCAGGAGTCCCTGAAATCAGTATATATTTATATGTGGAAGCTAAAACAATAAGCTTCTAGGAGGCAACAGAGGAGAATACCTTTGAAACCTTGGGGTAGGCTAAGATTTCTTAGGCAGACCACAAAGTTAATAACTACAAAAAATTTGAAAGTTTGGATCTCATCAAAACTAAAAAGCAAATTTCTGCTCATCACAAGATATTAAGAATGTGGGAAGGCAAATTATAGTATGGGAGAAAACATTTGCCAAGAGACCAGTATCCAGAAAACCCAAAGCGCTCTTACAACTCAGAATATAGAATCACTATGCTGTATACCAGAAACAAAAGAAAATGTATGTTAATTACAATGGAATTAAAACAAACAAATAGATAAACAAGCAAGCACAGATGAGTGGGCATTTCGCAAACAAAAGTATCCAGGTGGACAATAAGATGCTCAATATTATTAGTCACGAGGGAAAGGCAAATAAATTAATAGAGGTCTTACCGTACACACATCAGAAAGGCTCACCTGAAAATGACAATACTAAGTGTTGGCAAGAGTGTGAAATGCCTGGGACTCCCACAAGCTGCCGGTGGTAATATAGAATGCTGTCACCGGTTTGGAAAATGGACGTCTTCCAATAAATGTCAACATATACCTACTCTACAACCCAGTGATTTTACCCCTAAGAATTTACCGAAGAGAAATGTAAATTTGTGTCTGAGAAGGACTTGCCTGGGAACGTTCAATAACAGGTTTATTAGTAAAAACCCCAAACTGGGAACAACCCAGTGTCTCTCCACAAGATATGAGGTCAGTAGGGGCACCTGGGTGGCTCAGTTGGTTGAGCGTCCAGCTTCGGCTCGGGTCATGATCTCTCAGTCCGTGAGTTCGAGCCCCACAATGGGCCCTGTGCTGACAGTTCAGAGCCTGGAGCCTGCTTTGGGTTCTGTGTCTCCCTCTCTCTCTCTCTGCCCCTCTCTCACTCACACTCTGTCTCTCAAAAATGAATAAATGTTAAAAAAAATAAGAAAAGATATGAGGTAAATAAGTTATAGTATATTAATAACATGGAATACTATTTGGCAATAAAAAAGTCACTGACAAAAACAGCATGGATGATTGTCAGAAACAGTGTACTGAGTGGAGGAAGCCAGTCAGAAAGAGTTTATACCGGAAGATTCTATTTATGTAAAGCTGGAGGGCAGCCAGAGTTAATCTCTGACGATAACATCAGAGTAGGAGGGAAGATGCTTGACTGGGGAGGGCAATTCATAAACTATTCCCAGTTTTCTATTGTTGGGTGACAAATTACCCCAAAACCCAGTGACTTAGAACAACAACCAACTCATTCTATCCCCAATTTTGTGGGACAGGAGTTCAGGCTAGGCGAGACTGAGTGAGTCTTCTTTTCTGTGTGGCACTGATGCCCAGGCTGGTCTTAAGAGCCCAAGATGGGTTTTTCACATATCCTGTTGACCGGAGCACCTACGTGTGGCCCTTCCACCATGGCCAACTCAGGTGGTCAGACTTTATCCTTGGTGCTCAGGAAATTGAGAAGGAGTATTCAGAAATAAGAGAGAAGCTGCATGGTCCTTACTGGTTTAGCCTTGGCAATGGGACAGTGTCGCTCCCGCTGTAGCTATTGGTCAAGGCAGTCATAGGCCTGCTCGGCTTCAGAGCGAGGGTAAATAGACCTCACCTCTCATTAGTAAGAGAGTCAAAGGCTTTGCAGCCAGGTTCTAAAACTTCCCTAGGAACTTTCTGGATGGAGGGAAATATTCTGTATTTTGATCTGGGTGGTTCCCACGACATGCTGCTAGTGGGTGGCAGAATCTGAATGTAGACTGGCTATTTATTTTGGGGGAGAGCTTGAAAGGTCTTTGATGTTTTTTGACTTTTTTTTTTTGTCTTTTGTGGACTCCTTCGGGCTGTTTGCTTACTGTGTGCTTGCTTCTCTTTATGCTCCCTTTCACCGGTGTCCTGGGGGTGGTTTGTACTAGTTTTGTGGGAGCTTATTGTTAAATTGCTCTCCAGCTCCAGTCCAACGACAGGTATGTCGAGAGCTTGAAATCACCTATGGTGGAAATGTTCATACCACGGAAACCAACAAACGCCACAAATCAGAGTTTCCTTGGTGGGGAGGGGGATGATAAAGAAAGATGGGCTTTTCCAGAACACCGCTGCCTTGCTGCCCCAGAGCTAGACCCTGAATGTCTACACTTAGTTACATCTGTAACCGTTTGACTTTGTATTTCAGACACGCACTTTATCCAGTGAAACTCTTATATGTAATTTTAATTTGCTTCCATTTCACTCTCTTAAAGACTTTTAAAAAATGTGGGGTTTGATTTGATTTTACCCTTTACTTTCTTATTCCTTCTGCTTTCTGTCATTTTAATCGCAATCGGGATTGATTTAGTCTCGCTTTCAGTCGCCACGGTTTCCTCTTGACCTTGTTCCTGGACCCCCGTGGGGACTGCTACCCTCTCTCCCCCATGGCCATCTGCTCTGAGACCTCAGTCTCTTTTACTACCATCCAGGGATCCATCTTTTATGTCTTTTTTTTTTTTTCTTCTTGGCATTCAAGGGCTGCTGGAGTTAGTGAGTTTTGACTAACAGGTGTTGATGTGTTGATCTCTTGAAAACAATCTTTTCTTGTTTGTCAGCTCCCGATGTGTCTCAGCGTTGTCACCAGCCATCCTGAAATACGACGGCCTTCACCAGAGATTATGGAGTGTCAGCTCTCTGGAAAGTGTCTGGGGCTCCATCAGTCGGCAGCGGGCTAAGAGGGCTGCGGTGCTGCTCTGGCCTGAGTATACAGAGGCAGACTGCTGACCCGGCTGCTGGGGCCCCGAGGAACCCTGGGTGATTTCTTTCAGGAGTGTGTGTGTAAGCGTCTTCGCTGCTTACGCTCTCCCTGTACTTAAAAGATAACCGTGAGGCAGCTACTGAGGTATGAGCATACGAGCTCATCCACGGACCAGCCCATGATACCGGCAGCCTGATCTTACCATCCATCCCATTTATTGAGCGCTTGCTGAATACCAGGGGCTCTGCCAAGTGTTTCAACAGCATTGCCTCATTTCATTCTGACAGCTCAGATGAGGAAGCTAAGCCTCGGAGAGATCAAATAACTTTTGCACGGTCACGTAGCAATTTAGTGTGGGAGTCAGAATTTGAACTCAGAATTGCAGGATTCCAGGCAACATAATCTTCTAACCCCTCTGCTATGCTCTCCTGCTCCCTGGAGGATAGAACAACGCAGCCATCCATTAAGAAAGCCCATCTTTGCGCCAGACTTGGGGCTGGGAGTGTGGAGATGTATGAGACACGATCCCTGCCTTCGAGAAATTCTCAGTCTAGTGGAGGAGACACAGGTTGAACACAAATAATTGTAATCAGGGAATCATTAGGAGTTCAGGGGGGTGATATGGAATCGAGAAGGGCACGCCTCCCCGTGTTTGGGGATGGAGTGACTCTGGGGATGCTTCTTGAAAGGGGCTAGGGGGGCGGGGCTGGGGTGTCTGATTAGGATCTGAATGTATAGGACCTGCCTTCTTGCACTGACACTCACACTGTCTTCATGGAGACAGAGAAAGCTGATAAGGCATCTTTAACCTCTAGTTCTCTTCCCATGCCCCTTCTCAGGGGGCGATGCCAAGGATGGGCCTCCCTGGAGCTTGTGGTTCACCCCTTCTTTCAGACTCTGAAATTCCCTGCTCGAATGGCCCTGAGCCTTCGCTGGGTCTGTCCTCGCAGGGTGGATGGCACAGTCACGGTGCGTGTTCCTAGGCCCTGGGGGTAGCAAAGGAGAGGCTCTTTGCGGGAGCAGGGGGCTGGCACCTGAGCTTGGGCAAGCAACCAACAGCATCCACATGTGTCTCCTTGTAAGGGAAGGAGCTGGAGGAGGGAAGAGAAGAGAGGTGAGCCATTGGCCAGAGTCCAGAGGCTGGGGCCCAGGGACTCACCGCCACTTCTAAATTCAAATCTGGCCTTTGAAATCATGATGAAGGATTTTTTAAAAAAGAATTTTACTGGAATTACAAAAGTAATACAGAAAGGTCTTACGTATCTCTAACTCAGCTTCCCCTAATAATGTCTTACACAACCATAGAACCATCATCAGAATAAATCAACAGTGGCATAATACTCTTAACGAAATGACAAGACTGAAAACTGGTAACTAATGCCTGAGCCAGAAAGACCCTCATCTCTGAGGGCCTGATGGGGCTTCCAAAGTTGGAACAGCCCCCTTGGAGTTTGGGATTTCCAGGCACACAAGGGTGGGTCTTGTCAGTGTCCCTACCAACTTGGGAAGCCAGAGGCCTTGAGAGGCTTAGATTCTACCATTTATGATTTGAGGAGGGAGCACATAGTGTCCTCAAGGTCTTGGGAACATTTCATGAGAAGCTTCTAGGACCTAACAGTCAGGACACTATGAACATTAGATCACATAGGATTTTGGAATGTTAGATTATATTAGACGATGTGCAGCTGAATGCTGCAGGCAGATATGCACATAGATAGGCTCTCATCTTCTTTTTTAAAAAAGTTTATTTATTTTGAGAGAGAGAGAGAGAGAGAGAGAGAGGTGAGGAGGCCAGAGAGGGAAGGAGAGAGAGACAATCCCAAGTAGGCTCCTCACTGTCAGAGCCCGATGCAGGGCTCGAACCCACGAACCATGAGATCATGACCTGAGCCAAAACCAAGAGTTGGATGCTTAACCGGCTGAGCCACCCAGGAACCCCTCATGTCTTTCTTCTTAATTCCCCTCTGTTCACCTTGCTCTCTGCCTGCTGAAGGGTGGGCAGCACTGGACCGGAGTCAGGAGGGCCTGCTTTTCCCTCTGAGCTCCGTGGCCTTGGGCAAACGCTTCCCTCCCGAGAGGAGACTGAGCTGTCCGGTCTTTGAGATCTTTCACGTCTGACTTTGGCACTGTCTGTTCTCTGGCTGTGATTTTCCCTCTGCTCACCTTTCCTCACCCACATCCTTCTCATTCTTCTCTGTCCTTCCCCACCTCACTTTGCTGCTTTCTTTGTACTTCCTCCTTCTCCTCCTTCTCTTTCCCCCCCATTTCCCCCTTGCTTCCCTCATTCCTTTCTTCTCTCACTTCCCGTGGCCATCACCCTTCCTCTTTGCCTGCTTCTCCTCCCCTTCTCTTCCTCATCTCCCGGCACGTCCCTTCCTTCCATTTAGGTACGAGGTGGGTTATTCACAGGGGCTTCACGGCCCACCAAAGGCCTCTGGCAATTGTTTCAAGTGAGAGGGGGGAGAAAAGGGAATTAAATCATAGTATTGGCAGCTGGCAATTTGCTTCAATCGCAGAAAAATGTCCCCGGCTTCCTCAAATATTGAAGCACTGATGGAGAACAGATTTTCTCTGGCAGTGTGAATTCCCCTCCGTCCACGTTTGGCAGAGGGTTGCCTTGCATGATATTATTATAGGCGTTTCGACGCGTTCCCCGTTTAGCGCAGTTGGGATGCATTTCAACCAACCTCTGTTTTGATGTAACACTACTTTTATTGGTAATGAGGGTGTATTAAAATATATATACGTTTCCACTGATTTCTGGCTTTGGGGGAGGCTGGGATCTGATGATGTCCAGGCAGGAAGGCCTGGGTTTTTCCACCCTCTCTCCATGGGGAGAGTGCTGGAATTTAGGCACTCCCCCCGTCTCCACCCCCTTGTTAGATCTCACTGATTTTAATAAACATTTTCCTCTCTTCAGTTTCCTCAGTGACATAGAATCAGATATGTCAGCTGGAAGGGCCTTCCAGAGGTCATCTGCTGTGTCCCCTGCTCACGTGGACAGCGCCTGAGTTGGGCAGGGTCCGAGTGAGGATAGAGAGGGCTCATATGGAGACAAGGCGCAGCGACAGATGGAGAAAATGTACTGCTATAGATCCGTGGCTATTTTGCTGTGATTCTGTCACATGCAGGGGGACCCAGGAGGGAATGGGTGACAGAGGCGAGGCTGCAGGGCTAGCACAAGAGGCTGAGAAGGAGGGCAGGCCAGTTTGGTGGCAAGGGCCACTGGGACGCCAGGAAGGCCGGAAGCCATGGCTACTAATAGGGAGCTTCTCTATTTGGCGGAACGTTTAGTATCTCCTGTCAGTGTCGATCTACCTTTCATGGGCAGGCAGCCTCCCCACCCAATACACGTGGATGCAAGCTCTTGGATTAGGGCCGTGGCAGTTACGATCTTAGGAGCCCAGTGTAGGCTGGGCTCTTGGAAGGGAGAGTACAGTCCGGGGATCTGAAACTGGAGCTGCTGAAAGTTCAAGTTCGGTTTTTCTACCTTTGTGACTTCTCACCAGGGACTCTAAGCTCCAGCTCCTACGAACGGTCCTCTTCTGGGAATGCAACATGCTGTTCCATGCCCCGCGTGCAAGCTGTTTCTTTCACCCCAAATACCCTCCCCCTGAGGGGCTGGGAAGGAGTGCTGGTGGCCTCTAGTGGGCAGAGTTCCGAGATGCCGCTAAACATCCAGTGCCCAGAACAGCCACCTACAACCAAGAATACTGGGGTCACAATATCAATGGTGCCACCGTTGAGAAACCTGCCATGGGGAATCAGTAACCTGCGGCTGAATCTCTGGAACAGTCCCCACAAATGTGTGAAGGGCTAACACAGCCTGAGAAAAGCATTAACTGCTTCCATCTCCTGGTGGACAGGAGAGAGGTGTGGCCTCAGACAACAAAAGTATAAGGGAAGTGGCAAGCACTTGGTTTGTATTCTAAGAACATTTTGTGAACCTGTGAACCCTTGGATAAGATGGCATTGAAGGTTCCTTCCAGCCCTGGGATTCTAGATTTCGGGCACATCAAACGTCATAGACAGCCGGGAATAAAGGCCACTGGTTCTTTGAATGGAGATCTCATTTAGGAAGATTGCATCTTTTTAAAACCCCTCTCATGCCCTCAAAGGCACTAAATTTCTTTAAATGAGGATTTTTTTTTCCATGTAAGAACCTACTGCAAGATAAGAGACAGGCCACAAATAGTTATTTAGGTATATTCTACCTAATCAGCCATATTCTTGAATGTTTATTTTGGAGCAAACACATGGATGAACTATCCTTGAAGAGCCAGCCTATGAACTAAGAAATTTTCTGTAGCTTCCCCCAGCTCATTATTGGCAAAGCATGCTGGTTAGGAAGGCCAAGTCAGAGACAGTGACAACATGACGGTCCATTCAGGATGAGGCTGGAGCTGGGATGCACAAGTTCATGGCATGGAAAGGAGGGAGAGGGTGGGAGCAATCAAAGAAGATGGGTTAGAGGACTGGGCAGACTAGGGAAAGACAAAGGACGGAGACTGGAGCGTGGGTGCCACAGGGCAATGGGGGATGGGTTTAACAACATGGTCTTGGAAGGGTTGAGTCATTTGCGGAATAGAGTCCAAGGTCACAGGAAAATGTATCATATCTCCAAGAGCAGTGGTCCCCAAACCCAGATACTCATCATAATCACTTAAGCCTCTTTAAAAATATTCAGATCCCAAGGCTTCATTTCTGCGGGTTCTGAGTCTGTAAGTCTCAATGAGACCCAGGAATCTTTAATTCAGAAAAATTCCCCAGGTGATTCTGATATTCACCCAAGTTAGGGAAGATTGAGGAGATGCTGGTGGCCAAGGAGCTGCAAGCATACCAGTCATTTGGCTGAAGCAATTGAACAAATTTGGGACCATCCTGGGGTCTGGGATAGAAGACACAGGGGTCTCTCTCCCTGAGGAGCATGTAAAGGGGATCAGAAAAGGCAACGGGGTACAGACTGAAAGAGAATAGGCTATGTAAAGGATAGACGAAGGTCTTCCAAGTGGCAACAAGGGATCACAGTGGCTGGGGTGGTCAGAGAATGTCAGGGTGGGAGTGAGGGAGATGTGAGCCCCTCTGGAATTATAGGTATGATTTCAGTGGGGAGGGTGAACTCAGCTAAAGGTCTCAGGTCTAGAAAGACAGGGAGACTAAAAGGAACAGGCTGTGGGGTGAAGGTGTGGCATATCTAAAGTTTGGACAAAAGCTTTGGTTCTGGAGTCAGGGGGGATGGACGTAGTTGGGGTTTTTTTTGGGAAATGCCATGGATGGATGGCAGGCATCGCTGGGGGACTTCTCATCCCCTCCTTGCCTCAGGGCTGCCTGATTAGCTTTCTCAAATAAGGGCTTGCTCTAGACCAATGTGCGTGGCTGCAACTCTCCAGAGAATCAGTGGGTACCTCTACAATTGAGGAGGGTTCTTGGACAGGAGAGCTTAGGAGTTCTTGAGGACGCTGCTGGTATCCAGGTTGCAGCCATTCCCCACCTAGGGGTGTGATCACATCTGTCCCTAATTTTTACAGTCTTGTCTACAAGTTTTCCTCTTCTTCATCAAATAAAACTGACTAGATGATATTGCTCTTCAAGAATGGCCTTATTAAAAAAAACCCTTGCATTAACTGAGCAATTATTCTATACTAGATATATAGCAAGTGTGCTTCAGGTACATTATCCTGGTTAATCTTAATATAACCTCTTGAGATAGGTACTGTATCAGCCAGCTTTCTCTAAAGAAAGAACCAGGAGGATCTCAATCTCTCTTTCTTATCTATCTATCATCTATCTATCTATCTATCTATCATCTATCTAATATATCTATTATCTATTGAGATTCGTTATAAGGGATTGGCTCATGAGATTATGGAATCTGTTAAGTCTCAAGTCTGCAGAGCTGATGTCTCAGTTCAAGTCCCAAGGTCAGCAGGCTGCTATAGAATCAGAAAGAATTGATGTCCAAGTGTAAAGACATCCAGGCAAGAGAATTCTCTCTTCGTAGGGGGAGGGTCAGCCTTTTGTTCTATTTAGGCCTTCAACTGACTGGATGGGGCCCACCCGCATGATGTAGGGCAATTTGCTTTACTCAAGCTACTGATTTAAATGTTAATATCTTCCAAAACACCATTACACAATCGCCCGGAAAAATATTTAAAAAAAAATATTTTTTAATGTTTTATTTATTTTTGAGACCGAGAGAGACAGAGCATGAGCAGGGGAGGGGCAGAGAGAGAGGGAGACACAGAATTTGGAGTAGGCTCCAGGCTCTGAGCTGTCAGCACAGAGCCCGACACAGGGCTCGAACTCATGAGCCGCGAGATCATGACCTGAGCTGAAGTTGGACGCTTAACCGACTGAGCCACCCAGGCGCCCCAACACTGGGAATAATATTTGACCAAATGTCTGGGTACCCCATAGCCCAGCTAAGTTGACACAAGGTTAACCATCACAAGAACCACAAGGATCAACATCCTTATTTTGTAGACGAGACAGGGAGGAGTGGATAGGTGAAGTCATATGCATAAGGTCACATGGTGGTAAGTGACAGAGCTGGGCTTTTAGCTTATGTGCTCCTTGCCTGACCTTCTTAAGCTTTGGCCTTATCTGCCTCATGAGGGGAGAACAGGCAGCCACTCTTAATGTGATGCAGTAGACCAAAGTGGACACCACCACCTTGCTGGATGCCTGGGTTTCCACGAGGGAGTGAAACAATTTTAGAACGCTATTAAGCATTTCGCTTTGATTATGGTTCTTTGCTTCCTGGGTGCAGAGGGGTGCGTGCCTTCCAGTGAGTCAGTCCATCAGCAAGCCTAATTCTGTGTGATTGACCTACAACAGTGCATCCTCACTGGGCCAAGGGTTGGAGAGCTGGATAAGTCAGTTCTGCTGGAGCCGGCTTGTTCTCCTGTCCCTGTGTGTTCCCAAGGGGGGATGCTGACCGGTCTCAGGGCAGCAAGAAAACACTGAACAAGAAAAAAATAATAGGCTTTTGCAAGAAACCGTGTTTCCTTAATATCTTCAGTGGTGGGGACCTCACTACCACACAAAGTAACCCATTACATTTTTAAGAGCACTAAAGGAACTTTCTTCTCATATGAAATTTGCTTCTCCTTAGTCTCTTTCTGCCGTGAATACTTTTTAAATATTTGAAAATAAGGATCATATCCTCATGAGACTTTTTTTTTTTTGCCTCCAGGCTAAATGCTTTTAGTTCCTTTTAGCATCCTTTTTGTGATTTGGTTTATAGATGCCTTTTTTGGCCTTGTTGTCCCCTGGCTATGGTCTGTGCCCTCCCCCCCCCCAAAAAAAAAATTCCAGATGTTGTAGTTCTGGCCCGACTAATGAATTTAGTAGAGTAGAAATATCCCCTCTAATGTTTTGAACATTAGGTATTTATTGATGTATCCAGGTTGCTTTAATTTTCTTAATGACATTTATTATTATGATTACTATTATTTTTAACGTTTTATTTTATTATTGAAAGACAGACAGAGTCAGAGCATAAGCAGGGGAGGGGCAGAGGGAGAGGGAGACACAGAATCTGAAGCAGGCTCCAGGCTCTGAGCTGTCAACACAGAGCCCGATGCGGGGCTCGAACCCACGAACTGTGAGATCATGACCTGAGCCAAAGTCGGATGGTTAACCGACTGAGCCACCCAGGCGCCCCAATAGCATGTATTATTTTATATTGAAGTTGTGGTCAACTTAATTCTCACCATGCTATGCTTCTACGCTTAATTTTTTTACTTAAAATTTGGAATCTTATATTAATTCTTATTAATATGTATTTTGGATCAATATTTCAGCCTGACTCTGCCATCTGACATCTCATTACTGGTTTGTGGCTGAGGGAGAGCATGGAGGGGCACTGGGGAGAAACGTCCTTTTAGTTCGCACCTCCGTCCATTGCTGTTCTGTTGGTGGAAGATGGAAAGATTTGGTGCAGAGGATCCCATTGCTGTTCGAAGCTTTTATATGTACCCTTTATGCTTCCTCTGGGTCTAATTTCTTTCAGAGCCTTGGGCCCAGAAGCAATGGAAGACGTGGTCTTTGCCTTCAGGGAGAAGTCTACGATTGGTTTGGGGAAAAAGACTTGCATGTGTGAAACCACAGAAAATGGCCAGGAATGCAGACAAATTTGCGCTAAATGGCATGGAGCTGACCACAGCCCACATGGGGGTCTATGGTGAAGGAGGTAGGAGAGGGACGCATCCACCAGGGAATGGCCCAGAGGAAATGGGAATGGAACTGGGTCCTGCAGGATTTGGACGGGGAAGAAAGAAGGAACGACTTTACAAGGCAGGGAAGGGTGTGAACGAAGTGGGTAGTGGTGACAGGGATTCCGCAGAGACACAGGATGGAAAACAGACTGGTTCCTCTCTAGGCAATGGAAAAACCCGCCGATGGGAAGTACTTTGTGGCAAGGACCTTTCAAAGACCCGGTCCTTGGATCTGGCTCAGCTTCACCATTGCTCTTACCACTAGCCCAGTGGGGCCCTTTCCCTCCTATTTCTAGATTCTTCATGCCTTCCCTGATGATTTTCTTGCTTCTATATTCCTAACCTCTTACTTGAGTTGCATAGCAAACATTTTTCCCCCCAAACACTGGGGGGTGAGCGAGATACAAAGGCATATTAATGTGGTCCTAATTTCAAATATTCTGTCGCACTGTCCCTGTTTGTTGATCCCTCCTTAATTGATTTTGCATCTTCGCTTTTCACTTGGAGTGTATAATAACAGTGTTATTAATAATGAATAATACAGGAGCTGGCATCTAGAGTGAACAGATATGCTAGGTTTTACATAGGCTATGAGTTAAACGTGAGGATCGTCCAGGGAGGTAGGTACTGTTAGGATCCCCATTTTGCAGGTGAGAAAGTCAAGGCACATAAAAGGTAAGTAAATTGCCCAAAGACACACAGATAGTGAGCGGCAGTGCTGGGTCATCCTGACTCCAGCTCTGCCCTGTTTGCTATTCACCCCTGCCTCATCACGGGAACCACGGGCTCGTAGTCTCCCAGGAAAGGGAAAATTTTTATCCGCACCTGATACGTGTTGCCTCTTGTGCTAAAGCATTGCACGGCTCTCATCTCAATCCTCACCCCACCCTGAGAGACAGAGATCATTACTCTCATTTGACAGAGGGAGGAGACGAAGGCCAAATGGAGGAGCTGGTTGTGGGCGCGCAGCTGGCACGATGGGCAGTGAGATTTCCGCTGAAGTCTGTCTTGCGCCCAGAGTCCGAGCGTTTCCATTGGAAACGTGAATAGTTCCTGAGCAGCTGGTATGAGGAGGGTCAGACTGGGCCGCGTGTGAACAGAGAGAGTTGGGGAGAACTTTCCTAACTATGGAAAAGCACAGCATTGCAGTCCATGTGACACAGCTGGGCACAGCTGGAAGAAAGCAGTTAGACAGTATCCGCGGCCAGCGTGCTGCGGATTCATGCATTTGAGAACCAAGAGTCTGGACTGTGTTTACGTGCAGAGAATCTGAGAGAGTAGCAGGCATGGCGAACCCCAGCTACAGAGCGCATCAGAAAGCATCTGGCCCCTTTGCACGGTGGAGCGGAGGGCTGTCCGCTCACAATGACCTCTTTAGCCCAAGCCACCACCCAGGCGGTAAATGCCACCTCCGTCATCCTCTTTGATTGATCAAATAGGGCAGGAACCCAATTTCCGTGATTGTAGATGCGCATAGAGAGAGGGAGAGAGAGAGAGAGAGAGAGAGAGAGAGAGAGAGAGAGAGATGCTGGCCCCTGGCTCCTTCTCCGTCTTTTCTGTGTGTCAGAGTTTCCCAGAGGGGGCTGCCAAAACTGATGTGCTAAACTAGGTTTAGCAGGGCCTTCTAGAGCTTCTGCGTCACTAGGTCTGTGGCAGGGCCCCCACAAATTTGCATTTGTAACAAGTCACCAGCTGGCTTGGGGACCACACATGACCTCTTCAGGGTTGACAGCTCCCTTCTTTTCCTTTTTTACCCTCCACGCCTGCATTCAACATACCGGATGCAGGAGCTGGGGTCTTGGTAAGAAACAGCATTCATCTCGGCTGGTTCAAACAAGACCTTAGTGAAGGGGTTACCTGCAAAGCGTGGGGCTGTGTCAAAGGGGCACAAGAGAGAAACTGAGGCACCCAGAGACCAGCAACAGCAGGAAGCAGTGACCATCCTAGGCAGAAATGGAAGGAAACAGTGTTTCCAGGCTTGGGGAGGGCTGGGCTCATGGGGGCTGGGCTTTCTGTGAGGTGCGGGGGTGGGGTGGGTGATTAGTTTTGTGGAGGAACAGGCCAGAAATGCAGTTCAAGAAGGGACCTCTGCTCTTCTACTCTCCCATTGCCTCCAGGAGTGCCCCATTGGCTGGATCCAGCTGGGTGCTGGGAGGCAATGGGTATAGTTGTTTCGAGGGGTCCCAGGGCACAGGACAGAGCAGAGAGTAGGCCTGGGGTGGGGTGAGGTGAGGGGGTGCAAATGGAGAATGACCAGCATAGAGGGCAAGACTCCGCTCCTCTTCCTCACTCTGTCCCATCCCTCGACATCTACCTTTGCTTCTTCCAGAAGCTTACTAGAAGCCACTGACCCAAGAGAGTAGAGGGACTACCTAAGGCCTGTAGTCATCCTTAGCCTGGGACCTCGTTCCTGCCTCCTCGGTGCACCGAGACATCAGGGCTTCCAGAGAGACTGTTAGCAGAGCTCGCTCTCCCTCCCGTGCAAGCCGACCCCTGTGTCTCAGATAGGGTGGCCACTGGCCATCTCTGGCTTCTGCATGGTCGGGGCAGGTTGGAGAAAGGCTTGCTGCTTTTGGAGCAGCATCACGAGATTCCAATAGGAGAGCTCTGAGGGTTGAGGACACAGTGTGGGATGGTTGGCGGGTAAGGGACAGAGAGTTTCAAGTTATTTCCAAACCAAACCGTAAGGAACACGCAGTGCTTTGGCACTGGCTCAGAAAGACCTCCCATTCCATCTATGGAACAATGAAAATGAAATCTCCTAATCCTTAGGAACGAAAACAAAGAGAGAAGGGGGAGGAAACAAGAGGAAGAGGAGAGGTGTTTACATTTGAGAACTGTCTAGAACTGCCAGGCGAAGGGCCATGTTGCTACTGGCCCCGTCTGGCGCGAGTTTGGCGTCTAGATTTACCTTTTTGTGGCTGTTAGGATATTTTCCTGAGCCACACGGCAAGATCTCTGTGTCAGATAACCCCCTCTGTGGGAAGATAATCTTTGAGCATGTTTAGGGAAACTGTGGGCTGGCCAGTTTTATGACCCTGACATGAAAGCCAGTGGGCAGCAGACAAACTTGGAGGCTCTCACACCCTCAGAACGAGGACAGGCTTTCTCCCTAGACCAGGAGAGGACTCTTGGCTGTCAGGCTTCAGCAACATTTGTCCAGGCCTTCTCTAGGTGGCTTAAAAGCGTGTCTTCCCAGCTAAGCTTCTAGTTCCTTCTCTTCTTGAGGTAAAAACAAAACAAAAGAAACTGAAGCCAAAGTCAGTCAAAAGTCAAGGAGCTCGTATGAATTAGGGTCATACGGCTCTGGCTGGAGTCAGAGAAACAGACTCCTTGGAGTTTTGTGGCTTCCTCCCTCTGCATTTTCCTAGAGCCCTGGATAGAGATCTTGGCTTTACCCATCCTACTACGAGAGCCCGGCTCTATCCTTGAATTCACCCCTCTGCCATTTTGAGCCCTATCTCTCCAGTGCACAGAATCTTCTTTGTCTCTTTTGGTTGAGCTGACACAGAAACAATCGGGAGGAACAGGAGCTTAGGCTGTGCATTTATGATGTTGGTGATCTGGAAGGGAACAGAAATCATTTCTGCCTGGGTTCTATGGCAGGTATGGGAGAAAGCCTGGCAGCATTAGGAAGAGTTAGGGGCCGATTTCTTTCCTCGATATGGGTGAGTGCTTGTCTTTCCTTGTGGAGAGACAGCCATTTCTACTGCCCTCACTGCATGCACCCTTGGGCTGGAAGGACACATGGGATACCTGGTGGAGTGGAACGAGTGCTGGGTGGCAGTTTGGGGGCCTCAGGGTCGAGTTCACCTTCTGCAATTGTCCAACTTGGGGAAGACTCATTACATCTGGTTTCCCAGAGCTGTGATAAGGGGGCCTGGCCGGATGAACGCTGAGATTTTTGTCTAGCCTTGATATTCTGTGATGCTATAGCTTAGCGGTTGCCCCTGTCATGCTTCTTGTGTTCAGAGATCTTTCTAGGATTCACGTCATGCTTTAAAGAGGGAAAAAGCGATCTGGGAATTCACCACATTTGGGAAATGCACCTTCCTGACACCACTTTGGTAATTGTGGAAGCTGGGCCCTGGGAACTGCACACTGATTTCCAGAGAAACTTAACTATTAGTGAGTCAGGGCCCTTTCCTACCTTTGAGGTTTTGTGCGCCATGGATAATATTCTTAGTCGGATACTTCATCTTCTTCTAGAAGCTTCCACTTCCGTAGTCTTGTGCATGAGTCTGATCCAGACCTAAAGCTTGTCTCCTGCCTTCCAACTTGGCTACACCATGCTGTTTTCCATTTATGTTCAGATCTAAGTCAGGTACCCAGATCAATAGCAGGGCTAAAGGGATATGGGGGACACGGGGGTGGGTCAGGGTGGGTTGCAGAGACTCAGAGGTGTTGAAAGGACCGTTAAGGACCTGCCCTTGGAGTCTGACAGACGCAGGGCTCAACGAGACAGATGTCACTTACCAGCTCATTTCATTTCTCCAGCCTTAGTTTCCTCATCTGAGAGAAGTTTATCCCCCTTCCATGATAAAATCACATCTGCCTTTGGGGGTAGCTAGGAGGCTAAAAATGAAAACATGCATGTAAAATATTGCCCTCACTTCCTTCTTCAAGTTATATTTTCAATTCATGAGTTTCCTTTCCTCCTCCTTCTTTTAAATTTCTGAGGGAAGTGAAAGAGGAGAGAGCCAGTCTGCAGAAAGGAAGGCCAAAGGATGATTTGGAAGTGACCTTGATGTATACAGGAAGGTCACTCACATGCACATACTTTTATGTTGGCATGAACATGCAGAACGAGGGAACGGAAGGTGGGTGGCAAAGGTGACCTTTCCTACGGAGTTGTCTTTCAGCCTGTAGATTGTCAGTCTTGGATAAGCACCTATGAGTTCCTTCCCACTCTTGTCTCCTCTCCTTTCCTCTTCCCTGCTTTTGGGTCTTCTCTCTGCCTCTCTCCCCACCCATCCTGGCTGCTGTGAGCCAGAGGAACCCTTTGGTCTTCTGTAGAAGCAGGCTGCAGTTAAGGTTTCTCAGAGTGAAGCACTGATCACACACAGACCTTTCTCTTGTTAGTACTGGTGCAGAGAATTCCTCAGAGAATTATTATGCCAAAGGACTCTTTCCCCAGACAAGTCAGGAGGGAGAGTCAGGAGGTGAGGAAACATCGAACCCGTTCTACACATGAAAGGTTGCCTTTTTGAGTCTCCACAGACTCATATCATCAAGCAGCTGGAGGGATTTAGGCTAGACATCACAAAGAACATGCTAACAATGAGACTTAAAGCCCTAGATCAGGGGCACAACAAATATCTCGCACTCCCTCTAACACAACGCACTCTCCAAAAACAGAAAAAGAGACCCTGTTTTGAGAGCATGGCCTTCCAGGATCACAGGGACAGGAGAGAGATGCTCTCAAGGCATTTTTTTTCCCCTTTCAAGTTCCATGAATTAGTTCAGATATGGCTGGGTCTAGTGGGAGCCCAGTGAGAGGGCTGCCTGAGCACTCAGGTGGGGATTTCGTTCCCTCTGAGCCCATCCTCATGCTGCCCAAGCCCCCATGTCCCCGGCCCCCTCCATGCATGAGGCCCAGACCCAGATTCACAGCATGGGTTCTCTCTCACTTGTGTTCTGCAAAGAACCTGCCTTTGCTCTGTTGCCCACTCCCAGCTTTCTCTTCGAACAAAGAGGAAGTCCAGTTACAAACGTCCTCTTGCAAAGTAATTAAGCTAACGGCACGGGGGCCAGTGCTCCTCAGGGCTGGCCAACAGGGAAGGGTTAGAGTCCATAATAGGTCCGCCAGGAGGGACCTGCTGGTTCCCTCCCCTGCTGGAGGTGATCCCACACACGGCTGTCCAAGTGGTGACATTGTGAGCACAGGGGACTTGGGATGTGTCCTGGGTTGTGCTGGCACAGTGCATGGAACCTCTCCTTCCTGGATGCATTGGTCACTGGGATGCTGCAGACTCACCCACATGTGGCAGTACGGGGTGCTTAAGGAAGGCCTCTGTTCACTCAGAACTTATGAATCAGCACATAAAAGAGAAGACCGGGTTGCCAGGAGCATGTGTTGGAGGAGGACGAAAAGAGAGGAATTGCTTAGTCTTTGTATAGTGTACGGGGACAGAAAGTACTCTTTCTTCACAGGTGGCATTGACAGAGATTGCAACGAAAAGGATTTAAGTTAGAACTGAGCACTAGAATTTTCCAGCACCCGGACAAACACAGAGAAATGGGCTGGGTTGCTTTCCCGTGGATGTTCTCCAGAAAGGAATGAAGTATACACATGAGAATCCTAGCTGGAGGCAGGGAGATGAACTCCCTGGCTGTGTACCATGCTTACCGGAAGTGATAGATTGGAGGTGGCCCAGGGTACAGGACTATGGCATCTTCTAGATCTCTGTTATGAGTTAGGAGTATTTCAGAGATGTCTTTTCCGGTGGGTACAACTAGAGCCCACAGAGAGGTTTTCGGGGGGAAGGCTTTGGCCAGAAGGAAGAACGTTTAATGACCAAAGCTGTAGAACAGTAGAAGGGGCTATTTCATTTATTTATTAGAGCTTATAATTCATTTTGGTGAAAAGGTTGTTTCATCAGGCCAGGATTTGTTCCCCAGATTATTTACGTGTCTTTTGAATACCTACTATTTACCAGGCCTGCACATACAAAAACGAAAAAGACGTAGGCATTCTGTACTGGGGGAGTTTGTAGTATACTGGGAAGGCAGACACAGAAACAGACCAATTGCAATTTTGCGTGGTGAGGGTGATGTAGAAGCACTATGTAAGAGCTGTAGAAATGCAGAGAAGGGAATAAAAAGTAGGTCTTCCTGGGGCAAGAGGGGAAGGCTTCTTGAAAGAGGCAACTTTTCAGCTGGCAGCTGGTTTCCAATCCAATTCCATTCCGATCCAGTCCATCTAGGCTCACTGAACGTCTGCCATGTGCAAGGCGAAGAGAATGAACACAAATATACATGCACCAAAGAGCCATTCAGATGCCAGTTCATATCTGTGCCCTAAGAGCTGTGTGCCTCAGGATGGAGGACACACAGATAAACAAAACCTGGTCTTTAAGGAGCTTCCTGGATATGGTGTAGAAGTTGACTCAGAGAGAGGCGATGAATAGAGGGGAAGGGTGTCAGAGGGCAGCAGTAGAGAATTCATTTCTGTGGCTCATCTGACCTTTCCTGGGGTGGAGATGGTGTCTGATATGTTGCTGTCCAAGCAATGACATCATGACACAGGGGACAAAACATGGGGTCATCCTATCTCGTGCTCATAGTTCTGGGTGAGGTCTGCTGAATGCCAGCAGGAGACATGGACATGTTTCATTGTTTGCTTCTTGTCTGAGTGTGGCTAGGGGTAGGGAAGGCAAGAGTGCTGGGTGGAGGAAGACAGAGTCATCTCCTTTGCTCCTCCTGTGTTATTGGTACCACTGAGATAGCTGAAGAGCCCAAGCATCTCCCAGAGCGTATTGATGTATCAACCAGGGCCCAGTCATGAGTCAAAACAACTGGCCTGACTTCTACCAGAGGCAATTTAGCCCAAACAATTGTTAGGCTCATTTGGCCTGTTGAGGAGATGTCAGGCCAAGATATTTGCCAAAAGGAGTCAGATTGGTTTCCGAGTTAATGTAGCACCAGCTACTGAAACAAACACAAAACTCACAAGTGTATTTTAGCTCAAATACAATATAATTTGTTTTTCTAGCTCTCATAAACCCACTATGGGTATTTCTGATTACCAGGTGATTCTCTTCTAGGCAGTGATTCAGGAGCCAAAGTTTCTTTCATTTGGTGACTTGTAACCTCAGCATGTGGCATCCAAGTTTGCATACTCAACTGTACCAAGCCAGCAAAAGAAGAAAGACCATGGAGTAGGTGAGGTTCTCATGTACTGGGCCTAGAAGTGACACTTGGGCCCCTAGTCCATTGGCCCAGTCCATTGGGCCCCCAGTCCCTGGGTCCATGTGACCCAGGGGGACACATCTCACTGCCAAGGGAGCAGTTAGGGGAGTATGGTCTAGCTGTGTGCCCGGGAAGAACAAATGAACAGGCAGTTTCAGCCACAGGTTCAGCAAGTCCTAGATGGGTTCGTCTTTCAGCGATCTTTCCAGTGAATGCTGGCTGAGCTTAGCTCACCCCACAGGTGTGTACAAGGAAAAGGAGCCAGAGAAGGTGGGGAAGACGCAGGGAGGAAATGCCCTAAGAAATCATGATTTAGTTTTCACTTCAATGAAACAGTCTTGTGTTCCCATGGTGCTTTTGCTTTCAGAGAGCTTCCTCGTTTATTCCAGTCCTGTTCCTGGGAAGAAGAGGATGGTAGAGAAGATTCTTTCCACCTCTTTTCCCTTTTTTGTTTTCAATTAGTGAAGTGGTCCATGCTCACTGAAAGAAGAAAAAAAAAACAGTAACAAAATTCAAAGAGTATGTATATGGGAAATATATTCCTCTCATTTTCTGCTTGTCTTTTGACCTTGCTTATGGCATCTTTTGCAACAAGTGTTTTATATTTTAATATTGTAAACTATATTAATTTTTCTTGTTTATTTCCCCTTCCCTCCTCCAAAGTCATAAACACATTCTCCCATATTTTCTTCCAGTACTTTCATGTGCATCTTGTTAAGGCTTTTAATCCATCTGGATTTTATTTTTGTGAACGACATGTCCTAAAAATCTCGTTTGTTTTATTTATTTATTTATTTATTTATTTATGTATTTATTTTTAACCAAATGATGAGCTAATTGTCTATCTTTTTACAGTTATTTGAAATGATACTTTTATCATATCCTAATTTCTTCGTATACATGATGTATTAGTTTCTTGTTGTTGTAATGAACAACCCAAACTTGGTGGCTTAAAACAATATGACTTTAGTATCTCACAATTCTAGAGGTCAGCATGTGTAATAGCTTCTTGGGGCTGAAGTCAAGTTATTGGCAGGGTGGCATTCCCTCTGGAGGTTCTAGGGAGAACCTGTTTCCTTACCTTTTCCAGCTGCCCACATTCCTTGGTCCGTGGCCCCCTTCCATTTTAAAGTCAGCAATGTCCAGTAAAGTCTTTCTCTTGCTGGTTACTCTGAAACTCACTCTCATGATGCCCTCTTTCACTTTTAAGGACACCCGTCATTAGATTGTGCCCCTACCTAGATAATCCAGGATCATCTCCTCCCTTCATTTGAGGTCAGCTGATTGATTCCATTTACGATCTAAATTTCCCTGTCATGTGTTATGTGCTAAGTCTTGTCTCCCTGTAATTTACCTGTTGATGTCCTCACCCTGAGTGTGGCTCAGGGTGTCAGAATGTGACTGTATCTGGAGATGGGGTCTTTAGAGAAGTGACTAAGGTTATTTAATGAGGTCATTTGGGTGGGCCCTAATATAATCTGCCTGGTGTCAAAAGCAGGAAACTTGGACATAGAATGAAGCATGGGGGATGCATGAGTATGGGAGGAAAGACAACGTGAAAAGGCAGTATGGGGTAGCCATCCATAGGCCAAAGAGAGAGGCCTTAGGGAAGACCTGGCATCTTGATCTTGAACTTTCAGCCCCCAGAACTGTGAGGAAATAGATTTCTGTTTTATAAGCCATCTAGTCTGTGGTGCTTTGTTGTGGCCACCCTGGCAAATGAATACACCATTTAACACAGCATATTCACAGACTCTGGAGATAAAGACATGGCAAGGGTGGGGAAGGCATCTTTGGAAGACCATTATGCTTCCAACCACACAGTTGATTTGTAGGCTTTTTATTCTGTTGCGCCGATCTCTTCATTTATTCCTGAGCTAATACCGTACTTTATAAATGACTGGGGTATTATAATAATTTTATCCAGTGGGGAGAATTTCCTTTGTGTACTCTGTTTTCATTTACTCGATATTTTCTCGATTGTTCTTATGCACTTGTCCTTCCATATCAATTTTAGAATCATCTTGCCAAGTTTCCTGAAAATTGTGATTGCATTAAATTTGCAGGTAAATCTGGGACAACTGATATCTTCACACAAACACAATATTTTCCATTTAACTAGATATTCTGTATGCTTTTCTTCATAATGTTCTTTCACATTCCCTGGCAGTAAATTTTTTAATGGTGCTTTATAATTTTCAGTGATATTGGGAATAAGTCAGCTCTTCCTCTTGTACAGAAGGAAAACAGGCCTAGAGAGGGGAAGGACATATCTAAGACCACACGGGACCAGGAAACAAGCTCTAATAGAATACGAGCCTATGATTCCCAACACCCACTGCCCTGTCTTTGGCCTCATGGAGCCTTTAGACCAGCTTCCATTAGATCCAGGGTGTAGTGTTCTGTTTTTGGTCAATGCTCATATGTCCATTCGAAAAGTACTGGGCTGAGCCTGGGAACCGACTGCCTTTGAGCTTGGGATGGTTGAGAGGTCATGTAAGAGTCCCTCCTATTTCACAGATGGAAGCATTATAGGGTAGAGGGTGGGTGAGGAGAAGTTTGAGGAGCAAGCAAGGGAGCATCTGTAGAATCACTTACTTCTTAACCCTGGCCCATTAAGCAACTATCATCAGGGAAGGAGTGTGAGCTCATAAAAAGTAATAACAAATACAGCTCTTATTCACAATTCATACGAAATAAAAATCCAACTCCTGCTCACTAGGGAGCAGTAAATAGGTCCCAGAACGCCTTGTTAGAATGACTAAAGAGATTAAGGATGATGAAAGAGAAATGTTAGGTTAATTTGACCTTGGAGGAGACTGTGTACTATGTTCCAGCAATACCAAGGGTCAGGAAAGGCAGAGGGAAGTGATGAAAGACTGTGTCTCTCTCAGGTTGCCGAGGTTACCTCCCCTACATGGCTCCAGCTGCAGAAGCATCAGGTAGCAGAGGTGAGCTTGACCTTGACCTTGACCATCTACCTGGACACCCTTGGGATGCCTCTCAGTAGCTACCTGGTTTGGACTGCCCCAGCTTCTCCCATAGCCTTAAGCAGGGGTCACGATCCGCTGGCTACACTCAAGGATACTGAATTTGCAAATACTTTGGGGATTTTCCAAGTATTTTTCAGCAGCTGCATTCTCTAAATGGCTGATGTCTAAGAAATTGGGGAATATTGCATATTCCCAAACAAAACGGGGCTTTTGAGGTCCCGATTCTAATTTGTATCTCAAGGCCTCAATTTCACAAACCAGGAAATGGAAGTGTGAGAAGGAAGTTACTTGAGTCAACATTGTCCATTAATTCTAGAAGTCTTAGAGCCTGGGGCTTCAGAATAGTTCACATTTCAGGGGGTGGCCCTTCCCTCTGCTCCCTCGAGGTTGATGGGTTGGATTATGAGCCATAGAAACAATAGAGACTTATATGTCAATAGTAGTAAGGGTGTATGCTTAGGGGAGGGGATGTACAGGAAAAAGGGATAAGATCCTTTGTTTGTCCCAGAGGCAGAAGAGTGCTGCTCCCTCACTGACAAAGAGGAAGTGTCCTAACAGGAAACTGAGTATTAAATCCATTTGTCCATACATTCATCCGTCCATCCATCCACCCACCCACCCATCCATCCATCCACCCAGGATATCTATGCATGCTGCGCATGAGTAGTGTTCGAAGAGTTGTGAAATGCCCTGAAGATAAATCTGGAATTAATCCTAGGGTCCTTGAGGAACCATTGAAGATTCTGGGACAAGGGAAGGCTGGATGCAGGAAGTTGTTCAGGGACAGTGGGGCAACTTAAAGAGGCCAGATGTGGTCCTCCCTCAGGTATCCCAGGTGAATTTGAATGCATCTCTTTTCTGGTTGGGCTACTGAGCCACCTTTGGGTTAGAAGAGTGGGAAAATTGGCTGGAAGCCTGAGAGAGAAAGTTATCGGATGTGATATGTTCAGTGGACTTGTTCGGGGAATATCCAGTTCAACAGATATTTGCTGTGTACACTCTCCTTAATTTTTCCAGTAACTTTTCTTCCACCTTTCCGCCCAAGGGGCCCTGTGCTCTTTGGCAGGGCTGCTAGAGCAGACAGGGCTGGGTATTTGTGCACGTTTTAAGCCAGTCCGGCAAACTCAGCAATCTGGTCTATGGAAGGGGTTTGGAAGTTGAGGTTACATTGTGTATGCAGAGAAGAGGGGACAGTGCAGATAGGGGTCTGCTGGGGAATAGACACCAAGAACCAACATGAGGGGTGGTGGGAAAAGTGACCTGCTTCCTCTGTCTTCAATTAAACAGCCGCCTGCCCACGCCTCCGTGTGGGGAACCCAACAGAGCACACTGCCGATCTTTGCCTTCCAGAGGATTATGGTAAGGGGTAGAGGAAGGAGCGAGAGATTTAGAGTCACACGGATCTACTTACCAGCTGTGTGACCTGAGCTCAGCTTGCCTCAAGCTCTCTGAGCCTCAGTTTCTTAACTGGAAAACAAGGATCAGCGTATCACCTGACTCGTGGGATTATTTTGAGAACTAAACACAATACCGTATATGAGAATGACTTTGTAGAAGGTCTGTCGCTGCTAAAAGATGGAATCCAAATAGTAACAAGAAGTTTCCAATGTAATTGCCATTGCCCTTGAATGCAAGCGCCCCACTTCTGAAAACCTTCTGCGTTGTTACATCTGGAGGGGCTAACGCCTGGCGGCTAAAGGATTACCCAGGCCCATCGGCACTTACCCGTGAGGGCTGTGTTCTCAGCCAGAGCTCAAATCCACAAGCGCATGCATGAGGCACGCTGCCTTTTCGGGAACGAACACAGGTTTTTGGTTTTGTTGTCGACATTTCATAACCTTGTATCGGTTTGTAAACCATAATTGGTTGTGCCATTGCATCTAACTGACCTTCTCGTTTCTGCTTGGTTGTTTGTTGGTGTATGTGTGGTTTTGTTTTCTTTTGTTTTGTGAATCAAATCTAGAGGCGTAACACACTGCTTCAAATGGTTGGAGGAAGGAGAAACGGGGGAGGGAATGTGGCCCCGAGTTGAACCTAACGAGATGAGGAGCAGAAGCCCACAGCTTTCTGGAAATGTGGTGGCCACCTTCCACTCTCCCCTTGCCTGGAAGGAAAGCCCCGCTGCTCGTCAGTGGTTAGTACTGGCCTTTTAGTTGGCCCTGGGGACAAACTGCCACTTGAAGAGCTGCAGGGCCAGGGACAGAATCATGTCCCAGTGTCCAGACACGGGAACACTGGCGGCTGGGAGGGTAAGCAGGGAGAAGTATTTTTCCTGGCACCAGGTCCTGCTCCTGGGGGAATGAAGCATGTGAAAATTGTCTGTTTAGTTACAGCTTTTCCTCTTCAGCAACTGATAATCTCCCTTTCTGTTGAAGGCATGGACTCAGTTAATGCTGAGGCTTTTTGCCTGTTAAATTGTCAAAATGCAACACGACAACCCCTTTGCTGGTGAAGGATATTTATTTCAAGTCCTAAATCAGTTTCCGTCTTTCTTTCTTTTTCTCTTACCGCTTTTCCCCTCCTGGTGCACTCCTCCCCTGTGGAACTTGGGAAAATCCAATTTCCTTCCTGCCTTAATCTCTCTCCAGCATTTGCACTGGCTCTGCTCTGCCCGCACCTGCTCCTTCCAGCTGTGAGATTCCTTTTGGTAAAATACTTTGTGTCCTGCCAAGTTGTCGATAGACAAGACCCCCATGGCTGCTTCCTGGCTCTCTTAATGAACACAGTTGTTCTGTTCCCCCAGGTCCCCAGGAGCTCCCTGCTTCCATCTATTAGCCTGCGGTGGTTTCCACATTTAGAGTGAGACCCCTGTCCTGGGCCCCCAAGAGCCTGCTCTTGACTGAGGCAAGAATTTGAAATCTAGCACTCCCTGGGCTGGTACTAAGTGCTTTGAGCTTTACAGCCCTAACTCCTGTATCACAGGAATGTCAGGCTAAGCACAGAGACTCCAGGGCTGCTGTCTCCCCAGCTACACTATCATTATTAATGACAGCAATCACCATCCAGAACTCAGGTCATAAATAATAAGTGTCTTTCAGCAGTCACAAGAATGGCTGCAAACATTCATCATCTGCACACGTCTCAAAATAGCCATGGGAATGAACAGCAGAACTGTTATGGCCAATTTCTATCGCTATGTCAATGCTAACAACTTAGTTTTATTTAAAAAGAAAAGTCCACAGCAGCGTGAACTTGAGACAGTAACAGACATCCTCCAAAATGAGGATTCTATAGCTTAATAAGTTTGGAAAACTCTTTGTTAGAACAAAAATAAATAGATTTCTTTATAGAAAGACTTCTAGGAGTCGTTAATATTCTAATGTGCACGGAAATCTCAAGAGAGGTAAGTTGTGTTTCCCCGAAGTATTGGGCCTTAGCATTTTTCTCTCTCGGCCCATCATGCCACATGTTGCAGAACACTAATGGACAATGTGCCGGAAATATTTAACAACTGGCTTTCCAGGAGTGATGGGGGGAGCCCTGCTTAGTAATGTCTGCTGATTTCTGTGAGCTAAATACTCCCACCAGAGCCGATTTTAAGCTACTGACATGAAACCACGAGTTTGGATGAGGCGCACACAAGCAGCTCTCTGAGCTGGTGCGAGCTGGCTCAAGCAATTCCCCTCTTTCCTCTGAGAATGGGGACGTGTGAAAAAGCCAGTGGATGCGACTGGTGTTGGTCTCCTTGGCAAAGCAGGAAGAGAAGGTGAAAGGAAAGACCCAGTCCACTGAATGTTTGCTCACTTCTCTAATCAATGATCAGAATGGACCTTCTCTGCTTGAGAGCAGCGGATGATGGATGTCTGATTCTCCGGTGTAGTTTCCTGGCCATTTGCACGGACACTAGGAGCCACTCTAGGGCAGATCTATCTTTGCTACAACTCCACTGGTCTCTTGTCTGCCCCGGGGATAAACGCGTTAGTGCCCGTCCACTCTCTGGACAGCTCTGTCACTTCCTCTTCAGTTGGAGTCAGAAAAACTTTCCTGACCGACTTCCCTGCTGATACGGGGAGAACTTCCTTTGACCTCTCCCAGGAGGTCGGACAGTATTGTTGGACAGTATTCACATAGGTCATCTGATAACATGAAGGCAGTAAATTAGATTTGTGCTAGATTTGTATCTCAGCAGCATTTGGCATAGTGGAGCACTTTCGCCATTTTAAGTCGTTTTCTTCTCCTAGATTCTAAGATGATGCACTCTCTCCTGGTTCTTCTCCTGCCTCTCTGGCCACTTCCGACTTGTTGGCTTCTTCGCTTGCCATCTAAATGCTTGGGTTCTTCCATCCTGGGTTCTCCTCCCCTCACTCCCCTCCTCTGTCCTCTCTCAGATGATCTTATCCATTCTCATGGATTTAAATAATACTACCATTAATCTGCTAACTCCCCAATTACAATCTGAAGCCAGACATTTTCTCTGAGGTCCAGATTTAGATAACCAACAACCTACTTGGCATCTCTATCTGAATGTCTTAGAAATTTCTCAACTTTAACTTGTATGAGAAGGAATTCGATGTCCTCTCCACCCTGTTTCTCCCTCAGCCTTCTTTATCTCAATAAATAGCATTTCCTTCCATCTAGTTGCCTGAGCCTGAAATCTAGGAATCATTCTTGATTCAACTTTTGTTCTTTTCCCCTGTATCCAATCTAACAGTCTTGAAGGAATGAATTTCACTCTACTTTTTCCTTTTATCCTGAAGGTCATTGACTTATATTATACTCAAACTCTGAAACCATTTACTGGGTCCATATTCTATTGCTTTGATTTACCAAGAAGAAAGACCTTGGAGAGGTGTTTCAGCTTAATTACTCTTAATTAGATTTTCTTTCAATCCTTCTCCAGACCAGTAGGCCATCAAGTTCCCCCAGGTGTCTCCCTTGTCTATTATATCCCAAATGGGCATCTCCTGGGGCCCCTGGGTGGCTCAGTCGGTTAAGCGTCCGACTTCGGCTCAGGTCACGATCTCATGGTTCATGAGTTCGAGCCCCGCATCAGGCTCTGTGCTGACAGCTCAGAGCCTGGAGCCTGTTTCGGATTCTGTGTCTCCCTCTCTCTCTGACCCTCCCCCTGTTCATGCTCTGTCTCTCCCTGCCTCAAAAATAAATAAACGTTAAAAATAAAATAAAAAATAAAATAAAAAAAAAACAAATGGCATCTCCTTGTTCAACAGATCCAAGTAAGCTTGTGCTCCCTCTACATTTTCTTTCTTTTTTTTAAAGCTTATTTATTTATTTTGAGATAGAGAGAGAGTGTGAGCAGAGGAGTGGCAGAGGGATGAGAGAGAGAGAGAGAGAGAGAGAGAATCCCAAGAAGGCTCCCTGCCACCAGTGCAGAACCTGATGTGGGGCTTGAACTCACGAGCTGTGAAAACATGAACTGAGATGACATCAAGAGTTGCACGCTTAACTGACTGAGTCACTCAGGTGCCCCCGCATTTTCTTTGTATTCAGTTATTGTCCTGTGGCCTTTGTCATCCCATGCCAATCCTTACTCCCAAACATAGGTGGGGGGGATCCAGTGGGACAAGGCACCTTGGGGAAATTCAGATAAGTGAAATACTGGTGGCTTATTCTTTCTTTTGTGACTGTATCTTTAGGGTGATTTTGGTTTTTTTTTTTTTAGGGTGATTTTGGTTTAATGGTAATTTCCTGTGGATCCTAGTCTTACTTTTGGAAAGTAGGGAATGCCAAGGAATCTCCCCCCATATTAAGATAGAGAACTAAGACTCAAGTTGTGACTGGACAGACTCAAGACCATACAGGCAAATGACAGAGCCACGGAGTTCCTCTGGCCTCATTTCTAGGAGGTAGAAATATGGACCAAAGCTCAAGTTTCCTGAGATCATTGTTGTGCTGGGGGACGGGCGTAAGAAAGGGCATAGCCAGGTTCTATGCTTGTACAGATTGGAGGACCCTCTTTAAGAAAAATAATACAAAATTCCATACACAAGTGAACATTTAGTTGGAATAAGAAAAGAAATCACAACACATTACACATCCAAAAATGTTTATAAAATACCATGAGTGCCAGAGTATCCAGAAAATAACAATTTGGGGCGCCTGGGTGGCTCAGTCGGTTGAGTGTCTGACTTCGGCTCAGGTCATGATCTCGTGGTCTGTGAGTTCAAGCCCCGCATCAGGCTCTGTGCTGACAGCTCAGAGCCTGGAGCCTGTTTCGGATTCTGTGTCTCCCTCTCTCTCTCTGCCCCTCCCCTGTTCATGCTCTGTCTCTCTCTGTCTCAAAAACAAATAAAACATTTAAAAATATTAAAAAAAAGAAAATAACAATTTCACAAAGATAATGTAGTCTTTTTTTTTTTTACATGGATTACAATTAACTTCTTTATTATTGGTCATTTGTACATTTTCTGTCAGTTTGATAACTTGCTGTTGGTGATGCCATGTAAGTTTTAGGGTTTTCAAATCCTAAATTTGGGAACATCTCAATCACTTTTCTCTCATATATGAGCTGTAAGATTTAAGGCATTTCAAGTTTTCTTTCTTTGTTGAGATTAAAAAATTCTATTTGTGGTAAAACACACATAACATAAAATTTACCATCTTAAACCATTTTTTAAGTGTACCGCTCAAGTGTGTCACATGCAATGACCTTATTGTGCAACTGATTTCAGAACTTATTTCGGCTTGCAAAACTGAAACTCTATATCCGTTAAATAACAACTCTCCTTCCCCGGCCACCCCCGGCCCCAGGTAACCATTATTCTATTTTCCATCTCTGTGAATCTGACTCTACTCCGTACCTCGTCTACGTGAAATCATATAGCATTTGTCTTTCTGTTACTGGCTTATTTCACTTAGCCTAATGTTCTCAAGGTTCATCCATGTTGTAGCAGGTGTCAGAATTTCTTCCCTCTTTAAGGCTGAATAATATTCCGTCGTATGTATATAGCACACGTTTTTTACCCATTCACCCACTGATGGACAGTTGGGTTGCCTCTACCCATTGGCTATTGTGAATGATGCTGCTATGAATCGCTAGATATTATGTAAATTTATTTTTAATTTTTTGAGGAACCACCATTTATAACTTGAAATTTTTCATAGCACCTATTTCCACCCATGGCACACAAGGGTTCCAATTTTTCCACATCCTTGCTGATGCTTGTTATCTATCTATTATCTATCTATCTATCTATCATCATCTGTCTATCATCTATCTGAGAGTAGCCATCCTACGGGTATGAGGTGGTATCTCAGTGTGGTTTACATTTGTTTTTTCCCTCATGATGAGCAAAGTTGAGCCTCTTTTCATGTGCTTATTGGCCATCTGTATTATCTTTTTTTGGAGAAATGTCTATTCAAGTCTTTGCCCGTTTTTCAATCGTGTTGTTTTGTTGGTATTGGTCAAGCTTTCTTTTTTTTAAAAAATTTTTTTTTCAACGTTTCTTTATTTTTGGAACAGAGAGAGACAGAGCATGAACGGGGGAGGGGCAGAGAGAGAGGGAGACACAGAATCGGAAACAGGCTCCAGGCTCCGAGCCATCAGCCCAGAGCCCGACGCGGGGCTCGAACTCCCGGACCGCGAGATCGTGACCTGGCTGAAGTCGGACGCTTAACCGACTGCGCCACCCAGGCGCCCCTGGTCAAGCTTTCTTGAGCAGTGACTAGTTTTAAATGCCTCTTGAACTGATCGCACTCATTGACCAATTTGCCTTTCATGGTGTTTTTGTAGTAGCATCTTATGAGTTTTGTTATTTTTTAATGCCAAGGTAATCAGCAAGAAATGAGACTCTTTTTTCTAATATGTCCATATAATTTTCTTCTCTTTTAAAATTGAACTACCTAACGATAAAAGAGCCTATTCATTACTCCTTATTTAAAATGTATCTCTGTTAATGAATGGCTGCTTTGGAAATAATCAAAAACCTTTTGTTACAATTCAGTTGTGGATGACAGGCTAATCTCTTGATTTCTTATAGAAATCTATGAAAACTAATTTTATTGTGTAAGATGTTTATAGTTGGTTTTTTTTTAAATGTTTATCTATTTGGAGAGGGGAGGGGCAAAGAGAGAGGGAGAGAGAATCCCAAGCCTGACGTGGGGCTCTATCCCACGGATCATGAGATTTCATGACCTACGCTGAAATCAAGAGTGAGTCGCTCAACTGATTGAGCCACCCAGGCACCCCTGAAGATTTTTATAATTGTAAACATAGAGTTACCAAGTGTACTCCATGTAAGAGAGTACTTCCATTTTGCCTAGGGACTGATGGGAACTGGATCCTCCACTTACAATTCTATGCTTCTGATGACAGAATCATTTTTCATAGCCTAGCTTCTGGCTCCTTATATTTCAAACCTTAATTCTTCAACATTGTGCAGATACTTCCAATTCTAGTGCCACAGGATACGTTTATATCATCAGAGGCCCTCTGGCCTGGCACCTTTATGCCATGACACTGGGTGAACAAGAGGGTTTCTGGAAGCCATTCCTACAGCAGGAGACACTGTGGACCACAAAAATATCCCACTAACCCCCAAACTAAACGTACCCTAAATTCAATTCTCTTTTAGCTAAATCCTCCTAATACCAACACCACCTGATATCAGAGGATGTGTGACTACAACGAAGTCAGAAAGGAAAGAGACAGTGGTCTTAACTGATGATAGTTCATACACCCTTCTTTTGCAAAGTTTGTTCAAAAAAAAGAAAAGAAAAGTCTACCACGTGAACCATCTCTGGGATTCTTTCCAGGACCTTGAAACTGGCCTGTGGAAGCGAGGGCCCGAGCTTAACCTTCACGAGCGTCAGGGTAATCTGGTCTGGACGGGGGATGCGTGGCCAATCTGCATCTGGAGGACCCAGGGTCCCAGTTCGGGACCCAGCACATTTCCCAGTCTCCCCTCCCTCCCTCTTTAATCACACACCATACGCCCTGCGTTTCTGGAATGGTCCATCTTGGCCGGGGCCTACAGATTTCCTGGTAAGATGTCAGCAAGCTGTGATATTGTTATTTTACTACCCCACCATTCTTCACCTGCAACAAATGTCCCCTTAACTGCTTCAGCATGAGCCCCGGCTGACATCCCCCATTCCTAAGGGTCTCTCAGTCCCAACCTCACAGTAAACTCAAGACGTCCAAACGGGGCCGCCAGACGTGGCAGCTGGAATCCAGACATCACGGCCTACCGGAGCAATTAGCTGAGCTCCCATCCCGGGCTGGCCTCATTAGGGCTGTCCAGATGTCCACTGCTAGAGCAGTCTTCCGTCCCTGGGGGCGGGCTGTCTCCCCAGGTGAGGCCACACTGGTGTCTGCGGGAGGCATGTCAGAGCTCAGAGAGCCCTTCCTCATCGTCAGGGCTGCTAATCGAAGCTGAGTGGGAATCGCAGAGGCACCGGCCGTGGCTGTCGGTCCCCAGGGCTCTCCGTTTCCCATGCATAATCACCGTCTGCACGGAGCCCTCCCCGTCTGGGGGCAAGCCCAGCTGCCACAGCTCAATCGACGGTGAAGGGTGTTCAGGCCCAGTCATGCTGTTCATCCGCTGCTCGGCTCCCACCATGACTAAACGGGAACATCTGGAAAAGGGCAGGGTAGGGCTGGGGCCAAGAGGCTAAGGGCAGGGGAGGATTAAAACTGCTCCGTCTTTATGGGAAGATTTTCTCTGGTAATGTGGTGCCTTTTCTTTCCCACGTGGTGGGAGGTGGGGAAAAGAGAATTTCATCCTAGAACAACCTGACAGGGGGCCCAGCCAGCGTATCTGTTGTTGTAAGGCCAGCAGCATATCTGCCGGGGAGATGGTTCTCATCGTAGTCAACGTGAATGGCGCCCCCTGGGGTTTTGGGGCGCATGACATGTGTGGTCCTGATGCACCAGCCCTGCCAGTTAGACGCAGACTGAACCATGAGCCTTGGCTTAGCTTGGCTGTTCTCAGAAGCAGAGCCTGAGAGAAGGATTTGGACACAAGTCCTTTATTTGGGAGGCGATATCAGGAAGCACCGGGGAGGGAGCGTGAAAACGAAGTGGGGAAGGGAAGGAAGAAAGCTGGGTTAGCGAGGAGGTTGGCTCACATGACCAACCATCTTGTTTGCCAAAAACTGAGGGGTTCCCTGGGACATGGCACTTCCAGTGCTAAACAGGGAACGTCTCAGGAAAACTGGGAGAGGTTGGTCACCCTAGTTGTGTTAGTCAGTAGGTTCCTGGTGCAGGCAACTGGGCCCGATCAATTTCATGGGGGATGTGTCCACCTGGATGCCTGTGTAGACCATGACTTCAAACTGTCCCACTGAGAAGAGACAAGGGCAAAGAAGCTGGCATATTTATCCATTAACTCCTGTCTGTCGTTGGTTGAGGGCTGCTCCCAAAGCTGTGTATCTGTGATAACTCTGGCCTGCTTGCCCTGAAACAGGTATGACCAGAGGAAAAAAAAAAGAAGCCAGAAATGAATACAATACAGATCCTGTCTTCAAACAGCCTGGGTGTAACAAGAAAGTAATATTAGGGGTGAAAAGGTCCTCTCTGAAATGTGCTTTCTCCCATTGACCTTTATTCTCTGCGGGTGTCATTCCATCACAGATCTCCATTCCTGTCCCATCCAGATTCTTCGGCCCTTAACTCCCTACCCCCCCGGGAAGCCTGCCTTGAAGGGAACAGATGCAGCATGAAGTGCGCCAGCAGACGGAGAAAGGGGGCCACATGCATAGCCTGTAGAAGCTGGAAAAGGCAAGGAAAAATATTCTCCCTTAGAGCCTTCGGGAAGCAGCACGACCCTCTTGACCCCTTGATCTTAGCCCGGGGAGACCTGTGTTGGTCTTCTACCTTTGGGAGCTGTAAAATAATAAATCTGCATTGTTTCAAGCTACTAAGTTTGTGGGTGATTTGTTCTAGCAGCCACAGGACATTGGTACAGGCTCCGGCCCTCTTAAAAAGCTCGCTTTGCTCCATTTCACTCACTGGTGCTTCCAAGTAAGATTTCCTTTAAACCTGAAGTTCCAGGGCTAAAAATCTGAAAGCAATGAATCCGGCCAGTGCAGTCCCTTCCTTATCAGAGTTGACAGTTTTGTGGAGGGGAATTGAGAATCAAAAAGGCATGTGTAGTGGGCTAAAGAAGTTTCTAGGAACAAGATTCCTAGCCTGCATGGGAATAACTATGGCTTTCTGGCATTAAAGACTATCTTCAAGGTTTGAGCTTAGTTTTATGCAGGAATGACTTCACAAGGCTTCCTAATAGGGCCCCAGAAATGTTGGCGGAATGCAATTGAGTGGAGTTGAACTTGGGGAAGGAGGTTCTTAACTTACATTATGATTTTTCCCCTACACCCCGAGTCAGCCCCAGTCTGATTTCATCTGAGGAGGCTTTGTTAACGGAGATGCTAGGAGCACGCCAAGACCTCCTGGCCGGGCAGAGTCACCATTTCTGTTGGGTTTGTCTCTAATTAGTGTGGCTCCTTCCACACATGATTCCCAAGGCCCTTTCTTGTGGTCGCTGATATTTCTTCGGTGGCACTTGGGTCTGAATTAATTTATTTGTTGAGCAAGTGCATCATCTGTCCCAGGGTCCCTTCTACCCCAGCACGATCTTTGCATGTCCCCTAGAGCGATCATTATGTTGTACTGCATTTCTGTTCTTGGATTTTACTGTCCTGTCAGACTGTGAGCCCCCCAAGATGCAACTGTGTCTTAATTTTGTAGAGTGGCAGTTCTCAGCAAAGTGCTGGGGGGTTGGCACCCTTTAGAGGCTCAGTAGATGTTCATGAGGGAATTGCTGAATGAGCCTCTGCCCTGACTTGCTCTCCAAGCTGGTGTTCCCTCCATGGAAATACAAAGTGGGGGTTGTGAATTCGGAATGCCTCATGGAACACGGCAATTGAGCTGACTGCTTAGAAAGGAGAAGAGCCGACAGGTAGTGGTGGTGTTGCTGCTGGTGTAGCCCGTGAGGAGAAGAACGGCATGGGTCCAACTATGGAGTGTGCTTGGGGACTAGTGACCAGACTGGCGTGGCTCAGCTCGGGCACGGAGTGCATGAATAGGCTCAGTGAGAACTCAGTTTAGGATTGTAGACTGGGTACAGGTCACGGAGGGCTTTCAGTAGAGTGCCAGGAGTTTAGAATTAATTTCTCTGGGCACTAGGGAGCCAAGGAAGGCTTTGGAGGATATGAGAAAGTGGGTTTTGGTGGCAGTAGAAGTAGAGGGGTTTTGTGTAGACATTTTGGAGACTTTTCCCCAAGGTTAATAAGCCTGAGTTACCAATCTCTTAGGCATTTCAAAAGAACTATAAGTCGACTTCCTGGGGATCTTTTAGTCATGGCTCTTGTTGGGGGCCCTAAGAGAGAATCGAGGCAGTTTCTTGATTGTCTTCAGCCCTAAGAAACTCTGGTTTGTGATTTTTCCTCTTGGAAATAAGCCTGAGTAGATGATCAATCCTGGGAGGGGCTCGGGGGCTGAGTATCTCTGTTGGAGTCAGCCAGAGGTGTCCAGACCCTCAGAGGGCATGGCCCCACCATGCAGCCTCTTGGGTCCAAGGGATGATGAATTGCACCTGAGGTGTGTGCAGTCCGTGACAACTTGGCTCTTTCGTGACATTACCCAAGAGGAATTCGCAGTATGTTCTAGAAGGCTTCCAGGAAGTATGTTGAGAACCTGTTGTACAGTTTAGGATTTTCTCTCCCTGGGTCACCACTCTGCCTCAGTACATGCAGAGCAGGCTTCTCTCTGAGGAAGAGGTATCTTAACCTTGGGGGCTGGATCAGAACCCCACATCTGAGTCTCTTCAAAGTTTATTTATTTATTGAGAGAGAGAAAGAGAGAGAGAGGGAGAGAGAGAGAGGGAGGATGAGTTGGGGAGGGGCAGAGAGAGAGGCAAGAGAGAAAATCCCAAGCAGGCTCTGCACTGTTAGCACGGAGCCTGATGTGGGGCTCAAACTCATAGACCATGAGATCATGACCTGAGCCGAAATCAAGAGTTGGTCGCTTAACAGACTGAGCCACCCGGGCACCCCATGAGTCTCTCTTGTCTTAGTTTCCTTGCCTAGGGTGGGCTGGGGACTTGGATCTCGAGTCTTGCAGAAAAGGAGAGACATCATGCCCTTTCCTGCTGGGCCAGTTTCCCTTCCCCATTGCACAAATAAGGCCCAGGGGTGGCTGGTGAGGGTTTGGTTGAGAGAGGATGGTCTGCCAGTTTCTTGGGGGAATAGAGCCCGAGAAAGCTCAGGTGGGCCAAGGGGAATCTGGAGGTGTCAGAGAGGAAGGATGAAGGTTAGATCGCCTGTCCCTGCTCACCAGAAAAGGGTTGAGGCAGCTGAGCCTCTGCCCAGTCTGTATGGTCTTCTAGCATCCTCCCAGTTTGTCCCACCTTCCCAGTCCTTCCCTTTCTTGGACAATCTTGACAAAGAAGCATTTGGCAGCTTGTCAGAGAGGTCAAGGGGAGACTTGTTCTGGACCGGGGACACAGGGGGCAAAGTGCCATAACGTGATTGGTGGCTCTTCATCAGAGGCCTTTGTCCAACAGCTTTGCAGAGTCGCATTTGCTGGGTTAAGAAAAGATACTCACAGAGGAACTGTTTGATGTGTTTGAGAGTGTGCATGGATTTTGGTTGACGAAGTACTCTGGGGAATGTTGGTCTGTCCCATTTTGTTTTGCCATCAAATCTTAGGTCCTAGAGTCCCTAAGGCACAAAGCTAGAAGGCACACTAGATAAAGATGCCCTTGCTCTCCCCTGGTCAAACAAGCAGAGGGTGCGAGGTCCTGAGGGGTGGGGCTTTCTCAGAGTGGCATTATGTGTCTCACGTTCCACTCGGGCTGGGAACTGAGTGGAGAGGACGCCGGATTGGCAGGAAGCATTTTTTTTTTTTTCTGGCTGTATTTTTCCAAAAGCCGGAGATGAGAAGATCATCTGAATGCCAGCCCTGCAGGAGGACAGGATATAAGAACTGACGTTGAGAAGGAGTCTCCTGGAGCACTCCTTCCCTGTGAGCTATCACTTCCCGTGGCTCTGGAGCACCCTTCACACATGGCATGCTCATGGAACACGGTGTGCAGAGCCTGTGTGTCTGGGCTTGGAGAGCTGCCAGAAGCCAGGGCAAGGTTTCCAGAGTGCTGGAATCTGAGGGACTCCTTGGGACTCCACGGAACTTTCCCATTAGCTAGGGTTTGGGCTGTCTACCCATGGTGCTGTCTTCCCCATGCACTGCATGGCTAAAGGAGAATTGTATTAAATGTAAAGACCACCAAATAGGTGCTCTTTCTTCCCTCTTAGGGTGAGAGTCTTTGCTGCCCAGGAGGGGGCTCGACAGGTCCTCGAGTGTTGAAAGGATCAGTGTTCTGTTTAGTTAGACCAGGGAGGAACAGAGCTCAGAGTTCTTATTCTTCCTCCGCTCCTCTCTGTTCCGTGTTCCAACAACGAGTCCCTCTAATTAAAGTGTTAAATCAGGTTTAGTTACCAGTCGCGATGGGAAAATCTGGAATACAGATTATCCTTCCAATTTCCTCGTAAGAACGTTAGCATCATTTCTCCATTTCAGTGCCGTGCGCCCCCTGCCTTTAGAGAGGAGGAAACAGAGGCGCAGAGATTAAACATAGTCTCCACCTTCCAATTTTCGCTCCATTGCTGATATCACCGGCTCCCCTCCCCAAATGTCAGAGGCACATGTTCATGTCTGCAAGACCCAGAGAGAGGCTTTGATTCAAAATAGCTTGGCTGAGCTGTCCTGGGTTTTGCTTTGGGAAGATTGACCCAGAGCTCTAGCTCCTAGCTCAGCACGAACTTCTGCGGTGGTCTTGGACCAGCAAGTTTACTTCTCTGGACCTCTGTCTCGCCCTGTGCAAAACGAAGGGGCGGGTTTAGGGGGTCTCTGTGGACCGCTCCCAGCTCCATGCTCTGTCATGGCCCTGCCTCGCCGCCTTCTCCCTGCATGCCTCTGCTGCTCCAGCAGGCAGGCCCGCTAACACGTGGATTTATGTGGGACACTGGCTTTCCCCAGCAGCTCGTTTCCGCTGCTTCTTACCAGAGGGCCGGGACTCATTAGCCTGCTTTGCTTACTGAAGCCTTCACTCCCGAGATTTTATGTAGTGATGGCAGCTTTCACCCCCAGGACTAACAGCAGCCAACTTTCTCGTTGCACTGTATTAATCCCAAACTGAAAAGTGACTTTAGGGAGCACTACTGGGTGTGGGGGGTGGGGAGGACAGAACTCCTTGAACCTTCAGTAACTGCTGACCTCAGTTGAGTCAGGTAGGGGCATGCGTGTGAATAGGCAGCTTGGGGGGGGGGCGGTGAGCTGTACCTCAGTTTCTTCTTTCTGTGGGGATTTGAATAGTCAGGTGGACAGCGGCTAGAGGTGGGGAAGGAGGAGTAGCTGTAGCGTTATGTGGAAAAGAAGTGGGTGAATCATGAATACAAATCATTCTGTGGATGGAGAATAGGAAGAAGGAAGTAGATTTTGCCCAAGATTCGTTCTTCGTGGTTAACCTCGGCTTCTATTAGTTCTATGAGGCCTCTAGGTGGTAGGGTAAGACTGACTCTAGACAGCTATAGTGGTATTTTCAGCAGGGACCCAAAGATTCTGTAACTGGAGAGACTTCTTCCCAGGAACTGGTTCGTCTAGAATTTCTGCCACATCGGGAAGCATAGGAACGGAGTATCTTGTGTAGGATCAATCCTATGAGATGCTCAGGGAGAAAAGGGTGTGTTCCAGCAAATTCTGAAAGTGGCATAAACTCGTCCCTTGGAGACGAACGCCAGGCGATATTACAGTAAACCCTCGGATAACCCTAGAGGGTCAGGGGAACGATTTCGTTTTGTTTAATCCTCAGGCACCCAGCTGTGTTTAAGAATAGAACTATCTGCTTTTTAATATCTCACTCGACCGGCGTTGTAGGGATTGGACTTTGGGCAATGCTACTCCAGGGTGAACTCTGGCTTTGGACACCATTAGTCTGGGTCTTTTTTGCTGCACAAATGTGGAGCTGGCTTGGGGTGAGCGGTGGGGTCTACGTGAATGAGGTTTTCTTTCTTTTTAGATCCTGGGAGAGGCATGTACATGGATTTATATCTTATTTTTGAGAAATCGACCAAGGGCATCCTGAGACTCCAGGTTCAAGGTGTAAAACCAGAAATACCTGAAATGAAGAAAGAGCGGCTATCAGTCATTGGCATAACAATCACTTCCTTTTGGGAGGTGTACTGTTTGAAGAGGGAGAAAATAGGAGAACTAAGTGGGTGGAGGTGAGGGCAGCCTGCCCAAATTAATTCCTCCAGCTGGAGACAGAAGCTCTAATGAGGGCTGTTTTAGGCTACATTCTCTAGCACAGAGAGCCTGAGGCTAATGGTTTTTTCGAGAGTGCGATCTGAGGGCAGCAAGAGTGAGGGATACAGACGAGGAGGCAGGGAAGGAAGGGAAGGAGATCCAAAGTAGTACATTATGGAGTTGGCCACAGTCTTACAAGAAGACATGCAGCAAGTCGCGGGGGCACAGGGGACATCTCTCGGGAGCGATCGGAAGGGAGAATCTTGGGATATCTTGGAACAGTCCTTCGGAGGCTCTACTCTGGACAGCAGTGAGCAGAACTGATCAGCTGGATCCTCTGTATTGTTTGCCTGTCGTTACTCAGAGTTCACCCCTTTAGGCAGCTGCTGGGCTGCTGGGAAAGGCAGAGCATCCACGAATCCAGCCAGATCAGACCTGGGTGCTGGAGTTGCTGAGTCTCGTCCCAGAACAGGCCTGCTCGAGGCCACACCGAAGCCCAGCTCCTGCTCTGGGAGCAGGCTGAGGCAGCCGGCGCTTTTAGAAGATGAGGTGATAGAGTCGTGACAGGAGGGGCTCTCCACTGTGCAAGCAACTGAGGTCTGGGGGCAGACGGGGCCAAGGAAACGCGGAGAGAAAGCAAACTGAGTCCGGTACAGGGACTGGCCTGAGAAATAAAACAGCAGCAGAATAGGGACACAATCTCTATGGAGGGAGAATGCAGTGAGGTTCTTTTTTTTCCATTGTCAGACCTTGGGACTTAGGCATGATGCGATAGGACGGACCAGAGCGGCCAGAGAGTCAGAAAGACGTGTCAGCCGTGCCGCATCGTCTTCTGGTGTTTTGGCAGAGGCCAGCTCCATGTAGTGGAGAGTGGATATGAGCCATTTTGTACTACTTCTCCAAGCACCAGTCTCCAGTCTGGCCCAGGAGACGGGAGGCCTTCTGCACTGGGAGTTAGTTTTTGCCTGTCCTAGCATTCAGACTGTGACAAGTTTATTTTGGTTCACTCTTGAATCATCTGCTCCCGGAGACCCATGCCTCTTTTGTGCGGAAACCCTCCTTCTCCCTGTGGTCTCCAGCTTGACACTTGGCAGGCCGGGCCCAGCTGGGAGGCCATCTAGAGTTACATCTTTGCAGGGGCTCACAAAGCTTCTTTCCCCCAAGCTTCTCAAGTGTGTTGCAAAAGAAAAACAAAAAGAAAGAAAAAGAAAAAAAAAAAGGAAAACAACCCCTCCCTTTCTACCACATAACTTGGGCAAGGACTCAGTGGCTTCTGAGTCTCTGGCCTGCAAGGACAGAGCATCCTCTCCTTCTGGGAGTTTCTGCACTTAGGGTGCTTTAGAACCATGGGGCAAAGTGAAGCTGAATGCGGATCAGAGGCCTGCGGCTGGGCGTGGGTTCTCAGGGCTGGGCCAGGTTGGACCCCGAGCTCCTGTCTAGTTGCCATTTTACACTATAAGCTGCTGGCTGGCTCAGGGTGGTTATGTAACTTGCCTCAGGTCACACAGCAGCATGAAAAGCATTAGATTCAAACTCAGGGATGCCTCAATCCAAAGTGTCTTTGAATCTCTCCCTTATCCTTTAGGCTAACACCTCTTTTCAAGGCTCTCAAGCTTGGCAGGCAATGATGATACTTGGCCCTTTGAGGTCTTAAACTCCCTGAAGATTGATAGCATACTACAGTCCCCAGAGGTGAACATTACTAAGTTGAGATAAATTTAGAATCTAGGAAACGTCAAGGTTTTCCACATTGCTATTCTCTTTCTGTCTCCTTCAGCGACTGGCCCTGCTATGCGTCTAGAAGAAGTTCCTGGGTTGTCCTGCCTGCGGGTTAAGGCTGGGTTTCCCTGTGGCTCGGGGAGTTTCTGATCTGTGGCCTGGCATCCATTTATTACCGTGACCGCACACTGAGGAGGTCATTGTGGTAATCCCCCAGCTTCTGAGCATTAATGGTTCCTAAAGAAAGACCACAGCAGAAGAAAATGGCCTTGCTTGTTTCTGTTCTTGTTAGTAATTGTGAGATTTATCAAAGTGCCATTTATTAATGCATTTGCATATAAATAGAACCCATGAAAAAATGGCTCTAATTTTTCCTTTGCTTTGAAAGACCTTCCAGACAACTTATGTCATCGCTTGACAGATTTTCAGGCCATTTTTAGCATATTACATCTAAAAGAAAGAAGATCCTAGAACCAAAGTTCTCTAAGGAAGGAACCTCCCCCTCGAAATATGCAACAATTAAGCTAGAAATACCAAGTATGTCCATGGAGTTTCTTAGATGCTGTTTTATTTGAGAGGCGAAAGGAGTTAATTCCTCTTCATAAAGACCAATACAACTCAACAATAATACGTTGGCTCGAGAAAGCATCTTTGAAAGCCTCTAGTCCTGGCCCAGGAATTTTCAAATACGTTTCATAAAGACCTGGGACCTCATAAAGGAGTTTCAGGGGTATGACAAACATTTATTTTTATTCACATTTCATTCTGAAAAACATGTAACTATTTTAAAGCTCCCATTAAAATGACACGTATCGTAGACCACATCTTAATGCATTTGAGAACCTTAAAAAGTTCATTTGTATTGCCAGGTAATTAGGGTAATGCTAATTACAGCAAAAAAAAAAAATAACATCATGGATTAAGTACATTCAAAGAATAAAGCCTAAGACAGGTGTTTCTGAATGCTGGCCAGCTTTCCTTCAAGTAGAGGTGTGGGAGCCCAGGCTTCTTCCATCTTGTGGCTCCATCATCATTCACCTAGGACTTCCAGGCATTCTGTGTCCCTCTCTATCAAGCCAGCAGAAGAGCAAAGAACACAGAAAATGGTCTCAGAGATTCTTTGAGGGTGGGGGCTGTGAGCCTCTTTCCGCTCATGTGCTATTGGCTGGAAATGTGTCACACGGACCCATCTCACTGTGAGGGACTCTGGTAAATGTAGTCTACTGGCTAACCATTCTCTGCCATCCCTGATTATTCTGTTGGGCACACAGTTGGAAATCAGACAGGGTTATCTGAGGAGTAACCATTTTTCAACTGTTTGTCTGTGTAAACCTGAATTTTGATAGGGTGTAATTAAATTGATCACAAAGTGTCAGCTTTTGTCCATAGCTCTGGATCTGATGTTTTTGTATTCATCGAAGCAACCTCATTAGTCCCATTGTTCATGTGAAAAATCAAGTAAATATTATACATTTAGAACTTAAGAAATTTTGTATGCCACTGAAATGCTACTTTGATCTGCTGTATAAAAAAAAATGAAGTCCTGAAACCTTGAAAAAAACTGATCAGGTATAATTTCCTCTTTTTATAGGAGATAGAGACAAAGAATAAGATACTTGCCCAAGGTCATATACTGATAAAGAACCAGCTGGTATTTGAACTCAGACTTCCTGGCTCTTAGTCCAGTGCTGTTCTTTCTATTTCAACTTGTTCCAGGACCTCACGGCCCTCAGAACTTGGATGTTTTTCAGCCCATTTTAATTTTCTCAGTCTGCAAGTGAGAGCACAGCTGAAGCTTGGGGGTTGTTAATTCTGTCATAAGATTTAATGTCTTGTATTTTTGGCCCAGCTGCTTCACGAATCCACGTTCCGGAAGCATTTGTGGAGCATCTATTATATGCTGGGGCTGGGGTGCCGTGGTTCAACGGCTACCTTTCCATGAGGGTCTTATAGTCCGGCTAGATAATAAAACATGGAACAAAAGTGTAAACGGATATATTTGCAAATAGGTTTTCTTGAAGGAAGAAAACATGAGTCTGAAAGAGAAACACTTGGCGGGGAGTGAGCTCTGTCTTTCCGATGGGGTGATCAGAGGCCAGTGGGCTCCTGGCATGATCCTGGAGACATTCAGGGCTCGGCCATGTCAGTGAGCCTCCATCTTGGAGGCAATGGCTTCCTTCCCCTGTGAACATGACCAGTGAGATTCTTGGCCCGTGAATGCAGGCTCTCAGTGTTTTGTACAGCGTCAGCAACAGAAGAGTGTCGGAGGCTGCAGAATGTGCACAGGTGTTGAAATCAGTACAAATAATTACAAGATGAAAGTGTGTCAAAATTCCTCCAAGAACTAAATAAGAAAAGGGTTTTCCCTGATGGCTGATGAAGTCGCTAAGTCAAATAGCTTTTTCAGTTTTTAAAGGGTAGGTTGGGGGAAATTTGTTTTAAATATTCATTGGCATACTTGTTGCCTTTTTCTTGTCCCTGAGCTTTTACATCTGCAGCCCGCTCCAGAACTTTCCTATGCAGATGCCAACGAAGACAGAAGAGGCAAGGAAGGCCATGTGGGGGCAGGGATACTGGAGTGGACACAGACCACGGAGTCGTGCATATAGATGTATGTGGTAGGTGCCGTGTGTGTGTGCATGGTGTTGACTTGAACACATGCTGCTCAGCCGATAAAGCGGCCTGAAAGCCAATGCTGAAGAGAAGGGCATCATGGGAGTTACCGCAAGCTTCTCTAAAAGGGAGTGACATGCTGGGAGTAAGCATGTGACATCTTAGAACGCCAGATACAAAAGGGACCTTAAGGGGCGGCTGGTTCAACTCGCCCATTTCCTGTGTGAGAAGACTGAGGCCAGGGAAGGGAAGTGACGTACAGGAAGAATCAGTGATTAGAGCCAGGACACGAACTTCATTGTTGCCATTCCCACCCCTGTCTGTGCCAGGATGCCGTGGGGCCAGAGTGAAGAATGTGGCCATTGAGGAGCCTTGGAGTAGGGGTTGATAAAATGAAAAAGAATTCTATTCCAGAAGACAAAGCCATGCCTTCCATCTGCTTCGGGGGCTAGAATGACGTGGCCAATGCGGAAAAGGGACTAAAAGTCTAGCCCGCGGTAGTGATCACTGTCACCTGGGGGCTGCAGGCAATGGGACTTCATATGGAACAGCAGGGAAAAGAGTGCAATGGTTTTTAAACATCTCAGGGTGAGATTGGGATCCCCCTGATGACGCTCATCCTTTATGGGCACAGTGAGCTTTCATTTATTTTAATGAGATGTCCCCCTTTCCCCCTTCTTTCAAAACATTTAAATAAGTTGGTACAAAGCAGTTGAGTTCATTTATTTTGGGTGAAGGCCAGGAATCTAACATAATGATTTTTTGAGTCTTCGAAGGATCTATGTCCTATCTCTTTCCCTCTATGCCTCCTCTGGCTTCTAGGACCATTTGCAGATGGGTGACTCCCAAGTCCACATTCCTGTTGAAAGAGATCGATTTTAGAGAGCTGGCTCATGACACGATGGAGGCTGGCAAGTTCGAAATCCCAGGGTAGACCTGCAGGCCAGAGACCCAGGAAGAGCTGATACTGCAGTGCAAAGCAGAAGGCCATCTGCTGGCAGGATTCCCTCTTGTTTGGGGGAGGGCAGTCTTTTACACTATGTGACCCTTCAACTGATTAGATGTGGCCCACCTGCATTAGGCACTTTTCTCAAATCCACTGATTTCAATGTTAATCTCCTCCAAAAACACCCTCACTGAAACCCAGAAAAATGTTTTACCGCGTATCTTGGCACTGTGGCCCAGCCAAGCTGACATATAAAATTAACCATCCCATATGTGGATAGTTTATTTGGGACTCCAAGGAGGAGTGAGAGCAAAGGAGGTTGCAACAGGAGATACAGCACAGGATCCAGTACAAAGATAGGTTGCCAAGTTGGCCATGGACAATGGGGTGACCCTTCTGAGAAGGGGAAGCATTTCCCATCATTCTCATCACCTACTGGGTGCCCTGTGGGCATTAGTTCTCCTGTGCTTCTGGGTTGTATACATGTGGGTGCCCAACCGTTTCATCAGGCATGCACACCACTGTAGGCCAGAGAACAGACGTCCCAGGGAAAGAGCCCGGGCCGAGGTGGAGCCAGGCCGCACCCGCTCTGAACTGGTGGCAGGTGCCCAGAACCAGCAGCTGAAACTTCGGCTGAAGCCGGGGAGGCGGGTAGGGTGGGGTGGGGGAGTGGGGGGAAGTCTGAGAGGCTGGAGCTCGTGCCCAAGACGGGACAGGTGTCTTCTCCCCAGCAGCTTTCTTCCCCTGAAACCCCTGTTTTGGAGATTGACCACCCTCCAGCCACCAGGTCCTGCAATCATTCTAGAGTCTTCCATTTCCCTCACTCGTCGTATCAGATTAAGGCCGTTTTTCTATTTTTCTCTCCCTTTGGTATGCCTTAAATATGTGTTCCTTCTCACCAACCCGTGTTGTCACCACCACCCATCAAATCTCACCAACTCTTCTCTGGGTTCTTAAGAGAAATTTTCCACCTGGTCCCCCTGCAGCCAGCCTTGGACATCTCCCGGAGTGATCTATCTTAAAAACACGGCTGACTACGGACCGTCGCTTGCTTAAAATCCCCCAGCAACTCCGAAGTTCAAAGACTACATTTCTTCAGACTCTGCAGATTGGCGCGTAAGGGCCTTTCCCACCCGGCCCCCCGTGGACCTCTCACGTCATCTCTCACAGGACTGCTCCTCCGATGCTCCGCTCCTCTGGTGAAGAACCTGGGAGCCTATTTAGGGCGGCATGCCCTGCCATGCTCAGTGCCTTTGGTCGCGCGGCACCCTTGGCCTGGAATGTTCTCCCTCCTCCTGCCTCCCCCATTTCCAGCCCAAGTTTACCTAGCGAACATGTCCTCCCCTTTCAAGACTCGGCTCGTGTGTCACTTTCAATGTGACGTCGTCCTGAGCCTTCCGGGTATGGAATTGATGGTGCTTGGTGAGCCTCCTGCATCTTCGCAGACAACCTGCATTAGGTCCTTATGATATTTAATGTGCTCGCGCTTAACGTCTCTGTCTTCTTCAATCATCCAGTCGGTGCCTTCACAGCAGGGATCTTACTCTGGCCATCTCTCTGTGTCCACACCGTGTTATGCTCAGCCCAACGCAAAAGAAATGCTCAGCGAGGTGGCTGCAGATGAGGTGGGGGCGCTCAGAAGGGACTGTGCCTGTACCCCGGGGGTGTGGGGGGCAAGGACATCCTACCTAAAACGGTGAGGCAGGAGGCTAGGATTACCATCACGTCCTCTGAAAAGGTACAGGAAGGGGTGAGGGCCTTGTGCCTCTGAGGTGTGTTAGGGACAGACCCGGCTCAGGGGAGGGGGGCTACATCTGCCCCCGTGGAGCCCCCTCCCTCTCCATCCGAGTCTTCAGAAGCCAAATGTGGCCTCAGCAGAAGCTGAGTTCTTAAGGTCGAGCCGGAGTAGGCTGTGCTGGCCCGGGGCCCGAGGATCCAGGGCTTCTGGGTTCTGAGAATTTGTTCCCTAATCTCTGCTTACAGGGCTCCAAGCGGCTGGAGTCTGCATGAAAGGGGCCTTTGTCTGATATGGGAATGGCTTTGGGGGCTAATCTCTTCTTGGATGCATTTTAATTCACTTTAATGACTCTGCCTCCTGTCAGGCTTTCCTTCAGTGAGGGGGGTTTGTTAAAGAGATTAGAAGGAGTGAACACGGGCCCCCAAATCTGGCCTTCCTCGGAGGGTGCTGTTCTAGGGAAACCTGTGTTCTGCAAAATGTATTAGGATGCTCTGGGAGGGAGTGGCGAGGGCGCAGAGTGGAGAGCGGGGAGATTATATATCTAATAAACACATGCACGTACAAACTCTCGAGTGCCAGCCTGCCGTGACTTTCACGGCCCACCTCGTCCTGCCCCCGTGGTCGGAGCTGAAGCAGACGGGACAGAGTGATGTCATCCCCAGGACACTGTCCTTTCTCTCCCTCTCTCCCTCTCCCCGCTGTTGTATAAACACAGCTGTTTGCAAGGAATGCTGGCTTGGGAAAACATAAACCATCGGCACTAGTGACCTCTCTTCCCCACCACGCACCTCTTCCTACTGAATGTGGGAGACTGGAATGCTTTCAGCCCGGCAGACCCATCATCCTCCGGTCGGCAACACCAGGCCTTTCAGCTTTCTGGTTGGCCCGGGGTGACTGGGGCTCCGGGACTGCGCAAAGCCCCGCAGGCCAGACGGGAGCTCTGGCTGCAGGTGACACTTGAGACCACCCGGGGGATTTCTGGAGGAACACGGAGAGGAGAAGAGAGCCTATCCCTTAGGCTGGGGGATGCGAAGTGGAGGCTGGAAGGGTGGAGGGGTCCACAGTCGAGGCAGGCGTTTGCTGATCTGGCTTTGCCCACAGAGCCCAGCCTCTGGAAACCAAGGGGAACAAAATAGCAAAGGCGGGCTGCGGTCCGGCAGGCCTTAGGATAAAGCTGTTGAAGAGCTGTGTTGGGGTAAGGTCACACTTGTCACAGCAACCCATCCCCGCCTTCCAGGAAGTCATAGTTGCCACTTGGGTCCAAAAGCCTCTATTTCTTCTCTTTCTTTCTTTCTTTCTTTCTCTATCTATCTATCTAGTTATTTAATGTTTTAAATTCAAGTTAGTTAACATGCCGTGTATATGGGTTCCAGGAGTAGAACCCAGGGATTCATCACTTACATATAACACCCAGTGCTCATCCCAACAAGTGTCCTCCTTAATGCCCATCACCCATTTAACCCATCGCCCCACCCACCTTCCCTCCAGCAACCTTCAGTTTGTCCTCTGTATTTAAGAGTCTTTTATGGTTTGCTTCCTTCTCTCTCTCTTTTTTTAATGTTTATTTATCTTTGAGAGAGAGAGAGAGAGAGAGAGAGAGAGAGAGAGCATGAGCGGGGAGGAGCAGAGAGAAAGGAAGACACAGAATCCAAAGCAGGCTCCAGTCTCTGAACTATCAGCACAGAGCCCAATGCGGGGCTTGAACTCACGACCATGAGATCATGACCCAAATCGAAGTCAGACGCTGAACCGACTGAGCCACCCAGACGCCCCTCCCTCTCTGTTTTTATCTTATTTTTCCTTCCCTTCCTTACGTTCGTTCATCTGTTGTGTTTCTTAAATTCCACATGTGAGTGAAATCATCTGATATTTGTCTTTGACTGACTTATTTAGCTTAGCATAATACACCCTAGTTCCGTCCACGTTGTGGCAAATGGCAGGATTTCATTCTTTTTGATTGATGAGTAATATTCCATTGTATATATATACCACATCTTCTTTATCCATTCATCCGTCGATGGACATTTGGGTTCTTTCCATAGTTTGGTTATGGTTGATAATCCTGCTATGAACATTGGGGTGCATGTGCTCCTTCAAATCAGCATTTTTGTATTCTTCAGACGAATACCTAGTAGTGCAAAAGCTTTTTATCCTCTTAAGGAATGAAAATGGGGGGCAGTGAAAGGGAGCAACTAAGGCCGAACTCAGGCAATCCAGCTTCTTTTGCAATCCAGAGATACTGTGGCTGGCAACAATTTATTGGGGATGGTTTTCCGTTTCTAGATGGTGACCTCTGGGTCTTAGGGGTTAGGATGGTTTTTATTCCAGCTACTGAACTTGGCATCTGGCTGAGAACATGCTTGCTTCCTGGCCCCTGCCCCCATCCCAGTCTACTAAGCCTCTCTCTGTGCCCACTCTCTTGTGTTATTTTTGTGGCCACGACTGCAAAGGAGCAGAAGCAATGAAGACTCCCTGAGCCTCCCTTTCCAAGGGCCAGGCACCCTAGCACGTGGTGCAAATGGCTGCCATCGTGGAATGACTGGGATGCGGTGCTAGAGAAATGGGGCTGGCTGGTGAGCCAGTGGCCTTCTTGAGTCTCCTCTTGGGTTGTTGTGAGTTGGGAGGACAAACCTGCACTCACTCTTCCGTGTTAAACGGAAACCTCTGAGGCCACGCTCTGGAGCCACTGAGGCAACATTTGGCTTCTGGTGCCTGCAGTTTGCCAAGGCAAGTGTCTATCTGCAGCCTAACACTTTCGTGGTGCCTGCTGTGTGTCAGGCAGGGTGCTAGGGACTTCGCACCTGTTCCAGTTTTATTCTCACAACAACACAGCGTTATCAAACAGTGTTCTTTTGTAATTAGTGATAACCAAACTGAGATAAAAGTCGTTTAAGAAACACTACCCAGTGACTTAGCGATGGAGCCGGGACTCAAATTTCAATGCCCGTCAAGTCCAGGAATTCAGAAGGAGATACGAAGAGGAGCAAGATCCCAACAAACCTGAGAGATAGAGGTGCGATTGCCTGCGTGGAGTGATTTGAAGGATAAAAATAACATCCCTCCCCTCCCCAGATACTCCTCCTGCAGCTCGAAACCCATATTATGGAGCCATTCCTGGGAATTCAGCAAAGCTCTGTTTTTGAATACAACTATTTCTGGGACGGGAAACCATTTAGCTATTAAAATGTTCTATTCAAAACAGAAACAACAACTCTCGTTTTCTTTTAGAGTATTTTACTTTAAATTACTTGTGTTCCTTGTAAAGCAATCCTTCACAGAAAGTACTTTGTATCGGAATAAATGTCTGGCAGGTGACCTCTTAAGGGAGTTGAGAAGTGTTAATCTTTGACATTTACTATTATAAGCACATTTTCAGCAATTCCTAGAAACTGATAAAATCTGTTAGAAGAAAAGGATTTCTCTCCCTCTTTTTTTAAAGTACTAGAATCTTTCACCCTTCTGATCTGAATAAAAGACATGAGTATTACCTTTCTGAGATACACTTACGTAACTGTGATTGCTTGGGGCTCTGTTTCCAAGAAGAAAAAGGAAGAAAATTTGAAAGATAGTTTGAAATCTTCAAATGTTATGATATTTGGTAAAGCACTTGGAAAACCCCAGAATAAAGTTTAGAGAAGCTCTAATTTCTAAGGAGGGAAGTGAGGGGAGAGAAATAGTGTCCCGAGGCAGTATTTTCTGAGTTTTCTATGGGCCGCTGTGCCTTAGGTCCTCGATAAGTGCTACACGATTGTGGAGTTTTCTGGTGAAATGCATTTGGAAAACACTGGGTTAGACCAAGTGAAGCGTGTTTCTTTACAATAGGAGTTATCAGAAGTCATTTAATAAATAATTGTGCATAGCAGTTCTCCCAGAGGGCGGACGGTATAGAGGGTTTCCTAGAAGCATTTTTTGGGGGTGGGGTGGGGTGGGAGCATGGGGAAGCTGTTATTTTATAAGATCAGCATTCCCTGGAACGTAATTTGAGAAACACGATCCAAAGCAGTAGTCTATTTGCGATATGATATGGCACTTCAGATGATCTGGATTTAAGAGAGATGCAAACTTGGGCGAATCATCTAACCTCTCCATGCCTCAGTGCCTTCCATCCGTCAAAAGGGACAAGTAACACTCGCTATCAACATTCAACGTAAAGTGCTTGCTATAGAGTAAGAGCTCAGTAAGTACCAGCTACTATTGCTATTATTTTTGACATTTTGTGCTGGTGCCTTCCGTGTATACTGAGCTCCTAGCAGAAAGGAAAAAACAGACCAGGCATCTCTCCATCTTGTTCATGTTCTTTCCTCCACTCAGAATGCCCCGCCCACATCATCTATGCCCGCACAAATGGCAAGATCTGTCTCAATGCCGCTTGTCCTGAAAAGGCTTCCTGGATTCTTCCAGCTTTCCTTCCTCCGGACCCTCAACCTTCCTCTGTAGGCTTCTTAGACTTACAACGTTTGGCTTTGTATTTTTGTGTGATGTATTTTATCCTTGGAAAGACGTCTTACTTATCTCTGATTTGCTGGTATTTGGTGCAGAACCTTCGCTGGCTCGATCTCCACTTAAGTTTGGCTGAACCGTTCAATTTCAGAGCCCTCTACCTAGGTGCAAACACTCCTTAATGAGGTAAGCCCTTACCTAGGCACGCCTCACCCAACTCTTTATATTTGGCAAGGATTGGTGAAAATAGGCCCTAGGTTAGGCCCTAGGCACAGAAGGAGGGGAAGCCAGGAAGAAGAAAAAGGATTAAGTATGTACTGTGATTATAGGTCTTGGCCTTCCCAGCTCCCCCTGCCCCGATGCCCACCGTTGGAATTTTTTTTTAATGTCTATTTATTTTTGAGAGAGAGAGAGAGAGAGAGAGAGCGCATGAGCCGGGGAGGGGCAGAAAGGGAGGGAGACACAGAATCCAAAGCAGGCTCCAGGCTCTGAGCTGTCGGCACAGAGCCCGATGCGGGGCTTGAACCCACAAACCACGAGATCACCACCTGAGCCGAAGTTGGGCGCTCAACCAACTGGGCCACCCAGGTGCTGCTCCCAGTAGGAATTTCCAATTAAGGGGCCCCTGGCTGGCTCAGTTGCTTGAGTGTCCAATTTCGGCTCAGGTCATGATCTCGTGGTTTGTGGGTTCGAGCCCCGCATCAGGCTCTGTGCCGACAGCTCAGAGCCTGGAGCCTGCTTCAGATTCTGTGTGTGTCTCTCTCTGCCCCTCCCCTGCTCTCACTCTGTCTCTGTCTCTGTCTCTGTGTGTGTCTCTCTCTCAAAAATAAATAAGCATTAAAAAAAATTCTCTCCCAGTTTTGCTAACCATGCCCACCCTATGTGTGGATCTGGGGTGGGTATCATATGCTTGGGGAAGGTAGAAGAAAGGCAGAGACAAGTATTGGCTGAAGTCACAGTTTTACTGGCCTGTCAGTCTTTGTGTCAGTTGCAACATTTTGTTTATTCATTCAACAAACATTTACTGAGAACCTGTGCGTGCTGTGCACAGGTCTGGGGTTAGGGATCAAGTCGGACTTGATCTCTTGCCCTCGTGAAATTATAGTCTGATGGAGCTACAATCAAATAAATAAAACATGCAATTGCCAAACATTGTACGTAGTAGGCATGTAACTGACATTGATTTGTTGACGGCCGGAACAGAAGAAGAAAGACAATGCTGCTCCAAGCCAGCCATCAGGCAGTGCTGCTGTGCGGGGTCACATGGGTCTTGTGTCCTGCATAGCTCCAGGGACTCCATTCACAGAGACAAGATGTGAAGCTTGATATTAGGACAAGGCGGAAGATTGTTTGAGAAATCGTGTCTGATTCATAGGTGGGTTCTGCTTCCAGATGGAGAGAGTATTCCTTCCTAATCACCCTGCCTTAGAGTGGCACACACCTCTGAAGCCTTTCTTAGCTCCGGTCACCTCTCTCGGAGCTCACAGCCCCATGCACACACCATGGTTAGGAGCTTTGTCACATCGGTGTGTCCGTCCCCTTGCTCTAGGCTTCACGGGACCCGTCCCGGGATCCCCTGGCCCTCGACACAGAGCCTGGCACGTAGTAGGTACCTAGCAAGTGATTGCTGGGAAAAATGAGAAAATGTCCTATACGATGTCTTTAAACAGAGGGCCCAGATTGGCTCTCAGCTCCTTCTGGGTCTGAAATCTTGGCAGCCCCTCTCCCTGACCCTGACTTGAACTTTGGTCTGCTAAGCTGGAAAGAGAGAAAAGCGTACAAAGCAAAGAAAAGGAGATGTCCCTGCCCCCACCCCCCCCCCCCCAACCTGTCCATGCATTCCGAGGCCGTCAGGAGCCAGGTGGAGCTGGCTGACGGGCGCCCTGATCCTGGGAACCTGCAGCCCATAGGATGTGTGCGGGGCCTGCGTGACCCACAGCTGAACTGCCAAGGTCTGGTGCAAATACCCACAGCCGCTCCGGGGGCAGGAAAGCACCGTGTGAAAGACACAACTCCCAGAGCGCTGGTGGAGACTGCTCTGTGCAGGCAGGGATAATTTCTGAGGCCTGGGTTGTCTTTCCCAAATGGGGAGACCCCACAAGTCCCCGAGAATGCTGAGCTTGGAGGCAGAACATGGAGGGAAGACCAAGGGTGGGAAGCCACCCCCTTCTCACACTCCCCGGAGGCAGAGAGAGAGAGAGACCCAAAGAAATGTTTCCATTCCATTCACATAAGAAAATGAGACAGAATGATTATGCTTCATTCACCCATCTACTCACCTCCTGTGATTCTGGGAAGACCCTGGCAGACAGGAAGAGCTCCCCGAACAGTGGAAGATGCTGAGGCCAGAGAGCGGCCTGTTGGCTCCCATCTTACATTCCAGAAGTCTCATGAATTCCTTTGTAGGAGAGGTTATAAAAAAGAATATGTGGTCTGAAGCGACTTCAGCGATTTCTTTTCCCCCAACCTCCTTGTTCTTCACATAAAGCATGTGAATGCTGTTATGTCTTGTCCCAAGGGAATAGAAAACCATCTGGGGATGCCGTGCTGGGGGTCAAAGAAAAGCGATTGCCTCACCCACCCTTGGTGAAGAGGAGACTCACAAGGAGCCTCTCAGGCTCCGTTACGCGATGTGGTTGGATCTCTCACTCCCTGCAAGTCTGTCTTCTGTGTTCACTGTTACTCAGGGACCCCGGGCTGAGACATTTAGTGATGGGTGAGGAAAGCAAGAGTTGCATACGGTGCAATTTGGTGTACCTCTCCACTCGGAGGTGGGGGGGGAGGGGGTCCCCATTCTCAGGACCGGGTCTAGTCTGTACCTGGCCGAAGTTCTCAGGGGAGAAGCGGAAGTGACTGGCTGCATTCCAGCCCCTTCTTGGGCCCTGGGATGGAATTCATGGGGCTCCAAAGGCCAAAAGGACTGGGAGACGGCTACGCGGTAAGGCCTGGAGCCCTCGGCCCATTCCACAAGGTGTTGATAGGCGGTGGGCTAGAGGCAGAAGGGTGATGCACTTCCATCTGAATGAATTTTATTATGTCTCAGAGGTTCTGGCCATCCATAGAGCAAGACCGTGTCTTTGCAGGTGGTGGTCCTAGTGCCATGACTTCCATCCCGCCCCTTCCCTCCAAACCTGACTCTACTCTTTCTTGAAAGGTTCAGGGGAACAGAGCGGGGATGAGCATAAGGGAAATGGGTGAGGTTTTGGAAATGGCCAGTGGGCTTAGGTGGACAGGGAAGGTCATGTAGACAAGGAGCATCAACCTAGTTTACATCCAGAAACTGAGGACTAGAGAATACGTTGGCCAAGCTCCTCAGACGTTTATAAGACCTGACACGTTAGGTCAAATTTCAGTCCTTGGGGTTGTTCCAGAGATACAAAGGAATAAGGAATGTGAGGCAGCATGGAATGTGACCTCTCAGCAGCACGGCATGTGGGGCCTGGTGCTTCCAGGAGAGGTATGGTGCTAGAGGCAATCTCTTGACCCCATTTAGGACACACCATGATTTCCAGGAACTTGTCTTCTTTTAGATGTATTTTAATTGACCTCATTTATTGGTGAGGATGTTTCCAACTGCACGAGACAGAGTCTCACACTTCTTTAAATGATAGAGACACATAAAACTCTCACATGGAGGGGCGCCTGGGTGGTTCAGTCGGCTAAGCGTCCGACTTGGGCTCAGGTCATGTCTCACGGTTTGTGAGTTCGAGCCCCAGGTCGGGCTTTGTGCAGACAGCTCAGAGCCTGGAGCCTGCTTCAGGTTCTGTGTCTCCCTCTCTGCCCCTCCCCTGCTTGCACTCTGTCTCTCTCTCCCTCAAAATAAATAAACATGAAAAAAATGCTATAAAGTCTCACATCGAGAAAATCTAGAGGTAGGGAGGACTGCAAGCAAGGGACACTCATCTGGACCCATTTTGCTGTGATGTGCTCAACCATTTTCCCCTCTAAAGGTTGGTCTTGACTCTGGTCATCTGCCCTCACGGTTTCAAGATGGCTGCTTGCGGCACTCGGGGCAATACGCTTTCTTATTTCACATACAGGCAGATAGGGAAAGCATGGAATAGAAGGCCTTCCCCAGCACGGAATAAAAGTTGTTTCCTTCTACATGATCGCCCTACGTAAGTCACGTGCCTATCACTGGACACATAAAGTAACAGCTGTTAAGGGAACGCTCTGTGCGGAATGGTTTCAACCTGAGTTCTTAAACGAAACACTGGTGAGGGAGATGAGACTGCCATGATGGAGGCAGTGTCTTTGGAAGCCACATCCGAAGGCACGCGGAACAAGTGAGGGGGAGCAGACGCTTGAACAAAACCGGAGCCTCCCAGGGAGGAGAAAGGGGTGAGAGATGCTGGATGGATACCTAAGTGAGTTTATGATGCCTAGCATTTAAGCATCCCCAAAGGGAGCTGCCAGTACCCATGCGATTCCTGGATAGATTTCCTAGTTTCATCTCTGAGGTCGGTGGTCTTTCCCACACTCAGCTGGAGCACGGTTGGGGTTGCCGTTGACCATTCTCCTCTCCCTGGCCAGAAAAGTTGTGAGGAGGTGGTTTTTCTCAACTCAAAGCCTGAACTACAGCAATTTTTGGAGGAAATGACTGCATGAAGGGAGTCTTCTAACTGGCAGGCTCCTCAGAGCTGTACGGTGGACCTGGTTCAGAAAGTCTAAGCCCCTTGGCCAAGGTCATGCACTGCTGAGCGGCAGAGCCTGCACTAGAAACAGGTCTTATGGCTCACATTCCAGTGCTCTTTCCGTAACACCAGGGAAATGTCAATGCGGTGAAAATGACGTCAGCCCTTTGGAGGTCAGGATACGTACGAAGAATGCAAATTTTGACCTTGGGCAAGTTCCTTAACTTCTCTAGGTCCCAGTTTACTCACTGCTATAATAAAGGGACCTTATTAGAAGATATTGAAAGTACCTTCCAATTCCAAGAATCTATGAATAGCTTTAGATCATGCTTCTCTTCCAAGAACCTGACAACACTTGTTCTATTAGATCATTTAACTGCAGATTATTTGTTTAAATAGTTTCCCAGGAGTGACCCAGAACATCCTACATAATAAACCAGTTGTTAAATCATAAACAATATGGACAGAATTCATCATCATTGCTCCTCCCAACTGAACATCCCCGGGGCCTTCTGGTTACTCAGACATACTGGCTAATGGAGTGTTTGTTGTCAGGGATTCCCTACGTGGGTGACCACTTTTCCAAGAATTGGAAACAACAGGCTGTACCAAACACTAGAGCTCTCCTGGAAAAAATGTGCCTTTTAGGATGACATAGAGTTGTAAAGAATCAAAGGCCTTTGTGTTCTTCTTTCACCTTTTATCTTCTTATCTGGGTGTTCTGTTACGCACCCCATGCCCTGTTACGAGCAAGTTCTCGGCGTGGACCACGAATCCCCACTTATCTAGTTACAGTTTAGCGTGTTATATTTCTTGAAATATTTGTAGAAAATGTTAGGGACTCCAGACCCAAAGGAATACATAGCTAATGCTGGCGTTTTGGGTCCAGCCTAAGAGATGTGATGGGGAAAATTATGTCTTCGTAGAGCATCTCAAAGCATAGAATCTATTGTTTCCCAAGAGGAATAAGAAAATCCCAATGCTTCAGGCCTCCTTTGGAATATTAGTTGGTGTTATAAGGAGGGAATACAGGAGAGGAAGAGGAAAGGGTTACCCGAGTTTCAGAGAATTTATGTTCGGTGCTCTCACTTAATCCCCTCGCAGTGTCTCTATGTTGTCCCTATGAAGACAGGATAAATGATGTGCAGATACATACCGTTAAGAAGAAAAAAATGTGGAAAAGTAGGAACAGTATGATTTTATTTGTATTAGGATAGTCTAGGCTATTCTTCAGTAACATATAAACATCAAATCTGAGAGCCTTGCCCCTCCCAAGGCTTATTTCTTGCTCAGGTTGCGCTCCAGGGTGGGTCCGTTGACTCCCTGGTGTGGCTTTCTTCCAAGCAGGGACCAGGAGGCCATGCCACCTCCATCTTGGAATCCCATAATTTCAGAATTCTTTACTTTTGGCCATGGGGATGACAAAGTTGCAACACAGAGAAGGCATTCCCAGTATAATTGCCTTGGACCAGAAGTGACATGTGACTTCTGCTCACACTCCCACTGTCTGTAACTTTGTCCCATGTTCCCAACCTAATTGCAAGGGAAGCTGGGAAATATTTTCTGCCATATGCCCAGGGTTAAGTAACATAATGTGATGAATGCATAGTACGATATGGTTTCTGCTCCATCATTTACAAAAAAAAGAAAACTATCTGTGTATGTGTGTGTGTGTGTGTGTGTGTGTGTGTGTGCATTTGTGCAAATACAAAGGAAAACATCTAGAAGGATAGACACTAAAGTTACCTCTAGGAAAGGAAGTGGATTTGACATGGTAACATAAGGTGGGCTTTCAGGATTTAATCTTTTTTTTTTTTTTTGGTATTAAGTTGAAATTTTTTACAGTGGTATATCTATGAATGATCTGTGTTATGAAGCAAAAGGTGTCCTTGCCAATGTACATCATAATATATCAATGGTTTCACAGCAAGAGAAATCTGCCAGACTCCCAAATTCATGCTGTTTCACTCTTAAATCCATTCATTATGTCCTCTCACAGTCTCTGCTTTTTAGGAGGATTTTTCTGTAGTCTGCTGGGGGCTGGTGTTGGTGACTCGGATTATTTAGTGCCCTATTGGGAAAGAAGAATGGAGGGCTTACTTTCCTCACACTTAACGAAGAGGCAAGAGGTTCCAGGAAAGATGTTGGGATCAGTATCAGCCCCTTTCTCTTCTAACCAGAGATCTAAAGCTCAGAGGGAGACCCATTTAAGCTGTGGTTGGCTCCAGATGGACAATGACATTGAGACTCTCTGTCTCTCTATCACTTTGCTCGCTTCTGCAGTGGCCCCATTCTCAGGGAGACCTCTCTTTAAGGTAACAGAATGGACACCAAATAAAGTTCTTAGCTTAGGTAATGACGGCCGAGCATCTCCAATGGCAGGTATCTTTTTGCAACAGTTTCACTTAGAAGCTCTTGTCTTGGGTTTGCCTTAGGGCGTGTGCCATCACCTTGACTTTGATTGGTCAGGCCCTGGTCGTGGAAGTAGGAAGGATAGTGGGGTCAGGCATTGGGCCCAAACATAGGACTGGGTATGTAGGGAGGGGTGGTTCCCCAAATTACGTTTAGAAATTGAGGAGAGGACTGTTTATCCCACCGTGACAGGCCAGCAAGGGGGACAGTTCTTGCCAGGAAGGTCTTTCAGAACTCCTAATGTACTCACAGGAAGGCAGCCATGTGCTCATGTGGGACCAGTTGCTACCCCTTCTAAGATGGGGCCTTAGAGAAGGTGGGGGTCCCTCAGCGTACATGGTGAGGTAGGTTAAGAGTGCCTGGAAGGCCTGGGGAATTGAGCTGGGAGGGTGATATCTGCATCAAATTTAGTTTGGGCTGCTTAGATGGAAAAACTGTCTTGGCCTGAGTCATTTTTACACTCGCAGCTCAGGAAGGTGGAGGAGGGCCCAGCAGGAGCCAGGATCTGCAAATAAAGCCGCCATCCGGTGAACCATGCCCTCGCGGCATCTTGATGACAGAGCATGGCGCTGTGGTCATGCTGGCCTCCGGGTCACTATGGGGCTTTGGATTTGCCAATCCCTGCTGTCCGCTTTACCATGGCATATGTTGACCCACACGGGCTGATAATGCGCCCCAGCGGGTCTCCAAGGCACTTATAGAGGCTGTCCTCCTTCTGAGCCCTCCTGATAGCAGGCCGCCTGTTGTCTTTGCTACATGCTTCACAGTGCAGAGACCCTGGGATGTCACCCAAGACCCAGTTTTGCTCTTCACATACTTGGAGACCTTCTCAGAAAGTTCTGAGACCACCCCCACCCCCCAGGTCTTGCCTAGATGGGGTGGCGGAGATGGGGCAGCCCTTAATTTCCAGGAAGGAATTCCGTGATTCTCACCCCCTTCCAGTGAGGAGATAAGAGGATCTATCAGATACCGTGACCCAGAGTCCAAACCCATGGATGGTCACTGGGTGTGAGTCAAGGAATGCCAGAGGGAGAACGTTAACTTGTGAAGGTCACGTGGTTCTTTAGTTCATTTGTTATTTTTGGCAGACTGAGGCGACCAGAACCCAGAATTTGGTTCTGTTTTGGTCATGCTTTTCCTCTGTTTACTCCGCCTCCTTGATGACTTTATCTGAGTGTAGTGAGAGGGGAAAAACAAGTACGGGAGGGCGGGAAGAGCATGGTGTTGGGGCCTGTGCCCACTTTTTAGGTTAAAGAAGTGTTTCTTTTTTGTGCTTCTTTATTGTTGGCAAAGTTAGACACCTTAGGGTTCTCCTGGTGGTCATTTCTCTTTGTACTTTTCTCCTGCTTTTCTCCTGCCAAGGCCAGTTGCAGAGAAGGGGCCCCAAGTGGTGCCCCAGCTCCCCCAAGTGGTGCCCCAGCCATGGAGCTAAAGGAGGTTGGAGGGAGGTAGTGGTCAGGCAGGGACTTTATTCTATACAATTTCGTTTTATCATCCAGGGCTGTCCCACTGTGAAGCAGAATGCACTGTGAGGTAGTGAGTACCCTGTCAATGGGAGTGGCCAAGCAGAGGCCCAAGGACCAGCAGAAGGGGACACTGTGGAGGAAGTTTCTGTGCAAGAGAGAGCTCTGAGGACTCATGGAACTCCATGAGTCCATGGCTCAGCAGGATGAAATCCCCCCAGGCCCAAGATCTATGGGGCTCCACTGGTGTCCTTTCTCTGATCTTGGTCTGGCTTGGATGGCCTGGCTGACATCCAGGAAGCTCAGGCGCCAGGCCAGGCCATGAAGCGCCTTGCGGAGTGCGTGAACCTGTGGAGACTTCCTCTCAGGTCCTCATCAATGGCTGCGTGGATTAATCTCCAGGATGCTGAGCGTTCCCAGCCTCTTCTCCACCAAGCTCTCTGTGTCGCTTCTCCCATCACCCACTCCCCCAAATCCACAGAGCTAGTTTTTGTTTGTGCCATCAGAGAAGACACACAGGAAGAGACAGAGGTTGTGACACTCTCCCGTGGGCCCTGTAGGGAGCATGCTTGTGGGCGGTAAAGCTGGAAAAAGAAGATGTCACTTTTTTCCCCCATTGTGTGCCCCATCGGAGTGGACCCCGGGCAGGGAGAGCGTGAAAGCGGGTAGGGAGGGGGCAGGCAGGCACTTGATTCGTCTGGTGCCTGGCTATCTCGTCCCCAATCGACAGTGGAGCCAAGAATGGACAAAGACAGGAGGCCACCAGATAAGAGCAAATGTGTGGAACCGAGTCCCTTGTGGTTGTACCCGGGCTGTGCAGGGCCCACACTAGAGGGGTGGGGGATGCCCCCGAATGCTGGCTCGGTGGGGCTGGTGTGAACCTCATGCCCTCGTTGGTTAGAAGAAGGAATGGGGGCCTGGGAAGTCCCACAGCAGCTGGAGGCAGAGACTGGGCCGGCCTCCGAGTTTCCTGCAATCTTGTGCTCCTTCGGGCAAGATACCCCTGCTCCGACCTGGCTGTGTGAACTGGATCCCTGGAATGGCTGAGCTGCAAGAGACAAGTTGTCTGCCCCTCCCCACGTTGTGTCTGTGAGGAAATTGAGACCAAGGGCAACAAAGTGTCAATAAGATGCTCAGAAAGAGAAAGTAACACGGTGTTGAAGGCAGGCTCGGGTCACCTGGCCACCTCTGGCTTATCTCCCCTTTGCCAACTTGGAAGACAGCTTCCCATGGGGCCCCACGGCCCAGGTTCATATCATGCTAACAACACCCCACCTTGCTCAGAACCTTTCCGCTTGTCAAAGCGCTTTCACAAACTCCATGCCATTCCATCCTCCCCTCAGCTCTCCGAGGGAGCGGAGGCTCATCACGGAGGTAATGAAGGGTCCCTTCTTAGACAACTCGCACTGCGCACACCCTGTGAGGACCACGGCGGGCAGGCACTGGGTGTGTTTTCTCACCCGGTGAGCGGGAGGGGCACCTCCACCAGGGCCTGGGCATCGCCGCCTTCTTGGGGCCCCTCGCTCATGCTTCCCTTTGTGGTGAACGTGCTCATTTGTCCGTGTTCCCTGCCCCTCAGCAAGTCATGGCAGGGTTAGCGTCCCTCTTCTTGACTTGGAGCCGGTGGGAGACCCCGAGCGATGCCGTAAATCAGTGCAGGATTCTGGAGCCCCTCTGGAGGCCCAGAGAGAACACTGTCTGCTGAGTCGGGAGGGTTCTGCTCCCCGGTGGCTGTGAGCCCCTTAGCACATGTGCTGTGACGTTGACAGATGCTGGGTCGGGCAGGATGGGGTGCACAGGTGAGATCCTGGCTGCACTTTGCATTTTGTTACCGTGGGTGATTGGAAAAGGGTAATCAGGACACCAGCTCCCCACATTCTCCTGCCTATCCCTCCTTGGGGCCCAGAGCTAGAGTCTCAGGGCTGGGAAGGCTCTGGGCAGCTCCACTCTTGTCCCTCATGGCCGAGGCATAGCTGGTGCCCAGCCTGTCCCTGCAGGCAACACCGGGCCTGCTGTCCCTCTGCCCTGGGCTCTGTCCACCGCCTGCCGTCCTCATGAGTCGAATGCCTCTGCCTTCCCATGTGTGCCCTCCAGACCTTGCATAAATCATCCTGGGCCCATGGTAACTGATCCCACGCTCCAGAAAGGCGACCCCTCCCCGCTCCCCACTTTTCCCGGGCACCTGTTCCACCAGCCTTGCTGCCCTCGCTGTCCGGAAATTCTTTGCCGCTGCCCCAATCCCACGGGCCGAAGGTATTTCCTCTTTCTAGCCACTCAGTGGGCAGCAGCATCTGTGGTCAACATGGAGAGGGAGAGACCCCAGACCTGGCTGGGATTCTCATGCCACCCGTGTCTACCTGTCCTCGCTTACGGACGCTCACTTACCAAGCACGTCCCTACCATGGTTTTGTCTGGGCTTTACTCCTGTGAAGGACACTGAGCTGGCGTTTCTAAAGTGCAGATGACGATTCAGTGAAGACAACTCGGTGAAGACAACCCGGGGACGGAGACAAGGTCACGAGGCCAGTGAAGCGCAGGGCCCATCATCTGACCCCCGTCGGCACGTTTGTTGGATAATGTCTTTCGTCACTTCCCGGGCTGTCCTTCCACTTCCCCTGGGGTCTCCCCTAGCCCCACACCTTCGCGGGGGCCTTCCATCTCCACCTGTGCCGCCCCCCGCCCAGCCCCCAGCCCCATATCCCCGAGCAGTACTGACACAACAGGCAGTCAGTGCAAACACACACCCCACAGACACACGAGCGCACCACACACATACCACGCGCACATCATGCGTATGCACACACGTACACACACCACACTACATATACACGTAGCAAACACCGCATGTATACTTTCACACACCCACCGCACACTCACATACCACCCCCCCACACACACACACACATCACACACACTATATACCCAAACGCCACACACACACCACAAAGACTGAGCATGGGAGAGACAAACAACATCATGAAGAGCAAGGGAAAGGCCCAGAAGTAGAGAAGCAGAGGAAAGACACGTGAGAGGAGGGCACGGGAGGACGGATTAGGGAGGGAGGAGAGAAGACAGGTCGGAGCCTGGGTGTCGGGAGCCCGGGGTCCCAGTCTGGTTTCACCGCTTTTACTGACTGAGCTGCTTGCCGAGGTCACTTAACCTCTCCAGGCTTCATTTTCCTCTCTGTAAAATGGGCATTGTTTATTTAATTAATATTCACGAAACGGCACTTTCTAGGTGCCTGGGTACGTCAGTGAACGCAAGAGTTTTTAAAACTCGTGCCTTCTTGTCGGCTGAGATGGCAAATAAAATGAATATAACATGCCACGCCCTCAGTAGAGAAATGCTAGAGAGTTAGTCTGGGTCTTCTGAGAGGCAGCCTCCAAGTCAGGGTTGAACATGTGAGGAGTTCTTAGAGGAAACGCCTGTGGTGATGGAAAGTAGGGGGCTGCCGAGAAGGCATGGGCCGTCGGACCACCAGGCAAGTCTGATCCCGAGTGAGGAGAGGGACAAGACGGGGTGGAGCCATCCTGGGTTGGCCAGGCCATCAAGGAACCCTCAAGCCCCAGCTGGACACGAGGCGTCCCGGTCCTGAGGGTGTAGTCAGTTGCTGGCTGGGGCCAGCCTTCGGAAGGTGCGGTCTCAACTCGGACTCAGCGATGGGTTTCAGGCCAGAGCAGCCGAGGCCCTTGGCCAACTGTGCTGCCTGGAGATGGTCTGTAGGGTGCATTCTTGTGTTATGTACAAGAAGGGAAAATTCTAAATTGGGGAGCGGGGTAGGAAAGGTGATGGTGCTGGGATGTGCACAGATTATAGTTCTCTTTTTTTGCAAAAAATTTTTTAAACTTTATTTATTTATTTTGAGAGAGAATGCGCTAATGGGGGAGGGGCAGAGAGAGAGAGAGAGAGAGAGAGAAAGGGAGCAAAAGAGAATCCCAAGCAGACTCTGCTATCAGCCCACAGCCCAATGTGGGGCTCAGTCTCACAAACTGTGAGATCTTCACCTGAGCCAGAACCAAAAGTCGGATACTCAGCTGACTGAGCTACCCAGGCGCTCCCAGACTTGAGTTTTTATAGGGTGGTCAGGATAGGCCTCGTTGAGAAGGTGATTTTTCAGCAAAGGTTTAGAGGAGGTGAGGGAGAGAGTCATTCAGGTGTCATCGCCACCATCACGTTGACATCGTCGTGGGGTTGGCCATGCGTGAGAAAGCCCTTTGTAAACGGTATAGACTCAGTTGACAGAGAACGAACAAACAAGGCCATTTGTCTTGGCATCTTGGACTGACATGTCCCTAAGAGAGGAGACGCTGGCCTCTCTCCCAGACCATGCTAGACTCCGCTGTTGGGGAGGAACAGCTGGGAGGACCACACTCCCAATGGGAAAGCAAGGTATTCTGTTTCCAGGACATGCCACACCCAGGGGTCCAGAACGCTCTGAAGGGCCAGAACAAATAGCCCCCAGGATCCCCAGAGGACAGAGTCTTATTTTCAGCCTAACAATGGGAAATAAAACAAACTCTTTTCTCAGACAACTAGATGGATATGTTATTATCCCTGACAAGTAGAGTGAACAATAGCTCCTGATAAGAGATCGTTTTTGTCTCTGTGGCATCCTGGCAGACGGAGTGTCATTAGTGAAGTCCAAGGGCAAGAAGCAAAGGGGGTCACCAAGTGTCTATTCTGTACCGGGTACAATGATTTGATATTCGTAACTCTCTGAGTCCTCAATCCCCCTTATAAAAAATAGGAAACTGAGGCCCACAGGAATCCGCTGTTTGTACGTAGTAGAGTGGGGGTTCAAACTCTGCTTTCTGTGTTTCCAAAGGCCATACTCCTCATCTCACTGCTTTCCATAATGGCGCATCATATTTACCCATTTCCTAGTGTACCTCTCACCCGAGTTGCATTTCAGTTACTTGTCTGAGGACCTGACTCTGCACTCCCTCATCTCTGGCTATGCACTGCCTGCCCCTGGAGGGAACAGATGGGGCATATTGGTCTCTGTTTGGCCCACAGCATGGACAAAGGGCCTCAACGTAGCAGGCTCTCAAGCTGGGTAATGGATGGCCAAGTCACGTTCAACCAGCTGTTTGTACCTTCCAAATGAGAGAAGGATGGCAATATACTCTGGTATTGTTTGCAGCTAGAGTTCTTAAACAGGACTCTATATCAGAATTGCCCTGTAGGAAGTTGTCCAAGCACAGATAGCCAGGTTCTGCAGTGGAAATTCTGATTTGGTAGGTTTCAAGTGGGCCCAGGAATCTGCATTTTAATAAGCACCTTTACTCTATGAGAACGTGCAGGTAGGGTGGGCAGCCAGCACGTTGGGTTCATTTGGTGGCCTTTCCGAAGAGAAATGGTTCTTCTTCTCGTCCTCTGGAAAATGGGCCATGGAACAGATGGCTCTACTGGCCCTTGGAAAGCACCCAGGGGACCGGTCCGTAGCTCAAAACAGAAGATCCAGATCAAAGATCTTGAGGGGCTCGTGCACTTCCTTTATGTGGTTCAGCTTCCTGGGCCTGTTCAGAAATGCCGCTGCTATCCCTCAGAGGAAGGTGGGCGAACTTGCCCGGAACTTGACCCTGTCCCAGAGATGTAGTGTGTGAGGGGACAGAAACTTCAGAGACATTTTCATCTCATCCCCCTCGTTGGCGTGTGGGCAACTAACTGGCGCCCGAGACTGGAAGTGATGGCTTGTGGTCACGTGACTAACAGCTCCCGAGCCAGCCGTGGAGCCCATGCGGTCTGGTTCCCAGGTGAGCCCTTGCTCCCTACTTCTCTTGAAGCCATAAAGGCATGCTGCCCTCATGCCCAGCGTCCAGCTGTCCCGCATGAACGAGCAGGCCTTCTTAGACATGCCAGGGCTCATGCTGGGCCTGACCAGTGGAGAACTCTGGGGGCTGACTCTCCCGTTTTCAAACCCAGACAGTTGCCGCAGGGGTAACGCCTCCTGGTACATATCACAGTTACATGCTAGTCCCACCTCCATTCTTTATACTACATACTTGCTCTCCTCCCTGGCCCCCCTCTTAACGGATTAAAATTCACCCTCAAGTTCACTGTTTTCAGAAGTCTGCTGGTATATGAGGTGATCTTAGATGGCAGCGGCAGACCGGTATTTTAATAACATGTATTGTTTGCTATAGGACAGGCGCTAAGCAGGCACTCTGATTGTATTAACTCATTAAATTCTCAATAGTACCTCTTGAGGTAGGTACTAGTATTGTAATGAGGAAACCAAGGCACTGTGAGGTTAAACCCTCCCCAGGGCCACAGAACGGGTACGCAGTGGCATTGGGTTTCCAGTCCAGACGCTCTGGGTCCAGAGACTGCATATTTATCTGCTATTCGATGCTCCAGTTTGATTTTTATTCCAAGATGTATTAGAAAACAAAACAATTTATTTCTAAAATTTTTGTAATGTTTGTTTATTTTTGAGAGAGAGAGACAGAGACAGAGCGTGAGTGGGGGTGGGGGTGGGGCAGAGAGAGAGGGAGACACAGAATCCGAAGAAGGCTCCAGGCTCTGAGCTGTCAGCACAGAGCCTCATGCGGGGCTGAAAGCCATTAACCCTGAGATCATGACCTGAGCTGAAGTTGGACGCTCAACCGACTAAGCCACCCAGGCACCCCGAAAACAAAACAATTTAAGTGCCAGTGGGGGGATATGGACTCCAACTCCTACCTGTTGTTGGTTCTTGGGTAAGTAAAGGAGATTTTTGACAAGAAGAGGAGTTTGGGGTACCTGAGTGGCTCAGTCTGTTAAGCGCCTGACTGACCCTTGATTTCGGCTCAGGTCTGAACTCACGGTTCGTGAGTTCGAGCCCTGAGTCAGGCTCGTTCTGATGGGGGGTGGGGGGAGCCTGCTTGGGATGTTCTCTCTCTCTCTGCCCCTCCCCTGCTCTTGTAGAGGTTCTTTTTCTCTCAAAATTAATAAATAAACTCAAAAAAAAAAAAAGAAGAGGAACTTCTTTTCAAAATTCAAAACATTTTAGAAGCTGGTCTGGGATTTTCCAGATGAGGAAACTGAGGCCCTGAGAGCTAAAATCACCGTCCCTGCCCCTCACCATGGGGTACTCTGAGTTAGTGGCAAGTTGGAGCTGGAACCCAGTTCCCCCAATGCCAATTCCATGCCCATTCCGTTTCCCCTGAATGTTCATTTACGTGGACTTGATAGAAGTCAAGTTTTTCCTGATTTAAATCATTTAAACTTTACACACACAGTTTAAGTTTGGAACCTGGTATGCACCGTGGTTTGTTTTCATGAGAAAACTTAAGCTCAATGCCCCAAAGCTATTTGGTTAATAACATAGTTCAGAATGTGATGGGGTTCCATTTAAACCACCATGACGAGTCTCAGTACCCCCCCCCCCCCCCCCGCCCAGTTGATTTCTAAAGCACTGTGATATGTGTTACCTTGAAGTGTTAGCAGACTTTTTTTCTCCTGTTCATCACTTCTCCCTTCTAAGGGTCCTTTCCCCAAGAGGTTGCTTCCATTTGCCTCTGCCCTCCCCTCCTTCTTCTGCTTGGGCCACTCAAACTCTGAAGCAAAGCCTGCTAGCCTGCCGCTTATGACTCTCTTCCCTTTGTTGTGCCTCAGTTTCCTCATCTGTAAAACGCCGATTAGATTTTACTGTCACGAATAGCCTATTCGTGACCCAATGGTGTTAGCACTGAAATACTGTTTATTTCCTCCGCCCCTCATTTTATTTCCTCTTCTCAGACTCGGCTGTCACAAGCGTGCTGTGCAATTTCCCATTCCTCAGGAAGTTCTCAAATAAAGCTGATTTTTCAATGGGGGTGGGAGGAGCTGCACATTATTCTTTTTCAAAATAATGACAGGAGAAGAAAACGAACCAAAAAAGAAAAAAAAAAAACAAAACAACAACCCACCAAAACACAACAAAAACGGAAGCAGATCAAAACAGGAAAATCCACCCTTGCAGGAGGAGGTGGGGAGAAAGGTCAGCCCCCACCGCATTCCGAGGACCCTTCAGCCCCCAGTTTTGGCGTTTTATATATTATTAGAGATTTTACAACAAATAAACGGAGAAGAGAATCTGGATGGTGTTGACAAGTGGGGCTCTGGTGGGAAGTCACTCCTACCCAACAAAGGCTCTGTCTAAAAATACCCAGCCAGGACCTCGTTGTTTCCATAAACAGATGGACACCACGGGCCTGGTGGAGGGGCAGAGGCAGTGGGAGGAAATTGTATCTGACAATGATAACAATCTGGCATGGCCCAGAGCTTCACATCCTGGTCGCGTCCAGCCGGCTGTCCAGATCCCCCGCTTGTGCAAGTGAGGCGGCTGTAAATAGAATTCTCCTGGCTCCCAGCATGGCCGCCCCTTGTGGGGAAGGGAGAGAGGAGGGCAGAAAGCATATCTCCTGCCGCCCCCCTCCCCGCCCAGTGTCATCCACAAAGAGGAGGCAGATGAGGTGTGGAAGCTGCTGGTGGGAGATGAGACAAGGCCCCCCGGGGACTCCATGGCCACCCTCAGTCCTAGCTGTGGGCCCAAGCAGATCAGACGTGTTGTGTGCCTATGTGTGTGACTCTCAGAAAGTCTTATTTAACTTCTTTGGATCGAACCTTCCGGATCTGTCAAAAGGGAGGGACATGATTCCAGAAGCGGTGTGTCCAGTTCTGAGAGATGCATTTTGAGAGGGGTAATAACCAAGTGGTAGGGTCGGGTGGAGAGGAGACCAGAGATGTAACTGCTCTGTGGGGACCCATCAGGATCTAGGCTCTCATAGGGAAGAAGATGTGATTTACATAGCTCCAGAGGAGAATCTGATCTCTAATTACAGGAACTTGTTCTCCTCCTTCATGAAATTTGCCTTCAGGATGGTTAAGGTGACATGAAGAAACTTAGCATGACTAGGAGAGAAAACCTATTGGTGACAGGTCATTGAATACTGGTTTTAGATACACGAGACATGAACCACATGACTTGCAAAAGAGGTTATTTGGGTACAGATAAGATGATGAGCGTAATGGTTCACTGTTGGGGGTTCAAAGGTGTCAATTACCTCTTTCTGGGATCCCTTCAAGAAAAGAACAATAGAGACAGGGTAGTAGTTAAAGATGTAGCTTTGAAGTAAAGCCTTCTTGGCCTGAACTCTGCCTCATTCATTCAGCAGCTGTACCTCCCTCGGCAAGTTACCTAATCTCTCTGAGCCCTCACTTCTTGATTTAAAGTAGAATAATGAAAACTTCTATTTCCTAAAACTATTGTGAAGATTTAATAAGATAATACATAGAAAGTTGCACTTTTTTTATTTAATTAAAGTTTTTTTTTTTTTTAACATTTATTTACTTTGAGAGACAGAGCAAAGCAGAGCACGAGCAGGGGAGGGCAAAGAGAGTGAGGGAGACACAGAATCCGAAGCAGGCACCAGGCTCTGAGCTGCCGGCACAGAGCCCGATGTGGGGCTTGAACCCATGAATAAGGTTGTGCTTTTTAATCCCTCTTTGCCCCTCTTAGATAATCTACTCTTCCCCCACACTACTTTCTGCCCCACAGGCTAAGCACCAGATCAGTGAGTTCTCATGTCCTCTGGGTTCCTGTGAGCCTGGCTAATGAGGAGGCCAACAGAAGAGCGGAAGGTGAGAAGATGGTGAGCTGGGTATTTATTCCTACAACTTTGTCTCCGAAGGGCCGCCGGGGGTCAACTCTCTCCCTCCAGTGAAGGTCACGACTCCTGACAAATGGTCCTCTCCACATGTTTTCTCTGGGGCTTGATAACGGCTAATTTGCAGACCGTCAGCTCCAAGGATAAAATGGTTCTCCAGTGTCACTTGTCATTTCCTTACCCTCTGCCCACATCTTTGTTAAACAGTCCTCTTATTAAACCCTCCGCAAATAATCCCAGTTTGGTTGTGCCTTTTGTGTCCCATTGGGACCTGGTCTGATGCACTGTGACTGCCACAAAATTAACATTCAGTTTATTTATGCAACAAACGATAATCAAGCACCCACTGTGTTCAAGGTCTGTTCTCCGTACTCGAGGTTTTATGGGGACACCACAAAGATTCCTGTTCTATGTTCTGCTGGTCAGTACGGCGCAAAGAAGACGGTGGGTGTCAGAAAGGTGAACTTCCGCCTCGATGATAAAGACCTTTGTTTCTGCGTCCTGAGAATGAGGGGCAGTGGTGACCAGTTTTCCTAGGGGCTTGTCCTCAGGAGTTGTTTCTGCGTTGGAAGCCCATTTCTATGGACGACTCATACGACCAAAGAACTTTAATTCAATCTAATTAAAATCATTACTTGTTGCACATTTATTATGCATCAGGTTGTATGGGAGCACAGGGTGCTCAGTGGAAGGTTCTTGGCCACTAAATGGTCACCAGCGAAATTGGAAATCAGAGAAACACCTAAGAAAGGCCTAGGGGAGAGTACAATTGCTAGGACTTGGTGAGAAGGGAGCTGGAGGGAAGGCTTCCAAAGGGCAACTGTGTCCTCAGGTAGGGATATTCAGCCACTGCCAGGCCTTGGACAGGAAGAGAGGAATTGGGGACTAGACATCTAGACCTCTCATTCTTCCTGCCTTCCAATCTCCCCCACTCTCAGCTGCCAGCAGTGGAAACCAAGGAAGCCAGAGGGAACGGAGGGTTGGTGCGTGCATTCCTAAGACATTATCTCCTAGGGCCCCAGAGCGTGGTGTGCGTGGAGAGTGGATGTGAGGGAGCAAGAAGGGAAGATCCCCTTCCTCTCTGACCTGGTCTCACTAATCGTGTCCTCATTCTCATCTCCACAAAGATAATGTACTTCTCAGGAGGCTACCATTGTGTCTCCTTCTGTGATCTTCCCGTTTCTGGTTCAGTGTCTTACACATATTGGAGACCTAAGTCTTGGTTAAGTGAATGGGAGTAATGGACTTGACTGTTGGAGGGGTTGGGTGACTTCTGGGGTGGGGTGGCAGTCTTGGATGCCTGAGTGAAGAAGTTTGGTTTCAAGTGGTCCCCAGGAGCCCCAGCCCTGTCTGGGCTCAGGGAGGTTCCCCCAAGGAGTCACGCATATCATGTGGGGATGGTTCTATATGAGGATTCCTGTGTCTGCATCGGCATCAGGACTGCTGGCTTTGCCCTGCGGTCGGGGAGGTGATGGGGCCTCTGTGGGGGGTCTCCTCGGTCAGAGCCAGGACCTCCCTCCCCCACATCATCAGACCACTGCAAATTCCAGCTGTGGTTCCACTTTTCTGATGTTTAATTTCAGTCCACTTATTCCAGCTTTTCTTGTCATGGTGCTTATTATTTACGGAGGGCTGACACAGGGCGACAAGGGAGATAAAGAGATGCTGTGATACGTGCCTCCCTGCTGTTGCCACCACCACCGCTTCCTCCTTTTGTTCTGGAGGGTTCTGAAAGACATTTCAGCCCCTGTTAAGTCTTGGATGGGACGTCATAAGGCGGTGTTTTCCAAGTGCAAGGGCACGTTCCACTTGTAACAGAATCAGTTTGGGTGCAGAATGCAGATTCTGGGGTGCCACTCCACATCTGAGTCAGAATCTCGGTGTGCCCTGGGGCCCTGTGCTTGAGCATGTTCCCCAGGGAATTCTTAGATCCCAGGAGAAATCCTTGTGGGAAACCCACCGAATAGAAAACAAAACTGAGGAAAGAGGCAGGGTAGAAATCTGGTACCTGCTCCCTTTGCCAGGTAAGTCACAGAGAGAAGCTAGCAAGAAAGGTGACACAAAGAAATACTGCCTATCTTTGTTTGAAAGCGTTGATTAATGGAATATAATATGAGTCAGAAAGCTGTGGTTGGTATTGCTTGGTTTTAAACTCCAAACCATGTAAAAGGAAGGGGCATATATGAGACAGGTCTTAGTAATAAAGTCCCCTAAGCGATCTTTATAAAACCAATAACAGGGACCATTACTTACTGGGTGTGTAATAATTGGTATACATTCTTCTCAATGCCTTCTACGTGTGAAACTCATTTCATGCTCACTACACCCCATGGAGGTCTGGGCTAATAGTATCCCATTTTGAAGATGAGGAAACTGAGGCATAGAGAGGTGAAGTACATTGCTCAAGATAAGACAACTGGCAGGTGAAAGCAAGATTCAACATCAGGAATTCTGCCCTCCTCAACATAGTCTATGCTGACTCCCAGTGTGGAAAAATGAAGTTAGATGAAATGTTGAATCCACTATTCATTGAAGAAATTCTGAGTTGCCTCCTGAGGGCTCGGTGCTCTTATATCAGGAATACACAGAAACTCAGAACCTGGAATCAGAAGACATCCAACGCCATTGCATTTGTTTCTTTAAGTTTCTTTCTTTTTTTTTTTTATTTTAAATGTTTTATTTATTTTTGAGAGAGAGAGAAAGAGAGAGAGAGAGAGAGAGAGAGAGAGAGAGAATCAGCAGGGGAAGGGCATAGAGAAAGGGAGACACAGAATCCGAAGCAGGCTCTAGGCTCTGAACTGTCAGCCAAGAGCCCCATATGGGGCTCAAACTCGTGAACCTCGAGATCCCGACCTGAGCCAAAGTCGGCCACTTAACCGACTGAGCCACCAAGGTGCCCTTCTTTATGTTTCAGTGCAGCATTTTGGGGTTCTTCACAAGATGCTAAACTTGCTTAGGTGAGCAGGGAATGTGTCACTGGGGAGGTGGCATTGCAGCTGATTTTTAAAAAATGTTCATTTACTTATTTTAAGAGAGAGCGAGAGTGTGAGCAGGGGAGGGGCAGAGACAGTGGGAGAGGAAGAGAATCCCAAGCAGGCTCCACGCTGCCAGTGCAGAGCCTGACCCGGGGCTCGAACTCATGAAATGTGAGATCGTGACCTGAGCCGAAACTGAGAGTCAGATGCTTAACCGACTGAGCCACCCAGGCACCCCGCAGCTGATTCTTTAAAGATGTGTAGGAGTGCTTTGGGCAAAGAAAAGGGAGAAGTGAATACCAGGGAGAGGAAAATTCATGTGCAAAAACATGGAACAGAGAAAGGATAGGGTATTTTACATGAACTGTGGCTGTCCTGGGGGTGGTAACACGGGGACTGTGGTGTTCAGGGGACTGGAAGTGAAAGTGGAGGGTGGGCCGGGGCCCACGTTGTGCCAACCTTGAGAGCCAACTACAGCACTGGAACTTTCTCTGTCCACTGATCCCGATGTTATTAGCATGATGACTATGATTTATGGTATTAATAGTATTGGGGGTCACCGGGAGGGATGCCACAGTCATAAGGTGACTGGTAACAGTGGGAAAGAGTGGAGATTTAACAAAGAGGAGGAAGGAATCCAGGAGACCAGCTTTAGGCTGTGAGAAAAAGCCTAGGCAGACTATTGAGGACCTGAACTCAGCACACTGGAGCTGAGGATGGAGAAGTTAGGAAGTGAAGGATATTTACAAAGAAGGGTGAAAAGGTCTTGGAGACCAATTTGGTATCAGGGGCTGACAGAGAAAGAGACAGGCTGACTTTTGGATTTCAGGCTTGGGAGACCGAAAGGAAACTGACGTGCAGCTAAAGAATACAGGAGTGGGGGTAGTTTTAGGGGAAGAGGAAAGGATTTGGATTGTGCCATGTTGCCTTCCAAGGGCCAAGAAATTTGATATCAGAACAAGGGCGAGAGATCAGGGATGGCGATAAAGAAACAAGATTTACTTTTAATTACTGAAACTATGTAGCTATCTGATGGTTCTACTTGAAATTTTTGTGGACCCTTACTCCCAGCGGGGAAAAGTACTTAAAAAAAAAAATTAAGGACACATTTGTATTTTACTAGTTGATAGAGAACATATGTACCAGGTAAAACCATCACTCAACTCAGATTTTAGAAATGCAGCTTATTTTTTTTTTTTTCAAAATTGGACTCAACTGCCATTTTTCCTGATGGTTTAACCCACCCCCTCTCTATCTATTTCACTCATGCTCAGACCCACCTCTACTCTGGCAGCCACCTGTTTATTCTCTGTATTTTAAGACTGTTTTTGATGGTTTAAACTTTTAACCCTGCTCCTCAAAGTAAATTAGTTACTTGTAGTTTGAAATCTGGTCTATTTCAGGTTAATTTTTTGGAAGCAGAACTTAATTTTCCTTTTTTTTTTTTTTTTTTTTTTGTCTTTTGTCCTTCCTTTGCTGTGGTATTTGAGCAGCAGTAAGTTTCTAAGGTATGGTGGTGGTCCTGGGAGAGGAGCTAGTGATGCCTAGGAAACTTACTTATCATCTTGTGTGGGAAAACAAAGTTTGAAATGTTCGTTTGTGTGTGTTTTAATCTGTTTTTCCCTCCTCTAGTTTCAAGGAGGTAAATTTGTGAGAAGCAGGGTTTATATCATGGATCACAGACTCTAGAGACAGATGGCCTGGGTTCAAATCTCAGTTCTGCCCCTGCCTGGCTGTGTGACCTCAGGTACGTTACTCCGTCTCTTTGTGCCTCACTGTCCTTTTCTGTAAAATGGGGTAACAATAGGACCTCCCCATAACATTTTTTTTGTAAGAATTAAGTGAACTAGCATATACAGAGTGCTTAGAACTTTATGTTTCATCGCTTATGCACTTAACACATAAAAAGGCTGTATATGTTTTGTACTTTATTAATTCCTTTTCTTGCAGGATGGAATGTAGAAGCTACATTGAAGTAAAATTCTCTGTCTTTTGTGAATGTCTAAAGCTACCGGGAAGTTTTCTTGGTACCCTAGAGTGGGAGGGGAAAAGGACAGAGGCAAATATCTTGGACGTGGAAAAGCAGAGAGTAGATAGCCCCATGGTAGGTTGGTGGTGGGGGGGTCCTGGTGGTGCCCTGGAGGGGAGGCTTGTCTTGGAGGGTATGGCAGTGTAGAGGTTCTGGGGGGGCTAGACTTGAGGAGCAGTGGCACTGGACCTGAAGGGACTGGACCATTCAGGCCTGCGTGAGGACATCCTAGCAGGTACCGGATAGACCCATTACCTATGGAGGGCCCTCTCCAATGTTGGGCCCATCCTGGGGCGACGTCTTTCAGGAGAATGGAAGCTGGTTTGTTTTGTTTTCCCCCTCCTGGTAGGTCAGAGATCTGGAATGAGGTCCAAATGGATTTAAAGAAAACGGAAACGAAGGCCAGTTGCACTTGTGGGTTAGTAGGCTGTTCGAACCGCATGGCTAGCGTCAGGGAGAGGCATGGAATGGCCGAGCGAGCACATGTTGCCTGTGTGGCTCCTTATGTTTTTAATGAAAACAGTAAAAAAGCTCTTTCCTCTTCCTTCTTTCACCTCCCCTCGGAGAACTAGAAGCGGAGTCCTTGGTCTCTGAGCTTAAGCAGGCCCTCCCCAGAGCGGCGTCAGGCAGGAGGATTCAGCCCCATTCCCCTCCACTTCCCCCAGACGCTCCCGGAGACTGACTGCCCTTCTGTGTTTCACTTCCTGTCCTAGTCTTAAATGCTCCCCTGTGCAGCAGTTACAGAGCTGCTGGCCCTCCGGTCACCTCCCGCCCCCCGCCCCCCATCACTTCCCTGTTGAAGGGGGCTTGGGGAGAGTCAGAAGGTGCTACATCAATGTACGACATTTCCTCCCCTGTCCCCTCAGCTGCGGGGCTCAGCTGTGTGTCCTCTGGCCCCTACAAAATCAAGCACCTGCCATCCAGATGTTTGCGCCTCCAGGCCGGCGAAGCAAGTCCTTTAGAACGGAGACAGGTATTTAGCTGAGGGCAAGATTTAATGGAATTCTTGGCCTGAAAAGCCTTGGGGGTGTGTGTGGGGGTCATCTTTTCTATTTCTCTGCCTTCAGGAAGGATGAAGTGAAACAATCAAGTTCTTTATGCTTTAAAGACATTTAGTGGAAGAGTCCACAACTTCCCCTGGGCTCATTGTCAGGGGTTTTCCTTTATGATCAGCCATATTTCTTTCTAATTTTAAGGGGGGTAGGCTAATACCATCCACGCAGAGCTGAAACATAATAATCATTCTTCCTTTCCCCCAAGGTAATTACTAGGAAGGGGGGGTAGTGTGGTGGTGTAGAATGAGCATTGTCTTTGGGGTCGGTCCCACAAACTCGTTGTCCAAATCCGAGCTTAGCCATGCCTTTACCCCCGATTTCCATTCTGTCCTTTGTAACATTTGGATAGTAGCACTTGTCCAGTTGAGTTTTGAGGATTAAATGGATAATGTAGTGTTGTTGCCGGCTCAGAAGAAGCCCCCAGCAAGCTACAGCTATAGGTGTTGTTATTATTATGGATAGTCTGTTTCTTCATTTAGGCTACACACACACACACACACACACACACATACACACACACGTGAATTACCAGCATGAATTATCATCCATCCATTTATGCCAAGGGCTTGCTAGTCTAAGTGTTGTGTAAAACAAGGTAACCAACTAATACCTTTTCTTTAGTGCAAAATTTCTTAAGGTATGCTGTGGTCCACATGCATCAGATCTGTTAAAGCTGCAGAATCCATGCCCTAGCATACTCAGTGATTCAGAATCTGTTAGTCAGGCCAGGGAACCAGCATTTTGTTAAGCACCCCAAATAATTCTTATCATCTTAAGATCTGAGAGCTACTTCTTAGGGTACGTTACTAAGGCCAGATATCTCAGAGGTCAAAGAAAGAAGGCATATCTCTTGGTGTTTCCTGGTGCACAGACCAGGAGCTTTGCCACACGTCCCTTTGTTCTTCCCGAGAGCCAGGAGTCGGCTGGTGCTACCTTCCGGTAATCACAGGGGCACATGATGTTAACATTGACCTCAGGGGTCAGGTCATCCAATCTCTGGCCAGATGTAAGAATCCATTTTATAGAAGCCTAGAGAGTGGACTGCGGGTTCTCCAGGGCAGGTAGGGAAAGTGGGACCAAAAAGCAGGCATCCAGGAACAGAGAAACACTAAGAAAGATTTGATTAAGGATTAGAACAGCTGGCAGTATTTATGGGATACTGGTTGTATGCAGAGCCCAGCCCTGGCTGTGGCGGGAAGACACAGAGGAAGGAATAGATTGGGCTCGTGATGTCTCCACCACGCTCCACATCCGGACAGGAACTGAGAAATCTAGTCAATCATTCCAGTGTTTTTAAGTGACCAGATGTTGCATGCCAGATTGTTGAGGAGTTCAGGGTCCCTTTGGAGGACAGAGTAAGGAGCAAGGAAAACAAATGGAAATAGACGGGAAAGAAAGGAAAAAACTCCAACAAGATATAGGCTAATGTTAGTTATTAAATTAATGAATTCATTTATGAGGTCCTGCTGAGCGAAAAGCCTTGGATTTCTCTTACAGAGAGTAAGCAAACATAAATACTCCCCTCAAGGGGTGCATAACGTGTGGGAAGAATAAAGACACTCAAACAGGACCCAGATTGGGTGTCACCACTCAGTAGCTCTGGGGACGCGGAAAGTGCCTTCATCTGACTGAGCCTTGGGTTTTCTCAACTAGAGATGATGCTAATAATACCTACCTTTCTGGTTGTGGTGAGGACTAAAGTCAATAATAGGTGAGAAGTATCTGTTACAGTCTCTGCACATAGAAGTACTCGGTAATTGTTACGGTTCCCTTCTGGAAGAGGAAACATTACTGCTACCTAATCACTCAGATGCAGTGGCATCACTAGTATCCAGTTAAGGCTGGTTTTGGTGTTGCAAGGGCAGGGTGGCCTTGACTCTTGGAGACTGGATCCCAGATGCATGATCATCATGCTTTATTTAACCGCTAAAAACTCACAGAGCCCAGAAGTGACTACAATGGTTTATTAGAGCCTTGACGTTCCGCTTAGAGCTTATCTAGAGTCCTTATCAAATAATCTCGAGTCCAAATAAGCTCGAGTCCAGAGACGGCAAAACTACCCATTCCTCTGAAGGACAAATCTAGGTCAGGCAGCTGTTTTGGCTATTTCGTCGTCTTCTTCTTTTTAAAAATTTTTAGTTAGAAACATGTGAAAAAAAATAGAACTCACATGTTATCTCTTCTACTTGAAAGCATTACAGAGGAAGATTCTGGTTTGGGGTAAGGCGAACTAAGCACACTCTAGCCTATCTCTCCTGTTGAATCCAAAGCCTAGACAAAATGCATGGGGCAGCTAGTTGAGGACTCGGAGAAGTAAACGGTATTGTGTGGAGTGGGGGAAAAGGTTAGAACTTGTATTACTACTGAACTGAGGGGGGGGGGGTATTATTTCCCCCCACTCTGATATTTCCCTGACTTCAATCAGCCCCAAATCTGAAAGCGGGTAGTAGGATGCAGACAGAAATGTCTAGAAGTCCTTTAGTTCTGGCTTAGGTGGGAAAGAAAACTCCTAATATTCAGAAAGAGTGCAGAAATGCCTCATTTTTCTTTTCCTTTAGTGCTTTCTTCATTTTCTTATGTCCCAGCCCAAGCAATCCCACGGCAGCAGCAGCAGTAGCAGGAGCAGAAATGGAATCCTTCAGGAACCTGAAATTCTAGGGAAACCCCTAACAAGGTTTATGGACTCCTGGGCTAACTCCGTGGGCTGCTCCTATTGTAGACTTTGCCCTAAACAGCATATATAGATTTTGAGAACTGAACTATGGGATATATATACCACTACCCAAATCCCAGACTGGCCACTGTGGCACAGATCCAAATAGTACTACAAAGGCTTTGAAAACTGAACTGATTTTGGAACCACAGCCTTTATAAGGCTAATTCGAATTTGTGGCCTAAGCGCATTCTTTGTAGGATTTAAAAACAACCCAGGATCTCTGGAAAAATGATACTCACTATGTCTAGAATACAATCCAAAATTACTTGGCACATAAAAAATCAGAAATATCTAAACCCATACAGAGAAAGAAAGTCAACAGAATCAGCGTCTCACTAACTCTGACAAAAACTTTCAAGTAGTTACTATAAAAATGCTGTAACGAGTAAGGGAGTGCATTCTCTAAATGAACAAGAGATAGAAATTCTCAGCAAAGAGATAGAAGATGTAAAATAAATCCAGGAATTTGAGGAAAAGAAATAAAATTTGTTAACCCAAAAATAAAAAACAAAACCTCACTGGATGGGTTTAATAGCAGAATGGAGATGGCCAAGGCGAGTCAGAACAGGAAGACAGGTCAACAGAAATGATCTAATGAGGACACAGGGAGAAAAAATTAAAAAGAAGAAAAACAACAGACTTCAAGGACCCGTGGGACAATAACAAAAGGTATTCACATAGTCACGGCACCAGAAGGAAAGGAAAAAAAAAAGTATAAGGCTAGAAAAAATTGGCTTAAAACTTTTCAAATTTGATGCAAGTCATAAACCTACAGGTTCAACAAACTCAGTGAACCTCAAACCTCACATAAACCCAAAGCAATCCACACCCGGATACATCGTAATGAAACTGCTGAAAACAAAAGGTGGAGAAATCTTGAAAGCAGTCAGCAAGAAATGATGCATTCCTTGTAGGAAAACCTGATTCTAGTAACAGTGATTTCTCTGATTTCTCATCAGAAACCAGGGAGCCAGAAGAAATTGGAAAAACATGTTTCAAGTGTGGGAAGGGAAGGGAAATCTTCCTCTAGAATTCTATATCCGTGAAAACATTTTCAAGGATGAGGGCAAAATAAAAAATTCTCCAATGAAGGAAATGGAAGAGTCTGTTAGCAGCAGGCTGGCTCGAAGAGAATTGCTAGAAGAAGTCTGCAGAAAGAAGTTCTACCAGGAGGAAACTGAGAACATCCAGAGTCAAAGGAAGGGTAACAGAGATAATAAATGTCTCAGTAAATTTAACAGACTACTCATATCCCATCGAGTTGTTTGAAGTCTGTTTAATAGTTAAAAATAACAACAACAAAAATACAATGCTGTCCGGCAGAATTTTCAGTGTATGTAGATCGAACCTATAACAGTTATGACAGAAAGGGGGCAGAAAAGGGCCGACTGGTAGTTTCCACATTCCACCTGGAGTGTAAAATATTGAATCAGACTAGATTGGGAAAGTTAATTTTGTATATTGTAATTTCAAGGGCAACCACTACAAAACCTGTATACAAGAGATATAGGAAAAAGATGCAGTAGATATACTAAAAAATGTTCCAATAAACCCACAAAAAGCAGAAAAAGAGAAATAGAGAAACGAAACCCAGAGCATACAAATAGAACAAAGAACAAAACGGTAAATCTAAATCCAAGCGTACCAATAATTATGTTATAAAAAATTCTCATCAAATGACAGGTGTAGGCTAAAATAAAAGGATCGACAATGATCTGTCAGGCAGACACCACCCAAAGGAGAGCTGGAATCATCTCAAAAGGAAGACTTACCAATCTAAATGTTTTTCCTCTAGCAACAGAACACTAAAATTCATAAAGGAAAAAAAAGGCAGCTAGAACAGAAAAGAGAAATAGAAAATTTCGCAATTATAGTCGGAGATGTTAGAAGTCCTCTCTCAGCAATTGTTAGAATGAATAGGAAAAAATTGGCAAACATGTGCTAGAAGAACTGACAGAAAACTATGTCCACACAAAACCCTGCACGTGGATCTTATAGGTGCTTTATCCATAATTGTATTTTGTATTTAAGAATTAAAACTTTCATGAAACATTTTTTTTTCTAATTTGCTTCTGGAGAGTAAAATAAAAAACCATAGGTGATAAACAAAAAAACAAAAACAAAACAAACAAAACAAAATAAAACAAGAACACACGGAACATTCATCAAGGGAAGCCATATCCTGGGTTATAAAACAAACTTTAACAGATTTAGAAGAATTGAAATCATACAAAGCCTGTTCTCTGATTCTGATGGAGTTACGTAGATAACAGAAAAAAAATTTCCGAACATAGGAGGAAAAGGAAAACATTTGTGACTTTGGGTTAAGTGAGGATTTCTTAGCTACGATACCAAAGCGTGGCCCACAAAAGAGGAAACTGGTTAGAATTCATCAAAATTTAGAACCTCTGCTCTTTCAAAGGTGTTGTTAAGAGAATGAAAAGTTAAGCCATGGGCTGGTAGAAAATATTTGCAGCTTACTTCCCTGATAAAGGACTCGTAGACAGAATATATGAAGAACTCTCCAAACTGAATAAAATTTAAAAAATAAGCAAATTATTTGAATAGACACATCACCAGAGGAGATGCACAGATGGGAAATGAGCACAGGATAGAGGCTCAACATGAGTGGTCGTTAGAAAAATGCGAACTGAGGCTACAGTGAGGTAACTCTTGTCTCCTGTGAGCGAGGCTAGAATTAGCAAAGGCCACGAATAGTCGGGTCCAGCACGGCTCCGGGTAGGGAGCGGTGAGGAGTGTACAAGGGGACCCCGTGTGGGTGTGATCAGAACACGTGGGCCCGAGTCCACATCTCATGGCCTCTGAGTTCTTCCGTGGTGTTTGCCAGAGGTGGGCCAGCTTCTAATCCACGAAATCTTACGTTTCTCTCGGGCCAGCAGAGCTCCATTTTGAGATGCCCACTTTTTCCCCTTAGATGTGCCTTAGACCCCTGAGAAGGAGAGGATGCAAGGCTCCATCAGAAGATAAAGGGCTTGTGGGGTGTTGGCCAGATAACATAAGGGAAGGTGGATGTTTTCGTAAAGAGGAAGCCCAGCGCGAAAAGTTACCGGACTTTGCATTTTCTTCTTTCTTCTACAAAGACAAAACCTTTGGCCACACCACGTGGCCCCTGTGCCTAAGCGCTTACTCCTTCCTTCTCCTTTCTTTTCCCTTTCAGCCCAGTCCCACCCAACCCTGATCCGCCTCTTCAAGCTATCCATTCTGAGTTTGGCTCAGGTACCGGTATAGGTGTGGACCTTACTCTTGGTCCTGGAGGCTTGTGTCTAGATCCCAGATCCTGGGGGTAGTTGGGATTTGGGGGTTGTTTGCCTTTTCTGCCTTGATTTCTCTTCATGCCACAGCCAGTATCACTGAGCACAATTGTAAGCACCTTTGACTCTTGAATAATTATTCCCTGAGCTGGCATATAGGGCTTCATAGGGAAAAGCTGCGTGCACAGTTCACAGCCTGAAGTTATGAAGGAGAGTCAAGGCAGTGTGCACACAATGCATTTATTCATTCAGAGAAATGTTTATGTAATACCTACTGTATCCCTGGCACTGTTTAAGGTTAGCAATGAACTCTAAATGAGCTTCCGTTCCAGTCGGGGAAGAGAGGAAAAACGAAAGAAGACAAATCAATCACTATATGGTATGTCAAATGGCAAAGAACATTATGAAGAAAACCAGAAGACGATAAGGGAGACAGAGAGTGACGGGTGCAAGGGGATGAGGGGAGGTGGCCATTTTACCCAGGGTGGTCAGGAAGTGTATCCCTGATTAGGTGACATCTGAGCAGAGACCTGCAGGTGAGGAAGTGGGCAAAACAGAAATCTGGGAGTCGAGTGTTACGGGGAAATGGAAAAGTAGGTGGAGAGACCCTGAGGCGGGGTTCTGCCTGGAGTATTTGTGTCACAGCAAGGAACTGAGTGTGACCTGAGCAGGTGGGACTAGGCGGGAAACGGAACTCACCTTAGCTGGCTCCGTTGGAGACTCTAATGAAGGTGCTGCTTCAGAAAACGAAGACCCAGTGTTAAAGGATCTAATGGGAATGCTGAGGTCCCCAGAGAGGACTGTTATCGGGAAGCTGCTACTATCTGTGGGGTTGAGGGGACAAGGTGTGGGATGTGATGTCACTGGAATCCTGTGAGAGATGGCTCAAGAATGAGGGCTCCTTGGTGGGAGCTGTGGAAGGGGAGGGGTGCAGTCAGAACCCCAGAACCAGGCTGAGGCAGGGGGGTAGTGGGGAAGAATGTCCCAGATGTTCCTTCTTCCTGCCCTCTGATCTCCTACCAGCGCCTTCCACTGGCTGAATCCAAACACAAGCCAGCTGGAAACGGCATCTTCAAGGCCCAGCATCCTAGGGGACAGTGCGGGGCAGGAGGACAGACGGGTCTGGGGGTGGAACAGAGACTGTCTAGCACTGAGAACAAGAGGGAGAATGGCCACTTGGTATTAAGAAAAGGGACAAGTCAGATCATGCAGCTGAAAGCAAATGTCTTCGGTGTTTTGGTGAACAATCTGGGCATGTGGTCTCTGCAGGGGAGGTTGAGTTTCCTGTCCCCACCGGTTATGTACACCGGGTTATAGCATTAAGTTTAATTACACCATTTTCAATCTTCCCTCTTATTTTCCCACCAAAAAATTGAACATAGTTCTCCTTCTGTCTTGTTTGCTTTCAAAAGTCTTTGAGAGGAATATCGTCCCATTCAGTTCAAGAGCTAGCGTGGGATTTGTTCTCAAACTTAGGGTAAGCTTGATCATGAGGACAGGAGCTTTTAAAAAGAGTGAGATTTTAGAATAAACAGGCAGTTCTTCTCCAAGCCAGGAGCGTGGCAGGGATGCCATGCAGACGTCCCCATCCACCCAACGAGCTAGTAGCTCTGATTCCCAACCACAATCTCGCCTGACACTGTCCCCAAATACAGCATCCCCTCAAAAGGGGGTGTTGCAGATTAAGAAGAGACTTCTTGGAAGCTGGCTCTCGGGCTGTCTGGCCTGGGGAGTCACTCTGGCAGGTCTTCAGGGATCTTCTGCCTCCAGGGCTCGCCCTGGGAGTGCCAGCATGCCCTGCAGATCTCACGCAGCACCTCCTCCCTCCTTGCCCGGTGCCCAGTGGGCTGGAGTGGCCTTAGAGGGAAGGGAATCCTGGTGGCCCATCAGGTTGTGCTGTTTGGTTGTAGCGTAAGGACTGAGGTGACATCAGGAATGCAGGAGGGGCAGGAAAGGCAAAGGTGGAATGGAACACTCTCCAAGACGTTCCTTCCCTCAAGAAAGAAAGCAAATGGATAGCCTTTGGATAAGGGAAAGTGGGTCATGGAATCATGGGTAACAACTACTTGAGCATTGGTGGGTTATGTGTAGGAAGGTTGGGGCTTCATGCAATAATACTCATGGAGACAACCATCCCTCTCTTAACTACTGAACACTTAGAAAAATGAAAAAGAATTCACTTAACCCTTTCAGTGTTAGTTCTATTTGGAATGGTTAGTTCTGTTTCTTCGTAATAGTCCTATGGGAATGGTTTGGGATATTCCAGAATGGATTTTCTGCTGGGGTTTGGTGAGTGGGACTAGTGTGTGTTAAGAGTGATTTATTCTGGTAATTTCCTACAAGAGAGAATGGATATTCATGGAGGCAACTTGCCAAGGGATTTTTCCAGAAGAAATCCCATATTCAGCCACGGGTTTCTTAAGTGATTTAGGTGTAAAGGGTTGAAGGCTCTCAAAATGAATTTTACAGTCATCAAATGAAGAAATGGGTTCTGAATCCGTTTCTTTAACAAGAAATTTCTCTTCCGCTTTATCCAGCATAAGCTTTGCAGTCTTCAGTGGAAATCTCTATAAAGTTCAGATTGCTCATCTGTAAAGTAGGGCCAATATTATTACCACAGTGGGTGGTTGTTAGGAATAAATGAGAAAATGGCAACAGAGGGTCCTTAATTAATGCTTATAAAATAAGGATATGTGGTAATCAGGTCCTGTGTCAGGATCTCTCCAAGGAGGACATGGGAAAATATAAGGAAGGAAAAAAGAAAGCTTCTTGGAACAAACATGCACTCAATTCTAGTATTTTTTTAAGTTTATTTTTATTGTGGGAAGAGATACATATCATGAAATTTACCATTTTAACTATTTTTCAGTGTACATGTTTGTGCATTAAGTACATTCTCAGTGTGCAGTCATCACCACCGTCCATCTCCGGAGCGTTTTATATGATCTCAAATTGAAACTTCAAACCCATCAAACATAACTCGCCATCCCTCCCTTCCCTGGCCCCTGGCCCCCATTGCCCGACCTTGTCTATGTAAGGTGCCCTCTAGAAGAGGAATGATACAGCATTCGTCCTTTTGTGTCTGGCTGACTTCTGTTAGCATAATGTCAAAATAGCGACTTAGAGGTCAAGGCTAAAGTGAAAGAAAATAAAAATGACCAGAAAGACTGATGCAAGACTGAAGATCTATTGGAGAAGATGAGGCACTAAATTCACTGACGCTAGGGAGGGAGAGGGACAAACAAATTAGCTGAGGCTTTTACAGCTGCAAAACCACTCCGGCCAGGAAAGAAAATCTTTATTACAGATCTTTATTTGCTTTGTACATTCGTCTTAAGGACTATTTCTTTCATGATCAGCTGTGGAGACAGACGTTGCTTGGATTTGCCCAAATGTGACCTGGTAACAAGGGATGTGTACCAATATGTGGACAAAATTCCACAAGAAAAGCGCCACTCTGAAACTTCCACGTACTTTTCCGTGGAATAAGGAAACTGCTGCCTAGAACACTCCAGAAATCTCTACAATTTCTCTTCTGGCTTTGGTACTCCGGGCTGCTGTGACCTAAGCCTAACTTCCTAAATATATCTAGACCCCTCTGCTATGATGTGAGGCCAGTCCTCTATTATTTTTTCCCGAGATCGTATGTTCTCCCCACTTCAGGCCGAACTGTTGAAAGCACAAATCTGGACATGTCAGAACATTTCAGTGCCCAAACCCCTCCCTCGCCTTCACCCCTGCTGCTGATGTCAGGGTTAGAGCTTAATACTGACATGGCCTTCACTGCTCTGCATGATCTGGGCCCTGCTTCTCCCTTCACTTTGTCCCAGGCCACTCCACCCTCTGCACTTCAGCCACTCTCGGGTGCTTTTAGTTCCTGCTGGCCCATTGTAATTCATCATTTAAATGCCCATCTTCCCTCCCCATGGGGACAGGATGTCTTGTGTCCAATGCTATAGCTTACATGGCACAACTGCTATTTATTTAATGAATGGATGAGTTGTATTAATCAGGACCCTTCATTCATTTATTTTTTATTAAATCATCCATACCCCTCCCCCATGAATGGTGTTTTCTTTCTTAAAGGTTTTTTTTTTTAAGTTTATTTATTCATTTATTTTTGAGAGAGAGAGAGAGAGAGAGAGAGAGAGAGAATCCCAAGCAGGCTCCATACCAATAGTGCTGAGCCCGATGCAGGGCTCGAACTCCCAATGAGATCATGACCTGAGCTGAAACCAAGAGTCAGACGGCTCAACTGACTGAGCCACCCAGGCATCCCATGAATGGTGGTTTTATTTGAAAGTAACATAAACCCAACTCTACTACCTTAAGTTTTTAAAAAGTAGGGAGCGTATGGGGCAGTGTAACAGAAAGCCCATTGGTGGGAGGGATTTCAGTCCCATCTAGATGCAGGGATTCAAGTAAGGTGTCATCTCCCCGACTTCATTTCTGCTCACACCTCCACATCACCTCTTTTCTAGAATCAGCCTGTATCCTATCCTCTACAAGATAGGTTTCTCTTCCTTCAGTTCTTCCAGAATTCACACCTCTCCTGTTCCATTTCTCCAAAGGTAAATCCCTTCTCCTCTAGCTTCAAATGACAGAACCCCGGGTGGTGAGGTGGTCGGAGGGCACTCTCTCTGACTTGGTTTGAGCCACATGTTTACCCCCCAAACCGTAACTTTGATTAGGGGAGCTGAGGCTCACTGAAGCCCTGCCTCCGGTGATGGGGCAAATCCAGCTTTAGAAAATAGGGGCTACGCTTTGAGCCAAGTATTTTTGTTTTTGTTCTTCCTGGAAGTGGGTTGGGTGAAGGTTGACATCAGGAGACTGGATTTGTTAGTTAAGCCTGGAAATCAAAGGGCATTCTTTGGGGGTCCAACTGAAACGGACCTTTAGCTACTATATGAGATAGTATTTCCTTCAACAATATATATATGAAGTGGAAATGCATATTGCCTTTTTAATAATAGGTCTGTTTTTTAGTATTCTATCATGAATGCCTTTAACTTATCGATAACAGTACAGAAATAATGTTACTTTATTAAATGTAACTGCCATAATGATTTAGGTAAGCATTATCATCATGAAAATATTTTACAACAATTCCTGTGTCATGTTATGTGATTCTGATTTTTAGTGGGGAAAGATGGCCACCGAATATGCTATATAAGGACACACGACACATGACCCACAGTATTCATGAACGATGTTGTTCCATAGTCGGATCATATTTTCTCTGCCAATCTCCTCCCCTTGCCTAAGGGAGACTGGGTTAGGGGAATAACATTCCACTGGATGGAATCTACTAGATTTCATTCTCCAATGAGACAAGCAACTATACTGGCTTTGTCTAGTTTTTTTACCCCCATCACCTGATAACGATAGTAGCTAATTTTTACTGAGTACAGAGTGTTGTGAAACACTTTGTGCGTTATTTCATTTAATCTCTTCAACTCTATAAGGTATGTTCAGTTATTTCTTTTGTCTTACCTTAGGGGTCTGTGGCTTAGATGGGTTGTTAGCCCCCTGAGTTCATGTACCTTGTAGGTGATGGGGCCAGATTTGAACTCAGGAAGTCCGAGTGGAGAGCCCAAGCTCAGGCCATTGTGCTAGCCTGACACAGCACTGACTGGCAGATGTGCAGAGGTTCAGTATGTGTTGAATAAATAAGTTGCGGAATGGGATGAAACTAAGTGGCTCATCCGGGGACTCAGATCTTCAAACATGCTGTCAAGGGCCCTGGACCTTCATCTGCTAAACTAACCAGGACACAGTCTCAGACTCTGAAAGATGACCCCAAGTACCTATATTTGGTCGTGACAAGTGTGAGAAGCAGGGACTCTTCCGAGCATCTTGACTGCTCACGGGCATGTAGGGAAGCCCTTGTGTTGATCTAGAGCCTGGGGTCAGGGATTACTGTTGCCACCACACACCCTACAGAGACAGCACCTCATACATTCTAACACAGACCCAGGGACAGAGAAGATGAAGGAACCGTTTGACTCCCTGGAGAGGTTGGAGCATGGGAGCTCACAGACGAAGTAAACTTGGCACTCATCCTTTATAATGGGTGTGATTACTACTCTCTTGACCTACCAGAGCACCTGCTATGCATCGGTCCTGTTTATTCATCTTTCTTGGCTGACTATGGTGCTGTTCCCGGATATCTTGTTTTTTCCTATTGGAGTGTGCTTTCGGAGACCAGGCATGATCTCCAGCTCATATGAGATGCCTAAGAAATCGAAACAATTACTTCTTTTTAGATAAACCTTTTATTTTAAGTATATTTTTAGACATAGAAAAGTAGCAAAGATAGTGCAGGGTCCTCACATACCCCACCCTTTCCCCTGTTGTTGACATCTTACGTAGTGATGGCACATTTGCCACAACTAATAAATCGATATTAAAACATTATTACTAAAAGCCACACTTTATGCAGATTTTATTCATTTTTCCTAATGTCATTTTTTCTCCCAGTCAGGCTGCCATTCAGAATACCACAAGGCGTTTCATCATCACGTCTCCTGAGGCTTTTCTCGGCTGGGGCAGTTTCTCAGACTTTCCTTATTTTTGATGACCTTGACAATGTTGAGGCATACAGGTCAGAGAGTTTGTAGAATGTCCCACAATTTGAGTTTCACTCCTATTTTTGTCCTGTTTGGACTGAGATTGTGGGTTTTTGAGAGGAAGATTACAGAGCTGAAGTGCCAGTCCCCATATACTGTATCAAGAGCACATGCTATCAACTTGCCTTATCACCGATGACGTTGACCTTGGTCATCTGGCTTGGGTAGTGTTTGCCAGGTTTTTCCACTGCAAAATTATTTTTTAATTTTCCCTCTTTCCATACTGTAATCTTTGTAAGCAAGATACTAAGATGCCCCTACACGTACGGGGTAGAGAGTTATACTCCACTCTTTAGAGGGTAGTATCTACATAAATTATTTGGGATTCTTCTGCATGGGAAATTTATCTATGCCCTCCCATTAATTTATTTATTCGAGCATTTATTTGTGTCAATATGGATTCATATGTATTTACTTTATACTTTGGGTTATCTAATCTAATATTATGTGTTACTTATTTTATTGCTCAAATTGTCCCAGTTTTAGCCATCAGGAGTTCTGTGGGTTCCTATGTTTTTTTGAAACACTCCAATTACTTTGTTTTTTGAGCACTCCCTGATTTTCGGGCCCTACAAGATGCTCCAGGTTCATCTTACATTTTCTCTGCCCCAGCCCTGGAATCCTCTATTTCTCCAAAGAGCCCTGGTTCCTTTTGCTGTACAATGGTATTAGAAGCCAAGATCTTGGTGTTGGGGCTGCTTATTGCTACTAGAATGTCGTTGCTTCTAGGCTCTCTTAGTGGTCAGATCAAGAAAATACCTATGTGTATCCTGACATATGTATCTATAATTATTTTCATGTGTAACCATCAGTTTCTATGTTAAGCATGAGTTCACACTGATATCTCTGGCTAATCCGTACCACGTGGTTATCTGTAAGCTCCTACTCCAACAGTGAAACATGGCTCCCGGTATCTGACATCCACTTACTCATTTGTTCAATCCCGGGATACACGTACCCCTGTTTCAAACCATTAGCTTCCACCATCATGAGGAATGACTTTACCAACTAGAGTAGAGCACAATGCTCCTGTTCTCTCATACGGACCTGAGTGACAACAGATTCGTTTCTACCCAATGTTAGACATCTACTGGCTCTTTCTTAAAAGTATCATTTCAATGTGAATGTTCTTAATGCCACCGAACTGTGCACTTAAAAACGGCTAAAAAGCGAAATTTTAGGTTCTGTATACGTTACTACCATAAAATAAGATGTTTTCCCTACCTCCAGATAGCCCAGTGAGTTCTTTTCTAAACCCGGCCTATTATCAGAATCCGGGTCTTCGTAGTGCACACCAAAACATTTGTGTTTGTAACAAGTTTCCCAAGTGATTGGCAGCCGCTGAACCGATGGGCTTTTTCTTTTAAGAAAAGAAAATGTGCAGCTGGGAGATGTGGGGGCTGGGGTCTCCAGCTGCATTTCCTGCATCATGGCAGCCAGAGGTCCTCTGGGACCTGCCAGCAGACCTTGTTGTCCCTCTGCATGATGAGGAGAGGTGTGGCCTTCTCCACGGGCTGGCCCGAAGCCCTCCACCAAGCCCGGCCCGCCTGCAGGCCTGGCTCAGCGGCCCCAGCTATGAGCTGCCTGGGCATCTCCCACAAAGGCTGTGCTGAGTTGCAAAAATTCGGAGCTCTGCCTCCCCGCTCTTCGGCATGATCTCAGCGTGTCAGAGTCGCCACATGAAAGAAAGCTGCTTGTTTCTCAGAGCAGGTTGCCAGTTGGATAATGAAGTTTTGCCTCCCAGCCCGTAATAAAACCTCCATTAAAGCCCTTGATTACATTTCCCAGTCTGCGGAGCAGGCTCGCCTGGGACCCAGGACGGCTGAAGTCGGTTCCAACGTGGGTCCCCTGCCCCTTGCCTGCGGCTGTCTTCTCTGACACCTCGGAGGCCAGTAGCCTGGCAGTGAGCAGGGCTTTGATTCTAGAGCTTGACCTGGCCTGTGTAATTAGATGCTCTGGCTAGACCCTTCTCATGTCTGAGTCACCCGGGGGAGGGTGCCGTCAGTAGGTTCTGTGCGCCAGTCCGTTCCCTTGCGCTGAGAGTGCCTGCAAGGAAAAGCGTGTTGGGACCCAGGCCGCTGTGTGGTTGGTGACTCTAGGTCCTCTCCAAACCCCTCGCACCTGCACAGGCCAAATACGAAGTAAGGGGACTTCATTTTGCCCGTGCGCACTGATGCATCCTCCTTGCTTTCTACGCCGCTTCGTGTGTTTGGGTGTCGAATACGTGAATAAGAGACTGTAATCTAAACAGTCGACGCTTCGCTGATGGGAGAGAGCATGAGAGCGGGCGGGGACGATCCCTCGTGTTCTCACCAGTCACAGGTCAGGACAGCCACTGTGGCACACTTGAGACAGAACCTGGGATCAGAAGACAGGTCAGCCACTCATTGATTGGCGCAAGCATCTTGGGAAAGTCATGCGTCCTCTTTGATTTTCTCTTTCTTTGGGGAAAAAAAATGGAGTTGAAAAGACTGGTGCCTAAGTGAAATAAGAAAATGACCACAAAAGTGTTTTGTAGACTGTGACCTGAAAGGTTGGTGTGTTATTGGTTAGACCAGATCGGGCGGTAGAAAGTCTCACCGTACTTTGTCTAATGTGCTCTGTGCCGGCCTGATCTTTCCTTGTCCTGTGCAATTGCTCGGGATCGTCTTCCTTATCCATTGCTTGTGGCACAAGCCCCCCCCCCCCCCCCGACTCCTCCCCTTCTACCGTCTTGAGAACCACCTATTGTTTTAAAGCTGTATCTCAAATCCGCCTCCTTTTTGATTCCACTCTATTAACCACCTCTCCCCAGAATTCAATCAGACGCCACTCTGGTGAAGCTGTCTTCTTTCCCCCTCCGTTTAGATGTTCCTGTACTGTCCCCCCCTCCCCCATGTCTCCCCCACTTAGAATGACTTGCCCCCTCAACTTTCCCCCGGAACAACTTGCTGCAGAGTTCGTGTCCCGTCTTGACCATGACTGTGGCCATTTAGCCATCACGGGATGCAGCCCTCGTCCCACACTATCCTTTTCTGTTGTTCACACATAGCGCTGCCTCTCCAACAGAGCCGCGTGGTCCCATTGCCCGGCATAGTGCGAGACCGAGAGCACTTGCTCACTAAATAATGTGCTGGTCGGATGGCAGTGCCACGACTGTAGGGCTCTGTGCCCTTTGGCACAGGTTCTTTATCCAGTGCCACCTGTGTTTCTCAGTCCTGATTGGTAATTTCACATCATGCTGTAGATCAGGGAAATTCTTCAGGTAGGTAACGAAACCCCTCGCCTCCTGAAGCTCCTCAGCTCATCGCTGGCATACTTGAGGGGAGTTGTTTCCACCCCCTCCTCCCTTTGCTTCTAGGCTTTTTACCTGCTGTGAGTTCAGGCACCAGGGAGCTGACCGTGCAGGCAGCCTAGGATTCAGCTTGGGAGGGAGAAGTCAGGACGCAGTAGTGTGGGCAGCCTGGAAGACAGCAGAAACATGGTGACATTGATCCGTGTGCCGTTCACATGGATCACCACTATAATATTACATGGATACGTTGTGTGAAATCCTAGGAATAGTGAAAACAGTTTAGTTTTCAACGAAAACAGAACGGTTTGAAATCCTAGGAACGAATGGCACCGACTGTAGGATGCCTCTGAACCGAGGCCAATGCTTGGTCTCTGAGATATGATTTCTGGAACCTCTCTCTACTCTTGCACAGGAGAGTAAGCGAAGCCCCAGAATCAGACTGGCTATTTCCAATCCTATCGCTACCCTTTAACAGCTGTGAGATTTGAGGATATTTGTTTGACCTCTTTACTGTCATTCAATTTCTTCTGATGGATGACAATGGTATTTGTCTCAAGGTTTAACTGAATTTAACTACATTAGTGCACACACTCAATGTTCAGTAAGTGAAAGCTATTATTATTATTCGTGATGAATAACTGGGGACTTTTTATAAATAAGCCCGTGTTCTTTACAGTGTTTCCTTGCCTCTGCTTCTGCCTCAGATTCCCTCAATTTTTCTCCTTCCTTCCATGGTTAAATTTTGGAAGAGTGTAACCCAATGCCTTCATTTTATTATCCCCCCAGGCCCCGCCCTTACAACTTGGCTTCCATTTTTATCATTCATGGATGCTTTCTATTTTTAACGTATTTGATAACACTCCAGTCTCAAATTCATCAGAGGACTTTGAGGTCTCTTTCTCTCAATGGAATTTAGCATTTGAAGCCCTTCTTTTTCTTGATGTCCTCCTCTCTTTTGTCATTCCTTGACTTACACAACTCTTAAAACCCCCTCATTCCCCTTCTCCTGATTCTTCTTTGGCTCTTCCTCCTTTGACCACAGTACTTCAGTCAGCCCTTGGCACTTCCCAGCCTGCTGTCCCCAGCCCTCAGTCTTCTCGATCACGGCACAAATAGGTCCATGATGCCCAACTCGACGTAGCATCAACTGCATGTTGAACAGGAAACGATTTGTTCATGCAGGTGCTTCTGGCCATCATTCTACTCAGCAAGTTAGTGACGGGAATTGGGCCTCTAGTGTCTCTTATATAGCAGATCCCAGAACACAAGGATGCTGCTTCTCTTGGTGCCCCAGTGGCCCCTCCACCCCTGGAGCAATCACTGGCCTTTCAGCAAAATTGGATCCCAGTTCCAGATGTTGCAACTCCCTGAGGAATTTGCAGGGGTCATTTCGCCTGTGCTCAACGTTGACCTTGAGTGTGGCCTTCAGAACCTCACCTCCAGAAGATTACTTTAGGTAATCTCCAACCCAGGTTCCTGACTTATCTCTTGCTAAGTCGTCTATCTGTGAGATTTCAACTTGTCTAAAAATACTTTGGTCTCCACTTTATTATCCCAGTCTTAGACCTGCTGTGTTCTTTATTGGCACGTTCTGGAAAACTTTGAAACGGTATTTGATCTTTCCCATCTCAATGCTTCTTTATTCTTTAAGGTATCGGTGGTTCCTCTTGTGGACTCTGCTAATAGGTCAGTCTCCTCCCTCAGTCTTCCACCCTTCCATTCTCTCTCCTCATTCTGGCCAGAAAGCTCTGTCTAAAGAGCAGAACCCATCCTACCACACCCTTGCTCAAAAACATTTCTTGTCTCTACATTGAATACAGACTGAGGTCCCAAACCATCAACTTATTCCTTAAGCGGAAATGCCACTTTCCTATTGCCAAAGCATTGCCCGCCTTGTTCATGCAGCTTGGAATATACTTCTCCTTCTCTGAATATCAAAATCCTTTTTAGCATCAGGACCTAGTTGAGATGGCCCTTCCTTAGTAAAGCCTTCTTGGATCTGGCAGGTGCAGAATTCATGGGTTTCAGTTGCATTTTGTTTGTATTTTTGTGATGAGACGTAGCACAGTCTGGCTAGTGGTCACTGTGTAAGAGTCTGCCTTCCCCACTAGGTGGAGGGTAGGGCCTCCTGTCTCGGTGCCTCAGTGGTCTTCTAGTTCCTGTCTTCTTTCCACCTCTCAGGGCCCTGCCCAATGGGTTGCACTCAGAGATTTTCCACAAATACTTGCTGTTGAGGCGAATTTATTTTGGGCTCTGAACCCCAGCCACTAAGGATTTGAATAAATACTGGCTGATGGCCAGCACAGAGATGCTGTGTAAGATGTCCGATGTCACACAGCAAACCAGCAGGGATAGCCCTACAGTTCTCTCTCTCACAAATGTTATGTATGTTCCCAGATCACATGTATTCTCTCCTCTCACAGTCATTTTCTGTGCTCTGCCTGACCCCCCACGGTGCTTTGGGGGTACATCGTAGGTAAGGAGAACAAAGCTTAACTTTGTAAGAATCTGTTTGACTCAAATGATTATTTTCTCAGATCTTTGTTCAACTTCTTATGGCTCTGCTACTTCTCACCATTTCCTTTCTGGTTTTCACTTTGGGTTCCTTTTCCTCTACCCACTACTGAACCATTGTGTTCCTGGGGCTCACTTTTCTTCCTCCTCTATCCATTTCCATGACCTGAACATCTCCATGCAGAGAACTCCCACATGGGTTCAGATCCTGGTTCAGGCATAACTTCTTGCTTCCCAGAGTCACTAAACCCCAATAATTCTCTCATCTATTGTTTCCCGAATCTTCTCTCCATGAAAGCATGCTGGGCCACAAGATCTTTATTTCCTCTTTACAGGAAAAAAAATACTGAGACTCAGACTCAAAAGGCAGACTCAAAATTTCACAGTGTGGTGGCCAACTGTCAGGACCAGAACTTGAACTCCTTGCTCTACGTGTAGGATTGAGGGCTTGTAGCCATGACATGAGGCTTTCACTCTTTCAGGGCCAGGCGTGGGGCTCCACTTCAGACCCAGCACCCACATCTCTCCCCTCTGGTAAGATGAAAGTCTCTCCACACATAGTCCCTTCTCTTTTGTCCTCACAAAAGTTGCTTTCTTCTAGACCTTCCTCTTGCCATATGGAGTCTCTTTACTCATGATAAACTTAGCTTGGATGTACATCTTTTCTCTTGCTTTCTACTACAAGATTCCCCAGATGAGTTTGCAGATAGGAAGAGCTGAGGGACTTGTACAGTTGTTATTGTTGTTGGGCTGTTGTTGGTGATGGTGGCAGTGATGTTCATGTGTGAGATACACACACACACACACACACACACACACACACACACACAGAGAGTCAATGAAAGGGTTGCTTACCATTATTACCTGGACCTCTGGACCTTGATTACTCCTAGGTTTTGTTAGACTTGTAAGTCAAGGGTGGTCTCAGCTTCTAGGCATCTCGGGACTCATTCAGAAAGCCAACCGGTCCCCTTGTTTTATTTTGCATTCATTCTCTCTCTTTCTGGGAGGAGGTCTGGAGGGTGGGGGTTTGCTCTTTCCATCACGTTTCCTGAGGGGGAATGATCTTATTCTCCCATCTGCTCCCAGCTCCTACTGGGCCAAGTTTTGGAGCCAGACCTTAATGGGGAGGCTGTCTGTCTTTTCCATGCCTCTTCTCCAAGATCAGAGCCCTCAAGGGATGTGGACCCTTGTCCTGGCACCACCTCAGCGCTCTGGAATGCTTTTCATCCTCAGCTTGGGTGAACCCAAAGCGTCTTCCTGTTTGAAGCTAGTTGAACGTCTCACTTGTTTCCTTTGCTTTTTCCCCTGAGCCCTCCAGGGCCTGTGAACGGTTGTCAAAACTGATGCTGTATTAGTCCTGATTGTACGTGGGCAAGGGAGTCAGAAGTTCACAGAAGGTGGGGGTGATGTGTATGTAGCTCAGCCCAGTTTCCTCAGTTTGCAGGCTGGTGAAGAGCCCTGCTCAGGGCCACATTTGCAGTTAATTGGCAGAGCTAGTGCTCAGGCATGGTGCTCAGGGGTATAACAAGATGAGGAGGAAACGACAGGAAGTAAATTGTAAGAGAACATGCATGGAATCGAGTTTTGGCACCTGAGTCCTTTCACAGAAAATGGAAAATAATGGTTCCCATCCAGAGGTTCCAAGACCTCTCATGGATTTGCTAGTAACCTATGCGATCACTACTTACATATGGACATTTCCAGAAGTAAGAAAGACTTGGAAGAAAGTCTCTTCCCTTGGGGTCAGGTCACTTATCCCAGGTCACTGTCTCTGTGGCTCAGACAACATTACCTTTCTAAGGTTCTGGAGAGGGTACAGCCTCTACTCTGGGAGAATTCAAGATTTTGTTGAGAAGACTGGAATCATAGAAATAAAATTGGTTGGAGCTCCTGGGCTAGCCTTACCAGTCAGCAGAGGAGCCAGCTGGCATTAAAATATAGCCCTTAGAGGGTGAGGTAGTCTTTAGAGGACAACTCCCCTTGAAAATAATCTATCTGCCCCAATGCTACTCAGCACTGATGCTGACAACGACCATAGATGAACTACCTCTGTGTCCAATGACGTGCTTTGTAAGGAATTACAACATTTGGGCGAACTTGAGACCTAAAAGAGAAAGGATGGATGCCTGGGGGGAGGAGGACTGAACCCCCAGGAAAAGGGACTAATCTTGGGGACGAGGGGGTGTCAGAAACAGTGAGTGCTGGTGCAGTGGCTGTGAGTTGCTCTGTCACACTCGAGCGTGGACCGGTGTCTTAGCCCGTTTCGGCTGCTGTAACTAAATACAACAGACTGGGTAGTTTATCAACAACACAAATTCATTTCTCACAGCTTTGGAAGCTGGAAGTCCAAGATCAGGGTATCAGCATGGTTGGGTGAAGGCCCTTTTCCAGATCACAGACTTCTCATTTACCCCCACAGGGTGGAAGGGGTGAGGGATCTCTCTGGGGACTGCTCTTTAAGAGCTCTCGTCTCACTCATGAGGGCCTCACCCTCATGACCTAATCACCTCCTGAAGTTCCTGATTCCATCACTTTAAAGCATTAGGTTTCCAACCTATCAGTTCTTGGGGAACACAACATTCACACTATAGCAAATGGGAGTTGCCTGTATTCTTGTGATAAAATTCTTGTATGGGCAACAGAATCATGTCTAAACCCCAGCTTGGGGGTGGTTTAAAAAGTCCATTTTTGTGTCCCCCACCCCTCATCCTTTTTGGTGGCAGTTTTTGGTCAACAGTCCTCCAGGACTTATTCTGAAGATACCCATTGGACAGGCCTGCGGGGCCAATTTAAATTCAGTTTTCTACGGGCCAAGTTTGGCCATAGGACCTTGTCCCAGCTCCCAGAGCCTCAATACCCAATACTTAGTCACTGGCCACCATGTGAAAGCCCTATCCGAGGTTGATTAAGGGCACAGCTTTGTGATCTCCTAGAACTTTTCATTCCCTATCCTCTCAGTTATGAAAAATACAACTGCACCCCCTCTGAAATGGGGCCAATGTCTTCCCCTGGATAGCAGCCTTCATCTTCTTCTCCTCTGCGACAAACAGCCGGGAAATGTCTCAGTTGACCTTGACCATAACACTAACTAACCTAAGTAAGTTCTTGAGGCACTCGAGATCCGAAAAAGCATTGGTATAAAGGAATATTGGCAGTTGTTAAAATTTAAAGTGTGGGGGCACCTGGGTGGCTCAGTCCGTTAAGTGTCTGACTTCGGTCATGATCTCACAGTTCGTGAGTTTGAGCCCCGCATTGGGCTGTCCACGCATAGCCTGCTTATGTTCCTTTATCTCTTCTCTCTCTGACTCTCCCCTGCTCCTGCTCTCTCTCTCTCTCTCTCTCTCTCTCAAAAATAAACAAAAAAATTCACAAATACTAAAATGTCTAAAAAAATAAAAAAAAGCACTGGTGCTGTTCCTACCTTCCCCTTCATTAAAAAAAAAGAAAAATAGGGGCGCCTGGGTGGCGCAGTCGGTTAAGCGTCCGACTTCAGCCAGGTCACGATCTCGCGGTCCGTGAGTTCGAGCCCCGCGTCAGGCTCTGGGCTGATGGCTCAGAGCCTGGAGCCTGTTTCCGATTCTGTGTCTCCCTCTCTCTCTGCCCCTCCCCCGTTCATGCTCTGTCTCTCTCTGTCTCAAAATAAATAAACGTTAAAAAAAGAAAAAAAATTAAAAAAAAAAGAAAAATAATAAACAACAAATAAAACAGTTTAAGTGCAAACCAGAATATGCTTCATCTTTGTGCTCACTGAGTTCCAGATGACTGGTTACAAATGTTTGTATTCATCAAAGGAACCTCATTATTTTCACCGATGAACTTGACACTAAACACGTCTTAAACATCTGAACTTATCTGAGAACTGATGTTCTGTTTTAACTTGGGATTCTTCGTGGAGTTTCATTAGAAATGTGTTTGGAAACCACTGGGGAAGGTGACCAGACAGCTCCCGGCTTAGGATTCTAAGTAGCTGTGCGTATGCTGATGCCACAAACAACTGATAGAACCACCCCCCACCATCCCTTCTTAGCACTGAGCTGTCTTCCCTCAGCCTCCTCAGCCTCCTCGTATCACAGCGAGGAAGAAAGAAAGGGAGAGTGAAGCCAGCAGTGGGCTGCTCCTCTCCCAGGAATTCAGGGTCAGTGAGATAATGTCTGTGGGAAATCTACCCTGCAAATACAAGGGGCGCTCTTGTTATTTCTAGGCCTCCTGAAGTGGCGCAGGTAACTTGGCTCTTTCATGTTAATGGGCAGTTGATGCTGTGTCTAACTCCTTTCTCCCAGAGTTAAGGTTTTTCTTGAAAGAAATAATTAGCGGGTACTTTTAAACCTTGCCAGTGACTCATTCTTCTTTGAAATGCTAACCTGAGGTTGTCTCCTTCAGAGAATAAAATAATGATGATAGCAATTTATTTCATAGCTAGAGCCAGGCCAATTAGCACATGCCCTATGCCCAGAACTTTGGGAAAAGAAAAAAAGTTCCTAGTCTCTTTCAGCCCCAGTGTGTCCTTGCAAGTCCATTACCAGGGATTTTCTTTAGAATGTTTGGTGTTTCCACAGTAGGAAAGAGGTTGGCGAGAGGGATCAGAGGTGAGATTCCGTCTTACAACTTGGTCTATTGGGCTTTGAACTCCTACCCGTCTAGCAGACAGGAGAAAGCTCTCTCTCATAGGCCTTAAGAGCTCCTCCATCCAAAAAGAGGATGGGAGACAGTGTTCCAGTTGTCTTTCTGATGTCTCAAGGATGGTTAGGAGGAACATATGGCTGAGTAAGACACTCTGTCCTTTGTACTTGTATAATACAAAACACTATCAATTTTCCTTTTGAAAGCCCATTCCCTGCCCCCCGCCACCCCATTTTTACCAATTGTGACTCTTGCTGCAGCTCCTCTAAGATTGGTAAGGCCAGGATATCACCCAAGACGAGAAGAAGAACTAAGGTAGTCACCTCGGAGATTAGCTGCATCGAATTCTCTCATTTTATAGACAGGACAACTGAAGTCAAGATGAAACTAGAGCATCTTTAAAAGGCCATTAGATGGGTGTTGATAAAACTGAGAGTAAGTCCAAAGTCTCCTGACTTCTTTGCCTTTTTTACCTCGTAGCTTCAGATATTAAGGTTTTACTGTGTTTCCAGGAACATGGGCCGGTTTGGGAGTCAGAAAGCTTATGATTTTGGCAAAGGACTTAAATTTCAGGTGAAGTTACATTCTACTGTAGCATGGGTCTCCAATCCCTATTTCGATCTTTAGTGGGAATGAAGGGTGGTGGTCAAGAACTTTTCAGTTAGACCCCAACTGAGACAGCTCTTTCTTGGAGGCATGTTTATCACTGGTTTGTTTCTCCAAGTTTCTTCTTTTTCTTAAAATGGGGGTTGGTATCGACTCAGGAGTCTGAGGAAAGCTGAATCTTAACTTTTGGGCAAAACGTGCTCATGTCCATAAGAAGATTCTGGACTGTTTGGTGAGTGGGAGACCAGACCAAGTTGTCCGGTTGTTCAGCCAAGAGAACTGAGTGCTCAAAAAAAAAAACCAATGGGGGTGGAGTTTCACTGCATGAGGTTTGTAGCCAAAAGTAACCTCATGCTACCTTAACATTTTTCTAGCAACTTTATCTATCTGGGTTCAGGCCTGTGGTGCACGAAGCTTGAAAAAATTGCTTACATTTGCGCATCCATAAATAAGCCTCTCTTTTCTTGAACCCAGAATGCAAATAAAAATAATATCTATCTTCTAGGTCATTATGAGGAACGAAGAGATATTGCATGTACAGCACGTGACACAGAGTAAACAATCCATAACAATAATTTGTATTGCTATTATGTCTTGGCATAGCTATCGACATCTTGATGCTTTTTAGGGAGGAATCCATGATCTATCTAGTGGGCTGGATGGTGTGTGAGTTGGGGGTGGAATGTGGGGTCTGTGATTCTATGCTCTGTGCCTTTCTTTCTAATGTCTGTTATCCAACCTTCTAGGGCTTTCCCTGGGCCACTCATTGTGTGTTCTCTTGTGTGAAAGGCTGCCAGATTTATCTTCTCTCAGCTCGACAAGGACACAAGACAATTTCTCTCTTTTCATGGCCAAGCCAGAAGAAATCCAATTGGAGGAGGATAGCTCACCACCTTCCACGCTTGTAAATGAGAGCGACTCTCTTCCCTCACCCAGGGCTAAGTTATTGAGGCTATAAAAAGATCCCTGTCCACTTCAAAGGACTTTTTATCAGCTCATCCATACAGATCCTGTTCAACTCTTCTCATTTTCAAAGGCAGAACGAAACCCCTTGGCTGAACCCCCAGCTAGGCTCTTACCTTCCTTAAAATATCTTTAACTTCAATTAAACTGATCCCTCTTGGCTCCTTTGAGCCAATAAGTTGTCTTCACAGAGAATTCCCTAACACTCCCTCCCCTCCAGGAGTCCATCCCAGACCCAGTCCCCAGTTTGTCATGCTGATCTGCAGATGAATTTGAACAGAGTTGAGTAATGTGGCTCAGCCAGACCCTGATGCCACTGGACCTGTTTAATCTACTCTTGTTTGAGGACATAGCCCGCTCTAAACCACTCTTGTGCCTTGGAGAGAGGGGCAATAAATTAAGCACTGATTTGGAAATTCACAGCCTGGCATTTTAGACTTCCTTCTGTCCCAGACTCCCTGTGTGAATTTACCTATAGGTAAAAGGAAGGAGGTGAGTGCAACCACTCACAATGATGTCACTTTGCTGTCGTTGTCATTTTTAAGTCTGTCTTTCCAGTAGACTGTGCTCCTTGAGGGCAGAAAACATTGTTCCACCTCTGTATCCAAATTTCTTGGAAAACATCCATCGAATGAAGGTACCCGAGCTCTCTTCTAGTTCACCTTTCCGTCATAACCATTTTCTGCCCGTCTGTCCCAGAGATGGCTTCTGTGCCTTCTTAACTTCCCTCAGCTTCATGATCTCCCAAACACTTAGCTGCCTGCCTCTGCCAGGTAAGCAGGTTCCAAGTGTAGGAGGCTGGATTCTGAACCCCTCGGCTCTTTTGACCTCTTCCAGGTTGGGTGTAGTGCCACACTTCAGGGTGAAGGAACTGGCTTTCCCAGAGACTTTTGAAGGGGTTCAGGTGATGTAACCTGGAAGAACAGGAGAGATAAGTCACCAGTGGGTAAACTTTGACCAGTGGGAGAGAGGAAGTAAGGAGGTGTCTGCAGATAAATCCCTGCTTTTTTTCTTCTCTCCAAGGCTGTATTATTATTATTATCTTTTTCTGTACAATGTGTGCAGAGATTCCCAGTGTGATTGAATGGCCCTTTGGGTTTCTGTGAAGCACGTAAAGCTGTGGCTAGGTTGATAATTGCTATGGTCTAAACGTGTCTCCCCCGAATTCATATGTTGAAATCCTAACTCCAAAGACGATGGTGTTAAGAGGTGGGGCCTTTGGGAATTGCTTAAATCATAAGGATGGGGCCCTGATAAATGGGATTAGTGCCTTTACAAATTTTTTTTTTCAACGTTTATTTATTTTTGGGACAGAGAGAGACAGAACATGAACGGGGGAGGGGCAGAGAGAGAGGGAGACACAGAATCGGAAACAGGCTCCAGGCTCTGAGCCATCAGCCCAGAGCCCGACGCGGGGCTCGAACTCACGGACCGCGACATCGTGACCTGGCTGAAGTCGGACGCTTAACCGACTGCGCCACCCAGGCGCCCCGATTAGTGCCTTTTAAAGGCTCCAGAGAGATGCCTAGCCCCTTCTACCATGTGACAACACAGTAAGAAGGCACGAACCATGAACCAGGAAGAGGATCCTCTTAAGAAGGTGACTATGTTGGCATGCTGATCTCGGACTTCCACTTTCCACAGCTACAGGAAATAAATTTCTGTTGTTTAAAAGCAATACAACCTATGGTGTTTTGTTAGAGCAGTCCAAATGGGCTAAGACAATAATATATCACTTTTGCGTCTCATAATTCCTCGTCTCGTGTCCCTTTTCCCTCATTCTTGATGCCTTGGGACTGTACCTCCCAATCTATGTCTCTGCTCAGATCTTGCTTTCTAGGGGAACCCAAGATAAGATTCTATCTGTCCCAATCAGTCTGCCTGAATCTGATTTATCCTTATAGGTTCATGGAGAGTCGGCCCTAGAAAAGATAGTGCTGTTCGTTTGCTCATCTCAACGGATAATAAAATGAGGTCTAGAGAAAGGAAGTGGCTTGCTCAGAGTTAGTGATTGAACTAGTACTAGAATCCAGTGTCCTTAATTCCTACCCCAACATCTAGGAACAGGAGCGTGGAAAGGGAAGAACAAGTATTTTCTTCTCTCTGCTTTGCAGCTGGTAGTTCAGTAAGGGAGAGGTCTTCATGGTGGTGGCAGCATCCCCGTGGAACTTCTCATTCCTAGTTGGTCCCTGAGCTGAATGATTTGTCAGTGATGTGGGACACTGTAAGCAAGACAGGACAAAAAATATTTTGTGCAGAGAGGGTCCATTTGTTTTTGATTAAGAAAAACAGAAATATCACCTTTGAGGGGACTGAGAGTCTATAGATCTGCGGTACACAGGGACTCGGGGAGCGATGCAAAATGAAGTGACATCTTCACTTTCTCATTTGGGCTTAACTGTTATTATGGTTAAAAGCAAGGGTCTAGACAAGACCTTTTACAGGGTCCTTCAGGGATAACAAGTGAGTCTTTGTGCATTGCACCCTCTGAGCTCTTTCTTCTTTTTCCCAGGGATGAGACTAACAATTGTGAGTATGAGTGCTTATCCACATGACCGTTGTCTGTTTCTAGGATAAGAGAAGCAAAGAGAACAAGGCGCTTATAGAAACACAGAATGGAGGGAAGCCTGGGATTCCTAGAGTTAATCATTTTACTTTACAAGGACAAAGAAACCAAAGGTCATGTGACCTGACCAGGGTCAAGCAGCTGATTGGGGTAGATCTGGATTTTGAAATAGCTTAATTTTGTAATTGGTAAAGGGACTTTAGAAAAGAAACTTAAGTGTTCCAGAAGACTGGATAGGGCAAGAGTCACAAAGAGTCACAAAGTGGATTCTCTCTCTCCTTTTCCTAATCCTAGGACTGAAAAGCATCCTCATGCTAAATTTAAGAATGTTCTATGGTCTCTAACTTGCATGGCTGTTTCTCCTTCTCCTGTTTCTTTGCTGAGCTATGTGGGAAAGGCGAATAATCTGGGAGAGGCGCTAGGGTGCCACAGTGGATCTGAGTCAACTAACAAGGGCCATCTTACTAACCGAGGAGCTTGAGTAAGTCATTCAGCAATTCAGGGTCTGTGCTTTCTTATCTTTTAAGTGGGGCTAAGTAGATCTGATTCAGAGGATGGTAGAGAGGAAGAGGTGAGATAGTATGTGTTTAAAACCATCAGGAGGGCCCTAGAAGGAACCAAATGAGGAAGTTCACTCAGATTAGGATGATTTAAGGAGGCTTTACTTCATAAAGAAAGGACTCTACAAAAGTGTGGGCCGTTTAGAGAATTCACACAGATGGAGCTCTCCCAACATTAGTACCAAGGAGGGTTGGGGTGAGAGGTCTGCTGGAGCACAAGGTAGAAAGGCGAGGGGAGGGGGTGGTTGCCAGAACCGGGAAGGAGAGAATCAATGGTTTGTGAGATGATCTTGGAGGAGGAGCCACTGACCTTCAGCTGGAGGATGTGTCCAATCCAGTGTGATCTTGTAGGGATGGAGCCATGGCAAGAAGTACACTGACTTCCCCCTCCTCCCTCCCTCTGGTCTTCTTCCAGGGCTCTATTGGCTGAACCCAAGTGGGAGTCAGAGGGCATGGGAGCCTGCTGATAAAGTCCACACAGGTCAGCCTCCCGGGGCAAAGCGCAGGGTGGAGAACAGCAGAGAGTGGATCCAGAAGGTGCAAATGGAACATGCTTGTGAAACTATGAAGTATTGTGTTGTGCCATCCAGAACCACCACAACTGAAGCTTGTATTCACCTAGATGTTGCCAGTGTTTCTGGTTGACTACTTGCAGCTGAGGCCTGTTCCAGGCCATGCCCTTGCATTTTAGGCCTTTTTTTCCCCCCAAAGTCATACCCCTTTCCCAAGGGCAGCCCACGTCCCTGGCTAATCTATACAGTGTGTATAAAGGTCTAGCCAACTTGTCCAAGTTCTGGACAATTCGGAATGACCATCCCAGCTTCAGAGCCCCCTAGACGATGGGCTGAAGCTTTTGTTCCAATTGCATCATGGTTCAAGGTCTTCTCTTTCCCCGATTCTGCTTCCTTCCCTCCCCATCATTGTTGACCCTGGGCATGTATCCCTGCATGCAGATATTCAGCTCTGAGTCTGCTTTTTGCGGGGAACCTGACCTGTGACACATAGGAATGCACCACTGTTACTGACATGTAGATTTTGAATAACTGTTGCAAGTCAGGCCTCATGCTTCAGCTACAGTCCTGCAGGTTGTACAAGATTGTATGGGAGCATCTAGCCAAGTAGGTCAAATGAGGGCTGACATCCATTCTGCAGAACGCTCCCTAAGCTCTCTGCCCTGGCCTGGGCTTGTCTTTTTCTGATTTACACAGTTTCCGTTTGGACTTCTGCAGCCTTGGCTTTAGGCACTTTATTTTCAGTGAAGTGTCCCCAAGGATGAGAGAGAAGGGAAGAACACGATGTCTGGGATGAAGTTGCAACATCCTCTAGAAAATTAGGAACAGGTCGTCTCTTCTTATAGACTCTCCTAAGATGGCACAGACGGTGAGGGAAACTTCTTCAGCTGGCCCTCAGGAATTTAGTTTGTGTTTCTTATTGTATCCCAGCTGGTCTCATTCACCAGAGTGTGGCCAGTTAGAAGTGACTTGGAGAAGGAGTGGGGTTCACATTGGATTCTAAATGGAATTCTCTTGCATAAGAGAGCTCTCTCTTTTTTTTTTCTTTTCTGAACTTGAAAAGCCCATTGTGTCTTTCTGTGGCCACTGGAGAAGATCACAAAGAATGCTATGAATTCAGCTTTGACCCTCTCATTTTATAAGACAGCGAACTTAGGGAGGGAAATGACATTCTCCAGACCCTGTAGCTCTTTAGTTGCAGACCTTCAGTCCGGTGTCTTGACTCTATCAGCCTTCAGCCCCATCGAAGCCCTTACATCTTATGTGGACGGCAAAGAAGCGTTAAGGAGGAGAAGTTCGGGAGGGGGCAGTGGCAGCTTTTCCAGCAGCCCCAGCTCATCCTCCTCTTGGCAATCCCAGGAGAGGACTGGCGGTGGGGGTGCTCACTTCCCTCCTTGGCTGCAAGCAGACATTTGAACTCCCAGGGCCAGATCCGCAGAGGCCACAGGGAACAGACAGTGCCGTGCCTTTGATGTAGCTCCAGGGAGAGGCCACTCTCCTTGACCGGTGGCTGGGGTTTTTACTTTAGGTAGACACTTCCCGTCTTTCCTTGTCTTAAAACATCCCTGCAGGAGATAAAGTATTATACACGTATAGCCCTGGCTTGCCAAGAACAGGCCCTTAGCTCATCTCATAAATCTCACCAAGCCTCCCTCCAGTAGCAAGTCGTGGTCAGTTCTGTCAAGCTTGGGGTGGAACACCAGTCATGGATGGGCCAGCCCAGGGCCATTAAGCAGAGCCACTCTGCACCCTTGGGAGTGTGAGTCCCCTCGTCCTTCCTGCCCTCTGAACTTTGAGTCACAACATGCCCACAGGCAGTCAGCTATTACCTCAGAGATAATTTATATGCATTCTCCCTCTCTTTCTCCCTCTCCCCGCCCCACCCACCATTCCACCCTGCTTTGTCATTCTAAGTTTACATTCGGGTGCAAGCTCTTTCTAGTCACTGGTTCAGAAGTCTCAGACCAAGCTCATGCCTCCTTACTCAAATCATAGTACTTAACATTTATAGGTGAAAGTGTGTCTTAGCCAGCCACGAGAGTCGGGTAGATATTTCATCCGTGCCAGCCGGGTGTCTCTCCCTGCTTTGGAGAGAGATGGGAGTTCTGGGCCCAGAGCAAGTGGGAAGACGGGAAGGCAGTTCTGTCTTCTCTTTCTAGTCTTTTCTTCTGCCAGCACTGGGCTTCCCTACAGGTTGCCTCTGGTCTTACCTAGTTGTAAGTTGAACCAACACAATCGATTTCTGTGATTTCAAAATATTTTCCTCTTTGGATACTCTTCTTGGCCTCTCTTTTCCAGTTTTTCTTCCTTGTGCCCTACATCCTACTTGGTTGTCTTGTTGCTTGCTGTCTTTTCATTCTGAAACACCATTTGTTTCCATATGCTCTTCATCGCCTTCTGCTTTTTTCTTTTCCCTTCCAATCTCTCCAACTCATAGGACAACAGGTGTAGCACAATGTCATTAACAGAGTAACTTTAAAGGTCAAGCCAGACACTCTCCTGTCATAGGGGAAGGGTCTGAGAGCTGGAGGGTTGAAGCGTCTTGCTGACTGTCATCCGGGTAGTAGACGCCAAAGCTACAAGTAAACCCCACAATGCCTTACTCTCCAACCAATGCTCTTTTGTTTTTCTAAATATAATTTATTGTCATGTTAGCTAACATACGGTGTATACAGTGTGCTTTTGGTTTCAGGGGTAGATTCCCATGATTCATCTCTTACATCCAACACCCAGTGCTCATCCCAACGAGTGCCCTCCTGAATGCCCATCACCCATTTTCCCCTCTCCATCGCCGCCCCCCACCCCCATCAACACTCAGTGTGTTCTCTGTATTTAAGAGTCTCTTATGGTTTGCCTCCCTCTCTATGTGAAGCTATTTTTTCTCCTTCCCTTCCCCCCATGGTCTTCTGTTAAGTTTCTCAAGTTCCACATATGAGTGAAAACATATGATATGTCTTTCTCTGACTGCCTTATTTCACTTAGCATAATACCCCCAGTCCACCAACTGAAATGGATAAAGAAGATGTGGTTTATATATACAATGGAATATTATGTGGCAATGAGAAATAATGAAATCTTGCCATTTGCAAAAAAAAACAATGTTCTTTCTGTGATACTGCACTGCTTTTCTTTTTCCTTTGCTTTAAGGAATTCATCCTTAATGATTGCTTTTTGCCCAAACTTCTATCTTGGTCCTTTTTAGTCTCTACCTGTATCTGAATTTTTGTGGACCCTGAAGAAGGAGGAGATGGGAGAAATCCAAGGACCCAAGTTGGAAGGCTTTGCCTTGATCACTAAGGCGGTTGGGTTTGGAGCTTACTTCCAAAGCCAAGTTACATTTTTTTTAAGTTTATGTATTTATTTTGAGGGAGACAGAGACAGCATGAGAGGGGGAGGGCAGAGTGAGAGGGGAGAGAGAATCCCAAGCAGGCTCTGCACTGTCAGTGTGGAGCCTGATGTGGGGCTTGAACTCACGAAACTGTGAGATCATGACCTGAGATGAAGCCAAGAGTTGGATGCTGAACCAAATGGGCCACCCGGGCACCCCCAAATCAAAGCTACATGTAAAAAATCTGTATTTATTTATTTTAAAAGAGAGAGGGAGAGAATGTGTGAGTGGGGGAAGGGGCAGAGAGCAATGGAGAGAGAGAATCCCAAGTAGGCTCCATACTGTCCGTGTGGAGCCTGACATGGGGCTTGATCTCACGTACCATAAGATCATGAAATGAGCGATATCAAGAGTTGGATGCTTCACCGACTGAATCACCCAGGCGTCCCGCCCAATTACGTTTTTGATATGAGATACCATAGATATGGGCCTGGGGCTCCTGGGAGGGTGAACAGTGATGAAATAGCCTTGTCACTCTGATGCTTGAATGGAACAAATGCTGAGACGTTGTCCTTAGATAAAGGAGAAAACAGACATTTTGTTCCTTTCTGAGCCACCCAAGGAACACAGTTGTAACCCTTTCTCTTGGAAAGAGAAATTGAAGATTTCCAAGTAACCAGAGGAGTCATGACTCATTTTCTCTCTGGGAATGACACATACCTTGTCCCTCACTCTTTCTTCTCAAGAAACAACATCTCAGTTTTGGGTCCTACTGTGCACCATGATCTGTCCTGCTTCTAGGGAAGCTGAATGACAGAGTTGAGAGAGAGAGAGAGAGAGAGAGAGAGAGATACCTTATTGCCCGAGCACACAGGAAACCAGCTGAGTGTTGCAGAAAATTCCCTTTTAGTGTTTCTGTGGACTGGGCACGGACAAGCTCCTGGCCAGGTAAGAAGTCTCCAGTGAGATAAGAACCGACCTCCTTCTGAGGGAAAGGCTGGTTTGGGGATTTCCCATGTCTTTGTCATGTCTTGCTTCAGACCTGACATATTGCAGGCCATTTTACTCCAAAGGTGCTGAATGTCACATTCCTTAGGGTCGAGGGTCCCAAAGAGCCCTTTGGAGATCAGTATCTCTTGGGAATGTGGTAAGCTTTTGAAGGTTCTGCATTTTAAAGCAACCCTAGCCAGTGGTCAAGTTCCCTGAAAGGTAAGGTGATTCCAACAGTGTGAGGGCATCCAACCCTCAGTCTGGGAGACTGTACGGATAACAGAGAAAACGCTGCTTTTGAGCCACATGGACCTGCATTAGAATTTCAGATTTCTTTCTCAAGTCACTTGCTATCTTTATAGCATTGGGCAAGCTTGCCTGGAGTTATGTCTGGCCCCCAGCAGGTGCACAGTCAAATGTAATTTTGTTGTCCCTAATTCTACTTTGGCTCTCCGACCTAAAACCTCTCTAAAAACGACCCGAGTTACTTGGGATCCAACAATCTCGAAATCTCTAGGAACTTTGTTTTCTGCCTTTGAAGAGTCATAAGTAAAAAGAAAGCAAAATCAGATCACAGCTTTGAAGGACCATCACAGAGTCATAAGCATTTGGGTAAGGGCCCCGATTCTGCCCCGGCTCTTCCCTCCTTCCTGTGTGACCATGGGCTAGCCTGTTCTGATGTGTGGGCAGGGATCGGCTCTCCTCTCCTCCCCAGCTCTGGGACGCTCACTCTTACTTCCAGATAGTAAGTGACTTGTATTTCTTCTGCTAGCTGCTTAATCAGCAAAGAAAAATTCGTTGGGGTTTGATCTACTGTACCAAATAAAATCAGAGGGTGGAATCAGGCATCTTAGACAAGATTTTTAAGTAGTTAGTCCCAAGTGAGCATCCTAGAAGACCCTGAACAAAGGTTTATTATCAGTTCCTTGCAGGTGGAATTTTCTGGGTGGCTAGGCTATTTTGTGGTGCACTGATATAATCTCTGTGTTCCAGGGAGTTTACAACCTAACAAAGATGTTAACAAACAAATCCTTCTAATGCTTTCCATTTTCCTCAAACGTTTTGCACAGCCTACAAGAGCCTCGTCGTGGGCTCTCTCTTTCCCCCTCTCTCTCTGTTCCAGCTCCACTGGCTTCCTGATAATTCTTGCGTCTCCCTCTCATCTGCTACAGCTTGGAATGCCCTCCTCTGATTCCTGCAGATAACTCTTATTCATTTCCGAGGTCTCACCCTTGACATCCCTTTCTCCGGAAAGTTTCTCACCCTCCAGACTCCTCAGGATCCTCTGAGTTGGCTCTGATCGCCAGCCGCACTTCTCACTCTTGCCATAATTATGATTAGATCACTTACCGTGTACTGTTGTTATTTAATGTCTGTCTCCCCTTCTTGTACTTCCCTTCCATGAGGGTGATAGTTGTCTTCGTCATCCTGGCAACCTCAGTATGCAAGCAAGTGCTTTGCCATTGTAGAAACCTAATGGATATTTATTGTATGAATGAGTGAACACGAACGGTTAAATCTCCCTGCAGGAGCCAAGTTATCGCATTAGGCAACCGTGCCGGGCACCGGGCACCGGGCAATGCCTGATACATTGTCTGACTGGTGAAAACAATGGTGGCTGAAGAATGCTCTGAGTTCAGAGGTGTGGAGGTCACTGTATATGGGAAGGCTTCCTGGCTGCAGATCATAAGCGAGTGTGGGCCCCTTAATTCCTGTCACATTCCAGTCCATCAGGGTTTAAATCTACAGACAACTCTGCCCAGATTCTTAGGATGTTTCCACGGGCCAGAATACCGACATGAGTAAGCTGTGCCACCGTTGTGCTAAGTTTATCCAACAGCAGATGCTGAAGTGTACTGGCTGGAGTTCGTTGAGCTCTTGTCATGGCAAAGTCCGAGTACAGGGTCCAGCAGCTGTTTCCAGTATATTCTTAGGGTCATGCTTCTGGGATGGTGTTAATCCTCCTACTAACTTACAGTGGACAGCTGCAGCTGGTGTGCCATCTTAGTAGCATCATCCTTCTGGAATAATCCATAACTCCCAGGCGAGCATACCCTTCAATACTTTCCATCTTTCTGTAGATACCCCACATTAGGGTGGGCACCTAAGCGTTGCTGTGTACTGTGGGCAGAGAAGGGACCAACGGGAGTTAGGGGAACATAAATGGAATGGCAGATATATCCAGTGTCTGCAAGAAGGACAATCTAAAATAGGAAGCAGAACATCTAAGAATTCCTTGCCCTCGTTATCCGCTTAAAGTGTACCAGAGAACCAAGTATTTCACTGGGAACTCTGAGGAATCAGTCTTTTCGTTGCCAGTCACTCTTCTGTAGCTCTATGAAGATTGGCACAGTGATTAGTCTGTACGTATTTTTCTTTATTTTAATTGAGATATAATTGACGTACAATGAAGTACATATGTTTAAAGTTACAAACGGATAGGTTTTGACATATGTATGCACCCATGAAACCATCACCACAAACAAGATAATCAACACATCCTTCACCCTCAAAAGTTTCCTCTGGTGCCTTTGTAACTTCACATCATCCTCGGGCAGCCACCGAGCTGCTTTCTGTCGCTATAGATAAATTTGCACTTTCTAGAATATTATATAAATGGAAACTTGCAGTATGTACTTTTTGTGGTGTGGCTTCTTTTACTCAGGTTTTCTTTCTTTCTTTCTTTTTTCTTTCTTTCTTTCTTTCTTTCTTTCTTTCTTTCTTTCTTTCTTTCTTTCTTATTCATTCATGATGATGTGGATATCAATAGTTTCTTTTTATTGCTGAGTAGAGTCCATTGTTTGGATATAACATGATTTGTTTCATGGACATTTGGGTTGTTTCTGGTCTAGGGTTATTACAATAAAGCTGCTATGAACATCTGTGTACAAATCTTTGTATAGATGTAGGCTTAAATTTATCTTTTGTAAATATCTAAGAGTGGAATTAGAATGACTGAATCATATGTTTAATTTCTTAAACTGCCAAACTGCTTTCCAAAGTGATTGCACTATTTTGTATTTCCGCTAGCAGTGAATGAGAGTTCTAGCCACTCTGTGTCCCTGTCAACACTTGAAATGATCAGTCTTGAATTTTAGCCACTCTAGAGGGTATGTTAATGTGGTTTTATTTGCATTAAGTTAATTAGCATTTTAATTTGCCCTAATGACTAATGATTCATTGGGCATCTTTTCATGAACCTATTTGCCATTTATATATCTTCTTTGGTGAAGTGTCTTTCAATCTTTTGCCCATTTACATTTTCTTTTTCTTATTAATGAGTGTGAGAGTCCTTTACCTAGTCTGGATACAATTCCTTTACAAGGTACATGATTTGGAAATATCTTTTTGCGGTCTATCACTTGTCTCTGTATTCTCTTTACTGTGTCATTCAAAGCATAGAAATTTTACACGTTGATGAAGTTTAATATATCAAAAATTTTTAATGGGTAATACTTTTGCACTTAGATCTGGGATCCATTTCAAGTTAATTTTTTTGCATCTGACATATGGTATGAATCAAAGTCGAGTTCTTGCATATGGATATCCAATTGTTTCAGCATCATTTATTGAAAAGATTGTATTTTCTCTACCAAACTAATATTGCATGTTGTAAAAAACCAGTTGTTCATACATGTATGGATCTATTTGTGAACTTTCTCTTCCATTTTATTGATCCAAGTGTCTTTTTAAAAAAATTTTGAAAAAATATTTAGTTTTGAAGGAGAGAGAGACAGAGTGTGAGTGGGAGAGGGGCAGAGAGAGAGGGAGACACATAATCCGAAGCAGGCTCCAGGCTCTGAGCTGTCAGCACAGAGCCTGATGTGGGGCTTGAACCCACAAACCATGAGATCATGACCTGAGCTGAAATCGGATGCTTAGCCAACTGAGCCACCCTGCCTGTGCCCCTATCCATGTGTCTCTCATTAGGCTAACATGATACTGTATTGATTACTTTAGCTTTGTATTAAGTCTTAAAGTCAGGTAATGTTTGATCTCCAAGTTTGTTTTCTTTTTCTTTTTTACATTTTCATATGACTTTTAAAATAAACTTGCTGATTTCTACAGAACAGTGTGCCAGGCTTTTGATTTGAAACACGTTGGATCTGTAGGCAAATTTGGGAAAGAGTCGATATCTTGCCAATATTTACTTTCCTGAACCATGAACAAGGTATATAACTCCATTTATTTAGGTTTTCTTTAATTTCTCTCAGTGATGTTGTATAATACAGGCATTACACATATTTTCTTAGATTTATTCCTTAATATTTGATACTAAAAATTTTTAATGTTTATTTTAGAAAGAGAGAGAGAGAGAGAGAGAGAGAGCACATGTGAGCAGGAGAGGGGTGGAGAGAGAGGGGGACACAGAATCCCAAGCAGGCTCCAGGCTTTGAGCTGTCAGCACAGAGCCTGGTGTGGGGCTTGAACTCACGAATGGTGAGATCATGACCTGAGCTGAAGTTGGACGCTTAACTGACCGAGCCACCCTCAGTATTTGATATTTTTTGATGATGTTGTAAGTGGCATTATTTTTTAATTTCACTTCTGATTGTATATTGCTGATATAGAAGAATACAGTATTGTATATTGATCTCGTTTCTTGCAGTGTTGCTAAACTCACTTATAAGTTCTATTTGTGTGTGTGCATGTGTGTCTAGATTCTAGGGGATTTTCTACACACTCATGTCATCTGCAAATTTTTTACTTCTTCCTTTACAATTCAGATAGAATCTAGGTGCTTTTACTTTATTTTTCTAGCCTTACCATACTGGCTAGGAAATGCAGCAAAATGTGGAAAAGAAGTGTTGAGAGTAGACATGTTGTTTTGTTTTTGATCTTAGAGACAAAACTTTAATATTTTACCACTAAGAAGTGTCTTAATATGGTTTCAGTATCTGGGTAATGCTTGCCTAATGAAAGGAGTCGAAAGATATTCTCTCTTCTTTAGGTTTTTGTGAGAGATTGAGTAGAATTGGTGTTATTTCTTCCCAAGATGTTTAGTAGATTTCAACCGGAAGATGATTATGCTTTGAGTTTCCTCTGGGGGAAAGGTTTTTGGTCACCTTCTTTTTCTTTTATAGATACAAAGCTGTTTAAGCTATTTCTTCTTAAATGAGCTTTGATAGTTTTGTCTTTCAAGGGATTTGTGCACTTCATCAAATTTGTCAAAATCATTTAAATAAAGTGATTCATACCATTTTCTTATTATCCTCTTAATATCTATAGAATCTGAAACGATGTCATATTCCTTATTCCTCATATAGGTAATTGTGTTTTATTGACTTTCTCAAAGAACCAGCTTTTGGTTTCATTTTTTTCTCTATTATTTTTCTGTGTTTTACTTCCTTGAGTTAGGTTATATTCTTTGTTACTTCCTTTACTCTGCTTACTTTGGTCTTAATTTACTTTTCGTTTCTAGTGTCTTAAGGGAAAAGATGAAGAGTACTGGACACGTATCTTGTTAACATGTCCTTCAATTTGAGTTTGTCTGATGTTTTCTCATGATTAGGGGTTATGGATATTTGGGAAGAATATCACAGAGGTGAAGTGCCTCTTTATCATATCATATTAGCATCTTCATGATATCGATATGATTTACTACTGGTGAAATTATTCTTGATGACTTGAGTAAGGTCGTATCTGCCAGGCGACTGTTTTTCTTTTCTGAAATCCCATTTGCTAGAAATGAGCCACTAGGTTAAATGGACACTCAAGGACAAGGGAATTAAACTCCACCTCCTGGAGAGAAGAGTATCAAAGAATTTGTGGATGTAGGTTAAAATCACTACATTAATTAATTAATATTCTTTGGAGCTCTCTTAAGACTATGTAAATATTCTGGTTCTCCTTAAAGTTTCCACACTAATTTTGTTATTCATCCATGGGTTTTGTCTGCAGCAACTTTCATGTTGGTGATTTTATATTTCTCTGATTCCTTCTACATTCATTATTTGGAATTTTTCTGTTAGAAATATTTGTCCCTTCTCCTTCACTTCTTTATTTACTCAGCCATTTATTTAGAGCAGTGTGGGCTCACAGATATTTATTTTATTATTCAGGTTGAAGCCAATTCTATAGTTACCTATTTTATTTCCACTTTAACCATTGGGAACTTTGATTCCGAGGTCCTTTTAATATGCTCTCCACTGGTTGATTTTTGACTACATTGTACGGCATTCTATATAACATTCTCCACACTTCCTGTAAGAGATCTCAGACACTTGATACATCAGACTACGTGACTCGTCCATTCAACATTTCATATATCTGTGTAATACATTGCCATGAGATACAGGACGTTGAAAATACATAATTCTCAGGAAATGAGTTGGCTGTCCAAACTTTACTTATACAGATAAATGCACATAACCACACCCCCCCCCCCGGGCTTTTTTTCATTTCACCACTGCTTTTACTCCAAATTCCTAAGGCCAACTCTCATGGTCCCATCTTAACAACTTCCACAGGATTGCTATAATCCCGTCTCTGTTGCACGTGGACACACAGCTCTGAGGTTGACTGGTCTTCATTGTGTGTTTTGGGAAGGGTGGGTAGTGGCAGAGTTTGAAGGCAGGAGGAAGGGAAAGAGGGTTTACCTTGACCAGCACAATGGACAACTGCTCTCTATCTATACACATACAGTTGAAAATCGTGGATAGCGCATTTTGTGATTGGATCAGAATTCTCATTGTTTTTCCAAGGAAAACACAAAATCAGGCAGAGAAGAATTAACAGAAAGGGTGATTTAGCCTGACATATAAAGCCTCTTACCATTTGATAGCTTTCTACTTTGCTACTTTATATCAAGGATTCTCATGGCTGAGCTTTCTCTTAACGGGACTACGGTGGGTAAATTTTCTGAGCTAACCAGTTCACCTGAACATCTCTCTCCAGCTGAGGCTTCCGGATCCTGGGAACTCTATGAGAAAGTGAAAGCTATTTGGTCTACTATGTGTCGGTATTACCTACCTGGATTCTTATAACTGCTTTAGCTTAGCTTCTTTATCAAGTTGGTTGGCTTTTTTTTTTGCTAGCCTGTCTGAATTGAAGAGTGCTTTTGGCATCAACTAGACCCCATTGGATGTATTTAGAAGTTGTACATTTATGAAGCAGAAGGGGACCAAGCAGGGCAATCCGGGCTTCTGAATGATCCCATTCATTCCACAGAGGCATTACTTCCTGCCTCACAGACTCCCCCAAAGAAAGCTCTTTCCATTTCCTCTCTGGTTCTCCATGGTTCTATAACTTTAGCTTTTCATTCCCCCGCCACGTGGGTTATTTCCAGTCTAAGTTTATTTAGGCACAGTGTCTTTCTTCATATGCATGTGTATGTTGGGTTTTTCAATGTGTTCAGTGTCCTCCCTTCGCCAGCTGCCTTTTTCTATAGATTCTACAGTGTTTGTATTCAAAGAGGAAAGAAATACGTCCTCATACTGGGGCAGCCACCTGCCTTCAGCCTCCAGAGCTCTCTTGTTACATTCTTGATTTTGGGTAAATTGTAGAACTAGATGTGGTGGAACAGAATTCCAGAGTCATTTACCTGAGCAGTTTATATCCTTTGTACCTCTCCTAGTGAGTCCTCTGTATCTCCAGGAGGGTTCAAATTCTTGATGCTGACCTCTCGGGCTCATAAATTTCAACTTATGTGTGAGTTCTGTGTCCACATTTCTTGGTTTGCTTTGATTCACACCAGAGGGGTAGTTACAGCAAATGAGTGGTCCATTATGAGTGTTTTAGAATATATATACACTTCTATGTATGCACACATTCATTTAAACTTTTTTTTTGTTGGCATTGATGATGCGAAGAGGAAGCACATGTCATGTGCAGATTATCCTAATGTATTCAATTACTCTTGCAGAGGCCATTTCCAGAGTAAGTAGCTTCACTAAGTATACCCTATTGTGACTTCTATATGAACTCATTCATGAAGCCGACCATGCAGCAAAGATCGTCTGAGAACCAATTATGTGCCAGTCCCTACTCAAAGTTCCAGGATGGCAAGGATGAACAAGACAAGGAAATGTCCCTGCCCTTAAGAACTCATATTCTAGGGGCGCCTGGGTGGCGCAGTCGGTTAAGCGTCCGACTTCAGCCAGGTCACGATCTCCCGGTCCGTGAGTTCGAGCCCCGCGTCAGGCTCTGGGCTGATGGCTCGGAGCCTGGAGCCTGTTTCTGATTCTGTGTCTCCCTCTCTCTCTGCCCCTCCCTCGTTCATGCTCTGTCTCTCTCTGTCCCAAAAATAAATAAAAAACATTGAAAAAAAATTAAAAAAAAAAGAACTCATATTCTAGCATACTGATGCAAAGTGTAAAGGAATAAAGCTAACACTTGTGTTGGGTACTTTGTATACTATATTAAATTCATTAAATTCTCACCAACATCCTATAAGGTATTGTTGATGTTTTTATATATTACCTTCTCAAGATTCTCTGGTTCTTACACCTGGTCCCATGTTCGCTGTCTTATCTATTGTGATATTCATGTGAATGACACAGACATACAATCAATTATTATGCTGTGAAATATATACCAAATAGAGATATGGTCAAGATGCTAAGGGTCAGGGAAGAGACATTGTTCACTGCCTTGCCAGGTAAGGGTCCTCAAAGTTGATCGTGCATAAAGATCACTTGGGAGGCTTATTTAAAATTTTTATGCCTGGGCTCCAGTCTTAGAGATTCAGGATGTTTAGGGTAGGAACCAGGGATGTGTGTTTTAACAAATGCCCTGAGTTATTCTAATGGAGAGGATCTTCAAATCACTTTGACAATGGGTGGTCTAGGAATAAGTAAGACTCCTACGTCATACAGGTGACTCTTTCAGGAGCCCAATGTAACCAAATTAGTTTCTTACTGATATTCCAATGCATGAGATATCATTACCAGATGGATTTATTTATCCACTTCTTGATTTTTTTTTTTTGGATATCACTATCATTTAACAATTTGACATGAATTATATCATCAAGAGCACTGATCCCTGACAGAAGAAATGAAGGCACCATAAAACAGAAAGTAAAGGTAATGAATAGTGCGGGAAAGGCTAAGACCCAAATCCCAGGGCTCAGTTGAGAGACAAAGCATGAGACTTTTCTCACAAGTCACTGCTTCGTGGCTACATCCAAACAGGTCAAGTATATGGAGACTAGCTCAATACCCCTTGCCCCGTTTCTTCTGCCTGAGACCTACCCCAGGCACAATTCCTTCTGTTCTGAACTCTTTCTTCTCTGGTCAGACATCTTGCAGAATTCTGTCTCCCTGGAGCCTTCCTAGACTTTCAGACATAACTTCACCTCTTCACATCATCTCCGGAGATTTCCAGGCCCATCGCGTGCAGGGCTGGGCACGTGCCCCTGAGCGTGCTATTGATTACAGGCCTGACTCTTAGCCCACAAACTCTGGTGTGCAAGAAATACTGAACTTATGTTCTTTAAATTAGCAAAAATACAACTCTGACTCCTCATCTCTTCAGGTTGTTTGGAAATTTAATCTGATATCCTGGCGGTCCCCAGATGGGAAGCTACCTGGGTCTTAGGAGCACCAGAACTCTGGGGAGGCCCGTCTAGTCATGAGCAATGATCTATGTTGGTTAGTGATGCTGGTCCAATTCCGGTGGCTCTGCTTGTTTGTGTCACACTGAGAACATGGAAACTTTGTGGAGGCCGGACCCCCACTGCACGTGGACTAAGTTCCTTTGGTGCACTCCCAGCTATCCACTCTGAGGTTTTACACAGTCTCCCCAAATAATGCTATCAAGAAAGACGGCATGGGGCTTTACTCATTGTGGGGCTAGAACAATCTGGATAGTTTAGGGTTTGCTGGGAGGTGAAACTGAAAGCCAACTTTTTTTGTCTTTTTGTAAAAGTCATCGATGGAAGAAGGGTACAGGAAAGTGCCTCCTGCCACTGCAGAGTGACTCTTGAGTCGGAGACCAGTATCTGTTTAGCCACATCACATGGGTCTATCTGCCATTGCATTTGACTAAGAGGAATATTCCTCCAAAACCCCCTTTTTAAGGGAACATTGTGCATTTAGATTGCTAAACTGTTTTCCCCTTCATGACGACAGCTGTAAACCGTCTTTATGTTTGGAAAATGAAATTTTAGCAGACGTCCAGGATTTTCATTTAAGAGTTTCTTTGGTCATTTGCCCTTTGCTATAATTAGTATAAGAAAAATCAACTTTCGAACGTTACATCCTAACTTGCCATAATCATTGAACGTCATCCTCTACCTTTGGCTCCTTTTCCCGAGCTGAAATGCACAATTTATTAGAAAAAAGACAAAAACCGTATCTTCGTGTGCAAAATGATCCTTAATGTTTTGATGGAAATTGTCCAGTGTCTAAAGTCACTTTGGGAGAGTCAGGTCACTGTGCAGTATATGTTCTGTCCTCCCAGTGGCGCATGGCTAAATCAACCCAGACGGATGCATGGCCTCGTTCAACTTCAAATTCTCTAGAGGAAGAAATCCTTCAACTTTTCTTCTTCCATTACTTCCCAGTCCTTTATCTTAAGCGTGCTCTTCTACCTGTGCAACTTACATCTTGCCTGCTGTGATTCCAGTGGATTTCCTCTTGATACACCTTCAGAAAAGATGGAGAACATCTGGCTTCTGCTCTGTATATAATAACTCCTCTGAGACCCGAATGCTGTTATTCATTTCCTTACCTTGCGTGGAAGACATTTTTGCTGGACATTTTGGAGGGTCTACCGGATGCAGCTTTTAATAAAATATCCATAAACTGGAGTAAAGCCACCAGATAGGAGATGACCTTTCTTGGAACCAGCATCATCAGGACCATAAAACTCAAAGGCAGAACCCATCTGGAGGAGTGTAGGCTGCCGGGATAGCTGTTATTTTCGTTTTCTTTTCTTTTTTTACAAGTCAGTGTTTTATTCCAACCAATGTAGTTAGAACCAGCAGCCAATGGCAAGATGTTGGCACCATTAAGGTAATTAAAATCAGAGGGAAATAGGTTTAGACATGAGGAAATCACAGCAAGGAGAACAAAAAAAGATGTAGGAGTGTCATCATTTGTATTTTTGTTCTTGTTACTTCCAGTGTGCGATCATCTCCCCGTGATTTATTCAGTCCCATGGTATCCCAGGCACTGCCCTAGGCACTGGGGCTACAGCTATGACAAACAACAAAGTCATCATGATTATTATCTTCTTAGGCTAAATATCAAATTCCTTCAAACAAATCTTGTTAATTACAATCCCCACCATTTAAAACTCTTTAAACCAGGATAGGAACACTGATATAAATTCATAGAAAGAAGGTGGAAAAAATAAAAAAACATAAAAGGAATGATGGGCTGCATAATCTCTGAAGAACCTTGGAATAAAACAACAGACTTTTACAATCAGAGGGTATCTTTGACAACTACAAATGCAAAAGCCTGAAGTCCCGGAGTGTTCAAGGAAAAGCAAGGAGGAGAATGTTCCGGGGGCACATCAGAGAAGAGTGGGAAAGGTCGGAGGAAGCCAGAGGCTGGGCTGCTAGGATCTGGCAGACCCTGGTGCAAACTTGGGACTCTTTTGGAAGCCACGCATGAGAAGGAGATGTTTAGGGCCCCCGAGAGGGCAGACACTTGGCTGTATCCTCAGCTTATACAACAGTGTCTGACTTGTAAAGGGATCGATACATATTTCTTACGCTGATGGGTGGATTTGTTATCATCTGAAGCACACCCTCTCAAACGCCTTCTTCCTTGTCAGGAACCTTCTTTAAACAAGCAGGGGATTGAAAGTACCCCTCTTAAGCTGTCAGGCCACTGGGCAAGACTAGCACCTCCTTCAAGGTACACTTTACATCTGTTCCTACAGTTCTGAGACATTTGCTTCTCAAAGAGCTTCATCCTGTGGCTCACGTGAAAGTGTGTGGAGTTCAAGAGTAACACAAATGTCACACTCCTCCTGCTGAGCCAAAGATGAGGTGAAAATGCAACTACCCTCTCCATTACAGCCCCTTCCCTTGACTAGTCTGAACCAAGTTGCTCTAAAATCTCTCCATATAACTTCTGGTTTGAACTGAAATATGGAACTTTATATTTATCACCATTGAATTTCATCTTCTTGGTTCCTGCTCTTTGCCTTCTGGGGAGGGATGAACACACTTGGAACATGGGCGAGAGGCCATGCAATCTTCAGAGCGAAGGCCCAGGACGTTTTCTTAGGAAATGAGCGTGGTAAGAAGAACGTGTGGTAGGTGAGCTGTGCGATGAGATAGATTAAGAAAGGTGTGGGGTTGTGTAACACAGGGTGGACTTGGAAGTCTGGTTGGCTTGAGTTTAAATCCAAGCTCTGCCGCTTACGATTGGGCATGTTAACTAATCCCTCAGAACATTGACATCTGTAAAGTAGGGACGATAAACTTTGGTGTTATTTTGGCCATAAAAAGGCAAAGGTGAGAATCGGCTAGTAGCGTAACACACAGCAGACCCTGAATTCATGCAACGGTGACCACTCTGAGCTGTGAGGCAGCGTTCAGATGCGTTTCCAGCACTCCCAGAGTTCCTTGCGCAGAAGACATTATTGTTTCCCGTTCCTAGTTGTGAAAACTGCGTAGTTAAGGATTAGTGGCAAGTAATCGCTAATGAGTGATTCAAATCCGGGCTTGTTGCAAGGTGTCTGCCCAAAGATCAGAGGCTCTGTGAACCAAGTGGAGGTTAGAGATGCTACAAGAGGTTTTTATAGTGGGATGGTGGCCGAGTCTTCGAGGAGACGCTGTAAGCAGTGTGGCAGCTAGGGCACAGGGCCCCTATAAACAGCAGAGCTGCTGGGATGTCCCAATGAGATCAGAGAAGCAAAGAGTCAGTGTAGGGCTGGCCATATAAGAATGCTCAGTAGATGTCAGTAATTGAGGATAGGTCAACTCTTAGGCAGTCAGGGTATTAATTTGAGCTTGTAGTGACTTCGGGCTGTTGTATTCCTTTCTGTTCTGTTCACATCTCTTGGAAAAGTTTGATCAGCCCAATTAATCCCTTGTATTACCTGGAAATGGCTAAGCTCCCTTTGAGCTAAGCTGGATGTGTTCCGGCGAAGCGAACAAAGGGCGGAAGGAGGTAGTGATGAGAGCAACAATGTGATCTTATGATGCTATGATCGCTGTGTTATTTATTGGATGCCTAGGGTGTATGGGGGCACATCACGTATGGCCACACGTAACCTCCCCAGTCTCCTGGCCCTCAGTACAGGTTGCGTGACCTGTCTTTGACAGGAACAGGCCTGGAAGTAGGACCTTAGACTCTCAGCTTCAGAAGCTGCGGTGAAAATGGCTCAGCAAGGGGGAGGGTTGTGGAGAGGGAGGCGTGGCCAGGTGTCCTGTCATTGGTATACCCTTTGGCATGCAAAGAGCTTTTGCTAGAAGTCACCCTTAAGAAGGGCTAGCCGTCTGTAAGGGCCTGTGGGTCCAGGGTTTTGGGTGAATCCCCTGGCATCATTTTTCCACTCAACATTCGCAGGCCAACTTGGGTGGATTATTCAAATCCTGAATTCAGATCAGTCTGTCTGGACATGACGGGTGAGCATAAAAATTCTGTGTAGAAAATTAACGATTTTTCAGAGAGAAGATGGATGTTGAACTGTTTTAGGTAGCTTCACACATCCTTTTCTTTATATGCTCGAGGGGCTTGAGTTTTATTTTAACCCCAGCGTGTTTCACAGGGCTCTCACAGCTGATGTAGTAGCAGGGAATAACTTAGCAGCCCTTGAACAAAGTTATGCAGTGTGGAGGGGGCGGGGGGAGTTTCTCTATTTCCTTGTTTTCAGTTCCAGAAGAATCCAACCGTCTGTGTAGGCTGCCTGACATAGGCCATGGCCTTGTCGGTGGCTCCTTAATTAACAAAGAGGTTTTTATTTGTCCAGGGCAAAGCTTGTCTTACCTCCGTTCCCCATCCGCTAAGCCAGCCATGCAAATCAGCACGCACTGAGGCCTCAAAGAAATCCAACAGTGGGCTTAAAAGAATCCACACAGCTAGCCGAAGGGGAGTTTAATAAGCCTGGTCTCTCCTTTTCTTCTCCCCGCGTTCGGTTTTTACAAGACTGTCAGTGTGTTTGCTGGGGAAGAATGCAGAGGCTCCTGGAGGCAGTCAGGGAGTTGGGGTGCTAAGGGGTGCATTGGGAAGGTAAAGAGAAGTGTGGCTTGGACCATAGCCAGTGACTGGATAATTCAGAATTTCCACAGCCTTGTGCTTTGGGAAAAAACTTGGCAAAGCCACTGCCTGAAATATACAGTCCTAGCTTTTTAGCCTCTAGGGCCTCAAACCGCATATGTTTCTTTCCCCTGGAAGCCTCAGGCTAGCTTTAATCCCTCTTTCAGAGAGTCCTAGGCTGGCTGCTGGAGAGGAACTGGACTTTCACCTGCTGGTCCATGCCCCCCGAATAGCTACGAAGGCCTCTCAGGCTGCCAGCCTCTCAGGAGCAGTCGCTGCTGCTGGTAGGCACCACCGACTCGAACAGAATTATGTTGTGACTGGCGGCCTCCATACATTCCGGAGAGGGAGAGTATATGTTCTCCGGGAGAGAGCGAGACGACAAGGGTGCCAGGTTTGCTGTGATCTCTGCTCTCAGCTGAGTTGCTGGGGAGGGAATCAGCTACAAGGATACCACGATGACTGCCTCAGTCATCCGCTCTGAAACTCACTCATCAGAATGAGAGGGGAAAGCATGAATAATCACCAGTAGAGAATGCTTCCCAAGGCTGGGACCCTGGCTCCTGTGTTTGAGTATCTTGCCTAAAAGTCTCCTTTTGCACCTCTAGTTGAAGGGTTAAATGGTAGAGAGAGGGGATCCAGAGCTTCCTGGCTGTCATAGTGGTGAGTCATCATCCACTGGGTCCCCATCAACTGGGTCCCCATGAGGGGTAGAGACGTTCAGTACTCACTTAATATTCATGCGCTCCTTTGTAGTTGGATTGGAGCCGTATGAGTAGTTCTGGCCAATGGCTGTCATCAGGAATGATCTGTGCTACTGCTGGGCCAACACAGTAAAGAGGCACTGGGCCAGCTCCATTTCTTTTTCCTCTGCTGGGCAACTTTGAAAGGAATATGCTGCGACGGAGAGGCAATTAGATCTCTGAGTCATTGGTTGGAGGAAGACCCCTACCAAGCCACCTTGGACTCCTCGTCAGTGAGAATTAAATCTTTTGTTGTGTGAAGACACCAAGGTTGGTAGTGGGCCTGTGCCAACCACTAGCAATAATTATCCTAATAGGTCGGTGTTGGGCTGGTTGTTTCCAGGGAAAGTATTCTAGCAAGTAACTGCTTCTTCAGAATAGGCTGATGGAAAGCTGTCTCCTGTCTAGTCCTGCACAGCCTCCGCAAGTTTTTGCAAGATTCTTTAGCAGGAACCTTGAGTATTAACCAGTCCCCAAAGGACATCTCTGGGTTGCTGAAGTCTGTGGAACTTGATGATTGGAAAACACTCCTTTAATGCCCAGAGAGCTCTTACTGAGTCTATCAGCATTCTTGTTGCACCGGCCACAACAAATGGATACGACTCCATTGATTCATTCAACAAATCCTTAACTAGGTGCCTACAAAGGTCCAGACAGTCTTCTGGGAGCTGGCATTTGTAGTGGCATTTGACCTCCTTCATGGCCCTGCTTCCATCCTCCCAAGATGGTGACTATATAACAGGATGGAAGGCTTATATGCAGGAACTGAGCTAGGCGCTGAGCCACGTCAAGGATCTCCTCCAATTTCTCAAGAATGCATTAGATAAGAATTCTTCCTCTCTTTGCTCTTACAGATTAGATACCTGACCTCCAGAGAGCCTCCAGGTCACAAGTCCGGGAAGTGCAGAGACTTTTTAGCTCCCAGACTCCCTAGCTTCTATACTCTTTTCACTATACACAGATATTCCAAGATTCCTTCCAAGATTAGTCACATGAGATTCCTGGGATGTTCTTTCCATGGTCAGTTTTGTCCAGTACGCAGAGACCTTTCCTAGTGGTCACAAGAGAGCTGATTCAGATTTTTGCAGAGGAGGTGTTCCCAAGAATCATGAAGTAAGTATGTTTCTAAGAGACATGGGTATATACCCTATAGAGTCTGACACAGGACAGGGTTTGGAGGAAATCAGGACGGGTCCCTTGTGTTCCTTTGGGCCTATAGCATACCTTTCTGCTTCATCCACTCTTCCCCATTAGCGTATTTTTGAAGAAGAGATAGATGCCAGCATCCTTTGGATGTCTGTGTTCCAAGGCTTTCCCTCGTTGGCTGGCAGGGAGATTTTGTTTTCCGTTCGAAGTGAATTTTCTTTGATTTAGACTTTAGTAAAGAAGGAGAGCAACTGTGAATTAATCCATCAAAGGGTAGCTATAAAATATGTCTGTGGCCCCAGTGTGAAGTTTTAATGATAATGATTACTGGATCAGGGATGGGGAGAAAGGTGGGAATTAAAAGAAATTTTCTAAAGTCAAAATGCACATTCTTCAAGTCAGAATGCGAGAGAAAGGAACAGACCCAAGATGCAGACGAAGGAGTCATCTTGTTCCAGAGCCAAAGAAATTGCCGACTCAGTAAAACGTTGCCTTTGATGCTTTTGCTGTAGGGACTTTCTCTTTAATGGAGGGTAATTAATTATCATCATCCACTCTTACTTAGTAATAATTCTTTTATAGACACTTGGGCATTCCACATGCATGCCATTGTCTAATATCTAGGCTGGAGGGAAGTGGTTCTTGGGTGGATGAAAATTGCATCCCTGGAGAGCTTCTGCCTTGGGGCACATTCTCCCCAAAACTCTGTGACTCACCAGGTATATGGAGCTTTGAGAGCTAGACATATTTTTGCAAAGCTTGTGGGACCCTGGTTACTCACCTTTGGGATGTCCTGAGGGTGTGGGAAAGAGTGGACTTGACCCTGTTCTTGCTCGGGAGGCAGAAGAACATGTTGAGAAGCTGGTTATTATTGAACCGCCATCCGTGGCCTGACATCCTCAGTTCTGTCTCTGTTCCACCTGAACAACATTGGGCAAATCCCTTCCTGGGTTGAGCTCCCCAGCCTGAGCGGGGCATAACATGTGTTTTTTCTCCTGACCTCACTCAGATGTTCATGAAGGTGACTGAGCTCATCCAGCGGCTGAAGGGGACAGAGCTCTTCAAAGACAGGTGCAAAATAAATAGAGGCTATTAAGGTTGACCTCATGATGATTACATGCCTTGAACCAGTGTTGCAGCAACCTGCCCCTGTGATCGTGGCCTTCTCTCTGGTTACTTTTTAGCTGAGAATTACTTCTCTATCATGAAGGTGGATGGTGGGAAGGCATAATGGGGAGAGGGGACTAATGTTTGGAGGGTATCTGAACCGGTGCAGTACTTTGCCAAGGCACTTCATCGGTGTTTCCTTACTGAATTGTGTCACTTGATTTACAGACAAAGGGGGGCTCAGAGAAGCTAAGGGATACACTCAAGGTCACACGGCCGATGCTGGTGTCAATGGGGCCCAGTGGCTGGGCTGTTTCTGCTCTGCAAGGCATCCTCTTGGGTAGAAAAGTAAGGGCAAGAATGAGTCAAAGTCAGGAGGAGAATGGAGCCAGCTTCACCATCCCTGCTCTTCCCTTGTGCCTTATTCCATTCCTCCTACCTTCTGACTTAAACTATGTCCATCCTGAGAGATCAGACATGGCCGACCCTCTTCAGGCCTGTGCTGCATTCCTGATGGCCACGCCCCCCTTCCCTTCACTCCACCCCTCTAGCTGCAGCTGGAAGTGATGTGTGCTCACCTCCCTACTCCAGGGCCAGAGTGCCCTCCTCCCCTCTCCCTGCTGCTGTCCCAACCGGAGCCCCGCCTTGGCTGCTTGACTTACCAAGCTCCTGGCGACAAGGAAATCAGAGGAGGAACATGGGTGCCAGATCGTGTCAGGTACCCGAGACCCATCTGGGGAGATGAATGGAGTGCTCTGCCCTTTCTAAGTTTTCTGGACCACTGAGAAGATGGAATGCCAGAGATAACGTTCTCTTCCTCTCCCTACCGTTGGCTCTTACTAATGGAACCTGCTGATTTCCTTCTTTGGAAGGGAGTGGAGGGGGGCCTTCAAGAGAGCAACATGGCAGACGCTCCATGGGGCAGCCCAGAAGCCACACTCGTGGTGCTCAGTTCTGGGAAATGTCTGTTACTCTTTGTTTCTCCTCTTTATCTGTCACTCATGGCATTTTCCCGCCTGAAATGTGGTAAGAGAAAGAGTAGCTAAGGAGCCATTGCCGAACAGAGAAAAAGTGCTTTAATTCTGAGATATTGATGATCTCTGTTCCGGCTTCTCTGGGCATTGAACTGAGATGAGAGATGTGGTGTGTGTGTTTGTGTGTAAGAGAGAGAGATGGATCGCTGGAGTCGGACACCAAAAAGAACTTCCAGCTTGGGAGGGGTATGACACTAGGGCTAGAGGTGGAAGAAAAAGGTCACTTCTAATAGAAGTCTCAGCTCAGGGGAGAACTCAGAGGAAGGGGGTGCACTCAGGAGATAGCTTCTGGGCCGGGTGCTTTAATGGAGATCAAACAGGGCACAGGCCACAGCTAGGACCTCAGAGCCTGAAGACATCATGTGGAGCAGAGGACATTCTGGACTCAGCGTCTCTTCCTTTTTGATTCTAGTGTTATCACTGTCGTCTAAATAGGCGAGCTGCTTTATCTCGCAGGCCATGGAAGCAAATGCATGCACCAGAGCGGAGCTCCTGATTCAAATGCTTTTCTAACCTCTTAAATTCACATAATTTCAACTCTCCCAAATCCAGACTGCATAGTGGTGATCTCATGAGAAAACATCTTATGCATGCTCTTTGTCCATAGCCATGTACCTAGGACTAGAACCGCAAAGCTGACTGCATACACAGTCACTGCCTCTCTTCGTGATGCGTTCACTGAAGGGTCTTCGTGAGCATTGTCTTGTGTTAATCACCACAAACAGAATTCCATCTGGTGGAAGAAGCTGAAGAGGTTAAGAAATCTGCTTATACCCAGAGGATCGCCGAGGAGCAGAGCTGGGGTGGAAACCTGAGCACCCCAGTCCTAAGACCTGTGCTTTGAACCTGACTGTTGGAGAGCCCCTTCTTTTGAGAACCTACCCATCACATGACAGAGTTCCCACCTGGTTACATCCTGTTCTGTTATTTATTACTACAGAGCACACCATCCCTCAAATATGGTGCCATGGGACTGGCCCTCCCGTTCTGAGGGTGAGAAATTCAGAAAGGGCACAGTAAAAACAGCTCTCCCCTTTCCAGGATGTCTTGGGCCTCAGCTGGGATGGCACAGATCACTGCAGGTTGTAATAGCTAGGCTGGGGGATTCGCTTCCAAGATGGTCTCTTCACTCTCAGATCTGGTGCCTTGGCTGGGATGGCTGTCACCTGGGGCATGGACTTGTGGCCTTTTGGGATCATGGTTGTGGCACAGAGGGGATTCTTATGTGGAGACTCAAGATTCCAAGAGCAAGTGCCCCCAGTGAAGGGGGAGCTACATCCCTTTATAACTAGCCTTGGATATCACCTAGTCCCTTCTGTTATCCACCATTGGCCAAGATGGCTCAGTCTTGCTCATAGCTAAGGGGAGGGGACAGAGACTCCTCCACTTCTCAACAGAGGATTGTCAAAGAATTTGTGGCATCATTTTAAAAACCACTATATGTATTAAAATTCTGTGTCAGTCAGTCAGTGGGTTGAACACTTCAGATCTAACAGAGCCCAAGGAAAAAGTACATGTCACATTGTTCTTTTACTTCCTTTTAAGTTGACAGAAGAGGTTGAGATGGAGACTATTTGGGCCTTCCTTTGCCTGAAGGCATCTTCTTCCTCTTCACCATGGTGACACAGCAGGAAGGGGATCAGCCCGGGACAGAAGAGCAAGTGGGCACCATCCACCTGTGGGCCGTTGACTGAAAGGAAACCAAAGATCTCTCCACCTTGGCTGTGGTTCAGATTCAGAGTCAACCCACCTAGTCAAGCTCTTCCATTTTACAGCTGAGAAGGCTGAGCCCCAAAGAGGCGGAAAGATTTGTCCAGAACTATGTGGTTCAATATGGTAGCCACAAGGCCACACGCAGCTGTTTAAATTGAAATGAATTAAAATGAAAGATTCAGTTCCTTGGTCAAGTGCTCTACAGCCACAGGTGGCTGGTGGCTACCGTACTGGACAGCACGGATATAGGGCATTTCTATGTTGCAGAAATTTCTCTTCAGTAATGCTGTTCTAGAGTCACACAACCCGTCTAGCCTGGTGTAGAGCTGAATCCTAGTCTAGAGCCCTCCTCCTCTGTTGACCAGGCCTGGAAATTTTCCCCAGGGAAGCCGCGGTGAACTAGGATGTTGTCTCCAGAGGCTCAAAGCACATCTCTTGTTTTTGCCTGTGCACTTGTCTGGCTGACTGCTTGTGGGGTCCTCGCTGGGGATGGGGAGAACATAGGGGATAAACTTTTAGCAGCACCATGGGACCTCACTTCAGGGTGGGGGTTAGCCCCTGTCAGGGAAGGGAGGCTCCCCATACTCTCACTGTAGTAGAGAAGATTGCATACCTAGTGTTCCTTTGGCTGCAGTTCTGGCCTGTCAGGAGGCCCCCATCTCCCGTTCTTCAGATTGGTAGCTCTATGGTGTTATCATTTATCTCGGAAAAGGGTCCGCCCTTCAAGGGCCTCTTAGATATGCCAGCCTCCCCCTACCCTCTTTGGGCCAACATTGCTGCCCTCTTGCCCGCTGCCGCAGGGAGAGAGCCTTTGGCATGCCCTTTGCCGTCCCATTGCCAGGTGCCACCTGGGTCTCTAGGGCCCTGTGCCTACTCCAAGGCTGAGTGGCAGATGCCTGAGTCCTGGTTCCTGGCTCCAGCTCTACTCCCAACCTTGTATGTGACAATGGCCATGTTAATTCATCTCTATGGACTTCAGTTTTTCAGCTGCAAAATGAAGGGGGGTGTGGTTTGGGTCAGTGCTTCTCAAACTTTACCCAAATCTGGGGGTCTGGCTAAAATGCAGATTCTGGTTTTCAGTGCTGTTGTATAGAACTTTCTGCAGCATTAGAAACGCCTGTTATCTGAGCTCTCTAATATGGTAGCCACTAGCCACAGTGGGTATTGAACACTCCAAATGTGGCTAGTGAGTCCGAGGAGGTGACTTATACATTTTCTTAATTTTAATTAATTGAAACTTCAATGTGTGGCAAGTGGCTACTGTCTTAGACAGCATGGGTTAATAATCTCTAAGGTCTGCCACTGACGAGCGATGTGAATTTGAATGGGCCATATAGTCTCTCAGAACCTGAGCTTTCCCACTATTAAAGAAAAAACGAGGGTGAGGGATAACTCTTTCTGTTTCACAGGGTTATTGGCTGGGGACAGTGGTAGGTTCTAGAATAATTTGTAGGCTGTATAGACGTGGGTTACACAGTAATAACAGCACTGTTGCTATTGTTGTTGTTATTATTATTATTATAGAACAAGGTGGTGAGAAGAAAAAGGGCATTGGAGTCAGACAAAGCTGGGTTCAAACTCCACTCCCATCACTTTCTAGCTCTAGTTTGGGCCCTCTTTGAGCCTCAGTTTTCTCACATCAAAATTGCAAATAATAGTAACTCTTCCCCAGGACTATAGCGTGAACTACATGTCCCTAGACACAGTAGGTGTTCAGTTCATCTTCAAATGTCACGGTGCAGCCTCCCTGGGTCAGCGGACTGGGGTTCAAATACTGGATCCAGTCTTACTTTAGCTCCTGACTTAATCTTGCTTTGCCTCCGTTCTATCCTCTTTCAGATGAAGATCATCGTACTTGTCATAAAAGTTCAATTTTTCATTAATTTTGCCATTCAATGAACATTAATTCCGCTCTTTCTTTACATACTGGATTTTGTGCTAGGTGCTTGAGATTCATGGCAAGTAAACCCTGAAACTGTCCGTATGATCTGCTGTGTGCTGAATCAGTCATCACAGAAAGTACAGTCTGTGAAGCAGAGATCCCGGGCGCTGCACCTGTCTGTAATGGGGGGCTATGGGAAGGCCACCCTGGAGAGAAGGCATTGCATGGGCATGCTCACACATTTGCCGGCTGGACATTGGCGATGTACGTGTGGAGTAAGGAAGACGGACGATATGAATTCATGAGCTCTCTACTCATAGTTGTCGGAAAGCAAAGGAGACAAGATCTTGAAGGCTATACCTGAAGGGCTTTACATACACAAAGGGGTCAGTATACAACTGTCTCCTGTCCCCGTCCCTCCGTGGAGCTTTGGAGCAGCCCAGCCTCTGTACTGGAACCTCCGGTCTTCGTTGCATGTCAGATCTGCCTGAGTCTGGAACGATTCTTTCCTGGTTGAAACAATTCATCAACAAATTTGGATGCAACCAATAAGATGCCATCAGAAATGTACCAGTTGGTGAACATCTTATTTCATTACCAGATTAAAACAAAACAAAAAAAAACACCCACAAATTCAACCTAGATGGAGAACGAGATCTGAATGGATTCTCTCCCCAGGAGTTCCAGCGGCCTGACTTCGACTTACTGGTCCCCCCGCAGCTCCTCTGAGCTTTGTCTCCAGCGGAGTCTGTATTGATCCTTTGCCACCATGAAAAAACAAGGATCACTTACATCAGCTGGGCTTAGTAGTGTTGAATAATTAAAGCATTAGGTTTCCTTCACAAGGAAGATGCTTGTCTTGAGGGACAGGAACGCGTCTTAAGCCTCTGGAGCTATGCATAGCCACCGGCACCGCAGTGCCCAGAGGGTGCTCGTTATTGGGGTGACTCAGCTCCCTGGCCCCTGCCCCCAGGGCAGATTGCAGCCTCCAAAGGTATGTGGGGAGCAAAGCCACAGCCTGTCCCACTATCGTGAAGCCCTCGCACTGTAAATTACTCCCTTTTCCCACTTTTACATATTCTTGAGTCTGAGGCAAATTCCCTGAAAAGCAATTATCGGAAGGCCAATTTGCCAAACGATCGATTCACCTATTGACCGATGTACCAAATTTACCAAATTAGATGCTTTGTACTATTTGACTAGACTGTTTAACCACTTTAACAGGAATGTTTTAAAATTAGGTGAACATCTCATTTTTGTCACCAATGATGCCACATGGACGTATTTTATCATTAGTAATACCATTTCAGCATATCACATGGGAAATGTTCAGTTTATGCTAATATTTACGTTCAATTGTTTTAACGGATGGCTACTTTTGATTTTCTTCATATGCTTTGGACTATAAATTTAATTTAGTTTTTTTTTTTTAATTTTTTTTTCAATGTTTATTATTTTATTTTTGGGACAGAGAGAGACAGAGCATGAACGGGGGAGGGGCAGAGAGAGAGGGAGACACAGAATCGGAAACAGGCTCCAGGCTCTGAGCCATCAGCCCAGAGCCCGACGCGGGGCTCGAACTCCCGGACCGCGAGATCGTGACCTGGCTGAAGTCGGACGCTTAACCGACTGCGCCACCCAGGCGCCCCAAATTTAGTCTAGTTTAAAACTGACTCACCTTGCATGTTTTCTAATCGTAAATTAAATGTTGGCTTTTCTTTTTATTGGAGGTTTAGTTTACATTTGAACTTAATTGGAAAAGTGCTTTTTAATATAAATACAGTAATGAATTTAAATGTCAAATTATCAGGGATCCAAAATTAAGGAAGGTAGGAACACTACTGAAAAGTGCCCGATGTTTAGAAAAATGGGAAATGACACCATGGCACAATAGAAATCAGAAGTGGACGGGGCGCCTGGGTGGCGCAGTCGGTTAAGCGTCCGACTTCAGCCAGGTCACGATCTCGCGGTCCGTGAGTTCGAGCCCCGCGTCAGGCTCTGGGCTGATGGCTCAGAGCCTGGAGCCTGTTTCCGATTCTGTGTCTCCCTCTCTCTCTGCCCCTCCCCCATTCATGCTCTGTCTCTCTCTGTCCCAAAAATAAATAAATGTTGAAAAAAAAATTAAAAAAAAAAAAAGAAATCAGAAGTGGTTAAAAAAAAAAAAACCTATTACCCACACAATGTTGATATGTAGCACTCAATAAGGAGAAATTGAGGTCTATTGATTTTGTAGCTATTCTCAGAAATAAGCCATATCTTAGGATTAGTAACAATGTCCCTTTTTGGTAAATCAGCTAAGCAACTAGAAAGATATTTTAAATGTTAATTTTCATTTGCGCCGATCTTCTCGCATTTTTAATATTTTTAGCCACTCTGCCTTGATTTATTATTTCAGGTCATTATCAGCCACATTTAAAAATGCAAAGTGCTTACTCTCGCTGTTTCTGAATTGATTCTTCCTTGACTCGTGCCTGGTCCTTGGCACATGACTAGGGTGGCAAATCTCTTCTGGCCATCCTCAAAGTCCTCCCACTGTTTTGCTGTGCCCCTGCCTCTTGTATCTTTCTGTAAATGGCTGGCAAGTTGACGTAAAATTTTAATTAAATTGAAATGAAAATAAGTTAACTTTCAGCAGCCTGCAAAATAAAGTTGAATTTCCGATGACATTAACTTATAATTTAAAATTTAATTCCACAGCAAAACCATTCAAAAGAAAATCAGAACTAGCTGGAAAAAAAAAGTTCCAGTTGAAAATTATAATATGCTGGAGATGACCTTAGTCCACACGGAAATTTCAGGGGATAAATATTTTCATTAAACTTCACAACATGTGGATTTGGAAAATTTGGTGATTTGGTAATTTGGCAAATTGATCTTTCTAAGAACTGGCTTCCTGGGATTTTGCTTGTAGCAAATTGGTCTTTCAGAGAGTTAGCTTTTACCAACTGGGAATTCATTGAAATGATGGATTGTACTGAACCCATGAGTTTCTACCCTTTTTCACCCCTCACCTCTGGATTTTTCTAGAATCCCCTATTCCCCCACCAAGCCCCTACAAATCTCTAACTAGCTAGACTTCTCAGGGATGCAGATTCATTGAGAGCACTTAATGGCCAAGTCTTTAGGAGGTAGAGGGAATATTTGTGTAATTTCTCTGGGGCCTTTGGCGTGCCAGAAACTAAAGGGTCTAAAAGGGTCTGGTGGTATGAGTCTGGTATCCTTGTCCCCTCCCTGGCCCTGCCTTGAAAAATGAGGAATTACAGAACTGAATTCCATTTATGCAGCTGAAGGGAAAAATTAAGGCCCCTCATTTAGTTCTGGAGTTGGAAGAGACCCACGATCACTAGTCTAGAGTTTCCTAGACTCCGCACTGCTGACATTTGGGACCAGATAAGTCCGCACTGTGGAGCCCTTCCTGAGCACAGCAGGATGTTTAGCAGAATCTCTGGGCTCTGTCCAGTAGCTGCCAGTATCATTCCCCAGGTGGCGACAATTGAAAATGTCCCCTGATGTTGCTGAATACCTCCGGGGGGGAGGGGGGGGAGTAACATCATCCCTGGCTGAGAACCTCTGATCTACTCTCCCATCCAATCTAGAACTTTCCTTTACGTTTTATACCATACACCCTCTGAAGGCCGCAGGACCCTGAGAACTTACCTTCTCACTTTGGTGTTCCTGGAAGGTAGCTTCACTGATGTCATGAGAAGAGCATGGGCTTTGGGACATACTGCTCTGGAGTCAGATTGAGTCTCCGACACTCATCAGGTGTGACCTTGGGCAAACTTCTTCACACATTTCGGCCTGTTTCCAGACATGTCCTAATTCTTGCTCCATAGATCTGTTGCAAGGACTACATAGCTATGTATATAAAATGTTTGGCCCTTTGGCGTGTTTGATGACTATATTCCCTGTATGGGGCCCCAATCCCCTGTCTTTAATTTTACCCTGCTATCATGAATATTTGTATCCCCCAACATTCATATGTGGAAATCCTGATTCCCAATGTGATGGTACCAGGAGGTGAGGCTTTTGGGAGGTGATTAAGTCATAGGGAGGAGCCCTCATGAATAGGATTAATGCTCTCATAAATAGGTCCCGGAGAGCCTCCTTGCTCCTTCCAACTTGGGAGGCCATCATGAGAAGTCAACAGTCTGCAACCTGGGAAAGGATCTTTACCAGAACCTGACCGTGTTGACTCCCTGATGGTGGACTTCCAGCTTCCAGACCTGTGAGAAATAAATGTCTGTTGCTTACAAGCCATCCAGTCTGTGCTGTTTTGTTACAGCAGCCTGAATGGACTAAGACACTCTCCCTGGCCGTGTTCCTACACCTCAGTGCCTCGCAGACTATCTGATCCTTGGACCTTGTGGCAGCCCTGAACTCAGCTGTTGAAGGTGCCATCTTGAGCTTGTGCCTTCCTAGCAGACCAAATTGTATAAACCTTGATTCCTTTCCAGACAGTCCAGAGACAACAGCACATTTCATTTGAAGAGGAAGTTCATCATTAAGTGTGCGTGAAGCGGGGCTGAAAGGAAAGTTGGGGCCCGGACTGTGATTGAGAGAGGATTCCCGAAGATCTTGTCTGGAAGGGTTGCTCTTCCAGACGCTGCAACAGTCACCACAGAGAGGCTGGACACTCCCTCAGCCTGTGTCCAGAAGAAGTGACAGATGAACCACGGGACAGAAACCGAACACCGCGAGCATTCTTGTCACCAGTGACATCCTAGTGTTGCGTACCCCACGAAGACTCAGGCTAGGAGACTGTGGTCACGCTGCCCTTGGCATCTCTCTTTCCCCACCAGTTGCCTATTTGGAAATAGCTCCCAACACTTTCCAGGAAGTATAAATGAGACATGAACCCTCGAGCCTAGGGCTCTGAGAAGCCACATGACCCCTCCAAACCGCCAGCATCTGCTGAGCGGTTTTAAAAAGAGCTTTGGCATCAGGGAGCCACCAGATAGTCCATCCTAGGGGACTTATAAACTCCTGTCCCTTGGGAAGGTCACTGGCTGGGCTCACCTCATCTGCCCCCCTGTGGGACCTGGCCTTAATACAGCTCATTTGCTCTTGTCAGTTTCATGTCTGAAAAATACAGGCTCCAGGTTGCTTGCTTGGGTCAGGGGAGGGGTTCTGAGTCAAAGTTCTGGGGATCCATGTGGCTGGTGCCAGAAATCTCCCCCAGTCAGGGATGGTAGGCCCTTAAGGGGGCAGTGGATGGAAGGGATTTGCTGCAGTTGATTTTGATATATTTGAGAACATTTTCTTAGATGCCAGAGCTAGCTTTTGTTTCTCTGGATGAAGGAAGAGGCACTGGCTCTAAGTGATTGCAGTTTAAGAGGCTGGTCTCCCAAAACCCCACTAGAAATAGACTGAAATCATGGGTGATGTTGGGACTTGCACACAAGGCAGTCTTGCCTACGTTCCCTGGAGCGGGAGAGCCAAGGGGATTAGACCAGATGGTTTAAATACGGGGCTGCTGCGTCTGGCCTAAGGCTCTGTGCAATTTACTCCTGGACAGTCTCTCAATTAATGAATCTAAATCACACTGAGCACTATTGTGAATCACCTGTTCAGATCCCTTGCAAGGTTTTGGAGATAAGAGCTCCAAATGGAAGACTTCCCTGCACTGAGGGGAGAAGACCAGAACTGCAATCTCTAGAAAGGACATTAAACTGCTTTCTGGACATCTCTGGGAGGCTTTGGAAATGTGAGGAGGAGGAGGAGAGATGCAGTTTTAACCTATTTTCTTCCCTGTGATCTGACTTGGGGGATGAAGAGTGGGGAGGAGTGAGAAGTGGTCGCTCCTGTTGGAGGAACCCCACGAGGGGAGTCTCTACTCTCTATGGAAGGCCTTGACTGTGCTGGACCCTCTTGAAACAGACATGGCTTCAGTCCTTCCAGAAGCATTGAGTCTTGGGATGGAAAGTTGTGTATCTGGATCTAGTTCAGTCTCTAGCTCAGTTCCTGCCTCAACTGTAGGGCTATCACCAAACTTTTCCTTCAGAGCACTTAGATTGGGTTTCAAGGGTCTTTAGACATGGTCAGCCCCCAAGTCATGACCTCAGAGAAAGTCAGAGCTGAAGCATCTCAGAGGCCAGTCAGTTCAGTATGGCAGTTCTAAAGTTAAAAAACCTGAGGATTGGATTGGGGTGCCTGGGCGACTCAGTCAGTTAAGCGTCCAACTTCAGCTCAGGTCATGATCTCGAGGTCTGTGAGTTCGAGCCCCGCATCGGGCTCTGTGCTGACAGCTCTGAGCCCAGAGCCTGCTTCAGATTCTGTGTCTCCTTCTCTCTCTGCCCCTCCCCTGCTCGTGCTCTCTCTCTGTCTTTCAAAAATGAATAAACATTAAACAACACTAGAAAACAAAACAAAAACCTGAGGATTGGAGGGGGCATCTGGGTGGTTCAGTTGGTTAAGCTTCCAACTTCGGCTCAGGTCACGATCTCACGGTTTGTGAGTTCGAGCCTCACAGTAGGCTCTCTGCTGTCAGCACAAGAGCCCGTTTGGATCCTCTGTCCCCCGCCGGGCTCTGCTCCTCCTCCATTCGTCCTCTCTCTCAAAAATAAATAAACTTTTAAAACATCTTTAAAACAAACCCAAATCTGAGGATTGGGGAAATGTTATGGCTTGTCTAAAACTGCACATCGATTCATGTCAGAGTCTGGACCAGGATACACAAGTGTTTCCTCCTAGTCCCAGACTAGGAGGAATTCAGTCCCAGACTAGTCCCATTCAGTGGAATCCACCCCCACCCCTCGCCTCCTCGCTGTGCTCTCCAGAGAGAGCTCTCGCTTTTTTTTTTCTTTTCTATACTGCTATCCTTACCCCTGATCGGGATATGAGCCATGGCAGAGTAGTATCCTCTATATGTTCTCCTTTTTCTTTTTTTCTTTTCTTCTTTTCAGCCTTTTACTTTTAATTTTTCTAATTAAGACTTTTTATGGACGTAGAGTTGACATACAGTGTTAATATTAGCTCCATGTGTACAATATAGTGGTTTGACAATGCTATGCATGACCCAGGGCTCACCAGAAGCATGGTCACCATCTGTCACCATACAATGTTATTACAATATTATTGACTACCCCCATGCTGTACTGTTAATCCCCATGACTTACGTTATAACTGGAACTTTGTACTTCTTAATCCTATTCGCTTATTCTATCCACCCCTCTACCCACCTCCCCTCTGGCAGCCAGTTTGTTCTCTGTAATTTATGATTCTGTTTCTGTGTTTGTTTCTTCATTTGTCTTGTTTTTTAGATCGTACATATGAGTGAAATCATACGGTGTTTGTCTTTCTTTGTCTGGTTTATTTCACTTAGCATAATGCCCTCTAGGTCCATACATGCTGTTGCAAATAGCAAGATCTCATTCTTTCTGCTGCTAATATTCCATTATATATATATATATATATATATATATCACATCTTATTTATTTATCTGTTGATGGACACTTATTTTTTTAAAGTGGTTTTAGTCTTAGAGCAAAATTGAGAGGTCTAGAGATTTCCCATATACTTCCTGCACCCCCCCCCCCCCCCCACCGCCAACATGCACATCCTCCTCCCTTATCAACATCACTCACCGGAATGGCACATTTTTTACCAAGGGTGAACCTACATTGACACATCATAATCATCCAAAAGCCATAGTCCATAGTCCATAGTTTATCTTTGAGTTCACTCTTGATATTGTGCATTCTATGGATTTGGACAAAAGTATGTACCCATCATGACTACAGACTATTTTCACTGTCCTAAAAATCCTCTGTGCTCTGCCTGTTCATGTCTCTCCCTCACCCCTAGCAACCACAGATCTTTTATTGTTTTCGTAGTTTTTCCTTTTCTAGAATGTCATGTCTGTTGGACATATATACATACATACAGTATGTAGCCTTTTCAGATTGGCTACTTCTTTCACACAGTAGTATGCATTTAAGTTGACTCCATATCTTTTCATGGCTTGATAGCTCATTTCTTTTGAGTACGGAATAATATTCCATTGCCTAGATGTACCACAGTTCATTTATCCATTTACCTACTGAAAGACATACTGGTTTCCTTTAAGTTTTGCCAATTACGACTAAAGCTTCTGTAAACATCTGTGTGCAGGCTTTTGTGTAGACATGTTTTCAACTCCTTCGGTGAATATGAAGGAATGTGACTGCTGGAATGTATGATAAGAGTGTGTCTAGTTTTGTAAGAAACTGCCCCACTGTCTTCCAAAGTGGTTGTACCAGTTTGCATTCCAGCCAGCAATGATGAGGGTTCCTGTCACCCCACATCCTTGTCAGTGTTTGGTGTTGTCCTGGCCCAGGTTTTGGCCATTCTAATTACGTGTATAATAGTTTCTCATTGTAGTTTTGATTTGCCTTTCCTTGAAGACATATGACATGAAGTATCTTTTCACGTGCTTTCTTACCATCTGTATGTATATCTTTGACGAGGTGTCTGTTAAAGTCTTTGGCCCATTTTTAAAAATCAGGTTGTTTGTTTTCTTATTGTTGAGTTTTAAGAGTTCTTTTCATATTTTGGATGACAGTCTTTTATCAGGTATTGTCTTTGGCAAATGTGTTTTCCAAGTGCGTGGCTTGCCTTCTAATTCTCCTGATATTGTCTTTTGCAGAGCAGAAGTTTTAATTCTCATGAAGTCCAGGTTATCAATTATTTCTTTCATAGATTGTGCCTTAGGTGTTGTGTCTAAAAAGACACTACCATCCCCAAGGCTATCAGGGTCCTTTCCTATATTACTTTCTAGGAATTTTATGGTTTTTCATTTTACATTTAGGTCTATGAACCATTTTGAGTTAATTTTTTGTGAAGGGTGTAAAATCTGTGGTCTAGATTCATTTTTCTGCATGGATGTCCGATTGTTTAAATGCCATTTATTGAAGAGACTATCTTTGCTCCATTTTATTGTCTCTGCTCCTTTGTTAAGTATCAGTTGACTATATTTACGGGGCTTCCTTTTTTCCTTACTAATATTTATTGAATATTTATTTGCTCAACAGCAATTACTGAATACTAATTGAGCCCTATCTATGTACCAGAATGATGTTAAGAGCTCAGTGTATATTCTCACATTTAATCCTCAAAGTAACTCTAAAGTAGCTACTCTTCATGTCTCTGTTTTACAGAGAAGGACACAGAGACTCGGAGAAATCACCTTACCACCCAGTTTGCAAAGTTAGACTTTGAGCCCTAGTCCTGCCATTTTCTCCCTGGAACTTGAGTTGATGGGATCGACTATTATACTAGATCTCCTGTTCATTTCCAACTAATTCCAGTTTTAATTCAAACGAGGTCACAATTAGACTTCAGTGCTTCTACAAGGTGGTCATTTGCAGACTGGCTTGCCACGTTTCACCTTGCCTATATTCTTCCTGCCCCACGTGTTCCAACCCCACGTGAAAATTAGCATGCCCATTTTCGTTGAGCTAGCTGTGTTTCCTTAGGGCCAGAAAACACCTTGGGCCACATGAAGCTTATGGAATAGCTGACCGCAAGGTTACATAAGACACATCAGCCACCCTACTGCCAAAGGTAAAACTCTCTTTGTTATTTTTATCTTCCAACTCCAAAAAGTATATTCTAAATGGTGTGAATCTCGATGCATCAAACATTATGAGGTTTGTGGATATCAAGCCTAGAGACATCAGGGGAGGATCGAGGCCAAAAAGTCATGAGAAGTTTGACATTCCAGAAGCTCCCTGACATGGCCCCAGCCCACCTCTCCAACAGCAGATATCTCCTGCTCTCTCTCTGTACTCACGCTTCTTTATAGCCCAATTTAATCACTCATTGTTTTCCAGGTGTGTTTCCTAGAAATTGATCCCAAAGGTCCTTATATCTCTTTGTCAGTGCTTGGTAAAACATCACCTTCTCAGTGGAGCTTCCTCTCCGTCCGTAGCTGAAAGAAATGCCCCCATTCCCTGAATTCCGCCTTGAACTTCTTATCACACTTGGTACGTTCCACTTGGTAAAGTAGCTGGGTGCCGACCTGTCTTAGCTTAGCTGAGCTTAGAAATGAGAAGCCAATGAAGGATCTAAGCATCAGAATAAGGGTCAGATTCATGTGTGAATGTTGTTCTGTTTTCCTATGCAAGGAGCTTGGCCAGAGAGAGTCAGGCAGAGGGCGAGATCAGAAAGAGACTTCTTGACCTCTAGAATGAATTGGCAGAGACAGTTAAGTAGATGAAGTAACACTGCAATATTTTTGGGTGCTCGGGGGCCTGTGAGTCTATATCCTTTCTGGTCTCTGGTTTCCCAGTCCTTTCCCTGAGGATATGTTCCAGTTCAACGTATCTTCCTCTTTTTTCTGACATACCTAACTACACGGGTGCACATGTGTGTACGTATCTTTGTGTGTGTGTATATGTGTACTTGTGTGTGTCTGTGTGCGTGTGTGTGTGTGTGTGTGTGTATGTTTGTGCTGACCTGCTATTGTTGTCACCATTGCAGCCAGTGTCCCGGACACAGATGGAGAGAGATAGAAAGCCTACAAGTAACAGTGGGTATAGTTTGGAATGAATAGGGCTGGAGACTGGATGCTGATAAAGGAAGTCTATTTCTGCTTGGTTTCCTGAATGTCAAAGTGGTGGGAACCCGTGAGCAGGTGACTGAGGGGGCAGACTCACTCTTTGACCTCGACAGCATTAAGAATAGGAGGATCTCTCTACCCACTCGATACTTGCATTTGCTTATAATAGGTGAGGGCCATTTTGATGGGAGGCAAGGGCATTGCCAACATGACCTGGAGGGCTATTCTGGGATGAATCACCTATGATGTTATCTCTTCAGCTACCATGAGTGGGGAGTATGTATTATTATTGTAGCCATATGAAACTTGAGAACACTACATCAATTTGTGCTATTGAGCAAGAGTGGTTATGTTGACTTGGTATGTTTTCACATTTACCCCTGCAAGTTCTCTGCTCTTTCCCTACTTTGGTTCCTTTAAGTCGTGGTCTTCTTTAAGATTGGAGGTATTTCAGAGAGCGGGAGCTGGATGAAAGGCAGGACCCTGAGCCCAGAGACGCATGGAGGAAAGGGAGGGAGGCTGTGGTGGTGGCTTCTCCCTGGATCTGGTGAGGACTGTGTGTGCTTGAGAGGGAACATCCTGACCTTGTAAAAGAAACCCAGCACAGACACGTGGCGGCTCCCAAATGAGCCCTCACCCCTGAGAGGGCTGCAATTTGAATTCACAGAGATCTCAATTCTCTTTAAACCGGCCAGGGAAGTCAATTTATGTTTATATTTTGTCAAGACTCAGTTTACACGGGACTAGTTTTCTCTGTGATGCTGAGGCCTGAGTTGTAACATGCAAGTTAATATCGCTTGCGTGCATAATATGAGGAGGGGAGCCAAGGGTGATAAGAGGAATGCAGGAGTTTAGAGCTTATTGAATATCAATGGAAAGACACTTACAGATACTCTTTCACTCAAAGAAAACTGGCGTCCAGATTTAAGTGATTTGTCCAAAGCCACATACAGCATTAGTGGTAAAACCGGCCTGGGTGCCAAGGGGCCTGACTTTAGTAAGGTTTTATTGGTAATCCTAAAAATTAGTTTTCTTATGGTCAAAGCAGTTTTAAGAATTCCCTGAGTCCATAAAGACTTCCAGATTCTTTCTCTCTTTGTCTGTCTGTCTGTGCCTCTCCAACACACACACACACACACACACACACACACTACAACTAAGAGAGAGAATACTGACCTTTAAATTACATTATCAGAGAGTGAGCTCCCAGGTCCAACACAGTCAACTCCAGACCATATCATCTAGAACAAAGAGCCAGGAAGAGTATGGCAAAGAAGAGGGGGGCCTGGGTGCTTTGTTGTAGCAGATCCACAGACAAAATAACCCCCAGAAAGAGAAGTTTGCACTTGAGTGAAAACTAATGAGAGCAACTCTGAGACAGGTAGCAGGGCAGTTGAATGGAAAGACTTGGTGGTACATGGAACGGGGGTTGGCAGCGTGGGGACAGGAGTCACTGCTGGAGGAGAGGAGGCCACCGGGCAGGGGTGCTTTTGGAAGCTTGTTCATGAAGGGAAATAAGGAAAAGAGAATGTTCTGCCAAACAAAAGGGATTCTCAAAAATCAGGAGACTTACCAATCCCTTCCCGCAGAAAGAAACTACACTTCTCCATACCAACAGAAGAGGGTGCTCTTGAACTAGGAAACGTTGTCAGCCACCCAACCTCTGCAATTGTGCCTACATACAACCGTATGTAACTCTTAAGAGTGAACAGAAAATGTCAAACAACACCAATACACGGCCAATAAGGAAACAAAATATGAGAATCCAAACATTTCAACAGATGCAAATGCTCCTATCAAAATCGAACATGAAGCAGAAGAAAACAACATCCAAACTGAATTAAATATCTGAAAACCAGCATTTGAAAAATATAAAATCGACATCCTAAATCAGAAGTTTTGAGGTTTGGAACAGAAATAGTAAAAAAGTCAGGGAATATGTGAAGCAGGGGCTTGAACGGACTCAGGAAAGAATGAGGGAAAAGACGAAATCATTTTAAAAATAAAGGCTAAATTACAAGGTACTCATAGGACACAAGATTTCCCTGAAAATCTAGGAGACACTGAGGAGAGTGTTGAAAAGTGGATGACACATAAGGAATGAAGCAAAAAGGAACACAGAGAATGTGATTGATAGAAGATAGGCTTGGGGGAGTCTGAAAAAGAAAAAATTCCCATGGTAAAACAATTACTATTTCACACTGAGAGCTAAGACAAATTTCCAGAGTTAAAAGAAGACTTCAATCTGCATGCTTAAAAGCCCCACTGTGCTCCTAGGAGAATTAACCTGGAATGGTGAAGTTCGGGACATATACCAGGAAAATATCAGACTTTAAAGACAAAGAAAAAGATTCTCTAGGTCTCTAGGCAAAAAGACCAAATCACTTACTTAGGAAAGAAGATCAAGTAAGCATCAGACTTCTCATATAAAACAAGAGAACAACGGAGCTGCATTTTCAAGAAATTAAAGGAAGTGCAGTGGGAACATTTTCTTTCTGGGTGAGCTCATCTCCAAGGATTAAGACTGTGAGAAGCAGTTTTCTATGTGCAAAAACTCAGAGATCACTTGATATTGTTCTGTAACGGATCTACTAGAGGGCGAACATTATTTGACCCAAACAGGAGCAGGACACCGAAACTCTGGCACATGAACGAGAATGGAAATTAAGCATCACGCATATTTCTTTGTAAATCTGTAGGTAAGCAGGGATGGGGCAAGAAGAGAAGAACAGTATAAAGGTACATGTTCTGAAAGGAAACAATATAAAAACAATACATTGTTGTGTAGTTACAAGGTGGGAGTGAAGGATATTACTTATAGCAGACAGGTAAGTAGAGGGTAAATGAGAACAAATGGACTGGGGCACCTGGGTGGCTCAGTCGGTTGAGCGTCTGACTTTGGCTCAGGTCATGATCTCAGGGCTTGTGAGTTCGACCCCAGCGGCAGGCTCTGTGCTGACAGCTTGAAGCCTGGAGCCTGCTTCGGTTTCTGTGTCTCCCTCTCTCTCTGCCCCTCCCCCGCTCGTGCTCTCTCTCAAAAATAAATAAACATTAAAAAAATTTTTAATTGAAACAAAAGAACAAATGGACTAAGGGCATTACGACAGGTATTGGTGAAGAGCTAACCACCACAGCAAAAATACTAACTATCCTAAACACCAGACGAAATTTAAAATGGGCACAGAAAACAAACCGCATAGAGGAAAAAGCAATACGCACAGTCAGTTTTACACAAAATATGAGTTGAGGCCAAGTACATCAGTCATATTAATAAATTATATTTGTTAGATCATTATAGCTTATTATTAAGTTTATTAATAAATTACAAAAACACCCCATCAATTATGTTCTAATTGACTTACTGCAAAACTTAATTCTATGAGATACATGAGACACATATATGATACAGTGGTACAGAAAGGCAAAGAATAGAGGGACTAATAATGATATTCCAGAAAAATGGAAACAGTAAAATAAATAAGGGTATAAAAAAACCTAATCAACTTAATTACTAAAATGAGCATGACAGGTAGATTGCAAATCTCATGTCTTCATGGAGAATACACTCTCTTCTCAAAGCACAAGCAAAGTGTTCATAAAAATTGACCACATACCGGTTCACAAAGGAAGTCCTAGTAAGTGCCAAGAAGTAGACGTTAATAACACAACTTAAAAAGGTCCTTTTACCTGGAATTTAAACAACAACAGTAACTATTAAGCTACTATTGGGTGAAGGGGATATACGAACTGAAATTGCAGAATTTGAAAGAAACAATAATTAGAATTAAAAATATGCCCATTAGAGTTTGCGAGACACAATTAAAGCAGTGATCGGCGGAAAATCCATGGTCTTAAATACTTAAATCAATAAAACACTTAAAATAAACAAATTTAATTATCAACACAAAAATATAGAAGTCTCAAAAAATAAGTCAAAAGAAAACACAAGGAAGGAAGTAATAAAGATAAAAGAAGAAATTAATGTGGCGGAAAACAGTAAAAAGAGGAGAGCCAACAAATGAATCAAATTCTGGTTATTTGGGGGGAAAAAAGTAAAACAGACATGCCAATAGCCAACCCAGTCAAGAAAAGAAGAAAACACAAACAGACAAAACGAGTTAAGACTAGCGGGAAACAACCATTATAACAATGAAAATAAATCATAAGTAGACTACTTTGCAAAACCGCTCGAACACATTCAAAAACTATGAAATTGATTATCTTCCATAAAAATTTAATTTACCAAAACAGACCCCATTTGATATACAAAGCTCAAACAGACCACTCTCTGGAGTGGAAAAAAGATGGAGGAAGTTATCAACAAATTATATATAGAAACACCAGACCCAGCTGTTTGCACAGGAGAATTCTACAAACCTTCCAAGATCAGATAATCTTAATGCTCTGTAAATTATTCCAGAGTGTAGAAAATGAGGGAGAACTTCCAAATTCCTTCTAAGAAGTAAGTGTAACATTGATATCTAAGCCTAATAAAGATTAATAATAGCAATAATGATAATAAGTGATGTAGTTTATAGGAAACTACAGACTAATTTCCTTTATAAATATAGATACAAAAATTAAGTAAACTTTTAGCAACGAAAAAATCTCAAACCACCATAAGAAAATAAAACATCAATACCAAATTTCAGGAATGCGAGGAATTTCAATATGAAGAAATCCATTAATATAATTCACCTAATTAATAGATTTAAGGGAAAGAAACCTAATTACTATCTTCATGGCTGTAGAAAGACTTTCAACAATATTTGAAACCGATTCCTGAAAAATGAACTCAGTAAAATAGGAATTAATGGATACTTTCTTGACATAATTTAGATATATGTACATGTATATATAGGATTTGTGTATATATATGTATATATATATATATACGTGTGTGTGTGTGTGTGTATATATATATATATATATATATATATATACACATATGCACACATATGTCCTAAACTTAGTATCTTAATCTTAATTAATTGGGAAGCATGAGAGGCACTCCGGCTAAGACTAGAAATAAGGAAAAGATGCCCCCTCTCTCTATTATTGTTTAACACTGTTTTGGAACTGCTAATCAATACCATGAGATAAAGGTATAAAAATTTGAGAAGCAAAGCTATCTCTACCGTAGGTGAAATTATAATGATCCTTGAAAACCCAAGAATTAGTGATTCAACAAATGGAAATTAGATAAGGAATTTATTAAGATGGTAGGACATAACATGAACTTATAAAAACCAATAGCCTTCATACACACAAAAATAGCTAATTACAAGGTACAACATAAGAGGAAAAACTCATTTACAGTTGCAACAAGAAGGCAAAACTTAAGAAGAAATACACATTTTAGATTCCACGTGTGAATGAAATCATATGGTATTTGTTATTCACAGTCTGACTTATTTCACTTAGCTTTATACTCTCTAGATCCATCCGTGTTGTTGTTGCAAATGGCAAGGTATCATCCTTTTTTATGACTGAGTAATCTTCCATTGTGTGTATATGTGTGTGTACACATATATGCATACATATATATGCATACATATAAAATCTTTTTGGGGGTGGGAGGTGGCAAAATGGGTGAAGGGGAGTGGGAGACACAGGCTGATGGTTACAGAATGATAGGTTATGGGGCGGAAAGGTGGAGCATAGGGAGTCTAGCCAATGGTAGTGTGATAGGGTTGTATGGTGACAGATGGTAGCTATAACTGTGGTGAGCATAGCACAACGTATGGAGATGTTGAATCACTGTGTTGTACACCTGAATCTAATGTAGTATCATGTGCCAACTCTGCTCAAATAAGAAAAAAAAAAGAAATATAAAATCTCAATGAGAAAAATTTTATTTTTTATTTATTTATTTATTTATTTTTTATTTTTTGCGGGGGGACAGAGAGAGACAGAGCATGAACGGGGAGGGTCAGAGAGAGGGAGACACAGAATCGGAAACAGGCTCCAGGCTCTGAGCCATCAGCCCAGAGCCCGACGCCGGGCTGGAACTCACGGACCGCGAGATCGTGACCTGGCTGAAGTCGGACGCTTAACCGACTGCGCCACCCAGGCGCCCCAATGAGAAAAATTTTAAATGCTTCGGAAAGACACGGAAGTAGATTTGAGCAAATAAAAAAACACCCATTGCTCTTGGAGAGAACTACTTGACATCATTCAGCTGTCAGTTCTTCTCCAGTTGATACATAAATGTAACGCAATGGCAAGAAAAAACACTAACAGGCTTCTTTTTTTTTTGAAATAAATAAGTTGATTCTAAAGTCATGTCGAAAATAAATGTACAGGAAGAGCTAGGAAACTTTGGACAGGGAGGAAGGGGGAACAATGAGGGAGAATGATCTTACCTGATAGTAGGACGTATTATAACTGGTTGATGGTTAATACAGCGAGGCACTGACACACAAATAGAGAGACAAGAGGCTGGAAAGAAAGTCCAGCAATGGATTCAAGTATGCACAAAAATGTATTACTGGGTAAAGGTGGCATTTCAAATGACTGGAGAAAAGGTGGACTTTTAATAAATGGTGTCGGGACAGCTGGAGAGCCTCTGGAAAAAAGATAAAACTGGATTTATACCTTATGCCACGTGTCATAAGCTAAAAGGATTGAGAAATCTAAATGTAAAAATTACAAAATAAGCAAATCACACAAGTAGTAGAAGAAAACACGAATGCATGGTTTTTGTAACTTGAGTGTGGGAAAAAGTTTCCTAAATGTGACTCAAAATCCATATGCAAAAAAAAAGAGAGAGATTCATAATTTCTACTACATAAAGTTAAGAAAACAACTGCTTGGCAAAAAAAAAAATAAGCAAAATCAAGAGAAAAGTGGATCCCAGGGAGAAAATGTTTACAATATGATGTATCAGAGATAAAGACTATCTCCATAATGTCTAAAGTTTTTTTTTTTAAGTTGAGAAAAAACCCCCCAATCACCCATTTCCACAAAGACATAGGAAAATGATCCTTAAATACATGAAAGTGTGCTCGACTGCCCTCATAATGAAAGTAATGCTGATAAAACTGTACTTTTTTCCACAGATCAAAATAGAAAAAAAACCACACAAGTTGGACCGTATGCTGCTGGGTGAGGCAGTAGAGGAAAAGGCTGTATTAGTTTGCTGGGGCTGCCTTAAAAAACCACCACAAACTGGCGACTTAAACACAGAAATTTATTTTCTCACGTTCTGAAGGCTAGAAGTCCAAGATCAGGTTGTTGGTAAGTTTGATTTCTTCTGAGGTCTCTGTCCTTGGCTTTCAGGTAGCTGTCTTCTCACTGTGTCCTCACATGGTCTTTCCTCTGTGCAAGCCCATCCCTGGTATCATTTTGTGTGTCCAAATTTCCTCTTCTATGACACCAGTCAGATTGGATTAAGGTTTACTTTAATGGCTTTATTTTATTTTATTTTTTAAAATTTGTATTCATATATTTTGAGAGAGACAGAGAGAATGTCAGTGGGGGAGGGACAGAGAGACAGGGAGAATCTCAAGCAGGCTCCACACCATCAGCACAGAACCCCAGGTGGGGTTTAAACTCATGAACCATGAGATCATGACCCGAGCCGGACTCAAGAGTCAGATGCTTAACCGACTGAGCCACCTACGTGCCCCTAATGGCCTTATTTTAACTTAACCACCTCCTTAATATAGTCACATTCTAAGGTACCAGGGATTAAGGCTTCAACATATGAATTTTAGGTGGTGGCAATTCAGCTCATATCACAGGCACATACATTGCCAATTGAAGTTTAAATGGTATAATCCATTGGGAGGAAGTTATGGCAATATCTGAAAAATTATCTACACAGCATTTACTCTTTGACCCAGCAATCTGACTTCCAGAACTTTGTCCTGAAGCTAACCCTCCAAAACAAACAAGCAAGCCAAAAGCATATGCACAAAGTTATTCATCAATTAACTTTGTAGGTATAAAATAATGGAAACAACCTGAGTGCCAATACATGAAACATTGTTTAAATAAGCTGTGGTATATCCACACATTGGACTGACTATTCAACTATAAAAAGAATAGGGAAGAGCTGTAGTGATTATTCGTTATTTCCAGGATAGGTTTCAAATAAAAACTATAGAGTAAAAAAGAGAACATATAGTAGCTACTTTTTATATAAGAAAGGAGAGGAAAGAAGAAAGAAGAAAGAAGAATACACACACACACACACACACACACACACACACCACCAGTTTTTGCAAAATGAAACTTGGGAAGGCTATATCAGAAGCTAATGAAATGGTTGCACACATGACAGGTGTAGGGCAGGAATGAGAAAAGGGTAGAGGGGATGAGGAAGCAGTGACACTCTCCTGAGTTTGTCTTCTCATATAGCTTTTACTTTTAAATCATCATGACGTGATGCATATTCAAAAGTAAAATTAAATAAACAAGGGCCCAAACCCCTAATAGGAACAAAAAGAGAAACAAATGAGCCCTGCTGTACAACTAGCTGATAACAGAGCCCCACGGAAAGAAAGGATTAACTCAACTAATTGAACCAAAACTCTGGCTGCACATGCCTCCTGGGATATAGCTGAAGGGCAAAAAAAGAACTGCAAAGAAATTTAGGCTTTACATGGTAGGTTTGCTATTGGTGGTGGTGTAGCAGTTTTCTCACACAGAGTCGTGACACCAAGGCTTTCTTTCCAGGAAGCAACTTTATGTATGCCAGCTCTGGCTCAGATGGGTTTGTACCCAAAAAACTGAGCCCTGAACACCACATGGTGTAATCTTTTATACATCTATTTCTTTGTCTCCCATATATGGGTAATGTGTAGGCATGCAGTCTGATTGGGTGGTCTCATGTTATGGGGTCATGAGGGAAGTCATGTACACACACTGGCCAGGTTGCCCTCCCTTATCTTGGGCTCCATTCGTCTTAAGGAGGGGACTCTACCACAGTGGTACTGGCGTCACATTTCCCATGCTATATTGTGCAAATCGTAGGATAGAGCAAATGAGTTAACATTGGGTGTTGTTAGAAACCAGATTTTATCAGGAGAGAAGAGAGCTACAGATATGGGACAGGAGAAAATGAAGAGCTTTCTGTATCGGATTTGAAAGTATCAGAATGAACTCACGATTTCACCACGTATTTCTTAGCTCTGTTCAATGGGATGCGAGGAAAGAAAAGTACCAGTTGGATCTGGAATATCTTATTCCCTGAAATCAAGAAAGTGTTTGAAAACCAGTGGGGACATATCAAATGAACACAGGAGTCAGATTGAAAAAGTTCCCAATGGCCAGATTAGGGAAAAACTGAATATCACAAGACCAATGATAATAATGTCTTTTATTAAATTGAATTTAAAAATTATATTCAAGCACACAAAACAAAACGAGATGAGAGGGTGAAGAGGGGTTCTTTACAGAAGAACGCTAGTGGAATGTAGAAGGAATGACAGAAAATGACCATTTTGTCACCATTGATATGATGGTTAATTCAGGCAAGTAATAGCAATGGTTACTAAATTCTTTTGATGAAAATTTCTTGAGTAGCAAGATATTCATACATTTTAAAGTTTAACCTTGCAAGTTACTTACTAATTAAAAAAAGCTATTTCTACTTTGAAAAAAATCTGTTAGACATCACTTTAACCAGTAACTGAACAGCATTACCCATAATGGGATAATCTGACATTATTGCTTCCTGATGTGATTCACTGAGAAAGACCCAATGCCATCTATGTTATGCTAAATATGTCTACTCAGAACTTAAACATGAGAAAACAATCAGAAAAGTCCTAATCTGTGGAACGTTGACTGGGTGTTGCAAAAATCTCATTCTCAACGAAAGACAAGAAAAAAAAGTGAGTTTTTAATGAAGAATGAATGGACATGACAAATAACGGCAACCTATGATAATAGATTTGACCTTTGATTAAAAATAATTAACCATTAAAGGCACTGTCAGGATAATTGGGAAAGTCCAAATACTTGTTGTATATTAGATGATACTAAGGCATCAGTGTTAAGGTTCTTGATTGCGATCATGGCATTGTGGATATGGAGGAGAATGTCCTACAAAGAAGAAGCTGGTACTAGAGAGGATATTTACAAGTAGGAATATAAAGTGATGCAATCAGGGGAATTGAAGGCCCAATACCCCTAAATATCTCTAAAGTGTAAGTGGGACTTGAGGTTTGTTTGGACAATGAGGGAGAGTGGACTTAAAGATAATGTGTCTTCATTTGAGTGAATGGATGGATGGCAACGACATTCGCTGAAATTGGCAAGTGTACGCACTGAGTTGAGAGATCTAAAAGACATTCCTGAGGAAATCTTCATCGTACCATTAGAAAGGTTAGTCTAAAAGTCAGGAATCTAGTTAAAGACAGAAATTCCAGACTTAGGTCATAACTGAAGACATTGTGGGAGATAAAATTTCCCAACACAGTAGAGAATGGGATGACAATAGGGCTGAGCAAAGGACATTGGGAAACACGTGTATTCCTTGAGAATCCTATTGTCCTATCCATTCTCCATAGGGCATATTCCAGCATATCAGAGCTTCAGAGAATATGGTAAATCATGGTCAGTTAGGAATACCTGTGCATCAGTCAAGTTCCACCAGGAAACAAAGAGATGGTCTGTCTTCTGGTGGTGTCAGAAGAGTTAAGGAAACACAGGATTTGGGGCACCCAGTCCAGAATAGCAAGAGTGGGAAACCATCACCACTTTAAAAAAATGTTTGTTTATTTTGAGAGAGAGAGAGAGAGCAAGTTGGGGAGAGGCAGAGAGAAACTGAGAGGGAGAGAATCCCAAGCAGGCTCCATGCTGTCAGCACAGAGCCCAATGTGGGGCTCGGTCTCATGAACTGTGAGATCGTGACCTGAGCTGAAATCAAGAATCTGACTGAGCTACTCAGGCACCCCAGGAATGGGAAACTTTTACCACTTTTATACCAAGGGACAAAGAGAAGAAACGATGCTCCTGACACCTGGTGTGAGTTGGAACTATGGAGGAGGGACTGTCAAGTGGGAAATCTAGGCAAAGAAGACCACGCCTCATGCCAGAGAGGCCTAACTGAAAAGTAGGAGAGGGGAGAAGAAATACCCCAACCTTTCTCACCTTCACATTAAAGAAAATTGAGATGTAATTTACATAAAATGTCATATAACATAGAACTCGTCATTTTAAAGCATATAATTCAGTGGTTTTTTAGTATATTAACAAGGTTGTGTAATCATCATCATTATCCAATTCCAGAACATTTCCATCATCTCAAAAAGAAATCCCATACCCAGTAGCTGCAAATTGTCTCCTTCTCCCAGTCCCTGGCAACTACTAATCCATTTTCTGTCTCTGTGTATTTGTCTATTCTGGACATTTCTTCATGTGAATGGAATCATACAATATGTGGCCTTTTGTGTCTTTCTTCTTTCACTTAGCATAATATTTTCAAGTTCATCCATGTTGCAGTATGTATCACTACTTCATTCCTTTTTATGGATGAACAATATTCTATTGTATAGATATATCACATTTAATTATCCATCCATCAGCTGGTGGATATTTAGGCTATTTTCACCAATTTTCTGCTTGTACAGAGCCTCAGGTTCAGCTGGGCCAACTCAGGTCTTTCATGAGAAAGTGTTTAATTCTATGCATAGGTGTCACCTTCTAGATTTTCCAAGCCCCTGTAGACAACTCACTGTCTAGCTTTTCTTTTTTTAAATATGAAATTTGTTGTCAAATTGGTTTCCATACAACACCCAGTGCTCATCCCAACAGGTGCCCTCCTCAATGCCCATCACCCACCATCCCCTCCCTTCCACCCCCCATCAACCCTCAGTTTATTCTCAGTTTTTAAGAGTCTCTTATGGTTTGGCTCCCTCCCTCTCTAACTTTTTTTCTTCCTTCCCCTCCCCCATGGTCTTCTGTTATGTTTCTCAGGATCCACATAAGAGTGACAACATATGGTATCTAGCTTTTTCTTCTAAGCATTTTGTTTGGTCTATTGTTTTCCCTCATTGTCTTGAGCAGTGTCTATATTAAAACACTAGCAGATAAATGATTCCGATAAGTGCCTCTACCCCCAAAGGCTTTCAGCACTACGCACATTCTGAGGCAGGAGAATGAAGACTTTTGAGTGAAATGATGCTTCTTGAGTAGCATCTACCAGAGAACCAGGAGACAGGTCAAGTAATTATTGTTCTTTGGGAATGAGTTTCTGAAAGAGCTCCAGCTTCATTCTGCTCTGTCAGGTATGAGGAATGCAGGATATTTCTCAAGGCTACCGCTAAGCTGGGGGAGTCAGGGTAGGACTAGAGTAAGAGTTGCTGCTCTTACTGAGATGTAATTGTTTTTCTTGAATAAAAGTCACTGGGTTGCTACAAGCCTTTGATTAATTTCAAGAGTTCTAAAAAAAATAGATTCTGACAGCTTTTGCAACTTTTGTTTCTTGGCTGCTTATATGGATGGAAATTTTTTTGGAAGTCCTTACTATCCCAGTTTGATGACATCATCTTGCACCCCAACTTTTAATATCCTATCAGTGGACAGGGCATAGTTGGCAGAAAATGGAATGGAGGGGGGATGAGTGGTAAATCGTTAGCCCACCGTAGAACAGTAGTCAGTGTTTAACATAATACAAGATCAGTGGTCAGTGGCAACCTATCTAGGCTTCAGTGTAAGATATCCAAGCTCTCCTTTGATACTTCTAAGTCAAAGGGAACTATAGAAATAATTTTGGTCAAGAAATCTTTTGAGTCTTTGAGACACCAATATGGCCCTAGTTTCAACATCTTGTAGCCCTCTTACCTGCTGCTTAATCCAATATCCTTACTATATTCTAATGAAATCCTTTTTCAAATCAGCATCCTTTTCAGGAAGATGAAATGAATACTTTTCTTCCCTTCGTCTTCTGTCTCACAAATGATCAGATTTCATAAGAAAGAGAGAAGGAAAACATACAACCAAAATCTGTATGACAGCACACTATCCCTCTCTTCTAGACCTCTATGCCGGCCATTTAAAATATATTCATTTTTGTATCCAGTCTCAGAATTCTCCTTTTATCCTCAGTGGCGTGGAGGCCATTATTAAATGTGTGGGTCCCCCATCAGACACCTTTCTCATAAAACCGATGTGCCTGTGGGTAGAAAAATTCTGGCTTAGGAGGAGAGGAACTGTGGTGTGGTCTGCAAATTTACCAGGTTCCAGAAAGCAATCACAAAGTTCCCACTTACACAAACCATTTAATCACCCTGTGCTGTCAGAATCCCACTGCCTCTTCTCTGCTTCCTGACAAGGCAGGGGTGTGTGTGACAATGTTCATCATTTAGGTTGCAGAATTCAAGAAGTAATTTTATATTCTGTGACCGGTCTAGGGTTTCTGAGTGGGGACTCTACCGCTCTGTATTTGTCACAAAATAACTATACAAAGACCCCACTTGATGAGGGCTGGGAGTGTTGTCCATCGATCCATGGATGTTTAGAACTCCTGTTGGGGTTTGGGAACATCCAACCACATTCATTCTACTCCTACTATGTGCAATGCCACAAGAGACCTCATGAAGAAACGAGATTCTAGGCAGAATTACACAAGAAGGCAACTGCAGACCTGGAGGAAGTGGTATATTAGTGATATAAGCATAAATTAGTGGTGGCAGGATTTGATCCTGGGCCCTCAGGCAAAACTGAAATTTGTCGCTATGCAGAGTTTCTCATCCCTTTTGCCATTTTCCTTTGCTCTGGGTCCCCACTTGCGATTCTTGAACCACAACAATTAGTACCCACTTGGTTTGCTTTCCCAGTGTTAAATTAATTAAACAAGGAGGCCATTAGACTGAGGTGGCTTTAATGCCTTAGTGGCTCATGTAGGCTAACCAAAACCTAAGCCTGTAATGCCTCAAGGTTAAAAACTGGAAACGTAAAGACCACCAATCATAAACAGCCAAGTAGGCTTTCCCAAATAATGTTTAACCTATAGCCAATCAAATAATTTCCTTACTTTGCTTCTGTGTCTTCTCTATGAAAGTCTTTTCCTCTAGATCCTGCAGGCGAACTTCCTACTGCCCAGTTAGAATTGATTTTTGCTCAAATAAACTCTTAAAAATTTAATATGCCTCCATTTATCTTTTAACACCAGCATACGATGTTCCCATTCTCCCCCCTGCCTTTTCTTCTCACCATTAAAGTCTACCTATCTCATGTCCCTATAGCATCAGAAAGCTAGGCTGACCCCTAATATATGTCAAGATGGCAATCACTGAAAGAGATTACTGTTATTTTTCCTCGGTAACATAGTTGACATTTTTTTAAAGTTTATTTATTTTGAGAGAGGGAAAGTGTGAGTGGCGGAGGGGCAGAGAGAGAGAAGGAGGAGAGAGAATCCCAAGCAGGCTCTGCCCTGTTGGTGTGGAGCCTGTCGCGGGGCTTGAACCCATAAACTGTGAGATCATGACCTGAGCTGAAGTTGGATGCTTCACCCACTGAGCCACCCAGGCGCCCTAACATATTTGACTTTTAACAATAGCTTTCAATCTTTAACTTGAAAGGACAATCAATGAAAATTCCTGGAAAAACAACAAGGTGCGTGTGTTAGATATTTTTCAGCTTCCGCTGCACTCTGTTCCCCTCTGTGCCAGCTCTCCACTGGATGCTTTAAATACATGGTCCATTCAATTTTCATGATAACCCTTTGAAGAAGGTATTATTATTTTATCATTCATAAAGATGGATGGCACAGGCAGTAAAAGGCAGAGCTGTGATTTGAACCCAAGTCAGTCTGACTTCAAAGCCTTAAGTACTTCTCCCATGACAACTCCCTCAGCTGGAGGCAATTCAGACTGAACAGCTCACGCCAGGGACCAATGTGGTGGGAATTCGTGTCCTTGGCCTCACTGCATCCCCTTTTTGTTCTAGTCAGATAGATAGTCTCTTCCAACTCAGAAATTTTCTTCCTTACTCTAATGTTTATTTCTTTTTCCGGATTCCAAAATATTATTTCTTCCCCTTGTTTTGGGACTGAACTGACAAGAAAAACCTCAGGCCTTTCTCTTGATGGCACTGAGTTGCTCAGAGACCAGGGAGAAACAATCAAAACCACTGTTCCGTTGGAAACTGTACTTTCACGAGTCTTGAAATTGGTGAAGGTTTAATAGCTAGGTAGCCCAGAGTAGGGTTCTGGATGATTTGAAGGGGCATAAATAACACAGTGATCTCAATGGAAAGGCGGAAAAACACCATTATGCCCTTCTTCTCCCTCCATATGTTGTGAGTTGTGGGGCTCAAGGGAAAGACACAGTGTGCCTTGAGGGGTGTGGGGGAAATGCGAGCTCCAGGAATGATGTTTATGAGCACTCTGATCTTAATGAAACACCAGGTTGGGAATGTGGTAGGCACGAGTCAGGAAATTCTAAGGCCAGACTTGCACTACGGGGAGAACAAGTAACTCCTGATTACCTGTGAACAGGTCAGGACCACCTGGCTGGCCTCTTCTCCTACCGTTTATCCAGTTGGGCAAGAAAACAGGGACAGGTGGGCTAGAAATAAATTATTCTCTGTCTCAGTCTCCCACATGTTGGTGAGATTCAGGCCCAGGCAAAGAAGGGATTATATGTTTGAATTTACCTATGATTATTACAGAGAAATCAAAAGCCCAATTTGGGTAATAAGTGCTTGTATATTAACTATGACTCTTTCTTCATCTACTGCTGACTGAGGTAGGTAATTGAGTTGGCCAAAAGTGATCTCAATTTTCACGTTAGGTTTGAAGTAGTCTAGAGGTACAACAATATGGGTTACCATATGGACTGTGTGAACTTTGGTCCTATTCTGCCAGTGTCTCCATAATCCATGCCCTCTGTGTGTTATGCTCTGTTGGCCTCTACAGGATTCTCTTTGTCAGCATTCTCCACTCTTCTTTACAAATGAACAGTCTCTCCTATACATTTAGCCTGTAGCAGAGGGAAACAAGCCACTGAGAGATCCAGGGGAGGGTGAGGCTGGGCACTGGTGAGGGCATTGGGACTCAGTGCCAGAGACCCAGGGGGTGCTTAGCGCATAGTTGGAATTGGGTCTCAGTCCGTATTTGTTGATTTTTCACAAAATGGCGGTCTCTGGATCTCAGGTTGTTGGCAAGAACTAAATATGAGGCGTGGCGATGTGTTTGACCAAAGTTAGAACTTTTTGGTTGTGGTGAAATCTGAGGGCAAAATTGAAATCCCATCTTGCTCCCCCAACTAAAGCCACTGAAAAGAGCTCCTCATTGTGGTTTCTGAGACTCAAAGAAAAGACAGCTCCAAGTGGTTTATTACACAAGGTTCAGAAGGCTCCTGGGCATCTGACAGTGCCCACCATGTTGGATTTTGATGGGTTAAGTGTAAGTGACTCAGGAACATAAGGATTAAATTTCCTCTCCAATACACATGGGCTTTAAATGAGGGGAAAAAGGTGCTTGGGGCATAATGCATTTATTTGCCAAACCCAAACATTCAAAAAATAGTTCAAGATGTCTCAGTAAATTCAGCCAGCTGCCCAGTCCCCTCTTTCCCTGGAGTGATTGTCTACATACACATGCTGCTAGGTTCACAGAGGGTGATGCCTAGCCATCTGGATCGCAAGTCTCTGGTACAGATAACTGTAAATTCCCAGATGGCCTAGTGATAAGTTTTAGCAGTCTTTTTCCCAAAATATGAGACGAAGCTTCCTCCAGCCATCTCACCTCACCCCATGTCTGCTCAAATACACATCCTCATGAGGTAAAGAGCTTTTGTATTGACCAAGAACTGGTGTCTCAAATATTTAGATCAAAAGTCCTGACTTGGTCTCCTGTTTACATGTGGTAGTGTTGGTTTGAGGTGAGACCGATAAGTGGTGAATGTATGGCTTAGTTTCTCCGGATCTAAATCTAAATATGTCAGGTTACAGAGGTTTAAGGGAGAGAAACATGGAAGCACAAAGATATATAAAGGAGGCTATGCCAGGCGTCTGGTAGTGAAGAAAGGGGAGAGAGGGTAAGAGCTATGGAGCTAGGGGCAAGTTGAGTTCAAGAGCACTTGGCTGAGTCTACATGTCCTGTGGCCACCGGATGGGAACAAAGGGTTCCACCAATCTAATTTGTTTTGGCCAACTTACATGATAAAAAAGCAGGGACAGGGATTTATTGTTTCTTTATGCAGGCGGATTAGATTGTCGCAGGTTAAACTTGTATTGCCAACAACACACTGACCACATCCACTGTGGTCATGCCCGGCTATGCGCTGTGCTATTGGCAGGGTTTAGATATGGAGCAGATATGGCATAGGGAGTGCAGGAGAGCAAAGATGCTTCCAAGTTATAAGCCTGCTACTGGGCAGACTGAGGTGTCAATACTGGAGACAGAGAAAGGGGACAAGGTGATGATAAACAGAGACAGTGTCTTGAAAAACAATATCAACAGTGCATATTTATTTTGGAGTTGTATGCATTCCTATGCCTGTTTAAAAACTGTCATAATTTAAATTGTCTAAATAAATGAAGCTGTCCTGAATCCTTATTCCACTTTCTAAGAAAAGCACAACTCCCTTGGTATGGTGGGTATCGTACAGATAAAATCTCAGAGACTTAAATTTTAACGGTCATCTCCATTGCTGACTTTTTATTTCCCCTGGATTCTTGTTCCTCTTTGTTCCTTGAGATCTCCTTTATCTGTTCACTGAAACATGGAATTATGCTTCTTTAATTTCTCTTTTTTAAATATGAAATTTATTGTCAAATTGGTTTCCATACAACACCCAGTGCTCATCCCAACAGGTGCCCTCCTCGATGCCCATCACCCACTTTCCCCTCCCTCCCACCCCCCATCAACCCTCAGTTTATTCTCAGTTTTTAAGAGTCTCTTATGGTTTGCCTCCTTCCCTCTCTGTAACTTTTTTTTCCCTTCCTCCCCCTCCCCCATGGTCTTCTGTTAAGTTTCTCAGGATCCACATAAGAGTGAAAACATATGGTATCTGTCTCTCCCTGTATGACTTATTTCACTTAGCATAACACTCTCCAGTTCCACCCATGTTGCTACAAAAGGCCATATTTCATTCTTTCTCATTGCCAAGTAGTATTCCTTTGTATATATAAACCACAACTTCTTTATCCATTCATCAGTTGATGATGTTTATTTATTTTTGGGAGAGAGAGCACAAGCAGGGGAGGGCCAGAGAGAGGGAGACAGAGGATCCGAAGCAGGGTCTGAGCCAATAGCAGCGAGCCCGACGAAGGGCTTGAACCCACGAACGACGAGATCATGGAGCCGAAGCTGGACGTTCAACCAACTCAGCCACCCAGGTGCCCCTATGCTCCTTTAATTTCAATAGCCATGACAGATGTTTGTATTAGACCTTTATCACCCCCCAAATCCGTGGATTTCCATAAAATCTTCTAAATACCCAAAGTGTTTGACAATATTTCTGTGTTGCTAATATTCAGCTATAAGCTTTATAGGTCAAAAGCCTCAATCATCACTTTACAGTGGCTGCTTAAATAAGACTTGATTGAGTTCCTCGATGAGAAGTTCCACTCCAAAACACGGAGAAAGGAGTAAGGCTGCCATTGTCCCAGTTGCAGAAATCGAAGCAGAGGGCTATGTATTGAACTCGAGTAATGCGGTGGTTGATGGGTGAAGTTAAGAAGAGGAACCAGAGAAATCAGAGGGTACCAGAGAAAGGAGAGGAGAACTGGAAAGAGAAATATAGATGGTTGATAGATGGAATATCTATCAAGAAGTGAGCACCAGAACAGCAAACATTTTAACTGATAGAGTATAGAAAATAGGACTCAGGTCTTGGGTAGATGTATAAATGGCCACACAGCTGATGGTACACGTTGCTTTCCAATGAACAGGGGTCCACCTGCGAGAGGACAAAGCTGGGGTGTGATAAGTGAACTTCCAGAAAACTCAGAGGTGGAAAGTGACTGTTATCATCCCCTGTATTCTGGATGATAAACTTACCAAACAAAGAGGTTGGGAAAAGGAAAGGTAACGGGACTAGAAGACACAATCGGAAATGCTGTGAATTAAGAAGAAAGGCAAGAACTTGGTGATCCCTCTGGGGTGAAAAATCAAACTAACTTCCCCAGGAGTCCCCGATTCTCCTCCTCTGATCAAAATGCAATGGCGAAGCATTCATGAAGCCCACAAAACTTGATGAGTGTGTGCTGGGACCAGAAGCTGGGTGAGGTGCTATTTTATCTCAAGTCAGTGAAAAAGGTTTTAGGATCTTTTTCAATTGACAGTTGAGGAAGCTGAGGTTTGAAAGGATGGGATTTACCCAGGATACCACGAGTCCTGAGTCTTAGAGCTGGACCTGGAATGTGGAGCTCATGACCACACATTCCATGTTTTTCTGCCAGGCATCACTTCCACGATTTTGTGGGAAGGATAGTTCTGTGTCACTCCTGAAGAAAAATGGGTCTTTAGAAAACAGGGAAAGCCAGGGGCCTGGCTGTGTGACCTTTCCTTTAGCCACTCAGGGCTGTTGATTCTCTCAGGACCCTATTTCTGGGTTTTATTACTGGTTCTGACACTGTCTGGCCGTGCAACCATAGACAGATCGTGTAGCCGCACAAGTCTCAATTTCCTGGTCTGTAAAATCAAAGCATTGAGCTGTGTCATGAGCCCTTGACACTCTGACATTCACATCTGCAGTGTTCACTGGAGTTACCGCTCATCTGCCAACTTTGAGTCTGCAGTGTTTCAGAGGCAACAAACCAGAAGGAAAAGGACAAGAGCACAGACGTGTTTCTGGGACAGACAGGAAGTGAGGAAGTGGGGGAACCTGTCTCTGACCTCATCCCCACTCCTTGTGGCCTCTTCAATTCTTTAAATGCCTATTGTGAGTCTCCACCCAGAAGTCCCTGTGTCAGTTACCACTCAGCCGGTTCTCCCAAGGATTTGTCAACATGATTTTAAAATGTTATCTTGTCCCTGGAGCACTTGGTCTTTCAGAGTTGACTCTAAAAGTAGAAATTAAAGATTAAAAAAAAAATAAGCCAATGGAGTTTTGAAATGCCAGCTTCACTCCCATGTTTAAGAATGGCATGGAGGAGGGGCACCCGAGTGGCTCGCTTGGGTAAGTGTCTGACTTCGGCTCAGGTCGTGATCTCACTGTTCGTGAGGTTGAGCCCCGCCTTGGGCTCTGTGCTGGCATCTCAGAACCTGGAGCCTGCTTCGGATTCTGTGTCTCCCTCTCCCTCTCTGCCCCTCCGCCATACATTTTCACCACCCCCCTTCTCTCCAAAATAAATAAACATTAAAAAAAATAAAAGAAAAAGAATGGCATGGAGGAGATGGTTGTAGGGAAACACGCAGTAACTGGAAAAAGACTGCCATATTCAAACCCAAGTTTGAATCAGAGGCAGTTGAGGGAGTCTAGGAGCCTGCCCAGAACTGTTGGATGGAATGCAGCTGTACGCCCCATCCACTGTTGCCCATGACCACTTTGTTTGTGCATCTCCTTCTTTGGTTTCTGCACCAGGCAGGTCAGCTGAACCAAAAGTTCCAGATCCTGGCTGTGCTGCTACTGGGGTAACTTCACAAGTCACTTTGCCTCTCTCAACCTTAGTTTTCTCATCTGTCAAATGGCGCTTGTTTCGAGGATTCAGTCAGATGATTTTGTAAAGCACCTAGGGTGGTAGCTGCCTCCCGTAAGGCACGCAGGGGAGCGGTTAAGAGAATCGAGTCTGGGACTAGAGAGCCTGAGGTCGAGTCTGGTTTCTTCCATTTACTAGCTAAGGGAATGTGAGCTGCTTTTGTAACCTTCCCACGACTCAGTTTCTTCAACTGCAAAGCGCTGCCGGTAAAGACGTGCACCCCGTTGAGTTGTCAAGGGCAGATGCGTTAAAATGTGGTGGAAAGGTGTCTGGTTCCTCGCAAATGGTGTAAACTTGTTTACTCTCAACTGCTGTTATTTTGATGGTTTGTCTGCACCATATTCTCCGGTGGAAAAACTGTGCGCTTGTTCTCACTCATGTTGAGCTTACCCTCAAGCTGCTACAGGCAAAGCCCATTTCATTTGTTCAATTCATATGAACAAATCATAGGATCAGACGAGTTCAAGACTCCCTCGTCGTCACAATAGGAGGAATCAGGAGAAAGCCTTTGAGCTTTTTGCTTCTGGGAGACCATGGGTGACCCACAGCGGGTAGGAGCCCCAAGTTGTCCCCACAACCGCTCCCCCCTGTACCTGAGCCGCAGAAGGGGAGGCTCCAGGGGTTCCCACTACACTCTGGGTTTGCTGTTTGTCTCCTCAGAGACTCCTTGTTGATTTCCATCATAGCTCTGCAGAGGGGGCCACAGCTCCCAGGGCATCCCTGAGATCCTGGCTGAGCTGGGGTGGGGATTACAGGGTGGGGAGTGGGAGGGTGGGGGTGGGGAGGGGGGTGATTCTGAGCTGGGAGAAGCTGCATAAAACCTGCCAGTCAGTAGCTTTGAGAAAGCAGGCAGCACCCACAGGGGATCCTGGTCTTAGAGAGCAGAGACCCCCAGGGAGCCCAGTAGCCAAACTGTGAGTTGCTCATCAATAGGAGTAGGGGGCGGGAGGCAGAAGAAACCACAGTGAAATCTGCAGGCATTCCTCGCCAAGCTCACATCCTCACAGAGGGGGAGGCAGCGCTGCAGGCTCCTTTCCGGGTGAGTGCGGCGGCGAGTGTGTGCAGGCGTGCACGCGCATGCACACGCACGCACGCGCACATTCATTCTATAATGACCTCCACACGGAAAACTCCTCCGCCATCCTTCCCATCCGCGGTGTTGGAGCAATTAGGTAGGACTTGGGCAGAATGATTCATGCTTCAATAAATTCAATTTCAACAAAACATAATTATGGTGAGTCACCTAATCGCAGCTGTAATCACGGCCCGCCCCTCCAGAAGTCAAAACAGTTGAGGGCATTCAGCAAGGGCGTCTGTTCCCTCATTATGACTGAAGTTTGCATCTTTTGCCAAGCAGCCATACTTGGGACTACGGTTCCTTTCTCATTTTTGGAAATTACAGAATATTTCAGACCTACATCAAGGTGCAATGCATACCTTAGTGACTACTCTAGTATTCACCAAGCAGCTGAAAAAGAAAACCTGAAAATATGCTTGGATCTCTGATCCTGTCCCTCTATTTTCTCAGTAGAGACAACAGTATTTGCTTTGGGTATTCATCATTCCGTGGCTGCCTTCTCTCTCTCCCTCTCTCTCTCTCTCTCTCTCTCTCAATCTCTGTAGCCTTCAAATCATATAGTATAGTTTTTGTGGACTGAGTGTTAAATAAATGGCCTCATTTGTGTATCCTTCTGCAAGTTTCTTTGCTTAATTTTTTGATATTTTTCATATTGAATGTATATCTCTAGTTTTCTCATATTAGCTGCTGTTTAGAACTCCATATACAACTATATCAAAATGTATCTTTTAATCCATTTTCCTCTTGATGAACATTTAATTTCGTTCCCAACCTTTTCTTTTCTTTATAATTTTTTAATATGTTTATTCATTTTTGAAAGACAGAGAGAGAGCACAAGCAGGGGTGGGGCGGAAAGAGAGGGGACCCAGAATCTGAAGCAGGCTCTAGGCTCTGAGCTGTCAGCACAGAGCCCGATGCGGGGCTCAAACTCACAAACCGTGAGATCATGACCTGAGCCGAAGTCGGACACCCAACCGACTGAGCCACCCAAGCGCCCCTGGTTCCCAACATTTTCTACCACAAGTGATACTTGCATGAACATCCTTACACACATTTCCGGTGCCCACGTGTGAGTTTCCCTAGCGGTGTGCCCAGAAGCGGAGTTAATATTTATTGGAAAACTGTGTTGTAAACCTTAGATGCTGCCGAATTGTCCACTAGAGTGCTTGTACCCCTTTGCATATCCACCAAGAGTTTACAAGGGTTTCTGTTATTGTGTTCTCGCCAGTACTTGGTACTGTTAGGATAGGAAAAGAGGATAAAATAGGCAGAGAGGGAAAGGTTAGGACCTGAGGTCCCTGGGCCGGTGGGGTGGGGGTGGGGGCGGGTACACATTGGAACGATGATGTTGGGAGTGGTTGACCACAGCAAACCCCCTGGGGGTAAGGTCCTTCTTAAGAATGTAACAGACCCCACCTACTTCCCCTCAGGTTTCCCCTCAGGAATTTTTCAATCAAAATACCTCACTAAGAAAGTAAACCATAACATTTGTTATAGGAGGGACAGCATGACCAGTGTGACCCCTCACACAATGGAGTCGAGCCAATCAGGAATGGACAACCCGGCACCTAGAGCTATCCAGTAAAGGTAGGACCTGAGAAGGAATGAGGGGGAAGGGAAGGGAAGGGACAGCTGACCAGAACCTTATAAAATAAAGACCCTCACCTAGAGTCGGGGCATTCACTTTCGAATGTCCCGTCTCTGTAAAGAGAGCTTTCCTACTATTCTTACTTTCTGATCTTAAACTCTAATAAACTTTGCCTGCTGCTCATTTTGTGTCTACCTCTTCATGCTTTGAAGTTGTGAGACAACAAATTCTTGGTGTCAGGCTCTTAATTTTTGCCTATTTAATAAGTGTGAAACATACAGTTTTAATTTACGTTTTCCTAATTCTTGCTGAGATCAAGCAGCGTTTCATAGGATGAGAAATCATTCAAATGTCTTCTTTTTGTGAATTGTCTGCTCATGTATTTTGCCACTTGTCTATTATTTATCTTCTGGAGAGGTTTTGGGTAATACATTAAATCTATTTCAGATATGGCAATTTACAATTTCTGTTTCTTTCCATACCCATTTGAATAAGTTGCATTTTTCAAGAAATTGTTCCTTTCATCTAAGTTACAAAGTACGATCGTATAAAGTTGTTTCAAAGTTCACCAATTTTTTTTAATGTCTGTAGGATTTGTGCTGATAACCCATGTTTCATTCCTGACACTGGTGACATGATTTCTCTCTCTCTCTCTCTCTCTCTCTCTCTCTCTCTCTGGAGAGTTTAGCTAGAAGTTTGCTGATTTGGTTTTGCTCTGTTTTGTTTTTCAAAAAACCAGCTTTTGGCTTTGTTAATTTTCTTTATAAATTGTTTTCAGTTTCATTGATTTCTATTCTTATCTTTATTTCATTCCTTCTACTTCAGACTTACTTTGCTCTTCTTTTTTTTTTTTTATTTTTTTTTATTTTTTAAAAATTTTTTTTTTCAACGTTTATTTATTTTTGGGACAGAGAGAGACAGAGCATGAACGGGGGAGGGGCAGAGAGAGAGGGAGACACAGAATCGGAAACAGGCTCCAGGCTCCGAGCCATCAGCCCAGAGCCTGACGCGGGGCTCGAACTCACGGACCGCGAGATCGTGACCTGGCTGAAGTCGGACGCTTAACCGACTGCGCCACCCAGGCGCCCCACTTTGCTCTTCTTATTAGAGCTTGCTAAGGTAGGTTAGGCTGCTCTCTTTTGCATGAAAACCTATGTTCGCTCTGAGTACTACTTCAGCTACGTGGTATAAAGTTTCCTATTTTATTTTTTTCATCATTCAGCTCAGCATGTTTTCTGATTTCTTTCGTGATTTTGTATTTGACCCATACTTACTTAAAGACAAGCCATGTAATTTTCAAATAATTGGATTCACCTGGATATCTTATTTGATTTATTCTCTTGTGATCATTGGATACAATCCACATGATTTCAGTGCTTTTAAATGTATTGACCCTTATTTTTTAGCACAGAATATAGTCTATCCTGGCAACTGGACTATCTGTGTTTAAAAGGAATGTGTATTTGGATAGAATTCTATAAATGTCAATTAGATTGGGGTGTTAATAGTGACTTTTACATCTTGTTGTTTTCCCTTGATCAGAGAAGGGTATTAATACCTAATATGATTAGGGGGTTGTCTTTTTTTTTTTTTTTTTTTCCTATAATTCCGTCAAGTATTGATTCATGCAGATTTCTTTTTTTTTATTAAAAATTTTTTTAATGTTTATTTATTTTTGAGAGAGAGACAGACAGACAGAGCATGAGTGAGGGAGGAGCAGAGCGAGAGGGAGACACAGAATCTGAAGCAGGCTCCAGGCTCTGAGCTGTCAGCCCAGAGCCCGACATGGGGCTCGAACTCACCAGCTGTGAGATCATGACCTGAGCCGAAGTCAGACACTTCACCGACTGAGCCACCCAGGCACCCCCATGCAGATTTCTTATTCGGTATAAACACTTTTATAATTATAGTCTTACTGGTGAATTGTCCCTTGAAAAAATTTATCCTTGATTATACTCTGTTGTAAAGTCTATCTTAAAAATCTGAACTTAATATAATTATTCCAGTCTTCTTATACTTACTGTTTGCATGGTATATCTTTTCCATCCATTTGCTTTCAAACCGCATGTGTCTTCATAGTCAAAGTGGGCCTCTTGGAGGCAGTGTACTTGAGTCTTGCTTTTTTTGTTTTTACATTTTTTAAAAAATGTTTATTTCTTTTTGAGAGAGAGGGAGAGACAGAGCCTGAGAAGGGAAGGGCCAGAGAGAGAGGGAGACACAGAATTGGAAGCAGGCTCCAGGCTCTGAGCTGTCAGCACAGAGCCAGATGTGGGGCTTGAACTCACGAACCACGAGATCATGACCTGAGCCGAAGCCGGACGCTTAACGGACTGAGCCATCCGGGCACCCCGAGTCTTGTTTTTTATATTGGCTCTGGTAATCTCCCCCTTTTAATGCTCAGACCATTAACGTTTAATGTGATTAGTGGTTTGGTTGAATTTAGGTCTATTATTTGATTATATGACTATTTGTTTTCTGTTGCTCTGTTCTCCTTTCCCTGCCTTATTTCAGGTTATTTGAATTTTTTTAGTATTCTATCTTAATTTAAATATTGGCTTAACATTATACATCATTGTATATTTTCAGTGGTTGTTTTATATATCTGTAAAATATACAGACCCACAGTCTATTAAGAATTGGGGCGCCTGGTGGCTCAGTCAGTTGAGTGTCTGACTTCCACTCAGGTCATGATCTTGCATTCATGGATTCAAGCCCTGAATCAGGCTCTGTGCTGACAGCTCAGAGCCTGGAGCCTGCTTCGGATTCTGTGTCTCCCTCTCTCTCTCTGCTCCTCCCCCACTCATACTCTGTCTCTCTCTCTCTCAAAAATAAACAAACATTAAAAAATAATAAAGAAAACTACTTTAAAAAAGAATTAATATTACCACTCATGTAAAATATAGAAACCAACAACCCAGTGGGTCCCTTTACTCCACACTCACCATCCTTTGTATTATAGTTGCCATATATATTACATTTGCACATTGAAAACCCCATCGGTATACACGTTTTTAGCTTACTATTTTAAAGAGCTTAAGGGGAAAGAAAGTAGTGTTTTGTATTTGCCCAGATGCGATGGCTTTTTAGGCTGTCCACTCGGGTAGGGCTGAACTGCAGCTCTCAGTGTTCAGTCAAACCTGGATCTAGGTGCTGCTGTGAAGGGATTTGGTAAATACAATTAAAGTCCTTAATTACAACCAGTTGACTTTAAATTAATCAAAAGATATATTATCTTGAGTTAGACCTTTACAAGAGTGCTTAGGTTTCCCCTGAGCTCAGAGACTCCAAACCTTTGAGGTTTCAGCCTTCTAATTATCTTCCCTTCTTGATCACCTGCCCTAGCCAGACCCATAACTGTATGAGCCAGTTCTTTGTAATAATCACCTTTCTTTCTTTCTTTCTTTCTTTCTTCTTTCTTAAGTTTATTTATTTACTTAGAGAGATTGAGAGAGAGAGAGAGAGTAGGGGAGGGGCAGAGAGAGAGGGGAGAGAGAATCCCAAGCAGGCTCTGCATATCAGTGCAGAGCCTGACACAGGGCTTGATCTCACGAACTGTGAGATCCTGACCCGAGCTAAAATCAAGAGTCGGATGCTCAACCGACTGAGCCACCCAAGTGCCCCTCTCTTATTTTTCATACCTCTACCTCTATCTCTATCCCTATCTATGTACTTCTCTGTTGGAACTATGAGTTGTACACCTGATATTTACCAATTGTCATTTTTGATAGTCTGTTCTTTCCAGAAGATGGACGTTATACTCTAGCATCATATTCTTGCAGGCTGAAGGACTTCTTTCAGTGTTTTTTTTTTTGTTTGTTTGTTTTTGTTTTTGTTTTTGTAGTACAGGTTTGCTAGTAATGATTCCCTTAGACTTTCCTTATGTGAAAATATCTGTATTTTTACTTTCATTTCTGACGAATATATTGCTGGATATAAAATTCTGAGTTGAGGGGAACCTGGGTGGCTCAGTCGGTTGAGCATCTGACTTCAGTTCAGGTCATGATCTCATGATTCGTGGGTTTGAGCCCCATGTCAGTTTCTATGCTGACAGCTCGGAGCCTAGAGCCTGCTTCGGATTCTGTGAATCCTTCTCTCTCTGCCTTTCCCCCCGGCTCGTGCTCTGTCTCTCTTTCTCAAAAATAAATAAACATTAAATAAATTTAAAATTCTGGGTTGATAATTGTTATTTTTTTCCTTTCCACACTTCAAAGATGTTGTTCCACTATCTTTTTGCCTCCGTGGTTCCTGATAAGACATCCATTATCACTGAAATCATTGCTCTCCTTTATGGGATGTATCACTCTTTCTGTCACTGTTTTCTAGATTTGTTCTTTATTCATGGTTTTCAACAGTTTGATTGTAACATGTGTTGGAGGGGCTTTCTCTGAATTTATCAAACTTACGACTGGGGTTTGTGGAGCTGCTTAAATTTGTCTTTCACCAAATTTAGGAAGTTTTTTGATCATTATTTCTTCAAATATTTCTTTTGTCCTGATCTCTCTCTTCTTTCCTTCTGAGACTTCCATGACATGCATGTTAGACATTTTGATGGTTGTTTTACTTTTACTTATTAATTTTTGGAGTCCAATTTATACCCTGGATACTGATCTTTTGTTAGCTTTATGTTTACAAATATCTTCTGCTAGTCATTGTTTATCTTTCCACTTTGTATGGTATCTTTTGTCATATGTAAAGTTTTATGTTTGTTTTAATGGAGGTGAATTTGTCAGGCCTCTTTGAAATTGTTGCTCTAAACATTTTTGCATGTATCGATTCAAAACATTCTGTCTCACTCCAAGGTTTCTTCTAAAAGGCTTTAAGGTTTTCTTTCTCTTATACGCATTTAATCAGCATTAAATACAATTTTGTTTAAGGAGAGATGTAAAGATTTAGTTAAATTTGTTTTGTATATTAATAACCAGTTATCTCAGCACCCCCTCTTTCCTCCACTGATCTAGTGTCCTCCTCGTTTTATGCTGTGTTTTGTAATATGTCATTTCATTAGTTTCTTTAGAAACATTTTTTCTATCATCAGAGACAGAAGAAATTTTCTGTCTAGGGAGCCTTTCTGGTATCTAACCACTACCAAAAAGGGGGACGCGTCAACTCTAAGTGGTGTTTAAAGATGACTAGGTACTGAATTGGCCCTTCCAGAATGCTTTTTAAATTTATTGCTGATTTTCCAGAGGAGAAATTTAGGGGAAGGAGAGGAGGTGGTCAACTGGCAAATGCAGTCTCTCTAGCTGGTGAGCTCTGGGAGGGAATGGCTGTTAATCAATTGTTTCGTAATGCACAAAGACTAAGCTTATTAAAAATCAGTTGATCTTGAGAAAGAACTCTTGGCTGTCTTTTCCCACCACTTTTCCAACCATCAAAAGCTATTCTCCACATGAACACCAATTGTGAGCGTATTTGGTGGAAATAGAGGGATTTAGACGCCCTCAAACTCCAACTAAACTCCGATGTCTCAAGCTCAATCATGCCTTTGCTCTTGGGAAGAGGGTTCCTTCTCTCGCTTTCTTGGTGGTCAGTGAAGAGCTGCAGGAAAGAAATCTGAAAGCCTCTGTTGGCCACTTTTCCCCATGTTGAGCCACATTCACAGCCAGAAACCTTTTCAAAGGACTGGTTTATACTTGGCTAAAAAAACCTGGCGGTTGTGATGTACTTAATCCTTCAGTTCTTTTGATCATGCAATGATAGAAATGATCTATTTAGAGCCTGAACTGACTGCAATGATCAGGTACTCTGGGGCTGCCCATGTTTTCTTAACGTTTAACCTCATGTTTTCTTTCTTGTTGCAAGGAAGGGTTAACACAGAATTCTTCTGCTAACCATTGATCCCTGAAGGAGGAAAAGATTCAAAAAACTTTTAGCTTTTATGTACATTGTCTCAAAAATCTAGTGTGAGAAATCTGAGAAACAGACTATTCGCTGTTTATTTTTGCCAAATTGACCATAGAGTGTAACAGCCTCTCTTAAACATACACTCCGATTGGAGTTTTTGTTTTTATTTTCTTGGCAGGCAGAATCCCCTGTGATACCTTTATAGTGTGTACATCGTCTTTGTCTTCTCCAGACTGTACTCTAGAGCTGGAAATGCACATGTCACTTTGCACCTTGCTTCCTTTCTTTTTATTCTGGAGTCAAAGCCCTGAGAACTATCCCTCAGACACACGCACGCACACACACGTACGCACGCACAGGTGCGCGCACGCGCACGCACACACACACACACACACACACACACACTCCTCAACATAAAAACGGGGTGGGGCCTCATAAGCTTTCCATTGGACTTTTCCTTGGCTATTCACCGATAGTCAGCAGTTATTCTCCGTAATGGTGACAGGCATGCCTGTGTCGACATACTGCCGAGCTGGCCCAAGGACCGTAAAAAGTGATAGGGAATATGGAAACTGTAGGTTTTGACTTCGGTTATGTCCCCTCTTTTATCTTCTGTAATTATTGTCTTGAGCTGCCCCAGGCCAGCATGGCTGTGGACTGAAAGCAGTCCTCCACCCGAGAAAAGGACTGGACCAGAAGCATGAGGTTTCATTTCAGTTCGTGTCACACCGATAGCTGAATACCCCAGTCAAATCATTTTTCTGGTTGTCCGTTTTCTCGACAGCAACAGTCAGGGGTCACAATGCCGATAAGGGCTAGCCATTTAGAATCAAGGAGATAAGCAGGTCTGGTTGGTTCTTTGATATCCTCAGGTTTATTCCCCCCCACCCCCATAACAGAGGAGTGCCCAAATTTGATTGTTGCCATGGGAATGAGGTCCACAGTGTTTCCAGATCTGATTTTTCTAAAGATGGAGTTATATGATTTTTTTTTAAAAAAGGAAGTATCTCCATATCTAAGCATTGGCAACTAATGCAAAAATTTAAAAATTAAACTTTCTGTGGCCCTAGTAAAATATGTCTCAATCCCCGGGTCACCAGTTGTAACCTCTAGACGAAATGGTATTTAAAGTCTCTTCCAGTTCCGAAATTTTATACTTTAATTATCCAAATGGTCTGAATTGAAGACAGAACTGGTGTTTGAATATGAGGAAGATTTTCCTGGCGCCCAGTTCTTATATTTTGAAACAGGTGACCAAGGGAAATTGTGAAACGTCCTTCAAGTGATCTTGAAGGATAAGAGACACCTCCTTCTGTCTGGGATTAGTTAGGAACAGTTGCCGGGAGGGGACGGATATGTTCTCTGGCAACTCTTCTCAGTTTGGATGTTGTAAAAACGGCATTTTGTGAGTTTTATTTCAAATGTCCTCAGGTCCTTTTAGGGGAGGGAGGGGGGTGGTAGTTTGGTTTCTGATTCCCAGGGCCTCTCCCCGCTCAGTTCCTGGAATCATCCTGGGGGACTCTGAACCCTGAAATGTAAAGTTTCAGTGTCTAGCTTCCCTTCTAAGGGTTAGATTCGGTTTCATAACTTGGAACTGAAATCGGGGCGGTAGTTGGAGTGTGGATGAAAATGTCTACAGCTCCGGTTGTCTGCATACTAATGAGAACCAGAGAGGCCAATAAATAAAGGTGGAGATGAGTGAGGACAAAGATAAGAGACTTTTAACCTCACTTCATTTATGCTGTAGTTCAGTACTTAAGAAAATTGATTGTGATGCCCTCCATCCATTTTCCTATGGATTAAAAACACCTAGGACGCCCACGGACATCTTTTATACACTTAGCTTGCTCAAGCCCAGAGCCAGGCATTTAGTAAGCAGATGGAATTCAATGTAGTTGCTGATTGTATCAGGTAAGTGCTGGGTCTCTTATTCCAAAGTAACCGCAGCAAAATAAATACACCACCTCTCTCAGGAAGAGCAGAAGATGGGAGCCAGAAAGAAAGCAAGAACGTACACCTATTTGGTTATTAATCAAACCTATCCTGACAGCATAATGCTTATCAACTGGGGAGAGGAGGTTGAGTGAAGCCCAGAGAAGCAAGCTCGGCAAAGGATTCACGTTCACGTATAAATGAGTAACACGGATCATTGACTGAGCCCAAGTGCTTTTGATGGCTAGAGCGGGAGATAGGGCTCTCTGGGGTGGTAACCCTCTCCATCACTGCTATCATCCCCCAAATTTAAGTGCTAATCTTATACCTGCGAAGGAGAGGGGGGAGCAAAAAGATCTGAGGTAGCGTATGTGGTGGTCATGCGATGGCTGTCTCTGCAGCATCGATTCTCTCTTTTCCCATGACAGCATGGTGAATTCCCCCTGAGGTACCACTCCTCCAGAATTTCACACGGTCTTGGTGGGCCTGGCGGTCAACTGGCCACACAGTAAATGGTTCGACCTAAATAGCAACAACCAGATTTGCTCTGAGGACTTTGAATAAGTAGAGTGACAAAAAAGAAGTCCAGAGTTCAGCCTGACAGAGCATCCGGAAGAGACAGTTGATTTGTTCCCTGATGTTATTCTGGGTCCTGTCCTTTTCTGAGGTCTGATAGTTCTTTTTTTTTTTTTTTTTTTTTCCAGTGACTCACAGAACTATCCCATAGCCTTAGGAAAATCCTACTTTATATTTAAGTTAGCCAGTTATTTCTGTTGCTTGGGATCCAGGAAACTTAACAAGTATGTCGGTCGAACGTCTTCCTTGTGATCTCACCAGCGGAGAGCGGATGGTGAGAAAAAGACGGACTGGGAATCTTTCGATACATTATTAGAATTAATAACGTGATTTGATCAGGTTACTGTATCCAAAGTCAATATACAAAAAATCAATCGTATTTGTATATACTAGCCACAAATCATTAAAAAATAAAATCAAGAAACATATACCATTTATAATAGCATAAAAATATCAAATACTTAGAGTAAATGTAATGAATCTGTAAGTATATAACCTCTGTATAGACATATATAGAATATTATTGAAACTAAACAAGACTTAAATAAGTAGACTGGTTGTGGAAGCCATTAGTTTCAGGGCAACGAGAGATTTCTGAAACAGAATCTCAGAGCTTGTGTAGTCAAGGTCATCTTTTTTTTGCAGACTAGGAAAACAAGATTAGAAGGATAAAACAGCCTATTCAAGTTAGCCCAGAAAGACCTCAAGTAGCTCACCACTACCACCAGTTTGCTGCCCTTTGCTACCAATCTGGGCATCCCTGCAGCTGGGGCTGGACCATACTCTTTGTCTCCAAGGGCTAATGCTTGATAATGGCTTTGAGTTGGTTCTGCCACTTTTCACAGGGCACTCTTAGCAATGAGGTCCCTGTCTTCTTTCGCTCTATCTTTCTCGAAGATACTATTCATGGTATTCATTATTTCATGGTATTCTAGTACCCATGAAAAATAGATGGGCTAGACTCACTATGAGATTCTCCGGCTGAATTAATCATGGAAGTCCACGTTGATTTCCAGGGTTAGTAATCGGTAGTCGTTCTTCTGATTCTTTGAAAGTAGCAGGTCCTCGCTAGGAGACTCACTTATTACATGTAGCTCAAGGGACCACAACCAATTGCATTTTTCTAGTTTCTGGTCACAGATATTGTATGAACTCCCATTTCTTCAATTCTTTCTGGAATAACCAGACTTTAGTAACCAAACTCAGACTAAGAACTGTAGTTTCCTCCCAACCCCCCATGCTTGACTTTCCCTCTGCTGTTTTTTCCTCTCTCCCATGGGTTATTTTTTCCAACTTGGGAGACAAGGAGAATGTGTATCCCAGGTAAAGTGAGGAGGGAAGGGCGGAGCCATGGCACAGACACATCAAAAGAGCCCTTTGTGCTCAGGGCACATTATTCCTGGAATCCAATCAAGTGCCCAAAAACCCAACCAAGCTTTTCAGACAGCACAGAAACCAGTCATGCAGGCCTCTTGGGCTTTGCTTTTTTAAAGCTTTATAGGGTACACTGAATTATTTGGTTGGGTCTTTTCAACCGTGTGACATTTGGATTTTCAATGGCACAAATGGAGTTGATCATTAATTATTTGGACGCTTTAATTAAAAAAAAAACAACTTCACTGTGGATTTATGAGGGTCTGCTGGGGGGCAAGGACAAGGAGGCCTTTAGTGATTCCCTCATTTGAATGAGAGTGAGGGTTGGGAAGGTCTAGAAAGGAAGGCTATAGAATCATCTTCCAGGAAGGTCTTAAACCCAAGTTAGGGTTTATTTGAGGGAGGAGAGGCCTACAATGGAAAGGACATGAGAGAACAGAATTCTGGGACCTGCCAAATGCATTGGGGCAGGGTGTTTAATAAAAATCAATGGTTTAGCAGGGAGCCATCAGGAGCACTCCTGCATCAATACCTTTCACATGAGAACTAGCGAGTCCAATGGATTGGGGTGGGGGAAGGGCTGGTTTCTGGAATATCTGATCAATTGAAACAGAGAGAAGAGTTTGTACGTGGAATGTTGAATGCCCAGAGGGACAGACAGGGTCAGTGTCTTCTGGTTTCAGGACAGAGAGGTAGTGAAGGCATAACATTTGCTCTCTTCCTTTTGCGGGCATGTTCTGCAACCTTAGCCTTCTTCTCTGACATGGATAGGTATGATGTTCTTGAGTCTCACACACTCTTCACTTCCTGAGATCCTGAAAAGGCTCTCGCTCTCCCAGAGGGTTCCACTCTTGGGTGCGTCTCCACGAAGGCACCTCATCTCAGTGACAAGTGATCTTGGGTGGGGCTGGGGGACATGGGAAAGGAAATTAGCTCGTCTCCAGAAACACCAGGAACTCCCATTTGTTCAGCCTCTTGCATCCAGGAGCCTTGGGAGAAAGAGACTCAGCACACTTAAAAAATGCGGATGAAAAGTGCTCATCCTTGACATCACAGTGCACAGCCATACCATATGCGGAAAAGAAACACGATGCTGTTCCGCGCATCTCTTGGCTGATTTCCCCACTTGGATTTTTAAATCCGGTGCCTCTAGTCGAAATAATTCAATATGAAAAAAAAAGTCACAAAAAACTTGGATGTCCCTGATGTCTTTCCTTCTACAACGCACAAAACAGTTTTAGGAATTGTTCCTATGGTGCCAGTTGACTAGGGAGTATTATTTATCCCTTTTTGCGAAGGAAAGAAACTGAGTCTGAAGGCGCTCAAGCAACATGCCAAAAGTCATAAAATATTACTGGGCTGGAATTTTGGCCTCCTGGAAGCAGGCATTTCTCACAAAGATGTCACAATCTTATCCCCAGGATTATAGAACTAGGCTCTCCAGATGGTGCTTCAGGAAGAAATCCAGAGCATGTACAAGCGGGTTATTTGTTTCTCCTTACAGCTACCTCCATGCAAAGGTATGTATCCATGTAGAGAAGAAGAAAATGAAATCGATCCAAATTCTTTGTAGCAAGTTTGTCTGAGATGTAGTGGTGATAGTGTTTTTCTGTCCCAAGTCAAGGGCTGGAGGGGTTGTGGAAGACACTGAAGGTAAACGCTGCTGAAGTTGATACTTGAAAGTAAAAAAAGAGAACAACTGACAGGGAAGTATGGTATGGTGGACACACTCAACATGAAAATGAGGGTGAGATTGAATATCTCCTCTCAGCCTCAGAAGATCCAGTTGGAGGGGAAAGCGTTTGGGGGGAGGAGTCCAAAACCCAAGAGGAAGGGTTGGACCACAGCTTTCACCCCTGCAGGGAGATACGGGAGTGGGCCCTTGATCCAGGAACTTGTGTGCTCCCCAGGAGTCTTATCTACTTCAGTCAACCAGGAAAAACACAGGGACATCACCAGTGGGCTTCAGCAGGTAAGAGTCCAAGGACATGGTCTGGTGGATATGTTGTTTTGCCTTAGTTTTCGTCACAGAGAGAGACGGAGACTTCATTTGGGTGTGGGTTCGTGGGGTACAGTGACTGGGCGAGGTAAAGTATTCCAGGTGACGCTGCTCGGGCTCACGGCACCACTTTTCATTCCAAAACATACGGTAAAAGCCAGTCGTACTCTCATCTTTACACTTAAATTTAAGATACTGTATTGAGACAGAGTTTTATCATCTTGGTTCAGGTAACTTATAGGCTTATAGGTTTCAGCACATTTGGGGGCTGTCCGGCGATGAAAGATAAGGCCCGCTATGTAAGTGGTGTTTATTTGGGACTCAAACCCTGAAACAGAACCAATGCATGTGATGTCCCTCCACCTGGAACGTCTTTCCTCTGGTCGTTACCTAATCGACTCGTATTCTTCATCCTATCTCAGTGTCATAGGTCCCCAGAGATGCTTCCCTGTACCTCTCAGCCTAAATTAGGTCTTCATGTAAGATCCATCAAAGTGTCCCGTATTTTCCTTCAGAGACCTTATCACACGAAAAAGTAGTTACAAACTGTGATAAGCTATTTAATCCTTCTTTCTGTCACTGGTTAGTAAGGTCCTTGAAGGTAAGGACCATGTCTGTAATGCATGCTCACAATACTTGCACTGCTGAGCAATATTTGTTTGAATGAATGAATGAATGAATGAACGAACGGTCTTCTCAGGAAAGCTGAGATTTAGTCTGGGTTCTACCACTGTCTGCCTGGATGGCTGTGGCCTCTCTTGGCTCAAGTTTCCTCATCTGTTACATGATGCTTTCGGAATGGAAATTCTGAGAACTCTTGTGACAACACTTCTCTCTGATCCATTGAAACCCACCTGTGGTTGGGTCCTTCTTTGGCAACTTCTTCTGCTCTTTCATGCATCCCCCCAATTGATGCCGACTCCCCAACACATTAATGACAAGGAATCTTATACTGTTGATTCCACAGCTCCTTTGGAGGGAACTACAGCTTACAAGTCGCATACCACTTCATACCACTCCACTCCCCAAGTTCCCGTTTGACGTTTCTTCACGAGTCACTTGTTGATTCTTTGCTGCTGCTTCTCCCTTCCTAGTCTTCTCTCTACTGTCTGCAGCCTCCCAAAGTTCTCTGGGTTACTTAGAGCGGTTTCACACTTGCTTACACGCCCTTCTCGCTCAGCTTCCTCAGTTCATATCATGGTTGCTTCTCAGATGTCTAGCAAACTGACTGCATCTCAACCTCATTGTGTGCTTCTTTCCAAGTCCGTGTCCGGTGACATTGTGTTAGGAGCTTAGGTCAGCCATGGTGGGAATACTTACCACGGAAATTGGCAACAGTCAGATTGGCCGTAAATCGAGGGTTTCCTCTCTTGGAGAAACCATTGTTACACAGTTACTGGCAAACCACTGTCTGAGCTCCTCCAGCGGGGTTATCACCCAGTTTAGGAAGTTGATTGAACCCCAAGACCCTTCCTCACTGAACTTATATATAGTTTTTAATTCCTCATGGTTTAGGCAGAGTCGTAGGAGCTGAGAAAGGTGCATATAAAATGGTAGCTGTATTGGTCAAGGTTCCTCCAGGAAAACATAACCAGTGTCAGGTAGATCAAGACAGGAAGTTTAATATGGGAAATTAACTATATGTTAAGGTTGATAGAACTAAAAGGCCACAGGGATGAAGCAAGCTCTAGATTAACAGGATGCCACTTCTACCTCTACGGCTGGGGTGACAGGGAGAGGAGGTGGTGTTACTAGATTTTAGAGGCTAGAATTGTAGAGAGAGAGGCTTCCCGGTGGAAGAGGGACCCCAAAAGAGAGTAAGCTGTTGCTGGCAGCATGTGATGAGGGGAGTCCCTGGGCTTCTTCCTTTCCCTTCCCTTCCCTTCCCTTCCCTTCCCTTCCCTTGGCCAGTGGGAGGCCTTGGCAGGCCTTAAATCAGAAGCCAGTTGGAATGGAGTTTGGGAAATGGGGCAAGCGGGGGAGGGGCAGTCCCCTATGATGCAGAACAGGACAGAGCAGGGCTGGCAATGAATCTGACAACAAACAGGCAAATCACCACCCTAATAACTCATCATTTTCTGGATAATAATATCCCTGAAGGGACATCCAGTACCTTCAAGGCTACAGCCAGTTGCATGGCTTTCCTCAAGTCCTGCATCAAGCCTCACCCTACAAACCCAGACAACTCCTTGAGTCTGGCTTCCAAATCCATCCTCCAGCAAGGAGAGACGAAGTTCCAAAAACTCATTGTAAGATACTGACAATTCTAATATGGCTCCCTAAAACTGATCACAAGGGCCAGGGACGACCACCTTTATGGAGAGATAGAAGTTTCCCCATCTTTTACTAATGGAGCATAAACCAGAGACATTCTTTTTTCCCCTGTCATCCATTTATTCACTTATTTCTTATTTTGTAAGAATCCAGGTGCCATACCAGATACTGAGGTTACAAAGGTGTTTTAGAGCTTGTCCTCGGAGAACTTACAGCACGGAGGGGAAGCAGATTATCACGAGCAGGGGCCAAGGGCCTGGACAATGGGGGATTTACAGACTAATCCTAAAGAAATACCCACTTCTGCTTCTTGGCCTGCCTTCACCTGGGCCAGCAGTAGGGTAGACTATGGGTTGCTGGGGCTCTTCTTAGAGCTTCTTAGAGCTTCAGTGGCTCCCTGGCACTTGGACACTTCGGGGTTAATCCCTTTCTTACTCATGTGAGGCTCATCTTCCCCTGGGCGTATCTCTCCATTTGCCCTTGAGTAAATACTCATGCTTTTCCACTTGGCTCTTCGCTCGTCTTCCCATGGGGGAGGGGTAGTTTCAGCATCTCGTCTCTTGTATGGCCAGAGGCTGTGAGTCTAGTGTGCCATCAGCTCCACAAATGTCAGATGTCTCCCCTGCCTGCAACCCGAGTCTCACTTTGAGGCCTAGATGGGGGCTGGTCCTAGTTAGAGAGCCCTGTCTGTGCTCTGGTGTGGACCTGCCGACCCGCTCCCAGAACTGGGGCCCCGTGCGGCGTCTGTCATTCCAGCGTGTCATGGGATGCCAGAGTTAGCCAGGGCTTTCCACTCAGCCGGGATCTCCCGTTTGTGCTGTGCTCGAGATTCAGACACAGAGAGCAAGAAATGAAGAGAAACTGAAAATGAGAGCGTCTGGAGAGTGGCGAGGAGGGGAGACAGAGGCACAGACAGAGACAGAGACTCTTTCCTCCTGCCACAGTGGCAGTGGCAAACACTGGGGAGAGGACGTTCCCTGTGTGCTCTGAATTTCCAGGGGAAAACACTTGTGCTGCTGCTTTAAAGAAACTCAAAGAACCACATGTGTAATCCAATTCTGTGATTTGGGGTGCTTTCACTGTCGGAGGCGGGCTTCCAAGAAACTCACCTAGCCTCAGGATACAGAGGGCCTGGATTTCAATACGTTGTGGAGTTACCTGATGTTCCAATTATGAGCCACCAAGAGCCCCTGCAGGAGCAGGATGCAGGAGGTGATGGCCGGAGCCCTGGATGCAGGGCAGGAGGACATGTTGGCTGCTTCCTGCCTACGTGCGCTCGAGCAAGGCCCTCATCATCTGCTCCTCGGTGTCGTCATCTGCACGGGGCCATGAGGAGCATCCTGGCCAATTTACTCAGGTCTGTTGGGAGGCTCGGCCAAGTGGAAGCACTTTAGAAATTGGAGTGCAGTACAGCCAGGCAAGGGGATACTACCTAAATGACATTTCCTGGTAGGGTTCGGCTGCCTTCCCCAAAGTGGGGGTCAGCTTACGAAAGCCACCCTAGTGGATGAAATGGTCCCTCCTCTCTTCTTTTTCTCTTTACTGAATTAGGAAAAAAACCCTCGTGGCCCGGGCGTGAAGATTGCTCAACAGTGTGTCGAACTTAGAAATGCCTACAAAAATTCCACTCCACTCTGTTTAAATTGCCTGCCTTGTGGGGGGAGGAAGCCATAAGGGTTTCTCCAGAAGGAAGCGTGTGACCCGGACCTCGTGGGTTAGGATTTCGACAGACTGGAGGCTCTAGCAGCCACAAGGAGCACAGGAAGAGAGTTTCTCAGGTTTTCAAGGGTGTGCTGTGCCACCCAGTCGCTGAGCGTTTGTGTGTACGTGTGTCTGCGTGTGCTGGTGCGTTTATTAGAGGATGTGGTGGTGGCTTAGGGCAGGTAGGTTTCCAGGGCCAACAAACTGCTTGCTTTTCGAAAAGAGTAGAGTTTTCCTTGGCTCCGCTGCCAGCTGCTTTATCTGTTTTCGTTTCAAAAGATGTGTTTCCAAGGCACCATTTCCTGAAATCTTTTGGATGCAGCCAGGTATGAGATTCCCAGTTGCAAGCCCAGAGAGAAGGTGAGCTGCCAGGGAGAAGTTTACAATAGGGCGGGTCGTCCAGAGGAGCGCCGGCTGAGGTCTTGCCAGGGAGTGGAGAGGGAGCCAGAAACAAGGACCCTCCATGGGAAAAGTTCTCCCTCCAGCTCCGACTGCAAAGTCGTGTCTAAGAATTTTAGTGTGAATATCAGACTGGGTTCTTGTAATTGAGGAGGGGATATCGGACTTCAGGTTTAACAGAGGGAGACAAGTTGAAGTGAGTCCTTTCCCATGAAGCCTTTCTGCTCACCTCCCTTATATCCCTATGTTTAGCGTCCGCCCTGTCTTATCTTGACCACGTCTTTGTGCCCTTACTGCCGTTTGAGTAAATATCGCAACTACCCTACTGGAACTTGAGCTCTGAGCTCATGTCATATTTATTTATAAATTCTTCAGTGTCTAGACAACAGTGTCTTGAACACTGTTGGTGCTTAATAAATGCTGGTGGTGTAAATGACCCAATGGTGGAAGCCTAGAGCTATTAACAAGGTTTTGATTAGAAATTTATTTATTTCACATACATTTATCTATACCTAAATATGCCAGTCCCCGTTGCAGGCAGTGGGAAGAGGCTGGGAACAAATGACACATGAAGATAAAAGGAATGATCCTAAAGATAACTTCTCTCTCTCTCTCTTTTTTTTTTTCCTACTTTTTATCTCCCTGGTTTTTGAGAAATTTTTGGCTCTGCTCAGGTCCCTGTCTTGTCATTCCCATATTCCTGGCCCCTTGGCCCTGTCCAGAGCCTGTCTTAGGCTTTGGGACTTATCTTGTGGGTCCTCCATAGGTCTGTAAATAGCCCCGGCTAGTTAGTAAACTGAGTATCTCTCTCAGGTCCCCTATCTGATTTAAACACTCCAAAATAGGATTTTTTTAAAAACCAACCCCCTGGCTATTAAGCCGATAAGAACAGATACTACACTTGAGCTTAGCCAAAAGACCAAGAAGCAATCCTAGTTTCTAGCTATCAAAGCTTACACGCTTGGATCATAGCTAGTCCTGGAGACAAAATCTCCGTGTTTCTTAAGATGTTTCTGAATGTTTGCCTCAAGATGAAACTTAGATTAAAATGAAAAGCTGTCTTAGAGGACAACAGAAGTTGCCAAAGAACCGTAGGTGGATGTATGTGGCAAGAGAGGAGCAGAGGTAGGACCATTCTACATGGAAGAGTGCTGGCTTCATAGCAGAATCCTCTGTTTCTCTCACGACGGCTGGTGGTCTGCAGCTCGCAGTGGGGGAGAGTCCTGAAGAATACAGGCTCGGCAGATGGCACGTTATACTTGGTTATATTTGCAGAAGTGGGAGGAGCCTGCGAGTTTATGAAGTTCAAACTCCTTCAAGCTCAGAAAGGAGATACACCCAAGATCACGGCAATCACATGGCCTCGTGATGTCGCAAAGGTTTTAGTGCTTTGAATCAAAATGGGGAGAGGAAAGTACCCTTTGTCTCTAATTCAAACAATCCGAGGAACTCTCCAGAGTTGCAAGAAGTACCAGCCCAGAGTAGATTTGAAACCTGGCTGTATGAAGAACAGTCGAAGGACGCAAGCATGCCTGGTCATGGAAGAGGGGACAGTGGGGACACGGGAGGTGACATTGGGCTGTAAAGGGCTGACACAAAGAAGGGGCTTATGTTTTTCTCCTGTGTGGTTCCACAGGACTGAGCTGGGCTTTGTGGGTCCAAGTTACAGAGAGGGAACTTCTTCTTCAGCTCAAGGGAAACCCTTCCTGCTGCCTGACAATGAAGTATACACAAAAGTAATGAGTTCTCTGCCAGTGGAAGCTCTCAAGGGGAGACTAGATGGGAACCTGGCGCATTGTCGAGGTGGCGTTTACCTCAAATGGCCCCTTAGAATTTGAGACGAACGTGGTGCGCGTACCCCTCTGTCTGACCATGGTTCTGGTAATTAGGTGCCAGGATGGCCATTGATGTTATCATTCTCAGAAGGGCAGAGCTGCTGTACTGCTCTCTTCTGACTTCGGTGTGCCACAGTCTGAAGTTGCTGAGTGTAGCCTCATGGAGGGCGAGTAGGCTCAACCTCCCTCGTCAACCGACCAATGATGGCGGCTCCTGGAGGCTGCATGAGAGGCGACTTGCTACAGCAGGAGATGTTGTGGTCACGTAGCCACATCTTGAAGGACTGGCAACCTGCCGGATATATACCTGCCATCCCCTGTCATCTCCGTTCTTTTTCTAAACAGAAGCCTTTTGGCTCCATTCCTTTGTCTTGTTACAGTTCCCCCTGGTCTGTCTCTCCTTCTTTCTCTTCTACTTGTTCTAGACAGTGGCTCCTTTCCTCTTCTATGAAATAGGCGTTTCTAGGACCATGTCATTCATAAAAGCAGGGCACTGGGACAGGAGGGGTGAGCTAAAGGTGTCCAGGAATCTCCCTTTCCCTTTCGCCTTCCCTTCTGCTATTAGCTGGACTGACGCTGAAACCCTGTGGGGCCTTGTTAAAATGCAAAGACCATCCCATCCCCACCCAGGAGGCAGTTACCCAAGTAACAGCTAGACACGGATTATGTAGTACAGATTGTTTCTTCTAATTCTTTTCCTCTGAGAGTATGGGGGCCTGGGTGAGGAAGTTGAGAAGAAATAGGGAGAAGTCAGGGTCTAAAGCAGGGCAGGGAAGGGAGCCACGAGGGCTGGGAACTTCCAGACCTGTAAAGTGTCTCATTTGGAAGGGGCCTTGGTAGTCTAGTCCGACTTCCTCTCTGTGTAGATGCAGAAACCAAGGACCCCAGAGGCAAACAGGTTTGACCAATGTCATGGGTGACAAAGGCACACTCCCATCTTTAGGAGTCCTTGAAGGTTTCTGCCCAAGGGTTTTCCCAGGGTGGAAGTGAGTTTCCTCAAGTTGGAAAATTTGGGTACATTGTGGTCGCTGCAGAATGACAGAAAGCAACATAGGGCTATATCTTGACTTGAAACTGTGTCAGGGCTAATCAGTGCTCCTTCTCTGGTTCATGTATTTTGGAGAAAAACAAATGGATAGCCATTTCCTCCTTCATAGCAAGTGTAGGAAACACTAAAGGATGCTCTTGAGTTTCTATCTCTGGATGGCAGATCTTATGTTAACACATCTTCTCAGGCCCTTATCTTCAACATTTTTGCCTGTAGGATTCCTAGCACAAAGTAGGTACTTCCCACATGCTTTCAAAGTAGGCTAAAAATCCACCCCTCCCACTTGTGGGGTGTGTGTGGTGAGGAGAGGAGATACAGACATTGAGATCTTGGAAGACATTGCCTACTCTATGGATTCATTATGCATCTCATAATAGAACTTCTCAGACAAATGGCAGAGGTTGGGACCATTTACTGCTCATTCCAAGGACTTAGTCGAACAGCAGTGAGGTGTCCTTGCTCGTCTAGGGCTAAAGTTGTCCTGTATAACCATATCACCACCAACCAGGACACAGACTCGAAATGGTCCTGTAATCCCTTTCTCCTTTGGGGGAGATTGTCAGTGTGTTTTTTTCTTTTTCAACACTTTCAAAATCGCAATTGTTTATAGTAACTAGAGATGGCAGAACCTGGCTGAAGGGGGAAGGCTGAGTTTTATCTAACCCCTAATTTAGTTCTCTTAAGTTTGTCCAAGTTCCTGAGACGCTTTCCCCCTGTAAGTTAAACCATTGTTTGTCAAGGGAAATATAAATTAAGAGCTCTATTTTCTGAGTTAAATGGAAATTTGGTCCAGGGAAGCAGACTTTTGCTATGCTCCTCTGATCTCCAATATAACATAGGAACTGGAGTCAGTGTATGACTTAGACCTGATGAATTCTGGAGGAATCCAAAACTCAAGGAATGTGGGAGTTATGCAGAGCCAGGAACCCAGCCTAAATTTGACTCATCAGAGCTTTTAATAATCAGGTCGGAAATTCCATGGCATTATTGAAAGGAGCAAATCTCTTTCCCTTTACACAAAATGGATTCTGAAACTATCCATAGTCTTGAATTGGACTCCTGGATGGATGAGCCAAATGCTATGCCCGGATCAGGAACAGTGACGCCATGGTCATCCCCATGTTTATTGTAGGAGGGCAGCTAAACTTCTAGGACTACACGAACTGTCCAATTATGGATTTCTGGATTGTATGATTTGGAAAACACACAATTAAGGGGATAACTCTGGCCAAACCTGAGTTTGTAAAACTGGTATAGGGCCAATAAGGAGTAACACAAACCTTCTTCAATTTCTCTTTGCAGGGCTAGAAATGATTTGCAAGCTTTGAGTCTCTACAGGGAAAGGCAAAGATATTGGAAGTCATGTGCTTTAATGGACATTCACAAAGCGCTACATTCCAACTTCAGCACCTCCCCAATCTGGTGACCAAGCCAATAAGCCAGTATTTCCCATGGTTACCTTCACAGACCTCAGAAAACATTAAAAACAGATGATGAGCAAAACTACTACAAAGTATTAACAGGCTGAAAACAACAGCCCTATTTAGCTAAATTATTAAAAGCCACCACAGATAATTCGAGTAAGTCCCCCTGGGATAGTATTTCTCAAGAGTGGTCAGTGGCTGACCACCATTTAAAAAACACACTTGGGGTTAAAATGCAGATGTCAGGACTCTACTTCCAAATCCACAGGTTTCTGGCAGGATGGGAGGGCTGTGCCCAGGGATCTGCATTTTGAACAAAACGTGGCCATAGACTGAATGGATGGTCAACTTTGCACATATACGTACTAAGATTTTTTACATACAGTAGGTGCCGTTGTGAGTAACCAATACAGCTCGTATTCAGAGAAGTGCTGACTTGACATCGCTTTGGGTTTTGATGTACTCTCTTAATCAATAGATCTTAATCATAAGGCATTGGTTTCTGAAATTTCTTGGCTTTAAAACATGATAGTCACGCTTAGAAAAAGTCAGGAGCCACACTCTAGAAGAAGTAAGTGTTTAGGTGCATAATATTGACAGCAGCATCCTTCTGAGATGACAGATGGGTTCAGAGGAATGGACACTCACTGGAGGCTTCCCATGTGCTCAACACCGAGCTTCCCTGCTATTGACGCGGCTGGGCTCCAGTGCAGGTCGTAGGGTTTGAAGTTCAACTTCTTATCTACAGTTATCTTCTGGGAGAGAGGAGAGCAGGAATGTTCTGACCTTATGGGGAGGATTGATACCACGAGGGCGAGCAGAGAAAGGACTAGAGAAGCCAGAGATATTTAGATTTAAGGGGCCTCAATATTTTACAAAGGCTTGCTCTGCCCATAGATCTCAAATACACGTTACCTGGCTGTGGCCCTCGGCCCACGGCTGTGATGTGCCGTCATGCATGTTATGGCAGGAGCTCCGGGCTGTGCTGGAATTAAGGAGGTGGGAGGAGGCCTGGGGCTGGAAGAAGCGCTTCTCCTGAGTGATCCGAGGCCTGGAGAATTATGACTCGGGGATGAGGTGGAAATTGGCACCTCATGGCTTTGTGAGCCTCTTCTGACTCGTGCCTTCCCCTTTCAGGATGCCAAGTTGCAAGATTAGCTCTATTGCTTTGGGGCTGGACTTGGGGTTTGGAAAACTGGTGACTCCTTAGTGTCGCAGCCCTACCGCACCCTCTCCCCGCTGCCCTCTCTGTGTTGACCACCCAGCCTGCACATACTACCTCCCACTCCGGGACAGCCCTGTGGCCTGACCTCTGAAGCAGAGGGCTGGGGAGTCCTGGGGGCAGCCCCGAGGTTACTTCAGGACACATCTCTCCAATGCTGTCCTCTGGGGCTTGTGTGAGGAAGTCAGGGGTCCCTTCCAACTCGGCTCTTCCTCCAGCTCACCGAGCACACGGATGTGTCATAACTCAGCAGGAGCAATTTCGGAGAAACAAAGCATCTATACCGCTCAGATTAATTTGTCATTGTTTTTTAAGAGCTGAAAATGGCTATTTTCTACAGTCCTTCTCTTAATGCTAGGGGTATTGAAAGTTCATCACCTCTTTTTCTGGATATTTATAAACACAGCAGAAATGTTCCAAGATATTAACTGACTTCTCCCCTCCAGTATGTACTCCATCCATTCCCCTGGCCCCTATGTGTGTATGTGCATGTATGTTCGGGGTGTGCACACACACACGCTCATGCATACACACATGGACAGGCACACACATCCTTTTCGACCCAGTGGAATGTTCTCAGGGCAAGGTAAGGCTAATGCAGTGCCGGAGAACAGAAACAAAGGCTCTCTGTGGCTTTAGTCTTTTTTTTTATTATTGAGCTATAATTGACCTATAACATTATAGTAGTTTTGGGTGTACAACTCAGTGATTCAATATTTGTATACACCGCAAAATGATCGCCACAATAAGTCTAGTTACCTCCCATCGCCACAAAGCCTACAACCTTAAGGAAATGGAGAAGAGGGGACACAAAGCATTGTAAAAAAATTCCTGGGGGAACCGCCGTCAGAAAATATCCCCCCCCCCCCACCACCACCCCAGGCAGACGTGGAGAAGAAAATGGACAGGAAAGTAATGAGGTTTTTTACCTTTGCTGGATGCCGGAAAGAGAAGCCCTGCTTCTGAGACAGAACCTCAGGTTGGGAATGTCTATGCTGTGAATCTAGCAGCAAGTGCCCTACGGATGCTTCCAGGCCTCAGTATAGCACACAGGTAGCAGAAAGGGGGTACATCTGCAGATTGCAGAATGGGAAGTCTCTGGGCCTGAATAGGCAGGTACTAGGAGCAAAAGACAACGCAGAAGCAATCTGCTTGAACGGATGGCCAGTGGTGACCAGGTATGCAAAGAGTATCTCTGTAGACGCTCCTATGGATAGATGGTTTGAGGTCTGATGGGCCTCGGTCCTCTGTGAGCCCCAAAGTTAGTCCCTGCCTTAGGGAAAGGATTCTTGACAGGATTGTGTGCAAACACATCAGAATAACACCTGAAACCATAAATTCAGTTGCTCTCCCTCCAAAGGAGTCAATGTGCTGTGCTTGGCCCTGAGATTCAGCAGAGCTGGTGGCCACTCAGTCCGTGTGTCTTTATTGAACACTTGTGATGCTTACTGGAGCCCTTTTCAGGCTTGGAGGAGACTCCATAGTCACTTAGGGTTGAGTCCCCCTTTACTGCAGCAAACTTCAGAGTTAGGGCCAAGGAAAGGGTATGTTAATGTGTCCTAGTCACGATATTTTCTCTTGAATCTGCGTGACTTGGAAAAACGTGAGTGAGGACAGATGAGAAAGGCAGAGAAAAATATAACATCTGAATATTTCTGGGTTCACTCATTCTGCCGTAAAATACTCAGAGCCATAAATGAACGTTTATGCTAATCCTTTCGTCTTTTATTTGATTCTTCAGATGTGTTCCTTCTAAAAAAGCAATTTCGAAGGTGGGGAGGGGTAATCAATTTATGCCATTGTAATGTGGGCATCTTCCCCAGAAGTCTAGGAAATGTCTTGCAGATTTCAAAGGCTTCTTAACCTTTTCTGACATTTAAAAGCAAACAGAAACTCTGCCAGATAAAAGTGAGCTGAAAACAACGGTCAAGTTGATGTCCAACTGGAAGGAGCCTGGTTCCTCCAAATTCCTTCCCTTTTACACACAGTCCATTATGAAATGGCACCCCAGAACACTGATATTTCTCTCTTAAAACACACACACACACACACACACACACACACACACACACATTAAAATTGTTTATTGTGGCTAAAATAAGCCCAGGGCAGACTGTCAACAGAGCACTGTCCAAATAATGTTTTATCCCCCGCTTTTTTTTTATCATTAGGGTTTTAAGGGTGGGATTTCAAAACTGGGAGGATTAGAACAGGGCAGCTGAGAAATTTATAGCTGAGTACAGACTATCTCTCTCTCACGGACTCGCTCGCTACCCCCTCCCTCCCCATGTCTTTAACAAGTTAGCAGCATGTGGCTTGCCCTTGTTCCAGCAGCGATTATTAAAATAGAAAACACCTTTGGCCATAAACACAAGTGAAAATTGAAACACGCTCCTGAAAGTTTATTATTTTTTGCTTCAATAACTTCACCCTACATGGAGAACTTTACTTGCCTCGGGAGGTCTTCGGGTTAGGTAATGAAAAAACATGGGGGGTTAGGGGATCCCAAGCCATCAGGGTTGGGAGGCAGCTGGGGGTGGCCTGCATCTTGGCCTTGGGCCTTGGGCGCTGCTCAGGCGTGGAGGCTTTCACGTGCTGGAGCCCGCTTCCCTGCTCTCTCTCTCCTTGGGGCTACCCTGCCTTTAGGGTCATGTCCGGGGAGCTGGGCACTGAGCTGGTTTGAAGTCAGTCTGCCCCTCTGCTGGCTTTCTGGCCCTGCTTTCGAGTCATCTGGCTGATTCTATAGGCTTCCTGCAGCTTTGCTTTGACTTAAGGCACTGTTAGCCCCTGACTGGAATCTTCCACACTCCCAAACTCAAAAGGGATATGGGAGGGGGTGGGAGAGCAGATATTGAGGGGACGAGGAAGACACACAGGAATGAGAGGAGAGGCCCACAATCGAAGAGGAGTAGTTGAATTGGGATAGCTGACTTCTGAGAAGAGACTTGACTATAATACCTGATAATGATCTTTATTTCTACAGAAAGAGAAAAAAATATTTGAAATACAAGCGGTGGACCTTACTTTATGCAAGAGAGAAATAAACTTCTCCATTTACATGACAGTTATTTTAGTTTTCTTGTCACTTGGAGCCAGACCTGGTCCAATATGTGTAGTTGCCCATTCCAGGGTATAGGCTGTCACCCAGAGACCGAACACAAAGTTTGAGGGTAAGCCTTCTAGGAGCAGTGTGATAATTCTACTCCGTAACATTCTTGGGGACCAGGGCTCCAAATTGCTCATCACTGCACCATCCTTGGAATATGGCCCTTGTCATGATGGCCCGAGATGGCATCGTCCGTATTCAAGGCAACAGATGGAGAAAGGGCTGGTAAAGAATGGGCCACAGGGGCAGGCCATCTGTCTCCTAAGGAGTGTTCCAAGGGGCTGTTACATGACACTCAGCTTATATTCCACCAGCAAGAAGTTAGCCCCTTGGCCACACTTAATTGTAAAGGAGGCTGGAAAGCTCATCTTTATTATGAGTACCAATATGCTCAGCTAAACGTCTTATTATTAATGAAGAAAGAAAGAAAAGTGACTAGAGAACACAAGCAGCCTCTGCCACCATAGTTAATAGAAGTCCAGTCCTTGCCTGTCTTATTCACCTGTGTTGGGTTCGTCATTGTGTTCTTTCCGTTGTTCTGTGAATCGATGTCTTCATCATTTCCTCATTCATTTGATCTCTGACTTTTTGTTAGCGTTGCTCCCCTGTGCTTTCACGTGGATTCCTATTCTTTGTCCCATCAAAATCTTCCTTGAGGCAACTTTGCATGAAACCTGCCAACCTTATGCTGGAGACTCAGAACTCGGAGCAAATAATATGAGGAGAGAGATGTCAAGCGTGTTGACCCTTTTTGTAGCTTTACCAGTTTTTTTTTAAGGATCTGAGCACAGGAGTATGTGTCATTTTACATAGCTTATTTTGCACTCATCAGTGTGGTATAAACCCAGCTAGCTTCTCAAAGTCTTCCTGGGAATGGATTGAGACCAGACTCCCCTTTGGATTCTATCTGGCTCAGGAACTGGTGTTTCGTTTCCCTGGGGTGCTGCATGGTCTCAGCCCCTCATCCTGAGTAGCATGACTCATACCCCATCAAATATCCCTTTTACTTGCTCGTACTCTCCTGCTGCTTCTCTCCTGTCCATGTGAGGCGTTTCTGGCTGCCTCCCTTTCCAGCATAATTAAATCCAGTAGGCCTTCCAGTTGACCTCATGAGTGTGAGTTAAGCCCATTTATGAAATATGAAATGATCCCAAATGCTCATGATCCAGCTTTCCCAGGGGGCTGTGGAGGCGGGTCATATGTTAAGAGCTTCCTGCTGGAGATGCTGCAGGGAAGACAGATGTGGCGTCCCTGGAGATGAACAGTGCCTTCCATGGACTGAGTTCTGGTCATGATGATTCTCAGTGTTCCCCAAGAGCCCTCTATCATCTCCCTGTCTCACTTCTCTTTCCACTTGAGGGTACGTGCTCTTACTTTGAACAAGTGAGAAAAGCCAAGATCATGTCATGTCATTCTGGGCTAAGTGGTTTGTTACTGAACTCTTCATTTTGATCTGAGGTGATGGGACAGAATTAAACTAACTGATCTAGATGCACTTGAAGTCCTTGCTTGCATGCCTTGGTCAAAGGCATGGGCTAATTCTATCCAAGATTCAAGGTTACCTTGGCTTCAAGAAAGAAATGGAAGAAAGAATGAATGACTCAAGGCACATCAGCTCCATTGGGGAAATAGAGTTCAAAGACCCTGGCACATAAGGGATAGTTGGTACACAGGGGCAGTCATGAGGTATATCAGAGACAAGGCCTGGGAAAAGTCAACATCACCCATTACTTGGCTCTCCTTTTGTAGAGAAGAGACTTCTGCTCCCTCCTAGGGGAGGGAGCAGAATTGGAGGGACACTTCTAGCACCTCTTTGCATAACCCTCACCTACTGCTTGTCCCCTCTTCCTGACAAGCAAGGAGGGAGAATGACTCATTGATTAGTGAGATCATGTCCAAGGTCAGTGCTTTTGGTGGCCCTTCTCTCATGGTAACTGGCTCAAAATTTGTTCTGCCTTCTCTACTATTCCCAAGATAGATCCTTGTATGTATATTATGGGGGGTGGGAGATGGTTGTAGAAAGGAAATTTCCTATGGAACTTTCTGAACCAAAGAAGGTTTGAGTCACGTCCTCCAACACAGTAAACCAGAACTCCTCTATTTGGGGGCAGGGAAACAAAGCTAATGCTTCCTTTGATCCTCATCTGAGTCCTGGTTTCAATTTTGTAGGAACCTGGGGGTGGGGGAAAGAAGGCATGACAAGAATTGGCTGTATGCCTGGCCTGCAGGCCCCACTCCTAAAAGGCCCTCCTGGCATAGGGCTTCTGTTGAATGTTTCTCCTTCACTCCAGGATAATTCTGTCATCTTCTGTTGTACTCATGAGTCGATAGGGAGGGCAGTAAGAGGAGGAGTGAAGGTCAAGAAAGGTAATGTAGACTGGGAAAGTTTTGTGTGACAAAAAGGTGAATGTGAGAGTACACAGAAGTGTGTTGAGAAGTCAACACTTCATCTTCTGTCAGTCCTGCACTTGAATCCTGATCTCACTTCCTTCTAGCTGTGTGGCCTTACAAAACTTCTCAGACTTCTCTGTGCCCCAATTCTCCAAGCTGTAAAATGGGTAAATTATGGTGCCTACTCCACGGGATTGTTTTGAGGATGAAGTAAATTATCTAGGGTCAAATGCATAGAAGGTATTGGGTAAGTGTTGGCCATCACCACTGCTGTCATCATAGTCACCCTCCCCACTGACACAGCCATCGTGAATGTGGCATTCCTAGACACAGGCTTAGGTCTGACTTAGCTGGTAAATAGGTAAATAAGACTCTGGTCTTACGCTTTGAAGGAATTGCAGGGATAGTGTCAAGGTTCAGGACCAAGAAGTGACATACTTGAGTTCCAGTCCCTGGGTTTGACCTTTGGCGGTGATTCCCTCTCCGAGTCTCAGTTTACATAGTTGTAAATAAGGAGTTTGGTGTTCAGTGACTCCCAGATGCTTGTCTAGAGACTGGGGCTGGGTTCGGCAACCGAGACTTACCTGGGAGCTTGTTACCAATGCAGATTTCCTGCCCACCCCCCTCATATTCTTATTAGGTGGGTCTGGGTGGCTCGAGAGCCTGGATTCTTACAAAGTTTATGCTGGGATCCTCCTGTACTGCGCTTGCAATTGGGTATCACGGCACCAGGGCATCATGAGTCTTAAGCTCTTAAATGCTCTGGTTGTGTTGCAAGATGCATGTGAAGGGATGGAAGGAGGGGGTGATTTGAAAAACAAGTGACGGAGTAGAAGTCAGTTGGCAGAAACTTAGTGAAGGATTATCCTTTACCATTTTGCTCATGCAAAAACCAAGGGTTTCAGCCCAAATGCATAACAGACCTCAATTCTGCATTTTGCCAGAGCCAGCCTGACCCATTATCCTCTGTTCTGACACACAGAGCCAGGAACTGTTGTTACTGCCAACACCAGGTCCCCGGAGGAAGAGGAACTGCCCTAGATAAGCACGAGGAATCATCTTCCCAAGGCCCGTTCCCAACATCTCCCTGTCCCTTGGCCAAACGTTCATTTGATTAACCGGGATCTTTGGCGACCAGGATCAACAAAGAGCATCCATCTTGTCACTCTAACATGGGGTGAGGCTGTTCTCAAACTCTCCCATCTCTGACTCTCTTTCCTTGGCAAACAAGATGGCTTTGCTGTAATCCCACAGTGTCTTTCTCTTTAATCCAAAGAATGAAACAGAAAAACAACAAAACAAAAAAAATGGTTCCTTCCACCATATAAACTGGAACCTCTTTCATCCATTGAATGACATGGTTTCTTGCTTCTTCCCTTCACCATGGGGACAGGGTGGAGCCCACATTCCCTTAAGGAACCCAAGGTCACGACATTCATGGTGAACAAACTGCAGCCTCTAGAATGCATTTCCAATTAACACACACAAAGCGTTTCCTACTGTCTCTTAAATTATGGTTCTATATTTATCACTGCCAGACCCTCCCTCCCTTCCCAGCTCCCCCCCCCCCCCCCCGCAAGGTCCCCGCTCTCCCTTTAATCATTTGCAGAAGTGTTTCCATTCTTTCTTTCCATTTTCGGAACCGATTTTGTTATAAGTCGAATGTAATTGTTGCTAACATTTTGATTTCCCCGTTCAGTGAGATTTACATGACACTGAGGTTTTGTGATATAATTCCTCATTTGCTTCCAAGTTTTCTGTTGGGCGTTTAATCTGTGCAGAATTTCATTACTGTCTGATTTACTGTGGCCTCAACATAAGGAAAGACTTTTCAAATGTCAACATTTTCCCTCTTTCCCTTCCTTTCTCTCTCTCTCTGTCATCCTTCGACACACACACACACACACACACACACACACACACACTCACACATGCATGTTCTTGTACGCTTTTCTCTCTCTCTTCTTCCTCTCCTCTTTTCTCCTGTCCCCTCCCTACCTCTCCCCCTCTGTCTCTCTCCCACGTCTTCTGTCCATATCCCCCCTCCCTCCATTGTTTTTGAGTTTCAAGGTTCACATCTGATGGACTGACATCTTGGCTTTGTCTACCATTCCCAATCATTCCTCAGAGAGCTCCTGTGAGCACACGTAGGGGTCTACTCTCTGGGAGACGAGGGAGCCTCTCCTGTTAGGGGAGTTATATAGGAGATCTACACAATTGGCCCCAAAGTCCTGTTGAATCCCAAGACCTAAATTATGGTTCTATACTTATGACAAGGGTCTGGCTCTGAGACTACTGGAAGATGTAGATGGGCCTTGGCTTCCTAAGGGGACAGAATCAGGAAAAACTTAGGGAAATGTTTTTTTTTTTTTTTTTGCATAGTAGTTACATAATGGTAAACCTATAGCATGTGCACGCATGTGTGTGTGTGCATGTATGTGTGTGTGTGGAGAGAAAGAGAGAGAGAATGAATTCCCGTTAGGCAGCAAGACTCTGCCTCTGCTTCTTACCCCCGTCTACACATCAGACCCTTGGAAGGTAAATGTGGATCTTCACAGAGGTAGGGATTTTCGCAGAGGTAGGGAATTGAGCTCCTCAACCCTACCCAAAGGTTAATTTTTGTCAGCCATGTTTCGTTTCAAGGCCCTTTGTCCTTTTAACTGTTTTCCTAATACTCTTTTCCCTGCTTTTTAGTGACTTTCTCCCCTCATTTAAACCCGTTTGCCTTGTCCTTCTTTCTCTTCCTTTTTCCTCCACTTCGACCATTTCTGTTGTGACTTACCTCTACCTCCTCACTTGTCAAAATTTATCCATTCTTTGGGGGCTTAACTCTCCTGAGTCCCAGGGCTTCTTTCTTTTTTGGTGGTGTGACTGGGGGACTAAGAAGTTGATGGGTTGCATTTTCATGCTTTAATAAATGCAGACAGACCCGGAGAAGCATTCTGGCTGGTGGGAAGTCTGGGCCTGTAGAAAGCCCATCACTAGTTACACTTGGCTCAAAATATTCAGAGGGCATCTTGCCTTATTAAACCAGGGAGGCAAAAATCATTCTTGTGTCTACAAATCTCCAGTGGGTAGCCAGAGAAGGAAAGGCCCACCCAGAATCTCCCAACTGAGTATTTAAAACAATTTTTTTAATGTTTTTTTACTTTTTTAGAGACAGAACGAGAGAGAGAGAGAGGGAGAGAAATCAGGCGAGGGGCAGAGAGAGAGGTAGACACAGAATCCAAAGCTGAGCTGTCAGCACAGAGCCCGACGCGGGGCTTGAACTCACGAACTGTGAGATCACAACCTGGGCCGAAGCCGGACGCTTAACTGCCTGAGCCCCCCCAGGCAACCCTCCCACATGATTATTAAGAGACCATTTTGCTATAGTTTTCTTTTGCTTTCTTAAGACCTTAGGATTCTTACTGCACCCTTGTTTGTTGAAGTTGGTGGGTGCCTGCTGTGTTCCTCCCTCATTGACGTTCCCACTACCTACTCGATGTATCTGTTGGATTTCACTGAATTCCCAGCTTCAGGGAATGAACATGAGAGAACTCATTTTTTGTTTTTAACTCTTGGGACACCTGTGTCTTAAGCTACATAATCTGGGCTAACCTGAATGATTCAGGAATGCCAGAAGCCAGGAGAATTAAAAATCTGATTCCTCCATTATGGGGTTACTATTGGCCTGAGGAAGCCCCTACGTTTCTAACTTGACCCAGGGCCTACTTGGTAATTAGTTGGGAAGAACCCCCAAATTAGGTCAATTTTCAGTTGACCTATTGTGGTGGTTTTATACTGTGTCTGCAACTAGTTACTTGGCATTCCTCCTATCAAAAGTTGGAGCCCTCTTGAAGAGGGGACAGGCTCTGTGGCTGCAGTGACAAATACGATATGGCATATGTTATGCTGTTGACTCCTAGGCCTGGGTTATACACAGTGATTTGGCTTGTGTCTGGGTCTCTCCTAGGACACTCACCCTGGAAACCTAGACATTGTGTTCTGAGTAAGCCGCGTGAAGGGGACACATGTAGAGTTCTGGCCCCAGCCTCATCTCATGTCGAGCTGATGGCCAGCATCAACAGCTAGACACAAGAGTAAACAAGTCTTCAGATGATCCTAACCTTCCAGCTGCCCCAGCCGAGGTCCAGTAGAGCATAAATGAGCTGTCCTCACTGTGACCTATTCACATTTCAGATTCACAAGCAAAATATGTGTGGTTGTTATTTTAAGCCACTAAGTTTTGGGGTGATGTGTCACACATCAGTAACGGGAAAATTTACCCCCCTGTACCTCTTCCTTCCCAACAGATGTAAGTACTTTCACATTTTCTGAAATCCCTGGCTCTGTCCTAAGACACTCCTTCCCGAGTATTTGAGTTCTAAAATGACACAGTTCCATGAATTGATCCCATGGACTAGGTCCTGATGTGGGAGTGAGTTTACCTGTCCCCACCAGTAATGAGCTTTGCAATTATGCTGCTAGCCCAGGGAATGAGTTTCCTTAAATGCAAAACGAGGGGGTTGAGCTAAATGATCCTGAAAGCTCCTTCCAGTTCCGTTTTCTCTCCTTCCCTGTGGATGGCCTCTGTCACCAAGGGGGAGCTTGTTTTATTGAAGGTCAGCTGCAAATGACTGAAGATGACTTTGCTCACGTGACCTCTCTTTGCAAAACTCACTGGCCATTTAATGGCTGCTTCCAGTGCCTTCCTCCAAAGGAATGAGGGATGGGGCAGCTTAGGGAAAGGCGGCTCTGCACTAGACGAGGGACATGAGTCCTGATCTGACTGCTACCAGATGCTTGGGACTACATTTGACAAAATTGGCGTCATCATTGGCTCCCCTCTTCCTTAGGTACAGCCTGAGATAGGTGACTCCAAGGATTCCCTGTCTAGCACAGAAGGCTGATATTCCTGGGCCACGAATGTCCAATGAGGACCTGGAGGGTGGATGTCATACCTCCATTTAGAGACGGAGCAGATCTCTGAAATGCCCCGGATTCTGGACTTCTTCCTAGTCCCATTGAAAACGAGTAGTGTTTCTCCCCTTCCTGCCGAAGCAGGAGGCAACTTGTCATCAGTGAGGAAACCCCGTGAGAAGAGTTCACGTCCAGAGAGCAGTTGTTCCTTAGTCCGTTTCCCCTGAGAAACAATGAACTGGCTCAAAGAGATGGGGAGTGGGCCAAAGTATGTTGTGAAACCAAAAGCAAAAGGAGAAAAAAAATGCTGGAAAAATAATAAAAAGGGTTGGAACTCTTATGAAAGCCCAGACCAACAGTGGTAATTCTGAAGTGTAGGATTTGATTACATCGGCTCATAAAGGATTTAGTTCTGAGCATGAACTACTAACCACACCCTTCTCCCCTTGCCTCGGTTTGCCCAGGCAGACCATGGGTGCTGCCCTACCACCTCTGGTCCCGCCTTGAATCTGAGGTCTTTCCTTCACAGCAGTGATCCTGAAGGCGTAATTGCTCTGAATTTACTAGCCCCCAAATGCCAGATTCTTAGTCTGGGCCTAGAGACTCCCCTGACTGAACAGCCAGATCTCCAGGTTGTCCTATCATGGACACTCTTGCCGAATCCAGGACCCCTTGCCTCCTCTGTGAAGTCTTGGCTCATGCTTCAACCTGTGGAGGTGTCTGGAATCCTTGAGTTCGTCAGACACTCTATTGTTCTCTGCATCCGTTCTTTAGTGATCTACATTTTAATAGAAATAATAAATAAATAATAAGCAAATAATTGGAAGAATAAATGCGTGTCTATGGCTTAAAAAAGGGTACAAATGGATGTGTGTGTGCATGTGTGAGTGTGTGTGCGCGCGCGTGTGTGTGTGAGTCCTTCCAAGGCTTTTCCGTGACAATATAAATATACACACAGTGAGACAGAGAGTATGTCTGGGGGAGGGAAGAGAAGTGAATGGGTTCTCTTGTGCCCAAATGGTAGCCTACTATATTTACTGTTTTGCACTTTAGCTTTTTTTTTTATTTAACCATATATTTGGGAGATCATTTGTTATCAGCACACTTATAGCTACCTCAGTCTTAGAATGGTTGCGTTTTTCTTAGTGCAAGGAAATACCATCTCCATGATACTACCCCCCCCCCTCCCCGGGTGCTGGGCTTTCATATCGTTTCTGTGTTCTAGTCACAATAAACCATAAAGGCCTTCCTTTCTCTAGTCTAGTCTGTAAGCTCATTGGTGGCCAGGCCCAGAGTTCATTCTTTTCTTCCTATGTCTCCCAAACCTGCAATCCAGCATTTGTCAAAAATGCCATCCTTTTGGAATTTATTCGTTTATAGCATTTCCATGCTATCTTGTAACCATAAGCCTTTTCTACTCTTTCAATGGTTATATGAATCCTAAAAACCAATAGCCAGTATTTGCAAAATATTACTTACTCCAGAGCTGATAGTGTAGCTGATAGCTGACCTGCACAGAAAGAAGTTGTCTTTGCCACTTAAAAGAAAATTCTTCAAGGATCGAGATCAAAGAGCTGATAAAAAAAAATAGGTGGAACCCAAGTAAAGAACCCTGGGTTATCTCTAAGATAGATAACAAGGGGAGAAGGAGTATATAGTGTAGAAAAATGACCAGCCCAAAGGCCACCCCTGTTGGCTGTTCAGAGGACTATGGGAAACAGAAATGAGGACAGAGAAAGGGGAAGGGGGTGCTGAGCAGAAGATGGGGTGGTGGGTGGAGACCAGGACAAAAACATCCAAAGTCTCCAGACAGAATGGAGTTTGAAGGCAGGGAAACATCTCCCCTGCCTCTTGGAGGGGCTCCTTTGAAAAGCACCAGCCTGTAGGTGGCCACATCAAAGTAACGTTGCTCGTGCCCCAAGGTTTGGGAATGGGAAGGCGGGATTCGGTTCTGTCAAACTGCCCTGGTGTCTGTGTGGTACGAACAGGATGTGAACATCCCAGCCTGCAAGGAGGAGTAAGAAGTTGGCTAAGAGGTGGAAAAGGAGCTCACTGAGGGGACAGGAGTGGAGTTCTGGAGCAGCTTTGGAAAGGGTTGCCTGGGCTAGAACCAGAAAAGTCCCAGTCCCACAGAACAGTGGGAGCCTTGACTGAGCAGGTCAACCAGAGAGGGCTCCGGGGCTGAAAGAGAGATTGAACCATGAGTTCTGCCAGCCAAAGCCAGGAGATTGCCCAAGGATAGAATAATCTTCCTAAGTGGTTCTGCTCGGGGGTAATGGTCAACAAGGATCCTGAGGATGCTGTGTGGATCCGGGAAATCCTTCTCTCCCCACTGCTGTGAGGACACAGTAAGCCACTCTCATATGCCAAGAAGCTATGCTGCGAAAGGAAAGGGCAGGAGATTTACAAAGTCAGATTCTGAGAACATGCGCGTTTCACCTAAAAGCACTGTTTAAATTATTGCGTTTGACTGAAATTACCCCATTGAATTACATTTACTTTTTTTATTTTCTCAGCACATGTAGGCATCTGGGGAGGATCATATCAGTTAGAGAGACATGAAAAAGCCGCACTCTCTCTGCACATCTGGGTGTAGCATGAGACTCCGACCCCGAGAGGTCTGGGCTGTTATTAGATATCTTTTTTTTGTAACCACCCAGAGTAGAAATTTCTGGCAAACATCCTCTGGCCTAAGAAGGCCTGTGCTGTCCTATAACAAATCTGATATTATTCACAGTCATGGGGGACAGGGAGAGGCTGGATCATTGAAGCTTCTAACAATAATTCAAAATTCTCGTTTTTGCTGAGTGTTGACCATTGACCAAATTTTCCAGTTGCTTCGAGGCTGCCAAATGGACTGATTTGAACTGTATCTCTTTATTGATTTCTATCAGAAGAGTAAAGAATTTGTGAAATAATTAAATGTGATCTTAAATCCCTCTGGTTCCTGGGTTTGGGCATGGAGGTGGGGCTGGGGCTGGGGCTGGGGTGGGTCTCCAGGTCACTCCAGGACAGCCCTAGGGGTTTCTCTCGAGCTGATCTGACCTCCCTCAGAGCTCTTCAATGACTTCCAAGTGCACCTCGCATAAAGCTAAGCTTCTGTCCAGGCTGCCTGCCTTTCTGAGCTCCTTGTGCCACTGTCTTCTGTCTCATTCGCTAGCCTCCAGGTGTTCTGTTTTATGTCACCGTAATTTTTTATACATTTCTTAGAAAACCCCAAGCTCTTTTCTGTCCCTTAAAGTCATTACTGTGCCTTTTTTCTTAAAATCCTCTCCACTCGTGGGATGCCTGGGTGGCTCATCAGTTAAGCATCTGGCTCTTGATTTTGGCTCAGGTCATGGTCTCACGGTTCGTGAGTTCGAGCCCCGCATTGGGCTCTGTGCTGGTGGTGTGGACCCTGCTTGGGATTCTCTCTCTCCCTCTGTCTCTGCCCCCACTTGTGCTTAGCTCTCTCTTTCTCTTTCTCTCAAAAATAAACATTAAAAAAAATCTCAAAGCAAAACAGGTGTTTCACCTCATATCCACTTTGTTTCCATGAAGAAAAGGGGAAGTGGCCTGCTGGGGAGAGATGATGGGTACTTGCCTGGACTTCACTCCCTCCTGAGTTGTCCTGTCACTGGAGACCTAGGACCCACGGCTCCCTCCTCCCCTTGACCCCTTTCAGCCTCAACAAATGAGTCACGGCCAAAGTATTTGTACGAAGCACAAACGAGTGGCAGAGAGGAGGGGGCTGGAAAAAACTCAGGAGCTGGCTTCCGGAAAGTTCTGAAGCTGTTCTGACCCCCAGAAGGCAAGAGTGGCTGTCTTCTAGGTCCCGGAGGGAAACTGGCTCCTTGAGAGCCCGTGGAGTCCTGGGAGGACAAGTTCTATGAGTGGCAAGGTGTCTGGGACATTGGGACCATGAAGATCCAGAGAGCCTACCCCTAACTTCAGGTGGAATGAAACTAGAGGCGAGAGTCAAAGTACCCAGCCTTTGGCAGAGTGATTGGTTATTGGCAGGGAAGGATATTGTGAGGTGTAATGCCGGAGTGACACACAAATGCCCTCTGACACGGCCACTCATATTCAAGAAATGGTTATTAGGTACCTCCTGTGTGCCAGGCCTTGATCTTTTCACTGGGAATCGGCAGTGAGCAAACAGCAAAATCTACTTAGGTTCCTGGAGGCTAACGATGTAGGAGCGTTCACGGAATCTACATTCTAAGTCCTTATTGTCTGAGGACACTCTAATGCTGAAAGTAAGCCATTCTGTTTGCAGGTCTCTAAAGATTGTAATATTGGTGGCATTCAGTAGTTTCAGTGGCAGGGGCAGTGGCAGTTAAGATCTCAAAAGAGGGAAAGTAGAAAAGGCATTAACAGGAGAAATGGCCATTTAAGTCCATCATGACATGGGAGTCATGACAAGCCATGAGGGGCAGGAGCTCAAGAGCTTCTTACAGCGAGGAGGAGGCTGGTCCTGGGAGCACAGGGACACCCTTGGCAGGAAGGGAGCATCCGGGTTCCCTACAGATGGTGGAGTACATTCTCACCGCTCCTCACTGCCGTTTTCAGACCATTTGCAATTTTGCCACCTGAACACCACCTCCCGAGAGGTGCTGACTTTCAGTTGGACCAGCCTCCTCTCCTTCGAAGCTCTGCCATCTGCGGGCGGGTTACCCTGTGTTCTGAGTTGTGCTCCTTTATTCTCATTCCTTCCCAGACTTTCTCTCTCAATGTTCTAGGTGTGGGTGGTTGGGGAAAGAAGAGAGGGAGAGGGCAGGGCCATCAGCATCTAGGGGGTGCCGTCTCCAGGTTCCTCTGCATCCTCACTGGCTTTTAGCAATGCCTGTCAAGACCACACTGCGAGTGCTCTCATCTTCCAGACCTTTCCTCTGACATTAAAACCATTCACCCCTCACTACCCCAACTTGTCTTCCTTTGCATTTCCTTCACTGCTGGAGCCATGTCTTGGAAGGCACCATGTATCATTCCCCCGGGTGCATTCGTTGATGACCACTCCCCTCCGACTCAACTTAACTTCTTTCCTGCTCGGCAGAGACCCTGTGTTATAACAATGAAGTCTCTTGTTATAAGAGGAACATAAACCCCTTTTAACTTAAGCTATTGTTAGTTACCTTTCTATTACTCGCGGCCAAATATTTTCCTAACCAATGGATTTGATCTCTCTGTTCCATTTGACTTTGGATGCTGCTATGTCGTAGCTGCTAAGAGTTCTCACGTATCTCCTCTCATTATAGACCTTCCATGTTTTATGAGACTTCCAGAGCAGGAAGAGCCCTTAGACCCCAATCCCCAGCCTTGTAACCTTAGATATGGTACACTAAAATGCACCGAGGAAAAGTAATACGGAGAGTTGGTTGGACAGCCAGGACTGGAGCCCAAGAATCTTAGAAATGAGTCCAGCACTCACTGCCAGCCATCTCCCTAACTCTTTGATTTGCAATAATAACAAAGGTCGAGGGTGTGAAGAGAATCTCCACTCCTGTGCTGGTGACCACAGTGGCCACACTGTGGATATGCGCTGAGCGCAGCTGTGTGCCCTGAGGCTCTGACCATCTTGTGGAAAGACAGACCCTGAGAGCACCATCAGTGATCACCGCCCTGGGAAGTGGGAAGGCCCCAGGCGCTGGCTCACCGTGCTTTTCTCTCTTACACCTCTAAACTGCTTCCCTGGAGACATATTCAGCTTCTGTCCAGGGTCTGGGAAGTCAGCCCCCCAGAGCAGCATTCAGGCGTGGGCTCGGTGGCCACACTCTTGCAGGCTCCATGAGCACACGCTAATTAACCAGGGAAGGTGCACACAGGAGACACGCTGCTCACCGGCTGTCTGCTTCCCTTTGTCTCTCTTATCTTGACTTCTGTTAAGTCCCATTTAAACATTCGTATCTTACTTTTCCCTCCTCCATTTCCATACGTGTGACCTCTTTGAACCCTGAACACTTAGCAGTGACTGTCGTCTTATTCATTTGCTTTTTATAAATCCCAGCTTTTGGTCTTATAAATCCTAAAGCTTATGTCTTTGCCCTTCCTGTTCCTTCTTCAGGGACGGCTCTGCCTTTGGTCCTTTGGTTGTCCCTGGCGGAATTTCAGCCTCGGCCCAGATATCAACTCCTTGGACAGGTCTCTGCACCCCAGCCCCCACCCCCCCTCTGCTGCCTGTCCCTCACCACTTCCTTCCCTGCTCAGCCTAGACATGTTCTTTCCTTCACAGTATCTGGCACCAATGAAAATGATCTTATTTGTATGTCTCCTTGTTTAGTTTCTGTTTTGCTCTTCAGAATGCAGGCACCTCTCGTAGGGCAGAAGCATCTATCCTGGCACAGTACCCAAAGCTGTCTGACGTGACCCACACCCACGAGTCACTTGTAGAACTAAAGCAGCCTGGAGAAGATGGGCTTTTGAAAGAGCTCTTCTACATTACAGGTTGCCTGTGCCCTGGGCAGATGCTAAGGACCAGCCCTTATGCCAGCTGTCAGTCTTAGGTGCCCAGTACAATGAAGGACGTTCTCGCAGTGACTTTCCTCCCCTGCCCTCCTTCCTAGTGTTCCTTCCCGCACGCACACTTGAGGTGTCAGATGTCTCACGGATGTTAAAGCAAGCCCTTTTGCATGCATCCCCACCCAAAGAGTGGAGCTTTTGTTGCTCTTCTAGGATGGGGGAGAGCTCTCTTAAAAGCTTGGATAGAGGTGCATGCCCCTACTTGCTGGCTGCTAATCCCACCTCCGCCTGACTTTGAGCTCTTATGAGAAAGGATCTCTCTTTCTCCCCTTGATCTGCCTGCACTGGAAGCCCTCAGGCATCAGCAGAGTTCCTGCGATTCTCCTTGAGAGACCACAACGTCTTGCATGCCTCCACAGATATTTGGATGAATTTTCAACTTGGCTGCGTATGTCCCCTTGTATTAAATCCAGTCTCTTCAGTTTGAGCTTTAAGGGCTGCCTCTCCCCAACCTTCTCACTCCCCCAGCCCGGTTTCACCATAACACCCACTTCCCGTTCTTTGCAGGCTCCCCTAAAATGCTTCCTGCTCCTGGTCTGCACCTTCAGCCTCCATGCTTCCCATCCCTCGCCATCACCACCTGCAGAGAACTCTTCTCGCCTTGCCTCATTTCGACTTTCCCCTCATTCACAAATCCATCCTCAAAGCTTTGTCTCTTGGGAGAGCTTTCTTGATTTACTACCTCTGGTTTGCCCTACCCGAATAACTACAGCCATCTCTCCAAGGTATTCGTCTGTCTCACAGAACTATCTCAGCAGGGTCCCGATGTGCCCAGATGTGGGTAGCTATCAGATTTGGGGTCCATTTAACCTTTCTGTTTGAGCAAATGTTCTTTTAGGTAAGAAATTAGATTTTCTGGGTCTGAGTGGACAGGTGCAATGCAAAGTCCTTTTTTTTTTCTTCCCAAAATAAAGAGACATATCTCTGTCTAACTCTACATTTTTTTTCCACTACCCCTTTTGTCTTCAGTGGGAATCAGAGTAGTGTACAAATTAGGAAGGCTATAAATGAGTAACCGTGATTCCAGGTTTTTTCCTCCTTGTCATTCCCGCCACGCCAAGGCTGATCTGCTCATCTTCTCCATAGCCTGTGGCTGACAAAATGCGACTCAGAGATGTGATCTTGAGTCAAATGGTAACTTTTCTTTTTAAGGCAACCCAGCACAGGCTTGGCAGGAGGAGGCAAGAGCGCAAAGAGCCTCTGCCTTCAGGGGTCTCACAGTTTGTCGGAGAAGGGGAATCAGCAAACAGACAGAAAGGAAAACACATGGCGGGGCGGGGGGGGAGCTGAAGGGAATGGCTTGAAACCCAGAATCTTGGCTCTTGGAACTTTGTTTCACCCACCATTGACTCTCCTGGCAACTGTCTAGGAATATTTCAGAGTCACTTGGGTAGAGCCCGAGAATGAATAAAATGTCTCTTTTCATAGACCCACCGGGCTGGCCGAGAGCTGGGAAGGTCATTCTGCCCATTCCCTTGCCCCAGGCCAGACCACATCAATTCCGCCTGCCCAGTCAGGGGTATCTCCTGTTTCCAAACCTCATCCGAGACAGATCCTACCCTGCTCTCGCTGTCTGCTCTTCCTGCCCGGTGGTTTTGAGCCTGGGTAGTGAATGGCTGAGACAGCTGCATTCCTTGGACAGCCTCGCGGCCATGCATACTTGTCAAGCACTCCTGGGGAGGGACCTCAGGGGATCTAGAGAGAAGGGCCTGTGCGGGTCTGCTGAGCCATACTCAGCTTTTTCCACTGGGCATCTCAACTGCAGTCTGTCTGTGCTCCAAGGTGGGGAGGCGGATCCCCTTTGCAAGGAGATGAACGTCGGCATTTGATTTATTGCTGCATCAGGGCCCAGAAGCCCTGGCAGAGAATATGTCTCTTTAATTTGGAAAAAAAAGGACTTTGAATTCCACCTGCCCGCTCATTCTTCAAGCACCTCTTCTTCTTCCACTCTGTTTCTCTCTTCTTACCTCTCCCACCTGTCAGAGGAACAAAGGGTAACACGGGGCGCCGCCTACCAGGGTAGGACCCATGCCGGCCCTGTGTTTGCTTAGGGCTCTGTAGTTCAGATGTCCTGCAAGGCGACCGCTGTCAGCCGATCCTGCTAGGTGCTGGTGGCTGAGGCTGTGAAAGGAGGCAGAAGTGGCCTGGGCGAAGAGGTCACCTCAAGTAGAGTGTTGATGGATGGCGGAGATTTGCATACTGTTTTAAACAGATATCTCTATCAAGTTTTCTGTATGTCTCTGCTGCAGAAATGTGCCTTCCTTCCAGATCGCTTCACCTTTTCCCATTCTGAACAGTGACCTTGTAGAGTTCGGTGGCCAACCACACAGCCCCTGATGGCGAACAAGAAGAAAACGGCCATCGCACAAGCTATGTCTTCTGCTGGCACGTGTCCTCCCCCACACCTCCGGCCGTTGCTGGCCTCGCTCCTTGCAGTCTTCTGGTCACAGGTGCTGCTTCTTCAGCCCAGGGAACTGCTCCTCCTCCGTGTGGTCGCCGCACTCCCGAAAGACGAGGAGCGGAGACAGTGGTCTCAGGCAGAAACCAAGAAGGGAGAGGGCTTTAGGGAAGGAGTGCCTCAGAGAGGTTAGTAAGAACTGAAACGTTTGGACCGGGCTTATAGTTCAGCAGGAAATCAGTAATTTCTCTGAAAGAAACTCCAGGCTTCACAAAGTTGGGAACTGAGCTTCGGAAGGGAGTGAATGAGAGTAAATCGCAGACAGTGCATTTAGACAACTCCTTCAAGACCGTGGACAGTAGAAGGGGGGAAAAGGCAGCAGCTAAAGACCAGGACGCGAGAAAGGAAGAAAGTTTTTTTATGTGTTTTTAAGATGGAAGTGACTTGAGAAACGCATAGTCTTGGGACATGCATTATCTTGGACGTTCTCTGTTTGCCACATCCAGATCCACACTTTTCCGCTTGGGCCCCTGAGAGGCTGACCTTACACGACTATGTTAGGGGCCCCCTGCACTCTGGCTTCCAGGTGGGTCTAGCCCATGGGGAGCACCTACAGGACATCAGAGAGTGGGAGAAGAAGGAGTTAGGGGTATTTGCTCCCTTGTTTCTATTCTTGACCTGGTCGGGGCTTGGCAGTGGACTGCGAGTCTCTTATCAAAGGCCATAAGTCCTGCCAGGCAGCCATCTTCTCCAGCCATGGCTCTGACTTTCTGCTGGTTCTGTGAACTGCTTCCTTTATCTTTGCTTCCTTAGGCCGAGGGATGGTGTTGGATTCCTGCTCTTACAGGTCTTGAGAGCATGACCCATCCTTCATGATTTCCCTTGACTCTGACCACACCCTGGCGAGTTGTCCCTTTATTGAAGTCTCCTGAATTACCCCATTTGAGTATGCCATCTGTTCCCTACTGGGGACTGGGCTGGAAAAGAGAGTGGTGGTTGATTAGAGACCTGTTTTCATTAGAAGGCTCTGTCTCTCCCTCTCTGTCTGTCCGTCCATCTGACGTCACAGTCTTTATGTTTTCATGAAGCGACACTTGGCTTTGTGCATATCGATTGCTGCTCTTTCACTGGGGTGGGACAGAGTCGAGCTGGACAATGGGAGAGGGCCGAAGGCAGGTAGGGAAACCAGGAGCCAGGAGCAGAGCAGACAACACCTGGGAGAGGAGTCCTGTGAGTAGGAGGTCAGATTTGGGGCCCAGGGAGACCTATATGCACAAATATCCTATTGATTCTGTTTCTCTGGAGAACCCTAATACAGTGGGAAAACAAAGCTCAGGGATACATGCAAAATACAGACGGAAAGAGAAATCACACACACACACACACACACACACACACACACACAGCATGTGATGGGATGGACAGGTAAGGGGCATAGCAAATGGATTGAGAGCCTAGGCATGCATCTGATCAAAAGTTACAGGGGAAAAACGCAGAGAACAATATAAGTTCTTTGAATTGAAGTCATGAATCCTTAGGTTAAAAGTTTACATAAAAGTGCAAGCAGAATATCTACTTATGCTGTAGTGAAACTGCAGAACATGAATGGTAAAAAAATAAATATTAAAACCTACCAGGGGGGTGCCTGCGTGACTCAGTCGATTCAGTGTCCCGTTGTTGTTTTTGGCTCAAGTCATGAACTCGTGGTTTGTGATTTCGAGCCCTGCATCAGGCTCTGCTTGGGATTCTGTCTCCCTTTCTCTCTGCCCCTCCCCTGCTCACACACACATACACTCTCTCTCACTCTCTCAAAATAAATAAATAAATATTAAAAAATATTTTTAAACCAATTGGAAAGAAAAGACTGCTTAACTACAAAGGAATAACAATTAGATTGACAAAAGAATGATCTTCAGCCACATAACACCCCCAAAATACGAATGAGTTAACATCTTCAAAGCACTGAGGGAAAAAAAAAGTTAACCTAGAGTTTCATACCCACCTAAGTTATTATTCTGTTATGAAGGCAAAATAGGGACACATTCAGCTACATAAGGAATACGGGTGCGTACTCCTCCCAGACCCTCAGGCATAGTTTGAGAAGGAGGAAAGTGAAATTAGAGGGAAAGGTTGGAAGGAAGACAAAAGTACTTGTGAGGTATTTCAGTAAATGTGTGAATTATTGACAGAGCAAACATACATTTTGTGTTAGAAAAGCAGGGACGGCTAGATGCTGAGACGACAGAATGACAAACAATGGTGGCAGGGGAGGTGTTCACAAGTTAAAACATACCGACACCTTTGGCTTTTTTAAGGGGATGCTAAAGATTATAAATTTAGATCTCAGAAAAATGTAAATATGAGTCTGTGTGCTAAAATTCTGCACGGGCACCTGGGTGGTTCAGTTGGTTGAGACTCAGGCTCTTGATTTCTGCTTAGGTCATGGTCTCACAGGTGTGAAATCGGGCCCCGAGTTGGGTTCTGTGCTGACAGCTCGGAACCTGCTTCGGATTCCCTCTCACCTCTCTCACAAGACAATGTGCGAGTAACCATTAGAATAGCAGAAATGCAACTGGACTTTGAAACCAGAAGTCGTGTGGACAAAAGGTTGTGGGGGTGGTGCTGGGGGAGGGGCAGGAGTGAAGAATACCTGTAGGTCTGTTAATACAGCTAAAGACAGGGAAGGAGAAAAAATAAAGATTAAAAAAAAAGAAACACAGAAGCATAAACACAAAGCAAGTGAAAATAAACCTTGGTTTAAAAAAAAGCAAATTGTACGGGGCGCCTGGGTGGCTCAGTCGGTTGAGCGTCCGACTTCGCTCAGGTCACGATCTCACGGTCCGTGAGTTCGAGCCCCGCGTCAGGCTCTGTGCTGACAGCTCAGAGCCTGGAGCTTGCTTCAGATTCTGTGTCTCCCTCTCTCTCTGGCCCTCCCCCCGTTCATGCTCTGTCTCTCTCTGTCTCAAAAAATAAATAAATGTTAAAAAAAAATTAAAAAAAAAAGCAAATTGTAGAAGCTTACATCCAGTATGAGACCATTTATATTTAAAGTTAACAAACTCACAAAATAATAATAAATATTTAAGAGAGAGAGAGAGAGAGAGCAGGGGAGGAGCAGAGAGAGAGGGAGACACAGAATCTGAAGCAGGCTTCAGGCTCTGAGCTGTCAGCACAGAGCTCGACACGGGGCTTGAACTCCTGAACTGTGAGATCATGACCTGAGCTGCAGTTGGATGTTTAACCGATTGGCCCCCCCTATTTAGTTAGCTTTTAAAAAACCAGACACCTATGATCATATTAACATTTAAATGACATCTGTGGTGGTACCTGCATACATTATGTTGTTCTGTATGATTTTTCTCTACATTTAAAATATCTCATGATTTTTCAGGAAAAAAACACTGAAAGACAGAACTGTACAGCTGCAGAAACAGGATGAAAACCAGTAGGGCATGGGTTGATGGCAATGCGGGATTTCCTTATATCTGAGGAAAAACTTGGGAAGGGTTTCCAAGGTCACGGCTTAGGTAGAGATACAGGATGAGTCTGTATATCAAGTAGTTTTGTATTCTTGGGAGATTTTGCTGTGGTCTGTCTCGAGCTAAGAAAGTGTAAGGTGTGAGTTGTAAGTAAATCAGACGTTCTGGAAGATGCGGTACAGAGAGTCTTGGCCCAAGGCAAGACCAGTAAGGGGCTGTTTCTTTCTCTCATCCTGCACCAGCTGATCTTTAGACACTTGAAGTGACCATAGAATTTCTACCTAGTATCCAGTGAGCACTTGTTTTGGTCGCACCCCTCGGTCAAATGCTTGAGTTGTGTTATCTTGTTTAATTATGTTCAGCTTTGGGGTAGGTAAGCACTGTTTTTATTGACTTGCCATTTCATTAAGAGGCAGGAAAATGAGTGGTTAGGGTCGAGGACTCTATAGAGTTGGGCCTCAGCTTTGTTCCTCACTGGCCGTGTGATTATGGCAGGTCACTTGACTTCTCTGTGCCTCAGTTTCCTCATTTGAAAATGGGAATGGTAATAGTACCTACCTCACTGCATTATTGTGCAGATAAGATGTATTGATGTATGAGAAGGCTTAGAAGACCGGTTGGCACATAGTAATCCCTATGTAAGTAGTTGCTTTTATTGCCATTTTGGATGAGAAAAGAAAGACACCGAAAGACAGAAGTAACTTACGTAATAAGCTCGCAGCTCCTTTGACACGGTGGGCAAGACTGCAGTAGCTACCTTATAACCAGTAGTTAGCTAGCGTCCGCAGCAAGGGCAGCAGAGCAGAAAGATGTTAAGAACCTGGGGCTTGCTGATGTCGTGGAACTCTGAATTTACCAACTCTGGTACTTACCTACCCATAGACTTTTGTTACAGGAAGTAACGCGTTTTCTTAATTGTTCAAACTGGTTAAGACCTACCGATTTCTGTGACTCACAGCTCAAAGCATCGAGCCAATTCAACTGCCATGTCAAGCTCTTGCTATTATTAGGGGAGAAAGAGAAATAGTGGCCTGGGATCTTTGACCATTGAAGGGCAGTTTCAGACCTATGGTTTTGTCCCTGAGAGCAGGGGGTGAGTTGTGGCCGCACAGGATGACAGTGGAACCTGGTTTCTCAGATCGAACTAGAAAAGGTCATTCCATGAACTGGGTCAGGAGCTGCTGAAGAAGAAGAGCCCTTTAAACTGAGGAGCTCCCAGAGCAACAACACAAGCACCCGTCCACAGGGAGGGGGCGGTGATGACGCTCCTGGAGCTTCCCCCCTAGTCAGATTAAGATGCATGAAGGTAATAAAAACTACCCAAAAGGAACTGTAAAAAGAGACCTTGGGCAGCGCATCCAAGAGAGTGAAAGGAAGGAGAACAGAAGGAACCCGTGGAAAGAAAATCTTCCAGACCAAATGACGGTCCAAAAATAATGAGACCAAAGTTCAAAGAAGTAATTTAAACCAAATAAGGCGGGGAAGGCTGAGCCAGTAAGGGGCGGACTCACTCTGCAGGGAGCAGGCTGGCAGCAAGGGTAGCGTTGAGGGGAGTTCAGTTTGGGACAGCCCATGGGTCATCTGCCGGCCTGGAGCTCCCACCGCTCAGAGAAGGGAGCGGGGCCAGATGGGTGCCCTCTTCCCTCCCCTGCAGCAGGGAGCCAGGGAGCCTCCTCTCCCCCACCCACCACGGGCAGGACTGCTTGCATTTGCAAAACTTATCCCAACTGGGTGGGCTTGCTGTCACTGCAGGGAGAGCCGCTGGGACCAGGCAAGTGAGGGAAACCTTACTTGCTTGGAGCCCAACTTCTTTAGGCCCTATTGTATATTTCGTTTCAGCAAAGAATTACAGGGATGCCAGGGATGATGGATGTTAAGCCCATTAACTGCCTTCTGAATTTTGGACTCGGGCTTTTGCTGATCCTATAGTCCAGGTAATTGCCTAGCGGCTTAGTGTCAGAGCATTACATCTGGTTCATTTGTGTACCCTGCGTGTGGATGTGTGTGTGCATGTACACACGAAAAAAAATTTTTCTGTTTACTTTTTCTACTTACTATAGTCCCCATTCTAAACTTAAACTCCATACCTTCCACCACAGCCTTTTAAGCCACAGCACTGACTGAAAACAAACAAAAAGTAATGTTTTCACGAGAATTAAGGATTTAAAGAGGTAATGGAACAAACGTGGAGAATTTAAATTCCTAGACAGCCCTGGAAAGGTCTTCCTTCTATGTGCTTCTCTCGATTATGATCACTCATATTGACTCTCACGACCGAGGACAAAACCGAGCTATGTACCGATTGATTCACACTGCATTCAAATCTACCAAGAAAATGTGGCTCGTGTAGCTTTTAGAATTTTGTCTATGACTGATCTGCGTCTCTGCAGCACTGGCTGGTGGGAAAACAACCTTGCCACTCAATGATACTTTAGTCTCTTCGGCTAAATAACACCAATCCCAAAGAGAGTCTGAGTGGTGTCGAGCTCCACTCCTCCCAGACGGCGCCTGGAAGTTAAGGGGGACTTCATGGTAGAAGGAGAGAAGGGGGGCACTGAGTCCAATGGTATCCCCTGGATTCCTACCAGTCTCCACAGTCAACAGTGTTTTTGAACTTTATTCCTTTTTTCAAAAAAAACTTTTAACGTTTATTTCTTACGGAGAGACAGAGAAAGACAGAGCATGAGCATGGGAGGGGCAGAGAGAGGGGGAGACACAGAATCCGAAGCAGGCTCCAGGCTCCGAGCTGTCAGCACAGAGCCCGACGCGGGGCTCGAACCCACAGACCGTGAGATCATGACCTGAGCTGGAGTCCGACGCTCAACTGACTGAGCCACCCAGGCGCCCCCAGGTATCTTATTTTAAATAATAGGAAGTATTGGCTCATCCTGATATTTTAATTTCAGGCCAAAATTGGCCAGACTTGTTGCCAATAAGGCGACTTAACTGTTCAGCTGACATTGAGCTGCTGTCACCCAGCAGATATTTGAGCATTCACATGTGCTGCGCATAGGTACAGAACGTCTATCCCTGGGCCTCTCTCTTTTCTTATCTGGAAAATGGGATAGTTGCTTGTATCTCCCTAAGTTGTGAGGGCTTATGGATTCATATGGTGGAGTATATGCCACAGTGACCAGCAGATAGTAAGTTTCCTGTTAATCATACATGCACACACTCATTAATGCCTAATGGAGAACTAGAGACCGGGCTCCTCACACCCTGCCCGATTTCTTTCGGAGACCTTCTCTGCCGGCATGATCTTGGTTGGTAAGACCCTGTCTCAAGCAGTTTATGGTCTGTGAGGGCACAAGACCAACCCACGGGAGGCAGGGGGCAACGGGCAGAGGCAGGGGGCTGCAATGTTTAGTGTTGGGCTAGCAAGCCCAATGCCATCAGGACTCACAAGTGCTGTCAGCCAACAGCTGTAGTCTGGATCATTCCGAGCATGTCTTTGCAGAGCCTGCTTGGGCCTGCCCTAGTTCAGCGGGAGGCAGGAGCACAGCTCAGAGCCCCTGCTATGGGGCTACTCTCTGCACGGGTCTGGCCAATCAGAGCCCTGTTGCTACGCAGCCCCTGCAGGCAGGGCCTTCCTTTTCTGTTCTGGTCGCCGCCAGCATAGCTGTCCGCAGACATCCCTTTGCTATTTTTGTTTGGATTGATTTTTAAAAAAGCACCTGATGCATGCTTTTCTTCTTATTGTTCTCTTCCTTTTCTTTACTCCATTCAATCTGCACCCAAGGCCCCACCGCGTGCGCACGCGCGCGCGCGCGCGCGCACACACACACACACACACACACACACACAGGAATCAAACTCAGAATCACTAACAAAGAAACCTTGGTCCATGACAGAAAATAACCTTCAAAAAGACCCTTTCTCCATGCTTGCGAGTGCTAGGAAAACCAGCTTTCTCTGATATTGGGGAAGGCTAATTACAGGGTGGCATCACGTCACATATTTAATTTCCCACTCTTCTCTGCTTCCGGAAGCAGAGAAATCAACCAGAGGCAGATGATAAGGTTGCAAACAATCTTCCACCGGCCTTCTATTGCCACCTCTCCCAAGAGCGCAGCCACAAAGCTCGCGTGACTCGACGCCCATCATTAACACCGTGAGGCTCACAGACTCTGCCCTTCTCTTCTTAGGACAGAACGTTTGGATGTCGTCTGCTCATCTTCTCCCCACCTGACACACTCTGGTAAGAGACAGGATGAACGCATTCTTGAGAGAGAGAGAGGAGACTGCATACAGCAGGACCTCATGACATCACCTGAGCACACTGGCATTCGCGCTCAGACGCCAGTGTGCTCAGGTGACTGATGATTGAGACGCAAGATGAGATGGCGGGACACAATGGCAGGAATGAAAGGGGAAGTTCTATCCCAGCATGCAGGTGTGAGGGGGTCAGGGGGTTTGGGATGCTAAAGACCAGGAGAAGATCAGGATTCCAGAAGCGACCTTGACCTCTATCGTTGAACCTCCTGAAATGTTAAGAGAGAGGTGTGAGTAAAGGTTCGAAGACCTGAGTATTCTTGGTGTTTTGAACTCAGTGCCGCTTTGGTACTGAAACATGTCCCACAGCTTGTTAAGCGTTACACTTACTTACTCTGATACCTACCTTCTCCCATTTTTAGGCAATTTTATAAGAACATTCACATATACATAAGTGCTATTAAACTAAGGGTTAATATTTTTTAAGTCACATGGTATAGGGCAGATTTGGGTGGGGAGATGCTTTTCTAGAAACCTGGCTAAAGATAGTTGCTAGACCACCATTGTTAAAAGAAAAAGGGAATTAGGCAGAAAGCCGCACTAGCTTCCTTCAAATGGTTTTTCTGCAGAGATCAGATCCTCTGGATCTCTCCCATCCCTTCCCCCTCGCTGGATAGACGTGCCTGTGCAAGGGCGAGTTTTTGTGCTATTTATACAGCAAGAACAATGCAAAAGTTTGAAGCGGGAGTGTAAAGAATAATTCAAACGCTTGGTGAGTTCTGATTTTATTTCTGAAGACTGTAGCTTAAAACGACATGCAAAATGCAAGCGCCGGCCTGAAAAGCCAAAGTCTAAAACAAAAAGAATTTTAAGAAGGAGTGGTTTCCAAATCTTAAAGCTTTGCAATTCCTCCCCCCGCTCCCGCGCCCGCCCGCTGCCTCCCCACCCCAAACAAAGAGCTCTCTTCTAAGAATTAATATCTCATGTGGTCAGGAAACATTTTTCTGATATTCAACAATTACTTAAGTTTCCTAACAGTCTTTTATTCTTCGTTTACATGCAAGCAAAGTTAGTACTTTTGATTTTAAAAAAGTAGAAAGCAATATGATCCCACTTTTGTCAAATTATGCCTGTCTCTATGTATTGAGAAATGCCAGAACTGATTTTTACTTACTATTGGTAAGGTTTATTTTAGTGACAGACATTGAGGGGATTTTTTTGTTTTCCCTTTTTGGTACTTTTCAGTTTTATGTAATTTAAAACTTTTAAGCTTATTTGTTTGAGAGAGACAGAGAGAGAGATGGAGAGAGAGAGAGCGAGGCGTAGGGGCAGAGAGAGAGGGGAGAGAGAGAATCCCAGGCAGGCTCTGTCTGCATCCTCAGTGCAAATCACCAGCAGGGCTTGAACTCACAAACTGTGAGATCATGAACTAAGCCGAAACCAAGAGTTGGATGCTTAACTGATTGAGCTACTCAGGTGCCCTTCTGTTTTGTACAGTTTTAAAAACAAAGACTCTGTGTTGTTTTCTACAGGTGTAAAATTTTCTTTAAAAAGAAGAAGAAACTAGGCAGTGTCTTGAGCAGTAGTTAAAGGCCCACTATTTTTCCAGATAGATGTCCTGAGGTTTTGTGTGTGGGGGTTGGGTGGGGTGCAACAGTATCTCAGTGCATCTGTTCCCAGGAGGCGTTGCTGTGTCTGAGTTCAATGCAATGAGGATCCAACGAAGGGGGGCAGGAGTAGTGAATGAGAGAAGAAATTGGGGACCAGGAAAATTAGACGGGACTCAGCAAAAACACATGATGAAATCCTCAGAAAGATCAAGGTGTCAGAAACAAGTTACCCATCCCCTTTGCTTCTGAGTAGAATGGTTTAAATTAGGGGCGGCTGGGTGGCTCGGTCAGTTAAGCGTGGGACTTTGGCTTAGGTCGTGATCTCGCGGTTCGTGAGTTCGAGCCCCGCGTCGGGCTCTGTGCTGACAGCTTAGAGCCTGGAGCCTGCTTTGGATTCTGTATCTCCCTCTCTCTCTGTCCCTCCCTGCTTGTGTTCTCCTCTCTCTCTCTCTCTCTCTCTCTCTCTCTCTCTCAAGAATAAATAAATATTAAAAACATTTTTTAAGAAAGAATGGTTTAAATTAGGTGGCTGCTCCAGCCTATGTTGAGTAAGTTTCGAGAGGGCGTGGGAGAGGAAAGAGAAGGGAGTGTGCCAGCATGACTTTCCTCCTGGCAAAGCAGGTGAGTGGGCTCCTCGTTGTCAAGGTGCAATCAGGGAATGAATGTCCTTTCTGTAGCTGGGTTGAACCGGAGGAGGGCTGGGGGCCTCTTCTCAAAGGCCAGCACTTCTCAGAAACACAGCGGAAGTCTCCCAGACAAAACAGACAGGCTGGCGTCCCCTTCCTGGGAGTCAGAAGGCGGGGAAGGAGTGAGGCACGCCTAGCCAACATACCGGGGACAGTGGTGAAATCTCGAGAATCTGGGGGATCTGCCAGCCATGCCTTCCACAACAGCTCTTCAGAGCCTCACCTGGAGAACCCCATGACCTTGGCTGCCAGACCATAAAGGGAAGTCCCTGGGCTGAAGGACCGATGGCCTCTTGTAAATTCATTTCCTGATGCCAGCCCCTGACTGTAGGGATCTGTGCAGATCTGGGCCCCTTAGCATGGGTCCTGGGACCCTGAGGGGGGGGGGTCCATTCTTGGACTTGTCATCCTATGTCATCCTCTTTCCCCTTTGGCTCCTCTCCTGCCTTGCCTGACACACCAATTCCCGGCCGTCAGTGCCTGGCCACACTCCTATCTGGTGTAGGTAAGTGCTCACACTCAACTGAAATCCAGTTCCCATAGAGATCCTAGATCACTAGGATCTACCCCTCTTTTACCCCAGATCCTCATAACCCCCAAAGAAAATAAAGAACACATGCAAACAAAAAAAAAATCCGTAAAGAATAGAAAGAATGTTTCTCGGCCTTGCACTGGAGGCCCAGCAGGAAGCGATACCCACACATCTATGTTCTACACATCATGACCCTTAGGCTGAGCACCCGAATGCAACACCAGGGTGCTGAAGTGCTGAAATCTGCTTTTTTGCCCTCTGGGAGGTCGGCCCTTAGCTATAAGCTAACTTTATAGACGGAAAATTCCAGTGACCTGCTCTGTGTTACACGGCCAGGCGTAAGTAAAACGAGATGTGACATGGGCCTAGACCCAATTGTTTGACATCCCAAGACCTTTTCTTTACAGTCTGCAGCAACTCAGCTGGATGGATGTCTGGCAAGTGATTAGAATGGGAGGCCAGACTGGCAGCCTTCGTTGTTTTCACCTCTCAGTCACATTAACTTTTCCTACCTCATTACCTGAGTTTGGGATGTAAAGTGGAAAAAACACATTTGCTTGGAACTGTACCAAAGGCAGAAAGTAGAAATCCATACTATGTTTGTGTTTCCCAGGCCTCAGGCTACCTGACCTATTCTGTCTACCTCGGGGTCATTATTCCTTTCCTCTACATCAGACATCGATCCAGACCATTCATAGGCCTCACCGATAATTTAGCGGACGCTCCAGTCGACTCATTTTGATCCGTGACAAAATGCGCTTGCTACCAAGAGAGAAGAGGCGGTTAGATAAGCAGACATAGAGTTACAAAAAGGAAAAGAGTGTATAGAGATGATGTGGTCGCATCTTCAGGATGGCAGGACTCTCCTCTGGGCCATGGCAGCTTCTGCCCACAGCCCCGACAGAGAGGCCATTCGTAGGCTTGAAAGCAAAAGCATTACCTGGTCTCTTGGTCACCAAGAGACGAGGGTCTTGGGTCACCACTCATTCACTAATGGGTGTTTTTCTTCGTTACAGGTGAATGTGGCTCAGAACAAGAAGCTCCAAAAGTTGTCCCCAATTCTTTATTGGTACTATCATACTTTCCTCTGTAGCGTTATACAGAATCGTGGGGCCAGACTCTTGGTGACCAAGAACTGACCAAGAACTCCGGGTGTGGTTAGATACCACTTTCCTCCTCTTCAGTTTTGCTTGATGTGCAGTCGCACACTGAAATGTAATGTGTCCTGTAGACACGAGAAGGTTGAGGAAAAGAGACACAGAAGGAATTGCTTTGCACACTTTGGGTCCAACTTGGGCAGAAGTCCTTTGGATGGAGCACAGTGTCCTACACTCGATGAAAAATCTACCCGTAAATCTACCCGTAAATCTCAGTCAAGAGCCTGCTCTTGATCTGCTGACCGTGACTGACATCCGTTGTCAGTGCTGCTCACACTTTCACCATTCCTCCCTCGCTTTGGCTTCCCTAGACTGAGGGGAGATGTGTGGGGCTCACCCTCAACGTATCAGCGGGGAAGGGCAGGTTTCGGAGGCTGGATTTTCAACAAGTCCCCAAGTTGGTGATGGATAGAGGCAGAGTAGCATCCGACTTTCCTATCCTCTTTTCCCCTTGACCCCGTTGCCCTGCAGTGAGGTGCCCCCAGAAGCCACAGTCATGTCCTGTTTGTGAGACAAACATGAATCTATCTTGGCCCAGCATGCTTGAGGAAAGCAAAATATAAAAAGATATTTCCTCTGTCTCGCCAGATGGCTTCAGGATAAAATTCTTCCCCAAACCAAGTGTTAGAGTCCAGTTGACTATTTCGGGGAGGGCAAGAAGTAACAGAGAGAAGAATTTCATACTCTTCCCAACATGTGACTATACCCAAGCTTGGTGGGAGCACGTCCTGCCAAAACAGGCAAGATTGTTGAGCTGAAATCAAGAGGATGGGTCCCTGGCCGAGCCGGCCCTTTTAAAGATGAAGACTGGATGCTGGGGAAGTCCACAATCCACAGATCTGGGGCTCCAGACTGGATTCAGCTCCTGGGAGCTGGCTGGGCAAGACGTGGAATAAACTGAAGAACACTGAGCCCCATCCAACCCATCTGGGAGCCCACAGTGGAAAATAATGGGGGTAATACATGGGGACAGCCCCAATTTCTTGAGATCAATGCATACCTCTGTGCTTGCCTGCATAACTTTGTACAACTTTTCATTTTGAAAAAAAAAAAAAAAGGAACAGTTAGCATTAAGAATGGGTACTCATTCCTAAAATGTTTTGGAGAAGCCCGTGCAAAGGAGGGTGGGGATAAACAGGGAAAATAGTCTCCCAAAAGAAACATGAAGTAGCTGGATGTTGGGCCTCACACTCTGTTATACTAAGCATTTGGGCATTTCGCGCTTTGTTTTTGTGATAGAGCTAGTGTTAGGACCTTCGAGTGCGTTCACTCGTGGGGCATGCATGAAGCTCCTACTCAACACCAAGCACTGGCAAGGTGACAAACAGATAAGACATGGCTTCCATACCTAAGGGATGCCAAAAATAATAAGTTAGCCTCTAATCACACGAGACCAAATGATTGAATAATCTTGGGGAACATTCGATTACTTTTTAAAATAACAACACAGGGACACAAACGATCAGTGGCAAATTTCCTCGGGTCACCTCTAGCACCTTCGTGCCGTGTGGCACTCACCCCTCCTGAGAATTGCCTTCTTATTCTCCATTTGCCCGCATCTAATTAAACGTGGAAGCAGAATGTTAGAACAGACTGGAGACCTGGGATACTAGCTTGCCCCCAGTCCTCCCTTGGGTAGATGAGGGCACAGAGGTTCGTGGAAGTCGAGTGACTGAGACAGCTTCCTGAATTGTCTTTCAAGATTCTGTGTCTCCCACTTCATGAGTTAGCGACACTTAAGGTGACTTGATCTTAATGCGACAAAACTTCAGTTGGAATCTCATAAATAACAGAAGACCTTCAGTGCTTCCCCTGCCCCAAGCTGATCGAGTGTGGATTACTCAGGTCTATTCCGTGCCTCCAGCCTTATCTGCCCCTTCCCTCCTGCATGTAGCCATCCTTTAGTGAAAATGGATGCCCAGGGCTCTCTAACAATTCTTTATCCTTTCTCTGCTCTGTGTTTTCGCTCCTAAAACTTCTGTCACATAAACCATTTTATGGTAACTGCAGGCTCTAAAAATCATGCTCATCTTTCAAAACCTACTCTTCTTTCCCTGGGATTCAAACCTTTTCTTCCTGTTTTGGTTCCCAGCAGGACTTGTTTTTGCTTTGTCGTCAAGGAGCTGCTTCTAAGTAGGGACGATGTCTTACACGTTACTCTTGGTTGTGGGACCTGACGTAGAGCCTTGACTGTCTACTTGCTGGGGAGACATTTCTTGAAGAGCGGTACCCCATAGTCACCCAACTCACTGCTGGCAGAACCAAATGTAGAACTGAAGTCTCATGACTCTTACCCTTGTGCTGTTTCTCCCACACCGTCTGACTCCTAGTTCACTGATCTGTGAAGCTCATCTGAGGTCCTGATTCACACCATTGTCGTAGAAGCTTATTGTGTATTTACTGATGACCCTTTGCCGAATTCAAAGAGAAGCCAAGTCTTTGAAAGCATAGACTTCCATTTACGTGTTGATTCCCACTGATTTTTCCTTGCTCTTCCTTTTCCTCTCTTCTCTACTGTTTCTCTTCTCCCCCTTTCCTCTCATCTTTTCTGCAACCCCTTCTCTAAGTCTGCTAACAGGAAACAGTCCAGGTGGTTGCGACTTTGTAGATACGGCCGCAGCGCCCACCTGGCCTGAAGACGCATTTGCACACCAGACCCTCAGTATGTGGGGTCAGTGCCGCCTCCAGGGGACTCTCTGAGGGGAGGCTCACCCTGGAGGCACCCACCCTCAGTTACATCTGGGAACCACGCCTTTGTGTGGCCTCTGTACAACTTCATCATACCGGGAGGTCTAGGAGGACCGAAAGGGTAAATAGATTGGAGATTTTCCTGCCTCATCCTGACCACAGAAGGACAGATAGACAGCAAAGAGCAAAAGCTCCCGGAGCCCAGCTATGCACACTGGGGCTCAGAATCCCCGGATGCTGGAATCAGCACCTTGTGGCTTTCATGCCCCCACTCCCTACCCCTAAGGTATCTCCTTAGGTTTTGTAGTTCTGCTTCCTGTCCTTGCCTCTCAAGCACCAGTGCCCTTCAAGAGCCCCGTTCTCTGTCCTCTTCTACAGCTGTGTTTTCACAGAGTGCCCCCGAGTCCACTCCCAAGACTGCCATTGTCACCTGCGCACTATCGTCCCTTAGACCTGGCCTCTCTCAGGAGCTCTAAGCCTAATGGATTATTGGACCTTGCACTTGAATTTCCCTCTCAAATGGGAAACAGTCTCACACCCTCTCCTGTGTCTCCTGTCTCAATAAACGACACCACTGACGCACCCGGTGTCCCACGCCAACAATTTAGCCACGCCCTCGATCATCCTCCCGAAGAGTCACTAAATACTGTTGATCAGTTTCTAGAGATCATGGAAAACCAGCATCTTTGGTTCTCGCTTGTTGCTTCAGACCCTTTCAGTCCCATCCGCAGCTCTAACAATAGCCTCCTGTCCTTCATGTGACCTTCCCACTGACACGACTACGACAGGAGCCTTTAATCTCTGCCATTTCTTCATCCGAAGTAAAAGGGCATCCGACCCATCTCTGAGAGCAGGCCCAGCCCCAACATGCGTTCACGTTTGTCAGCTTGCATATATCACAGGCCCAGAGTAAAAATCCTCGTTTTCTGCCCTTTTACTCCTGCCCTGCCTCTTGATAGCTTTTCTATTCTTCCTCCTCCTCCACTCTGCTAAAAGAGCTTTTGATTGAAATGTGCCAGCCCTAGGACCCAACTCTTTAGCCAGGGTATGGTTTCCCAGACATTCCCCGGGGAGACAGTCCCATGTCCTTTCCTTCTGCGGGGAAGGGAGTGGTCTGGAGCCAGGGCTGACACAGAGTGGCCCTTGTTTTCCTCTTTATCATCATTGTTATTGTTTTGAGGCCGCTGCTCCTCCACGGGGCAGAGGCAGACACACAGATGGAAAATTTTAAAACATTTTCTCCCTGCAAATTAATTGCAAGGTCAGTATCAATTCCTTGACCCCGTCCCACCCTCAGCATCATCCCTTCAGCCAGGACACTGGGCTTATTAAGCCCAAGTCTGTCCCATGGCAGGCTTGATGTTGCCCTGAGGACCAGGGCTCCTTTGGTCTTGATTTAGAAGCTTTCTTGCGGGGACACCAAGGGGAGCAGTGAGACATGCACCTGCCATGAGCTGGTGAACTCGCCGTCATTCTGCAGTAACACCCCCCATCTCCCCATTGGAGCGGCTGCCATTCTTCTTGCCCCCACACTGGTTTTTCTTCCCCCCTCTTTCTTCTTTTATAGGGAAGCAGATGCAGGGCACATCACAGGCTGGGAAGCAGTAAGACACCCTACTAGCTCCATTTTCAGTGTGTGTGTGTGTGTGAGTGTGTGTGTGTGTGTGTGTGTGCGCGTGTGGTGGGGTCCCAGCCTTCTAGACTCTAGAGGCTGCTAGAGAAGGGAGAGAGGAATGCAACTGCATCCCATGCTGACTCTGGTAAGGAGCTGGCAGAGACTATTCAAGAGATATTAAGACATCTCTAAACTTTAGCAAATATTAGAACCTGAATAAGAATGTGAAGTGATGTATGCACTCCCCAACCGCACCTGCCATTTTACGAGTAGGGAAAATAAGGCTTTCACCAAATTAATGGAGACCTCCCAACCCCCTTACAATCCACTTCCTAACTGGGTGTGGATTTCGCAGAGCCAGGGAACGTCAGCATTTGGCTTCAGAAATGCTGCTAAGTCCTGAACAATCAAACATGAACGTGAAAGGTAGTGTTCAAGATCTCTTACTCTCAAGCTTAGACGTAAGCTTGTGTTCACTTAGACGTAATGCATGTGTTCACCTGGGATCCAGGCTTGCCTCCCTGTTTTCCCAACTTACTCTTCATAAGTAGGGGAGGACACGTGGGCCCTGTCGATGAATCCCCAGTCCCACCCCCCTGAGGCCCCCACATTGACTCTTAAAAGACGGGAGGGTTTCTGTTTGTGTGTGTGGAGCAGAGAAAGACTTTCCTAAATTTTGGTCAGCAGTGTTGTCTTGCATCTGCAAAGAGTGGAGGAGGTCTCGACTGGAGTGACTTCATGGAGAACTGGGAGGGATCCCCTTTTTGCCCCCACCCGAAACCACTGTTTGAGTTACATTCCACCTTTAGAATTGCTCTGAGATAAAATATTGGGAAAATACAAGGTTAGGAGTCATAACTCCCAGCCTGGTTTTGCTCCTGTAACTCATCCATACATTCGTATATTTAAGAAACAAATAGTCATTGAGCTACTATACTCCGGGTACGATTCTAGGTGCTGAGTATTTGGTGTGGGATATGGCAAAACTCCCGTCTCCATAGGTCTTGCGTTATAGTGGGGAAGCTGGTACTTGCCACATTAAGTAATATTATCGAAGGCTGTGGAGAAAACAAAAATTGAATAAGGCAGTAGGGAGTACCCGACAGGAGGGTATGTTTGTGTGGAGTGTGTTAGGAGGTTTTAAAATAGGTCCATACATTCTTTCATACTTTCTTCAAAAGGTGAAACCTAGGGGTGCCTGGGTGGCTCAGTTGGTTAAGCATCTGACTTTGGCTTAGGTCATGATCTCACGGCTCATAAGTTTGAGCCACGCATCGGGCTGTGTGCTGACAGCTCAGAGCCTGGAGCCTGCTTTGGATTTTGTCTCCCTCTCTCTCTGCCCTTCCCCCGCTTGTGCTCTGTCTCTCTGTATCTTTCTCTTTCTCTCTCAAAATAGAAATAAACATTAAAAAAATTTAAGAAAAAGGTGAAGGCTAATTCCCCTTACCCTGAGTGTGGGCTAGATGTAGTGACTTGATCCTGAAACAAAGACGGAAGTGGAAGTCATGGAGTATGACTTTGGAAGCTGGGTAATGAAAACATTGTAGCTTCCGCCACTGAGTTTTGTTGAATTGTCTGCTCTGGGGGAAGATCACAGTCATGTTACAAGGACGCTCAAGCTGCTTAAGAGGCTTGCATGGCAGGGAACAGAGGCCTCCTGCCAACAGCCTTGTAAGGGACCATCTAGAAAAATGGTTCTCCAGCCCCAGACAGACCTTCAGATGAGTGCAGGTCTTGCCAATATCCTGACTGCAGGTGAATGAGAGACCCTGAGCCCGAACCTCCCCGATAAGCTGACCCCAGATTCCTGACTGAGGACGACTATGAGATAAATATTTGTTATGTAAAACCAGAGCTTTTGGGAGTCATTTGTTAAATAGTCATAGATAACTAATATATGTATTTTATGGAAGTTCTCTCTGTGAAGGGAATAGTTGAACAAAGACCAGAATGAAAAAGGAAAATCAACCAGGTTAAGATACGTATAAAGATCCTTGAAGCAGAAGGTCATAGAACTGGCAAAGGCTTTTTGGTAGGAACATGCTTGAAATTTTCAAAGGCATGCCAAGGAAAGATAGTCCTAGATTTGGAAATGGGCAGGATATTATCAGCTATCCTTTCAGTGGAGAGCTGGGCATTGTCCAGGGTATTTTCTGGAATTACCTGATTATACTGAGATATTCTTCTTTGAATTTTGATTGCCTAAGTTATGGAATTCAACTTGTAGAAATCTGATAGGAGTGCAAATGATTCTTTTCCAAAGCAATATAATTTATTTTGCCTAGTAGATATACAACTGAATTCTACCCTGTAGGAAAGATGGCCCCGGACAACACATTTTAAGCAGCTTTATTGTGATAACATTTTTATACCATACAATTCATCCACTTAAATCCATGCTTTCTCAGTATATTCACAGGGTTAGGCAAACATCACCGCAATCTAATTTCTGTCCATTTCATAAAGAAAACCCCTTATCTGTTAGTAGGTTCCCTTCCATCATCCCCTCCCCCATACCAGTCCCAGATAATCACTAATCTATTGTTTTTCATTATAGATTTGCCTCTTCTAGAAATCTCATATAGAGGTAATCGTATACTATGTGGCTTTTGGGACTGGCTTCTTTCACTTAGCATAATTTTCAGGGTTCACCCATGTTGTGGCATGTATTAATACTTCATTCTTTATTAACACATATTATTGAGTTGTATAGAAATATCACATTTTGTCTTTCCATTTATTGGTTTGTGGACATTTGGGTTATTTCTACGCTGGGGTAATGTGACTAATGTTTCTATGAGTAGTCAGACGCAGTTTTTGCGTGGATGCGTGTTTTAATTTCTTTTGGGTATATACCTAGGAGTGGAATTGCTGGGTCATATGACAGGTCCATGTTTAATATTTTAAGGAACTTCCAAACTGTTTTCCAAAGTGGCTGCATCATTTTACATTCCCTCTAGCAGTGTGTGAGGGTTCCAATTTCTCCACATCCTTGCCAACACTTATTATCATCCATCATTTTGATTATAGCCATTTTAGTGGATATGAGGCGATTTCTTGTGGTTTTAATTTGCATTCCCTAATGACTAATGATGTTGAACATCATTTATGCACTTATTGGCCATATTTATATTTTTCTTGGAGCAATGTCTATTTAAAGCCTTGCCAATTTTTAAACTTGCCTTTTACTGTGCAGTTTTAAGAATTCTGTATATATTCTGTGAACAAGTCTTTTATCAAATATATGACTTGCAACTGTTTTCTCCCACTATAAGGGTTATCTTCCCTTTATTGATGGTATTATTGGCAGAAACAAAGTTTTAAGTCCTATTTATCATTTTTTTTTCTTGTGTTGCTTGTACTTTTGCTATTATATCAAAGAAACCATTTCCTGACCCTAGACCATGAAGATTGGCTTTTATGTTTTCTTCTAAGGGTTTTACTGTCTTCGCTCTTACCTTTAGGTCTATTCATTTTGAGTTAATTTTGTGTGTGCTATGTGGTAAAGGTCTACATTAATTTTTTTTTCTCCAAGTTTGTTTGTTTGTTTTAGAGAGAGGGAGGTGGGGAGAGGAAGAGGGAGAGGGAGAGAGAGAATCTAAAGCAAGCTTCATGCCCAGCATGGAGCCTGATGCGGGACTTGATCTCACAACTGTGAAATCATGACCTGGGCTGAAATCAAGAGTTGGACACTTAACCAGCTGAGCCACCCACGTGTCCCCCTCTTTTTAATTTTTTTTTAATTTTTAAATAAAGAGAGAGAGAGAGAGAGAGAGAGAGAGAGATTTTCTTCAAGTTTTAATTTAAATTCCAGTTATTTAACATACAGTACAATACTAGTTTTAGGTGTAGGATTTAGTGATTCATCACTTGCATGCAACATCCAGCACCCTCCTTAATCCCTATCACCTATTTAACCCATCCCCCCTGCCCACTTCCCCTCTGGTAATCATCAGTTTGTTCTCTATAGTTAAGAATCTGTTTCCTGGTTTGCCTTTCTCTTTTCTTTTTCCCCATGTTTATCTGTTTGTTTCTTATCCAGTTGTCCCTGTACCGTTTTCTAAAGACTATTCTATCCCCATGGAATCATCTTTGCATGCTTGTTGAACATCAATTGATCATAAATGTGTGGGCTTATTTATGGGCTCTCAATTCTGCTTCATTTGACCCACATGTCAGTTTTTGTGCCAGCACTGTGTTTTCTTGGCTAGCGTAGCTTTGTAGTAATTTTCAAATTGGGAAGTCAGTTTTTCAACCTGGTTCTTCTTTTTCAAGATTGCCTTAACTCTTTGGAGTCCTTTAAATTTCTATAGGAATTTTAAGATTCGCTCATCAGTCTCTGAAAAAAAAAGGCAGCTGGTATCTTGATAGGGATAGTTTTGTATCTGGGGAGTAAAGTCATCTTAAAAACCCTAGGTCGGGGCGCCTGGGTGGCACAGTCGGTTAAGCGTCCGACTTCAGCCAGGTCACGATCTCGCGGTCCGTGAGTTCGAGCCCCGTGTCGGGCTCTGGGCTGATGGCTCGGAGCCTGGAGCCTGTTTCCAATTCTGTGTCTCCCTCTCTCTCTGCCCCTCCCCCGTTCATGCTCTGTCTCTCTCTGTCCCAAAAATAAATAAAAACGTTGAAAAAAAATTAAAAAAAAAACCCTAGGTCATTTGATCCATGAACATGGAGTATCTATCCACTTATTTAAATGTTCTGTCATTTCTTTTGATGACAATTTATAATTGTCATTGTATGTCTTGTACTTCTTTTAAAGTGTATTCTTAAGTATTTTACTATTGTAAATATAATTTAATTATTTATTTAACTTTCAAAATGTTCGCTGCTAGAGGGTAGAAATACAAGTGATGTTTTTATATTAATCTTGTATTTTTCACCCTTGCTGAGCTCATTTACCAGTTTTAATAGTGTTTTAGTGGATTCCTTAGAAATTTCTATATAAAAAATCATGCCATACACAAATAGATAGTTTTACTTTTTCCTTTTTTTTTGGTTGCCTTTTATTTCCTTTTCTCACCTAATTGCCCTGGCTAGACCCCCTAACAAAGTTAATGAGGTTGTACGAATCGACATTCTTGTCTTGTTCCTCATCTTATGGTGAAAACATTCAGCCTTTCACTGTATTTTTTAAACGTTTTATTTATTTTTTGGGGGGGGGAGGGGGAGAGAAAGAGAGAGAGACACAGAATCTGAAACAGGCTCCAGGCTCTGAGCTGTGAGCACAGAGCCTGACGTGGGGCTTGAACCCAGGAATGGGACCATGACCTGAGCCAAAGTCAGATGCCCAACCAACTGAGCCACCCAGGTGTCCCCAGCCTTTCACTATTAAGTGTGATAGTGTGTTTCCATATATGGTCTTTACCACAAAGAAAGAAGTTCCTTTCTTCCTGGTTTGATGAGTGTTTTTTATCATAGAGTGTTGGATTTTTGTCAATTTTTTCCCCTATGGCTATTGAGATAATCATATGGCATTGTCTTTTATCCAATTAATATGGTGTATTGCATTAAGTGATTTTCAGATGTGAAATTAACCCTGCATTTCTGGGTTAAGTCCCACATGGTCTTGGTGTATAACCCTTTTTGTATGTTTCTTGATTCACTTTGTTAGTGCTTTGTTGAGTATTTTTGGTATCTATACTCATATGGGATATTAGTCTGTTCCCATATTATTTTCTTATGGTGTGTTTGTGTGTGAGGACCAAGTAACACTGATCTCACTCACATAAGGAGTTGAAAAGTGTTCTCTGCTTCTAATATTTTCGGGGAGAGTTTTAAGGATTGCTATTCATTTTTCTTGAATGTTTGGTAAGTTTTAAAATGACTAATTCATTTATTTTACTTGTTATAGATGTATTCCTAGTTTTTATATCTCTTGGTTAAATTTTTTCAACGTTTATTTACTTTTGGGACAGAGAGAGACAGAGCATGAACGGGGGAGGGGCAGAGAGAGAGGGAGACACAGAATCGGAAACAGGCTCCAGGCTCTGGGCTGTCCAGGCTCTGAGCCATCAGCCCAGAGCCTGACGCGGGGCTCAAACTCCCGGACCGCGAGATCGTGACCTGGCTGAAGTCGGACGCTTAACCGACTGCGCCACCCAGGCGCCCCTCTCTTGATTAAATTTTTATCATTTGTTTCTTTCTAGGAATGTATCCATTTTGTGTAAGTTTTCCAGTTTGTTGGTATGCCGTTGTTCATAGTGTTCACTTATAAATCTTTTTATTTCTGTCAGATTGGTAATTGTGTGTCTTCTTTCATTCTTGATTTTAGTAATTTGAGTCCTCCCTTTTTCTCTTGATCAGCCTAACCAAATATGTATCAGTTTTATTGATCCAAACATTGGATTTTATTGTCTCGTGTGATATTATCCAGTCTTGCATCTATTAATAAATTCACTTCGTTTATTTTTTTAAAAATTTTTTATGTTTATTTATTTATTTATTTTTGATAGAAAGAGAGAGACAACATGTGAGCAGAGGAAGGGCAGAGGGAGAGGAAGACACAGAGTCTAAAGCAGGCTCCAGGTTCCGAGCTGTCAGCACAGAGCCTGATGTGGGGCTCGAACTCATGAACTGCGAGATCATGACCTGAGCTGGCTTCGTATGCTTAACCGACTGAGCCACCCAGGTGCCCCTCACTTCGACATTTCTGATAGCCTGTGTATACATATCTGTCTGTTCTTCAGATTCTCTTCTGAGCCTATGTTAACACAGGTGCTCTCATTAATTAATGAGTTGAATGAAATATTTGACATGTGTTGATTTCATATTTTTACGAAAATAATGTTTCAAACTTTTAAAAATTATACTTTAGCAGAAAGCAGGCATATCACTAAAGAGTCAGAAAGTGGTGGAAAATGAGGTCAGAGAGAAAGACACAGAACAGATCATGTAAGCCCTTGTAGGCCATGCTAAGGAGTTTGGTTTTTTACTCTGGGTGAGAGAAAAAGCTATTAGCATCATCTCAGGCAAGTGACTCCCTTAGCTGGGACCTCAGATACCTGTAACATGTTTCTATGCCACTTCACAGGATGGCTGTGAGGATGGAATGAGATTATGGAGTTGAAAATGGCATTGTTACTGTTAGAGGTCAGTCAGTGGTGGTAAACCCCAGACAACGTTCAAGGCAAGTCTAAGGGGCTGGGATGGGTGGGCCTTCAGGGAAGGAGAACACTTTCAGGAAATGGTCTGACCACATAACCCTGGTTATTTGAGGTAATAGAAACCTAATCACTGTGCTCTCAAGCCTACCAAGAGGGTTTGGTTTATCAGCATGACCTGAGTACAGGGTTCTATAAAGTGTGTTCTTTGAGGATTTTCTTTCCTTCCTCTTTCTCTCTTTGCAATTAAGAGAAGTCCCCAGGAAAAGAACTATATAAACATAAGGGTAGAATTCAGATAAATGCATTCTTTTAGCTTAGGAAATTTTCCGTGATGAATGAATGCCCCTCTAGCTTTTATTCAGCAAGGTCAAGTGCTGGCTCTTCAACGAAGAGCCACTTCTCCAGAGCTGAGGCTGGGTGTTGGGGCTGGGGGCCTTGAGAGAGAAAACGTTTTTCTAGAAAAAGGGAACTAGTGGTCATTGCTGACCTCTCGCAAGAGGTTTGCTGCTCCTTGGTGGTTTCACAGCTGATGGTGGACTTGGGGGTCTCTCTTCCAGTCAGCCTCTGGAGTTGACTTGACTCTTCACAGCTGCAGCCATGAGAGACGAGAACACTTTCTTTTTTTTTTATTTAAATTTTTTTTAATGTTTATTTATTTTTGAGACAGAGAGAGACAGAGCATGAATGGGGGAGGGGCAGAGAGAGAGGGAGACACAGAGTCAGAAGCAGGCTCCAGGCTCTGAGCCATCAGCCCAGAGCCCGACACGGGGCTCGAACTCACGAACCGTGAGATCGTGACCTGAGCCGAAGTGGGACGCTCAACCGACTGAGCCACCCAGGCGCCCCAAGAGACGAGAACACTTTCAATAGAGGGTACTGTGCTGATCCCAGGTAGAAACGAAGCTTCTGCTTCTCATTTATACCCAAGAGTCAACAAACATCTGGATAATATGATTGGAAATGCTTTATGAAGGTATCAGGAAACCTGGGTCCCCTACTCAGCTCTGTCACTAACACAGCTCAGAGAGTGCACATGTTGTGTCCGGCTCCCTGACCAACTCCACAGCTGGTGAGATTGGCAGGAGGTGGGCTATCATTTCTAAGTTCCTCCCAAACTCTGACATTCCGTGTCTGAGTTCATAGAGACCCCCAGACATTCCTGAAGGTCCACTTGCTTTTTCTCATTTCCATTCTATATCCTTTCTTCTCTAGTGACTTTTTAGAAGGCTTGGTGAAACACAGAAAGCCGCTGCTGAACCGACAAGAGAAACACGACCCGAGGAATCATGCTCATGCTCAGTTTTATGTACTTTTAGTTTTTGAGAGCAAGTAGGGATGAAAAGACCTAAAACATAGGATGTTTGATATTTAGGAACGTCAGGCCCAAAGGACATACTGGAGTGAAATCTTACTGGACTGAAATTTCCTGGAGGTGAAATACCTAGAGGAAAAAGGATGAGGTCCATCTTTATGGGTGTGCGTATTACATGCTCATAGAGAGGCTCTGCTTATTAAGGGAAGAGAGACACAAGTGGAAGAATAGATGGACAAGGAGAAAATGGGGTGGGAACACAGGTGGTGAGTTACTTTGTAAATTTGTATGGGTTTTCAGGACCTCTGGCCTTCACCTGAAGAGGTGAGCCTCCATTTGGGCTATACTGTCACCAAGAAGTGGGTGGAATCCTGGTCCCATGATTGAGATTTCTCGACCACTTCTCTCTGGAAGGTTAATGGAGTGGACTGCCATGCCATACTAAAATGAAAATTAAAAAAAGGAAGGAAAAGAAAAAAGAGAGAGGGAGAATAGTTCTTTCAAGACAGGCTAGCCTTCCAGTAACACTTCAGAAACTTAATCTCTTTGTTTCTTATTTAAAATAAAGACTTTTACACCCCTTGTCATCTTTCTCCTTAATTCTAGAATACTGTTTAATCTCTCTTGAATATAGCTGAGGTCTTAGGACCAGATTTGTTTAAAATATTCTTTTCCACTCACACTGAACCTCTTTCTTGGAGTCCAACTTCTTAGAAACTTGTCAATTTCCCTGAAACTTGTGACCATATTTCCACAAAAATAATCTCTCAGAAATGTTCAAATATTTGGCAGTGGTAACCCAGAAGGAGTCCAGTGATGGGCAAAGCTGGGGAGGCATGACTAAACTTTCTCAGAACTCTTGGTTTTCAACTAAATAGTCCAGGGAGGCATTAAAGAAGAAGGAGGAGGAGAAGGAGAAGGAGAAGGAGAAGGAGAAGGAGAAGGAGAAGGAGAAGGAGAAGGAGAGAAGGGGAAGGGGAAGAGGAAGAGGAAGAGGAAGAGGAAGAGGAAGAGGAAGAGCAAGGAGGGAAGGGGATGGGAGGGGGAAGAAAATTAAAGCCAGCATCCTACATTCTGTCATCACTTCCTCTGTTCTTTTTCTTTTCTTCACCCCTTTCCAATCACTTCCTTCTTCAGTAAGAAGGTGGCACTAACACAAACTGCCAAGTTGGCATTATGGAGATACCATAAGACTATCTAGTGTTTCTGGTTCGTTGGGGGTTAGTTAACTCACTCTGAGGTCCCAGCAGGCTATATTCATGCCCTGCTCCCACTCGCTCAGGCACATGGCTCCTGGCCCATCAATTTCTACTCTCATCTTCCCACTCACCATTTAGGACAGGCTGGGATGCCATCTAGTTGAATTGGAGGGGAGGTGATAGAGATAGGAGTCTCGGCCTGGGAGACAGATGACCCACCAGTGACAACCCTTTAGGAATGTGTAACTCTACATGCAGCTGCTTGGTCTGGAAGAGGTAAAAGAATTCCTGTGAGTAAGTTGGTTCTGAGAATTCTCACGGTCCCAGGGGATGTGCAACTGCTGCAGCTCAGATAAACCAGAGAGGGAGTGTGTATAGTGACAAGGGAGGCTCAGGACTGCTGCTGGGTGACTGGGTCACCCTAAGGATGGGACAGATGGGATGGGAGTTGGTGACCATTGAGGCAGACCGCAGAAGAGATTCCCATGGGATGAATTTATTTGGGGGTTTTAGCAAGAAAACCAGTCATGAATTCTTTGAGTTAAGTGGATGATTAAAAAATATAATTAGAAATCAAAGCTTGTTTTTAGAGGCTATTAAGAAAAGAAACCACAGGTCAAAATGGAGGCAGAAGGCAGAAGCATAGAGACCTAGAGGCCAAGGAGGCGAACCCAGGCTTCGCCTGTGGTGCCCCTAACCCCATTTGTTCTCACTCTGGGCAAGAGCAGCTCTCCATGCTTCACGTCCTCAGCAAAGAGTAAGGGATACTTGAGTGAGTCAGGTTACAGAACCAGGCTATGTTTCTGGAGAATTTGACTTTAGAGGTTTCTGGCAGGAGTACTCTAGGTAGAGGGAGGAATTTTATCTATTTTGTCGGCCATCTTTGGATGACCCCATTTCCCCCACTCCCAGCTAGAAGCATCAAAGTTGCAACTCAAGTGTTGTGTCATGGAGTGCCTAAACTGCCCAGAGCATAGGTCTGGGAGCTTCCGAGTTCTGGGTCACAGCTCTGGAGATTGCTTTGTGGTAGCATCAGTAGTAGTGGGGCGTAGGTGTCCCGAGAAATGTCCGTTGCATGAGAGATGGCAACTAAGAGGAAATGGTCCCCAAACAGAGAATAAGCTAGTGTCTGAAGGTATAATGAAGTGGCACGGATTCTGACATCTTCTGAGTGCTTCATACCATGGCTATCACTGACAAAGTTCATTTCTAAATCTCATGGGCTGGTGGGGGCAGAGCAGTGGATATTCTGCCCTGTTGTTCCATCTTTTGGTGGGGGGAGGGAGGCGTGAGTTCTTTCAGCATAATTATTTTGAGATTCATCTATACGTTGATTGTATCAGCCCTTGATTCCTTTTTGGTTGCCATCATAGGTACAAAATATAGCACACCTTGTTTAAGCATTCACCTGTTGAAGGATATCTGGGTCATTTCCAGTTTGGGGAAATTATAAATCAAGCTGCTACAAACATCCACGTTTAGGTTTTTTTGTATGAAGATAGTTGTTATTTCGCCTACAAGTAGGATTACAGGTCTTATGATTAATGTGTGTTTAACTTTTTAAGAAACTGTATTTCAAAGTGGCTATGCCATTTTGCTTTCCTATCAGTAATGTAGGGGAGTTACAATTACTCCACATCCTTGTCAACACTTGGTATGAAATAGTGTATTAAATGTTCACAATTCCAGACGGTGACCAGCTGGCTTAGTCAATAGAGTGTGTGACTCTTGATCTCAGGGTTGTGAATTTAAGCCCCACGTTGGGTGTAGAGATTAGTTAAAAATCAAATCTTTGAAAGAAGTTTACTTATAAGTGTTCATGATTCCAATAAATCTGTAGTAACATCTCATTGTAGTTTAATTTGCATTTCCTTAGTAACCTAAGATTCCCTAAATAACTAAAGCATCTTTGCATGTGCTTATTTGCCAAATACACTTTCTTTAGTCTCTGTTTGAATATTTTGCCCGTACTTTTTGCTTTCTTATTAATTGAATTTTGAGAGTTCTTTATAAATTCTGGATGTATTAGTTGCAAATATTCCCTGCTTGGCGATGTTTTGTCTTTTAATTCTCTTCACAGGGATGTTTGAAGAGCAGAACTTTTAAATTTTGATTAAGTTCCATGTATGGATTTTTCCCTTTTGTGGATTATGTTTTAGGTGTAGTGCCAGAGAAATCTTTGCCTAGTCCAGGTTCACAAAGGTTTCCTCCTATGTTGTCTTCTAGGAGTTTTACAGAGGTTTCAGGGCATAGGTTTTAGGGCATAGGTTTTTCACATCTTTTGTTAGAATTATCTGTAAGCATTTCATACTTGTATGGTCATTATAAAAATATTGTTTTTTAATTCTTATTTATTTGTTTTGAGCTAGAGAGAGAGAGAGAGAGAGAGACAGAAAAAGAGAAAGGCAGAGAGAGAGGGAGAGAAAGAATCCCAAGCAGGCTCCACACGTCAGTGCAGAGCCTGACATGGGGCTCAAACCCACGAATCGTAAGATCATGACCTAAGCCAAAATCAAGGGTTGAACACTTGACTGACTAAGCCACGCAGGCAACCCTAAAAAATATTGTTTTTAATATCAATTTCCAATTGTTCATTGCTAATATACAGAAATCCAATTGATTTTTTTTAAATTCCATCTGATTTCCTACCTAGGCAATCATGTAGTTTATAAATAAAGTAAGTTTTACTTCTTCCTTTTCAATCTGGCTGGTTTTACTTCTTGTTCTTGCTTGACTATCCTGATTAGAATCTGCAATACAATGTTGAATGGGAACAGTGAGAGTAGACATCTTTGTCTTAGGGGGAAAATATTTATTCTTTCACCATTAAGTATGTACGAGGTGGTTCCCTTCTATTTCTAGTTGGCTGAAAGGTGTCTGTGTGTGTGCGTGTGTGTGTGTGTATGTGTGTGTTCTTAATTTTAATATTTTGATCAGGAATGGCTATTGGATTTTGTCAAATGCTTTATTGTATCTATTAGGATGATCTTTGTTGTCTGTATTTTTTTTTTTTAGTTTGCTAATATGGTGAATTACATTGATTTACTGTCAAATGTTAATTTAACCTTGAATTCTACTTGGTCGTGTGTCATTTTCTTTATACATACAGTTGGATTTGATTTACTACCATCTAAAAGGTTGCATGCATGTTCATGATGGCTGTTAGTCTGTAATTTTCTTTTCCTATGATGTTTTTGTATGGTTTTTATATCAGGGTAATGCTGGCTTCATAGAGTTGGAAAATATTCTCTCCTTTTTAACTTTCTGGAATTGTTTATTATACATATTTCTGCCTAAAATATAATCCATTAATGAAGGCATCTAAACTTGGAGTTTTATCTTGGGAAGATTTTTAACTACAAATTCAATTTCTTTCTTTCTTTCTTAGATACTGGGCTACTCATGTTAATGTGATCTATTTCTTCTCTGGTAGTTTGTGTGTTTTAAGAAATGTATCCATGTCATTTAGCTTCTCAAATAATTAGTATGAAGTTGTATATAATATTCTGTAATTATTATCTTCATACCTGTAGAATCTGTGGTGATGCCACCTCTCATTCCTGATGTTGGTCATTTCTGCCCTTTCTTCCTCTCTCTCGGATTTTTCCTGATCAGTCTGATTTTAGGTAGATTGGCTTCATTGGTTTTCTAAAAGAACTACCCACTGTTTCATTAGTTTATTTATTTTTCTATTATTTTACTCTTTTCTATTTCATTGATTTCTGCTTTGATCTTTATAATTTCATTTTGAAAATTTACTTTGGATTTTATTTGTTTTTCTTTTCCTATTTTCTTAAGGTGGGGACTGGAGTAACTAATCTGAGATGTTTACTTTTCTAATATAAGTATTTGGTGCTATATATTTCCTCCTAGGTACCACTTTAGTGATGTGCCACACATTTGGAATTTCATCTGGTTAAAAATACTTTCTAATTTCCTTTTGAGCTGCTCTTTCATAATCTGGTAATTATCAAAATGTGATAATTTGATAATTATAACAATGCAAACAAACACAACAACAGGATAGAAAACAATAGGAGGATTGTCTGTACTTCAGATGAGGCCCTAAGAGAAGATTTTTTGGAGGAGGTGACATTCTATCCAAGACAAGAAGAATGAGAAGGAGTCAAGCAGGTAGAGTTGAACCAAGAGTATTCTAGGCATAGGGTCAGCAAATGCAAAATCCCTAAAGCAAGAAAGAGAAGGAAAGAATTTGAAAAGAAGCAAAAGGTTAAAGAAAATATTTCCTAAATTTTATCATCAAAACATGTTGTTTCCAGATCCTACAAAGTACAGGAACAGGTATGAGCCATAAGGACACAGGACTTCCATGTTTGGCCGGACTATAGTTCTCCTTAGTGTCAGGGTAATGGGTAAAATTGCCCCTGGAGAAAGGGTACCACCCCAGGAATTCTATCCGTATTAAGTTGTTGAGGTATGATTTCATCCTGAGAATGTGCTGCCCTACATCCTTAGTAAATTAAATTCTTGATCCTTGAACTTTGCCATGAGTGATCACTAGATTATTCTTCTTTCTTTCTAATGTTTTTTTAATACTCTGAAGAAAGTCTCCAGATTGACCTCAAATAACTGATTCATATCAAATATATTTCTTTGTCTTTTCCTTTGCTGTAGCCTCCCTGAATGGGGCTGTTTGATTCTTGGTGACAAGACTAGAATGACAAATCATGGATACAATCTGGTGCCATCCACTTTCAACTTTATTCTTTTTCACCACAAGGGATCTGTGATGGGAACTGTTCTTCAGTCAGCCACAGCTGGCTCCTGGACCACAGTGAGTTAGTACACGTCTGTTAAAGACAGGCTGAAGACGTGCCTTCCTCATTTTTTTTCTCCAAGCTGGCTCACTGAAGAATTGCTATATCTCTGGAAATCTTTTCCTGTGCTCTTTCTCCTCCTTAATTCCCCTGAGCTTTCATTAGCTCTTCCAGTGCTGTCCTCAAGTGAATGATTCATAGCTTGTATATTTCTCCCATGTCTGTCTTGAGAAAGTCTAGAGAGCATTCTATCTTTTCCCTCTCCTGAAAACACTCCTCTTGGGCTCTATGTTACAGTTCCCTTAGACCATCACTTCACTTTCCCATAGAAGAGCAGGGAGAACTTGGGTTTTGTAAGCAGGAGTATTAGTTTTTTGGCCATTCCTATGGACTAACCGAGAAGACTGCAGGGTGGAATCAATCAGGGATAGCTCACCATGAATCCAGTTCCCAGGTCGGAACTATTTCGAGAGGGATAATGAAGAATTCTGTGCCACTTGGGACATCTTTCTCCTCAAGAGCAGAACGATTGGATTCTCTCCTGGTCTTTACACATTCTAAGGGAAGGTCTTTTTAAAGGTTTTTTTTTTCCCCAGATGATGTTTTTGTTTCCTCAATTCCCCCAGGTCAGGAAGTCCTTCCTGATAGCTGGGAAAAGGAACAATTATACTCTTCTCTTCACATTTGCTCTTCAGCTTGTAGAGGAGAAGTATAACACTTCAGTCTTATTCCTCCAACTGCTTATTTTCTCTTCCCCAAAGGAGGAGGAGTAACCAAGCTGACTGGAGGGCCTGACCTTCACTAACTGACATTTAATAGGGGACGGAGTGACAGTGTTAAATGTTACACAGAGGTGACACTTGGTATTGTTTCTGTGTTCTCTCAGGGGAATTGTGGGCTCATTGTCTTGGGTAAATTCCATGTGGTGAATTCCCCTGAGCAAGTTGTCCCAGTATGGAAGGAAAAGGAAGGACATCCATTCTTTCTCTGTCTTCTAGCTGTGCCAGAGCACGGAGGCAGGCCTGTGGTCCTCCACAGTTAGCTAGGTAGGCAAATTCAGACCCAACTCGACAGATCAGCTATCCAAAGCGGTGGGTGGGTCGTAAGTCCAAAATCTGGGTGGCTGGAATAGAAAGCCCCATTAAGCTTAAGGTTTAAGTCCAAGTTTTCTCCAAGTCCTGCTTTTACAGAGTGATCGGGTGCATCCTTCTTCACATAAACAGTCTGAACCTTGTATCTTTTGTCTCAATGGGGCAGAGCCTAGAGGAGGAGACTCCAGCCCCCCTTCCAGCTTCCATCTAAATTTTTATGCCAAATGTAGTCTTTGAAAATGAAAGTAATTTTTAAAGCTGTGCCAACTTATTATCTCCCAGAGCTCCAAAGATTCTTGTTGTGTGTGTATGTCTGTCTTACCTCCATTCTCCATTATTACTCATGCTTGAAAAACTCAAAAGTGTCAGATCCATGTATCCAAAGAAATGGCGACTAGAGAGGTCAGCTGCCTTATCTAGAGCCCAGCCCCTCCTCTTCACATCTTTCCTTTGGTTTTCAAATGGAAACATCATATTCCCATTGTGTCTCCTTAATGCTGGAAAATGCAGCTGCCATGCTAAAAAGGTCAAAATTACCTCAATTCCTTCTGCAGGCCTGGAAACCAGCCTCTTGACTCTACTCAGAGTTTTGCATCTAAAATCTTAGACAATAGTCCCAGGAACAAAATGAGTCCTCCAGGCCCTTGGAGAGACTGGATTAAACCATCAGCTACATCATCAGCCAGTGTTGATCATCCAGTTTTTTCCTTCTATCTGTGTTATCACCATTGATGTATACTCTACAAATGGAACAGTGAGTCTAGTCACTGGAGAAAGCCTTGGATGTGTTTAATTTCCTGCCAAACTCTGTGACAAAGAGCTAATTTCATGTCTTGTGATCAAATAACTGTAACTTTGCAAGAGCAGAATTTGTTGGACGAGGGATACTCAGGGTCCTTGTGTGGCTTGGGATGTTGCCAGGGCAGCGATGGGGTCTGAGTGAGTGTTTTCATTTTATTCTTGCTTTATTACCCCTGCCTAATTCTCCCATTTCAAAATGTCGTGGAGTAGGCTGGTGTCATTTGTTTTCATAAATTAATGTCGATTGCAATTTATGGCCAGATGGGCCCTGAAAAATAAGAGGCTTGTGTGTCTCTTGGAAGGTCTAAAGAAAAGCAGTGGGCATGCTTGGGGTGAACTTTTGCACTTCAATGCTTCGTTCTGCAGGGAAAGTAAATACTTGTGAAAAATCCTGTTTTATAACAGCTGGGGACAAAGGATTCCTTATTAAGATTATTTTTTTGCCACTGCTTCTAATTCCTCTAGCAACTAGAAAAAATGTAAATATTGTAATTCTTCCTACTGGGAAGCCATGTGTCTGTGTCAGGGAACAACTTGGAAATCAGAGGTCTAGCGTCTGAATCCCCTAGATATCTTCACAGCCAACTGATGGGGCTCTGGGGGCAGGAAGGTGCATATTGGATAATAGCATGCAAAAGCTCTGATATATATCTTTTTGCTACTCCTTCATGGGCCAGGGAGAAGAACTGGGTCAGTGAGAAGCACAAATATGAGAGAGAGAAAAAAAAAAGAACTAGAAAATCTGATGAGTCTGTGAGTCTAAGAAATAATGGCTTGTGGGATGCTGGAATCCAAAGCCAAAGAGGAGGCTGCTTGGACACTGTAAGCATTCAGAGACCACGTGCAGCTAGATATTTCCTCCCACAAGGGCACATGCCACAAGGGCATAAGCTACAGGGTTAGAAGACCCTTTTTCTTAGCCCTCTTGGTATATAGTTGTGTGAAAAATCACATAGATTCTCAGTTGATTGCCTTTCTGGTTAAAACAAAGTATCTGGACAAGACAGTGTCCAGCGTCCCTTCCATCTCGAATACCTTTTTTGATGATAATCTTTGTTTTATGAAATTATGTTAAGATCAGAGTGTTATTGTATTATCGTCCTCAAGTCACTGGCATTGAGATTCCTCATAGTAAACATGAAGTTGACCAGTGATCTTTACCCATCCAGAGTCCTGCTCATAGTTCTGTAGATCCTACAACTTAGAAAATCATTTTCATATATAACAACTCCGTGAGGTAGATAACACAGGAACTATGATTTCTCCTCAACCTCATAGCTGTACTGGGATTTAACCTCAGTTTCGTGGAGATGTCACCACTCTATCATTCAACAAAATTGCCCAAATATTTTTTGAGCACATCTTAGATGCAAAGTACTCTGTTGAGCAAAACAACAACAACAACAACAACAACAACAAAAAACAACAACCAAAAACCAAAAAATGCATCAGAGACCAGGACAGATGCAATCCACGTTCCCAGGTTGCTCATATCTTGTACAGCAAAAGAGTGCTTAACTCTAACAAACTGTGGTGGTGTGTGTGATGGAAAAGGATAGGGGAGAAGGATGCTCCAGTGGGAGAATTTCTCCCAGAGAAGAAGTAAGTAAAGATCTTCCTGGAGAAGCGACATGGAATTCTTCCCAAGAGTGGAGTTGCTTTAGTCAGGACAAAAGGGAGCTGGGGAAGAATGTTCCAAGCCACAGGAATAACATGACCTTGGGATGAAAACAGCATGTCTCTAATACCATGTGTATGGGTTAGAGGAAAGAGTAGAAAGAGAAGGAAAAGAGGGATCCCTGGGAAACAATAGAAGATTCTTTCCCACTCTGTCCACATATAAAATAATCTCTGGGATTGATGCCCTACCTGAATAATTGCAGCTAGCTCACATAAAAATTGGTAGATTTTGGTTAATTTAGGAAAATATCAAGTCGTTGTGTATGCTGGGCAGTCCATGAAACTCTGAATGTCTATCAAATCCATTCACCCCTTCTGTGGAGAGAGTATGGGACCGATCTTCCCTTCCTTAGATGTCAACAGGGTTATACCCTGGGACTCTAAGCACCCTGGGGACAGCTGATGGTGAATAGGGAAAGGGTTACATTAGGCGGAGAGAGACAAGGGGCCCTCGGGGAGGCAGGACGCAGCTCCAAGTGGGAGGCTGAAGAAGCAGCAGTGGCCTCGGAGCTTGGGGAAGACGAGGATAAGATAAATGTGTTCCGGACCTGCCCGGACAAGGTGCCCTGCATGAAGTCTCACAGTAAATAGGTCCCAGTAAAAAGCCAGGGACAGAAATCCCCAGCAGCAACCCAGTCGGGATCCCTCTCACTCTTGAGAGCTTTATGCTTTCTCTCAATAAATTCTATAGCTTTGCTCAGTCTCTGTCGTCCGCGAGATGCATTCTTCGACTCCGTGAGACAAGGACCGGCGTCTCTCCCACCCTCCTGTAACAACTGGACCAGGGAAAGGTGTCTGAGCCAATGGCAGTCACAAGAGGTGGCCCGAGGGAAGAATTAGACTCCACAGATGTGCACCAGTCATGATTAAGGGACCACCAGTGTATTTGAAGGTGAAATAAGAAGGCTAAAGATGCCAAGACACGTTCTTGCTTCAGTTATAGAAACCCGGGAGCCTGGGTGGCTCAGTCAGTTAAGTATCTGACCTCGGCTGAGGTCACGATCTCACGGTTTGTGAGTTTCAGCCCCGCTTTGGGTGAACTCGAGCCCCACTTCTCTCTCTCTCTCTCTCTCTCTCTCTCTCTGCCCCTGGTGGGAGTCCCTCTCTAATTATATATATATAAAAGAAAGTTACAGAAACCAAGAATAGGAAGAGACCACAATATAGCGTGTGGGAGATTAGAGAAAAAACTGAGGACTGGTTAGCTGCAGTGCAGGGGTGGGTGGGAAATGAAGGAGAGGCAACAGCAGAAATAAGTAGAAAGCTGGAAATAGAGGATGACCAGGCAGCCATAGAAAGCTGCGGACTGCCAAAGGCTCGGAGTGGATTTATGCAGTGCTGTTGGGAGTATTGCCAGGAGCAGCCTTTCTGCAGAGCAATCTGATACAATTTAGTCAAATTAAAATGAACCTATGTATATTTCCCAAGAGTCTCTCACACAGGCCCATTAGGGGATGTGCTTGAGGATGTTCATTATAGCGTTGCTTGTGGTGACAGGGAGTTGGCGGTAATCTGGAAATCCATCAGTGGAGTTTAGATAAGCACCACAAGGCGGGTTGTGTATCATGGAGAACTAAGCAACACTGAGAACGAGCAGCCTGGATGAGCTCATGCGCAGTGATGGGTGAAAGAAGAAACGGATATATGACGAAGGACTGTTTTTTTTTAATTGAAAATACATTTTAAAAATGTACCTGTTATACAAGAACGGATGCAGATCTACATTAGACACAAATGAGAGTGGTTGCCTAAGGGGTGAGGGCAGAGAAGAACAGGATGGGTTGGGGATAAACGTAAATAAATAAGAAATAGGATAGTGAAGAGACCATGGCCAGAGATGTGTAATTTATTCAACCCTCTGCAACTGACATGAAACATGAAAATGAGAAAATATGGGGAACAGGGAGTCTAGGATTTTAACTTTGGAGACAAGCGTATCGTATACATACAACAAGTTATGGTTGCAACAGCCTGAAAGGGAAGGGTATTTTCCTATATCTCTGAGGTCTGGCCATGCAGCTGGGGACTTTTTATGCCACGTACCTTTATAATAAACCCTAGTCCTCTGAGGTCAGAGGTCATCTGAACAGGTCTCCATTCTTTGAAATCTCGTGGCACCTAACAAAAGTTGTAGGATGGGATATAAATGACAAATCAAACTACTGTTATGAGAAATGTATGAGGTACTAGGCCCTATTCTAGGTTTTTTAAATATATGAAATATTTAATCCTAACAACAACCATAAGGAAACTGAGGCTCAGAGAGCTTACATCGTGTACCCAAGGTCACACAGCTAGTTACTGGGATTCAAACCCGGGCAGTTTGGTTCCAGAGCCTGTGCTTGCAACCACAAGGCTGTATTAAAAGAGGCTACTGAGTAAACTCCATGAGTGGCTAGTTTTGCCCAGGGTCAGGCTTGACTAAACCTCTCCAAATTCTCGGGCTGGTTTCCTCAATAACCCCACTCGTTAAAAACACTTTGACGGATGGCAAAGTGCTCAGATTTGGAAAAAAAGTAATTGTTTTCTCTGTGGCGTGCCACATTCCTTTCTAAAAGTGTGATCTCCCTGTCTTATTACCGAGATTTCGTACCCAAGACGCTAGATTTGGAGTCAATGGCTCTGCCTCTCCCAAGCCAGGAGACCCTGGGTGACTCATCAAGCTTTCTTAGCCTCACTTTCCTCATTTGAAAACCTGGGGCGAATCGCAGTGCTCATATCTGTCGTTATTGGGATGATACAAACTGCAGAGCTTTGAACTTTGCACAGCCCATGTTTGGTGACAGACGCACCATTTGAGGAGCCCCTTCAAACTCTTCTGCCCCCACCCTGTGCCTTTCCCTGAACCTCGGTACCAGCCTGGGGAGCCTTGGCAGACTATTTATTGCCTTGGGCACCTTGCGTGAGCTTCAACCTGGGGAGGCACCGCGTCCACGGCGCTGCTCTGCCTGGTAAAGACGAACACACCCGGCGTGGCGACTGAGTTTGGCCTCAGTGTTGTTTCCTCGTCCTGCATGGGGCAGTGTGGCCCTCTTGGGTCTGTTTCCAAATTTCTTGGCAATTTGAGCATCACAGGACAAACGTCCCCACCCTCACTCTCTTGCTTCTGCCACACTCTTGCTTGTTGATGACTGTGCCCATGCCACGCGACAAGGTTTCTTGACCAGGCTGTCCTTGAGTCCCCTCTGACACCACAATCTAGTATGTTCTTCCCTGGAAGTCCTTGAAAACTGGGTTTGTCTTTTCCTCATGATGTTCCCAATTAGCCCTTTTGTTCCAGGGATGAATGTGCTTGTCTTTTCTGTGCTCTGGTTACAGTGGGATTCTTGGGTGGGCCCTTGTATGTTTTACCTCTGCGCCCTCCCGAGCCTTTGGCCTGGTGTCTGCCATGTAGATGCACATAAAAGGTGCCCTGTGAGCCAAAGGGCACAGGTGTGTTCTCCAGCCTGGGCTGGCAAGATCACTTGAGTTCCCCAGGCTGCTCGCCGGTCCTTCAGGTCACCAAGACTGCATACAGAGGGCTGCCTTTAATGAGCTGCAGATCCTAATGGTGTAAAGAAAGCCCCAGGGTACGAGCAGTGGCACCTGATATAAGCTTTCAAGCACCCCTTCATTTTTTTTTTTTTCTACAATGGTCATAAACTTAACACTGCTTTACTGCGCTGGTTCTAAGGCACAGATCTTTCAATTACTACTATTCATTGTTTATGAATCCATTCAGGAAACATTTATGAAGTGCTTACTTGTATCTGACTGGGAGTGTGGGAATAAGAATACTAAAACATGGCTCTTGCCCATGAGAGGCCATGGTCTGTTGGGAAACAGAAGTGGAGGCAAAGAATTAAAACACAATGAAAAACAAAACAAAAAAGACACGGCAATAGGGTTGAGGGCAAGTGAGAGGGAGTGGGGACAGACTTCCTCAGTTCAAACCAGGTCCCAATGTCTACATGTTTTTGCCTTTTTAAAAAATGTATTTTAATGTTTATTCATTTTTGAGAGAGAGAGAGAGAGAGAGAGAGCAAGTGGGGCAGGAGCAGAGAGAGAGGGAGACACAGAATTTGAAGCAGGCTCCAGGCTCCGAGCTGTCAGCACAGAGCCCGAGGCGGGGCTCGAGCTCACAAGCCGTGAGATCATGACCTGAGCGGAAGTTGGCCGTTTAACCCACTGAGCCACCCAGGCGTCCCAGTCCCAAGGTCTCTTAAGCTGTGGGACCTGGCTCTCCAAGCGTCATTTTCCTCATCTGTAATGACGCTTACTTTGCGGGGTTGCTGTGAAGATTAAGATAGTGCATGAAAAGGCCTGGGCATCGTGCGTGGCTCATAGAAAGCACTAAATAACTGCTTGCTAGAGCCCTTGTTCTTCGTGTTCAGTTTTTGTCAACTGTAAAATGAGGGTGGTAATTGCACCCATCTCATAGGGTTCCTTTGAGACTCGGATCATGAAATGCATAGAAGGTGCTGAACACCGACACCCACTGTGCCTGGCAGAGGAAGCGCCCAGCAATTGTTAGCTCCGGTTCTTACTTTGTATAAAGTAAAAAAGAAGGGAACATAGAAAAGTATACAGGCATAATGTAGTAATGCCTACGGCTGTCTGTGAAGCACATCAAAAGGTCAGAGGAGTCAGGCAGACGAGTAAAGGTCTGCAGAGATGGAAACAAATATAACAAAATCTTAATTGTAGAATCTAGATGGTGGGTACCTACGGGGAGGATCATTGGCCCATTCTTTTCAACTTTTCTGTATGTTTGACATTTTTCCTAATACAATGCGGGAAGAATAAAAGGGAGTGACTGAATGTTTGGATGATCTTTGATGTGGAATATGAGCAAGGAAATTGTGCAGAAGGAACAAAAGACCTGCGGTGACCCGCTCGTTGCTGGCCCTTCTCTGCCTTGAGGAGACCAGGTGCCAAGGCTCAGAAACAGGAGGAAGAAGATAACCGCTGGGGGACCGCGAGTACTTCTGAGCTGAGTGGAGGGCAGAGGTTGTAGTGGCTAAGAGTATAGACATCTTAGGTTCAAATTCCAGCCCTGTGCTCACTAGCTTTGTAACTTGCCAGAAGTAGCTTCTGTGTGCTTTGATTCTTTGTCAACAAAAATACAGATAACTATCTATTTTATAAGATTTCTTTGAATGTTAGATGAGCCAGTTTCATCATCATCATCATCACCATTTTCTTCATAGGAAAGCTTGTGCTCTCAGAACGCTTCAAGGCTTGGAGTCTTTACGGCTCCACCTCAACCCTTGTTGAATGAGACGCTTCTAGAGAGACTCTGTTGGAGGAAGGAGGGGAGGGGAGGAGGAAGGATCAGAGTAGGTGAAGTTAATCGTAGGAGGAAGAATTCAATGAGAGCCTGGGGTCTAAGGAAGACAGATGCTCAGGTACCAGTCAGATGAACTCAAGAGGCCCCGGGCTGACTGCTTGATCAGAGTCATGCACTTGGCTTCTAATGATATATTTAAAATGCTAGTGAAATTATAATCCTGTTGTAGTTCCTTTGGAGGCTCGTTCATCAACCTGGGCAGTGCGTGTGGCTGGAAGGTAGCCAGCATCATCCCCTGACTCCCGCCTCCATATGACTCAGCACAAATCAGACACTTTAATAGCTTCGATTCCAAGTTTGAACTTGCTCCCAAATGAAAGCTCCCCTCCTCCCCCTCACCATTCTCTCCCTACCTTCACAACCCACTCCCCACTTCCAATTTATCAGCTAGTAAATTCTGAGTTGAACTTGGAGCCAGAGTTTCATTTAGGTTTGGCAAAGGCTCAACTTCTTCCAAGAAAATAAAAAAAAAAATGAGGGAAGGGTGGGAGAGGTTTAAAAAAAAAGTCCAGCTAAACAAAAAGGACTCATGGAAACAGCCCTGCTACATTAAGTAACTCAGTGCAGAGAGCAGTGCTTTTTGATACATTAAGTGTGAGTGAATTTGAAGGTGTTTGAAATCGTCTGAATATGCAGCTGGGGTTACCAACCAAGCCCAGATGGGTTCCTGGTTGGAAAGGTTATGGGGTCACCAGTCATTAGCTGGTGACTTCAGAACTGGAGAGCAGACTTGAAGGTGACCGTGGCACCCACACTCATTTTTATTCTGGGTCGTGTGGCTGCTGACCATGTGACATCCCTGTGCTTGTGCATCACAGGAGACCTGTTGACCTAACACTCTGCCTTGCTGGATCTACCAGTCCCCCGAAGAGCCAGGAAAATTTCCATCAGTGTATAGCATCCTGAGTTATAGGAAAAGACGTGAATAACTCAACCTCACTCATAATGGAAAAATGCAAACCAAATCATCAGACTGGAAAGGGTTCAATGCTGTCCATCAGCTTCGGAAAAAAATGTTTTTAAAATTCAATAGCATCTACTGCTGGAAATGGTATAGAAAAATGGCCGCTGCCTTACATTATAGGTAGGAACACAAAGGATATTACCTTTGTGGAAGGAAATGTGGCAATGTTTTTCTCCACTTCCTACATCCTCCCCCCTTGATTCACTTATTCATTCCACTTTCTCTCCATGGGGAGTTTCTACTATATTTTACCCAACAATTACTCCAGTTCTGGACTCCCCACTTGCCTCCAATTCCTCACCTTACCCAAAATAGAAAAAAAAGGAAGAAGCTGCAGGGATTATGTACCTGTATATATCGCTTTATGGACATGTATGAGGATTCCTTTGCTATGTCTCTCACTTCCCTATCTCTATCTCTGTCATCTCTAAATCATTACTTCTACATCCACGTCTACACTTACGTCTATATCTATATCCAGGTAAGGTTACTGTATCTAAATCCAGGTAAAGTCATAGTGTGAATGTGTTTAATTTGATTAAATGGTGCAGCAATTTGACAATAAGACCTCAAATTAAAAATTATACATACTCTTTGACTTGGCCCTGTTAAAAATGTGCCCTATGGATATATTTCCTTATGTTTACCAAGATTAGCATATAAGGATATTCAGAGAAACACCATTCATATTCACAAGATCTTGGAAAGTGCTGGAGTGCCAGGGGAATATATATTTAGTAGTGGCCCTTTACTCTGTAGAGAGGGAGAGCTCACAGTCTCTGGGGAGCCAATTCATGCATTGAATCCTGATCCCAGCATTTACTGGCTGTGTATCTTGCACAGGTACTTATCTTCCCATGTCCCAGTTTTCTCAATGGTTTAAGGGGGACAAGGGCACATGTTTGTATCAATCAAAGTCCCAGCAAGAAACAAGCTCGACACTCAGTTGAGTAGTTTAAAGAGAGTTTAATAGATAGGACTATTTTCAAAGGTGGAGAGAGAGTAAAGGAAGCCATCAAGGACAATTCAGGGCTGGCCAAAGTGGAGAGCCATTGACACCACTCACCCTGAATAAATGAGAGAAGGGGACAGCCTCTGAAATGCACGGAGAGCTCTGTGGCAAAGGCCACCTGACTGGTGCTGTGGCCTGCACTCCAAGAATGGAGCAATACCAGATGACCATTAGGGGAGACCACATACTAGGGGACTAAGTACCCAACCGCTCTCTTCACTGTCCCTCCTATCTCTTCAGATGCCACCCAGTAGCTGAATCCAACTGGAAGTCAGAAGCAAAGGAGCCCCTGATGCTCTTCCTACAGATCAAATCCTTGGTGTAAGGATAAGAAAACAGGGAGTGTTGGGGAAGGGGCTGGGCAAATGGAAGAGACTCAGCAAACACTTAATGTGGGCTTGGGGAAAATGAAATGAATAAATATAAGCAAGTGCTTAGAACAGTGAGTGGCACATCATAAATGCTTAATGGAGTTGTTAGTATTGCTGTTTTATTAATATTAGTATTAATTCCTGATTAAAACCATTGGGTTAGATCCAGACAGGCTGCAGTGGGCTTAGACCTCCAAGACATACACCAATGAAAAAGCAGGATGTGGCTACGTGTAAGAAGTAGGTATCCTTTGGGGTGACTGGGTGGTTCGCTCAGTTAAGCCTCACACTCTTTATTTTAGCTCAGGTCATAGTCTCATGGTTGTGAGACGGAGCCCTGCATCAGGCTCTGCAGGGCTGCTTAAGATACTCTGTCTCCCTCTCCTTCTGTTCCTCTTCTGCTTGCGTGCACGTGCACTCTCTCTCTCAAAATAAAAAATAAAAAATGAAGTAGGTATCTCTTTGTGTAAAAGATTCTTAAAAAATTGGTTAATGCTATTCAGAGTCTTTCTGGTTCCCTACAACTTTTAGTATTATTTGTTCTAGTTCTGTGAAAAATGTTGTTGGTATTTTGAGATGGATTGCATTGAATCTGTAGATTGCTTTGGGTAGTATGGACATTTTAACAATATTAATTCTCCCAGTCCATGAGTATGAAATATCTTTCCATTTGTTTATGTTATCTTCAATTTCATCAATGTCTGGTAGTTTTCAGAGTATAGGTCTTTCAACGCCTTGGTTAAGTTTTTTTCCCAGGTATTTTATTCTTTTTGGTACAATTGTAAATGAAGTTGTTTTCTTAACTTCTCTTTCTACGACTTCATTATTAGCATATAGAAACACATATCAAACTCATCACCCAAAAAGCAAATAATCCATTGAAGAAATGGGCAAAAGACATGAACAGACACTTTTCCAAAGAAGTCATCCATTTGGCTAACAAACACATGAAAAGATGCTCAACATTTCTCATCATCAGGGAAATAACAATCAAAACCACAATGAAGTACCACCTCACACGTGTCAGAATGGCTAAAATTAACAACTCAGGAAATGACAGATGTTGGCAAGGATGCGAGAAAGACGAACACTTTTGCACTGCTGGTGGGATGCAAACTGGTGCAGCCACTCTGGCAAAAAGTATGGAGGTTCCTCAAAAAATTAAAAATAGACCTACCCCATGATCCAGCAATCTCACTACTAAGTATTTATCTAAAGGATACAAAAATGCTGGTTGGAAGGCCAGATTCACCCCAATGTTTATAGCAGTACTTTAATAATAGCCAAATTATGGAAAGAGCCCAAATGCCCATTGGCTGACAAATGGGTGAAGAGAAGGTGTTGGGTGGGGGGATGAACTAAATGGGTAACGGGCATTAAGGAGGACACTTATTGGAATGAGCACTGGGTGTTATATGTAAGTGATGAATGACTAAATTATACTCCTGAAAACTTAAAAAAAAAGACAAAAATAAAAACAAAACAAAACAAACAGCATACTTCTTTCTAAGTAATCCTTGGGTCAAGGAGAAAGTCTCGAAGGACATTAAAAAAATTACATGGCAGCCTTGTTCACAGAAGCCAAACCTGGAAATGACTCGTTTGTCCTTCACCGGCTACATGGTTAAATAGACTGAAGTAATCCACACCATAGGCTACTTCTCAGCCATAAAGAAAAGCAAGTATTGATATGCACCTACTTGAATGAACTTCAAGGAATAATGTTAAGTAAAAAAAAGCTAATCTCAAAAGTTATGTACTATATTATTGAGTTGAAACACTATTTTTTGAAATAAAAAATTATAGAGGTGGAGAATAAATTAGTAGTTGCGGGGGAAAAAGGAACCCTACCAATTTCTGAGTATCATTTTTGCATCCTGCAACTTTACTGAATTTGCTTATTTCCTCTAGTAGTTCTTTTTTTTTTTTCTTTTGGTGGGTTTTCTGTGTGTAGTATCATGTCATCTGCAAATAGTATATAACCAAATATTTGTTTTTTCAAAATTGGTTAATGGCCATCGTCTCTTCAGAGAGGGTCTGAAGATTCCATGGGAGTGGGAAGAGGCTTTCACTTTTCATTTTCTACCTTCTGTCATAATGTTTACACTTTCAAACCCATTGCTTGTATTTTGGAAAATGTCAAAGGTGTTACCTGCGTGGTGTGTTCATGGTACCTAGCTTTCTTTTTTCACTGACATTTTTAAGTTTAAGAATGAAGTACTCACTGAGAAGCACATTGTGCTAGAATACTGTAAGTATCAAAATTGGCCTAAAATAGTATTTTTGAGAATGTGAAGCATCTGGTGTGCTCATTATTTATTACTGAAAGGTCACCTTGGCTGCATCTTCCCTCCTTTTCTTAGTTTTAGAATCTATGCTTGGAATGAATGACTTCCAACAGTCTTAAGTAATACAAAGGGGACTTCATTCCACAAAGCAAGTTCTTGCTGAGTGGGAAGATTGTATACATCATATAAGATTTATATATGTGTATACACACACACACATATATACACATATACATATACACATATATATATACACATATATAAATCTTAAATGATACCTTATAGTACATACATTTATGTACACTTTATAGCTAAATAAATTATATCTCTGGGATTTTAAGGATGTGTAAATGTGTATTTTATGGATATGTACAATTTTTTTTCTCTCAGTATGGCACAAGTGTGCCATAAAGTGTAAGCAACTTGACTTTGAAATCACACTGCCTTGATGATAATTCTGGCTCTGCACTTACCAGCTCATAACTGTGGGCAAGGTACTTAAGAAATTTTTTTAATGTTTATTTATTTCTGAGAGAGAGAGAGAGAGAGAGAGAGAGAGAGAGAGAGAGAGAGAGATTGCACGAGCAGGGGAGGGGCAGAGAGAGAGGGAGGTACAGAATCTAAGGCAGGCTCCAGGCTTTGAGTTGTGAGCATGGAGCCTGACGCGGGGCTTGAACTCATGAACTCTGAGATCATGACCTGAGCTGAAGTCAGACACCCACCCAGGCACCCCGCAAGTCACTTAGATCCTCTACACCTTAGTGTTCTTACTTCTGGAATGGTGGTTGCCACCGATTTCACAGAGAGTTTGGAGGATAACATGAGATAATCATGCTTGGCATTTTAGTAATCACTCAATATATGGTGGAAGTTATTTACTGTTACAAGTGACAGTCCAAACCTGCTTTGTCTAGTGAAGAATTTTGTTTTATTACAATCCAGTTTCTCTAACTCACCTACCAAAGGTTTCCCTGATTGGGAAAGGGATGGACTGTGTAGAAGTCAGTATCTTCAGACACGCAGCCCTACAGACTTCTGAGATCTTTGAGCTCAACTGTCCTTCTAATGTTGGCCTTTTCATTTACACCAGTGAGGAATAAAATGTCCATGGAAGTTCACTGGTCATCCAAGCTCACAAGGCTGTGACTTTAAAACCAGATGTCCTGGCTTCCAGCGAGGTACCCTTGAAGTATTTTAGCATGCAGAATGGAGCAGACTCCAGCAGGCCGTGACTGTGACCCAAATGTCACCTTACTTGCTCCTCGCAAATAAGATAATCCTCTTTGTAGCAGAAACCCAGGTTTTCAACTCAGATGCTTCATGGATTCTTTGAAACTGGCATCAATATTCATTGTCACTCTTTTTAAATCATATTGTCTGAAAGACCGGGCATTTTTAGTGTCTTCTGAGCTGGGCATCAAGCCCCATCACCCTGAAGGGAATTCTGCTGTGGTGTGGTCTCCAGGATGAAGGAAGCGTTACCTGAACCAATGTCACGACTGTAATTGTCAGAGACTTTGGCAGACCCAAAGCCCTGGGCATCACTTCAAGCTAAATGACTTAAAATAAAAGTCCCTGCCTTCTAGAGCCTGGTATGTTTTTGGTTCAGTTTTAAAGAATTTCTCATCTTTAGAGCTGTCTGAAATGAAATAGCAAGTTTCTCCTCTTTGAACATATTTAATCAGAGACTGACATATCCCTTGACATAAATATTGTAGAGGAGTTAGATGATCTCAAAGTCCTTCATTCTAGGGCAAGGCACTATCTTTTCCATTAACCACCAAAGAGGTGACTAAATGAGGGGAACCCTCCATAGAGTTAGGGGAAATTTCATCAAATTTCCCATACTACAAATTGTTTCTGTGACAGGAAACCAATGTGGTGAATAGAACTAAACCTTGGACTTGGTGCTAGGACATCTGGCCAGGATCTATCCCCCCACCAAGTAGCTTTCGTGCTAGGTGATTCTGCTCTCTGGGTCTGTTTCCTCACCTATCTCATCAAAGCATGGGGTCATAGAAGCACTAAATTTCCTTGTGTTGAGGGCTTGGTTAGGAATTGGTAATTGGTCAGAAAACAAAGTTCAAACATCTGTATGAGATGAACATATGGCAGGTCTATGGGGAAAGAATAGAACCCACCGAACTTTCAGTGGTGAGCATGTCATTATTCACTTATGCTCCTGGCTGAGAGAAGCACAGATTTGGGAATGAAATGGAAGGGGCCTTGAAACCTGCACCAGTACTGCTCAACTCGGTCATGGAGGCCTGTTCACCAAATGAAAGCTCTGGTGTTTGCAGCTTGTGCTTCAGACCACAGTAAAGAGGATGTCCATGTTTTAAATTCCCAGGAGCCTTGGCTTCTGCAGGCTAGGAAGATACTTCAGCTTCCATCTATGCTAGGACTGCCAAAACAAAAGTACCTCAGGCTGAGTGGCTTAAATGACAGAGATTGTTTGTCTTAAAGTTCTATAGGCCAGGAGTCTGAGGTCAAGGAGTCTTCAGGATTGCTACCTTCTGAGGGCTATTAGTACAGAATCTCCCCCAAGCCTCTCTTCTTAGCTTGTAGATGGCATCTTCTTTCCATGTCTCTTCACATTGCCTTCCCTCTATATGTGCTTCTGTGTCCAAACTTCCCCTTTTTATAAGGACCCCAGTCATATTGGATTAGGGCCCACCCCAATGACTTCACTTTAACTTGATTACTTCTATAATGACCCTATCTCCAAATGAGGTCACCTACTGAGGTACTGAAAGTTAGGACTTCAACACATGAATGGGAGGAGTACAATTCTCCTGATAACACAATCCTTACAACCCCACTCACTCCACTGCACATCATAGGTCATGTCACAGTTGGCAGGATGGGGAATTGGTAGTGAGTCATGAACATGACCACGTTCTCCTTTAGGCCCATCCATCTCATTTGGCCTCATTCCTCCACTCATTCTCCCCGGTTATTTAAACCTGTCTTTGTTTCTTATATCAATATTCCCTTTGATTTGGTGAGTGGTGTGTTTGTGTGTGCGTGTGTTTGTGTGAGAGACACTAGCACATGGCTCTTCTCAGTGCTCCTGCTCAGTAGAGAGGTGGATCATTTGCCGGTAGGCTGTATATGGGTCTAATTCTAACCACATAGCTAGCTTTGGGCTCTTGTCTCAGGGTTTCTCTGGCTGCAATGTTGACATGTGAACAGTAAATCTCTGACTTCCTGGGGTGAAGCAGTAACCTCACATCCACACCAACAGGAAAACAAACTCAGGGTAAATCAAGTCTCATCTCAGTAATTATCTCACCATGCATTTCTGTTGGATTGGGTCCCCCCTCCTACCACGATAGCCATCATCTCCATTCTGGGCTCCAATGACCCACTTTGCCGTTGAATTCATCCTGGAATCCCATCGGGAGGATGGGAGGAGGAAAGTCCGCTGCTGTGTCTTCCGGCAGCAAAGGCTGGGGCCACTGGACTTGGTGGTGTTTAGGATGGAGAGACTGCCTGCCTGATCAATGTCCAGCAGTCCAAGGACATCAGCAGCGAATGGCTTCCACGCCTGTGTTCCCAGTATCTTCTTGACCTTCCTTTGGGTTCATCTGCCAAAATTAATCCATGATCTTATTCACCTTGTGGCTGGCTAAGTATTTAAGCTGACTGGGAAACAGTAATTTATCCCCATACCTCCTAAAACATTTCCAACTTCATGTGTTGAATCTTTACAAAGTATGTGAATGAAGCAGAAGCAGAAGCAGCTGATTTTGAAGAGGCAAGAACTCGTGCAGGGAAGGCTAATAGCCTGATTCTCATCTTTAGGGACTCACTACATGAAGAGAAAGACTTTAACTCCTAGCTCCCAGTTGAGATCCCATTCCAGCAGACAACCCCACTGTCTAATGTGACTCAACTCTATAAAGCTGCTGGATGAACGTTCTAAAGCTGGTAGATGAATATTCCATTGTCCACCCCTCAGGTCTGTTAACCACGGTAACACTGGACCTTCCCAATTTCCAGGGTTGGAGAGAGCTTTCTCATTCGAATGCGGCGTGGGTGGGTCTGGCTGGGGAGTGCTGGTAATTAACAGCATGAGTTTTACCTATGATCTGGAAGCAAGCAAACAACACAAGCAAATATGAGATGGACGCATGGAGGGGTAAGGAAGTGGTCAGAAACTCGGGATTCTCCATCCTCTGAAGATAATTGAGTTGGTAGGAAACGGACCAATTTCAGAGTTAATGCTAATAATAAGTCACATTTATCGGGCATATATTACATGCCATGCATTGTGCTGCGTGCTTGTACTTGTTCCCATTGAATTCTAACAAAAATCTTTGGCAGGGACAATTTCTAGAAGTGGGGAAGATCAAATGTGCTACTGTGTGTAAAAGTGCTTAGAAATGATGAATTGTCATAAAGCCACAAAGATTCAGTACATGGTATTACATTGTTAAATGACCCCTGAAATTCCTTTCAGTCTAAGACTTACGTAGCGAAATAGTAGATTCCTGAAAGATATGTGATACAGCCCTACCATGTACCACAAAGCGTCACCCAAAGAAGTGACGTCAGCTTGTTAGAGATGGAGAGAAATGCTGTGTGACCTACTCAGGGAACCACAATAATGTAGAACCTTCCTTCTAAAACCATGAGGGCACTCGGGTCAAATAGGTTGGCGACCAACCAAGACATACACAGTGTCACCCATAGCCCTGGTTGAAAAGAAGCCAGGTTTTGCACTGTCTTTTGATGAGTGGCTTTGCTTGGGAGTATAAAATTTCCAAGGTTTGATCTCTGCTGGACTCTGTTTTCATATCAGTGGAATGGGGATAATGTTTCACATTTATACTGATGCATTAAATGAGTTGATGTATTTGAACACATCTATCAAAGTGCTGACATACAGGAAGTAATAAAAATAATAATTAAACACCCACTGTTCTAGCCTGGCTGGGAAATGAAGACTCAGAATGGGTAGGGTTCATGCAGGCTGACACATTCTATAAAATGGGTGGTGTTTAAAGGAAGTGAGTCCAGAGGCATGGAGTATACATGCCCTTTGGGCAAGAGCCTTGTTTGTTCTTATTCATACAATGCCACCCACCTTGTCAGTCATTTACTCTTTGTTGGCAATTGTTTTTTCTAGAGTGTGGAGGTATGTGAAGGAGTTTGTGTGGGGACACCGTATGGTTGTCTTTAATCCCATTGAGAAATATTCAGCTAGAGAGGCCAGAACTGAAGCTGGGGACATTCAATCAGCTATATGAATGAACACCTCAAGTAAATAGCTGTGGTGTTAAAACAGAGGCTTAGGAATTTGACAGACCTGTGTGTTTGTGGGCCAACTCCTGAACCTCTCTGATCTTAAGCTTCAATAATTAGGTGTGGTAATTCACGTAAATCACTAGGCCAGTGCGTAATCGATGTTCCATATCATTATTTTCAAGGCAGCTTTATATACATCATCCTAAATTATTTCACTTGAGAGAAAGGGGAACAGGGTAGGAACTAGAGACAGAGATTCCCAGGTGAATGGGTTTTTTAATACCGTCAGCTCTGTATTCTAGTTGTGGCTCTGGCAACAACCCAGTCAAGCCACTGTTGGTTTGCCCTCTGATCTCTGATGGAATGACACTGAATCATCTTCATGCGGTGCAGTTCAAATGACTGCACAATCACATGTGTTTCTGAAGTGGGAGATGAACTCTGTCCATATTTGGAAGTTGAGGTGTGGGGGCAGAAAGAGTGGAGAGGTGAGGTTTAGATAATATGGCCGCCATTCAGTCACAGGTTCTTTTGAAGGATGGCTGGTGAGTTCTGGAAGACGGATCATCCCCAGCACTTCGGCTTCAGAGTTGTGGAGGCAGGCTCCCAGATGAAGGAATTCTTGGCTCTTTCCCGTGGCCTGACTTCCCTGCACAAGGTTGGGGGTGGGGGTGGGGGCGGTTGAGGGGAGGTCTGGCAGGGGCAAGATGAAGGGGATGAATGGAGATATGGAGGTAGGTAGCTTTGGTAACTGCTGGTGACTGAGTTCTTGTTGGCTACAGCTCATCACGGCTAAAGCCCCAGACACCCCAGATGGGGGTTGGCTTTGGTCTGAGAAGTTTCCTTATACACAGTTTCCCCCATTTAAACTCAGTGCGAGGGAGACTGATCCACAATGCCACTGTACTCTGAGGGCTTCTGGTCCCAGCCCCGAGCCTGTCTCGGCAACCTAACTACGGGTCAGAGAGAGTGCGCGGGTCCCACACTTGGGGGGAGGTAACATCAGCAGAAGCACCTGGGATAAACTTGCCTGTTCATTGGCTCAAGCTCCCCATTAAACAAGTTCTCAGGCAATGCTGTTGGTCCTGTCCTCCGTGTGCTCAGTGTCCAAACTCCAAAGGTTTGACTGCAGGAAGCCAAATGTAGCCACATTGGCTCAGTCCATAATAGCAGGCTTTTTAATTTTATGTGTATGCAATGTGTCTAGTTGGATGACTTGTTTAAGACAGAGTGCTATACTTTAAAATAACACTCTTTTAACAGCAAGGATCCTGTACCTCAGGGTTATCCTCCAGAACTTGGAATTGTTCCATAGGTACATGTCCTACTCTGCCTATTTGGTGGGTTATTAGGTTATTACTCAAAATCTCTCTCTCTCTCTCTCTTTTTTTTTTTTTTTTTTTGTTAGGGGAGGGGGCAGAGAGAACCTGGTCAGAGAGACAAAGCCTGATTTCAGGGGCTCTGACAAACCTTTATTCTTTGTCACAAAACAGTCTGAGATTTTGTCCTAGAAATGGCAACCGGTAGAAATTCTTTTCTTAAGCTTGAGGCTTTGTTCCCGGGAACATGCTAGAAAAGCTCTATAGGAAAGGACACACACTGCTTCTTATCTCTCAGTTACAGTTGAATAAGGATGAATATCAGCTTTTACAGAAAATTAATTTTGCCAGGGGAGGGATGAGGGTTATTTGACTGGGTCGGCAGGGAAAGAGTGGGGGGGGGGTGCAGCTGGGAAGTGGGGCTCCCTTTAAGAAGACAGGGGAGGATCACCTGGCTCAGTCGGTTAAGTGTCCGACTTCAGCTCAGGTCATGATCTCGGGGTTTGTGAGTTCGAGCCCTGCGTCTGGCTTTGTGCTGACAGCTCAGAGCCTGGAGCCTGTTTCGGATTCTGTGCCCCCTCTTCCTCTCTGCCCCTGCCCCACTCATGCTCTGTCTCTCTGTCTCTCAAAAATAAAATGATAAAAACGTTAAAAAAATTTAAAAGGACAGGGGAACAAAAATAACTCTGCAACAGTGGGGTGCTTGGGTGGCTCAGTTGCCTGAGCATCCAACTCTTGATTTTGGTGCAGGTCATGATCCCAGGGTCATAGGATCCGGTCCTGCATCAGGCTCCATGCTCAGCATGGGATTCTCTCTCTCTCTCTCTCTGTCTCTCTCTCTCTCTCTGTCTCCCTCTGCCCCCTCCTCCATTCACATGTGGTCCCCCTCTAAAAAATAAAAATGAAACAACAAAAGAAAACTCTGCAATGATACAGAAGCAAAACTTTCATTTTTCATAATTTGGGGGAAAATCTATCCTGCTGGTGAGGATCTGGGAACACTAAGGTGCACTGTATTCTCTGCTTCTCTTCAGCCGAGTCATTGTGAAAGGGTGAAGCCCCGGTTCTCAGGCATTATAAAATGAACACGTGTCAAAAATTTTATATAGCTCAGTAATTAATGAGGAAACCAGCAAGGTGTTACTACTGGTTTAAAGGAGAAGTCAAAGTACTCCACAAATACAGACCATGCAGAATGCTAAAATCAGTAATAAATGGTGACATTTCCCGAACTTGCCCAATCTTGAATGAAACACCCTATCAACAAAAGCCTCTAGAGCCTTCTCTACTGACTGCAGGGTTTGATGTTATCTCCAACAGTACAGCTTCTAGTTTTTTTGTGTGTGTTTTTTTTAAATGTGTATTTATTTTTGAGACAGAGAGAGACAGAGCATGAACGGGGGAGGGTCAGAGAGAGAGGGAGACACAGAATCGGAAACAGGCTCCAGGCTCTGAGCTGTCAGCAGAGAGCCCGACGCGGGGCTCGAACTCACGGACCGTGAGATCATGACCTGAGCCGAAGTCGGCCGCTTAACCGACTGAGCCACCCAGGCGCCCCAGCTTCTGGTTTTCGAAAGCAGTAATAAAAACTTGATTCTGGTGTGGTTAATTGTAGGGAATTGTTACAAAGAGGGTTTCCCAGGGTTGACTTGCAATCCTCCATGCTAATTCCTGTAGAGGGGAAGGCCCTGCCTTGGAAATGATTACAGAGATGCAGAGATCTTTCTTCTTCCCTGATGTCCTGTGTGATCTAAGGAGATCCACATCTCCGTTTCCTGTTCCCGTGAAAACGGATGATGATACCAGCTTTGACTTACTTTTCCAAAAAGCTTTGCATCAAAGCCAGGAAAATGACCGTCAAGTGAATTTAAACGACCACCTGCCCAGCTCCCGGCACACAGAAGTTGCTTAATTGAGCTCTGGCTAACGCACCCAAGTAAGGGAGGGGAAGACCTTCCGTGGTCCTGCTCAACCTGATTGGTGCAATCCTCCTCAATGCGCACAAACACCCTTGTCATTTCTCCTGGCAACCCTCTCCATGCTGTTTGTTTGCAGTGACATGACACGCTGGCGCCTGGAGACAGGGCAGGGCGGGGAAGGCTTTGGACTCTGCTCAAGCCATTGCCCTCCCCACCCCCGCAAAGCTTTGTCCTCAAGCTCTGTCTCTGGGGCCCGTGGATCAGATTGCTTGCTTCCAGGTGCCAGAGAGACACTTTTCTGTTTGCTCTCCCACCCAGGCTGCCCTCGGTTTGTCCTTCCCCTATGTGGGGGTGGCTAGTGACAGAGGCTGTTTAGAAAGGAACCTTTCTTCTTTCTACCCTCTCTTTCTTCCCCCGACCCCCTCAAATTGCACGAACATTTTGGCTTCTTGCCCTCCCTTGGGGCTCGCGTTGGAGATTTGAATCTGCTCTTGTTCCCTGTAAATAACCCAGAAGTTCAAGTAGAAGTGCAGTCTTCACAGGTGAGCTGTTCATGGTGCATAAGCAGGAATGCATAGAGCTGGCTGTATTGCTGATAGAGATTCTTTTGAGCCTGGCCCAGTGAAGCCTATAGTCTCCCCAATATGTGTAGCCTCATCTATGGAGCTTTGCCACTGGCTTATTTTCTACTCCTCCCAGGCATAAGGTATTACCGAATTTGAGCACCTCTTATGCCCAAACAGCTGGCAAAGATTCCGCGTCTTGCTGTTAACCCCTCTGGCCTATGCCTCCTTCCTAAGGTATGTTCTTTTTGAAAAGGGAACTTACTGGCCATTGAGATGGCAGAACATCTACGATAGTGAGGGAATTTTATGTTGCAAGTGGATAGAAACCCAGCTCAAACCAGTTTCAGCAAGAACAGGAAGGTAACGCCTCACATAGCTGAGAAGTCCAGGGGTGTCGATGAATGCAGAGATTCAAAAGCCAGCATCAAGACCAAGGCTTCCTGCTGCTCAGGTTGCCATATTTAGCAAAGAAAACTATAGGACACTCAGTGGAACTGAATTTCGGAGAATAACAAGCAATTTCTTTGGTATAGGTTTGTCCTCTATTGCTTCCTATATTTGGTCTGGCCACCTCTCCCTGGCACATGATGTCAGCTTTCTCCTCCTGCTCATGTTGGGATTACTCTGAGGCAGGCTCTAGTGATGAGGTGATTGAATAGCTGTTGGAAGCCCTACACTCACATCTCAGAGCTTAGGAACCGTGGAGGAAGGACCCCCTTTCCTCCAAGGTTCTAGGCAAAACCCAGATTTATCTCCTTGATCTAGCTTGGGTCTTGTGTCCATCTCAGAAGTACACACTCTTTCCAAGGGAATAAAACCCTGACTAGGTCTGGGGCATGTGTCTACTTCTACTACTGGGGTATCAATATAGCCACCTATGAACCACTGGGACTCAGAGTTGGTAGGAGAGTCCCCCAGAGGAAAACCAGAGGGCTGTTGCTAGAAGAAATAAATGCGAGGCAGATATCAACTCTGTGGTCCAGTGGTGGGCATGCTCTTCGTCAAGGCTCCTTGGAACTTCTCACCATCACACTTTGGCTTCTTAGGGTCTGATGCAGATCACAGAGGAGTGGGCCATGGTTTTTCCCCCACAGGATGAGTGTGGAGAATGGGTGCCAATCTAGGTTGCTCCTGAACCGACAGCAATGACAGTAGAAAAACATTTCTTTAGTACCTTCACTGCATAGCCTGTGATACCCAGAATGCGTCCTACATAAAGATAAAAAGGAAGGTATTGCTGATGTCCATGAACTTACCTTCTAGTGGCAGATATCATCATGTTGTACTTTGTTCTAAAGTCTCAGGGGCGCCTGAGTGGCTCAGTCAGTTGAGCGTCCGACTTTGGCTCAGGTCACGATCTCGCAGTTCGCGAGTTCGAGCCCCGTGTCGGGCTCTGTGCTGACAGCTTGGAGCCTGAAACCTGCTTCGGATTCTGTGTCTCCCTCTCTCTGCCCCTTTCCTGCTCATGTTCTGTCTCTCTCTGTCTCTCAAAAAATGAATAGACGTTAAAAAAAATTTAAAGTTTCATAATACTTTCTTTGTTTCTATATACAAGTTATTATGAGTATGTAAAGACGGGATGAATAAATTCCACATAAAGCTTGCTGGAGAAGATGCATTTAGGCTGGGTCTTAGAGAACTGGTAGAGTTTAGACAGGTAGATATGGAAGAAAGAAAGGAAAAATTCCAAACAGATGAACTAAGAGAAACAAACCTGTTAACCTCATGTTGCTGCTAGCCCGCAGGAGATGGCCTTGCCTTTCAGACTTCACTCAGAGACAGACAGACATTAAGGAATCCCAGGAAAATGAGTGATTGGTCACTCTGAGCAGGCTAATAATTTGGCATTCCTTCAAATACTTGTTCATAGTTAATTGAAAAGAGAAGACTGAGTGATGGCACAGGGGGGTGGGGGTGGGTGGTGAGTATTAGGAAAAGAGGGACCCCAGCTGGGGACATTCAGCTCCTTTTCTATTATTCTTGGTAGTTCCATTCTGGCTCCAAACCTGCATAGTCCCCTCAGCAAAGGAAAGACCCGCAGTTAAGCGGACTCACCTTCCTTAATTTGCAAATATTGCACAATATTAAGGTTGCAAATACTAAGGTTACTTAAGTCTAGCCCTGGGAGGAAGGAGGGTTTTAGCTCCTTGGCCCTAGGAGACTTAATAAACCCTCTCCATATACCCTTTTCTTGAGGTATGCTTTGATAATTTTTATTTTCTCACATTGCCCGGATATTTTATTCCCCTGGAGATATTTAGTGTGATGACCTGCCTCTTCTTCCAAATCTGACACGACTCCAGAGGGTTGAAAATTGGAAAACATTTTGCCCCTGCAGTCCACAGCTGACTGAGCGTGCTGCTCAGAGGGATCCGAGTATATGTTGCTGGCTTTCTAAGGCAAGGACCGCAGAGAGTGTGAGGTTTTCCCATGGAGAGGCCATCGAGGGCAGCAGTAGAGGCTGGGAGTATGGACAGTGTACCAGTCAGGTGAGATGCCCGAATACTCCATTCACCCTATGCTGAGCGGCCTTGGAAATGCCGAAGAATTGAGAGGCCATTGTTCACCTGGCGATGCTTTTCTAAGGACTTCCATCTTCAAGGATGGACATTCCTTTGATGGTAGGATAGGTATCCAGGCCTCGAGCCCCCGGCCTTTTCTACTCATAGACTGCACCAATCCCTGGCCCCAAAGTCTCTCTTTCACTCATGCCTCCTATTGATATCGGCCTGATCAGGATTCTGACATGAAAAGCTCTGAATTAAATTTTGCCCCCCAAATGTTCTCGGTTCAAGTGTGCGTCCTTGGGCTATTTTTAGAAGACAGATTCCCCTGTGTTATAGTGAGGATCCCCCAAAGAAATAAGCTGGACTATGTGGCTCTAAAAAAAAAAAGATAGCAATAACCAACAGCAACAACAACAACAAAAAACTGTCCAGAGAAATAATCAGTTTGACTCATTGTAGGGCCAAATTATACTTTTGACACAATGATTAGACATTGAATTAAACTAGACAAGAAAAGAAAGAAAACAACGTAATGGAATAATATAGAATGGAATGGAAGAATAGATCGAAATGGTGTTGTATCACAGTCCTGTCCCCAAGAGAAATCATCCCTACCCTCCTGTGGGAAAATTGAGACATATTCTCCACCAGGGAGGAAATGGACAAAACTTAACTTTATTTTAGGGCCGAACCATCAAGTTAGTCTTTGTGGACAAACTCAAGGTCTTCTTGGCCCCCAAAACCCTATCATCCCTTGGAGCGAGTGTTTATTTGTATCTCTGCCCTTCACCACATGGACGCATCACTCCTTTTATCTTGGGATTTCCTTCTCCAGAGTGAGTTTGTCCTTTGTCTCTCAGCTACGGGGTGCCAAAAACAATAGCTCAGCCTAAAATTTGTCTTTTATTTGTTCTCTTTCTCCTCATCTCTCTTGAAAGGCCCTATTTTCTTAACATTTTAAAAAGAAGTGCTCCTCAAGGAGCCTTAAATGCACATTAAGTGAAAGAAGCTGGTCTGAAAAGGCTGCATATGGTATGATTCCAACTATATGACCTTCTGGAAAAGACAAACCTACAGAGAAAGTAAAAAGATCAGTGGTTTGGGGGTAGGGGAGAGGACAGTATAAATCCGTGGAGCATCGGGAATTTTTAGGACACTGAAAATATTCTGTATGCTATCATAATGGTGGGTGCACAACATTACGCGTTTGTCAAAACCCATAGTCTGTATAATACAAAGAGCAAATCCTGATGTAAACTACGGTCTATAGTCAACAATAATGGATTGCTATTGCCAAATGTACTACATTAATGCAAAGATGTTCAAAACAAGGGAAACTATGCCTGGTAGGGAGGAATTTATGGGAACTCTCGGTACTTTCTGTTCGATTTTTTGACAAACTGAAAACTACTCTTTTAAAAAGTTCATTAATTTAAAAAGAAAAGAAAAAGGTTTTCTTACCCTGTGTATTTTCCCCCTATTTCCCCTATCTCTGAGTCTCCCTTCAGGAATGTTTGAGTTGAAAGGACTTAGATTTACTGAGAGCCAAATTTAGATCTCCACATACCCCTGCCTCCTCAGCACTTCAAATTATTTCATCAAAACAAAACACAAATTTATGTTTCTGTGCTAATCACAAATAATTGGCACATGTTCGCTCAAAACATGAAGCTGAGTCTTGGGCAAACTTCAAGTTAACAGGATGTTCTTGCTCCCTTTAGTTCTGTTCTTTCAGATCATAACGTCTTGGTCCTTCCTTTCCCTGTGCCTTCTCACTGACATAAACACTGCCCCTAAGAAATTAATTCAAGGTGCTTGTGAGCAGGGATCTTGCATGTAACTTTACAAAGGTCCTTTGGTCTTGGCCTGATTGGGAAGAACTTTATCACATCCCTTGCTGACCTCTCCTGACCATCTTAGCATGACTCATAAGAGCCAACTGGGAAATCCACTGAGTTTGACTTGACAGAGTGGTTCATTATCTTAAAAAACTCTGGTCACACGTATCTGGGATGATCCCTGAAGACTCTCCAGATATTTATTTAATGAGAGCAGCAAACCCAAACAGAGAACTCTGTGGTTACAAAAAGAATTTTAAACAAAGTTCTTGAGTAGTGTTTGACCCCTCTCTTCTATAAACAGGCCCTCTCTGTCATCACGCTGGCTATTCCACAGGGGCCGGAGTTATCTGTCTTGAGACACTGAAATCACGGGGTACTGTACTTCCTCAAGACAGAGAAAATAGCCCCAGACCTCAGGGATAGAGGCTCACAGGCAAATGTTTGGTGGGGCTGTCCTGGGATCCAGAATATTGTCATTTCCCCACTTTTGAGTCCCAAAGGTAGGGTTCCAGGCTGAGAAGTAGAGAAGGAAGACTCTTTTCGGGCCCAGCAATGTGTCAGGCACCATGTTAGGCATTTTATACGAGCCAGTCCATTTAGTCTTGGAGGTGGGTATTAGGTTTCCTCAGTTTAAATTTTTTTTTTTTTTTCAACGTTTATTTATTTTCGGGACAGAGAGAGACAGAGCATGAACGGGGGAGGGGCAGAGAGAGAGGGAGACACAGAATCGGAAACAGGCTCCAGGCTCCGAGCCATCAGCCCAGAGCCCGACGCGGGGCTCGAACTCACGAACTGCGAGATCGTGACCTGGCTGAAGTCGGACGCTTAACCGACTGCGCCACCCAGGCGCCCCAGGTTTCCTCAGTTTATAGATGAGGGGAATCATGGGTGGGGAGAGAAAGGAACACATCCAAGATGAAATGGCAAAATCATCCCTGTAGGGCAATGCTATCCGATGGTAATGGAACACAAGTCACGAATGGGAGCCACAGGTATGATTTTAAATTTTTCAGCAGCCATGTTTTCTTCAAAATTAAAGTAGTTGGGTGAAATTAATTTTAATAATATATTTATTTAATATAATATATTATATAATTATATAATATAATATATTAGTAAATAATATATTATTTACTCTTACAGCCATCTCAATTCAGACCAGTCACATTTCAAGTCACCTGAGGATCAGAGCCTCTATATCAGTACATTCTAGATCTTTTGTTTTTATCTTTGGGTCCAGCAGCGACGCTCTAGGTCTGTTTCACCCCAGCCCTCCACTGACTTGTGTTTTAACATGATGTCCTTGACTTACAGGGAAGAGCACAGCTGTATGCTCCCTACAGCCTTACGTTACATAAAGGAAATCTTTCATTGTTGTTCTTCTGAGCTGATATGCCTCTTTCTTTTCCATAATGGGCATTTCATAGCTGATTCTGTGTTTTGTTTTGCATTGGCTACCAGGAGGTTCAGGGCCAAACTGGACACGATTTTAACTATAGATGGATTAGTGATTTAGTCGGGCAAAACAATAACATATAAATATTTTGGACTTCATGAATATGCATAATATGCTCACAGTAAAGTTTTCTTTTTGGTAAGGGACTGTATCTGTTTCCCTGCCCAGGCGAAAGGTGTTTTATATAATTTAATATGTGAACAGCCCCGGGGAATTTGCTGCTAAGTTATGAGACATAAGCACGGATAATTTTTTTATTTTAATTTACTTGTGAGGCTTTTAGCAGGCTTTTTCTTTCTTGGAAACTCTTACGCTATGCTTCCAAACTTAAGTAAGCCATGGAGTACTATTCTCACTTTCCTTTGTGTGATATAAAGAAATACAGAAAAGAGAGAATAAGATTTTTCTGAATGGTAGCGAGACTTTCTTACCTCTGTAGAAATGATACATAGCTAAAGATCTCTTTCTGCTTCTCCCCAACTTTGGTGAAATTTACAGAGGTCTGGTACCATTCACCCTATTTCATGAAGCCAAGACAGAGAGGTCCTCACAGCTGGTTCTGTTGTGCTGCTGGCTCTCTAAAAGGCATTTGCTAATGACTATCAAGGGTAAGATGGGTCTGAGCCTTTTAAGTATTTGGGGTCATCCAGTGTAATCTCTTTGTTTTGCAGATGAGGAAACCATGGGCACATCCACTCACAGGGATAGTGACATTTGCAATGGTGTCATCTTTCCTAGTTTTCAAGGAGTGGGTGCATTAATGGACCCTTCAAGAGGAAAGGAAGGCCATCTCAGAGACACAGGAATTCATGGGATGCTTCTTAGTATCCAGACTCCAAACTTGATCACTTGAGCTTGAGTGCTTTTTAATTCCTTAATGGCGTCACCCTGTCAACCGAAGCCCAAGCCCTCACCACTTAAAGTAAGTTCGTTTCTGCCTAAGAGTCATTATGCTTTTGGTTTATGCCATCTTCGATGGTTTGGACCACCATCTGGAATTGGAGTGATTGTGTACATATGTATATGTACCAGGCATCCACCAAGGCCATGCTGGTGCGCACACAGACAAATAAGATAAGCTTATATTCCCTACTTTTAAGTATGCAATGAAACTCTTCCTCTACGTCCTTTTCCCACTCGGCCACAAAGTCTTTTTCGATCTTAGTCTCCTCCATCTTATGAAATCTGCCATACTGCAATCAGGGACATTGGCGCAAACCAGGGGGTCATCCTTGATTCCAAACTGTCCCTTGCCAACATCCCAGATTCTCATCTAATTGCCATTCCTGTGTTTCCAGCTCCGAAATACGGCTCACTCTATTTCTCTCCATCTGCACTGCCATCAAGTTGGGCTGACGCCATCACCTCTGTCTGAACTCCTAGAATGTCCTGGTTCCACTCTGTCTCCTCTATAATCCATTCTTCGTGAAGCAGCCAGCAAGAACTCGTAAAGACCAAATCGTATTATGTTACCTCTCTGCTGAAAGCCCCTTAACGAAGTTTGGGGTACGTGCAAACTCTTGGGGATGGCCTATGGCGTCTAGCCCCTTCCCACCTCAGCAGCCCCATCTCACTCTACTCCTTTCTTCACTAGCAGAACTCTGGCCACGCTGGGCCCCTTTCATCCCCTCGGTTCATTGTCTGCAATTAACCTTACTGCGCTTCTGTATAAACAGTGAGATGTACCTGTTAACTGAGTGTACAGGTCAGCTTCCATCCAGGCTCCAGGGGGAGTTAGATGATATTTAAGTCACCCTAATAAAGAATCCAAGCTCCAGAAATGGCTTCAGCAAGTGCTTTAAATATCAATTTCTAAATCTGCGTTAGATGGTATATTAATTAATGTTACAAATCATTTTTCATTGAGGAAATAAGTGATATTCATTTATTTATCCTTTTCATGAATAAAATGTGAGAACCCAACAGCTCCAGCAACTCAGAACTTTCTGAGTGACATCTGTGGTCTGGAACTCCATTTGGCCTTGTGTGCCTCTACTTGCTGGACGACCTTGACACTACATCCTGCTGTCAGAATATTGTTGCCTCTACCTCAGGTTCACATTACAGACAAGGTACTTGTGGGAGCCCTGAAGAACAGAACAGGTTGTATGGCTGTCTTTCTATGTGCTCACTAATAAACATTTGAACATCTGGTGGAACTTGGTCTGAGGCTCGCTTCCATTGCAGTGTGCCACCTGGCACATGGTTGTGGAAGAGCCATGTGGCTAACCTCCTACTCTGATTATCCAAAGATTATGATAGTTAGGAACAGCCAGATTGGCTTGGGATGAGTTCCTGCCACCCCACAAAAGGCAGAGATCTTTAACACCTCAGGAACTTCCATTACAATTCTCTTTGCCAGGAATGCTCTCCTTCCACGTCTCACTTGATGGTCATCTAATTTAGCTAGTTGAAACAAATTTTGGTTTTTCAGAGTGGCCGTACTTGGCCACTCTTTCTATGTACGTCCCCCTGGGTCAGTCACCCACCTGATTGCTCTGTGCTCCTTTCCATTCCACTGTGAACCACAGGGAGTGTGCTCTGGCTAGATTTGGCCAATGGGGGGCACTAATTGCATACTGGAGGGTGGGATAATGGGAGAACCCAGGGCATTTTTCTCTCTTGCTCTATCTGAGTTGGCATCTCCAGTAGATTGGCCCTCACTTCCAATTCTTACTTCCATGGAGAAATGACCCTTCTATGATTTTAGCTTCTTTCCATTGTGTATACAACCAATTCCTTGTATTGAATCCCCTCTGATTATGATACCTGGATGGCTTCCACTCCCTGATTGAGCTCTCTTCTATTCTACCCTGTAATAGCATATTATGTCACCCTGCTTTGTTTTTTCTCCATGGTGTCTTTCACAAGTTATAATTATTTACTTGTTTATTTGCTTATTACTATCTCATCTATTTCCCACATCAGACTGCTATCTCCATGAGAAAAGATTCTAAGATGTGGTTACAGCATATCCTCAAATTCTTCAGAATCCTAGGTGCTCAATAATAATTTATTAAGAGAACAAATAAACCTAGTGCCTGGGTTTTAAATCTTGGATTCATGGGGCGCCTGGGTGGCTCAGTTGGTTAAGAATCTGACTCTTGGTTTCAGCTCAGGTCATGATCTCATGGTTCATGAGTTTGAGCCCCACATTGAGCTCTGCGTTGACAGTGTGGAGCCTGCTCGGGATTCTCTCTCTGCCCCTTTCCTGCTCTTGTGTACTCTCACTCTCTCAAAATAAATAAATATAAAATCTTGGATCCATGAGCCACTCAGAGGACCCATAGATGAGTTTCAGGTAATAAGTAAAGCTTTGACACTGAATGCAAATGTCTGCATGAATTTGTTTGTGTGTTCACCCTTCATTGACAAGAGGTCATAACTTTCACTAGAGTTTCAGCATAGTAAGACCTGAAAGTTAAAAGGCAGTGCATCTAGAGGGAGGGATAGAGAAATGTGCCATGGTTATTAGAGTTTTACCATATTGATATTAACAAAAGCACATGGGAGCACAGAGGAGGACTGAGAGCCCCTCTTTCCAGTTGTTGAAGCCAAAAACTTAGGAGTCATCCCTGACATCTTATTTTCCCTTAGTTTTCACATCTAATCCACTGCAATTGTATCAGTTGGCTCTACCTTCAACACACATCCAGATTTCAGCCTCCACCATCATCACTCTGGCCCAAGCCACCATCATCTCTTTCCTGGACAGATCCAAAATGACTCCTGTCTGCTGCTGCAGGCTTTCCCCTTAGTCTATTCTCAACACGGCATCTCAGTCTGACAGAAGGCAGATCATGTCAGAGGTTGCTCCAAATTCTCCAACAGCTCCCATCTCACACAGAATTAAAGCCAAAGGCCTCCCAAAGCCCTCTGTAATGCAGTTTCTTGCTGTCTCTGTCTCTTTCTATCTGTCTGTCTCTCTCTGTCTCTCACTTCCTACCTAACTCCTCCATGGTCCAAACAATCTGCCTAGTTGGTCTTTCTTCTCCTACCATAGGCAAGGCTTTTGCTCTGGCTATTTCCCCTGATGACATGCTCTTCTCCCATACAAATTCTTTTTTGTTCCTTCGTCTCTTTCAGCTTTCTGACCACACGACAAATAGTAGCCCTATACCCGCATCTCTCTAGTCTGCTTACTTTCACTCAGAGCATGAATACATACATTCCGTGGTCATCAAACACATCAGAGATCATCACCTAACTCAGTACAGATCACATCTTGCACAACAGGGATTGCCATCTAACACAGCAGGGATCCCCCTTGAACACACCAGGGACCGCCTGCTAACACAACAGGGATTACCCGCTAACGCCACACAATAGGAATCACTGTCTAACACAACAGGGGACACCATCTAACACAACAGGGACCATTATCTAACACAGCATGAATCCCCATCTAACAAAACATACATTATCTCATAAGGCAGCAGGGGTCACCATCTTACCCAGCACAGATCCCTATATAACACAACCCAGACACCATCTAATATAGCTTGGATCGCCGTCTATTTATTTACTTGTTTATTTATCATCAAACTTTCCCAGTGAGATATAAGCTTCTAACAGGGCAAAGACTTTGTTCAATTCAAGCTTGGGACAGCTTGAATGGAACAGTGCCTGGCACATGGTAAGTTCTCCATACATATTTGTTGAATGACTGTGGTGGGTCATACAACCCTAAAAGATAAGTCTGACGCGGAGGGGCAAAGACCGTTGGGTGACTGCGAAGGAGAAAGGTAAGTGACAGGCATCTGTCAAGGCTGGGTTGGGATATGGTTCTCTCTTTGTGAATATGTTTTAGTTTCAGAATTTTTCATTCACCCATTCATGGGGAAATTCACCCACTTCCCCTCTCCAAAGGTCTGTCCTGGATAAGTTCATAGCTAGAGGGTCTACCTCATGTGGAGAATTGGCTCGATTTTTGTTCATTTATTTATTTATTTATTTATTTATTTATTTATTTTTGCTTAGTCCATGGATATAAGTGGCAGAGGTCAACTACTGGCTTAAAGGAAGTCAGGCTGGAGAGTCCAGTTAGCTATTGCTGTTTCAGGGTGAGTTCTTGACATCACTGACAAATTGGTGACTAATGCAACAGGTGACTGGGTTAGGGGACAGGAATTGATGGCGGAAGTTGAGCACAGTTAAAAGGACATGCATGTATCTTACATGTGTAAGAGCGAGAGGGAATGAGAGGGAGACTGAAGGGAAACGTGGAGGAGTTTCAGGTCATCCAGAAACTCTTGTCCAACCTCTCCATCTGTCGTCCTGAAATGCCGGTGAGATTGACTTCAAGGAACACAGTCAACTTTTGTTTTTGGAGACTGCAGGGTAAATATTACGGATCTGGAACTGCTGGCTCACAACTTCAAAGCCTTAAATAAAGCTGCTGGACGATTTGGAAGCCACCTGGCAGGAAATTTAACTTTTGCAGTTTGGGGTATTTTTTTTCCTTCCCATTCCTTCATTCCTACCTGCCTCCCCCCCACCTCCCCAGCTCCAAATTAGCTATTTGGATGCCATAGATGCAGTTTATAGCTGGGTGCCAGCCAAGGTCATGTGGCTCACTATAAGAAGTGAATGCCAGCTGTGTTTCGGACAGAATCTTCAAGGCCAGAGGTGGAGGGAGGGGGATCTGGGCTTCCTGATACTTGATTTTCCTCTCTCTTTTGTACACGCACACACACACACACACACACACACACACACACACACACATTATTTCTTTCTACTTTTAATTTCCTGCTTTTAGAAAGAATGGTGTGGTAACTTTCTGCCCCTCTCCTATCTGGATCCAGTCCTTCTCTCTTGGCCCCCTCTCCATGGATGCACTAACTTTATACTTGAAAGAGGAAAACATTGTCAGTAGGGAATCAAAGAAACAACAACAATAAATAGACCAGAGGGGTGTCCAAGGTTTAACAAGGGCTTTTGAAACTTAACTTCACACTCTGGACGGAAGCAATAAGTATAATAAACTGTGAGAACCCAATTCAAACAAATATGTGATTACAATGATCAGGAATCATATAAACACGGTTCTGATTCATGAGTTTGCTAATATTGTCACTGTTTTCAACGCTAAAACTAAGTGTGAGACTTCCCTCTGGAGTATTATGTGTAGCAATAAGCTATGCCTATGTACCCATCTATAGCTATATAAATAAATACATATTTAGTCTATGTCTCTAATGGCTCAATGTTTGCGCTCTGTGGTCAGTTTACATTCTACAAGCATGTACCTTGGTGTGACCCACAGTTAATCTTGGTTTCTGCCTTCTAAATGCTTAAAATCAGCTCTGTTCTTTATGGTGTTGACCACTGTACCACAAAATTCTGAAGCATCATCCCATTAAAATCTGTCTAATATGAAAAAAATAAAAGCAAAGAATAGGCTTAAGATATGCATAGTAATTAGCTTAATGGAGACCCTCCTTGTGTATCATCATAAACATCATATTTGACCTGAAGTGACTGGTCCATACCTTGGCTCCTTTAAAACCTGAAAATAGTCTTTATTCAAGCAGTGGATTTATAAATGTGAAACATTACCTCACCAAGCATTTTTTTGGGGGTGTCTGATATGTACCAGGAATGGTGTCAGACTCTCAGGATACAGAGTTAATGAAATGGTCTTTGCCTCAAGGAATTCACAGTGCCACGGGGATTCAGGTAACAATAATCCAAGGCAATAGGTGCTGTGATACAAGGATAAGGTGGGAACCACCAGGAAGTATACCTGAGCTCCAAGATATTCTCCAGGAAAAGGATCCTGGGAGAGTTAGCCAAGTGAAGACGAGGCAGTGGGAGGACGGAGAGAGTGTGTTCAGAGAGTGGGGTGTGCAAAGGCGCAGTCTGCCTGGAAAGACATTGTGCCATTGGGACTGTGTGCCTACTGTCTCCAGGGTGAGGGTGTGAGGAGATTCAAGGGAAGCTGGCTGACAAGATGCTGAATGAGAAACATCTTAATGGGTTAAAAGCAAAGGAATGAAGGAGGAAGGAAGGAAGGAAAGAAGGAAGGAAGGAAGGAAGGAAGGAAGGAAGGAAGGAAAAAATAAAAGAAACAAAGAAAGAAAGAAAAAGAAAGGGAAGGAAGGAAGGAATAAAAGAAAGAAAGAAAGAAAGAAAGAAAGAAAGAAAGAAAGAAAGGAAGGAAGGAAGGAAAAGAATTCAGGTACAATGTGATCCAAAGGCCACACTTAAATTTCAGAAAAATCTTTTCTTCCTTCAATCTGCCCACCATCATTTCAAGAATTGGGCCCATGTTTTACCAGCTATGAATATAGCTCCTGAATAAATCACTTCTTAAATTAGATTCTGTAGAATAATAAACACCAATTAAATGCAGAGCCCAGATCAAAGAGAATAGTTGAGTATAACATACCTTAATTTTCAGAGATATAATCAATGTCGTCACTACCAGATGTTTATTGCTTCATTAGGGTTGTTCAACTTTTAAGGATTGGCAGGTTTTAAAAACTCTTGGCAATGTAATGCTAAGAGATGGTGGTCTTTGGGGACTCCAAGGCAAGCCCCAGAGTGGGAGGTCATCTTGGTTTCTGACCCTTGCAATATTAGATGGAAGAAAACGAAGGAACTCTTTCAGGCATGATCTCCGTGAGAGACCATGTTTCCAGGCTAGGGATGGAGAAAGTAGTTTGGATCCAGTCTGAAGGTTTGACTTGGGGCTGAGCGGACACCTTTGGAGCTGATGGGTGGCATCCCGGCTCCCCTACTTACTCATCAAGGCTCCTTTTCTGTGTCTCTGTCTCCCATCTGTAATATAAGGACACTTAACCACAGTCTACCACTTATGGCAATGTGAGAACCAAATATGCATGCTAGTGTGTGTCCAACACTTAGACCCATGCCTGCAGGGTGAGAGTTATAAAGGAAAGAATACAGTCAGAGAGGCAGGGGGTTGGTTGGTCCCCATGACCTATTGGTGATCCACTCGGCATGAAACCTGGCTCTCTAAGCAGAGCCAGGGGCTTGTCCTTGGTACGGGAGTCTTTGGCTGTATCTCTGCTGAGCCCCCTGCCCTGCCCAGGGGAGGCACACGAAGCAAAACTTAGCCTCTGGGAAAATTGCATCCTTGCCAAGGCTGGAAGAGTTCTCTGTGCCACTCTGTTTCCCATTGGTTTTGGATTTTGTTCTCCAGTCCAAATGCATTTGTGTTGTTCTCCAAGTCTGACTGAGGCTTGAGGGGATTCCCTGTAACCCCTGGGCTGGTTTCCTGTGTTCCAAACATGTGCACGCACACGCATGCACATGTACACGCGTGCACACGCATGCTCACACTTCATTCTCACCGGGGTCCCAGGAGGTGAAAAGCCTACTTTAGAAGGTGCCAACTTGAGGCTCCGAGGAGCCCGGAGATTTCTCCATGAGTACAATGGCTCGATTGTGCAGGCTTGTCTCCGTCCTGTGGCAGGTCGGCAGGCCGGCTCAAAGCTCATCTTAAACAGCCACTTCAGACCTTAAACCCAAACACCACCGCTTCACTCCTGGAACCAGGTCTGTTTTCCTAGAATATCTGGTTACAGCATTTTAAAAATGAGCAATCTCATTATCAATAGTGTTTCTGAGAACCCAGCATTCTTTAAGAAAATGTTAGCTCTCCGGGGCTGGCAAGGGCTGTAGGCAGGCGGCTCGCCTGCCTCCCCTCCCTCAGGCAGCATCCAGCCAAACCCAACAGGCTGGCTTAGCAAAAATGAACACCAGGACTCCATTCCAGCTGAGGAGCTGGGGTCCTGGGTGACAGGGGGAGGGAGCGGGATCTCCTTCCCCCAGAAGTCTTAAAGAACAAGAGAGACTTTTTACTTGTGCCGAGTCAGCATCACATTAGCAGCAGGAACATTGGAGTCGAACCTGGGTTTTGTTTGCCATGGAGTTGGGTAACCTCCAACAGAGGTATTGACATTCTCCGAGCCGCAGTTTTTCATCTGTGAGATCATGATTATTATGAGGACCCAATGACATAATGGATGGAAAAGTGCCTTCCAAATTAGAAAGCCTTCTGCATTTAAAATGACCCTATTCCTCCTAATATGGTCTTTCGTTGTTTTATACATATGTGTATACGTATGTGTATGTGTATACAAGTGTGTATGTGTGTGAACACGTGGAACTTTCTTATCCCCTTCAACTAGGTTACAAACTCTTAAGAGTTTTGAAGGACAAAAATTAATTTGAAAAATGTTTAACATTAAAACTTTTGACATAATGCAGGGCAGAGTGAGCATAAAATAAATGTATGCAGGAATGATTACATCATGTAGTTCATCATGTCCTATTTAAGAAGATAAGGAGCTATGCAGTGAGTTTTTTAAAAATCCCTATCTATCTATCATCTATCTATCATCATCATCTATCCAACTGTCATGTCTGTCGATCATGTGTATGTTTATCTTCAACATCTGAGTATCTTCTTCGAGAAGACAAGCTCTCAAAGGTTCCTTGTATTTGAGTCAGCTTGATGGCTTGCATAGAGCATGGCATCTTCACTGGGAGATACCACTCAAAAGCCCTCCTCTTTGCTACCTGTGACTTTAGGCACATTGCCTAACCTCTCTGGGCTTCAGATATGATGTCGGTAAATTGGGTCAACGTCACCCTCACTGAGTTGTGGTGAGGATGGAACGAGATAGTGTATGCAAAGCATCTATCATCATGCCTGGCCCTTATTACCTATTCAATCCAAGTTTGACATCCTACCAACATGGCTAATGGGGAAGGAGGTGGGGAGGGATGACTCATGCAGCAGAGGTCCGAGGGTGAGAGACAATGCCCTTTGGAGGTCTTCCTAACAGTACAGCCAAGCCCCATGCTGCCATAGGCTTAAGGGTACAGAGAGGATGAAATCAGAGTTTGAGACTAAGTACATACTCCCATTCCGATGAGAGCCCTATGGTCGCTCAAGACTGACCTCTCAGGAGACCCACCCAAGAGGTGTCAACGGTCCTGTCCAAGGAACCAGTTGAGGTTCTGACTCCAGGCAGGTGAGGAACAGAGATGAGAAGTGGGGAACTCGTCATGAGCATCCTCTCTTTCTCCATTCTCTCCCAAGGTCATCCCACCCACCAAGTCTCAAGGCTTTAGGCATCCCGTATGTGCTGACTACTGCCAAATTTGTATTTCCACTCTGGACGTGTCTCCCAAACTTGAGGCTTATGAATTTAGTTGTCTACTTCATGTTTCTTCTTGTATGTCTATTTCATATCTGTATCTATATCTGTATCCTCTATATCTAGATAGATATTGATATGGATTATAGGAAAAAATACAGATAGCAACTTAAAAAGGGCAAAACTCAGCTTCTGCTTTTCCTTCCTCTCTTTCTGTATAATTATCTCCTAATATCCCTTAGATCTCATGATTGAGTCTGTGCATTACTACGTCATTTAAAAAGAAAAAGAAGAAGCATTAATAGAGCAATATATCTGAGGTTTCAGGGCCCGTGGTAAGCAGAGGAAACAGAATAAAACAAAGGATGGTCTCTGCCCTCAAAGTGCTCCCTAAGTAGTAGGGTTAGACAGTACATTGTCCTAAAAGTATTTTGTGTTAAGGCTCCATGTTGCGATACCTGGTGTGGAACAGAAAGGGCAGGGAGACGTTCACACACTGTGATACTGAGGAGATGATCTTTCGGGCTGCTGCTTGAAAGATAATGCGGAGGTTGTTGTTTGTGGGTATTGTCATGTTACTCTTTTCAATTAGTTACTCTCGGGCTATTTGAGAGGATGACACATACCCATCTCGTCGATCAGCTTTGGCCACGTGACTGGCATTGGCCAAATGGAACGTGAGCAGAATTGTTGTCCACGTCCGAGGAGAAGCCTTAAAAGGAATCGCCAGGTCGTGTTGCCCTTTTCCTTCTTTTGCAAGAATAGCATGTTCCTGGGAGGGGCTTCTCCTCAGCCTGGATCTTGGAATGCAGAAGATCCATGGAAAAGAGCTGCAGCCAGCATGAAGGTCAGTGAGAAATAACACTCTGTTGTTGTAAGCCACCGAGATTTTTGCGTAGTTTATTGCTGCCGCGTAAATGACTGAAGCTGACTAATAAAAAATGTTGGTACCAGAACTGGAGTGCAACAGAAAACCCACAGTGTGTGCCATTGGCTTTCGGGTTAAGCGTTCCAGCAGCAAGGAAACTTCTTGGTGTCTGGTGTTATTCACTGGAGAAACATTTGGGAAAATTGTTGCTTGCGGTATCTTGGAAGGCAGATTAGGGAACCTGTGTGAGAGCTAAGTCTATGTAAAAATTCTGTGTGACAAACCACTGCAAGGCTCAGGGTACGCAGAAGCAAACGTTTCTTTATTTTTTTGTTCATGTACCTGCAAGTTGTCTAAAGTTCAGCTGGTCGGAAACTGGGTCTGGCTGGGCCTGCTGCCAGCATTATATAGAGCTTTTCTACCTTCACCTGCTTCTCCAACTCCTTGGAGCAGTGGCTAACTGAGGCATGTGCTTCTTGGGATGAAAGATAGGAGCAGAGAGATGCATCCCTCCCATGGAGTGGGTCAGAGAGACAGTGGATATTTGCTAAACCATGACCTGATCTACCATAGTATCCAATGAACTTGTGGCTTTAAGTGAGTAAGTGGGAAAGAACATGGAGATTGTAGTCATGTGTGCTGTTTTATTTGTGGTCCAACAGTAAGTAGATGCTTGCCTTGGGCAAGCCACAATTTCTCTAAATCTCATTTAAAAACAGTGAAAAGCAAACCAGTAGTTTTTGCAAGGAATGGAAATTCTAGCTAGCTCAAATAAAGGTAGTGATCGGGTAATGGTGTTTCTCATCAGAAAATTTTGTGGAGTCCAAGGTAAACTTAACTCTGACTGGGACTTAGGACAGAGGAGGAGGCAGCTCAGGGGGCCCTCTGTGCCCTGCAGATCTTCAGGTGATTGTTATACAATTAATTTTTAACTTAGCTGAACCCCAAGTGTCTGTTTCTCTTCTATTGAACCTTAGTTACGTGTTTGTTTGTGTATAGACACACATGTATTACAATCTTACATATACACAACACTCTCAACTCTTTATATATGATGTAGGAATAAAATTCATTTTGCTCCTTGGAGGGAGGGAGGTATAAAAAGAGAGCTGTTCAACACTCAAGTCTTCAGTAGAGTTAACTAAAAATATGGTGCTTGGTACAAGAATAGTTTCTCCTAAAATATTGTCAAGTGGTGGCATTTCAAGTTTGGATTGGTGTGAGGCAAAAGAGAAGTTGTATTCAGCTGGAGATTAGGGGACCATGAATACATAAACCCTGAGAAAATAACTGATGCTATATAGGAAGCTTTGAGTTTGGGGGGAATTTGAATCAAGCTTGCCGAAATCTGATTAGCTGTATCCCAGATCCAGGTTATCAGGGTCCTTATTCCAGGTCCTTCACTTCAGAAGGCTCCTTTATGGCTCTTCTCCATCTGGGACCTTCCATTTGGAGTAAGGAGTTTTCAGAGTCAGTGGTATGCACATCTGGGACACATGCCCTTCATGGGACTCTGGAGTCTCCTGGCCAAATGGTTTCAAGCTAGCTCCCTAGGCCTTCACAGGTCTCTTGCCTGGGACTCTCTCGAGAGTGGATCACCCCACCAGTATGTGTACTTTTAGGCCAAAGGAGTGGCTAAGGAGATTAGTTAACAGGGATGTCGATGTAAGTTGAGTGTTGGACCTTAGGGTGACTCCATTCATACATGTGAGCCCCTCTTGGTGCCGGACGGAGCCTGGGATGGGAAGAGAAAGGGCTTAGACAGAAGCCCCCATTGGTGCTCTCACTCCAGACCCTGCAAATCTGAGAGGGAGGCTTATATGTGAAGGACACGGAGGAACCAGATGACATCCCATGTGGTATAATTTGAGGAGCATTGCAAACCCCGGTCTATAATACAGGGTATGCTTTAGGCAAGGCTGCCCTGAGAATTAACCACAAACCTCCTTCCTAACTGGTATGGTAATAAGGCAGCAAGAAAAATCCAGCTACAATTTTAATTTTCAAAAGCTCATTATGCATTATGGTCTTGTAAGAAAAATATTCCATATGCGGCCATCTGTAAAGTGAAATAGGCAAGACTTGGTTCTCAGACAAGGCAGTAATTTCTCCATTTGGAATGCTAGCAATGTTCTCTCCTTGGAAAGTTTATAGAGCTTATATCCTGCCTGTTCGCCTTTAATAAAGAAATGTTAAATATTTTAAAATAAACTTTCTTTAATAGGCTAGAAATACATATCCTCCCAGTCTTTTGCTTCTTTAAACTTCCCGAGGGCTATAAAATCCCCTGGGTTGGGCTGAGTGCCATGCCAGGGTGTGCCCACCTCACTTAGATTTGGGGGTTCTCTCTGGTTTATGGGGCTGCAGCTGGGGTGGGGAGAAGATTCCAGGCATCACTGCTCATTTATTTGAGTCTGTCATCTATCCACATTCTTCCCCCTGCTTGACGGAGTGAGCCGAATGCTTTCCAGCTTCTCTGCTTGGTTTCCTTGGCCTGAAGGGACATAAACTCCCCACTGTGTGTCCACCATCCACACAGGACTCTTCCCATAAAATGAGTGTTTAACATCTTATCCCCACTATACATTCTTCTTCAGGATTCCACTGTTGACTGTAGACAGGAAAGGGCACTGGGCTTGGAACCAGATGACCAAGGTTGCAAATCCATGACCCTTCATTGACTAACTGGTGATGTTGGGAAAATCAGTTGAAATGCTCCTATTAGAAGGAAGCCAGGCATTCATTTATTCTTTAAAAATTACTTACCCAGGACTACTATATGTTAGGAGAAGAGGCATCAGAAAAACAAAGATGAAGCACCCAGGTAAACAGAGAGCGTTTTCTTGCAATTTCTTGTTAGTAACACCTACCTTGTCCTTCTCCCAGGTGAGTAGTGGGGGTCAAAGGTGGGGCTGTTCTAACTGCTCTACAGAAACAAGCTGTCAATTGTGGTGGAATAGGAGAGCGGGGAAAAAAAAAGACCTTATTTCAAATTTCTCCGCATAGTTGGTGTGCAGTAACCGCCTGAGCCAAGTGAATCTACCTTTCCAGTATTTGTAACTGTTGTTTATTTTTGTAATCTCACCCAGAACTTCCTTTAAAAACACATGCAGGAGTACGGAGAGGTTGAAGCGAATTACAATAAAGTTTGTTTTGAGGATTTGAAAATGGGATCCCCTGGGATATTTCAAAACCGGTCTCAGGACCTCGGTCTTGGAATAAGGGGATGGTTTTTCACATTCAGGGGGAGGAAAGAAGTAGGGGATCTCCAGTCTAACAACAGAGATCATTGTCTACGGGTGGGGCAACATCATCAAGACTTAAAATCGGAATAACCTGAATACAGATCATGACATAGAAAAAAGATTTTCCCGTCTCTACAAACTCCATGAGCCATTGATTGGAGTCACAGATACTCTCTTCTCTCAGCAGAGATGTATTAAGACCATATGTGAAGATAAATATTCTGGTTGGAGCAAGATAGGGAAACAAAAAGCGAAGAGCACATCAGTGGGGTACCTCGTGGACTGCGGTGTTTCCACCCACAGTAAAGAATACTCAGAACCACAGGAGGTTTAGATCCTGTTCGCCCTTTCATTTGCTCATTTATTCAACAAATATTTATCGAGAGCCTGCTGTGGGCTGGGAATTCGGGAGGAAGCAAAATCTGGCGTGGTCCCTGATTTCATGTGTGTTAGGAAAGGACACTGACATTAGTCAAATAATCACACACACCACCTTGCATTGTAGCGGCGATGATTGCTAGGATGATGGAGCCCATGGTACAAAGGAGGCCACGCCGAAGAGATTTGACTTCATAAGGGAAGACACAGTAGGCTCGGCAGAGGAAACGATGCTTGACCTCTGTTCCCATCGTCATGTCTCTTTTTCTGTCCCTTCTGCCCTTCCCTTCCATCTTTTACGGATCCTTGCGACTACACTAGGCCCACTTGGATAACTCAGAGTAATCTTCCCGTCTCAAGGTCCTTAACTGAATCACATCGGCAAAGTCCTCTTTGTTACATAAAATAAAAGAGTCATAGGTTTGAGGCATTAGTACGTGGACTAGCTTTGGGGAGTCATTATTCTGCCCACAACACCAGAGCATCTGTATTTAAACCCGAGGAGGAATGAGAGAGTAAGTGTATATGAAAAGCCATTTTCAGCTTTAAGTGACTGGGGATCATAGCTTAACTGCATCAGCCTCAGCCAAAGAAAAGTGTAGGGAAGGTAGGCTCTCAGCAGGAACAGTACTAAGCAAATGAGATGCAGAGCCCAGAAATTAATGCCTGAATAAAATGTTTATGGTGTATAAGGCTGGTCCACTCTAAAGGCAAATAAAATTCTTGATAATCCAAGGGATTTGCGAATGGAGTTGAAAGCACGTGGGTTCTGGCACTATGCCTTGCCATGTATATAGCAGGGCTGTCTGTGACAATCCCGAGGTGTTATTTCTCCAAATGCATCAACCCTGCCCTTGAAGGGAGTCTGGTTTCCTGCTCCTTTGAAGATTCCAAGTGTGCACTGTTTATTAACATCCCGATCCACCCCTCACACATACCTCTTTCCAAAGGAATTGACAGTTTAATCATGTTGTATGTTTCCCTAGTAGGAGTTTTCCAGTTCTAGTTTCCCAATTTGCTCTTATGGTAATTTTTTTTTCTTCCCTCCTCACCTTCCTCTAGCATAAAACATAAATGCACCCCTGCCCTCCCTATGCCTGGTGGAAAACTCAAGGGCCTTTAGGAATAGAAATCAAGGGAGAGTAGAGAAGAGATTCCACTCCACACCTCCTGTGCCTGATGGGCTCAACGGCAGCTTCTGTTGGCCAATACTGACCCAAGGCCACCTTCCCCTGCACTGAGAGAGCCCAGGTCCTCTCCGGTTCGATACAGAACACCTTCCTTAGGGGTCAGGGCTATTTGAAGGTGGGGAGAAGTAGAGGATTCTACAAACAGGCAGGGCCTTCTCTGGAAGTCTTCTCAAATCAGACAGAGACAGCAATGAAGGAGCACAAAGAGGGGGTTCAATCCACAGTGGGCAGGGGCTCCCTGAATTCACTGTAGAACCAGAGGTCTAATGACCCTCCCCCTCAAAGACCCTTTCCTCTTCTGTCTCCCTTTGGAGATTCCACATATTAGCATTGACTGGTTTATTCCTCAGGGGGAAGGAAAAATTAGGAAGTCTGAATATGAGCTCAAATCCTCTGAGTGTCTGCCTTCTCACTTGCAGAGTTTAGACCCTGGTGGAGGCTGAGGCTTCTTCTCTTTGCCATCCCTTTGCAGGGTATGGGGGAGAGACCCCTCGCCTTCTCCTGACCTGCAAGAGGCAGATAATCACGTCCTGTTGTGGGAGAGATGATATGTGATAAGGTATGCAAAGCACTGACAAGAGGCCTGGCATCCAATAAGCTTTTAATAAGTGTTCACCAAGGGGCAGGATGATGATGATGATGATGATGATGATGGTGATAATGATGATGGTGATAATGATGATTCCCCAATTGCTCTAACTCTCTCTACCAGTTGGGTTCTCAAGCTTCAAGGGGGGGGGGCACTTAAAAAACCCTCCTAGTCCTTTTTCCTAACTTTGTTGTATTGATGAATAAAATTCTAGCAACTTATTCTGCCCCTTAATTAATGGGTCTACACATAACACTTTTCTCAAATTTAGCTTTGATTCTTTGCTACTCCTGCCTTGGTTGGTCTCCATCGGTGATCATCTCCAAGTGACTGGCTGCTGTGCGATGCTGCCTGTTGGTTATGATCCTCGAGGGAGTAACTTGGGAGAGAGAATTCTCTAGCTTCCGGTTCTTTAGATTGCATTCCTCCCAAAGCATTCTTTCAAAGTGTGAACTGTGAACCATGTTGCGCAGTTCTGGCTTAAATCATCAGGTACATGTTTCCCTTCTCCTCTTGGGTTAGACAGGTCAAAATGGGTTGTGAAGACGACCTGTTAAATGTTCTCCTTCCCCGCCCCGCAAATAGCCAAGTTGATTAGAGACAGACCAGCATCTCAGATGTTCCTGAAGACCCCTTCATGACCCTTCTGCTTTTTCATGCCTTTCCCCCACAGAGCCCTTTCCTGTCTCCCTCAGAGAGTCTAAAATGCTCATTTACAAGACTCACGGAGGGAAGGGGAAAAAAGAACACCAAGATGATGGTTCATTGCTCATTGCAGCCCCTGACAACAGATCTCCCAGCTTCCCTTCTTTGCAGCCCATAAACTGCTCTGTAAAAATTAAAAAGCGTGAATTTACAGGGCCCAAGAGGAGCTAGGAGGTAAAGACCCGTCTTCAACCAATGGGTCAGGCATACTGATGAAGCAGGAATATGAGGTCTTGCCAAATTCTGGCCAATAAAATATCTTCCCTGCCTTCCCAGATCCTTGACCTTCCTTTCCCACGCAAAACTAAGTGGAGACACAAATGAAGGGGAAAGGTCAACAAAAAAGCAGCAAAACAAAGCAAAATACCCAGAATTCCCTGGCTTTGTAGGGAAATAGTTGGGTCACAATGGCCTGCCTCCTGGGCCCTCCTTTATTCCTCTGTGGATCCATTGGCCATCCTGCCTGCTGAAGTACCTTCTGATTTTCCATCTCAGGGAAGCCTAGGTTGGTCGCTAACATAGACTGTTACCCAAATAGGCCCAGCTGAAAATAGAAGCCTAAGGTCCTGGGGAAATAGGGGCGATTGAGTGAATCCTATGGGGTGATAGAAGAGACACAGGAAGAGGCTTGGGAGATATGGCTGGACTTGTGAATGGCAGGAAGCATCTTTGAGTCTCAGCTTCCTCATCCCTAAAAGGAAGACAGTGGGGGCTGGAATAGATCTTGAGATTTCTTCATCTGATATCCTCTAGTTCTTAAGCAAGTCTGGAACCCAGGGAAGATGTAGTAGTAGGGATTGGCATGGTGAACAAATGGGACAATACGGGACTGAATCTCTGAGCTTTTGGCTCAACCTTCTGTATGACACTGTTACCTGCGTGTTGCCCATTTATCTAACTCTGTCCTGGATTACACTGACTTGTGTTCACATGGCTGGAGTCCTTCCAATTCTCTGAGTTTGAGACAAAGAGTGAGAGCGAGAGTGGGAAACAGAGAAGGGGAAAGAGATCGAGGAAGAACAAGCTTGGGTTGGGTAAAAGGGATAACTCTTATGGAGGTACCAAATACTGGGACAGACAGAGCTATGATAACATTCCTTGGTTCTCATTTGAGGACAGTAAGTATCTTCTCTGTAATTTAAGGATGCAGCCAGTAACTGACCCCACACAAACTTCCCAAAGAGGCAATGACTTTGAATTACCATCAGTCATCTTGTGGCATGCTGTACATATGGGGCTTAAAGGTGGAGGAAATTCAGATGAGTTACTATTTGGGTAATGAGTTGCTGCACAAAACCTGCCAAAACCTGAAATTGGCAAAAACAATATGCCATATCCTTGACTAGAATCACTGGAACACAGAGAAGTCATCAGTTAAGCCATCGGGTGGGCTCAGGCTGAAACTGGGAGCTAAACGTTCAAGATTCATCCAGACCAAGATGCAGAGGTAGAACAGGAATAGTTCCAAATGAATTTTTCAGGGAAAGAGACAGTCAAGATAGCCTTCTAGAGATGTACAGACTCCAGGACGCTGTGACAATGAGAGACATGCCTGAGCTAGAAAATAGGCTAGTTTCCTCCATTGAACTGGACAATCTCCGAGGTCCAGAAAATAATAGTTTATTTAAGGACTCATAACTGGTTAATTGATGGGTTGAAATTCATACCCAAGTTCCTTCACTCCTTTGTCAATAGGTAACAAGTGTACCTGTTCTGAATCAATCTCCCAACACCTGCCCAATTCTCTTTCCAGTGGATCATGATAACTTGATTCCTATGGAATGCTCAAAATTGGCAAAACCACACACTTATTTCCTTGCCAGACCTTTCTTCTTTATGTGAAGATAATGAGATGGAGAAAAAAAGCATAGATGATAGATGTTTTCCATTTGGAATGAGAGTCAGGACCATGAGTTAGGGATGATGTCTTTGTAAGTATTCTACAAATACTCCCTAAGTAGCCTGGGCTGCTTCACCTAGGCCCCCTTTACCAGCAAAGCAGCTTGGGGGGGGGTTTGCTCTGCAGGGAATCAGGGTACGTCTCAGAGCCAAGGGGACATACTCAGAGGGGATGAGCAAGTCTGAGCCTTGGAGAAGTGACTCAGAAGAGCAAACCTTTGCTAATGCCCAGTAAGTCAAAGCCCTTCTATAAATAGTATTTATTGCTTCTGTGGTACAGTCTTGAGTTTAGTGGTTATGTTTTTTTTTTCTTGCTCAGCTTCTTCCTTGGTCGTATATGACTTTTGCACTCAAAATGGGCTTTGGAGCTTCCAATATATACATCTGTGTGTATGTGCATGTAAGTCTGTCGACGGAGGGGGTCCTAGCCTTGTTATTTAGGGTAGATGGGGCTCGATGAGGTCAGCTGGGTTTTGGAGAGTTCAGGTCAAGGCTCCAACTGGCAGGGAGCAGTCACATCCTCCAAGCTTACGAGCCAAGTGCGTGCTCTCCTGAAAGTCACTGAGCTGAAGATAAACATATTGTCTGTAACGGCTTTTTCACTCGATGTCCTTTCTTCCCTGTTCCACACTTCAAATTCCTTCGCCTCACTTCTGTATTCTTCTGGGTCTTTCAGAACAAATATTGAAGTGGGGGCGGGGGAAGCAAACTGTTCTTTTCCCTCCACGCTTCCCATCCTTTCTGAGTGACTCACTTCAACTGGAACAATTAATCTTAATCAGGATGGTATGACAGTGAAACGAAGACATCCACAGCAAAGCCCCTCCGTGCCAGATACCTGATGAAGCAACCAGCTCTTTCCTCTGGGTTGCAGTGGGGGCAACGTGGAACTCGTTGGTTGCTTTAAAAATAGCATTTTGCAAAATTAGAGCTGCCTGAATCTGCAGGACGGGCAGCAGGTCCAGGGTTGTGAAATGCCTGTGCTAACCACCAACTGTGAGCAGGCACTTTTAAGAGTGTTGGCTGGAAGGTGATACAGGCCACTGGGCCCAAATGATCAACTCCGCCTTCTCTGGGGGGAGACTGAGGACAAATCATTCCTCATGTTTGCACTCGTGTTTTCCTCTGAAGAACTCAGAGCTTCCGCGCATGTATCCTTAACCATTATCCTCATTTTCTGACAGGTACAATTACTCATCTCCTCTGCTCTCCTCTGTCCAACTCCTGTGTTGTTTTTCTCTGCATGGGTCACACTTTCCAACAAGCCAAGGCTACACCTGGTACCCTAGAAAGGCTGTGGTGAACAGAGAGTACTTCTCACAGACAGCTTAGCGAGTCCCGGAATGACCAGGAGGAATCACTTCTTCACCTTAAGAATGTGGTCACATCTTTTAATTTGCAATTAGCTGGTCAAGGCCTCATTAACAGGAAGACTACTATTCCTCTCTTGAGGTCCAAGAACTCCAGGGACATAGTCCAAAGTGCACAATCTTGCTTCCAGATACAGGGCTGAGAGAAAACTGGAGTGTACTGTCTACCCAATTATAGATGTGGTGCCTTTCTTAAAAGCTCTCCTGGTACAAACTGATTCTCTACATTCTGTGCCCTTGGGGACCCAGGTATGAACACAGGCCACCAGTAGTGTTGAGGCCACACAGGGGCACGCAGGTTCCAGCCACAGTGACTCATGATGTCGGAAAGGCTGTATTAGAAGTGGTGAGGTGATGGCCATTAGAGTTTCTTTATACCCTTTCCCCAAAGCAGTGGGGAAATATGCCTGCTGGCCTTTATATTCACAAAACTAAGGGAAGTCTAGTTATTGTCCCTATGATCTGCTCTCCAGCGTCTTGCGACCTTCTCTTCCAGAAAGAGTTTGACCTAATGATTTTCTATATTCTGCCTCATCATACACACTCTTGTACTGGCAAGAAAAAGAAGATAGCCTTTGGTTGGATTGTGCTGTGTTGCATCCAACAGCCTTTGGTTATATTAACAAGTCATTGGCTGGAGAACGGAAGTCGTGATGTAAGATCAAACTCCCCTGTCATCCCTCCATATTGGGATTGTGTCAGTTCAGGACTGAGTTGATACAACCTTCTCCAAAGTCTGTTTTCATTCTTAACACAGACGTTTCTTGAGCACCAACACTATGCCTGGCACTCAATAGGGATGTTGTAGTACGAGATAGAAAACATCGAAGGTACCTGCAGTGAGTATGTAGTCAAAAAGTTGGGGGTACGTCCATAAGCAACCATGATATACAGTAAAAAGTGATACGTTTGAGTAGCCTTGAAAACAGTGTCAGATGCAAAAACTATTGTACTGCTTTTTTTTCATGGGGAGTGCAAACCCATGAAAGGAGGAAGGAAAAGAGAACAATTCCAAGAGGGTGTTCACCGACCAGGGCACGGCTTGGTAACAACTGTAATTGTTCAGTTGCGTAGGACTGTCTTCCCAGAAGTCTATGAACTACTGGGTCTCAGGAAAGTACATGATGGATTAGGAAAGGAGAATGGAGAGCTTGTTCACAGCTTCTTGTCTCCGATTGGTCAGAACTTTGCTGCAGGAGGCATTAACTCCCTGCACTTACAGTGTGTATGTCTCATGTAACCCCCCATTAGGTTTAATGCCTCAGTAGCAGCAGGGATATACCAAAATGGAAGGTGAGGGGTTCAAAACTTGAAGGACATGAAGGAAGTCACTGTGGGGTTGTGTTCATATGTGGTTGGTCAGAGGCCACACAGGGCTGCTTGCCTCAGTGACAACTAGGGCAACAAGGGCCCCTGAGGCACCTGAGAACTGGGCAAAGCTGAGGTGATGCATGATGGGAACTTGATCCAGTAACAGAAGTAAGGTTTACATAAAGTGCTTTGGGGATTCAGAGAAAGAATTGTTTCTTAGAAGTGAGGTGGGGGACTGGGAGTTGAGGGAAGATTTTGGAAAAGGTGGACTCTGAGTGACTGTAGATGGCTGAGATGGGGGGTTATAGTCATGTGGGATGGGGCTGGGTGGAGACATCCCGGAAAGAGGACACGATGATTACAAGGGCAATAAGGGAAGTACTGAGAATGAGTGGATAACAGGGCCCCACTTAGCCAGGGGATGGGGTATGTGAGGGATGTTAAGGGATAAGACTGAGAATGTAGTTGCAGCCAGCTGGTAGGGCCAGGGGGAGGAGCTTTGATTGGAATCTTCTGACAATGGGGCCCACTGGTGCTGTTGCAATAAAAGTTTTGCTTCAGGAATCTGAGTCCCTCTTCTTCACTAATTCTGTTCCCTATAGTCAGCCACTTGTGCACATACTGGCATTTTGAACAAGAACATTATGGACAGGAGTTTTGGCATTCCAAACATCTATGGGACATACTTAGAGGCTCAGTATGCTGTCTTTCCCATTTGTCAAAGGAATACATTGAGGCTTGCGAATGCATCGTAGTCATTGAGAGTCTTACTTTTACTGGTTCTTGTAATTGGAGGCCAACGGGTAGATCTGGCTCAGTCACGGGCTGATGCTGAGCTCAGATACGTGCGCGGCACTCTGTGCACTCTGCTTCTTAACCGTTCACCCACCCTCCTGTCCTGGCGCAGATAAGGGTCATCAGTGGTTCTGGGTTTACCAAGTTCCCAAATTCACAGTGATTGGAGGAATAGAATGTCCCATAAAAATAAAAAATAAAAAAAAATTAAAAGGACGGATTCTAGCTAGAACATGTAGAAATGAAAGACAATGGTTGTCAATCCCCAGGATCAGAAATGTATTGGCTTTGTTGAACTTAGAACCTAATTCTCAACTAAGCTGTCTCTGAGAATCACTGATGGAGATCTCAGGGGTGGGAAATAGCCATTACTACTTGTTTTTGTAAAGGTCCATGGATGACATAGCTTAGATTAAGGTCTGGACTCACTGAAAGGAGTCCCGTTTGTTGTGTGTGTGTGTGTGTGTGTGTGTGTGTGTGTGTGTGTGTGTGTGTTTTAAGGAGATCCTAGCTTTTTTAAGGAGATCCAGACACTGTATATGCAGTGTCGCTTACTTCAGCCTTTTTTTCTCCTGGGGAACTGAAGTGGGAAGCTTTCCCTCTGCATATTCCATGAGGGGAACCCGGGACTGGAACGTGGACTTCACTCCCCAGCCTTCTGAAAGGGAGCTGGGGTCCTTGTATCTGAGGGGAGAAATAATTCTCTTAGACAATGAAAGATGGTGTGTACCCATTTTGGGTTTTTGTTGCTTTCTTTCTCTCCCCTACTTGAATTAACATGAAGTCAAAACCAGATCTTAGAGCAGAATTGGCTGCCACATAATTTAGACATGTTTGCATAACATTCCAAAAATAATTCAATAAGAATAGGTTTTTCTTGGAAGTTATCACTGCCTGGCAAATGAGAGCCCAAACACAACAACTCTGTGCTAAAAAGGCATGAGACCCAGCAAATGGAAACGACAGTGGCAGTGGGAGAGGAAACCCAACAGCCAGTCGACTTTCATTATCCATGATGATGTGAAGCAGAAATAGAAAACATGAGGCAGGAGCAGGGACAGACACAGCCTGCATTTCAGACTCCCTGTTTCGTCCAGGGCTCGGCCACAGCTGACAGGCCAAAGTGGCAAAGAGAAGGGCATTTTAGGTCTCCCAGAAATGGTTCTGAGAAATTCCCTCATGCTGTAGTTTTCTGAATCTTCTGCTAACGATTTTTTTTCCTTTTGGGATCTGATGGAGAAGATCCACAGTTTCTGAAAATCATAAAATGGACATGAACATATAGAAACTATAAACAGTAATTTATGAAGACAGGGACAGACTGTAAACCTAAAACAGACGATCTGGAATGACTTCAGGCTCTTCCATTCTCGTGGGGACACGCAATGTCTCCCCTTTTATTTTATTTTTTTAAGGTGATTTTAAGTTATTTATTGAGAGAGAGAGAGAGAGAGAGAGAGAGAGAGATCCCAAACAGAATCCACGCTGTCAGCACACAGCCGAACATGGGGCCCGAACTCATGAACTGTGAGATCACGACCTGAGCCAAAACCAAGAGTTGGACCTTAACCCACTGAGCCACCCAGGTGCCCCTGTCTCCCCTTTTAAAATGACGGAGGATGATAGGTAGCTCTGATCCCAGTGAGAATCGTTTTTAGGGTAGTACTTCACAGCTTCAGGACATTTAAAACATCCACACAATGTATACAGGAGACCTCAGGTGTAACTCCGGTCCCTTCACAGATGTGGGTTCCTTAGGTACCACCGCTGGTAGACTACAAGTTAAAGTCCTCGTAGGGCAGATGATGTGCTCTGACCACCTGCCTGGGGGTCGGTGTGACCTTTGGACGTTTCCGCACTCGGGACCTTAGTGACTGTGAATGCTGTGGACAAAGCTACTAGGTCTCGGCTACCTTCATGTTGGTGTCACCAAGCGTCTTCTCTTCACACTCTTCCCCATCTCCCTGGTCACCTCCTACATGCCGTGGTGGTACGTGTCTTCCACAGATGCATGGCCTGGAATTCATATCTTTCACCTAGATTTCTCTTCTGACTCTCGTTGTCTATTTCAGGTCGCCGTAACAGAATATCACAGACTGGGTCGCTTCAGTAATAGACACGTCTTTCTCACAGTTCTGGAGGCTGAAAGTTTGTGATGATCAGGGTGCAGGCAGATTTGGTGAGGGACTTCCACCTGGCTTGCAGATGGCCACCTTGTTACCGTGTCCTCACATGGAAGTGAAAGGAACCTCTGGTGTCTCTTCCTCTTCTTATCTGGGCACTAATCCATATGGGGGCGCCCCTATCGTGACCTCTTCTAAATCAAATTGCCTCCCAAAGCCCCCCCACCCCTGCCGCCCAAAACCATCACACTGTGGATCAGCGACTCAACAGATGGATTTGGGGGGAACACGAACATTCAGTCCATAACACAGAGTGAATGATGCTCTTATCACTGTAGCTGCCTGCTCAAGCCGGGCACCCAGAAGGCATCCTTGCCTTCTCTCTCTCCTTCACTGCTTCACTGCTTTAAATATACCAAGGTCATTCTGGCTTCTGTCATTCCTCAAGTGCGATGGTGACATCACTGCCACCACCCTAGTCCAGGCCCCTGTTCTCTTGTTCTGGGCTATGACCACAACCATCGTGTTGGTCTTACTGTCTCCAATCTGTTCCCTTCTAATTCCTTCTCCATGCTGTAGCCAACATGATTTTTCTAAAAGGCCAATCCCAGCATGTCTTTTTTTCTACTTCATGCTCTTCACTGGCTTCCCCTTGCCCTCAGGATAAAGTTTACATTCTTTAACATTATTTACAAGCCTTACCTCCTCAGCTTTCCCCATCCCTGCCCTCCCCCTTATTTAGTGCCTTACATGCCCTGTGGTCTCTGCGAGACAACAATCTGAATCTTCTTACAGGATGAACAATCTAGTCTGTGCCTTTGCCAGGCACTTGCCCATCCTTCAGTTAACTTTTACTTCCTACAGGAAGCCTGCCTGGATTCTCAGTCTTATGTAACTCCAAAGAGGAATCTCCTAGTTTCCAAGTAGAACCAATACCAGGTTCTTTTCCTCCGAGTGGCTTTTCTACAGAGAGGGGAGATGCATCAGGTCTGAACAAAACAAAAAGTGTCGGGGCGCCTGGGTGGCGCAGTCGGTTAAGCGTCCGACTTCAGCCAGGTCACGATCTCGCGGTCCGTGAGTTCGAGCCCCGCGTCGGGCTCTGGGCTGATGGCTCGGAACCTGGAGCCTGTTTCCGGTTCTGTCTCCCTCTCTCTCTGCCCCTCCCCTGTTCATGCTCTGTCTCTCTCTGTCCCCAAAAAAATAAATAAACGTTGAAAAAAAAAAAAAAAAAAAACAAAAACAAAAAGTGTCATTACTCACCTCTAGTGGACCCAGTGAAGGGGGAGTGAGAATCCCTAGCCCATGGGAGAGGAGATTTAGACTGCTGGACAGAATGCAACCACTCAAGGGTACGGGCATATGAGATCTCAGCACTTGTAGATTGCCATAGGGTTTGGGGTCCAACTTGCCTAGTTGGGGGAGTTTCAGCAGGCTCACCAGTAGGTTCTGTCAGCTGTAGTAGCAATGGCATAAACAATGAGTGCACATGCTCCGTGACAGGAGCAGAGGCCCCTCTCAGATGCTAAACTCTTCCAGAGCAGCTAGGATTCATGAACTAAGTCACCGTTTGCAAATAATCACACTCCTAAATATTATACTGCTAAAGCCAATCATGTTCTAATACTTTCAAAGGTAGTATTTGGGCTACTACACTCTAGGAGAGGTACATTATCTTGTCTATAACTGAAGGCCATGGTTTTACTTGATTTAGAGAATATTCTGGGGACCAGAAAGGGTCTCATCACAAGGTAGCATTTTCCTGAGACAAAGGTCCTGAAAGGGAGGATTTTTCTGGAGAGTCCTATGAAGTAAGCTTCTTAGGTGGAGTTAAATACACCTTCTTGTTCTGGGGTGCTGTGTATCCCCATACTTCTCCCATCATATCTCTTGACTCCATGCCAAAGTGGCTTATTTCATACTTCTCACTCCCATCGGACTCAAAACTCTGTAAGTGTAGGGACCTCCCATGACTTTTTCAGTGCTATGTCTCTAGTCCCTGAGACGAACTATGTGCTTAGTAAATTATGGTTGAAGAAGTACCTTTTCTTTCGCTGCTGCTCAGGACACTGGCGGGAATGAGGAATGTGGCCTCTGTGAGTACACCGACTTCTTCCGAATCAAACTGATCTGTGCTTTTATTTCAAGGCAGAGTGTTCTGTTAGGGAGGCTGCTCTGTCTTTGGGTTAAGAGTAACAAACAGAAAGAAGCTTGCCATTGTCCCAACCATAAAACAAGGGGGGAGGGAAACAGAGAGAGGTGACATTAGGACCCAATAAAGCAAGGAGAACCTCATGTGTAGGGTCAGAGGGGCTGCAAGTAGGGTGGCGGACAATTGATCAGTTTCTCTCGTGTCACCTCAGGTCTCACCAGCAATTAGACTGATGGAATGTGTTCCAAATCCAAATACCTCATGTCCCTGAGACTCTGGTGGTCTTGATGAATAACCTCCATTGTGAGTCAGGCTGAAGGCACTGCCCCGTCTGAATATAAATCATGCCTTCTCTCCCTTCACCCATTCTACCCATCTCACTCCCAGTCCTAACCCTTCCACTCCCTTTTATGCCACAAACTATTATTAGGAAGACATTAAGTAAATCATCCCAGTATGAGTAGGACTGCAGGAGAAACACCTCATTCATAACCACTTCAGCACTCCCTTTGCAAAAAGCAGGGTGAAACGAAGACTCTTGTGTCCTTTGGAAAAATTCAGCATCTGGGAAACATGAGCTTGGAAAGACTATGTTTCTTTATCTCCCAATCTTAAGCAGGATGGATGACCACACGGTGAATGGGCAGGGTGCAGGGTTGGGGAGACCATACGTTGCTGTCCTCACTTGGCACTGCTAGGCACCCCTAAGATGGACTATGGTGTTGGTAAGGGGCAGGAGAAAGACCCACAGTAAACTAAGGCACACCTTAAGATCTTGTGGCTCTAGATCCAGACTACCCAAGTTCGAATCCCGCTTGCACCACAGCCTAGCTATACGGTCCTGAGCAAGTTTCTCAACTCTTGTGAGCATCATTTTATTTCCTGAAAAATAAGGATAATAATTTCACCTAAGTAAAGGCGTGATTGGGTATATTGAGTAAACTGATGTAAGGAGAGGACTTAACAGAAGGCATAGCACCTAAAAGTCCTCAGGAAAAACAGGTATCATTAATATTGATTCTTTGTAAATCATTTAAGGTGGCATGATTAAATGAAATTAATATGAAGATTTTTTATAGAAATATTGAGAGAAAATACAGGGGCGCCTGGGTGGCTCAGTAGGTTAAGCCTCTGACTTCGGCTCAGGTCATGATCTCACAGTTTGTGAGTTCGAGCCCCACGTCAGGCTGACAGCTCAGAGCCTTGGAGCCTGCTTCGGATTCTGTCTCCCTCGCTCTCTGCCCCTCCCCCGCTCGTGCTCTGTCTCTCTCAAAAAATAAATAAAAAACAACAAAAAAATTAACAAAATAAATAAATAAAAGAAAATACAACTTCCAGGAAATTTCCTGATTGTATCAAGACACCTGAGGTTATACTCAAGATACACGATTTGCTTCTCTTTGTTATGAAAGGGCTTAATTGGAAACTTTTTGAAGCCTTGAGTCAAATCCTCTCCCAACTCTATTTATCTGTCTGTCTCTCTTTATCTATCCATCCATCCATCCATCCATACAACATCCATCTATCCATCCATCCATCCACCTTCTGTCTATCTATCATCTGTCTATCATCCTCTATACGAATAATTTTGTAGCTATAGATAATAAAACTGAAGATCTAAGAGAACACTCTAAGCTGTGGAACCAGAATCAAAACCTAGAACCCAGGGTTTCTGTTCTTTTATCCTTTGCTGTTTATGCTGATACTCACAGTTCACAGCGAACTTCCGAGGCGCACAGGTGGGGATGGCTATTTCCATTCCGAAACTGAGAAAACAGAAGTTTGGATAAGTAAAGTGAGTTGACTTGACGGTCATGGTGGCACGAGTCTTTCACCGGTTGAAGAGCTCGGATGTATCAGTTGCCTGACAAAGTGCAAGGAACATTGCATTCTAGCAAGGGGAGGGGGGTTGAAAGCAACGAACGAGGAGGGACCTGTGATGGTCTGTCCACGGGTATCCTGAACATCCAAGAACAGTGCCTGGCACTGAACAGACAGTCCGTAAGTACTTACCAAGCAATTCTATGTAAATAAACAAATATTAAACATAGGAAGAAGCCAATTGAAAAAAAACATTTTTTAAAAAATTTTAAAACTCATAAAAAAGCATTTACGTTACTGGTTTGTCTCCATTAGCATGTTATACTAGTCCTCTTATCTTCTTCAAAGGTAATATTTATCGTTTCTATTATTTATAGAAGTAACAAAAATTGGTAAAACCCAAAAGGCATAAGAAAAATTACACTACATACCTCAGAGATAATAATATACTCATCTTTTCAATATGAAAAAATCTCTTCTCCCCTAGATTCTGTGTTATCAGCCCTCACATGCTTCTGAAATAAAATCAGCCCTACCTTTCTGAGGTTCACCATCAGAGGGTTGATTTACCATCACAATTTCCACTCCATCCTCTGTGGGGAGGATCCTTGAGTATCCAGTTTGAGTTTCACCTTTTCCCTCAAGCTCTGGTTCATCATTTTGGTGCTTGACATGTCAGCCTCGATGTCTTTTTGCTGATCAGAAATGGAAGAAATTCTCTTCTCTTATTCTGGCATGCTTATTTCAATGAAAGACCTCACCATCTTCCCAGGCACTCCATCCAGAAACTTCCATCATTAGTGACCCTCTCTCCCTTTGACTCAGCGCATCCAATCAGTCACCAGATCCTGCGAATTATATCTCCTTGTTTCAGTCCCTATCTGTCCCTTTCTTTCTTTTTGTAATTTGAAAGAGAGAGAGAGGGAGAGAGAGAGAGAGAGGGAATGAGCGAGGTAGAGGCACAGAGAGAGAGAATCTCAAGCAGGCTCCACTCCTTGCTCAGCATGGAGCCCAATGCACAGCTCAATCCCACGATCCTGGGATCATGACCTGAGCAGAAATCAAGAGTCCGACCCGCAACTAACCGAACATGCAGGCATCCCCCTCTCTGGCCCTGTCTGAGACTAGTGCAATCATCTCCACTTTATACACTGTTGTTTGAGGAACCATCTGGAAGCTCAGCTGACACCACCTTTCTTCACTGTCCATGGTTTCCCGTCACCTGAAAAATAATTGGAGAACATCAAGACCTCAGTATCTGACCTGAACTGTTTTACTAATTTCCTCCAACTCTCCTGTACATGACGATGCCAGCATTTCCAAGTTTTCAAGACACGCCTAACTCTTCTCTGCCTCTGTGTTTTGCTCATGCTGCTTCCTCAGCCAAGAGGCTACCTTTCTGCTCTTTTTCCTCCTGAAATTTCTGAGCTTGGATAGAAAAGAATGGTACAATATACAAATATTGCCTCTATGTCTACTCAAGTATCCAGAACAGGAATTACTGTCTATCCCCTGAGCCCTCAAAACATCATATTTTCATATGCTCCTTTCACATCCAAAGATGTATCACCATTTTATTTTATTTTTTTCTGAAGTTTACGTATTTATTTTGAGAAAGAGAGAGAGAGCACATGAGCAAGGGAGGAGCAGAAGGTCGGGACAAAGACAGCATCCCAAGCAGGTTCCATGCTGACCTGACATGGGGCTCGATCCTACGAACTGTAAGATCATGACCTGAGCCAAAATCAAGAATCAGATGCTTAACCGACTGAGTCGCCCAGACACACGATGTATCACCATTTTAGACGAATATACTTTGTCCAGCCTAATAGCTGTGAGTCCTTTAAGATTTACACCTGGTAGGGGCACCTGGGTGACTCAGTCAGTTGAGCATCTGACTTCAGCTCAGGTCGTGATCTCACAGTTCATGAGTTTGAGCCCCACATCAGGCTCACTGCTGTCAGCACAGAGCCCGCTTCAGACCATCTTTCACCCTGTCTTTCTGCCCCTCCCCCCTTCTCCCTCCCCCCCAAACATACTCTCTCTCTCTCTCTGTATCTCTCTCAAAAATGAATAAACATAAAAAAAAGATGGGCATGAGGTAAATGTTGTAGAGGAACCAAAGGCCAAATTTTACACCTGTAGCAGAATATTGGTTTTTACCCCGTCTCCTCTTTTCCCTCCATTTTCTTCCTTCCTGAAGGTGGTCTTTGCAAAGATATAGTAGGTGTTAACATAGCAATTCATCAAAGTTATCCTCTGAGAAGCAAAGTTTATCAGCTTAAGAACTGGTTCTAATAGTTCAGCACTGGGGCAGGGGTGGGGTGGGGGAGTGGGGGCAGAGCATGAACGTGGAACTCATGAGAAAATGGAAATCAAGAGGTTCTATGGGAAACAAGGACACTTAAGGTGAGGTCTGGTGACTGTGATGTCATGAATATAGTTTCTAACGCTATGCACTGGTGGGTGTTTCCCCTAAGGATGGGGGAAATCACCTACTGATGGGATATTTCCTCTAATTCTCATGAGCTGTGCATTGGGCAGCCGTTGGAGACCGATTGTCTGCTGGTAAAGCTGGAACTGGGGTTTTTGTGTTCTCTGAACCATTTAGAAGTATGTCTACCTAAAAAGTCACAGAAATCCTATTCAAAGATGTAACGATTTACTTTTCTCACATAGCAAGAAATCCAGAAGTAGGCACACCAAAAGCAGGTGTAGCAAGAAACGCAGAGGTGGGCATACTATGGATCTGAGATCCATCAGGAACACAGGCTCTTTCTCTGTTTCATTCCTCCATTTCCAGCACATAACTTTTGCCTTCCTGGTCACAGGGTGTCTGTCGCATCTCCCAACTCCACATCTGTGTTTTAGGCTTGAAGAAGGCTAAGCGCCAACAGGTTTTACTTGAGGCTTTAACTATTTATTCAGACATTCATTTATACCATGTTGGCCGGATTTGTGTCACGTGGATAAGCCAGGCTGGACGATGACTAAGAAAATCAAGTAGTTAGCTATCTAGCCTCTTTTATAGAGGCCAGCGAGTGAGGAGTTAGTTAGAAATGATTTTTAAGTGAGCCAAACTATTTTGGTTACTATACCCTCTGACCCTCCTCTACCACACTATTATGGTCTTTGGAAACAGTAACGTGCATCTAGATTACATGTTAAAACTGCATAGTAAAAACTGGATTGTGGGACATGTATGTATGTATGTGTGTATGCATGTATGTATATCTTTGCATCCTTTCTGTAACACTAGGTGTTTTGCTTGTGAACCCATTGGTATATACTATGATAATTCTATTTCTATCAACTTTTCTCACACATTAAAAATAAGGACATAACTGGGGCACCTGGGTGGCTCAGTCGGTTGAGCGTCCGACTTCGGCTCAGGTCATGATCTCGCGGTTCATGAGTTCGAGCCCCACATTGGGCTCTGTGCTGGCGGCTTGGAGCCTGGAGCCTGCTTCAGATTCTGTCTCTCTCTCTCTCTCTCTCTCTCTGCCCCTCTCCCCTCATACTCTGTCTCTCAAAAATGAGTAAACGATAAAAAAAATAAGGACATAAGAATTTGGCTTTAATCGATCCAGCTCTGGAGACCCTAAAGGAATTATCCCTGGTCCAGCGAGAGACTGTAGAGGCTGAAGGAACACTGTCAAGGAATACGAAAGCCCTGCTGTGTAGACTAAGCACCATCTCTTTTTTGAAAAAATGGAGAAGATATTATTTAGGATTTAATTTCTGTAGTCTTTAAGAATATTGTCCTTTTAAAAAAAAGGATGTTGTCCTTCAGTTTCTTTGAGTTATGATGTAAAGGGGGATTTGAATTTTTGACTTTAATTGCTCCCTGGGAGTTTAATACTGGAAGGCAGTTGAAATTCAAGTTTGAGTTACTTTTATTCTGCTGTCATCATATTTTGGATTGTATTGCTGTTAACTTTTGTTGTGTTGTATTGGGCATCTTGGCAAGTAACAACCTGAGATGGGACATAGACAGGGAAATGGATTTCAAGTCCCGGGTGTTTAATTAAGATGCCATTCATACCCATTTGAGAATGTTCCAGAACGAAAGTAAAACTTTCCTCCATGATCCAGGGAGTCTACACAATGAGGGGAGGTTGAAACTAGGAGAGACCTCACAAAGCAGGGAATAGAACTTCTCTAAGGGAACTTGAGGGAACAGTCTAACTCCTGGTGGAGCACAAGTTCCATTACAACCAATGGTTTAAAAGAACAAAATCTTGAGAGTGTTGGAGGAAACATGCTCCATTCTTCATGTTTTCAAAATGGGGAGAACGTTTCCACCTCACTACTCAGAAGGGAAAAGCAAGGGAGCATTCTATTTTCCTTCTCTACCTTTGTCTTAAGTGATGTGTGATTGGGTTTTAGGATTTAGAAACCTGTGGCCCAGTCCCTTCTGAGTTTTCTTTTTCATGGGATGTTGCCCTTTATTACTGAGCTCATGAAGGCCAGGAGCCAGGCAGGACTAACTACTTGAAGTTGTCCAGAGGAAAGATTTCTCTTGACTGTTGGGGCCTAGTGGCTATGAGAGAGTGAGTATGAGGAAGGGACTCTTCTCAGCAGACCCTCACAATCCACTAAGAATAGGTCCTAAGGTCTAGATCTGAGAACTGAGAAGTATTGAGAAGGTCAGTTGTGGCCATGGACCCAGGCCATAGTTTCCAAAGGAGTTTTATTAGCCACCAGGCTGATGTTTTTCTCTCCCCATAGTCTAAATTCCGTGTCTAAGTTTCAGTTGGTGCCAATGTGAAATGGAAGAGATGACATTAACTATCATCTCTAAATCCCCAACAAATATTAGCAGGAGAAACATTTGTCGGTTCAGTAGAACATTCTCCTAGAAGGATCTGACCGATCACACTTCCAGGGTGAAGTCTGGGTGAATTCTGTAGGGGATGGATAGAGTTGCACAAAGACGGGCTGGGTCCTTAGGGAAAGGAAAGAGGGACACTCAAGAAAGATGGGATTTCAGGTTGTCCCTGGGGGAAAACTCTGTGTAGACTAATTCAGGAAAAAGCAGAGGAAGGTTTTGTACCACAAATGGAGCTACCCACCATTTGTGAATGTCTCATCATAACATTTCTTTTCTGATGCTGTACTGGACCTTCGTAGCTTTCCAAGTATCATGAGAATTACTAAAGGGATGCATATATGTGAGACATTTAAGAAATACCTATTGAATACATTAAATGAAGATGGGGCTCTCTGTTTCATAGAATTAAATAAGAAATCCGGCACACTAAAGGGATACATGAAGAAAAACAAAAACAAAAATAAAACAAAAAGGACAAAACAAAATCCCGTCTCTCCAAGCTAAAGATTATAGATAGGACTCACACGAACACTTAGCAGGAATAAGCAGGTGTGGAAGGAGGAACCACTAGTAGGAAATGACTGGAAGGAAGGAAGAGAGGGAGGAAAGAAAGAAAAGAAAAGATTATGCATGTACAGTATTCAGTGGCTATATTATGCTATCAAGCTGACCTGACTCCTTTATATTAAATGATACTTTCATATTAAAGTCTTTCTTGCAAATTGATTCACTGTCACTTCAAACTAAGCCTGAGGACAATACCCTAGAATGACCCTAGGTGAGACTGCAAATAAAGGAAAATTCAAAGTATTTTCTCTGTGTTAAATGGAAAATTGTTAGGGTCACAGATGGCAGGATGAAGGATGGAAAACAGAAACAAATCTAATCAGGAAATGCGAAAGCTAAGGTTTTAGCAAATTAACTCACCCTGATGACTCATCCCAGATGTATTACGTTTTCACATTTTACAGCCTCTTCATTGAAAATACTAAATACCATCTGTCTCCAGCAGATGAGTTAATGTTGGTCTTCAAACCGTAAAGTTCACATTTCCTAATTCTTTTGTTTGGAAATAAATAACCTTTATGTTGCAGTGGCATGGTCTTGGGAATGTAGTTTCTTTGCCCAGTTGGGAGGAAGAAACACAACAATTACCAAACCGAGATCTCAGGCTGTGAACTGTGCTGTGGGTCAAAGGTTGGCTCTATGTACAAGCTGCCTCAACTGGATCTGTCCCTGGGATTCTTTTTAAGAGTATGTTCCTTGCCTTTTCAGCCAAATCTCAAGTCTTCATTAAAGTTGAGCCCACATGCAAAGCAGGAAATGGGAAATACTGGCCCAGTCCAATCATGATCCTTGGAAAGTGCTTTCAAAGGGCAAGCAATGGCCCTTCCATTTATCCCTACCCTTTTCCTCAACAATACTGGGTTTTTTTGTTGTTGTTGTTTAAAAGTGGAAAAGTACTATTTGATTTGCATGAGTATATTTGGCTTTGTACATTTTGGGTGCTTCAAGTAGGAATGGGGAAAGGTATAAAGAGAATTCCCCAAAAATCTTTTTCATACAAGTATATGGGTGGCTCAGTCAGTTAGGCATCTGACTTTGGTTTCGGCTCAGGTCATGATCTCACAGTTCATGAGTTTGAGTCCCATGTCAGACTCTGGGCTAACAGTATAGAATCTGCTTCTGATCCTCTGTCTCCTTCTCTCTGCCCTTCCCCTGTTCTCTCTAAATAAATAAGTAAATAAATAAATAAATAAGCTTAAAAAAATAAAGAAGCTGCCCTTAAAAAAAAAAAAAGAAGAAGGATGATAAAACACAATTGAAGGGAAAAGAGGCTGGCTGTGCTCTTGGGATTCCAGAAACCCAACTACAGACACAAAGTTACACCATGAATTTAATGGGGTTAATGACTGGATCTCATTCTTAGATTCAGTTCTGGTTCCAGGCTAGTCACTAACTTGCCAGTGACCGCGTGCAGGTACCCTCCTGCCCTGGGCCCCGGGTTTCCCTTCTTCAAGTCCTGGGGTAGGACTAAGATGGCGGAAGGCAATCTATGATCACACTGAGCAGAATGCTTGAGTCCGAAGGGAATGAATTTATGTACAGACACATGTTTTTGGGTAAGCTGTGTCAGCAGCCCAAAGACAAATGCTTTGAGATCATTTAGGATTTTTCTTTGTCCTAGGCTCTCTGCACTTGAATTCTGGCATTCCAGGTCTCCCCAGATCGGGCCCCAGCTTACCTTTCCAATTTCTGTTGCCACTTTGTTCCTGTGCATGGACTTTTTCCGCAAATACCTGCTGTGTTCCTTTCCCTACTGTTTATGTGGCTCTCTTTACTATTCTCTACCTCTCTCTAAATCCCACTTCATCCCCTAATCACAAATGCATTTTTCAGTGTGTCCTTTCTGACATTCCCCTTGCTTAACCTTGTCTAACAATTTGATAAGACTTATCTTCCTATAACCCAGGGTTTCTGAACCTCAGCACCATTGACATTTTGGACCAATACTATTTTGTTGTAGGAGACTGTCCTCTTCATTGTAGGATGTCAGTAGCATTCCTGACCCCTACCCACTAGACGTGAGTAGCGCCCTTTCACCTCATCTCCCAATCGTGACAATTGTTTCCAGAGATTGCCAAATATCTTCTGGGCTTGCAAAATCACCTTTGGTTGAGAATCACTGCTGTAACCCTTCAGCCTCCTTGTGGTATTAATGAGTTCAAAGCCATGCAGAACTGAATTTGAAAGCTGGCTCTGTCACTTCTTACTCTGTGACCTTGGGAAAGTTACTTAACCTCTCTGGACTTCAGTTTTCTTATGTACAATGTGAGGATAATAGTTTCTGGCTGGCAGAATCGTGAGGATTACATGAGTTTTAGGAGTACTTCAGACATGTTTGGGAATTTTCTGGCAATTTGGGAAGCACCCTCCGGAAGCTGGTTTGCGGTGGGTCTCAGGAGCCTTTTGAGAGAGAATTGCTTCTCAAGGAAGGACTTGGACACTTAGCAATAGTAACAACAAGGAAATATTTATGTAGGGCCCACTGTGCATCCATCAATGGTCTGAGCACATTGGGTGCATTCTGTGAATTAAAGTAATCCACAACAAAACTTAATCGATGGATAGAAAGTAAGGAGTGATCCGGGGGGCACCTTGGTGATTCACAGGTAACTGCCATCTGGTACAGTCCCTGTCATCCATGCCTGGGTTGCTGACATCACAGAGACTGTTTCTAAACACCAACACGCAAGTTTAACTAAACACCATGTTATTTGTCACACAAGCGTCACGAATGTTTAGGGACCCGTCTCCTACTCCTTTCCCCCACATGAAGAGAAGGGTTAATTCTCTTCCTGGCCAATTTTCTCAGTGTATTTTGAGATGAAGAGGGCTCCAGAGAGGGACTGGCTGAGGAGCAGTAGCACTTAGGAGGAGCCGTGTCAGTGGCTGAGTTCCTTGGGGGACCTCTCGTGCACCATGGCGTGGGAAGACCGACTAAAGATGTGGACAGATGGAGGGCAATATCAGCAATGCCTGGGCTGCCATTGTGGCCTCCTGAAGGAAAGTGCTAGAACACTTCTAGAACCTTCTAGAACAGAGGAACTGCGGGTTAAGGCCTTGTGAAACGTACCCTGGAGACTCTTAGAATTTTTCAGGGGATAGGCAGAGCAGGCGGTCCGGCATCTGCTAAGGGTGCAAGAACCCTGTGAGATAGCCGCGGATATCATGCCTCTGGCTACCACTTTTTGGACTCTAGGAAACTTATCTGACTCCTAGTATTGTGAGGTTTCTACCCTTTGCCCTAGAGACAGGTGGTGCTCTCCTGGTATTGTTTATTTATTTAGTTAGTTTTCTTTCCAAGATTTTATTTAAATTCAAGTTAGTCAACATATAGTACCGGCATCGGGAGTAGAATTTAGTGATTCATCTCTCCCCTACGACACCCAGGGCTCATCCCAACAAACGCTCTCCCCAGTGTCCATCACCCATTTAGCCCCCCCACCCCCACCCCCACCAGTCCCTCGGGCAACCTTCCATTTGTTCTCTACAGTGAAGACTTTCTTATGATTTGGGGCACCTGGGTGGCTCAGTCGGTTGAGCGACGGTCTTCGGTTCAAGTCATGATCTCCATGGTTCGTGAGCTCGAGCTCCACTTCGGGTGAATTCCACAGCTGCTTTGGGCTCTGTGCTGACAGTTGGGAGCCTGCGCGGGGTTCTCTGTCTCTCACCCTCTCTCTCTCTGTCCCTCGCTCACACACTCCCCCTCTGAAACAACAACAACAAGACATTTAGAGAAGTCTCTTCTGGTTTGCCTCCCTCTCTGTTTTTATCTTATTTTATTTTTCCTTCCCTTCCCTGATGTTCATCTCTTTCTGAAATTCCACCTACGAGTGAAATCATACAGTATTTATCTTTCTCTGACTGACTATCCTGGTGCCATTTAAACCACCTGCCATCTTCACTGGCTACAGGGCCAACCTGACTTGGGACAGTCTTCTTCACTGTCCCCACTGTAGGGAAGTAATTCTAGCAAGTAGACAGCAAAAACCGTATTTACAGAAATTTTCATTAAGCGTTTCCTCCTCAGCAGGGAGGTGAGTGAGGTAGCCTGAGGGCCATCTCACACTGAGCTTTCTTCTGGTGCAAGATGCTGAGATGATGTCAACGATGACAGCTGGAACTCAGGTACACTCCTGTACTTAAGACCCCCTGCGCCCTCTGGTTTTCCATGTTGATGATTGGGTTTGGGCCATGTTAATGCAGACTCAGCCACGGGCAATATCATATCTTTTACTCAAGTAGACTGCTTCAATTTTATTCAAATGCACATAGTATGACAACAAAGAGTCACGCTATTATCATTAACACAAGTGACCAGATACTTCAGGCTCTCCACCTTCCGGGGGAATGGTAGGATCGTACTTCCTGGTGCTCTGCGGATTGGGGTGGCGTCACGTGACCAGTGCTGGCCAATGCGTTGTGAGTATAAGTGATGGGCGTCACTTCCGTGCTAAAGCATTGAGAGGCTTGTGTGTAACCATTCGGGGCTCTTTCCCTCTGCCATAGTGACCGGCAGCGCTCCAGATGGCCATTGCTTCAGGGAGATGGATCCGGTGGGGAAGAGCAGATGGGACAGAACTTACACCCAAGACACTAGGGAGGTGTAGCATGAATAAGAAATAGACGTTTGTTGTGTTAAGCCACTGATATGGGGGGGTGGGGCTGGGGTGGGCAGGATTGTATCACAGCACAACTTTGCCCATATTGAATGATGCATACCATGTAGCTTAAGGTCTAACACTGCCTGGGCACCTTCTAGGTGGCATGTGCTATGTTAAACTTTCAGAGAAAGATACGAAATTATCAATCCCAGAACTTAGAACCTAGCCATCTCTCCCATTCCAATGAAATCCCCGAAACAGCTCCAAATTCTGGAAAGCATAATTCAAAATCTTTCATTTTTACTCTCCCATTTACTTCTAATTTCCACTGACCACACTGTAGTTGCCTAGATATTAGAGGGTCTGGAAGATCTTCTGTTCTCAGTGTGCATCTACCCTAATGCATCCATATGCAAGAGAGCATGTGTTTAAAGATGACAGAAGCCCTGGGGCACATCCAGACCGCTGGTGTCGGGAACCTCGCATTATACCTCTATTTGCATAATGATACCTTACTAGGACACAGTGATTTTTATTTACTTCAAGGCACTGTCATATAAATTATCTCACTCAATGGGCTGGTAGTTTTAATCTGACTGGCTTGGTTTTCATTACAAAAGGAAAGGTCACACAGCTCGATGGTAGTGAAGAGCTAGAATCCTTCCAGATCTTTTTTTTTTCACTCGACGCCAGCTACCGTAACCCAGGGCAAATGGAAAATGTGGAAAATATGTACAGGTTTCATGCTTTGACACTTACCACGTACCTCTCAACAGATCATCCTGCTTGACTTGCACAAAGTAAATAGTGTCTTTGAGTGGGAAAAAAAAAAAGGAAAGAAAAGCGAAGGCCATCATGTCTTATCTTAGTATTTGGAGTTTGTTCATCTTAAAGCTGACCTTTAACCCCCATCTTGCAATCAAATGATAGCCCAATCCGATCTCTTATAAAATTCATGACCAAAGTGTCCATGTTCATGCTTTTGTTATAAAATTGAAGAGCTCACTTCAGATATTTATCATAATAGAATTTTGACTTATTCTGCTTCAGTCATTTGAAAAACCGGCCCACGCATTGCCAAACAATTTCTTCTTCGTTTTTGCATTCTTCCTTTTTTCCTTGCTCTGTCCCTCTGTTCCTGCTCATCTGTTTCCTTCCTGCTTCTCTCCTCTTCTTCACTCCTGTTATCCACATCAAGGTCCCTAAATAGTTTTCTGGGCCACAGCAGGATTTGGGTTCGGAAACGTGAGCTGAGCCAATCTCCCACTTAGCAACAGGGTCCCTTTCACAGAATTCTTGACAGAAGTATTTGGCCACTGTTTCAAGTGTGCAGTGCTCCTTCGTTCCCAGAAGAGCTCATTCTAATGATTGATCGTTTTTGTAATTACCTAGTTTTCCAGCTTTTAATATTAGCGAGATCGGAAAAAGCATACAGGCTAGTTTTGTGTGAGACTTTCAGCTGCCTGGTAACTTCACCATGTTATTTTCCAGGAGTCCACGGGCAGAGTGAGGAGCTCATGTGTCTCCCCCTCCTAGGCAATGGCTCTCTGATGTTTGGAAGTCACAAAGGCTCAGTGTCTGAGACCACTCTTGAGGGCTTTGGTATGCATTCTGAGTTTCAATAAACTAAAGTGATGTGGGCCCTAAATTGAGTGCGGTGTGCAAGAGAGGGCAAGTCTCAAACCCTGGGAAAAGGACAGTTGGCAGCTGTTCTAGGAGATCCCCTGCTTCCCCCAAAAGAGTGCTTTTGATGACCTATGAACTCCATACACTTCTGCTCACTGGCCTGCCAATACGCCTGGTCTCTCCACATCAGTGCTTCTGCTCCTGCTGTTCCCTGTGCCTGTAACTTTCCAAAGCTTCTCCTGAACTACCAACCTGAACTTTTCTGCCTTATATCCAAACGGTGCTATTTTTTTAAGCTTATTTTTATTTATTTTGAGAGAGAGTGCAAGCAGGGGAGGGGCACAGAGAGAGGGTGATAGAAACCCAAGCAGGCTTTGTGCTGTCACGGGGCTCGAACTCACAAATCATGAGATCGTGACCTGAGCCGAAATCAAGAGTTGGATGCTTAAGTAACTGAGCCACCCGGGGGAAGGGGGGTGGGGGCTGTCGTATAATTGATATTCTTGCCTCCACTCCCTGCCAATCTCTTAGTAATACAAAATTCTTGTCAACATGAGGGCAAGAACTAGATATGACTTATGTTTTTAAATCCTTACCCAGCACCCAACCCAGTGCCTTGGGCTCAGAACGGGTCTGCAGTACCTGGAAAGACGGTCCCTGTGCAATTTATGGCCTGATTTATTCAAGGTGAGGTCGCTCAGATAGGAATTTCACTCCGAAGAAGTAAGTCCAGCCCATCACTCACTGTGACAAAACCACAGCTCATGAATCAGCCCGGACATGTTGTCCTTCCAGAGCAGAAATGTTTAGGCGGGCAAGCCAAGCTGCCTGGCCGAGCAGGTGCCATGCGGGCTGCTGAGGAGGGGCCGGGAGGAAGTCTTTGCTCGAACTTCCCCGAATCGCTTATGTCACAGACCTGCCAATGCATTGGCTTAAAAGGCAAACTATCAAACAACCAAAAACTAACATGCCCGGGCCTAAATCCGATCCTTCCCCAGACAGACAGGCACACTTGACTGCAAGCCATGCCCAGCCTGTGCCCCTGGGGTGACCTCAGAGGGCAGGGCCAGGGACAAAATCCTGCCTAGGGAGGAAGAGAGCTGTGTAAACAGTCCCCCTCCATTCGCGAGTGACACCGACGTAATGAAAGGGTGACAGTTAACCTTCGTCCCTTGGCTCTGGCGACAGCCAGGGAGGAAAGCAGGGCAGGACAGACAGAAATGAGGGTAGGCACGTTGCTGATGTGCAGGACGTTCTCGGGCGGGTTGGGGTGGGTGTAGTTGCCGGGACAGTCAAGGCAGCCCTGACCTGACAGTTTCCCTGCTCAGTCCCTGAGAAAATGCCACTGGGCCATGTGCAAAGGTGGAGTGGGCCAGCCGCTGTTGACATCCCCGCACAATATCATCGTGTCACTGAAGGAGTTTTTGGTTTCATTTAAAACATTTTTTTCGCTATTATTTTTTTAAATATTTCCTTCTGAGAGAGAGCGTGAGCAGGGGAGGGACAGAGAGAGGGGGACGGAGGATCCAAAGCAGGCTCCGCGGAGACAGCAGCAGGCCTCACGTGGGGCTCCAACTCGTGAACCGCGAGATCATGACCTGAGCCCAAGTCGGCCGCTCAACCTACTGGGTCACCCAGGTGCCCTCGTGTTTTTGTTTTTGTTTTTGTTTTTTAATGACAGTTGTCTGGTTAAATAATTTCTGGAAAAAGAAAGCTGTGCAAGGATGTGGAGTCTCAGCAGCCCCACCTGACGGTGCGGGGGGCGGGGAAGCTGTGTGCCTGTCTCCCGCTCCGCTTCATCATCTCTCATTCTCCCTTGCAGAAAATTCTAAACCCACAAGTAGCACATTATGATATGTTAGCTTATTGTATAACTGTCCGTAATTACACAATTCACATAATAGCTTAATCTTTTAGTAGTTCGAGATAAGCCTTTTTCTCCCTCAACTGTTGCCAATGTCTAGAAGGCTTTCTCTGGTTCTTCAGTGCCCCATCATGGTTGACATAATTCTGGGCACTACCCAGTGGATATTGGTGAACAGGTTCATTAAACAGCTTTATTATCTGACGTTGATAGAATTCTGTAATTTATATTAAACCGTGACACTAACAAGTCTCCTAAGAGCTGATAGCCAAGTTGGGAAGGAGCATTAGCGTGTAACTCTCTCTGTACACGTACAGGGACAGGCGCGGTGGTGCGGTTACAAAGATGTGCACCAGTGGCTCAGGGCACTGCATGTGTCCAACCCCTGAGGGCATGGCCAGTGGTTAACGTAAGCACAGTATTAATAAGAACTCACGCTTACTGAGCACTTACTACGTGCCAGACGTGTCCTAAGCTTGGTCCTCAGAACAAACCCTGTAATTATCCCTGTGTCAGAGATGAGAAAGTCTGAGGAAAGTTGAGCCTGCTGGCTACCTTGGAATGGCAGGTCCGTCTTTGAACGGAGGGAGCCTGGATTCTAAACGCAGGCTTTTAATCACTGAGCTGTACAAGAAAAATATGTTCACTCACATTTATATCATATCTCTTTATCTGGTTTTTTTGTTTTTTTGCTTTTTGAAAGAATTAGTTTTTATTTTAAAGTAATACATACTCATTAAAAATAAAAATAAATGGTAGCCCCATCAGCAATGATAATCAGAGCAATACTAATGGCTACTCTATTTTTGTAATGTAATTTATTGTCAAATTGGCTAACATACAGTGTGTGAAGTGTGCTCTTGGTTTTGGGGGTACGTTCCCGTGGTTCATCGCTTACATACAGGACCCAACAAGTGCCCTCCTCAAGGCCCATCATCCATTTTTCCCCTCTCTCCCACCACGCCATCAACCCTCAGTTTGTTCTCTGTATTTAAGAGTCTCTTATGGTTTGCTTCCCTCCCTCTAATCATGCCATTTGCAGCAACGTGGATGGAACTGGAAGGTATTATGCTGAGTGAAATATGTCAGTCAGAGAAGGACAGATATCATACGTTTTCACTCATATGTGGATCTTGAGAAACTTAACAGAAGACCATGGGGGAAGGGAAGGGGAAAAATAGTCTTCATCTGTTTTAAAATAGATATGGGAAAAATTGTTTTTATTCCATTGCTGTGCGGGGAGGTTTTCTTATCTTTTGTTCTCTAAACTGTAACGTTAGGCCAAGCACGGGGCTGTTGTCGGCCCTCAGTTTGGCATATAGAGCTACTGATGGGCAGTTTGGATCCATGCATGCAGAGATCATCCTTGGGAAGGGATATAATGATTCAAGACGAAATGAGGCTAATGTACTGCTCTTGGGAAAACATGACATGCGCTCACGATGGAAGAGTAGACATGACCATGATTAATGAAATAATAATCACCTTTAGGCTTAAAAGTAAGACCTGATCAGTAAGACCTGATTCTTGGAGTACAAGTGTCTTCATCTGAGGAGAGCTGGAAGGACCCCTTGGCCTCAGGTACATGATCAGGAAAACGGTTTCATCTTAGGGTTACAGTTATGTTTGATCAATTTATCTGTCATTTCCAGAGAGCTTCTGAGGCTTTCTTCTTTCTGTCTTTGTACTTTCGATTGGTTTTCATCAGAGGCAAGATGCTGATTCAGTTTCTAGTCTGAATTTATTCAGCTGGGGCAAAGAGTCAGGGGTAGGGTTACGTTTACATTTTTATCACTGTCTCCTAAGCCTGAATAATTGATCATGTTCTTTCTAGCCCCCTTTCCCTCTTCATTCTACAGAACCAGAGTGAAGTTCTTGCTTTGGGAATCACATTTATTTGATTAACGATATGCCTGCCATTTCTCATGGACTTCATACGCCTTCTCTTCTCCATCAGGGTGAAGTTTGGGGAGTTGCTTCTCAGCCTTTTGGCTAAAATAAACGTAGGGCAAAGTTTGAAGGAAAACTTTTTTTTTCCCTACTGATTGATTCATGTTAGATTTGTCAGAAATTTCTTTGTATGGGTTCCCTTTCGAAGTGTGGGGATTCTGCAATGAATTAACTGGTAACTAAATGAAGGATTGTGGAGTACGAATCTGATATGTTCCTTATAAATCATTTTTTTTTAATGAAGAGATCAAAAAATGACAGTAAACTCCAGAAACGTAATCCAATAGACTTCTGCATGGGGACTTCTTTCTTGGATAATTTCACTTTTCAGAAGCGGAAATAAAGAGTGCCTGGGCGGCTCCATTCAGGATCCAACTCTTGATTGGGGCTCAGGTTACGATTTCATTGTTCAAGCCCCACATGGGGCTCTGTGCTGACTGTGAGAAGCCTGCTTGGGATTCTCTGACTTCCTCTCTCTCTCTGCCCCTCCCTCCCTCTCTCTCTCAAAATAAATAAACTGTGTTTTTTTTTTAAAGTGGAAGTAATGGTCCTTATATAATCAACAAATCATGTTCATGGAAATCAATGCTTCTCACTGTGCCAAAACCTGAGACCTTATAGCTTATATATACACAGACGTGCCCAGGCACACATTGGTGTAATTGACCTGAATGAAATTACTGTATCCTTTGGTCAATTAAGAAACAGGAATGAGTACACATGGGCACACACACACACACACACACACAGACAGCTCAAGCCAAGACATTTAGCGTATGGCATGAGAAACACGTGAAAGGCTTCCTCAAACTCCAACAACAAGAAAATCGCTGTTTAATTTATTATTTTGTGAAAAAAATTCACCTTAGGTTCATTAACAAACAATCGCTTTTGAATATTTTAAATGAGTGTTGAATTACCAAAACCTGGACCTACTTTAGGGTGAAAGTTTATCAGGATTTATGACCCTAAGGGGATACTAAAATATTCAGCTGAATTTAGCTCCTGTGTTTCCTTCCCCACCTCTTCCCCCCCCCCCCCCCCTCCCCGGGAACAACTTCTCCAGAGGCACTGAAGCCTGGAGCGCATGTGGTGACAGAGATTCTCACTTCCCACCTCTAACAGGTTTCCAGCTGTGAAATTACGATCCTTTCTGGGGGTGATTAATAAATGACCAACAATGGTACGGCGGTTAGTGTAGCAATCAGCTGGGCTAGGCTACGGTGCCTAGAGGTTTGGTCAAACACCAGTATAGATGTGGATGGATGTGATGAACATTTAAACCAGTAGATTTTGAGTAAAGGAGATGACCCTCCATAATGTGGGTGGGCCTCATCCAATCAGTTGAAGGTCTTAAGAGCAAAGACTGAGTTTTCCCAAAAAAGAAACAGGTCTTCCTGAAGACTGCAGAGTAGAAGCTCTGCCTGAGTTTCCCCACCTGCCGTCTGTCTTGAGGAATTCAGGCTCAAGATGGCAATATCAACTTTTTACCTGAACTTCCCGCCTGCCAGTCCCCACTTCAGATTTTGTATATGCCGACCACCATAATTGTGTGAGCAATTTTTGAAAATCTCTTTCTCCCTTCCACCTTTCCTCCCTCCGTTCTGATGTCTCCCTCTTTCTCTGTCTGTCTTCTATCTTCTATTAGTTCTGTCTCTTTGGAGGACCTTGACCAATACAAATGGCAATCATTCCTCCTACTCACTCCCCAGGAAAGGGACATCCCAGCCCGGTATAGTCTGCATTCCCTTTAACAAAAAAAATTAGTGCATTTTCTGTGGTCAGAACCAAGCTGCAATTTTTGGCAGCTGGTTTGTAATGGTACATTGTCATTTCCTCGACTCCTGACATCCTTGGACTCAATTCACAGGCCACCTCTTCCATGAAACCTCCCCTGAGTACACTCCCCTCCTCCCCCCCTCCTGAGGCTGTGATAGGCTCTGCTCTTGTACATTCCCATGACCCCTTCCATGTATGTATCTCTTCCGGCACGTTTAGCACTCTGCATTGTAATTTTTTTTAACATGTATTTTTTTCTGTCAGTAATCTGAGCTCTGTAACACTGGGGTTGGATTTCATTTATCTTTGTATCCCTGGTGGATAGAGCATAGCATCTTCATGGTGTGAGTGTGCGTATGTGTCGCTAAATAAATGGATGAAAAGACAGCTTTGTATGCATCATTCCACATTATCTCTAGAAGATTCTCTCTATATCCTAGGGTGCCCGGAAAGAGTACAGACATGAAGTCAGACACTTCTCTCCTCTGTTCTAATTCCCTCACCTTCTAATCTTGGGCAAGTCTACAATGTCTTTGGCATCTTTCCTCATCTGTAAAACAGAAATATAAGCGACACCTCCTTTGTTGTATTGTCATGAGGACTAGACGAGATTCTAGTAAGGAAGAGGCGTCTTTTCTCCCCCATATCACCAAGCATTTGCTCCAGCACCCTGGCTCTAAGCTCTCTGGAGGTGTATTTTCGGAATGTACCCGTGGTCTCTGGCTATCCCCCTGACCTCTCTCATCCCCCTTCCCTTGTTAAGAGGAGAGTGCGACCACATTGGGCCCCGACTCAGCTCTTGTTCAGGATAATCCCCCCGTCTCTCGCTCACTCTCACCAGCTCAGTGCAGGCAGTGTCTAATTTTAGAGGCCGGGGAATTATTTGATATTTGCTCTCTGAGATTCCCCCTCAATTAGTGTTTCTCAACTAGCAGTGATTTTCTTCCTAGGGGACATTTAGCAATGTCTGGAGATATTTTTGATTGCCACAACTGGGGTGGCTGGGAGGATATTGGCGTCTAGTGGGTAGAGGCTGAAGACGCTATTCAATAACCAGTGCATGAAGGCAAAGGGCATCCCTTGGCAACAAAGAATTATCTGGTCCTCAGTGTCAACAGTACTAGAGTTGAGAAACCCAATTCTAAGTAACAGAGAATGGACACTTCCCTCTTCAATACATAAAGGAAGACCCAAGTCACAACTGTATGGCGGAAGAAGGTTCTCCTGCCTCTTAACGTTAATATGTTTCTCCATCCATCTTCCCACTTCCCTTCCAGACTAGACTACTATTTACTTATTCTCACTCTACACTAACGAGATTTTCTTTAAAATGTCTATTAATATAAATACGAGTTTCAGACGGAGGCTGGGCCACAGCAGAGATTTATTAGCGTCAGGAGGTCACGTAGAATAAGAAATGAAGTGACACACCCTCCACACCTTCCAGCTCTATTAGGGGATGGAGACTTTCAGCGACACAGCATGTCTCCATCCAGGCTGCCCTGCTGTCAGTCCCTGCTCTGCCACACACAGGCTGTGTGATGTTGCCCCAGTTACCTAATCTCTCTGTGTTTTGGTTTCCTCACTACGCAGTGGGAATAGCACTTGCCTCATAGAGTTGTAGAGATAAGTGATAGAAAACAAGGAAGCAGCTGTCCTTCCCCCAGCTCGGCAACTTTCCAGTTATGTGATTCTGGACAAGTAATTTACCCTTTTTAGGTCTGAAGTGCTTCACCTATAAGATGCAAATGCTAATAGTACCTGTTTCATAAGGATGCTGTAAGCATAACATGGGGTCACCTATGGAGCATGCTCTTGTACATAGTGAACCGTCGCTAAACTGTGATAGTCCCTCTTCCTCGAACAGCTGCTGCACGGGGGCAGCGAGATGAAGCCTGGTGATTGCTCACTGGGTGAAAGGTATGGATTGGTCCAGGGGGACCCAATGATCATCCATGGAGGTCACGGTCCGGACTTGCTCTCATCCCATCTGGGCCCAACAAGGTAAGGAGGAGCCGTCCGTAGAAAATGGGGTTGCAGTTAAGTGAGAGTAACTTCAGTAACAGAACTTTCTTTTTAATGTTTTAATGTTTATTTATTTTTGAGAGAGAGAGAGATGGAGAGAAAGAGAGAGAGAGAGAGAGAGAGAGAATGAGTGGGGGAGAGACAGAGAGAGACAGACACAGAATCGGAAGGAGGCTCCAGGCTCCGAGCTGTCAGCACAGAGCCCAACGTGGGGCTCGAACTCACAAGCCATGAGATTATGACTTGAGCCAAAGTCAGATGCTTAATGGACTGAGCCACCCAGGCGCCCCAGTACTTAAACTTCTTTCTTAAAGCTGAGGAGAAGCACAGGCCATCGAGAAAAGAATTATTTCTCCCGTTCCCATTACCAGCAACACATTTACATTCCCTTATTCCAGTGATGTTCTGCGAGTTCAGTTTGGGAGACTGGCTTAGTAACAGAGTCAACATGGTGGTAATTTGGGGAATAATCTCTCTTTCAATTGGCAATAATTACTTCTAAGCTAAACCCCTGGGGCCATGGTCCTGTCACAGTGGGGCCGAGGTCCGAGTGATGTTTACCGTGGCCTTGTGGGTAAAATCTGAGCTGCAGCCTACCCTAGGGCAGTGATGTGAATTGTGTCTAATTGGTTGGGGGGAACAGCTGGGGGTCATTAATCTGTCTTTGGGTTTAGGCTTGCCCCAGGGCCATGCTAGGCAAATTAAAGACTAATTCCGTAGATAAATGACATCAAGAGAATATCCTCCTTGCCTGGTAACTTTTGTCAATAAGACCTGCTCTGTATCAAGGAAGAAAATGAATGGGATGAGCTCCAGAATTATATTTTTATTAAGGGATTATTATTAGTGCTAACAGTTCACAGAGAGTCATGCCTTATGTTATGTTGGGGGTACGTGAAATCTGTGGGGTGGTGGAAATTAATCAGAAAGCATCTACACCGCTAGAAAGAAAAGGAGGTATTACGAGTAGGTCCCATTTCAGAACCAAATTACACCCTCCATAGCATGCAAAAGCCCAGTGTGCTTCGTGGGGCCTCTGGAGCAAAATAAACCAAGACACAATAAAGATGACCAGCCAGATTTGAAAAAGATGCAAATGGAATATGAGAATTAAAAAAAAAAAAGTTTCCAAAATTAAGTGCCCAATGTATGGGAAAATAGCATATTAAGCACCAACTTAGAGATTATTACTGAACTGAAAGAATGTATGGGCAAAGTACCCAGAATGCCACACAAGGGAAAGTCTGGGAGGGTGAAGAGAGAAGAAGACAGAATGAGAAGTGGCGAGGGAGTGGAGGGAAAACACAGAAGTCTAATACCAACAGAGTCAAAATTAGTGAACAGGGGGAGAGTGGAAGCGAGTGCAATTGTATCAGTAATCTCAATGCTCTGACCGGGCAAAACCCAACATTTAAAAGGCAGAGACTCTGATTACTGGGGTTAAAGAAGTATCCAGTCATACTCTTTACAGGAAACAGAAGGGGATGGAATGCCTGAAAATGAAAGAATGAAAAATGAAAGAATGGGAAAAGACAGGGAAGAAAAAAATACCAGAAGAAAACTCTGGTAACCATCAAAAGCAAAAGGTATTGTAACCATTTGAGAAATGTTTGCATTGTTGAATTTGTTGATGTATAGTGTTGTGTGTCTTTTTTAAAACAACTTTATCGAGATGTCTTTAAGCATATAAAAAGTGTATAAACTGAAGGTATACAACCACATAGAGAGAGTTAAAAAATTACCACAATCAAGCTAAATAATGTGCCCAGCGTCTCTACACAATTACTACTGTGTGTAGGGAGTGGGGGGTGTGTGTTGTGAAAACGTAAGGTCTATTCTGTTAACAAATTTCAAATATACAACACTGTTGCTAACTGTCATCACTTCGCTGTCCATTTGATCTCCAAAAGATACTGTTGAAATTAAGACAGTCGCAGACTTGGAGATGATTTGCCACACATATAACCTCTTCCAAACTGATGGATATTTTCAGCTTGGAGGACATAGTCCATTGGAAGAATAGGAAATATCTTATTTTAATATCTAACTCCATAATATCCATAAGCATAGCTGTATATTTGCAAAATTTATATAAATGACACCATATTTTATTTATTATTTTGCAAATAAAAAGGCCTTATTAGTGACAGAAAGGGTTACTTAATTTCATAAGAGTTGTTAAATACCAATTATAAATTTGTAAACAATTAGCTGTGCTTAACATAAAGAAAAGAGATTTGATGTACCTGGAGAAAAGTGCAAATCTCCTGTCTGCACGGGAAATTTCAACACACGTTTGTCAATTACTATAAGTCAAGAAATAAAGTAATATTAATAGTGACTATGGTTAGCATATTAACAAATGAATATTGAATCAACAAGCTTGACTTAATAACATATAGAGAAGTCTTATCCAGAAAGGCATAACATAATCCATTTGAAGCACATTTGGAACATTTATGTTTTTGAAACTTTATTTATTTTATTTAAAAAAATTTTTTTTAACGTTTATTTATTTTTGAGACAGAGAGAGACAGAGCATGAACGGGGGAGGGGCAGAGAGAGAGGGAGACACAGAACCAGAAGCAGGCTCCAGGCTCTGGGCCATCAGCCCAGAGCCCGACGTGGGGCTCGAACTCACGGACCCCCAGATCGCAACCTGAGCTGAAGTCAGACGCTTAACCGACTGAGCCACCCAGGCGCCCCTAAGTATTTATTTTAAAGGAGAGAGAGACAGTGTGTATGGGAGGGGCAGAGACAGGAAGGGAGAGAGAGAATCCCAAGCAGGCTCCTGCTGTCGGTGAAGAGCCTGACACAGGGCTCAAACTCACAAACCGTGAGATAATGACGTGAGGCAAAATTAAGAGTCATATACTTAACAGATGGAGTCACCCAGGCACCCCTGAGTGTGGAACACTTATAGACTGACCATATTCTAGGCTGTGTGAGTCTCTACAGATGTCCCACACTTAGATAGTTACAGGGAATGTTCTCTGACAAAGTGAAATTAAAATAGCCATCATTAACAAAAAGATGAATTAAAATATAGCCATATATTTGTTAATTTAAAAAGTTCTAGGGGCGCCTGGGTGGCTCAGTCGGTTAAGCGGCCGACTTCAGCTCAGGTCATGATCTCACGGTCCGTGGGTTCGAGCCCCGTGTCCAGCTCTGTGCTGACAGCTCAGAGCCTGGAGCCTGTTTCAGATTCTGTGTCTCCCTCTCTCTGACCCTCCCCTGTTCATGCTCTGTCTCTCTCTGTCTCAAAAATAAATAAATGTTAAAAAAATTAAAATAAAAAGTTCTAAATATGAAATGGGTCAAAAAAAGTAATGAAAGCATTTTAAAAATGTTATTGCTAATTGTACAATGGAATACTACTTGGCAACGAGAAAGAATGAAATCCTGCCATTTGCCACGATGTGGATGGAACTGGAGGGTATTTTGTTAAGTGAAATAAGTCAGTCATAGGAAGACCGGTATATGTTTTCGCTCATATGTGGAACTTGATAAACTTAACAAAAGACCATGGGGGAAGGGAAGGGGAAAAAAATAGTTTCCAATAGAGAGGGAGGGAGGCAAACCATAAGAGCCTCTTAAATACGGAGAATAAACTGAGGGTTGATGGAGGGGCGGGGGGAGAGGAGAAAATGGGTGATGGGCATTGAGGAGGGCACTTGTTGGGATGAGCACTGGGTGTTGTAAGTAGTGATGAATCACAGGAATCTACCCCCCAAACCGAGAGCACACTGTATACGCTGTGTGTTAGCTAACTTGACAATAAATTATATTAAACAAATATTTACAACTAAATGAGAATATATAACTTTTAAAAGTTCAGTGAAAATAGTACTAAGAAGGAAATTATAGCCTCGTCTAATTATATTCGACAATAAGATGAAAAATTACTCTTTAGTAACTGAAAAATAATGAGCTGACAATCCAAATTAAGACATTAAAAAATAAAACAAAATAAATCTCAGGAATTAAAGTAAGGAAATAATAAAGAGAAGAATATAAATTAACAAGATGGCAAACAAATGAAATGAACAAATGAAATAGACCAACAAAGCAAAACTTGTCTTTCATTAATGTTTTCGGAGAAACAACTTCTGCCAAGATTGACTGAGAAAGAGATAGCACAAATAAAAACACGGGGCATGAAAAAGAAACATAACTATAGACACAGCAGAGGTATAAAAAAACAAGAAAGTGGCATAAAAATTTTGTGGCAATACATTTGGAAACCTAGATGAAATAACAAATCCCTCCTAAAAAAAAAAAAACCCTCAAAACTGACTCAATAAAAAAATAGAAAACCTCCAGGGTTCCATAAAAATTAATGAAATTCAATCTGTAGTTAACAATAATCCTGTGAAGGAAACAATACACGCAAATTATTTTATGGGCTAGTGTTTTGCAAGACGTAATTTAAAATCATTAACAATGAGTATAGTGTGTGTCCTAAGCAATCATGTTCAATGCTGGTCATGAATAGTCAGAACACCAGGCCACTGTGCTCTTACCTGAATGTCAGCACAAAACTTCCAAGAAAATGAGCGTTCTAACGTTCCAAAAACTCTTTAGAGATTAGAGAAACTTTTCCTCAGATCACTCTATGAGGTCAATATAATTTTGATTCCAAAACTGGGCAAGGACAGAAAGAAAAAGGAAAAGTACAGGTCAGTCTCACTCACAAACATGCATGTAACATTGTTAAATAAAACATTAGCAAACTAAACTGAATAGTAGGTAAAATTAGGATACATTGTAATGATTTTCAGTGTGTTCTACAAAACAATAGCGGTTTCACACTAGAAATCTATAAACCTTATGAGCCGAAGGTAGAAAAAAAATGTATATATATATATATATATATATCATCTCTATAGATGCCAAAAAAATCATTTGATGAAATCCAACACATATTTTATAGATTTGAATATATATTGAAACGTGCATTTTATATATACTTATGTATAGATGTCTATAGATAATTATATGTTATATAAATATCCTTATATAATTTTGTAAGTATATTCTTAAACTAAAATGCATATATGATATATACTTATATAAATGTACATTTAGATATAGATAGTGTATATATATGAATATAAATACATATATTTATATACATATATACTTATATATGAATAGAGGTATAGATACATATCATTATAGCTCCTTCTTCTATCTAAATTTTAGAATAAAGTTGCCAAGTTTCTAAAGAATCAGTTAGGACTATTTTAATGGGAATTATTCTGAATGTAAAATCACTAAATATGGAAGTAATTTTAGCTTTATGATACTTAGGCTCTCCATTCATATAGATCTTTTTTTCTGTTAAAAAACTGAAAATATAATGGAAAATATTTTTATTTTCCCTATCCTTGAGATAAAGGCTAACCACAAAGAAGTGATTGTATATCTAACTATAATAAAAATTAAAATTTCTCAGGGTGCCTGGGTAGCTCAATTGGTTGAGTGTCTTGATTTTGGCTCAGCTCACGATCTCACAATTCGTGACATTGAGCCCTGTGTGGTCAGGCTCCGCACTCATAGCAGAGCCTGCTTGGGATTCTCTCCCTCTCTCTCCGCCCCTCCCTTGCTCTCTCTGTCTCTTCCAAGGACGTGTGCATGCTCTCATGTGCTCTCTCTCTCTCTCTCTCTCTCTCTCAAAATAAATGAATAAAGATTTAAAAAATTAAAATTTCACTGTATTAAAAGATATTATAAAGAAAGCGAAAAACAAGTCCTATATTATGAGAAGATATTTTATTGGCCCAAGAATTAACAATGCCCTTACATATATGGGCAGCTCCAGCAGATTAGCAAGAAAACTATAAACAATAGAAAAACAAGCCAATCATTTAAATCAGCATTTCACAGAAGAAAATGTAAGTTGCAAATAAAAACATAAAAATATGAAATGTTTGGTCTTATTCATAAACAAGAAAACACAAACGAAGATCAAAATTAAATACCCTTTAAAGCTTCTCAACGGGCAATATCAAGAAATTTGCAATGCCAAGTTTTGGTAAGGAAGCAGGCCAAAGGTAACTGATAGGTTGAGTCTATGTTAATACAACTACCCGTGGAAAACAATTTGGCATTCCCTGTAAAATTGGATATTTACATTCCTTCCGACACAGTAATTTTACATTTAGGTGTATATTCCAGAAAAATCCTTGCCTATGTGTGTTAGGAGACATGTAATAATGTTCACAGCACCATTGTTCATGATGGTAAAAATGGTAAAGAACTTAAGTGTACATTGATCAAAATGGATATTTATTTGTGGCATCTTTGCACCATAGAAGAGCTTGAGTGGAACCGATCGATCTATAGCTACATGAAGAAACAAACACCAATTTCAAAACCGTAAGTTGTGTGGGAAAAGGCAGGTGTGGACAATTTTGTGGTGTGCCATTTGTATAAAGTTTCAAATGTAGCAAAAGTACACAACTTTTTAGGGGGAGGGAGCATCGTGATTAAACACAAAAAAGGCAAAAAAACGATCACAGCTGAATTTACGAGAATGAGTAAAGTAAATGATACGGAATAGAGAGACAGAATGGAGTGGATAATGAATGGCCTAGCTCTGAAATTGGAATATAGGTGCATGAGTTCATCTTGTAATCGTGGGTCAACACTTGACAAATATTCTTTGGAATGCATCAGACAGACATATGTAGACAGAGCTATGTATACATAGTATAAACTGTGCTCCTGACGGCTGGAATTGTGAGAAGTTCTAACTCCTACTAAATGAGAGAACTGCTCTTTGATGACATTAAACACATTAGGTTTTAATATAATTAAATTTTCCAAATATTTAGAATGAGAGTGGGCGCCAGTCATTTGAGACGAATTATTGAAATGAGGGCTCCTTGAAGTTTCAAAGTGGATGGGTGGGGGAGGATGCACCCTAAGGTGACCCCCATGATCCACCCTATGTGAACAATCCCCTTGAGGGGGGTCAGGGCCAATGACTGGCTTCTAACCAAGAGCATAGCAAAGATGATGGGCTATCAGTCCCGTGATTAGGTTACATTATAAGGTAAAGATGTTGGAATGTCACTCCCTCCATTATGTTTTGTTATATAAGACTTTGCCTTAGAAGATGATAGAACGAAATTCTCCTGTCCTTGAGGAAGCAGCCAACAGTGCCATAAACTGCCCATGGAGAGTGCCATGTCACAGGAAACTGTGGGCGATGTCTAGGACCCAGGGGCCGGAGCCAGTAAGGAGCTGGCGCCCTCATCCATACAAAGGGAATGAAGTTTTCTAACAACCGACTTTAGCGTGAAGTGGATTCTTCTCTCCAGCTCAGTTTTTGGGTGAGAAAGCAATTGGGCGGATACCTGACACACAGCCTGGAGAAAGCCTGAGCCAGGGACCCAAATATGCTGGGCTGGAACTCAGGACTCCAGAAACTGTGAAGTAATAATACATGTGTGATGTTTTAAACTGCTAGATTAGTGGGAATTTGTTATGCAACAACAGAAAGCTCATACATCAATGTATCCAATTGTCTTTGTATTCCTATCACACAACAGAGTGCTTAACTCCTAGAGAGCAGAATGTCAGTTTTATTTTATTTTATTTTATTTTATTTTATTTATTTTATTTTTATTTATTTTATTTCCTATATTTTTATTTTCATTTATTGCATTTCATTTACTTTATTTCATATGTTTTTATTTTATTATATTTTATTTCATTTCACTGATTTTATATATTTTTATTTTATTTTATTTTATTTTTATTTATTTTATTTCATTTCATTTATTTTATTTTCTATATTTTTATTTTATTATATTTTATTTTTATTTATTTTATTCTATTTCATTTATTTTATTTTCTATATTTTCATTTTATTATATTTTATTATATTTTATTTTTATTTATTTTATTTCATTTTATTTATTTTATTACTTCCGTGTGTGTGTGGAAAGATACATGGATGGAAGAAGTAAAACAAACCCCACCTTTCCAAACCCATCTACCAGGATGCTGAGCAAATTCTCCTGGCAATAGGGGAAGGCTCCTGTCTTGGGAGGTGGGTGGCGATGAAGCCAAACCCACGAGTTGGTAGGCAGGGATACAGGAGGGTCTGGCCCCAGACTGTTTTCTCAAGCTCCTAACACCTGGAGAAACATTTTGAACGGCAAGGACAGCTCTACCAAGAAGCTGCTGAATTTAATAAACCTCAGGGCCTCTCCCTAACACCAGCTTCTTCCAAAGTCCTGGGAGAGTACCAAGCAATTTTGTATTTGTAATTTTGTAATCATTTCATTTAGGAGGACCTCACAGACTACATAAACTGAAGGCGACACAAAACCTGGATCCACCTCCCCCCATAAAACTGTAGGGAACATTTGCATGTGCAGAATATCAAATAGGATGTTTGCAAACAGAGGTGTTGAGTAAGTAGTTGACCCTGCTAAATTCCCAGAGCAAAAATTTCTTTCATTCATTTGTCATCCATTCATCCATTCATTCATTCTTCAAACTAGAGTTATTGATTGTATATGGTTGTTTATAAATTGTTACAGTGTAAAGTTGCTACTCTTTGTATGCTTTGTCTGTGTGGTTAAGCCCTCTACATCCATGGTGAAATGCTCCTGGTTTCTTGTTTGACCTCTGCCTCTAGGTTTCCTTGAGCTTGGCAATTTCTTTAGTGATCCGGTCCCGAGGCAGGGACTTAGACCAGATCATCCAGTGAGGTCTTGTCCAGGCTCAGGATCGTATCATGACCACTCTATCCAATACGTCCCAGTGAATAAAACAGTGTATCTTTTTTTGGCTCCTACTGGTGTACCATTTGAGGACTTCACACATGATCAAGTGAAAGCCAGGGTAGATATCTGAGTCATGAACACCAGAAAATGTACGGCGTCCCTCTTTTTCTCAGTGGGTTTCTTCCTTTCCTTTCTGTGATTTACTGGTCATCAGATCTCTACTACTTTGCCAGGGCCTGGGGTCCTATTGTGTGGATGTTCTGGAATTCTCTATAACTGCCTCTCCTCTGAGAAGTGATCTACAAGTAAAGCCATGGTTCTCCAATACTTTAATGAGAGTATTTGAATAATGTTCTTCCACAAAAAAAAAAAACAAAAACAAAAAAACAAAGAAACAAACAAACGAAAATAACCAAAACATCCAGCGGTCATCTCCTCCACCCTCTCCTTCAATCTGTCATGACCGGGAGAAAGACTTTCATAGAATCTCTGGAATGTTCTATCCTCCTTTGTTCACCACATCCTTCCTGCTCTCTTATGTCTAGAAGTGTCATTAAAACTTCGTGTCGGGGCAGGGAGTCTATGTAAATGCCCCATTTTCTTCAACATCTCCCAGAGATTCCGACCCCCTCCACTCCCACCCCTACTTCACCACTCCTTTGAGCTTCCCGACTTCCACACAGACTACTTAAGGCCTTGCAGGCTTAACTCTTACTGCCAGACTCCAGGCAAACCCAGGCTCTGTCTTTGTTGAAACCGCTCAGGGCCCTGGATTCTTCTGCGCACGTCCCTAGGCACCTGCCTATTAGTTCCCAGGGCCTCAGGTCGTACCTTTCTCTCCCACGGACTCTTGCTATCACTCACGTTTCTGCGACGTGCATTGACTGTGCCCTTGACATATGGGGGGCGGGGGGAGTGATGTCAGTATAACATGGAACAACGGGGTGAAGGAGAAAAGTCCCCAGTGTGGCGCCTTCATACCCTCGAGGGACTTTTCAGCTGTATTTTAAGAAAATCAGAGCTTTCTTGTTACGCTCAGGGCTGCCTCCCCAGGACCCCACCTGATGGCAAGTTGCAGGAGCTCTTTGGCCACCTGAAGAGCAACACCAGTGGCTCGGAGCTCCACAGCAGTTAGCCCTGCCCTGCACCCATCAGGCCTGCTTTAAATAAAGCAGGCTGCCCACAGATCCACTGGGCAGTCATTGCACATTTTTAGCATCCAGTGACACCGAAGATCCAATTATTTTTGTTCATGCTCTGGTCACTAGGCACGTAGGGGGCAGTGGGTCCTATCCCACTTCTCCATGGCTCCACTGTTTGTAGTGCACAAGGGTTTTGAGATGCCTGCCTCCCGTAGGGCAGAAATGCACCTCCACCGTGCAGCCCCACCTCTCCAGCGGTGCTGGACGCCCCTAGGATCCTGGAGACCCCCCCCGGGGTGCCCCATCAGCCTTTAGTTTGCCCGTATCCCAATCACGGTGGTATCTCACGTTCCACACCTCGACCTTCACACTGGCTACGCTTGTTCCTATCCTCTGAGCCCAGCGAGCAGAGAACTTCTTTCTCCTAATTGCATCAGCTTCTCACCTGTCGCAGGCTTTCCAGAAATCACACCGTGCCCGAGTGTTTGGGGTTCGATGCTGTGTTTGCTTTGCAGGGGGAGGCCGAAAAGCCCAGTGAGACTATATAGTTTAACACTGCCAATTTCCCCCCAGGATCTGTTAATGCACCCTGGAGCTGAAAGTCATAGGCCACAACTGCTGCACGTTGAACGGATAAACAAACCATAAATAACTCCGTGGGCACGTCGTAAACGTGGGGCTGACCTGCCTTTCCTAGCCCATCTGTCTCTGAAGGCTAAAGGGGTAATGCGAGCGAAGGGGCCTCCTTCCCAGAGGCTTCAAGCAACGTGAAGGGATCCAAACTTAAACCAGAAGTTTCCCTCGTGGGAGGGGAACAGCTGGGCTACACCTTTGCGAAAGCCAGACTGAGAGGAAGGAGGCCGCCGGAACTGAGGGAGAGAGAAAGTCTAGAGTAGGGGAGGAAGTGAAAGACCGAGACTTGATTCTAAGAGGGATGGACGGTCTTTCTTTGGAAAATACTTAAAAATAAATCCTTTTGCCAATGCATATACATGAACACACACACACACACACACACACACACTTCTGCATGACTGGAAGACGGTTTTATCCTCACCTATAAAAAGAAAATTGTAACCAGGGCTACAATTAGGCAGAAAGCAGGTCGAAACCGGCCTGCATTTTATGTTCTCTTCAGTTCACGAAGGCTTGTAAATATTTGTGCACGAAATGCCTTTAGAAAATATGTGCATTCTACAACTTGCTGTAGTCTCCACCGCTCCCTAATATCACCCCAGACACGCCTCACTGTGTCTGCTACCTCTCTGGCCTCTTGAACAGGGTTTCTCAACTTTGACGCTAACAATTCTTTGCAGCGGGGGCTGCCCTGTCCATCATGATGTGCCTAGCAGCACCCCTGACCTCTGGGGATGCCCTCTAGAAGCCAGCAACACCCTCCCACTCCACACCAGCCTGTTGTGACAACCAAATATTTCCACTTGTTTCTTAGAGAACAGAATTTCCCCCAGTTGAGAACACTGCTCTGGAAATACATAAATTTACCACCCATAGGCTGGAGGTTTTCTGAGGAGGAGAGAGGCAAAATGATGTATTTGAAGTTCTGTGGCTACTTAGTGCCAGTCCCGGGGGGGACCCTTGGAGTTCACTCTCCGATCACAGTGTGCTCTCTCCCACAGTGTGGACAGCGAATCTCCAAATCCCTTATTTTCCTATTAAATAAGAGTCCCCTCAGTCTGAAAAACAGCATTTACTGGAGGCAGGTGACTTGGCACTTTCAAAATATAGTTTGGGGTAAAATGGCCAGTTCTATAACGTTGAAGTAGTTACCGCATCTCTGAACCAAAGTTCTTCACCTGTTGGAGGGAGACATAAGTGGTCCCTGGCATGAAGCCATTGTGTACTAGTACGGCCAGAGTGGTGGCTGAGGTGGGCATTTTCTGATTGGTTGGTGGTTGTGACATATTTGTCGCTAATTATTTTGAACATCATCCTATCCTATCAGGTTACGGTGAGGATTCAGTAAGAAGATACAAATAGCAACGGACACATTTTAAACTCATGACACCGTTCGCTATTATTTTTATTGCCCAAAGTCACAATCAGGTAGAAGGGGGAAGCCGTCTACCTCTTTGACCTTATGTCCTACCCTGCTCCTCCCCTTAGCCTGCCCCAGCCACAGTGGAGCAGTCCTGTCGTTTCTCGACCTTGGGCTCATTCGTGCATCAGGGCCTTTGTACTTCCTGTGCTCTCCTCCTGTTGGTCAAGATCGTTCAACTGCTAACAGGCCTCAGGGATGTGACCTGCTTTAGTCCTTTTATTCCAATGTCCACAACTCACTATTTCTGAGGATTACCCACTTTTTCAGGACCGTCTATAAACTAGCACACAGCCTTCCCTCCTTTTTGTTTCTAAAAAAAAAAAGCAGGGGCGCCTGGGTGGCTCAGTCGGTTAAGCGTCCAACTTCGGCTCAGGTCATGATCTCGCGGTCGGTGAGTTTGAACCCCGTGTCGGGCTCTGTGCTGACAGCTCAGAGCCTAGAGCCTGCTTCCGATTCTGTGTCTCCCTCTCTCTCCTACCCTCCCCCGTTCATGCTCTGTCTCTCTCTGTCTCAAAAATAAATAAACATTAAAAAATTTTTTAAGCAAAAAAAAAGCCAAAAACAAACAAAAGTAAAACAAGACAAAAAAAAAAAAAAAAAAAAGAACCCACTCTGTTCATCGTAAGGATTTTAAATCTAAACATTATGTGTAAGTCGATAGGAATAATGTAAGCAATAAACACAGGGAATCTTATGGATGTCTGTGGATCCTGACTCATTTTCTTAGGGGGTGCATTCAAAGCCCTTCGTCTTTGAAATCAGTCTTGTTGGCTTTCTCTCCAAGGTGCCAAACAGAGGAGCTTTAACTATAGGTTAGCAGGTGGCTGTTTTGGTAGGATTCTCAGCCTTCCCAGAGCTCACATTCCGATCAACTCTCCATGTACATACACACTCCTGGAGCTGTGGTCTGACTTTTCTTAGGAAGGCAGAGGCTACCCCTTTTTCCAGCCCCAGGAACCCTCCCCCCTGCAGAGTGGGCTGCTGTTGAATGGCTCTACAGACACCTCTATCAGTCTCAGTTCTCACCCAAAAGTGCACTTTGTCTTTCCAGATTATCTCCATTGGCTCCACCGCCTGGGCAGGTAACTCAAATTTCTGGAACAGAATTTTGACCAAAGACCTGAAGAATATGTGTGGAAAGATAGCACTCTGTGGAGCATCCAGGCTCCGTGCATGGAGGAAACATTACCCATCCAGGGACCTAAACAGCAGGACAGCCGGATGTTTGCATAGAAATTCAACATCAGAGCAAATCTCTGGATAGTCACTCAGTCTGCCACCTACAAGAATGGCCACTCTTCCCTTGATGGGACATTTTAGAGCCAACTCTTGTTACTTCGCCCCTGCAGTCCAAGCTATTCAGAGTTTAGCAAGGACACACAAGATTCATGGCTTTCAGACGACCAGGAATATAAATGCTAATGGGGCACATGAGTTCACAGTGGTCAGTGCAGTGTCATTATATTATTTTAACACCAATGAACCTTGATATTACTGTGGTCTGGTCTTTTTTAAAGAGAGAATGAGAGGGGGCCCGGAGAAAATATTGAAGGTCTTCATTTTTTTTTTTTTTGCTGAGACTATAAAAGGGACACAGACCTGCTTTTGCTCCTGCCTGCTCAGACACAACTTCCAGCACCCCAAGTATTTTTGGGGTGCTTCCTGGAATTTGCTCATGTGTTCACCAATCAATCTTTCTGTCAACTGCAAGTCACTATGTACTTTGTTTCTGTATATTTTCTCTCTCCTGCTCTGGTCCCCTGATCATTGTCTCCAATTTCCAAAACACTTAGAGGACTTTTAATGATGCCAATATTTATACCAAGTGGATCATCACCCCAAATTGTCTGTCAGGCATAGTCCTATGGACCAGACCAACGTAGGACAGTGACACAGTTCTCAGATCTCTGTCACAAGTTTTTCAAATGAAATATAGTGTTTTTTTCACTAAAACTTTTAATAAACACTCTTTTTTATTCCTTTTCATCCCCCAAAAAAGCATTTTCAGTGAATGATCCCCATTCCTTTCCATAATTATAGTCAGGAACCTGGAAATCTTGATTTTCCCCTTTCTATGGTCCCCTATTGTGGTTAGAATGAAGATTTTCAGAAATCTGAAGGCTGCAGGGGTCTTTGTGATAAAGACACTGGAAGGACACTGGAAGGACTTGTGAAATATGACCTCATAATATTAATAATTATTATATAAAGTGTCCTCAGTAAAGTATTTCTAAAGCATGTGATATGTCTGGTTCAAACTAGGGCTGAGCACATTTAAACATTTATTTTAATTCTTTTGTGTATTAATTTACTTACTGTTCACTTTGTTCTCAAACTGGTTTTTGATGAGAGATCTAATTTGGATTTGGTTCATGAGATAAAGGCGTTAAAGTTTATTTAACCCACAAATTCAATGTGATCCAAAAGTAATAACCTGTTGGTCTACACTGGGTAGACTCTGTCTGGAGGGAAGGATTTATCCCTGTATATAGCACCTTTGGAGGGTGAACAGAGATGGAAAAGAGACCAGAGTATATAGGATCAGATAAGGTTTATATCTTCCACATATGAGGAATTCTCCAAGGGCTCAAAGATATGATATTAGGTCTTAAAAAGACCATTCTTCAATGGGTCTGTGTCTGAGAAATGCCTTCAACTATCAAGAAGTTTTAAATCAGCAGGTAGCCCTGCTTTCTAATGCTAAACCAGGATGGATACCCCAAAGCTACAGTGATGCAGGTGTGCCTGGGTGGCTCAGTCGGTTGAGTGTCTGACTTTGGCTCAGGTCATGATCTCATGGTTCGTGGGTTCAAGCCCTGCGTCGGGAACTGTGCTGACAGCTCAGAGCCTGGAGCCTGCTTTGGATTCTGTGTCTTCTTCTCTCTCTGCCCCTCCCCTGCTTGCTCTCTGTCTCCCTCTCTCTCAAAAATAATAAAACATTAAAAAAAAAAGCTACAGTGATTCTCGTGCAGTAAAAGGAACAATTTCTCAGCAAAGATTTCTAACAGAGAGCACCCTGTCATGTGAGGCTGCATGTTTCCCTTTGCCAGTGAGGCTCAGGTAGAGGCTCAGTGGCCATCTGCAGTGATGTCATATGGAGAGCTTGTCCTCTCTGGTCCTCCAGGACATGGGTCAGAGAGAAGGTGTGGCCTCGATGCTGAGCCAACCCAGCGGCACCTGCTACTGGGATAGTAGTCCTAATAAGTTCTATGTCAGGAAAAGGGATTCAGACAGGAAACCCAGAGGTGATGCAGAAGGACAGACAGCCAGGTGTGCCATGACTAGGTCACCAAACAGGAAGGGCAGAACAATCAGGAAGTAAGATGAATATAGTAGGGGTGGGTGGAGACAAGTGGGATCTGATTTCATGAACTCACTCCATCGGTAGTGGCATTTTACCAACACGGAAGTTGATTTATTTCATTGACCCAGGTGGTATTTTTTAAATTAGACATCCACGCCTGACAAATTTCTGCTTTAGAGGGAGGTTAGATTTCTAAATAATATTCTGGGAGCCAATGAGTCAATATGCTCTTTTGCCTGGCTTTTGTATTTCTACCAACAGAGTCACTACGAATAAGCCTATGACTTCATCCATACCCTCCAGCTTCTTATATCTTCTCAACAACTGAGTATTAGGTTAGGAGCTGAATACCTTACCTTAACTATCCTGGTCTTCAGATTCCTTATCTGTAAAAAAAAAAAAAAAAAAAAAAAAGAAGTACCTGTAAGGAAAGAGAAGCTGTAATTCAAATTCTAAATACCAGGAAGTGACAGTCATTTGTTAATTCTCTTTTATCATTTGCATATATTTTTCCTTACCCCAGGCATCATATTCCACAACACATATTAGCTAATACATTTTTTTTCTTGGCCTCCAAGTACATTCCTCTGGTTCCCAATTGATGTTACAATCTGCTGAACCATTTAAAACATGACTGAATTACTTCTCTAAAAATACTGGCTCTGAACGTCATGGGACTCTGGAATGTGGAGATCAGACAGAGCCCAAACAAGATGGTAGGAAATGGAAGAAAGTCACAAGTACCTACACATGGGAATATGCCTTCAGGGCCTGATTTTAAAGAGTTTTGTAGAATGAGAGAAATGCTTAACTCCATTATTGTGGGTTCTCCCAAAAGCAGAGTCTGAGACAAGGCAGATGTGTGAGTGGTTTATTCAGGAATGTGATCCTAGAATGCGCGTGTGAGTAACAGGAAAAGCGACTTGGGAAGGAGCAAGAGTCCGTCCAGAGTGCATCATTGGGTTGGTAACCACTAGGAGTGACTAGTTACTTGACCCGTAGGACTGTCTGAGAGGCTTTGTAAAACGCCTTTTAGAACTACTCCCCCAGTGGGGGTGGGGGACGGGGGTGGTGGAAGGACATCTATCCATTAGCTCTCATTTCCCATTTTCAAGGGTTACTCCCCAAGTGTTAGCCCTCCAGCTCCTTAGAGCTGTCCATGGAAGTGTTGAGAGATTACCATAGGCTTCCCGAGCTGTGACATTAGTGAAGCTTTGGGTATGAAGCAAGGAGATGAGGAATTATCAGGTGATTCATGGCTGAGACTTGACAAAAACCTTCAGGGAACTGGGCACCACAGCCATAGGGGAAACAGAGTGAAAAAATAGGATGTGTAGTAATACACAAGGGTTGCCCAATGTATATGTAAAACCCACATCTCTCTAAATTTCGTCCTTCAGGGCATGCAAATGCAGTGACCCTAAATTCACTGCCTCTCACTGCTATCCCAAAACTATACTTCCCAGCTGATAATTTCACATGTACTCTGGAACAAGTCTGATCAGCTCCCGAGGAGATCCACTGAGCATTCCTACTGCTTCTCCAGAGACCGTTGGTCCCTTTGGGTGTTGCTACCTCTATTGGGCATCACTTTTACTTCTGCAAAGAATCGCCAGATCTGCCCCTAGATGCCATGCTGCCCTTAAAATCCTTTCTCCCCTGCAACTAACCTCAGGGCTTGATTCTTTGGCTGAACTTCTTATTCCCAACTCATTCACTTTGATGAATCCTTTCCCAAGAGACCTCTCAGTCCCTCAAGAAAATAGATTTTATAAGTGGGTCTCTAGGTAGCCCATTGGTGAGTACAGATTAAAGTTGGGTGTAAACTTTACCTGAATACTAACTTGAACACTTACTGTAGACATAGAACTGATGTCATTTATGAGACCTATTCTGAGTAGTTCAAAACAGTTGAAGCTAGGAGTGGAGGATAAAGAGAGATGGTGGGTGGGGGAGGAAAGGAGGGAGGGAGGGATGAAGGGACATGGAGAGAGAGAGAGAGTTGATGCTCAGCTAGAAAGCAAAAGAAGTGAGCATTCTAAGCCTCCTGTATTTTCCATGTGCTACTATGACAATGTCATATCCCTTGATGCATGAAAAGTGATTAATGGTCTTAGAACAAATGCTATTCTTGTATAGATTCTGCAAGTTATCTCCTCCATGCCTCTAGGTCATGTTCTCAAGTTTCTAAGACTTTCCAGAGAAGGTATTTCAGTAACTTGCGTTGCCCATCAAATGCTATTAAATTGTGCTCACTATCTACAGTTGCTTGTAAATGATTACTCTAAAACCTACATCATATCCCAAGTTCATTTCCAAATCCATCTCCAATGGAGATGGAGAAAGACTGCTATATTCTATGTGCCCTATGGAGTTTACGAATATACTCTGACCGATTAAACTAGGTGGTTACCCTTCCCTGCATCTCAATGTCTCGTATTTTTTTGACAGCCAGGGATCAGTTGCTACCCAGTCATCGTAGTTCAGCTAATCCCGGTTCCAACAGAAAATGCCAGGAAAACCCATCGATTAATCTTTTAACCTGCAAAGACTTTTCCTCTGGGCGCCCCCTGTTCTCAGTCAGAACGTCCTAAGGGCAAGTGGGGCTGGGTCCCTTTTCAAAGTCCTCTAAATCCTGGTGAGGATTGAGTTAGCTTATCTTCTTAGAGTCCTTGTTGGAGAATGTAAGTGAGATAGAGAAAAGGGCAGAGGCAGAGAGCCATGAAGAGTCATCTTCAGGGTCAGGGAAAAAAACTGTCAGGAAGGAGTGACAAGATGCAGAACATTGGAGGGTAAGATAAGTTTTCTACATAAACTCTTTTCCTGTTTCTTTGTAAAGGCACTCAGCCATTTTTGTCTTTTCATCATGGTTTCTGAGCTTATAGACATTGACACACAGAAATGGACCCATTACCCTCGTTTTATATATGACAAAATGAAACCAAGGATCTGGATGTTAACCATTTTTTCCAGCATCACGCTGCTATTAGGTGGGAGGGTCAGGATTGAAACCTAGGATTTAAACCAGTTTTTAAACAGTTTTAAATCTGGCTTCACACAGGTCTGTCTGACCCCAAAGGCCCAGCTCTTAACTACAAACTAAACTGACCTGGCATATATACTTTTCCTTGTTTGCTTTGAATGGTAGCAGATAGCACTCTGGTTTTTTTAAGGCACATAGATAAAGAGCCGGCAGATTCTTTTTGTTTTCTGAGAAGAAAAGACAAAAAAATAAATCATTAGAGCATGGAGGAAGAGGTCTACAGATTCAGATAAACCACTATTGAAACAGAGCAAATGAACAACAATATAAAGCACCGTAAGCATTGTGGGAATAAAGGATTTAATTAAGAATTAGCCCACTGCTTGAGATTTATGGAAAGGACTCTGGGCTCCTCATCGGTTCTCATTTGCCAGAAGGATCCTTGATTTATGTCCTATGGGGTTGTGAATCCTTCCTTGGCACTTCTGTTCATATTGGGGACCAGCGCCTGATTTTTGCGTAACTAGCTATTGGTAGAAATGTCACCAGAAACCGGCTATGGTCACCTAGCCAGACCACCACATGCTTCCTCTCCGGATGCCCATGGCACTCCTTAGATGTTCCATTTATATTTGCTTCTCACACAGCTAGTTCAGCATGCATCCCCTGCCGGTTTGGGCATAAAAACTGGGAAAATGCAGTAACCTGCTTTCCTTCACCATACAAAGGAGGCCTGGGATCATTGCCTGCTTTCACTGAAGCATTCAGTCTTTATGAGGATGAATAGAATTGTTACTTCAAATAACGTTCAATCATTCAATATTGGGAGATTTGAGTGGGAGAGGAGGGGAATTAAAGAGTACGGTTAAAATTAACAATTAAAATGCTAAAAAATGATGGTTTTCAGCAAATAATGTAGAAGTGAGTGGATGAATGAAGGAATGCAGTCAGATGTTGAAGAAGCCCTCTGACGTGGTGGCCCCAGGAGAGCATAAGCTCCACTACTAGACGAGAATTTGTCCATTGCTGTTCTCACAGCCAGCGCGCTGTTTCATGGAGACGCTCAGTGGCAAGGCTTATTCAGGGAAGGAGTCAACTGAGTGAGGCTTGGATCTTAGGAACTAAGCAAAATTAAAAGTAAGTAGAGAGAGCAGACTTGCCTCTGAGTACGTTGACGTCCAAGTGCTCTTGGCAAAATGATTCAGCCCCATCAGATTAATGTAGGAAAACGTTGGCATGTGGAAACAGTAGAGCCTCACATCCCGATTACCAGGCCTTTTTCTCTTCTCTGAGCCTCGGTTTCCCCCATCAGTCAATAAGATTGGATTAGATAAGACTTCTTTGAGCCATGCGATTAGACAGACTTAGGAAAACACAGAAAAAGTTAGTATCCATGTGGGAAGGTGGGAAGGAGGTAGAATGTATCCAGAGATGGGAAGGAAGATGTGGCACCTTTGAAGGGCTCCCATCTTTTGTCTCCATCTTGCCCCACCTTCTTCCCCTCCTCTCCACTCTCAAGGGCACGGGCTCTTTCCCTGGCCTCTACTCTGCCTGGTTGGCATCACGGTTGGCAGGCACCCGTTGGAACAGAACAGAAGAGGCATCTCTGAGCAGAGCGGATGAGGACAGAGGGCACAGATCTTGACACGGTGCAGGGCTGAGCCAGGCTAGAGTCAGAGGGCAATCTGTGTCCCAGGCAGAGCCAGGAAGTGGCCGAGGCAAGCCAAACGAACACCCTAGGTCCCTCTGGACTCCGACCAGCACTGGAAATTTTCACGAATGCTAACTCCACTTGCTACTTTACAGGAAAACTGACCCGTGAGCCATCTTTCCTTCAGCAGTTCCAGTTTGTTTTTCCAGTGACCTTCTGCCTTAGCCATCATTGCAATCTGCCCTTGGGCATATGGAACTAAATTGACCATCTTGTTGAACACCCAGACATTCACACTCACACGCAGACGGGAGTGAAATCACATGGTCACAAACACCCACACTCTCCCATAGGCCAAAACACATTTGTGTGCTTCCTGGCCTCACCCCCCCCAAGTACATTTCTGGTCATTGAAATTTAAAGAGAACCAAGAAAATTCCAAAGCAGAGTTTTTTTTTTTTTGCCATATGAATACCTAAATTCAAGACCCCTCCTCATTCTATCTCATCCTCATCATGATTAGTTTGTAAACTAATTATAGTGATGATAAACTTCTTTTGGCATTGCAGATTTTTATTTTCTAAGAATTGCCATGGAATCCATCCATTTCCGTGACCCAATGATATCATCTGGCAGAGACTGGAAAGATGTGTACAAGTAAATACTACTTTCTGGATGATCATTGTTACTGTTATTTGTGTCATCAGTCACGACAAACATAAGGATTGTGCTCAAACACGAGAAGTTGTGGAAGAACACCGGGCTTGGATTCAAGTCCTTAGCTAGCTATGGACTAGATATGTGGTTTTAAACAGATAGCATAACCTTCATTAATCTAAAGGTTTGAAAGCCCATATTTCCCACCTTGGTTCTGTTGATAACCGTTGTTCAAGATGACATCTGTGAAGCCTTGCATGATTTTGGTGTGTTCCTCGAGTAAGTGAATCAAGATGAAACCATATGGTTTTTATACTGCAGGGATTACCGATTTTCAAGAAATTAGCAGACAATAAAATAATTTGTGCATGAGGCAATGCTCAGATTTCGGATAACAAATGCAGCCAATTAACCAGAATAATTCAGTCTTACTGACCCAACCATTTCCATGTAAGGAGCCACACCTGCCAAACTCAGAAAAACAGATCCTTTGTGATTTGTTTTCCTGGAGCTCTAACGTTGAAGAGCTGCCATGGAGAAAGGAAATGCCCTTGAATTCCTTTGACCCGTATTCATCAAGATACTGAACATTTTCGGAATGGCTGGACTTCTTCCCTCATTCTCTACCCTAGCCACTCTGCTACCTAGAGGCTATTGAATGGGGCACAACATGGGTCACTTTTCTCTGAGACACCGACCGAGCTTTCCTTTGAGTTTAATGCCCGACAAGGTTTGTAGCCTTAATTCTTCAGTCTCCCATTTAATGTCTAGAAGAATGTGTTGAGATTTCACGCCGGTTGCAGAAGCCTCTGACCAGACAGTCTGAGAGGCGCTTAAGTGACCCGTATTCTCCCCACAGCCAGTTTCCTATGTGGGACTGGGCCTCGGCTGGACAGGAACCAAGTTGGCTGGAGGAATATGTGCATGGAGTCTTCGTCATTGTAGGGGCAGCTCACACCTAGAAAACTGGGGTTTCCACACCCTTCTGGATCAGCAGGAGATGTTGAGCCCCCTCTCAACTTCCTGTCTGTGTCTGGGCTCCCTTTGAAAGACAATCCAGTTATTATCCTTTGACTGAGCTGGATGTAATCAGGCAATAATTTTAATTTTTTTTTTTTATTTTTGAGACAGAGAGAGACAGAGCATGAGCAGGGGAGGGGCAGAGAGAGAGGGAGACACAGAATCCGAAGCAGGCCCCCAGGCTCTGAGCTGTCAACACAGAGCCTGACGCGGGGCTCGAACTCAGACTGTGAGATCATGACCTGAGCCGAAGTCGGACACCCAACCGACTGAGCCACCCAGGCGCCCCTAGGAAATAATTTTTAAAAAGTGACAGATGACGTGCTGTGAGGGACAGAGACATCTCCTTCAAGGAAACTCTTCTGTCTTCCTAGATACAAAGAGAGACAGGAAACCCTACCCTCAGTGAAGTTTTCATTTTTTTTTTTTTTTGAGTTGGCACGGACATACCTTTCTTTAATGAACATGCATGGAGTTTAATTTTCTAGAAAAGAGCACAGTTTGCCTAAAATGTTTGAATTTTGCATCAGTTCTTACCGTGCACAAAATGTAATGATACATTAGATTCAGTTTTAAGGAGACACAAACAACTAGATATAGTCAGGCATCTCAGAACTTTTAAACATTTATTAAACCTTGTCATTCAGATTGATAGCATTTTGGAGGGGTTGAATAGATATATTTCACCTCCCAACTTTGTAATCTTATATCAACTACCTCAAATGTAAAAGAACCTAGACGCTCTAATGTTGAGATCCAATAACACTTTGGTTTGTAGTTCTTGTAGTTAAAACAAAACAAACACGAATCCGACTGGAGAATCCACATTGTGTTATCCAGCCTGATAATCTGTGTCCTTTACTTGGAGAATATAGCTTATATTTAATGTAATTACTGATATAATTGATATAATTGAGTTTATATCTGCCTTGTCCAAATTTTCCAAATTTCAGTTGGTTTCTATCAACTTACTGCAAATTGAAGACTACATTATTTAATTTCAGGAGACATATTTAGCGGTTATTTCAACCTAGTAGGTTCCCTAGTAGTCAGAATACCCCAAAGCAGTCATTCCATAGGAGCATTATTAAAGTTTTATTTATTTATTTTTCTGAACAGACAGGTTGAGCAACTGCTTGGAATTTTTTCCAATGGTAAGTAATCTTGGCAAAAGCTTCAAAATGAAGCACTTTGAGAAATCAGTTGAGCCCGTTCATGTGCTGAAATCTTACCCAAAGTGCCTTTGAGGAGATGGCAGATGGCAGGCAAAAAGCCTGGGGAAACTACTCAACCTTCCCATCAAGATCTGGAGTATGTGAATCTGCTCTCAGACATGTCTACAAACGCCAACGATTCAGTCCTCATCGAGTGCAACCTTGAACTGTCTGCTATTTGACATCTAACAAAAGCTTGGCTGACAAGAAAGATTTTAAAATCTGTTTGGTTCAAATTTGCTTATCTGAAAGAATGGACATTCTGAGGCTTTAAAAAAAATGTTTAGTTAATAAGAATTACGTCACTTATGCTTTGTGATGCCAAAAATCTCAGGGGCAAATATGAACTCTTTTGTTATATTTATGCTAGCCGTTATGGTCTGTACACCTGTTTTCTTCCTTGTCGTGGTCTGATTTTCTACTTCTCCATTTTTCTTTGTTCTTGTTCAGTCTTTATTATATTGAGCATATTTGTGCTTTAAGCTACCTCAAGTCTTTCTGAGCATGAGTTAGCATATAAATACATATATAAACTGAATGTAAATTTCCTTGAATCTGTGGTATCTTTACATCTCTGTGATGCCCATCAGTTTGGACTGATGTTCAAATGGCACAGGTTTCTGTTTACCCTAATCCTCGCTCTAGTGGGAACTATCTGGATAAATCCCCCCTTTGAATGATCAAGAAGATTCTACATTCTTTCTGAGCTTCTAGTTCTCTCAATGCTTCTTTATTTCTGTCGGGATTTGTTGTTATGGACACTATGGTTTTGAGGTTGCCTAGCCCTATACAATATAGTCACCAAATCTGAATACGTATCAAATACACAGCAAGGATAGACCTGGTGAACCAAGAAGCAGAGACTTGGGGCTAATCATGCCCTCAGGACTTTATTTGCATGAAGTCTCAAAATGACATGAGAAGGGGAATATAGCATAATGGTAAAGCCTGAATGACTCAGTTGGTTGTGTGTGACTTGATTTCTACAGTTCGTGAGATCAAGCCCTGCATTGGGTTCTGCATTGACAACCTGGAGCCTGCTTGGGATTCTTTCTCCCTCTCTCTGCCCTTTCCCTGCTCACACTCTCTCTCAAAATAAATAAATATTTAAAATAAAATAAAATAACCATAAAACTCCAGAATGATTAAGTACTACTCCCCTGAACACCTATGAGATAAGTTCTGATCCAGATACAGAAAGAAGGTGCCAGTAGGAACTGAAGATGCTGTGTTGGTCGAACCCTCTTGACCATGATGGGCTGCGCAAAGTGATCCTTGAAAGCCAGATGTTAAAATTTACCCCAGAATTAAACATGAGGCCAACTCTTCCATTTCCGTGCAAGGCCCATTGCAGGGTGAAGGAGGGAGCACCACAGTGGCCTAGCAGAGGACCAGGAGAGCAGTGTTTTCACCATGGCACCCACAGCAGGAGAAGTGGGGAAGCACTTCCCTTGAAAGACCTGTGGGTATCGCATTGCCATGAGGAGACCAGAAGAGAAAATAATTTTTTTTTGAGGACATATCAAAGAACAAATGAAAGCCACAGGAAATGACTGGGTTCTGAATGCAGAGGAGGGATCTGCAGAGGAGGGATTCCCTGATCCTTCATAGAAACTACTAGGGGAGACTTCAAGAAGAAGCATCCACAACAGGTATGAGAAGTCAGTACAAAGCTACAATCATTACTGGTGAGAGTTAGAAGGCAGGTGCCTGGTGTTCTCCCTGGCCAATCAAAAGTTAACACTGATGCTTGAGTCAAATGGGATCAAAACATCAACTTTATTGTCCAGCCTTTAAAAAAGCTTCCTGAAGACAGTTTCGGGGATACAGACTAAGCAGGAGGCCAAAACTGGGCTTCCTATCCTCCCCTTTTGAATTGAACTAATTGGCTTCCACTAGGACACGCCTCTCCCACTTTCTCACCAAGGCGTTGGTAGAGAAGCAAGAAAAGAGACAGCAAAGATCTTGTCACTTACCTACTTAATGTGCTGAGAAGTGCAAAGCAAGTCCACCACAAATAAAGAAAGTGTGCAAGAGAGAGACAGTTTCTTGGTTTTAAAGCAAAATCACCTTACCTAGTAATGCAGGCACTGTGGTCCCCTGCCAATTAGATCCTCACCAGTTAGATAATCACTCCTCTTTTTTAAGAGGAGAGCTAGTAAGGGGTGGAAAGAAAGCCTGAAGAGGTGACAAGCGTCCTTTCTCTGTGGGTCAAGGCAATCATTTGGTTAGAAAAATAGAAGGCTTACTTCTTGTATGAATGCTACCTCGTTTGAGCCCATTGGCTGGTGGGACCTGGCAACATCTGGGTTATATGTACACAAAGGCAAGTTTGTCACCAAGTGTCTCTAGGCATATCTATGGGGACAGTGGTTACAAGGTCAAGAAGGCAATGGCTAGCCTGGCTGTAAACAATTGTCCAGTGGTGCTGTAGCTCCGTCTGCTATAACCAAGGCCCTAGTGGCCAGTGTTGAAAAGTGTGATCTACGCCTTTAACCTAATGCTCCCCTTCTTTGAGCTATAGCCTTTTGGGCTCTGAGTCAGTCTTTGTGGTGAAATTCTCTGAGTTCTCAATACAGCCAATTCACAGAGGCAGTTCTTCAAAGTCACCTTATGGGGATAGTAGTGGAGAAAAGGCTTCTGAGGACATCCTGTAAAGGCAAAGGCACAGAGGCATGATGCAATGAGGGTAGGAATGGGGGAGCTATGAGTACAACACAGTGTACTCTGGGTGTTTGTGATACGTAGATGCCTTGAAGAAGTCCCCCAGTCTAAATCAATGCCATTGCTTAAAAGCATCTCCATCTGTCTTGTAACAAGGTCCTACTGAGAAGGAAGCACTTCAGATTCAGTTTGAATCACATAAACTAACAGTGTGATACTGGGGAAAGGACAGAGCTTGATAGTGATTCAAATTCCTGCCCCCAAAACGCTACAGGCTACCCTGTGTCTTTCAGGGTCGCTGGAAAATGGACACAACCAGGGACTGCAGGTCTACAAGTGATAAGAGTCATTGGAGATGAGCAATTAGGCCGGGAGGGTAGGACAGCACGTGAGCTCAGCACAGGGGTAGTCATAGAAGGCAGGCATCAGTCCACTCTCTTTCTAGAGGAAGACCTTGTCCTGAGACAACATGGAGTCAGGAGAGACCTTGAAGCAGGGCCCTGCCAGGAGACGGTGGATCACCTGTGAGTTGTGCGAGGTGCACCCTGAGCCTGGAAGGTGAAGGATGCGTGCAATCAAGGCGAAGCGTTTTAGGCATCCTAATGACCCAAACTACATACTCCACAATACTTCTTTCTTTTACATTATCTACTTCTCTCTTGTAGACTATTTGCACAGAACCATTCACTTGCTAAAATTAGAAGAACACTTGGATAAGGTGGTAAGCGTTGTTTTGCTTACTTGAAACCCCAAAACCAAATCTGGCTAATAGTGGCTCACAATGGCCCAGGTATTTAGTTGGTTGTTGCCATCATCCATTGGTCTTGTTTTCTGTTTATATTTGTTTTTCCCTTGGCTTGGTTTGGCTTAGTTTGATTTGATGTGATGCTGGCCTTCCTGTTGGCAAAGATGTTTCTCTGCCATCCACTGTCTCCACGTGGAACCCATCCAGCCCAGGCCTGTCCCAGCTCAGCAGCCAGTGCAGGCCCAGAGTCCTGTCTTCTGGATCCCACAGAATGTGTCTTCTCTTCTGGAGAGTTAAGTGTTAACAGTGTCTCGAAGGCATTTGCCTTTCAGGAAGATTAATGGAGTTCAGTGTGCCGCAGATAAGCTCCTCGGGGAGGAACAGACCAGAGCTAAGCTGTATCAACAGAGCCTAGGTCAGAGAAGAACCAAATTGATTACGCAGGCTGCATAATTGAAGGGCTGCTTCAAGTGCTAGTCCTTAGGAGATGCTAAGATGTACCTAGAAATGCAGCAGAATAGACAAAATTGGGTTTCCCAGGGAGAACATTCCGAGGAGTTGTCAAGGATGGGGGAGGGGATGCAGGCACAAACAGATGACGTGAGACCTCCAAGGAACCTGCTTGAGGGCCCTTTCCCTCAATTCCTTTCCAAGGAGGGTGGATCTGTTGAGACTTTTCTTTTCCTGAGAGAGGGTTATGCAAATTGTTTTTCAAGAGGAGAGGCAGAGGGCCTCTCCCAGGGTTTCCTCATTTACCAATGACTATCACCTCAAATAAACTATAAAATAAATATTCAAAAGAAGGCATCCAAAGGATTATGCTGCCAAGGACATCTGTAGAGAATTACATCTCCAGTATCTTTTCAGCTTGGGGACTTTCTTCTGGCTTCTGAAATAGGTGGGAGCAGCTTTCGGACAGATATGCTTTTACCTTCCTTCCATATAGTAATGACCTCTGCAAGGTTATCATGGCTTTAAAACTCCTCCTTCCCTGAGATGCCCCTAGTCGCTAACATTTGGAAAGCTTCTTCTCAACACTTCCCCTGGGACTTTCTCCTGTCTCTTAAGAGTCTCTGTGTTTAAACGACGCAGTGGTGGGGTAGCCGACTTCAGGGAGGTTTCTGGCTCTCCCTGACTCAATAAAAGTGGGAATAACCATTTCCTAGCTGTGAAATTTGAAACTAGCCACTTCTTGGGCCTCCATGTTTTCTTTACAAATGTATCAGTATCTCAAGCTATCCAATTTAATTCCCTCAATCACCCATTCTTGCAGGATTGTCATAGAAGATACATAACGCTGACCTATGAGATAAACTTAGCTGTTGTTAATACAACTGCCAAATGCTAATACCAATAATGAGAACAATAGTGGTCATTTTGCCAGCATTGTGGGAATTATGAAATACTACAGGACAATGACTTAGTAGTTCAAGATATACAGTCATATATATATATATTTTTTTTTCTATCAGAAAATGGTGTTATCTGCCTCCTTCTTTATACCTCTTTTCAATATAGCCCTTTATGAATGGTTGCTATGGATTAAATGTTTGTATCCTTCTTATGCTGAAACTCTAATCCCCAGAGGGAAGGTATTTGGAGATGGGGCACTTAGGAGGAAATCACGGCATGAGGGTGAAGCCCTCATGATGGGATTAGTGCCCTCATAAGAGACACAAGTGAGTTTGCCTTGCTCTCTGCTCTCCAAACCATGAGGACACATGGAGAAGACAGCCATCTGCAAACCACACATAGTACCCGCACCCGACACCAGATCTCTAGAGGCTGGCACTTTGATCTTGGACTTCCCAGCCTCTAGAACTGTTAGAAATAAGTGTCTGTTGCCTAAGCTTCCCAGTCTACGGTAATAAGCCAAAGTGACTACAGTGGTCGTTATATGCCATAAGATATCATGCAGTGAGACGTTCTGGCTGACTTAAGGCCTGCAGCAAAGATTCCATGGGAAGCCTTTTCTCTGTTCCTCCTTCCTTACTCTCCGCTATAGTTACAATTTTCTTCTGTGGTTCAGTGATCCTGGAAGGCGGATCCGGGTGCCCTCTTCTCTTTGTGTCCATGCAGCCATGGATATACAAAGGGGTGGGGGGTCCTGATTGTTGTCCCACCCTATGTCTGCTGGATTGGGGTGTCCCCAGCTGAGGACAAATCTCAGGATGGGAGAATAGATTCCGAAGTAGAAAATTGCTGTGAGGGACAGGGTAGTCTGAACTTGAAAACTAGACACGGCACCAAGGTCTAAATCATAAGAAGTAGGAAAAATAGGCACAATGTACTACCTGAGTTGGAATTTCCAGATCCAAATGGGCACGTGTGTCCTGTGATCACAGGCCTGTGCGCATGATAGGGTTATTTCAATGTAAACCCTAACCCTTTCATACTCAAGCAGTGAAATGAAAGACAGAGGGGCACCGTCCTTCTCATTGTACGAGGTCTATAAGGGGGACCTCTGGCTTTGGTGTCTCAGGTTCATCATCACTTGACATGGCAGATCACCTGAGTTACTGTCACCTGGGCCTCTAGTTTCAGAGTCTTGTCTTGAAGGGAGCATCCGTGTTCCTTGCTTATAGGAGATTGGATAAGATTGATTTACAGTCATAAGATATTCTCTGTGATAGTAGGCCAGAAGAATCCTGAAATGAGCCAGAAATCCTAACTGGTGAAAAAGATGTAGTTTCAGTGCCTGTTAGCTTGGGGATAAAAGCATGTGAGATCTAATGAGTATTTGCTATTTGAAGAATTCTATACCACAAGGTGATCAGTTCCCTAGTTTGCCCAGAACTGAGGGACTGAGGGTTTCCCAGGAGGTAAAACTTTCCATTTTAAAACTGGGAATATACAATAACTCCAGCATAAAAAGACATATGTGTCTCCATGTACATAGATGTAGACGCAACAATAAAAATAACTAGACTATATGCGATACTGTACAACACTCAGTTTGTCTGGGAAGGTTCGTCTTCCTCTTCTCTTGACATCTCTTGGGCTCTACTTATATTGAGGAAATGCCCACCCAGATCCTCAGGTGGGTTAGTCCATAGAGCTAACCTGGAGGAGGAGGTGGACTGTTTGAGAGCCCATCTGGTGAAAAGATGGATTCCCAACAGCAAAGAATAGGACTCATTGTGCAAAGTCTCTAGCACCTGGAATGGCCCCCTCCTTCCCATTTCCCAGGCACAACCTTCCTTCCTCTCACCAGGATATGGCAGAGTGGATTCTTTCCAAAAAGGAGAAAACAGAGCCCCCAAGAGAAACAGGTCTCAATTCAGGGAAATGAATGTGTTCTAAAACTTTCTACGTTGCCTATTCAGAAACCCTCCAAAAGGCAGGCTGATTCTCTCCCTTGCAGAAACCATCACTGTGAGACTTTAATGCAGGACCCCAAGAAACTCCCATTTCCAGGTTGAACAGTTTATCTTGTAGGTGGGATTTTGTTTTCTTTTCATGCTGGACCTAAATTTGGCATCCTATGGAAGTTTTATTGCACGGCATTACTTGAGACCTCAGCCAAATCTCCCAATTCAAGAATGGCAGCTGGGAAAAGTTGAATGAATGGGCTATTTTTTTTCTTTCTTTCTTTCTTTCCTTCCCTTAACTCCATATGTGTCTCAATTTCTGGCTCATAAATTTAATTAAATAAATATTTTTAAGTGTGGAAGATGGAGAATGTGAGAACTTGATAAATATAAAACAAGCTTCTAAATCTATAGATGTCCATTTGGAGGCCTATGCTATGTGTTTAGGGAGACAGGTATCGCAAAGCCCTCAGAGGGAAGATGGGTTAGGATTTTTCTAAAAAGAAGAAAGATTTTGATATTGAAACATATAGATAGAGAAGCCATGGGAATATGGAGAGCCTTAGGAAGTAACGCTCTTACTATAAACTTGCAAATATATTTGCGGGAATGGGGATATTTCTATAATCTATTTGCTGGATTAACTTCAGGGGAGGAGGAGTAAACAAGCATGTATTGTGTATTTACTTGGTGTTTCCTAGAGACATGTGTTGACTCCAGGACCACTACCAGGGTGCCAGGAAGAGATGTGCATTTATTTTAGAGATAATTAAAACAAGGTTTCAGGGCAACATCTCAAAGGGATACCCAGGAGAGGAAATAAGCCTGGTGCTCTAACCTGATGCTAAAGGAAGAACTAATTCAAATATTCTTTAACTATATGTGCTTAGGCCAAACAATGAAAGGATTCTGAACAATTGTTGGGCTTGTAGAGCGAGATTTGCTTTTCCCATGAGGCATGGATTAGCAAGTCTGAAACTAGTCTGTGTGAATTTTAGTAATGATAAAGTAAGTAAATATAGTAAAAATAATGGGATCCAGTATCCTTGTTTCCAGAAAAGGAAGTAACACGATAAGGAGAACGGATGAATGAATCGAGTAGTGTTGGATTGGAATTGGAGCTCTCCGTGGGAACTCACGGCATTCATTACAGAGAGAGAGACAGAAACAAAGACGAAAAGAAAGAGACAGAGAGATGGACGTGGATATAAATATAGAGATATACGTGGGTGTAGATATGTGTGTGTGTGCATATGTGCGTGTGTGTGTGTGTGTGTGTGTGTGTGTGTGTGTACATACCTCTATTTCATAGCTCTTTTCTCTTAAGGGGCATAAAACCAATAAATCCCAGTAGTATTAAGCACATATGCCTTCCAGATCTTGGTTTCTCAATACCATTCTCTACTAAAAGGAATTAAGACTCTGAAGAAATGGCTGATTCCATGGCTAGAAGGAACCAGATGAGTCTGAAATATCTTTTTGTTTCATAAAGTAAGAAGGTGCCCAGTGAATGAAGAAGAGAAGTCAAAAAGAATATAGAAACCACCTTGTAAAAGCTTCCACTGGGAAGCTCTGGGACAGTTTGGACATTGAAATAAATTATGATGGTGAAGGAGTAAAGCCTCTTGAATAAAACAAGAGCCCACTGATGAGTTCAATGAGCAGAAGGGAAAGCTCTTCCTTACATTAGGAAGTCAACTAACAAATATAGAAAGGATGATGAAAATAGAAAAACACCACTTGGCAACTATGGCAGACAGAATGGGGAGCATGTCTGTGGACAGTAAGCCCTTTCAAACTTGTTTGCAGGATCTCACCAGGCTTGCTGACTGACCTTGAAGAGGCAAAGAATCTGAATTTTGCAGCACTGATTATATAAACCTTGACAGAGACCCGTCTCACTATTGAATAAGACTGTGTTAAAAGCCTACCATTTAGGATGATGTGTTGGGTGTGGAATAGGGTCCCTCCCCTGCCAGGGACACTGGTGATTTCACCCTGTGTTCAGACTGATCTCAAGTTGAAGACAAGTGCAAAAGGCCTTCCATAGCCTAGCCAAGCCCATTGGCTTGGAGGGACACTGCTCCACTCAGAGGGAATAAAACACATCTTTGTATCTCCTGCATGGCTTTGAGCAGTGTGGTGCACGTGGAGAGACTTAACAAATGTTTGTTGAGTGAATGAATGAACAAATAAATAAAATGATGGGTGAAGTCAGGGATGGGTCTTAAATTAGTCATTGACAAACCTTGAAAAAGAAAAAGTTTTAATTTAATTTTACTCCGATAGTAAAATTTACTCGTTTGGAGCCCAGAGAGATTCAAATCTTTGCATCCCTGTTCTTTAATTCTAACTTCCCTTGAATTGATGAATGACAGAGAGCATGCTGTGTGAAATACAGCCTTTGTAAATGCTTCCTGAATTTGAACATTATGTTGCTTTTTGATTCCTTCCACCTGAGGTTCCAAATGAGCCCGAGTGGATTTGCTGGGGTCCTTGGATAGCTGGAGAAGCAGGGCGATAAGGCACACACACACCATACACAAGCACACATAGGCCAACAACGTAAACAGACACTTAACTAGAAGCAGCTGTGCAGAGCTATTGAGGAGCTGGAACCAGCAGGATTGGGTGGGAAGGAGTTCAAACTCCCCCCATGAGGCCTTCCTAAGGCTTTGCAGGAGGGCAAGAACAAGGTCGGGGAAGTGGGGAAATGGAATGGCTCATCCTGTCCTCGGCGTCTCAGTCCCTGCTGACTTCCCAGTACTGCTCATCCTTGCAATATCACACACTTTTATTTATGTAACATCCAGGCAGAACGCAGCCCGGAGCACTCTGGGGGTATTAACCGAGAAGAACTACAAATCAGATTTGACCAAAGGAAAAAGAAACCTCAGACATCTGAATGGGAATACGAAGGATGTCATATACTACTTTACCTAGACTCGTTCTGGCTCAGGAAAGTCAATGGATAAATGATAAAATTTATGGTGTGTGGAGGGTTGGGAAGCAAGACTTTCAATAGTTAAGTCCGAGTTCCTGGCATGAATATAATGTTTCCACTCTCCCCGAATCCCCATTTTCACAGGAATCTGGACCATCCCTAAATAGCATCTCCTCCGTCTCCTCCACACTCTCAAGTGGGGTGGTAGCAAAGTCGTGTCTTTATTTTGAAGGTGAGAAATTTGCATTCTTTTTCGGTAAAATTGTGTCTTCCGAGGAACAATATATAGTAGAATCACCGATTTCTCAAATTGGAAGGATCATGGAAACCATACAGGCTAAGCTTCTTATCACAGAGAAGAAAACTGAAACATGGAAAGAAGAGGGAGTTTTCCCAAAGTTTCAGAGACACTAAGCAGACTTGGCATTGTGAGCAAGAGCCAAACATCCCCATTGCAACCCTAAAAAGATTAGGTGGCACGCATGACCTTCCATCCCTGCGACTGAATCCTCTTGCTTTCTCATCTTCGGTTTGCCATCCCAAATCACCCGGCTGGATCATTCATCTTAGTCATCTGTTGCTTCAGAGCCAAATAAAATTCCCATCCAGCAGCTACAGGAAGCAATCCCTATTCTGTCCAATTGCCTCGGGGTTGTCAAGGCTCTTGATTTGATGAGAGGGATTTCCAGTAAGGTTTTGAACAATGGTGGTATTGTTGGGAGAGGCGTGTTATTCCCCAAATGCATGAGTTGTAATGGCGTGTTACGGTGGTTTAAGTTTAGAATTTGGATATTGGCTCTGCCTCTTGATAGCAGGGTGAATTTGCACAAGCTCTGTACTGCCTACCTCATAGGATTAAATGAGAGAATGTGTGTAAAGCACTTAGTATAGTTTCTAATACATTAAAATAACTAGCATTCACTTAAAGTGTAGTCATATTACCTTCGCACTTATGTTTCTGGAATAAATCTAAGTCAATGTTTTGGTAACTTTTAGATACCAGTATGTGTGGGAGCTTATCCTCTGCCATCAAAGCCGTGTGAAGAAAGTTGAGCTAGCCTGCTGGAGGACAAGAGACATGTAGGGCCATCGCCCCCATAGCCCTGACTGGCAGCTCAGCAACTGTCAGATCATGTGAGCAGGGCCATCCTCAGTCATCCAGCCCCCAGCTGACCCTCTAGCTGATTATAGATGCATCGGCAAACTCAGGCAAGGTTAACTGACCGGGGATAGACCAGAAGAACTGTTGACCCAAAGAACTGTGAGTTAAATAAATGGTTGTTGATTTAAGCCAATAATTTTTGAGACAGTTTGTTATGCAGCTCAAACTAACTGATACAGGGCCTCGATGTGATCATGGCCCCCAAATGAAGGAGGGATGCTATATGTGAAGAAGATGCCTAGAAGTTTCTATCAAGAAAATTCTTGTTTCAGCAGACAGGACCATTTTGCATGGAATTATCCCCACACTCTCTCTCTCTCTCGGCCCCTCCTTTCCTGGTGAGGAGTAGTCTGTGATCCCGGAATGGAGACTGCTGGCTGGGTGTGGTGGGGGACCAGGGTACGACCTGGCCTCGTTAACACCGTGTTCTAACCAGCTGAGCCAATCAGCCCGTCTCTGTTCTCCTGGAAACTTTTACCACCCACTGTCTCCCAGACCGGAGCACTCCACCCATTAGTCTTCCCTGAGAAACAAAGATGCGTGCGAGCACGTAGTGGAAATGCCAGGCAATGAAACTTGGCAGAGTCTTGTTTCCCAGCACTCCGTGTTGGGGTTCCATGAGGGCAGATTTGCCACATTGGAGTCACAGGTGCCAGGAAGGCCTTGCTTCTGGCTACAACAGTCTCCTGTGGGGGTGTCTCTAGAAAGAGAAATTCCACTTACTCAGTAAACTCATTCTTACTGTCCCAGTCCCTTTTGGGAAGAAGGTTCTTAGTAATGTTGTTATTTTAATCTATTTTCTTTATCTTGATCCCAAGCGATATCAGGCTCCACTTTTATTAGCATTTAATATTTCAAAGAAAAAGCACTGGTGAATTGAGTATGTCTGTCAAACCCTAAGAGCCTGTTCTTTTCACCAGCATCTAAGGGTACAAGCAGAACCAAAAATTAAGTCCTCACATAAGTCAGTTTTAGTGGCTTCATTCATTGTTGCATTGTTTCATTCATTGTTGTCTACTTCTACTAATTTCCCATGGGATCTTCGGCTCTTGGTCTCTTAAAGGAAACGGTACATACCAGAGGGTGATTTTGGCAACTGCCCCAGGACCTACCTTCTCTGCCCTAACATGCTTATGTCTTCAACTCTCAGATTCTGACTGCCATTTAATGAGCTTACCAACTGTCCCCTACCTGGTTTTGGTTTCTGATCATTCACATCTCTGATTTTGGCATTCCGTAGTGAGTGAGAAGCCTGTGATCTTGACTTTAGTCTCATGGAGCATCACTCCATCTTGGCCAGGACGCACCCACCACCCACCACAATTTGTGACAATCTGAGGACAGGCCCTACTGTCTTTTCCTCAAATCAGTCCACCTCTCCAAAATCAACGTCTCTGAACCATTACTAATGCTTGAATGCCCACCATTAGGGAATCTGTGCATTAAGTCAGGAGCCAGAAAACTTTTTCTATTTAGGGCATAATAAATATTTTAGGCTTCTCGTGCTGCATATGATCTCTGTCACATATTTTTTCTTTTTTTCTTTTATTCAACCGTTTAATAGTATAAACACCATTCTTTCCCCGAGGGTTGTACATAAACAGATGTGAGCTGGGTTTGGCCCATGGTTTACCAACCCCTCCTTTTATTTATTTGTTTAGTTAGTTATTAAAAAATTTTTAATATGTATTTTATTTTTGAGGGAGAGAGACAGAACACAAGCAGGGGAGTGGGAGAGAGAGAAGGAGACACAGGATTGGAAGCATACTCCAGGCTCTGAGCTGTCAGCACAGACCCCGACATGAGGCTCAAACTCATGAACTGCCATTATGACCTGAGCTGAAGTCAGCACTTAACTGACTGAGTCACCCAGGCACCCCTGCCAACCTTTCCTTTAAATTAAGGCAGAGTCTACTTTTAAAACACACATATAACTGGAAACGGCAAGTGAACAACTAATAACTCAGAGTGAATTAGTTCTTTTTCTTTGTTTCTAGTTCCAACTGGATGAAACAACTTCTGAAGAAGGGAGGAGGGAGGTAAGGATACTTCAGCCAATCCTGTTTTGCAGTTAATGGGAAGAATGGAAACCTTGGACGCTTGGGCAAGGAGGAAGAAAGAAAAGGACACTGAGTCAAAGTGTTCTATTATGTGTTAATGGGGCAAGGGATGGTATTTAAGGTATGTCACAACTGATAAAGCATGGGCACTGACCAAAGAAATAAGACATCAGGCAGCCTTTGTGTGGGATCATGAACTGGAGCTTTCTGCGTCACCAAGCATTAATACTTTGGCTGCTAAATCATGCATGGGGAGGGCCAGACTCATCTTGGGACTGAGCCTAGGAGGTAAGAAGGAGTATATATTCCAAGGCCTAAAATTCTTGTACTGCCTTGATATCTTTGAGCCTCACAGGGCTCCAAAGGCCTAAATATGAGTTATTCTGTTCTTATCAGATGCTCTACACTCCACATAAAGACTCCCCACCTGGCTAGTTACTCTATCAGCTAGATCAACTGAACTGCAACCTAATGAGCTTTAGTTCCCTGCTAGTCCCCAAAAGTATTCAAGCAAACAAATTGCATCCTCCTATGGGAACCAGGGGGCACTCCCCATCTTGTTACTGCAAAGCCTGCTGTGCACAGCTCCTGCTTGTTCACCCTTTCCCCAAGTGCAACTCCCATGTGGTCCTGTAAGGCATGTATGTCTTCTTCTGGGCTGTGAGTGTGTGTGACTAATAAACTGCTGTGAATCTTATCTCCCCAGTGTTGGGTGTTATGTGTTCGGTCACCTCAGACTACTTTTTGTGTGTTTGGGTGTGTGTGTGGGGGGGGTTAGATCTGTCCCTCACAAGTGGGTGAATAAGAGGTGATCAGAACAGGGTGTCACTCTGGATCCTTGGGATGGTGAGTGTTTACCAACCTGTAAAGAGGCATTTCAATTCTAATAACCAGTTCAGCTGTATTTGAACAACTGGTAGGGTTGTAATGCATTTGGATCCCTGCTACTCCCCTCCTTTAGATTCGCTTGTTGGACAATGCCAATCTCTAATTAAGGAGCCTATGAACTGATCCCAGTACTTTGGAGGTGACCTGGCCAGAATGGATTAGAGAGCCTACCACATCATGTTCAAAAGCATACTTTTCTAGACATCTCTTCAAGGAAGAAACTTTTAGGCTTCCAGCACATTGTGAAGACAATTCTTGTGTTATTGGGCATTGGAGAAAATAAGGTGGAAGTGGCATGTAAGGTCATCATGGAATCTCAGGACCAGAAGGGAACTCACAGTCATCCATTGCAGTCCCTTCCTTGTATAAATAAGGGCAATGAAGTCCAGGGAAGGGAGGTGATCTGCACAAAGTTACCATGGGAAAAGAGGTTGGGAGAGGAACAGAGGAGAAAACAGAAAGGGAGAGGGCAGGAATGAGAAAGCAAGATGGGAATGTTGTTGTATGTAGTTTTGGGTTGCCCAAGAAGGGGGAAGTGAAATTAGAACCCCTCAAAGAAAAACTTGTCAACTGCTTGCTTTTTAGCACCAGCCAGAAGTAATCGTTTCAGTCACAACAAGTAGAAATTTCATTATTAGTCAAATTTCAGATGTACCTATGTGAACTTACTTACTTGGCATTGTTACCTACTCTGTCAGATAGGCAAGATGCAACTCTTTGATTTTTATCAACATCATGCTTCATACTCCAACATCATACATCCTGTGACTTTATCCCAAGTCATATAGCAAAGAAAGTCTGACTCCAGGTCTCTGATTAAGTTAATGCCTTATTTGGGGGAGGGGAAACAGTCCTCACTGGATAGATCTCACTCTTTTAGATCAGTTGGTTTCCCTGCTGTAGTGAAATCCAGACGCTTACTGAAAGCAAGAGCTAGATTCCAAGTGAAAGCAGGCATCAGGAAGAGCTCTCCCAACTAAGAACTGGAAGAGGTGTATTCTGGTCAAGGCTTTGGCACTGACCAGCGATATGATCTTGAACACGTCATGCCTGTCATTGTAAAACAAGGAGTCTGGGCCAGATGACCTCTGAGATGCCATCCAGCTCTGCCATTCTGAGGTTGTGATGGTCAGATAGACCTTCCTTCCCAGTCAGCTGGTGAATGTACCTGATCCCACAGGGAGGTATTCAGAGGAAGGCTCCTGGTGGAGGTCTCTTGTTAAGGCACCTCAGAACACAGAGTCTCACTTCTTAGAAGTTGCAGTGAGTGATCAGAATGAGCGCTGGGGTCTTTTTCTCTAGGGTCATCCAAACTGTAGACCTTGAAGACCTGTGAAAAATCATGACATTTAATTTTTTAAATTTCATTTAAATTCAAATTTCAGTTAGTTAACATACAATGTAATATTGGTTTCAGGAGTAGAATTCAGTGATTCCCCCACTTACATACAACACCAGTGCTCATCACAACAAGTGCCCTCCTTAATACCCATCACCCATCTAGCCATCCCCCACCCACCCACCTCCCTCCTCAACCTGCAGTTTTTTCTCTGTCATTAAGAGTCTTTTTGGGTTTATTTCCCTCTCTCTCCTCTTTTCCCCCTCTTTCCATAAAGTATCTGTTTTGTTTGTTAAATTCCACATATGAGTGAAATCATGCAGTATTTGTCTTTCTCTGATTGACTTATTTTGCTTAGTATAATACATTCTAGCTCCATTCATCTTGTTACAAATGGCAAGATTTCATTCTTTTTGATGGCCAAGTAATATTCCATTGTATATTTATACCACATCTTCTCTAGCCATTCATCAGTCGTCTGGGTGCTCTCCATAGTTTGGCTACAGTTGATAATGCTGCTATAAGCATTGGGGTGCATGTACCCCTTCAAATGTGTATTTTTGTATCCTTTGGGTAAATAGTGGTGCAACTGCTGGGTTATGGGATAGTTCTGTTTTTAGTTTTTCAAGGAACCTCCATACTGTTCTCCAGAGTGGCTGCACCAGTTTGCATTCCCACCAACAAACAAAGGGAGCCCTCTTTCTTTGCATTGCCTTTTCTCTGCATTGCCAACACCTGTTGTTTTTTTGTGTGTGTTGTTTATTTTAGTCATTCTGACCAGTGTGAGATAGTATCTCATGGTGGTTTTGATTTGTGTGTCCCTTATGATGAGTGACATTGAGCATCTTTTCATCTGTCTGTTAGCCATCTGGATGTCTTCCTTGGAAAAGTGTCTATTCATCTCTTCATTTCTTAACTGGGTTATTTGTTTTTTTTGGTGTTGAGTTTGATAAGTTCTTTATAGATTTTGGATACTAATCCTTTATCAAATATGTCATTTGCAAATATCTTCTCCCGTGCCATAAAGAAGTTTTTTATTTTGATGAAGTCCCAATAATTCATTTTGCTTTTGTTTTCCTTGCTTCTGGCTGTGTGTCTACTAAGAAGTTGCTCTGGCTGAGGTCGAAGAGGTTCCTGCTGCATTCTCCTCTAGAATTTTGATGGTTTCCTGTCTTAGATTTAGGTGTTTCCTACCTCACATTTAGGTCTTTCATTCATGCACCAATAATGAAGCAGCAGAAAAAGAAATCAAGGAATCAATCCCATTTGCAATTAGATACCAAGGAATAAACCTAATTAAAGAGGTAAAAGATCTGTACTCTGAAAACTGTAGAACACTTATGAAAGAAATTCAAGAAGACACAAAGAAATGGAGAAGGATTCCATGGTCATGGATTGGAAGAACAAATATTGTTAAAATGTCTATACTACCCCAAAGCAATATACACATTTAATGTATCCCTATCAAAATATCACCAACACTTTTCACAGAGCTACAACAAACAGTCCCAAAATTTGTATAGAGCCACAAAAGACCCCTAATAGCCAAAGCAATTCTGAAACAGGAAAACAAAACTGGAGGCATTACAATTCTGAATTTTAAGCTATATTACAAAGCTGTAGTCAGCAGGACAGTATGGTACTGGCACAACAACAGACACATAGATCAGTGGAACAGAATAGAAAACTCAGAAGGGGACCCATGACTATATGGTCCACTCATCTTTGACAAAGCAGAAAGAATAGCCAATGGAAAAATGACAGTCTCTTCAACAAATGGTATTGGAAAACTGGACAGGAACATGCAGAAGAATGAACCTGGCCCACTTTCTTATTCCACGCACAAAAATAAATCCAAAATGGTTGAAAAATCATGACATTTAATTACATACTATATGGGCAAAGTTGGAGGGAAAACAGACATTTCCCATCTGTCACTTATGGAAACGTACACTGGTGCCACCTCACTGAAGGACACTTAATGGTGTCCTTCATAGTATCTAAGGTAATATCCATCAGAAGAACAAACACATATCCTTCCAACCCAGCAATTCACATCCAGGAATTTGTCTGATAATATACTAACATACATACTATGTTACTCATCACTGTACTGATTCTAATGACTGAACTAAATATCCATTAACGAGACACTGGTTAGTAAAATGACTGTTCAATAGCATTCAATACATTCTCAAATGTAAGTTCAATGAGAAAGATTTTAGTAGAGGATGATTTCTAAAATGGATTATTAAATGAAAAAAGTAATGGGCAAAGCTAAGAACCCACAATGGTTATGATTGTATTCAAGAAACACAGGCATTAACTGAGAGAGTTCTCATTGGCCCAAACTGGAACAATTTGAGGAACAAAATAAATAAAGTAGTATTAGATTATGCCATGGCCTGAACTGTGTCACTCCTCAATTCGTAATTTGGAGCCCTAATTCTCAGTGTAACTGTATTTGGAAATAGGGTCTTTGGGAAATAATTGAAGTTCAGTGAGGTCATACAGGTAGGGTCTTGACCTGATAGGATTTGTGTCCTTAGAAAAAACCGGAGACAGTTTGTTCTCTCTCTACTATGAGGACGCAGTGAGAAGGTGGATGTCTACTAGCCAGGAAGGGACCTCTCACCAGAAACCGAACCAACCCACCTTAACCTTGGGTGTTCCAGTCCCCAGAATTGTGAGAAAATGAATTTCTGTTGTTCAAGCCCCCCAGTCTATGGTATTTTGTTGTGGCAGACTAATCTGACTAATCCAGATCATAATACAAACTATAAAGCAAATATCCATGGGTCCTTACTACTGTTGATAAATGACTGAATAAATAAATGGAGGAAAGGAGACAACCCTCCCGTACGGAATTCCAAATAATTTATTCACATATTTTGTCCTCAAGGAAGAGGTATGGAGTGACTTTTTTGCAAACAGTGCAGGAAGGAAAGGAAGGAAAATGAATAAATTTGTGGTGGAGAAATCTGACAAACACTCCATCGACCAGGTGATCAAGGTTAACATCAGGAATGCCAAGTTATACTGATAGGTTATACTTTTCATATGAAAATGGCAGTTTATTTCTGTGGCCTTCCTCCCCAAATCCATAACCACAGCCTGGACATGAGAAAATCATCAGAGAAATCCCAGCTAAGAGACTTTCTACAAAAATACCTGACAAGTACCCCCTCTATACTGTCAAGGTCGCCAAAACCAAGGAAGTCTGAGAAACGGGTACAGCCAAGAGGAGCCTAAGAAGACATGACAACTAAATGCAATGTGGTGTCCTAGATAGGATCTTACAGCAGAAAAGAGGATGTTAGGTGAAAGCTAAGGAAATTTGAATAAGGTATGGACTTTTATTAACAATAACGTATCAGTGTTGGTTCACTAATGGTGACAAAGGTACCTTACTAATATTAAGATGTTAATAGTAGAGGACACTGTGTGTAGGGTTTGTGAGAATTCTCCATACTACTTTTGCAACACATCTAGACATTTCGAACTATTCTACAATGTTAGAAATTATTAAGAAAAAAATGCGGAGCAATATATTTTTCTATGTTCCCATTTGTGTGTGTGAGTGCGAGTGTATGCGTGTGTGTTTAAAGGGCAACCAGGAGGCAGAAGATTAGAAAGAAGATGAAAAAGGGGGGGGGGGGAAGCAAACATCTCTGAAGAGAAGACACAACACTTCAGTAGACGAGACTTTTTACTATGTTCATTTTTGTACATTTTGATTGTTGTTTTTAGGAGAATATTTTGATTTATTTTTTAAAAATATTAAATATTTAATGTAATGAAATATCTTGAATATTTAATGTTAAACATCATTAAAATAATAGAAATCCCAGCAGGAATTGCACTCCCTAGTGGCACAAGAAGAGAGGGGATGATCTGCGAACTCAGGGTGGTGACGCTAACTACAGGTGGATGTGTCCATGTGGCAGGTGCTTCATGGGAAAGACAAACAGCACATGGAACAAGATGCCATAGAGGTGATTGAGCTGCAGAGACTTAATGAGCTCGGGACATATAGGCGTCAGCATCTGGAGAAGGGAGTTGAGGGGCTACAGGGGCAGAAGCAAGGTCAGTGAAGCTGTCCATCTGGTCCTCACTTGTGTTCAAGCTTCTGCACGCTCCTGTCCCCAGGAAGTGATGTGACAGGAGTGCTAACTGGAAATAAGGATGTGGATGCAGGAAAGGAAAACACCCCAAGCCTTTGCCCAGCCCTTGACCCAGGGCTCTGGGAGGTGCTAAGAAAGTTTCATGAACTTCTTTTGTTGTTTGCTTTAGATATACATACATATTTGTGTTGTTTTTGCATTATTATTCCTATGGTTGAATGAGTGTCCCAACATTTTCTCGGCTCCAGCCCAGAAACCTTAGTTTGGAGAATCCCGTGGACAAAGTCATAGTTCTTTCATCATCTGCACCATATATTTGGGCCCTGGTTAATTAAGCACTCAATGCCATCTGTGCATTTCCCTGTATTGTTCTCCAGGGAAAGCAAAGTGTAAGTCTTGTGTCCTATGCATAATCAGCCAACTCCTTGGAGGAATCATGTCTTATATATCTTATACATCTTGTAGCCAATTCAGAGTTGGACCCACTATTTCATGCTTCTAGACCATTCTCTTACTGGTCTGTTCCCCAACTTCTGGGTTAGTGTTGTCTTTCTTAGTTGGGGGGGGCATATCATTTATTGTTTCAAATCAGGACACTTTTGAGAGTTAAAGTGTGGTGGTATTAATAATACTGAGAGATATCGGTCATAAACTGGGACTGTCCCAGGACAAACTGGCATATAAGTTTAGGTGCACTCATAGTATTTGCTGTGTCAGAGGGGAGAGTACAATGGAGGCCCACATATCACATCTAAATATTTAAAATCTATGCATGAAGCTCAGAAAGTATTAAATAAATATGTACTATCCTTCTGTATCAAGAAATAAGCCTTTGTAATGACAATACTCATGTTCACACCCTTATCCTCCTTTCCAATTAATTGAGAAATCCACAGAAAAATATCTGTATTCTGTGTGTGTATATATGGGTAGGTGGAGGGGGTAGAAGGAGACCCTTTATCTCCTACCAGTGGTCTTCCTGAGCCCTTCCCTATTTCCCCTCTCTAATCCCCCCATCTAGATGCTTCCGGAAGGGCCTGAAGGCAGTGATCTCAAGCTTTCTATTTACTCTACTCAGTCCAAACTGGCAAACGCGGTCTGCAAAGCACCCTAACCCACCAGCCCCACCAGTAAAGGCCTTTTAAGTTTTCCAAAGAACACTGAGGCCGGAAGGCCAGGGTCAGGTAGAACTCTCAGACTCCTCAGAGTACCTTGCCATAATATGGTGGCTTGTGGCAAACTGCCCTCAGCCCTCGACCCTGACCCCTGGCTCCTGGTTTACCCACTTTCTGCTTCCTGCCCAGACTCCTTCCCATACCTTGCAGAGATGTGTATGGGCACCCCAGCGCAACGGTTCCAAGCTGTGTTTCTGTTCCCCACAAATAGCTGCCCCTTGGCCACTCCCTGAGTGAGAGGCATGGCCCTCCCTTGGGAAGGAACTTCTGGGGTCCCAGGTACCCAGAACATGGTCCAGAAGGTGGAATATCAGCTCTGTGTGGGCATGATCCCGTGACCTTTCAGATTTCTCATGCTCTGAGGAGGGGCTCAACCCGAGGAAGGCTATCCAGTGTTGCCTTCTAGAGTGTGGGACTATAGGGCAGGGCTCCTCTTTCCTGAATTGTGTTGTGGACTGAATTGTGTACCCCCACCCCCACCCAAATTCATTCAAAAATAGGTTGAAGTTCTTATCTTCAGTGTGACCGTATTTGGGGATAGGTCCTTTAAGGAGGTCATTAAGGTTAAATGAAGTCATGAGGGTGGGGCCCTAATCCAATAGGACTGGCGTTCTTATAAGAAGAAAAGACGCCGGATATATCTCTTTCTGTCTCTGTCTCTGTGTTCACACAGAAAATGGCAGATGAGGACATAGTGAAAGGTGGCTATCTACAAGCCCAGGAGAGAAGTGTCACCAGGACCCAACACCGTAGACACCTTTATTTTGGACTTTCGGCGTTTGGAACTATCGGAAAATCAATTCTGTTGTTTAAACCATTCAGCCCATGGTATTTTGTTATGGTGGCCCTCGTAGACCAAAACACCTGGGAATGAGTACAGTCCTGTGCAGAGTCCCCCTATCTTAGACATGCTCTCTGCCTTCCAAGTGTAATGAGGAGGGAGGCTTAGATTAAGGAAAAGGGAGTGAGAGGTGGAAGAAAGACAGCTGATGGATGCAGACCATGAGTGTTACCAGGAAGACTGTGCTCCAAGGGGCACTGTTCTCCTGTTCCCATGTTCCCTTAACAAGTACTGAATTCCCACTTGTGTCAGGCGTGGGCTAGGCAGTCGAAATGCAGTTTGAACAAGATAGAAAAGGCCCCTGTTCTTGACGTATCTATTTTATAGTAGCATCACTGGCTAGTAGTATTAGAATGGCCCCTTGAATCCTAAAGAAATGGATGGGCAGCACCCTTTTAGAGATGCTTGCTGGCATAGGGGTCCCTTAACCTCATTCTCCGTATGTTCCTCGTCTGAGAGGGTGACCCAGGAGGTGGGGGAGGGGGTCCCTCCGTTGCCTTGGTGATCACCTCTCCCCTACACCTCTGGAAATTGGAGGAGGATGGGTGTGATAAACCCTTCCAGCCTCTGAACTCAGCTGGACTCCAGATGTGGCTCTGGGGAGCTGTGTTGGAAGGGGAGGTCGCAGAGAGGTGAGCTCAAACAGGTGGCCCAGTTCCTGGCTCTGTAGGAAAAGGTTTGGTCGATGCAGTGACTTCAGAGTGCTAGTCCCCTACCTGTCAAACAATCATTGGAGTAGAAATGTCCTGATCTCCCTAGGTTCCACCTGGGATTAGCCTCAGATTTCAGCAGCCGAAGAGGGGTGTCTCAACACGTTTTTTACTTTTTCACTAAAGGAAACAGGAAAATGGGACTTCCTTTCCCCTCCCCAAATAGAGCATGGCCCTGACTTCTCAGGTTTTTCTCAGCATTCTACGGATGGCATAATCACTCTGAGCCAGATAATTTGTGATTTTCCAGGCCTTGAAATAAACTTGATCTGATTGTCACTGATCACCTAAAAAAGAGAGAGAGAGAGAGAGAGAGACTTGTTTATTTTCCCAGGGAAGAATTTTCTTTATTTCCTCATCTCCTCTCTGTATTATCAGCTCTTTTCAAAGCTGTCGAAGAAATGGTGGTGCCTGGGCAGAGAAAGAGCCTAAAATTCATCAGTTATAACTTCCCAGTGAGTGAATGAAAGAACATCAGGTTCCACTCCTACCTTGACCATGAGACGAGACTTCAGAATGCTCTGAATACTGCTTTGTACTTCTCCAGCTGTCTTTTTGAACACTTTAAAGCAAGCAAATCTTCACATTAAAATGAATTGGAGGGCCACCTAGGTGGCTCAGTTGGTTAAGTGTCTGACCCTTGATTTCTGCTCAGGTCATGATCTCATGGTTCATGAGTTCAAGCCCCACGTTGGGCTCTGCACTGACAGTGCAGAGTCTGCTTGGGATTGTCTCTCTCCTCTCTCTCTCTTCTTCCCCAGCTCATGTGCACATTGCCGCACTCTCTCTCAAAATAAATAAATAAACATTTTAAAAAAATAAATAAAATGATTTGGAAAAAAAAACACTTCCAAAATGCCAAAAGGAGGGTGAAATCTCATTTTTACAGCCAGCTTTACCTGGAGAGGCAAGCAAGAGTCTGTGGTTCTGAATGGTGTGGTTAGTCACTTGTGCCCATTTTTATTGAGTCTGTCTGCCTGTCTGTCTTCCTCAATTCTTAGGGTCTCTCAGGTCACCTTTCAGTACTAAAAGGATGCATGTAAAAGGGGTATGCAAACAGAGAAATTCTGCTTCTGAAATTGAGGAAGAGATTGGCGGGAGTTAATACATGGGTTTCTTAGACTGGAAAGATCTCTTCTGCTTTTCCCAGATGTTCAAACACCTGTGCCTATCACTGCTGCCCCCAGTTAATGCCTGTCACATGGGACCTATTAAATCTCCCACTCCTATGTTCCTGGAGCATCTTAGGTTTCAGCATGTAGCCTTGGATCTTCAGAGACCGCCAACCCAGATCCCACCCTCCCATCTAATTCCCCACTCAGTCTCTGGATCTAAAATTATCCCATTACCCAGAGTGCACAGCCTCATCTCCTTGGCTCTTCACTGGGTTGCGTTCCTGGCTAGCAATGCAAGAACAGAGCAGAAGCCGCCATACCAAACAGGCTTCCACTCTTCTCTAGGTCCCCAGGAGGCTGTGACGTAGCACAAGTATCCAGCGAGCAGGAGCCGATGTGTCACCATATCCTGACTTAGCTGGGGGATCCTGGCCCTATGCCCCCTTCCCAACCCTCAACAACTCGTGAGATTTATCTTCCCCACAGAGCCCTCCCAGGAGAACCAAAGGGAAAATGAGAATGTGAGACCCTCAGTAGTTAAATGTGCTCACCCTCAAAATACGTGGCATAGGTCATTATGGGTTATCTACTCAATTGGCAAGACTGAACATGTGCGACAGACATCAACTAAGCATGAAATGGCCAGAAAATAAAAAAGTTCATCTCTGGTGACCTCTTGAAGAATTTTGCATGCAAAATATCAAAGGGAAAAACTATTTTCATTTCAGTAAAATTTATAAGTCTTGTCCTTTCTAGTTTGGTGTTATTTTAAACGTCACATGAATTATTTGTCCGTGCCTGGGGTCTCCTAGCGTCTTCTCTGACCGCCCCCCCCCACCACATATGGTGGAAACAGCACACAATCAGGAGTCCCTACAGAGGAGGGAACAGCAACCGGGTGTGACCTTGCTCATAGTGTGTAACTTCTCTGCACTTCCGTTTCCTAATGTAACAAAAACTGATCTCAACGTTTAAAATCACTGTCAGTTCTAAAAGTCCACGATGTTACAGCTTTACAGTAATTTAAATTCCTATCCATGAGCCAGTTGAGGTTTACAAAGTATAATCAGTTGATTACTGTCATCATGGCTGGAAACCTTGGAAGACAAAGCTGACCGTAGGACATAGATGAAACATCAGCACGTGCTTTTGAACAGCTGCTTCTTTGGGACAGAGCACATAACCGTGTGCCTCAAAGTAGGATGGAGAATGCACCCTCCCTGAAACAAAGGACTCTTTAGGGTCTGGATGTCCAATGCAAACTGCAAACCAGAAGAGATCCCCATGTTCCCATGAAAGAGGCTGATGAAAAACAGATCCTGGGCTCACAGTTGCACCGTTCCCAGGGATCGCTCAGCTCCTGGGCAACATAGTGCTGTGCTCTGTCAGTACCTGAGAAAATGGAAAGGGCCTTGTCTGGCCCCGTTTCCAGACCCAGTCCATCCACCCCCCAGCAGAATCCTGATCAGAGTGTCCCTGGGCAGTGACCTCTTGGGGAATGTAGTAAATCCTACCCGGTAGGTAATCTTTAAGGAGCCTTCAGGCTTTGGTGCCTTGTGACTCAAAACCTGGGGTCTGAGGGATAGGAAGTGGATGTCCGGGGAATTAGCCACAGCTAATTCTGCAGCCCAAATGGCTCTAGGTCATCAGCTCTGCCTCGGATGGGGAAGGCCGGCTGCCCAAAGTTGAAGTGACCAACAGTAAAAGAGGAAACTTCACAGCACCGATGTTTCGTGAGTGGTTTGCAAGGAGGTAGGTGTAGTTTCTGCAGAGAGAATCCAAGAAGGCTTCCTAGTGGAGGTGGAAGTCTGGGAGTATTTTAAAAAGGGAGGAGAAAGGCAGCTTGGTAAATTTGAGATTAAAAAGGAGGCCTTCCACAGGCAAACCCAAGCCGATTAGCTGCCTGAGTGCTAAAGGCTGTAAACTCTGGGTACCCGCTTAGTGGGTGCTCTGTGCCATTGTGGGAGTTGCCCACAGACCCCCAGAAAGTTGTGGGCTGTGCTGCCCAGCTTGGGCTGCTGTTACTGCTCCCTTCGGCCTGGGGCAGGAGGCAGCCACCAGCCTCGGCCTGACAAGGACACAGAGCAGAGGCGAAGGGGGGAGAAGTGACAGACTTGGAGGATGGTGGTGGGCCGGTTATCCAGAAGCCTTCACTGTCTACCCATCTGCCCTTCTCGCCTTCCCCTTCCGGGGCCTTCCAGAACAAGCGCTTTTCCCGCCAGATGTTTTGAGTCTCCTTTCCCGTCCTAATTAAAGACAGCTTTTCTTTCTGCTTGAGAAGGAAGGGGAGGAATATGCCCTGCAGGCCCTTCCCTGCTCCCCCCCTCTTTCCTCTGGGGTGAGAGGCTCTCCATTTCCAAGCAAAAGGTGGGGTCCGATGGTTCACCCAGCCCCTTCCCAGCAGCAAGCTGGTCTCCGAAGGACTCCAGCTCTTTTCCCGGTAGGAGAAATGTCACCCTCACCACATCTCTGCCCCCTCCTCCCCTACAGCACTCACCTCACTAAGATAGATGCAAAGCCCATTTCCCCCAGAGAAGCTGCGCTTTCCAGCTGTCAGTGGGGGAACAATGCCTCTGCCTCAGAACAGACGTCTTTCCCGGGAGAGAACTGTGGCCAGTTAGAGAAATTATTCACTTTTCTTGCCAAGTACCATTGGAACCACTCAATTAGGGAGAACCGTGGTTCAGCATCGGTTATTCCCAAGGGCGGCCATTTAGCATCAGAAACCCTGTCCAGATGTCCCCGGGGGTCTGCGCGGTCAGCAGGGCCAGCCCCGGTGCTTCTGTTGGTCCAGTTGGATACGCTGTAATTCTGGGCCTCATAAGGCAAGGTGAAAGGACCCAGGCAGAGGACTGTGGGGGAGCCCCCTTTCATTTGATGAGACCCCCCAAGCGCGAGGAGGAAAATAGGACCCCAAGAACAAACACCGATCTCTCCAGGCAGCAACACTCATATTCTGTAGAACTTCCAGCTCCCTCTCAAGTCTCCTTCAAGCAGCCCTGAGTTTCTGTCTCCCTCGGTGTCTCATCAGTAGCCTCAGAGCAGAGAGGGTCCCTTACAGGCTCTGCAAGACAGTCCTGGGGGCTACCGCGTGACATCTGGTGCTTTCGTGTTCTCCCACCCTGGCTCATTTGGGGTAATGACTCCACTGCGGCTGAAACTCTGTCACTGATGTCCGCGTTTAATTCCTGCCTGTATCCCATGTCAAAGTCGCCGCTGTGTATGGCAGGGCATCCTCACCGGTGACAAGGGTAGATGGTGGCACCGATTCTGCAGGTGCCCTGCATGCTAGTATCCCAGCCCTTCCGTCTTTACTTTGCTCTTTTACCGGCCCCGCAAAATCTCTCAGTGACTGGCGTGAAGGAAAGGGAATCTTCTCTTTCCTCTAGAACTGGTGGGCCCATGTCATAAAAGCACACGCACATGCCCTGACACTAACTGCACTCCATGATCCCTTGTATAAATAAATGCCTGGCACATTTACCCTATCAGCCCTTCACACATCATGTATCTCCTAAATCCCCAGCCCTCAGATAGTTCTAATCCACGCTGAGACGGATTCAGAATTACTGTGATGGTGGTAGTTAAGGGTTTGGGTTGGAATCCTGGCTCCACTGCTTGCCAGCTCTGAGCTTTAGTTTCCTCATCTATAAAAGATGGATGATGATAATTATGTCACAAGGGTGTGTTAAAGGCAATGCACGCAACTTACTTCACCTGTTGTTTAAAATGTGGTCAATAAATAATGACTATTATGACTTCTATCAAATTTTTCTTTTCTTTTAATGTTTATTTATTTTTGAGAGAGACAGAGACAGGATGTGAATGGGTTAGGGGCAGAGAGAGAGGGAGACACAGAATCCTGAGCAGGCTCCGGGCTCTGAGCTATCAGCACAGAGCCTGACGCGGGGCTCGAACTCACGAGCTGTGAGATCATGTCGGACGCTCAACTGACTGAGCCACCCAGGCGTGTCAAATTTTTCTTAATGCAGAAGGAGCTGAGGTCGAGTTGGGTGAGGTGACTTATCTACTACACAACCGATGAGAGGCAAAGGCAAATCAATGTGCCTCCAGGCATCTGACTCAAAGTTCAGTCTTCTGGAATAACATTATCTTTCCATAACTCCATGGGTGAGTTTCCACCAGAACTGTATTTGGCTGGCAATATTTTTTTCCCCATTTAATGTCACTGATAAGTCCATGCTGAAAAGACTCAGTAAACAAACCGACTCATGGGAAGGCAGGAAGGAGACAAAGAGAACACAGACTGCAAATTCTGGTAAAGCAAAGGGAAATCATCCATGAGTCACTTGATGGTGACTAGCATTTTCAGCTCCTTGTTTTGGGGGGAATTTGGAAGACAAGGCAACTTTAAAGGAAGAACGTGAGGCTTGGAGACTAGTGAAGCTGTGTTTAACTCCTGGCACATTGACCAACTGTTAGTTGGAGTCCTTTGATAACACATTGGCTAGCACATATGAGGGAACAAGAGAGGACCTTGATAATGGTTGCCTTATTGAAAGAGCTCAAACTTGAGAATTATGAAGGGAAAGGAACTTTGCCAAGGAGACACATCCAAGGTGCGGGCAGAGCTGGAACTAAAGCCCAGGTCTCATGAACGTTTTGATGTGGTCTGAATCTAGAATGTTTCCCCAAAGGCTTCGGACTAGGCCCTGAGAAGGGACACATTTCCCCACATGTCAGTCACATGCAAGGCTGCTTCGGTAGAGCAACCATGCTTATTAGGCTGCAGACCAGACACAGACAGCCAGTAGGAGGCCCTTACTCTTGTATTCTTCTTGCTGTTGAATCTCAAGCGCCTAGGCCTGGGTAGAAAGAATGCTCTCTAACAAGCTAGTTTTGCCGTTTAGTAAAATAGGTAGCTGTTTTCATGACGGTAACTCAAGGGAGGAAGGTTAATGCTCTGTACTACCTATCTATTCTTGTATAACAAATTAAACTTAGTGGCTTAAAATGATACACTTTTATCAGAACTTCTGTGTGTCAAGAGTTTGAGAGAGACTTGGCCGAGTGGTTCTGGCTTGGGATCCTTGATGAAGTAGCTGTCAAGATGTCAGCTGGGGCTGCAGTTTTCTGAATGTCTGCCCAGAGCTGGGGGATCTGCTTCCAAGATGGCGCACTCACACAGCTATAGACCGGAGGCCTCAGTTCCTCATCACGGGAAGATTAAGGAGTCCTGGCAGCTGATGTCTCCCAGAAGGAGTTAGCAAGAGAGAGACCAAGGAGGATGCTGTAATGCCATTCATGATGAAGTCTCAGAAGCCACAAACTGTCATTTCTGCCATATTCTAATCCTTAGGAGTGAGGTGCTAACTCCTTTTCACACTAACAGAAGGGGAATTATGCTTCACCTCTTGAAGGATGACATAGCAAGAATTCATGGGCATGCCTTAAAATCATCACATGCTCTCTCAGCCTGGGTATTATCCATTTGCTTCAAATTTCACCACGGGTGAACTCAAGAGAGATTTAAAAAAGAACAACAACAAACCTCATTTTCATTCTGCAAATGATTTAAATTTATGTCGTCGTGAGTGTATGGGATGGCACTGACCAGCAGCAGGAGGCTCAGGTTCTATTTTGCACGCTGCGTCTGGCATGCCATAGGCCTTGGACATGCTGCTTCTCTGGGCTTCGGTTTCTTCCTTCGTAAAATGATTTACATGGACCATATTTTTACATAGTCCCTTTGACTCTGATGTTCTCTCTCCCAATAGTGTTTTTTTATGTGTTAAAGTCCACTCATGACAATATTTCCTGTGTATGCTACTGATTTGTCCATACGTGCATGTATGTGTGTGCGAATACATATGCATATATTTACCATGTGTTTATGCATATATTTTAACAGGTGTCTTGTGCCTCTATGTGTCAAAAGTCTATTTAAATAAATCTTTTATGGCCCTTTAGTTTAGTTTTAGAATTAAGGTAAGGCTGTTTATGTTACAAGAACATAGTTTTTTTTGGTTTTTTTTCCCCTCACAGCAGCCAAAGCACAGCATGCTATTTCTATAAATGGGGCATGATGATGTTTTGTTATGAAATGCCTTTTGATGTAGGACAGCCACAGTCCAATGACTTCCAAATATATTTCAGCCTACTGTAAAGAATAAAATGATAGATCTTCTCTTGGCCACAGGGTCTCTGCACACATTTCCAGGAACTTGAGACCATTTACTGAATCCAAACAGAGAAATATTGTTTTAATGGTTATAGATGTGTCCACTCAGCTTTGAACAAGTTCCCCTCCTGCTCCTAGCCCCTCATGTCTGAGGCCAAGCATGAATCGGTCAGCCTGGGTCACAAAAGAAGTGATACGCCCAAGTATGTCTTCCAGACAAGACCCCAGCCCTCCAGTCGTCCCACAGACCGCCTGTGACTCTTCCTTGACCCACCATTCCACATATAAAATATTCGTTAATCACGGGGTCTCTTTATTTTCACCAAGGACTACCCACCTATAGAACAAAATGTTTAAGAGGACAAATCTTTTAAAATAATCGAGGAACTGAAGAAACTGAAAATATTGTTTCAAGGGCTTCTCTAGTCTCTGGATCTTCCCTAGCAGTCCCACTGTGTATATATATCCCAGGGAATTATTCATACAGGTCTGGAAGAGAGTGTTGCTCAGGGTATTCAGAGTGGTGGCATCTGTAGTAGTGGGAGTTAGGTTCAGTTGGGTGTCCACCTGCAAGGACTGGACAAGTACATGTAGTAGAAGCATCATATGGATACTGTCCAATGATTAGAAGTGTATCAGTTATCTATTGCCGTGTAACAAATTACCCTAAACTTAGGGCCTTAAAGCAACAAACATTTATTATCTTGCAGTCTCGATGGGTCAAGGGCCAGCATAGTCTAGTTGGATCCTTTGGTTCAGGACCTCTTGTAAGAGGGCGAGCAAGGGTTATCCAGAGCAACAGTCATCCCAAGGCTCGACCGGACTGGGGGGGAATGTTTACTTCCAAAGTCACTCACAAGCTGTTGGAAGGATTCAGTTTTTTGTACTACCAGATTGAGAGCCTCAATTCCTTGCTGGCTGTTGGTTGCAGGCCTCTCTCCAGCCCCCGCCATTTGGGATCTCAGCATTTCAGCGGGCTTCTGTCAGAGTGAGCAAAATAAGAAAGCAAGAGAGAAAGACAGAGGTTTTGTGTAACTAAATCTCCTAAGTGACATCCATCACTTTTGCCACATTCTGTTCATTAGGAGCAGGTCACTAGGTCTGGCCCACGTTCGAGATGAGGTGATTGCACAGGGCATGAATGCCAATGGGCTAGAGCCACTTTAGGAGCTGCCCATCACAAGAAGAGACAAATTCAAGGGCCACACGGCATTAAATACAGTAGTTAAAAGAAAAAGGTAAGAGTTGGGATGAAATCTGCCATGGAATACAACTTGTGTAAATTAAAATATAGAGGAAGCCATGCTACATGTTTTAAAGGATACAACAAACTCAAGAGCATATGCCAGTTACATGGTAATGTTTGCCTGCTGAGCATGGAGAGTGGAGGAAAAACGAGAATAAATAACTACCTAAATCCAGAATGGGACCTTGCAGACACAGGAGAAAATGGTGGACTAGGAACTCGGGACCAAGTTTAACTCTCTGCCTCTGAGACTCAAAAGGGAAGGAAAAGAAAGGAATGAAACAAAACCCCTAAGTCTCCCAGTATTCACGCCCTCATAGAAAGTTCTCACCAAGACCCCACACCCCAGTATAACACTGGATTAAAGTCACCTCAAGGGCTCAGAGACTTCTCCCAAGTAAAAGGGGAATCTGTGTCGTTGTGACTTAATTTGGAGTAATAGGCTCTAAAAAGTTAACATGCAAAAGATGGGCTCACAGGGTAACCAACTGTCCCAGGACCAAACGACGGTCCTGGGAAAACCGGGATGAGTTGGTCACTTTAACAACCTGGGGAGCTTGTGAAAAATGCAAATTGCAGCACTTTCACAGAAAACTATGATTCAGTGTGCCTGAGCTACACCAGAAATCTGCATTTTAAGCAGCACCAGAAGCCCTTCTAATATAGTTGGCCCATGGATGACCCTTTCAGAAACACTACTATGGAAGGGTCCTTTTGAAAGGTACTGCTGGTGGCAGGAAGACTCTAACAATTCTCAAGTTTGTGATCACAAATCATATGCAGCCTTCTGAGAACGGTTCTTCATTACCTGCTGATAATCCAAGGGCTCTAATTCTCAGCTCACTGATTTCTAGAATGTGTCTTCCACATAACCCAGACTCCACGATCCAGGAGGCAAAGTTCAGGAAGGGGTCAAGACAGAAGTTTAGGGAAGACGATTTCCCTGACTGGCTGTGACCAGAAACCACACCCCCATGGCTGGATTAGGCAGCCACAGAAAAGTCTCCTGAAAGTCACCCATGCCACAGCTGAGGAATGTGCTAATGAGATTAGGGAAAGGACCTATAGGTCTTCAGGAAGCAGCCTGCTTAAAATGTAATCCCTGTAAAATATTTTCCATATTTGGAAGATAAAAACGTCACACAAGTACATTGAGGGGAGAAAGTGTGATGAGGTAATGAATGCCCAATGGGACATAGCTGAAGAAGGGTGAGGAGTCCTGCCGTCACAGGGGTGTGGACCTTGAGTGGCTGCAGGTGTACTTAGGTAGATGCATCCTTATGAGGAAAGGTGTGTCAGACCACAGAAGTTTGTCAAATACCTCTAGCGACCAATCGGTTGTTCTTGCTCTATTTTTACGTTCACTAAACAACCTTTTAATTTCCCTTTATTCTTTGTTCTCCAAATGTAGATTGAATAACGTGCGTGAGGGGAGCATAGAGGTCTAGAGTTGTTTGCTTCACGGTCTTAATTTTTTAATTGGATTTTAGGTCTAATGAAGGTAGACTCGAATTACCAGAAGACACATACAAGTTTATTGGTTTCGAAAGTCATCTCTAAAGTCAAATCTAGGGGCACCTGTGTGGTTCAGTCTGTTGAGAGCATCTGATTTTGGCTCAGGTCATGATCTCGTGGTTTACGAGTTCAAGCCCCATGCCAGGCTCTGTGCTGACAGTTCAGAGCCTGGAACCTCCTTCGGGTTCTGTGTCTCCCTCTCTCTCTGCCCCTCCCCTGCTTGTGTTCTGTCTCTCCCTCTCTCAAAAATAAATAAATATTAAAAAAAAAATGAAGTCAAATTGTAAGTTTTAGATCCCTAGTGAAGGTGACCTTGAAAAAAGGATTCAAGTACAATTGGTTTATTTGGGAGGGGATCCCAGGAAACACACGTGGAACACCGGAGAGTAAGACAAGGAAGGAAGGAAACTGTTAAAAGGTACATATCAAGCCAATTACCACTACGGGTAACTGGGGTTAGAGTCTAGTTGGGAATTCTGAGAGACACTATAGACAATATACTGTCCATATATAGAATACACTTCAGAGTTATTCTAAACATGGGGTATTCATCCACTAATTCCCCATCTGTCATCAGTCGAGAGCTGCTTCTTAGGGGATTAAGCCTCAGATACTTCTGCTGTGTCCTATGTGAAAGCTAAGCATGTTCTCATGACTGCACAGAATCACAGATGTTTTCCATAAACAGCCTTGAGACGGCAGAGATGAATACCAGGGGGATATGGGTGGGCTATCAACAACATCTGCTATAATAGCTCAAATTTGCTGCATGCTTATGAGATTCCATGTGCCAGATTAAATATGTATCATCTCATTTAATATCTGATGCATATTCCCCATTTCCCAGATCAGGAAACAGATGTAGAGTGCAAAGTGACTTGCTTGTGGTCGCACAGTCAGCTAATGGTGTAGCTGGGATTTGAACCAGATAGCTGGTCTTTGAAATCCAACCTATTGACCACTTCATTCTACTGGATCCTAGAAAAGTTTATATCTAGTTCAGGGAATAGAAATAGATTTCAAGATATGGGTGTACAAACCACTTGCTTCACGAAGTGTGGATTGGATTTTAGTTTTGGGATCTGTCACTGGTCTCAAGTTTGGGCATATGGATCAAGTTCAAGAATCGTCAAGGGTCCTGTTTGGCTGCAAGAGAAATCACAGGTAGTTGAGAGCAAGCAATATTGGGGAGGATTTTGTGGTTTTTGTTTTTGTTTATGGTTTGATATAGAGTGTGAATGGGGGAGGGGCAGAGGAAAGGGGAGAGAGAGACTCTTAAGCAGGCTCCACGTCACAGTGCAGAACACAACAAGGGGCTCAATCTCATGACAGTGGGATCATGACCTGAGCCTAAATTAAGACTCAGAGGCTTAACTGCCTAAGCCATCCAGGGGCCCCTTGGGGAGGATTTTGAATGGCAAGGTAAGGAGTTTACCTGCAGAGATTGGACAATAAGGAAGTCTTGAGGCTTTTTGAGCAAGGGCATGGCAGGAGATGGGCTTGAGTAACATTAAAGAGTGCTAATAAGAGTGCCTGTGGCTCAGTCGGTTAAGCCTCCAACTTTTGATCTCACCTCAGGTCTTGATCTCAGAGTTGTGGGTTCGAGCCCTGCGTTAAACTCCATGCTGGGTTTGAAGCCTGCTTTAAAAGAAAAAAAAAAGAGTGCTAATAATATAAAACAATGTTAATAAAGTGACACTGAGAAGAAAACAATGAATTTACTGGGACCGAAGAGAAGAGAAGATGGAAAACCAGGTAGGAGCCCTGGCAATAATTCAGCAATTTGAGGATACTTCTTCCAGAGGCAATGTGAATGGGCATGGTAGAAAAGGTGGGAAGAGCAGTTCTGATAAAGACTTCTAAGACCAGATCATAGACACTGAATGTTAGAGGACTCTAACCCTAGACATCACGGTCATTAGTGGAGCACAATGGAGAGAGGGACCAGACTAGCCAGCTTGGACCTGAGCATGGTTGGACTTTCTAGTTCTACTTTGGCGTCTGGTCCTAAGCTTTCCTATTTAGAGACAGTTTAATCTTTTCACTCTGTGTTGACCAGACTCCATGTGAACTGATGACTCATTTTACCGAAGAAAAAAGATTGACGAATGCTGGTTTGATAAATCAATGCGCCATGACATTCACAATAGCTCCTGAAATACTTAGGTTGAGAGGTTAGTTGATGCATTGGCTTTCTAGAAAGGGATTCTTGTCTCTCTCCAGACCAGAACCCTAAAGGCACACCTAGTCCAAGATTCTATATTCACCTTTTGTCTTGATATCTTTTTTTTAAATTTTTTTTTTCAACATTTATTTATTTTTGGGACAGAGAGAGACAGAGCACGAACGGGGGAGGGGCAGAGAGAGAGGGAGACACAGAATCGGAAACAGGCTCCAGGCTCTGAGCCATCAGCCCAGAGCCTGACGCGGGGCTCGAACTCCCGGACCGCGAGATCATGACCTGGCTGAAGTCGGACGCTTAACCGACTGCGCCACCCAGGCGCCCCATTGATATCTTTTTTTTTTTTAATTTTTTTTTTCAACGTTTATTTATTTTTGGGACAAAGAGAGAGCATGAACGGGGGAGGGGCAGAGAGAGAGGGAGACACAGAATCGGAAACAGGCTCCAGGCTCTGAGCCATCAGCCCAGAGCCCGACGCGGGGCTCTAACTCCCGGACCGCGAGATCGTGACCTGGCTGAAGTCGGACGCTTAACCGACTGCGCCACCCAGGCGCCCCGCCCCATTGATATCTTAATTCAAACTCTCAACTATGCCTTTCTGCTGATGACTTTCAAATTCATATCTCAAAAACTAATCTTTTCCCTTAAATGTAATTTCCAGCTGCCAGTTAGATGTCCCCACCGGGATATTCTGCTAGCACCTCAAACTGAAAATGGTCAAAAATTTTGCTTGTCATGCTCTTCCACAAACAAGTTTGTCTCCCCACATCATACTAATGATCCTATCATTCCTCAACTTGCCATGACTCAACCCTTGGAATGGCCTTTCACTCCTTTTCAGTTGTCCATTCCATCTAATGGATGTCAAAACCTGCTGATTTTATTACTTTAATTTCTCTTAAAATTGGTGGGCCCCTCTCTCTTCATAATACGACAGTAATAGTAATTAGTATAGTATAGCATAGCGATAGTCACAGCATGGTAATTACTATAGTATAGCAGAGCAATTAGCATAGTATAGCATAGTAATAGTATAATAATTGGTATAGTATAGTAATTAGCATAATATGCTTATAGAATAGTAATAGCATAGTAATAGTAATAGTATAGTATAATAGTAATAGTGTAGTAATTAGTGTAATATAGTAATATTATAGTATATTAATAAGATAATAACTAGTATAGTATAGTAATAGTATAGTATAGAGATAGTTTAGTTCAGGTGTTCATTGCCTAATACATGTGTATTCCCATTTCTTCTACTGTCCTCCCTCAAAATAAATAGGACCTCATCTTCATAGTACTTTTCTGTATGTCATCAATTATCATTGACAATTAACAATGATCAGCCACATTTCAGATAAGAAAACTGAGCTACAGAGAAGTGAAGTGACTTTCTCGAGATAACTTAGTAAGTGACAGGAGAGAATTGGAATCCAGATCTCTTCTGTAAACAAAGGGCTACATGGAACCGCTTGGCTTCTTTTCTAGATTTTGATCTCCTCAAAGTGGGGATTGTTTTATATAACCCTGTGATTCACGATGCCTTACTGATAGTAGCTACTGCTTGATTTGTTGTTGTTGTTGCTGTTGTTGTTTTGTTTGTTTAATGAATGAAGGTTCTGCCTGATGATAGCATTCAGGGGAACATGGAGCTGGAAATCATCTGGTCCTGCTGTTGTACAAAAGAGAGGTCGTACCTAATCCAGTCTGATGACAGACTTTAGCCATATTAGATCATTTAAGTAACATCCGGCTAGGAGAAGAAGAGACCCAAGAGAAATCAGGCTGCAGACTATGTGAAATCAGACACTGGGCTCAAAAGCATGTGCTAAGCTGGACTTTCTTTGTTGTGTACCTGGAAACTCACACTCTTCTTAACCTAACAAAAGAAGAGTCAGAATTGGGGACTTAAAAACACACAGTGCATGCAAGAGAGTGTTTGCAAATGTAGGTGGGGCGGCAGCTCTCTGGGAGCCCCAGTAAAATTACTTTCTGGCTGAATGAGCTTGCAAACCCTTTCTTGAGGCTGAGCAGTACTGCTTCATGCCTCTACCACAGGCATTTCTCTCTGAAAAGTCAACGACCCGAGAAAGCAGTTGGTGGTGGGAGGAGGGGGAGTCCCTGAGCTAATCCGTGAGGTTGAGACAGAAACACGGCTGCTTTGGATTGAGCCTGGGGAGATCAAGGGAAAGCATGACTGCTCTGTTTGGAGAGGCCCGTCTGCAGCTGGCACCATCGTGAGCACTCAAGTTCTCTGTCAATAAGCACTTTACAGGGGAGATAAATGGATTTGAAGCTGAGGATGGGAGGAGGGTGTCTGGGAAAGAATAAACACATTATCTGAGCCCATCCACCAAGCCCCTGCACTGAAATGCTCAAGGACTCAGACCATGTGCTTAGCAGGGGCTGGGTGGGAGAAAGGGACGCTCTATTCCTGTGGGTGAGGGAAGAGGCAGAGGTCTGGTCCAGTAATCATAGACGGCATTTGAAGACTGGGGTCTGTACTTTGCTTCACCCCCACAGGGGTGCGTGGTACTGTGCTATGGGATCGAATATCAAATGACAACTCAGCCACCATCTTGACAGCAAGACTAGAAATGATTAGCTTCTTGCAAAGAGAGAACATAAATATTCATTCTAGATGGGTAGGTGGGGGGCAATATCTAGCAACACGGAAGGTGAAATCAAATGCCTGGGCAAATTCAGGAAAATTGTGACTTTTTTTTTTCTATAATGGCATCCCTCCCTATGTATTTTTAAAGGACCAAGAAAAGTCCTTCCCAAGGAAGTATAGGTTTGGAGAAGGGTAGTTCCAGACACACTTAGGCTTTGAAACACCGAATTAATCACTATTGGCCTTATTTTATTAAACATGACCTCCTCACAGAGTACAGGCCACAGAATCAGGCACCAATATTCAGTATTGAAGAATATGGTTCTGAAAAATGATATTATGTTGTTCGATTGTCTTACAGTGCAAACCCGGCCATTCCTAAATCCCCTAGGAAATCCTTGTCCTTTTAGTAACGTTACTAGTAACGTCATCATGAGATAGAAGTGGCTCCCTAGTTCTAGTACATTCCTTGTCCCAACACATTTGCTAATATGGTGCATTCACATTCTATTTTGTTGCCTTTCATCCTGTGTCACCCTACATACTTTGTGATCTGGCAGCTACATATAGCTCTGGTTTTAATATTTGTTACCTCCTCTAGCACTCCAGAGTAAAGAAATTCTTCTCTTCTCTTGTCTTCCCATTACCTCCTATCTCTCTCTTCTCTTTCCTACTTCTTGTTCCCATCACCTCTGAATTGGACTATGGCTACCACATGCTTCCATCTCTTTTCCACATTTCCTCCACAGTAGATGAAATGAAATAGGAACTAGCCCTCTAACCCCCAACACCACTCTCTTTCCCCTGCCTGACCCCAGATCCATGTAAGTAGAAGATAGGGAAGGAATGAAGGGAGGAATCATTTCAGTGACTTGTAGGCTGGATGGGGACTGTAATATGTTCCTCTTTCCCAAGCCAAGTGAGGGAGCTACCAAGAGAATTACTCTTAGAGACTCTGGATGGTCCAAGAAATAAAGACAGGGATTCTTGTCTCTCGTTAGAAGTTTGCAGCACTCTCAACAATAGCTAAATTATGGAAAGAGCCTAAATGTCCATCAACTGATGAATGGATAAAGAAATTGTGGTTTCTATACACAATGGAATACTACGTGGCAATGGGAAAGAATGAAATATGGCCTTTTGTAGCAACATGGATGGAACTGGAGAGTGTTACGCTAAGTGAAATAAGTCATACAGAGAAGGACAGACTCCATATGTTTTCACTCCTATGTGGATCCTGAGAAACTTAACAGAAGACCACGAGGGAGGGGAAGAAAAAAAATGGTTAGAGAGGGAGGGAGCCAAAACATAAGAGACTCCTAAAAACTGAGAACAAACTGAGGGTTTATGGGGGGTGGGAGGGAGGGGAGCGTGGGTGAGGGGTATTGAGGAGGGCACCTGTTGGGATGAGCACTGGGTGTTGTATGGAAACCAATTTGACAATAAATTTCATAATAATAAAAAAAAAGAAGTTTGCTTGGGTAGCACACTTGATGAACTCCATGAACTTTCTTGCATGAAGCCCTTTGCAACCCCCACCTTTGCCCCAGCAGGGAAGAAGAAGACTGGATAGAAATGAAAAGAGTCTGCATCCTCTCCTTTTATGTTGCCATGGAGACAGGAGATTTCTCTGGGTCAAATGCCCACCACAGAATGGAGCTGGGTTCATGCTGTGTGGCTGTCTTTCCTGGTCTCATCTGCCCGGGGAGGGTGACCAATGTGCCCTGGCATCCAACAGCAATAGGTAGTGACACCGAGGAGGTAGGGGGAAGTGCTGCTGGAAATAATAAGCTGGAAGCCAATCTTTCTAAATCAGGCAACTGATATGACTCTCCTTCCTCCAAAGGGGTCAAGGGGAAGCATGTATGTGTCTGCTGACAGAAGGCATCTACTATCAGCCACATTAGTGAGAAAGGCAGAAACAGCCGCTGGAAAGACAGCTACAACAGAGACTATTCCTCAAGCAAGATGATCTTATTTTTTTCTGTCTCCCAACATCTTGCATGGGCTAGAGCCTTGAATAGGGAGAGGCAGAGGCAGACCTGGGGCAGACCAGTTCTCCATCTCAATCCCTAGGCTGAAGAGGAGAAAATAAGTAAAAGAGTAGTCACTCCCTCTTCTGGTCCCTTCAATCACAAATAGGGAAGAGGAAAACCTTGCTTGGAATATGAGATTGCCGCCTTAAATGGGATCATTTCTAATAACTAAAAAAGACCCCAAAATGGCCACCAGGAAGTTATGTTCAAGATGTCATTACGCGGCCAGAATGGCGTGGCTGAAGGCCCGAGCAAAGCTGGTCCAACCTGCTTCCTGTTTGCAGCCACTGAGTAGACAACATACAATAAATGAGTTCTCATAATGACACGCAATGACATGCATGACGTCTCATCATGTCACCCTGCTGGTGAAGAGCTCCCAATGACTCCTTATTCTTTACCCTACAGGATAAAAATGTATTCTTTGCATGACTCACAAGGCCATTGGTGATCAAGCACCTTATGCCTCCATGGTGTTATTTACCTCTTAATTCCAGGTTTGACACTTACAATTATCCCGGCTCACCAGGCTCTCCCACCCCTCTGTGTCTTTGTGCACACAGCTTCCTCTACCAGGAGAGCCCCTTTCCCAAAGGAAATTCCATCAAGTCTTGGTTTAATCCTGGTCTCTTCTGCAAAGCCTTTGCTAATATTTGGAGGTGGAACTACTTATTTCTTCCACCCTTTTCTCTTTGTACATAGAACTCAATTATCTTATTGAGCTCCTCCTCAAGGCAGTATCTGTGTGTCTGTTTTCTCCCTAGACTCTAAGTTCCTTGAAGGCATCAGCTGTGTGTTCTCCCTTATAACCCCATGTGTGGGTGGGGAGGGGATGGTTTGAAGAATAAGTTAGAGCCTGTGCCAAGAACATAAAATTTGCTTCAAAGAGACTGCCTCAAGTCTGTGATGATGTGGCCTTTGGGCTGACGGAAAAAAAAAAATCTGATTTTATCTGTCAGGGTTCTTTCTATTTGATATATGCTCCTCTTAAAGCCTCTCTATTTGATGATATATCATGTTATTTCTAGTTGTCTCTCCCTGGGTGGATATGCAATTTTATTTAGATTATGAAATTCTAGAAGGCAGGCCTTATCTTGCTATGTATTTCACATGGCAGAGACATGTTTAATTCTATAAAAGATTTCCTAAAGTCTTATATGTGCCAGACTCTATGCCAAAGTAGCAGATATCAAGTGAGGCAGTCATGGCCTCTGCCCTTCAGGGCTCCGCAGAGGCTGCTCCTTCTCTGTCTTGAAATTTTGGCCTCCTTGGCCTTGAAGGAGCACAGATAGAGAAGGGTGCCAAAGCAGTTGGGTCAGGCCATTAGGGGATCTACCCCGCAAACACCGAGGTGACAAGTGTCTCGTCCAAATTATCGTCACAGCCTTTCTTGGTTCCAACTCCGATGACCTTTTCATCTATCATACTCAGTGTTGACTGCATAGTAACTGCCACTAGAATGTGAAACAGTGGAAAGAGAGGGGTCTTAGAATTAGAAATGATTGAATTCAGACTCAGCGTAGACCAGACTGAGCTAGTCAGATTTGTCACTTATGTTTCCCATTAAATTTTAGCGAGGTGGACCCACCTTTTGCAATCCTAATATAAATAGAAGAGGGTAGTTGGGATTGAGGTATACTGTTCCGGATCATTTCCTTGCCCTTCCCCATTCCCTCATTGGCTGCTGCCCCATTACAAGTGTGCTCAACACATACGTACTTACACACTCACACACACACACACACACACACACACACACACACTCCTAATGGGCCCTTTCTCTCACTTCTCAACTAACCCCTCTCCTTTTCCCCGCAATGATTCCTCCACCATCACCGTCTCTCAAAAATCCTGCCAAATTGCCATAACCATCTTTATTCTGTTCCTGTAAATGAAGTATTTCATGCCTTCGAGGATTTTCACCTCAATAATTAACATGTTTCTGAAATTCTAAATATAAGTAAGTCTGGCTTTACATTTCTTTGGTCTTGGACATAGACACGTACATATCTAGTGTAAATACAGAGAGACTGGGTGTGCGTGTGTGCGTCATACATGCATGTATGTATATAAGCAGACACACTATTCGTGTAACAAATGCAAAGCGGAAGTGTATTTTCTACCTCAAGCCTTTCACTGGCTCTTTAGTCTCATCTCTTGGACGAAAGCTTTGCCTCCCCCACAAGTCCCCAGCCCCACACCCCATTCATTCTTTAAACCTAGTTTTATCTGGATCCCCTCAAGGAGTTGCACTGTTGCAACCTTGAGTGTTAAGGCCCAGCCTCCAGGCTAAACTCCGATGTGTCTTTTAGTTACTAAGGACATAAATCTTCCCCTTAGCTCTCTCCTGGGCATTATTTAAATCGGTCAGATTGAGAATCCATCCATTTCTTTCAAGCCCAACCCATGCAGAGCTGTTAACACAATGCCAGAGTTTGAGGCATTAAGCGTGTACCTGCACGCACTTCGAAGTTCTTCATTTCCTTCCCTCTGGGAGTGCTTTCCAGCAGACAGGGGGAGAGAGAGAGAGAGCAGAGCCTAAATAAGCTGATTTATCTGGAAAAGCATTCCTCTCCATCTTTGCCATTTTAATAAAGCTCAGCTTGGGGAGAGATTTGGAGCCCTTCAGGAGCAGGCCCGTTAAAACAATCGAGGAGTGTGTAAAACACAGCTCAGGCCCTGCCTGCCGGTCTGCAAACTGACGTCACCTCATAAATCCACCGGCTCTCCAATCTGCGAGGCACAGCCCGGACCCATCAGTGAGCCGCTTTTTCTGGAGATTAATTATATGTTCAGACAGAGGTCAGGTGTGGGGTCTTTAAAAGATTGCTTCAGTGTTTTGCTCCCCCCACCCCTCGTTCGGGCAAAAAAAAAAAATTACATATATGGATGTCCCTGTGCAGCCAAACTGCTGAAAGGAACACAGCGGCCTAGGGGCCAATCCACCGAATCAGAAGGGATGCAGGCATCATTTGACCCCCACTGCCCTGACCACAGAGGAGGGCCTGAGAGCCAGGGTAGGGAAGGGGCTGTCCCTTTGGTGCCTCTTACCTTGCTGCCCTAAGGCCATAGGTGTCTGATCTGCCCCCAGGGCAGTCTGTGGTCAGATTGGAAATGCGATGAATTGAGACAGGCACAGGCTTAGGACAAGCCGGCTCACAGAGGGACGTTGTCTGGAAGCGTGTGCATCCAAGGGGCCCGGGATGCTGTCGGGGGCCTCTGAGCTCTCTTGCCGGGATGAGCTGGGGTTCGCACATCATCCACCTGGATGTCTCTCCGGGGAATCACTTACACACGCTGAAGAAAGAACAGCAATCATTTAACAGAATGTGGAAAAGGGGAGAAAAAGGTGAGCTGTAGCAGTTGTCAAAGGTAGGAGTGTTTCCAGAAGGGAGAGAGTAAATGCTGTATACTCTGAGGGCAGGATATGGGGGAATGGATATTTTTTTTTTCCTGAGACAGTGCAGGGACTGACGAAGCTGCGGTCGATCAAAAAGTTTCTTAAATCTTGTTCACAAATTTTAGGAGCGTGGCAAGCAGTGATTTGTTGATAAGCGTTTAACAGTTGTCTCTCCGGGAGACCGAAGTGCTGACTTCTGCGGTGGAAGGACGCTCATCGAGGCCGCTGATTTCAGATCCCAGTGTCAGGCCTCTGAATGTGGACAGGGGAATGGACAGCAGTAAGCTTTTCCGAGCTGGTGAGAGCTGGCTCGGGTCCACGGCTGGTTGTAATGACCACAGTCAGAAGTTACTAAGCTGCGTTCTCAATCCTTGTGCTGTAAGAGGCTTCACGGCACAGCTGAAAAAGTCAGAGCCCAGCGGGAGGGTCAGTCCTGGCCCGCCACCCACTCCTGGTGGTATATTTATAAGTTGAAACATTAAAGGGCGAAACCTAAAGAAGTCTCCCCATCCCTTGCAACTGTGAACATACAAGATTTGGTGCCGCCATTTCTCATCATTGCTCTGATGGTCCCCGCCTTGGGTACGGCAGAGGATTGGATGGCATTGTAGGCCGGTGAAAAGGGTTTCAGTCTGCAGCTGGTGTGTGGTCCCCTTTTTGGGGAATTGGAAAGAGAAAGCCTAGCTTCCTTCCAGGTAAAGGGCCTGATTGACATAGCCTGATGGGAATCATGGAGAGTTCTGGAATGCAGCTCCATTCATAGCCCCTGGCTCCCGTGCGTGCCCCAAATAAACACAGACTGTTGATGGTGGTTTCAGATGAATCCCCCTGCAAGTGCTGACATAGCTGTGTGGCCACGGGGCCTTACCCTCCAGGGAGGGAGCCCTGAGCAGGACTGTGACACAGGGGATGCTGTTAGAGGGGGCCGGAGAGGTGAGGGGGGGGGGTGTCCCTGAAAGCCAATCACTGCGTCCTGTGGTTTGGCAGTTGGCCTGGGAGCCCTGGGGCCTTCTGGGGAAAAGCCAAGAAGAGAGGACAGGGTGAGGCAGAGAGGGAGGAGGACGGGGGAACCTGCTCTCACAAGGCAGGGTGAGCTGTGTGTGCCTGTCAGGCTCAGAATTGCTGGCTCTTTCCTGGAGTGACTTTCTAGAAGGGAGGGAAGGAAACCAACGTGCCCTGGGCAAGGCACGTTCACCGTCTCTTTTCGACCTCGCAACAACCCTGCAAGGCAGATTCCGTCACTGGTTCTCAGATGGGGAAACTGAGGCATGGACGAAAAGGCCTGGCTCTGTGCCCCACAAAGATTAAACGCTAAAGGTGAGATTTGATCCACCCCAATCTGTGGCCAGGGCCCTGCTCTCCTTGGGCTTACGGTCCTTTTTGTCATCTCTGGGTCAAACCTCTGGCTTCACCAAACAATCTCATCCAGCACATATTTGTATGATTTTCCTTTGCTTCACACTCTCTCTTCGCAAACAGCCCTTTGGTTGTTGGAGTGAGTGACCAGACTGACGGTGGTGGCCTCTGGCAACAATAGGGAAGGGACGCTTAGCCTGCAGCTTCTCTGTAGGGGCGGGTTCCACGTGCTTCCGGCATCTGCCCCGGAGACTCTTAGCTGGCTTGGCACAGCCGGGGCACCAGCGCAGCCCTCCTGCCAGCAGACCGCTAATCGCACCAATGATTCCTTCGGCTTCTGGCTTTGGAGCTCAGCGACCTGTGTTCAATTGGCCATGTGTCCCCATCAGAGCGTTGACACTTGTCAGCTGCTTGCTCAAGATCCAGGCAGGACTCTCTCTGTCCATCGGTCCTCGTGGCCACGTTCTGCCCTCCAAACCCTCCTTGCACAAACATAAGACTCACCCTGAACTCCTCCCCACAGGGGCACTCACCCCTTGGCTCTCATTCAGAATAAACAGGCAAGTCTCTAGACGCCAAAACCCTGCCCCAAAGTGAAACAAAGCCAGCAAGGCCACCTGCCTCCCCTCTCCCTGTCCCCATCGCATCTTCTGTGTCCCTTCTGTGCCCCACTGACGTTTTGTGCTGACTTCTCCACTTGAAGGCAAGCACCAAAATCCCTAAATGCTTTCTTTGAAGAACTTTTGTTGAGTTTTTATGGTTTAGATGTTCTCTTTTTCCCCGTTGGTAAGGTGGTGAGTTTTGCTGGCTGGGAATAACAGCAAGAGCTTTTACTGAAGTTTGAGCAAGGCTCACTTACTGTCTTGCAAACAGGAATACACGTAACAGGTCTTCACAGATGGCAGTGATAACACCACCCACAATGATGGTAACGGCAATTAACGTTTATTGAACACGTACTGTGTGCTGGGCAATCTATTAAGTGCTTGTGAAGATTATGTCTTCAGTACTTACAACAGCACCACGAAATAGAATCTCTCAATTTTTTTTAAATTTTCATATGAAGAAAATGAGGTTCAGACGAAGTAGGTTAAAATTTACTTAAGTTTTCAAATCTGGTAAAAAAAAAAAAAGTCTGGTGCTAGAATCTGTGTCTTTGCCAAATGTTCTATACCCTAGAATAGGTATGTGTGTGCATCAAGAATATTAAACTTAGCCACGCAAAATGGCCATTTTGTAGATCAGAAACTAATATAGGCAACTTTATAGAGGTTCAACCTACGACAGCAAACCCAGAATCCCTTTATCGTCATCATCAGACTTGATTATCTTTGCATTTTGGTGCCTTCCACAGAACAGGCCCCGGATCTGTTAATGTTCTCCGAGTATAAGAGTGAGGGATTGAATGTGTGTGTGAGTGGGAGAGAAAGATTAGTTACCAGAAGCAAAGGCAGGTTTCAATTTCAGCGGAAGGAGCCTGGGGGCAGGGCAAGGGATGTTTGTGTGTGTGTGTGTGTGTGTGTGTGTGTGTGCACTCCACACACATGCATCTGAGCCACCGATGGGGAGGGTCCACGTCCCCTTACAAAAGCTCCACCTTATCTCTACCTTCTCTGTGAAACTGCCTGACCACTCGTGTTTCTATCCCATATTTCTCACTGCCCTCGCTGAGGTCTTTTCATCCAAATGTCAACCTAGTACCTCCAAAAGAAATGACTGAACAGATGTCCTTTTGAAGAACGTGTTACATTTTAATGAACTCCCCCAAACTCCTTTCTAGCATCAATTGTCTGGGGTGAGAAAGTACTGGTTTCAGCTGAATGGAACAGACTTGAGAGAGAATCATCCTGTGGTCCAAGCCCTGGCATCAATCATTTTCTCATGTCACTTGTGCCTTCTCTCTCTTCTCATCACAGATCAAAGTGATGTAAAGCCAGTTCTTTGTAACCTTCAAAGCCACAGGAGGACCTCATAGCGAGGGGAGGGTGAGGGAGGTCCATGTGCCTTGGGGTGGGAACTAGACCATCAGAGAGGAAAGTGGGAAAGGTCAGAAGCAGCTTAACCTTGCTAGAGGGAAGGGTCAGGGTACTAGAGGAACAGGGACACCAAACCCTAAGATCCAAGAAACGGGAAGCCAAAGCTTAGGGCATGAAGCCCTTGGACATGATTCAGCACAAAGGAATGGAAGGAAGGACATATGCCCAGGGGAGCACTATAAGGAGAAGTATGAGACACAGGAAGACAGGGCTTCCGCTTGCCCTGCAAAGCATGGCCTCCGTGTGTTTTAATTGTTCATTGCAATCCCACTCAGCGAAAGTGTTTTTACTACCTTCCCAAATAAACACGTTTGTTGATTGCCAATTATACTCACTTGTTACCGTACCGATATATCATGTACATTCTGAGACCGACACAAAAATAGAAATCAAAACAACGGAGAAGATAAAAATAAGTAAGAACGGAAGTAACATTTTCTTTCTACACCCTCGAGGAATCATTTTGTGTTTCCCTTGGGGTGAACTCGTGCCATTTTGGAGAACTCTGGGTTAGAAAATCTCTGCCAAGAGAGATATAATGTAAGCCGCATATGTAATTTTTTAGTAGCCTCATTTTTAAAATGTAAAGAGAAATCCGTGAAATTAGCTCCAGGAACACATTTTATTTAACCCAGTATATCCAAAATATTATCATTTCAGCGCCTAATGAATATACAACTTAGTAATGAGTTGTTTTGTAACTAAGTCTTTGGAATCTGGTGCATATTTAACACTCATAGCCCATTCCCCTCTGGACAAACCACGTTTTAAGTTATCAGCAGCTACATGTGGCTAGTGGCTACTGTATTAGACAGCACGGGGATGGACGAGTGTGACCTCGGGAGGAACGGAAGTCCTAGGGAACATGTGCCTGCAGTCAAGGCTGAGAACGATAGAATAAGTATGCTAATCTGCCATTTTCCACAGTGTGAGCTGTAATCTCCCAGTTCCTTTGACTAGACAGCCTTCATGCATGCATATCTAGTTCAGGGTCACATGTTCCCATGTAAAGAGAATTACACATAAATACATACATGCATGAGTGTAGTAAGAATGTGTACAAATACACAACAGTGAATATTGGACACTATGGAGATATGATATTGAAAAACAGTAGTAGATTATTAAAATTTTCTTTGTATGTGTCTATATAGTTTGAGTTGTCAAAATGCATATTTCTTTTAAAAATAACTTTAGGGGAACCTCGATGGCTCAGTTGGTTGAGCGTCCAACTTTGGCTCAGGTCATGATCTCACGGTTCATGAGTTCCAGCCCCACATCGGGCTCTCTGCTGTCAGGGTAGAGCCCGCTTCAGATCTTCTGTCCCTTTCTTTCTCTGCCCCTCCTGCTCACATGCTCTCTCTCTCAAAAATAAAATTAAAACATAATAATAATAATTTCAAATGACAAAAATTTTTGCAAGGACATGTATTATTTTTTATTAAGTATACAGTCTTAATTCTTGTAATATAATATTTATTCCATCATTAAGATCTGGAATTCCCCATAGAGTCACTATGTTTCTCTTTATGAAGAATAATTTTGTTTTGTTTTGTTTTGTTTTGTTTTGTTTTGTTTTGTTTTTGGTGGAGGGAGGGTTGGAAGAGGGAGGTTGAGCTTAGGGTTGCCAGATAAAATATAGGGTGACAAATTAATTTGGATTTCAGATCAACAACGATTAATTTTTAGCATAAGCAGACCCCACAAAATACTTCCTTGGAATTATCCAGGGACAAACTCAACATTTACATGGGACATACACAATTCTACTAAAAAAGTATTCATTGTTGATCTGAAAATTCAGATTTAACTAGGTGTCCTATATTTATATTTACCAAACCTAATAACCCTATTTGGGCTGCCACGAGCACAAAGGAGCAGCAGTAATCTTGAGAGCAGCTTTTCTCTGCACCTGGAGGAAAAGTGCTGTTTCCCAGAGGATTATGCCCATCAGTGGCTCCCAACCGAGATCCGGTGGGGAGGTGCTTCTAATTCATCCCGCCTTGATGCAACAATTATGAAAGCAGATTCATCTCCCAGTCTCTCTTCTCCTTGCCCTAATTTTCCTCCAGGTAAGACCTTAAGTTTTCCTAAATTTGAATTCCTCTTCTAGACGTGTTTTTAGAAACTTGACTGCGCAGCAATACTACAATTCTTCCATGTCCCAGATAAGCACATTACTCACCAAGGTAGGTAAAGATACCTGTTATAGTTGGGCTCTCAAAGAATTGATAAGATTTTATGAAGGTTCTACTCTACTGTTTTTATTACATATCTATAAGCAGCACACAGTGCTGGGATCATGGTGAGGCGTGTGTGTGTGTGTGTGTGCGCTCACATGCACACCTACATGTGTAAAGTTAGAAATCCGCACCTTATATCCAGGCCATTCTACTGCTTGTTAATTTCTGGTATTCAGATGGACATTAACTTACATCAGGCTAGCAGAAAGCCAAAGCCTGTGAAATTTCACACAGCCTCTATTCATCAAATTCAAGTTGTAGATTCACCAACGAAGGTTTTATTCTTTTCTTTAGATGATCCAGGGATAACCTCAGCCTCAAAATGTTTCTGTAGATCCACCCCCAGATGCAAATCTTTAAGAAATTAGCCAGGGCACCTGCCTCATGAAGCCACAGTATTCTTCTCCTGGGGTTTTAATGATGCAAGAATCCTTTGATCCAGAACTTTGTTGTCTAATGTCTAATCCATTAGCAGAATTGCTTTTTCCATCACATCCCTCTTCACCGGATTTAATTGGTTCTGTCTATAGAGTTCATACCACAGATAGGAAGACAGACACTTGCCCTAGTCTCCAAGTATCCCTGTGTGCATCTTGAATGTGAGCCAGGCTAGTGTGACAGTCACATTGGCTTTCCTAAACTCATGCCTTCATCCTACCCTGTCCCTATCTTCTCAAGTGCACAGAAACTGCAGGCCAGAGACTTGGGTGAATGCAATTTCTAGAGATGTGTCACATGGGGAGGAAATCCTAATTCGAAGCCTGCAATGGTACCGCAAAGTCATGTTGCCCATCCTCCTGTTCCTGGAAAACAGCAGCAATCATTGTAAGGGCAAATTCTTGGATGAAAGGAAACATACTAAGAGCGTCTGAGGGAGAGTGTAAAAAAACTGAAATTGAGATAAAGAAGGTTAATACATAGAAAGGGCAAGAAAAACAACATATGCACTTCTTGAGAATCTTGGAAGAAAAAGGATGCTGCTATTTTGAATAATTAGTATTAAATGAGACTAACTGCAAACAGGAGACTCTCTGGATTTCCGGGTCCCAAGGAATACTGTCCCCATCTCCACCATGGGCTGTCTCTCCTGTCCCTGCACCTTCTTCTATTCCCTCTGTTCAATTTCTTATATTAACTCTTTTTCTTCTCTTCTCTTCTCTTCTCTTCTCTTCTCTTCTCTTCTCTTCTCTTTTCTTCTCTCCTCTTCTCTCCTCTCCTCTCCTCTTTTCCTGTCTTCTTCTCTTTTTCTCTTTTCTTTTCTTTTCCTCTCTTTTCTTTTCCTTTTCTTTTCTTTCTTTTCTTTTCTTTTCTTTTCTTTTCTTTTCTTTTCTTCTTTTCTTGGATTAAGTTCTCTGTTGTTCTAGAGACAAGGAGCTGGGCCCCTTGACAGTGCTCGCCCTATGGGCCTGGGTTCCAGAACACCACAAAGGTGAAGGTTCTGCCATGAACTCATTGGACAGAAAAATTTTCATTTGCACACTGGACATTCTTGGTAAAGACAAATGTATCTTCCTTAAAAAAAAATAGGTCATGAAACCCATGTTGATAATGGATCTGAACCCGTATGACACCCCTTCTCTGGAAATTTTAGATATCAGGGAAGGATTTGCCAGAGGTCCCCCCCACCACAATTTCTCTAAAAGACCCAACAGCAACTAAGTCATCTTTTATAAATATATGCAAGACCGTGAGCTGAACTCAGCTGACGATATACCTCAGTCAAGAGCTATTGAAGGATGGATGAAAGAATGAATAATGAATGGATTTGCATATACTTTGTGTTCTGCTAGCAAGAGATTAAATTCACATCCCAGAATAAGGTGGTGGCAGAAGAGAGACTTTGATCGTTCTAATACATCACAGGGTTTGCCTCATACACATCCTACATCCATACTGTGTAAGTTTTATGGAAGCGACTTCAGATTTCTGAATCACAGTTTCCATTGTTATTAGATAGGGATAGTAACATCTGTTCAGCCACCTCCCATGGTGATTGTTATCAGTGATACATGAAGAACTCCACAAATGTAAGGGACTCATATTACTAACTCCCTAAATTTGAAAAGCAGACATATATATATATATATATATATATATATATATATATATATATATATAAAATTTAGAGGAAAAGGAATAAAAAGTATAATTTGAAAAGTTCAACCTCGGGTGTACTCAAGAAATAAGAGTTGCATTGAAATAATGTATTTTAGGGATTCATACATTTGGCTCCAGCCTTGGTATGCTCAACAGCATCAGCTTTTCAGCTCAAGCTTCTTTCTTCTTCAATATCCATACTGCTATTTCTCAACCTGTGTGTGATTAAAATCATGTGGCCTCAAAGGTTTCTATCAGAAGTAGTCCACATAAGAACATTAGTAGTATGAATGTTACTTATGCATATGCAAAATCAGGTAAGCCTCCTAAGTATAGCTTTCAGTGATGATTTCTCTGTGTGTTATGTGTTGAAATTCTTTGTTATTTGAAGTAGACATGTATATAACTTATTGAAAGAGTAAAATGTTGCAATAATTATAATGATCATGAAAGCTGTTGATTTCATGAACATAAAATTATTGCTAAGAATTGCCAATTGGCAAAATAAATAGGAAGCTACATTTCCAGTTAATACTATTGTTAAGAGAATACATTAGCTTGATATATTTAGAAAGAGCATGCTTTTTGAGGTAATACACATAAACATTTCAATAATAATGAGTCAGAATAATAAGCTATCTTCCTGTGTGGATAGGCATACGTAGATCATTATTTTGATCTTTGTGAATTTTTTTGCTTACTTGCTTCTGTTTATTTGTTTGTTTTTGTATGCTTGCATTCATAAGACAAAATTAATGTGAAGCAAAATACAAAATAACCTTTTAAGCATTACATTCAATTTTTAGTTACTGTATTAGACTTAGGTCATGAATCACTCAAAGAGTATATAATTTATTAATTGTCTAAGTAAATAATGAAGCGAGGATAAAGGCAGAATGTTTACTTCATCATCTCAAAATTCATTATGAGCAAAAGATCAAAATCCTTGATACCTTCACTATTGGCATAATAAAGAATATTAAATCTGAAGAAAGAAAACGTTACAGAAAACTTAGCGCTCCCCAAATATCTTGTGTCACCATAATCATAAATGGAAGAGAGCCTATTAAATATCACACTCAACCCTCAGTAATGAGGGCAGGAGCAGAATGACACTTGACCGTTCTGGGAAAACGCTCTTCTTGGACTATCATTCCAAGTTCAAAAATTTAACTTAAATGGTTCATAATAAAACTGATCATTATAATTACATTTTTAAACAATTTCAGGATATCCCCACATTTTATTTTATGATAACAATAACGTTTGTCTTCACCTTTCATTTCAGACAGATATGATTTTAACATTTCCCATTTCTTATTTGGCCAAAATGTCTTTTCGATGTATGCCTAAATATACTTTTTTAAAAGACCAAAATCAGATCCTTGCACTGGCTGAAGATAGTGAGACAGGCACTCACATGTAGTATCGGGAGAACATAGAACAATTTTCCTGGAAAGTTATTTGTCAACATTTTTGAAAAAGGAAAAACAATAACTGTAATGGCTGCCACATAAATCTGACGTTCTCGCTATGCCCCCAAAATACCCAGGAAAAAAAGAAACACAAAACGCATTCATCAACATAATTACATTTCTGGTAAGAATGTCACATGGTACAGGCCTTATGAGAGGAATTTGGTAATATTGAATAAAATCATGTACAGGTGTATCTTTTGGCCTGATAATATCACTTCTAGGAATTCCCTTGAGGACTCAAAGGGTTATATGTTGCAGCAATATTTATAATTGCAAACTATGGGAAACAGCCTCTATACCCACACGTAGAGGAGTTGTTTCATAAACTATGTTAGAATCACACAATGGGGTATTTTGTGCAGGAAAAAACAATAAAGAAAGAATTCTATGAACTAAGGTTGAGTGATTCGCAGGATATATTAAGTGGAAAAAAGCAAACTACGAGAGAGCATAAATAGTATGCTGCCTTTTGTTTAAGAAAGAAGGATAAAGAAGCAAATATGCATGGACTGCTCAGAAAAAATAATAATAATACAGTAGGGATAAATTAGAAACAAATGAGACTGGTTACTACATTATTTTCTGTTGTAGCAGTGTTTGAAGACAAAACCCGTCTCTTCATTCACTGTTCTGTAGGTCAGAAGTCCAGGTGGCCTTGACTGGGGTTTTACTAAGAGTTTCACATGGACAAAATCAAGGCGTCAGTCAGTGTGAGTTTTTTTCTGAAGACTCTGGGGAAGAACCCAATTCCAAGTGTATGCAGGTTACCGGCAGAATTCGGTTTCTTGCAGCTGTAGGACCCGGAGTCCATGTTTCCTTGCTGGCTCTCAGCCGAAGGCTGCTCAGTGCTCAAGTCTTCCTGTTCTCCTTGCCATGATCCTCTCTATCTTCAAGACAGCAATGATGTGTCAAATCTTTCGAATTGCTCTGACTTCTGATACCAGCCTGAGAAAACTTTGCTTTCAAAGAACTCATGTTATTAGGCAAATCTCCCTTTTGCCTTATCGTCAGGAAAGGGATACCTTGTCGTACGTACAGATTCCATGTACTCTTGAGGGGGTGGGCATTTACAACTGTCAAGGTCATTGATGGTCATTTTAGAATTCTGTCCACCACAGTTACTTATAAAGGGTGAGTGAGAAGGAGGTTGACAGAATAGATGGAATGGGGAGAATGACACTTTCTGGCACATATCTATTGCACAGTTCAGACTTTGGGAATTATGGTAACATTTCACATAGCTTTAAAAAAGAAGTAAGAAAGGAGAAGAGAGAAAAGTCCTAAAATGTGATTCAAACAAATCAAGTGAACCAAGCCAAAAATCAAATAAATTGTATAACCATACTGAAGTGGGAAAGAAAATCTAACCTGAATAACTTCTGGACATAATATTTAAACTATATGCCTTAAGGCTAAAGGAAAAACAACAACAACAATTTTTAAACAAATATTGAATTCGAGTTAGTAGGCTTCTTTTGTTCAAAGAAGCATGGGTTAGCAATTTTGAAAATGCTTTTTATGTTTTGAACAAAGAAGTACTTATATTGTGGCAAATGGGTGCCGTATTTCTCATCGTTGGATGAGAAAGCTCCAAGTATGGATGGGGGAAGAATGGAATGAATCCTGTGCCACTGAATTGAAATGTAGGTATCCATGGAAACTTGTAGTTTCTAGTATATAGATATAGACATAGATGTTATATATGCATACACATAAGCTTGTATGTATGAGTGTACGTGCATGCATACATCTGTTTTCTATATTTGCTGATAGGATAACGCCCATAACGTGGACCTAAATGCCTTTTGCCACTAAAAGGAATCAAGACTCTTTTGAGAAATGGCTGAATCTGGGCTGGATCAGGAAAAAATACAAACTGACACGACGTGATGAAAATATCCTTGTGTGCCAAAAAGTAAGAAAGTGCACAAAGAATGATGTAGATATGTCAAATGGACCCAGGAACCAGTCTGAAAGAGCTTGGACTGGCGAAATCTGGGACTGTCTGAACATCCAAATAAATAATCAGAGTCAAGGAATACCATCCACTGAAGAGAACAAAATCCATTAGTCTACACTGAGGTAAATGGATGGATGAATTAATAAACAAATAAAATAGATTAGAAGAGAATATTTTTCTCACAGTAGAAAGCCAACCAATAACCATAGAAAGAATGATGGAATTAAGACACTACCCTTCAGGCACCGTAATAATAATAATTTATTTAAACACAACCTCTCACGGATGCTAAAACTAATGTGTGAAAATTTAAGGAGTAACAAGATACCTCTATAATCTCAATGTACACCCCAAGGTACCCCAAGGTACATAGTAATTACGAGCAAGAAAATAGTGACTTTATGATGGAGAAACTGGGAAGACACCACCTTGACCAAATAATCAAGATTACCACATCCAGATAGGAGACAAATAGATGCCATGTGCCTCCTCATATTCTGTACTGACAGCACAGCATCACGTCTGTGGTGTTCTTGCTAACATCACATAGCCTAAATCTAATCGAGAGAAAATATCGGGCAGATCCAACTTGAGTGACAGTCTCCCAAATGACTGGGACATTCTTCTCCATTGTCAATTTCATGAATGGCAAAGGAAGACTGAGGAACTTCTAAATTAAAGCAGCTTCGAGGGACTCGGCGACCAAAAGCGAAGCATGATCCGGAATTTTCTTTGGTTCCTAAAAACATCATGGGAACATTTGGCAAAATATAAATAAGGCCTGTGGATTAGATGATATCTTCATTGCATCAGTATTAATTTCCTGGTTTTGATCGTTGTTTCGTGTTTATGTAAGAGAATGTCATCATTTTCAGGAAGTACCTGCTGCGGCATCATAGTGTTTAGGGAGAATGAAGCATGTCTGCAACTGACCTTCAAATGAGTCGGCCAAAATTATATATGTATATTAATATTCATAATGTGTGTAATATAGTGATATATACTATATATATATGTGTATATATATATCTATATATAGATAGATAGATAGATAGATATGTTGCAATAACAACCCACCTGTAATTCCTCCACATCCATCTCTAGAAGTGGTTGGTTTGGAGGAGGCAAAGCGTGTATCCAGAGTGGGGCTTCTATTCCTTTCCTGCTAAATAAAAACATCTCATCTACGCAACGGGGTCAGCTAAAGGCAAAGAAAGTAGAGAGTGGCATTTTTCTCACTGTAAAGAGGCACTGCCCTGGGGAGTCACCACATGAAGTTAAAGTACATTATCAAATTCAATAAGCCTGCTACACCTGATCACTTGGTGAAGAGGACAAAAGAGGCAAGAGCCTGTGCCATGACTGAGCAGGGAGTGATCTTTAAAACATCAGCACTAACCAACCAAGAAATACAGTCCCCACAATTTCAGGCTCCTACAAATACTCAGGTAAGTCTCCCCTACTGCAATTGATAGACAGAGTCAGAATTTCCCTTTTCATTGCATTGGGAGAAAGTTCTACCTCTCTGGACTCAGATGGACAAAGTGTGAAGGGTTCCTCCCTATACCCTGAAAAACGTGAGAGTTCTTCAGCCCTTGCCACACAGCAGGATGGAGAACAGGATACGTGCCAATGTCTAGCCATCAAAAATTTCACACTATCAAGACCTGCCCAGGACGACCCAAGCTTCAAAGACTATGACCATGCTTGGGGCACCTGGGTGACTCAGCTGAGCAGCCGACTTTAGCTCAGGCCATGATCTCATTCATGGTTCTTGGATTCGAGTCCCACATCAGGCTTGCTGCTGTCAGCACAGAGCCTGCTTTGGTTTGGTTCCTCTGTCACCCTCTCTCTCTGCCCCTCCCCTGCTTGCATGCTCTTTCAAAAACAAATAAACACTAAAAAAAAAAAAAGGCATTGACCATGCTGGAGGCGAGCAGTTTTGACAGCAGCTCTGTCCTCTCTGGATGCAACTGGAAGCCACAGGGAAGTGAAGCTTCTTCAGGACTCTTGAGGAGACCAAAAAACTCTACTCTGACCTCTTGAATAGAAATTTCCATTCCCATCAACATCAGATGCATGCTTTCCCAGTTACCTCTTCCCAGTTGAGTCCCTATTTTTGTTAAACCTGGTGATCACTGTCAATGCTGCTAAAGCCAACAGATACACTTCACCACTTGAAAACAGCTGGGCCTCATGACTAACATCAGCCTCTACAATCTACCCTGTCAATTCCAGCTGTTCCCTAAATAAATCTCCTTCTTTATAATCTAATTCCAACCTCAGTCACGATACTATCTGCCTCTCCTTGCCTAAGGGCACCAGCCATCTCAGACTGCTAGACCAGCAGCTCAGGCCAACTGTTAAGTACAGTGATCCGGGCTTCCATGTGGTTCTGTGCTTTTTAATATTAGATTTTGTGCAATGATGCTTTCTGGCCCCATTTTTTTTTTTAGGCACATGTATGTTGCTGTACCTAGGTAGGTACCACCATCCTAGGTAGGCCTCTACTTCTCTCACTGCTAACTAACCTTCAAACTCAGGATGAAGTCTTAGCATTAGTGCTAGAAGGAAAATCCAATCTGAAGCATAGTCAAAAGTGACAGGAGAAAAATAGTGTTGTAAACTGTGAGAAAAGCCCCAATTTTTCCTTAGGGTCTGAACTAGCCTAGGCTGTTTGGCCTGTGGTAGATCAGGCTGTGGAGTTTGTTGAGCAACTGTGTAAAATGTGTCTCGATCTCATCCTCCAAATGAAAGTGAAGTTTGAGGCAGGCACAAGGAATATGGTCTTGAGCACCTGTACTATCTGCTACTATACCAACCAATCAGATTAACAATTCTTCTCCCTTTGGTGAGTGTTTGGGGGTGGTGATGGGTGCCGGGCCATCATCCACCAGTGATCGAGAGCAAGAGATAAGCCATATTAAATGGTGCCTAAAAGAAATGACATGGATAAATTTGACCATCTTCTGCTTCTTCTGCCCAGTAAGTACCTTACAAGTAGAGGCTGGTCTCTTATCCATTTCAGATCCCCTGACACTTCATTAAACATGGCCAGGAAAACTCCTGGATATAGCTTTGATTCTTTGGATTGTACTAAGACTATAATTCTATTTGAAAACAATGGCATGTTAGTTATCTATTGTGGCATAGCTAATTATCCCAAAACTCAGAGGCTTATAACAAAAATACTTACTATCTCAAAGTTACTGTGGGTTGGGAATTCAAGAGAAGTTTAGCGGGGTGACTTCGGCTGTAGTAAAATGCTAGCCAAGCAATCACATGAAGGCCTTGACCTGAACTGAAGGATCTGCCTCCAAGATGGCACACTCAGGGGGTTATTGGCAATCAGCCTTAGTTCCTCACTGACCATTGGTAGTGGCGTCAGTTGCTCTGCATGTGGAGTTCTCCACGGGGCTATGTCCTCATGTTAAGGCAGCTGGCCTCCCCCAGAGCAAATGGGAGGAAGAGGATAGAAGACTGAAGGTACAATGTCTTTCATCTACTCTTGGAAGTCATACACCATCATTTTGCCTCCTTATCTTTGTCACAAGTAAGTCACTAAGTACAGTACAGTACTTAAGAGGAAGGGAATTAAGCTCTATCTCCGATAAATAAATAAATAAATAAATAATAAATTGTGGGCATATTTTAAAACTACTGACCACATGCAGGATGGGAAGAATAAAGTCTGAAGGGTCCACAGTTATAATTCCTTGAATTCAGCTGGAGTCAATATATCATAGTGGAGTAGAATGAGATTTGTGTTCAAATGGATTCAAGTGCAAGTCCCAGTCAAGGCTGGATTTATGGGCATTCAGCAAGTGCCCCAGGGCCCTATACTGAGAAGGGCCCCATGCTTGGTTTAATGCTCCGCCATTGTCATGGCAAAAGTCGTAGTAATTGATCTTTGTATTCAAGTTTTTTTAATTGGAATTCAATGGGACCATGGGGCAGGATAAAGCCACAGTACAAGTGTTCAGTGCTGCTTCTTGGCACTCCATTTGCATACAATGTTCATGAAATCCTGTGAGCAGAGAATTCTGGCAGAACCCCCAATGCACTGGAGTTCAGTGAGACTCCAAGCAAGTACCAGGTAAGCAGGTGATGTCTAAGACAGAGTGAGTGGGGCCTCCAGCAGTCGGGAGAGGCCACGTTTTCCTTTCAAGTGCTTTGAATGCAGCTTGCTTCAAAGGCAATGGCATTCCAAGAAACAAGAGTAAGTAAGGAATCTTATCATGTCCTTTATTATTCATATTGCTTCCCTGTTAGTTAACCACTTATAGGAAGAAGGGTGACAGAAAGAAAAGGAAAGTTTGGGCACCTCACTGTTCCTTTTCTTCTCAGCCTTCTGTACTCACCAGTAACTCAAGATAGAGAGTGTTTCTATATTAAGAAGTGAGGTAAAAATATCTTAACTCGTTTTGTGCAATTTTTACATTGTTCTGGTAAGAATGAAACATCTGTGCCTGTATGAGCTACAAAATATGACTCGTGTGATTTCAGTGATTCCTCATAGCAATGAAATGCTCTTCTATTTGCATTTAAAAGTGTTATTGCACAATGTAAGTGTGAGCAGTAAAATCCATGCTAATAATATAGGATTTTAATTTTTCTTTCTTTACGTTCAATAGAAAAAAACAACATTAAATAGCAAATTAAAAAAAATATTATGACAAAGTAGAAGACATTGTGGAAGAATGGAAATAGCTTTATATTTTACTACCTTTAATGACAATTTTTTCCTGTTTCCTGGACAAGAGATCCCACATTTCCATTTTGCACAGGGCCTGAAAACGAGGTAGCCATGGTGGTCCTGGCTTGTTCTGCCATTCCCTGCTCCATAATGACTCTAAAATGACTTATGTCTCCAAACTTCAGTTTCCTCTTCTATAAAATGGGATCCCAGTAGTACATATCTCATGACATTGTTAAAAGGATAAAATGACAAGCGGCTTGAAAACTATTTAGCACAGTGTCTGGTTGGCATAGGCTCAACAAATCAGTGATAAATGCTCAATAAATAGATGATGGTATTGCCGGGTGGTAACCACTGGGGATATGGACCTACCCTGGTGTAAAGACCCATCTGGTCCTGAGAATGGAACACTGATTTTTTAAGAACATGGGTGAGACCTTTTCCAGGTAGGCCACCATTAGCGAATGTAGCCTCAGAGAAAATATCCTCACTAGCTTCTTACTCATATGCTGAGCTTCGCCCAAAAGGAATCAACCCACCTGCCCCACGTAACAAAGGCAAGGATTTCTTAGAACCGATGGTTCCAACATTATAATTTTACATACGTAAAACTGAGGTTTATTTATTTATTTATTCATTTTAATATGAAATTTATTGTCAAATTGGTTTTCATACAACACCCAGTGCTCATCCCAACAGGTGCCCTCCTCAATGCCCATCACCCACTTTCCCCTCCCTCTCACCCCCCATCAGCTCTCAGTTTATTCTCAGTTTTTAAGAGTCTCTTATGGTTTGCCTCCTTCCTTCTCTGTAACTTTTTTTTTCCTTCCTCCCCCTCCCCCATGGTCTTCTGTTAAGTTTCTCAGGATCCACATAAGAGTGAAAACATATGGTATGTGTCTTTCTCTGTATGGCTTATTTCACTTAGCATCACACTCTCCAGTTCCATCCACGTTGCTACAAAGGGCCATATTTCATTCTTTCTCATTGCCATGTAGTACTCCATTGTGTATATAAACCACAATTTCTTTATCCACTTATGGAAAGAGCCTAAATGTCCATCACCTGATGACTGAGGTTTAAAGAGAAGAAATAAGGACCCTGGTCACCTGTTTAGAAACGGGCAGGACTGAGTCTTGAGTTGGAAGATTTTTGACTCCTGGTCCTATCTTTGGCCCTTTTACTTCTCAACCTTCTGACTGACCATGCATACTTCTAGCTGAACATATACTTCGGGAGAATTTTCTCCCATGAAGTCCAGTTAGCTAACACTGGTGCCGGAGGTCTCCTTTGGAAACCCATAGACCAGAACACCTGTTTCAAGGAGATGGAGAGTTAGGTCCCATTAGTAGAACACTTTGGGGGCCCGGGCTGCTCAGCTCCCATAAATTCGATTGAGTGGCAGTCACAGGAATAATGCTAAGTTATGTTTTCATAGTTGACTCCGTGCTGAGAGAAGCACTGGGAAGGTGGATAAGCACACTCCTTATGGTGGAGGGGTGGTGCTGGTGATGAGGGAGGCAATGCCATGCAGTCCGTGGATAAATGATAATATTGCCATTTGGTAACCACTGGAAACGTAAATCTCCTCTGGTGAGTGAAGTGGAGGACTAAAGGAGGGGGTAGTGGAGTTGGATGATCAAGTCCGGGGGGGTGGTGTGGGGATGGAAGAGGTGTAAGGGAGTGTGGTGAGAGAGGTACTACTAGCGAAGGTTGTGATTGGGGTAGTGGTGAAGGGGATGGCAGTGGTGGTGGGGTGGGGAGGTGATGGTGTTAGTTGCGGGGGTGATGGTGGACATGGTAGGGAGGTGTGCTGGGGTGGGTGTATAGGGTTGGACACAGAGGATGGACTGTGGCACAAGAATCAACCCAGAGTTCTGCATGGGTCTGACCATAGCTTTCTCTGTTCAAAGATCTTCTTCCCTTATATGTTGGCAAACTCTGAACTGCTTACTGTGGCACATCACCGCCTCTTGAATTTCCTCTGCCTCCAGGCTTTTTACTCCTCTCCCTTTTCTCTCCAGTCAAACCAAACTCCCCTGGCGCACTTTGCAGCTTCGTGCCATCCCAGTGGTGCAGTGAAGATTGTCGCCTTTGCAAATGCTGTCTCCACTGCACTTAGAAGAAATGTCCTTCCCTGTCTTCATTTGTCCTTGACAACTCAGATAACCGTCAAAGTGCTGTCCTCACTTCCCTCCCAGAGCCTCCCCTGGGCTATGTGCTCACGTCATCTCTCCCAGGTCTTACCACTGACTAATATTGTCTAAGCGCTGACTCTGGTTTGCTGGACTGAGAAGAAGCTACTGCTGCTAGTGGAGGGCGAGGATGAAGGACTGGAGACTCTGAGAGGAATTGATACATAACTTCCAACTAAAGAGGGAAATCTGAAGAGAAAAAAGCAGGAGGGGGGATGGGCAGGACATTTTTTTTTGTTGTTGGTGGACCTGGGGTAGCAGGAGGGAATGGAAATAAAAGATAAGATGAGACAAAGTCTCCAGGTCAAAAGGTGTCTCAGTCTGGGCAAGATGGAGTCTCCTCTGGAAGTAAGATCCAGGGTAAAGTTTCAATACCTCCAGAAGATGAATTTTCCCTGTTTGTCTTGAATGTTAAATTTACCCTCTGAGTGTACTGTATCTCAGGTGAACTGGCCCTGGGATTCATCTTTGGAAACTTGTGAACTTTGATCACTGCCCACTTTTTCTCCTTAAAGTTGTATCTCACCCCCTGACCTAAGCATTCAATGGAAAAGAAGATGCTACCTCACTGCTAAGTCCTTGAGATCATCTACCTCCAATGCTGCAGCTATTTCGTGCCAATACCTTCCTGTACTTGATTGGAGGTGGGGGGGGGGGGAATTTCCTCCTACCCATGAGCATTCTTGTCTTACCTCAGAGAGGCCACTCCCAGCCCTTCTGCGGCCATCTTGCCTACCTCTTGCCCCCAGAGCGGTCTGTCTCTCCCACTTTACAAATTATGGCAAGAGAAAAATGCAAAATAAAACAATGACAAAAGGTTTAATGACAGTCTCTTCTGCTGTAATGTGCTAATTGCCTTCTTAAGAAATCCCATGTTATCAAAAATCATGCCATCAAAACCACTATTACCTGCGAAATGCAAGTTATTGACAAAAGAGGTGTAGATTAAAAAGGGTAATTTTTCCCCAAAGAAATATAAAAAATAGAGCTGATTTTAATAGTTTTAAATTATTTTGTTATGCTGAAGTAAGAAAAATATAGCCACTTGATTATCAAGTGACCAGTATAAATTTAAATACCTCTGAGAAAAATTCTCAAGGGGGAAAGTGTTCCAAATTAGCAAGTATCTAGGTAAATTTTAAACCAGTTCCCAGCTATCAATGTTAAACAAAAACATAAGCTGCCAAACGAATAGCCAGCTACTCAGACAAAGCAGCTGCGGATTCCTGTAATGTCTTTGAAAAGGGTTTTTTTTTTACCCTGATGTATGCCTATGTGCTATAACTAGTCACCAATGGCACAAGCATTTTAACCAAAAGTAGCGGGTATGAGGCCAGGTACACTGAGTGAGGTTATGTAACCTGGAGTAGCAAAAGAAATGACTGAGATACAAAGGAATAATAATTTGTAAGGAGTTGAGTGTAAAAAATAAAAATTAGTATCTCATTTTTACGTTGCTTGTAAAATGGATACCATAAACTTTTTTTTTTAATTTTTTTTTAACGTTTATTTATTTTTGAGACAGAGAGAGACAGAGCATGAACAGGGGAGGGGCAGAGAGAGAGGGAGACACGGAATCGGAAACAGGCTCCAGGCTCTGAGCTGTCAGCACAGAGCCTGACGCGGGGCTCAAACTCACGGACCGTGAGATCATGACCTGAGCCGAAGTCAGACGCTTAACCGACCGAGCCACCCAGGCGCCCCAGGATACCATAAACTTTAGAGGAGATATCTTCACAGGAACAAAACATGGTTCAAGCTGAGGGGAGGAGGTGGTACTCATCAGCCAGGTCAGGAGGATTGGTAAAATCCAAGGAGAGAGATTCTGATTTCAAGAAGAAAAGAGCTGAACAGGAAGAGAAGAAGGAACTAAGAAGCCAAGAAGCAGACATACATATGGCAGGCTCAAGGCAGTGGGTCTGGACTGCAGAGACTGGGGATGGAGTCAAAGGGAGAAAAGAGCAGGAGGAGAGGCAATTAAATGTCTCAGTTTAGACACATGTTCCTGAGGATTGAGCCCGGATGCTGGTAGAATGGCCAAGTGATGTGGCCATGATCTTCGGCTCCAAGAATGCTAGAGTGGGAGCAACCCCAGAACTCATCCAATTTAAATCATTCATTATCAAGAGAGCAAAAAAGAGGGCTGTGACTTACCCAAAGTTATGGAACTGGATGTTCCAATGTTAATTCAGTGCAAAGTCAGTTACAGATCTTATGAGCATGCTCAGGACTTAGGTCAGACTATATCTTTCTCCTCTAGAAACAGAAGGTAGAAAGATGATCAGTTCCACTCGAAATAGCAAATGTGGTGAAAGGACTAGTTCTAAATTCCCTGCCCAAATTAATACCCAATCCTCCAGTTCCAAGTTCAAGGCATGTGCTAGATACAAGGCAGGAGCCATGGGTTCAAAGATTGCTTCGCTGCTAGACTGTAAGACCTTTAGGGTCAGGGACCAAATTTCATTCACCTTTACATCTCCAACATCTGAGCAATAGTCATCTTTTAATAAATATTTGTGCCTTTCAGCCAGTAATGACTATATCCTTAGAGTCCCTTGTATTCCTATCTTTCGTATTATATACAGATTCACTGAGATCAGAGAAGTAAAGAGAAAAATCTACAGTCACAGAGTGAATGAAGAGCAGAACTCAAGCCTGCCCTTCCCATTGTCCTCACCATTGCTTTGCTGCTTTTTCAAGAGGTCTGGACACAGGTAAGGGCTGAAGCAAAAATGAATCATAGCATGGCAGTTGAATCATCTGAAAAGTAGAGTCTAGATGAAAGATCTATAAACTGGAAAATAAAAACCCAGTAAAAGTTTCTTTAAAGTCTAAGGCTGGGACTGTTTATAACCATCTTGGTATTCGTAGCATCCAACACAGAGCTTGGCAGATAGCCCCACATTGGTACTAAAGGAGGCAGCTCCAATTTTAAAGTAATAAACAGTATATCCTGTATTTAAACTGCTCCCCAACTTCTATTGAGTGCCAGCTTAGTGCTTCCCACTTGAATTAAGTTGACAGAAGTCTTTGGAACAATATTGTGTGAGATAAACACAATGGCTGCAGTCTCTGGCCTGAAACTCTTTTCCTATGGGAAAGCCAGTTTCAGTGATGATTTGAAGGTCAAATGAGGTCAACATCAAACAACGTAATGTGTACCGGACTGTAGGCAGTGAGCAAGGAGAAAGAACAAGTGTTTTGAAACAGTAGACATTGGGGAACAGTCATGCTCCTTGATAGCACTATCCAAAGATGGCAGCAGTAAGTGGACTTCAACAGTCAAACTATGAAAGAGCACAATCTGAGCTATGGGTAGAGTAGAGAAAGAGAGCCATAATCCCGGGTCTCTTGAGGGATTCTCAAATCTTTAAATATTCTCAAAGAAGGGATACCCCACAAACTCCCCAGAGCCATTGTTCCAAGTTATTATACCATCATACTAATGCACGATTAACGACATTTTATCAGGATGAGAAAGCAATTCATATGGGTTGGATTTTGTTTTTTAATTACTAGGGGAAAAAAAAACGAACAAATTCCAGTTACTTTCTTGACCTAGCAGAGCGGTCTTTACAGAAAGGGGGATAAAGCACTGTTGATGAAGAGCAAACACAATTGTCTTGGTGAAGGAACGTCAGATCAGAATGTAATTCCCCTGTTCATGTTTTTCTTAGAAAGCGTTTGCATTCTGCCTGGTTCTGGGAACAAAGCCAAAGCGTGCATTAGAGGAACAGAGATTTCCAGGAAGTTGGGCGACTGAGGATGGCTGGGTGGGTGGGAGCCTGGGGAGGGTCTGATGGTGGGGACAGTTCTGACACCTCTGTGCAAGCCTGGGAAAGATGAGGTGCCCACTCTGCCTTTTATTCTCTAGCTGACACAGGGCCCCTGAGAAATGTTTAAGGGTCAGAGAGGGGTAGGATTGAACCAGAAGACAGAGCCCGGACGCCTCCCATTCCCTCGCCTTAAGTAATTAACAAACCACAAAATCAGGGTGGGAAGGAAGGGAGGCAGTGACACTGAGGTGAAGATGGGCACCGGTCCCCACTCTCTCTGCTGGTCACACCTACCAACGTCATGCTAAACACAGGTTTCACAATGGCTTCAGTTTTGTCCTCCATAGCCTGTCTTAGAAGCAGCCCCTGGAGAGCAAGAGCCACCTTCTTCTTCCTTTCCTTCTCTTCACATCATTCCATGTCATCTATTTTTCCAGCACGGTGAATGAACAAAACAGCAGGGGTCCAGGACCCAGAAAGGAAACGAGGATATAGACTGAGGCCTTCTGAACACAAAATGGCGCGAGACATTTTGTTAGGCGTTTTATCTGTCTCCCTTATTCATATGATCTCCACTGTTCAGAAGGCTCCTGTTCTCACACTGAGAGGTTGAGGGACTGTGGACAAGGGTCAGAACGTCTGTCTCCTTACTAAGGACGGAGTGTGTGTAAAATGGGCATGATCACATTTTCCTGTCAACCCCCGAGAGGTGCTGTAAAAATCAAATGAGACAATATACAAGGAAGCCTTGGTGAACTGTGAAATGCTGAACACACGGATGGGGTTATCATGTAGTTAATAAACTGCTCTCTGAGTTTAAACACCTAGAGCCGGATGTTTCCTCCATGTATCTCAAACATGTATTCTTACCCTAATCCCTGGACACTTGGAAATCGGCCTCGAAAATCTAACCAAATCTTTTGCACCAGCCAGCATACCAAACCTCACTTCCTGCCCCATCTCCATTGGCCATGTAGCCTACGACGTGAGAAACCAAATCTCAGGTTCCAGTAATAATGAAACAAGGGGGCTCAAAGAGCTCACATCCTCATCTTTTTTTTTTTTTTAATTTTTTTTTTCAACGTTTATTTATTTTGGGGACAGAGAGAGACAGAGCATGAACGGGGGAGGGGCAGAGAGAGAGGGAGACACAGAATCGGAAGCAGGCTCCAGGCTCTGAGCCATCAGCCCAGAGCCTGACGCGGGGCTCGAACTCACGGACCGCGAGATCGTGACCTGGCTGAAGTCGGACGCTTAACCGACTGCGCCACCCAGGCGCCCCAACTCACATCCTCATCTTGAGGTTGACAGAGGACAAAGAATCAGGTCACCGTGAGACAGGTGCCAGACATTGCTTGTAAAATGGATACCATAAACTTTAGAGGAGATAGAAGTGCAGAGAAAAGGTGGGTGCTGAGCATCGGGAGGGAGAACAGTGCCCTGATCGTGGCAGCAGGAGCTTAAGGGATGATGCCTTCTGGGAGTCATCATTTTCATGGATGGTCTGGCACCAAATACGAGCCACCAGAGGAAGAAATTAGAAAGGGACACTGTGGGGAGCTGGTAAGAAGAAATGTGAAAAGGAAGGAAGAACACAGAATGCGCTCAGTGCCTGCTATGAGGTTGGATTACACACTTCCACATGGATCAACCATATTCTGTCCTCCGGTCCGCCTCCTACCTCTCTTGCTCCCAATGTGCGACATCACCGGACAGCAGACATCTCCGGGTGGGAATATTCTAGTAGCACAAACTCTTTAGGAATCCAGACAGTACCCACCCAGTGACTGCTGGAATTAAGTCTGGGTCAGAAAGAGAATGGGTGAAGAGAAGGGCAGAGAGGAGCTGGGGGCTGGGGACAATAGTGACGGTAGAGGTGCATGTAGCTTTATGGGGAAAAATTCTCAAACAGCAACTCAGGCTCCTTCGCAATCAAAGCCCAGTTTAAGTACAGCAACCCTTCCTCTCCTCCCTCCCCAGTTGTTGTCTCTACTGAGCATCTGCCGTCACTGGGCTCAACCCCTAGACCCCATCATCAGGATTAAAAGCTAAGATATGTTTGGATTCAAATCCCAGTCCCTCCACCCATGAGCTGTGTGGCCCAGCTTTGTCAGTTCAGACTCAGTTCTTCCAGCAGGTGAATAATGCCTGTTAGGTCTTCAGAAAAGCTGAGCTATGTATCTAACGCCCTGAACCCAAAGCCTAGTTCGATAGTTGGAGTGTTTATTATTACTTTATGATTTCTCTTAAGGTTTATTTATTTAGAGAGAGAGTGCAAGTGCAGAGGGGCAGAGAGAGGGGGAGAGAGAGAATCCCAAGCAGGCTCTGCACTGTCGGTGTGGAGCCTGATGGGGGGCTCAAACCCGCAAACCGTGAGATCAGGATGTGAGCCGAAATCAAGAGTCGGACGCTTAACTGCCCGAGCCACCTGGGTGCCCCTATTACTTTATTATTAATCATCCATCTGTCACCTCCTAGCTATCACTACTTTCTCAAGGACAAGCACTTACCAGACACTCACTATGTGCCAGGATGTTGTACTAGCCGCTCAGACTGTGAGGATGAAACAGAAAATCCCTGACCTCAAAGGGCAAGCCATCTGATGTCAGTAGATAATGAGAGTTTCAGATCCCAAGGAGACACGCTGGCTGTGGTCCTGCACTTGAAGGAGTGTCGCATGGATGGCGGGGCAGGCCTGTCTGAGGGGCTTTGGAGGACTCTGCAGGGGAGAGAGGGGTCAGAGTCAATTCCCCTGAGGGGGGTTGCATCATCACTCCCCCGGATCCTGCAGAGGAGCCCCTGCCACGGCTCGTGCTGGGCCCTCACCAGCTCTCAAGCTCTGTTCCAGCCTGATTAGACCGGGGCTTTGAGGAGACGTTTCAGGGCCCCTGGATGGAGGGGAGCAGGCAGAGATGGGAGGTTGTCAACCCTTTTATTAAGCCCCAACCAGAGCAGTTGTGGCTGTGTCTGTTTTAGAAATTGGTAATCTGAGCTAGATCTGAAGAAAAGGTCAAGCTGATAAACATGTCCAGAAACCCCCAGGCTAAGTGATTTCTAAGATGCTTTCCAAGGATGGGAGGTGAGCAGTCTCTCCAGGCTGTCGTGGGCAGAGGTGCCTGGGGCTCACACGTCCTGGCTTCCTGTTCCTCCAGCCTCAGGGCCTGAAGGCTTTGTCAACAGCAGTGGTGCTCTGTCCAGAGCTCTTTCATTCCACTGGGCTGTTCACAACCTATTTCCTCCCACCTCCTTACCGTTCCGCGCCTTTCCCCCTTCCCCCACCAATACAGCTCATTCTCCCCAATGCAGAAATCAGAGAAGAGGTCAATTGATCCACAGAGAGGTGTAATCTGTTGAGAAGTGTTAGAGAAGCAAGTTTTCTGTTTGCGGAGGGACCCGGTGAAAACATAACAATAGGTCGGACCGCTATTGACTTAAGCTGAAGTCTATTTCATCAGCCAAAGTCTTGACCTGCAGGTCAAAAGTCAGGCTGTCAGAAATGGGCAAAAACAAGCCCTCCAGGGAAATAGGAGGCTGAGTGCCCCACTAAGGAGGCTCTCCCCCACTCTGAAGTTCCTGAGAGGCTGGAAGGGGACTCTCAGGCTGAAAGCAGGGCCTGGTATGAATTTTCTCATTATGTGGGGACTTCTCTTAGGTTGAGTTGACCTCTACATTCCAATACAGCGTGGACATCAACAGCAATTCAAGGTCACTGTTGACTTCTCTATCACTTTGTGATTAGAAGGCAAAGTCCCTTGTTTAAAAAAGAAAGAAAAGAAACAAGAGAGGGAAGAAGGAGAGGGAGAGAGGGAAGGAAGGGAGAGAGAGAAGGTGGGAGGGAGGGAGAGAGGAAGGGAGAGAAGAAGAAAGAGAGGGAGAAGAAGAATCTTTGGAAAATAGAAATCACATTCAGTAAGTGAATTCCAATGTGCTTCTTCAGAATAATAAATAGCCTCGGGTACAATCATGTATCTTTGTGTCTTAAGTTTTAAAATTCTAAATATTTGTGATGGGGTTATAAACTCGAAACAGAATATAAAGCAGTCAAGACCTATTTGCAACCTGATATGAGGAGCAGCTGACCAGACAATTCAGCCACTGTATACAAAGCATACAGTATACACTTTATATATAAACATCTGCATTCCCGGTGGCTCCATCCAAAATCGGCTGATTGTGTCCCATGTCACAGACCCATGTTAAGGGAAGTTCCCATCTTTCTGTGAAGATAGGCAGAAGTAGCAATGTGAACCAATTATACCACAAGCCTTTGTAATTTCAGTGATCTGTCTCTTAGTAAGCAGATGTCAAAATCTAATTTGAAATATTTTTTAATGTTTATTTTTGAGAGAGAGAGAGAGAGAGCAGGGGAGGGGCAGAGAGAGAGGGAGACACAGAATCGGCAGCAGGCTCCAGGCTCTGAGCTGTCAGCACAGAGCCCGATGTGGGGCTCAAACTCACGAATCACGAGATCATGACCTGAGGCGAACTCGGACGCTCAACCGACTGAGCCACCCGGGCGCCCTCAAAATCTAGTTTCATACATCGGCTCACCCATGTCTTTGAGTAAAATGGGCTGACATTGTAACGTGATGATGCTCCACATGTTTATAAGTAAGGATCCTAATACAAGTTTTAAAGTCTCATTCTTCTCTAAGGAAATTTATCTCAGATGCACCATGGCTGTGTTGCCCATAGTTCCAGGAATTCTGCCTGGATACAAAGCTGTTTTGACTCGGGCAGCTCATCTGCTCTAAAGGGTGGAGAAAGGTACGTGGCACTGTGAACATCAACTGGCATGGAGCACTGCTTTATGCGCACAGACGGCAGTCAAGCGAGGCTGCACGGGAGCACCCCTTTTACTCTTGAGTTATCTACTGCCCTGGTCCTACGCAAACCTTCAGAGAGAAGCCCTCAAATGTCGCTGTCCTGTGCATCGCTAGAGCAGTGTTTTAGTTAGTCGGCTTCTCCAGCATTTATGAAGGTGCGTATCCTCAGCATCTTAGGGTTGGGTCAGAGGCTCAAGTTTTCATGTCGTATAGCCAAGAGCGTATGCTGAAGAACACTGGGGCGCCTTGCATATCCTGTGTTGGAGTTTCAGACCAATCATATTCATGCCCTTCTCTCTTAAGAGTTCTGAACCAATCGAGACCTAGACCCAAGAACTGACCACAGATCATGGGCTTCAACGTTTGGGGAACTGACTCGGAGAGCACTTTGAGTACGAAGTGAAACAGACTGCCTTCTATTTGCCCTTCTGATGAAACCTTGGGACCCAAGGCCAAATGAATCCATGTTGCACAGCTAATGCTTATTCAGTCAGGCATAAGGAAAACAGGAATTTCCCCGTGAGACAGGAAGTCTTGGGGAGGGGGGTGGATGGAGGGTTGTGGATGGTAAGTTCCTATGTGATTCTGACCTTTAACTTGGTAACTGCAAATAGGCAGGAACATGGATTGATGGACTGCGGTCTTCCTCTCTTTCATCAGTCACATAAATCTCCTCCCCACAGGGAGAAGCCAGCTGGGTCTAGAAGCAACTTGAGGGGAGTTCTCGGTCGTCATTTCGTGACTACAGAAGTTACTCTGTGTTCAGTCGGGAGCGTGAGGAGAGGAAAATGCTGTCTCTATGCCCCTGTTACTGAAAACAGCAGGATAGGAGAGCGAGGACCAGGGACCAGCATGGGGTTTGAACCCGGACTGTCTATGTAAGTCCTTCTGTCGTCGGTTGGGTGACTTGGAAAGCTTCTTTTAGCTTCTCTAAGCCTCAGTTTCTTCAAAAATAAAATGAAGATGATGAGTGCTTTTTTCATCCTGTTGTGAAGCCTTCAGGAAGCAAAAATTGAAGTCCCTGCCACAATGCACAGGCATCAAGGAATGTTAAATATATACGGGTTTGCTACTATTAGCTACTGGGGCCCATCTGAATGGCGACTTCTTTTCTCCATTTTTCTTCCATGCTAAAATTTCCTTCCTCATGCCCATGCTTCTGGGCTTCAGTCATGGCACAAAAATAAAAGAAGTCAAATGTGTTGAAGGGGGATGATGCAGGCAAAAACTGAGCAACTGTCTGTCACAGACTCATTTCTCCAAAACTTGAGCGGCCATTTTGCGTAGAAGAAATTGTCAGAGTCGCATAACTTTAAGTCCCCGGCGAACGCCCCTCTACCTGTGATGGGCCCACATCCACCCAGGGAGCTGAGGAAGACGTTCGTTTCAAAGGAGAGACTTGTTGGTGTATAACTCTTGTCTGAGACCATCCCCACTAAGTCAGAGGTAGACCGAAGGGAAGTTAGGGAAGCTCATTTCCTTTGTAAGCCACTTCCCCCAGTGACCCTCTGGTGGTCAAACCATGGGGCCTCTTCGAAACGCTCTGGTGCCACCAAACTGAAAAGGAAGACCAGAGTTCCCTGAATTTATCTGAAGGAGAGATAATGAGAACTTTAATGAGTTGTGACGAGCACAATAGAATAATAACCGGGATAGTTGAGAACCACCATTTTAATGGATTTCCAAATTGTGTATGCTAGATTGGTTTTGTTCAAAGAATTAGCTCTAGTCATCAATTTTACTGGATTTGTGTGTTGGTTTTCCAGTTCATTGATTTCTGTACTTGCTGTATTATATCATGCGTCCTGTTTTCTCTTTATTTTTTCAAGTAATTAAGATGAATGTTTGATCCAATTATTTTTATTCTCTCTTGTTAAATAAAGGAACAGTTAAGCACATGAATGTGTGCTCTCCATAAGGCTTTGGCTATATCCCATACATTTAGTAACAGCACCCGAAACAGGCTCCGGGCTCTGAGCTGTCAGCACAGAGCCCGATGCGGGGCTCGAACTCACGAGTAGTGAGATCGTGACCTGAGCCGAAGTCGGATGCTCAACTCACTGAGCCACCCGGGCACCCCAATTAATTTCATTTTTTTTAATGCTTCAGTGAGTTTTTTTTTTTTTTTTTTTTTTAATTTTTTTTTTTTCAACGTTTATTTATTTTTGGGACAGAGAGACAGAGCATGAATGGGGGAGGGGCAGAGAGAGAGGGAGACACAGAATCGGAAACAGGCTCCAGGCTCTGAGCCATCAGCCCAGAGCCCGACGCGGGGCTCGAACTCACGGACCGCGAGATCGTGACCTGGCTGAAGTCGGACGCTTAACCGACTGCGCCACCCAGGCGCCCCCAGTGAGTTGTTTTAAGAAACGGTATTTTTTTCATTTTAAGAGTAGTGCTTGTTCAGTACGAAGAGTTTGGGAAAATGTATCTAATCAATAACTAACCACCCGGAGATATGGACTCTATTTTGGCATGTTTCTTCACAGTCTTTAAATAGTGCTGCGATGAACATCTTTGATGGTACAGTAGTTGTCCCACCCCTTATCCGTGGGGAGTCTGTTCCAAGACCCAGTGGACGCCTGAAACCAGGGAATGTACTGATCCCTACACAGACTATGTTTTCTCCAAGGAAATATTCAGGCCACTTCCTAGGACACACAGCAGCCTCCCACTTCAGTTCCCCTGTGGTCACCGTGGTCTGGAAGCAGATGACCCTCTTTCTGACGCAGTATTGTCTAATGCATACTAATTGCAATTTTGATACCTTACATCCAATATTCACACAGCAAAGCTTCCTTTTTATTATGGTAGTTGTTTGCTTTCTATGTTTGTAATTTTAGTGGCATTATTAATTGATAGACCAACCATGTATTAGTGAGAAAATGTGGCCATTATTAAGATTTTCTTTCTGGTAGAGTATATTAGCAGGATTTGAGGAAATAGTATGGACAAATGAAAAAGAAGTGTGAGATCTGTTTATCAGATTTGAATTCATATATTATATATTTAACATATATATCACATATATATCATATATCCATATACACACATATATGTCAAATATAGATTACATAGGGGCATGTACATATCTATTAATGTATCACTAATTTTGTTGTTTTCACAGTCACCGATTTTATTTTTGATCTATTTCATCGATCACAAACGGACATGTGTGTTAGAGTCTCTCATAGTAACTGTGTGTTCATTTTCCTTATGTTTTTCCCTTAGGTTGTATTTCTAGCTATTTTTGGTTTTACTTTGGCTTTTATAGTTTTCTGTGAAATTTTCGGTGGCTAAAGATACTTTTTCCATGGACATATCATTGACTGACGTATTTTTCAAATCATGTTAATGCCTTTCGCTTTTAACTTTACATTTTGTTTGAAATTTATATTTGAAATAGGACCTCTGCTTTTGTTTTTTGTTCTTTTTATGTTTTTCTGAAAAATTAAATACACGGCACGTTTGTGCATACCTCATGCCATTTTTAAGGCCTATTTGTGGCGCCTGGGTGGCTCCGGCCATAAAGCGTCCAACTTGGACTCAGGTCATGATCTCACGGCTTGTGAATTCGAGCCCTGAGTTGGGCTCTGGGCTGACAGTTCAGAGCCTGGGGCCTGCTTCCTATTCTGTGTCTCCCTCTCTCTCTGCCCCTCCCCTGCTCATGCGCTCTCTCTCTCTCTCCTCTCTCTCTCTCTGTCTTTGTCTCAGGAATAAATACACATTAAAAAAGAATTGAGGTGTATTTAAAAGCAACATGTCATATTTTGCATTGTAATCCAATCTCTTGGGTTGGGGAATTCAATTTTAAATTGGGGAATTCACAGTCGATCCATCTGGTCTCCCTCATCCGGCCTTGCCGTACAGATGTGGCACAGAGCAGGGACTGGAAGTAAGTCTGTGAATCAGACAAGCCTGGGTTGAGCTCTTGAATCTGCCTTTTTCGTCTGTGTGACCTCAGGAAAGCCGCTTATCCTCTGTGAGTCCCTGTTGATTCATCCGCAACGTTGAAACAATTATATTACTGAGGTTGCTACAAAGAGTCAATAGAAAATAATAGCCAATCACCTAATAGTACCTGACACACCATAGGCAGGCAATAAATGCTGGCCAGCCTTTTATATACAGTGATAAATATAAATATGATGGCATTCCATACATAGATCCTATTATTTTAAGTTGTGTGCTTGTCATTCCTTTGATTTTGAATTTTCTATCTTTTGATAGCTGGACTAGGTTTGCTTGCTTTTATTTTCACAAATAACTTGAAAGGTAAACATTTGTTTTTAATCGACTAGTGGTCATCTTTATAGTTTCCAAGACACATTATTTGAGTGTCTTTTCCCTGAGGGTCACAACCAACAATCACCTACCCTTACGTAATACGTGTGATTTACAACGTCTTTCCTTACCATCCTCTTCTGCCTCCTGATCTATACTAACATAATCTGGGGTTTCCACTGGTAATTCTTTTATAATGAATTAATATTTGTACACTGTATATTTTCTTCATAGAACATAACATTTGCTTTGTTCTATAACCATATTTTTAATTACTTAGAGACAACTCTGTGTTTAAGACTTAATGCCAACCACCCGTCCTAATATGCCATTATATTCAAATTTTATTTATTTAATTTATTTTTTAATGTTTATTTTTGAGAGACAGATACAGAGTGTGAGCAGGGGAGGTGCAGAGAGAGAGAGAGAGAGAGACAGAGAGAGACACAGAAGCTGAAGCAGCCTCCAGGCTCTGAGCTGTCAGCACAGAGCCTGATGTGGGGCTCCAACTCATGATCTGCAAGATCATGACCTGAGCCGAAGTCAGACGCTTAACCGACTGAACCACGCAAGCGCCCCATTTATATCAAATTTTAAACTTTATCTTTTACATTTATGTTTCAATTGCCTCAAGTATGTCATTAAGAAAAATCTTTGGGGTGCTTGGGTGGGTCAGTCGGTTGAGCATCTGACTCTTGATTTCGGCTCAGGTCATGATCCCAGGGTCATGAGATGGAGACTTGCATTGGGCTCTGTGCTAAAGCCTGCTTAAGATTCTCTCTCAGTCTCTGTCTCTGTCTCTGTCTCTCTTTCTCCCTCTGCCTCTCCCCCACTCGTAGGTGCTCAGACTCTCTAAAAAAAAAAAAAAAGAAAAAAGATAAGTCTTCCAGATGAAAGTGTAAAGGATACCCATTTTTTAAGCTCTGCTCTATCTGGAAATGCTTTTACACCAAAGACAAATGACCAAGTATGACATCCTTACGTTACCACCCTTTGTCCAAAACTCTGATGACCTTGCCCTAGTTAGATCTGGCTTTGCAGTGCTGCAGAGAATTCTGCAGTAGACATAGGTTCTGGCCCTGTGTTTTGTTTTGTTTGTTTGTGAGTGTAGATCAGATGCCTTCCTGCCTTCTCCCTTCCACGCCAAGATGGCAGTGAAGCATGGGAGTCCACTAGAGGGACCAAAGTTGTTGCTGTTTTTGATTTTTCTATCATCTTGGCAAAAGGTGGCTTTGACATCGAAACCCAGTTAAAACTTTAATTTTGACAACTCACTGTATTTCACCTGAAATTATGTGGAAATATCAAGAGTTGCTAGAGAAACCACATATACACAGCTTTAGGGAAGAAAGGGGAATCTTTTCCTGCAGCTGGAGGAAGGATCACAGGAGAAATGTAGGAGTCGGCCCCATACGGAGGAAACTGAGGGCCCATGAAGAAGTCCAGGTTTGAATCTTTTTCCATGTGCGGTCCAACGTCCTCAAATAGGAGGGTTCAAGGTGTGCTGGGTTTTATTTTCTTGAGTTAATTTAGTAACTCATGTGTTATTTGGGCAGCAAAAATAAATGAAGCATAAGCCCTGCCCTCAGGTTGCTTACACTATGACAAAAGGGAAGAGAAGAATTACGTAAAGATTGTGTAACACATTGGGCGCCTGGGTGGCTCAGTCGATTGAGCGTCCGACTTCAGCTCCGGTCATGATCTCACAGTTCATGAGTTCGAGCCCCACATCAGGCTCTGTGCTGACAAGCTTGGAGCCTGGAGCCTGTGTCAGATTCTGTGTCTCCCTCTCTCCCTCTCTTCCCCTCCCCTACTTGTACTCTGTCTCTCTCTATCTCTCAAAGATAAACATTAAAAAATAATTAAAGAAAAGATTGTATAACACAAAAACATCAAACGTAAAAAGTATTTTAAAGAGTCCAGGTGGCTGGTTGACCAGCAGTTGGGGTTGAAGTGGGCTTCTCACAAGAACGCTCTCATCAAGTTGTCTGGACCTAGAAGTCGCTTTGGATGGCCATTAATGTGGACACGTCTGTAATGGGATAGGCTACCGGTCTCAAAGGACCTTCCCAATTCTGAGATTCCTTGAGAATAAAGGGAATTTAAATAACAGTGTCTTGGAACGTCCTTACCCTGTTTCGCTCTCTGCAAACTTCTGTGTCTTATTTAGTCTTCCTGGGCACTCCCCAAATCTCCAGCCTGCTCTACAGTGGTCCTATCATGGCGGACACTCAAAAAGCTCTTACGTATGCTGTAATTATTTCTTTATAGATGTGTTCTTTCCTCTAAAAAGAGTAAGTTCCCCCCCCAGAACAGGGACAAATCTTAAAGTTTTAGATGACAGAAAGATACCAAAGCATATCTGTCATTCTGTTAGCATTGTTTCCTCAGGAGGATGGAATGGGGACATTTTTTTTCTTTATATGTCTCCATATAATTGGACTTGTCTCAAATATATAACGTTTTCCTTTTGTTATTAAGAAAGTCGGTGAAGGAAAAGGACAGAAAGAGCAAGAAAAAGCAAAGAAAAGAGAAAAGAATAAGGAAGAACGGCAAGTTCTACGTATCATGCCATAGGGCCCATCCAGGCAGAAACCCTGATGATTTGTTGAACAAATCCAGTCCCTACTTGCCTATCTTACCTTCCACTCTGGGCTCACCTTTGGGTTCTTCTCTCCGGGCCGCTGATTTCGCGGAGACAAGGCATCACTACCAACGTAACTTGGTTCTGCTTACTCTGGCCCCACCCGACCAAGGAGACTCCCAAACCCACGGAAGATTATTATTATTATTATTTCCCCTCCATTTCCAAAGGGAGAAAGAACTAGAAACCACAGATAACAGAGGAGTGTTTCCTCTCAGGCTGAAAGCCCCTGAAGGGAAGGAAAACAGGGCCTCAGATCCTGCCCACCAGCTCCTGGCCTAGTGCGGAACAGACCCATGCGGTGGTTCGAGGATGAGGACTGAGCTCTTTCTCCAGCTTGGGATCTTGAAGAGCTTCCCAGCTGCCCAAAGCCCCAATTTCCTCCACCGCACGCAGATGCCGCTGAGTCAGGCCTGGGCCAGTCACCATGATGAAGGGGTTGCGTTTGCTCTTGGTTCTAGCCCTGCCTCCAGTCACAAGCCCTCTGGCTCTCTCCGGGGGGACCCTGGGCACTCCATCTGCCTGGAGATGCTTCTTCTCTGCCCAGCAGTCCAGAGATCGCTCCCCTTCTATGCCTATTGAAACCTGCCCAGAACAGTGGGAGGTAGCAGGCATCTCGCTGTATCTGGCCTATAGGCAGAGAGCCGATGAGCTGTGCCAATTTGCACAAGTGACTTTTCTGAGCCTGGATTTCCCCCTCAGAGCAGAGGGGGTGGGGATCATCAGGGACCATCAGGGCGAGTTGCCAGAGGATACTGAACGTGCCATGGCCCCTTGTCCACTTGGAAAATGAGCGTAAGAATTACTGTTCACAGAGGAGAGTGGAGGGAGGGGTCCTGAATCGGTGTGAGGCACACTGTCGAGGCTCCGTATCAGCTCTTCACGGTATTTCGTTTCCAGCAGGGTTTGCTCTCTGATAATTCCTTCGCATTCCTTCACTCGTGCCTCGAGCTCGACCAGAGGCATGGCTTAACAGGAGAGTCGGGTGACAGCTGTGCTTTCTTGCAGTGATAGCCCTTCTGAGACATGACTCTTGCTTTTGTTATCTAACCTATTAGGGGCCATAATGGAGAGAAAGAGGCACATACTTGGGGATTTGTGGAGCCTGCCAGTCACAAGACATTTGATACACAGGAGCCTCCAACTCTGCTGGTAGAGGGATCTCTCATCACCTCCTCACAGTCTGATCTTTGTCTCCCGTACCCCAAATGAGTGATATCTTACCTCGCCCTTTCGCCAAGTCCATTAACGGATCTTAAAACCCATCTACCTGAGCACAGGCATTCTTCTGTCACACATCACTTAAGCCAGCGTCTGGCAAGCTACATTCTTCTTGTGAAGAAATGAATTCAAAGGAGGGAAAAACAGACCAGAGACAACGGAGAAAGCCCCTGGGGAAGTTCAAATCGAGCGAAATGCAAGAATGGCGGAGGGGAGGGGTGGCTACAGCACGCTGCTTAATAAATGCTAAATAAACCAACTGATTCCTTCCTTTCTCCCTCATGTCTGAAGTTCACAGGCGAAAGTCTCGGTTCCCTCTTTCTCCTGGGAGGAGCACCTCAACAGCCCATAAATGGAGTGTTTGGGAGGACAAGGATAAAGGGCAGGGAGAGTAGGCCAAGGTCAGCAGCATGTGTTCCAGGGCTTTCTCCTGAGTCTGGGTTTCACACAAACTGTACCTATGGAGTGCGCGTCATCTGTCAGGCGCTTCGCTCCTTAGAGACATTAACTTGCCCAGTCTTCAGAGCAAGCCCATGAGAAAGGTGCTGTAGGGGTGAGGAGCCCATGGGAGAGGGGAGGACTATGGGGCTCTACCGGGCTGCGAAACTAACCCCTGGACACACAGCTGAGTCCCAGCAGGGTCGTGCCAGTCAGGGGAGTGGGACGATGCTCTAACCACTGTACCACACTACCTGCCTCCTCCGCCGTCAGCTCAGGGCGACCCCTGACCATCTGCTCCCTGGATCTGCATGTTACCTTCCTTGTCTCCTACGTGACGGGGTGAATGACGTAGTCTGTACATTTCCTTCCACCTTTATCTCTTTGTAGCTCTTTCAGTTCTCCAATGCAAAGGAAGATTAAATAAAGCCCGCTCTTTTCAATTCTCAGCAAAGCTGGTGAGATTCCACGTTCATTAGCGTCCCCAAACCGCCACAGCATCAGAACTTTTACCTAGGGTTGTCGCTCCAACCCACCCACACACTGCTCACTGTCCTTTCCCTTTGGTGAACACCAAGGCTGTATAACGTTACCAGTGGAACAAAGGGATCTCCAAAATGCTTTCGCGGGGTCCTCCTTTTCCATATTTCCCCCCCTTGGCATCGTCCTTGCCCACAGACAGGTTTGGGCAAGACAACACCCAGTCATCTTTATAGAAATGATATTCGCTTCCCCCTTACATCCAAAGTGGAAGAGGAACTAACTTCATTTAAGCATGGAAAATAAAATTGCACACAGCATATGCGGGTTCCCAACCCAAACCAGTCCCCCACGTTCTGTTGTGGTTGTACAGAGTTGAGGGAAGGGGGGGTGGGGAGTACTATTTTCAGTTTCTGTAAAGCAGTGAGGAAAAGTGCAGAAATATATCCAGACTCTCAAGTTTGTGCAGAAGACATCCAGTCCCTTCATTCAGTGGAACAGCAGGCTAATATTAGAATCTCTGCCTTAATAAGCAGCTATTTAAAAAAGAAAAAGAGAGAGAGAGAGAGAGAGAGAGAAAGCTACCTTATTATAGGGTGGGAAATTCCCAGGAAGAATATGGGAAGAAGTCTGCAGCCAATATACACAGCCTTGAATGTTATTTTAAATTCAATTTTAAAAGAGAGATTTAGCAGCTGTGATTAAAGTCTCTTGTCTCTGAATCTGCAAACATAGAAATATGCTGCTGAGGAATTTAGACATTTATCATGGGCTTTAGATAGTTGCTAACCTTTCAGCTGCCTTTGAATATTTTAAAGATGTACATATCTGCTTTTCTTTCCCTAAATATGAGGCATCACACTGATCTAGTGGAGAATGAACATATTCTGATAGCAGGAAGTTCTTCTTGTATTGAGACAAATGGAAGGAATGGGATCAAAACATAAAATTCTTAGGGCTTCCTTCTTGGTTTTTACTTTTTGACTCAATTAAGATCATAAGTAGAAAAACCTAACTCTAAATGGCTTAAAAATGTTAATTTATCAAGTTTCCCTCTCATTGAACAAGAAGTTCAAATTAGTGTGGTTTCAAAATTGGCCCATTCAGTGGCTCAAAGATATCATTATGGATCCAGGGCTTGGGTGTTTTTGTTTTTGTTTTTGTTTTTGCTTTGTCCTTCTTTCTGCTCTGTCATCCTCAGTCTATCAGTTATGTCCTCAGGCTCATCTGCCTCATGATCAAAAGATGGCTGCTGGAGTTCCAGACATCACATTCAGATGTTACAACTTGAAGAAGAGGGAGTTTCTCTTCCTGTGTAGGAAGTCCCCCACATACTTCCTCCATGATTTACAAGCCAGAATGTCATCATATTTTTCTCATATGGCCAGGATCATGAAACCACCATGGCACACTAATTGTGACTCTCCTGAAACACTTGACCTTATGGTGGAGGATAAGAAAAAAAGTAGCCAATTCTCTAGGAAGTTGGAAATTAGAAAGAAAAGAATGGATGCTTTCAAGACAACCGGCGTACTCCGTAATGGAATACTTTCCTGAGAGTCTGCATTACTGCACATATTCAGGAAGTTCCAGAGGGAATATTTAGGAAATACGGAGAAACATGTTTTCTTATATCTACAACAACTATTTTTCCAAAATCGTAGATCAGATTAATAGAAGCGTCTTTATGGGAGACAGTTGATGGAAAATAATTTAAAAATGGAGACATCCAGGGCACCTGGGTGGCTCAGTTGGTTAAGCATCTGACTTCGGCTCAAGTCATGATCTCACAGTTTGTGGGTTCCAGCTCTGCGTTGGGCTCTGTGCTGACAGCTTGGAACTTGGAGCCTGCTTCAGATTCTGTGTCTCCTTCTCTCCTCCTCTCCCCCACTCATGCTCTGTCTCTCAAAAATAAATAAATGTTAAAAAATTTTAAACATATATACAAAAAATAAAAATGGAGACATGTGGACCTAAAACAAATCCAGGATATACAGATCCTGTACATTTCACAGTTAGAACAGGGTAGAGGTTAAGTGCACAGACTCTAAGGCCACAGTGCTAGGGCTTATGTTATGCCTCTACCCTTTAATAGCTGCTGACTTCGGGCAAGTTATTTAACCTCATCAAGGGGATGATAGTGGCAGTTAGTTGTTAAGAGGACAAAAGGAGTGAAGACCGGTCCAGGGTTTAAAACAGTGCCTGCTGCACAGAACTTGTTATAAAGGTATTAGCTGTAATTATTATCTGATAAATATCTCTTCATATACAAGCAGATCCTTTGAAATCTTTATCCTCAGGTCCAACGTGTATTCAAAAATATTTGTTGAACCAAGGAATGAATACAAAATCACCCCCTCTCAATCTTTCCCTGTACTGTATTTATCTTGACCAAAAAAAAAAAAAATGTCTTCTCTTGTTAATTTCTTAAAGCCACAACCCCACTACTGAATCTTAAACAGATAAATAGACTCTGAATTTCTACTAGAATGAAGATTCCACAGGTAGGGGCCACGTGTGTTTCCTGTACTATTCTGTCTTCTGCTAGCAGATACATATCTGGTACACCTAAGAGCTCTGTATATGTTGTATATGCTCATTCAATAAATGAATGAGCAAATAGCTATAACAGCTCCTGTCTCCATCTTCAGTCCATCACCGTAGGCATGGCCCAATCACAGACCTAAGGGAAAATCGGGTAAGTGGAAATACTTTCCTCTCAATCTTTTATCCCAAAGTTCTACCTTTGGCCCATGCTTTACCAGTTCCCCTCCCCATCCTTCCTCCTTTCATAATCCATAAGCCTCTTCCCCACTGACCTTGAAAGTATCTAGCCTGAAAGTATGTAAAGATGAAGAAATTCATAGCATATTGACAGAGGCAAAGAAGACTGAAAGGGTATCTTCTGCTTCTAGCCATGACAGAAAAAGTCACACTAGACTGACTATTTGTTATGGATTTAATGGTGCCTCTTTAAAAGATGTTGTATTCCCACTGCCTGGTACCTATGAATGTGACCTTCTTTAGAAGAGAATCCTTACAGGTCAGCAAGATAAGGTGAGATCATTGGGGTGGCCTTGATCCAATATGGCTGTGTTCTTATTAAAAGAGGACAATTGGAACCAGAGGAAGGAACATGTGCAGATACAGGAAATATTTTACCTACAAGGCAAGGAGTACTTAAAACTACCAGAAGCTAGGAGAGAGGGAGAGCCTCCAGAAGGAACTGACCTCCCTGACAACTTAGTTTTGGACTTCTAGCCTCCAAAACTGTGAAACACTAAATTTCTGTTTCTTAATCCACCGAGTTTATGGGGTTTGGCAACCCCAGTACCCTCCTCCTGAAAACAACTATGAAACTGAACAAAATATATGAGGGAACTGCTTGTAAACATTTGGACAACAGGCAGTGCAGTCTTGTGATCCTTGAGAGAGGACAAACACATGAGATAAATAAAACTGGGAAGACTTCATCACTAGCAGATCTGCAATACAAGAGATGTGAAAGGGGGTTCTTCTGGCTTAAGGGAAGCGACATCAGATGAAAACAATCTACAGGAAGGACAAAGAGTACCCGAAATAATAAATCCATGGGTAAATATAAAGAATACGTTATTTTTATTTATTTATTTTTTTTTTTTTTGGGACAGAGAGAGACAGAGCATGAACGGGGGAGGGGCAGAGAGAGAGGGAGACACAGAATCTGAAACAGGCTCCAGGCTCTGAGCCATCAGCCCAGAGCCTGATGCGGGGCTCGAACTCCCGGACCGCGAGATCGTGACCTGGCTGAAGTCGGACGCTCAACCGACTGCGCCACCCAGGCGCCCCAAAGAATACGTTATTTTCTTCTCTTTACTTCTGTAAAAAACAGCACACTGTTTAAATAAAAGTGATAACATTAAGTTATAGGGCTTCCTACATAAGTAGATGTAGAATAGATGTCAAAAGTTGCAGGGAAAAATATGGGGGTAGGATACAAGGAATTTTACAGTGGTAAGATTTTCACATTTTTAAAAATATTTTTTAAAATATTTATTTATTTTTGAGAGAGAGACAGACAGACAGAGTGTGAGTGGGAGAGGGGCAGAGAGAGAGGGAGACACAGAATCTGACGCAGGTTCCAGGCTCTGAGCTGTCCATACAGAGCCCAACACGGGGCTCGAACTCACGAACCGTGAGATCATGACCTCAGGCGAAGTCGGACGCTTAACCGACTGAGCCACGCAGGTGCCCCAAGATTTTCACATTTTATTTGAAGTGAAATGGTACCGTACCAACTCTAGGTACTCTGTGATAAGTTAACGTCTCATATTCTTGGAGGAAACACTGAATAAAAATACAAAAAGGTAGGGGCCTGGGTGGCTCCGTCACTTAAGTGTCTGACTTTCGCTTAGGCTCAAGTCATGGACCTTACGGTTTGTGGATTTGAGCTGTGTCAAGCTCCATGCTGACAGTACAGAGCCTGCTAGGGATTGTCTCTCTCCCCCTCTCTCTGCCCCTCCCCTGCTCACACTGTCTCTCTCAAAATAAATAAATAAACTTAAAAAAATCAAAAGAAGTGTAGCTAAAAAACCAATAGAGGAAAAACAAAGAATACCAAAAATATTCTGTTCAGTATGATTATTGAACTTTATAATTGAATATTATTCAATTAATATTCCTCTTTGAAAGAAGGAAAAGAAGAATGGAAGAACAGAAAAAAAAATGACGAGAGAAATATTTAACAAATTACAAGATGGTAGAATTACACTCAAAAAATATACATTAAATTATAAAGGAACTAAATGCTTCAATCAGAAGGCAAGGTTGTCAGAAACCAAGAGATGCACTTTAAATATAAAGACACAGATAAGCTGAAAGTAAAACAATGGGGGGAATTATCATGTGACGAGTAATCACAAAGAGATGGTTACACTTTAATGCAGGAGGATTGGCAAAGATAAAGGGAGATGTTTCAAGACAAAAGAGCCAGTTCCCCAGAAAGCCATAACAATCCTCAATGCATATGTATCTAATATCAGAGCTTTAAAATACAAGAATCAAAAAGTGACAGAATTAAAGGGAGAAGCAGATAAATCAGTAGCTTGAGTTTGAGATTTCAACACACTTCTCTCATTAATTGGTACATCAACTAGACGGAAAGTCAGCATGGATATCGCAGGTCTAAATCACACCATCAATGAACATGACCTTCACTGAAGGTTATAAAACGTTTCACCCAACAACAGTAGAACACATATTCTTTTTAAGTGCACAAGGGCCATTTAGCAAGATAGGCCAAACATTGGGCAATAATGTCAGTCTCAATAAATTTAGAAAGACTAGAGTCTTGAGTACATGTTCCCTGGGCATGGCGTGATGAGATTAGAGATCGTATGATGCCAAAAAATCCCAACATATTATAGAGATGAAACAACACATTACTAAATAATCCAGGAATAAAAAAGAAATCGTGAGGGTAATTAAAATTTTTTTAAAAATTTTTTTAAACATTTATTCATTTTTGAAAGGCAGAGAGAGACGGAGCGTGAATGGCGGAGGGGCAGAGAGAAAGGGACACACAGAATCTGAAGCAGGCTCCAGGCTCTGAGCTGTCAGCACAGAGCCCGACGTGCGGCTCGAACTCACAGACTGCGAGATCATGACCTGAGCCGAAGTCGGCTGCTTAACTGACTGAGCCACCCGGGCGCCCCAATTAAAATCTTTTTAATTAAAATACAAAATGTAAAAATTTGTGAGATGTAGCTAAAGCTGCACTTGGCCAGAAATTTACGCCATCAAAATGCTTACATTAGGGAAATAAAGTTTTAAAATCAGTGATCTAGCTTTCCATCTAGGAAGCTAGGAACGGTAACCCTCAATAAAATAGAAGAAATAAATTTCTTTGGAAGTATGAATAAAATTGGTCTAATTGACCTCTAGTGAAACTGACTAGCGAGGGGGCAGGGGCAGAGAAAGGAACAGATGAGTGAATTTCAGGAATGAAAAAGGAGATTCCATTAAAAATCCTACAATATGAAATAGAGAACAAGGGAATATTATGAAAGGCAAACATTAGACCAATAAATTCAACAACTTAGAAGAAAGCGGAGAAATTCATTGACAAACACAACTTACCCAAACGAACACAAAATGTATTAGAAAAATATGAATGGCCTTATATCTATTAAAGAAATTTAATTCATTACCAGAAACTTTCCCAAAGAGATAACTTCTGGCCCAGATCATCTTGCTGGAGAATTTTGTCGAATACTTCTCAAAATTCTGTCAGACATAACAGCAAAACAAAAACAAAAACAACCCATATGTGTGTGTGTGTGTGTGTATATATATATACATATATATATATATATATATATATGAAGAGTGTATGTGTGTGTGTGTGTGTATGAATAGAGAATAAGTCCATGAAAAGATGTTTAATATAATTAGTCTTCAGGGAAATGCAAATAAAAATCCTACCACGAGGGGCACCTGGGTGGCTCAGTGGGTTAAGCCTCAGACTCTTGATTTTGGCTCAGGTCATGATCTCATGGTTCCATGAGATCGAGCTCCAAGTCAGCCTCTGCGCTGAGAGCCAAAAGCTTGCTTGGGATTCTCTCTCGCTCTCCCTCTGCCTCTCTCTCTCTCTCTCTCTCTCTCTCTCTTAAAAAACAAAAAAAAGGGGGTGGCGTCTGGATGGCTCTGTGGGTTAAGCACCCAACTCTTGATTTCCACTGAGGTCACGATCTCACGGTTTGTGAGTTCAAGCCCTGCATCCAGCTTCCCACTATTGGTGCAGAGCCTGTTTAGAATTCTGTCTCTCCTTCCTTCTGCCCCTCATAGGCTTGTGCTTTCTCTCTCTGCCTCAAAATAAATAAATAAAGCTTAAAAAAACGATCTTACCAAGAGATATTGCTTCATTAAGATGAATGTGAAAATTCCAACTGCAGGCAAGTATATGGAACCCCTGGAAATTTCATATATCGCTTGTGCATTATCCCTTTGGAAAGCTTTCTGGCATTTTCTGATAAAGTTAAACACAAACCTACTCCATGACTTATCAGTTCTACTCCTAGGGATTTACCCCAAAGAAATGAAGACACGATCATGAAAATACTAATACAAGAATGTCTGTGGGAGTACTTTAAAAATCGAGGACAAGCTTTCAGTCATAAGATAAACAAGTTCTAAGGATCTAATGTACAGCATTACATTTTAATTGTAATTACAGTTTAAGAATATGGTATTTAATTGTAATTACAGTTTAAGAATATGGTATTATACACTTGACCTTGGCTAAGAGTAGATCTTATGCGTTCTTATCACAAACACTCAAGCTGCCTATGTGAGGTGACAGATGGATGTTAGTTCATTTGATTTGGGTTCTCATTTCACAGTGTATGTATCTATTACATCATCATGTTGCGTACTTTTTATTTGGCAATTATTCCTCAATTGAGATGGAAGGAAATAAACAAAAATGAATAGTCCAAAACAGAAGCAAACCAATCTCCTTCAACTTGAAATGAGATCAAATGTAGCTTATTTGTACAGTGGAAGAGCACTCGGCAATAAAAAAGGAACAAACTACTAACAAATCACCCCACCAGTGAATCGCACAGACACTATGTTGATGGAAAAAAGGAAGACAAAATTGTGATTTCATTTTCATGAAGTTCAAGAACAAGCAAAAGTAAACCTGTGGAGATTCACCTCTGTGGGCACAGAGGATCGACTGGACCAAGGGGCGTGAACGACGGTGTACTGGTGACCTGGTTTGTAGCATTTGCTGATTTCCCACCATGGCCGTCGTTAAAAGAACAACACGATTTGGGGATGAGATGTGGTCAACTGTCTGGGGAGGGGCTGGCTCCAGCATACCCCTCGCCCCCTGGCACTTTTCCAGGGTGATGGAAATGCCCCGCATCTTGGTAGAGGCGACATTTACACTGGTATACACATTAGCCAAAACTCATTGCAGCATATAATTAAGATCTGCATATTTCATTGCGTGTAAATTTTGTCTCAGTGAGAAAGAAGAGGGTCCAGACTTTTAGCTCTAAGATGAACAAGGCCTGAGGATTTAATGAAAAACACTGACAACACTGTATTACGTATTTACTTATATCTATTTCTTTATGTAAGACTCAAAGGGTTATCCCCAGGATGTGAGCATTTAGAGGACAGACATGCCCTCAAACCAATGTCCTTCTGCTGGTAAATGGCAGGCCTGAGAGGTGACGCAGGGACATGCTGGAGTTGGAGCACGTGGAGTATGGTGGCTGTGCCTCAACAGAGGTGGCGCCTTCCACTTAGCGTCTTCCCTGGTTGTAAGTCACTGTCACTGTCCCTAGAGTTGGCCTGATGATGCACATACCCCAACCCATCTTACAAACAAAATCCACCCAGGGTGCCTGGGTGGCTCAGTTGGTTAGGTGACCGACTTCAGCTCAGGTCATGATCTCACAATTCATGGGTTCAAGCCCTGCATCGGGCTCTGTGCTGATGGCTCAGAGCCTGGAGCCTGCTTCCAGTTCTGTGTCTCCCTTTCTCTCTGCCCCTGCCCCGCTCATGCTCTGTCTCTCTCTGTCTCTCAAAAATAAAATAAAACATTAAAAAAACATTTAAGCAAACAAAACCAGCCCTATCTCCCGGGCTAGGTGGAGAGTAATAACTGGAGCCATAATCCTGGCACCCTTTCTCCCTCCAGCATTACTCTTTATTTATATCTCCTGTATTTTCCTCTGTAGGCATTTTCGTCCTAGCGTCTGACTTCCAGCAGCAACAAATGATGTTTTGCTGAATTCATCCATTCATTCTTAAAAACTCTTCCCAAATGGCAACTTTGGTTTTGTACCGCTCTATGAGGCCATGCGTAGCTGGTTAATACAAACCCTTTGAAGATGGTGTTAATGACACCAAGCAACCAGAAGCACAGCAGCAAATAAATGAAATATTCATGCTTCAGCAGATGACTCTGGAACAGAACCTAAACCTTGTTCCTCTCCTGTGAGGGTCTGAGCCCTCGCAAACAAACCTCCCATCTACACTCCACCAGTCCTGGGGTAGATAACAGTCTTCCTTTATTAAGGGATTTGTTGCTTAATATTATTTGGTGTTTGATTTTATTTTGGGTCAGAGGCTTCGAAGCTTCACCCCCCTTTTTTTGGTCTGTAAAACCCCCATTATCTCTCTATATTCATCTGTCATTGATACGGGTCTATAAATACATGCGGCTTGGTTTATAAAGGCATACAATATGTGCACCTGATTGCTATCTGTGTGTGCACCAGGCTTATATTTGGAGAAACCTTTTCAGGGTCAAATTTGATACAGTGCAGAGGCAGCTGGTGGGTTAGAGGGGCCCACGGGGAGAGTCACTGGTTATCAGTATGGAAAGCCTGGGAGAGGCATGGATGCTTCGAATGCCAAGTGCCAAGGACTCAGTGGGGACAGGGAGACTGAGGATGCAGGGAAGGAAGGGGGGAGAGACAGGCAGGCACGCACGCCTTCAGCCCCTCTTTTGTTTAGCGTTTTCTACCAGTAGGGACATGTTGAAACTCAAAAGTCTTGGTGAAGGGACCTCACAGCCCAGCTCTCCCAGACAACTGTCTCCTGGTGCCTTCAAACTTAGCTGCGTGAATGAGAGAGCCACTTGATCCTAAGCGAAGCCTGAGGACTCAGAGGGAAAAGGAGAATAATTAAAATAAATTAGAGGGTGAGTGGGGGTGGGGTGGGGAGATCATGCCTGGTCCTGCTGCTCAGCCCGAGGCTCCAAGGCTTGAAAGGCGGAGGGCCAGGTAGGATTATTCCCAGGAGACCATCTTCCCCAAACCATGTCTCCATCATGATGATACGCACCTCTCCTCCCGGAGCGATGCTGCTATCCGTTCAGCCGACGGTTCTAGGATCCGGTAGGTCTGCCGATAAGTAGCAACGACTGCCAGTTTGCTTGCACATATTTAAAACAGTTCCACATATTTTTCTCAGTCTTTCCTATTTTATAAGTTTTTTTTTTTTTTTTTTTTTTTTAAGTACAACAGCGATTCTCAACCAAGGGTGATTCTGCTCCCAAGAAACATTTGGCAATGTTTGGAGACGTTATTGTTTGTTGCAATCGGGGGTGTGGGTGGGGGTGGGTTACTGGCACCTCATGTGGAGTTGACAGATAAAACACAGGACACCCTGTCACATTTAAAGTTGAGATAAACAGGGGCACCGGGGTGGCTCAGTCGGTTAAGCGTCCGACTCTTGGTTTCGGCTCAGGTCATAATCTCGCAGTTGCGCGAGTTCAAGCCCCACGTCGGGCTCTATGGTGGCAGCTGGGAGCCTGCTTGCGATTCTCTCTCTCCCTGTCTCTCTGCCCTTCCCCAATCATGCTATTTCTGTGTCTCTCAAAATAAGTAATAAACTTAAAAAAAAAATAAAGTTGAGGTAAACAAAGAACTCTGTTTTTTGGGGTTTTTTTTTTGGTTTCAAAAAAATTTTTTTGGTATTAGAATGCCCCAAATATTGTACACATAATACTCACTCTAAAAAGAAGTAGTCTTTTAGCTGAAATTCGGTTTTAAGTGGGCTTTCTGTATTTTATTTGCTGGATGTTGCTAGACCATGAAAACGCACAGAATAGTGCCCTCTCTCCCCACAAAGAGTTATTCAACCTACGTGTCCCTCGTGCTGAGGCTGAGAAGCCTGATGGAAGATAGTAGCAAGAGAAGAGTTTGGATGTTACAGAACAGATCATTGGGAATTCTGAACAGATTTACTGAACGTGACACATGTCACACGAAAACGCAGCCCTCCTAAGGGGGTTAACATGCATTTACGTCTGCACGCTTTATCTGACGTAGACCCTTCCAGAAAGGACATCATCAGCCTGTGCTCCCTCATCTTTCCGCAGAGGTGTTTGCGGTCAGCTGAATAAAGGTCCCTAAAGATATCAGGTCCTAATCCCTAATCAAGATCACCTTCTAAGGAAAAGTGGTCTTCACAGATGAGGTTACATTAAGGAGATTATTTTGGATTCTCTGTTGGGCCCCAAATGGCATCACAAGTGTCCTCTGTAAGAGAGAGATTTGGCACCCACAGAGGAGAAGGCAATATGGATGAAAGCAGAGGGAGAAGAGGATATTGGCCTCTGTTGGAACGACGCAGCCGCAGCCAACAGCCAGGGGCCGCCACGAGCCGGGAAAGGCCGAGAACCCGCTCCCCCTAGAGCCTCTGCAGGGAGTGCAGCCTTCCCACGCCGTCATTTCAGCTCAGCGAAGCCCATTTCGGACTTCTGGCCTCTAGACCAGTGAGAGAAGGCACTTCTGCTGTTTCAGCCACCAAGTTTGTGATAATTTGCTACAATAGCCACGGGAAATTCACACAGTGCTCTCCCAAGGATCAGGGCCAGATTCCAGTCTTTCCAGGAGGGTGTGTACCCGTGTCAGGACAAACATAACCTACTAGATCCAAGACAGGGAAGCAGAAGCGACATGGCCTTTGTTGACATTCATTTTTGTGTCACAACGCAGGATACTTCTGGTGATGGATTTTGAGCTCCAAAATGGTCTGTAGTGGAAAAATAGGCAACTCCTCAGGTCTCCCTCCAATTTTAATAGGAAACATGTGTGCATCTCTAGGCACTGTGATGTCCATGTGTATAACTCGGGAAAAAGGGTTGCCTAGATGGAGGCCTCGTTATGCCTGCCTCCTAGCAATGGGAGTCAACTCATCAATGGCTGGTGAGCTGGCTCTTGGGAGACGGGAAACTTAATGCCATGTGTTCCTATCTACAGGTTAGGCCATCAGATTGGGGAAAATACACTTTAGGTTCAGAGGAGGAAGTATCTTATTTGGTGTGGCGTGTGTGTTTTCTGGAAGGTCAGTCGTTTGGGGTCCTTGTGAATACATGGAGTCCCAAGGGATGGTTGCACATTTCTTTGAAAGCCTCGGACATGTGGCCGTGCTCCGGGGATGGGTGGCCGACCACAGAGAAATGCATGCTTCCAAATGAAAAATAGGAAAACATGTGTAAGTGCCAAGAGTGATAAGAAGTTCTTATCTCTTGAGTAACAAGAAAACATCCCGTGGCTCTTACAGGGGAACAAAAATGCAGACTCTGTGGTCGATCCTGGGTCTGCACCTCTGGCTGGAATCCCTTCTTCTTTTCCTGACTGCCTTAGTTGAACCTGGGACTTGAATAGTTTTTAAACAACCCACAGAGGAGTAATGGGCTTTGCCAATTTGGTATTGGGAGATCAGCGGTCATCTCTTTGTTGTAGTAATTTCTGGAAAGAGATGCCAAGTTACTGACTTTCCTAGAGCCCTATGGAAAGACTAGTGGTGGTTGTGTGGGGGGAACCGTGTGTCTAGCCCTGAAGTGGCTGCAGCTTAGACAGCTGGATCCTGCTGGGCCTGAATATTCCTCGAACAACAAGAAGATGGCCAGAGTTCAATGAACGGTCGGCCTTACCTCCAAGGAGCAGACGCTCAGAAGAGAAGCCCACTCCAGATGGCCTCTTGAAATCACTCATTGCTGTTGACCAGAAGAGCACACTCTTGGGGCCAAACTGCATTCCTGGGCTGAAATCTAGACTCTTCATTCTCCCAGCTTCTCAACTCAGGACAAATGACTATTAACCTCTCCAAGCCTCAGTGCCCTTAAATGCAACATTGGAAGAAAAGTACCTACTGTACAGGATTGTGACGATCATGTGAGAAAACACACATAAAGTGCTTGGCACAGGGTCTGCTGGATGGCAAGTGTTCAATAAATACCAGTTATTATTAGATGCTCCATCAAGCGCCAGGAGTGATCAGGGAGGAGGTAGGTAAGAATCACTGTGCTTTCCCCTGTGCAAAGACACTTTCCGTATATATTACAGTGGGCTTCATAATAGATACTCCGAGTCTTTCCAAATTGGTCTGACAATATGGAACACATTATCATGCTAAGCAGCTGTCACTGTCTTCATTTATAGGACCCCACCTGTCACAAAGAATGCAAAACATGCTCCCCAAATACCTAGGATCATGCCCTCTGTGTGTGTATGTGTGTGTGTGGGGGCGGGGGGAGGGGGTGTTGAAAATATCTCAACGCCACCACTTTATGTCAAAGTCAGCTAACACTTTCATCCAGAACCTTTTAGTTTCTACGCCGCGAGCTCGAGGACAGCAAAATAGCGAGCTATACAAATGTGCAGACGAAAATAGTTATTTTACTACATTTGCTTGTCAGTTTCCCATCTCTCACTCATCATGGAAGGATGGTGCCTAAAAACTCGTGTGGTGGCATTTTTATTTTGCGTCGCAAAGCGAGATGTGTTTCCGTGGCGGGGCCCCTGGCAGAAGGGGCTTTTTCCGCGTAACTCGTCTTTTATCAGGAAGCTGCATAAATTATTTCCCCTCACTTGTGCTCTTTGCAGTATGCCCTGACCGCCTCTCTGTGTCTGGAGTGGACGTTGCAAAACGTAACTCCAGCGTTGGCCCTCTCTCCTTGGTCACTCCCCCTGCTGTGGAGAGGGGCTTCTCGGCATTATTGACATTTTGGGCCCAATAGGCCACGCATCGTGGCACTGCCCCCTACGCTGAGGAACGTTTAGCAGCATCCCCGGCCTCTACCCGTGAGATGCCAGGAACCCCTCTTGAGTGTGACAACCCAAAACGCCTGAAGAGACGTTGGCAAGTGTCCCCTGGTGAAGAAGAGCCATCGTTCTAGAGCACTGTCATTTTCTCACCTGGCTTGCAAGGTCCTGCTTTGATCTGCCATTTTCTGTGGACTTCTCTCCCAACCCTGCCTCTCTGTTCTGTGCGCCAGCCAAGCGGAAGCCGTCTCAGGTCCTTGACCAGGGCTCCTTCACCTCTGCTCCATCCAACTCTGAGTTAGAGGCCTTCCTGTTTTCCCAGCCACAGCACTTACTCTCTCCATGATCACTCCCTGCAGGTGCTTCTGTGAGATGTTCCCTTTCCACTGCCCTCCCACAGCTGGTAGCTTGATCGGGACAGGGGCCCCACGCCTCCTACTCACTGCTGTATCCCAGGAGCCCGCACAGTGCCTGTCATAACATAGATGCTCAATAAATGTTTATTTAATATGCTCCTTAAAAAATCACTCTCTGGAAGAAAGGAATATTTTCTTTGAAGCCCTTTAATTTGCGGAGACCGTAAGTAGGTCTTGCTGACCTGTTTGTCCATATATTAGTGGATCTTAATTATAGGATAGATGTTCTGGATTTTGAGGCTGATTTCATCAATCCCCCAGACGCGATGCAAGTTTATGCTTGAGCATTCTGGGCAGACGATTGTCATTAGCTCTTAACACACGATCATCCGAACACGTTTAAAGGGCCAAAAGGGGGGGGGGCGGGAGCCAGCCCACCCCAGGTCTGGCCCCTGAGCTCCTAAAAGGGGCAGAGCCCGCACAGCATGGAGTAAGATGAAAATCCAGCTCCGTGCAAACATAGTTAATAAGGGAGCCCTAGAATATGAAAAGCTGCTGACAAAAATCAAGACTATTTAGTCTCGAGGAGAAGATTGGGAAGCAATCTGATAGTGGCACTTTAAACTACCTGTAGCCTGAGGCCCTTGCAAACAATTCAGAGGGATGGTCTGTTTGAGGTGAGTGGACAGGCCCAAACTTGTGTCTGCTGAGAGGGGATTGCTTGTTAAAGGAATTTAAGTAGGCACTTTCTAGGCTGTAATTTCCACTGAGCTTTTGGAGCAAGTCTGAGAGTAAAAAGCAAAACAAACTTTGCTTAGGGACTGTCCCAAAATTTCCCACTAATAGGCTGTTTACCATGGATTTAAGCTTGGAACTTAAATGAGAATTGCAGGCCATCTGGTTTTTCCCATTGGCTCCAGACAAGACAGTATTCAAACGAAGGCATATGTTGGCTGCTCCTTAAAACGCACACACGCGCACACACACACACACACACAGACACACACCCCTAACTTTGCACACAAGTACACACTAGTTTTTGCCGTTCCCCATGCTACCTACTGCCCCTTTTCTTTCCAGGTCCATTTCATAATTGTTTCCTTGGTGCAAGTGCCCTTTCTCGGCCAAGGTTTATGCAAGACTTAAGCCCTACAGAAACCGACTTAACTGTTTTCTCACTTCTTCCAGGGATGGCACATATCTGGTACCATTTTAGAGGCCTTGAGGAGAATTTAGTCAATTACTCTAATTAGCATACTGGGGTTTTTACTGTAGTGTAGGGGCCGGCAAACTTTTCCTGTAAATATTTTCAACTTTGTGGAACCTATAGTTTCTGTCACACCCCTCAGCCTTGCCTTTGTAGCATGAAAGCAGCAGGAGACACTATGTAAATGAGCGGATGTGGCTGTGCTTCAGTCAAACTTTATATACACTACAGTAGGCAGTGGTTTGACTTGGGCTGCAAGCTGTTCGCCCACTTCCGCTTTGGTGGAATTGTAACTGAAGAGGGTCGGGTGCAAGCAACAGAACGTACTGAAGAAGAAAGAGAATTATTCAAGGTCTCATAGAATGATTCAGAAAAGAAAGGCCCCTTGGAAAGTTCCAGAGAGGTATACCATTTCCCTGGGGTATCCTGATTAGGAAAGCCCAGTAAGTTCTAACGGGGAGTCTCATTGGTTTAATTGGGCCATGAACCCATCGCTTCATAGACAGTCCCGGCATGAGTGAACAGAAGGGAGGAGAGATGATTCCCCACACAAAAGCTGAGGAGCTCTAGCAAGAAGGAAAAATGGGGGGCGCCTGGGTGGCTCAGTCGGTTGGGCGTCCGACTTCAGCTCAGGTCATGATCTCACAGTCTTGTGAGTTTGAGCCCCACGTTGGGCTCTGTGCTGACAGCTCAGAGCCTGGAGCCTGCTTCAGATTCTGTGTCTCCCTCTCTATCTGCCCCTCCCCTGCTCATGCTCTGTCTCTGTCTCAAAAATAAATAAAAACATTTAATTTTTTTAAAAAAAATTGAAAAAAGAAGGAAAAATGGATATGGAGCCACCAGAAAAAAAAAACAAAACAAAACAAAAACAAAAACATCTCCATCCTTTACAAAATCTTCCTGAATATAAAGGGGCATGTTCTTTCTGAATCCTGGCATCAGTGCCTTATAGTGAATGTCCAAGAACAAACAAAACGACTCTAGACTCAGCTGCAGTTTCAACTCCTAACCCAGATCCTGAAATCTCCAGCACAAGAAGTGTGAAATGGGGTCAGGGAAGAGTCATGGAGAGCTTGTCCAAATTCCAAACAACCACACCCTGACTTTTCAATCTCTTATGCTTAACCAGTACTAGTCTAGAAGCTCCACACTCACAGAAACTGGGTCTGTTTTACTCACCTTTGGAATTCCCAGGACCTAACAAGTCAGACACGTGTCAGTCCATTCATTCAGTCGTTGATTCACACTTCTCCAACTGGGTTCTAGGGATCCAATTGCATGCAAAGATAGGCACAGTCCTTGCTCTTGTAGAATTTAATATATTAAGGGTGGGAAAGGGATAGACTCTAATTTTTACAAGTCAAATAAGTGTAAAATTATAACTGTGATAAACGCAGCAAAATAGGAGGAGAGGGATCCATCATACTTGTAAGTACTGGGGTTGTAGATATGGTAAGGGGAGGTCAGGGAAGATGTCCCCAAAGAAATGGTGATTTCACTGAGTCCAGAAAGAAGAGTCTGAGTTAAGGAGAAAAGGGAGGCAAGTATGGGGCAGAGCACCTTCAGCTGAGGGAAAAGCACGTGCAGAGGACATGTGGCAGAGGGGAACATGAAAGAAAGCTAATGTGGCTAGATTATAGAGATGACACTAAGCAAAGTTCCAAATGAGGCTGGAAAAATAAGAAGGACCCAAATGTGTAGGGCCTTGTAGAGTCAGGTTAAAATGTTGCCTTTTATCCTAAGAGTCTCGGGAAGCAGGGTGGGGAGACACAATTCAGCGGGAGTGGCTACTGGATGAAGAGACCCGTTGGTAAGCTATTGACAAGGTCTTAATTAGGAGTGCGGGTAATGGAGATGGAGAAAAGTGGATGGTTGGAAAGATACTCGAAGGGTAGGAGAGTTCGGATGGGCTGTGGGATTGCATGTGGGGGGTGGTGGTGGTGAGAAAGAGGGACGTGTAAATAGAAACTCCTAGGATTATTGGTATCCAATAAATATTGTTGAATCATTTAATGAAACTCTGCCCCTCAGTTGGAACACATAGACATCCTTAAGAACTATTCCTTTTAAGGCATGAACTTAAGGCTTACTGATTACTTTTCCAATTTACTGTCAAGGCTCTATTCAAATAGCTCCTCTTCTGAGAAACCCTCATAACTTTCTTTACCCACTCCCTCCTCCGTATCCATGTAACACTGTTCATACAAATAAATTTATGTTTATGAGATGGATGGCTAGTTGTAGATGAAATGGAGAGATTATAAACACTTTTAGGGCAGGGGCTGTATCATGTTCACCCGTATTTTACTAGTTTTCTACTCCAGTATCTGATACATGAAAAGGGCCAGAAAAGTTGATTAACTTTGTTAACTTGAGTTGGAAGCTTGTCTTTCCCCTGAAAGCGTCCAGTCTAGTTGGGCAAATAGGACAAAAAAGACATTTTTGAAAGTAATTAAAAAAAATTCAACTGAGTAACTGAGCATGATCAAGGGTTGGGGGATGTGACAGAGGCTACGTACGAATCAGGAACATTCTCGGGGGTTCAAAGTTACCTAAGGACGACGCTCTGTGAGCGTCACATGGAAAGCTCCCCATGGATGTTCCCAGCTTTGGAAATGCCTTGTGTAACACTATTTTTAATGATTTTATAAATTCCTCGTGTTGGTCTTGAGGATTTCTCAGGGCCTGCATCATGGACAGGAGCGGGGTATGTTGGGGAAGAGCTTCAGCGAAGATAGGGAGAATAGAACCAGCACATGCAAGGACAGGCCTTGAGAATCTGGCCTCCCCAGAGCTGAAAGAGGCTGGGAGGTGAAATGGAAAGAACATCAGGCGACTGTCAGATCTTGTCTTTCATATTGATTTTGTCTCTTTACTTAGCTGGGTGCCTAAGGCAAGCTGCTAAACTTCTCTCAGCCCCAGGTTCCTCATTTGTTAAATGGAGATAATAATAGTTACACCCACCTTGGTGTGTGTGTGTGTGTGTGTGTGTGTGTGCATGCCCTCGTGCAAATCAAATAAGAAAATGCATTTGAAAGTGTGTTTTGTAAACTAAAGCAGGAGTATATATTTTATTTTTCTGGATCTCTCCCCAGAGAATACCGAATCCGAATATGGGAGTGAGGTCACAGAACACTATTTTTTGAAAGTTTCCAGGGTTATTTTGATAGGTTTAAAAAAATTTTTTAATGTTTTTATTTTTATTTTTTTGAAGGAGAGAGAGAGAGACAGAGCATGAGCAGGGGAGGAGCAGAGAGAGAGGGAGACACAGAATCTGAAGCAGGCTCCAGGTTCCGAGCAGTCAGCACAGAGCCCGACCCAGGACTCGAACTCATGAACTGCGAGATCATGACCTGAGCCGAAGGTGGAAGTTTAACCGACTGAGCCACCCAGGCGCTCCCAGCCTTCATCATTTAATGCTTGCTGATCAGAATCCTGGCTTACAGTCTCCCTGTGCTGCTTACGCCTGCATAGCAGATGAGGTTTTGCAGGAGACAGGCTAAGAAGGTGGGGCGGCAGGTCACCCAGGGTCAACATCTGGGGGAGCGAAGGGTGTAGGATGGGGCAGAAGGAGAGCTTAGGCTCTGGTACAGTTGCGACAAAGACCTCAGTGGACCCCATGTGGAGCTCAGGACCTGGGGAGGTCCTGCACACGTGCCCCCCTTGGGGGCAAGGGTACCAGGCCCTTGGGAAGGGTGTGGCCCGGGGTGAAGCAATTCCCAGCGTTTGACTGTGTGCTCTCCGGGGCCAGCACTCTCAGCATCTATGGAATCAGTGCTCAGTTCTACAAGGGTGTGGGCAACACAGCACAGGCTTCAATGCAGCCTTACTGCTACCTGAGGCTTCAAAGTGAGTCCACCTGCTCCCCAACCATCCACCAAACAGACTGGCATTCGGAATCCAGCAGTCTACACCTGAACTATACTTTTAGACTGATTTTCTACTACTTTCTTCTATGTTCCTTTTGGTCCAGTGAAACTGGACAGCTGTCCTTCACCCATGACTAACCTCTACTTATCCCTGCATCTTGGGTCAACTGGCCCTTACCCCGTCTCTCTTTACTCTCTCACCATCCTTCTCACCTTTACTCTCTGCACCATCCTATGCAATGGACAATTTAAAAATTTTTGACTACCTAAAACATCCTCTTTTCTTCTGGTTACAACATATGCTCCCTCCCAACTCCCACTTGTCTCCCTCTCTCTCTCTCTCTGTCTGTCTCTCTTCCTCTCTCTTCTAGTGTCTCCCTCTCTCTCTCTTCCTCTCTCTCTTTCCCTCCATGTCTCTCTCTTTCCCTCCATTTCTCTCTCTCTCTCTCTCTCTCTCTCTCACACACACACACACACACACACACTTATGTTTTGCTCATGGGGTATCTTGGCCAGAGGTGTTAGCATACAATGAGGGTCTAACCAATTGTGAAAAGAGCAAAAGATGTATTTACTTAATATAAACACTTTCAAATTACTCACTAAGTCAAAACCCTGTGAAAATAATCAAAGATTGTGGATATAAGAAGTTAAGTCATTTAGCTAGATTTTCAAAAAGCTGCAAGCACCCAATTTTTAATAGCCCAAGAATGTTCAGTCAAAAGTTCTTATGGTTTCAACTATTCTAAAAAAGGGAAAACAACCAGACCATGACAAGAACACTAGACTTAGAGCAGGGAACTGAAGTCAGGCTTGTGTACTCTTCCAATTTAAAAAAATTATACTGTTGAGCAAGTCGACTTCTTCCTGTGGATTTACATTTGTCCATTTCTAAGAGGACTAGTGCCCTTGTCTATGATGGTAAGAAAAGGAAAGAGGAAATGGAAGGTTACCCATTGGCACCTCTTCCCATTCTCCTGTCCCCTTATCCTTCAGGATACAGGTTTGTTGGTTTTTTTTTAATGTACTTCTTCATTTAATCTACTAAATACAAGATCTAACAGCAGTCCAATAACTACCATGATTTTGAAGCAGCAGTGAGCATAAACAATATTTTGATATCTGCAACAAGAGTCATGTGATATAAATGTATTTGTGATTTCTACTGGTGACAAGTCACAGTTCCTGCTAACAGGACTGTGATTTGATACTTATATTTATAGTTGAAGGAAACAATTTCATTGGAAATCACTGAAAATGAAGAGGGAATGTTTTTCTCTCACGTTCACTGATCTGCTAAACCCCAGGTTGAGAACCCCTGGGTTAGTCCAATCTCTTCACTTTATTTATTTATTTCTTTTTTTTTAAATATAATTTATTGTCAAATTGGCTAACATACAGTGTATAAAGTATGCTCTTGGTTTTAGGGGTAGATGCCCATGGTTCATTGCTTACATACAACACCTAGTGCTCATCCCAACAATTGCCCTCCTCAGTGCCCATCACCCATTTTCCCCTCTCCCCCAAGCCCCCATCCACCTTCAGTTTGTTCTCTGTATTTAAGAGTGTTTGCCTCCTTCCCTCTCTGTAACTATTTTCCCCTTCCCCTCCCCCTTGGTCTTTTGTTAAGTTTCTCAAGATCCACATATGAGTGAAACCATATGATATCTGTCCTTCTCTGACTGACTTATTTCACTCAGCATAACACCTTCCAGTTCCATCCATGTTGCTGCACACGGCACGATTTCATTCTTTCTCATTGCCAACTAGTATTCCATTATATGTATAAACCACAACTTCTTTATCCATTCATCAGTTGATAGACATTTAGGCTCCTTCCATGATTTGGCTCTTGTTGAAAGCACTGCCATAAACATTAGGGTGCATGCGCTCCCCTGCATTAGCACTCCTGTATCCCTTGGATACATTTTATTGAGCTCTTTATGCTTTCTCAAGTGACCATGTTCTCTTGCTCCCAGGCCCCAAGTACTCTCCTTTCCCGAGTCACTTTCTCTTGGGCTGAGCCACCCCTATGAAACCCATGAATGCCAACCGGTATGTTACTTTCCCTAAGAAACGTCCCTTGGCCACGTGGGTTAGGTTGGGAGTTCCTAGTAGGCACCCCCACAGCATCCTGTTCTGTCAAAGAATACACCTCACTTTACATATTTGCTCATTTAACATCTTCATGATCCATCTTCACTCTCCAGACTATCATTTCTGAACGAGCAGGAACACATGGGAGAAACTGAGACAGTGACCCCTGGATGGATTAATTGGTGAACAAATGTGACATAAACCAACCAAGAAACGGTGCAAGACTGATGATCGTTTGCTTCTGGTTCTAATTTTTAATTCAGAAACTTATTTATCTCTTTCCCACTGTGGGACAGATGTTCACATCCAACCCATGAATTGTCAGTGAGAAAGGTCATTAACTCCACCAGGGGGAAAATGATGCTGACTGCAATTTTAACCTCCTTTGACTTTCCAAGAACTGCTTTGAGTACATTCTGTTTTCGAAGATCAGCCTCTCTCCTGCTTCCAAAAGCCTGTCCCAGCCTGTCCAGCTCATCCTGGCCCTGGTTGGGGAGGGGGGGGGGGCGGGGGATATTGAGTCCTGCAGTTTCTGAGCCAGTTCTAGCAGAGAAGCAGAGCTTGGAGGAAGCCGGATTTGATATTCTTGGCCTCGGGATGCTCCCTGATTATTATTTTTTAATATCCTGAGAACAGATTAGGATGAAGCAGATTAGGGAAAGTCACGAGATATGTCATAACTGAGCTGCTCTCTGCTGCGGGCATTCCCCCGAAGAAGGAATCTGGACATATCGTGTGGTATAACTGGGTAGGACTTAGGCCTGCTGACTGGAGGAATTAACTTAAATGTGGTCCATGAATCAGTTTTCCTTCTTTTCCCCCCGCTTGACTTATTCATAGAAAGTGGGCTAGGTGACACTTGTAAGAAAGACCTGGTCACCGAAGGTAATGTTACCTTGTCATTTCTCCTCCCAATAAATACGTTAGTTGCCTTCACATATGTACTTGTTTCTGCACATATCTTCCAGAATCGTAAAGGATCCTGCCTTTCCCCACAACTGGATTATGGTGAACTGTTGAAATCCCAAATTTAAGCTTTTAGTTTGGGGCGCTAGAAGTTGAGGCCCCCATTGTGTCAATTCCTTGCACAGGGCATTAGGAAAGTCCCTCTTTTGTCCTCACAAGCCTTTGGTGCGTGTTACACATGATGGCAGAAATGAAAAGGCCTGACACAGCCACTAACACGGAGCGGGTTCCCATTTAAAGTTCATCCATCCAATCGCTTACGTGGGTCACCGGGGCCAGGCCCAGTTGATGTCTGTTGTCTAGAATAATTATAACCAGTGTGTCCACTTTCCTCTATCAAGTGTCCAGTTTCCTCTAATAAGTGTCCCATTTGGGTGATAAGTTTTATAGCCATCCCATTTATGACTCAGGATTCAACATGATTCATTTTTTTAATTGTTCACTACAGGGTTCCTCTGAAGCAATGGCATTTATTATAGACACGCTTCCCCCAAAGTGCCCAGCTGCCCCTCATCTTTCTGTCCTCCTATATTCCCTTTTGTAAGCCAAAGGCGTACTTTCCATTCATTTGTACTGGGAGGAACACTTTTGAGATCAGAAAGAAGTGATATAGAAACCATCCCACCCTGGATCTACTGGCAAGGTCCAACTTTTATTTTTTCCCACATTTCGTTCTAAGGATGTCTTTCCAGAATGCTCTGGGGTAACAGATATGTGGCCAAGAAGGAAAGGTATGACAAATGATAGGTTCTTGAAGAATCCAATATGGCATTTCTTACCATATGTTGGGCATGAATGATTAACCAGCAAGTGCTAATGGGAGGAATCTCTAACTTAGGGAGATATAGTAGTATCTCCGTCAGTCCACAACGATCAGCAACATATAGAAAATGCCCTGTACATCTATCTGCCTGATGACTCCGGCCTTCTCAAGAGGAGTTTTGGTAGCAGACCGTGTTTTCACTATTTGAATGAAGCCAGGGAACCATTAGGTTGAGCAGGAGGACCAAATGACATATTTTGATGAGGAAGATGGGGGTTATAATCAGTAGAGCATCATTCTAGAATATATAGCTAACTTCCAATATTAGTCTTCTACCCAGTGCTTTCTATACAACTCTGATGCTCCTATGCCACGTGCATACAATCTTCCATTAGGTTCAACGCCTTCCTTTCTCGTCATTTTTTTATTTGAGCTCAGTTTCATGAGCTTCTTAATCCAGTGTATGGACTACAGCGCTTAGTCTCCTTTTCAATGAGCCGTTCTGCACAAAATCCGGTCAGCACACCTCCGAGACACGGCCTTCCTTCACCTCTGGGCCAGAGTTCTGGAAGTGGAACTCACACTGTCCTGCCATTCCTGAGTTCCTCTTCCTCTGACGCCTCCATAAGGTAGAGCCAACCTGCCTGGATCTCCATATGCTTCTCCAAATGAGCGAAAGGCACCAGAGCCAGCTGTTACCAGAGATTACAAATATTAATCATAATAATGATTTAGAAAGCCTATGGCATGTCTGCAAACATGTGGTATGTTTTCTAAGCAACTGTGGAGGGAAAAAAGGGAGGAGGAAGAAGAGCAGAAACCAAGAATAACATCCGATTTGGTGCTTCCAGCCCATTCCAGGTCTTGACAAACAGAAGGCGGTATCCAGGCTGGTTTCTGGGAAATAGAGTGGATCTGTGTGTTTGCTTGTAGGTGCAGTAGGAAGCATCTGCCTGCCAGCACAGCAATAAGCCACGTGTTGCCGTTGGATCAGCTGGACTTAATGCGCAGCTGTGCTCTCACCGAGTGGGGAGCTAATTACTGCAGAAAGACACGAATTGCAAATTGGGTGACTTCACGTGGAAACTATGAGTAAGGAGTTAAGGTGCACAGGCTGGTAAAGCAGACAGAGGGCCAGGCTCCCGTCCAAAGGGCTGCAGGTTGAGCCTCTGCAGTTGGAAAGAGGCTCCAGAATTGAACACATAGCCAGGAAATGAGTAGAGGGAAAGAAGAAAGAAAGAAAACACCCACCCCGAGGTGCACAGTGCATGTGGTCTCATGGCAAGTGTAATATTTTTCCTGTAATATTCATCACTCGTAAAGGGTCAACTTTTCCCTCTAAACAGGAGCGAAATTGTCCTCTTTGTTAGGTGACTACTTTCAATATTTATACCTGCCAGCAAGAAAGGTGATGACTATAACTTTGATAATCTGCTTGGAGATTTCTTAATCCTCACTAGTTGAAAGGTTTTAACCTTGGCCTATGGCTACTTACAATTCAGCAGATAGAGTTCAAAACCTATCATATCTCAAAAATCAGACTATGCTTTGCCACCAGCACGTTGTGACTTATGGGAAGTCAATTAACATCTCAGAAGCTCAGTCTTCCCAGTTACAAGGATGGCAAGACTGGTCCCACCAATCTTGAAAACCCAGTATAAATAATATAAAAGGTATTTCCAAATGCAAACCAGGGTTGTGTCTTAAGAATGACAAAGACTGGCCCACAACTGATTTAATCATTACATTAAAAGGCCCACATTTATAGAAGTTTTTTTAAAAATTCTAAAATTAAAAAAAAAAATTTAAAGCAAATCTTTCTTTACCAAAAAAAAAAAAAAATGCTCCCAGAGCATTTCCTTCAACTCACATTCCATTTTGCAGACTCTTTGAAAATTACAAAAAGAAGTTAAATTTCAGTTGTGGGATAAACATTTTGACTCTATCTGGAAGGGTAAATGTCTGTTTCCATTAAGCGATCCCAATTTCAAAGGCCTCATCTGAGCCATAAGCCATCATTCTCTACTTGGAAGGCAAGAGGAATAAATTCTGACAAGGACGGAAACTCAAGAGGTTGGCAACTCACAAAGATTCTTTATTTTCAAAAAACTGTGGCGAGAATCGTATTGGCAAAAAACAACGCTGTCTGTGTGCGTGCGCGCGTGTGCGTGCAAGTGTTTTTTCATTTTAGGATAACAGTAAATAACAGTGATGTGAACAGTAAATAATAGTGATGTGAAATTTTTACTTTCTGAACACAGTTCCAGAAAAACATGGCTGGCTTCAGAGAAAGGGACACAAGGAAAATTAAAAGAAAAAAAAAAAAAAAGAAGAGTATATATAGTTTAGGTTTAGTTGTTGGCTTTAGTGACTGTAGATTGCATTGGTTGCCTTTGTGCCATTTCACCGTTTCCTCCTTTTTAATGGAACCCTGCAGTGGGACGGGAATTACGCCCTTCTCCACAAAGCCATATGTTTCACGTCACAAGCATGGTGATCCCATTGCCTTGCCGGTGATTGGTTTTGAGTGGGCATGTGTCCCCACATTTGGTTAGACACTGATACATGAAAGGAAGTCTTGTGGCAAGTTTGTGGAAATGATCGCTTCGTTTATTTCATGATGTAGACTTTTGTTCTGCTCGAAGATGTCACGGCTGAAATGAGACAGCCTTCTCATGATCTGAGAGGAGGTGCCCTAAGGATGGCAAATCAGAAGAGTAAACAGACTCCTATGATAAAGCAAAGAGGTTCTCATGATATTATTGGGTGGCTTAACAGCCAACCCTGGCCTTACCCTCCCTCTGGATTTCTTGCGTGAGCTAGAAACAGCCCCGTAATATAAATCCATTGAATTGGGGGTTAGCAGCCAATATTATCCTAACTGATTCATCTGCCACATATGCTTAAAAGTTGATGCTGACTGTGATGGTATAGAGATGACACTGAGTGATGGGAGGTAAGTGGATGGAGTGGGTGCCAGGTAGAGAAACAGAAACAAATCATAGTTGAATCACGTGTCAAACAGATTGCATTCTCTGTCTTAGGCATCATGCGAGGTTCTTGAGTTAAAGACTCAATTTCTGTTCTACAGGAGCCCGAGATCTAGTGCTCCCGTAATTTCAAGTACATGGCACTGTATTCTCACAAACCATGAAGTATATACATGTGGCCCTGAGTCATAATTTCTCCCACAAAAGAACCTCTGCTTCCTTGTGTCTCAGATTGCTTATTCACAATTATGTACTCACCGCATGTATATTTTTCTCATTCCATTTAAAGTAAAAAGGAATGTTTTAGAGTATTGCACCTTGGCTCAACTAGGACTTGCTAAACGAATTATTGTTTTCCATAAAGCACCTGTTACAGACTAGACATAATGTCAGTGGCTTTAAGGGATATAAATTTTTAAAAGGCAATTCTTGTCTTCAAAATGTCGAGAGTTTAAGAGAAAAAACACAAACAGATAGTTACTGTATAAGTCAATTTGTATTCTACCAATGGCACAAATGAGATACTCATATAGGAGCAGAGAGGGACAAACCACTTTTGGTTGGTGCTATCAGGCAAGGCTCCATGAAAAACATGGAATTCGAGCTATGTCTTAAGAACATGTAGGTTTTCAATAACCAATGGGAGTCCACGTGCAAGCACTATAATGGAAAGAAAAGCATCAACCAAGGGTGGCAGAAGCCATCTGTAAGACATGTTTCACCATAGGACAGATCAGATATTGAAATGACCCAGGACTGGGAGGGCATGGCTAAATATTTCGATGACAGAAACCAGACCCCAAAATATCTTGACAGGCTGCAATGATAGACCGAATCTAACATGATGGAAATGAACTGGGCTAAATGTACCATTTTGCATTTGATTATTAAAGGAGAAAATGTTCACTATCACAGTTGCTGGTGGGAAAAAGGTCTCTTGTTTTTGTAGAATGTAAGCTCTGTATGAATCAACATAGCATTTCCAAAAACAAGCTAAGGCACACCTAGGACATACTTCTCTCCAAATATGGAGGATGGCTTTACCTTTTTTGTTCAAAAGTGATCATAACAGATTGTATTAGCCTTCCATTGCCACTATAATAAATTGCCACAAATTTAGAGGCTAAGAATGACGCACTATTATTACTATTGTTGTTATTATTTATTTTTACAAAATAATTTTTTTATAGTTCTAGAGGTCAGAACTCCAATATACTGAAGTCCAGGTATTAGCAGAGCCCACATTGTTTTCTGGGGCCCTGTGGGAGAATCTACGTCCTATTTGTTCAGACCGTTGGTGGAATTCTGTTTCTTGGGTTTGAAGGACCAATGTCCCTGTTCTTCTGCTGGCTGTAAGCAGAGCGCCATCACCAGCTGGTAGAGGCCACCACATTCCTTGGCTCATGACCACCTTCCTACATTTTCAGAGCCAGCAATGGCAGGGTGAGTCTTTCTCATGGCACATCTCTCTGACCCTTTTCCCATCACTAAATTTCTCTCTTTACCGCCAGGAAAGACTCCCTGCTTTTAGGGACTCATCCTATTAGAATGGGCCTTCCTGGACAACCCAGGACAATTGCCTCATCTCAAGGTCTATAACCTTAGACACATCTGCAATGTCCCTTTGCTATATAAGGTAACATATTCAGAGTATTGAGGATTAGGGCATGGGCATCTTTAGGGAGTCATTACACTGTCCTCTTATCTGAACCGTTCTGTTCTTTGCAGAGTGCCACCGTTGATAATCTGGGGTGGATCTATGAGAGAGTGACCACAGTGGTTAGAAAATTCAAAACTGTATCATGTGAGGAGTATTGGAAAAAGCTGACAACATTTCCCTGGAAATTTGGGAGTGACGGGAAGTATAATCGCTGTTTCCCATCATCTTAATGCCTGTCATATAAAATGGACTTATTCTGTGTTGCATAGAATGTAGAACAGAATCAAAGGAAAAATAAATTTTAAGTCAATATAAGGAATGTAACTGCTAGTCTCCCAAAATGGCCCTGATGAGATGAGCCATGCCTCTTGGTGTTCATGCCCTTATGTAGCACCTCCTCCCCCCAGCATTGAACTTGGGCTAGCCTGCAATTTGCATTAATCAGTGGGAGTGCAGTAGAAGTGACCATGCAGGATTTCTGATCCAGCCATTAGAAAGCCCTGGCAGCCTTCATTTTCACACTTTGTTGAACCCTGAGCCTTCATGTCAGAAGCCCAACTACCTACTGCTGAGGAGACCATGTGTAAGGACCATGTGGAGAGGCCAGTTGAAGAGGAGAGGACCTAAGAATAGAGGGAGAGAGAGGGAGAATCCTCAGCGTCCCAATTAAACCTCCCTTTGACACCAAGCAAGATCAACAGTACGGCCTAGCTGAGCCCAACTCAAATTACCAAGCCACAGAACCACGAGCTAAATCAATGATTGCTCTTTAAGCCACTGTTTTTGGGGTGATTTTTTTCATGTATCCAAAGCTAACAGATGCACTGCTCACCTCATTGTATGTGCGTGTTTGTGCACATGTCCTAGCACATTTTGAATTATTCACCTTACAAACCAGAATTTGTTTTTCTTTACTTTTGATTGCAAAATAATACCACTGGCTTTCACAAATCATTTCAACTTCCTGCCAGCATCATGCGTGATTTAATGTGTTGTTTGTAGACATACGCCTATGGATATTTGCTTTCCCTGACCTGGTGATTTCTACGATTACCCAAATGTATGGAACACTCTTAGTCATTTTGCTATCATAATTCATCTGCCTTTAAAAAATAAAAAAAAATAAGTATATTTCAACTGGAACGTAAGTCAGTAATTAAAAACAGATGGTTTAAAGAGTAGGCTTGAAGTAAGTGAAAATACACCAGATAATGAAAAAGAAGCAGAGGAACCAGAAATCTTCCCAAGTTTTTTTTTTTTAATTTATTTTTGGGACAGAGAGAGACAGAGCATGAACGGGGGAGGGGCAGAGAGAGAGGGAGACACAGAATCGGAAACAGGCTCCAGGCTCTGAGCCATCAGCCCAGAGCCCGACGCGGGGCTCGAACTCACGGACCGCGAGATCGTGACCTGGCTGAAGTCAGACACTTAACCGACTGCGCCACCCAGGCGCCCCAAATCTTCCTAAGTTTTGATAGACACAGTGCTGTCACAGAGACTCCTCGTGACAAACTTGACAGAAAAGATGAGAGCACTTTCCCAATAAGAACAGAAGTAAATTGGGAATGTGCATCAATCATCAGTCTAAAGAAACACAGACATCCTTGGGGCACCTGGGTGACTCAGTTGGTTGAGTGTCCGACTTCAGCTCAGGTCATGATCTCACAGTTTGTGGGTTCAAACCCCGCATCAGGTTCTGTGCCGACAGCTCGGAGCCTGGAGACTGCTTCGGATTCTGTGTCTCTCTCGCTCTCAACCCTCCCCCACTCATGCTCTGTCTCTGTCTCTAAAAAATGAATAAACATTAAAAAAAAAATAAAGAAACACAGACATCCTTAAGTCTTGGGTTTTAATATTGTGGCAATTCAAGTGAGCCTAAATCAAGGTGTTTTTCTTCTAAAATAACCACATAAACTATAAGCTCTCCAGTCACACACACACACACACACACACACACACACACACACACGTATTCCTACCAATGGTGTCCAAGGGGTCCAATTTCTCCATATCCTTTCTAAAACTTGTTCTCTTTTGTTTTGAAAAAGCCATTCCGCGAAGTGTGAGGATAATCTCACTGTGGGTTTGATTTGCATTTCCCTGGTAATTAGCAATGTTGAGCACCTTTTCATATACTGGTTGGCCATTTGTATGTCTTGTTTAGAGACATGTCTATTACAAAGTTTCCTCAAAAAATTAAAACTAGAACTATCATATGATCCTATCATCCCACTTCTGGATATTTATCCAAAGGAATTGAAATCAGGCTCTCAAAGAGGTACACTCCCATGTTCATTGCTGCATTGTTCATAATAGCCAAAATAAATGTTCGTCAATTCAGATGAACAGATTAAAAAACCTTGGTATATACATAAAATGGACAATTATTCCCTCTTCAAAAAAGAAGGTCTATATGAGATGATGGATGTTAACTAAACCCATGGTGGTAATCATTTCACAATATATGCAAATCAAATCATCCTGCTACATACCTTAAATTTATAGACTGATGTATATCAATTGTTTCTCAATAAATCTTGGAAAAAGCACTAAAAGGAGGAAATCCTGCCACATGAAACAATAGGCATGAACCTGGAGGGACGCTCTGCTAAGGGAAGTAAGTCAGCCCCTAAGGTAACAGTGGTTACCAGGGGCTGAGAGTGGGCTGGAGAAACAGGGAACATTCAATTGGCATCAAGTTTCAGTAATACAAGACGAGTCAGTTTTAGAGATCTTCCATGCAATGTAGTGCCTACAGGTAAAAATACAACACAGTACACTTAAAAAATTTAGAAGAGTAGATCTCAAGTTAAGCATTCTTAGCAGCAAAAAGGAGGGGTCAGGAGGAAACTTTTGGAGGCAATGGGTATTTTATTATCTCAGTTGTGGTGATGCTTTAATGAGTGTATGTAGTATGTTCAAATCTTTCAAATCGTACACGTCAAGGGACACCTGGGTGGCCCAGTTGGTTAAGCGTCTGACTCTTAATTTTGACTCAGGTCATCATCACATGGTTCGTGGGATTCAGCCCGGTGTAGGACTCTGTGCTGACAGTGCAGAGCCTGCTTGGGATTCTCCCTCTCCCTCTCCCTCCCTGCCACTCCCCCGCTCTCTCTCAAAATAAATCAGCATTTTTTAAAAAGAAAAAAAAATGGATTGTATACATCAAACGTGTGTAGTCTTTTGTATATTAATTACTTTTCAAGAAAGCTGTTTCAAAAACACACAATGTTGAATTACAACCTCCAAAGTCTTAGACATCTGAAGAAAGAGAAGACAAAGGAGCAAGATAGCATTAACCACGACTGTTGTCCCTGTTGTGGATGCAAATGCTTCTTATGGCCTGGGTCTTATGCAAATTACTTTATGCGTAGCACATCTTTTGAAACTGATGACAATCTTACAAGTTAGATACTACCGTTTTCTTTACCTTACAGCTAAGGACATCATCCCAAAAGCAAAAACTTTCATTGCTTGTCCAATTGTGCTTTTGTGGGCTTTTTGCATATCAGTTCCAGTATCACCTTGGTTAGGAAAGTTCAAAGAATAAAACAAATATGGTGACGTTCTGCACAGTGACATGCCAAAGTATGTTTCAGATAAGGTAGGTAAGAAGCATCTAAGTTGAAAAAGTGTCCTTATCAAATGCCACTATTAAATATTCTTAAAAAAAAAAACCCAAGCCTTTAACATCTAGTTCAATGAATGCATGGATTTTGGTGATTTGACTGTTTCATTGAGTTTTTATGTTGGTTTATTTATAACGAAGATGCGTGCACCCAAATGAGAACAAATCTGGGGTGCGGGAAAAACAGTGGGGAAATAGCTGTAGTAGTAAAAGAAGACAAAAAAAGACAATTCTTAGCTCCTCAAGCACGTTGCCATTCAATATTCAAAAACAGTATTTAATATAGGTGCTAGGTCACCTGCATTTTATGCATTTATGTCATTTATTCCTCATGAGCATTCTGCAAGGAGCGTGGTATTATTTTTACAAATAAATGCAGTGAGCTCTGAGAGGTTAAGTGCCACATTCAAGTTCTTGCAGGTAGAATAGAGTGGAGATGGCGTTATTATTTACATCTTCCTGATCCTGCACATTTCGTCACATCCTTCTACCTGGAACCTAATAAGAGACACCGGAAGTGATGGCGGGCAAACAAAAACGGGCATCAGATTACCCTCAGGGCCCCGAACCCCCGGGACCTTCAAACATGGACAGCTGTTGGTTTGTAGTTTCCAAGAATAAGGGCAGAGGCTCAGACAGGTTCAGGTTGCAGCTCTGTCATCATCTAGCTAAGGTATCTCCAACTTCCTAGGCCTCAAGTTCATGAAGAGTAAAGTGAAACCTCAAATAAGACAACCTCTTCGAACTTTAGATCTGAATGAGTGGGCGGGGTAAAACGAGACACCTTTACCAAATGGCTTACATCAGCTTACATCGCCATCAATAAGAGAAAGAAATGTGGAGGTAAATGTTAGAGCCATTTTCTTAAACCCCATAAACCCCACCTCTAGGGCCTCTGAAGTATCGTGCACAAAGATGTTGATTGCAATGTTTTTTTAAGAGCAAAATATTCAAAACAAATCATCAGTTAATGAATTTCCTTTAGTCAGGCATTTTGGATATACTCAGTTGAGAGAACATTATGTAACATATAGAACACTGCTTATGGGAATGCCCAAGCTGTGTTTCTAAGGGAAAAAAAAAGTGTAATCATTATATGTAAGAAATGAGGACAAAGAAATAAACGTTCACATAGCAAAAAAAAAAAAAAAGGATGTCCCCACTCAAAGGCAGTAATTACTAGCATTTTAATATGTTTCGATCTTTTTCCTTCTACTTTTCTACATGTCACCTGAGATGCCTCAGATCCCATCAGCTCCCACCTTGTAGACTCAGGGAATAATTGAAAGTGATGCAAAGTCTCCGTCTCACAATCCTGTCTTTCAGGTACGGTGGACAAAAAGAGCTCAACGTGTTCTCCACTGCCAGCCTTTTGTTGATGCTTGATATCCATTAGGCCAAAAGGTCACTTCTCATCATGGTTGCTCTCCTTTATAAAACAAACGATTGAACCAAGTGTATTTTCACTAATATTCTCCAAACGATCCTCTGTAAAAGTGCCTGATCAGGGTCGAGTTCCCCGAAGTATAAACATGCCCTTCCTCAGCTTTTGCTGGCTGATTCTCTCTCTAGATTCCAGAACCAAGACCTTGGAGCTTAGGCAAGAGAATAACAGGTGAGAGGGACAATATACCACCCACCCCAGGAGCCTATGTAGCTACACAACAAGTTGAATTCATGATGTAATGTTGCCAAAACTCCAGGAATGGTTTCTCTCCAGCAATTCTGGGTTGTCTCCTTTACACTCTTCAGCTGTCTCTTAGACCCTTGCTACTCAAAGTGTAGAGTGTAGACTAGTAGCTTCATCATGACTTGGGAGCTTGTTGGAAATGCGTAAGTTCAGGCCTTACCCTAGACCTACTAAATCAGTAGATTTCTGGTGACTTCTATGTACCTTGATATTTGAGAAGCAGTGTTTTAGACCATGTTCCTCGAAAGCCTTTCCCCTGAATTTTGGGGGACACATCTCAAACCAGACTAGACAAATTATCTCTCCATTCTACTCGATGTCTAAACTACATATTATCCTGATTCAATACTGGCTCTGTTTTTACATTGATTGATAACTCAGCTTCTTTGTAAGTCGTAATGAGAGCTCTGGATGCATACTGACAGATGGCTGTGTACTAGGAGAGTAGCCTTGGACAAGTTACTCACTTAACCTCTCCCAGCTTCATTTTTAGAAGTGAGAAAGACAGAGATAACTTGAAAACATGAGGCATTGGGATGTAACCATTCTTTCTTTCTTTTTTTTTATTAGAGAGAGAGCACGAGTGGGGGAGAGGGACCGAGGGAGAGAGAGAAGGAATCATAAACAGGCTCCATGCTTAGCACAGAGCCCGACTCAAGGCTCGATCCCATGACCTTGGGATCATGACCTGAGCTGAAATCAAGAGTCCGATGCTCAACTACCTGAGCCACGTAGGTGTCCCGGAATTTTATCATTCTTCCATTCCCAATACAAAACCCCAATAAGGAATTGTCATTATTTCAGAAATTAAAGCACCACTGGAGGGACAGCTCAATTACTATCACAACTACAATCTGCTAATCGGAACAACACGGATGGACATCAGTTCCTGAATATACTTCAGTCATGTACCTTCATCTACCAACTGCACCGATAGCTGTGCTCCTCAACACTTGAAAAGAATGTGGATAAAGAAAATTAGAGGTGGGGCACTTGGGTGGTTCAGTCAATTAAGCATCCAACTCTTGACTTTGGCCCAGGTCGTGATCTCACAGTTCATGAGATGAAGCGCATGTCGGGCCCTGCGCTGACCTCACGGAGCCTGCTGGGGATTCTTTCTCTCTCTGTCTCTGTGTCCCTTCCCCACTCATGCTCGCTCTCTCTCTCTCTCTCTCTCTCTCTCTCAAAATAAATAAATAAACACACACAAAAAAGAAAAGAGGTGCCACCTCAAAGGCTGACCTGAATTTCTCTTTTTCTCTCCTTCTCTGTACTTAACTCTGTCTGTGCCATCATGGGAACATGTAACAGAAAGTGCTGCCTCTTTCAAGATAGATCGATTTATAGAACTAAAGATTCTGTACTTTATCCTCAATGCTTGATCCAGGAACTAATTTTGCTCTCCTGTAGATGATATTCACACCTGGTAGGAGTAGGAGGAGGAAGAATTTGGTAGTAGAGGTTCTCTGAGATCATAGGCCAAAGCATTTCTGAATAAAATGGAGAGGTAATGGCATTGGTCATGCTTCCAAATATTGAGCTTTGGTTTCATGTTCTGTTCTGCATCCTTTGCCTTTTAATTTTAGATTCCTAATTGACTGGAAATATAAGACTTTACATTTGTATTTAACTATTTAACCCTTCCAACTCTTTCTTGAGGCTGAATATGGTCACTAATTCTGGAAGTGATTAATGGATTTAATGGAAGCCAAACATGTTACAATGAAAGAGAAAAAAACGGTTCTAAGAACAAGTTTAAGAAGGGGCAGATGAGAAACACACACATGTACACAGGTACCTATACTCATGTATGTGCAACACACACACACACACACACACACACACACACACTGTCAGTAGGCAGCCCTAATTTTTGTGGGGAATAGTTACCTTTACTGCTATGGTTCTCCTCTGTCTTCCTTCACAGCCTACCTCTCCTTTCTACTAATCTGCTTACAGAAGTTTCTATAGGAGGAGCACCTGAGTGGCTCAGTTGGTTAAGGGTCCGACTCTTGATTTTGGCTCAGGTCATGATCTCATGGTCCGTGGGTTTGAGCCCCATGTTGGGCTTTGTGCTAAAAGTGTGGAGTATGTTTGGGATTCTCTCTCTCCATGTCTCTACGCCTCTCACTCCCTCTTTCTCTCTCTGAAAAATAAATAAACTTAAAAAGAGGAACTTCTATATGATGAGTAAGAATAATTCTAGAGATAATGAACTTTATGGAGCAATTCACTGGCAATCAGCACTCTTTCGCACTAGTCTTATGAGACAATTTGTTTTGGGTCCCTTAGTAAAGAAAACTATCCCAATGAAGCAGTCGCTAAGCTTAGATTACTCTGGAAAGAAGAAAAGGATGATAAATAACAAATTTTGAGCAGTTATTCAGTGCTAATCATTATATATGTCATATCTTCTTTAATCACAACTACCTTAAGAAGTTGATACTATTATTCTTATTTTACAAATGAAGAAGGGCTCAGGGTTTCACACACAGCACAATAGATTCAAATCAAGAATTTCTATGGTGGATCCATGGGCTGTCTCTTCTGTATAGACACTGCTTCAAGAGCATGTCCAAATATGGCAGCCTCTGATTCTAAAGGAGAATGCTCAGACTGGTCAGGGACCACACCTGACAGGAAACTTTGGAAAATTCTTTCTTGTTTCCTTGAGAAGGCCTAGCTATGAAGGCCTTGAGTCATTTTGTACTTCTGGCATGAATTTGGAAGGATTTAATACTTTCCCACGCATGTAGGACATAAAGAAAAGAACCTAAGGTGTAGCACCCACCTTGGAAATTGGTTCTTTCTGCTGTTAGTCAAAGGATGTGGCTTTCTTATATTATTTGATTCACAGGTCTTTACTGCTAATGCTGAGGTTTGCCCTATTGTCTTATGTTCCTGCTTCATGGTAGTGAGTAAAAATGGCAGTAGCTAAGAAAACAATAGAGGCATCAATACAAATTTTATCATGGAGGGAAAGATAGTAAGGAAATCATAATCCTTTATCCACTGGATTTGTAAGCAAGGGGTGAGAGTCTGGAAAAGAAATAGCAGTAAATTCACTCTAGGGGGTTATCTAGAAGACAGGGTGAAGGGAACTACAACATGTGAGAAGAGAATAAAGAGTGAAGGACTTGACCATGAGTCCAGTATGCCACAACACAGCTAAGCAGTCTTACATAAGTCACCTTCCCTCTCTGGGCCCCAGTTCTCACATGGAAAGTGAGGTGGGGGAGAGGGGTTTGATTATCTCTAAGATTTTCCCTGCTCAAAAAGTCTGTATTCTGTAGCTGTGCAGCAAGGGGCAGTTGAACACTGGCTTCGCCCCAGAAAAGCCTTCGGGTATTTTGCTCATTAAAAGGATTAGCTGTCCATTTGCAGGGATGTCTCTCCAATGAGGTAGGGACAGAATGGCCCAACACAGTTTTAGTTTTGATTTGCTTTATGAAGTACGTATCCAATTCCCTGGCAAGTTAAGCAAGCACGTCTTCTCATGTGTTTTAGGAATCAAGGCATTTGGCTGAGACAAAGAGCAAATGCCTCTTAGTAATCTGTGACAAATCCATATGGAGAAAAACATGGTTTCTTCTCTCCCATATGGCACAGCTGAGTAAGGCTGGCTTTTCTGGCCTTGAAACGGTTCCATGAACCAGGTGGGTGGTTTATTTCACAGGCTAGTGGCAATCCAGTGTGTTCTCTCCCACGGAGATGAAGAGGGGAGAGAATTCTTCCCTATAACCTAGGACTGTCAGCAAGGTTTGTGACATGGGCCATTGGCTTTTCTGTCAGGACAAAGGGTGGATAAAGTACTGTGAGGAAGAAGAGAAGAAAGTCTCAAACCGGCTTGAGTCCTGGACCTGAACTTTCCTTGAACCTCAAGATTTTTGAAGTTTTGGCCTAACAAGGGTAGATCAGCTTCTCACCCCAGAAAACCCTCAACCCCCTTCCCACCCAATTCCAACCTAGTAAGTGTGATGAGGTCTTTGGGGGAGAGAAGGAACAAGGGGAAGGCAGCTCTGGGACCTAGCTTTAAACTGTGGGCCCAAGGGATTACCACTCGGTGGCTTCTAATGTTAACCTCATTTTGGCAGGATGGGATGGACTAGCTGTTTCCTGTCTCTGATGTTTAGGGTACAGAAAAAAAGCATAGAGAAGATTGCGTTGACTAAATATGAAACATACTCAAAACAACAGCAGCAATAAAAGTCCCAATCAATCAGTACCTCTAAAATAATTCTACTTCTTTAAAAAAGCAAGAAATTATGCTGGAAAGAGACATAAGTCTTGTCTTCCAGCCTCTAGTTTAAACCAGTATGAACTAGAGAGGGATGGTGACTTTCACTGTCCCTGCAATTTGCGGTACCAAAATTAAACTCTTTCATTTCATGAATAATCTTCTCAAGTTAACTTTTTGCCTCCTCCTTTTGCCATACGATGAGCGAGTAACTGCCTTCATATGTATTAGTTAATTAAGACATAATTAATAGGTATTAATATACCTGTCATATGCCACACAACTGGAACCAAGTAAATTTGCATATTTTTTTCTAATATGTAAGTTGCCATCGTATGCAATCAGGCACTAATGTAAAAAGTTTGCTTAAAACAAAAAGAAGTTAAGTGACAGCTTGTCAGGTTTGGAAGCAAAAGACCAAAGGTCTTACTCCATTTTAGATAATCAGAGCCAGGTAAGTAGTGAAAACAAGATTGGGCAAACACATGCATGTGGACACACAAACATACGTACACATTTTGATTTTCTAGAAATGGTAATGGTACATATGAACTTGCAATGTATTGGGATGGTTCCACGTTGAAATTAGAGAACTTTTACCAATGAGAATTATTTAATTGAGTAGTGGAAAGAAGCTGTGTTCTTTTTTTGGATGTATTTATAGACTCTTCAAATTCTAAAAATCTGAGATTTTTATCGAAGTTCAACTAGTCCAGCAGAGAAATTCCCCTGTAAATTTCCATATCAAATTAACTCACCCTGGCTAGACTGTTTCAAGGGATGGAAACATATCCCCAGACATGTTCTGGTGTCATACAATTGCCCTCATTAAAAAAAATTCTTCCTTATATTAAACCAATACCTATAATTTTCACTTTTGCTGCACTGGAGCTATCCATAATATCTCATTTGTTCACAGGACAAATCTTCAAAGTTTTCAGGTTCACTTGTTATATCCTTCATAATTCTTCTCTGGATTTCAGATTAAGCATACCAAAGTATTCATACCAAATGAGTAAGTAAATGTAAGAGTAAATGGAAAAACTAACAGGCATCATCGGGTTGGTAAAGGGATTTCAATCAATGTTTACTGATCACGTAATATGTGTCCACAGTGTACTAAGTTCTATAGGTCCCTTTAAAAGCCCAACACCCTGAATTAATCTCCACACTTCTAAGGGCTCTTCTAAGATCAGAGTAGAGTGGGTCTACCATTACTTACTATTCTTTGCAAGAAGAAGGTAGTATTACTGAGACAAAGGACAGATGATAAAAGTTAACTTCACAATGGCCTCAAATCTGTGATTCTCTGGGCTCCTGGGTGGCTCAGACGGTTAAGCGTCCAACTCTTGGTTTCAAATCAGGTCATGTTATCACAGTTTTGCGAGTTCGAGCCCTGAGCTGGGCTTTGTGCTGGCAGCACAGAGGCTGCTTGGGATTCTCTGTCTCCCTCTGTGTCTGCCTTTCCCCTCATGGTATCTCTGTCTCTCTCAAAATAAATAAATAAACTTAAAAACAAAACAAAACACAAACTCGTGATTCTACATATAGCTCTAATTCTATAAAGGAACTTTAAACTCTTGGTTTGAAAGCCACAAGAGGGCACTAGACTACTACATGGACCTCGCTCTACTTCTCACCCAAAGCACAAAGCAAGGGTCAGTATTGACGTTACATTGACTGACAATAGTAGATGACCACATCGGTTGTGTGTCCTGAGATACAGTATGTAATTATGGGTAATAGACAAAGCTATTGGCTATGAAACATGTATTCAGATGCTAAGCTTGGGTTATGCTAAATACAGTAGAATTCACATGCAATTTGAAAAAATGAAAAGGAGTAAGGTCTGCTTCCCAAGTTTCTAAGAAAAAGTAAGGTGGATCTTTAGGCTCTGAATTCTGAAAACAACATGGGCGACGTGATGATTGTCGGGGACAAGCAGCAGGAGTTAGACAGATGGGAGCCTTCTGCATCTACTTTTGGAAAGCCTGACATCTGATGAGCCTCATGTTTGGCCACAAGATTGTCTCTGAACCATGAGATTTACATTGGGCATCACCCAAGGTATTGTCTCTGCTCCTGAAGTGCTCTGTACTTAAGGTTCCAGGAAAACTAATCTCAGGCTAAATAAAATACACTGAGGAAACTCTCACAAATATAAAATGAGTCTACATAATGCCATTACACTTTGAAAAAGACAAAAAAAATCAGCCAATTAAGTTGTAGGTTATCCTGAGTAATATTAACCAACGGATTGTTTGGGTCAATGAGGAAGCATCTACACAAGGCCAAAACAGTCAATCAAGTTAATTCAGCCAAATGTGAACCCAAAATGGGAAAAATAATCAAAAAGGTTGCTTGGAATCATGGGAATTATACCTTAGACTGAGGGCCTAAGCTTTTCACTTATAACAATTAAGTTGAATATTGTGTTGAAAAGGACTTCTTTGGTATCATAACTATGTATGGAATGTGCTTATCCATAAAAATAAGTAGGTAGATAAATAGAAAGATAGATGACAGATAGATAGATAGATAGATGATAGATGATAGATGATAGATAATAGAAAGAAAGGAAGGAAGAAAGAAAGAAGAAAAGAAAGAAAGAAAGAAAGAAAGAGAAAGAAAGAAAGAAAGAAAGAAAGAAAGAAAGAAAGGAAGAACTCAGTTGCTTGATTGGGTTCATGCTGCAATAGAAAAGATAGGAGACTTTCATTTTTCTGAAGCAGCGTTTAGCTCCTTGGTGGCAATGAACACCCCCCACAGCAACTAGTCCCTGTGAAAGAAGTCTCTAGTCATAGAAGTGGTTTTTTGTAGAGCCAGCTGAATTCACTAAGGAGGATGCTCTCCTGCTCTTAATCTCTAGTTAATTTACCTATATTCTGAATTATGGATCCATGACTTTCATTTTCGTACTGTGTCGGAACCTTCCTGATTTTGATCCTCTGGCTTCCACTATCCTAACATTTGGCCCAGGCATTGCCCTGTGGCTCCCTTCCTCCACTGTGGGCCAAATAGAGCCTTCCCCTTCTGCTTTCTGACTCCATCCCAATCTTTCTCCTCAGAAATCTCGCTTTTCCTGGACGTGCTCTATATAGGACACTGTCTCCATTTTTAGGTCCTTTTTGGTGTCAGAGATACTGAGCCTGATATCTTGACTAATTGACTTGGCTTTGATCAACTTGCTTGCTTGGCTGCTATCTTTTAAGTGACTTTTTTTTTCCTCCTCAGGATTTTATATTTTGCTAAGTTCTGGCCACCAATTTCTGCATATTCTCTGTTTTTTGACTCTTTCATTAGCTTAACACCACACTTGAACTTCTATCTTGACTCCTTCAGTTCTGTTTTCAGAGCTCTACCTTTAACAGCTGAACCCACCCGAAACTGATGGTGGCCATCCTCGCTGCAAGTTCAGGCTCCCCTCCCAACACAGACCTCATCTTCTGGCATGTTCCCCAGCACTACAGGGGAGGTGAGTTCAGAGGAAAGTGGCCCAGAACCTTCTCTCTGCATTTTTTTCCATATGGTGGGACTTTGAAGTGGCCTTTCTGGCCTGTCTTCCCTCTGTTACCAAACACACACTTTTTAAAATTAGGAAATGAAAATGATAGTTCTACTCCTAGCCAGAAGCTCGTCTAATATGCTCCAGGAAAAGGATGATTAATGGAGCCAAGGCTTTATGCCTGAGCCAGGGGGCGGCAGCTTGTGGGGAATAGCTGAGACGCGCCAACTCAACCATAGCCTCAGATCAGGTGAACTGAACTGGCTTTGGGCCTACCAGAGGCCTTAAACTTAGCCAGTAGCTCTGGCAGAAAGGCTGCCCCAGTATGGGCCTGGTGGGCATACACGGCCCAAAGGAACATGGCAATTGTCCGATTTTTTACTTTATATAGAGAACCAACCTAGTCAATCCTGGCCTACAGAAATTTGTCAGCAGCTGGAATATTCAGACTGGTTGTCCAGACCACCTAAATTATATGGATAATGGCAAACGTTTCCTTTTGCAGAGAATGTCACATGGACTCATTCCAAAGTACTTTTTGGGTTTGAGGCCCTATGTGTAATAGTCTTTCACCAGAAGGGGGAAAAAATAAAAATAAGAAAAAAATGTAGGGAATTTGAATCCTGCTTCGTCAAAAATTCAGGACTGAGAGTAGGAAAATTCTGTATGATCTTGGCTGAGCAGTAGTTTTCCACTTCTCTCAATGTTGAAATTAGCCTGAATGCATAAAATACTCAAAATGTGCATTCATACGGTTTCATGCCATCTGAGGTTTGGGATGCCAAAGACTTCTGGCATAAGCCCTTAGATGAGTCCAGTTTAATGTCAGGTAGTACCTAAGAGTTCGTGGACATGGCCTATCCTGCACTCTACCCAACCCCAATAGTATTTCTCCCATGAGGTCTCCCCCAGATCCTCTCTTGTTTTCTTGCGGTTCCCTAGTATTTGGTGTGGCTTCCTTTGCTCAACTTGACAAGCCTTCGTTTTAGCACTTAAGTTCATTTATTTCTCTTCATTGAAAAAAAAAATTCTTTCCTAGTGACCTCTGGAAAAATAAACAAGTAAAATAAAAAGGAATTTGCAAAACGAAAACCTACCCTGTACTGTCTACTCTCAAAATCGAGAATTGTAGTTCCTGTTCATCACAAGGCAAGTGGGTGGGAGCCCCGAAGAAATGATATGAAGATTTGAATAGCACCCTAAAAATAAAACCAACCATTTAAAAATGCATGCTCTCATTTGATCCCTACACGGGGCTCTTTCCTCTTCAGTAAAACGGGTATTATAATGATTAGACCTGGAGAGGTAAAAGGCACTCAGCATATAAATGGGAAGATTGGAATCAGACCTGGATTTCATCTGTTCCTTTTTCTCCACCATGCTGAGTCCCAGTATGCCCCAGCATCCCTAGAGACAAAGGTCTGGAGGAAGCACAAAGGGACCTCTATTTTCATCATTCGGTTCTAACAAGATGAGGATCAGCAGACAGACAGACACGTTTGGGAATAATGGCTCTGCTCTCTCAACTGGGCCCCTCCCCCAGTGCCTTTATCCCCACTTGGGGTGACCTCGGCGGAACAAGCTCGCTCTGTAATGATTACTTCGTCAGCAGGGGCTGTGTATTTAGTAGCAGGAAATATAAGCTTTTGTGGTCAGTGTGACGTCACCCGCCCACTAAACAGGCCTTTATAATTTGACCACAAAAAGGCTTGAAAGGGATAGACACATACACACAGAGAAAGAGGCGATAAGACTGTCAACAGTTGTCTGTGCAGTGAAAGGAGCATTGTATCTTCCAAATGTTTCCCAAAAGCCTGATGTTTGGTCTGCCGTAGACAAAACATCTGGATGATATATGGCATTTTCTCTGTGTAGCAAGTGTCCCAGCTCATCCATCTTGCTCTTCCTTTCTCTGTTCAGTCCTCTGTCTCTTTCTCCTTCCGCTTCCCTTTCCTTCTTCTTCCCCGTTTTACTCTCCCTTAATCTGAAATACTCAAATGTATATTTAACATTTTTTTAATTGCTTTCCAGTATTTGGGTGTATGGCTTATACATGCATACACACACCCACATCCGCACCGACACACGTCAACTTTATTATTCTTTTCCTGGGCACTTCACTGCTAGAAAGAAACAGAGAGAGCGCTGCAAAAACACGTAACGGGGGAAGGAGGGCGGAAGAGAGAGAACAGGAAGAGAAACATTTAAAAAGACCTAGCTGTGGGGCGCCTCCGTGGCGCAGTCGGTTAAGCGTCGACTTCAGCCAGGTCACGATCTCGCGGTCCGTGAGTTCGAGCCCCGCGTCGGGCTCTGGGCTGATGGCTCGGAGCCTGGAGCCTGTTTCCGATTCTGTGTCTCCCTCTCTCTCTGCCCCTCCCCCATTCATGCTCTGTCTCTCTCTGTCCCAAAAATAAATAAAAACGTTGAAAAAAAAATTAAAAAAAAAAAAGATAATCTTTAAAAAAAAAAAAAAAGAAAAGAAAAAAAAGACCTAGCTGATACATTAACACAAGTATTTACCGTTTGCTTCCCACGTGTCTTGGTTTTCCAACTGATTTTGTAGAAAAGTAAATAGCCTCTTTTTAGAGCTAAATGGCAAGCACACGTTAGTGTCATAGCGCGCAAGTTCAAGGTAACGTGCCACGTGCATATTTTACTGTTTTTAAAATTTTAATGTCGGAGGAAAAATGAAGCATATTAAGCACTAATACCAACGCTCCCACTAATGAAAGAAAGAAAGTCACGGTGGATACAGGTAAATAAACAAAAGAGCGGAGAAGCTGAGAAAGGAGGGTAGCAAGAATCGTCTATACAATAACCTGTGCGAACACGTGTATTAACTTTTCCCTGACTTAAAACTAGGGATACTGTCAGAGATTGAGAGAGACAGGGAGAGGAAGTCTGAGAGGTGACGGCTGATGCGTCTGACCTCTGAATTAAGGCTGATGGAAAAGTATGGCTTCCTCTGGTTCGGGCCACTGTGGAAATCTCCCTCCGAGGGCTCTGAAGTTTCCTCTGAGGTACAAGTAGCAGGAAACACCTGCTTCACTTCCCTGGTTTTTACCCTTTAGGGAGTCTGGCTCTCCTCCCCTCCCCCGTTCTGCAGTGCACAAGTGTCCCAATCTTTCTTAAGAGAGGAAGTCTGGAACCATCTATTAGCAAATAATGCACTTCGGTGGCTTCCGTACCCCTTACTCTATTCCTTTTTTTTCCCCCCTCCAACTGATCATTATTACTCCTTCCTCAACCCAGCTTTTAGGCTCGGTACTAATAATATTCTTCTCCCGGGATAAATGACGCATGAGAAAAATCTGATAGGCAAGTGTTTATTTTACTCATCATGATGAATGATGATGGGGTTCTGCCATTTCCCTCCCCATAACAAAGGGGGAAGCAAATGGAATTCCATTTTGGAAAGGCATAAAAAACAGATGCAAGTATGCCTCCCATCAAGACAGCAGCCCTCAAATATTCTCCCAGCCACGGGCACCGTGCAATTAGCAGCTTCTTAGAGGTGCCCTCATCCCCTGTTGAAAAATGGCAGCCAAGAAACCATCTACATAATAGCTGCACAAAGAAAGTCAAAACATTTTTTATTAATAAAAAAGTAATTGCAAAATTTAAGCAGTTTTCACCAGTCTCGCAAAGACTACTGAGGGGTTACCACCTGTTTTTCTTCTCCAAATAGCAACATTTGTAACGCTGGTATCTCCTCCCCAGTGCCTCCTTCTTCTGTTCAAGTAAAAAGAATCCTTGGTTAGAAAAGGGCAAATGGCAGAATAGACCAAAAAATGCTATTATTTTTATTTTTTTCCCACAGGAAGCTTTCTATGATATCAAACGTTGGTCAATTTAGAAGTATATTTTGTTTTATAAAGAAAGGCTGGGTGGTACAATAGAAATGTAAGTAATGTGAGTCAATAAATCTTACTGAGTCACTGGAAAAATTGGCCATATAATCATGAGACCTCAGTGACTCACCCCCTTTCTCTAGACAGTTTAATCTGTACAATGGGAGGGCTATGCTAAAATACGTCTGAGGTTACTTCTATCCATGTGTTGTAACATATGTGACTGAACAGAGATGACTATTTCATTTAAATTGATCCTAGAAACCAAAAAGCAAATGAGAAACACCCAAATGAGAAAATAAACAAGGGAATTAAAAAAAAAAAAAAGTAATTCACAAAAGAAATACTATGTCCGGTCAGTGAACTTATGAACTCAACTTAATGAACTCAACCTTATTAAGGATCAAAGAAAAACAAATTAGGGGCGCCTGGGTGGCTCAGTCGGTTGGGCTTCTGACTTCGGCTCAGGTCATGATCCCGCGTTTGAGTTCGAGCCTCTCACCGGGCTCTGTGCTGACAGCTCAGAGCCTAGAGCCTTCTTCGGGTTCCGTGTCTCCCTCTCTCTCTGCCCCTCCCATGGTCATGCTCTGTCTCTCTCTCTCTCTCTCTCTCTCTCTCTCTCTCTCAATAATAAGTAACCGTTAAAAAAAATTTAAAAAAGAAAAGAAATACAAATTAAACATAGGCTCTCATGGTTACTTCTGAGCCTGGCCAAAAGGGAAGAGACAAATTTTCATGATATTTTTATCATAGCATTGTTATAATAGCAGAACATGGAACATGGAAACAACGTATATGCCTTATTATGGCATATGGTGTATTGGGATATTACCATCCATTCCAAACTGATTGCATGGATCTATATGCCTTACCAATGGAAATATAGCTATCATATTTTAAGGAAAACAGGAGAAGGTTACAAACCATGTGTATGTAGTACTACCCTACTTAAGGAAAATGTGTGTCATGTTTCTAAGTGCACATTCTCAGGAAAAAGTCTGAATGGATATTCCTCATGATGTTAACAGTGGTTTACTCAAGGTGTCGAAATCATTGTAGAGTCTAGTCTTTTTTTTACACGTTTCCATTGTTGGGATGTTTTACAGTGAGCATGTGCTACCTTTATAATCACAGAATTCATCTCCACTTGGGGAAAAATACACAATTAAATAAAATGCTGTTAAGTATGCTACTCACGGGACATAGCATAGAAAACAAAGTGAGACTTATTTGGAGAGTACATAGTAAGTGAGTTCCAGCCCCGTGTTGGGCTCTGTGCGGACAGCTCAGAGCCTGGAGCTTGCTTCCGATTCTGTGTCTCGCTCTCTCTGCCTTACCCTGCTTGTACTCTCTCTCTCTCTCAAAAGTAAATAAACATTTTTTTTTAATTTTTAAAAAATAAGTAAAAATTTAAAAATATTTTTTAAAATGTATTCATCCATTTTGAGAGAAAGAGGGCACATGCAAGAGAGTGTGATAGGGGAAGGGGCAGAGAGGGGGGAAGAGAGAATCCCATGCAGGCCCCACACTACCAGTGCGGAGCCTTGATCTCACAAACTGCAAGATCATGACCAGAGTTGAAATCAAGACTAAGCCGCTTAACCAACTGAGCTACCCAGCTGCCCCAATAGAATATTCTTAATAGGATAGGGATGAAAGCTTTGGTTGTGAGTGATTCTACTTCCTTTAAAGGACAGTATCTGAGCGGCGCCTGGATGGCTCAGTGGGTTGAGCGTCCGACTTCGGCTCAGGTCATGATCTCACGGTTCGTGGGTTCGAGCCCCGCTTCGGGCTCTGGGCTGACAGCTCAGAGCTTGGAGCCTGCTTCGGATTCTGTGTCTCTCTCTCTCTCTCTGCCCTCCCCTGCTCATGCTCTGTCTCTCTCTGTCTCTCAAAAATAAATAAATGTAAACATTTTAAAACAATTTAAAAAAAAAAGGACGGTGTCTGAAATTCTCTAATGTGCAGCCTCTGTGCCTTGCCCAGCCATAGCAGCACGTAAGGAGCTCCTAACGTTAGCACAACCTTGACCTAGACACGGTAGGGGATATAAAGAAGAAAAAAGAAAATTCGAATTCTGCCTTTAATGTGCTTAGATTACAACGAGACAAATAAGCCAACACTCCACAAAATGCAGTATGATTAAATGTTATATGTGCAACAAAAAATATATATACTGAAAAGCTAGAGACATTTACGTGTTTCTCTCTGTAGGCGCAGACTTCAGAGAAGCTGTGATGTCAGACTAATTTTTAAAGAGGAGTTTTCTGTGAAGAAGATATGGAGAAGGACAGTCTAGGTTGAGAAGGAAATGTGCAAAGGCACTGGAATATCATACTTAGGATGCAAACACCAGGCATGCTCACAAAGAGGCTGGCATGGTTGGGGTATAAGCCACACGGTGGGAAATGGAATGAGACGGAGCGAAACATGCAGGGACAGGAGGGCGTGGGGGCAAGGGTGTCTTGTAAGTCAGGCAGAGAGATGTAAACTTTATCCTGTGGTCCACAGGATGCGTCTCAGAAGTTTGATATGGAATGATCTGTCTTCATCTCAAATGTGATCCAATCACACTTCCCAGTGGAATAGATTCGAAGGAGATAAACCTGGGAGCAAGTAACCTTAGGAGGATTTCACTGAGGTTCTACTGAAAGATGATGAAGAGTCCCTGAACCAAGACAGAGGAGAGGGTGGTGACGGTGGCAGTGAGTCACAGTGACAGAACGAATGTGGGAGCCAAGGGGTTTTCTTCTAGCTTAACAATGGAAGGACTGATGGAACTTGGACAGAAATCCCTGAACCTCCCCAGTCTCTGATACTTCAACTGTAAGGTGTTGGGGTAGGTGTGGGGGATGGATCAAGTCAACCTATAAAGTTTATTTGGTTACAGAACTGGGACTTGAAGGTACGATGAATAGATAGTCCTGGCTATTCTGCTGAGGCCGAGTATCTAGAAGAGGTGTGTGAGGGGGGTGTGTGAAAAGTGCTTGATGGACAGAACTGAGTCTCTTTTTCAGGGGCGGGAGTGGGCATGAACCGGAGAAGAAGCTTCCCTCTCCAGGGAGATGCATCGGCAAGGCGGTATTGGAGTCCCTCGGTGAACTCACTTTCCATGACCTGAGAAAAGGTCAATGAGGACTGAGACGGTCAGGAAGATGAGTTTAAGAACAAGCTGAGAAAATATGATACCACAGGAGAATATTGGGAAAGAGCAGTCACCAGCAGAAAACTCTGGCTCCTGATCCCCACTAGTAGAAAGGGCCAGCTTGGAAGCAGGCAGAATCCTTCTGCGCTGGGCTCAAAGCGAGTGAGCAAGCTGGGACAGAGAGGTCCTGGGATATGGCGCCCGCAGAGCAGGGGTCCTTCCTGGCCAGCAGGAACTCACACTGGAACACGTCCATATTTTCTCCAGTGTGGCCTACCCACATTCTCCAACCTGCAACTAAGCCCAACCGGGCCTACCCTTCCACCTGCCTGATGACCTGGGCTGGAAATCAGAGAAGAGGCCTCCCATGCCTGCTCATGTCTGAGCCTTGGGATATTCACCTGTGAAATAAAGATAATCCGTGCCCTGCCCAGCTCACAGAGTTTTGGGAAAGGGCAAATGCAGTAATACAAAGACCGCTTCATAATGTAAAGAAATAACCCTGTGTTTGAAGTATGATCATCTAGTTAACTTTAACTTTTCAGGCCAATAAACTTTGGAATTTAAACCAAAACGATCAGGGTGGCTGGTTTTGGTTGACTTCCTTACCAACATTCCTTGGACATCTTAACTGGTACTACTTTGTAGTATAATATTAGTATTATAAAAATGTATAAAATAAAAGATCTATTAGCTCAGAGAACGACACCAGCCCACACCTGAAATTAGCTGCATGTCTATGCACCTTGGCTTCTACCTTCTGGAAAACTCTGCAGACGAATGTGGTTGTACATAGAGTTCTTTACTGAGAAACGGTAGGCAAGGACCCAAGCCTGGCTTCTCTGGGCCCCTCAGAACTTTGATTTCCAAAGAGAGGAGGTTGGTCTGAAAGACCTCTATCATCCCACCTGATTCTGAGTATGTTCCATCTTCAGTATTTTTTGAGCACCTCCTGTATCCTTCAAGCCGTAAGGGACTTGTAGGTGGGGGAAGGAGCACCACGAACGGTTGTATACATTATGGTGTCTAGCTCAAGAATCTTACGGTAGTTGAGGAAGTAAGAGGTGAGCATGCAGACACATAAACAGAAAAGCAGCAATAATTTCTCTCATTTCTTGTTCCCACCAAATGTTTGATACCTTTGCCCATCGTGGCACATACAGTTCAAAAATAATCTGAGGGTGGAAGGAACTGGGAGGTGGAGGGGGTGGTGGGTTTACATATGCATCTGATAGAGGAAAGCACTGAGAACTTCCGGGATGAGTGGGGCACTGAGCTAGAATAGCGAACCTAGTCTCCTGGCTCCTGGTACGGGTAGGTGGCCCGGCGTAGTTGAAAGCCCCTGGGCTATAAAGGCAGATGGGCTCATATCAGAATCTTCTCTCTTGTCTGAGTGACTGTGACTGGGATGAAATCTAATATTTTCATTTCACAGAAGAGTCCATGGGCTCGGATGGAGTTGTGGTGAGGATTCTGGAAAGAGACATTGCGTGTGAAGTGTCTTACATGGTGCCTGACATGCTGTAGCTGACACCTGTCAGCTCCTTCTGAAACCTCAGAACACAGAGTTAAAGCCTGCAGGGGGGGAAAGGGTGGCTCTGACACAACCTGGCGTGCTCCGCCCTGCTCCTCTTCTCTTCTTTCAGTCAGATGTATGTCTTGTGCCTCTTGGCTTAGAGTCCAAAAGTATGTTACTGGTACCTTCAGCAAGCCCAGGGCTGCCTGGAAATCTCTCAACCTGAGGTGGTGATGAAAGCCGACCTGGACGCTGAAGACAGCCAGGGAAGGGGGGGGGTGCAGAGCCTGGCCCTTTGAACAGCAATGTGGTTTGTTCCATAAGAGACTCTTAAAAACCAAGAACGAACTGAGGGTTGACGGGAAGTGGGGGGGAGGGGAAAGTGGGTGAGGGGCATTGAGGAGGGCACCTGTTGTGATGAGCACTGGGTGTGGTATGGAAACCAATTTGACAATAAGTTTCATATTAAAAAAAATAGTAACCATCCTATTAAAAAAAAAAGAAATGTGGTTTGTTTAGGTGTGAGGTTAGGTTGTTCATTTGAGATTTTTACTTGTTTCTTGAAGTAGGCCTGTGTTGCTATAAATATCCCAAAGATTTTGGACCATCATGTTACCATTTTCATTGGTCTCCATGCATTTTTTTTTAATTTCCTCTGATTTCTTGGTTAATGCATTCATTGTTTGGTAACATGTTGTTTAGCCTCCATGTATTTGTGTTCTTTCCAGATTTTTTTTTCTCATTATTGAGTTCTGGTGTCATACTGCTGTGGGCAGAAAGACGCTTGATAGTGATTTAAATCTTCTTAAATTTATGGAGACTTGTTTTGTGGCCTAACACGTGATCTGTCCTGGAGAATGTTCCATGTGCACTTGAAAAGAATGTGTATTTTACTCTCTTTGGATGGAAGGGGATTAAGAGGTACAAAGTTCCCAGTTATAAAATAAATAAGTCACAGAGATGGAAAGTAGAGCATAGGAATATGTCAATAATGTAATGACATTGTATGGTGACAGGTGGTGGCTACACTTACTATGGCAGACACTGAGTAACGTATAGAATTGCCAGATTCAAAGCTTGTACACCTGAAGTTAGTATAACATTGCATGTTAATTACACTTCAGTTAAAAAAAAAAAGAAACAGGTTTGAGTCTGGAGAATACATCTCCCTCTTTTGAGGCTTGAAACAACCTTGACCTCATTGTTCTGCAGCCATTATCTCCTTTGGTACAGAATAAAGGGAGAGGTGAGGGCAGAAGGAATGTTATTCCTTTTTTTTTTTTTTACATGAAATGTTCAATGTTTTTTATAAAATAGGCTTTGTGATGACTTTGCCCAATGGTGGGTTAATGTAAGTATTCTGAGCATGTCTGAAAGAGGCTAAGCCAAGCTATAACATCCAGTAGGTTGGGTACATTAAATGCATTTTTTTTCTTTTTAGTTTTTTCTAATTTGAGTACAATTAATGCGCACTGTTATCTGAGTTTCAGGTGTACAACATAGTGATGAAACAAGTGTATACATTATGCTGTGCTCACTACAGGTGTAGCTACCATCTGTTACCATACAACACTATTAAAGTATCACTGGCTGTATTCCTTATGCCGTGTCTTTTATTCCCATGACTTATTCATTCCATAACTGGAAGCCTATATCCGCCTCTCTCCTTCGCCCACATTGCCCCATCTCCCTTCAGACAATCATCTTTCTAGTCTCTGTATTATAGGTCTCATTCTGCTTTTTGTTTGTTTATTCATTCATTTTTTTGTTTGATTTTTAGAGTTCAGATGCGAGCAAAATCATATGGTATTTGTCTTTCTGTATCTGGCGTATTTCACTTAGCATAATACTCTCTAGGTCCATCCATGTCGCAAATGGCAAGATCTCATCCTTTGTTATGGCTGTGTAATATCCATTTCTCTTTTTCAGTAGACATCATGCTATTTCCACATCTTGGGTATTGTAAATAATGCTTCAATGAACATAGAGTTGCCTATACTTTTTCAAATTAGTGTTTTAATTTTCTTTGGGTATTAAATCTCTCAGGAGTGTACCTATATACTAGGGGGAAAAAAGACATAACGTAACATAGTCAGGTACATTAGAGCTGAATCCTGACTCTATTATTTACTAACAATATGATTTGGGAGAAACCACCTAACCTCTATGAGTTTTATTTTATTTTTTATTTTTTATTTTTGGTGATTTTATTTTAATTCCAGTATAGTTAACATACAGTACTATATTAGTTTCAGGTAAACAAGATAGTGAATTGTATAAATTACTCAGTGCTCATCATGATAAATGCCCTGTTAATCGTCTTAACTTATTTCACTCATCCTCTCACCCACCTCTCCTCTAGTAACCATCATTTTGTTCTCTATAGTTAAGAGTCTGTTTTGTGGTTTATCTCCTTTGTTCTTTGTTCATTTGTTTTGTTTCTTAAATTCCTCGTATGAGTGAAATCATGGTATTTGTCTTTCTCTGATTGACTTATTCTCTTAGCGTACTCTCTGGATCCATTCATGTTGCAAATGGCAAGATTCCATTCTTTTTTATGGCTGAGTAATATTCCACTGTGTGTGTGTGTGTGTGTGTGTGTGTGTGTGTGTGTACCACCTCTCCTTTATCCATCCAGGTATCGATGGACATTTGGGTTGCTTCCATAATTTGGCTGTTGTAAATAATGCTGTGTTAAACGTAGGAGTGAATACATCTTTTCAAATTAGTGTTTTTGTATTTTTTGGGAAAATACCCAGTAGTGGAATTGTTGGATCATATGGTAAATCTATTTTCAATTTTTTTGAGGAACCTACATCCTGTTTTCCATGGTGGCCACACCAGTTTACATTCCCACCAACAGTGCACAAGAGTTCCTTTTTCTCTATATCTTTGCCAATACTTGTTTCTTGTGTTTTTTATTTTAGCCATTCTGACAGGTATGAGGTGATATATAGCACTCTAGTTTTTATTGGCATTTCCCTTATGATTAGTGATGTTGAACATCTTTTCATATATATTTTGGCCATATGGATATCTTCTTTGGAGAAATATCTGTTCATGTCTTCTGCCCATTTTTAAATTAGATTATTTTTGTTTGGTTTCATTTCAAGTTGTATAACTTCTTTATATATTTTGGATACTAACCCTTAATTGAATATGTCACTTGAAAATACCTTCTCCCATTCAGTAGGTTGTCTTTTAGTTTTGTTGATTGTTCCATTTGCTGTGCAGAAACTTTTTATTTTGGTGCAGTCCCAGAAGCTATGAGGTCAAGAACGCAAGGTTCTTAGAAACCAAAGTTGAATGGGCTCTAAAGAGGCCTCTAATAATGGTGTCTGTCTACTCATCAGCTAGAGCTTTCTTCAAAATGCTTCAAGAGCCTTTTTAGATGGTGGGTAGGCGAAGAGAAGCCCTTATTCTGGTTAATTGTTTGCCTAAATCATACAGGGGGTTGATGATTGAGCTTGACCTGGAGGCCAAATCTTCTGACCTATCATGTCACAGAAAGAGCTTTCAGTGTAGGTACATAAACACAGGCTGTCTATGCTACAGATGAGATCCAGCAATGGGCTGGTGTCCCTCACTAGGCAAAAGGATGGCTCGTTGTCTAATACAAATCAGAATACCAGTCAACACAGACTAATATCCTCAGTGTAGCTCTCTGACTGTAGTTTCTAGACTAGAGACTCTTTAAGTGGAAATAATTCTTTTTTTTTTTTTATTTTATTAAAAAAATTTTTTTAACGTTTATTTATTTTTGGGACAGAGAGAGACAGAGCATGAACGGGGGAGGGGCAGAGAGAGAGAGGGGGAGACACAGAATCGGAAACAGGCTCCAGGCTCTGAGCCATCAGCCCAGAGCCTGACACAGGGCTCGAACTCACGGACCGCGAGATCGTGACCTGGCTGAAGTCGGACGCTTAACCGACTGCGCCACCCAGGCGCCCAAAGTGGAAATAATTCTTGTTTTAATTTTATATTGAATGGATTGGTGTTGGCTACTAAACAGTCAGTTCAGTTGGAGAAATTAGCTGTTAGTGTGAAATCACATCCTGCCTGGGGTTTAAGAAGTTTACAGTTGTCCTCCCTTATCTGAGGTTTTACTTCCTGAGGCTTCATTTACCCACCATCAACCATTGTCCAGAAGTAGATGATCCTCCTTCTGATAGAAGGTCAGAAGATCACTAGTAACGTGATGCTATGTCACAATGTCTATGCCATTCCCCAAAACTTCATCTCATCGTGGAGGCGTATCATCTCACATCATCACAAGGAGGGTGAATATGGAACAATAAGATATTTTGAGAGAGAGAGAGAGGGTGAGAGAGGCCACATTCACATAACGTTTATTAAAGTATATTGTTATAGTTGTTGTATTTTATTGTTAGTTACTGTTAACCTCTTACTGTGCCTAGTTTATAAATTAAACTTTATTTTGGATATATAATTTTTTTAATGTTTATTTATTTTTAAAGGGGGGAGAGAGAGAGAGAGAGAGAGTGAGAGAGCATGAGCCTTCAAGGGGCAGAAAGAGAAGGAGGCACAGAATCCAAAGCAGGCTCCAGGCTCTGAGCTGTCAGCACAGAGCCCGACGTGGGGCTCGAACTCACGAACTGCAAGATCATGACCTGAGCCAAAGTCGGATGCTTAAATGACTGAGCCACCCAGGCACCCCTATCATAGATATATATGCATAGAAAAAACATAGTAGGCACAGACCTTCCTTGACTTATTACAGTAGGGTTACCTTCCAATAAGCTCATCATAAGTTGAAAATATTAAGTCGCAAATGCATTTAGTACAGCTAACTTACCAAACATTATAGCTTAGACTAGCCTATCTTAAACATGCTCAGAACACTTGCATTAGCCTACGGCTGGGCAAAATCATCTAGTACAAAGCCTATTTTGTAATAAAGTGTTGAATATCGCATGTAATTGGTTGAATACTGCAAATGAAAACCAGAATAGTGCCTGGGTACAGAATGGTTGCTGAGTCTATCAGTTGTTTACGCTCATGATCATGTGGTTGACTGGGAGCTGCCGCTGCCCAACATCCTGAGAGAGTATCTACTGCATATCGCTAGCCTGGGAAAAGATCCAAATTCAAAATTCGTAGTACAGTTTCTACTGAAAGCCTATCACTTTTGTATGATTGCAAAATCAAAAACTATATATATAAGTGGAACAATTGTTAAGTTGGGGACCATCTGTGTGGGGTTTGGTACTATCCACAGTTTCAGGTAGCTACTGGGATTCTTGGAATGTGTCCCTACAGATAGAGGGAACTAGTGTGGTTGTGAAATTTTTGCTCTCATAAAGTTAAAAAAAAAGTGTAAAATAAAATTAGCATAGAAAATCCTCTCGAACGTTTCTACATCAGAGACGATTTTGCCATAACAGTTACTCTCTTACCCCTAGCTTTGGAATTAAATGTGCATGTAATGTAATCACGATCAGTTTCCAAAGAAACAGATGCTGCTTGGGTATGTCTTGACCAAAGAGATGCTATCCACAAGTTGTAAGTGGCACATGATTTAATTGTTTCTATCACTCCTTCTCTACCCATCTTGCATCTTTGTTTGGGAAACTATGTCCCCAGTATTTGCAAGTCACTGCCCACTTCTGAAACCATTTATCCCTTTTGTTCCTTAAAAGGCAGTATTTTAACTCTGTAAGACTTCCCCATTGCTCTTCCTCATCCTGAGTAAAAACAGTTAGGTTTCTTCTTTTGTAATGACTTTCCACCAAACGTGAACCATTCTTGTGAACCATTCTTGTGACCCTCAGTTTATTCCACCTTTCTGTGACTCAGTTTCCTATCCACCAGATAAATTTTAAGATGGTTAGTTAGTGGAGCGTGCAACTCTTGACCTTGGGGTTATGAGTTTGAGCTCCATGTTGGGTATAGAGATTACTTAAAAAATAAAACCTAAAAAAAAAAAAAAAGGAGAGAGAGAGAGAGAGAGAGAGATGTCTTCAAGTGTTTCCAGTCTATGATTCTGAGCTAAATATCATTAAATCTGTTTTCTTGGGTTATCATTAAAATGTGTCAAGAGAAAAATCAAAACTCTCCACATCATACACATTTTATAAGGGGAAAGAACAAAGATAGTTGTTCCAGTGTGAATGTTTATGTCTTTAAATACATGGTATTCATGTGAATAGCTGAAATATGAGCCACGTGTCTTTTTCTGTAAATAAATCACACGTTCTTCTCTAAGAAATTCCTTCATTCTTCTCTTTGTCAGGAGAACGAAGTAAAAAGGGAAGCCATCCTCAAAATCATGGTGGGAAATCTAGATCTCCTCATCAGGACAGAAATGGGATTTAAAATAAATATTGCCATGCTGGAATGCAGGAATCCAGCCATCAACTGTCCATTTTTAACCCTCTGGGAGCACAGCATTTATATTCTGCTAGACAGATGTGTCTGATGGCCTCCAGAGAAGGGCATTTCACCCCATTCACAGAACACTTGGTCAATGGGTCCACTGTCCAAGAAACTTGTCAGTTGTGAAATTCATTGCATACCCTGAATCTCTTTAGCCATGTTATTAACCAATATCCCCTTGCTCATTCCCCAGTGGACAAGAAGAACAGATGGCTATTCTCTTCCAGAGGGAGAACATTTGGAAGCCTTGGAATCTTTAGGCAAAGCTAGTCAGTTACTTCCTTTCGTCCATCATCAGTCTTCTTAATAACATCCCCCATCCCCATCCTGTATCCACACCACATAAATTCCCATCAAAATCCTAGGTAAAATACACAATGAAAAATACCTCGCTATGAAAATATTGCTTCTCCTGGTTTGTGGTGTCATCCGTGGTATCAACTCCTTCAAATAGGATAAAGAGAACTTCATCCACATTTGTTTCTCTTACCCTACCTGAAAGTAGGCTTGAAGTTTATTAATTAAGTCCAGCATCTTAATATCAACAAAATATATTATGTTCTTTGGCTATAAATAAGACAGGCATTTTTTATTTGTTTCAGTTACATTGAACTCTTTTTGGTGAATTTGTGGTGGGGGTTTTATCAGCTTTTTAGAGAATGTGTATTTTTACACTGCTAAAAAAATTGATCTGGATTTTATCAATATGGATATTTGGCAAATTTTATTCACAAATGTTTATCTTGAAGATCTATAGACTCAAAATTGTAAAATTATTATTACTGCTAAGAAGAAATTAATCTCTATTCCATCTTGGTGAAATTAAATATTTCCTAAATTTGTTTATATAATTTATTTCTAGAATTTCTGGTAATACAGACTATAGATGTAAAAGAAATAACCATAAGTATTTCACTCTTACTTGCTCAAAATCCAGTTGGAGAGGTGATGGGAATCTTGGCAAAGTATTTGACAATCATTATCAAATTGCGGTCACTGGGATTTTCCTGCGAAAGTAATGAATTATGTTATAAGGCACATATGGGTTTCATAAGAGCTTCTATGTTGGTGCCAGGTAAAGTACACTGACTAAATATGGGGGAAGAAAGGACGTTTATTTAAGGTGGGAAGAAATCTCTAAAATTATGTGGTCGTGAAATGTGTGTGTGTGTGTGTGTGTGTGTGTGTGTAAATTGCTAAAAAGGAAATTAAAGATACACTATAATCTAAATTCTTGAATAAGAAACAACATGAGACATGTGGTAGAAACCAGAAAATGATCAGGCCAATAGAAACAGCAATTGTGTGTCTGAAATCACTAGAGTTTACATTAGAAGCAGAAACTCTCTTATGCGTATAAGAGAGCCATCCAAACCCCATCGCCATCCAAGGTGGATTCACATAGATTGTTCTAGGGGCCACATGTTTCTAAAAGCCTCTGAGACCCTAAAATCTCAACACACAAAGGACAGACAATGGCATAATTCAAGTCAAGTATATCTATAAGTAAGTAAAGCAAATTATTTACAATTTTGTTTAAGTCAGTCATTTAGGTTTGGATGCGATAGAGCATTAAAGAAGGAACAGTATAATCAGACAGGAAAAAGCAAGAAGGATTTGTTATCTTTTATTTCCCTGAACATCCTAGGAGAAAGATTTTATGGGAAAAAAAGGCTCTATTTGAAAGATGCTGGGAAAATGACAGAGGTCAGACCTTTCAAGGAGGAGGTGGAAAAGCAATGTCTCAGGGATGGTAGTCTGCCTAGCCTAGAAAAAAGCTTATGGAGAGGAGGGGGTGATGATTTTGTTGGAGAGGAGCAGGGGAGCTGAGAAGAGGAAGGGACCGGGAAAGGGACAAGGAGTGACGTTGTTTGGGATTGTGGAAATGAAATGTGACTAGTCCCAGTTGAGGTTTTCAAAGCACAGGCTGGAAAGGAGGAATCAGATCCCTTGGAAGCCAGTTTCTCATCCAACTCATCTGCCTTATTACTTGGAGTCTAAACCAAAATGCAAAAATCTTGAGGAAAAGGAATGCTGGAAGCTTATTCCCTTATCTCCCAACAGATGTTTCCATCACTTCTATAGTAGCCCTGCCACAAGGCTGCCCTGGCTTGACTCAGACATCACCATTTTCAAGAGCTCACTAATTTCCAACCCTCCATTATGGCAAGATGAATTCTCACCATTTGAAAGACTTTCTTTGCTTCTTTGAAACCTGGACGTTTCTGGATTTGGACTTTCCTTGCAGAGATGTCCTCAATTTCAGCCCCAGTGACCTGGTGGCAAATTATCTTCTACTTGCCAAAGCCAAAGCTGCCCTTTTCCAAGGCGTACTGACAACATCAGGAAGGCTCTCCAGGTGTATTTTTCTGACTGAATCTTATTTAAACAATCTGGTTTTTATGTCTCAACCTGCCCTAGGCAGATACACTAACCTTCACTTCCTCATTTCCCCAAATTTATTGATTTAATCTAAGAGTTTAATAGAATTCAAAAATATTTCACTACCATGTGCTCACTCTTCATATTAGAAACTTAGTTTCTACCAGCTTAAGTATAAAAGATCATTTACCATATATATACTGGGGTATCTCACAAAACGCTGACAATAAGAATATGGTTGGGCATTAGAAACAATTGAAAGCAAGGGCTTTAACATGTAGGTTTCTCTCCCTTTCTTTAGTCTCTGTTTTTGTTTTTGTTTTCATATATCTGCTTCCTTCTTCTTTCACTTGGTGGACCTTCTCTTTCTTTCTAGTCACAAAGCAAAATATATACAACCAACAACATCTGAGCTTTATGTGTGATGGGGATAAACTGTTTAGTCCAGTCTCAACGGGCCTCCTAGAGGACTGTGTTCATGTGCCCACCTCTAAGCCAATCACCCTGGCTTAAAGACCAAGTTTGGTCATATTCATATGTTTTCATGATAAACTCTTGAATAGTGAATGGCCTGGGGAGGTGGAGAACAGAGTGAGTAGGAAGCCCATTCTGCAGAGGTGTCCACGATGTTCCTAGACTCTATGCTTGTATCAATTGTTCTCACTGTTAAGACCTGGCATAGAGTCCAGCACAGAACCTTCTATGTATGAGATTAGGGAAAGATTTCCATGGTGACTCTCCTTGTTACCTAGGTTTTCATTGTTTTCTCTCCATAGAATAGCCATAGCCCTGAGACACCACTTGGCCAGTGAGAGAAGACACCTACTTTTGGGCCCGCCTCCCAAACTGAAGCCTTCCTAATAGTATCCCTCATGTCCATCCTGTATCCACATAACATACATTCCTACTGAAATCCAAGGTAAAGTACATAACGGAAAACTCTTCACTAAGGAAATGTTGCATCTCTGGCTTTGCGGTATCACTGTATCAGCTCCATCAAATAGGATAATGAGACTTGCACCCCTATTTTTTTCTACATGATGATATATGAAAACAGATTTGAAGTTAAGTCCAACAAATCAGTATCAGGATATGATATAATCTATTCTTGGATTAGAAAGGAATCCAATGAGAGAAGCATTTTTTGTTTGTAGAAGTTACACTAAACTATTGTTGGTGAATTTGTGGCTGGGATTTATCAGCTTTTTGGAGGATGTGTTTCTGGGCTTCTGCTTCCTCACCTGTATTAAAATAAGTGCTTTGAAATCTGAAAGATGCCTTTCAGCTCTGGAATCTATGATTTTATCATACTTTGCACTGTTCAGTCATGTATCCAGTAGAGATGGCATCCAGGTATTGACCTTCTTTCCATCTTCCATGGCATCCAGCAGAAAGTGGAACCCATAAAAGGCCAATAATTATGTGTTATTTATCAACGATTGTGGTAATCAAGTACCTATCTCAGGACATTGAGGAATCCCAAATAAAATAGGCTTTTAAGCGCTTCCTTATGTCCATGCTACAAGAAGACGAGAAGAGTATGCTTAGACTCTCAAAACACATTGATTTCAAAGCTAAAAATAAGTTTAAAACTTTAATGCTTTCCAAAGGAAGAAGTTTCCTGAAAGTAATAAGACAACTATTTTCCCACGACAGAAAGAGAGAGACACGAAAAGAAAAATAGGAGGAAAAAACCCTGAACCGCTTGCAAAACCTTGAAGTCTCATCACACCTTTGTACTCAGGCTCTGGAAGCACTTTCTCCCCTTTGGCTGTGGTTCACACCTCAGTCACAGGACTGAAATACCTCGTGACCTCATGCTAGAGGCAGGCTGAGGGTGTGAGGATTTCAGCTGCGTCACGGTTGGTGCGGGCTGGAGTGGGACCCTGGAGGCTTTCTGTGCTTTGGAAGAGGGAAAGAGAATCACTATGTACTGTTTATTTTTTGCCACAGGATTATTTCTACCGTCTAATCTAAATCCCTCTTGTTGCATCCGTGCTTGATTACATCATGGTTACAGCTCGTAGCCAGTGGTAATTTGGAGAACTTATCAGATTCTGGTGTAGACTCTGCTAGATTAGAGTGTACATTCTGGTGAATGCCACACTCTTATATACCGTTAGCACAGTACCCTGTATTCAGGTTAGCACCCCCTCCGCACACGTATATATCTGAAGCCCCCCCGGGGGGTCGATTTTTTTCTAGTATCCATACAGGGAAACCAGACGCTGAGAGAGGGGAACCCTAGGCTGGATCAAGAAAGTCTGTGAGTCATAGGGCTTAGTTCTGCTACTTATAAACAGAGCTTTTCTTCTACAAGTGAGTCCTCTGGGGTACAATTTGTCATTTGGTCAAAGGAGAGAAGACACAGAATCAACACCATGCAGGACTCTTACACTAGTACACCCACAAGGGAATATGAATAGATTAGCTGTCACCACCACCTCCCTCCTTCCCATCCCCCACAACCCAAGCTGACTTGAGTCTCAGAAAAAAACCCACTGATGTTGAGGCGTGGGAAAAAAAAATACCACAGGAATGACTGAGCCAGATGAATGCCATCAAGGGCAACGCTAGGACTGCGGACCATTCAATAATATGACAAAATAAGTGTATGACTATTTTGGTAATCCCCACACTTGTACACAACTAAGATGGCAAATCGGTCGCATTGACGTCTCCGGTTTTTTACTACAACCATTGTGGGCAAGATGTTCTGACTGACCCCTTTCCTCTGGGCTCGGCCATGTGACTTGCCTTGGCCAATGAGAGTTGAGCAAACAAGTCCCACACCCAGTCTTGAAAACGCTTGTGAACTAGTGTTTGCTTTCCTGCCTTATTGGTTATTGGTTCCTCCGCCATGAACATGAGGATGTGCTTGGGCTAACTGGCTGGAGGAATGTAAGGGGTGCATGGAGGAAAGCTAACTTGTTCCAGCAGAGGCCATCCTAGACTAGCCGGTCCCCTTGCAATCTGCAGGTGATAAACTCCACGAGCAAGACCAAGGAAGCTGGCTGAGGCTGGCTCAGAGTAGCAGAACTTCCCACCCAACCCACAGACTCATGACGCACAGTCAGTGTTTGTTGCTTCAAGCCACTGGGTTTTGATGTGGTGTGTTTCACAATAGCTGACTGATAAACCTTCTGATAATGGTGGGATAACGTTGGAGAGAAATATTGAGAGAGTAAGCACAAATGCTAGCCAGACAGATGCCTCCAGTCTGAGAGAAGGAAATGCGGCATTGTGGTACTGGAGAGAGCATCTCCTTTTTGCTTCCCTCCTGCTTGTCCAATACCCCCTTCTAGACAGCAAATTTGTTGAAATTAATGTTTCAGTTTGAGTGTGTTTCAAGGTACTCGTGGCCGGAGGTGTGGTGAGTGTTCAAGTATGTACCCTTACACTCATGCTGTGGGTTCCATCTAAAAGGATCTAAAATTGGATCTGAGAATTTAGCCTGGCCTGTCAGACCTCTTTGATCTTATTTTCTGGGCTCAGGAGCCTCATGCCCTATTTCAGATAAAGCAGCAGTCATTTGGCACTTTTCCTAACCATTCCCAGGGGACCAAGTCCAGGACCGTCAGGGGCAGGCTTTTATAAAAAACATCAAATGGGTTGGAGAGTAGGGTGGTTGAAGGAAAGAGGAATAAGAACACGGGAAAGATAAAAAAGAAAAGTTTATATTTTGCTCTCTGGAGAATCAAATGCTTTGCTAGCAGCCTCTAAGTGGAATGTATTTGCTCATTTGCCAGGAAAGCTCTTTGCAGATTAAAGCCCTAGCTGGATGGTGATGTGGGCGTGTCCCCACCATCCTTCTGACGCAGGGCATACTTTTGTTAATATCCTAGAGATACTGATGAGAACACCTCTTCCTTGGCCTCCTATTCCTTTTACTGCATCCAGAGCCAATGTAGTAGATAACAAAAATAGCCACGGTTCTTTGCAGCTGACTCCCAGCAAATGGCGGAATCTATTCTCTACTCCTTTGAGTTAGGATGGGCCAGGTGACTTCCTTTCATTGATGAGACATTAGCAAATGTGACACAAGCAGAGGTTTGGCAAGAACTTACACATAAGAACACGCCCTCTTGCTGTCCTGGAATCCAGGGCCACCAAATAAACAAGCCACCATAGAACAAGGGTTATTGTGGTGAAAGGTGAGAGGCAAGTAGCACAATGTTTCATTGTACCAGTCAGTAATCAGCCAAACTCCAGAAGCCAGACTTACTCAGCTGACCGACAGCTGACTGAAAGCCCAGAGTGAACCCAGCTAAGATCAATAGAAAAACACCTAACTGAGCTTCACCTAAATAGTTGAGCCACAGTTTGGTTAAATAAATATTTGTTGTTTCATTCGAATAAGTTTGGAGGGGAAAAGCTAACTGAAGCAGCCAGTTTACGGATTTTCCAAGGCAAGAGGTTATCACAAAAATTAAACGAAAAGAATACAGAATTTCATTGTGAACGGCAGGCTGATGTTTATTGAATTTTCAGTAGAGTTGACTTTAGCATCCTCCAGATGACACTGACAGAAAGATAAGTACTTGAGAATATTTATAAATACCTTTGGGCAGCTTTCCACTTGGGAATTATTTCCATCATGGATTAGATAGATCTGAAATGTGTACGATCAAGTTATAAGTTAAATAAAAGCTATTGGGGATGGGGAGAGAATAAAATGGAAAAAGAAGATCAAAAGGAATAAACTCCAGTTATGAAATAAATAAATCATGGAATTGTAATGTACAACATGGTAATTGTAGTTAGTAATACTGTATGGCATGTTTGAAAGCTGCTAAGCAAGTATATTTTAAAAGCCTTATCATAAGAAAGAACATTTTTGTAACTATATATGGTTATGGATGATAACTAGACTTACTGTAATGACCATTTTCTAGTGGATATAAGTGTCAAATATGTTGCACACCTGAAACTAATATAAGACTATATGTCAATTATACATCAATTTAACAACCTATTGGTCCACAGATCACAGAGACAATGAGGAACTTCTTTGGTCCCCAAGGTCAACTATCACAAAATGACCACTATGTTCCATCCTTTTCAGATCCATTTATTTAGTCATTATTCTCTTGTTTTAGATATATGTAAGTTGAGGCTAAGGAAATGATAGTTTTGACATTTTGGATACAAGATCAGAGGACGTTGTTTCTCCGTGTCCTGAGCCAAAGAAAGTGACAAACAAAAAAGAATTCAGTATGACAAACTGAGGTGTAGTTGCATTAAATAGAACAAATGTTATCCTAGAAATTCATTTAAGGTTGTCCACACAATGAACTGATAGGAGACCCCTCTATCAGTGAGTGCAAAAATAATGAAACAAACAGTGCACAAATAGTAGACAAAATTGTCAAAGAAAAAACCTTGTGCTTTGAAGATATTGGTGAAATTGATAAACGTTGGCACAGTTGAAGAAAATAAAGAGAGAAAATAGAAAGTGTTATACCAGGGATGAAAGAGATGACATCTCATGGAGATTACAGATATTAAAAAGACAATAAAATAAATTTAAGCCAACAATTCTGCAATTTAAAAGAAATGAACAAGTACTTTTAAAAATATGTTTGCTAAAATCTTGAGCCAATAACTTAATCTTCCACCATATGAAACTAGAAAAATGAAGCAAACGAAACCCAAAGCAAGCGAAAGTAAAGAAATAATAAACATTCGAGAGGAAACAAATGAAACAGAGGATATAATACAAGAGAGAAAATTAGCAAAACCAAGAGTTAATTCTTTGAGAAGATCAATGAAGTTGACAAAGCAGTAGCTCGACTGATCAAGAAAAAAAGGAGTCAAATTAATAAAATCAGGAATGAAAGAAGTTACATTACTATCAACTTTGCAGAAATAAAATCAATTATAAGTGAACAACATGAACAATTTTATGGCAACAAATTGAATAGTCTTGATGAAATAAGCAAATTACTAGAAACATAAACACTCTCAAAACTGACTCAAGAAGACATAGAAAATCTGAATAGACTTAATGTAAGAGATATAATTAGTAATCAAAAACTTCTCACAAATAAAAGCCCAGGACAAGATTGTTTCACTGATATATTGGTGAATTTTACGCAATGTGTAAAGCATTAACACTAATCTGTCACAAACTCTTCCAAAAAATAGAAGAGTATAGAATACTTCTCAACATACTTTATGAGGTCAATGTTAACTTTATATGAAAATCCACTAAAGACAACAAGGAAAGAAATGCACAGACCATCACCCCTTATAAATATAGATACCAATGATACTCAGCAAAATACTAGCAAACTTCATCCAGTGACATATGACAAGGATCATACATCACGATGAGAGAGAATTTTTTCCCTAGAATCCAAAATTGGTTGAACATAAAAGTCAATGTAACACATGGCATTAATAGAATAAAGAACAAAAACTTCACATCATATAAATAGAGGATGAAAAATCATTCCATAAAATCCAACACATTTTTATGATAAAAAAAAACTTAACAAACTAAGTGTTTGTTAGGGATAAAGGGAACTTAATCGGATCAGGAGTTCTACAAGAACCCAAAGATCATATCACTAATCACTAATGTAATTACATTACATCACTAATAGTGAAATATGAAAGTTTTTATCCTCAAATCAGGACCAAGACAAGAGGTAACAATGTTGCTACCTTTGTTCAATACTGTACTGGGAGTTCTAGCCAGGATAACTAACCAAGTAAAATAAATAAAAGATAGATTAGAAAGGAAGAAATAAAAATATATGTATTTGCAGATGACAAGATCTTATACACAGAAAATTTTTAAAACATACACAGAAAAAAAAATGATTAGAATACTCAGTGAATTTCCAAAAGTTGAAGGATGTAAAATCAATATACAAAATCAGTTGCATTGCTATGTGCTAGCAATAAACAATCTGCAAATAAAATTAAGAAAGTAATCCCATTTATGACACATTCAAAATAAGATTCTTAGGAATAAATTTAATAAAATAAGAGTGAGACTCAAAAACTACAAACAAGTCACTGTAAGATAAGAAAAAGACCTAAATTAGTAAAAAGACATTTATGTACATGTATTGGAAAACTTAATACTGTTAAGAGAGAAATATTCACCAAATTGATCTATAGATTCAATGCAATTCCTACCAAATTCCCAGCTGCCCTTTTGCTGAAATTGACAAGCTAAGTCTAAAATTCATATGAAAATACAAAAGACCCAGAATAGCCAAAACAATCTTGAAAAAGAATGAAGTTGGAGGACTCACAGTTCCCATCTTCAAAACTGACTACATAGCTACAGCAATTAACACTGTATGATACTGGCATAAGGATAGGCATATAAATCACGAAATAAATTGAGAGTCCAGAAATAACCATACGTGATCAACTTGTATTCAACAAGTATGCCAAAACAATTCAGTGGGGGAAAGAATAGTCTTCTCAACAAATACTGTTGGAACAACTGCATATCCACATGCAAAAGAATAAAACTGGGTCTCTTCTTTACAACATATCCAAAAATTAACTCAAAACAGATCAGAAACTTAAAGTAAGAACCAAAAAAAAATTTTTTTTAAACTCCTAGAATAAAACATAGAGATAAATCTTTAAAGTCTTGGATTAGGCAATGTTTTGGGGTTTGGTTTTGTTTTGTTTGTAGATATGACACCAAAAGCATGTGTAACAAAAGAAAACAGATAAATTGGATTTCATGAAAAGCTTGAAAGGACACTATCAAGAAAGTAAAATTATAATCCAGGGCACCTGGGTGGCTCAGTTGGTTAAGCGTACAACTTCTGCTCAGGTCATGATCTCACAGTTTGTGGGTTCAAGCCCTGTGTTGGGCTCCATGCTGGCAGTGAGGGGCCTGCTTGGGATTTTCTCTCCCTCCCTCTCTCTCTCTCTCTCTCTCTCTCTGCCCCTTCCTGACTCATGCTTTCTCTCTCTTTCTCAAAATAAATAAATACACTTTAAGAAAAAAAAAAAAAGGAAAGCAATATTACAATCCAGAAACAGAAGTTTTTGCAAACCATATATCTGATAAAAGTCTAGTATCGGGCATATATAACAAGATTTTACAACTCAATAATAAAAAGGCAGGGGTGCCTGGGTGGCTTATTTGGTTAAGTGTTGGAGCCTTGATTTCAGTTCAGGTCATGATCTCACGGTTTGTGAGATTAAGCCCTGTGCTGACAGCATGGAGCCTGCTTGGGATTCTCTCTCTCCTTTGCTCTCTGCCCCTCCCTATTGCACGTTCTCTCTCTCTCTCTCTCTCTCAAAATTAACACATAAACTTAAAAAATGATAATAATAAAAAGGCAAATAACCCAATTAAAATATGTAAAGTATTTGGAGACACACACACGTCTCTAAAGAAGATATATAAGTGGCCAATTATCACATAAAAGAATGTTCAACATCATCAGCCATTAGAGAAATGCAAATCAAAGCCATAATGAAATACAACTCACACCCATTAGGATGGCCATAACCAAAAATTTCCAGCTCTGGTAGGAATGTAAACTGGTACAGCTGCTTTGGGAAAACAGTTTGGCATTTCTAGTTAAATATAGAGTTACCACATGACCCAGCAATTCCAATCCTAGTTGTAATGCAAGAGAACCGAAAAAAATAGATTTACACAAAAACTCATACATGAATATTCATTGCAGCACATTTCATAATAGCCAAAAAGTGACACAGTGCAAATGTTCATCAACTGATGACTGGATAAATAAAATATGGTGTATTCATGCAATGAAATATTATTCAGCCATTAAATGAATGATTTGTTTAACAATATTACAACATGGATAAATCTTGAAAACATGGTAAGTGAAAGAAGCCAAACACAAAAGGCCACATGTTGTATCATTCCATTTATATGAAATCCAGAAAAGTCAAATACACAGAGATAGAAAATAAATTAGTTGTTGCCAGGGGCTGAGATGGGGAGGAATGTGGAGTGACCAGGTATGGGGCTTCTTTGGGCGATGATAAAGATGTTCTGAATTTGATATTCACAATCTTGTGAAAAACTACTAAATAATTTAAAAGGGTGAAGCTTATGGTATGCACATTATACCTCGTTAAAAAATAATTGAACATAGGTGTGCCTGGGTGGCTCAGTTGGTTAAGCGTCCGACTTCGGCTCAGGTCATGATCTCTCAGTCCATGAGCTCGAGCCCCGCGTCGGGCTCTGTGCTGACAGCTCAGAGCCTGGAGCCTGTTTCGGATTCTGTGTTTCCCTCTCTCTCTGACCCTCCTGCATTCACGCTCTGTCTCTCTCTGTCTCAAAAATAAATAAAAACATTAAAAAAATAAAAAATAAATAAAAAAAAATAATTGAACATGTATCTTACCTTTGAATGAGCAATTCCACTCAGATATTCATCTGAGAGAAAATAAAGCTTACACCTACAAAAAGACTTGTATAAGAATATTCAGGTCAGCCTTGTTCATATCATCCCCAAACTAGAACTGATCCAAAAATCCATGGCCAGGAGAATGAATAAGCAAATTGTGGAATAGTCATCCACAAGCATAGGATACAGCAATAAAGAATAAGTCGGCAACAGTAATGTGACTAAATTCAAAAAAGCATGAAATTGAATGAGAGGGGACAGGCTGAAAACCCAGAATACTACGTAATTAATAAACTTTTCTGAAGTTTAAAAACAGGCAAAATTAACACATGTGGTGATAAAACTCAGAAGTGTTTTCTTACGGGGTGTGGAGATTCACTGGAAGGGGCATGAGGGAAATGTTGAGGGTGATTGAAATGTTCTGAGGGTGATTGAAATGTCCAATTAATAATTGGAATAGGAACCAGATGGATGTCTGCATTTACCAAAGCTCACCAGATTTGATAGTGGAGAGCTGTACATTTCATCTTATGTAAATTTTATATAATTTTTTTAAAGTTAGTATTTTAAAGGCATGACTATCACCCAGTCTAACACCAGCAAGAAAACCTGAGGTTTGTTTTTAACAGCTTTGTTAATTAAATACTGACAGACAATAATGTGAAGATATTTGAGGTATATAATTTGATGTTTTCTGACGGAGGTTAACTCATGAAGGACTTCCAGGGAGACGTCAGGGAAAGGCAATGATCTGATGCGGAAATGAGGTATTTACATGAAGTAATCCCTGGAGGCTGGGAGACTTAATATTAGATTACACAGGCAGAGAGACCACAGGCTGTAGCTGAAGCTCTTCTAGAAGGAAAGAGAAAGACATGTTAACTACTTCGTTTTATTTTAACCCCATTGGACTACCCGAGCTTCAGGAGACCCCAGGACTCTCTCTCTTTCAATCCATCTTTTTTATAATACACATACTTGGAGTACCTTAAATTCCATGCCCTCCATTTTCAAGAACTTGTGTTTGGAGGAAATGGTGGCAGAGTTGGAGAAGGAGTGGGAGAGAGGAAACTCTTCCCAAATGATGAGATGTTCAACAATCCCAACCATTTCATGAGAAGAGGGTCAATGAGGTCTTCAATCTACATTTCTTTCTGGATTTTCTCCCCACATCTCCCTCACTGACCAACCATGAATCTAGTGTGGTTATGATATACTACAAGAAATGGTATATAATTACCTATGGCCTGAAAACAGTCCAGCAGCCTGGTTGTCTGTCTGGATTTTAAGGCATATCCACAAAAGCTGGTTTTTAGCCTGGACACTATGGTCCTGGGAAAAGCAACAAAGATCCAGAGGTCAGCCTCACCCTGAGTCTGTTGATGCGTTCACGTGATTCTCATCCAACATGGGATATTTTTCTAGTAGCAACTCTGGCTTCTGGAACCTTAACCTGCAGATAAGTGACGAGGCCATTAAGTGCCATGCTTCCCACATTCTCAGCTCTGGTCACCAATTCTGGACTAAACTCTTGCTTTATGTCAACCAAGAGGCACTGCAAAATGAAGATCAGTGAGAAATGTAAAACAAAGAAGGATGTGTTGCTCTTCTTGTGCTTAGAATGCCACTCCCACCAGCTCCACCCATTACCCCAGCCCCCAAGCCAAAAGGTTTACTCCACTTCTACCCAAATAGGCGGCAAAGAGGACCCTTCTCTCTGAAGTCTGCCTGATTTTTGCTGAGGGACCACTCCTACCCCTGGGGAATATCCCCCTGCTCCAGAAGAAGCCATTATAAAATTAACTGGCGATAAAACCAACCACAGGGGGATTGTGGGGCATTTATCTTTTCAAACGCCTTGTTGTTTTTGTCCATCTGGTTGCATTTAGTCCAGAGGTATAATTTCCAGCGCTGCTCTTTTCTGGTAGACCGTACAATTAAGGTATTTGAAAAACAAACAGCTCTTAACCACTGCACGGTGAGAAGCTAGTTTAGCAATCTGTGACCCATTTTCCCAGAGCAAACATAGTTCTATATCCAAGATGATCATAAAGCAAAAATTGAGAGTCAGGAATTATTATTTAATATAATAAGAATCTAACCTCTTCTCAGAGAAGAGAAAATGAGATGAGAAAAGACTGTTGAAGAAATTATACTTGTAGCTTTCTAGTGGAAATTTGTAATATTTTCTTTAGGAATACACACACACACACACACACACACACACACACGTATAAATGGAATGCACAGAAGAGAAAGACTCAGTGATGGTAGGCTTACGCTGACAGCCATCATCATCATATCAGGAAAAGAAGGGTGATTGACGAACAGCATTCAGTGTGCAAAATAATTGATAACTGGGGTCACCACTCTACCCTTGTGCTTATTGCCAGGTGATGAGACTACTCTGGCTATGATTAATGTATTCTTCCAAATAAGTATTACACTGCAATCTCACATGGTGATTTCTATGCATATTTTCCCCATGGTGCTATGGTGCAACCCACTTTTGGAATCTTACAAAATCTTTCACTAAAGTATGAAGTGGGCGTGCGTGTGTGTGTCCATGTACGTGCACACACTGTTTTTGATCACAAGCCCTACTCCTAGCTTAGTCATTGACATCGTTCATTTACTTTGGTTCTGAATGACTTTTCTCCCCACAAATTCGAATATTACCCCAAAGGTATGAAAAGATTCCACCAGCAAAGAAACTCGAAGGAATTTGCTTGGGATGTTGAGGGTCTTTTGCAAAATAAGAGTCCCTAGAGATGTTTTGAGCCTTGCTGGTGTTCTCTGGGGACAGTGCTCCAGGAATTCTAAACCAGAACTTAGAGATGGAAGAAGTCACAATGAACTTATAATGCCACCTTCACCCTCATGAGTGGTGTCACTTCCCCAAGGGCATGCCACATGTTCCCTCAATTGTGTCTTGACTTGCTCTGAGAAGAACCTTTCGTTTTCATGCCACGCTCAAGACAGTGGGAACAAATTCCTCTTTACTGTGGAATCTGGAAAGGTTCCTCTTGACAGTAATGTATCCCCTATACTAGAATGCATCCCCTATAGGCAGCCTGGGGATGGACATTCAACTTCTGAAGGCCAAAGAATGTGTGTATTTGTTTGGGTTCCTAGTCCTGGTTTGGGTATTCAGAAGTGAGAGGTAGGACTGTGTTGTACTGAGTTTGTTGTTTTCTGGTTTCCCCCATTGAATGGATGGCACCTAGAGAACCTAGGTGTGGGGGAATGAATGAGCTAATCCATTTGGAGAGTGAAAAAAACTGTGGGAAGGAAAGCATTATGAGCTTCAATATTAATGTCTGTATTTTCTCATCCCTGTTCCACTTCTCTCTCTGTTTCTCGCTTTCTCAATTCACTCATTTCCCATACAACATATGCATGTTCTGCAAAAATGTGCTAGACCAGACTGTGTGAGGAGGGCAAAGGTGTTTATGGACCTTCCCTGCCCTCAAGGGGTCCATAGTCTAGTCTCTCTTCTTGTCCTTCACTTTCATCTCTGGTTCCTAGAGTTTGTACATATCACCACAAGGTATAAAATATGAACATTTACTTAGAAAACCATAAGAGACTCTTAAATACACAGAACAAACTGAGGGTTGATGGGGGGGTGCGGGAGAGGGGAAAGTGGGTGATGGGCATTGAGGAGGGCACTTTTTGGGATGAGCACTGGGTGTTGTATGTAAGCCAATTTGATAATAAATTATATTAAAAAAAGAAAAAGGGGGGGGCGCCTGGGTGGTGCAGTCGGTTAAGCATCCGACTTCAGCCAGGTCACGATCTCGCGGTCCGTGAGTTCGAGCCCCGCGTCGGGCTCTGGGCTGATGGCTCGGAGCCTGGAGCCTGTTTCCGATTCTGTGTCTCCCTCTCTGTCTGCCCCTCCCCCGTTCATGCTCTGTCTCTCTCTGTCCCAAAAATAAATTAAAAAAAAAAAAGTTGAAAGAAAAAAAAAAAAAAGAAAAAGGGTTTGGGAGAATTCAACTCCCCCCCCCACCCCAACAAAGGATCTTATCTTGAAGAAGAAATCAAATTAGAATTTTAATAGCAGGGAAATCAGATCAGGTTAAAAAAGAATTCTGTGAATTTGTCAAGCATCAAAACTCCTTATGGAAGCAGAATTCAACTTTCTCCCCAAGGGAGCTCCAGGATCTGGAAGCTTCCCCTCCCCTTCCAACTCAATTGGATATAACTTAAAGAGATGCACCAAATGAGTGGTTTAGGAACCCCGCAAGTTTTCCATTTGACAGTTTCCCAGGCTTTGCTCATCTTCTTTCCCACTCACCCACAACAGTTGCCCCGCCTCCCCCCGGAATACAGAGAAGGTTCCAGGGCTCCCTCCACTCTCCCCACTTTTCCAGCCACCTGTGCAGCTGAGCTCCTCACACCCCTCAGCCAGCTGCTGCTGAGTGAAGTCACAAGGTATTTTGGTCCCGATGACAGAGGTGTGAATGGCAGCTTCCATCCAACTCAGATGAGATCATGCATGTGAACTCTCTCTGCAAATGATAAAACCTTGATTAGACAAATGCAGGAGGTGGTTACTTTACAACTCTGAAGTTCGCTGCCTCCTATGCACATCAGACATGCCACAGGGAAAGGATCATTTTTCTTGTCCCCAGGGAAGTCTATCTCCTTCTCCCACTGACGGTATCCCCATTTCCTGGATCTGTCTCTGTTGGACACATTAAGTCCAAGATCTCAGGATGCAAAGACAGGCACAACTATTTATCGATCACCCCCTATTGCAAAACGTAAAGTGTTTGTCTCCTGCTCCCATAGGGAAATTAAATGTCATTAAAGGTGAAAGCAGCAAGCCTTAAAATGAGTTCTCTCTGATGAGTGAGTTCTTATACCTTCAGGGGGTCTACAGGTCACCTCATAGGCTGTGTCTATAGTGACTAAGTGAAGGGATCACTTAAGGCATAAAACCGGATAATTCAGAAAGAACGAGGAAGTGACAAAGACCTGTTACTTGGTTTCTCTCATTCCCCAGAGGTCTGCTTGCCCTGACTAGCACCAATATAGACTCTAAATACCAGTTTCTTGTCTCTGGTCTTTTCCTGAGAGAATCATTCCTCCACTCTATTAAACAAATATTAGGAGCAAATCTGATTATTCACTCCCCTACTTAAAACCTTTCACAGGTTCACTTTGCCTAAGCCCAGTTCCCATCCACTTTATATTTAATGCACAGACCCTCCACCATCTGTTCCTGCCATTCCCCTCCCCACCCCCATCCATCCCGTTCTCTTCCCTTGTCTCTTTCACGGGCTGTGTTCATTCTCCTTTATCTCTTGTGGTTCCTCCAACACTATCTCTGGGGGTTTGTAACCTACCATGTCCAGTGCATGCCATGGACCTCCTCTTTATTTCTTCCCATAAAACTCCTATTCATTCTTCAAAACCCAACTGAGAGACATCACCTGTAATTCCTCACCACATCTGATCTTTTCCACCTCTCTGTTTTCTCTGCTCATATAGTGATTCTATGGCTGGATTTTGTATGTTTAATTAAAATGTAATAACTTAGTGGGTAAGTCATGAGCTCTGGAGTCAGACAGCTTGGTTTGCATCTTGCTTTAGCTGTGTGATTAGGGAAAGTTATCTAATTCTCGGTTCCTTACTTCATTTCTTTGTAAAATGGGAGATTAAAAAAAATCATAGCCACCTAAGAGGTTATTGTGAGAATTAAGCGAGAATTATGCTTGGGACACTGTCTGGCATATAGTAAGCGTTCAGTAAAAGTCAGCAACTAGTACCATAGTTGCTTCTCTGCCCCTCTGCCTCAGGACCATACCAAGCTCTCCTCAAGGACAAGGACTAGGACATTGAATCTGCCCAACGAATATTTCCGCCCAGAGTCTTAGAATGGGTATTTTTTTCTTCTCAATTTAATTCTACAAGTTTTAGCCAACAGCTTTGATTTTGAAACTTGGAACTCTGTCTTACAAGTTTTACACCCTTTCAGACGAGAGACAACCACCTTTTATCCAAATCTCCCATTTCAAACCAATGATCCAACTGCACTGACTTGTCTCCTCCCTTTGGCCCCTAGCTCTGTCCCCACCCACCCTTCCTGACTTTGCCTCCAGAGTTCCAGGGCTATCCTCAGTGCCTATCTGGGAACTCTGTATTTAATTCTGAAGGCTGTCTGAACATTTGGAAGCGGGAAAATGGGAGTGAGAAAGGGAGCAGTTGGCAGGAAGGGACGACAAACAAGGTTTTGCACGTGGTGACTCTGAAGGGTGGTCTGCCACAGAGAGGGGAGGTGGCCATCCTCACTCTGCTCCCACACACTCCCACAGCATGTCTGAATCCCCTGGGGCGCTTGTTAGAATGCAGTCTCCCAGGCCGCACCCCAACTCTAGTCAACCAGAAGGAGTCCTGTGGGTGGGGTCCAGGATTTTTTCAGATTAAGCACAACACCCAGGGGTTTCTGTGTGCACAGACACTCAGAGCCACTGGCCCAGAGACATGAATTTAGATTCTGCTCCTGGTGTGATCTTGAACTTTCTAGGGGTGATGAGGGCATCCTCTGTTCTGACCAACACACTTCTTCTCTTCCTAAGACCTCCAGTTGTGCTCCAGATGTTGAGCCTGATTCTGGAAAAGCAGACTTAAGCTTCTTTCCCAGAGAGAGGATCCCAGATCAGGCTACATCTACTACTGTTGATTAAACTCATCCATCCCGTTTCTGCACTTTGGCCATGGACTCCACAAGGTTTGAGTATGAATCAGAGAACCACAGGCATAAATCTCTTGGTCTACCTCCACTCGCCAGTCTCAGGTGTTATCCCACGTGATTTCTTCCTACAGTTTAATTTAAAATAGCTAATCAAAACCACACTGAGATATCACCTCACGCCAGTCAGAGTGGCTACCATGAACAAATCAGGAGTCTATAGATGCTGGCGAGGATGTGGAGAAACGGGAACCCTCTTGCACCGTTGGTGAGAATGCACACTGGTGCAGCCACTCTGGAAAACAGTGGGGAGGTTCCTCAACAAATTAAAAATAAATCTCCCCTATGACCCAGCAATAGCACTACTAGGAATTGACCCAAGGGATACAAGAGTACTGATGCAGAGGGGCACTTGTACCCCAATGTTTACAGCAGCACTTTCAACAACAGTCAAATTATGGAAAGAGCCTAAATGTCCATCAACTGATGAATGGATAAAGAAATTGTGGTTTATATACACAATGGACTACTACGTGGCAGTGAGAAAGAATGAAATATGGCCCTTTGTAGCAACGTGGATGGAACTGGAGAGTGTTATGCTAAGTGAAATAAGTCATACAGAGAAAGACAGATACCATATGTTTTCCTTCTTATGTGGATCCTGAGAAACTTAACAGAAGACCGTGGGGGAGGGGAAGGAAAAAAAAAAGAGAGGGAGGGAGTCAAACCATAAGAGACTCTTAAAAACTGAGAATAAACTGAGGGTTAATGGGGGGTGGGAGGGAGGGGAAAGTGGGTGATGGGCATTGAGGAGGGCCCCTGTTGAGATGAGCACTGGGTGTTGTATTTGACAATAAATTTCATATTTAAAAAATAATAATAAAGAATAAAATAAAATAGCTTATTTGTGAAGACACTTTTCTTCTAAGGAACTAACACTCTACAGATAAAGCTATTCACCACCCCACTCCTTCCATAACTCTCTCCAGAGGTAACGACTGTTATTATCAGGTGTGAATCTTGCCAGAAACATTTCTGTGCATTTACATTTATGGAAATCTATACAGAGAACGTGTTGGGGGGTGGGGAGGGGAGTTAGGGCTGAGTTTGTATTTGTAAATGAAGCACACCATACTGTTTGTATTGTTCTGTAGGGTTTTTTCCTCCACTTAAATTCATCTTTGAAGTTCTGCCACATCTTCATAAAGCTCTACTTTGTTGAAAAGAAAAAGATACTTTGCACTCCATCTTATGGATGTTCCTGTAATATTTAGCATCGACCCAGCGAATTGTGTTCAGGTTGTTTCTTCTAAAGGAGACTGCAGTGAGCACCTTGGCTGACACCTCCTGTGTGCTCGTGTGAGTTTAGCTCTACAAAGACATTGAATATAAAACAGGGAATGAAAATAAATAAATAAATAAATAAATAAAAATAAAACAGGGGATGAAAGGCTACCCATATTTTAAATTTTAATAGATATTGGGAAATGTCCTTCCAAATGTCTGTATTAATGCCTGTTGAACCATCCTTTGAGCAAGAAAATTGGCAACATATTTCAGGTGGATTCATTGCTCGCTTGTCAAGGACTTGGGCAATGCTGGGTGTTGTGCATTTCAGGTGTGAATGCAGACTTTGCCCCTGGCCCCTAGGGAGTCTGTGACTAGGCTGAGAGAGCAAGGCCGATTGCAAGCAAAAAAACAAAACAAAACAAAACAAAACAAATAAGGGGTATACTTGGTTGAAGGACTCTAACCAGAAAAAGAAGATGAATGACGTCTTCTCAATCTATGATGTATTCAGGTCCCCTCCACCTTTCTGAGCTTTGTTGAGCTCCTTATTGAGTTGTCCTTCCTATCCTCAAAGCTCCCACTGCGAAAAAGAGATGAGGGAACCCAGAGGATGCATCCTGTGACAGTTTGAATGAAAACGGAAAGACCTTAGTGCTGAAGTGATTGGTTATGGAACCTCCAGAAGACAGAGCTTTCTTTATGAAGACACGGCAGAACCTCAAAGACAGATTTAAATGGGGGAAAAACCCTACAGAGCAATACCTACAGTATAGGTATAATTTATTTAAAAATACAAAAGTGAGCACTATGCGAGCAGGGAAGGTGGAGGGGGAGCTAAGATGTCATTCTATTGACCCTCCTTCCTGTAAGTATGTCAGCCTGCTCACCCATACTCTTCTCCCAGCACCTCTCCACCCGCGCACCACATAGCCACTTTTGTTCCTGAGGGACTTCATTCAACACCCGCCCCTTGTCCCCCGGCCGCCGGTTACTGAGCAGCTGTTTAAACAGCCTATAGTACATTGTGTTAGGTGCTGTGGAAGAGAAAGGTTGAATGAAACCCCACTCCACCCTTCACTGGTGCAGCTGACATTTATCTGGTCATTATCACTGTTCAAATATTTCAATGTCCACGCAGCTGGTTTATCATTGATCCTGCCTCTCTCACTCACCCTTTCACTTGAAGGCAGGGGGATAGATAGAAGGGGTTTTCCTTGTTTCGTGGAATATAAAACACAGAGATAAATCTCTGCTGACAGGACATGACATGCATCTAAGTTGAGATTGTAGATGGTGGGGGATGCATATCTTTCATAACATTTAGGCGTGCTAACATTTTGACTCCGTTTCTTATGCAGGGATGATCAGACATTTACAGAGTGCACTGAGTAGAATATGGCCTCACTATTCAATTCTTTCTTTCCCCCTCAAATGCCCACCTATGGTGACGGAGGTACTTTTGAGCAAAAGAAGGTCACCGATAGGAGTTACTCTCTCCCAGCTTTATGGTGATTCGTGTCCTGCTACTCACGTGGAAAGCTTGCTGAGAGTAAGCTTTGGTTTGTGCTCTGACACACCCCCTACATTTTTGTTTTAAGTGAACCATAGCCAGAAGAGACCGTTTCTGTTTCAGTGTAGAATTGTATTGTTTTTCTTCTGCAATAGAGACTGAGGATATGGCAGGAATGGGACTTTAGCTCATGAGATAACTCGCCAGATGATTATGGCCTGGCCCGGTTCTGGTACTGAATTCCTCTCCTTGCGGAATCTGATTTCTTCAAATGGGTTGTAGGAAGTGTTTTCCCAAGGAACTAGTAGTACAAGTAAGGAAAAATAATCATTCATTCGGTAAAAATGTCCATCTCCTTCACAAGAAACCTCATGGCTCCCCACAGCGACACCCCCCCAAGTCTTGGATCTGAGCACAATAACAATGGTCCACAGTGTATTTGTCAGCCTCTGCTTATTCTATCTAAAACAACACCAGACCTGGGCCAGGTTGAGGGTCTCCCTTGTCACCTTCCTCTTATGATCTTTCCTTCTGCATCAGATGAAGACAGAAGACATTCTTGCCCCTGCTGCAATAGCTTGACTTCCCGTGAGAGACCGCTTGAACAGAAAGATCCACACTTCGCACACACCAAAAATGAACAGCAACTTTTTGGATATTGGACACGAGGTCAATGAATATCTAGGGAAAGGTGTTATTTAAAGATGCATCCAAGTTATATTAGTGACCAGAATTGTTAATATCAGTTGAAAGCATCAGCACTGTGACACTTTGCTGGCTTAGGAAGTAAGAATTCTAGAATAGGAGGTGGTTACCCACGTAGTGTCTGAAAAATTAAGGCTTACAAAATGCGTTCTTGCTAAAACAAATGAGGAAGGGCATTATGGGCTTATGATCAAATTCCCTTTTCTACTCTAGAATGTAAATACTGCTTATAATCCCCCAAATTGAATTTGAAATCCCTTCTGCCTAACTCCACTCCACACAAGCACACGGAATCTAACCAGCATGAGTATCGGTTAGTTTCCAGCCAGAGAAGTACAGATAAATGCATGGAATTATAATTCTGTGCATTCAAAAGTGAGAGCAAAATCCAGATGAGACCCCTTACTCATGATTATGTTTGTTTGCATGTGCCTGCACCTGGATGCATGCAGCCACATACGTTTGGACTCTCGCTAAAGCAGGCTTTCTACTGAAGTACAGGCCAGGACAGTATATTTACCCCAACTGGGAAGCACAAGAGAAAGACCAGATGTGGGGAAGGGTATGAGGTTGTGGCAGAAGCACCTGCTCCTCTAATCTCAACATGTGCCAAATGGTACCAGAGGAAAATTAGGAAGCATCTTTGGTAGAATCTGCATGTGGTTTTGAATTCCCACCTGTTGAGATGGATCCAAACCATCAGGAATTCCAGGAATCCTAGAATAGACCTATCAGAGGGGTTAGAACGAGCATCTTCAAAGATTTAAGGAATTGAAGCACTCTAAGAGTTATTACAAAGGACTTAGAGAAGTTAAATTGTTTTTGTAAATTTGCCCCTTTATCCTCCTTATACTTGTGTGTCTCTCAGAGTTCTTGTCTTCTGCCTACATCTTGGGTTATATCATTCACTATCTTTCAGGGTGCACTGTACCGTAACCCCTTATATGCCAGGGGGAAGGACAGAGACATCTTCTTGATTGTTCTCCAGTGTGGTTGAGATTAAGATATATTCAGCTCCATTATTTGGTCGGCATGCACTGCATTTTCAACCCAAGGACAATGGAGATTGTCAAAATTGAGTGAAGAATAAAAATGAACCCTTTGGTATGAAGCCTAAACAGTGAGTTAGCAAAGAGTAGAGGAAACAGTAGAATGTAGAATGCAAAAAGGGAAAGAAAAAAAAAAGAAATAAAAGGTTGTCACAGTGTAGCTTGTTCATCTTTTTTGAGCCATCTTTTTGGGAACTGTAGGATTAATGCCATGGGCTTTTACATCACAGCTGGAAGGTTGACCGTGGAGGTAAGGGATTATGCCTTGTTCCTAACCGGTTGGTTAGGCCATAAACATTCAGAAAAGGTCAGAGGAGGACATCTTCAGCTGATGCCAAGAGGTTTAGGGAAAAACAAGTCCATTCAGTTCTATGATACTGTCAAAAAGGAAAGCATCTCAAATAGGCAGAGTATTATTGAGCAAAGATAGAATTCAAGGGAAACACCTTCATACACTACTCATATATGTAGGTGAAGCCATATATTCTTGTTGAAAAACATATTATTCTTCTGTTTAAAAAACAGGCATTATGAAGAGGGATATCTGGCTCAGAGCAGGGAGGGAACAGGAAAAAGAGGAAGAAGAATCTGGTAGACTGGAGTTTCAAATGTCCTGCTTAGTGTCCAGCAGAATAGAGGGATAGAAACCTGAATCCTGGGATAATAGTAAACAGTGACCTTGGCAGAACCAATGAAGTATTTCTCCCACCATTCTTAACCCCTAGAGCTGATAACCATTTCTCATTGACCAGCCTTTCTTGCATTCCATTGATGGTTAGCTGTCCATCAGAACCCCTGAATGGACAACTTTGGGTGGACTGGAAGCCATGCTCACTTTGCTAGTGGGAAAATTCCAGTTAGTTCATACCTTTCTCATAAGGTTTTGAATACCTGGAAAATACTGATTCCAGTGAATACCCACACCCTTGGCAGATTAAAGAGAGCTTGCCATAGCCTCCAACCTTGGGTGATTAGAATAAGATGAATACTCAACTGGGAGAGGAAAAGGAAAGAAAACATGAGGATAAAAAGAAAGAAAGAAAGAAAGAAAGAAAGAAAGAAAGAAAGAAAGAAGAAAGAAAGAGAAAGAAAGAAAGAAAGAAAGAAAGAAAGAAAGAAAGAAAGAAAAGAAAAATAAAGTCATGGGCAAAATCTCAGTAGTCAGGTAATACCGTGCAGGGAACAAAGGAATGAATCAGACAGAAAAATAAGTTGGGAGAATCCATGATGTCTGGTAACAAGGCAGCAGTCCCCAAAGCAGTAAATCAGTTTTACAGCCACCCTGTTCCAATTCCACTACCAATTCTATAGAATAGAAACCCTATCATTTTGTCTTACCCACTTCCTAATGGGCAAAGGCACAACTGGAAATGGGATGATGCACAAAATTATCCCAATCTAGCTAGAAAGATCTGCAAAGTCCCCATTTTCATTACTGTCCACAAAGAGAAGAATCAAAGAGAAAGGAATAATGCTTTTGAGCCAAAGAATGCCGAGGATCACCAGCAACCATCAAAAGCTGGGAAGAGGCAAGTAAGGATCCTCTCCTAGAGCGTGTAGAGAGAGCATGGCTGTGACATCACTTGAAGGTTTGAATTTCAAGCCTTCAGAACTGTGAAGGAATACATTTCTGTTGTTTTTCAGCCACTGTTTTTTGGCAAATTGTTATGGCAGTCCTAGGAAACAAATATCACTCCTTTCTTCCCTGCTCCCTATGGAGATCTTCTCTCAGAAAAGGTATTGATGGTGGCACACTCCCTTCTCAGGAAGACAGTGGTGAATGAGATCAAGAGAGGACTGAGCATTAAGGCTGGGAAGAGAGTTCTTCTTGAATATCCATTGTCAGCAAGGCATTCAGGTCACTCTATGGTTTATGAACCCTGAAATCACCCCATAAAATCTGCACGGCTGATGGGCCAGTCCCTGCTCAGCAAATTAAGAAAGGAAGGGCAAGGGTAGATATAAATAACCATACTAAGAGTTTTTATATGCCATGCACTGGGCTACCTGCTTCACATGTAATATTCCACCCAGCTCCCAACAGCTCTCTATGATAGGAATGCTTAGTATCCCCACTTGAAGGATGAAGAAGTTGTCTCAAAGGGGTTAAGTTAATTTGTTCAAGGTTACACAGTTAATAAGTGGTAGCATCAGGATTTGACCCTAGACAGTCCCTAATTGGCTATTGAAAGTTTAGAGACATGGGCATTTAGACGTCTTTCAATGCAATTTGGTGTCCAATTAGGAATAGCCTCCATTAGGTTCCCAGAAGATGGTGATCCAATAGCAGGGGGCTCGTTGCCTCACCTGGAAGTCCTCCCATGGTGGAACCATCTGATCAGAGGTGTCAACTCAAATGCCTTTAGGAGTTAGGCAAGGAATGACGGTACTAGGTAAGCAGGATGTTCAGGGTCTGGAGAAAGCAGGCCATCTGGAGGTATTCGTGACTAAATAAAGAAATAAACGCTGAGGATAAACAAAGATCTCAGCCACTGAACAGGCCAGTGGGCCTCTGGACAGATTCAGTCCAACTGAGGGAAGTACCCAGCAGAGGACACAGAGCTGTGCAGTCAAACTCTCAGCAGGCCATACTGCTGGAACCCAGAGAATGTGGCTCAAGCAGTCATGATGGCCTACTCTCAAGGGCCAGTGAGGCCTCAGGAAAAGAGAAAAGAAAAAAAGAAAGGAAAGAAGGAAAGGAGATGAAGGGAAGAGAATAGCCGGGTCCACATATCTGATCATTATGGGTAATGCCTTGGGGCAGCTTTTGGTTTTAATTGGTTTCCCTCCTCCTGATCTATTGTTTATCCCCTCACCATTCAGGTATACAGTAAGTTTTATGCTTGCTGCTTCAGGAGAACCATTTGTTTGACAAGACTTCAGCGCTGTCATTTCTAAAAGCAAGATCTACTGAAGATACTAGAGTGTGGAGACAGAGGGAAGAAGTCCATGGAGAGAAATGTGGGCAAATCAAGTGGTCGACTTGCCTGCAATGGGATTCTCCAAGTCAGGAGGCTGGGTTACAGTCAGGTCTGGGGCAGCTTCTGGTGGTGCACAAAGGGGTGGAAGGATCTTGGAGGGATAGCCAAGGATTGCACCTGGTGACATGTTCTCAGCCTGACATTTACAGCCTGTCCAGAAGTTCCTTCCATGGCTCCAAGCACAGCATGAAAGTAACAAAGAGGAGGGCTGGAAGGGACCATAAGGACATACCAGTGGACATCTCTGCCATGAAAGAGTGGACATCCTGCTGAGGCCCATGGGTGCCTCTTCAAGCTGTTGACCTTGTGTAAGTTTCTGAAAAGTCAGCCCTGCCCCTGAGTGGGGGGTTGGGAGAGAAAAATAAAACTGAAGTCTCAACACCCCAGACTAAGAATTGAAGTTAATCTAATTCATGAAAAAAATACAGATGCAATATTTCTCCACACTTGAGCCCATGGATTGAGGTTGGAACCAGAAGTAGAGAATATTACATCAGATTTGCAGCCAAATCTTTCATTTGGGACCATGCTTGGTGACCAGGAGCACACTTTGGTTGGCTGTCTTAGAAGGGCCAGGAATACCATAGACAAAGGGTGTCAAACACCTCAGAGATTATTCACCACCATCACTTATCTGTTCCTTTGCAACCTATGTATTCCGACAAGGCCACCGATGGCCCATCATTCCCCAGCTGGCCCTCTGGATCATGCATACTGCCTGACTTTCTCTTCTAGGGTCCGAGGACAGGGCTCTCTTTCAACCAAACCCATGTTTTACTACATGAGGTCAGCAAAAGAAACTTCATATCGCTTCATTTGGAAACTTCTTATCAGGGTGAGGAGATCCCTTCTAATTAGAGATTGCAGTTGGAAAAGTAGGAAGATGCCCGGGAGGGTAGAATATTGACATAAGCTCTATGCCTCTGGTTGGCACACATTGGACACGTTTCATGAATACCAACTTTCCTTGCTGAGTACCCAGATCTTAGATGATCTTTAAGAAGTCACAGATTCATGCTCTGACCCTTGTTTTTAGCTAAACGAAAAGATCTAAAGTCTCTGCTATCCTCCAGGAAGGGGAAGAGCGAATTTTAAGTACTTGCTTAGTAGCAACATCTAATATATTGGTCTGTAAATTCATTGACTCCCCCGGAGTCATGTAATTATGCCATTAGCAATATAGAGAAATTAGACATGGGGCTTACTTTTATGGAGAGAAGGGTGGCAGCAATAAAAATCCTGTACAGGAAACTGAAATTTGTCACAAAAATTGACAGAGATAGGACAGTCTATACGGAGCGTCTTTTGAGTATTTGACCTACTCTCTTTTCACCAGAAACCTCCTTGTACTGAGATTGCCAGTACATCCAACCCTGGACCCTGCATAAAATTAAGGAAAATAAAGTAAGTCTATCCTAAATTCCCTTTAAGGATAATGCTTAGGGAGTTGATGGGTGATTTCACACATGAGGAAGGCCCACAGTTGGCCTCTAGAAACTAAGTTCCAGCCTAACTTCATTTATCACTAGGGAATGTAGCACACAGGCAGGAGGTTTATTAAATTATCCAACAAAATTATCAATCATTTATTTCTTCATTCTCAAAATTTCAATTTCTCTCTCATTCAGCTTCTATATTATACCAAGTACTATTGTTATTATTTTTTCCTTAATCCTTTGGAAGTCAACACTAAACTGGATCCAAAGGATAGCAAAATGGGTCACCATCCCTTGGTCTCTGGATGAATGAAAGGAATGTTGGGTTTAAAGCCTGGATTGTGGAGTCCATTCTGTCATTAAGCTAATCTCTGTATCAGTAAAGTGAAAGGTCCCAACTCAGGTGATTCTTGTGTTTCCATCCAGCTATGTGTTCTTTGATTCCACAGTTGCACCACAATTGGACTTTTGGGGTGATCAAAACTGGCCTTTCGGGTTAGGGAGTCCCATTCTCTCTCCAGAGTCCTGCCCAGATGAGGAGAAACAATGGAACCCAACAAAAGGGATGCATAGGCAGGCAGCAGTCCACTTACACATACCCAGAACAACACGTTTTACATCGGACATGGCCAATCGAATTTGCAGACTAGAGTTTTCTAGACCCATACTTCCTTTGAGAAGGGTTTAATTTTCCTAGTGGGGTGAAGGAACAATCCCTAATTCCCAGAGCAAACCCATCATGAAACATGATCTGGGCCCTGCAACAAGCCGTCATAAGGCCCAAACCAAAAGAAGCCTAGCAATGAAAATGAGAGGAAATTATATGAACAAAAATATATATTTTGTGCTACTATTTATGTCTGCCATAAAGATTCAGTTGATTGTTGTAACTTATCATATGCGTTCAAGAGAGCAAACACCACAGGAACCAAAATCCATGATTTCTCTCAACCACCAAGCGCCAGCTGTAAACCAAGAAACCCTGGTTCAGCATTACTGTTCCTTATAGTGGGCAGCTCTTCCCAGGTTGTATTTGGGTTTGGACCAAAACTCTGAGTACAGTAAGCGTGCAGCTGATGAGTTCGTTTGGCTCCCATTCAGATTTAACACCACGGACTCTTCCCCCAAATACACACGTTATTGTGATGGGACTTAAGAAATCTAATCTTAAGTTTTCTGTTGTAGTGACAAAGGCTCTGATTTAGACCATGAACTCTACAAAGGCAGGGGTTGTATGTTAGATATTCTTTACTTCCAAGAAGTAGCCTAGTGGTTACCACGTGATAAGTGCTCAATAGCTTGTGAAGTGAATGTATGAGAATTAAGAGAATTCATGAGTAGGGAGAGTATGTCCTCTCCTTACCTGTGTCACACACACACACACACACACACACACACACACACACTGTCCTTTATCTAGCTGGGGCCTGGCTCTAATATGTATTCCAAGCAAAGACAAATGGCAGCCTCACACATGTATATGCATTGAGGCTGCTATAGTGCAATCCCTTTCCCACCACCTTCCCCAGGAATGGAGCTCTACCCTTCAAGGAAGGGAGAAAGGGTTCTTTAAACACTCTTCTCACTTTCCAGTTTGTTTTTCTCCTTGGTAAGACTTGGACTCTGGAAATACCAGTAAGAGGTGTCCTCAGCCCTAACAAGTTACATGAGGTCCTGGAGACAGGGACAAGGCATGGAAGCTTAAGACCTATGGTAGACCTTGTCCTAAAGGACAAGGATCAAAGAGAAGAGACAAATCTTCAAGACCTCTGTGCTCTCCAACCCAGCTCACATAGTTTGGGACAGAATACTGGTCATATGAGGCAGCATTTTGCTGGAGGACTTCCTGGGTAGCTCTTCTCCGGAGCCCAACCTAATAGGAGATAACTGGCCAAAGTACCAGGTGCCAGAGAGTAGAGAGAAAAACTCTACCAACATGTGTGAACTTTAAGCAGGGCTTCCCAGCACTCTGAAGGAGATAATTCTGTGAGTCTTACCAAAAGCTTGGAATTCAAAAGGCCTACACAATGGTGGACAGAGTTTGAAAATAAGTTGACCATATGCTTTAGTTTGCCTGGGACATTTCCGATTAATGCTCACTGTCTTGGTGTCTTATCCTGTTCAGCATTTGTTTTGGATTTTTCATCTCCTAACAAGTATCATCATTATAGTTGCATTAAAGTAAGCTGGCAGGAGTGAGACTGAATTCCACTTTGGATTTCCACCCTCCTTCATGGTGTGTACAGCTACGTGCATCCATTTTCATACATGATCGCATTTGAAAATGACCAGCAATGATCCATCGTTATTTTTCTGACTATTCACATGTAACATAATGGACATCTTTCTCTTAGTGAGAGTGTGCAGGGTGCGCTTGGATGAAATAAAACGCTTGGACATGAGCGCCTTGGTGCAGGTAACTTCCTCAGTGCTCATGTAGTAGCGGGAGAAGGATTCAGCGGTGGCACCCATGTCAGATGTCTGGCGTGCCAGTCAGTCTCTGCAGTCTGTGTTGTGTGCTATAGGAGGCTAACAGGCCACTGCTTGGTGGGGTCAGGAGGAAACATGGAAATTTGTAGCTTTATGTAAATGCGAGAGAATCGACTGGATCCCAGGCAGATCTTGGGATTCCCAGACTAGGTTCCCTGCTGGGAAGCCTACAGTGTACAGAATATTCCGGCCACAGTAGTTTGTTTCGTTTGTTATAGGCTATACACCTCTCACTATCTTTTTATTTTATTGTTTCACACTTTTCATTTTACAAAAAAACTTTTGGAAAAAATAAGGTAAAAAATAAGAGTGTAAATTTAATGGGAAAAAAAAGGTATTGAATTTCCATCTCTGAAGAAAGTTGATAGGGAACATGAAACTTGCACAAAGTATTTGTCAACATTAGCCATCCATCCTGGGGGCTTTAGTCATATCACTACCCAAGTGGAAACTAGAAAATACAAATGTGCTGAAGAATCATCGGTATCTCTCTCAAAAGCTAGTGGTTATTTTTAGGAATAACGTGCCTGAAGATGACAACTCAACATGCACAGTTGTGGTGTATTTATGTAGCATGTGGTGTCATGTGACTTTTCTTTTTGATCAAATGACTGTCCTAAGTTTATTTTGCTCATTCTTGATTCTAGTATGTCTTGTGCATACGTGAAAAAAGGAGGTAGGCTATGTGTGGATTTCATTGGCAGAGGGAGAACTTGGCAAATGGTTAAAGAGGACATTTTATATAAATGCCATACATTCTTCAAACAGAAAACCAGTTAATTCCAACTATTGTTCTTTTGGGGGTTTTGTTTGCATTTAATTCACAGAATCAAACTAAAGCTCTTTAAAGTTCATTCTGTTGAAAGTGAAACTTTTGACCTGATGGTAAATGCTATTGTGAACTCACGGTAGAGAGTACCATGTTGAAGATAAAAGTAGTTTTTGAATACAACTTATCTGTGGAAAATGTCATAGTGAAAATGGTGTTATTACTCAAGAAGTCAGTGGGGTAGAAATATATTTAAATTGGTCACCGTGCACAGAAAATTTATAATTTCGTTCAAACAAAGTTCAATGTGCAGCATTGAATAGTAGTTGTAGGCTGGAATATCTTGTAGTGCCAGAAAGTGTGAAGGTGCTAAACAGCATAATAATGGGGGTATGTGAAAGAAACAGCAGAGGCAACAGAAAGAAATTGTGTTATCCAAAGGTAGAAGAATTTGAGCAACAAATACGTAACATAGGATTGGATTATAACCCAAGGTATAAAAATAAACCCATGAATCAATACTGATACAAATAAACGAATGGTAGCGTGCCTGGGTGGCTCAGTCGGTTGAGCATCCGACTCCGGCTCAGATCATGATCTCACAGTTCACGAGTTCCAGCCCCACACTGGGCTCACTGCTGTCAGCACAGAAGCCGCTTTGGATCCTTTGCCCCCCTCTCCCTCTGCCCTTCCACTTCTCGCACTCACTCTCTCAAAAATAAACAAAACATTGAAAAAAACAAAAATAAGTAAATAAATGGATACATAAATCAGTGGGAGAAACGAGACAGATTTTTTTTGGACGTAAATAATTTATTTAGACACTCCCTCTTATAGGAGGAGTTGGATGGCTCTACTCTTGCCCTTGAGTGTGGGCTGCACTTAGTGACTGAGGGAAGACCAGGGAAGATTAAGGAGACATCATAATCAAATTGCAATGTGGTATCCTGGATGGAGTCCTGGAATAGAAGAAGGACAGTAGAAGGAAAATTGGAATAGAGTGGGGAGTTCAGTTAATAGTCACGGTGGTTTCTCACGGCACAAATGTACATGGTAACGTAAGATATGAAAAATGGGGGATACCGAGGGACCGGTATGGGGAAACTCTGAACTACCTTTACAACTTTTCTTTTTTTTTTTTATTTAAAAATTTTTTTTCAACGTTTTTTATTTATTTTTGGGACAGAGAGAGACAGAGCATGAACGGGGGAGGGGCAGAGAGAGAGGGAGACACAGCATCGGAAACAGGCTCCAGGCTCCGAGCCATCAGCCCAGAGCCTGACGCGGGGCTCGAACTCCCGGACCGCGAGATCGTGACCTGGCTGAAGTCGGATGCTTAATCGACTGCGCCACCCAGGCGCCCCCCTTTACAACTTTTCTACAAACCTAAAAATTATTCTAAAATAAAAAGGTTATTGAGCATAGTGGTAGCTATAGTGGAAAAATTTTAGAAATGGTTTAATATACACAGAGGAAAAAATTCCGCTACAAATTTTTGTGACAAAGCACATATTTCATATAAAACGATAATTTAGCATGGTAGAATAAATGTTTTTATTTACTCTTTGCTGCTCCTTGTGAGTGAAATTTTTAGAACCTTTGATCTATTAAAGAATGAGCAAGTCAACCCAAGAGCTTTAGGTTAAGGGGACTTAACTGTTTTGTAAGCAAGTTATCCACATTTTACATGTCTTTGACTCAACATAGATTGGAAACCTTTCGTGGAAGTATTCAAGGAGTGAAAAGCCAAAGGCATCAGCATTTGGAGCTTTCACTGAATTCTAGTTGTTGACAACGAGGATCACAAAGAGGAAGACGATGAAATGTATCCTGTTGAGATAAAGGAGGGCATATTGAACAAATTCCGGGAGATGGGGGGAGAGAAAGAGAGAGAGAAGAGAGCTTTGCTGTGAAATGAAATATGTGGGGTATACTTATACTAAAAAATATATCTTTTGTTTACCTAAATTCAGATTTAGCTGGCATTCCTGCTTTTATCTGCCTAATCTAGCAGCCCTGGTAGTGGAGAGAAGGCTGGCTTCCAACCCAGCCTCACTCCCTCAAAAACCTTCTGTTGGCCTGGCTTTGTGTTAGGTACTGGGGATAAAATCATTAAAACATACGGATGTGTTATTGATGGACTCTAGTCCCTAATAATTTACCGTGTGGTCTTCAAGACGTCACTTCACTTGTCTGAAACCCATCTCCATTGTATCATGGTAGTCTTAGGCTAATTTGTGCACAAATGGAGCTCTGAGGGTGAAGGAATTTTGGAAAAGTCTGTTGTTAGACAAACCTGTTTTAATTACTTCACTAAGTATTTTTGGCACACCCGAAACTAGGGCAGATTTGTGGGCCAAGTCCCCTACGTGTGTCCTAAAGGATCCAATATTTTTGCCAGATTGCCTGCTTGAAAGAGTCTGTCTCCTCCCCCAGTCCCTCCCATCTTATTAAAACGACTCCCCTAGTCCAAACCCCATCCCTGGAAAGAGGGGTTCAGAGCCAGCAACAGCAGAGTAAGCAGTTAGATCCACAAAGACAAGCAAACTCTTCCTTATGTCAACCTGGGCCTCTGATGGGGAGAATTATGGGAAATAAGAGGATAGCATGACTAAGCTCAGGAGCTCCTGAACTGCGAGCTGCACACAACTTGGGAGGCTTCTGACCTCTTGAGTGAGTAAGGCCAAGACTGAAATGCCCCCTCAAAGTCACTTCAGCTGGGCTTCAGGTGGGGCTGTGACCAAACACTACAGGGAGAGCAGAATAAATCCTGTTCTCCAACATCCTAAGGGAGGGAGAGACCCAGGCATCCCTCTCACTCCTCCACCCCCTTTATGTCCACCATGAAGCTGATGAAGTCTGACTTCTACTGGACAAAAGTTAGAAACTACTAGCAAAGGTATCACAGTCCAGTCAGGGAGACAGAACCCATGCCATGCTGCTCGTATTATCTTTTGATAATTTTTGTGTATGAGTTGCAAACAGCAAGTCAATCGTTGCCTGATTTAGAAATCTAAGATGATTATTAGAGTAGAGACATTTTTTTTCTTAAGACAAGATGCTATAAACAGTAAGGGATGCTGTTTACCTTGTTTTCTTCTTGTTCTGCGTAGAAAATCTTTATTTAAATAGATTCCCAGATTGAATAAAGCTGGAGAGGTTGTCCTCCTCAAACGTCATTAAAATGGACAAAAGTATTCATCAAGTATGTGTTGCAGGCATGGAATGAAAGCCATTGATAGTTATTTCAGCACAAAATCTATAAAGATGCGCCTTCCAGTCACTGCAGATCTGGTAGTCCTTCTCCATCAACTCCTTACTCCAAATCTGGTGTAAAACCCTTGGTCAGAGTGGCCAAGAGAAGCCACTCCAGCCAGGAGGGATTTCTCTGCTTCCAGATACTGCTACAGTGACTTTCTGTCATAATCACAGCCTGCCTGTCCCCTACATGTGCCCTAGGGCTTGCCTTTCTTCCCTGGGGGGTCCTTAACTACTCAGCCCTTGGGATACGATTGCTCCACAATCATGAGAGTACCATGATTTTTTTCACTGACTTTTATACAAGGTTTTCTTTCCTGACATGTCTTCTAAACTACTCCATTACTTTGGGATTGGCTTTTGGCCACAGCTTGGGCCTCCCATGATCCCAAGCTGAGGTCTCTGACCTATATTCGTTCTCTGCCGTGAGAAGCAGGAAGGGAGGGAGATGGGTTACCTACCACCCCCCCACCTCGCCGTGTTCCACCTATAGAAATGAAATTAACTCCCTCTTTCTCTCTCTCCCTTTAATGTCAAAAGGAAACAACTGGACTGATTTTCACCAAATGCACGGTGCACGTTTGGGATAGTCTGCTAAAATACAAGCTATGGCAGAAAACAGGAAATTGGCTTTGGAAGACCCCAGGGAGAACCGGAAGATATTGGGGAGTCAACCTCAGAGCGTGTTCCAGAGGCTGCAGATCAATAGAGGGATTAAGAGGATCTGCACAGAGAAAGCAGTGTCTTCAAATGCGAGCCCCCAAATAGAAAGTCACGGCACCAATGTCAATTCACCCAACAGAACCACTTCTCACAGCCCTGGGAGGTGTGTGTGTGTGTGTGTGTGCACAACATTTATTGTACATCACGTGCTGGGCATACTATGAACTGTGTTATGTGAATTGTATTCAACGGTACCTAAGACAGCTATATTATTACCAGGCTTATTTTACAGATGGGGGGTGGGGGGTAAGGTCCAAAGAAGGCAATAGCTGTGTGACCTTGGGGCAAATAACTCAAGTGGAAAGGTAAACCTTGAAGTGCTCACTCCCTTAGAGTCACTTTTTGAAGCCTGTACTGAAGAACCAGCAAGGATGCCACATGACCCAAGTCCTCTGCAAGCCGGCCGAAGGCTTGCAGACCTGTCCCCGCACACCTCCTGCGGCCTGGGTTAGCATCACACGGACGCTCACTCCCTTTTACCTGTACTGTCTGCTCGGCCAGGAATGTTCGGCGGACACTGGGGCAGAAGCCGCTCTATCAGCCGTCATCTGACCTGTCGGGAGAAATATTCCAAATACAAGGCAGCGATTTTAGCAGGATGTAAAGAGGAACTATCCTCCCTGGAGGTTTGAATGACATCAGAATAGGTAAACAGGGGAATCATGTTATTTACTTTCCAGGGGAACTTTAAAAATAGCAGCAGCCTCTTTCTGTTGGAATTGGTGGTAACAGTATATCCAAGCCACGTCTGTAAGTGATGCCAAATCAGCTATGGCGATGCATCCGCGCGGGAGGCAAATGCAGTTTATGTCCATACCGCACGAAGTCAAAGCAGTTTGACGGCTGCCGGTTTGGTAAATCTTGACAGCAGGTGACCCATACACTAATCTGAATCCTAGGGCTCCAATTATTCAGTTTAGTTGTCTAACATGATCAAGCCAGACGTAATGTTCCATGTTGGCCTGGGCAGGGGAAAGCACTCGGTGTCAGTGTTCTCATTCATTCATTCATTAGGCGCCTGCTACTTTCCAGACACGACTCTGGGTAGGCGACCTCACGGCGCAACCATAGCACGTCTGGCTCCAGGTATAATGCTGGCCACTGGAGTTACAGGACGAATGAGACGTGTTCCTTGTCTTGGAGAAGCTCATAGCCTGATGGCCTGGGTTCTAGTTCCAGCTCTCATATTGATAGCATCATGCCCTGTATAAATGAGGTGATCCCTTTCTGGGTCTGATCTGATCTGTAACATGAAGAGAGCAGACTGAGACCCCTTGCCCGGGGTGGGCACCAGTTTACATGGCTACTGATGTCATCTATTCAACTAACATTTGGATTTCTTCTATGTATCAGGCACTGTGTTTGCAGAGGTAACTTGACAAGGATGCCATCCCTTTCTTTGAGAAGTCCTGGGGGAGGGAAGAACATCGAGCCTGGAGACTAAAATACCATGAGGTATAATGCTGTATTACAGGTGTATACATGAGGTATGAGGGGATCAGGAAATAGGCTGTCTAGAGGAAAGCTCATATGGGTCCTAGAGATTAAGGAGGCGTTAGTTAACAGATTAAGGGGATAGGAGAAGGGATCCCAGGCAAAGGGAACGTCGTTAGCAAAAATCCAGAGACAAGAGGGAGGGTGTTCGTTTTAGAGAATTATAAGCAGTCGAGTGTGAATGGAGGGTATTCATTCAAGCAAGGGGAGAGGGAGGGAGAGGTGGGCGTAGAGTAGAGAGAAGGAAGGAGAGGGGAGGGGAGGAGAAGGGAGAGGAGTGGGGAAGGGCGGGGGAGAGGACAGAGAATACAGGAAAGGTTGAGAAGCAAACTAGAAGAGAAAAGCAAGGACCAGATTATGGAGAACTTTGTCACCCACACTTAGGAGTTTGGATTTGAATTTGGGGCAATCGGAAGTCACAGAGGGCTTTAAGAAGCAGAATTCTGTGGTTGGAAGCAAGCTCTGGGGTCCCGCATGAGGAACATATATTGGAGGGCAGTCGGAGAGAGCAATATATAGCTTGTTCGATGACTTGGGGCTTAATGGAAAAGATTTTCTCTCCTTCCCTCCCCTCTCCCTTCTTTTCTTATCTCTTCTTCTGGATGTTGGGGAGGTCCACAGAGGTTTCACAGGCAGGAAGGAATGCAGTGCGGGTGCTCCGTGGCTCTGAACGCGTGGTTTTGTGACTGTGTAAGGAGCTGGTAACATCCATTCTTGTTGAAATTCCTTGCTATCAAGCCCAGCTCCGGCCCATAAGAAGGCAGTGACTGCCTGGAAGTGACTCAGCATGGGTGGCTCAGATGATACCAGATTCTAGGAATCTAAACTATGTGGCTTGACTGAGTGCCCTTGACTATTCAGTTGTTTCTCTTCTTTCCTTGTGCGGCTTTGGCCCAGAAGAAGGTGCCAGGTTTGGTCATATCCATCCTCAAACCCTGTTCAGTAGTGATCCAGGGCCGCCAGAGGTCCTGCAGCCCCATGACTCTACGCATAAAGGTCTGAGCCCAATGCACTGCCCAGTTGAGGTATTTTCAATATAAGGCAAGGAGAACCAAGGGGGAACCAAACACCAGAGGTTTTGCTTGAATAATGACAGCATCCTATTGTAAAATGCCCCCCATTTGAGTAAGAAAACTTAGTCCCTAAATAATTAAAGGGCAATTATCACAGGAGAACATCAGCAGGACCGAGCTTTAGCACAAAGTGATAGAGGAGGGAAGGACTGTGGAGCCACACTGCCAGGGCGGGGACTCCAGCCCCACCACCGATGAGCTGTGTGGCTGGGGCGGGCCATGGAGCTCTCCACACCTCAGTCTTCTCATCTGTAATATGGGAATAATAATATCACCAACTTCATGAGTTGCTGAGAGAATGAACTGAGTTACTACTGGTAAAGTCCTTCAAAGCGTCTCCTGGCACAAAACAGGTGATATAGAAATGTCTCTTAAATAAAAATGAAAAAAAAAATCACCTTGCCCTTAAAGAATAAATTATGCAAGCATTCCTGGAGGAGACGCTGGGGGGTTCACTGCCATTGTTTTGATTCTGGGGGAAGCAGAGCTGAAAATAGGGAGAACTTGTGTCCAAGGGCACAATTAATGCTGATCCAGCAGATGGGGATCAATGATGTCTCTTTGCTCTGTCTTCATAATAGAGAATCTGAACAAAGAATTGAGAGAAGGAAAGGAACTTTTCTTTTAAACTCTTAGATTTCAGGCTGAAATTAACTTATTTACATCAGCACTTATAGAATGAAATTTATAAAAGTGAGCTTGAGGGGAAAACATTTTAAGAGACCCAGAGTTGGGTAGTTAAGAGAAGAAGAGTGGAATAAAAATAACTCTGCACCCCCATGCCATCTCATGCAGGCAAACAACTTTATCCAGACAGGGCATAATCCTGTCCTTGCCTCCACCTTTCAGAGCACAAAGCCCTCCAGTAAGCTTGACCCAGCACAACCAGGATCCGTCTGGCTTAGGACCTCCATGCTGGCTACATTGTCCTTCTTGTCCTACTCTGTTCTTGGTCTTCTTGTGCAAGACTGAATCCCTGGCTGAGTTCTCTGAGATCCAGTCCTAGGTCTGGATCAGCTGAAAACACTGATTCTTAGTTCAAGTTTGCTTGCTGTGGAATAGTGGGTCTTGCTGGGCTCTGTTTCTTTTCATCTTCTCCAAGCATCTTTTCTTTGCTTCAGGATTCTTGGATCCTTTTTGTACCATTGTTCCTTGGCACCCACAGTCTGTGGGCATTTTCTGGAGAAACCAGAGAGACAGTTGTAAGTTTGCAGTCATCGGTTCTCTTTATAACATTGTCTAAGTCATTGAATATAGTTCTCTGAATAAGAACCAGAAGTCCTTGACATCACTATCCAGAAGCCATTTGCATGATTAATAGAGATGAATGGCCATCAAGGGAGAGGATGGAGGAGAGAAAAAATCAGAGATTGTAAATCTAACCTCCATCCCCATATATACACTCTATGCCCCTAACACGCACACACACACACACACACACACACACACACACACACTTCCCTCATTTTCTGGATGTGTAACCTTAGCCAAGTGCACGTCATTATTATTAGCTTTGATTTGCTTCTGTAAAGTGGAGAAAAGTAGTTTCTGATCTAAACACAGTTTTTTGAGGAATACAATAATAAATTATTTGCTAACTAATACTTACAAAGCATTTTATATTTTATGGCTGCTGTTCCTGTCCAGTAACAATTACTTAAGCAAGCCATTATAAAGAGGAAGATGTGAGACAGATGACTTAGTGAAGGGCTGTGTGAAGACAGGAAGGTTTAAGGCTTACATAAGAAATTTTCTACCCAAAAAGAAAGAAATTTTCTGTCCAGTCCACAGAAAAATGCCCCTGGCATTCTTTACCCCAACTACCTAGTTCATGGTTGTTATACAATAAATGATAATGGCAAATAAATAGCGAGATTCTGACCCTGGCCCTGAATAACAATCCTGGAGTAAAGAGACGATAGTCAGATACTTTATTTTGCTTTTGTTTTGATTTATCTCTGGACTACACACACACACACACACACACACACACACACACACACACACAAACACACACACACACATGCACATACACACACACATGCATACTCTCCCATTTTGAATGATACTCTGGGGAGTTTAGAGAGATGTATGTGTGTTATAAATAAGGGTCCCAGGAAAAGTAAATAAGTTATTTTAAAATCTCAATTCAAAAAATCCAGATGAAATTTCAAATGAAGTCCCATTTGTGAGCTGTTTATAAAATAAAATAATTTTGATTGTAATGATAATATTATACACTAAAATGAGTAATCAAAAGAAGCTGAAGAGTCTTCATTAAGAATCTCAAGTTCCACATATGAGTGAAAGATGATATCTGTCTTTCTCTGATTGACTTATTTCACTTAGCATAATACCCTCCAGTTCCATCCACATTGTTGCAAATGGCAGGATTTCATTCTCTCTCATTGCCAAGTAGCATTCCATTGTATACATAAACTACATCTTCAAAGAGAGAGGGAGGCAAGCCATAAGTGACTCTTAAATACAGAGGACAAACTGAGGGTTGGTGGGGGTGGGGGGAGGGCAGGGAAAAGGGGGTATGGGCACTGAGGAGGGCGCTTATTGGGATGAGCATTGAGTGTTGTATGTAAGCAATGAATCACGGGAATTTACCCCCCAAACCAAGAACACACTGTATACACTGTATGTTAGCTAATTTAACAGTAAACTGTATTTTAAAAATAAATAAATAAATATTAAATAAATAAATAAATAAATAAAAATAAGAATAAAAAATCTTTTTAGTGACTTTGAAACACAGTTGTTTTATTGTTGTATTTTCAAACAGTTCTATAATGAGTGATATTCCATTCTTCCTGGAGGCTTGGGGATGAATGGCAATTCTCAATGTCTCTTAAATTTAATTTAATGTTCTTATGTATCTGTGAGCATCCAAACTGAAAGCTGGCATACAGCTGCTATTACTAATGGGACTAATAATCAAATAAAGACACGATCGTTTACTGTGAGGAGAAAAAGAAAATGTACATGAAATGCTTAATATGATATCTGCTATTTAAATGCTTTCAGCAATATTGCTCTTTAATTATGACGACGGTGATAATAAAACTATACTTTTATCCCCTGTGCAGGATTTTTTTTAGTGAAGACCAGATAAAAGCAGATGTTGAGATAAGAGTTTGTTTAAAATGTGTTCCTGAGAACCTTTCCCATAGCTAATCCTGCTGTCTTGAACCTTGACTAAAAGCCTTGAGAAAAATTGAGAGCCCAGATTTTCCCTAGAGCAGAGTTAGTCATCAGCAGTCCATAAAATTAAACTGGTTATTGGCTTAAAACACTGATAGTCATCAGAGGTTTATGGTTAGTCTGTGAGTTGATTCATTCGATTTTTTTCCCCCATCCTAAGATATGATTTTGGTCATTCAATATAAGAACACAAAACCAGAAAGCCAGAGTGGTCATGGAGGAGGAGGAGGAGGGAAACCTAACTTGAAATCTTCACTTGTTAAAACAAAAAGAAAAGTCATCTTTGTTCTTTTTTTATTTTTGTATTTATTTTTTTTAATATGAAATTTATTGCCAAATTGGTTTCCATACAACACCTAGTGCTCATCCCAACAGGTGCCCTCCTCAATGCCCATCACCCACTTTCCCCTCTGAGGATGTGGAGAAACGGGAACCCTCTTTTTTTATTTTTAATGTTTATTTATTTTGAGAGAGAGAGACAGACAGAGACAGAGCGTGAGCGGGGGGGTGGGAGGGTGCAGAGAGAGGGAGACACAGAGTCCAAAGCAGGCTCCCGGCTCCAAGATGTCAACACAGAACCCTACACGGGGCTGAAACTCACAAACTGTGAGATCATGACCTGAGCCAAAATCAGACACCACCCAGGCACCCCATCTTTGTTCTTAAAAAAATGGTAGCAGGGGCAAAGAGATGTGAGAAAAGAGAAAGGAATGAGGCTTTAGATGCAAAAAGTATTTGTATAAAGGATTACACTGGAGACACTGAAAGGACAAAAAGCCTACCAGTGTGGGACTGCTCCTTAACAGGTTGGAAGGATTTGGGGAACTATAATTTGGAGGTGGCACACTGGTGGCCCTTAGGCTGAACTGAGTAAGCTGTTATGGTTAGCCCTATTTTTTTTTAAATTTTACCTTGAGTTTGTTTTTAAAAAATTAATAATTTGAAAGAATTCACATCAAATTTTGGATTTCTGGGTTTTGAAAAGCCAGAAGATGCAGCAGAGAACAGCCTGTCCTCCTCCAGAGCAAAGGTCACTATGTCCCCCCCATTCAGTATGTGCTCCCCAGTTTGCCATAGCCTGAATTCTACTTCTTCCTGCATTTACATGTAAACTGGCTTTGGTCCTTTCTGTGGTATGCCTGTCCCACGTAGGCACCGGAGTTTGCAGCCCTCAGTTCAAAGGCACTGCGGGTTGTTGAAACATAGTAAAGAAAGGTGACTTCCAAGTAATAAGTTGGCCAATAGTCCTTCAAAAGCACCTAGACTTAGGGGACTTGATGACAGGAAATACGCATTTTTATTTGTGTTCCAGGACTTTGTAACTCATTAGGGCTATGGACATTTGTTTAAAAAATAGATGGAAGTTGTGGATATTGAAAAACTGATTCTAAAGTTTGTACGGAGAGGTAAAAGACCCAAAATAGACAACATAGTATTGAAGGAGAACAAAGTTGGAGGACTGACATTACCACGCTTCAAGACTTACTATAAAGCTGTGGTCATTAAGACAGTACAGTACTTGTGAACGAATTGGCAGATAGATCAGTGGCACAGAATAGACAACCCAGAAATAGACTGACATGAATGCACTCAACTGATCTTTGACAAAGGAGCAAAGGCCAGACAATGGAACAAAGATGATCTTTAGTGATGGAACAACTAGAAATGAAAAAAAAAAAAGAAAGAAAGAAAAAGAAAAAAAGAATCTGGACACAGACTTACACTCTTCACAAAAATGAACTCAAAATGGACCGTAGACCTAAATGTAAAATACAATACTATAAAACTCTCAGAAGATAATACAGGAGAAAACCTAGACGACCTTGAATATGGTGGTGACTTTTTTAGACACAACACCAAAGGCATGGTTCATGAAAGAAATAATTGATAGTCTGGACTTCATTAAATTAAAAACTTCTGCTCTACGCAAAGCACAGTCAAGAGAATGAGAAGACGAATCACAGACTGGAAGAAAATATTTGCAAAAGAGTATCTGATGAAGGACTCTTACAAAATATACAAAGATATCTTTAAACTCTATAATAATAAAATGAGCAATCAGATTTAAAAACGGGCAAAAAACCTTAACAGACACTTCACCAAATAAGGTGGCTCAGTCTGTTAAGCACCCGACTTCAGCTCAGGTCATGATCTCACAGTTCATAGGCTCGAGCCCCACATCGGGCTCTGTGCTGACAACTCTGAGCCTGGAACCTGCTTCAGATTCTGTGTCTCCCTCTCTCTCTGCCCCTCCTCCACTCGTTGTCTGTCTGTCTGTCTGTCTCTCTCTCTGTCTCTGTCTCAAAAATAAATAAACATCTAAAAATTTTAAAAAGATATGTAGATGGTAAATAAGCATAGGAAAAGATACTCAACATCACACGTCAGTAGGGAATCGCAAATTAAAAGAACAGCAGTGATATCACTACGCACCTAACAGAACGTCCAAAATCTAAAGCACCGACAACACCACATGTTGGTCAGGATGCAGAGCGGCAGTAACTCTCATTCCTTCCTGGTAGGAATGCAAAATGGTGCAGCCACTTTGGAAAACAATTTGGCAGTTTCTTGAAAAACTAAACATACTCTTATCATAAGATCCAGTAATCGTGCTCCTTGGGATTTACCCAAAAGAGCTGGAAAGTTATGTCCACACAAAAACTTTCACAGGGAGGTTCATAATAGCTTTATTCATAATTGCCCAAACTTGGAAGCAACCAAGATGTCCTTTAAGGTGAATGGATAAATGAATTGTAGTAATTCAGACTTGGAATATTATTCAGGACTAAAAAGAAATGAGCTATCAAGCCATGAAAAGACATGAAGGGAACTTAAAGGCATATTACTGAGTGAAAGAAGTCAATCTGAAAAGAAGGCATACTGTATAATTCCACCTATATGACATTTTGGAAAAAGCAAAACTTTGGAGACAGTGAAAAGATTAGTGGTTGCCAGTGGGGAGGAGAGAAGAGAGGGATGAACAGGTAGAAGATAAATAGGATTTTTAGGGTAATGAAACTACTTTGTATGAGACTATGATGGTGGATACATGTCATTACATTTGTCCACATGTACAGAATGGACAACACAAGAGTTCACATTACAAAGGTATTGCAAACTATGGACTTTGGGTGATACCGATGTGTCAATGAGAGTTCATTGATTGCAGCAAATATACCACTCTGGTAAGAGATGTTGATTGGTGGGGGAGAATGTATGTCTGTGGGTTGGGGTATGTGGGAACTCTGTGTACTTTCCACTCAATTTTTCTGTGAGCCTAAAGCTGTTCTAAATAATAAAGTCAATTTTTTAAAAAGAATTTAATGTTTATTTCATTTTTAAGAGAGAGAGAGAGAGAGAGAGAGAGAGAGCTGGGGAAAGGCAGAGAGAGAGGGAGACAGAGAATCAAAACAGGCTCCAGGCTCCAAATTGTCAACACAGAGCCTGACCTGGAGCTTAAACCCACAAAACGTGAGATCATGACCCGACCTGAAGTTGGACGCTTAACTGACTGAGCCACCCAGGTGCCCCCCTCCAAATAAACTCCATTTAAAAGATGAACAAATGAGCCCAAAACTTTGCTGAATATATGATAGGCCGAAAAAAGTGGGTAAAGCAAGCTATCATGTCCCTGCACTCAAGGTATTTTGTACCATAATTGCATAGATAAGATAAAATACCCATAAAGAGGATAATACATAAAAATATGTGATCAAGTAATATAATTTTACTGAAATTATTATCCATCTTCATTAGCTCCCCCAGGATAGAAATCTCAACACCTAGTATATAGTAGATCAGTTGAAGTCCTAACATGAACAGAAGTTCTGTGGCTAGTTGTTAACTCTTTGGAACTAAAGCTACTTCTTTCTTTTTTTTTTAAGGAATAATAGTCATAAATACCTGTTTTTTTTATTTTTTATCTTAATATAGTTGACACATCATGTTGCATTAGTGTCACAAACGCAGCATAGTGATTCAACAACTCTATATGTTATGCTATGTTCCTCACGAGTGTAGTTACCATCTGTCACCATACAACACTATTATACTAACATTGACTATATTCTCCATGCTGTACCTTTTATTCCCATGATTTGTTCCTTCTGTAACTGGAAGCCTTTATCTCCCACTCCCCTTCACCCATTTTGCCCATTCCCCCACTCTCCTGACAACCATCAGTTTGCTCTCTGTATTCACAAGTCTGATTCTCCTATTTATTTGTTTATATATTTGTTTTGTTTTGTGAGACTCCACATATAAGTAAAATAATATAGTATTTGTCTTTCTCAGTCTGATTTAGTTCACTTAGCATAATACCCTCTGGGTCCATCCACGTTGTTGCAGGTGGCAAGAGCCCCTCCTTTTTCACGGTTGAATAATATTCTGTTTTCTATTTTTAACCACATTTTCTTTATCCATCCATCTGTTGATGGACCCATGGGTTCCTTCATATCTTTGCTATTGTAAATAATGCTGTAATAAATAAACTCTTTTTTTTTGAAGATGGAGTACTCCCGTTCAATGAAAATCTTCCTGAAGCCCAAATGGCAAGCAAATAAAAATGGATCTGTTCTGACAGAGCAGTAGGGTTGATCTTGGTTGTACCTTTAGTTCTTCACTTCTCTGGCAGCCACTGGGTGAAGATCCAAGGGTAAAATTTTAAAGCAATAGGTCTAGATGTTCCCTTTTCTCTCCAGATAGGGACATAAGGGCTTAGAATGGAGCATGACCCAAGGGCACAGAGGGAGAGTTTTTTGGTTCTGATTCTCAGTTTGTTGCTCATCCTACATATATAACTGCTGTCTCTACCACCCGGGGATAGCTTCACGATCATGCCCTATGTGTCTATGCATAGGTGGCCTCAGGTGGTTGTTGTGTCTATGTTGAAGACAGGAAAGTCGGTTTGGCCAATTCCACCAAGCCACTGGTTGATTCAGTAGAAATGAGAAAGGGTGTGGAGAAATATTCCTGACCCTTTGTTTTGATTTTGGCATCGGGTAGACTATACAATTGGTTGACCACCTGAATGGTTGCTTCTCTGCAGTTTAAGACATACCCCCAAGCCCTTGGAACTGCTTTTGGTGAAGTAGAAAATGGGCTCAACTAACAGGGCTGTTGTCAGTATCAAATAAAAGAGTGGGCATGAGAGGGCACTTATAAATATAGAGATTCTGTATGTTTTAGAATGAAAACCTGTGGCACTGAGATGGGGAAGATTGGGTCAAGGTTGAGTCAAAAAAATTAAATTGTGACCTGATTCTTAGTCCAGATTTTGTCCTTGTATAGCACCTATATCAGCAAAGATTTAATCTTGACCAGGGTCAACAAACCATAGTTGCTTTCCCAGTCATGGCAGTCAACACAGTAAGATATTGCAGGGAGGAGGAAGTTTTTGCATTCTTCCCCCCTCACCCCCACCACAATCAATCACCGAGAATTTTCCTCCTCTTTTCAAAAAGTAAAGGATTCTGGCTCAAGTCCTTTTCTGTAATCACAGAGACCCCATAACGGTTTTCTATGTACTGGGGCTCGATAATCTCTCATGTGATTTTTCAACCTCCTTTTCACACGTTTCAAATGTAGGATATGTGGGTCAATGTATCATCAATGATGGATGAATGGAAGGGTAATCAAAAAAAGAAGAAGAAATAATGAAATATTGATTTAAAAATTGGATCAGGTAGTTTCTTCTCCATCAGGGATTGTAAATTAGGTGGAATTGTGGCATACAGATGCTCTTAGGATCATGTCTTCAAGATGGTTCTTGTGAAAATATATCTTTCTATGACAGCACCGTCCAATAGCACTTTCTGTGATGATGGAAATATTCTATATCTGCACTATAGTCACTCGCCACGTGTTGTCTATTGAACATTTGAAATGTGGCTAGTGTGACTAAAGAATTGAATTTAAAATGTTTTTTTAATTTATATTTAGACAGCCACATATGGCCACTGTGTTGGACTGTGCAGTTCTAGAATAAAGTACTAGTGTATCTAAGCCTATAATGATAGAAGTATAATATTTACTTATTCCATATTGTTAAGGAGGAAAATGATATTAAAAAAACAGGTTATGAAAAAGAATTTGATTTTCTGTTGCTTTTTAGTGTATGATGGATAAAAAGGATACAGTCAAAATATTAGTAATACGCATCTCTGGAAATAAAATTATAGTTGTTTTTGTTTTTCTGTATTTTCTACTTTATCTAAAATAAACAATTTGCTATATAGTTTTTAAAGTGATTATTTCTGTATCTGCCCATGTACACCATCACTGTTCCCAAGCACAGTGTTTGCAAAAACTAAATATTTATTGTACTTAGTCGAAACGTTCTCGTGTAATTGATTTTTTCTCATGGCAGGAAATGTGCACAAAATTGCATAGGAGTAGAAAGATAGAGAGACACAAAGGATCTGGATCTGTCACACACAGCCGTGAAGAAGAGTGGAGACAGACAGCCCACACCTCTTCAGGCCCTGGGTGGGCACCCTGGAGAGGCACCGGGATCCCAAGGGCCTGGGTACCCAACTACAGCCCATGATTTCAAGAAGATCTCTTAATTCAGAGGTGAGTCATGGCCCTGGTGGAGTGGATCTTGAACCTGGGACTAAGCCAATGGGAAGAACAGACTTAGCACACCCTCTAATAACAGACACAGACTTAGGTTGAGGCCAAAACAAATGCATTGCATCATCTCGGGTTATTATCCTCTATCAAAGGCTCTATCCCTTAGGAATAAAAATTGGGTGGTGGTAGACAAAGAGGGAGGAGAGAGGAAGAAGGCTGTAAATATGTTCTGCTGCAGACAGATCCTTCCTTTGGGATCATAAAGTCTTTTGAATACCGATGATGAAAGGGACATAGAGGGGTCATCGCATCCATCCCCCTGTCTCTATGGCGGGAATCTTCATCATCTCAAATAGTTGCAAAGCTCTTCTGTGTTTCCAGCCGTGCTGAGACAGTGATAAAGACAGGAAAGAGTTTCTTGTATTTTGATATCCCCAGGTAATAGTTTATGATACTTGCTACTGCTTTGCTAGAAATCTATCATTCAATTCTGTGTATATAAAAGTCTATTCTCACTCACTTCCCGATACACACTGTATATCTCTTCATTTTATGTATATATTATGAAGGTATTCCTCTAGAGTTTATTTCTTTCTTTGTTTTCAGGTGAAGAGACCAAGATAAGGTGGAAAAGGGAGAAATTCCAACTATCAGTGTGTAAATTATACTGCAGATGGCCGTACAATAAGTATGTCATGATGATGAAGTTTAGAAAAGTTTGAAAACTCTTTTTAAAAAAGTGAAAGCCTGACTTTCTTTATTCACAGATTCTTTACAAATGTATGACCAAGGTGATACAAAGAAAGACGGATGGAATGACTCTTCCTTTGCTTCAATAATTTCCTTCCTCATAGCTGACCCCAAATTGTAGAACCCCCTAAGACATTTCCTCACTAAGACTTGGAGAATTTTCTCATGGATTTGGAGTACTCTTCTGTATTTTTTTTTCTCCTTGGTCAAACCAAGACATTTCATAAGAAGGGGTAAAAAGCAACACACACACACACACACACACACACAAATTTCCATTTCACATACCCCATTTAAAACCCAGTGGATTTTTCTTCTGGTAAACTGATTTAAACTCAAGGTCTAGAATTTCAGTAACGCAAATATGAGAAGAGAGGCAAAGGTGAAATAGAACCAGGATGAACCAGTCTCCAAGAATAAAGTATGAGGGTGCACATTTTCACTCTCAATGATAAAATCCCATTGCTATGACCAGGGCAGTGTCCTATTCTATCTCTGCTATAATATCTCCACTGATTATTCTTGGGAGACAAAGAAGGTTGAGATTCTGGTACTGCAGCTAGGCTTGGTAAGATGGGGTTTGGATGGAGAAAGGGAAGAAGGAGGGTATGTCTCAGTAGGGCAAATGGTTGAGTAGAGGGAGAGGAAAGGAAACGTGGGCTGTCTAGGTTGAACTGAGGACAGAGATACACTAATCATGCTGAAACCAAAGTTGTTTGCTGGATTAAAGTATTAGAAAAGGAGACCGTGGAATACTAGTCTGAGAAATCTTGATTCAATATGGCGGGTAAGTTGGAATCATTGAAAGCTCTGGAGCAAAGGGGTAACATGGAAAAGAATGTTGGAAAGATTTGAAGAACATCAATGTGCCAGGAGTGTGCAAACTTCATTTGCAGGAGAGAAGAGAGATTGCAGGCACAGACTCTAGGAGAAGGATGCTGTAAGAATCCTTGCCTAAGGTGGTGAGAGTTGGAGAGGATGCTGGTAATGGGAATAGTAGTAAAAGTAATAACATAGCTCGAATTTACTGACTACATACTACGTGCCAACCATTGCACTAAGAGTTTTATTTATATTACCACATTTCATCATTACAACAACCCTATGAAATAGGTATAATATTATTATTATTATTATTTTCAAGCGTGAAGACTGAGGTCCATAGCTGCTAAGTTAAAAAAAAAAAAAAGGAAAGTAGGAGATGCATTTCAGAGGTGAATCCATAGGATTTGCTAAGCAGGCAGTGATAGGGAAAGGCATCGAATGTTTGAAGAGCCTGGAAAACTGGGATAGGGGAGAAAGGATATCTATTGGTGTCAGTGACAGGAAATTGGAATTTCCCAGGGTGAGTAGGTTTTGTTGGGGGGGGGGGCAACAATGAGTCTTTTTTGCCCCACAAACCTCCAATTTTCTTCAAATTTTCAAACACTTATATTCTAAGCTCCCAGAACACTTTCTCAGTAAGAATCTCCTCTCCTTCAGTATGGCTTTCTATGGCTTGAGAAACAGATCTGATTGAGCTATCTCATAGATTTAATAGGGGTCCAGCAACACTGACCCAACACCAGACAGTAAAGAGAATCCAGAGACAAGGGTTTTTGCCCCTCCCTGTGTCGGCACGTGTCACCAGCGACCCTCTCTCTGGTCAACCATGAGCCTGGCTGAAGGCTCTGTTCTTCCCTACCTCTTTCTTCCACCCACGCTCTCTCAGCCACCCCAGGCTCCTGCACCTGGGGGAACAGGCTGACTTCATTTCTTCTCAAGTGCACCGTGTCATTACCAGCATTTGGATTCCCTCCGGTCTGGGAGAGGGGTATGTTGTGGGAAGACAACTGCAATAAAAACGTCTCTGTGAAGGATGGGACCTCCGGGGGTGTCTGGGAGCCGGCATTTGCCAAAGGCCACTGGGAGGAGGGGCAAGCAGTTCTGACGTCAAGGAGCCTCCAGGGTCCTGACACAGAATGAGATAATGGCTTATTTCCTGAGGGAGTAAGCCCCCCCCCTTCTTGTCCCTAAGGTCTGGTATAACTCAGGGCACTAGGAGGTTAACCCTGGATGAGAATCTTCTCCGTGTTAGGTTTGCCTTAGAACATGTGCATGTGTGTTTCACACATATGTTCGTATATACACGCTTTCTCTGAGTAGAACTTAAATGTGATTGCTCTATCTTTACTTCCTTTCTCTTCTATATGTCTTTTCTTCAACAACCATCTCTTGTCCTTTTCCTGACCTTCCTCTTCTCCTTCCTACCCCAGTGAGCTAAAGAAACAAACTGCATAACTTCCATGAGAGGAATGAGAACAGATAACGTTTCCATTCTCCTCTTGCCCACTAAACCCATCAAATGAAGTCAGTCACCCCATAATCAAGTTAAATAAGTACCAGGTGAAGGCATAAGACTTTTCCTAATGGTCTGAAGTGTGGGATTCAGGTTCATTGATCTCAGAAGAGCCCATCTTCATTTATGACATCCTTATCAGTTCTTACAAGTGCTCAGAAAGACCTCCCACATCATCTCCAGGTCTCCAGGTTGTACCTCTTAAAGTCCCTCTGCTTCAAGAGAATCTTGAAAGCAAGAGTCAAAACTGTAGCTTTCCAGACTGGGTATTTTTAGAGGATCCAGGCCTCCCCTTGTATTTCCGTATCAGAAGGCAGGATTCCCCTTGCTTCAAGATTTCCACCCAATTGCCTGACCATATAATTTCACTTTGCCTACAACATCTACATCCTCTTAGACAAAAAGTAACCCTTTTCCATAAGCACATAAGTAAGCCATCAGTATCTGATGTCTGACCATTTTGACCCTAATTTAAGTTCTTTTTATAGAATATAGAAAGAAACCCATTACTCAATCAGTCAACAAGTTAGTATTCTCCGTGACTAGGGTAGAATGAAGTGTCCAGAAGGTCAAGGACTTCCTATATTGTGTTCCCCAATGCTCCCACCCACCCCCAATCCCTAGGACCCAGAAAATTGTGGGCACATACCTGATGGTTTACAGTCATTTAACTGTCTCCCCCTTCATTAGAACCTCTCGGCACATCAGAGTTGGAAAACAACATCCAGCCTAAAGAGTGCTACAAGGAATCAAATAATCTTTTCTCATTTTGCTAGCTAAGCTGGCAGGTTTTGGTGTGCTAACGCTTCTCCCAAGATTGACTGGTCCTCTACTTGCATTCTTTGGTGGGCAGAGGAGTTTCTCCATAAGTCCTGGCTACACAATGGTCTGATTGTTGTAGGGTGTAGCAGTGACGTACTTGGGACCAAGGGCACTGCTTTTGTTTCCTAGGGCTTCTGGGGTAAAGTACCACAGACAGGGTAGTTTAAGACAGCAGAAGTTTATTCTCTCACAGTTCTGGAGGCCAGAAGCTTGAAATCAAGGTGTCAGCAAGGCCATGCTTCCTCTGAGACTCTGGGTAGAACACTTTCTTGCCTCTGCTAGCTTCTGACGGTGGCCGCTGGTCCTTGGCATCCTTGCTTTGCAGCTGTATCGCTCCCATCTTCACCTCTGCCACCACGTGGCTTCTCCCTATGTCTCTGTCCTCCTAAAAAGACAGAAGTTATATTGGATTAAGGCCCAATCCAAAGACTTCATCTTATCTTGATTTCATCTGCAAATTCATCATTTCCAAATAGTGTCACATTCATAGGTTTAGAGTTCAGGACATTGGAGGGGGCACAATGCAACCCATACCTGGCCCTCAGCTTCCCCTCTGCTATATGCAGATTCACACCTAAGTGAGCACTCAACCATGTACAGCTAAGCCTTTCCTGCTGCAGAGACAATGCCCAGGAGATGAGCTTGACCAGGAGGTCTGAGAGTGGCTTCTGACTCTGGGCTGACTAGCCATGTGACCTTGAGCAAACTACCTGTTAATCCCACTATTGGACAGGGAAACTGAGGCTTTGAGAGTTTAGCTAAGCTCACAAGGAAGTTGTGAGAATGGAATGAAACACACTCTAAAAATAAATGTAAAACCTGGAAAGTTGTACAGATGTGAGAAGAGATCTTCATATCTAGGTTGCTTTGGCCTTTATGGTGAGATGATATCTAAGATATCTAGGAAGGTAGAACCAAACCACTTGGGGTTTGCCAAGTCCGTGACCCTTCACCCTTTTCCAGTTTCTCATAGAATCCGGAGCCTTTCCACAAAATCCCAGACAAGCTTTTCCTAACGCCCTCTTTTCCTTAATCATTATTACTGGTTGGATTTCCAGTAATTTCCATGTCATGCCTTAGATGCATGGGCGTGGAACTTAGAAGTGCTTTTGGTTCTATATCTGAGAGATCCACTGAAGCCAAAATGAGGTTGTATTTCAAGCTCCAACCCTGGAACTCTGGGCATTTCAGATTCAACACCATGGAATAGAGACAAATGGTTCTTTTCCACCCTACCTGCCATCCTCCATTGGACTTGTCACTCTGCAACTAGAGTGATTTTTCTAAAATGCAAATCTGCTTATGTAACTCTTGCTGAAAAGTCATTAATGAATCTCTGTGACTTACTGGGTCAAATACATAATCCTTGTCATGACTTGTGGGCCTTCCACAGCCTGGCCTCTGTCTGCCTTCCAGCCACATCTCTCCCCACGGACCTTCAGCTTATCCATGAAGATCTATTTGCAGTCCTCTAAATATGCCAAGTTCTCTCCCCCACCCCGTTCTATTTGATATTCTCCTCTTGCAGTTAGAACACAAACAAAGCATAATAATTAATGCTTGATATTTCACCGGCAGGGATCAACCGTTGCTCTAGGCAGCCTATGTAGTTTGTGAATTTAAAGGTTAATTTTTGGAACATTGGTCACTTTCAATCCCTTCCCCATATTCTGCCCCCACACGAGGATCTTAGATTCTGTGAGGATCTTCTACTTTCTGTGGCTGTAGCTGTGCTGTTGTCGCTGTTGTAAGATATCCATCAGATCAGAGTCCAGATTACGTGGAACTGAGAGAACGAAGACTGCACACCGTGCACACCGTCTGAACACCCACACAACTACAACAAATCATCATTAGTGACAGCAGCAACCCCAATCTGGATTCTCCACGCCTGTGGGCAGGGCTCCAGTTTTCACAGTCCCTCCCTTCCTCCTTTCTTCCTTTCCTCCTTTCCTCCCTCTATCGTTGCATCTCACCCTCCTTCTTCAGCCCTCACCACATCACAGCTGGACCATGGCAAGGGTCTCCTCCCGATCTTCCCAGGATACTCTGAAATGACCTCTGTTCTTAGGGCAGTATTTTCTCCTTTCTCTTTTTCGCAACCTCTCGAGCCCTAGGGTTCTTTGGAAATGCTTGTTTCTTTTACAACTTTCCCATAAACACCACCACATCCCAATTAGAGTAACAAACGAACAAAATTAGAAAGCACTGTTAGGAGGGGCAAACAGGCAATCTGTCTACCCCTCCCATACCCTTACCCATACCCTTAAGATCTCAAGTAGCTACTGTAATGCTCTGTCTCCCCATCTCCCCAAAAGGAATTACTTGTTTGGCTTTTGACTTCTCTCAAATAAAACCCCAAGCATCCAAATCTTTCTACCACAATCCATACTTGGCTATACCCCAACCCAGTTGTGTACTCTACTAAACAGGTGGGAAGACATAGCTTTGATCTACCTAAAGCACAAACACACACTGGAGACATTTCTACATCTCTCCTTTAGATCAATATGAGTTAACAACGTATGAACAAGCAGGCTAACCTCACCCAGAACCTCAGGGTAGAACAGGCAAGAGATAACTAGGGTGTCTTAATCCTAAACCTTTGATTAGTGGATTGCTCTGTGGCTCCTCATTCTCTTGTACTTTGATGTGAAGTTTTCAGCTGTGACTCAACCTGAGAGAGGGTGGGGGTGCACAGGGAGAAAGACACAAAGCAAATCTGCCACAAAGGGGGTGCCACAAAGTAGCACAAATCTGTCTTCTCAATAGCTTGCACCCTGAGAAATTCAATTATCACTCTCAGACACACAGCCCAGAGACGCTCACAGGTCTCGCATAAGGTGCCAACAATAAGGAAGAGATAAAGGAAATAAAGAAATAAAAAAACTCCTGACCCTGCAGAGAATTTGTTTGATAGAGCAAACTGAAAATGAGAAATCTCCATGAATTGGGCAGGACAGAAAAGTTTTCCCTCTCCACACGCCTCCCCCCCCCCACCCCTCCACCCAGCCAAATCCAAATGTATATATTTTGTAGAATAAAGTGGAAAAGTAAAGCATGGAATAGAGATTTAGGCATTCGTTAGTTCCTATCAACTACATAATTGATTTGGGGTTTTTTAACCTCTCTGAGCCTTTGTTTCATCCTTATATGTAACCCTCATATATACTCAAGGGGCCCATGTCATTCAGTCAGAGAAGTGTCAGATTTAAGAAGCAACATCCCCACATTAAAAGTAATAAAGATGGGAGGCACCTGGGTGGCTCAGTCAGTTGAGTGTCTGACTCTTGATTGCAGCTCAGGTCATGATCCTAGGGTCATGAGATCGATCCCTATATCAGGCTTAGTGCTGAGTGTGAAACCTGCAGGGATTCTGTCTCTCTCCCTCTGCCCCTCTCCCCCATTTGTGCATTCTCTCTCTCTCTCTCTCTCTCTCTCTCTCTCTCTCACAAGGCAGTAATTTAAAAAGTAATAAAAATGGAATTCCATTTACTATTCATGGCATCCTGAAGATATTAAAGGGGGTGAAAACTCATGGTTTGCAGAAACAATTATTCAAATTTTCTTTCCTCTCCAAAACTTTCCCGTCATGGCTTCTCTGGCTCTGGTCTCTGGGAAAGTAGAGGTTTTTTCCCTATCACTCCCTACTCACACAACTTTATGTCATTTTCATCCTCCCTTCCTATCCTATAAGTACATCAACTTCTCTCTCCTTCCAGAAAAAAAAAAAAAGTTCTCTTGTTAGAGCATAAGAGGTGGAAATCAGACCAGCATTCAGCATTTATAGGATTATTTTTGGTGAGGTTGGGGAAGGAATAGGTCTGTAAAAAATCCTACATTATTGATTTTGTTCTTGTATTATTAATGTTTGTCCCATAACTATAAATATGAGAATTCTGCTCTCTCCTTGCTTACCTCACACATTTGTTGTGTAGATCAAATAAGATACTGTATATTCCTTTGGAAAACCATAAATCATCATCATCATATACAGTATTTTTATGTGAACCCATGGTAAAAGCTTTGGTGCAATTTCCTTTTCTTGAGTGTCCAGGGAACAGTACAGGAAGAGGAAAGGAAGAGTCTCTTCTTAGAATAACCCATGTAAATGATCACACCTCTGAGACTGTTGAGCGTATCTCTCTGTTGTGAAATATGCCTTTTTTTAGTTGTCCAGTTGAGTATTCCTAAGGAATGCATTTTGTTTTTGTAATATTGTTTCTCTGCCAAAGGGGTCCTCCATTTATTGACTAACAAATTCATTCAACTAAAAATATTTATTAATGAATTAATGATTTCCTCCCTTTAAAAAATCCTCCCATGAATCAGGTTCTGGCTGCTAAATAAATCATAGCCCTTTCCCTCAAACAGCTCACGCTCTAGTGGGTGAGGTGAGAATGTGAGCAGATATTTTAAGTCATTGATTCCTGATGGAATAAAAGGAAGGAAAGGGATGAGGACTGAGAGCCCATACTACTGATGAGGCCGTTGAGGCAAAGGATGCCTGATCCCTAACCTGGCTCCTAGTTCTCCTGTGGACTAACCCGGAGAGAGCCCAGCCACAGTGGTATACGAGGTCCTCTGACTGTGCTTTGGCTATACACCAGCCCTCTTCCCTTTCCCACATCCCGCAGCTCTCAGCTTCCCTTGCAGTTAGCGGTGTCCATGGAACCCAGTGCTAGCATGTGGGGAAGTCGTCTGAGGAGCTTGTGGAAAATTCTTCTTCCATGAAAATAAGAAAGAGAAGCAGAATAAGCAGCAGGGGGAGGACTACAAAGCTTCTACACAGCAAAGGACACAATCGGCAAAATGAAAAGGCCACCTATGGGATGGAGGAAAATATTTGGAAACCCTATATTGGCTCAGGGGTTAATTGTCAAAAATATATAAGCAACTTTTACTCAATAACCAAACAGTATATAAGGAACTCTTACTCAAGAGCAAAACAATCATGTATAGCCCAAATAAAAAGCGGCAAAGGAGTTGAATAGACATTTCTCCCAAAGAAGACATACACATGGTCAACAAGTATGTGAAAAGTTGACCAATGTCATTCATCATCAGGGATATGCAAATGAAAGCCACGATGAGATACCACCTCATACTTATTAGGATGACTCTTAAGAAAACACACACATATACCCACGCACACACACACACACACACACACACACACACACAGGTAACAAGTTTTGGCAAGAATGCTGGAGAAATTGGAATCCTTGTATACTGTTGGTGTGAATGCAGTGGTGCAGGCACTATGGGAAGCAGTATGGAGGTGCTTCCAAAAAAAAAACAAAACACAAAAATAGAAGCACCCTATAACCCAGCAGTCTCACTTCTGGGTATATATCCAAAAAAACCAAAGTCAAGATTGCAAAGCTTTATTCACAATAGCCAAGATATGGGAACAACCTAAATGTCTGTCAATGGAGGAATGGATAAAGAAATTGCATCGTGCGCAGATGACAAATTATTATTCAACTTTAAAAAAAGAATGAGGTCCTGCCGTATATGCCAACATAGATGAACCTGAAAGACATATGCAGAGTGAAATGAGCTGGTAACAAAGGGACAAATACTGCATGATCCCACTTATATGAAGAATATGAGTCAAACTCACAAAAGCAGGAAGTAGAATGGTGGTTACCAGGGACTGGGGACTGGAGACTGGGGACTCGGGACTGGGGAGATGTTGTTCAAAGAGTATAAAGTTTCAGTTTTGCTAGGTGAGTAAGTCCTAGACATCCGCTATACAACATAATTCCTACAGTTAACAATACTGTGTTGTACCTTGAAGATTTGGTTGTGAAGATAAATTTCATGTTAAGTGTTCAATTAAATACAAAAAAAAGGAAAAATCCTTGCTCTGTACCCCTTTTGTTTGTTTCTTATCTTTGAACATGATGTTCAATTATGCCACATCTATCTTACAACCATAAGGCAAGTTGGAGGACTTAAATGAAATGAGTTCTGGTCCTTGGTGGCATAGTCAAGCCACCAAATTAACCAGGAGACCATCTATCTTAGAAGTAAACAATAAATGCCCACCCTTCAGGCTATTGTTGGTATTTTTATCATTGTCGTAACTCTCAGCTGAATATTTCTCATAAAAAGATACAGACTTTTAGAACTAGGGGAGACAGTATGGTTGTTTTTAGCTTACTATTTCTTAATTAGTGGTCAATAGTTTATCAGAACAAATATTTATTTCCTGGACTTTTGTTTTCTGCAACTCATCAAGTCTTTCTTCTTCTTGCTGTCTTACTTCTTGGGTTTGTAATAGAGGATTTAGAAGGCTTACCAAGCCTGGGATATAGACTGGGTGTGAAGTACTAATAATCCGGTTGAAATAATGTGCCCTTGACCAAAGAGTAAAGTGTTTTTATATAATTAAAATAAAAAATATTTGGCCGGGGGGGGGGGGGGGCGGGGAGTGTCTATCTTCCAGATTTTAGGCAAATGTAACAACCTTCTGAGTATATATAGCAAGAACCATGTTCCTCCATGTGTCGCAAACAGTTGGCAATGCTGTCCTTGGGTTCATGAGACTATCTAGGGTGCTGGGGAGGGAACCTCGGGGGGAAGATGGGCAGGGAGAGAGTAGAAAGCAAGCATTTTTCAGGGCCCTGTAAAAAGCTGTTTCCTTTACAAATGAAGCCAACATTTTACATACAACACCTGAAAAATTTCTGTCTCCCTGAAGACTTTCCATGAATCCCGGTTTAATATCTTCTACCAAAGTCTTACTGGGTACTGTGAAGAGAAAAGCGGTTTGGTAGAAACCAAGGTATTAAATGGGGGGGGATCATCTTATGTAAATGGGAAGGTGAGTCTGTACATAAGACAAGAGAGGCCTAATTTATCCACGGGATACAGGTGTGCTGTTTCGAAGGGACACATGCACCCCCATGTTTACAGCAGCACTATTAACAATAGCCAAAGTATGGAAAGAGACCAAATGGCCATCGATGGATGAATGGATAAAGAAAATGTAGTATATATATATATATATATATATATATATATACACATACACACAATGGAGTATTACTCAGCAATCAAAAAGAATAAAATCTTGTCATTTTGCAATTACGTGGATGGAACTGGAGGGTATTATGCTAAGTGAAATTAGTCAAACAGAGAAAGACGAAAATCATATGACTTCACTCATGTGGACCTTAAGAGACAAAACAGATGAACATAAGGGAAGGGAAACAAAAATAATATAAAAATAGGGAGGGAGACAAAACAGAGGAGACTCATAAACATGGAGAACAAACTGAGGGGTTGCTGGAGGGGGTGTGGGAGGAGGCATGGGCTAAATGGGTAAGGGGCATTAAGGAATATACTCCTGAAATCATTGTTGCACTATATGCTAACTAATTTGGATGTAAATTTTACAAAGTAAAAAGTTAAATAAAAAAAAAGACAAGAGAGGCCTAGTAAGATGGCAGCGGGGGTGATAGTGAATGGGCTTGGCTAGGTTAAGGCGGTGGGGCACTGGCATCATTTGGAGTGAAGAAAGGGGAGTTTGGGATGTGGGAAAACCTTGCTGGGGCTCCTAAAGCATATAAGAAATAACAAGCAAGTCTCATGGGGCCATCAGATAACTCTTATTAGTGCAACTCTATGAGTGAGTGAATGTGCACAATCATGGGAGTGTGGAGACATGGACAATTTGAGGAGAGCATGAAACCTGGCTCTGGACGATGATTGCCTTGGTTTTCCAGAATTTTCTATATTTTCAAAAGAAGCCAAGATTCTGGGCTTTTATGTAAATGTCTCCCAATTTTTTTAATATCATCTCAATTTGTATATTCTGAGAGCAACTAAAATCAGCTACATCAGCATTATTTACAATAGCCAAGCCATGGAAACAGTACACCCCCCCCACACACACACATACACATTCACACCCTGGAATATTTTTCAGCCATAAAAATGAGGAAATCCTGCCATGTGTGACAACAGTGAAATAAGTCAGTCAGAGAAAGGCAAATACTGTAAGATCTCACTTATATGTGGAATCTAAAAAAAAAAAAATTCATAAAGAGATTAGATTTGTGGTTATCAGAGTTGGGGGAGGAAGAATTGGAGAATGATTGTAAGATACAAACTTTCAGTTAGAAGATAAATAAGTACTTGGGTGTCACGTCCAACATGACTACAGCTAACACTGTTGTATGATGCGGAGGGAAATTGTGAAGAGAGCAAATCTGAAAGTTCTCATCGCAAGAAAAAATAAAAATAAAAACAAATTCAGCTATGCATGTTGGGTCCACCCATAGGCCTCCATTCTGAAATGTCTGCATTGTGTGTGTGCAGCACTGGGAATGATTTCAGACATCTGACCTTAAGGAACAGGGATGGAGAGGAAATCACCCAGAGCACAGGTTCAGGAGAACTTGAGTCCTCCACAGCCAGCTGCTGCTGAGCTTTCTGATCTCAGAAATGTCTCTTGGTATCCGTTTCCTCATCTGCACACTAGATACAGAAGCAGATAAGCTCCCAGGCTCCTCCTTCCACCAGCTTGGACATTCTGAGGTCCTCTGCGGCTGACCTGATCGGTGGAATATACACAGGTATTGTCTGACCATTGAGAAAACATAGCTGCCTGGTCCTTGAGGTTCTCATACCTCATTTCCTGTTCTGGTCCAGAGATGCTTGGCACCTCAGCAAACTGGATTTTGGTCTGCATTCTCTCAAGGGGCCTGGGGAGGAATGGCATGGCTTTGGGGCCAAGGTCATGACAAAACAGCAGCTGTCTCACTTGTTTTGTGTATGGAGGGAGGACCCCAGCCCTGATAGGCAGCAATCACCCAGAGTATGTCTCACAGAGGACTGACCAAACCCAAAACATGATAAAATCTGTACCTGTAATTAACAACAAAAACCAATGGTGGAAAAGAGCCACCTTCTCTATTAATGAGTACAGTACAGATGCCCAGCAGTCAGGCATAACCTCTCAACCCAGAGAGGTTGAAGGCACCTACTGCCCATTGACATCCCCTTCCAGATGACAACCTATGGGTTCAGATGCTGGAGGTCCTGAGATAATGTACCAGGCTGATGAAAGTCTGAGCAGGACAGAATCATAGAGAACATTCTGTCGTCAGGAAACGAAGGTCACATAATTTGCCAAGCCCACACAGCGAGGTAGAGAAAAAGTCATGGTCAACTCATAACAACTCAAGAAGCCAGAATTAAAATCAAAGGATAAACGGTAACAAAAATAGTCAGAAGAACATATTCAGCCTCTAACACATATGAGAAATAATATATACATACTAGTAACCAGGAAAGTATCACTGGAATGTGAACATGGGCTTCCAGAGTGAATCTTTGCTGGAGAAACACTCATTTATACGCATATGTCTTGATATGTTCATTCAAAGTTCATTTGCAAAGCCATGGTCACAATGTGTATGGGACAATATTTAATCTTTGTTTGAATTCTATTTCTAAGTAATAAAAATTGCATTACATAAAAAATTGATTTAATCCATAGCACCTTGCATTGTCCCCTAACATCACATGATCACATGTAAAACACCCATTTTCAATGTCTGACTTTCTCCTTGGCCTAGAGGCTTCTTGAGCACAAGAAACTGTGTTTATCTTATTTGCTCTATCCTCAGTGCCAAGCCCAACACCCAGAATATGGTATTTGTTTCATAATTATGTGATGAACAAGTGGATAAATACGTAATACATATGTACATACACAGTTCTAACTCCCCGTCCAAAGCTCCAAACTTATTCTCTTAAGGGAGCAAACAACTGGGGATTCAAAAGGCTGTTTTCCCCCTTGTGCCTCGCCTGTGTAACATTTGAATTGTTTTTGAAAGCTGTGGCTCCAGACTTGCATATCACATCCTGACTTGGCACTCGATTCCAGGATTGGAAGAGATTGAGGGTCTCCCTACCTCTATTTAGACTGTCCCTCGGCTGAATAGTGATTACACTGGATCACATTCTTCATGTCAACATTTGCTGGATTCCTACGATGGACAAGGCGAGACAATCTTTTCTTCAATACCTAAATTGGGTTAATGCTAGATTGAGTGGCTTTAAGCTCCAATGTGCCTATCACATAAGTGGGTATTTAACGAGTACTTACTACTCCTTTACCAGCTTGGCTCTTGGCAGCTGGTCAGTCCAGAAAGTCCAGACTACATCTTCACTGCTGCTGCTTGGCAATTGCATTCAGTTTCCTGATCCAAGTCAGTGGGAAAAGGAATGGGTCAGTAACCATTTATGTATAACATAACTCTGCCAAAGAGGTCAAATATTCTTCCCCTCCAAATCATAAACCCCTATTAGATAAAGAAGTCATGTGTCTTGTTATACGTTCCACTGTTCTCTCTCCAAGATGATGACTCTGTATAGCCACAAAGCGGCCAGAGCTCCTTCCTCCTGATTCCTGCTTTTAGGCTTGTTCTCTAGAACATGTTGGCTCTCGGCTGCATGGGACCCTGGGGACAAGTAGGTAAGGAGGGGATTAGTCACTGCACAGCACTGCGTGAGTTCATGTAATGGGGTATCCACTGGTTAGAAGGACTCTGGGAATATCATGGCCATGCCCACTGTTATGAACTGAATGTTTATGCCCCCCCCAAATTTATATGTTGAAGCCCTAACTCCCAATGTGATGGTATTTAGAGGTGTGGCCTTGGGGAGGTGCTTGGGTTCAGATTAGGTCATGAAGAAAGGACCCTCATGATGGAAATAACACCCTTATAGAGAGAGGAAGGAAGATTTGGCTCTCTCCAGGCCCACGCTCCAGGAGAAGGCCATATGAGGACGCAGCTAAAAGGTGGTGCCATCTGCAAGACAGAAAGCAGGCTCTCACCAGACTCCAAATCAGTGCCTTGAGCTCAGACTTACAAGCCTCTGAACTGAGAAAGAAATGCTGTTGTGTAAGCCCCTCCAGCAGTCCAAACTAAGACAGCCCTTCTACCAGTCAATTCCCTTCGCAGGTGATACTCACTCTGGGCCACCCACCATTCTAGACCACCACTCATCAAACGACCCTAACTATGGCACATGCAGGGAGCTCATGTTAGTGGTGAAATGGAGCATGCACCAGAGATTCCTCCAAGTAGAGCCACACATCTTCCTAAACTCCCCACTTTCATTCACGTTGACTGCTCCCTCCGCACAGAGTCAGAAATCTTGAAAAATTTGGTGCTGGACCCATCTCAGTCTCAAAGCAGGGACCCACAGAACAGCCCCGATGTTGTCCTGGTACGATTGCTGGTGTCAGCTTTCAACCCTGTTTCCCGTCCTCGGCAAGAGTGACAGAGCAAGGAAAATTAAAAGAGGAAGAGGCCAGCCCAGTTGGTGAGTTCCTATGTCTAGACAGGCTGATGAGTAAAAAGTGTTCCTCTTGGAGGCCCATGAACCAGGAAAATAACTTCACGGGCTGATTCTTTTTTTCCCCCTGATCTGTCCACACCACCGTCCCTGAGATCCTCACACCAGCTTAAGTGGCAAAGGGTGCCTCCTGTTGACCCTAGGGCCTCTGCTCTGACACAAGCCCTGCCTGCCTGGCCAGCCCAGGCTCCACCCCTTCCCCTTAGGAAGGTTCATTCAAAGCCAAGTGCTCCATGTGCATAGGGGATCTTCTCACGAAGGCTGGCCTTTCAAAGGCCAGACCCCTACAGGGCAAAATCTGAGAAGGGTCAGGATACTCCATTCCTTGAGATTTGTCATTATGTTTTTTCGTGGTCCCTCCTATCTCCTAAAATTCACAGAATCCCTTGATCTCCAAGTTGTCAGGAACCTTAATACTCAGCCACTCAATTATTCCTGCAGGATTCCACCTGCAGAAAGTCATTCAACTTCTGCCTAAAAACATCTAGACACGGGGAACTCAGTTTCTCATTCCATCTTTAGTCAGGTCTGTTAGAATGTTCTTTATTTGAATTGTGACAAAATGCCTATGCTTCATAGTAAGTGATCCTGTTGGAATTTTAGAATCATGGATACGTAGAAAACCTATAATGAAAGTTTGAAGGAATCTAATTTAGCCCCTTCGCCTTCCAAGGAGTCCTTTCAATGCAAGGAGTTCATAAGTGACCTCACAGGAAAAGTCAGTGATATGGACAGACTCAAGCCCAAGCTTTCTGACCCAGTCCAGGTGAGCAGATCACCACACCAGCCGTCCCTCTTTACTTCTGGGATCAAATTCCACAATAAAGGTTATAGCCCTTTGGGACTTCAAGTTTCTTTGTGCGGAATATATGACTTCAGGTTGGTTCCTAACTATTATTCTCGTTAAATGTCAGATATTTTCCAAACAGAGCAAAAAAGCTTCAGTAGAAGACCCAAGATGGGCACCAGGAGGTGGAATGGATAAAGAAGAGAGAGAATATTTGAAGGATAAACCTCAGTGTCCTCCTGTCCAGGGTCCCACTGGGGGAGAACAGTGCCCAGCAGTCCTCCTCTGGTCCTCCAACTCTGGATACAGTTGGGAGCAAGGGGGTGGAAATGGGAAACAAGAGAGTGCAGTCAAGGTCCAGGGGGCAACTCAAAAGGCATGGTGTCCCTCGAGCTGTGTCAGGTTCTCTAGTTTAGAAGATGCTTCCCCATCCATTTTCATATTTGGTCTTCACAATTACAAGGCAATGTAGACTATAATCATCCTCATGGTATAAAGAAACTGAGGCTTAATGGCACTAAATGTCACTTGACCAAATTCAGAGAACTAGTCATTGGCAGAACAGACTAGAACCAAGGCATCCAGACTCCTAGTCCAGTGATGTTTCACTATGACATACTACCTGGGGGAACCCTTAAACTGCGAGATAATAGTAATAGCCAATACTGTTTGAGTACTTATTATGGGCCACGTGTGCTTCTGAATGCTTTATCCATTTCGCAGGTGAGGAAACTTTGGCACAGAGATGTTATGTAATCTGTCCAAAGATCTATAAGTATAAAGATATCAAGTTAGAATTCAAACCCAAGCAGTCTGAACTACAGTGTTCTGCCTCTCTGTGGGTACCTGCAAACCAGCAGCCTGGGGCTTCAAGGACAGAGTCCTAAAAAATCTCACGCTAAGGCCAGATTTTGGCCCATGAGATCACTTCTAACAATGCGCCCTGGTTTTTATCTCCTGATAAAATGGTTTATATTACTAAAACTGGTGATGCACCAGTTTAGAAGCCACTTGGGTCTCAACTGCATCTATAGCTGAAAATCATGAACTTGAAAGGTTAATTTTTTTTCCCTCTCCTTTCTTTCCCTTCTTTTTTTCCCCTCCCTTTCCCACCAGAGTGCAAGAAGCCAGACTTTCAAGTCAAGCTGAGTGAGGAACAACCCAGGGAGCAGTGTGAATGGCTTGGCCTTTTCTTCCCAATGCCCTCTAGATTCATCCAGATCCACATGCAGGGTTCCAGTATTAAGCTGGGTGTCCATGAAAAAGTCCGGAGATCAGGTGGCTCAGTGGTTCCTGCTCCAATCTGTCATTCTGTAGGCCAACGCCTACCAGCTTCCCTACACGCCAACCTCCTCCAGAGTGAAAAGCTAGATCCTGCCCTCGATGAGCCATCAGGGCAAGAGTCTAAGACCCACATGTTTGTGGCCACAAGCTCATCCTCTTTCTCTTCACTGGGGCTTCATCCTGTGCTCCAGACTTGTGTGGAGACCAATGGCATTTGGGCCAACACTGGCCTTTCAGATTCCTAGCTGTGAAAACTCAACTCTTGGTCCTGAGTCAGTTTGCATTATGGAGAAGAAGAAGTCAAAGGCACACATATCGAGTATGTCTCCAGTATTCACATCTGTCCTCCCCTATGCTTCTCACCCCCTTCAGAATTGTCTGCCTCCACTTTTCCTTGGCTTTCTGCATTGTTTTACTGCAACAGTCTCTCTTTCCCCACTCTTCACCACCACTTTCAGAGTTATCAGACTCAAGTTCAGCTCCAAGCATGGCATTCTGCTGCTCTAAACTCTTCTGTGGCTCCTCGTTACCTACCATCTTAACTCTTAATAAATCCTTAACGTAGATTTCCTTCCCTAAGGCCTTACATAAGTTGACCACAGCTTGCCTTCCCAGAAGGTGAGCCAAACTGATTGTAACTTTTCCCAGAGGGAGTTAGTAGCCATTGAGGGGATTGCCAGGCTTTGCAAATCCATTAGAACAGAAAGTGGTCTGGACCCCTGCCTCACTTTACCTAACTACCTACTTTTCATCTTCTGCACCTCAGGTTTCCTACTCATCCAATGAATACTGAGGGTCAAATAGACTCAGGGGTCCCTTCTGGCTCTGAAATGCTGAAGGAGTGGAGGAAGCATGCACCTAAATCTGGAAGGCCTAGGGATACTTCAAAGTTGAAGATCCCGCCTCAGTACCTTAGTGACACTTTGGAGTCACCTAGGTACTTTATCAAACTCTGGATGAAGCCTGGGTCCTACTCCAGACATTCTGATTTAATTAGTATGGAGTGTTACTTAGTCATTGGGATTTTTAATAGCTCCCTGGAGGATTCTGATGTGCCACGGAGTCTGAGAATACAATTCTACCTGAAAGGCAGGCACGGAAGGGCAATCACACGACCTTTATCACAGGGAGATGTTGCCCACACCAGGGTCCAGACTGAGACCACCTGTGTAGGAGATGGACCCACCACTCCCACAGCAGCTGGTAAGTATTCTCCTCACCTCCTAGGCCACCTGCAGTGGCCTGGGTCAGAGAAACCTCCTGGGGATGGGATTCTATCCACCATTACTGCCCGTCCGTGAACACCATTGCTTCTAGCTCTCTGTGCCCCGGTCTGCGTGCATGGAGCCATGGCCCCACGTAAGGTGTGAAGGCTGGTACCATCAACCCTGATCTCATCAGACTGTGTACCCCGCAGCTCACCCAAAAACGTATTCCTCTTACTTTTGCTGGCGTGCATGCAAAAGACAAGATTCAGATGTCTCTCAGCCTAGGCGACATCTTCCTCCTACCCTGTCATCAGTGAACTGCTGAGCCTGAGTGGAGAGGCCAGAGGACTGGTCTCTGTAACGCTCTAGGATTGCTGGTGGTCAGGGCCCGTCCTTCCAGATGCACTGAGCTGTGCCCTGTCTCAGCCCAGGGTAAGAGCTGCTAGCTTGGCTCCGGAACTGGACGTGAGTGTGGGGCCAGCCGGCTGGTGCTGGTCAGAAGGTGGGGGCCCACCCAGAGAGGGGAGCCCAAGCCACACATTTTCACTGAGCTGCAAAAGTTTCATTTTAAAACCTTTGGAGAGAGATTACCAAACGTCTGAAAAAATAAAGTGGTGGTAATAGCGACCTAGGACAAACTCCTGTTCTTTGCTCCTCTTTGTGACTTTTGGGCTTGTTCTCTGACGTTTTGCACGTTTATTTGGGGTGAGCGAGATATATCTGCCATTTATGCTCCATACGCACTGCCCATTCTTTTCTACTTTGCATTATATGTACTCAGATGTATGGGCTCCATCAATTACTTCGGGCTTGCTGGCCTCTGGTTGGATCTGGCGGATAAGGAGTACCAGCAAGAGATCGGAAGGACAGAGCAGAGTGATACTGGGATATTTAATGTTGTGTATGCCTGTATTTCTCCATTAAAGACCATAATTCCTATAAAGCTATTTTTCTTCTGTCTTCCAGTAATTGCCCACCTCCCTCTTGTTCCTTCAAGCCTCCTGGATATGACTAGCCTATAGGATACCGCACTATTTCTCACCATTTTTTTTTTGAGAGAGAGAGAGAAAGAGAGCAGGGGAGGGGCAGAGAGAGAGGGAGAGAGAGAATCTTAAGCAGGCTCCATGCCCAGTAGGGATCCTGACATGGGGCTTGATCTCATAACCCTGAGATCATGACTTGAGCTGAAATTAAGAGTCGCATGCTTAACTGATGGAACCACCCAGGCTTCCCAGTCTTGCCACTTTTTAAAAATCGTGCCAAGAGCTCTGTAAATACCTCCTTTCTTGAATTCTTCCTGTACTATTACACTCTCCTACTTGGACCATGAGTGATTCAAGGGGAGTGTGTGTGTGTGTGTGAGTGTGTACTTATGTGTGTTTGTGTATGTGTGTGCATCATATATGTTTGTGTCTGCACATATGTTTGTGTGTATGAATGCATGTGTATTCATGTGCATGTGTGTTTGTGTGTGTGCACTTGTGTATGTGAGGGTTAGGGAACACAGCTTGCTTAGGTAGGGGTAGAAATGAGCTCTCTAAGACAATTTTCCGGCTGAGGAAAAGCATCCAGTCCTGGCACTGTCCTGTGTCCCTCCTGCCCGACTCTCCTCAATGACTTGCATGACCACTATGGACCTGCCCTCCAGGGCTCCTCTTTTTAAGTCTGTGTCTCAAGTAAGGACAAAAGCTCCTTTCCTCATTTCCCCAGACCATGGTTAAGACAGAATGACACTTTGTGCCACTGCTATTTGTTAAGTCATAGAAAATAAAAATATCCTTATAGTATACTGCTTTTTCTGGTCTGGCTCCTCCAAGGAGAAGATACCAAGACAAGATCAAATGTGCAAGGATTTTATGAGGGGAAATGCATGTGTGAGAGGAAATCAGCAAAGACCCGGACAAGGCTGGGAGAGCCTTCAGCCTACAGAACAAATCTAACCCTGTGTGAAGGAGAAAGGGAGGGAGCACTGGGTTGAATGCCCTAGACTGCTCTGAAGTCTAAGGAAGGTTTGGCAAAGCCGTCAGGGAATCACTAAGCCCAAATGAGCTGACAGAGCAGTCCTGTGACTCCTAGAAATCGATCTGCCTTAATATCCCCAGTGCACTCAATCATTAGTGGGGAGCAGCCAGTGGGAGGGGTGGCCTTGGAGCAAACACAGTGATGGATTTTAGAGCAAGCATCTGAGTTCTTCTGTCAGTTGAGATCCCTGCCGTAGGAGGTCTGTGGGGCTCAGTCTCATGGCCACCAGAACTGCATCTCATTATCATGAAGGAGGCTATTGTCACACTGTCACAGGTCTGCCACTTTATCATTCCAAACCAGACTATAAAAGTCTCAAGGGTTTGGTTCATACTATTGGAGGCGATTTTCTAGCCATCCTGATTTCCCCGGAGCTATACTGGTGAAAAGGCAGATCTATGACAACCCCAGTCCTGGCATTAACCCTACATAATAGATAATATTACCTCCATTAAGAAAACTGAGGTTCTGAGTATCGAAGCATTCATTTACTTCCTGTTTCTTTCCTTTATTAAAAAGCACAAGCTGTCTATTATATTCTTAACACTGTGCCAGTAACTATGGCTAGCACAATAAACACGAAATTGTTTCTGTCTCCAAGGATCTTGCTGTCTAAGAGAATGAAGGAAAGACAAATTTCCATGTGTGCAGTAAAGCGTTAACAGAGTTGTAATGTCCATATATACTATGGCAGACAGGGGCAAGAAAGGGGAGTGGTCAAGGCCACCGGTGAGGGTAGGGAAGTCCTCGGAGAGAAGCTGAACCGTATGCCAAGTCCTTGTAGGTCTACCAGATGGACGTTGGGGGACAGAACCGCCTGGCACAGAGAGTCCTGAGGACAGGCACTGGGGTGAGAAGAAGTTTTGGTCTGTTGAATGGCACGTAGCAATTTAGGACGATAGGAGCCCAGTAAATGAGCGGGGAGCAGGAACTCCTGGAGAGATCAAAGCGGGATGGAGCGAGAGACAGGCTGAGGGGCTAAATGGAGAAGAACATGCAAGTAAGGGGTTTGAAATGTATCCACTGGGCCGTGGGTTATAAGCGGAGAAACGGTATGATCAGATTTGCATGTAAGAAAGATTCTTCTAGAGGCGCGGGAGTGGCTCAGTTGGTTGAGTATCTGACTCTTGATTTGAGCTCCGGTCATGAACCCAGGGTCATGGGATCCAGCCCTGCTCTGCATGGGGACTGATTAAGATTCTCTCTCTCCCTCTCTCTCTCTCTCTCTCCCTCTGCCCCTCTCCCCCACCTGCACTTTCTCTCTAAAATAATTTTTTTAAGAGAAAGATTCTTCTGACTGCAGGATAGAGAAGAAATTGAGGGCACAGGACGGGAGACAAGGAAGCCAGGGCGGTGGCAGCTATGACCGGCCAGCAAAAGAGAAGGGCCTAGTGAACCAGGGTGAAAGCAGTGGTTCTGGAGAAGGGACAGGGTTCAAGAGATGGTGGGGACACAGCATCGGCCATACCCTGAGTGACGGGACTGAGGAGAGGGGAGGTGAGGAAGAAGTGACAGTGGTAGAAGCGATGCCCTAGGGTCTATGTTTTTAAATAGAAGGAAGATACCGTTATGAAGTGTGGCAAGCAGAATCCATGAGCGCCCTTAACGCTCTCACTCCCCCAGTATAGACAAACTGGTGGTGTGCCAAATCTGTGAATATGATGGCACGTCAGTACTTAGGTTACATTATATAGCAAAAGTGAATGGACTTTAGGGGCGCCTGGGTGGCTCGGTCAGTTAAGCATCCGCTTCAGCTCAGGTCATGATCTCACAGTTATGAGTTCGAGTCCCACATCGGGGTCTGTGCTGGCAGTTCAGACTCTGGACCCTGCTTCGGATTCTGTGTCTCCCTCTCTCTCTCTCCGCCCCACCCTACTTGCGCTTTGTCTCTCTCTGTCTCTCAAAAGTAAGTAAACATTAAAAAAAATGTTTTAAAAAAAGTGACTGGACTTTCGCAGATGCAATCAAGGCTCTTAAACAGCTGACTTTGAGTTAATTACAAGAAAGACCAGGCTGGTTGGGCCTGACCTAATCAGATGAATTCTTTAAAACAAGATCTAGGGGCGCCTGGGTGGCGCAGTCAGTTAAGCGTCCGACTTCAGCCAGGTCACGATCTCGCGGTCCGCGAGTTCGAGCCCCGCGTCAGGCTCTGGGCTGATGGCTCAGAGCCTGGAGCCTGTTTCCGATTCTGTGTCTCCCTCTCTCTCTGCCCCTCCCCCGTTCATGCTCTGTCTCTCTCTGTCCCAAAAATAAATAAATGTTGAAAAAAAAAATTTTAAACAAGATCTATAAGTCAAAGATGGTTTCTCTTGCTGGCCGTGAAGAAGCAAGGCACTATGAGTCCTACAGCTGCAAGGAATGATGCATTCTTGAGCAAAGGACCCTGTTATGCTGTGCCTGGTCTACTGCTCCATGAAAACTGTGAGATAATAAATAGTGGGTATTCATTTAAGCTGCTCAATTTGAGGTAATTTTTCACACAGCAACAGAAAGCCCATGCGCTAGTAATCATCCTGATCAAAATAATTTTAATGTGATGTCTTTTATGTTCTTCAAGTAGATTTTATGAGCAGAAAACTTATCCAGAGGTCACTTTCAAATTAATTTTAAATGTTCTATTAATTAAGATTCCACATGAAAAAATCTAGTTCTCCTTTAATCCATTACTTTCAACTTAGAAATCTTATAATTCTGATTATGGAGCTGGTGAGTCTGACTATCACTTTATAAGGAGCTTTGATTAATGTTTGGTCCCAGTTACAAACTTATTAAGAAGAACATTTTGCACTGCATTGATAAATTTCATATTTGCTTTTACTTAAAAGAATGTGTCTGATAAATGTTCTCAATTGCTTAAATGATTCTTACAAATTTAATACACTAACCTTCTAAAGACAGGGATTCTTAAGTTTCCTTAATCATTTGAATACAATATAAACTAAGATTTCAACCTAAACTCATGCCTAATCATTCAGTTACTTATCAAAAATTGGAGTTACAAGATTGACCTGTACCCTAGTAGACTAACTTTTTTTTAACATGATAAGAACATGAAATACCAAAAATGCACAGACTTCTAAACATTAAAATATTAGTGATGTAAACTTACTACATAAAATGCTTACCCTTAATCCCAAATCTTTTTGAGTCAAAAGATACTTATATGTTAAAGGAAGAAACATGTCATCACACAATTTTGGAAGGTGGTCCTTCTCAAATGGCTGAGCCTGCATTGTGGCCAAGGACCTTGGCCTGAATGGGAGGTCTGGAGGTGCTGATGGCCAGAGAGATTTCTCATGGCCCCTTTTGCCAAAGGGAGCCCTTTATACCATCCCAAGTCTTGGGTTCCATAAATTGGAGAAAGACACCAACTATATCCTGTCTGGAGTCATGTCATTACTTAGTTCTTCCATCTACATACGGATGAAAGTCTGCAGTCCCAGCCCTGGAGTCGCCTATGGCAGAGAATGGAGTTTGGACCCGGGATGTGACCCTCAGGTCACTCTGCTCCTGCTCATCCATCCTTTCCAAGAAATTCACTTTCCACCAATACCAGAGCTTGGGGTTCCCAGGGGGAAAGAAGGGGCCAAAGGGGGGCAAAGGAGGAGGGTTCAACCGAAGGAGAATTGGTCTGGAAAAGTGCGTAGGTTGTTGGGCCGCTCTGTTTTTCCTTCAGGAGCTGGAAATGTAGGGGGAAGCTGTATGTATTATTCGCAGACTTGCCAATAGGCCAGGTCTCATGGTTGAATTCCCAGCCAACCAGTCAGCCTCGCTCTGAGAAATATTTCCCTTCCCCCCGCCCCTACTCCCTTGCCTGTTTTCCATGTGATCCCGTCCAAGTTGGTACAGACACCTTGGGTGGCAAACTCCATTTACTCTCTGACACACGCCCTTCCACCTCTCCCACTGGCAAATATTTTAAGTTTGCCAGGAGCCAAGTGAGCTTTGGGTAACCCCAGGGATGTGACTCCTTCTCGGAAAATGATCTCTGGTCTTCAAGTATGTGTGTTTTCAGTCTTGCCGGTTCATTTGTCTGTCTCTGCCCTCCCCTTCTTCTCCTTTGTCTCCTTTTTATCTTCTCACCCCTTTATTTCATCTCTCTTACATCGCCTTCTCATCCCTTCCCTCCCTTTTTTCTTCCCTTTGTTCTATTCTTCCGCACCAGGAAATTCATATTTATGGATTCCACTGCTGAGGGGTAGTGGTGAAGATGTGGGGTAAATAAATGTGTGTTAGCACCTATCCAAATAGTTCAGCTTGTGAGCCTTCACTACCCACCAGTGCACTTGACGTGCATTACCACTTGATCTCCAAAACAGTCTTCATGGATAGATTGATATGCGTTGTTTCCATCTTCCATACGTGAAAACTGCGGAAGGTGAGTAATTTCCCCAAAGTTAGCAAGCACAGTTGAATCACATGTCCCAGGAGGACGAACTCTCAGATCACACTTGGAATCACTCTGCCTTGGCAACCCAAGGACAATGACCTTCTCCATTTGACCAGAGGATTTCAATACTATTTCCCTGATATCCTCACCCTTGAAGCCAGGGCCTAGCCAGGTGCCCACATCGCTGTGCCCCACCCTGAGCTTCTTAACAGGCCATCCCCACTAACGGAAAATGTGGACATTATTTTGAGAAGGGCAGTGTTTATTAAATCTACACTAAAGGGTCAGAGTTCCTTGCTATTCATGCTTGCTGACATGTGTTAGGAATGAAGCAACCTCCTCTAGTCCTGGGTGGAGAGAAGTCATCTGAAATGTGAACACATAGGGTGAAAGAAGGGGGTGAATCTGATGAGATTCACAGAGTCTTGTCAGCTGGGGTAGAGGGTACATGATCTACATAGCTACAGTCTCTGTCCCAAGAAGGTATTTGTTAACCGTCTGTGTCCCCTAGGTCTGGCATATGGTCCTCAATGGATCGTGTCTCCTTGTCCCTCTCATTCTGACTTGAGCTTAACCGTGTCGTTGACTTTGACCAAGAGACATCATCAAATGTGACACAGCAGAGACACGGTAAGCCCTTGCACATGGTAGCTTTCCTTTAAATTCAGCCAATGGGTAAAGAAGCCCAGGCTTTCCTGCTAGAGAAAGAGGCTACATGGAGAACTGGACAGCTCAGCCAACAGCCAGCCCCAGGGCCCCAGACCTGTAAGTAGAGCCATTTTGAATCCTCCCTCCCCAAATGGGCTGTCCCCGGGGACACCACATGACATGGAGATAAGCCACTCCGCTGAGCCCTGCCCAAATCCCTGACCCGCAGAATAATGTGCATTAAGGTAGTTTTCGTTTTAAGTCACCAGGTTTTGGACTGGTTTATTTTGCGGTAGTAACTGATACATGGTCCTCAAAAGGTACGAGTTGAGTCATTGATCATTAGTTATTTTCATAGCAATTTCTCAGCCTGTCCCAGGACATCTCTGGCCCTCATCCTTTTTGGGACACTCTTCTCCTGAGGAAGAAGGTAAGGGTTCATGAAATGAAAAGCAAAATAAAAAGGAACTTCCCAGGTAACTCATGGTGCCTCCTGGCCCTTCCAGTCAATTCATAATAGCAGCATATGCATTATAAACAAAGGAGTCCAAATCTTTTTTATGGGAAAAGAGGTTCCTTTTCACTTCTGGAGGCGCTCCGCTGACTGAAAACACTGGGAACTGCTTTTGTCTGTCCTAAGTGGCGAAAGGGTCTTTAGGCCCTGCAGGGAAGAAGCTATCTTATCTGGCTACACTGTCCACACTTGAGATCCTCAGAGAGAGCTATGGAACAGCAGAAAGGAGCAGCCTCAGGGTAAGGGATTCCCTAGGTTTGGAAATCCTTCCGATACAAGTTTGAGACCTATGCATGGATAGGTCAGAAGCTTGACATCCAGGGAGACGTCTGATTGCTTTTGGAGGGGAAGGAAATTCAGTCAAAGACGGTATGGGAGAGTCTCAGTTCATCAGCAGGTAGCGATGCTTATCTAGTCAATACAATAAATGTTCCCTCATCCCTGACTGAACAGCTCAGACCAGGATGGTACCCAGTTCCCACCACAGGCCAGGCACAGAGACCTCAGCGACCATTTCCCTCCTCGCCTCTTCTTCCTTGCCTGTGAAATGAGGGGCCGAACCAGCTGGTCCCCAAGTCCCTTCTGATGCCAATTCTTCCAGTCCTCTCCAGAGGAAGGTGCAGCCTGGTGTTTTCCTTTGTTTGTCCTTCTGGCAGAGGCCTGGATTCTCTCCTAACACGCTGACAGGTTACACTGGAAAGAAGGGGGAGAGAAAACCACAGATGGGCCCCTTCCTTCCTGGTGGCTTCCCCAGGATCAAGGCCCGGGGAGGACGTGGGGCCCGCAGCCTTGGCCTACTGCGCTTTGGCTAGGACTTGTCACCAGCAGGATGAAATGGGGGCCGTGGTCAGCATGGGAGAGGAAAGGAGGCAGGTGGAGCCCGTCCTGGGGCGGGGAAGTCACACAAATAAGCAAGCAGCTGAGATAACAAGGACCTACTAAAGGAAAGAGTTATGTCAGAGGAAACGGGACCAGCCATCCCATAAATGGGAAAAATCAGGGAGGGTAGCAGAGTCCAGGTTCAAAGGTAAAGCCTTTTGAGAGGGCAGGAATGAGGAGGCAAAAGGGTGAGGCTCAGAGCTCCCGAATCAAATGAAAATACTTGCAAGCACATGGCAAAGAATGTGGGGAGAAATAATGTCGCCCAGTGGTGGCAGGTCACGAACCTGTGTCAGCAGTGGCAGAGAGAACAGAAGGAAGCACGCAGGTGGGCAGGTTCAAGGGCTGATGAGAAACAGGGCAATAGAACCGGTGTCTCAGATTTCCCCCACAGAGACGTCCTGCGAAGATGAAGTCATGAAATTTCAGACATAATTTAAAGTCACAACTGTGATTTATACTCTGTCTAGTGCTTTATGCTTTGCAGTCTATTTCATTTTATCTTTATAGTTGCTTTGGGAAATCAGAAGGGCAGGTGTCATCAACCTCATTTACTGATGAAGAAATGAGGTCCTTAAGTGATTAAGGGTCTCGCCAAGGTCACAGAGCAGCCAGGGGACCCTAGAGAGTAGAATGCTTAACTGGTCATCAGAGAAGTCTCGGGTTCTGCTCTGAGGTTGACCTACTAATTTGCTGCTTTTAAAATATTACCTCATGTTTTGGGGGGGCACCTGGGCGGCTCGGTCAGGTGAGCATCCGACTTTGGCTCAGGTCATGATCTCACAGTTCATGAGTATGAGCCCCACGTTGGGTTCTATGCTGGCAGCTCTGAGCCTGGAGCCTGCTTCCGATCCTGTGTCTCCCTCTCTCTCTGCCCCTCTCCTGCTCATGCTCTGTCTCCCTCTCACAAATAAATAAACATTAAAAAGATAAAAAATAATAAGTAAATAAAATATCTCATTTTTCATATACTGAAATAAACATATTCATGAGACTTACCGTTCCTTACTACCATCATTTCTTACCTAACTGAAATTTGCATGTAACATTTACATGAAAAAAACAAACTATCGCAAACCATTTGGAGAGAGGCCATGACATGATTCCAATTATAAGAAGAAGGGTTTGGAAAATGTCCTGTGCAATTGAAAACCAGAAGGGAGAATGAAAATTTAGTTCTTTACTCCCGCTTCCTGGAAAAGAGTTCAACACATAGCTGTGTGCTGGGAAAAATATTTTAATTCCAACCTATCTTAAATGTTTCCTCTGGTAAGGAACAACGCTGTGCTGGAATCACAGAGCTCCCTCATTTGTTTGTAATTGAGGTGAAGTTTCTATTTATGCTTCTGAAGGAGGACTGTTGGCTGGATTTTCATCAGAAAATGAGCCGTGGTGTTCAGTGTGAGAAGGAACACAGAGAGTGGGTTCTACCACTGCCCAGCTCATAGGCAGCAGAGGAAGGGGAGAGCGAGGGCCAACAGCTGAAACATGGGGGCTTCGGAGGGAGGCTGCCGGCAAGAGAGGGGGAAGGACAAAATGTATTCAGCCTCAAAATGAGGTTGCCTACAAAGATCTTGGCAGCAGGGACTGGCTAGGTGGCATTGACCAGGCAAAGACAATCCACACCACAGGGGCAATGTCATTTCCCAATGAGAAGCATGGACGATGAGGGATGTGTTTATAGGGGGCTTGCATCGGAGTCTGGGAACTGTCCCCGCTCTCCAGGAGCAGTGTGGACATGTTCCCTAAAGAGGGGGGAGAAACGCAAGAAGGAAATCCCAGGGTAGAGATGGGGAGGTGAGAAGGCTCAGCGTGTGCAAGAAGCACCAGAGAGGTCAGGGCTGCTGGCAGGGGTCAGCACTAGACATTTAGGAGGGACGTTTGGGATATGTTGTAGGAAGTCCAGGGAGGTAGGATGACCCTCAGGGGCAACACTGAATCAGGAGAGTTAAGCGTTCATCCAACTCTGCTGCCACTGGCCAGGTGCTCCTGCTTAGGTTGTGTTCTCTCTCTCTCTCTCTCTCTCTCTCTCTCTTTCTCTCTCTCTCCTCCCCCCCACCTCCACTCAGTCCTATTATTTGTATAACAAGGTGGTTGAAGAGATCGCAATGGTGAATATGTCTTAAATTGTCACAGTGAGGGGCGCCTGGGTGGCTCAGTCGGTTGAGCGTCCGGCTTCGGCTCAGGTCACAATCTCACAGTTTGTGGGTTCGAGCCCCGCGTCGGTCTCTGTGCTGACGGCTCAGAGCCTGGAGCCTGCTTCGAATTCTGTCTCCCTCTCTCTCTGCTCCTCCCCTGCTCATGCTCTGTCTCTCTCTCTCCTTCAAAAATAAATAAAAACATTCAAAAAAATTTAAAATTGTCACAGTGAGCCAGGCTTTGTTCTAACGTGTATGAATTCAATCCTCCAACAGCCTTGTGAAATAAGACCTGGGATTACACCCATTTTACAGGTGAGGAAAGCAAGTAAGTTCTCTGGGGATGCACAGCTAACGAAGCAGAGTAGCTGGAATATACAATCCTGCCATCTGATTCAAGAGTGTGTGCTCTTTGGGGCGCCTGGGTGGCGCAGTTGGTTGGGCGTCCGACTTCAGCCAGGTCACGATCTCGCGGTCCGTGAGTTCGAGCCCCGCGTCGGGCTCTGGGCTGATGGCTCGGAGCCTGGAGCCTGTTTCCGATTCTGTGTGTCCCTCTCTCTCTGCCCCAACCCCGTTCATGCTCTGTCTCTCTCTGTCCCAAAAATAAATAAACATTGAAAAAAAAAATTTAAAAAAGAGTGTGTGCTCTTCTCCACCATTCTGTGCTACCCCCTTAAGTCCTCCCAAATCAGCAGTAAACTTAAGCGTAGGTGTACCTGGTTGGCTCAGTCGGTTAAGCGTCTCTTGACTTCGGCTCAGGTCACGATCTCACGGTTTAGGAGTTCGAGCCCTGCGTCAGGCTCTGCACTGACAGTATGGAACCTGCTTGGGATTCTCGCCCTCTCTCCCTCTCTCAAAATAAATAAACTTCAAAAAATAAATAAAATAGAGACACCCCCCGGCTCTCAAAATAAATAAACTTTAAAAAATAAAGAAAATAAACTTGTGTAAAGTTTAATGAGCTGCCATCTTCCCGAGCGAAGAATAGGCCACGTAAGACTTTTCCCCAAAATGACAAAGGCATGCCTCTCTCCTCATGCAGCCTGGGCTCACCTCAGACTCCTGCTCTACCCAGGAGAAAAAGTCACCGGGCTGAGCCCTGAGGCCTGGCCTACCTCAGGGACAGTGGATGGGGAGGCAAGGGGCGGGGTCATTTAGTAACCACTTCAGCGACCATAGAATTTCTGCTTCAACAATGACTGCTTATAGCACACCTGGCTGCTGTCCTTGTCATAATTGTGCGCTCCAGTCACATTGGTCTGAGAAGTAATAATAAAAAGTGATTATCAATGTGAACCAAGGCAATCCTAATAAAAATAATAATTGAAGAGCCTTCCAAGGAAGACAGGGGTCACAGAACACAGAATTATACAATACTGCAGTCAGCTTGCTTGGAGATCGTGCATCCAACCCCTTGATGTTTCTGGCAAAACTGAGCTCAAAGAGGCCAGTCTCTTGCCTGAGGTCACACAGCTCTTAGACCCAGCATTCTGACCGGTTCTCACAGTTCCCAAGTCTGTTTATCGAAGAGCAGGCTAGAAAAGGCAGACATCTTCTTTTCCACTTTTTCCGGAGTGATTCTTGGGTTCCCAAGACATACAGAGCTTCCGGGTAGATGTGAAAATCTGAAATCATGGGCTCTGTGAGCAGAGTGGAGCCTCACCTGATCCATACTTCAGCCTATGGGGCGTGAAAGGTCAAATGCTTGTAGCCTCCAACAGTCCACCTCCTCGTGTCCCATCCTGAGTCCAGAGTGATTTTCAAGCTCTGGCCTTCATCCCCGGGAAGAGGGGCCGCAGCACGTAGAGTCCTTAGGACTTTCTCAGCTTTAGGCCTATCAGGGGACTCACACTTCGGAAGGATGGTTTCCAGTGCATTTCTCAACACAGATGATCCACTGCTTTTGGGTTAGGCCCAGCGAAAACCTGCTTCACAAATGGAAAGGCTGCGTGTGCCCTGGCCCCAGGCAGTCGCGTGACAAGTTTATCAATTCAAATCTCTGGGCCCCACTTCCGCAACCGTACTGTAAATGGACTTGCAATGAAGCCTGCCTCCCACGGCTCCTGGGAAGTGCCCAGGGCCTCACTTGCTCCAGTTGTGCAGCACCATGTAGAGGAGCCCCGTCTTGCTGGTGAGTCGGGCTCAGCTGCCTCTGCCAGCCCAGGAGGCACGAGCCCAAGCTAAAGACCTAGAAAGGTCCTAACCCCTGAAAAGCACACAGCATATGCTGAAATGTCAACCACCTCTCTGTGGGTTCCCCCAGTCTCCCTACTTGTATTTGGGGACACTTGGCAGGTGCGTGCTCTGCCTATTGGTTTATCCACATCACTCTGAGTGCATTCATTTGAGCTAAGAGGGGGGAAAAAATCTCCCAAAAAAGCATATATACACCAAACCGTCTGGTCACAGCTCCTCGGGCTAGTTCTAAACATCTCAGTGAGATGAGAGTGTGGGGGCCGCTGGCCGGGGACAAAAAGTGCCCTATTTCACTCCCGCTTCAGCACTGGGCTCTGTTTTCACCAGCCCACATGACATTCTTATTCTCAGCTGCCTTCTTTCTTTCATTTTTCTTTCCCCCCCCCCCCTGTATTTTCAAACCCCAGTCTCATTTCAAAATAACTGAAGTCCTTGACCCGACATTGCCCTCCCCGTTCCGGGGGAGCCGCCCCAGGAGGTCTCTTAGTTTATGTCATCGGTCATGAAGCTACCCCCCAGTCTGGGACCCTCAGACACCCTCGCCCACACAATGCTCTCCCCACACGTCCCTCACTGTCCCTCTTGCACCCAGATGCTGGTAGCTCTGAGAAAGCCTAGTATGGCCATGGTCGCAGGTCAGCCATATTGCCTCCCTAGATAATTAAGTCATTCTTTTCAGCGACCATGCAGAGGGTACTTGCACTGAAACACAACCTGCTTTGTCTGAGAGATTTCTCTGCAGAGATGCCCGCTTGTCCTTCTGCTCAGCGTCATCCCTGGGAGCATCTTGGGCACATGGCCTGCCCCATCTTCAGTCTCTAGTGCTGTGCACCGACTCCATTTTATAGAAAAAAATATATCTATATCCGTTAAGTTGTTTTCTTAGCTGGGCACCCATGGGGGAGAAGGTACAGAGAGCCAAGGAGCAAGGGTTAGTTAGCAGTGTGCTTTTTTTTAAAAGAAATCAGAGCAAATTCTCATCTGCACAGTTCAACGTTTCCTACAGACTAAGCCTCCTAGGGCTGCAAGGAACTAGGAGGGATTATTCTTGCCGCAGAGCAAGACTCCACTGTGATCGTGGCAGACAGCTGGCCTCCCCTTCTTGAAGATTCCTTAAGGAAGGAGGCCTCAGTAGTTTTCCTTTTGCCTTACACGGCAGGCTTTCACAATTCTGGTTGCAGGAAGCAGTTTCTAGAAGCGAACCCATTCCTGGTAGATCCCATGAGGTCTCTGATCTAACTCTGATGTTCCTAAGTTTCCACTGCTCGTATTCTCCTGCCCCCACTCTGGACATCCCCATCAACTGCCCCTGGCGGGATCGAAGACCTGAGACTCCCAGGAGAGAAGCCGCCAAGCCTGCTGCAGGAGGGAGAGTGGGAGCAGAGGCAGACCAAAGATCATGCCCCACTGAAGGAGGAGACTTCCTCGAGTATGAATGGGAATGCAGGCTCAGGAGGGGTCAACCTTTGGGCCTCCTTAAAAGAAGCCAGAAATCCAGATTTTTGTATGAAATCTCCACACGTAAGTCCATGGGTTGAAGGCAGAATGAGAGCCTCCCATTTTCCACAGCTTCTCCAGACAGGGAGCTCTGGGATGGGATGCACCGGGCTCTCCATTCTCCCCCAGGGTGCATTCAAATAGATTAATGAGCAGACGAGTCTCCAGCTCCTGACATTCAGGAATGGTCCTCTTGGGCCCCACCCTTTCAGCTGACTTTCCCTGACGGTCCTTCCATGGTCACAAACTAGAGTCCGGGAACTTGAAATCTTCGAAGGCTATAACGAAGGTCTTTTTAACTATTAACAGCACAGAGGTGCTGGGCATTTGTGTGGAGGACATTTTTTTTTTTTTTTTTTTTTACTTGAACTTTTCCCAAGCCACCGTGAAGTCCAGGAATTGGTTAACTGATCATTCCGGCAAAGGTACATGTTCTAAACACACGCACTTACCCGCCTTTAACTGATTGGTCTTTAAGCAAACCTGGCCTACGAGGTAGGATCCAACCAGGACACGACTTCCTTCGCCCGTGCCCACTTTTCATGTGGAAAAGTATATGTAGTTAATGAATAAGTAAAATGTTTTGGAAATACAGGAACGAAAACACAAAATTATGGACCCCAGCAAGGGAAAGCGACACATGGGGGCCTAGTTGGGAGAAAGTTTGGAAGGAAAGCTGAGGTTGGCCGATATCCCTAGTCACGTGGTGGAGTGATCCTTAGCTCCAATAGAAGCCCTAGAAAACTGCTCCCCATGCCCACCCCTGCTGATGCCCCAAAGCGTGTTTCCCATCGGGGGGAGCCCCCGACAAAACGGGCCCGTGATTCAGGTGAACAACCGTGCACGCCTGCGGCCTTGGGAGCTTGGTCTCAGGAGATCACTGCTCTTAGGTCGACTCCCCTGTTGACGAGAATAAGAGACTCCGGTTCCAGGGAACAACAGATAGAAGGGAAATTCTGACACCCTGGGAGCCTGGGAGCCTAAGACCTCCGGAAGAGGAGGAGGGCGGGGCTCCAGCAGAGATGCCCCTAGAGGGACGGGAAGGGCCAGCTACGGGAAGAGGAAAGCGGATCTTGCTTTGGGACTTGCCGTGGAGAGACGGCCCTCCCGGAGGCTGTGGAAGATGAGCTGGGAAGCACTTCAGGACGAGGGGATGCCAGAGGCCCGGTGTAGCCCCAGCTGTGCTTCCCTGGACTCTGCCTTTAGAGTCCCCTGCCCCCTGGGTCTGTCCTCACAGGTCCCCGGGGCTGGGTGGCAGCTGGCTCCTGGTGGCATTCATGAGCCCTGTGATTAAAGGGGAGTGTTTGGCCTTCCCGAGCGAGGCTGGAACCACAGGGACGAAATGATCAGGAAAAGACACTAAATTGGGAGCCTGAAGAACTACTCTTGCTCTGAAATTTGCCTCTAATTAGCTTTAGACTTAGTTCCATGTATCTGCCGAAAATGGGGTCAGTCGGGATCATCTTTCAGCTCTCAGTTTAACAGGGTTTCCGTGTCGGCTTTTTCTGCAGCCTCCCTACTCACAATCAGTTTTCCCACCCTGAGACACACACATCACACACACACACACACACACACACACCATATACACACACATACCATATACACACACATACCATATACACACACCGCACATACCCATGACACGGGTCGAGTATTTGGGGAAACTGAGGCTCCGAGAGGCTGAGGAACTCCCCCGCTAGACCTCAGTGACGGATCTGACCTTGTCACACGGGCCCAGGCTTGCAGCGGGTGCAGAGACAGGCAGCACATTTCCCATCAAAGTCCCGCCGGTTTCTCTGCCTTGAGCACCACCTTTCCTACGTTTAAGAAAAAAAATATATGTAGCTTGCTCTCTACACATGCACATAGCAGTCACTTACACATCTATGCTTTCACAGGTATTTTTAAAGAGAAGAATAAAGTCGGTTTGTTTCAAGTTGTTTTAAAGAAAACACCAGGTTTAAAAAGTCTGTAATGGGTCAATGACAGCACAGGCGGGGCAGAATTAGGGCAAAAACCAAGAGACTGGCATGACAGTCTTCGTACCGGGAAGCCCTCACCGGCCCACCAGAAGCGCTCCGCCAGCCAAGGCGTATTTCCTCACACTGAGCTGAGTTTGTGCCCAGTCGTGTCTTCACAGGCGGCAGGGTGCAAATCTGATCTCCCGCAGGCTGTTTCTTCAAACGCGCCAGGCCAACGAAGGGCCACAAAGACCCTCCTCTCGTCCGCCCTCAGCCCCCTCTGTTATGCCACCTGCCGCCTGTCTCTCTGTCTCACACTTACGTCTGCCCAGAGCCCCCTCTTGTCCCACTTCCCAGCCGTACAGGTCACACTGTGGGAACAGAGGCAGCCCCTGCCACCTTAGCATGTGGCCCGCAGCGAAAAGGTCAGGGAACTTACGGTGAAAATCAATCGCACTCGCAGAGATGCCAACAGAAACACACGCGTGTGGAAAATTGTAGAAATGGATTTTACGGAGGAGGGCGGGACTTGGATTACACAGGAGGCTGAAAATCTGGACCGTTTTGTCAGGAGCTGCGTCCTGGAGGTAGTGAGCCGTAAACAGGGGTTTAGAGCGAAGGAGGAATATGTTGGGTGGGCCCCGGGGAATGCGTCAGGCCAACGCAGGAGCACGAGGGATCGGCCACAGCCAGCAATGCAGGGACAGAAGCCAGTGCCAGGAGAGGACACAGGGAGACAAAATGTACAGAGCGGGGTCACTGTGCCTAAGATCAATGGTTCTACCTGAGCCAGAATCACTTACTGAACTTTTAAAATTATAGATGCCTCAGGGCCACCCAGATCCCGAAGGTCTAGACAGGCATCAGTAAGTTCCTGCTTGTTCATCTGTTAACTCCTCCGATGACTGAGCGTGCAGCCAGAGTTAAGACCGTTGACTTGTTAAGAATAAGATCCTGGGCATATAACAAACGAAGGAGAATCACACAGATGTGGTCCCTGCCCTCACAGTCCCGTAGAGTCCAGAAGAAAAGATAAACGTTAAAGACAAAACAAACACCCAATTACAAATTGTGGTTTGGGTTGCACAGGAAAAGAACAGGGTGGGGTGGGGGGGGGGGTTGTGTCACAGTGAATGGCATTCTGGGAGAAGGTATTTAACAGTAATAAACACCACAGAATTCAGTTACATGAAATCAGCTACGTAAATTGTGACCAATGCTTCCATTTGTTGTGCAACAAGATAAACATTGCAAAATGTAATCAAGGCTTTAAAAATTAAATAAATAAGTAAAATGGGGCAGAAACCATAAAGAGGAGGAGTTTTCTTACAATCTGTGAGAAACCTGAGTTTCAGCTTCCCCCGGAACTTCGCAGAAGTGAAAAGAAGATGATTTGAAGTTATCGTAGCCTGGTGGTATATTTTACACCACATGATGCTGGGATTTGGAAGAGGGTGTTTGGGGGAGGTCAGTAGGGAGACAGAATGGGGAATAATGCATAGAAATCCCCAGAAAGCATCTTAGCTGGTGATGCCACAGGTGGAATTTGTTTCTTTAAAAAAAAAAAAAAAAAAAAAAAGACTTCTTAAAAGTACCTCTCCATGGAACTTCGTTTCTTTGAGCCTCAGTTTCCTCATCCATATAATGGAGGCCGGATTCCTAGCTCCCCCGTGGAAACTTTTGAAGCTCATGGAAATTTTGCTTGCTGGGTGCCAAGCACTGTGCTAACAGCCCTGTGCCTCACGAGGAGAGGAGCTGCCATCAACCAAACATCAACTGCGGACCAGGCGTCGTGTGCCACAGTTTCATCTGTTTCGCTCCTCCCAATAAACTTGGCACCTTGGACTCTCCCAAGAATAATGTGGGAGGGTGTGGTCGGATGGCAGGGCTAGGGGAGAGGGAGGACAAGAGAGAGAGAAGGGGACAGAGAAAGAAGAAGGATGAGAAGTGGGGTGGGGGGAGGGGAGAGAGCCAGCAGGTGGGAAAGAGCAAGATCTCAGGGCCAGGGGGGTGGAGGGAGAAAAAAAAAAAAAAGAGGGAGAGGGAAACCTGGCTGTAGGTGGCGGGCAAAGTCTGGTGTCCTTCGCCGTCTCACTGAGGCTTTAGTGGATGACCCCCTCTGCCTGCTGACGCATCTGCTTTCCCAGTCCAGGGTGTTCTGCTCAGTTTCCTGAAGCCACGGCCCCTCCCCTGCATCCCCTCCTCGCTCTTCTTTTCCCAGCCTCTCCCGGGTCCCAGGGTTTACATGAAGCCTGTACCCCGGACGCCTCCGGTTTGCTCAGACAATTGCTTAAGTGCCATTTAAGAGAATTGAGGCGACAGACCTTTAAACACACGTTGGTTTCACTGACATCCGCAAAGAGGAAATAGACTTCCTTCCACGAGTGGGAAATTCTTCTCACGGGAGTTACTCCAAGAGGGAAGCACAGGCAGTTGGGGTTCCGCCACGGGCTCGAGGAATGTGGGCAGTTCTGCAGACTGCCTTCCCCTAGAGGCTGGTCAGAGTTTTGGGGCGATTCCCAGGGATCCTTAGGGCTCACCGGCCTTGAGTGAATTTTCCTTTCCAGAATAAAAAGGGGCATGGATCCCTGTATGGTTTACTTTCAGAGGCTTTAGCGCAGTCCCCGGGTATCAGCTCCTGCTCCCGGGGCTGGTCCCTGGAGTCAGGTGCACCTGCCCCACTCTTCCGTGGGGTGGGAGGTGGCAGGGGCGTTTTCTCATTGACAGTGTTAGAATTAATTATCGACTTTCAGTTCTCTACAGACCTTGCACCCCGGCTGCCCATACCCGGGGAAGACCCATCTCAGCCCCCCACCCTGCGGGCCACTGCCCATGCTTACCAGCCACATTGGGTCAAAGAGACCAAATATAGGGTCAGGCCACACTGCTTCTTCCATTTCCGAGGAAAGTCTCTGTGTGCCTCATCACATGCGCAGCAACACTGATGACCCAGGTCTCGGGTCAAATGTCACCTTCCCAGAGGGCCCCTCCCAGCGACCTTCCCTAAGGTGACCTCGTTCTCTTTCCCAGGCTCTCTCTGTGGCAGGCCGCCCTGCTTTATTTTCTAAGGGCTTATTTCCTTAACCCAGGCCACTGTAGTGACAGACTCCTGGCACCCTCCTTCCTGTCGGTCTCTACCAGAACCCTGCGCGTGGGGCAGAGGGGGGCTCATCGCAGACTTGGGATGATGTTCTTATGGCACGTGAAGGAATGACACGGAGGTCAGCGTGAGAGCCTGGCATTCCCCGGAGCCCCTCTTCTCTCTCCCATAGCCCTGTCCCTACCTTAGCCCTACCCTCAAAACATCCTTCTTTTTCCTCTTCTTCTCTGTGAGCATGGAAAGCACTAAGCCCTTAGAGCCATCGCTTCTGGGTCCAGCCCCTCTGCTTTTTTCTAGCCGTGAGCTTTTCTGTTAACTATGCAACTGTAAACATACGGATGAGAGCGGGACTATTGCGAGCATTAAAAGAAAGAACTAGACTGTAAGCCTGGCATATAGTAAGTGTTCAATTAATACTAATTGCCTTGCATTCTTCGTTTCTCTCCTCTCCTCTGTTTCCTTCCTATCACTTTATTCCCTGTCTTTCCATCAACGCTTATTCTCTCCTCATAAAGATTCTGCCAGAATTATCAGCAGGATTTATGCACTTGACACGCACTGAGTTAGGCGGGCATGAGTGTTAAGGAAGCTGTCTCTTCCAAGGGAGAGGGAGAAAAGTTTAAGGCAGAGTGTTCTGGAGAAATGTCAATGGCGAGACCCAGGAGGAACCCAGAGACAGGGGCTGGAGGTGACGCACCCAACAGTGATATTTGGTGACACGTTCAGAGCAGCAGTTTTTGAGACCCTAGCCTACTTATCCTGGAGACCACCGTGTCAGCACCGTGGGGCAGGTAGATTTGAAAACACTTAATTACGTCAGATGTGTGGTGGGAGAAAGAATCCTGGATTGGGGAGGAAGAGACTTCTTTCCACACCCCCACCCGGCTCTGCCCTTAGCCAGCCTCGGGGCCTGGGAAAAGTCCACTCACTTCTGGGACCTCAGCCTACCCTCTGACAATTGAAGTGAGACAGGAAGTTCTCACAGCTGTCTTCTAGACCTGACATGTCATGGCTACGTCAGACCAAAGGTCGTATGCAGCCTTTCTAGAAAAGGGAGTGAGGGCAGAGAGGTGGCAGAAGCTTAGCAAAGCACCATTTAAGGGTTTTTTTTTGTCTGGTCTTTGCTTTGGTTCGTTCCTAATAATCTCATCTGTAGCAGATTCTATTCAGCTTGGCTCTGTTCTCACTGTCCAGGGTTGGTGGGCTAGGACTAATTCTGCATTTTCTCCATCCAGCTTTGCCGGGGTCTCACCTCCTCTCCAGTGGATGCTCTTCTCGGGCACACGAGAGCTGAGAGCTCTCGGAGGTGCCTGCAGACCGACCGGCCTCTCTTCTGCTATATTCATCTGAAGCCACGGCAACCCTCTCTGGGCCAAAGCTGCTCACTAATTAATACATTTCACAGGGTGAATGGAGCACTGGCATCGTTACCAGCTTGGGGCAGCTCCCAAAGCCACGGGCCTTGCTCAGTGCCCAGAAGGAGCCCTGCCTGGAGGCAGTCAGTGCCAGCGCCTCACTGCCATGCCAAAGCCTCCCCCTTCTCCTCTGAACCCAGACGTGTGCTGCCTGCCAGCACCCCCCAATTCCCCCGGCTGTATCATTCTCTCTTTCACCTGATCGCATCTCCACGGCCGCAGGGCACAGTCCTGAGGCACCTGATCGATTTCTCATCCTCCCCTTCTCCAGGCCGAATGATGGATTGACTCCGGAAAACCCATTAGGGAAGGGCTGGGCCATCCTGCGTTTCCGTCAGGCCTGTCCAGGTGACTTTGAGTCAAGCCACTGAGAGCCATTTGGCTGCGGGACCATCTCTGCGGGGCACCATGTTTACTTGGGCTGCTGACCCTGGCCTTAGAGGAAAAGATGAAGGATTAGTGACACTTGGTGACCAAGCCCCTTCCCCTCATCCATCCCTGCTGGGGACTCTTTGAAGCCTCTTTAATTTACAGTCTGTGGAGAAGCTCCCAGTACCCTGATGAACTCTACCCAGCACTCTAGGTCAGGACCTTCCTTACCTGTCTGCCAGGTCAGCTCGAAGGCACAGGTCTCCATACCCCCCAGTCTGTTCCCAAATTGCTAGGAAAGCAAGAAAGAGGTTGGAGGCAAAGGAGGCCAGAATGATGCCTCTGTTTAAACATAGCATTGGGCTTTGCCCGTAAGGACATTATCCATAGGGAAGAGCTTTTTGTTTTGACCTCACAGTCGTTGGTGATTATGTTTGTAGGCTGATGAGGTTCCCTCTCAACTCTTCAGATAAGGCTCTCGATTTACAAGATTGGAAGATGAAATTTTCAGCTTCCTTAATAAGAACCAAACCATTGTATTCACCCGTCCCAGTCTTACGTGGCAGAGACATTACTTCCCTCCATCTCACTGTTCTGATACCCTGTAACTATGGTCATCAAAGATCTACTTATTTTCTTTTTAAAAAAATTTTTTTTACATGTTTTATTTATTTTTGAGACAGAGAGAGACAGAGCATGAACGGGGGAGGGTCAGAGAGAGAGGGAGACACAGAATCTGAAGCAGGCTCCAGGCTCTGAGATGTCAGCACAGAGCCTGACGCGGGGCTTGAACTCACAAACTGCGAGATCATGACCTGAGCCGACTGAGCCACCCAGGCGCCCCAAGATCTAGTTATTTTCAATGACCCGGCCCAAACCTCCCCTTCTCCACGAGCCATCTAGCCTCCTGCAGTTCCATGAAATGTCTCCTTTATATTCTATTTCCTTGTGTCATTCTTCAAGTGACTGTTACCATAATTACCACTTAACTCTTGTGCTTTTAATCTCTTCATCTGCTCTACTGAACGTCCAACTCTTTTTGCAAGACACCGTGTCTTATACGACTTTCCATCCCCCAAACTGACTACAAAAAAAGCTGACCACATCCTAAACAGTCATTAAATATTCCCTGGCTATGCCAAGACAGAAATATTGACTTGCTTTTCTTCAAGTAAAATAATAAATTGACTTTCCGCTTCCAATCAGGTATATTAACTTCAAAGAGGGGGCCAAATTAGGTGTCAAACACTGTTGGGTGAACGACCCAGAGCTAGGAAGACAACCCAGATGCTAACTGGGAAAATCTTGACTGGATCAACCAGGAGCTTTCAGGACCTTCTTTGTGGTAGCAATGTAGCCCCACGAACTGCTGCCTTCTTTTCAGAGTGATGCTGACATGCCAAAGACATTAACGGTCCTATCTCAGCTGACTCACTTTTGGGGAACAATGGGTTCATGTGACAACTCTGAGGCTTACCCACATTGTTTCTCCACCAAATATATGTCTATATTTGGGTGTTAATATATATATATATATATGATATGTAATATAATTATATTATATGATATTTTTATTATATAATATTATATAATATAATTATATTATCTATTATATAATTATATAGTTATATATAATTTTATATATTATATAATTATATAGTTATATATAGTTATATATATTATATAATACTATTATATAATGTTATATATCATATTAACATATATATACATTATAAATATATAAGAGCATTAAAAATTATAACTTTTCATTTTCTTGGCATCATCCATTGACCTACACCTGATTTTTACTATAATATGTTCGTAATTTTTAAAAATGACTATAAAGTGGGGCACCTGGGTGGCTCCATTGGTTAAGTGTCTGACTCTTGATTTCAGCTCAGGTCATGATCTCTCAGTTCATGAGTTTAAGCCCCAATTCAGGCTCTGTGCTGGCAGTGCAGCTTGGGATTCTGTCTCTCTCTCTCTCTCTCCCCCTCCCCCACGCTCTCTCTCTCTCAAAATAAATAAAATAAACTTTTTAAAAAATGACTATAAAATATGTTAGAGAGAATGAGAGACATTTTAGAATGTACCAAAATATGAATATGGCCACCTAATATCCAATATCCTCAGCCTGGGCTATAAACAAATAGTCTCTTTATCTCTGAAATACTTTATTCTGTGCTCAAAGTAACCTATTAAATCCTGCTAATTATATTAGAATTTGGATGCTACCTCATGGTCTCAGTTTCTTCATCAGCAGAACACAGAGCTGGACTAGACATTATCTAAGATCACCTCCAATCCCACTATTTTTTCATTAAAGGTTCCCTCTTACACTTGATAATCTCATTCTTGGCAAAGCATAGAAAAGGAAATTTACATAAAGATTGACTTAGGGATATGGTCCATTTTATAAGGAGAAATACAAAAAGATACGAGGTGTCATCAAGTCAATTCCATAGACACTAGCCACCACTGGGGAGGTGAGGAAAGGGGGTGCAGAGGAGAGTAAACTTCTGTTGTGTGTCGCAGAATTGTGAAATAGGCAAAGCTGGCCTAGGGTCCTATCCACCCATCTAATTCCCCTACCATCAAGATTCATTGCCTCTACCCTGGAAGAGACCAATGTTTGGAAAAGGATGACCAAGATGAAGGAGGAAAGATGGTAAAGATTGCTGAGAAAATGGCTCCCACACTCAGTCTTAGCATCATAGACCTTCAAGCCTCTGAATAACACATGTTGCGGGAAAAGGTCAGGGTGGGGGAAAATTCCAGTTTCATTATTGTCAAGAGTCAATAGCTGGAAAGGGTGTTCCTAAAGCTTCCTTTGTGTCTCTGACCATCCTTCTCCTTCAGGAGCAGGTGTCATGATACAGAGGGCAGCATGGTCTGATAGAACCTCTGCCTTTGTTATATCAGCAAAATGAGGAGATAGACTTGATCTTCAAGATCTCCCAAGTCTTATGCTTTGCTTTGCCAGGGACATTATTGTCTGTTCAGCCAGAACCGTAGGGTGGAGCAGAACAGACAATGCTGACTGCTATCTCCTCACTGCCAATCCCTATGCCTCTGCTTAGTCAGACAGCCTGTCAGACCTATTTCCTGGCAGTTCTTTCTCTTATTTTAGAACCTATGGTGGAAAACTCAGGGACAACGTGAGCCCTTCTCTGGGTGGTGCCATTCACAGAGATCCCTGTGACTTGTGGCCAGCTTTTCCCAGAAAATCCCTGGAAGCAGGAATTCAGCAAGCAAGGGATCCTGAAAGGAAGTGGCCATTGTCTATGCAGACCATTGTGGGGCCAGTTGGCTTTCCTGAGAATATTAACAAGAGGGAGTGTGTACCACCTGAAATGCACGGCAGATGCGGTAAACTAAGTTCTCTCTGTATAGGTTTGGGTTTTCTAGAAGAGAAGTTTTGTCCCACTCAATTCCTTGTCATGAAATACTTAAGAAACTTGAAGACCAATATAAGGAAAGTGGAGGTAACTGAGGAACAAACTGACCCCTGTACCTACATGGGTAAATGTCAACCCTGGCTTAGAAGCCAGAACACGCTGTGATTCCAGCCTTGAACATTTCTGTCGAGAGCATAATAAATGGTTCCTCCATCTTATGAGAGAACAGAAAAATAAGATATGACCTGAATCAATAGCAAAGCAGAATTGTAATCTTCTGCTTGGTAGAGTAATATGACTGAGATGCTAGACTCAGGCCACCAAGGGAATAGCTATCCCAGGAGACAGGTCAATTTACACTTTATAAGTTGAAGGGCGTGCTGTTTTTATTGGGGTCAGACAGTGGAGCGCGATGGCTTCCATGGTGCTGTTACCTAAGGGAAACAATTTCTAGTGGGAAATGTTTTGTTGAGTCCTGAAATGTCATCAAGACTTCCTTTGACGATAACCGAACGGGAGAAGGGCTCGTTTTAAGGTAAAATAATGGAAGGGTATTGAAACCCACAATCTGAAGACAGTGATTTCTTCAATTCAACTAACACGAGTTCAAGAGAGAAGGGACATGTAAACTGCCTTACATTGATAGGAAAGAACTGTCTTAAACTATAGCTATCAAAGCCACCTCGGGTGGAAAAAACTGGTTCTTGTTCTACGTGTCAGGTTTTCCTGCCAATGCCATGGCTCCCACCTCTTTGAAACAGTCTGTTACATTAACTCATTTTCACTGATGGCCAAAATGGGGGCACCTGTATAAAAAAAGCAGATAAATATGTTTTCTTCCGAGTGAGTTTAAAACCTGAGGACACCTGGATTAGGCTTAGAATATCCAGAAGTCTTTCTGCATTCCTGATAACAGAGCTGTGTGCATCTCATCTGTGCTTCTAAGAAAGAAGAAAAGAGAAATGAGTGAGGCCTTCTGAGTTTGGAGAAGTATATTAGGAGCTCTACTGGGGAAAGATGATGTGTCTGGCGTTACATCAGGCTTCCGATAACATTTCTTACCTAGAAGAGCCCAACACAATTCTGCCTCTACTCTTTGTGGATGAGTTTGGTTCTGAGTGGGGCCTGCATGTTCTAGAAGTGGAAGAGGTTTTAGCAATCTGCTGACCCATGTCACTTATTCTTTTATGTGGAGAATTTGAGAATTGGGAAAGTTATCTGGTTTCCCTGGGATCTCAGAGGCATGGGACAGAAGTCGACCTCGAGCTCCAGTCTCTTGATTCCCAGTCCAGACCGTAATATCCCACTACAAATACTATACTTGAATATTTTGTTTATCTATGTGTCTCTATTCTAGGGGATTCTCTTCTCTTAGTCTCTATTCTTTAGGTTCCTGTGTCTTATGCCTTCTGACACTATTTCCAAATATAACTGACTAGACCAGAATGGACCCCTGACCCAGGGGTAGTCCATCTCTAAACAGGGAAGAAACTTGTGGCCTGACTCAGAATTATAGGTGCACCAGTAAGAACCTTTGTATCAGGAATTAGTTATAAGAGCTACAGAAGAAAGGTAATACAGAGCTGGAGACCTAATCCTGTAACATGGGGGAGAGGGTGTCGCATGAGATGAGTTAGCAGAGGGAGCCTATCAAGAAACAATGGAAAATAAAGCAACTGAGCAGGACAGTCAGGGCAAAGCAGTGATTTTCTTCCATGTTTTATCTGAGACCTGGTTGTATTTCTGACACCAGAACAGTATCTTAGCCTTTCTTCTTTTTCACATCTCTGACTTCCCCTCTAGGCATGGGGTAGGTCCTCCTTCTGATTGGTAGAGTGTGGGCCGAGATGTTATCACTTGCTTTCCCAGCCTACATAGCTTGTAGAGTGTTGGCATTTACAGCTTCTATAGAAAGAGGTAGGCTTGGCCTTATATTCTTACCAAAAATAGAAAGGAGGCCACCCCAAATGGTACATGTCTGCCACAGTGTCCCAAAATACACTGGACACTTGTGGCACACAATTCCAAAATCCTCTACTCGGCCCCACCTCTGTCCAGCCACTCCTGTGCCAATCAGCAATATGAAGGCTTCAAAAGGCTTTGTACAGGTACAATTGCCTCAGTCCTAGTACTTCGTATCTCTCACATTCCTACCCTGGCACTGTGTAGTGAGATGATGGTGAAATACACATTGCCCTGGAGCATATGCACACTGGAAGGGCAGGAAAGTTAGTGCATGTTGGGCCAAAGAGGAATGGGAGGTGATAGATGCATTCTTCTCTGCTTGGTCCTCTAGACAGATCCTTCTGAGACACACTCTATAAGATTCTTCCCAATGTCCCAGCAGTACCAAGCCCCAGTAGCCTGTAGTGGTGGCCTATTGTTTAACACATCTTTGAATTGCTCTCCAGCCTTCTACACTTCATTTCCCCTGTCCTAGTCTCCTGCCTCCTGGAATAACACCCCCAAAGAAATTAGCTGTACACAAGTCTTTGTTCCATAGTCACTTCCCAGAGATCTCAGGCTAGGGTACTGAGGAAATCGTGTTTTTGCCCTTTACCCTGATTAAGATAGTCATATGTTCTTGAAGATGGTCATCTGGAGTCAACGTGGATCTGATCCGGTATGTTCCTGCAATGGTTAGTTTTATGCATTGACTTGACTGGGCCACTGTGTAAGTGCCCAGACATTTGGCCACATCATCCTGGACATGTCTGTGAAGATGTTTCCAGATGACACTGACATTTGAATTGGTGGGTGATTGAAGATCCAATAGAACAGAAAGGCTGAGTAAGAGGGAACTCCTCCTGCTTTCTTTAGCTGGGTCAGTGGTCTTTACTATCTTCAGACTGGTACTGAAACATTGGCTTCTTGGGTCTTGAACTTGCCAGCTTTCACTATCAGGTCTCCTGGTTCTCAGGCCTTCAACTTGGACTGAAACTAAACTATTGGCTCTCTTGGGTCTCCAGCTTGTCTATAGCAGATCTCGGGATTTCTTAGCCCCCATTATTATATATATATTTAAAATTTTGTATTTAATATATTATATGTATCAAATATACATATATATTGTACATTTATAATTTTATATAAATTGTATATAATAGGTATTTATATATTGCACATAACAAATAATATATAAATAATAAGTAAACATTAATATAATAAATATACTATACTATACTATAATATATATATTATATATAGATAGATCTAGATCTATGTATATAATATAGATCTATACATAGATCTATACATAGATATATAGATATAGATATAGATATAGATATAGATATAGATGATATAGAGAGAGTCTCCTTTTGGTTTTGCTTCTCTGGAGAATCCTAACTAACACATTACACACAGCCCCAAATTCAAAACATCTGTTCTAGAATTAACCAGTTCAGACAGAATCCTAAGGGTCCTAATGTGTTAATAGCCCGTGATCTTTTCAGAATGGTAAACAATCCCAAAATGCCCTACTTATTCTCTGCCATCAGTTTAATGCATAGCAGCAATTGGGCAGCAAAGAGAATCAGCTAGAAAGAAGCTACGTGCCCTTTTTCCCATGGTCTATTCGTCCTGTGCTAGAATTTTGTGGGAACCAATGATTATTTGCCATAGTAGTTTCCTAGGGCTGCCCTGACACATTACCACAAACTAAAAGTGGCTCAAAATAACAGAACTTTATTCTGTCAGAGTTATGAAAGCTAGAAGTCAGAACTTAAGGTTTCAGTAGGGCCATGCTCTCTCTGAAGGCTCTAGGGGAGGATATTCCCTTGCTTCTTCCTAGCTGCTGGTATTTGCAGGCAATCCGTGGCATTCCTTGGCTGTGGCATTGTAACTCTGATCTCTGCTTCCATCTTCACATGGCCATCTTCTCTCTGTGTGCCTCTGGGTCCAAATCCCCCTCATTTTACAAAGGTACCAGCCATTGGGTTAGGGCCCAACCTAATCCAGTATGACCTCGTCTTAACTTGATTTTGTCTACAAAGGCCCTATTTCTAAATAAGATCATGTTCACAGATTCTGTGTAGACATGAATTTTGAAGGAACATTATTCAACCCAGTAGGGATGCTGAGTAGGCTCAGGAAACAATTGGCCATTCTCTGCACCTGGTGAGGTGAGGACAACATTGTGGTGAAAGGAGGAGAGAGGCTCAGGGAAATGCAAATGGAGCCAGGCCCCATTTGGCAATGATGGTGGTCATAATTCTAGGCCCAGAGGAGCTCTGAGGCTGCCTGAAAGTCAGCCTCATGCTTGGCTGAGGTTGGGCTGTCTCGACAGCCGCTCCTTTAAGGAAACATCTCATGTCCACCCAGGATATAGAGTTTCTGGGATCTTGACTGACATGTCCTGATTTTCCCCCTGGAGGGTATTCACTATGTCGGCTTCCTAGGGGGCAAGATTAACAATGACTTTCTGTTTATAAAGGTTATAAGTAAATATCCTCAAATAAATGAAAAAATAGGTAAACAAGGAAAGCAGGTCACCTTTAAAAGCGAGTCGTGGCTAAGGCCTAATGGAGCCTCTGAAGAATGTTGGAGAACCTTTGAGGGGAAGAAGCTTGGCAGAGAGCCAATGCTGACATTATGAGGGAAGAACTTTTGGGAGCATTAGGACCATTTCTTTGACTCACTATGAAGATTTGGGCAAGCACTTCCACTCCGGAGACCAGTTTGATTGGCGCAGGCAAGAATTGAGCCACCCCATGGCCTATTGTCCACTGTTCTGTGATTTGAAACTATAACCTCTTTGAAGGCAGAGACCACATCTCTCTTGTTTGCCTTTGGATCCCCAGGTCCTAGAATAGTACATGACGCTTAGGAAAATACTCAATATTTATCCATTGAATGAATGTTGGGCAGGAACCGGTTAGATTGAAGAGAGGCTATTCATTTCCAATCCACAAAGGGAAGCCTAAGCACCATGTTTTCCACAAGAGGGGAAGGATATAAATGGTGGAATTTGGGGTACTTATTGAATGGACATTTATTAAGCACCTACAGCGGGACACACGGTAAACAATGTTGAGAGATAGAACGACGTGCAAACTGCAGCCTCTGCTTCAATTTGTTAACGTCTAATGATAGAAATAAGCTAAATAGTTTCAGATACTATAATTACTTGAGTAGAATATTTTAAAATTTAAGAAATACATAAAAAACTATACCATGTGTGTAACATATAAGAGAAGGAATAAAAGTTACTCTTGATTAACATAGAGAAGACTTCACTGAGAACCAATGCATTGTCTCAGGAGGCTAATAATCCTATATAATATTGGACCTTAGAATACCTTGGAATTCATTATCTTGTGGAAACATCCAGACTTAAGGATGACCTTTGAAATATGGGCAGTCCTTAAGTTGCGGGGCCTCCTGCACTACTCTTACTCAGGGTTCAAGGTAATGTTCTCCAGAAAAGGTGAATTCCAACAGGTTAATTTGAACAACACTATAATCTGGAAATGTCCAGCCAGGGCCAATCCACCCATTCCTTTCAGCCTGAGGATCATCAGTTGTGGTGTCAACTTAGCCTCTGAAAGATGATAGTAAAAAAAATGTCTTGGCGTGAACTTTTTCCATCCAGTGTCTTCAGTAGCATTCAGATTATACCATTGGCCCTCCCTAATCCAATTACTTGTTTGACTTTACACTCGGAAACCAATACTCAAAAGGAATTCCCACAGAGGGCTTACAAGGACCATCCATTCTCCCTTAAACCCACTGGAGATTGTTTAAGATCTGGAACGCTCCCTCAGGCGCCAATATTAAGCTGGGATTTAGAAGAACCTGGATTCCACTTCCTACACCACAACCAGAATAAAGTCAATGGAACCATGAAAACTATAGAGAGCTCAACCATTAGCCACCATGTTTCTGTTTCTTGTTTATTGGCTCTTTTATGCATCTAATAGGTAAGGAGCACTAGTAAGTACCTAGTGACACTATTAAGTGTCACCTGTCTCCTGTTATGTAAGAGAAGGGCAACCAACCTGGAGGAAGGAATAGATTATATCAGTGACTGTCTTTCCGTACAAACTTGTGTCTGTGTCGTTCTGCCAGTTACAAGAGATAGAAACTCAACTCAAGCTAACTTAAATAAGGACGTTCACTGAGTCATGTAATTGAAAAGCTCAGGCACGGCTCCGTGCAGGTGCCCAACAGAAATCTTATTCCCCCACAATCAAAATTCCAAGGCTAAATTTGAAATGCACACATTTGTAGACTTTACCTATCCCTGAGCTAATTAGTATGGGTGGCAGCATGGGATGTGTTGACTGGTCAGATATGAGTCATATAACCTCACCTGGATTCCACATACCCTGAGAATGGGAGAGAGATAGTTTTGCGAAGGAAGATAAGGGTGATGCTCCAGGAAAGTATGGAGATGATGCTGGAAAGAAAGAACAATAGATGTCTGCCGTGGAATGCAGCAGAGCATTTTAATAATGGCAGGTCCTAGTGCTCTGAATAAGGCCACTTGGCCAGCAGACCTCGGGGCTTCCATTATTGTTATGGGCAAAGCTTCCATTGAATCACCCACATGGACCCTGTCTGCATCATCCTCTCTAATGCCATTGTGACATTCCAAGGTCACAGTAAGAAACGCTGGAACCCAGTTTCATCAGCAAAGTCAGTTCTCTCAAGTTCCAGCCTGCCTCTAGAATGGTGGGGCAGGGCAAGTTGTGGGAGCAGCTACTACCCCTTCAAAGATCTGAAGTCCAAAGAGAGGATTCCCAGCCCATCCAGACCATTGGGACTTCATACTAAAGGCTTTGGCCTGGCCTCACAGCCCTACTTTTCCAACTCATGTACCGAGCTACTTTCTCACATCTCTTGAGTCAGATGCCAGAGTATAATTAGAAAAGCAAATAACGATACAAAGTCCCTCTTACTGAGGTTTTCTGGATGACCGTTCGAGTCAGAAAAACAATAGTGCTTGGAGGACGGAAATGAGCCCACATGTTGGAGAATGGACACGAGGAACTGAAATCATGGAGCAGGGGCAAGCCAACTCAAACAGCAGGACTTTAGCTCTCGTTCAGATGAAAGAGTAAGGCACTCAGATGGGACAGAGGCCAGGGGTGGCATCTCTGGTGACTCTCGGAAGCCCCTACTTCCCCAACACGTTTAATCTGCTCAATCTACACAGCTGGTGTGTGATCTTTGTGCTTGCGCCAGGTACATTCAGAGACAGCAAGACCTCCCCCCCCCTCCTCCATTGTCAACTCCGTGTACTAACCCTTAGAGGATCTTGGGAAATATTTTGAGGGCTGGTGTGACAGTGCTCTTCAATCATCCCTGGTCCTGTGTGAGAAAATTGCCCGGGTTTCTTTGACATTCTTCAGTCATTTCAATTTACTGTAGGCAAAATCAGCTAATTTGCGGAGGTGAAGTTCCAAAGGGCCAGTTTCAGAATTCAACTTTGTAGATAACCAGAGTCAGACTGTCCCCCAAATCTTCCCTTGTCCTGGGAAGAACAGAAGAAAGTGTATAATGTAAGCAGTGGTCTGCCACAGACTAGTGACCAACCCCGACTTCAAAGATGGACTTTTTTTAAAGGTCATTATGTTCTTAAAGTTTGTTTCTACATGACCTCAACATGGTGAGTGAAAGAGTGGAAAATTCAGCCAAATCTCCCGATTGTTTTATCATGAAAGTCCAATTCTAAAGATAGGCACAAGGCATTCACTTCAGGAAAATTCCATTTCATCCAGCAAGGACTTTGTCAGCAATTCAAGGGGTACCCATACTGTGCTAGCTCTAGGAGGAGTACGGAAAATGTTTGTGCTCTGACCCCTACCTTCCAGCTGCTCCCAATTTGGTTGCTGTGACAAAGCACAATGCTACACAGGTGGGGAGGGGACAGTAAATGTTATAAGTTTGTGGGAACTCCTGTGCCCAGAAATTTAACACAAACGGAGTAGATCAAAGAGGCCCAGAACGGCGCTTGAGTTTTTGTTTCCACTTCGACCAGAGAGTCCTTCATGCTATGTTATTGGAGAAGTTACGGCACACGGAGCCCAGCTTAGGCACCAGGGATTCACTTACGAAGGAAAAACCATAACCCTATCCAGGGAAAGTATTCCACCCCACGGTCGTTGGGGACAGGGTCGGAAAATACAGGCAGGTTGGGAAAACACGAAAGGAAACAAATTAGCTTGCATAATTAGAAACACGATGAGTAAAAGCTGCATGGGGGGTGGGGGCTGTGGGTGGTGTGGAGGAGGTGAGGGGGATGAAGAAAAGGGAAGACGTGAGAAGGTTCCTGGAAAAGCTGAAAGCATAGTTCAATATGTGTGAGTCCTGTGGAGAATGTGGCTTGGCAAACAGAGGGAAAGAATATTCCTAGGCTGAGGGCTGGGGGCTGGGGGCGTAGCTTGTGGAGGGGTAGAGAAGGCACGCACACCCCCATCCCACTCTCCTTACGCATGCGTCTTCCTTAGGCGGTCTGGAAGGCCAGGGTGGCTCTCTCCTGTGGTGTCCTTTTTCTCACCCTGCCCCTCACAAGAGGAAAGAGAACAGAGGAGGGTGGGTGCATGGAAGCCAAGCCTCCAATTTCATGCTGATGCTTGGCTGGAGAAGGAAGTCTTGAAACCTAATTGCCTCTCAGAACAGTGCTTGTCTGATTTTCCCATGAGGTATCCCAGGGTATTGAGTGCAACTGGTCACAGGGTCGCCAGGGTGTAATGTCGGTCCTGGCTCCGGGTTCCTGCATTACTCTAACCCTGGCGAGTGACACTGCCTGATCTCAACCAGTAGTCTCAGTCCCATGCCAAAGCTGGAGACCAATCTAGGTTTCTGGCAGCCGTCAACTTTTTGTCTCTTCACTGTCTTGCTACCGGCCCAGATTGACTGAGGCTATCTTGTTCCTCAATAATCAGGCTCTTGCTCATTTCTTGACCAAGCCTCTATCATAAGCCGGAGTTTTCTCCTATGTTACTTCCCTGTCTTGTGATCCATCTTCGGTGATTGAGATCCAGGCTTCCTTCCCAGTCTCCCCAGGGAGCCTTCCTTGGAGCCCAGTCTCATTAGCAGCTGGGATGCCCTGCTCCTGACCTCCAATTCGGGCCCTGCCAGGTCATCCCTGAAGCCAGCTTTATGCCTATTCTTACTGATTGCTTGTCCCTTGGACCTCTAGTAACCAAGGTGTCATTCCTGCCTGAAAAGACTCTGGATGTCAACATTCGTAACCACCTCCGCCAATGGTGTTCCTATCCTCTTAGTATTGGAATGACATCAGACTTATAAATTTATGTCTCTTGATGCTGATTCCTGGCCTTACTGCTTCATCAGATCTATTGCATTTCCACAACAAAGGATCTGCCTGGAGTTCTTCGTTAGTTAGAACTGGTTAGTTCTTCCTTAGTTTTGCCCATCTCATGGTCCAACACCCGAGATATAAGACAGAACCCACTGTAACAACATTATTTCTTCCACTTCTCAGATGCTCAGTCACTGTAGTACCAAGTTCATCTGACCTGGACACCAGGCACAGGAAAAAAAACAAAAAAACAAAAACAAAAACCAAAAAAACCCACATCTTTCCAGCTTGATTGACTCAGAACCCATTGTTCCTACTCATCAACATGATCCTTCCCATATGTCTCCCAAAACCTACCAGAAATTTCAATTCTAAAATTCATTTGCTTTTCTTATTTTTTCATATCAAAGTAAGTTGAATGAAGGGGGGGGGGGGGGTGGGATGCCTGTAATTCCCAGAATTTCTTAAGAAGATGTGGGATGAAAGCTCCCAAGTGTTTCCTGATCAGACAGGAAGGCTAAGAAATATTCAGGAAGAAAGGTTGAAGGCCTCAGTCCCTCAGTTGTTAGGTAGACCCAGTGAGTTTCCTTCAATGAACAGAATTTGGAGTCAGCAATGGGATATCACCTTCCGGCGTAGGTTACAAAAACAGCTGTGGCTTCTTTCTTGTACTCTCTCTCTTCCTTGCTTGCCTGTCCTAATGGAAACCAGCTCCCATGTTAAGAGCTGCCTAGGGAAAGGCCTACATGGCAGAGAACTGAAGGAAACCTCTGGTCACTATCCAACAAAGAACTGAGGCCCACGGTGCAATAGTCTGTGAGGAACTGAATCTTGCCAACAAGTGTGTGAGTGAGCTTGGGGGTCCACCCTTATGTTGAGACTAGAGCCCTAGCTAATACCTTGTTTGCAGCTTTATAAGAGATCTTAAGGAAGAGATACCCAACTTAAGTGGCTAGATCCGTGAACCACAGAAGGTATGAGGTAATAAATGTTTTAAGCAGCTAACTCTGGGGGTAATTTGTTACACAGTGATATATATCTAATGCAAACTTCAAGAGAATTAAAGACAGAGAAGGCAGAAAAATTTGGCTGCAAACAATTTAGATAATTTCCACTCACCCTAAATCTTCCAGTTCCCCGTTTAGCTGGACTTAGAGGAAAACCACACTTATTTCATCAACATATATGTAGCGTGTGCCCTCTCTATGCCCAGCACTGGGACACATGCTGGGAAGGATTCAGAAGAAGTTGGGGCCCTCAGGGGTACCTAGGTGGCTCAGTCAGTTAAGCATCCGACTTTGGCTCAGGTTATGATCTTGCCATTGTCAAGTTCGAGCCCCACGTCGGGCTCTGTGCTGACAGCTCAGAGCCCGGAGCCTGCTTCAGATTCTGTGTCTCCCTGTCTCTCTCTGCACATCCCCACACTCATGCTCTGTCTCTCTCTTTCAAGAATAAGTAAACATTAAAATTTTTTTAAAAAAGAAGGTGGGGCCCTCAGGGAACAGAAGGCACAACCGTAAGCCACAAGAGACAGGAATCTCAGTATCACCATTGTGTCACTACTTTCCCTGTCCCCAAAACTCATGCAAATGCCTCTTCAATTCCAGGAAAAACAATATAAGAAGAAAGGCAGAAAAGGACTTCTATTACGTGGTAGGCTGTTACGAGGCAACCTGAATTGCATTAGGAGAGAGGCTGAAAATTGGCAGGAAGGATCCGATCTGTAAGCATGTTTCATTATGTCAGCTGTATTGATTTTTTAATTGGTCACCAACATATCAAATCAGGATATTTCACATGAATACCAACTCTCTGGCTTGTCTTGAAATCCAGAGGATCTGGCCCAACACTGTAGGTCAATACCTACGAGGCACCATAGCCTCGCACAAAGTCAGCCCTTTCCTTTCCTCTAGCCTAATACGTGCTTGTCATTCTGCGCCAGTCCCTTCCCAGCCCATTTCACTAATTTACACTGGCTGGCATTTTAATTTGCAGATGGTGCACTAATCCTCTCTGATTATTTTTAAGCTGCAGAATTCTTTTGTGTCTTCAGAGAATGATAGCCTCAATTCTCTGCCTCTGCATAAACCCCTTGGTAAAAGCCCAAGCCGGTCCACAGTAGGTATTCAGTAAGTGTTCCCTTATTTTCCATCATTCTCTGGACAGAGACAACACAACTTGTTTTAGGCTTTGTGAACTTTTTGCAACTAACAAGTGCTTTTCTACACTTGCTCATTGTATTTTTGGAATCTTGGGGTGACTCCAGCTCTTCCCTCTCATGTCTCAGGCACTGGGCTCAACTTGGGATACAATAGTGAACAGAAGAAAGCAAGCCCAGCTCTTACAAGGCATACAGTCCCCCAGTAACTCAAGAAGACAAGTACTGTTTGAGTAATTATAGTGACCTGACTAAGGTGACCTTTCCAGTCCCTTCCAAACATAGGAGTCTATAATGCTCCCTCTTCTCTCCCTCTTAAGAGACCGCCCTTCCTTTTCTTTCTTCTCCCTCCTTGTCCTTTGGCCAACAGAAATGGGTCTTCCTGGCCTTTTTAGGAAGCACAACACCCTGATTCACCCAGAGCTTGGGAAGAGCTCTGGAAGAGAAGAATGAGGTGGAAGAGGGGTCCAAGGAAGGTTTTGTCTCACCTCTGCTTCTCTGAAGAGATATCTCATAACTTATCCCAGAGAAATTTACCACCCAAGCTCCCAGAAGCCATGGAAGAAGGAAGAGAGAAAAGAGACATCTAACTTCTCCAAGAAGAAAGACAATGTCTGGATTAGCAGGGCTCACTGGTCTCCAAGGATAATTCATGCTGTCCTCATGCACATTGGACTCATGGTCTGGCTCTGGCCTCTGAAGGATGGCTCTCGACCAACCGTCTCTAGAGGAAGCAGAAGCTGAAGCCTGGGAGGATCTTGGCCAGGGCCACAGCCATGACCTCAGACCCTGCAACTGCACCTGAGTACACATTTCCAGGGGAGATGTGCTCTCCATGGAGGAACAGCAGCTCTGGCCCATGGGGTCCCTGTGAGATCACCCCAGCTGGTCTAAATTAGTGTGTGACATACACACACACACACACACACACACACACACACACACATTTTTTTTATAAGCCCAACACATAGAATATCTTTTTTTTTCTTGATTGTATACTCTGACCTTCTGCTAAATCAACTTTTTTAAAAATATATTTTCTCTTCTGCTTACCTAAAATGTTTCCATACTGAATTTGCTGAGCAGCCAGCACATTCGTAAAAGCACGTAGGCAAGCTAAACTCACTTCCTAAGCCAGCTTCACACCTAAGCATAAACAAGGGGTCCGGGCCTTGAAAATGAACCACTTTCCTGACAAAGAAATTGCTTCCTGTCGCCAGGGGAGAACGTGCCTCATCTCCCACGCCTCTCTCTCTTTTTCCATACTTTGCACTTTTCTTTCTTTCTCCTGAATTTCAGCTTCCAGTGAAGTCTATCCCAAAGCCCAAATAAGTAGAGGAGGTTTCATGTTGTCTCAGCCAAATAATCCCAGCTCCCCCAAGCATTCAGTGTTCATGCAAAATGTTTGCACGTTGAGATTGCTGCCTGCTGGACTGATCTCCCTCTCCTTCTCCCCCTCTCACCCTCTGTCTTTGTCTCCTTACAAGCCAAGGACTGGAGGTAGAAGAGAACATTTGAATCATATTCAAATTACAGAGGGAAAAAAAAACCTGGTTTCAAAAATAAGAGGAGAAAACAAGAGACCTAGCCATCCTCTTTTTCTTTCTTTTTTTTTTTTTCTTCTTAAATTCCTTTACTCTTAAAAGCCCTTTGCTTTTAAAAGACATTTTGGTACTTTGCATCATCAAACTCTGGTGTGAGACAAGAAAAACACGTGTATACAACGATGTTGCTTTATGTTGATGAGCTCTTCTTATGTCATTTCTAATGACGAAGGACAAATGAAAAACAACCTGCTCTATTTCTAAAGATAAATCTTTCTGTATCAGTCAATGTCCAAATAAAAATAATGAAAACCATCCTCGAGTATCTAAAACAGACATTCGAGTTCAGGGAATTTGTTACACAGGTGATGGAAGGATAGAAAAGTCAGGCAAGAAACAATGGGGCAAATCAGAGGGTAGCAACAAGGGCACCCCTTAGACCAACAGTTACCACCCCTTAGACCGCTGGGACACAGGGGGGAAATGGAGTTATCAGAACCCAGGGCTTGGGGCCACCAGACAGAAGCTGGAACCAACAGCCTATCTGTCTGGTAGGATCTGGAGTCAAGAAGGCAGGTAGCTGCCCCTGGAGAAACCACCCAAGACTAGGACAGTGAAGGAGAAAAAAAACATGGCTTCTCTCTTCCTCTCTCCCTCCCATCTGCCTCCAGTGCCTCCCACTGGTAGAACCCAGCTGGAAGCCAGCTGATCCAGGAGGCTAGAAAACACAACCTGAAAATGGTTAGCTACCTGAAGCTCCCAGCAGAGCATAGGAACATGAGAGATGGTGCTGAAGATGAACAGGCCCAAGACTCATCTTCCCACTTCTCCCTCCACGGCATCCCCACTACCAATGCCCTCATGCAAACATTGAACAAACAGGATGTAAGTTCCAAAGGCACTGGAAATTGGGAATGCAAGGGAAGGTGCCATGCAAGTAAAGCTCAAGTTCACACTTAAATTCAGCTCTACCAAGCTCTGATTCTGGGCACTTTTTTCTCTAATCATTAGGTCTACCACCCAGTCTAGTTTGCGTGTGCAATTCTGCATTTGTGAAATGCAGTGAGTTCCAGGCAGGGCAAGGGAAATTAATCCGTACCCACACCAGGGAGCATTAAAATGGAAGGTGGGCTAGAAGTGTGTTCTCACAATGAGGTGCAGGGTTCTTAGTGTCATTCTCTACCAGGAGCAATGACCAGCCCCATGGGAAGACATGGGGTCAGAGAAGATATATTGGGGGATATTCCCAGATATCCTCTTAAGTCTCTTTTTGAGCTTTCTCAGCAATCAGTCTTTGCTAGATATGTGCCCCCCATGCCCACCCCCTAGCCCTCAAGGCTGGAACAAAGCCTCGAGAAACAAAAGTGTCAGAAGATTGCTCTGTTTGGAAAGTCTCATAAAAGAGCTATGAATTTGCTCTTAGAAAAATCCACTCGGAATGGAATTCAACGAATCACAGCTAAATCCTCCTTTTGGCAAAATGATTCCCTCTTCATGATAACTGTATTATCGTTTGTATCACTGCACATCTTCCTCTGCCCTTAAAAACGGAGGAGGAGGAGAGAAGCACAAATATAATATAAACAGAGGACTGGAAAATTACCCCAGCAAAGCATAACAGCTAAACAATGACTAAGGGGGCTGTGATACGCATCAACACAGACCCACATTCGTAAACAGTGCAATGGGAAGGGGGAGACGTGTGTGAGCTGAACAAGAGGAGGGTTTTGGCCGAGAGATGGGGTAGGGATGGCACGAGGGCCCGACTAGGAGGATGGCTGAGCAAGCTGGGACTTTTCACCTGGATCTGGGAGGACTTAACTAGAGAGAACGAAAACAGACCCAACGGACAAGCGTTTTAGGATTCCCTTCACGAGGCAGAAAGACAATAGTTAAGCAGGACCTGAGGCTGGGCCCCTGAGTCAGACTGCCTTGGTTCATGGCTCTGTTCCACTTCCTGCGTGTTTTGTCACCTGAGGCAAATGATTTATCCATCCCTTAGAACCTCAGATACCTCACTTATAAAATGAGATAATTCACTCGGGGAATATTTCTTGAATATCTACTCTCCGCCAGGCACTGTTCTAGGTTCTGGGAATACAATATGAAGTGGGGAGAGGGGAGGACACCCTTGCTCTCAAGGAGTTCATATTCTGGTAGGGGAGAAAGATAATACACAGATTAGGAAACAAATACAGACTGTAATGATGTCGGGTTCTATAAAGGGAAATAAAACTGAGTAAGAGGGAATGAGTGATGGCGGGAGGGTGTGGGCTATTGATAGAGTGGTCAGGAAAGATGGCACGAACACGCGACTTCAGAAAGACACGGGAAAGGAGCAAAGGGGAGGGAGCCATAAGGATATGGGGAGGGTGTTCCAGGCAGAGGGAACAGAAAGTGCAAATACCCCGTGGCTTCTATGGCTTGTCACACAGGGACAATATCAGGCATTAGCACAGCTCCTGGCACATAGCAGGCACTTAATAAATAGCTATTATTAGTGGGATATCCATAAAGCTCCTTTTTTCTCACAGTAGAGAAGCAAGAACAGTGAGAAGATCAGCAAATTCGCCTTAACTCTGCATCCTCGTTCTTCCCCCACCTACACATATCACACAAAGGGATGCTCACAAAGACAAACTGTGCTCTCAGCTTTCAGTTATCTGCAAAATAAAAAGGGGCACGGTGCGTGATAACGCAAAGAAGCAAATAACCCAAAGGCCTGTCCATATTTTTAAGAGACTTTGTGCAAAATATTTGCTTGCCTAGTTATGCTACATTTAGTCTAGTATCAACAGGAAGATCATGCGGGGCAGAAATTGGCATCAGATACCAAGCATTAAATTCCTGGTTATGTGATATCAGACAAGTCCCTTAACTTCTCTGAGCTCACGGGGTCATCATGAGGGTCAGATGCAATGACAACTGTGGGGGCCTTTTGTGAACCACGCAACTGCATTTGATTATTGCTTTATGATGAAAGCTGAGTGAATCATCTGAGCTCACAACCGCGGTTGGGGTGGGACGTGGCCCACCCACATTTTGGATGATTAGGAGACACAAGCCTGAGACCAAAACTTGCCCCCAAGGAAGTCACAGAGCCAATCAGAGTCACAAAGGGACTCTTCTGTTTTTAATACTTTCTGGGATGAAGTCGATGGCATTTGTTTAGCTTGGCATTGGAGGGGAATCATTCTGTTGTGAATCCAAGTTGCTTAGAAAAGAGTCACTGACCCTGCCAACAATTTGATTAGAACAGGCACACACTGCAGGGGATAAAGCAGGCAGGCATTTCTTGCAGTCTTCTACTGAGATTCAGACCACAAAATTAAAGCCCTAGGTATGGCAAGGCTTCATAGGAGATTCCATCGAGTCTTAAGATGAATAAGGCTTTCAGGAGCTGCAAATGAGAGTCTTAAGGTAACGATTCAGAGAGACCAGTATGTTCACTTCAGTGGTCCTTCATTATTTTACAATAATTGAATTTTAGAGTGGAGAGAAATGAAGAGTTCTTTGCAAGTGAATCCCTCTAAGTCCTGAGACTTGATTAAAAAAAAAAAAAATAGAAGTCATGGAAAGAATCATCAGGGCTCTACACTTCGAAGACAGTAATAGCTCAAGAGTAGCCTGGGCTATTACTGGGCATGAGCTATTGGGCCAGATAGGTGTTGCCCCCGAAACTCAATTTAGTGATAATTACTGGCAGAAAAGGAGGACAGAAGAAGATAAAGAGGCTATATTAAAAATTCCTGACATTCTTCACAAGCTTCTTTCAAAACATCAAACATCTGATCAGGTTCGTTTGGGTCAGGTTGGATTGGGTTGGTCCCTCCAACTTTTGGTGGGTCAAAAGTTCAAAGAGTGACTCAGTGGGTGTCTGGCAAAGTTTCAAGGAAGCTCCTCACTCAAGCTTGATATCAACCCCCAAGCCAGCAGGATTGGAGGAGGACATGGTGGAGTGGAGAAGGTACATATATATCTTCCAAGAATAGTGCTTTCGGGATTTCTGGTCTCCCCAACGTTTCTGAGGACGCGTGTTTTCACATCAAATTCAAATTGCCATAACTGTGGGACAAGAATCTAGCCCTCTTTCTATTTATCAGACAGAAATAAGTGCTTATGTCACCAAGTCCAAATGTCAACCCAACTTGGAGCAAGCACTGGTCTCCAATCCAAGACACAAGACAAGATGATGCCAGGGAACATGCATGTTCCACCACCATCTCCAAAGACAAGGTACAATCAAGGTTAGCTGTGTCAGACAGACAATGTGGCCATAGTGTGCCTGCAAGAATATATTCCTTTGAAGGAAACCAGTGCCATCTAGATGGTACTTTCCCCATCCTGGGAGCATCTCTAATAGCTAATAGATGGGCAATGGCAACTTTGCTAATCGTGAGCATTTGGGATTATTTACCTTTTGAGGAGAAAGGGCAGGGAGGAGAAACAAAAAGAGTTCAAAGAAATATAGAGGGAGAGAGAGGAAGGGAGGAGAAAAAGGGACAGGAAAAAATAGGACAGAGAATGATGAAGAGGCTGCCTGATGTTGCATTTCAAAAATGTGAGATTAAGAATCTGAACTGCATTCCAATTCCATTTTCGTGGATAAATAGTTTTTTTTTTTTTTATTTCATCACAGCCATAATGGAAAAGAAATTAAATAAGCAGGTAAAGCAAGTGGATTCCCATAGTCAAGTAAACATAAGAGTTCTGGCTTCCTTACCATCCCTTTCCCAGGTGCTTTCACTTCCCTACGTCCATCGTCGTCCACTCATCTTCCTCCAGTTCTATCCTGAACCTAAAAGGGACCCGGGCCTTTATACTGAGCCAGCTTTCTAAACGACTCAGACACTTGGATCTTCATAGTCAAGAGCTTTGGGATCTTAGAGGCTAGGGGCTTGTGACTCTTCTGTGGATTGATTGGATACCTGATACCAGGAGATTTAATCTGATTCCTGAGTAATACTAAACCATTCCGGGAAAAAAAAAAAAAGGATCGAGAAGAAAATGTGTTTAGCAACCTTAAACTTGTGCCCACTGAAGCTCAGTTCTTGCAACTGGCCACGTTTGGTGGTAGGCTGGGGATCCTCGTTAACATCACATAGGAACGTGAACCCAGAAGCCTGGGGCAGAGACTCGGAGTTCTGAGCGCTATGGGAAGCCCTCCACTGGCAGCCAAAGTTTTAAAATGTGCTTGACAAGCAGATAGAAAAATTGGCTGTACATCCCTCTACTGTAACACAACTATTTGCTTTGAGAACTGTGCCTGGAGTTATTGCTTTGAGGGAAAAAATGCAGAATTTTGGAAAAGGATGATTTAGTTCTGCAAAGGTCTACAGCTCTACCTTCGGGACTGCAAGGGCTTCCTTCCGTAGGTATGTTCCGTATCAGCTTTGTTCAAATGCACTCACCCAGGGTTTCCTGGCATCTGGCCCAAAAAAGAGACCCCATCCCGAGAGACATGGAGAACAGGTCAAGTCCTTATGTATCTAAGGCAGACATGCAGATAGCAAAAAATATTTGGAAGGGACAGGTCGCAGAAAGAAAAGTGTTGACCGATTTAATATTGGGATGTGTCATACTGAAAATGCACAAAAGAGGTGGTGCCCATTACTTTTTAGTAAATTAAGTTGAGCTTGTTTTACACCCAAAGTTGTTTTTGTTTCTGTTTCTGTTTGTTTTTTTTTTTTTTTAATAACCAATCTCTTTGGAAACTAAAGAATAAGTACAGGCAAAATATATTCTTTGGGGGGCACCTGGGTGGCTCGGTCAGTTAATCGTCAACTTCGGCTCAGGTCATGATCTCATGGTTTGTGGGTTCGAGCCCCGCATGGGGCTCTGTGCTGACAGCACAGAGCCCGTAGCCTGCTTTGGATTCTGTGTCTCCCTCTCTCTCTGCCCCGCCTTCGCTCACACACACTGCGTCTTTCTCTGTCTCTGTCTCTGTCTCTCTCTCTCTCTCTCAAAAATAAATAATAATATATATGTACAATATATGTGTATATATACACATATACATATATATACATATATATTATTATATGTATATAATATGTATATATTAAATATATGTAATATATATATAAATGTATATATTATATACATACATATATATATATATTCTTTGGGATTCAACTCCAGTCCCTGGAATTTCAGAAAAAAAAATTTTTTTTAGGTTGGAATCCCTGTTTTACCAGTTCGTTACCGTATGACTTTGGACAAAGAATCAACTCTTCATTTGCAAAATGGGGCCAGTAACATACTTTTTACAGGATTGTTATGAAGATGAACGCCTTCTGGTCCAGGAGGGTACTAGCAGTAGGTGGGAGCTGCATCTGTCATTGCTGTGACTCAGCTGGCAGGGAAGTGTCTTGGAGACAAACAGCCCAGGGGCACCTGGGGAGCTTAGTTGGTTAAGCATCTGACTTCCGCTCAGGCAATGATCTCAGGGTTCACGAGTTTGAGCTCTGCATTGAGCTCCACGCTGAGAGTGCAGAGCCTGCCTGGGATTCTCTCTCTCCCTCTCTCTCTGCCCCTTCCTCGTTTGTGCTCTAAACAAACAAACAAACAAACAAACAAACTTAAAAAAAAAAAGAAACAAACAGACCATGGGGTTCACAGGACCATTAACAAAAAGCGCATTCTACCAGCCCAGCGAGCCCCTGTGAAATCACCTCCACCAGACGCCCATGGTGGAATGAGGTAAGAGCTCAGCTTTAGGGTAAATGCTGGGTCTCAAATGCCACCAACCTTGTGGTAGGAAGTAGGTAAATTCCTTTGCTTTTCTGTGGCTCAGTTTCTTCATCTCTAGAAGGGGGGCAATATTAGTACCTAGTGTCCTAGAGTTAGACTGTGGATTAAATGCGACCGTCCATGTAAAATGTGCTTGAGGGGCGCCTGGGTGGCGCAGTCGGTTAAGCGTCCGACTTCAGCCAGGTCACGATCTCGCGGTCCGTGAGTTCGAGCCCCGCGTCGGGCTCTGGGCTGATGGCTCAGAGCCTGGAGCCTGTTTCCGATTCTGTGTCTCCCTCTCTCTCTGCCCCTCCCCCGTTCATGCTCTGTCTCTCTCTGTCCCAAAAAATAAATAAACGTTGAAAAAAAAAATTAAAAAAAAAAAATGTGTTTGAGACTAATGCCCAGGACATAGTAAACACAGAATAAAAGTTACTTATCTATATCGTACGGCCCAACTTCTAGCCAGGAGCTGGCTAGAGCTGGTTTTTATTAAAGTTAGTGCAGTCTGTTTCATCTCATTTGGGTTTTGTTGGGGGGTGCGGGGGGAGTTACACACTGGACGGATTAGACTGGAGAGTTGATCTGTGTCTTATGACTGGTTGGGGGAACTCTGGTGATATGGGGAGAAAACCCAGGTACGGATCACACTTGGGGATGGGTGGCTGGGTGTGGTGGTGCCGTGATCTCTGCCCGACATGATATTAAGTATCTTGATCTGTAAAAAGAGGGGGGTAACGCCTACTTCTGAGAGCTACTGGAAAATGATGGGAGTGCCACATGGGGGTCTTCGCACATAGTTGGTACACATGTTTGTTTAACTGATTTTATTGGGAGGACGCAGGCAACTGGGGAGCAGTGGAATCCAGGAAGGAGATGGCCAGGTTGAAATATCGAGGGGCCTTAAGAGCACGGGCTGCCTTCATTCTCTGCGTGGCAGGTGGTCTGGCAAGGTGAGAGAGGTTGTGTGCTAGGCACTCACTTTTCACAAAATGGCCAATAATATTGCCGTAGATTAAAAACACAGAGAGCGTTCTCAGCCTCCCTTCAACAAGGAAATCCTTGGATTCTCTGGCCTCCATTCCTCCTCTCTTCTGTTCTGGTGAAAATGCCATTTACGTATCCACTGTGACAGAACAGTGAGGTACGCGCCTCATTCCCATTTTATAGACCCCAGGGAACCCAACCAAAGTCAGCGAGATTCGGGAACAAAGCCCCGACCTCAAAGCATGAGAGCTGGGATTTGAACGCAGACCTTGAGATACTGTATCTTTGGCTCCTTCCGCGGACCACGGCAGGCCTCAGGTCCTCCAGCCCGGCCTGCAAACACATTCAGCAGGCTGTTGGGAGAAGCCGGTGTTGGGGCCGTGCCAGGAAAGGTGTGGGCGTGGGCTGGATTTTCTGCCCCTGTGACTTTTTGTTCATTCCCAAAATTATTCCAAAGGGAGTTGAAATAGCAAAACGGGGAGCTGCCTGGCTATGTCTGAATTCTATAAATCAGGGCTTTATTTGAAGGATGATTTTTTTTTTCTTTTTTCAAAAAGAAAAAGCCAGCTCTAGAGGAACTTAGCACCCTTTGTTGGTGTTCTTCTCGGAAGCTTATAATGAGCTCATAAATGCTAACGAGGAGTGCTCTGGGCTTCCCAGCGGTGCGGTTAGAGGATGAAATTCCACCAGGGCCTGGCATGTGTGCCCACCCCCCACCCCTGCCCCCGCTGCCGGGCCAGGCTGTTTGCAGCAGGAGGAGCACCCCCGTCTGCTCTGTGAGCCCCATCTCCTGCTCACTTGCGCCCTGTCCACAGCTGTCTCTCTGGCCTAGATTATCTCCCCTGGGACGATGGCTTCAAAGGCCTCTTTGAAAAGTCAGCCCTCGGAGTTGCAAGCTCTCCCTGGGCTTGGTCAGTAGCTATGTGCTGAGTACCCATTACTGTGCCCAGAACTTAGCCGGGAGCTGTGAGAAGTGGCTCCCCAGGCGTTGCCTCTGGTCTCATCACCCTGTCATTTAGCGGCCTCCACTGCGTGGCCCTAAAGTATCTGTACCAACCACAAGCCCGCTGGGAGCAGAGGGTGTGGAGGCTGAGACACGGGGCAGAACTGAAGGACGGAGTTATCTACGAGGTAGAGCAGGGTGAAGGGAAATTAACGAGGGACGGAGACACTCCTGCTCTGCCACTCTCCAAGGCCACCATCCCTGGGCCTCCAGGGACAGGAGGAGGGAGCAGCCATGAGCCCCCGGGCTGTAAGAGAGGGTTCTGTCCGTGCAGCCTGGCATGGCCATACCCGCAGGAGTCATCTCCTGGCCTCCTCCTCCTCTCTCGACCCCGCACACGAGCCAGCGAGCAAGGGAGCCCATCAGCGCAGCCCAGAGGCAGCATCTGGAGCACACGGCAGGCTGACGAAGGGCAGCACGCCCGCCCAGAGGAACGTCAGGAGAATATGCAGCTCCACGATCCTCCAACCCGATCTTTAAGCTTCCCGAAGGGACGTCAGAGTCCAGACAAGCATGGCCTGCCATCCCTGCCGCTTGCTTTTCCCACCGCCCGGTGCATCCTCAAACACATCCGCCCACACCCATAGCCACACGCCGCTCGCTCACGTTTCAGACTTGACGGTAAATGTCCGATTCTCCTTGAAATGTTCTCTGAGCAGCCCGGTCTCCTGGTCAGCCTTGTATTGTAGGCATTTGAGGGCTTCTCTAAGGCTGCCACTTATCTCTGTAAGCAAGCTGAAGAAAAGGACTATGCCCAGCATTTCCTTTGCTTTGCACAGAGCAGATCCTTCTCCAGTGGGTACGGAAGGGGTGGATCAAGGGCCCCAGGGTGGAGGAGGAAGGTCATCCCCTGGCGGTGAAGCCCTTAGACCGTCCGTCCACATAGTGAGTGGATTGTAGGCAGGTGCGTCCGACCGGGGAAAAGATGGCCCCAGGACATATTAATGGCTCTGAGTTTCCTAAGAAAGGTCTGGTATCCTCTGCCTGGTGGCTTGAGGGGTGGAGGGAACAGGGAAGTTGAGAATAGGAAAGCTGATGGAAGTCCCCAGGGATCTAGAAGGACACACCTTGTACATTGACCAGCATGATGTTCTTACTTTGTGTGGTCTGTAAAAATACTACGGCATTCCCCGTAGAACATTGTTTAGAAATCATTAAAGGTCTTGGTCTGCTGTGTCCCTCTCTCTACAGCCGCTACAGCAGTTATTCAAAGAGAGAAAGAGCAAGGAAGAGAGGAAATCACGTGGAAATAAAAGCACCTTGCACGGCACTGACCCCTGGTACGTTCTGCTAAAAATACCCTGTTCAAATGTAATTCTTACAATCCTAGGAAGTGGCGCTTCCAATTTACAGAGGAAAGCACCGGGACTCAAGAGAAGCGGTGTCCCCAGGTCACGGGTCACCTGGCTAAGCGCAGACGATTAAGGAGTCTGATGTCTGCAGGAGCTCCACACACGCTCTTCTGTGGGGCCGGGTTTCAGTTCTCCAAAATCACGGTGTGGATCTTCGGTGCTTCCTGAGGGTCACGATGTGAGGCCCTGGGCTAAGAGATGAAAAGCCCTCTGCGTCTGCAGGCCGGAGCCTAGCTCACGGGGGTGGTGGCCGTCGATGGACAGGGAGCCCTGCTCTCGGCGCCGACCCGGAACAAAGAGGAACACGTGGAGGCGATCTAGGGCTTTAAGGATCTGTGCTGTCACCTGCATCAAGGTCCCTTCACCGGTGGGGCAAAGAGGCGGAGGTGGCCGGGGCTTCCGGATGCTTGGATTCCTGGAAATGCCCCAACTTGCATTGGGAGTAGGGGACTGGGCTTTGGGAGCTGTGCTTGCTGGGAAGGGCCTGAAGATTGTGCGCGCGCTTCTGAGAACCCTTACTTTTTCATCCCTTTCCAGTACGGTATCCTTGCTTCTGGCAAAGCCTCTCTCCGTCGGTGGAGCCTGCTGAAGTGAGACTGGGTAGGTGAGGAAGAAGATGCAACGACTAAAAAAGACAGGGCGGGGGGGGAGGTACACAATAGCGTGCGTGTACTTAAGGTACTCAGAGGCAAAGACTTACGCAAAAGTCTGCCCTTGTGGGGACCGCCTCCCTCTGCCCCCTCTCCCAGCTCCTGGGACCTGGGACAGGAGCGTGTCGTACCAACCTAACAGCGAGTCTGGCTTGGTCGGCTGAGCGAAGGGCCGGGGGAAACTTTTCACGGGACCGAAGGGGTTAACGACACGTGCACCATCTGGCCAGATGAGTTAACGAGGCTCTCTGTTCAGAGAAAAGCACAAAGTCAAGACCATGCAGGAGAAAGCGTCTGGGAGCATTTCCAGAAAGAGAGAGACGTGTGTGCGATTCGTGCGAGGAGGTGTCTGGTGGGTGCCTCCCGCTGGGATAGGGGAGCGTGAGCGCGTGTGCGCGCGTGGGAGTGGGAGCGGGAGCGTGTCGGGTGCCTGTGGCTGCATGGGCGTGTGCACACGCGCACACGCAAACGCGTGCACGGCCGTGGAGGCTTGCCGGGGAAGAAACGCGCGGGTGTGGTAGGGAGAGCTGACAAACCGAGGCACAAAACTGCAAACTCCGGGAAAGGGGGATCTTCTAAACCCCCCTCCTGGCCTGCTTCCACTTAGCCTTCTCCTTAAGTCGTCTTCATTTCTGTCTTAGGTTTCCATAAACAGTGCAGTTATTTATTTTATTTTTGTTTGAAATGTTAAACAAGCCCCGAAAGGAAAAGCTGTTGAGGCAACTCGTGGCGTCTCCGGAGGGCCGTTGCACCGCCAGCATTTTCTGCAAGGGCTTGGCGAGGTCGCCTCTCCCCTGCGCCCCTCTCCCAGGGCTCTGAGGCAGCCCCCATGCTCCCCTGCCCTGGCTCGGGCCCCCGGAGCATTCCAGGCTCCTTCAGCTGACCTGCTTCGGTGCCCAGAGTGCAGCCCATCCTCCTCTTCCTCCACGGAAGACCTCCCACCCGGGTCTCTCCCCAGGCTGGCAGAAGGATTAATAACTCTCAGGACAACAGCAGCACCCGGAATCATAGTTCACATTCACTGAGTGCTTAATAGGTACTAGGTACATCCGACAATGAAGAGGGAGCACACATATCAACACACTTCGCCCTCGGCACTGGCCTCTGTGGCAGGTGCCATTATTACCCCATTTTACAGACGAGGAGCCTGAGGCACAGGGAATTAAGAGATCCGATTACAAGGGGCAAGGCCAATAGTGCTGGGCCTGTCACCTGCCCTGGGCACAAAATGGAACAGGGTCCCCCGCAAACTCAGTAATCAAGAGAAATAACATTTCGATGCAATATTTTCTTAAAAATCCAAATTAATACAAAAACTCCACAAGGAGCCCCGTATTAAGATTTTAAATAAAGCCAGGCCCGGTCGATTCACCTCCAGTCCGTCCGGCTGTGGCTCTTCAGGCCCGCGCCGGGCTGCCTTGTTAGGCTTTCGTTTAGAGCCAAGCAGGGTCCTGGCTTTTTCGCAAGGTACCTCTCTGGTTCGTTCTTGTTAGTTCCTCGTGGTGGGTGCTGTTTTCCCCCCTGGAGAGACAGACAAGCTTTTCGACCCATCCATTGTTTGTTTACCTTTGCTTCTGTCTTCAAAGAACAACAAACCCCAGATAGACTGTCAAGCAGGCCTTGATCCCAAGTTTGCTCTGAGTCTAGTGCTCTTTCCATGAGCTCACAGCTGCCTTGGTGAGCAGCGCCCCCCACCCCCTCCCTAGCCTGGAAAGGAATCTGACAGGCAGGAGGGGGAACCTCTCACGGGGACAGCTAGAGAGCTTATGACAAGTCGGTTCTGACAAGTAATCCTCCACTGCCTCAGCCAGACCCACTCCCGAGACACCTCACACTCAGCCAGGCCTGGCCTTTGTCCGCCCTCCCACTTCTTCACAGAGCCAGGGCAAACCTACAAGAGACCCTTGTCCCTTCCACCTCGTCATCAGCCTGCCCCGGGCCGCCCTGCCCACCAAACCTCCCGCTCCTGCTCCTTCTCCGCTCAACGGCACCCAAGACACAGGCGTGCGTGTGCACCGGCCTCCATCCTGCTCCCAGCCCAGCTCCTCTGAGGCTTGTCAGTCACGGGCTTGTGGTGGGGGGTGCGGAGCCATGTGGAGGGCGGTGGGAGATCCCAGAGCCAGCAGCCAGCTCTTAAAGAGGAGAAATGGAATGCTGTCACCATCCCAAAATTCAGGTCACTGGAACAATTACGTGTGGCACAAATACCTGCTTGACTGCACTCTCTCCATCTGCCAGGAGCAACGTTTTGGAAGATTTAAGACAGATGTGGAGGGACTTGTAAAGAGGTCGAGGAGGTAGGGTCAGCCAGAAGTCATCTCTATTCGTCCGTCCCCAGTCTTCTAGAGACATAGCCCCACTGGACGCAGATACAGTGGCCCCTCTCCCACTCCTGAGACCCAATTGTGATGCCTCATTCTTCCCCTATGGGTGCCCCTGACTTCTAATTGCTTCCTTCTCATCCACACCCCTTTGCTAAGGTGAGAGAAAGATTGGGGTTTTGCAGCCAGGCAGGGAGGGATCCACATCCAGAAGGCCTGGGACCGGTTGCCCTCTCTCACCTTAGCTTAGATCTGTAAAATAGAATAATGATGTCTATGTCAAGGATCTGGGACAGTTCTCAGCAAAGTGAGATGCTAACCCTCTTCCTGAGCTTCTTTGAAAAGAACCTTTCAATATGGCCTCATCTGGCTCATCCTTAAGAGTGATATAAGCCCTTCCAGAAACTGGTAAAGATGGTCTTTAGTATGTAGCCTTTACAGTAACTTCCTAGGTTTCCCCCCACCCCCACCCCCACCCCCAGTATGCAAAATCCAACACCCCTCTTCCAGCTAGTCCTCGAGGTAGGACACCCCTTTCCCACCAGAATTCCCACCAGAATGAAGCAGAGGGAGAGCAAAATATCACGTTGGTGGCTGTGAAAGCAAGCTGGTCAATGTGGCTTAATCTGGGGACAAGTGGGTTTTCTCATTCTGAATCCTGGAATCATACGGCGTTCCCTACCAGCTTGTAGACCTTGCTGGGCTGGGGCAGGCTTCCCTGTAGGGCAGATTCTGCTTGGTAAAAGCTCAGCCCTTAGAGGGGCAAGACAGAGCATGTGTTTCCCATGGAGGGGGGGGCTCCCGCCAAAAGAAAGAGCAAAAAAAAGGGGACCAGGCTATGCGTTCCCTTCCAGATTCACACACTTGGGTTACTCCTCCAGGGTGGTCTCCAGGGGAGACCAAGAGTGTTCATCCAGGGAACCCCGTTCACTTAGAAGGAAATATCAGAATGAGGAAGATACATTCAACATCCCCTCAACCGTGATACAACAATTTGTGCTCTTTCAATCTGATAACAAAAACAACTATATAACGATATTATATATATATATATATATATATATATATATATATATATTCCATTAAGCATATATATGCATTTGCAATGTTATCTAACAATTTAAAAAATATCTTTTAATATTTTTGTGGACAATAAATGGAACAATGCCACTTAGGACTTAATACATACACTTACTACATTCGAATTACAGCAACTAGAACAGGGGCCACGGGACAGGCGGGATTTATTCGGTCACACTCACTAAGCAGTGGAAATGGACACAAGTGCACAGATTCATTTGAGTCGCCACAGAGAAAAGGAAGCACCACAAGAGACCCCGGGGGAGGGAGACACGGTACGGACCCAGGGTAATCAGGGAAGTCCCCACGGCCCAGGTGATGTGCACTCTGGGTTCCGAAAAGATGTTCTGAGGCAAAGAAGTTGGAGCAGGGAGAGAAACCCGGTTCGAGCGAGGTGTTACGTTCTTGAAGTGACAGTAACGAGAAGCAAAGTTTTCGATTTGTTTCCACACCCCAACCAGCCTCTTTTTGGACTTGGCGCCCCCCTCGGCTATAGGAAAAGCAGCAGCTGGGGTGAGTTCAGCAAACCCTTTAGGTTAGGAAGTGGGGGTGCACACACCCTTCCAGTCCCCTTGCCCCACCGGCAGTGCCCTCGCCCCCACGTGGGATGCTGTTTAGAGCCGAGAGTTCATCTCTGTCTGGTTCTCGCACGTCCCTGCTGACAAGCATCCTTTAGCGGCAGTCCTCTCTTAACTGGTTTATTCATTAGGCAGCTTTTCCCCAGCCTGTGATTTCCTCCCAGCCAGCCCCTCTGGGCCACAGTGACAACCTACCCCCTCCCCCAGAGCCCACACCCTCCCACGGGCTGGCACCCTTTTATCAGGCCACATCTCTGGGCGTCGGTGGCACAGAGCACGCTAATGTCAGCACTTCCAACTCCCTTTCCAAGCCAGTCCCTCCGGCCCCTTAACCACACGCCGTGCCGTCTTCTGACTTTCTCCCTGTCTGTCAGCACATTCCCAGTCCCAGGCTAACCCTCCACGCTCCCCTGGAGACACGTGAGGGCACCTCCCTAGCCTAGATGCATACATTTTCTCCGGGAGCAACAGAAACTGTGGCAACAGAGCCGTAGACGGCGACGGGGCCGTGTTAGAAACGCCAAGACGGAATCCTGCGTCACCTGCAGGCGTGAGGGTGTGCGGTCCTTTCTGGGCTCCTTGCTTTGGGCTCCCGGGCCCGTGGGAGACACAAACTGGACGTCCCATTGTTCCAGTTAGTTGAAGGCTGGCAGCTCCAATCCGATTCCTGTGTTAGTTTAGTTGTGGTCTGGCAGAAATTTTAGCGGCCACCTTTGACTGTTCCTTAAACTCAGTTATCAACAATCTCACCTGAGTTCTTTGTTTCAGGGGCAAAAAGAAATCTTATCAAGAACTAGGCTCAGCCCGCTGGCATTTTTCCCAATATTGGGGCAATGTTAGAAACAACCCCTCTGGGGCACCTGGGTGGCTCAGTCGGTTGAGCTTGTGACTTCAGCTCAGGTCGTGATCTCACAGTTCGTGAGTTTGAGCCCCACGTTGGGCTCGCTGCTGTCAGCGCAGAGCCCGCTTCGGATCCTCTGTCCCCCTCGCTCCCTGCCCCACCCCCCCACCTCAAAAATGAATAAACATTGAAAGAAAAAAAAAAAAGAGCTCCTTGTCTTTGACTCTGTCTTCCAGGGCAGACAGAAAGGTCAACACAGGAAGCCGTTTGAAAGAGTGTGTGTTAATACCGCTCTTACTCAGGGACAGGGGTTCTAGGTCAAGTGAACTTGACTGAGGCGAAAGTATTAGGAAGTCAGTCTTTAGAAATAAGTAGCGTTCTCTACTTATTGGAAACCTCTTTTACCAGACACGGCCATGAGAGATGACACAAGTTCTGCCCCTAAGAGCTATACTGATCACGGCTGGTCACCAAGGCTAGAAACTTGGTGACGTTCTGACTCCTTCCCCACCCTCATTCTTCATGTGGCCACCGTGGCCTTTCTTTCCAGCTCTTTCCAGTTCTGCCGTTACACCTTGGCTCAGACCCTCCCTCACTGACTTTCCCCTGGATTACCGGAACAGTCTCCTCCATCATCTGACTCTTCATTTCTTCCGTCTCAACCAGCACCCTGAAACCACCCTTATTTTCCTGACTTTAGTCCATTGTTAAATCTTGTCCCTCATGTTCCATCAAAGAGCAAACTCTTTAGCTGGCACCCAAGCCATAAAGAGTCTTGGATGTCTGGGTGGCTCAGGTCAGTTCAATCCAACTCTTGATTTCAGCTCAGGTCATGGTTTCAGGGTCATGAGATCAAGCCCGACGTCAGGCTCCATGTTAAGCATGGAGTCTGCTTGGGAGTCTCTCTCTCTCTCTCTCTCTCTCTCTCTCTCTCCCTTTGCCTCTCTCTTTAAAATTAAAATTAATTAGGGGTGCCTGGGTGGCGCAGTCGGTTAAGCGTCCGACTTCAGCCAGGTCACGATCTCGCGGTCCGTGAGTTCGAGCCCCGCGTCGGGCTCTGGGCTGATGGCTCAGAGCCTGGAGCCTGTTTCCGATTCTGTGTCTCCCTCTCTCTCTCTGCCCCTCCCCCGTTCATGCTCTGTCTCTCTCTGTCCCAAAAATAAATAAACGTTGGAAAAAAAATTTTTTTAATTAAAATTAATTAATTAATTCAAATAAAACATAAATAAAACCTCACCCATCTGGCCCTCTGGCCCATCTGGCCATGTGATTCTGCTTTTTTCCCTAGACCCCAAGATACAGTCAACCCCCATGACTGCCTGTTACACAAATGCCATCTTTCTGCGCTTTTCCTTTCTTTTTGTAGGAACCACCTCATTCTCCACCCCATCATTTCTACTATTTATCTATTAACTAATAACCGTCCCTTCGGATGTATTTTCCAGTAGGGGATGTTTGTGATTGGCTAGCCCAGCTCCCCTTTATTGGGGAATCTCGCTTCTTCCTTATTCTAGTCTCATGGGTAGGCACCTGACCCGGCAGGACCAACATCAGTCATCCATCTCCAAGCCAGAGTGATGGGTCCATATTTGATGATAAAAGCCATGCAGGAGTAAGCAGGGTCTTCTGGGAGATGTGACGGGACGGTGCTGGAGAGGAGGAGGTCTGCTGGGTAAGCGCGCCACCTTTCTTGGCAGCCGGGGCTCCAGACTCCGCTGTTCGTGTCGGCTTCACGCTCAGGCAGCGTCCTGATAACATCACAAGTCTTGGATACATCTGGATCTGAAGACAGCTCTGTCTTTGCAGTTACCAGTTGTGTGAAGCAATAAATAGTTCCCTGTTCGCTTTCCATAAATAATTCCATTTTGTTTTTAATAAATCATTTCCTTTTTGCTTACGTCGAAGTTGGGTTTCTGCCATTGATAAGTTAAGAGTCCTGACTGAGCCAGTCACCACACTGTGTGGTAAGTACAAAGAGACACACATATTTTGTCTTCTATTATTTATTCCAGTAGAAGCGTCATTCCTACAGAGCATACTGTAAACCCTCCAAGGCAGCTTCCCTTATGCGTATCTGCATCCTCTGTGGTACGGAACACATAACAGGACTTGAAACATACTGTTTGCTTGGTTGCGTGAATCAAAAGATAAATAACAGACAAAAATAACCTGTTCCCCGACATGACTCTCGCTGACCACCTTCATCCATCCATAAACTCTGGAAATGTAGGCAAATACACTTTTTGTTGCCAGGGACATTTTCAACCTGTAAAAATAAAATAAAACAACATTATGTTTCCAGACTTGACAGACACCCTGCCGAATGCTAAGTGGGAAAACATGACTTGGGGGCTGCATGGATCCAGACTTTCCCACATCTCTGGGTCTGAGCTGAGTCAGCTGAAAGGTGCTGTCCCACCTCCGCGTGACCTAGCGATGCCCGCACCCCACTGGACCCGAGGACCAAGTAACCGGCGAGAGAGGCTTCTAAAGATGAGAAGCAAGAGAACAGACCTCTTGGAGAGCACACGGAAAGGGAGATGGCATCACGATATTTACAGCACGCAAACACTGGCCTGAAATTCCAGGCACCTTCCATATTTCTTACCAGCTGGGGCAAGGTCAGACTAGATTTCCGTCTTGTTCTATAAGAAGATGATCTGTTTATCTAAGGGGGTTTTAAGGAGCGCTTCAGTTTATTTAGTGGTTGTGTCTTTTTTTAATTTTCTGCTTCTTCTTCCCATATTTGGGGTGGGTTGCCCCAACCCTCTAGACAGGGGCTTCTTTGGTACAGAAACTCCTAGGCCACAAGGCCTACATTCACCTCTGACTTTCTTGCCCAACCAGTCCCTCCTCCCCGCCTCCACCTACCCCAAACCGCTGCTCTTCACTGTTCTTTGGAAAGAACCCAATGGGCCACTGAGTAGCTATTTCCAGTTGGCTAGCCAAGTGGAAACTGGGTCAGAGCCCGAGCCCGCTGTGGCTCTCCAGTGCCCACTGAGAACGGTGGGCAGATGGCACTCCGTTGCTATTCTCTCTTCCCTTCCACAGGCTGGAGGGGGTGGGAGGTGCCTTGATTCTCTTTGTCTGATGGTACGGTCGCCTTCTTCACCGTACACACCTACAAGGTTAGGAAGCCGATGCACCCCGACCAAACCTGTCCCCTCGCTTCACGGCAGCAAAGAGGCAGAGGATCCATTGGCGTCACACAACCCCAGGTGGGAGCAGACATCACCGATGTGGAATGGGGGCCCCCATCTTTCTCCCCGAGGTCAGACTCCTACCTACAAGAGTGTCTTGTCTGCCCCTCCCCAAGTTTTCTACACAGATGCTGGAACACTGTGATATTTTTGTTAATATTTATTCATCTCTGAGAGAGAAAGGGAGAGAGACAGACAGAACATGAGCAAGAGGAAGGGTCAGAGAGAAAGACGCAGGATCCGAAACAGGCTCCAGGCTCTGAGTGGTCAGCACAAGGCCGGGCATGGAGCTCGAACCCAAGAACTTCGAGATCATGACCGGAGTGGAAGTGGGATGCCTAAGCGACTGAGCCACCCAGGCGCTCCTGGAACAAGGCGATTTGAATGGAACTATTTGAGCAACTGTCAGAGTGGGTGGCCACGTGCACACCACGGACACCTTGTGCACACACGTGGGTGCGCACACATGGTGAATGTGCACCTGCTTCAGCCCTCATTTACACGCTATCTTGCGTAGAAATGTGAGAGAAGAAACAACGTGGAAGAAGAGGATAGGAGAGCCAGTTCAGAAGAAAGACGAAGGTAGACAAAGACAGTGATGGTGAGAGGAGTCTCCCCACCCTCCCCACCTTATCCTGGGCCCTTCTGCCTCCCTGGGAACCTCACCCTGGAAAACCTTTCTTCCTTGTCCTCGGCCTCCCGTCGCTACTTTCCACTCCTTCCGTCTGTATATACATATTCTTTAAGTCTCATTCTCAAGAGAAGGCAGAAAAAGGAAAGAGAGAAGAAAGAGAAAGCAAAACAAAGAAAGGAAGAGGGAAAAAAAGGAGGGAGGCCTGCATTTTTGCTCCGCTGACTGCACACTCTCCTCCACTTCTTACCCAGACTTCCAGAGCAGTCTACACCCCGACTCCCTGCCGGCACCTACTCTTCCCTCTACAATCCATAGTAACCCAGTGTTTGTGCCCATCGCTGACCAAAAGGACCCCCGCCCCAGGCACGGTTAGGGGCTGAATTGCATCCCCACATACAGAATTTTGTTGTTTGCCGCTTCAGAATGTGACTGTATTTGGAGATAGGGCTTTCAAGAGGCAATTACGTTAAAATGAGGTCACAAAGGTGGGGCCCTAATCCAAAAAGACTGCTCCTTATAAGAGGAGGAAGAGAGGTCGGGAGTGCGTAAGCACAGAGAGAAGGTCACGTGAGGGCACATCCAGAAGATGGCCGTCTGCCGGCCAAGGAGAGAGGCCTCAGGAGAACCAAGAGGGCCAGCACCGCGGTCTCGGAGCTCCAGCCTCCAGATCTGGGAGACGACAGATTTCTGTTGTTTACCACCCAGTCTGTGGTACTTTCTTATGGCGGCCCGGGAGGACTCACACAGGCCCTGATGACCTTCTTGTCAAAAATCAAAGAGCGTTTTGAGCCTTTGCCCTGTGACCTCCCTGCAGCGCAAGATACCCTTAGGAGTCCACCACAGAAACTCTTCCCTTGTTGGTTCTAGTGATGCTTTTTGCCCCTGGTCCCCCTCCCACTACTCGGCCTGCGGGTAATTAGGTCAGGAAGGTGGAGCCCTCGTGATGGCATTAGTGCCCTTCCAAGGCGAAGAGGAAAGCCGGCCTTCTCTCGCTCCTCCATGTGAGGGTGCGGCGGGAAGGCGGCCGTCTGCAAACCAGAAAGCAGGCTCTCAGCAGACACGGCTCCCACAGCCGCGTTGCCTTCCCGGCCCCCCTAAACCATGAGGAATAAATGTTTGCTGTTGAAGCCACGAGTCTGTGGTAAGGTTGGACCGATGCTCTTAAGTGTCCCTCGTATTGTGTCATCTCTATTTCTCAGATCACTCTGGACTTCCCACTTTTTTTCATTGGGATCACAGGAACAGTCGTGAAGCCTGGTCCCACGCCCTCACTCTCATTGCCTCTATTCCATCCTCACTCCGGGGCCCAAAGAGCGAATTTCCTAAAATATAAAGCTTATCCTAGCAGGAGGCTGCCCCAAACTCCTTCGGTAGCTCTTCAGACTCCAGTGAGCCCTTCAGCATGGCGGAAGAGGCCCTTTGCAAGCTGGCCCTGCCACCCCTCCAGCCAGCACCCCAACTTCTCACAGCCACTCTGAACTCCTCCGCAGCCCTCCCCCAGGGCCCGAACCCACCCTGCCCTGCCCCATGCTGCCTCACACCTACGGGCTTCATGCACACTGCTTCCTCCCCCTGGAGCGTCCTACCTCCAGGCTTAGAAACCACAGTCCTTCGTCAGCTCTGAGCCCAAACGCAGTCTCCTCTGCGAAGGCTTTCCTTGCATTCTTGGCCCAGGCTTCAAGGAGGCCCTTTGGTAGCACGCACACGTTCCATGGTACATTGCTTCACAAACATTATTTTCTACTGTATTATAAACACAAGTTTGCGTGTCTGGCTCCCAAACTAGACTGTAATCTTTTTGGAGGAGGGCATCGCATCCTCCCTCACTCTGGGCATACCCGTTACCTGAGTAGTGTCTGCCCGCCGATGGCCTTGACGGTCATGGCAAATAAGTGAATGAGCGAACAGAGCAACCACCAGATACACAGTGACCGGAACCAAAGGGAAGAGGGCCACGAACCCAAAGGCATCGGACGCGCTATGGCTTTAAGGGCAATGAGTCAGGAAACAGAAAAAACACCATATGGCTGCAGTGTTGATAGGGTGATATCTCTGGGGGTGGGGGTGGGGGGGCGGGGTTAGAATCAGGGGAAAGTAGGCAATGAACTAGAGACAAACCTTCAGTGTGGACCAACAGTTGGGACGAAAGCGGTAGCAGCCTGAACCGAAATTGCAGTAGGGAATTGTTGGCTATTAAACTAACTTGACGCAATTTAAGTCATTAATTGTTTTTTCAAGTAATGAAAGAAGACCTGGTCTCTGCGGCTTGGGAAAGCGTAATTCGTTTGAAGAGGAAAGTAAGGAGAGGCCGATGTTAGTGCAACATGGAGATCTTTCTGGCAATAAATCTGCTCCTACGCAGCCTGGGTCAAAATGTGAGTGTTCGTTCTGTCACTTACAAGCTCTATGATCTTGAGCAAGTTGTTTCATCTCTCTGAGCCCAATTTCCTCCCTGAAAAGTGATTTAATGTGTTCAGTGGACTGCAGGCACTTAACACCTATTGATTGTTATTAGTAGTAGAAGTTAGTTCCCTATAATTGAAACTTTTATTGACTTATCCATTTATTACAATTTTTCTATTTATTCTGAGAGAGAGAGAGAGAGAGAGAGAGAGAGAGAGAGAATCCCAAGCAGGCTCCATGCCGTTAGCACAGAGCCCAACACTGGGCTCACACTCTCGAACAAGTGAGATAACGACCTGAGCGGAAACCAAAAGTTGGATGCCTAACTGACTGAGCCACCCAGACGCCCCTGTCATTGAAATTTTTGGAACTCATCGCTGAGTATAGACATTTCTCTTTTCTTTATACTTTCTCTCTAGCACTGTAGTTATTTGCACATCTTATTCTCTAGAAGATTATACATTTTTAGGGCGATTTCGAATGTTTCATTTTGGTCAACTTCAGAATCCTTGGACAAAGGAAACATTCGTTAAATATGTTTTGGATTGGGGGATGGGGATCAAGGAAGCAGCAGAGGAAAGACTGGCTCTAGATCACCTCCAAAGCTTGTTCAGATGCTCAGTCTCTGATTCATTCAATTTGTTTGTTCACTCGAAAAATGGCATCGAGCAGCAATCATGTGCCATGCAGTGGCTAGCTGTTGGGTTACGATGGATGATAAAAACAGATATGGGCTCTGCCTAGTGATTCTATGTCCCTGTTCGGTTAAGGAGCTGTATGTTACCTAAACTATACCCTTTGTATGGGAGAGGTGTCTTTTTTTTTTTAATTTTTTAATGTTTATCTATTTTTGAGAGAGAGAGACAGAGACAGAGTGCGAGCAGGGAAGGGCAGAGAGAGAGAGAGAGACAGAGTGCGAGCAGGGAAGGGCAGAGAGAGAGAGAGAGACAGAGTGCGAGCAGGGAAGGGCAGAGAGAGAGAGAGAGAGAGAGGGAGATACAGAATCCCAAGCAGGCTCCAGGCTCTGAGCTGTCAGCACAGAGCCTGACGTGGGGCTTGAACTCACAAACCATGAGACCATGACCTGAGCTAAAGTCAGACACTTAACTGACTGAGCCACCCAGGCCCCCCTCCAAGACTTGTCTTAATGCTAATGCTACAGTACTTTCTTTTGCTCCTCTAAGCTGCTTGCTCACTTTGGGCAATCCTGGAAAGTCACTTAGAAGGAGAGATGCCAAAGAGGAACAAAGTGGGAGTGACCACTTTCCCAAACACACAGTTGTTTTTGGAAATGCAAATCCAGACCTCTTGGATAACAAGGTAAGGAATCTTTGTCAGTAGCCAAAGGTGTAGGAAGAGCTCCAATTAGTGATACACCTTCCTGCCTCTTCCAAAGGATACTTTGATAATCCTCCCCAAAGCCTCAATGCAAGACAGAGTTTGTGAGATGAACACGTGATCCTAGAAAAGCGCCCTTCTGATACATCAAGTCCAAACTCAAGAGTGGGAGATCCAAGTGGAAAGAAAGCAACACTGAACCACATGCTCAGATGTGGAAGCTGTTCTTTGTAAAGGTAATGGAACAAACACCACAAGTTAACAAAGATGTGGGCCGTGATCTGGGACATGCCTAGTATTCCAGAGGCTGCGTATTTTCTTTATCTAGAACACAAACCTTTAACCCTGGTGGATCATGAATGGTCTTTGGGAACCTGTGAAATCTTAAAATTGCATGCGGAATTGAGTATGTAGATTTTTCTTAGGGGGAGGCTTTATGGCTCACGTAAGATTCCCAAGGAAATCTATGGTCCCTAAAATCTATCAGGTTAATAGGAGACATGTTGCTGACTGAGCAGTTATTCTGAGTTGGAGGCAAATGGAAGGTTCAGGAATGTATTCCCACAGTGCTCCCAACAGCCTAGTCAATCAAACTATCACCTGTTTCTGAGCACATCTCCCATTATTCTTCCAGGAAGTGTTCCTTAAAGCACTCCGAACAATCTATAGCACTCAATGTGTTATAACACTCAGGGAGAGCTGTGTGGAAAGGATTGCCCAACAAGAGGGGTGACCTTCTGCCAAGGGACACAGACAGCGCAAGGTGGCCCACAGTGAGGGGGTATCACGGGAATAAATGCCATAACCTCTCTCCATCCTTAAATTATTTTCCAGGGATCCCCATTGGCAAACCCAATAAATCCAATAAAATCCAATCAAAACCAGAGGACACAGGAGCCTGTTGATGTTGGCCAGAAGATCAGCCTCCAAAAAGTGCAGAATAGATCTACGGGGCAAACTGAAGACATTCCAGAAGAGTGTGTATGTCTGCGTGTATGTGTGTGGTACCTACATATAGGGGGGTAAGTAGTCTAAATTCTGATTCACTGATCTTTACCTCTGACAAGTTAGACCAGAGGAAGTGGGACAAATAAGCGACTCACATTTTTTGCTCACTTCTCTGTCCTGGTTTCAGCAATTAGGAGCCCCTCGTGTGTTCTTCCACCCAAGACTCACAACAGCCCCAATTTGCACTAAAGAGTAGAGCCAAGAATGGAAATCAGATCTATGTGACTCCAAAACCATGCACTTTGCACTACACGTTGAATAAGAAAAAGAATTTCAGGTACTTGGAGAGCTTGTGCAGAAGGTGCTCTCAGAGCTGGGTTCTTCCGGGTGGGATGAGGTCGATGGGTGGTGAGTAGTGGAGGCCAGAGACCCCACAGCCAGCTTTTGAAGGATTGATCCGAGTGCGGGTCCTGTTCAGACAGAAACTTTTCACATTCACTGGGTGTGCGGACAGAAGTTCATGCTCACACACACAGCACACCCACACGCACAGACTGCTGCAAGAAACTCACTGAAGATGCGTAACGATAGGAGCATTAAAAGACGTGATGGGCTAGTGCAAAAGCTATAGAGGAAACCCTAGTAGTATACAACTCCAACAATATTCACCAAAGAAAAGGGTAAGAATAGTAGAGATAAAATGGTAGCCATCACACAAACATAGAATAATTCAGCCTCTGCAGATGCGAAGACCAACACAGACAATGTCTAGCATGGCATTGAGTTCTTCAAAAAGTTTCGTAATTGCATTTTGATATCAAGAGGTTAACAAACCTCTTACTTCAAACCTGTTGGTTTCTGGTTGGATTCTCTCAGCCCATGCCAAAATAGCATCCCGGTGGTAGAATCCACACCTTTCAGGGCTTCCCTGGACTTCTGTAGAGTAGCAACTGTTCTGGAGCCCTTCTTCTATCCTGTCTCTTTGTATTACAATTCTTCCTCCACCCTTGGTGAACGTGGGGGACAGGGCATCGCAATGTCAACACTCGCCGCCCAACCCGGAGTTTGGTGTTTTGTCTTTTCTGTGCCATGGACCGACTGGGCAACACTGGGCCAGGCCAGTCTCGCGGTGAGTCTCAGTTTTCTCATCTGTAAATGAAAGTGTTGGCCTTCTGTTTCCATATTTACCCACTCAACTTCTCCTAACATTTTGGATCTCTAGTGTCTCCATATAGATGCAATGGCTACGCATAGGGGGCTCCCCATATACCCTTGGACGCTATAGAGTTCATCTCAATTCAATAAATGCCTCTCTAGTTGAATTCTCATTGTGCTTGCTTACCTCTGGTATTGCCCAATTCAAGTTTATTTCATCAAAGTTCCCTTCTAACAACAATCTTCAATTTGATTATTGTCCTGAGATACTTAAGGCTTTTTAGTCCTTTTCAGTACTTCTGGCCTCAGTCTAGGTAACTCCTTGTATGATGACTTAATTATCTCCAACTTATTTCATGTTCTGGTTCTATGCCAAGAATTCCCTTCCCACTCTTCTCTGCCAATCATATTCCAGGTTCTCTGCCATAGCCCTGACTTCTTTCTTAACGTTTATTTATTTTTGGGACAGGGAGAGACAGAGCATGAACGGGGGAGGGGCAGAGAGAGAGGGAGACACAGAATCCGAAACAGGCTCCAGGCTCTGAGCCATCAGCCCAGAGCCTGACACAGGGCTTGAACTCACAGACCGCGAGATCGTGACCTGAGCTGAAGTCAGATGCTTAACTGACTGAGCCACCCAGGCGCCCATCCCTGACTTCTTTCAAACTCCAGCCACACATGCTGCCTTCTTGAAGCATTCCAAGACTGGCCCTCAATGACTCCAATCACTAAGTCGTTTCCAGCACTTTGCTGACCAGATATTTTATCCATACTCCCCTCTCGCTCCTCTGAGAGCATACGCCTTTCCTGCTGGTCATATCTGTGGCACTGAGACACATTTTATTTTATTTGTTTTATTAACGTTTCTACTTGAGTTGTAGTTTTCTTTAGACTACAAGTTTCTTAAAAATTCAACCATATAGGGGCGCACAAACTGAAGGGGAGAACAAACTGAGGGTTGATGGGGGGTGGGAGGGAGGGGAGGGCGGGTGATGGGTATTGAGGAGGGCACCTGTTGGGATGAGCACTGGGTGTTGTATGGAAACCAATTTGACAATAAATTTCAAAAAAAAAATGAAAAAAATAAATAAAGGTATACAATGTGATGATTAAAAAAAGTACACTTATCATGATGAAAAAATAAAATAAGAAAACAATAAGTAAAGATGTAATATATTGAGACACTAATGTTTTTTCCAAAATTACTGGGCATTGGGTGAGGTTTTGTTGCCATTCTTTTTATCTCATTTTTGTATTATAGTCATTAAGTATTATTAAAAATTGTTCTGAAATAAGATCCCAATGCTACACACCATCATTTTTGTTTAATATATTTCAGGCATATTCCATCAATAAGATGAAAGATAATCCCACATGTATTTATGGAAATCACATGTCCACCATTCAGAGAGGACACAGGTGCATAATTGCTAACTATGATGAATAAAATGGATTCTTATTAATGCCAGTCTTTAGAATATACAAAAATGCTACATTTTTAAAAGCAATAATTTACATTTTTTCTCTACAGATAGTGTTGTATTTAAAACTTATAAGCACCAAATGTCATGAAAGATACGCTTATTTACATAGTTCAACAATAAAATTACAGAAATGTGGAAAAAAGTATTTGGACATACATTTTCCTTATTTTTAAAATAGTGTTTGGTTTTCCTTGTTTTCCTCTGTTTAAATTTCTTTATATTTTGAGAATATTAGCTCTTTATTTGTGCTACACATAAGAATAGTTTTCCCCAGTTTGTAACTCGGCTTTTGAATGTGTTGCTTATGGTGTTTTTGAACATTCAAAGTTGTTGCTTTAAAATTTTATATGGTCAAGATTACTGTTGTTGTTCTTATTGTTATCATTATTGCAGGATTTCAGCTAATAGCTAGACCTAGATCAGATCTAAATTAGAAATCAATTTACTCATGTTCTCTTCTAATAAGAATCTCATACTTGTAGGATTTTATTTTTGTTTCTTATATCTGATACATTTGAATTTATTCTTGTATATGTTTTGAGATACACATTTCATTGGTTTTTAAATGTCTATTCATTATCAGAGCCTCCGTTTTAATCACACATTAAAATTTTGTATGTTTGTGGATCTGTTTCTGTATTACATTTTATTTCACTGGTTGGACTGTCTACCTATGCACAAGGTCTACAATGGTGTAATTTCAGAAACCTTAGGGTGTATTTAAATTTTGAGCAGTACATGGGGCGCCTGGGTAGCTCAGTCGGTGAAGCGTCTGACTTCAGCTCAGGGAATGATCTCCTGGTCTGTGAGTTCGAGCCCCGCGTCGGGCTCTGTGCGGACAGCTCAGAGCCTGGAGCCTGCTTCAGATTCTGTGTCTCCCTCTCTCTCTGCTCCTCCCCCACTTGCACTTTGTCTCTGTCTCTCGGGAATGAATAAACATTAAAAAAAATAAAATAAATAAATAAATAAATAAATAAATAAATAAATAAATTTTCAGCAGTATAAGTCCCTCATTGTAGCTCATTTTTATTTCCTAATATTTTCCTAATTGTTTTTGCTCTCATTTCTACATAAACTTTAGTATCAACTTCTCTATAAAAATTTTGAATGTAATGCTTTCTTAGGATTATATTCAACAAGTAAATTAACCAAGGGAGAAATGACATCTCCATGATGTTGAGACATGGTAAGAAAAAAACAAAGGCTATATTTCCTTTGGTTAAGTCTACTTTTGTGTTTTTAAGGAAGGTTTCAAATTCCTACCTTTGGATTTTGCACATTTGTATTGAACTTGTTCCTGAGTATTTTATTTTCTTTGTTCATATTTTAAATGGACTTTTCTCCATATTTTCTCTATGATAATATGACAGATATATCCTCTGTTATGTTTGTATGTACATAAGAACTACTAATTTCTGAATGTTAATTTTAAATTCTGCTTTTTTCCCTAAATTTAGTAAAATATTCTGTTTGAGTTTATCATGATTGAGTTTTCCGTGTATACTATTATCTGCAAACAATGATAGTTTTACTTTTTTGTTTTGTTTCCAATTCTTATGCCTCTAATTGATTTATCTTGTCTAATTGCATTGGCTAATATCTCCAGTACAATGTTAAATAAATGAACATTCTTATTTTATACCTGATGTTAATGGATTTGTCTCACTAAAGAAGATACTGACTTTAAAACCAAACTAATTATTTTTATCTTATTGAGGAAGTAGCCATCAATTCCTAAACTCAAATGCGTTTTCCAGGAATGGATGTTGAATTATTTTCAGAGGCTTTTTTAGCATTTGTGCAATAATCACTATTTTTCTCTTTAGGTATGTTACTGTAGCATATTATCCTAATGTATTTCCTAAAACTGAACAAAATGTTCATTCTTGCAATAAAACCCCACTTGTTTACATATAATACATTTTTTGTGGTGTTGTATCTCGTTTACTACACTTTCTAACAGGTCATCTTTGTCATTTTCTCATCTTCATCTAAGCCTACTCTGCAATTATTTTATCCAAATTTACCTTTATCTCCTGCAGAGCAAGAGTCCATAACATGCATGGCTCGGAAGTTCTTCTGGTATCTAACTGAACTTCCTGCTTGTGTTCATTCAAAACCACTTCTATTTTCATCAGGAGAGATGGAAAACAACTGGAGTTATGGGACCAAGCTGATTCAACTGACCCTGCCATTAAAATCAGAAGTAATCATGGACACTTCCTGGAACATGTGTATTAAGAATATATTAAGCTCCATTACCCACTTCCAGTACAGCTGAGAGAGCTAACCAACATTCTTAAAATCTTGATTAAATCATCTCTTAGTCTTCTCTGTTGCAAGCCAAAACCTCCTCCACTTCAGAGGGAGAAGTGGAAATTTCTGGGACCCTCGGGGTCAGAGTTATGATGTAAATATATTCAAAGTCCAGATGTTTATACAAAACCCTTGACTTCTTAATTAAGCTTTCCAAAAAAACGAACAAATTCTTACAATGGAAGATAATAGACCATCCACTCAAAGTCTTAAGTCAGAAACTTGGTATTTTTTTTCAATTTCTCCCACTCTCTTCCCAGTGGCACCCCCAGCCCCCTGATTCAACTGCTTACTCATCCCACACCAGGTGCTACGGACTCTACTACCAAAATAAATCTCCAAAATTCTTTTTATTCTCTCAATTTCCCTAGCCACCACCTGAGTCATTATATTATTACCGTACTACTAGATTCTTTGCTTACTACCTTTACATTAAACATTTTTTAAAGGTTTCTCTGAGTGCTGTCTAGAGAATAGGCTGGGGAATAAATCATATCGTATCACTGTTTTAAGGCTTTTGACTCTCTCTGCCTAGCACATCACTGCATCCCACATCCCCTGGTGTTCACATGACTAGCTCTTCTCAACTGTTAGGTCTCCACATACATATTTAGCTCAAATGTCATCTTCTCAGAGAAGCCTTCTCTGATTACCCGGTATGAAAAAGTCCCTGTTATTCTCTGTCTCTGAATTTTGCTTGTTTCTTTCATGGCACTGATATCAAGGTAAATTTAAATAATTAATTTTGCCCCCTCCACTAAACAATAGATTCCAAGAGGACAGAGACCATGTTGGGTGTCTTTCACCACTGACCACAGCATCCCAAATCCACAGAGCCTAATAGGTTTTACATGTGCACTAAATATGTATCAAATGAATGAATGATTCTGGGTGGGAAAGAAAGCATGCAAGAGTTGGCAAAGCTGTTTCTCCAAACTTAAAACTCCCAGGAAAGCTAAGTGCTGGTGAAAGGGTTGAGCACCCTTTCAGGTACTTCGGGGCAATCCTAACATGAGCTTATTGCAACACATTTCTGGGTTCCCAGACCCACAGCTCTCAACAAGTTCTTCCAGGTAATTTTTAAGTCCAGTGCAAGCCAGCAACTGCACAACTTGAAAAAGTAGTTGTTTTAATTTTTGAGAAAGAAGAAGATACTAAAAGGCAGACAACAGTCTCTTTCTTGGATAAGAAGAAAAGCATTTGACAAGACCAAACACTGAGCTCTGTGTGTGTGTGTGTGTGTGTGTGTGTGTGTGTGTGTGTGTTTATACATGTGCATGAGCTCCTCCACCCCTCAATTCTCCCTGAAAGCCACTTTCAATAAATTCATGTGGTCCCAACCAAAGATGCTGTAGACAATTTTCTTTCTCGCTCACTGTGTAACTTGGGCTCAGATAATTTGGGAGATTCCTTTGGAAAGAACATCTGGAGCCCTGGAGCTGGCCCATAAAGCTAACTTCTCTCTCTCTCTCTCTCCCTCTCTCTCTCTCTCGCTCTCATCTTCATCTTCTTTTGAAGAGGCTGTTCTGGTTTGAAACTTTCTAACCCAGAATTTCTGGCTCTGAGATATCTTACTCAGTTACTCTGGAATCATTTACAAATAAACCCGCCAGGCAAACTCTCATTGCTGGGAACCAATGGTGATTCCAGTCATCTGTTTATGGGGATCTTGTATCCCCAGGAATAAAACTGGCTCTGAGGAAAACTTTTGTGGGGCTGAAAGTGACCCCAGAGTGGAGGTGGTCTCAGACAAGAGTTCCACAGTCTCATGTTGTATGTATTCCTCTTCTAGTTCCTTAGGAACTCACAGGAATCTAAAAGGATGCTGGGAAGGAAGAGGGGGAGAATATCAAATATCTTCCCACTTTTGTGAAAGCAACAATCTTGGGAAAGAGCAAATGTTTCTACAAATATAGATAGATGATAGATAGATAGATAGATAGATAGATAGATATTCCTACAATAAAAAAGAAAATTCATACAACTTAGCAATGGGTAGCTCTAGAAGCAGAGACCAAACTTCATGATGGTCACTTCTTGTTTTTCACTACCTAAACCTAAAGAGTTTTGTCCTTAGGTCCTAAATCCAATGAGCCAGGACAGAGGTGATACACTGTGTCTCCCCATTTGAGCCAACATCCTTCTTATCAAGAACATTGAGCCTCAGGGTGCCTGGGTGGCTCAATCAGTTGGTAGACTCTTGATCTCAGCTCTGGTCTTGATCTCAGGGTCCTGAGTTCAAGCCCCACACTGGGCTCCGTGAGAAAAAATGCTGGACCTCCAGAGAATCCTGTCCACGGGCTGGGTAAGAAACCCAGTGTGGCAGATTTGTATTAATATCCCCAGTGGTCATTCTTCACTTTTATGCAGGCTCTTTCTCATGAAATTTTGAAAAATCTTCCTACAGTGGCTAATGCCTAACCCCTACCCCTGAGCTCAGCCACAAGGCCTGCTTGGCCACTAGGGTGAGAATGTGCCAATTTCAAGCCCAGGATTTGGGAAGCCCTGAGTGTTTTGATTTGCTTTCTCATGCTTCCGCCATCAGCCTGAGAAAGACATGCTTGGGCTAGTCCACTCGTCCCGGGAAGAGGATGAGAAACATGTGGAACCAAATTACTCAGCCAGGCTCAGCATGGTCAGCCAAACTCCAACCACCACCCCCCCCCCCGCCCCGCCGATGTAGGAGTGAGCCCAGCCTGCATCAGCTGAACTCCACAGATGTGTGAGAAATAAATGTTTATTGTTGCAAGCCACTGAGAATTTGTGGTTGTTTGCTCCACATCAAAACCTAACTCACCACAGAGCTACAAAGTAAAGCTCCTAAGAAGCCCTATATCTGAACGACAATGCCTCATATTCTTATAGTATTCTGGAGTTGTCTAAATATTTTACCCAGTGTCTTTTCTTGGGCTTTTATGATAACCCTGTGAAGCAGCTTCAAGAGGTCCTATTATTTCCATTTTATAACCAAGGATAGAAAGTGCAAAAAAGTGAAATCAATTTACCCACAACAAAACAGCAAAAGATGAGTAGAAGCCACATCCTTCCCATCATTAGCTCAGTAGTCCTCCCCCACTGGTAGGTAGGGGAAACAATGAGCATACAAGTAGTTGGAATCATACAATCATACAATCAGAAGAGCATGCTGAGAAGAGACTTGGGATTAAAAAGAAAAAAGAAAGAAACCTTGGCTACTTGTCGAATAGACTCAATTCCTCTGGCAAAAATTTCTGGAAAGAAAAATGGGCCACAAGTAACATTTCAGAAAGAATAGACTTATGGCACGGTAGGAGGCAGAAGAGACCAGAGTCTATGAGTTCAAGAAGGTTGCACACACAGTACGCACGTAGCCCACGGGTGTTTGCGATATGCCAGGAAACATGCTAGAAGTCTGACACGCATTATCTTCTCAATCTTCATAAGAACGCCATGAAGAAGACTGTCATATAACACAATATAACGTAACGCCCCATGATATAATACAACCCCCAGAAATTAAGCAGTGAAACAACTTGCCAAAACTCACACAGCAAGTGGCATTGTGTGGAAGCCCAAGTGTGTCTGCCTCCTGCAATGGACCCCCTGCCTTTGGCTGGAAGTGAGAGATGTGGGCACAGGAGCCAACCCAGATACGTCGAGAAGAGGGAAGAAATAATAACACTTCTTAGAGTGGAAGAGTGACTTGGGGCTGGAGAAGTTTCTGACGATAATGAACTTCAAAGAGAACCTCCTTTTTGCCCCCGTGTCGACTCTGGATTATACCATTAGGAACTCAGTGGCTCACAGGCCCTCCTTCCCAGGCAGTTGACTCTGTATCATGGCCCCTCAAGAGCGAAAAGCCCATAATTTAGCAGCCTCCCCTTTCTCTCTCCTCATTGGCTGTCAACATGTTGCAGCGCTTGAGTGGCTTTCTTTTGGTGGCGATGCTATTATTGGAGGCCACACAGCATAACGGAAAGAGTGCGGGCCTTTGATTTAATAGCCCTGGATTCAAGACTTAACCTGCCTTAATAGCTGTGTCTCCTTGGGTAAGGGACTTAACTTTTCTGAGCCTCCGGGGATAATAATAGTGTCTACTTTACAGGAGGAGTGAGGAACTAAAGACATTCCTATGTAAAATCCTTGTTGGTGACTGCAGCATTCCGGCCTACAGTGAATGCTAATTCACTTCACAAGCTACTTCTGTGAAGGCCCAACTATCTTTCTAGAAGACCATGAAGGAGTAAGCAGCGGGGGCCAGAAGGGGGGCCGGGTTGCGGGGATCAGGCCACCACAGGTAAATCTAGCCTGTCTCTTCTGTCACACCTGCTGCTCTCCTCCTGACAGTAGCCTTCCACACTCTGGTGGGACTCACGGGTTAGGAGCAGTGACTTTGAACTTCAAACAGTCGCTGCGGAGCCCTGGGGATCCTCCTCACGCAGCTCCAGGCCACGTCTCTTTAAAGGCGACCCAGTTTGACCATTCACCAGTGGAAGGACATCTGGGTCTTTTCCAGTTTCTGGAGTGGGCTCCTGATGGAGTTCATGGCCTTCACATCCTGCCACCTCTATGGGAAGAAAGAGGAGAGAGGAGTGGAGCCCAGGGGAAGGGGGAAAGACAGAAAGCCCCAACCAACCCTGTCCCTGCCTCACTCGTAGCCCCCATATGCCTTTCCAGGGAAGAGACAAACACATGGTTCCGAGGGGCTCAATACTTCTGGAAACAATTGTCAGTGAGAAGTGGGGGAAGGCCTGCACAAGTGAGTGCAGCAACCTGGAATCTTCTGAGCCTGGATCCAGCCATCACTTACATGCATGATGTGATTCTCGTTTTCTGCGGGAACTTTCACATCCTGCACTTGACTCAGCACCAGAAGGGCTTCCCTCCTTCGGTCTGGAGCTTGCTGCTCCTGTGCTTAAGAGGCATCGAGAAAAGGTTTTATCTTTCCTTCAACCACACAGGAGCCAAAGTGGGCTTCAAACTTTTTTTAAAGTTTATTTATTTTGAGAGAGAGAGAGAGAAAGAGAGAATGCGAGTGTGGAAGGGGCAGAGAGGGAGAGAGAAAATCTCAAGCAAGTTCATTCTGTTAGCAGAGAGGCAGAGCCTGACACGGGGCTCAATCTCCCAGACCTACAAACCGTGAGATCATGACCTGAGCCAAAATCAAGAGTCGGACATTTAACTGACTGAGCCACCCAGAAGCCCCCTCAAACATCTTTATTAATTGTAACAACACAATAGGGGTTCTTGTGTGGCTCAGTCGGTTGAGCCTCTGACTTGGGCTCAGGTCATGATCTCACAGTTCATGAGTTCGAGCCCCATGTCAGTCTCTGTGCTGACAGTTCAGAGCCTAGAGCCTGTTTCAGGTCCTCTCTCTCCCTCTCTCTCTCTCCCTCTCTCCCTCTCTCTCTCTCCCAAAACAAAAAATAATAGTAACACAATAAAACCATGATAATGACTACTGTTTCTTGAGCACTTCCTCTGCAGGGCGCCGGGGGTGGGTGGACATTAGCCATTCCCTTCACATCCATATTTCTCATGTGATTTTGAACGCTTTGACCTTGTCCTGTGCAATCTGAGCCCACCTTTGCTTTCCAGAACCGTCTCTCCCTACCCTACCCCCCAAGCCCCACTCCTGCCATAGGTCACACACCATGCCCTTTGTTGGCTAGGCTCTGGATTTACACCCACGTGTTCACCCCACCTGGAATGTCCTCTCCCAGCACCACGCCTTCCAAGGCTTCTTATCCTTGAGATCTAGCTCCACTCTCCCCAATCTGTGAAGATGTCAGTATAAGCCTCCGCAGAGAGACACCTGCTACCTCCTCAGGGCCCTTTTACTCTGCTCCTTGCACAGTGCTAAGTGCATGGCATGTCACAGGGCCGTCTCTTTCGACACTGCGATGCATTATCTGCAGGGACTCTTGCGCGACCTGGACTCCCTAGCACCTGGCAGAGCGCCGGGCCCATCGCAGGGGGCGCGTTAACGTTTGAGAGCGGCTGCACGAAGCCAGCCTGTCCCTTTCCCGAGACCCTGACCGACCGCACGGGTTGCCCAGCGAAATGAGAACTCAGCAGCACATGATGTGGCCGAGGAAGAATGCCCAGTCTTTGCCTCGGACATTTGGAGAAAAGAGGGGAGAGTTTCAGGGAAGAAAAATGATGCAAAACACAAGCAAATAGGTGAAAATCATGCATCGTACCTGACGAATTCTAGTCAGACATGTTCACCCTAGAAATCTCTTCAACTAGGAATTCCTTCCATTTTTAAAAAATTTTTAAGTTTATTTATTATTTATTTATTTTATTTTTTTGATTGTTTTACCAAACTTTTTTTTATTATGAAATTTATTGTCAGATTGGTTTCCATACAACATCCAGTGCTCGTCCCAACAGGTGCCCTCCTCAGTGCAGAGGGAGGGAGAGAATGAGGGGGGGAGGGGCAGAGAGCGAGAGAATCCCAAGCAGGCCCCACACTGTCAGCAGGGAGCCCGATGCAGGACTCGAACTCAGGAACCATGAGATCATGACCTGAGCTGAAATCAAGAGTCAGATGCTTAACTGACTAAGCCACCTAGGTGCCCCAAGAAATTCCTTTCTTAATAAGAGGACCCCATTTTTAGATTTTAAATCGACTCCACAGGAGTATAACTAAATGAACCCATTTTAAATTTTTTTTTTCAACATTTATTTTTGGGACAGAGAGAGACAGAGCATGAACAGGGGAGGGGCAGAGAGAGAGGGAGACACAGAATCGGAAACAGGCTCCAGGCTCTGAGCCATCAGCCCAGAGCCTGACGCGGGGCTCGAACCCCTGGACTGCGAGATCGTGACCTGGCTGAAGTCGGATGCTTAACTGACTGCGCCACCCAGGCGCCCCTAAATGAACCCATTTTAAGTGTACAAAGTGTCATTGATGATTGCATGCTTGGGTGTATGTGTATATGTGTAAACCTCCCACAACTCTGTAAACAGTCCCTTTTTTAAACCCTCCTCCTCAGACTATTGGTGTGTTTCATCTCCAGCCCTATTCTGACGCAATCCCCATAACCAGAACATTCTCACAACACACCTTATGGTGACTAGGAAGTGCCCTCTACCCTAACAGTCATCGTGGGAGTACGAAAGCTGGGGAGACAGGAAAAAATCAAGGCTACCACCATTAGTGTAGAGAGAGTGAAATGGGGAGCAGCAGCTGGAGCTTGAGAGAACTTCGGGATTAATGGGAGGAAGCAAACGGCGCAACAAGGACCAATGGCTGGAGTGTGAGGGATCCAAGCCCTCCCTTCTGCTGTTTTCACCTATCCTGCCTCCCATTTATGCTGATAGTTCTTAGAGAACTGCAAGTAAGCTTTCTTGAAAGCTGAGGAGATCACCCTCCTGGTTTCTTTGTCCTTCACATCAAAAGTCCATCCACACCAGTATGAAAAGATGGGATGTATAAGTGAGCAGGATGCTCTCTGGAAACAGTGGATGGAAAAAATGGCTGGGGAGGATCCGTCACTCAGAGGGCCCCAAATATGACAATAAAGATCTTGAATTTTGGTGTGTGACTTCCTGGGTTTCAATTTTAGTCCTGCTACCCTTTGCTGTTTGGCCTTTGGCTTTTTACTTCACCTTTCTGAACATCAGCCGATTTGTAAAAGGCCCATGGTAATTTAACCTGCTTCAAATGCTGTGAGCGTTAATAGAACCCATGTGCAGGACTTAGTGCAATGCCTTGAACCTCAGAAACACTCAAAAGGCTTTAGCTCATATTCATGTTATCACTATACTGTCAACATCATTGTCAACACTATAACCATTGAAATGACAGAGATGATTATAAGGATAAAGATAGACCAGCTTCCTACAAACCCCGCCTGAACTCCAGATTCCCTTTTGCCCATTCCGTCAAATGGGAAGTTTCTTCATTTTATTCTGTCCCTGGGTGTCCAACGCAACGCAGTCACAATTTGCTCTTTGCCTCGATTTCCTCAAGTTCTGAGGGGGTCTGGGACTGGAGAGTGGAGAGATGGCAGACAGTGACCTTGCATTAGCTGGGAAGGACAGAAGAGAAGGAAGAACCAATAAGGTATGAAAGAAAAGGTATAGGAGACAACATTTTGTTAAAAAGTGGGTGAGGAGTATATTACCCCATTCTTTCTAGGGGCAAAACCATAGTTTCCCTTATGAAGCTCTTCTGTAACAGCTACCTTTATGAGTTTTCTACACCAAGGAAGTTGGACACAGGCCTTGGGCTCTCTGAGTTACTCCCCTCATGCCAATGTCAAGACATTCGGGTGAATGAGTGAAAGAAAATTCCTGTCAGACACCTTTCAGTGGTGGGGGGATGATAATGTTTTTCATAGGCTGAGCTACTGACCTGCTCAGCCTTGGATTCACCTTGGCTAGTCTCCCCAGTCTGTACATCTGCATATTTGTACAGCTGGGGAGCTCAGGAAAGAACCAAAGTGAGACAGGATGCCAAGAGACTCCAGAAGAATCTAGACTTCTGGTGACCTTTCTTGCCTCTCCCGAGTCTGATGGAAACAGTGACTCCCTCTGTATCTGCAACTTCCTCTGGATGCAAGGCAAGGAAGACTTGTCTCCCTGAGGATTCTCCTCTGAGAACATTCTCCAGCCAAGTTCCATTACAATGGTAAGGAAAGTTACTTAATCCAGTGCTTCACACTTTACAGAACTGCCAAGAAAATTAATAAAGATAATGTGTTTGAAAGTACACATTATAAATGCCCTTTTATACACCTAAAAACTAAGCCTTTGTGGGGCAAAGCAATATGGCAGAGGTCACAAAACAGGCAGGTGGCAGGATCGTGATTTGAGCCCATGTACCCAACCTCCACCCCTATGTTCTTCCCTCTTCATCCCCTGCGTCAAAACCCCCACCATGGCTCCTGCTCGCCTGCGTGGCTATCCTCTTATTTTTTACAGGCACCTGTGGGCACTCCTTACATACATCCAGAGAGTTCTATTTATCTTTTCCATTGGTTTAATCTCTTCATCTGGCTAACAAGCCCTATGAGGAGAAAAGACCTCACTTATCTTCTTTTCTATCTCCAGCGGAGTCAGATGTATATCTGTGGGTTTTTCATGCTTTGACCCATTCAGCCAGGGATATAGAAGCCAAGACATTTCTTTCCGTGACATCCAAGAAAGACATTCCAGCAAGTCAGCAAGAAGTGTGACTGGTCTGGAAAACTTGCCTTGGCCCATGTATACGATGAAAGCCAAAGCAAAATCAGGCCACAAGCCTAAACAAATGGAAAAGAAACCCTTTGCCTCATCATTAGATTCCTCTTTACTAGTGTGTTCCTTGGAGTGTGAAATTATAACCACTTCTTTTTTCTGCTCCCCTCCTTATTCATCTTTTTATGGACATTGTCTTTCTCCTTGTCTTCTCTTATCCTCCTTTACTACTCATATTCTTTCTCATGTTCCTTCTGTCCCATTCCTTCCAGCAACCCATCACCATGCAAAACTAGCTGCTTAAATCATACATGCTGAAAGCACTCACCTACCCCTCTGAATCCACAATGACCGAATGCTTCTAAGGGAACAGCAGGAACACTTGATTCCTGGCATTGTAATTAATGAATTTGCATGGATCTGGATTTTTGTCGTCCTCGTTGCTGCTTCGGTTTCTCGTTTATGGTTTCAATCGATCATATCCCCTTAGCGCTAGAATTAGCAAACTGTTTTTGAGAATGTGAGCTACTGATTTTAAGGCAGATGAAAAACTAGACGCCAAAGGACTTACGTCTATCTGAGTATTCCTAGTTCCACATGCAAAAATAGTTATCAGTGCAAATTTTCATTCAGTCAATCTCCAATGACTGAGAGAGAAACATACTTCCTTTCCAAGCCAGAGTGTAAGGGCTTGGCCATGGGTGGTCAGCACTCCCCGGTTTCCGGCCCAGGCACCCTCAGGTGGATGTAGCGGTAGGGGTGGTGATGTTGGGTGGGTTAATGGGAGAAATGCCCGAACAATCAAAAGAGACAAATATTTTATCAGTTTTTTAAATAAAAATAAAAGTCGATTCTAGAAATCAAAAGGTAGAAGCTTGACATTAACAATGTATATTTTGAATTTCTTTTCCTGACACTAAACAAGCTCTTGATGAGCCTTTATAAAAATAATCAGTGATCACTGGGAGCCAGGAGTACCTCCTGAGAGAATCCAAGTCATTTGTTTTAATAAATTACCAGTGGGTACAAGAATGCCATCAATATGGGGTAATGAATTTTATCACAACCGTCAACATAGGGTAATGAATTTTATCACAACCTAACATAGATGTGTTGACATACATATACCTATGTACACATATCTACTATAGATACTTCTTTTTAAGTTTATTTATTTATTTTGAGAGAGAGAGAGAGGGAGAGAGAGCAGAGGAGGGACAAAGAAAGAGGGAGAGAGAGAGTCCCAAGCAGGCTCCACACTATCAGGGCAGAGTCCGATGCAGGGCCCAAACCCACAAACCATGAGATCATGACCTGAGCAGAAACCAAGAGTTGGAGACTCGACTGACTGAGCCACCCAGTGCCCCTATGTGATAGATACTTTTAATCTCTGTGTGTATACCTATATTTTTCATTAGATTGTACTGGATACAAAGATAAATGGACTGAACAATAAAATCCTTAGGTATGTTTTTATATGTTATAAAGAACAGTTAATATTTGACTCTATACTTCAGTTCTCTTAGGAAGGGAAAAATATCTGAACTTGGAGATCTCTCCCTTTTTACTGAATGATAGAAATTCAATTTTGAATGAAAATAGTTGGCCACAAAGACACAATATTTGGCACATTCCTACCAAGCACCAATATTATGTCCTAGGTGAGAAGCAAAGATTCATTTATGGAAAAGCAATATGCCCAGATGAAAACTCATTGACTTATTCCAGGCATATTTGGAGGGTTGGGAGGGGGTTACCAAGACTATTCAATGGCAGCTTTCATTTCCTACAAATACAACAATGACAACTAACAAACACCAAGAAATCCTGAACAGGCATAAGCCCAGATTTGAAAATTATTCCATGGCAGTGATTGCCCCCGGCTTCACGGGCCAAAAGCCTGGTTGGTGCTGTTTAATGGCTCTCGATCCTACGACCAGGACAGAGTCTCAGATCACAATGTAACTATTCTGTTCTGACCTGATGCTCAGGGTCTCTTGTTCCTTCTCACTTCTTTTTCGAAATATAAATAAAATGTGACCTATTTAACTGACATCGAATGCCCACAGTCAGGATTTCCTCATTCTGTACTTGAAGGATTTTCTGTATTTATCCCAGAAGGTAACATTGATTAGGCAAGACAGAGGACTTGAATTCTAAAATGGGTTTCCACTGGTTTATATGAAAGCAACTCAGGGCTTTCTTAATTGGAAGCTAAATATGAGCCCAAAACATGACTCGGCTGCTAGAAAGGAAATCCAGTCCCTGGCAGCACTAGTAAAGTGTGATTATATGTTGGAGAGAAGTGATAGGTTTAGCACTGTTTAGATCCCGTCTGGGGTCAAGTTAGAGGCGCACAGCACAGAGGAGGGCATTAACAAACCTGAACATATCCGTACTAGAGCACTGGTCTTGTGGCCAGAGCAATAGAAAGAAATTAAAGAGGACAGGAGTGTTCAAGAGTGTGGCTGATGGTATCTTCAAGTATTTCAAGGGCAATAACAATGACTTTATAGTAATAATTAGATCTACCAAAAATGAGACCTGCTCCTTCAGGAGACATGAGTTCCTCCCAGCTGGCAAGTACTTGACAGATATGCGCTTCGAAAATACAACACATTTCTCTGTTTTATGCATTACAGTCTAGAACAGCAGAAACAGCAATCGCTGATGTGGAACTTTGCCCTGGGCAGGCTTCAAGCATTAACCTACTTAATCTTCATGACATCCTGTAGCCCCATTTTAAAGGCGAGGAAAAGTGAGTCGCAGAGATGTTAATAACTTGCCCTAAATCACATGCCTACTTAGTGGAGGATCTGGGTTTCAGACTTCTCTAGCTCTTTATGTCTACTCTCAGGAAATCTTTTTAAGGCATAGCTTTATTCTCTTGAATTTTCAGAGGAAAAACTTGAAGCTAATGTAGTGGCTGCTCAGACGGGATGAACACTAGAACATGAAGGGACCTTATGGTTTGAAGAAGATGTGACCAAATACAGAGGAAGAAATTGACCCACGGGCAGTCCGAAAATCACCCATCTAGTTCGTTTTTGAGCCGGGATGAGAACCCAAATATTTAAGTGCGGTGGTCTTGCATTGCATCCTGACTCTCATGCTGAAAAACATGAGGCAGGGTGTCCCTAGGAATCGGAGGGAGCCAGGTAAGTGGGCCAACCATGCCTCTCCCATGGCCAACACCTGGGCATCCAGAGTAAGAGAGTGTGTTAGAAAACATGGCAACCTAGCAGAACGTAATGTGTGCTTCTGCCCATGGGAAGGTGGGGGGGTGGGGAACAGGCTGAGTGGCAGAACATGAACCCCAAATGCTTCATCTGCATGCCACTGGGCTTGAGTGTGTGCTTCACGGCGGTGCCCATGTACAATGGGGGAGGGCTGATATAACCTAGATATAGATGGAAGGAGGACAGAGTTATGGAGAGGAGGACCGAATTCTGGCCAAAGTACATCTCCATGTGACAATTTACTTCCAGATCCCAACAGCCTTGGTGCCACATCAGCATCACTTGTATGTTGCAGAGGTGAAAGGTGAGCCCAGATCCGCCCAGCAGAATGAGAATTCTCTTCACACCATCCACCCGCCATCTGTTGAAGTGGGCTTCTATTGTTCTGCCTGATGTTTCTCCTCTCCTGGGAACAGCAGCCCAGTTTCCTTTAGGTGAGCCATCATGCGGTTTGGGAAAGGTTGCTCTTCACCCCTGGTTTCAGGGTCAGACGCCTTGATGAGTCTGGGAAAATCAAAAGAACATATTCCACTGACCACTAATTGTTTCAGAAGAGGCTCCATGAGCCGGGATGGGCCACTGAGAGCCCCACACCCCCCCACCAGGACTTTGGCCTGGAGACATTCTCTTTCTGCTTAGGGTTTTCTAAGTTCTCGGGTGACGCTGCTGGAGGGCACCCTTGCCTTCACTTGAATCAAGTCTGCCTGAGAATGGAGCTGACACAGAGGAAGGCAAAGCAGAGACAAAGAATGAGGAGAAACTAGTCATCTGTGCCCCAAGCCAGTTACATTACTGGACTTTCCGGTTTTGGCGGCCATTAAATATCCGATATTGCTTAAACTAGTTTGAGTTGGGCATGTATGACTTGCAACCCAATGAATCCAGTGATTCTGTCCCACCATTAAGTCCTAGGGGAGAAGAGGGTGGATCGGAAACTGAGGGCCTCCCCAGAACAGCCTTAGCTCCTTCCAAACCTTCTAATCCTCACCATCAATAGTTCAGAACCTCCTTCATCCCAAGCAAGTCTTCCAAATCAGTTTTCTGAGTTTACATGAATGTATGACTAAACATACTCAAACAGATGGGCCCCTTTGCTACTTTGTTATATGAAAGAACTTCCAAATACATATATATATATATATATATATATATATATAAACACACACACACACACACACACATATATATGATTATCAGACCCGGGCACTATGAAGTGTGTTTGAATGTGGTGATTGTATGTCAACCCTGTAGTTAAGGAATTTATGTAGAGAAAAATAACAAAAGTGTAAGGCATTCTTCAAAACAGACACCATTCCTCTAGATTTTCACATACGATGTTGAGTTAGGCAGGGCGTGAGCATGAGAAAGACAAATGGAACATTCTCCGGTTTGGTGTTAACTTGGGAAGAGTTTTGAACTGTCTTTAGGGAAGGGAGGGACCCTGACAAATGGGAGGGTGGAGGCAAGCAGGGGACATATCCACAGAGCAGGCAAAGTCATATGCATCTTCTGAACTCAAGGCTTGGTGGTCTAGAGCCCTTTCATCACCACCCCGGACTCCCATAATCCCCAGTTTCTTGCTCCCCTCAGCAGGGAGGGGACTAAATGCAAACTGGACTCAAGACTGATATCAACGCACTCAGGCATGTTGAGCACAAAATTAACAGTCTCTGAAAAGGGATAGATGTTCTCAGGAAAGGAAACAGCAGGGTGGCCCACTGACACTAACCAAGTCATCCGAGAAGTCCCTGCTGACTCTGTGTCCCAACAGCGTTGGGGTTTTCCTGCAGCCCCTCAGAACATGTGTGGCGTGAGCAGGGTGTGTTGGATTTCATTTTATTTCCTTAATTAAAGCAAATCCTAACCTCAAAAGAACACAGGGTACACCCTCCACGGTTCAGACACCATGAACCCGGACGACTCGAAATTCTTTTTCCATGATCAGACGTCATTCTGAGCCCTACCTCCTAGAGAAGGAAGAGTCCAGGAAGGCCTGCAGTGCCCCATGGTTAGCATGTGGCCCTACGTAGGACTTTTACTTTGGTTAGAGCAGCAGCTGGCGTCCTGTTCTGTAAAGAGTGTGGCTGATGCAGCGAGCCAGCAGAATGGTTTCCTTGCTGGATGTTGTGCACCCACTAAGACTCCTTGGTCCCCACACTGCCCACCCAGAAGAGAAGCAACTACATCCGCATCAGGAAAAAATAACCCAAACCACAACCAGCCTCCCTGGGCCATCTGCCCGTGCAGTGATAAACATCTGGTCACCATGGAAAAGTCCTCTCCATCCCCAAGATGATGTCTCCCTTACCTCCTCCGTGTCCCCTGCTCTAGATCCCGGACGTTTTAAGGTAAAGGTTTATAAACAAAGCCCAGTGAACTGGGCTCAACCAAATTTCCAGTGGAATATACGGCATGTTCCACAATTTAACTAAATTCTACAGTCTGCAATACATTTGTGGCATTAAGTGTATCAATGATAATTCATTGATTTAACTTCCACCCCGTTTCATAACTGCCACCCAGCCTAACAACCATGCATAAATCAAGCTGGATTGACACCATTGAATTGTGCTGGTCAAACTTTCTGATGAGAAATTTTCTCTGATGATGTCAACAATGGACTAGATTAAATGGGTGTGGAAACTGGAAGGAATGGGATAGTTTATTTAGTAAACAGTGTGAAAGATCCTTCCTGTGTGATTATACAGAGAAAAAGAATGTAGCCTCTTCACACCAGACACCAAAATGCATCACTACAGATTAAAAAGAAAAATAGATAACTGTTATGGGTAAAAATTATCCGATTAGGAATAGAGAAGGTGCCTTGAAAGTATAAAAGTACAGAGGGGTTTTTTTTAAGATTGATAAACATGACCATTTAAAAATGTTAATATCTCATAAGAGACTCTTAAAAACTGAGAACAAACTGAGGGTTGATGGGGGGTGGGAGGGAGGGGAGGTTGGGTGAGGGGCGTTGAGGAAGGCTCCTGTTGGGATGAGCACTGGGCGTTGTATGGAAACCAATTTGACAATACATTTCATATTAAAAGAATTTTTTTTCAATAAAAATGTTGATATCTGTAAGTTCAAAGTTACGCACACACGAGATGAAAAGGTGAGTCATGAACTGAAAAAATATTTGCAAGAAAGTGGTGCAGACATGTAACAAGAAAGGGTTAACCTTTAAAACAAAAGAGCTTTTATAAATCATAAGACAAAAAAAAAAAAAAAACGCTCAAGAAACCAGGGCGAAAGATGCAAACAGTCAGATTGTGTGAGATGAAATGTCAGTCGCCAATTACCATATGGGGGAAGTTCCATGTCACTTACAATCACAAAGCAGCAAATTGAAATAACAAAGATTTGCTGTTTACTCCCCAAAGCAGGTATTTGGGTGGCGAGAGTGAAGCTGAGCGCGTGCCTTCTGGAGGTTAGTTTGATAAACGTTTGCCATGGCTCTAAAGTGTAGATGCACTTGACCCAGCAAAGCTGCGCGTGATGGAACGTATGCTACCGAAAAGGAGGTCACTGACCAGCGGTGAGGTTACAGCAGTGTCACAGAGCCTGCTGGCTCTCCCCGCCCTGCCTCTCACTCCCCGCGGGACAAGACCGCTGGCCTGTGCCTTGGGCATTCTCCAACCCGGGTAGTCCTGCCCCGTGTTCTCACAGCTGGAGGTGGTGGGGGCCTCGGGCTAGACTGGCCTAGATGCGGCTGTAGGAGCAGGTGGGAACTAGAGACCTTCTGCCGCGACCCTCTCATTTGATAGATGAGCAAAGGGGATGTGACAATAACCTGCCCAGTGACTCGCAGCTGATTCACAGCAGAGCGTGGATGTGTGTCCCAGCCTCCGTGCTTCTAACGCAGGCTCCTGCCACCCTTGAACTCTGCATGTTCCGTTCCAGCTAGTCAACTTTCTGGACGATGTGGTGCATGGTCCATCATCTGGTTTTCATTAATAACCAGCTAGCGTGGTGTTTTGTAATGCTGTGTCATCGTGTCCATGGCTGTTCCTTGGCCCCAGTCACTTCTGGTGTGGGGTTACAGAGAGCGTCCGGACCAGCAGTGGTCTGGAGGCGTCACTGCACGGCAGAATATATTTGGGCAGGTCTTCTTCTCATATGAAATAAGAAGTTCAAAGTGACAATTTTGGATATTCTTCCCAAATCTATCTTTCTACTGAAAGCATTTTCTGGAAGTCTTGCTATTTTTTTTTTTTAAAGCATAAACTATGCGGACTGCATCGAACAGTAAGGCATGCAAAAAACTCAAAGATGCCAAAGCAATTGTCACCCAAATGTAGATTCAGAAGCTGCCTCAAAGAATAAAGCTAGAGGTTGATGCGTTTTCTTCAGCTGAGGGGCATCCGAATTAAAACCCTGAACCCTGTCATAGGAAGAGCTGACGGCATTTGTCTAGACACAGGGAGTGGTCATGAAGTCAGGCAATAGTATACTTGAGATCAGTCTTGATCAAGAGACACATGATATGAACCACATTTACAATTTTCAATGTTCTAGTAGCCATGTAAAAAACCTGGAAAGAAATAGATGAAATTAAGTTTAATAATATATTTTATGTGACTCAGTATATCCGAAATGTTATCATTTCAGCACGTATACAGAATAGAAATTATTAAGCAAATATGTTACATTCCTTTTTCCTACTAATCTTCAAAATCTGATATGTATTTTATACATAAATCTCAATTCAAAAGCTAAAATCTTTGTAGAACGACTTGACCTATATGTAGAAACTCCATAAAACTTACAGTTGAAAGGTGATCAAGTTGCTTCAAATATACATAAAAGTTCTCCAGGGGAGCCTGTGTGGCTCAGTCAGTTTAGAGTCCGACTCTTGATTTTGGCTCAGGTCATGATCTCATGGTTCATGGGATTGAGCCCTGTGTTGGGCTCCTCGCTGAAAGCATGGAGCCTGCTTGGGATTCTCTCTCTCTCTCTGCCTCTCTTCCACTTGCTCTCTCTCTCTCTCTCTCTCTCTCTCAAAATAAAGAAACAAAGAAACATTTTTAAAGAAGTTCTGGGACGCCTGTGTGGCTCAGTTGATTAAGTGTCTGACTTTGGCTCAGGTCATGATCTCATGGTTCATGAGTTTGAGCCCCGCGTAGGGCTCACCACTCTCAGTGCAGAGCCCTCTTGGGATCCTCTCTCTCCCTCTCTCTCTACCCCTTTCCCACTTGGCTCAGGTCATGATCTCATGGTTTGTGAGATTGAGCCCCGCATAGGGCTCACCACTCTCAGTGCAGAGCCCTCTTGGGATCCTCTCTCTCCCTCTCTCTCTACCCTTTTCCCACTCGGCTCAGGTCCTGATCTCATGGTTCGTGAGATTGAGCCCCTCTTCAGGCTACTTGGGATTCTTTTTCTCTGCCTTTCTCTCTGCTTCTCTCCCTCTCTCCCTCTCTCTCAAAAATAAATAAACATTTTAAAAATTAAATTAAATTCAAAATTCATTCCTAAGTTTCATTCACATTCCACATTCCAAGTACTCAACAGCCACAGCTCATATTGGACAACCTTAGACAGAGTCCTGGTTTTTGAGTCATTTGACCACCTGCCTCCATCCTGAAGAGAATATTCAGTAGTGTAGCCCAAAATACCAGGTTATTCCAGCACAGAGACACCAGCACTTGCAGAAAGTTCAGAAGAGTGTGAAAGAATGATCAATTGCCTTGTGGTGGAGGCATGTATGGGAAATACCAGAAAGAAGAAATGGAGTTTGCATGGCCTAGGAAGAGAGAAATAAAAGATCTTTCTGTTCCCAGAGGAAGCTATTGTCCCATCTTCCAAGTATAAATAGATATAAAGTATTTGATAAATACAAAAGTCCCAAAGTTCCAGCACTCTGCGGCTAACCCATCCTTTATTTGTAGGCAATATACATCAACCTGATAGGTCCCTACTTCTAAGAAATTAGAATCGAAGAAAACCCGATGTTTGAAAAGAAAAGTGATTTTTAAAACTCTAAAAAGGCTTTGCAATGACATCAACTACATGGTTTCTTTAAATATCCAGCCTCCTTCTTATATTTAGACTATGATTAGATTAATGGGGGAAAAATATTGACACTAAACTTTTCAAGAACACACCTACTACAGAAAGCAAAGAACACCTGTTGTTGAGCTTATCTTTTGAATCTTAGTTTCAAAAGTTGTTTTCATAGTTAAGGCTTTGCTTATAGAATGGTCCCTCCCCATGCTCTTGGGTTTAAGACTTTAGAGATGTGAGTGATTGCTTAAAAGCATCCTGCCTTGATCTGTGTCTGGACAATTACCCTGATTGTCTACTCTACTCCTGAAATCATTGTTGCAATATATGCTAACGAATTTGGAGGTAAATTTTAAAAAATAAAATTAAATTTAAAAAAATAAAATAAATTAAAAAATTAAAAAATTTTTAAAAAATTAAAAAAAAGAAAAGATGATACAGGAAACCAGAGGAAAGGTAGATGATTCAGAGGATAACAGTTGGGGAAGCAAGATGGACAGAAGCTGCCTAATTTACTTTAGGTCTTCAACTGTCTTCAGGTCATAAAGTCCCAGGTTGGTCCGAGAGCCGCAACAAAGCCGGGAATGGGGGACAAGATAGAGAGGCAAGTACAAGTACAAAACAAGATGAGAATTAATTCACCTGTGCCTCCGTCCTTAGGAGACTATTCACTTCTCTCACCCAAAGCACCAGATCGTTGTAACATATGCTGCTTGAGGTAAGTTATAAGAAGCAAGTGACTCTGGAAGTGAGTTGTCAAATGACTTCCAGACACAAATACTGTGTATTTTCACGATCCCCACGGCGTAACCTGGAAAAGCTGTGCGTGCTTCTCATAGGTGCTTGGGGACTCTTTCTGCTAAACTTATACAAGGTAGTAGGCTAATGGTTCAGCAGGTGGGGATAAAATGCAGCAGGTGCCAAGAGCACCAAGAGCAGGGGACCCATACTCCAAATCCCACTGCCCACTGATGTGCTGTGCCTCATACCGCCTCATAAGTCCTTGCCAGGCCCCCCTGCACAGATACAAGGGGAAGAATGAAATGATCAAACACTTTGGGGTGGCCATAACTTGAGATAGTTGCTAATTGAGGTAGAGGTGGAGGATGAGTAGATTAATAGTCATCTTCCAATCCAGATAGGGTTTCCATAAGGAGAATGTTGCATTGTTGGCTATCAATGTAGACAGCTATACAACAGGAAATGGTATTCATTATAACAAGAAGAAAGAGGGGTGAGATGGGCAGTTTGGGGAAAAGAAAGACAATTTACCTGGGAGTGAAAAGAGCCATATTTAGTCCTGACCTTGCTGCTGAGCAGCTCTATGGACTTTAGCAAGTCACTTCCTGTCTTGACTTCAATAGTTTAAGGCATTTCCTGAGTTTCTACTATAGCAGAGCAGTTACCCACTCTTGGCCTTGAGATCCTCCGAGGTACAGGTCAAGGAAACAGCACAAAACCTTCAGACATTGCCCTTTCTTCCATGCTTCAGGGTAATTACCTCCAGGACTTTGGGAGAGGGGGGGCACTGCCAATGGCAATGACCTTCATTGTTACTGGGGTGGACGTGAAGTCAGGCACTAGAGTCACAGGCCCTGAGACTCCAGAAAAGAAGTTCTCCGGGATCCTGTCTGTCACGCACAGCACCTACAGGAAACAGGCCACCCGTGTGGTTTCCAAGGCACCCGCGCATGGCCTGGGAAGCCGTGGAGTGTGGGTCAGGGCTTGAGAAACAGAAAGTGAAACTTTGTGGAAACTCAAGAGGTGGCGTCAGTGCCAGGCTTCCTGTCCACACCCAGCGGAGGTTGAGGGGAAACGCGCAGCACAAATGAGGAAAAGCAAAGCTGCTTTCACATGGGAAAGTGACAGCCCGAGAAGGAAACACGCCATTTGCTCTGGCCTCACGTCCGCAACTTCTAACACATTCCCCCGGGAAAGGACTTCCCTCGTCCTCGCCTGTTCGTCTGCCCACAGGCCTCACCTACCAGAGGGTCAGCCAATGCTTCTGGCTTTGGGGTTAAAGGAAAGAGGGATCAAGCCAGGGGATTGTGTCTAAATGATTACTCCAATTGTCCCCTTTGGGAGATATTTCTCCATTGGCAGGTTGCGATCTTACCAGAGAAACAATGTCATCTGCCAAAGATTTACGTTGTCAGATTTTGACTGGGCCTATCCTTTATACGCTAGACCTTCTTTCCTTGGAGGGTAACATCGGAAATGAAAGCATTGTTTGGAATCATGAGAGCCTCTGAACTTCTCCTGATTCTCCTCCCACCTCTTAAAGCTCCCCACCTGCTTCCCTTCTCTCGCTCTTACTCAGGGCCAGGATCCCTCTCTGGAGGGGTGATTTTGTGCCACCTTCTTTCATCACATGCGGTGAGGATAATTCTGCTCTATCTCAAAGACTCCAACTTCCCAGCCCATCGTCCTGAGATGATGACAAACTACTGGCCACCCTGGGTGCCCCCATTCCCTCCGCCCCAGCTCAAGCTGGGACTTAACTCCTGAGGAGTCTGCAGTGGGACCTGCTGTGCAGGACGGTCCCAATCTTTCAGTAGACGGCCAAAGGGACAGGCCACAGGTTGAAAGACGTGTTCTTGCAGAAGAACTCTGCTGGGGTCATGGAGGAGCCCCTGTCCTTTAGAGGCTGGGAAATCCTTTCTCAAGAGTGGACTCAGAGCAGTTGGGGGACAGGTCTAGGACTTTAAGGTGAGGAGAAAAGGTAGATGGACAGGGTGTGAAATGGGAAATGAAGGGAAAGAAGAATAGGTGTGTTCAAAAATATACTCAAGTCAAGGAAAACAGAGGGTTTGGCCCTTCTGTCCACTTCAGTCCCTGGAAAAGGAGAGTGTGGAATTTCACACGCCTGTGCTCTGGGAGATCTGTCTTCACCACAGCAGAAAGTTACTCGAGCCAGTCTGTACTCTTGAAGCCAAAATCAGTCAATCAGACAATCAATATAAAATCATTTTGTTCCGCAACAGCTGGCCTAGCACTGAATCACCAGGGTATTGATTACAAGCCTGTAAAGCATTTTGCATCTGGGTAGACCCCATCATAGACTTGTTACGTTTACTCTTGACCTCTGACTGTAGCCAAAAAAATCCCTCCGGATCAGTCAACTACGTACACAACTGGACCACCACAGGCAGCGTCCAGTCTTTACCCATGGAGACCCATGATCATATCTGACTCCCCAGAAACCATGGTTGACCCAGGAAAAGAGTTTGGAGACATACATCTGCTTGAAAAAAGCTCAATGTTTTTGGCCAAATCATGATAGTGTCTATCATGAACATGGCTTGTATACATTATCTGGATCCCAATGAAACGACCCTAAATGGAAGAAAGGAAGCACCTTAAAATACGAAATTAATAAATAAGACCCAAGAAGCAAAACCCAGAGATGCTTGAATGAGAAGGTACGGGAAGTGATCAAAGTCTAAAGACAGAGGAGAGAGTCCTTTACCAGGCAAGTATGATTACTCTCTAGAAGCAAAAGTCCAGATGAAATGCCCTCCCAAGGCCCCTTTCTGTCCTGGGGTTTTAGCTTTCTGATTAATTTTCCAGAAGGTACGTGATAGGATAAAGGGGAAGCGTTCGTGAAGAAGGGGTGGTAGAGAAAGTGAAAAGGAAAACGAAGCAATAAAACATTTCCTTATCCGACAAGAAGCATGTGTGTTGGGGTGTGGTTGGGAAGGAGAGAACCTGTCATCTGAGCGTTGAGCAAAGGTTCAAGGTCATTTCTGAATTCATCCAAACAACCTCTCCCGGCATTTGTTGGCACACGGCAGATCTGGGATTTGGGGTTTTGGCAAAGGCAGGCGCATCAGGAATTCAGAAAGAAAAAAGAAAAAAAAAAATCCGTTCCAATTTCTGAGAGAGAGAAGATGAAAAAGGCTGGATTTCTTGGGGTGGCTGCCGAGGGCGAGGCTGATGAGGAGCAGAGAAAGGAGGAGGCCTAGCAGCCTGTGAAAAGCAGGAAGGTCAGCAAAGCTCAGGAGGCGTGAGGGCTGGAACAGTCCAGAGCTTCAGCGGACACTGAGAACGCCAGCCTTACCCACGGCAGGGTTAGTTGACCCGGGCTGAGACCCAGCTGTCAGAACAGCCACTAGAGTGACGGAGCAGCTTTTGGGTTCATTAGTGACCCCGTGAGCTGACCAGACAACGGGTCCCGCAGGCGAAAGGACCACGAGTTCGAATTTTGATAGGAAAAAATAGCCCCAGTGTGCCACCTTGGACCCTGGGCAGCTTCCGTCACGGTTCACCACTACTCCAAAGCTTTCAGGAACTTTGTCTGTGAGAAACGGAGATGAACAGCACCGCTATTTTGTTGTTGTTGTTTCTGTTTTTATTTTTTAAGCAAAACTCCGATTCATAAGACAGACCAAAAGAAAATCAAGTTGAAACAGAGTCCAGAGCACCAAGAACCAGCCTCCCCCTTCCCTCCCCCGCCCCCCACCCCTACACTTACACACTCACGTGGGCCCTGAGACACTGGCAGCCTCCTGGGGCATTCTGGACAGTCTGAAGACTGTTGAGGTAGGGGAACATCACAGTAAAATGAGACCAACCTGGGTTTAAAGGTCAACTTTACCACTTAATTTCCTGTATGACCTCAGCGTAATTGCTTAACCTTTTTGTACCCTAGTTTCCCTACTTGTAATGTAGACTAGGTAATGCCTACCTCATAGGCTTCTTGTGGGAATTAAACATTTTACAAATATGGCTTATCCTAGGTGCTCAAAACAGTCAAAGTTCCCCTTCATGTAAATAGTCTTATTATCAGTGAAGCCCTCGTAACTCTGCTTTCAGATGGCTTGGATTCCCTGTAAATATTTATCCTTATTAGCTTTAAATCAGCATAAAAATTAATTGTCCTGAAGATCTCTGTGTTTGTGCTACAGATTCCAGAGCTCCATCCCAGGACACTAATCCATAGTACAAAAACAGTCAAAAACTCAGAGAAATGAATCAACCTCAAAGTGAGCTATGGATTCTACATCATCCCAGTCAAAACCCAAAGCAGGCTTTTTTGGGTAGAAATTGACGAGCCGATTCTAAATTTCATAGGTAAACAAAAAGGACTTAGAATGGCCAAAACAACTTAGCAAAAACCAACCAAACAAACAAACAAAGGACTTCTACTACCTAATTTTAAGATTTATTATAAAGCTCCAATAATAAAGGGAATAAAGCATTGGTACCAAGATAGACAAGTAGATCAGTGGAATACTGAGTCCAGAAACAGACCCCCATTCGTGGTCAGATGATTTTCAACAGACATTCAAAGATAATTTGACACAGGATTGACGCCTGTCTATGAATTTGTTGTGGAATAGGTGGAGTTCTGTCTAAATACAACTCAAAAGGCTCATATGTACCGCAAAGCTTAGTCATTTAATCTGCACGGACCTCAGGTTCACTTTGTAATGAAGACAGCCAACCATGTTTAGGTTCTACTGAGAACTTGATGACATCCGGCAAGGAAATGTACTCCCAGATTGAAGTACCCCACGGGGCAATGATGCTACCGGGTTTGATGTATACACTTATTCTACTGCCTTCAGGATGTGTGTTCCGAGCTGCTCTTCTGATCAAGAATTTGGAACTGAACTGATTCATCCCCACCTTGTTGTCCCATCCCCACGGGGACCATGATAGTGCGCCATATGCATCATAAGACATCCGGCCAGGATTTCATGCCTGGGCTGTAGCCACAGAACAGAGCAAAGCTGAGTGATCACACACAGGGTCGGAGCCTCTGACCACAGCCCCTTTGCCCTGCTTGCAAACCGACCCGGCTAAATGAGAGCTTCCTTTCTGCCTCACGCACATCAAAAGTGTTCCGAGAGAAGGTTCCCACCATTTACTCCCAAGCCACGGCTGCGGAAAGAATTCTTCGCTTTCAGCACAGCCCCTTCTTTGAAGAGGGCAGCCAACATAACCACAGCCTGATGGACTACTAATGGTGACTTTGTGCTTCAGAGAAGAAGACAGCTATGATGGTGACAGAAACTCCATCGGGCACCAAGGTCACGTAGAAGACAATTGACACAGCACAGAGAGATTCTGTCGAGCTTGATTGGAGTTCTCTGCCACCTTGCTATCTGTATCCTGTGTCTCCTTAGTTTTTTCCTTAAAAACTGACAAATAATCCATGAATGTTTCCAACACGAGCTGCCTCTGGCTCTTTGCCTTGTCCCTGGCTGCCTGTCTGCCCTCCGCCCAGGTGCGAGAGGACCATCGTGCTCTGGGCGTCCCTACGTGGTGGCAAAGAATATGGACTGAGAACGACCACCTAGGTGCGTTCACATCCAGGCTCTCCCACTTTCTTGGCGACTCTAAACAGCACCTTGGATGTCCGCTAGCTTCAGTTTCCTCCTCTATTATAGTACCTGCCTCAAAGGGTAGTTGTGAGGAATAAACGAGACAGCAAGAGAAAGCCCTCAGCACAGTGCCTGACACATCGTCCAACTATTAGCTGACCTCGTTATTAACGTCATTATCACCGTCGCGGTTGTTACGATGAGGAGGGGGAGGGTGTGTATTTACAGTGATGAAACAGCCTCCTCCTCCTCAAAATGTCATTGTTGCTATAGGAGAGGTCCCGGGGAGAGGCTCCTGACAAGGGGCCAGACTGGCCCGTGTCCAGAACAAAATGTGAAGCACTACAAACTTTCCTATGTAATGAAGGCCAGCGAGGGGCGGGGCTGAAAAAGCAGCTGTATGTTGCACGGTGGCAAAGGAGGCGCAGGGAAGAGATGCAACAATATCCAGGGTGCTTAAATCCAGAAGGTGAAAATTTACAGCGGGGCAAAGGCGTGGGAGGGGACAGAGACTCAGCATCTGGGGAATCGTGAGAGAAAAGCGGGTAGCGGGAGAGACGGTGAGAACCCCTCAAGATGGAAATAGATGGGAAGTTCAAGGAGAAGAGAGCCTAGGTTTGGAGCTTCTTGTGTGGTGGGTCAGGATGTGAGGGCCGGGGGGGAAGCGGGATGGGAGAGCCAAAGGCAGGCGAAAGGCAGAAGGCATGACCAGCCCCGCACTGGGCCTTCTCAGCCCATCTTTGCTGTGGAGGGTGAGGAAAGAGAGCTGACACATCCAAGATTTCCCAGGACTGAACCCAAAAGCAGGCCAGGTGCATAGTAGACGACTGCCCAAAATGGTACCAGCTCACTTGAAAGCCAAAAAAGTGGATTCTGAGACAAATGAGAAGAACAAAACTTTATCCAAAACCCAAAATTGGTTGACGGTGTAGGGTGTTGGAAAAGACAGATGAACACAGACCTGACAAAGGACGTAAGATGGATGAAAACGTGAGGAAATCAGGCAGTTGGGAGCATGTGCTGTACCTCTACATCTCAGCAGCTTGGCTGAGGGCTCCACTTGCCCTATGGGACCAATAAGAAGATAAGAACTTGGATGGTATTTCACAACTGTATATATTTTATCCCCCCCCCATTTCCCAAATGTTAATAATCAGTTGATAATCAGTTCTAGCTGGGCATGAAGGATGTGTGTGTGTGTGTGTGTGTGTGTGTGTGTGTGTGTGTGAGAGAGAGAGAGAGAGAGAGACAGAGAGACAGAGAGACAGAGACAGAGACAGAGAGACAGAGAGATTGTAACTTGAAAACCAGCTGGGGGACAGGGATGCTACCAGAGAAGCTACAAAGGATCAGAACAAGATTATGTCCCCCTTGTTACTCCCTTGGCTGGGTCTGAAAGATTTAGTCCTGAATGTAGAATAAAATGAAGAAGCTTCTGCTGTGCTAGGGGATATAGGACCTCTGTTTTGTTTGCAGATTATACAGTCATTTTCCTGACAATTTTTCAGAGGCAGCAAAATTTGGTTTGCAGGCCAATCATTGTCTTCTCTAGAGATCATAGCCATGGATGCTCCAGCCTCACATTTGTACGATACTTCCTGAAAGCAGAAACATGGGGAAATGACCTTGGTAAGGCTCTCCCAGCCCTCCGTCTTATGGCCATGAAGCAATCCATCTGCCTTGGAGATTCCTCGACCCTCAAAATTTTTTTTTTAAGCTGCAATTAAATATGATGAGTAAGGTATATTTGTGGTCTGCACACACACACAAAAAATTTTTTTTTTCATTGCAAATCCAAAAGAAAAGGCTTTTTGAATCATCCCTGCATGATGCCCTACCATCTTCCAGCCCAAATCCATTAACATTGACCAACAGGGACGGGCGGTAGGTTATGCTGGTAGTGCCTGTTTCCCGGGAACATGGGACCTTCCCTTGTTGCATCCCTTGGCACAAGCCTGACATCATCCTTCCCTCCCATGGTCTCTCTGACATTGTACAATAGAACATCATGTCCTACTTCCCCCTATTTCCCTCAGGTGCCTCCTCTATCTTCAGGTTGGGAAACGACTATGATTCGGTGGATGGGGTCTTGGCTACCAGCTGAGACTTACGTGACGTTACTTTGTGGTCAACTCTGTTCCTTCTCTAAAGTGCCACGTGGCCTCAAGTAGATACGTCTATTTTTTTTTTCTCTTCTCCTGGCCCTTTGTCTTCACCACTTTCTCTCTCCACCTTCTATCATATGAGCACCACAGCCAAGATCTAGTAAAGAAGTGAAGAAGTTGTACCAAGAGTCACAGCTGCCCCTGGAAATCTGTCCAGACAGGCATGTGTGGAGCAAGGCAGCCTCCTCCTCCTCCATTTATAATGACACGTTTTCTATGTAGACGGGCGAGGTGTAAGGCCCTCCATGGGAAACACCTAGGGATACTGACTAAGGAATGACGTAGTCAAGGACAGGTAAAGACACATGGCACAGGGAGGGCAATCCTGAACATTAAAAATGTGAGGAAGGGGGAAAGAAGGAAATGGGGAGAAAGGAAAGAGGAGAGGCAAAGAAAAGGAAAACCAATTCAAAAGTGAAGAATGAGATCATCCGTGGAAAGCTTACTATTCACTCTTTCCATCACTCACTCAACAAGTGTGTTGAGTGCTGCTATGAGCGACGTGCTACATCAGAGACGTTGAGGCACTTTATTCCATTTAATTCTCAGAACAATCCCATGAGCAAGCCTTGATTCTCCTTCTACAAATGATTAAACTAGGGCCCAGGGAGTTTGAGAAGTGAGCCCCGTTTGCACAGGTAATGGCAATAGAGGAGGGAGGGCTCAGATCTTCCCGGATTCATGACCCCGGCTTTTGTGTCACAGAGCCTCCGTGCCAAACATTCTATCGAATGAATATTTTGAATATCTCAGGATAGGGGACAGTGGCAAGCCCAAAGTTTGGAATCGTCGGTTCTGTCTGACCAATTCTGTCTCTTTTTGACACAAACAGGGGACTCTTGGTCCCTTCATGACTAGAGCAGCTGTAGATTCTGACTACTGTAAGAACCTTCTATGTCATTCCTTTCTCTTCCCACTTTTTCACCCTCCCCAGAACAGAAGTCACTTCCATTGTCCTCCAGCTGCATCCTGGAACCCAGCTTGGTTCCCCTGAGCACGTGGAGCAGAAGGCTCTAGAGCCCACCACGTCACCAAAGAAGTCAGAACACGGCAAAATAAAAAAGAGGGGACTACGATTGGGCGTATCCACCATGCCGTGCACTGTCTACAGCACTTGACGTGGATCATCTCCTTGAACTTCACATTACAAGGTAAATATCAGTACCTCTGTTTCGCAGATGAGGAAATTGAGAGATTAAAGACATCTGTTAAGGTCACACAATTAGGAACTACTGGAGTTCAGACAGAAATCCAGATGGTCGGCTTCTAACTCAGTTCCTTCACCACGGAGCCCAACTGTTCCCCCAAAAGTCGGCATGAAGACAATTGGGGGGATGAGAGCCCCCAGGCTCAATGAGAGTTAGCTCTCATCATTGTTGTCAGAGGCAGGAGGCAGCAAGCCGTCATCCAAGGATAAGAAGGCTCAGAGAAGCCTCATCCTGACCCACTGCGGTGACCTCCACATCCTGTGCTCTGTGCAGCCCCCTCGATGATTTGACAGGTCTTAGGGCACCGAGTATCACCCAGCCTTTCTACACACCTCGAGCCCATTTGCCTCAAAGGTTAGAGGAAAGCCTATGTGAAAAGAACAACTGCGATGCCCTTTTAAAGGGTAGGAACTAGGGAGAGAGCAAAAGAGAAAGAAAGAAAGAAACAGAAAGGGTGTGTGTATTTTCCTTGAGGCTGGGAAGGGACCCAAGGAGCCGGGAGGTGTAATGGGATACGGTGCAGATTACAAAAGTTTTGTTACAGCTGTAATAGTCTTTCACAAAGGCACGGCCCTCCAGAGGGCCATATTTCATCTCAGCTTTCCCCACCACATGAGACAGAGGGTGAGGAGTTGGAAGGCAAGATTGGAAACTCATGCCGGATCTGAGCGAGCCCTGACGTCCCGGTGACACTCCCATCAGACCGAAGTGAACCGGACCCAAACGCTCCTCTCCGAGCGGGCGCTGGATCTCTCCTCCCCGTCATCTGTTTATTTATTATTATTTTTTTTTCTTCACACTCTCCTTGCTGGAAACGCACTGCCTAGCAACCTGCTGTCTTACTCTAAACAGTCATGCACACAATTGTACGCACGCACTTGGAGACACTGGATAATATTTGAGTGTCTCTGATGGCCTTGCTGGGACCAACGGATCCTTTACTTGGAAGAGTTAGTTCCTAGAATTTGTGTTAGTCAGAGATGCATCTCAGGCAGTCCCCGTGACCATCTTTGTCCCTCGAGAGACAGAGACACAGCTCCAGAGGGATTCGCGAGAGGAAGGCAGGCACCAGCATTGATCTGGTGGAGAAGACGGTGAGCCCCCTCATGCAGATAAGTTACCTGTCAGCTACCTGACAGAGAATGCTCTAAAGGCTTTCTATTCACTTCACGCAAAGAAGAAAACTCACTGGAGTCCCCTTCCGGTTCAGAGGGATGGGGGACAGCCTCACTTCGCCTCTGTTCTGCCATGCCACTGTCCCCCTCCTCGAAGGGTTACCCCCTTCCCCAAAGTTAGGGTCAAGAGACTGGTGCCTCCTTGAGAGCTGCTATAACGACCTGGTTGTGTCAGCTGGAAAGAGGCACGTGATTGGGTCGCATCCTAAAGATCCAGCTGTCCAGGCGCCAGGGAAACTGACAAACTATTTTAACACTTTCCTTAGAAAACAAAGCGCCACACAAGGCTGATGCATAACCTAATGGGCTACCACAAGGTGCCCTGTACTGTAGCCAACACTGGGGTAAGAAATCGACCCTCCCCAAGTGTTCTCTCTCAGTCTCGACCCTCCCCCCCATCCCCGAAAGTTCTCGACCCTCCCCCCATCCCTGAAAGTCACTATTCTTCTGGCTTTTATAGTAATCACTTCTTTGTATCTTTTTATAGTGTTAGTGTCAGGTTAGCATGCCCGGCTATCAGTTTGATCTTGACCATTTTTTAAAATGCAATGAGTCTTTTTCGTCTCTTTTCACCTATGGTTTCCCCTTCACCCCTTGCATTTCCTTACAACTCATCTGCTGAAGAATCTGGGGCATTTGAGCTGAGGCTCTGAAAATGAGCACTTTAAAACACGACAGACAAATAAATGAATCGGCTGGGTTTCTCCTTTGCCCTTCCTTGGACTTCCAGGAGATGTTGGGGGGCGGGGGTAGGAGTGGAGCGGATATAGTAGGGCTCAGGGACATTTCTTAGGCATGTGAAATGTCCAAGCCCCAGAGCCCCTTCCTCCCTGCCCTTCTGGTGGGGGCGGGAGGGGGGGGGCAGGCTGCACTAACAGGTGTGGCTGCGGGGTGGGGGTTGGGGGGGAGGAGGAGTGTCACCGCCCCAGCCCCCACCCCGAACAGTCGGGGAGCTTCAGCTTCAGCTTGGAGTGGTAGCTGGGAGAGCTGCTGCAATCTAAAGTGAAAAGCCCAAAGGCTTTATCCCTGTCAGGGGCAGGGCTGACAGGACAAAGGCAGCCTGGTAACCAGAGAAGCCAGGGGGAGTCAGAACACCTGCCCGACCTTCCTGCTTCCATCGTTGATTTGCTCGGCCTTCCTTCCCCACTCTGGGCCTCAGTTTCTCCCCTCGGCAGCATGCAGATGTGAGCATCCATCTTATGGAAGCATGTGGTCATGCATGTTTGCAAAGCCCCAGCTTCCCTGGGGAGGGAAGGCACCTGTGTAAATAGAGCACGAGGCGCCATGTGCTTGTTGGCTGCGTTCTAAGGGAGGCGCGGGTCCCAGGCTGCAGCCCCGATGCGGCAGGGGAACAATGCAGGCTCTGTTTGCCCAGCTGCAGCTCTCACCTTCCCCTCTGCTGCCCCATTCTCCGTCCCCACCCACTTTCCCTGCCAGGGGCCCAGGCAAGGGGCTGCGTTCCCATCAGAAAGCACTGACTCACTTTCGGAAGCCCTCGTCTGCGTAAAATTCAGTTTGATGATAAAAAACTCAAAAACACAAAGAGGGAGTTGTTGGTTTTTTGTTTTTTGTTTTTTTTTTTTTTAATTTCCAGGATCGCTCTCACCACCGTGTATGCTTACATGGAGGAGAGAAGATGTGGGTCCACCTGCTGCTAAGCCAGCCGGTTGTGCTCGGGAAAGAGGCACAGACCTTTCTCCCTACCGCGCACTCACCAAGAAGCTCACACTGATGGAGAGGAGTCCCTCGAGCTCATGTTAACTTGTATACGTTTGGGCATGGGTCCTCAGCAAAGGGGAAAAGATAAGTAACTGCCCATCAGTAAGCTGCAGCGTGGGAAGAAAGAAATGCAAATCCACGCTTCCTTCATACAGCTCAGCGCGGCTTGTCTTGCAAGCTGAATCTGGCTGGGGTATTTTCTTTTCCTCCATGTGATCCCAAACTCAGACCAGCCTAACAGATTCAATCAGCTCCAAAGATCAGCTTTTCTTTAGCATTGGAGCAGACCACTGTTTCTGCAGCTGAAACACTTGAAGTAACTGGCCTACAAAATGTTACCTTCCTAAGGAATTTTCAAGAATAACTTTGATAACATACTGTCAAGCCTGAGTGGTTTGGCCTAAATACTTCTCCCTCACCAGCTACTCTTGGCTGGAGTTCTTTAGATCTATTTACTTGGGTAAGGCTCAGGGTACCTGGGAGTTCTTAGGTGAATTATCATTACCTGTTGATTAAGTGGGCTGGACACAACTGGGGAGCAGATAACAGGCAGCAAGTATCTTCTGCTCGGTGTTAATGGAGATACACTTGGTCTGAGCCAAGAGTGAGAGGGAGGTCCAGAGTTTGGGAGTCATGAAGGAGGATGGGTCTGTGGATCCCTGGAAAAGAGAAGAAAGGGTGCCGAAAAAGTGAGAAAATATTCCAGCAGAAAAACATAGCCTTTAAAGTTCTGCTCTTATCATTGCTGATTCTGAATCAGCCATGCCTCCTGGGGAACCTCACCAGCTCCATTCCAGACAGTATGGGGACGTCTACCATTTTTTGGGGAACCTCACCAGCTCTAGTCTAGACAGTATGAGGAAATCTACCATTTTCTGGAGAACCTCACCAGCTCTAGTCTAGACAATGTGGAATCATCTACCATTTTCTGGGTGCCTGAGGGAGTCAGGAAGATGCCTGGCCTGAGTGTTGTCCTCTGGGAAACTTAAAAAGTGGAAGAATCAATGTTCCCCATTCCAGCAACACGGAACTGAAGGCCAAGGGTTTAATAGAGCAGATTGAGAGAATTTTTCAGGACTTACTGAGCAGGACTTTGAGGACTCCAACAGTTTAAGCTTCAGGCTTAACCCAATACCCGTCTCCGGCCAGCTCTCCAGTCCATTTCAATCCTCTAGTGCTGCTTGTCGGGCCTCTCTCTGTGCCTTGATTGTCTTTCTTCACAGTTTTTTGCTACATTTTTTCATATTATCTTCTCTGCCCTTTTACTACAAGCAGCCCAAGACCATCTGCTTGGGTTTTCATGATTCTTTCCATTTTCACCCCCACTTTTTCTGCTGTTGGTCTTGGATGGGCTCTGTGCTTGAGTTTCAGTAATTTCCTGGCATTTTCTGCTGTTTCCTCTGAAGCATTGTTTTTCCCTCCATGTCCTCTACTCTTTTCAAATCTCCTCCCTTATCTTTAGACCCATCTGCATGAACTAAGTGGGCCAGTTAGACTACAAAGGGATAAGTGGAGTGAGGGCACGAGAGAAACTGAGAGCCCCTCAGCCAGCAACTCAGCAGATTGGCCAAGAGAAAGAGTAGAAAGAATCAATTACATTTTTTTTTTTTATTTTTAGGAACTAAAAATTAAAGAAAAACAACCAAGAAAAAAAGTAAAATTAAGAGAAAAGAGGGAGGGTAAGGATGGGAAAGGCAGAAATCAAAAGGATGTAAGAATGTATACACCAAGCAAGTAAAAGCTCTCTTTCAAAAAGGAGGAGGTGAGGAGTCATTGGTCTGAGCCTGAGAGTTTACCTTCAGAGCTAAAATCCAGAATACATGTCCCTGCATCCTGTTGGATTTACACAGATCAGAGTTTTCCTTTGACCAATGGAATCTGAAATTTGGACTTTCTCCTATCCACTAAGGATGTGTATTGTGAATACCCTTTCCTGGAAACCTTTAAGAAGTGATGAGGTCTGTATTTGCCGGTGATCTATTGCAAGAGGGCTTAAGCATTGTGACTTCTGGGATCTGCCAGTGTGAGGAGGTTAAAGGGAGACTTCAAGACCATCAACCTTCCCGCTTGCCTAAGGAGTCTGCTAAACTGGAGAATGGGTATAATATTCTGAGTTTAAGAGAGCAGAGCAGAGCAAATTGTTTTTCTCTGGCCCCCATTCTTGCCTGACAAAGGGGCATTTAGGGTCTGTACTGGATTGAATAGCGTCCTCCCACCTCCCAAAATATTTGGGTCCACCCAGAACCTGTGAAGGTGGCCTTATTTGGAAATAGGATCTTTGTAGATGTAATCATTAAAACAGATTCGGGTGGGCCTTAAGCCCAATATGACCGGTGTCCTTATAAGAGAAAAAAACAGACAAAAAGACACCGACACATAAAGGAAAAGCCATGTGAAGGCAGAGACAGAGATTGGAGTGCTGCATCCATAAGCCAAGAAACATTAAGGATGCCAGCAACCACCAGAACCTAGAAGAGACAAGAAGGGATCCTCTGTCAGAGGACAGAGAGGACATCGCCCTGTCAACAACTTGATCTCAGACTTCTGGCCTCCAGAACTGTGAGAGAATAAGTATCTATTGGTTGTTTTTTTTTTTTTTTTTTTAATGTTTATTTATTTTCGAGAGAGAGAGAGGTCGGGGGGGGGGGGGGGGACGGGGGAGGGGCAGAGAGAGAGGGAGACACAGAATCCGAAGCAGGCTCCAGGCTCTGAGCTGTCAGCACAGAGCTTGACCCAGGGCTCGAACCCACGAACCGTGAGATCCTGACGTGAGCCGAAGGTGGACGCTTAACCGACTGAGCCACCCAGGAGCCCCAAATGTCTATTGTTTTAAGCCACCTAGTTCGTGGTGCTTTGCTATGGGGGTCCTAGAAACTAATATAGAGCCCAATGCCTCAGTGTTAGGCATACTAAGGCCCACAAAAGGAGTGTTAAGACTTGCCTGGCCTTTGTCTGTGGACATCTTTCTGGCTTCCCCTAGGTCAAGGTCTCTGAGGCCACCAAGACTTCACTCTGCCCCGAGTGACCCTCTGATCGCTTCTTCCCACAGTCTTGCCTCTCATTAAACACGCACTCATGGGGGGTGCTGGCTAGTGTGTCTGTTGCCTTTTAGTGCTGTTTCTTTCATTTCTGTTTCACATAAATATAGAAGCCCACTTGGAGGGAAGCCTGCCTTGGCAAGGAGGCCTTGGGCAGTCCTGCCAGTTTGCATATCTCTCAAACGAGTTATGAGTGGATGGGGACCGGGAACTGTGCCTGGCTGCCTCTCCCCTGAGCCCTGTAGTCCTCCCGAGAAAGTGGCCCAGCAGTCCCCCCCCCCAAACCCCCTTTCTTTTCCAGGAATAGAACAGCCACTCAGCCACAGCATGAGGAGAAAGGAGAGGGTATCACACACAATCCCCCTCAGCTCCCTGCTCCTCACAGAGCACTTCTTAAACCGAAGTGGAGAATTTTTAAGCTGCTGTTCTTTGTTCGTAAGCAGGTTGTGGAGAAAATCTCCTAGCACGGGCTGGTTTAGGGCTACTAGTTCCTGACTCAAGAGGAGGCACATGCCAGACATGCCCTGGGAAATCTCGCCATGAGGCTGTAGAGATTCTGCAGGTGAGAGCACGGGAGGGCCCCGGCCAGATGCCTGAGCCAGCAGAGTGGGTCTGGCCAGTGGAGATATGGGACAGGGGGTTGAGTTTTTAATGGAGTAGGTCTCCTCCCCCTACAATGGTCACTATGCTTTCAGTCTCCCAAGTATCCAGAAAATTCTTTCTTCTATGAGAAATAAACAGGGCTAATGATTACTAGCATTGTTTCTGTGCTCCAGGCATAGTCTTCTAGAATAGCGGGCTGGAAAGAACCTGAAGATCCCCAGAGGTCAGCGATCTCCACACTGCAGAGCGTGCACTTCAGGAATTGAGCTGGACAATCAGTTGGGGTGTGGGAAGAAACTGTTGAACATCCCAGCTATATTTCCTTTGTTCTCAAAAAAAAAAAAAAAGAGCTTTATTAAGAGCTAATACAAGGATTCACTGGAACAAAGGTATGGCGTTTATCAAGATGTGTATATTAGAAATGAGTCTCTTAAAATTAGTTTTGGTTATGCACCGTGATCAGTAAAAAAATATAGGGTCCACCCTTCTGGTCCAGGGGCTTTCAAAATATGTGCTGGGGATCAGGAGGGGCAGTATAAAGAGAGGGGGTATCTTGAGCAAGTGAGGGGCCTACTTAATCCTCTTTGAGCCTCATGAGGTAATTCAGCTCTGCTTCTGTGTGCTCTACACTCTGAACTTCTGCATTATGATTTGTGTGATGAAAGAGTTTGACTAAAAACAAAAAAAAAAACAGTTTGACAAAATGACTGAACTATTTCAGCTCCTTTATATTTTAGGTGGGGAATCTAAGGCCTAGAGGAAAAGTGATGGCCTCCAGTAACACAAGTTATCAGGGCCAAGGCCAAGGTTACAACTCTCTTTCTTGACTTTTAGTTCACTGGGTTTTCCAACTGAGCCAGGCATTCTCCAGATCACGCGCCCTGTTTGGGTGACCCTACATTAAAAAGCCAAGCCAGAGGCAGATGGGGTGGGCAAGATGGCGTCTCTGAGCATGGAGCTCTGGTCACCATGACACTTCCAACGTAACTCTGCTGCCTGTCCGGGACTTTTCCTAGGAGGTGAGCAGCCTGGGTGCCCTCACTCTTGACTGGGCCCTCAACCAACAGACTATCAACAGGCTTGACCACTCCCAATGACTGTCTTTTTTGTTTCAAGAAGAAGGCCCTCATGTTCCCGGAACTTTGGAATGTGGTGAGAACACACAAATTAGAGATGGGCAGAGGGTTTCTTCATTGATATACATTATTTTAAATGGGGGAAGTACTGATCTTTCCCTGATTTTAGGCCCCAGTAATCACACAAAGCAATCTCTTTCCTTTAGAGATCATCAAATCTCCAGTTCATGATCAGATCCAGACTCACACGTGTGCTGCTACCAGGCCACTGCTCTGGGGTGCTCCCAAATCTTTTATGTTTTGGGGGAGTTTAGTATGGGCAAGGCTCTTTGGGGGCTAAAAAGAACTTCAAGACAGTCATCTGCCTTTAAGGAAAATACTTCACAGATTAAAAAACAAAAAGCCCACAGAGAATACAACTAGAAATATAGGCAAAGATAATACTGCTTCTGAGTGGGTACCAGAGAAACTGAAAATTTTTCCTGTCACATTCAAACTCCTTGAACGTAGAAAATGTGTCCTAAATCAATATGCCTAGTACTCAGCAAATAATAGATGCACCCAGGGATGCCTGGGTGGCTCAGTCAGTTAAGTGTCTGATTCTTGACTTCAGCCCAGGTCTTGATCGTAGGGCTGTGAGTTCAAGTCCCACATCAAATACATACATACATACATACATATGTTCAGCAAATGAATATTAATTCAACAAATAAATGAACCCACGAGTAAATGAATTCCTACCCAAATGGACCTGTAAACAAGAGGAGAAGGGAGTCATCTTGAGTGATCCGGGAAACTTCATTGTGCAGGAAGACTTTGAAGAATGATCTGGAGTCAGAAGAAAAGGAGAGAGCACGTTTGGGGTGGTGAAAAACTACCAAGGCAGATAACCAGAGAACCACTCGGCTGGTGTTGGGTGCTAGCAGATTTGAAAACCGAATAGTCGGACCAGCTTGATACGTTGGAATGCAAAACTAAGAAGGATGTTTGCTCCCGCGAACAAGAATGACTAGAGGCCATTAGGCAAGTAATGACAGCTATGTTTTAGGAAGGTGCGTTGGAGGTGATGTGAAAGGGGCATGAGAGGAGGAAGGGATGATGCATCCCTTTTCCTTATAAATCCTCTCCTTCCATTAGAACATTTCTCCCTGAAGTCCAGCCTGACTGTAGCCTAAGATCCAAGGCAAGCAAAGAACAGCAGGCCTTAATATGACGTCCTCTTTCTTCTACCACCTGTCCAAGGCCATCTTCCTTTTCTCTGCAGGCTTTCCTTGTGGCCCAGTATGATTTAGCACCTGGCATACTAAAGCCAGTCAATTCGATTTTTTAAATGGCCAAATTAGCCAAAAATGCTACTTTTTCCACCAACTTGCCCTCCGATCAGATCAGCTCTAAGGACTGACCTCGGCTAATGCAATCTTGGGCAAACAACCTGCAACCCTTCTTTGCCTCCATTGCCTCTGCCTCAGGCATCGTGGCCTGGCTCTGTTTCCATTTTAGCTGCTTCTATCATTGTCTATAGCCCTATCTCTGCTCTTGTACTCAGAAGTGTGCCTTCTCTTTAGAATATAGCTGTAATATGCACCCTGAGCAACAGCACGGCAATGTTTCTTAAACAGACAGTCTCACATCCCCACAGGGAGTCCTTTTGGATCTGTCAAAAAAAATCTGATCCAGCAACATGAATTATAGCCACTGTTTTCTCAAGGCCTCCGGACAACTCCAGCTGAACCCAAGGGTCCTAAACACACACCATTTCTCCCAAAGAATGTTCTCCGAAGGCAATCTACCCACCAGTCTCTCCAGAGAAACCTATTTAACTTGGCCACTCTCCCTCATATCTTTCATCTAGTTTTGTTAATAGTGATAAATATTTATTTCTTTTCTGGCCTGGTAGGATGCTAAATCCGGAGGCCTACGCAACAGCATCATTATGTCTGTGCGGCATCGTTTCTGTGTCTTTGGATATCAACTGTAATACTTTGTGTTGAGAGTGATACGTACACCAGAAACTACCTTTTGGATTTAGGAGGCCACCTAATGCATGGACTAGCAGACTTTGGTAGAAGTCTGGAAAGAAAGCCTCATGCCATATTCTTTTTTGTAGTATTAGTGCTTGGCATAAGCTATGAGCTCGATAAGCGTCTGTTAAACAAATGGATTAACTAAGGAATTGTTTCAAGATGGAGCTCACTCAATTCCAGTTGTCTTAACTCTCCCCGACCTTTCTAACTTTGATGTCTACCGCTGTAGACCAATTCTTACGTCTATAGCTTTATTCGAGTGCACACTTTCATGTATCTTTGTTTTGAGGCTCTGTGCATTTTTCTCCTACAACACTTTAGTACATCATGGCTCCTCTTCAGTGCATGGCCGATTAAGGATGGTCACTAATTCTTTGTCACCCTTCCCATTACACAGTGGGGTGTATTTTCTCTCCCCTTCAATCCAGGATTAGTAGTGACTATTTCGATCCACAGAGTATAGCAGAAGCGACACGACATCAGCTCAGGCCTGACCTTTAAAAGGACTATTTGCTTCTGCCTCCGTCTCTTGCAGCCCTGCACTGAGGTTCTGACTACCATACAGAAAGGACCAGGATCCCAGATGACCCAGGCTTCTAACTGTCCCCATCAAGGTGCTGGGCATGTGAGGTAAGCCAACCTGGACCCGCCAGAAAACATAACCACTCTGCTGTGAAAAGCACACATAACATGAGCCGTACGAGGACGGTCCACTTGATAGCCCCGGCTGAGCTCCCAGACAAGAGCCAGCATCAATTGCCAGCCACAGAAGGGCACCATTTTGGATGACTTACTCACTAAAACCTCAGGAAAATTGCAGCGCCCTCCCCAGCCAATATCCAACTACAAGTTCATGAGAGATCGCAAGCAAGAACTACCCAGCAGAGCCCAGTCCACACGCAGAACTGTGAACTATAAGGATGAGTTACTGTTTTAAGCCACTAAGTTTTGAGGTAGTTTGTTATACAGAAGTAAACAACCAGCACACGCTGCCATGCAAATGAAAGTTGAATCGAACTTTCTCTGCACTGGCCTTTTCTCTGAAGTGTCTACAATGCCTCCCAGAGGGTTTTGCCCTCAGCCGAGGGAGGATAGCACATCTCACTTTACAGACAGAAGGACCAAAAATAAATAGGACCTCCTGTCCGTGGGGACTGTGAATAACTCCATATGAGCATATGACCATGTGTCCACCACCTGCCTTCATGGTATCTTAGCGCTGGGAAAGACTGGACAGCACCTAATCCATCCACCTGCCTCCTAATACAACTACTCCCTAAAATCAGTCCTACTCAAGAACTCTGCTGGGATTTTTATTCTTCATCTGCTTCTTCTCTTCTTCTTCTTTTTTTTAATCCCAAGGAGAGGAGATCTTGCAGCTACCTTTGGCAATGCATTCCAGCAGGACATAAATCTTAATTAAAGCATTCTAACAGATGCTTCACCTCGATGCCTCCAAATGCAGCTTCAATCCTTCCTTCCTGTTTCTTCACCTTGTGTTCTGCCTTTATTTTCCTAAACGTTGAGGATTAGTGAAGGAAATATGACTCCAAACTCCCTGTTATTTTTCTTTCATAGATGTGAAGGGTGGGTCACTTCATTCCTTTAGGGAAGCTGGAATGTTGTCATTCAGAGACACCCCAGTTTTCTGATCTGAAAAATGCAAGATAAAACTCCCTGCCCTGCTTGCTTGAATGAGTTGATGAAAAGATCAAACTGAGGGTGCCTATGGGAAAACGCTTCATAGGCACTAAAGCATTCTATAAATTCATGGAATCCCGGGATGCGTTCGCTGTTGGCCTAAGAAATCTCACAGAGAAAGTAAGTTAGTTGTTGCCTAGGGCTGGGGGACATGGATGGGTTGGGAAGTGATGGCTAAGGAGTGCAGGATTTCTTTTGGAAAACAATGAAAATGTCCTAAAAGTGTGATGGCACGCAACTCTGTGAATATACTAAAAGCTGCCAAATTGAAATGGGAGAATTGCATGCACTATGAATTATATGTTAATAAGGCCGTTAAAAAAGAAGGAAATCTCAAAGTTTTCGTCTCTTTTCTGGATTCTCATTACTCTTTTTTCTGGGGGTCTTCTGTCCTTTGTCATTCGCTGAGCCCCATCAGCCATATGCCTTGTCTCCCATCTCCAACACCTGGACCATTTTTGGGTTCTCCCCATGAAAGGAAGCCTGTCTTCTACTAAAAGCAGAGAACAACAGAAGAAATGAGCCTACATCGAGCAAACAGCAAACATACACAGGATAAATTGGAGACGTTAGAATCTGAGATATGATGTTATAAAGTGGGTTATAGTCTCCAGCAAAGGCTGCCAAAATGGGACCGAAAGAGATGTTTAGCTGAGGAAGGCTTCTAGATCTTACAACTGGGTTACAGAGCTTAGAGATGAGGGGCAAAAGCCCATCTTTGTCTTGATTTTAAAAACACTCTGTCCTCCTCACCTTGCCTCTTTTCCATCTCCTGGCAATGCCGAAGAATGAGGAGAAAGAAGTTGGAGGACACAGTTCACAGCTTGCCTCAATTCCCCCTGCCAGCTCCCCCAGGTCTGTCTTGTTCTGAGAGAACCTTCTCTGAGGCAGCCTTGAGAACTGAATCAGAGGCCAGGAGGGCAGTAAGGCCTCCAGGAATCAAGGGTGCCTTTAGGTCACCAATGGGCTCTGGCCAAAGAGCTTCCCCTCCACTGGCCCCGGTCTGGTGCTTCCAAGGCCCTGACAATGATGGAGCACTCCTTAGGGAGGCCCTTCAGAAGGATCTCGTGTCCACAGGAGTCAAGCTGACATGCTGTTTTAGGGTCTCAGCCTTTCTCAGAACACAATCCGGGCTAGGATCAGCACTCCACAAACTGCAAATGTAAAAATGAATCCCACTCTCGGGGAGCACGTGGGGCGGTGGTGTCGCTCACCCTGGCTCATGAAAGCCAATACCCTGACCCTCACCCCTCCCCTCGCCTGCCACTCTCAGTTCCATCCAGACCTTCATCTTACCAGCACCAAGTCAACAGAACGGGCTTCAGACAGCTGGAATAATCATCATCCCTCACTTGATGGCTCCGACTCCTGCGGAGCCTGCCCTGTGCCCTCTCCCCTCCACCCTCCCATGGCCGCGCACTCAATTCATTCTTGTCCTGGCACCAGCAGCTATTTTCCACCACCCTGCCTGGCCCGCCTCCAACCCACCGCCCCAAGGGGTTTTCACTCCCCACTTCATCTGTCTCCTTCATGCTCCTCCTGCTGGAACTGGATCTTCCAGCTCTATTTCTGGATTCTTTCCACTGCCCTCTCTTTGACGAGGCGGTTTGCTTCTTCAACCTGCCTTGCATCTCCCTGGCCTCTAATGAGCTTCTTTAAAATCCTCCAGTGTCAGGTGTAGAGCTACAGTCAGGAACTATGTTCTTGTCCCCCCCCCCCACCACCACCCCCACCCCCCGTAGATTCCTCCTCCCTTTCCTTCCCTACCCCATCACAGAAAATAGAGCTTTGGTGAAATGAGGGCGTTGTTGTTGCCTCCTGTCCTGGAAGAGGTCCCCAAGCCCTCTCTGTGATGCCACTGTCACTAGGGAGAAGGGGGGATAACTTCTCTCTTTGTTGGACAGAAACCTGTGCCCACAGCCTTCTCAGCTTCTCTTTCACTGATTTTCCATTCCCGCCTTCTCCCTTGGCTCATACACCAACAGGACAAGCACCATCCCATTTATATTATTATAGTTAACATCAATCCATAGGACTTGGCACTAAAGTTTCTCATAGGTACTAAGCACTCTGGGTTACTGACCAGTTTCTATCTTTAGGCAACTCCATAGCTTGGGGCAGAGACTCTTTCTCTAAACCTGGGAACCAGTTCTCAGGCCCTCGGTACTCAGTTGGCCTCTCTCTTCTCCTGCCATATTCTTTTTGAGAAGGTTGTGCTTCCTTCTGCCTACGCCAGACCTTCAGTTTCCCAAAGTCCCATTTCTAAGAATCGTGTAAATCATCTTCACTCAACATCCCCTTCCTGGAAACTAAAACATTTTTTACTGCCCCAAATGGCTTCAACTGGCCCTCCCTTCACTTTTGAAAATAGTTAGCCCACATTTACCACTGCAAATATAGATACATATTTGATCTAGACACAGAAAGTACAACTTCTAGTCCCCACGCCACTATAAATCAACTGTATAAAATTAAATAAGCTGGATCACCTCCCTGAGCTTTGTTTCCTAAATTTAGGGGACTGGGTTAGACACTTATCAAAGGGCCTTATAAACTCTAATTTTCTGCTATTTGTTATCCCTACATGACTTCTTCAGGAGTATTGATTATTTTTAGAAAAGTTTTACCAACATAACTTCAAAAAGAAGAATCATGATAGATCTTGCTTTTTCTTCTAACATAGAAGTTCTTTTGGCCTAAGTGAGTTCAATTCCTGGATCTTTTTTAAAGATTTTATCTTTAAGTAATCTCTACACCCGCATGGGGCTTGAGTCATGGGTCAGAGCCCTGAGATCAAGCATCACATGCTCTACCAACTGAGTCAGCCAGGTGCCCCCAATTCCTGGACCCTATGGTACCTGCTTGTGTGGACTTGAGCAAGGATTTAAGCTTTTCAAATCTAGGTTGTCATACCTCTAAAATGAGTATAGCAGTACCAAGGTTATAATGTACGTAAGGCACCTAACATGGGGAGTGGTGCATAGTGAGTGTTTAATAAAACATCAACTATCGACCATGAATTTTTCTTTGATTTTCATTGCTTCTATGGTCCCTATTAAGTGGAACTAAAAATAATCAGTTTGGTCATGATTGTAAGAACTAGTATGTTTGGCAAATGAAATCTACTTCCATAATCCTTGGATAGTTTCTGTTCCCAGACTGGGATTCCAAATGGCACCATCAAGGTTGGATGCTTTCACATGGATGGATATGTTTCTCTGCCATGTTCTGAACCATATTCCCTACTGAACTGTATGTCCCTACGGACAGCTGAGAGTTGACCATCTGTATTTAATCAAAATTTTTCTTAGCTTTGTAGCTTACTTTGAATTCTTTGTGTATATACACGGAACTCCTGGAAATTTACACAAAGAAAGGCACAGAATGCCCAATAGAAAAATGCGCAAAGATGTGGACAGGCGTTCACAGAAGGATAAACTTAGTTGCCTAAACAGAATAGGATGAGACAAACTTATTTGTGACCAAGATTCACAGATAAAATAACAATATCATATCGTTTTACACCCATCAGATCGGCAGACAGTATCAGAAAATTGGGTAAGTCAAGGTGTTTGTGAGGTTAGGGAGATAAAGGAATCCTGACACATTCTGATGAGAGTGTAGACTAACGTAGTCATTCTAAAGACAGTCTGGTAGTACTCAATCAAATGAGGTTTATGTTCAGATATTCTCTATGACAAGCATTCACAGTCCTGAGTAATATCCTAGAGAAATTCTCCACGGGCCTTCAATGAAAATCTGTGGGATTATTTCCCCAGAGCGTTGCTTTTTAAAGTAGCGAATCGGAGGCAATTTGGGTGCCCATTCCTGGTGCGGTAGATGTACATTACAGAACACGATAAGTCTGTGAGAACCACAACAGAGAGCCAGTACCACGCCTTTTGATCCCCCCTGCCCTACTCCCCATAAAGCGATTTCTTTTATTGCAAACATAATTCATGCTTACTGGAAATACTTTTTGGAATCCACATAAAGAAAACAAGAAAAGAAGAAAGTCATTTTTAATCCTCCCACCCAGATATAACTGCAAGTGACATTTTGATGTGTACATCCCCAGAATTCTTTTTCTATGCAGTTACATATATATAGCTCCCTAGCATACTTAATTTGGAGCCTACTGCCGTGCTACTGGGTAATCTTCTTTTGTCATTCAACAATATATAGTGAACAGCCTTTTATCCCTCTGTATCTGCTAGGAACCCAACGGGAAACAGATGGCACACACCCGAAATAGGATGAGTCCAGAAGGGTTTGCTCACAAAGAACTGTTTACAAAAAAGTGTGGGTGGGGTGTGGATAAGGTGACCGTGCGAGCACATTTGCCTGGGGTGATCCTGGGAAGATCTGTTGCTTTAGTGTCATATCCAGTGTGACATTTCCCAGATTCCCCACTTTTTACTAGGTCTTCTCATTCATTGTTGGACTGACATCACGTGGGATGGGTTTGGAAAACTGCCTTTTATACTTTCAGCATCCGCCATGGTGTCACCCGGGAGTCTATGAGATGTGTGTGCCTTGAACATGCGGCTAGATCTGGAAGTCTACCTGTGATAGTGATCTCTCTTTTCTCCACCATTCCCAGAGCCAATGTAATTATGCCTCTCTCCAAGAAAAGTATTCCAGGTACCCACTAATCATATATTTTTTTAAAGTGTACCTGGACCCAGGGCATGTAAGGACAGCATCTCCTAGTCCCAGGTGTAGTGTTAGACGTATTTGGTGCTGCGGTCCTTACTCAGTCCCTGGAGTGTGCCGCCATTTGGCAGTGGAATGTGACAAAATTGAGAAATGCTCACAGCTAACGGACAGCAATGAACCAGCAAGACTGTTGTAAGAGGTGAGAAATTACAGATTAAATATATAGATATTAATATATAATATATTTCAAAATATATGTTATATATAATATATTTAAAATATATAATATATATATTATATTGTATATTGTATATATATTATATATACATATATAAGTGTATATATATACTATATATTGTATATATTATATATACATTATATACATATAATGTGTGCAGGAAATACACACTTAGTCACAAAACATGCTACAGTAGCTTGTATAAAATATGTAAAATAAGGTATACGTAAAATAATAAGGTATAAAATAAGATGCCACTATGTGTTTATTTTTATTGTTTAGTAATTTTCACAATAAACTCCTCCACCAGCAGTGACCTCTACAACACGTAAGCTCACCTTTGATGAAAAATTAAGTATTGAATTTCCATTTCTCAAGAAACTTAGTGATGGGCATATAATTTGCACATAACCTTTGCCTACGTTTATTGCCCGCAACAAGGGATAATCATATTACTAATCACATGAAACATTAAAGACACAAATATGGTGAGGAAGCATTGGCATCTCTTCCACTAAGAGGTATTATGTTAAAGGCCATGACCCAAAATAATAATTTTACACATTACAGCTACAGAAAGTACGCTTACAGGGGCGCCTGGGTGGCTCATACAGTTAAGCATCCGACTTTAGCCCAGGTCATAATCTCGTAGTTTGTGAGTTCCAGCCTAGCATCAGGCTCTGTGCTGACAGCTCAGAGTCTGGAGTCTGCTTTGGATTCTGTGTCTCCCTCTCCCTCTGCCCGTCCCCTGCTCACACTCTGTCTCTCTCTCTCTCTCAAAACTAAACGTTTAAAAAAATGTTTTTAAAGTACACTTACGTATATATATGTGAACCATGACTTTTCATGAGTTCACCTTTAGATCAAATGAATGTCCTCCTATCTTTGCTCCTTTTTAATTTCAGATTTTCTGGTATTTGAACAAAAAAACTGAAGTGACATCTTTTAATCTGTTGGGTCCATTAGCTGAAAGCCTGGTAAGGAGCTAAATAATGCCAATTTTTTATCAGTATTTTTAGATAATTCAAATAGGAAATCAGTTTTCTGAATTAAAAAAAGAAACTCAATTTTTAAATTCAATTCATTCAAACTGAAACTTTAGAATTTAATCTGACATGATTGTAGATACTTCAAATTCGGTTAAAAAGTCCACCATTGAAGATAAAATTATTTGTTTGGGTAACAGTAACATGAATACAAATTTTGATGAAGAACAACAAATGAAGAAACCCGTGTAGCAAAAATATACCTAGAATCGGTTACAGTACACACATAATTCTTAATTATTTTTAAAAAGTCTACAATTCAAATAGAAGCTGTGCTTGTCCAAACATACCTTGTCTAAAGTAAGAGAGTGGATCTGAAGGGCAAGCAGAACATATCTGGTAACTCCCTAAATGCTCTTCTCCAAGAGTGGTTTTTAAACTATTTTTAACTATGAATCTTTGGTTCAAATTCAATCGCACGTGGAAGCCCGGTTTATAAAACAGAACAGTACTGATCAAAAATGGGAGACCCAAAGCCCCCGCTCAGAGGACTCCACGGAGAATTGCTTAAAAACTACTGTTCCACAGCATGAGTTGAAATGTCTGCATAGTCCTTTGAATCACGTGCCATAATTCATTAAAACAATTGTTAGAAATGTCCAAGTTTCAAGTTTTCTCTTACCAAGCAAGCAGTGTTGTGATTAACATCTTCACAGATAAATCTCAGCATAAAACATTAGTGACTTGCTTAAAAATATTACTATAAGTAGAATAAGGACTCATTATTGTCTCATGACATTTTTGTTTCTTGATGTGTGTTGCCTTGTTTCCCTTTCAAAATACCATACTTTCAACATTGCAATTTACAGTGCTTGAAAGTCCCGGTTTCTCTGCATTCTGCCAACACTTGGTATTACCTTTTTTAAAAATATTTTTGTCACTCTTTTAGACACAGACAAGTAGCATTTCGTTATTATTTCAATTTATAAAAAACGATTTGCTTCTGTTAGGATTCAAGCTGAACTTTTTTCTGTATATTTTTTTGGCTGTTTACATTCATTAGTTATATATGTTTCCCTTTGTTACTGATTTGTTTAGAGCTCTTTCTATAAAAGATATATGTAACAACTATTTCCTGTGTGTGTTTTTTTATGGAACTGGGAAACATACAAGTTATAGAATCCCATCTATCAATGTCATCCTTGTGAATTTCTTCCCTTGATGTTGTGCTTAAAACTTCTTTCTTAGAAAGTCTCAAGACAGGCTATCCTTAAATGTGCTACTCTGATTTTTTTTCTTCCCTTACTAATAAGTAGAGAAGCAGAAAGGACATTGAAAAAAAAAAAAATTAGTGAAAACAAGGACCAGAGAAGGAGGGTAAGAGGGGTGGAGAACTCTCAAAGCAGCCAAAAGATGTGGGTGAACTTTAAACACTTTGCTGTCAGGATTTGAAGCCAGAAGAACTTGTGATCTTGAGGAATAAAATATTCACTTTTTATTCTTCTGTTTGAATCCATTAGAACAAGCCTGGGGTGAAGGCAGAGAACAGGATAAGATGGCTTCCAGGGGGGTATAGCTCCCCAAAGCAGCAGGGTCTGGCTTCAGACTTGCAGGCTCGCCTCCCCCAGAAGGGGCTTCTGCCTCTCTCAGACATGGGCGAACCCCTTGTGATATGTGAGAGTCCCAGCAGTGTTAATATTCTGGCTAAAGGAGCTCTTGTTGCCTGATGCAGGGGGGGTGGGGGAAGTAACAGTTTGGCCAAAAAGGCAAAAAAAAAAAAAAAAAAAAAAAAAAAAGTCCAGGAAAAAAAAGTTGGGTGGGGCAGGAGGCCCTAGGAAGGGAGGGAAGAGGAGAGTCCTCCCCCCCCCCCACCCCCCATGCACCTGGCGAAGCCTCTGCCCTCAAGGGACCACTCCTTCCCTGGCCAGCTGGTGTTTTCCCATCCGCCCTAGGCCTGGCCCCAGGCCATAGACATGCTCAGGAGTGATGTCTATCTTGGAAAGATCTCTGCAGATGCTATTTTGATAAAACTCTAATCCTTCCCCCCCCCCCCCCCCCTTCTCCCCCTTAACCTCTCCACCTCCAGCCAAGGCCTTTGTGTGTTTGTGTCCTGCGTGTTTGGGGAAGGGAGGCGGATGGAGGGGAGGGGAGGTTTATAACCAGCAAAAGCAGGCTCCGGTTTCATGGAGTGGATTAATGCCCTGAAGCGGCTGCCTGATCCCAGCTATCGGAGCCAGGTAGACGCTGTGGCGAGAGGTTTCCTTGTGGAGACTTCAGTCCTCTGGAAACATAACTTGACAAGGGGGATTGAATGAAATACTGCTGTTAATGCATCAAAAATCCCCCCCCCCACCTATAAATAGGGATTTCCTTCCAACTTCTCTTCCTCTCCCCACTCCCCATGTTGCCAGATAAAATAGAGCATTCAGGGCTAAATTTGTATTGCAGATAAACAACACTGCATGGAACATATTCCTAAGTATGCATAAACAAATATGAATGTGTATGTTAAGAAACGCTTTACTGCCTGCCCCTATTCCTATCCCCTGGCAAATTCCACTCATTCACTCCCTCTTGGAGCTTCTAAAAGCCTGGGTATAGCCGCTCCTTGCAGAAGAACAATCCAAAAGATACATAAAGCAAAATCCCTTTGGCAGCTGTCTTCGAATCTAGCTGCCCAAGGGGAGCTGCCCGTTCTGACGAGGTGATGGTCCTCTCTCACCCCTGACCCCAAGGCTAAGGGAAACTCTGGGGGTGGGTGATATATGAGGCTCCCGGACTGTGCATCAACAGGGCCAAAAGGGCTGGAGCCAGATACACCTGTTGCAGCTAACGTGTAGAAAGGAACAAGCGGAGGCCCAAACTGGCCAACTGCACAAGGACTCAGTATAGCCCACGGGTTAACAGCCCCAGAGAGACAACTGCAAACTTCTTTGACCTCCAGTCTTTTTACCTACAAAATAGGAATCGTGAGTGCACCTAGCTCATGACCTAGTATCGCAGTGAGGATTAAGCGAGATGATGTGACCCACCGGCAGAGCACTGGGGGGGGGGGGGGGGGGGGGGGGAAGGAGCTCCGACATCCTTCGGCATTTACTAATAATAAGTTTTAGGTGGCGTTCTTTTTCTGTCATTAGCGGTAACAATGACTCCATCTAGGACCATTCATTCTCAAGCGGAGGAAATATTAAATTCTTTGCCCTACAAAAGAGTCAAAATTTAATTCACCTTGGACTGATGTTTCTTGTATTTTTTCAATAAACACTTGCTACCTGCTGTGGTCCAACAATAGGCTGGAGCGGTGGAAAAATCGGCATGTGCATCGCTGACGCTTCTTTGCTTGTGTTTTTTATCAGGCATCAGGGACTCCGATGGAAGGTGAATTAGAATCCACCGGCACTTGCTCCTTAGCACTGGGTGGTTAATCTTGCAGAAGATCATTTGTTGCCAATAATTACTTGCCAGTAATCGCAACGCAATTAAGTTGACGATTGTAATGGTTGTAGTGCCCTGTGAAGATGTCTACATCCTAAGCCCAGGACTTGGGACTATGTTGTCTTACATGACAAAAGGGACTTTGTAAAGTGTGATTACGTTACATATTTCAGCTCGAGATCATCTTGGATTATTCAGGTGAGCCTGATGTAATCACCAGGGTCTTTTAAGAGAGAGACAGGATGGTCAGAGTCATAAAGAGACGTGATAATGGAAGTGGAGGGACAGAGATAAAAAGATTGGGAGACACTGGGCGGTTGGCTTTCAAGATGGAGGAGGGCGCCCTGAGGCAAAGCCATTAAAAGCTAGAAAAAGCAGAGAAGCAAATTCTTCCTCCGAGCTTCCAAAAGAAACACGGCCCTGCTGACACCTTGATTTCAGGACTTCTGACCCCCAGAACAGTGACGGAACAAATCTGTGTCATTTTAAGGCATCAGATTTGTGATAATTTGTTACAGCAGCAATAGGAAATTAATATAGTAGCAAAATGAGAAAAGAGAAAATTGTGATGTTACAGAATTTCACAGAGGAAAATATTAAATATTGAAATATAAGAATTAGAAAAAAGAAAACAGGGGTCCCTGGATGGCTCAGTCAGTTGAGTGTCCGACTCTTGATTTTGGCTCAGGTCATGATCTCACGGTTCGTGGATTAGAGCCCCGTGTCGGTTTCTGTGCTGACAGCACAGAGCCTGCTTGAGATTCTCTCTCTCTCCCTCTCTCTGTGAGCCCCCCCCCCCGCTCACTCTCTCCATCTCTCTCTCAAAATAAATAAACTTAAAAAAATTATCTTTAAGAAAATAAATAAAATAAATGATAATTGGAAGAAACAGAAAGGAAAAATTATTATACTAACGTGCATTAGCATTTCAGATTGTTTTAAAACCTCTCACCAACAGTGGTTGGTAAACACCAAGGAGAACGCGTCACCCCCAAGAAGTATAGGTTGAAATACAGTTTCTTAGAATTGACTGAAGCCCACAGGGGCCAAGCTCAGGTGGAACAGCAGAGACAGCTGCCCTGTGGTCTTACCCAATTTGGGGGTGCTCGTGAAGGCTCAGATGGAAAGTTGATGCTCAAATACAGCACATCAGTCCACATGTCATGGGGATCTGTGTCACCAGCAAGAGCTATACCCGCCAAAGACCTCATCCTGCTCGCCTCCTATACGGAAAGGAGGAGGGAAGTCACGTGGTTGAGCATGATGTTGGGTTGGTGGCAAGCACGGGGTGTCTCAAGAGGCCTTTGGAACTAGCTGTCGGATGAATCACAAGGCTCCTGTCGTCAGCCTTTGAGGCTACTCTGACTGCCTGAAAACTCGGGGGAGTCCTTCCTGTGGGCTCAGTGCTGGGTACATGATCTCTAACTGCTCTTGGCTCCCACTCAAGTCCCCACAGTCATGGTGAATGCCACAAATAACTTTACTGCAAGACAAAGAGATTTACAGGGGTGCAGACTGTGCCCAATTCACAGCCCCAGGCACACAGAATGTTCCAGCATAACAGATGAATCTCTTCAGAAATCACTCTGTATCGTAATCCTCTCCACCTAATCCCCACATTCTAAACCTTTCAGGGTTCATGCCTGGCCAGTCAAGAAAGCTGTTATCATGTCCTCACTTTCTTCAGCTGTTGTCTTTAGTCCAAAGCTAATGATTGTCAACTCCCTGGCCATTTGGGGTCCATAGATTCTTCTCACTTCCCTTCTTTCAAATTCCTTCTACCCACTTCACCCTGAAAAACAATAGAACTCCAGGCCAACATCCCTGAGAGGGGGACACTCCTGGAGCAACCTTGGTCTCCAGCTGTCACAGCAGGTGACACCCTCCCCTTTACCAGCAACTTGTCTTCCCTGTAGCTGGCACACTCTTACTGTCCCTTCTGTTACTCAGGGTTCTCTCTTCTGCTCAGTACCCTTCTGTAGGGTCTTGCTATCTTTGATTTAACGGTCTGACCCAAAGACGTGGAGCCTTGAAAGGGTCCCTGCAAAGGTGCCCCAAACCTACCTACAGCAACACATCCCCTCCGGCTATTTCTTTCTTTTTTTTTTTTTTTTAATTTTTTTTTTCAACGTTTATTTATTTTGGGGACAGAGAGAGACAGAGCATGAACGGGGGAGGGTCAGAGAGAGAGGGAGACACAGAATCGGAAACAGGCTCCAGGCTCTGAGCCATCAGCCCAGAGCCCGACGCGGGGCTCGAACTCACAGACCGCGAGATCGTGACCTGGCTGAAGTCAGACGCTTAACCGACTGCGCCACCCAGGCGCCCCAGCCGGCTATTTCTTTCAATCCAAGCTCCTTTTTTTTTTTTTTTTAACGTTTATTTATTTTTGAGACAGAGAGAGACAGAGCATGAATGGGGGAGGGTCAGAGAGAGAGGGAGACACAGAATCAGAAACAGGCCTCAGGCTCTGAGCTGTCAGCACAGATCCCGACGTGGGGCTTGAACTCGCGGACCATGAGATCATGACCTGAGCCGAAGTCGGACGCTTAACTGACTGAGCCACCCAGGTGCCCCAAGCTCCTTTTTAACCACCAACTTTTAATATTTTTCTTCTAGGCAGTTTATATATACAAGCTCATGGAGATAATCTGGTCACCAAGGAGACCCCATTCTTACAGCTTTGTATACTCCTTCTAAGTATTCTGGTACCATTTATTTATTCACGCTTCCATTCATTCTGCAAAGACGTGGTATGGAGGCCCTACAACGCAGTGATCATCTGAAGTAACTATTAGCATCAGGTGAATACACCGCCATTACCAGTGAGGAGATGGTGAGCCCACGAGGGTCAAAGACATAAATGCCATCCTGTCTGTTCCTACCTCCCAGCTTCGCTCATGTCCTTCTGTCTACCTGGAATAACCTTTGTCCCCTTCAGCACACAAAAAGTCTAATATGTCCTTCCCAGACTTCCAGGACAAAGAGGTCCATTGGCCTTTTCCGTGCTCCCCTGCACCTGTTCCGCCCAGACTGCTTTGTACTGGAGGTAGCTGTACTTGGGTGTATCTGCTGCTCTCCGCCATAAGCCCCTGGCGGGCACGGACCAAATTGGATTGTGTGTTGGATCCCCAGTAACTGGTATAGTGCCTGATACACAGGGGCTGCATAAATATTTGCTAAACTTTTAGCAAACAGGGAATTTTTTTGCACATGGAATCACTTAATGTGTGTGTGTGTGTGTGTGTGTGTGTGTGTGTGTGCGCTTCTCTGGGCTTCTGATTCTAAGAGAAAATAATAAACCTCATCATTAGACTGCTGGGGCAAATGAGAAGATGCATGTAAAGTACTCCGAAAATCTCCTGCTGCATGTAGCCTCTCAATAAATATAATAATAATAGTAACAGTTCATATTTTGCCAACACACTTTATTCTCTTAACCCTAGGCTCTTTGCTAAAAGTTAAAAATAAACAAGGTCCTTGCCCTGAGGGAATGTCGAGTCCATTTCTGCACGTCCGCTGCCGTGTCTCCTAGCATACTCGGAAAGAGGGATTCTAAAACCAAAGAGGAGAATGTTGCAGATGGGGGTGCTGGTGGTGTCCCTGGGGCTGGCGAAGGTGGCTGGAAAGCATGGCAACAGGGAAGGGCGAAAGAACACCTCTGACTATGGAGGATGGGCAGGAGGCTGTGACCAAAGGCCTGTGGTCGGGAGGGTTGCTGAGAACCGCATTCGGGGCAAGTGGTTTTCATTTTAGAGGAAAAGTTAAGTTCTGCTCTTAGTTGTAGTTTCCCGTGACAACTTTCCCTCCTGTCTCTTCTGGTCAAAGGTTTAGCAGACCTGCAGACTCTAAAAAGGCCGGAGTTTGTCCTAAATCTGCCGGAATGCTGATGGAGCACCGGGAGGGGACAGGAGGCTGGGAAGTGCTACGGGAAAGTGCCCATCCTGGGACTTGAGGGCTCAGGCCCTTCCAGCTTGCCCCTTGCCTGCCAGCCCATGGCTAGGCCTGCCTCCCCCCGCCCCCCGCCCCGAGCCTCCCCACCGATCCCCCGGGGCCTGGCCTCTGGTGGTGCCCCAGCCTGCCAGGTGCTGGGGCTTCTGCCGGGGACAGCTGATGGAAGGGGTGAAGACAGGGGTCAGATAGTGCAGAAGAAGGAGGTACAAGTGGGACAAGTGGAGGAGGGGAGAGGGGAAATTGATGGAAGGCCACAGAGGGTGCTTTTAAGACAAAGCTCCCCCATCGGCCCGCGTTCCTTGGAGACTTTCCACTTAGTCAAAACAGAAATGAGGTTCCAAGGGAGCGCAGGAAACTTGTGGTTGTCAAAGAAAAAGAAAAAAAAGAAAATTGAAGCAACTTTCCCATTGCTTGCTGGCCTCTTTCTCTCCCCCACCGCGGGATAAAGTTTCATTCCAAGTGCTTCTCAGTATGAAGCGAGCCTATGGCCCCCATGAATATCTGCTGCTTCCAAAGGAAACTCTCCCTGCCTGTGTGAAGCCATTAACATTGAGAAGCAAGGTCACTCCGCTTGCACCCAAGGGAGGCTTTGCTGCTATTCACACACCTGGCTGAGAGCACAGCCCTGCGCGGGGAGCCACCGAGGCGCTCGGGGTCCTGTGGCGGGTTGTTCATTACACCCAGCGGACAGTGGTCCTGGGAGCCTGCAGCAGGAGGGCTGTGGGTTAGACGAGGGGATGCCGCTCAAGCCAGAAGGGTTATGAGACCCTGGAGCCTTCCTGCTGGGAGAGAGAGGCAGTGTAGGAGGAAAAGTATCCACCCCGGAGTCATTCACACCCCAGATGGAGTCTTTGCTCAGCAAGCGACGTGCAGGCCCCCTCTTTGTTCTCAGTTTCTTTCACTGTAAAATGGGGAAGATCAGCCAACGTGGAGAGGTTGTTGATAGCGGTAATTCTGGTTAAATGCAGCAGACTAAATACATGCGCTTATCCTCAAAACCTCACTAAAACGAGAATCAAGGAGCAAAGGAATGGAAGAAGCAACACACGGGTCAAAGGCATCAAGAGCACGCTGGTAAATGGAAAACCAACAGCGGGGGAAAATCTAACTCAGCAGTAAGGGCATAGGGTGGGCTGTGGCGGGCGGGGTGCAATGAGAGACAAATCCATGTGGTTCCCAAGAAATTAGAAAGGCTCTGAAATTGGGGGACCAGGTCCTGTGGAAGGTAAGGGCGAAGCCTGGAACTGAAAACAACAAACTGCTCAGAAGCCTGTGAGAAGCAAGCAAACCCCAGCTCCCCTCCTCCGCCCCACACAGCAAGGCAACTTCCTCTCCAAAGAGGGCGAGGCAGAGGTGCAGAGTCTGAGTTGAATTCTGCATATACCTGCAGGCGCCCACCCCTCCAGTCCCTTTACCCCCGGACCCTGGGACTGCTGCAAGCCGCTGCAAGCCTGCCATGCACTTCTCACGCAAGAGGCTGGAGAATCCTTTGAAAGACTGAATGGATCCAGAGAAGAGGTGTTGCACATACTGGGATTCGGGGGTCCCCCGATGGAAACTCCCGCTTACGGCGCAATCCCCCGTGAACCCGGTGAATTCCAGCCATCAAAAAGCCCTGCTGTAAAACACGATTCCAACCAGTTTTTCATATGTTGTAAAGGATAATGTACGTGAAAAGAGCACAAATAATGTGCACATAGAGTTAAAATAATCATACGAAAAACACCTGTATGTCCCGTTCACCTTACGAAACAGACCCCCCCCCCCCCCACCACCACTTTGAACCCCGGATGTGTTCCTGCCCTACTCTATCTACCCCTCTCAATCTCAAAGCAACCTCTGTGCCGGATTTTGTCCTCATCATGTTCTTTCCTTCCCTTTGTAATTTTACCACACACGAATATATCTCTAAACAGTACGTTGTTTAGCTTCGCCTGCTTTTGAACTTCGCACAACGGGTGTCATACTGCATTTAGGCTATGACTTGTTTGCTGGCCCGGTGGTACGCTTTCGGGGTTCATCCGCACTGAAATGCGTATGAACGTTTATCTCTTCATTCATGTAGGGAATTACATTATAAGAAAACCCTGTAATTTTTGCAGCCCTTCTCTTTTGGGTGGGTTTCTGGTTGTTTCGAGGCTTGGATCATTGTGAACCGTGACGCTGTGGCTGATTTTGCTGACGCCTCTTCCCGCATCGGTACCAGGGATCCCGTTAAGTACGGAGGTAGGTGGAGGCAGACTAAAGGGGAAACAAATGCTCTTCAGGTTCCCCTTCAGTTGCTAATGTAAAGCCAAGGTCCCTGGTGGATCTGACCAACTTCAAGTCCACCGGCTGCATGAGAACTTCCTGAGCTCTGTGTTCTCACCAACATTTGGTATTGCCGGTTCCATCTCTGCCCATCCAGAGGATGTAAAATACATTCTTTTGGTATTAATTTGCATTTCTCTGATGGCTAATGAGGTTGCACCCTATTTCAATTATATTACCTCTTTCGCAAAATGCTCATTCGTTTTATTCTTTTATTTTTTTTTTAATTTTTTTTTCAACGTTTATTTATTTTTGGGACAGAGAGAGACAGAGCATGAACGGGGGAGGGGCAGAGAGAGAGGGAGACACAGAATCGGAAACAGGCTCCAGGCTCCGAGCCATCAGCCCAGAGCCTGACGCGGGGCTCGAACTCACGGACCATGAGATCGTGACCTGGCTGAAGTCGGACGCTTAACCGACTGCGCCACCCAGGCGCCCCCCGTTTTATTCTTTTTTAAGGAAGAGTTTTGATTTTTTTTTTTTAAGTAAACTCTGTCCCCATTGTGGGCCTCGAACTCGTGACCGCAAAATCAAGAGCGGCATCCTCCACGGAACGAGCAGGGCAGGCACCCCTGCTCATTTGTGTTATTTGCCCAACTTAAAACGTGGATTGTTGATCATTTTCTTACAGTTCTTTATATATTCTAAATACAAATCTGTTGTTGGTTGAGTTAAAAACATCTCTCAAGTCCCCAAATCCAAAAAGCCTTTGGGGAACATAAACACCTCCCAAGTCTACATTGTGCCAGTTAAGCTTTGCCTTTACGTGCCTACTGATGTCAACACTGTCCACATCAGGGGCTCTACTGCAGGGGGCCAGAGCCACATTTGCCTTTGCCCTCTGGCCTGGCACCCACCATGACTCTGTGAGAGGAGATTACGCAACAAAAGCTTGGAGCTGGGGACATGGAGGAGGCGATGGTGACCCCCCTGGGGCACACTCGTCTCCAGGCAGTCCTCTTTGACACTAGCCCTCCATTCTGGGGTATATATATATAAACAGGCCTCTCCCTGCGTCATCATTCTCTACTGGTGGTAGACCTACCACTACCTCCTGATCTCGATTTTCCAGACTTTCTCTGTCCCTAGGCTCGCAAATAGTAGATAATGTTGCACCAAGCACCTTACAGGAATCAAGGCTCTTGCACAATGCGGAGATTAGGGAAGCATTGATGGGAAGAGTGTGGTAGCCATCCTTTCTCTGACTCCCGGTCGTGTGGACACAGAAGGTGCCAAATAAATAGTTGAATATTTCAATTAGACTTGGGGCACCTGAGTGGCTCAGTCGGTCAAGTGTCCGACTTCGGCTCAGGTCACGATCTCGAGGTTTGTGGGTGTGAGCCCCGTGTTGAGCTCTGTGCTGATAGCTGGGAGCCTGGTGCCTGTTTCGGGATCTGTGACTCTCTCTCTCTCCCCCGCCCTGCCCCCCACCAGTGCTCTGTCTCTTTTTGTCTCTCAAAACATAAATAAATGTTAAAAAAAAAAAGAAAAAACTTCTAAAAGAAATTGAGAAAAGAAGTCATCAATCTCCTCACAGGAAAAATGCTAATCAAATTATAAACTATTTATTTGTTTGTTTATTTACTTATTTATTTTGAGAGAGTGTGTGTGTACAAGTGGGGGAAGGGAAGAAAGAGAGGGAGAGAGAGAGAACCCAAGCAGGTTCCATGTCATCAACGCAGAGCCCTACTTGGGGCTCGAACTCACAGACCGTGAGATCATGACCTGAGCTGCCATCAGGAGTCGGACACGTAACTGACTGAGCCACCCAGGTGTCTGAATATAAACTCTGTGAAGGAAAGAATGATTAATAGCACTTTAGAAATGAAAGGTTTGAAATCGTACCTAATCCGGTGGTTCTCAAAGTGTAGTGCCTACACCAGCAGGAGCAGCAGCATGTGGGAAGGTTTGGAAATGCAGAATCTTGGGACCCTACCCAGATTTACTACATCAGAAACTCAGAGAGTAGAACCCAGTCGTCTGGGTTTTAACCAGCCCTCCATGTGTCTCTAACACATGCTAAAGTATAAGAACCACTGGTCTAAAGTTGTCTGGCCCCCTTTTTGGTAGATGAGGAAACTGAGGGCAGAAAAGAGAAGCAATACAGTCAAGCCTACACAGCTAAGAAACAGTGGGTCTCAGGAGCAGATCGCAATGGGCTGCAGAGCAGACTCTAGTCTATGACTTGGTCCTCTGTCTACTGATCCCTCCCAACACATTTTCACTTCCGCCATTTTCCTAGAACAACCAGCTTGTACATAACTGCTTATGTCATCTTGTTAACAAAGGTAGCTAACAAGCCACGCTCAAGAATTTGAACTCTAATTGGAACCACGTTCCTTTTCCGTTCTGTGACCACAAATGACTCCCCAATCCCAATAAGCCATCTCACAGATACATTCTTTGACCAACAGGAAGAGTAGGCGTAAAGGTATGGAAGGCTCAGTGAAAATTCCATCACTTCTACTGGGGAAGTAATACAAACACAGTCTATGTGTTGGTCCTGTGACACTGTCTTTGGACATGAGGAGAGACATTGTGCTTTCCCTACACATACAACAGTGTATGTACTAAGCCAGGACATTTACACCAGTAACCCAGTTCTGGAGCCCTCAACTAGAAACTCCTGACCTTTAAGGTTTCATGGATCAGGAACACTTCCAAAAATTTTGGAGGACAGATGGGTGATGGCTTTGTTTAATTTTATCAAGTAAATATAGAGACACAAAAATAACAACTACTAACATGACTGTATTTACCACCTAATATCACCATCATTATTTATGACCCCCAAAGTGTGTGGCATCTTGGAATGAAGATGTTATTTTCCAAGAAACATGAATTCATAAACTCATATTACGCGGTCCACGTTTTTATCATTTCTCTTCTGGCCTATGAAAAAGTTTTGCAGAGGACTGCGTGGAACTGCACATCAGGGCTTGGGAACCACTTTTCCTTTAAGTCAAAAGGCCATCTGCACACCCTGGCTTAGGTCCCCCCCCCCCCCCCACAGCACCCTGGGCTTATTTCAATGGCTGCCCTTTTCATCTTTATTTCTAGTTATCTGGTTATGAGCATATTTCCCCGACTCTAGTGCAACTTCTAGAAAACAGGAACTGAGACCCTTTCAATATTTGATTTTGTTTCTTTGGCCCTTGTCTGGCACGTGAGACCAAAGCAGTAAATAATTGTGGAAGGAGGGGGAGAAAAGAAGGAAGGCAGGAAGATAGGAAAGCAGGAAAAAACCAAAGAACTGGTGTTTGCCACAGACAAAAATCTCTCTAAAATTTGTATTTCTGGCTTTAATCCTTAGAACTGGAAGGGCCCCTTAGCGTGGGCATCTGAGCCAGACGACCTCATTCTGGCCAAGAAGGCAGCATCTAGAGCCAAGCGAAGCTCATACTTGACTTGCTGTCTTATCAGATATCAGGCATCACTTCCCTCTCATTGCTCACTTTAGAGACTGTGACTTCCAGAAGGGACACGGGGCAGTAGACCGCTGGGATGGAGGTGGGGGGCGCAGACTTATGGGTGGGGTCTAACGGGAAGTTATAGTTCATGAGAACCGTGCCCTGTGGAGCTACCAGGCAAGCCAGGGGACGGTTTGAACGTTGAGCCCGGAAGGCTGTGAGTTAATGGGATTCCTCCTTCGCAATGTATCTTAAAGGCCACGTTGACACAAGACAGTTATGAGTGTGTTTCTGGAATAGGAATCTCTGGAGAATTTAAGAAGCTGCCATGTTCCCTCAGTTCCTGGCTTGGACAAGCTGTTGGTTGGTGCACCATGATGCAATGGAGTTTTATATTTCAGAAAGGGCCAAAGACAGGACAAAACCACCTCTTTTCCAGGAAAGGAGATGGTAGGAAGGGGAGATGGGCCACATGATAAAACCCAGAGGACAAGGCTGGTTTTAGTTTCACATAATCACAGCCAAGATGGCAAGAAGGAGGATCCCCCACCAAACTCCCTCCAGGAAGGGCCAGTGACACTGTCACCTCTTACCCACCCACTTCCTTGCCGAGGTGCCCAGGGATGTGTCATGGAAGACAGAGCAATGGCCTCATGTCTGCAGCCCCGGGACTTTCCTGAAGGGAGAGAGGATTTTGGTGTTTGGGGAATTTTTAAAGTCTTTGTGTTGGATGTCTTCCCCAGGCCCAGCTTCCAAGTTAGAGAAGAAGTTAAATGGGTGTCAGAACTTGCTGAAAATAGGGGACTGGATTTAATGACCCCTAAAGGACACAATTAGCAGAGGAACTTAGGAAAGGAGAATAAACGGAGACAAAAGAGGTAAAAGATACAGGAGGCAGGGAGTGGTAGTCGCAGGAGAAGAGTTTAAAGCTGACCTGGGAGTTCTTGCCGGGACATTTGAAAGAAGTGGGAAGTGATTATCAGACCGCAGCAACTCACTCCCTTGTTTGTTCAGCAAATATTTATAGCAATCCTACCACCCACCAGGCATTAAGCGGAGCCCCTGCCCTCCAGGAGCTTACAGTCTATTAGGCGAGAGAAACAAGAACCTGCCGTAGCAATTCCATCTACTGTCCACATAAGACCTGCTGAGGCAGGGCAGACTTCTAACCACTCCCCGTGCATTAATCCTCCCAATGCTCTAGAAGGCAAGTGCTACCATTAGCATCACTCTCATTTTACAAATGAGGAAACTGAGGCATTGGGATGTTAAGTAACATGGTCTGTATCATCCAGGTGTGAGCAGTAGAGAAGTGTTAAAAACCTGTATTCTTTTTTGTTTAATTTTTTTTGAGGTTTATTTATGTTTTGAGAGGGGGGGCAGGGTGTGAGCGGGGGAGGGGCAGAGAAGGAGGCACAGAATCTGAAGCAGGCTCCGGGCTCTGAGTTGTCAGCACAGAGCCCGACACAGGGCTCGAACTCATGGAACACGAGATCATGACTTGAGCCGAAGTCCGATGCCCAACCGACTGAGCCACCCAGGTGCCCCTAAAAACCTGTATTCTTATGATACTGTGCCGAGAGCCAGTATTACTGCAGTAGTCAAGTGCACGACAAAAAGGAAGGGTGGGTCCATAAGATTTCAGAAAGGGAAGCTCAGAAGCCCTTTCCTTACATCAAAGCTGAGTACTGGAAAAGAGTAGACAAACACTGAGACCACTAAATCGCGAGCTGACTTAGAAAAAGAATCAGGACGTTTAAACTAAGAAGTATAGAAATAGAACAGGAATTAAGATTTGGCATTTTAAAACCAGAAAGATACAAAAATTCAGCTTGGCAGGCCAAAATGCACTGGCTTTGCCCTTCTTCCCACAGGCCCCCTCCCCACCAACATCAGCATCCCTGCCTTTCCAGCCCCTGCCCCAAAGGAAAGGGCTGCCTGTAACAGCTCTTCAGATCCTGCCTCAAACCAGCACTGGTTTAAACCCAAACTAAAAGAAGCCTTTTTAAAAGAAATAACTTAAAATAAAATAGGAGACGGTCAAAGGAAATTGGGAATTAGGGCTACTAAATGAGTCATATTTATATCAAGCCTTTGAAAAAGTTAGGTTGGTAGGAACAGGAAAGGGGAACGAAGAAAAAGTAAGTTGGACTTTTTTAGGTTAGTGCTGTTCACTAGAACTTGCTGCAATGATTAAAACGCTCTACATCTGGGGGCGCCCGGGTGGCGCAGTCGGTTAAGCGTCCGACTTCAGCCAGGTCACGATCTCGCGGTCCGTGAGTTCGAGCCCCGCGTCAGGCTCTGGGCTGATGGCTCAGAGCCTGGAGCCTGTTTCCGATTCTGTGTCTCCCTCTCTCTCTGCCCCTCCCCCGTTCATGCTCTGTCTCTCTCTGTCCCAAAAATAAATAAACATTGAAAAAAAAACCAAAAAAACGCTCTACATCTGTGCTACCCAATCCAATAGCTACTAGTCAAGCATGGCTATTCAAATTTAAAATTTCTTATTTAAATAACCTTTAAAATTCAGTTCCTCAGTAACACTAGCTACATTTCAAGCCCCAGTAGCCACATGGAGCTCATGGCTGCCATATTGGACATCACCGTTCTAGATTAGAAAATTATATTAAGGCTTAGTACCATTAAAACGAATACAAGGAAAATTCAGAAGTCCAAAAGTTAGGATATATTCAGTCGTTTTATGATATAGAGTTTTCCTTTAGGAGAGAGAAAACTTTTTCTAATACAAAAAAGCCATAGAGAAAATGGGAAAATTATTTGGGTAACCAGTCATTTGATAGGTGAACATCAGATATTTCTTGGTAAGGAAACGACACCATGAGTTAGAAGACCTAACTCCTAGTATCTCACCCTCCATCTGGCATTTGCTTGATTGTGAGCTTCGCAAAATCGGTTCTCTCTGATCCTCTCCTTCTTCTCCAGTGAAGATTTGGTATCGCTCACGAAGGACAAATGGGAAGCATATATACCACTATTACCTATGCCTGTTTCCCACCGCAGATGTGGATCCTTAAACACGACATTCTTTCCCACTGAGCTGGGGTCAGCATCGGGCTTCTTTACAATGTATTATACCAAGGAGGCTCCAACCTTTGATCAAAACTGTCACAGAAAATCAAACCTTTGGGCTACCTCAGTTTGAGCTAATCATCAAATCGGATTTCTGATCGATAACTCAGATGATTAAAAAAAAAAAAGTCAACAAAACAAAATAATGCTGAAAAGATCATTATCCCGACAAGTGTCTTGATGGCCATTGGCCATGGCCATCCAGCGGCCTTTCTCAGGCATCAGGTTGCTTATTGTGTTGTTTAGAACCCTTTGACAGAATTCAGTCTGAGATGGAAATTCTGCTCTGATGGCTAATTTTCTGTATCCGCTTGGATAGGCTATGGTGTCCAGTTGTTTGGTCAAACATCAGTCTAAATGAAGCTGTGAAGATGTGATGTGATTAACATCTAAGTCAGTAGACTTTGAGTAAATTACCTTCCATCTGTGGGTGGGCCTCATTAATCAGCTGAAGATCACAGGATAAAAGACTGAGATCCTTGAAAGTAAAAGGAATTCTGCCTCCAGGTTGCTTTCAGACTCAAGACTGCCACATTAACTCTTCCCTGGGTCTTCAGCCTGCCAGCCTTCCCTGAAGACTAGCAGAATCCAACAATTGCATGAACTAATTCCTTAAAATGTCCCACTCTCATTTGCATTTCCTTCCTCCACCTATATGGATTTATGTATGTGCCTATGTATATATACATGTGTGTACATGTGTGTGTATGTATGTGCACAGGAACACACACACGTGTATGTATACATCCTGTTGGTTCTGTTTCTCCAGAGAACATTGACTAATACAACAGCCAAGAACACAACACAAGGCACTTATGTACCTACAATCTCTTAGTGGGACTCAACACACAGCCATCGTATAAAGATGTACATTTCACACGGAGTAGATGTTGGTGTGTTGGTGAGACGGGGAGCTCTGGGGAGTCCTAAGCCCCATTCTAAACTTTACCTTGGCCCAGAAACTGCAGGCTTCATGTTCTCTAGAAAATATTTACCAGTATCCTTTTTTTGCCCCTGCGGACAAAGGAGACAGGGCAGCAGGAATCCACCCAGTGAAAGCTCCAGGGTGCAAATGCCCAAGTGGCCACCACTCCTATGTTGACTTGGTCTTTGTGATTAAAGTTCCAAGGGGATCATTATTCGGTGAATTACTAGGGTAAAAACAAGGCCTGGGCCCTCACTGAAGACAGGGAAACGGTGTAACAACTGACGTGTGCACACATAAGGGACAGCAACTTCCAGGAGCCAGCGCGTCTCACTCCTTCCTTTCTGAACCACTCAACAAACACGCCCTCGGGAATTGGCCAATGTGTAAGAAAGAACCGGGAATGTTTTTGACCCACAGATGGATTTTATCTGGCCAGTAGGCCGTTCGTAAAAGTTGGGAGATTTCAAATTAAAATCCAAATTCGAGTTTCTCTTTACAAAAAGGAGCACGCGGCACATTCAGCCCATGGCTTTGTGTGGTAGTAACAAGTTGGAGCTAAATTGATGGGGCAGGCAAGCCTTTCCAATTCAGCTGATCTCCGCTCTTCCCTAGTATCTCGCATCGGGCCCATTTGGGTCACCTGCTGGACGCATAGACATTTGAGGTGGGACACCTTAGCTACACCGTCCTGGGCCACAGGCTTCTTGAAGGAAGACCTTACTTATTCCTCTGGGGGCACCCTGCAGGGCTCTGCACACACGAGGCTCTCCAGGGTCTCTCATTCTGAGTGGATAAAGCACACAGATCTGGCTGAAGTCGCAACTTGACTTCTACAGCGGCAGCATCTGCCAGCGAGAAGCGGTGGAGGCAGCTCCAAGGGAATAATACAGCCCCAGAAGGAGAGCCCGGGAGGGGTGTCAGGGCCAAGAATGCTCGCCCGGGCAATTTGAGACAGCAGCTTGGGCGCGCCTGGAGACAGGGCAGGGTGGATGCTCCGTGCACTGGGACACGTCTAAAGTCCCACAGAAAATGCCTAGTGTGCTGTCAGCCCCGAGAGACTAACCCCCTGGGTGGCGGAAGGGAAGGAGCTGGAAATATTAGAGCCAGCTCAGAAGAAAGAAGGCAGTGTATACTTGGCAGGAGCAAAACAAACACCGCATCTTGCGTTCTAGCCTTTGTTATTTCGGGGTTTCCTGCTATCCCATGGCTCTTAGGGAGACACTGCTTAAGTGGGTCTCAGAAGAGTCACTTGAAGAAAAAGTGCCCCCTTCCTCCAATGGGCCGTGGCCCGCCATCTTGCCTCTGTGCCTCCTGATGCTCGTATCCCACCCTCCCCTCAAACTCCACAGCAAAAGCCACCTGCACCCCACCCCCTGAGGCTTCCTCAGTGCCCAGCTCCTGCCCTCACGCTGTCCTCACAGAAGGTCACAGCATCCCACGCTAGGAAATGTCTTCCTCAGAGTGTGTTTAGACACAACCCCGACGGCCAACCTGGGCTGAACCGAGTAGAACCACAGACTGTCAGAGCTGAAGAGGAACTCGGGATGGACACTCCCATCTACTCTTACCACAGATGAGCCAACTGAAGCCAAAGAAGGAAGAATGACTTACCCAAGGTCACAGAGCTGTCCGGTGGCAGAGGCAGAATTAGAATCCAAGTCTTCGTGTTTTGGGTAAGATCGGATGTGCTAAAGCACAGCTCCGGAGTCACGTGGACCAGCTGCAGATCCTGTCCCAGCACCAACTGGCTGTGTGACTTTGGGCAAATACCTTAATCTCCGGGTCGCCCTTCTTCATCTGTAGAATGTGGGTAATAACAACACCTCCATCCAACTGGTGCTTTGTGGATTAAAAGGAAAGAACCCGTTTATGGACCTCTGTCCTTGTGCCAGATGCTGAGCCTTTTATTAAGAGAACTAACTGAAGTGATATTTGTCAACGTGGTTTGTCAAATGCTCTCTTCACTTACTGTGTTGCCACCATTCACCAGGTTCCCCTCACGGTTTAGAATTGCTCACTGTGGCCCCACCAGCCACATATGGCTGCTTGAGCTTAAATTACTTGGAATTAGATAAAATTGAAGAATCAGTTCTTTGGTTAGGGCGCCTGGGTGACTCCGTCAGTTAAGCGTCCGACTTCGGCTCAGGTCATGATCTCGCGATTTGTGAGTTTGAGCCCCGCTGCGTGGGGCTCTGTCCTGGCAGCTCGGAGCCTGGAGCCCGCTTCGGATTGTGCGGCTCCCTCTCTCTGCCCCTCCCCTGCTCACACTCTGTCTCTCCATCGCGCTCACAAATAAATAAAACATTTTTTTAAAAAATCAGTTCGTTGGTCATACTAGCCACATTTTCAAGGCTCAACAGCTACATGTGGTTAGTGGCTACTGTATTCGCACAGATACAGAACATTTCTACTTTCTTAAAACACACTATGGATAGTGTGTAGTTTTAGGATCTAGAGTGGAAGTTAGGAGTCTAGGGCATCCCTGAAAAGTAGGAAGAGCTGAGTACTGGGCTCCTTGAACAATCCTTTTTCTTTCTTTCCCTTCGGGGGCATCTCTGGACTCTTGATCTGGACCAGGAACAGAGTGAATTCCTGGGAGAAAAGCCTGGACCTATTCTGACTGCAGCCTACACCGTGGGGTGTGTGATCTGGGAGGGAGGGGGCTAAGGAAAGCCAGGGGAGATCACTCTTAGCATGGCCATTGTACTGGCCAGTCTCCCACAGACCCGGGGCTCCTCATGAGGAGACAGGCAACAAACATCCTAGGCCTCAGGCTCGGCCTCTGTCCCCAGCCAGGGTCCTGACAGCAAGAAAGGATGAACACAGGCCTGGCCACATCCACTTCCAAGTGGTAGGAGGAGTGGAGTGAGTAGGGCAAGGGGCCCTTTGTAATCTGGAATGGAGCCTTGGAACACTGGAGCTTTCGCCTTGGCCTTCTCTGTACAGATAACCTATCTGAGGCCTCACCAGCCTTGGCCCCACTGCTCGGAGCTGACGGTATTGCCCTCAGCCTTCCAACCAGTATTCAGCTGCAGTTTTCGCCAGGAGTGGGGAGCCCCTCCCTCACCCCCGGGACTCTGTAGCCAGGAAGACAGGATGCCGGCCCTCCACTTATTAACACGGAAGGGTCCTACCTCTCGCTTTGCACTGCAAAGGCTGAGTGAGAAGAAGAAGAAGAAGAAGAAGAAGAAGGGAGGGTGAAGACGAGAGAAATGGGGAGGGGAAAGGAGAAGTGGGGCAGGAAGGAAAGAAGAAAGACCCCAGGAGGTGGATGAATAATGGAGAGTCGGAGGGAGCAGAGGGAGAGAGCGGGAGACTTGGGAACAGAACGCCCCGCATTCACAGTCACCGCTACATCTCTGCTGCTGGCTGCCGCGGTCCCCTCCCGGCCTCACACCATCTGCCGGGCTGATTCGCCCCTGGTGGCAGCTGGTCAGTGGGGCCCAGTGTTGACCAGGCCAGAACGGAGGGGAGGGGTGGGAGCGGGGAGCTTTCTCTGCTTCCTCAGCCCCTGGAATGAACGCCCCCTGCCAGCGCTTCCTGCCCCGACCCGAGTAGGTGAGGCCTGGCGGGCTCCAGCTGGGTAGAGCCGGTACGGTGTGGACCCTCTTCTCTGAACACAGCTGATTCCACCCACTCTCCAGAGAGGGCTGACTCAACATCAGTAAGAGAAGAGGGTTCCTGAAGGGGGTCGAGGAGTCCAGGAAATGTCCTCCGGGGCCCCAGCTCTTCTGCGGTCCGTCCAGGAGTACAAGATGGCCTCAGGGCCTCCACATCCAAGCGTGCTCAGCCACCACATGCTGCCCGTGTTTACCCACCGGTCAGCAGTCTCTCCAGAGCAGGCTGTCCCCACCTCTTCAGTCACCTCCCCACGGTCGACAGCCGCCTCTCCCCAGGAGACCTGTCTGTGTCTCCACAGAGAATCGGGTCATCTACAGGTGTTAGCGTTTCTCCAGCCTCTCCCGGCTACAGAGTCCCAGGGAAACTGAGACCCAGCGAAGGAAGATAACCCGCTTGGCCGTCAGTGTCAGGCTGAGGTTGGAAGTCGGGGCTTTGGATTTCAGGTTCTAGCCCTCCCTCCTCTGCCCCTCTCCGTTTCCGTTACCTGGAGGACAGATAAAGTGAGTTACGTCCACACCCTCCACAGTCTAATCTAGCAGGGTATGGGACCTCCACCATGTCTTCCTAGAGCCCCTTATCTTTCCCCTTAGAGCCAGACATTGCCTCTTTTTTTTGGCTAAACAGCCCAGGCTGGTCTCGCTGGCTTGATATGGGCAATCATTTCGGATCTCTGCCTCCCAGAGCTATAGTGAGGCTGAAAGGAGACGGGGATGGGGTGGGGAGTGGAGGTAGGTTTCACAAAGTTTTGGTCGCGGCCCCTGGGAGGTACAGTCCTGTGAGGACAAGGAGGTGCCCCCCCCCCCACCGCCACCTACCACCCCCGGCCGGGACCTGCTGATGAAAATCATTACGTGGGGCCCTCGCAGATTCCTGGAAGGGCTGAGGCTACAGGCATGCTTAATGGGAAGACACCATTTCCAGTCTCCAAACAAATTCACAGCTCAATTGTGCTGCCTGGATGCTGCCAAATTCCTCCTGCTGAGCCCGATTTCCCTCCAACTTTTTTTTTTAATTATTAAAAATACAGGCCATCTGCCATCCCTGTAGGAGGAAGGAGACGGCCGGAGGGCCACAAACAGCTCCTACGTGACGCCAGGACCATCGTGCTCACCTTTGCCAAACAGCCTCAACCATCTAATCCTAGAAAATGCCCAGAAGATTCCAGCTCTTTCTTCCCTGGGGACTTTCTGTTTCTGCTCAGAAGAAAATTGAATTCAAAGGGCAGAAGCAAAGTGCACGCAGCGAGGAGCGAGGGGTCAGGATGTGGGATTAGGAGAGATGAGAGGCCTTGACGGGAATCCATAGCAGGTTTTTTTTGTTGTTTTTTTTCTTCCCTTGGGAAAGTCTGGTTTTGCATGGTTTCTAGGCCCTGCTGACTCAGAAAACTCAGACCTTGGATTTCCACATTAAGGTGCTTAGCACTGCCTCACACACCCACTGGATCGTCTATAAAACTATTCATTTGACTTCACATCAACAGCCCATAGTTGGTGTAATAACACAGTTCTAATGTAACCCAGACTTATTTGGCTTCATTTGCATATGAGCCCAAGGCACCATGGAAAATGAATGGGTGTCACCGGAACTCAAAGAGGTAACTGAAGGTAAGAATCCTTCATTAGCACAGACTTCTGCAGACTCAGAAAGGATACGTTTGGTTTCCTCCAGAGAGTAAGTCAGCCTGATAGTGCTGGTGATAGAACGGTGAGTCCCATAGGTGACAGGGAGCCGCGGGCTCCTTGTGTTACAAAGGCAACTATTAGTCTGTGTTGCTAGGATCTCAGAGCCTCTGGTGCTTGGCTTCCTGGCTCTGAGCGCTGGTTTCTCACTTTCCAGCCGCATGAGCCCAGGTAAGTTACTTAAACTCTTTGTGCCTCAGTTTCCCATTTTGCAAAATGGGCGTAATTCCAGCACTTATGCCGGAGCGTTGCTAAAAATATTCAGCAATACATGTACGTGTAAACCTGTTAGAATGAGGGCTGGTGTAGATATCAGCGATCATATTTGCTGTTGACTCTAGCTGGATACCACTTCCAGGAGTGGGGCCCGCCCTTCCGATTACCCCTGCATGTGGGATCCTCTTGTCCTGCCCGTGGAAACCCAGAACACCTGCTTCACTCTTCAGAGTCTAGATTCCTGCCTCTAGAGGCCCAGCTCTAGGCGGGAACTGCAAAATGCCAAGACGCTGGCCGGAGACAGGGCAGTAAGGGCTCTGATCCTACAGCCTCTCACAGAGAAGGAAAGGCTCCCGAATTCAAAGACCCCATGTGGAAAAGTCACATGGCTGGGAAAGATCTGCGGCCCATGAAAGTTGGCCATAACTGAGAAGGAAGGTATCATTTCCCTCTGCTTAAGCCTGGACTGGCCTCATGACCTGCTGGACAACAGAACGTGGCAAAATGACACCTTAGGGCTTTGGAAGCTAGACCTCGAGAAGCCTCATAGAGGCTTGTTCTCGGGTTTCTTGGAACACTCTTTGAGTGGCTTTGAGCCACCACAGAAGACGTCTGATTACCCTTCTGCAGAGACCATGCAGTGGGGCTTGAGACTACATGGAGAGGAAGGGGGCTCCGGCTGAGCCCAGACTTCTGCCCATCTCTGCAAGGCACCAGATGTGGGAGTAAGGCTATCCTGGACCCTCCAGCTGAATACCACTGAGCGACCCTAGCTGCCACTCTGTGGAGCAAAAGAATCACCCAGCTGAGCCCTGCCCAAATTCCTGACCCATGAAATCATGAGATAAAAGTGTAACAAAATTCTTGTCGTAAACGATTAAGTTTTGGGAGAGTTTATCATACAACAATAGACAATAGTGTCTGTATCAGATACCAGTATCGCCAAGAGCAACAAAGTCAGACGTGTCTGAATCATCTCGTTAGATCGGAGGATATTTTTTACGAATCTGTTCTGAAGCTACTCCTCCCTCATTTCCTGACGATGCTGCCGGCATAACACGAGCATAACAGCTGGGGGCAGAAATGGCTACCCATTGAACAAACCTATTTCCTCCCCTGCTGAGCTCACAGCTAGTTTGTATTCCTCAGACAAAGTTATGGTCTATGCACATGGCCAAGTTCTGGCCAATGAATGTGGGCCTGGCCCATAAAAGAAAGTCCTGCTTGTGGGTCCATTTTCTCTTCCCCTGTGTGTTGGTTGAATGTTGATGTTCTTGGTGACCTTGGAAGCCACATGTTGAAGATGGCAGAACTTCCCTCAAGTTGTGTGCTTGAGAATTGTCTTTTGGTTCAACTTAAGTGATTAAAAAATCAACTTCAGGGGCGCCTGGGTGGCGCAGTCGGTTGAGCGCCCGACTTCAGCCAGGTCATGATCTCGCGGTCTGTGAGTTCGAGCCCCGCGTCAGGCTCTGGGCTAATGGCTCGGAGCCTGGAGCCTGCTTCCGATTCTGTGTCTCCCTCTCTCTGTGCCCCTACCCCGTTCATGCTCTGTCTCTCTCTGTACCAAAAATAAATAAAAACGTTAAAAAAAAAAAATCAACTTCATTGTATCAAGCCACTGAGATTGGCAGGGTTTGTTGTTACCGTAGCTAGAGCATCCCTACTATTCCATTGTGGTTAGAGACTCCAGCCTAGCCAATCAGAGACTCTCTTCCTTTGGGCCACGAGGTCGTGCCAGTGATATATGTAGAACTCCAGCTGGCCTAACAGAATCACTTCCTGAAATGTGCTTAGGTTCTCTCTTTCTCTGGAACCCATGGGGGTATTTTGCTGCCAGAGGGAGAGAGAGATACAACATTTTGATGTCATCAATGAACTCCCAGGTTTAGCTATACCTGAGGCTAGACCACTCCTTGGAATACCCAATAACATGAGCCAGCAGATGCCATCTGGGGTAAAAAGTAATCGGTGATATATTTCTATCCCTTGCCACCAAGAGTCCTAAATAACATTGGAGGATCATCTCAGATTTAAGAAAAGTCCACGGAGAGAAGGGCATCCTGAGCCCAATGTCCGTGGTGAATCAGATACCCAGAGCATCCCCTTACACACTGCTCATAATTATCCCCTGCTGATAATTCCACATCCCCTGATCTCATATTTTATTTTAAGGCCATTTCACTACATTCCTTACACGTCGGGTAGTCCGGTAGCTTTGATCTAGGAAACAAACCCAAGCTAAGGGATAAGAGTCAACTCTGCCTCTCTGAGGAAAACAGAATATTTGCCTCAAATATGGTGTCTTTTTGTAAATTTCAAACAGTTTTAGAAGCACCCAACTCCAAAGTACAGTGGCATTATCGTCAAAGCAAATGGATGATGTGCAAGAGGCAAAGGAAGGCAGGTAGCAACACATGGGGTCTGGGGAAGAGGAACCAGGAATCAGGCAAGAGGCATAAACCCTGCTAAAATCCCATCTGTTGAGGGAAATGCCTGAGCACTAGTGCGTTACACACTTGTCCCTTTTTCTTTGGTTCCTACCATTTTATTGCCAATATGTTGTACGTATCTTCATTGTGGTGGAGTTGAACCGTGTCCCCCAAAAAGATATGTTCAAGTCTTCACCCCTCATGCCTGTGAATGTGACATTATTTGGAAAGAGGGTTTTTACAGTTTTAATCAAGTTAAGGATAAGTCATTTTGGATTAGAGTGAGCCCTTGGTCCAATGACTGGTGTCTGTAGAACAGTACGGAGAGAGGGATTTGGATATAGAGTCAGAGACAAGGAAGAAGGAAAAATGAAGGAGGCGGAGACTGGAGATGTAGCTACAAGCCACCAAAGATTGGTGGGAGCTTCCAAAGCTAGGAAAGAGCAAGGAAGGGTTCTTCTCTAGAGCCTTCCAAGGGAGCAAGGTCCTGCCTGTACTTTGTTTACAGACTTCCGGCCTCCAGAACCATGAAAGAATAAATTCACGTTTTTCTTTATGTTTTAATGTTTGTTTATTTATTTTGAGAGAGAGGGAGAGGGAGAGGGAGAGGGGCAGAGGGAGAGAGAAAGAGAGAGAGAATCCCAAGCAGGCTCCATGCTGACATTCGGGGCTCGATCTCATGAACCATGAGATCGTGACCTAAGCTCAAATCAAGAGGCAGACGCTTAACCCACGAGGCCACCCAAGTGCTCCCATGTTTTTTTAAGCCACCAATTTTGTAATTGTTTTGGTTTGGTTTTTTTGTATGTGTGACAATTTGTGACAGTAGCCCCGGGAAACCAATACCCTGAGGTTCTCATGCGTATAAATGCTCCCTCACAGTGAATAAGGCAGAAAAGTGGCACTTAAGCTTGTGGATTCCGTCACGGGTTGGAGGAAACGAAGTCTGTGCAACTGTAGATGTGCAACATGTTTCAAAGTAAGTGCTTAGAGGAAGGAGGTGTTTGTGTTTCTGCCTCTGCCCACGTGCAAACAGACTCAGAATTCTCCATAAGGACATGATGCCTGGGTGGCTCAGTCAGTTAAGTGTCTGACTTCAGCTCAGGTCGTGGTCTCACGGTTCATGAGTCTGAGCCCCGCAAGGGGCTTTGCACTGCTGGTGCGGAGCCTGCTTGGGATTCTGGCTCTCCCCTCTCTTTCTGCCCCTCCACCACTCAGACTTTCTCTCTGTCTCAAAATAAATAAAGAAACTTAAAAAAGAGAGAAGAATTCCCTATGAGGATGATATTAGATTTGGGTAGAGCCAACCAGCTACAGTTTCTGTGCTTGTCAGTGGAAGGAGCCGGGTCTGGAAAGATCGTTCCCCTAAACGTGACTGCCTAGGAGAATGGGACGGTGAAGGGCCCGGGGTGCCACTGGGTGACTTTGAGCAGGTTTCCTGAGTCCTCTGAGCTTCACTTTCCTTGTCTGTGAAACGGACATCGTGGCAGGAGCTTCCTCGTGAAGCTGTGGCCAAAAAGCGAAAGAGCCCGTACCTACAGAGCACCGGCACAGGGCTTGCACAGACAGAGTCCTCAAGAGCTGCCTGTGGTCTTTAGTAGCTGTTCTGAAGGAGACAGACAGACCCTGGCAAGTCAATACAATGGCCAGTTTGGGCCCTGTGTCTCTGTCTCTCTTTCTCTGCTTCCTTTTCTTTCTCTGTCCTGTCTCTGACACAGTGGCCTGCCCCCCGCCCCACCTCCACTCAGTCTCCAGTTGTGTGTCCATCTATCTCTTCTCTCTTGTCCCTGTCCCCAGATGGTCTGGTCTGTCTACGTCTTAGCCTCTCTCATCCTTATGTGGCCTCACACACTGAGGACAGCCTCTGCATCACCAGGTCTCGGGAGACCACCTGCTCCATTAGTACGCGACATTATTTATGACAGACCCCGAAGACTTCATTTAACAGACAAACTCCCAGCCGGGTCTCCTCCGGCTTCCTCAATTTGAGGTGGAGACATCTGGAAACCAGTTTTATAAAGTGGCTGACAGGCAGCTGGTTCCTGGAGCTTCTCAGTGGGGGCTCCAGGGAGCCATTCCACGGAGGAAGCCGCAAGCCAATTGGGTTGATGGACTGCCGGTCTCAGTGAGAACCCAGTCAACTGCTCCAGACAGGGAAAGGGCTACTTCCCACCTGCACTCACAGGAAGGGTTTACATCTGTCCAAAGAGGAAGGCAGGAAGGGGTAGAGACGACTGCCCAGGAAAGTGTCCTGCACCCCCTGCTGTGCCCCATGAGCTCCTTGAGTAAGACACTAGACCTTCCTGAGACATCTTCATCCAAAGATATGGATGGGTCTGACCAGATGAGTTCTGAGATCCTTTCTCTTCTTAACATTCTAGAAACGTTGGGTAGAGCAGAGCCACCCAGTCAAAGACAGACGGGGTAAAAGAGCAGAAAGAGGTCAGCCATCATTTATCGAACTGCCACCTGACAGAGCCTGGGCTTGGTGTGCTGTAGGACACCGAGATGAATACAGGAACTTGGCATTAGGAAGAAGAGATGCGACACGCGCACGATCTTCTGTCCCACATAGTACTACCTGCTGAAATGACATCTCCCCATGCTCCAGTGAGTCCGTAACCAGATGGGAGAGACAAAACTTCCATGCACAGAAAGATAAGAGACCAGCAAGGGCAGAGGGTGATCAATGTGACTAAGAACCGAGTGGTGTGGATGGGCCACAACTCTTAGGGAAATTGAGGAGAAGAGACTATCCGTAGAGTGGGAAACGGTCATAGAGGGCTTCCTGAAGGAGGTAGGACTTGAGTTGAAGCTTGAAGGACGTACCCATGGGAAGAAAAGGATGAGGATTACCGGGGTCTGGTGCAACATGAAAATGTAAAGTCTGGTGCTCAAAATTTAAGGATTTCAATTCATTTTACTTTCTCAAGATCCACATATGAGTGAAAACATATGATATCTGCCCTTCTCTGATGGACCAAGGGGGAAGGGAAGGGGAGAAAAAAAAGATACAGAGAGAGAGGGAGGCAAACCACAAGAGACTATTAAATACAGAGAACAAACTAAGGGTGGATGGGGGGGGCAGGGAAAGGGAAAATGGGTGATGGGCATTGAGGAGGGCACTGGTTGGGATGAGCACTGGGTGTTGTATGTAAGCCAATTTGACGATAAATTATATTCATAAAAAATAAAGCATTCTAAATTTCTTTTGCTGAAAAAAAATGAATAATTTCAAGACAGTGACAGCAGAACATTTAAGCAAGCGTGTGACCCTCCAAAGTGTGGGACTCTGTACAGCTGCCAAGGTTACATACTCATGGAGATAGCCCTGACACTGGAGACCTTCTGGGTGCTGGAAATAAGCTAAAAGGGTGAGGGTGGCTTAATAACCTCAGTGTAAGAAATGTATAAGTACCTAAATATAAGAACTAGAAGTAAAACCATTAGAAGAAAGCAGAGAGGTAAATATTCATGACCTTGGATTCGGCAATGGAGTCTTCACTTTAACACCAAAAGCACGAGGGACAAAAGAAAAAAAGTAGATAAATTGGGCTTTACAAAAATTAAAAACATTTGAGCGTCAACGGATATTATCAAGAAAATAAAAAGGCAAGCTAAGGATGGGAGAAAATACTTGCAAATTACATATCTGATATGGGCCAAATATCTAGAATATAAAAAAGACAACTCAACTACAAGAAGCAAACAACCCAATTTTAAAAATGGGCAAAGAACTGAAAAAGACATTTCTCCAAAGAAGATATACAGGTGACAAGTAAGCACATAAAAAGAGGCTCAACATCACCGGTTGTAAAGAAAATGCAAATCAAAGTCACAATGATATATAACCTCAAACCCACTGGGATGGCTACCATGATGAAAAAAAAAATATGAAGAAAATCACAATGGTTGGAGAGAATGTAGAGAGATAGGAACCCTCACACACTGCTGATGGGAATCCAAAATGGTGCAGCCACTGTGGAAAACCCATGGTTCCCAAAAAAGTTAAACATGTGACCTATCAATTCCCTCATAGGTATATTCCCGAAAGAATAAAAAACAAAAACAAGTCCTCATATCAATAGCTGTTCATAAATGATCATCACAGGAATATCCACAGCCTTCAGAAGATGGACCCAACCCAAATGCCAGTCAACAGATGAATGGATAAACAGATTGCGGTAAGACACACACACACACACACACACACACACACACACACATGCAGTATTCAGGCACAAAAAGGAATGAAGCCCTGATCCATGCTATGACTTGGACGAACCCTGAATACACTCTAAGTAAAAGAAGCTGAACACAAAGATCACATATTGCACGAGTCTCTGCATAGGGAATGTCCAGAATAGGCAAATCCGTAGAGACAGAAGGCAAAGGAGAGGGTGCCAGTGGGTGAGGGGAGGTGGAACAGGAGTGATTCCTTGATGGGTCTTGGATGTGCTCTTGTAGGAATGCATATGTTGTATGAACTACACTTCAGTAAAAATAATAATGAATACTTTTTTAAAAAGATAATAATGAATACTTGAAAAAAAAAAAGCTATGGGCAAGGACTACAGAATATGTCTGTGTACTCGTGAGAGCCCCCAGCAGTGCTGTGCCCGAGACCATAGTGTCACAGTGAATCCGTCAGCAGTGTGGACTCTAGCACTGACCATCCGGGTTACAATCCCGACTCTGCGTCCCGCTAGCTGAATAACCCTGGGCAACTTACTTAGGCTCCTGTGCCTGGGCTTTCTCATCTGTAAAATGGTGATAATAATAATATTATTATATGATGACCAATGATCAAATCAATGAATATACGTGAAGTGCTTAGAGCAGCCCTGATTTATGGGAAACACTAAGTTGATCTGCGCCTTTCTTGCTCCCAGAGGCTCAGGAATTCCAGACTGACGTGTGCCTTGTGCCACACTCACCTCCTCAGTGCCTTGTGCCACATTCATTTATGCTGAAGCTCAGTGTATATTTATGAGCAAGGTAAGTGTGGCCATGACCAACCTCCGCCCTGGGGATAGCTAAAGCCCATGGAAGGTGAAGTTACCCAAGCAAGAGCATTTTATGAAAGCTCCTAGTTCTGGGACCAGAGTTGGGGCCAGGAAGGATATGGGAAACCAACAGCAAGAGGAAAGAAAGCTGAACTCTGGTCCGGCCAGGCGCTCGGGAATATCTCAGCGTGAGCCTCCCACAGTGGGGCTCACAACTGTGAGTTCTGTCTTCCAGACTCTTTCGCCCCCATGACCGTGGCCACAGATGGTGCACGAAAATTAGAGCTGAGTTCTCTCCAACTTCAGGGATTTGCATATGGTTTCTGCAAAGCTATTCAGTAATATTATTGTTTCAATAGACTTTCCTTTTTTACTTCAGTAAATTTTATTTTATAGGAAATTTTATATTATTGTTCTCAGGCAGGGACAGCAAACAATGACCAAATCTGGCCAGCCACCTGTTTTTTCAAATACAATTTTATTCTAATGCAGCCACGCCTATTTCTTGACATATTTTCTACGGCTGCTTTTGCACATCAACAGCAGAGTTAAGTAGCTGTAATAGACACCTTATGACCTGGAGAGGCAAAAATAGTTACCAAAACCAGCTCTTTGCAGAAAAATTTGTCTACCGGTGCTCTAAGTGAAAACCTGTATCACTGAACGAAAAGGGAAAAGCAATCATCGATATACTGGAAATAAAATAGTGTTAAATTCTAGTTATATTCTGCTGTTTTTCACTCAAATACTTGTTCATTTCATTCATTCATTCATTCATTCGTTTATTCGTTCATTCATCATCTATCAAGTACTTTCTCAAAACACCCTGCAAGGTCCTGGGACATAGAGGCAAACAAGATAGAAAGATTCCTGTTTTCATGGGGTTTATGTTCTAGTGGGAAAGGACAGACACTGAAAAATAAGTATCCAAAGACATCCAAGAATGAGATGTCCAAATTATCTTCGATGTTGATTGTAACAGAAAATAACAGACAACACAGTACATGAGAGAATGCCTGAGAGTTGGACAGAGGACCCTTTCAGTTAAGGGATCAAGGAAGACCTCCCTGAGAAGGTGACATTTGGGCACAGCCTTCCTGACTGAGAGAACAGAAAGTGCAAAGGCCCTGAGGCAGGAATGGGATTGATGTGATTGTTTTAGGCAGCTGAATAACCATAGATAAGGGGCGACAACAATAACGTCCCACCAATCAGCACATACTTGTAGCTACTCATTTGATTTGCCAGGATGTAATTTGGAGGGCCACACACCCACCTTAGTGACCTTTGGGGCAGTAAGCCATCTGAGGGCTGGAACTGGGGCCAAATCATGACTCCGAACCACCCGTGGGGAGACCCAGGCAGGAATGGGCAGAAGAACTACAATGTAGCCCTACAAGGCCTTGGCCAAGCCGATGGGGAGCTCTGAGTAAGCACCACTCCTCACTGGTGGCCTGGGTCAAGCAGAACCCGCCAGGCCTGGGTACCTCATCCCTGCTCGGTCACTGGACGCGGTAACAAGCGGGTGACCTGTGGCAAAATCGTTCTCTGCAGCCAACGCTGGCCCTGACGGACCTGACAGCTGGAAAACGTCTGCTGACCGCACACCCACAGCTGGGCAGCAAGCCCTTCGCAAAAGGGGCATCTGGGCGGCATGTGTCCCGGTCGTCCGTGTAAGGGAAACGCCTTCACTGAAGAGCGTGCTCCTCCCCCCTGCCTGCCACTCTTCAGCCCCCCGATCCCCGGCTCACTGCGCAGCTCTTGTTCTATCCCAGAACCTCTTCCCAAACCAGCTGCCTAGAAAGAAGGGTGAGAAGGTGACGGGAAAAGCTAAGCCCAGCTAAGACGTCGGCTGGAGCGACTTTCAGCACAAAGGTTTTTCTTTGAGGGCCCACAGACAGGAAGTCCTCAGGACCCAGTAAATAAATCAATGTGTTCATTAGCTCATCTAATGAGAAATTATGAGTCACGGTACTGTGCACAGCAGTGAAAAACTCAGAATCTCAGGCACTGTGCGCCATTGGGGGCTGTGAGTATTTTCTGGAAACGCTAAACAGACACCCACTTTCCAAGCCGACTCATGAGCCTGGCCCGCCCTAAAGCCCTCCATGCCTCAGGCCTTTGGACCACCAATGGCTGTCCCATCCCTGGCTGGCTGACCCACCACAGCCAGGCAGAGACTCATGGTGTGCTTACTCACCGAAAACCACTATCCCAGATCAAAGGCCCTCTTCAGCTCAGGAAAAGCCCAGAAATTCCCCCCAAGGAACCCCTGGGATGACTGAAGGCAGGGAAGCAAGTGACTGTGGTCAAAATTGCACTCCTCCTCTCAAGGTCCTTGGAAGGATGTTAGAGCAGCAGAAACCTCTCTCCGTAGAAAACAGTCGGAGAAGCCTTGATTCCGGCCAATCAACTTGCTTTAAAGATGTGTTGTCCTGGGCGGCTGGTGCTCACGACACCCCAACCCCCATTCCCTCAGTCAAGCAGAGGCCCACGGAGGTATCGTCTGGAACGCACACAGCTGGCTCCCGAGGAGCCAGGAGAAGAATCCGAGTTTCGGGTCCCCCTTCTTCCCATCTACTTTGTCACTGTCCACTGCCGTGTTCCACCCCTCCCATGGCCGGTCCTCCCAGCTGTTTGGCTCCCTCCAGGCTCAGCGTTGGGCCCCTTGCACCTCCACCGTGGGCCCAGCTCACTTCCGAGAATTGGCCACCCCCCATCACGTGGTCAGTATCAGCTCGCAACACCTTGGCCCAGCTGCTTCTCTGCACATGTCTCAGAAGTGACCCCCGTCCCCAGCAGTGGGAGGTTTTTCCAGGCCCCACCACTGCCCTGGGGAGCCCCTGGGGCATTCAGGGGAGGATCCCACAGGTGAGCAAGGAACAGTGTCCCACAGCCCCTGGGAAGAGCCCTCCATGCGTGTGTGAGGTGGAAACATTGTGAACGCTGCCGGGAAGGCAGGAGGTGAAGAACAGCCTGGGAGGGATGGGTCTGGACAGAAAGTGAGCAGCCATCAGTGCCCCGAGGCACTCTCGGCTGGCCTAGAGGACAGTTTTCATGACTCTCAGTCACCTGTGCTCAGAGGGGCTTTCTCAGCCTTGTTGGGGGGCAGGACACGTTCCCCTCACCGCTCCGCCTACACCTGCTTTGAGAACCCTCACTTTACCCTCCAGAGGTTCAGAGGCGGAGGTTTGAGGAGCCAGCTACCAATTACTTCTTCACTGTTAGTTCGCAGGCCTGAGCCCCAAACTGAGTTCTCTGCAACGTAGAAAATGCACTTACAAATGTACAGGCAGGGAATTAAATGCTCCTTGGTGGGATCCAGCAAAAGCTGACCTAGGTCTGTGTGGATGACGGTCAGAGCAATGGGCCAGGCGTCAGACTGCCTTGGTGAGAGTTTTGTTAGTAGGACCTTCTGCGTCAGGCCCCCCTGGGATGTGTGGTTTAAGTCTAGATTCCTCAGACCCACCAGATCGAGTTTATTAGGAGGTCCCGAGACCCTGCCCTTCACCTGGCTCCTCCCGGCATTCCAAGCGCCGTCAGGTGTGAGTACCAGAAGGATCCTAGTCCTCTGTCCACCGCAAAAGGGGTGATCTTCTTAGAACCTCCATTTTCTTCTCTGTAAAAACAGATTGCGTAATTCCTTTTATTTCTAGGGATTTTGTGGTTCCCAGCGCACTTGCGTCCAGATGGTCTTGTTTGCTTCCAATGGCCACCCTGAGCTGTGGAAAGGGACACTGCTAACAGAGGAAGGGTGGGCAGAGGGTGGGTGCTGGAAGGTCGAAGAGGTCTCCAAAGGGGACACATCACTCCCTTACCCAAATCATCACCTCAAGAGGAGGGGGTGAGGAGGTCAGGAGAGCACCTGGCAGGAAGTCGAGCTAAGACTTTGGAAGCCAACGGGACTGAGGGAACTGCAGGCCGGGGGCTTTCCCTGGAAAGGAGGGCAGCGGCCGCGAGGGCGGATGGTGGAGGGCAATAGGCAGGAGGTGAGAGCCTGGAGGTGAGAGCCTGGGGGAGGTTGCCCAGTGCTGCAGTGGCCGCAGGGCATCTCGGGGAAGCTCTGTGAAGTGTTGTTCTTTCCACCAGCCTGGAAGGGAGTGGCCGTCCTGGGATGGGTGTGAAGAAGTCTCAGTTCCTGAAGGAGACATCTGTCAGTCTGCATCTGTTTCCAGCCGAGCTGGGCAGGAAGGGCTTTGGGATGGCTCTGAGCCCAGGGGACAGAGATGGGAAGTGATGGCGGCGTGAATCATCTGGGAAGGAGAGAGAGGAGGAGGTGGCCAAGGCACAATGCTTTCTTCTTCCACCCCGCTCCTGGGGATCTCCCTTCTTGTCCCTCTTCCTACTCTGTCCTGATGACCCAGAGCCAAGGGCTGCTCATCTGACTGAAATCCTGCTAGGACCCACTGCCAACCAGCCTGCCCGGCTCAGTCGCCTTCAAGAAGGGGTGAGGCTGCCTCTGGACTTTGAAAGCTTGTGGCTTTTTATTTTTTGTAGGGCTAAGAGACGTGATACGATATTGAAGGAATGAAGAATGGGTCCGTGTGATGGCCTTAACGCAGGACTTCAATGTTGGTGAGAGGAGCACTCTATGCTTGTAGGGCAGACAGGCGGCTCAGAAGCCCGAACATCTGGACAGGATCCTCTTAAAGATGAAAAAGTTGCGATCTGGCAGCTTTCAGTCTGGCTGTCCCACCTCTCTCGTTTCTTGTCTTCTCTGAATACGCAGCACACTTCGCTAAGGCTCTTGGCATAACACTACTGACCCCATCAGAAGGTCTCGATTTGATTGCCTTAGCCCACTTTCCTCTCTTCCTGTTTCCTGGGCCTCTCAGAGCAACAACCGGGCTCTGATCCCAGGAAGCGTTCCCAGGAAGGACGGGAGAGAAAATAAAAAGACCCCCAACGCAAGGTTTTTAGATGATTGTGCCGGGCTTGACATGCTGAAGCCCGGGACAGGTGGGAGAGCTCAGTCCCCGCTCTATTTTTCAGGGGATCTGTGGAGCCTGGGAGTGTGGCCAGCCTTGGGTTAGACACTCTGCCCAACAGTCCCGCGGCAATGCAAACACACATTTATCCCTTTAGCTCTCTGGTGCCTACAAACAAATGCGCTGGGCTAGGGGTGGGAGGCACCTGCTTTGTTTAACTCCCCTCTTCCCTCCTGTATCCAAGACTTAAGCCAGATGTGCATCAGTATGAAGAGGCAGAGAGAGGGGAGTGGGGGCATATCCGGGTATTTGTAGGAGGAAATGACCTAGCCCTGACCATATTCCCACCTGCCTCTCAAAGGCCAGCCATACTGCAACAGCTTCCTGCCTCAGTCACCCTCACCTCTCTCCCCCCCAGGGCTTTCTCTGGCTTCAGGAACTTGATTTGCCCACACAGGGAGTCAGCTGAAAGCTCTAGGGAGTCAGTGCTCTGAAAGCAACCAGTGAGGGGTGACAGCTGGTAGAAAAACACCCTGGCTTCCTCATGAGGTGAGTGTCTCTCAGAGGGTCCCCAACACGACTGAACCCAGCTGCTCGCAAAGGCAAGCGGCTTATTAGCACCCACACCTTTTACTGACTTTCCTTCCTTTCTCTATCTTATTTTTCTTCTTCCTTACCATGCTGCTTGGAATCATGTCACAGATCAACTCTTGCCCCCAAATCCTGGATTCAAGGTATGCTTTGGGGGAAACACAAACTATGCACGTGGATTAAAGCGTGAAATATGAGAGGAGCGCCTGGGTGGCTCAGTCGGTGAAGCGTCCGACTTCGGCTCAGGTCATGATCCTACAGTGGGTGGGTTCGAGCCCCGCGTCAGACTCTGTGCCTACAGCTCCGAGCCTGGAGCCTGCTTCAGATTCTGTCTCTGTCTCTCTCCTCTCTCTCTCTCTCTCTCTCTCTGCCCCTCCCCTGCTCACGCTCTGTCTCTCGAAAATCAATAAACATTAAAAATTGTTTTAAAAAAGAGTAAGATATGAGAACTATTCACACTTGTGCATGGAGTCTGTTACTAGACGCCCCTACTGGCTATGCCAGGGCAACAGCCAAGCAGCAAAGATGAGTAGGACAGGAGGAGAGTGGAAACTGGACCCCGCAGACATGGCTCACCTCCAGTATTCTTCACCAGGAAGCTGTGTGGGGCTGCAGAACTCCCAGGTACGCAGAGTGGTCATTTCATCCACCCTGGGCCACTTTTGCCTGGCACAGAAAGGCAGAGTGAATTTGTCTGAGGGAAATGAATGGTGCTTCTAGAAGAAGCAATCCTGAGGCAATCTAGAAGGCAAACCTGAGGCACGATTTCCATTCGTAAGCGCCTCATCTTGGGGAACTCAGTGTTGCCTATCCTGGACCCTATGAAGACTTAGGAGCAAGCTCCAGAAAACCTTGGCAACCTGGAAAACACAAAGCTGAGCATGGGTCAAGAGAGTTTCCTGTTGCTTAGAAAGAAAGAAAACATTTTGAACTGCTTTCCAAAGAGTCCTAAATCTGAAACCAGCCTGTAGCCACAAACACCATCCATCCCTGCACGCGGCACATGGCTGGCTTTCTAAGCACTTGGGTTGCCTACCCTGTACCTCCCTGCTTTTTCTCCCTCATCTCTCTCACCAGCTGACCTTTCCTCTCTCAGCCCACCCCAGCCACTTGGCCACTAAGCCACAGGAGCTGAGGCGGAATCCCAGGGCAGAGGCTAGAAGCACACTGGATGGGCAGTCCCATCAGTGAATCCACGGAGGGAAGGAAGTTCCCAACGACTAAACTCAGAGCCAAGGGGAAGGAGATGGGCTGGGGGTAAGGGTGACTCTCCTCGATTCTGAAACCCTTGTGTATTTTCAAGGAAATCTTATCCATATGTTTCTGATTCGTTTATACTTAACTCATCAAAATGTTATTTGGTAAGAATTATTTGGAGTCCAAGAAGCCTTGTAACAGCCTGTTTAGTGAACCCAAAGAGCTTTTCTACTCTTCTTTATTTTTTAGGAGGGGATAGGATTTTTTTTCCTCTCCAGAAAAGCAAGCAGTCTTATCTTATATGTAATTTCAGACCTATGAAACTCAGAGCTTTGAAAAGAGCACGAGACGAGAAGGCAAAAGTTGAGGTGTTGGACTCTGATCTACCCTGACCTGCGTGATCTTCTCCAGATGACTCACCTCCTCAGGGCCTATTCAATCACCCAAACTCCTCAGGTGGCAGAGAGAGATGTTTAAAACCAGAGGACCCTCCCAGCATTGAAGCTTCTGAATTCCTAATGTCTATGATTGCCATCAGCTTCCCACCCTCCATGCCTTGCCCAGATGTCAGTAAGGTAAATTCTGTTCTTCGTGAAAATCTCCCAGATGAAAGAGAAATCTGAAAAAGCAGGAGTGTGGTAGAGGCCCAAAACAATTATTTAATGGGTATTAAATCTTTTGTCTCCAGAATCAACTGAACATAAGGCAGAATAAGAAGGCACGGGCTGAAACAGCGACCCATTGATGAAAATAGAGGCAGGAAGAGCTGACCGCTGGGAACATGAAGTACCAGATTACTGACCAAGCAAACTAGAATTTTCCTTCTTGTACATCCTATATCTGACATGAGAGTCAGACTCACCTTCTCTTCATTGTATCTCTGACCTACTAAATTGATAATTAGCTGCCCTTCCTGGAGGTTGAAGAATGGTCAAGTTGACCTCCAGAGGACCCTTGCCCACCCCAAGGCTTTTACAATTCTCCCATTAGCCCAGCTTAGCCCAACTAAGAACAGAGGACCATTATGTCATTCTTCCCTTAAGACCACAGGCTCCCAGGGATGAAAAGGTCAGATGCCTCAGGGGCAGCCTGAAGTTGGTGGTGCTTTGTCATTCAGGGTGAGCACAAAGCCGAAAGACTAACATGGCTCTCCCAGCTGGTGAACTTAG